>NC_136250.1:8497500-11025000 GCF_053564925.1 Oryzias latipes | reverse complement strand
ATATGATCATCAATCCAACTATAGGTCTGGGGGTCCAAACAAGAGCTGACCTTGTGGGGTTTCCATGATCATTAGAACATTGACAAATAGGCCTAAAACAACACAGCAGGAGTTAGTTGATGTTGTCAAAGCAGCTGGAACCACAGTCACCAAGAAAACCACAGTAATACTTTACACCGCAATGATTTAACATCTTGTAAAGTCCCTTTGCTAAAAAAGGCAAATGTGCAGGCCTGCCTCAAGTTTACCAATGAACAGCTTCATGATTTATAGAGTGATTGGGAGAAGGAGCTATGGTCAGATCAGACCACCATGGAGCTCTTTGGCATCAACTCAACCCGCTGTGTTTACAGGAAGAGAAACGCTGCCTATGACCTCAAGAACACCATCCCTACTGCCAAGTATGGAGGTGGAAACATTTTGCTTTGGGAGTGTTTTTTTTTTTGCACAGGGCTACTTCACTGTGTGGATGGGAGGATGGGCAGGGCAATGTACCATCGAATCCTGGGTGAGAACCTACTTCCCTCCTTAAGCCAGGAGGCTTAAAATGGGTCATAGGTTGGTCTTCCCATTGGATAATGACCCAAATTAAACAGCCAAGGCAACCAAGAATTGACTAAAGAAGCAGCACATCAAGGTCATGGAGCGGCCCGGGCAGTCTCCGGACCTCAATCCTGTAGAGAGAGTCTATAGAATCTATAGAGAGAGTTACAGCTCAGACTTTCCAAGCAACCGCAACCAAATCTGAATGATTTAGAAATCATTTGCAAAGAAGAGTGGACCAAAATTCCTCCTAAGATTGATGATAAGGGTTTTGCCACAAAGTACTTTCTGGCAAGAGGGTTCAAATACCTATTTATCTCAATGTAATGCAAATAAATGTATATACATTCTTCAATGTCGATAACTTGATTACCATTAGGATGACAGACTGTTAATTTATTTTTTCTTCTTGGGGAAACCAACAAAATCGGCAAGGGATCAAGTACCTGTCTTCCACTGTGCATCTTGTGCTTTTTTTCCTTTCTTTTTTTTTAGCTAAGGCATTTTCCTATTCCTTTCCTTCAGTCCATCTAACCCAGTCTTATGCATCCTCTTCCTGAACACCAGCTTTCATAGGTCTGATGCGCATATTTAGCGTGGCAAAAATTTCACGTCGGATGCCCTTTGTGACACAACCTTGTGTATTTATTCAGGCTTGGGACCGGCACAATAAGACCCCCTGGCATGGTTCCCATCGTAGCTACATTTTTAGCTAGAGCATAGTTACTTAAAAAGAAAAGATTACACAGTATACAACAGTGGCACCCTGCAAAAATACAGGTCAGCCAAATACCAGACTCAAAATGATTTTTTTCCAGTGTTGTATGATTAGAATATTGACTTCCTGACTAAGACTAGAATGCAGTGGACCAAAGAACTTGTGTCCTATAGGGGTGGAGAAAAAGGAAAATGCCATGTGAAGTGGTGGAATCGCATGACAGCACGTGTCCTGCAGAACATGATTGAACTACAAAGCCCTTCTCCTCTGAAAGACAGAGGAATCTTGGGACAGGATTTCAGACTGCTATCCCTTTTGTCTAAACACATTCTGTTAAGCCCGCAGACTTCTATTTCTAAAACTTGTCCCAATAAATCCAAATCTCTTGATACCGTTCCCGAAGCGAGACAAAACCACAGCCCCTTTGTGCTGAAAAACTGAAAAGCTTTTGACAATGGAACGGTCTCCATTTCAGCAAAAGAAGACAGTTTGTAAAGCATTTTCAAATAATAATCACATTTCATTCTATTCTTCTGTGGACCCGTTTCAATGAGAGCTGTGCTTTTAACAGACAGAAATGGCTAATGAAAGGGGGAATCAGAGAGAGGAGAAGGGAGGGGAGTGAAAAATAGAAGATAAGAGCTTTAAAAAGACGTGTGAAGAGAAGAAACTGAGACTTTTTTCTGTCTAAGATGCCCTTTTCTTTTATTCCTCTTATCAGTTTAGGGTCAGTTTGATCGGCTGGTTTTTGCTCACCACTGGATTATACCAGCAGTGTCCCGACGTGTAAACAAGAGCAACTGAGGTTTAATGCCTGATAACATAAACAGAGTTATCGTATGGTTTATCCCAGGACTAATATGGCTGTTTGTCTACTAACTCTGCAATTTGTATGCCAGTGATGTCCGGCCATGAGGACTGCGTTCTCTTTGAAAAGGAGCACAGATGTGACCCAGAGGAATAGATTTGACTGTTGATGTGCTCATCACTGAATCTGATGAGCAAGCAGAGGAGAGAAGAGGAAGAATACAAAGGGGGGGAGTGAATGGGATCGAAATGAGTACTACAACCCCCTCGTCTCTCCTCTTTACCCATTAAGGAACAACATAATAATTCATTAACCAAAGCCTCCCCCGCGTGTCGTTTCTGTGTGGGTATCCAGTCGCAGGAAGAACCCACATCTGAGAGAGTCTTCTCCAGCTGTAGAGGGTTTTTGTGTGTGTCACTGAATGACAGGGAGGCAGACGGAGAGAAAGCGAAGGGAGGAGGATATCTGGGGCAGCGGAGCTGGTTGAGTCGGCTGCAAAGATAAACACAGGATGGATTTCTGCACAAAGTGACCAAGGAGCAGCTGCCTCACACATTTAAGGTCTGTAAGAGTTTGATTTCTTCTTTTTTTTTTTCAATGTAACATGTATGGATTGCTTTTGTAAGTGGAAAAATGGAACAGGGGAGAGTTTGAATCTGCCATGAAACAGGAAAAGTCCTGTTGAATACAAAGAGATATTATTTCCAGGTGTTTGCAACTTTGTGCTGTGTGAAAAGGAATTGGAGTCACAGCACCCCACAAAAAAAGATTATATCTATGATGCAAAATTTTTACATTTGCATCCATTTATCAAAATGTGAAAAAAGTTAGTTTTTTTTGCTGAGTTGTTTGGAGAAAAAGGAGGAAAAATCCTTTCAAGAGAGAAAATTGGGGGGGGGGGGGGGGGAGTAAAAAATGTTCAAAGAAGATCAAATCTAGACTTTTTTTTGAGACTGATAGACACTTTGGATTTATCAAAAATAAAGTAAAAAGAATTGGAGGCTGTGTCCGTGTTATTAATTAATATCTGCCCTCCTCTGAAAAGGGGGTTATTAACAGATATTGGGAAAAAAAAAGTGCAAAATAACCCTTCACCAGGGGGTTGAGCTAACAAGCACGCACACACACTCCAAGACACTCAAACATCAAAGCAATAAAGCTCATTAGCCACACTGGCCACTGGCCAAAAAAGCCTCAAATACCTTCTGCTGGACTCGCATCCAGGAGCTGTGAGCGATGTTTGTCACTGTGGCTTTCAGCTCATGTTACCTCCTTGTCATTTTTAATAAGCCTTTTTCCAAAACTTGTCAAAAAGCTTCTTCAGAATCAGGCTTTTGAAACCTAAAAATGTTATAAATATCTGAGGGACTCAGAAAACACCCTCCCTATAACTGTCAGCTCACATGTTCTTGGAGTTTTTGATAAGAAAGGGTCGTAATTTGATTTCAGGTTCTGAATTCAGTCAGCATTAATAGTCATCTGTGCAGAAGAAGAGACGTCTTGGAGAGGTGAAGTGAGATTGCACAGACAATGACCACATTGATCCCAGAACTTTCTTCATGCTTTCATCATTTCTGCATATGTGCGACCTCTGTGAGGGTTATCTGTGGTATTCCGGGCTGCAGCCAACACTTGAAATTCACAGGGTTTGGTCTGTTTTTCAGCTGATCTGGCTCAGAGTTCCAGCTGTTTGTTTGAAAATTGGCCTACTTTAATCTCCCGCTCTTTGAGCTAATCATCCCTGGATTTATTATTATTTTTCCCTTTTGTTCAGACATGTAGTTTGATGACAGTGGGAAAAAGTGTGCACATGTAAATGCTCCAAGGACAACAAGGGCCATGACATTTTGCAACACAGGGATCCTGTAATCCATAATTCATGAATTGCAGAGAACAACCGTTGTAAAAGACGACAGTACCTCAATGCATTTTGTGCTTTTATTGTTAACTTTCTACAATTTTAGATTTAGAGTCAGAGTAATCAAAGAGTTTTTTTTGTTTTTTAATCCCTGATCTGACAAATAAACACAAACAACATTTCAGCGAATCATGATTTTGTGCACGTTTTAACTTCTGAAATAAAATGTCACTTCTTGCTTTCCTGTAGATGCTAAATTGCGGTAATTTTAGAGCCAAAGTGGTTTGATGCATACGTATATCAATATACGTCAATTGGTTACGCACCAAAGAAACAAATAACTGTATAGATTTATCATAAATAGAAATAAAATCAGATTAGAGTAGGAAGTGCATGGAAAAAAGTGGGCAGATAGAAGTGGTAAAATGTCAAAGGAGGAAGTGCACTGAACGAACCTCACAGGCAGAGCGCAGGGTGGCGATTTGAGGGCTGACTGTACAGATCAAGGTAAAGTTTGATCAGGCCAAAAGTGAAAGGCTGCTGTCATCGGCTGTAAAAAGGTAGCTGACAAAGTGTGCACTCGACTCGGTAGGAAGGAGCAAAGGTAACTTTAAAAGGAGAGCAAAGCTGAATGACTCGTGCAGGAAGATTTGTTTGAGGGAGGCAGGTTGTCAGAATGTCAAGTAGACAGCCAAGGTTATGTAAAAAAATTTTACAGCACTTGACAGAGCAGAAGCCAGTGCCAACAGAGAAATAACCTTAAAAAAAGGAGGCACATCTGACACTGAAAGAGAAGAGCTCTCCCTTAAGAAACCACTGATGAGCTGCAGGCTGGGAGGCTTAAAGGAAAAGGAAATAAGAGAAAGAGACGACTGACTGGCAGAACCGTCTGAAATGTTTAAATCTGAAAGTGGCGTGTTTTAGGAGCTCCTAAATATGTTAATTACTTTATGGAAAGTCCAGACATGTTCAGCTCAGTCTGTCCGAGCAGAGACGATGTTTAAAAAAAAAAAAAAAAAAAAAAAAAAAAGGTCAAAGATCAGAGCTGAGGCTAAATGGATTTGCTCTGATGGGAGTGACAATGAGAAGAGCAGGCAGCAGCAGTTTGTGGATTCTTACTGACTGTTTTAACTGTTTTCCACAGAAAGCCTCAGGAGAATGCTGCGAAAGTGAAAGGAACGAACTCATGTCAAATCTGGACTCAATGTTGACATGACAATACTTTACCTCACACTTACTTTAAAAAACCTTTGATTTTAAACTCATCTATGTAAACCTACATCATATAAAGAATCAATTTGAAATAAAAAATATCCATATTTGAAGATGATAAATAATTACGCAAAGATTTAAAGCATAATTCAATTTTTAGCACAGTATTAAAGACAGTCTAATGAAAATGGGTTTTTGGTGTTTTTGATTTGTTCTTGTGGGATTTTTCTGATGATAGAGGTAGAGAAAACACAGATTGTACTAATCTAAAATTTAGATTGTGCAAGTACCAATCGGTTAAAAATGTAGTTTAAATAGTTCACTTTTATTAGAAGACTAGAGGAAGAAATTAATGAATATGTAAAAGTTGGATAAAATCCCTTTTCTATTAAATACGTGTATTTGGTTCTCTTTTATATGCAACAATTCTTTTTTTTTTGCAAAGGTATTAGACTATGCATTAAACGAGACAATAATCCAAATTGTCAAATTAATTTTAACCGACCTTAGTTTTTTTAACCACCAAAGAACAAAAGTTAAGTTTAAATTTATGTAGAATTGAGAAATTGTACTAAAGGTCAGGTCAGGGCTTCAAATGAAACACGAACTTCTGCATTCTATTAACACAGAAGATGGGAATTATTTACAGGGGTGGACAAAATTGTTGGTACCTCTAAGTTAAAGAAAGAAAGTCCACAATGCTCACTGAAATGACTTGAAACGTTCAATGTCTGCCTATGTAAAGGGAGACAAATAGTCACGTTGCTGTTTGGTGAAAAGGTGTGAACCACGCTGAACATTGACAACAGAAAGCCAAGGAGAAAATTGTCCCAGGACATTAGAAACAAAATTATAGACAAACATCGTAAAGGTAAAGTATAAAACCATCTCTAAGCAGCTTGAAGTTCCTGTGACGACAGTGGCACATATTGTTCAGAAGTTTAAGACCCACTGGACGGTAGCCAACCTCCCTGGACGTGGCCGGAAGAGGAAAATTGATGACAAAGTGAGGAGATAGTTGGAACTGTATCCAAAGAGCTCAGAACAACCTTTTAAGACATTAAAGGTCAACTCATAAATCAAGGTACATCAGTGTCAGATCGCACCATTCGTTGTTGTTTGAGCCACAGTGGACTTCATGAGAGACGACCAAGGAGGACACCACTGTTGAAAGGAAATCATAAAAAAGCCAGACTGGAATTTGCAAAAATGCATGTTAACAAGCCACAAAGCTTCTGGGAAAATGTCCTTTGGACAGATGAGACAAAACTGGAACTTTTTGGTAAGGCACATCAGCTCTATGTTGGTAGACTCAAAAATGAAGCATAGAACGAAAAGAACACTGTCCCTACTGTGAAACATGGAGGAGGCTCAGTTCTGTTTTGGGGCTGCTTTGCTGCATCTGGTACAGGGTGTCTTGAAGTTGTGCAAGGTCAAATGAAATCTCAAGATTATCAAGGCATTCTGGATAGAAATGTGCTGCCTAGTGTCAGAAAGCTTGGTCTCAGTCGCAGGTCATGGGTCTTCCAACAGGACAACGATCCAAAACACACAGCCAAAAACACCCAAGAATGGCTAAGAGAAAAGCATTGGACTATTCTGAAGTGGCCTTCTATGAGCCCAGATCTGAATCCCATTGAACATCTGTGGAAGGAGCTGAAACATGCCATTTGGAGAAGACATCCGTCAAACCTGAGACAACTGGAGTTTGCTCATGAGGAGTGGGCCAAAATACCTGTAGACAGGTGCAGAAGGCTCATTGAGAAATACAGAAACCGTTTCATTGCAGTGATTGCTTCAAAAGGTTGTGCAACAAAATATTAAGTTATGGGTACCATCATTTGTGTCCAGCCCTATTTCATTAGTTGTTTTTTTTTTAAATAATTCTGCTAATAAACAACTCAAAAGGAATGGCTGTTTTTGATCATTTAATTTTCAATAAATTTTAATTTATTGTTACTTTTGAACGTTTCAAGTCATTTCAGTGGGCATTGTGGACTTTCTTTCTTTACCTGAGGGGTACCAACAATTTTGTCCACCACTGTAAATAAGAAACTGTTCCTGAGACAGTAATACTTCTGATCGTCTGTGGTGCAGATTTAAATGTTCTCCTGTCTTGGCTCATGTGTAGCTGGCTAACCAAAAAGTCCATAATGCTGGCTGCATTCCTCTTTGGAATTAGAGAGAAAACTCTGGGTTAATCCCAAACAACAATTTTTTTTCTAGTTGGTCCTAAAGAGAAAATTGTGAAAGAAATATTAGAATTCTTGTGGGACATGGGAATCCTGATCCTGAATCTGGCAACAAATATACTGTCAGACACCACTAGCTGAAGGAATGGAGGAATGGCTGTCTCTGTTGTGTTTCTCGTCACATTACAATGTCAGCCCGAGGGAACAGCTCTGAAATCCTCGGAGTGTAAGCTTGACTTATTTCTGTAGCTCTTTGCAGGATTTTTTAAGACAATCTTCTGACCCCAACAATCCTGGAATAGACTAATAATTATTTAAAAAAAAGCTGCTTTCATTAAAAGCCTTTTTCGTATTGTTTACATGTTGACATGTAGGTGTGAAGGTTTTTGGTGCAAACGGGTTTGTTTGTAATATTTGAGTGTGCCTGTGGACAGGCCCTGCCCCTTTGACTGACACCTGGCAGTAATAGTGACAAACCACCAGGAACTTGTTACCTATTTTTATAATTCTACCCCCTCCTACTTTTAAATCATCATCTATCTTCCAACTTCTTCTAACATCTTACTCTCTCCTTCTCATTTTCTCTTAAGTTTCTGGTCCAACACAATTTCTGAGAATGAAAGGTTTATGTTTTTAACTATTTGCGGAGAAAACTAACAGATTCTCAAAAAATTAATGCTAAAAAAGGCCATCTTAAAAAAAAATAGAGTGACCTAACTTGAACCTTAAGGTACCTAAAGACTTTTAGGTTGCAGAAACTTTCTTTGATACAAGATATTACTGCAAAAAGTACCTTAGTGATAAGCTAAACTAAAATGTTCAACTTTTAACTCATCTTCATAGAGAAAGGGAAAATGTACTTGTATATATCAAAGTATTTATATTGTTTATTAATTCCATTTTCACTTTTTTGTTAAAATATTGAATGTTGATTTTGTTTTCAGTATAAAAGCAGAGAAAATTGGTCCAAAATATAGAACTATATTTTCCAATCAGCCCCCTTTGCTTAACCTTTTTTGCGTTCTTGCATTTGCAGCGACTCCTAAGGAAATTAACAGCCAGCATTTATCCTGTGTAGGCGGGTCTGTGAATGCACGTCCATGCCTAACCTCTTCAGACTCTGTGGGACTGCATGGCTTGCCCTTTTAAAGTAGATTAGCTTGAAAAAGAATGGAGCATACGTCGTTGCCTGGATACAAAAAGCATCATTAAGCACAATTATCACCACTTCAGCTCCAATGAACAAGCTTTATCGCAGATTCCCAAAACAACACATAATCAAGGACACCAACCTACAAATCAGTAGAGAGAGTCTGATGGAGGACCAGGACGGTGGTTAAGAGATAAAAACGTGTCAGAGAAGATGCAAAAGCTGAAGGCTGTGGGAAAATACAACCAACAAATTTGAAATACAGCCAGTCAAACCACCTTAGAAATGACATTGAAATGACATTAAAGACAAATTAAATGCAAAATAAGTGCTTGTTAATACATTTCATTGTTATGATATAAATGAACCAGGATTCAAATGTATAAAATATGAATAAACTAAGAAATTAAAAGAAATGACACTGAGGACGGGCTGAGCCCAGAAACCAGATATCGAAAAAGAAAGAAAGAAAAGAAACAGTTTGCCCGAAGTAAGTCTTTGGAGGAGAGGACTGTGTCCATTCTGCGGATGTGAATTATTTCACTCCAAGAAGAGTGTGGAGAGAAAGAAAGAATAAAAAGTGATCATGAGCCCAGCCTAACGCTGCTAGGATGACCTCAGGGGCGTTTGATAAAGAAAACAGTCAGGGCAGACGCAGCCTTCAGTCCCAGAAAGAGAGACTCCAGACACATTCATCCTCATTAGGCTGCAAGTCTCCCTAAAGGTAGTTAAGGCTGGAAATTAAAGAGACCAAAGCTCTTGTCAAATGAACAATCCAGAGAGAGACATAAAAGAGGAGGATTGCTGAGGAAAACAGCTAAGGGACTTCAACTGAAGTAAACTGGGGAAAGGATTGTCTAAATTGATAACAGTGAATCGGGTCTTTTTGAAAGTCATGTCTGTAATTTGTTTATATACTAAATTCACCCATGTCCCATTGTACCTACCTTTTCCGGAGTCTGTGAAAAAAAAAAGTATTTCGAAAAACACAAGTAATGCTGCAGAAACCAAAATGAAATGTTACAAAAAAGAAACCGGAAAAGGTAAGGGACATTGCTGATTGACTGATGACGTTTGTGCGTCTTCTGAACTGAAATCATAGTAGTAGGTTTAAAGGTTGTCATCTGGACTTAGTTCTTAAAGTTGAAGATGTTTCACCTGCTTTGTCAATTCTGAAATAGCTGGTAAAAGAACTGGTATTTATATGCACTCATGGGGGAGGAGTCAGACCTGAAACTGGATTGTATTGTCTACTTAGACTACATGTTTTCCGGTCGTTAAGAGTCCTTTGTCCTCAGCTGGGGGTTGGGGAGCCAGTGACTCCCTCCCCAAACTGGTCATCTCTTTCAGCTGTTACCGACCCAGGCAGAACTGGTTTGGTTTGTTTGGGTTTCGGAACACTGTAGATGGATGGAAGAATAAACCTTTGACCACCATTCTTATTAAGAGAAGGTTTATCCTTCTTGTCAAAGATGGCTGCTTTCACTCCTCGCTCAAACCATCCTTTCTCTCTGGCTAGAATTTGGAATTTACTGTCCTTGAATGAGTGGTTTGTGGCCTTCAGGTGGAGGTGCACTGCAGACTCAGGTCCACTTGGGTTGGCTCTGCGATGTTGGTGAAGCCGTTTGTGTAGGGGTTGTTTGGTTTCTCCTATGTACTGTTCATTGCAGTTCTCTTTGCAGTGGATAGAGTACACAACATTGCTCTGCTTGTAGCTGGGAATTTTGTCCTTAGGATGAACCAGTTTTTGTCTAAGAGTATTACCAGGTTTGAGATGAAATGGGATGTAATGTTGTCGGAAAATCCTTTTTAATTTTTCAGACAGGCCTGAGATATTTACATATATATAAATATGGAATCAACCTGGATGAATGAGAGTCTTCATAGACATATTTTGAACTGAAAGTTATTTGGCATGAAGCAATAGCTACTAGACATGCTCCTAACTAATCGTAAAACTTAAAGTTGTTCTCAGTAATATGTGTACCAAGCCGTGATTTTAAAAGCATTCTGAGTGAAGAAAGTTTTTTTTTTTTTTTTTTATCTACAGCACCAAATACAGCCACAAATTCCCGCTCAGATGATGAGCCTGTGTCCAATCCTGACTGTTTCAGGATGGAGCTGCAAGATGATATTGTGAGAGCTTTAAAACCAATGAAAGAGAGGCGGAGGGCCAGCATCCAAAGCCCCAAGTGAGTCAGATGATGCTGCTGGGAGGATGCATGACAGACCAAATTCCCAGTCTGTTCATCTACTGCAGGTGCATAATACCAGCAGGAAGCTTTAATACAACAAAATGTTGAGTTCTGAGCAATAAATGAATTTCAGGGGTGAAGAATTTCAAGAACAAATAAGAAAACTAAGTCAGTAAACAACACTGGCTAAAGCATTCCTCCAGCTCAGAGAGCTGAGAATATCTGGCTTAAACGGATTACAGAGATAATTAATTTTGCCATAATATTTCATCATGTAATGAAATTTGATCATTTAATGTAATTATGAAATCATATGCTCAGTCTGTTGTAACAAACCAAAAATATGCTTCAGAAGCTCATGCATCTACTGAGTTAAATTTGCTAAATCTGTAAATCCAAAAACTAACATTTGCTTTTCTCTAAAAGTAAAATAAAATAAAATAATTTAATGAAAGTACTGTAGATCAGGTTCACCTAAGACTCTTGCAAAAAACTGATCTAGTCTGAAGAGAATGTAAAAAAAAATAAAAAATGAAATAAACATTCTATTAAAATGCCCAGAGCAACAATCACATCATAAATATTTCCGTCATTGACATACTGTAGCATTCAGCATCATCTATCAAGAGCAATACCTAAATAATGTGAGCCACCAGAAACTGTGGAAATACACCACTTGGTAGAAGTGGGGCCTGTAGAAGTGCCCTCCAGCGAGGCATTATAAAAACAAAGAGCAGATTTCACAGATCTGTTTTCACATCAGTCCAATTCATGCCCACTTAACTTAAGCCGACTGGATGGACAAAGCAGTCTTTGAGCACAAATGGAACACAACATTAGAGTGACTGCTCAAAATGTTGTTTAAACCTTTACTGTTAATGGATTTCTAATTTTTTTTACAAATTCTTAGTTTGTTTTTAAGCCCCCATCCTGAAAAGTCAGATTTTCATTGACACTCATTGATCAGATATTATTTGGCACTACAGCAGCTTTGCTTGTTATAGGCAAACTAAAGGTGCTTTGTATGCATGGGACTGTTGCTCTCACACGCATATTAACATCTAAAGAAGTTACAAAAAGTAGGAGCAAAAACAGATTTGGGATTTTTCTTTGTAAGTGTAGCTGTTTTCATGGGTTTTAACTCACTTTAATATGAAAAAAACAAAATGGATATCTAAAGTAATAATCTTTTATTAATAGTTCTGTAACAGAACTGCACTGACATGCAATATATTAACTGTATTGTAAAAAGTTATCACTTTTAGCCAAACTTTTACTGAGCTACTTAGTGTCTGACTTCATTTATCAAACAAAAGGAATTTCAGTCAGATAGGACTCCGTAGTCAGTTAATTTTTTTACTTAAATAATTACGACAAAATTAGTTATTTATGCGTTTTAAAAAAAAAAACTTTTCTAAACATGACTAAATAACACACACTTAACTAAATGGATTTGTTTTCTCAGATAAAAAACACATTGTACTTCTGTGCTTCCTCTTACTTTCAGATTAAAAGCATTTTGGAGTGAACAAAAATCATTCATTGAACGCCATAAAAGTCCAATGATGAAATTATTTGTACAATTTTTAAACACTGATACATAAAATATTAAAGTACAGTTCCAGTTAAACTTTTTGCTTAAGGGTTAGGGTTAGGCTTACCCTGTGTGGGGAACACCAGGTTAAGTTTGCAATCAGACCAGCCGTTGCCGTTTATTTATATCATTCAAGTCTTTGGGTTTATTATTTTTAGTTTTTATTTTGTAATTTTTTTGTTTGTTTAAACTTTAAAGCTCTTTTGAAGTTCATTTTTGAGTTTCTATCCATGAATTTACTGCTTTTGGCAGCCCTGTTTTGAAACAAACTATTAAAACTCAGCAGCCAAAAGTGAGTTTTACACTGTTTTTATGCTAATATTCTTTATTTTTTTGTTCAGAAGCCACCAAATGTCTACATTGCTTTTTTATTTTCCATTTTTCTCATGATGAGGAAATCTATTGTTTCCTGGTGATAACGAGACCACAAGATACTATTTCCTGGTAGCATGAAAATTGGAAAATTTTCATTGGTGATCACCGTACATCTGCTTGTTGACATGGACAAAAACAATTGTGCATCGTTCTGTAACCATGTAGACAGCCTGGTCCACTCATCAATTGACAACTGCAGGATCACTGAACTGCAGCCGCCTGTGCAGCTGTATGCTTCTCTTCAAATAATGATGACTGATTTGGACGTTGTTTATGACCGACAACATCAGCACAATCTCTGCCCGAGTTAGACCACGGCTGAAGTCATTAACTAGAAACTGATAAGTTCTTCTGGTCAACAAATAGCTCTGTTTGGCTGTAGATTGCAGAAAAATGAAAAACAAAGTATATTCTTTGTCATCTTGTTTTCACAACATAACATTTATTTTCTCGTGATGGCATCAAAGTAGATGTCGTTATAACCAAAAAACAAGCCAAAAAGAAGCAAGGTAGGCCATTTGCAGCTTCCATACTTTTCCCAACCTTACTTATAAATCTAATTCCTCAGCTATTGAAATTAACTTAATTTAAGAATTATTCCAAGTTTGATACATCTTTGAATAATTCTTTGTGTGAATTATTCTTGTCTTTGATTGCTTGAAATAAACCATTTCAAAAAATAAAAAAAATTCAAAGGAATTCTTTAGAAAAACAATAAAGATGGATGGATTTGTCACTGATTCATCAAAAACGGGCATGTTTCAGATTTAGAATTAGATGTTGAATCAGATAACAGCTGCTCAAATCCACAAACTAGCAACAAGCACAAAATTGGCAAAATAATGACTAAATACTTGACAAGTATTGTTGTTTTTCAAATACATTTATAAAAGTTGCAAACAAACCACAGTCTAAAATCCAATTGAATATTATTACAGCTTTCTACAACAACAACAAAATCATTATGATGAACTTCTCTGCAAAAAAAACAGAATTCCAAAAAAAAAAAAAAAAAAAATTTGAAAACACAGCCCACTTTAAAAAATGACCTTATACAGTACAACTTCTGTCAGGTTAGTTTCTCATCTGTTTCTACCATTACACTCTAAAGCAATACTGAGAGGACTGCCTAATATCGGCCACACATGCTGTTCAAAATGGTTTGGACGTTGCGAATAAGCTCTCCACCAAAAATCACACAAGTGGCCTTGCATGTATTTGGGGCATGGTGAAATGAATAATGGAGAGGGGGAAAAAAAAGAGGGCAGAGCTGGCAGATGAGAGCAAAGTGAGCTGTGAGATGAAAAGTGTGTGCTGACCTTTTGCTTTCATTGTGGTCATAGTCATTTTTCCTCCCTTTGAAGTGTCTCTTTCAGCTGTCACAGATCAAGCCGAGACATGAGACTGGTCTCAACCAATCACTCTCTGGCTTTCTTTTTCCTCCTTTTTTTTCTCGTCAGCACAAAGATTTAAGGATGCCTCCCCGATATTCACACTTCCTCCCCATCTTCTAGTGGCTCTGGAGCCTTGCATTCGTTTGTAATGGGTTTTCATTAACAGTCCTATTATACAGTAAAAGAAGTTTTAGCTTTCAATTGTCTCTGTGAATATAATGATTTTAATTTCATAAAATAAGAACGCTTTAGTTCATGAGTAAGAGATGCTTCGGGCAAGAAAGCCTGCAGTTTGAATAAGACAAGTGCTCCCCCTGCTGTTCATGCTAGTCTAGTTTATGGCGGACAGAATTTGTGGATCTTGATAATGTTATCTCTAAAACATTTCTCTCTGACGTATTATTCTAAAAACAAACATGCTGAATATTTGCATTGAGGCATCTGTAAAGATTCTAATTTACAATAAAAAATGCATTGCTTTTAAATGAGTTTCACTTATACTATGGAGTTTTGGACAATGTTATTTCCAGAAATCCCTTTGGATTGCCCATATTTCATGAAATTTATTGATTTGCTGCTATTTAAATACATTTACATGTAAAAAAAAAATCTCTTGTAATTCTGAAATATTTCATCAAGTCATATTTGAAAATTTTTATGACTTGAGTGGAATTTTTCCAGTCAGTAATAAAGCTTTAAAAAAATTCACTTCGTGATTTTTCTTTCGTTGCTTTTTTAAAATGTAAATTGAATATACTTGCACTATGCATGTTTCATTCCCTCATATGTACACACAAATTCACACGCTTGGTGGCTCCCCTGTTGGCAGCAACCTATAGCCAACAGGAGAAATGTGGAGTTTAGTGTCTTGTCCAAAGAAACTTTGACAGGTGGGTGGTCAGGGCGGGAACCGAACCTGTGAATTTCCAATGCAAGGTCGACCGCCCTACCTCTGCACCACAGCCACGCCATCTTAAGGTTTCAAGATCTCCCTGAAAGAGAAGAAGAAAAAAAACTATTTTCTTGAATAAAGTCTGGTCTTCTTTTAGAATCAAACTCCTGACTCAAAAATCAAGAGTGGGACTGCATTTTTCTCTCCATTTAGTTTTCACTTTAAGGCAGTTTGGAGCTTTTGGTTAGAAGCCCTTCTGTCAGCAAATAACTGCCACACTCAAGAAGTGTCCTGAAAGGACATTTTAAATCTTTGGCAACTCTCAAAGAACTTTCCCCTTCAGGTATTTTAAATGATTAATGTCAAACTTTTTTTAGGGTCTGCTGTTTCTCACTGGTTTTTTACTTTTTGTTTCTGTGCTGCAGACAGGATGTCTGGGATGGACTTCCTGCCAGAGGAGCATAATGAGACTGCAATCACTCCAATAAACAACGGGACTTTCCTCCGTTTTTCCCCAATTTTACCCTCCACGTCTGCTGCTGCCTCCTCGTTGGGGCGCCAGAGCAACCTCTACGTGTACGTGTGGCTGTTCCTCGGCCTGCTGGCGTTCCTGCTGACGCTACTCATCATCTCCCTCCACAGGCTAAAGAACATCATTTCCTCTTCATCCTCTATCCCAGACTGCAGCAGCGAGGGAGGCAGTTCTTTCACAAACATGGAGATCTGTAGCATTTCGTCCCAGAGGTCTACCATATCCACCATTTCTGCCTGAGGGAGATGGTTGAGAACTCATGCAGTACAGACTCCAGTGTTTTTCTGCTTTCATCTGTGCATGAGCACGTGCACATCCCAGGACTTGGACACAAGGACTTCATATGTCATTAATAGGCAGCATAAAAAAAATGTGCAGACAGAATGTCTTTAAACTTCATGCATGGATGATCCTACCTTCTGTCAGTCTCTGTGCAGACTTCCAGGGCACTGGCTTATTAAATGATGGGCGAAAGGACTACTTTATCTTAATTTAACCATCTATAAAAGTAAACATTTTTCCCCAAGATAAATGTAAAATATAACGTCATTTTCTTTTCAAGATATTCCAGTTTTTTTAAATGAGATTTAACCAGTGAAGTCTGTAGAAAACATCGCAAAACCCCCATTAAAAGGACATTAGAGATGCCTGCTTTATAGAGAAATGTGAGCATTTCTACCGGTTATTCAGTTAAAGCAAAAGATGGCATTGAAAATGTAAAGATGTGTTCAGATGGAGATGACACAACTGCAGTTATAAGAAACTGACAAAATGCATAGAGCTTCGCATCTTGCAGACACTTCAGCTCAAAAGAGACAAATACTACAAGATGATTCTAGTCCTGCCAGACAGGTCTAGCAACGCAACTCTGTCCAGCCTGTCTGCCCACAAAGCTCTCGATCCCCGTCTCCATAGAGACCAAAGACGGAGGAGAATCTTGCGCAGCTGTCAGCCTCATCTGTATTCCAGGACGCCGTCGCAATAGAAAAGATTTCCCTTCATTTGTGCTTCACTTCAGCGTCGTTGGAGCTAGTGTGACATTATGCACTGAATTTTGAGCCAATTCCTTTCACTTCATTCACATTTTTTTTATAAAATTATTTTGCGTATTGAAAACAACCATGTAAGCAACAAGCAAAAACAAACCCAGCAAGTAACCCCGCTTTTGGATAAAAACACGTTTTATTAAACACCCCCCTAAAAGCCTGTAAAAATCATGTCGGAAACTAATCCCTATGGTCCATTTTTAATAGAGTAGATAACGAATAAGTCTTCATTATACAATATTGAACTTTATTTTATGTTTTCTTCCTATATTAAAAGGGAGGAGTGTGTCAATGCTCTCATTCAAAAACAGCAAATCACACAAAAAGGGATCCAACTGAAAATATTGTAGCGCATGTAAACACGCTAAAGTACAAGTTAAGCATATTTAGACCATTTTTTGCTGCAGCCCCATTATAATTGCTGTTTTTTTGGTCATTTTTTCACTTTGCAAACATGGTTTTTAAATCAAAAAAGCAAACACATGCTTACATTTAAAGAGGACAATAAAGCTGGTTCAAAGTCAAGAGTTTGTTTGTTGGTCAAGTCGTGAGATTAGAGACTGTCCAAAAAGAATGCGAAGAACAAACATACATACATACATGCCTTTCATGAAATTGATATACTGTAATAAAAAAAAGAATATATTGAAGTGGATATGACATAATCAAGAGAAAACAAAAACTAATAAATAAAATCAAGACTCAGCAGCTTACAAATGCATCTTTTTTTTTAAATTATTTTCCCTTTTTTTTTCTCTTGCTATTAAGAGTTTCTAGAATTAAGACATCCCTTTTTTGTTTTTTTACCCCATCCTGCTTAAGATTCGTCTTGTTTACTGGAAATGTTCTTCATATATTCACACGCATGCGTCCCTGTAGTGTTTCTCCTTTAAATTCACTCTGAATTATTCACCGGACTCTGGATAGCAGTCACCATGCTTTTATTTCCCTCTCGCCCTTTTACAACTCCTTGATGACGTCATCCCCAATAGCCCGTCTTTTGCTATACACTACAGTCCCTTAAAATACAAACCTCTGGTCAGCTGTGCGTAAAAGGCGCGTGTGTTATTCTCCTCCTTTACGTTTCTTCCTGCGCCGGTTCATAAATGATTAATGAGAAATGAATATGCAAACATTCATAAACAGTGTGGGTCAGCCAATCAGAAAGCAGATCATGTGGAGCTACTGTGAGATTTCGGCTTCACAGTAAACTGAAACCTGGAAATACTGTAGTTTTCTTGGTAATTCTCAGATCAGATTATTCCCAACTGGATCATAATTCACAGCTTGTGCGTTTGTGTTTATGCCACAATTATAGACCCAATTTCGGGGAAAACCATGGGTGACAGCACGGAAAGAGGAAAGTTACGCATTTGATGTCGTTTTCTACCTTAAGTAGATTATATATAAATCACATAAAATTGGATCCGAGTTTCTATATTTAACGTCCTTCAATCACGTGGTGAAGTCTGTCGATAATGAGGGACGCAGGACGGGCAAGGGGCCCTATTTTCAGCCGCAGAGCGCGGAGCGATCAATGCGTTCTAAAGCGCGGAGACGCACTTCCAATCACAGTTTCTGTTGACATTTTAAAAATAGAAATACATTTCAAACATGGCTGTATATTTTTTTTTGGTGACATATAGATAAAAAAACATTGTTAAAGCACGTACCTGCATGCTTTTATTCCAATCAAAGCTGCTCCTTATTGCGGCTTACAAGCAGTCACTCCTTTCAGAATAAAAGTCTCTCGGGTCATTGAGTGGAACAAATTTGTGTCTTATTTCATATTTAAGAAAGTTAATAACTTCAGTTATTCTTCTTCTATCATAAAAATTAAAAGAATTCCAAGAACTGATCTAATAAGTGTAAACATATAGCCTATTTAAAAAAGAGCTCCTGCTCATTGATTTATCAGGAGTTAAATGACTGCACCTGTCTGCAATTATACATTACATTTGGTTGTACATCAATTTCAACCCTCCAATGGGGTTAGGTGGGTTCAGCAAATGAATGAATGCATAGATTTCATCCTTACCTTTTTTCGTAAACAGATGAATGTGAGGCCTAAAGTTATACATAAAGTTAAATATGTTTTTACTTTTTTGCGCATTAAAAACAATTAAATTTATCCATTAAAGTAGGGCCAGTGACTTTTGAACTAAATACTAGATTTTTTTAGTTTATTTAAGTATTATGAAAACAGTATTTTCAAGCAAAACCCTTGCATTTATATAAATATGACAAAAAATGCACATTAATAAAAAAATCCCAGACCTCAAATTCTTTGCATATTTTATTTTTCTTATGATTTTTTTTCCAACTCACGCATGTCATAATTTACATCTTTGCAATAAAACATGAATACAATAGTTTTTTTTAGGGTTTCATAGATCCAAAAATATTTAACCTTTTTTTTTTTTTTGGATAAGTAAGTTGAACCTGTGGATTGAGTATGTGCATGTGCGCGTTTGATCGAGATGGCTTCACACATACAGAACACCCTAGATGTCAGCCTGCCTTTTGTCTGCTCCCACCAGCCTCTAACAGCTACAAAAATCATGATATTGCTTACAGCTGGGATGTTGTAAAACTGAGAATCACACGTCTTAAATACACACATTAATGCACAAATAATCCAGAAGGAAAAAAAACGAAAAGATGGACCGAAACAAAAAAGGGCGGCCGACCAGAAAGAACCAAGCTAATAAATAATGATATGTGATTGGTGCAAAGTGCAAATACAAAACAAACTTTGACATTGATTTGATCTTTTTTTTCTTCTTCAAATCTTAAACAAATGTGGGTTAAGTGTGAAGGTTTTCTTTCGGTCTTCTTCAGTTGAATCTCCTGCCAAGCCTGAACGAAAACTGTATGTACATATTTGACAAAACAATCACCAAATATACAAAGGAAATCATGTCAGAGTTGTGTTTGTCGTCCTCGGTGACGCCGGCGGGAACGCCTCTAAATCTCCCAATCGCCGTTCTCCAAGCCGGTCCATCTTTTCAAACCCTTCCATAATTATTACACAGTATTTTACATACAGCAAATCATTAATAAATTAAAGGTGAGAAGCACAGTTGGTGTTGTGAAAGAGTGACTCTAAAGGAAGCAGAGTCGTATTTACATGGAAATCAGATCGAACCCTTGCTGTTGGTAAACTGAACATGAACTCAGGCAGATAAAACAGCAAAATCAACACCAGCAGCAAACATTTGTCAAAGGTGAATTTAAAATCGAGCCAATGGCACCGGTTTTTGGATGGCGGGGGGTGCTCATTTATGTCCTTTCTATTGTTTCAGATGAATCAACATTTTAAGAATTACCTCCTAAATTAAGCCTGGAAGAAAATGTTTGCAAAATAAATTAGGAAAAGACTAAGTTTCAGTCCGCCTGTCCTGTGAGTGGTACCAGGGGGGTCCAGCTCTGCACGATCTGCTAAGACTTGCTCTTTGCCCCGCCCCCCCCCCACACGGCAATCCTACTGTATTAGCCGGGTTTGGTGCGTCTCTTCTGGGTATGATGTCTGTGGGTTTTCATGTGCATTTACATACATGTTTGCACAGAGGAAGTCGTTTCCACCAGCGAGCTCTCCGCCTCAAAGCAGCAAGTGTAGAGCCTCGGGTCTAGTTCTCTTGTTGTTTTTTTGTTTCATTTTTTTGTTGTTTTTAATTCTCTGTCTCAGCACCTGTGGTTCCTCCACGTTGCAGATACACATCCAAATGTATCGCTTCTTATTTTCTCTCCACGGTCCTCCTCTTCCTCTCGCAGTCCACCTCAGTACCTGTTCTGGTGTTCATAGTGCCAGCGGTTGAAGTCTATGTTAAATGCCACGATGCTTCCAGAGGCCATCCCAGTGATCAAAGTCCTGCAGAGAACAGGAGGTCACAACAGGCATGCAGAGTTTCAGCACAAAAAAAGGTTCATTTTAGGAGTTTTTTTGGGGAATATTATTAATTAAAGGCTCAGTCCAATGAAGATGGTTTTTGGTGTTATTTACACGTACTTGTAGCATTTTTCTGGTGATGGAGGACATATCTAAACAAAATCAAGCTCAGAATTGCATTTCTGAGTATTTCTTCATTCAAATCTTTGTGAATCATGGAAAAATGTAGTTTCCAAAAGATTGTATTTGTGACACAAAATACACATCTCTGCTCCGCTCGACAGCAGGGAAGTTAGGAAGGGGGTGGGGGCTGCGTCAACAGTCAGAAGTGAATTTCTAATGAACTACTGCCGCTCTGTAGAAACTGTGTCCTAGAAAAGGACACAGGACTTTTGATTTTGGCCAAAAATGACATAATAATGAATAAAAAACCACTGGGGACAACTATTGAAATGGCCGAAATCATGATTGGGGTGGGACTTTAAATTTAGCCTAAGCAGCTCAAGTTGCTAGGCAACATCCACCATCACCTGTGGCCTTGCAGATTAAAGTCATCCCATTAACAAAATGCAATTTAATGCTCTGTCCACATGAGCCATGGGCACTCACAGTGGAATGAGAATCTCACCTAATTACAACGGGACTTCCTTGATTTAGAAAAATACAATCTGTTGCTAGGAGACACGACTGAAAGTTGCTGTTTATTTTCTGAAACCGTGAAAATTTGAGAACGTCCCATTTTCTGGAAATAATGGCTCCACAATAATCTCTTTTACCTCTGGTCGTGCGAAAGGTCCATGGCGCGGATGCCGGCGTCACAGCCTGGATAAATATAAAGCTGTTTGAAGTCGCACGCCTGCCACACCTCCACAACTCCATTATCACCTCCGGTCACTAAGTTTTGCCCATCGCTGCTCAACAAGATGGCCTGAGGAGAGAAGGAGGACTATTTAAATATTACCCCATGCCAACATGAACTGTGTGAAATCTATCAGATTTACCCGTGTGGAATCATTGACTTCCATCTGTGCCAGCAGTTTTCCGTTTATGCTGAAGTTGCAGAATCGACCCCTCTCATAGTAGATGATGCAGTGTCCCTCACTGGACACCGAGATGAGGCGAGGTCGCTGGCACAGCTCCGGACCCTCCAGAGCCCGAAGCAGGTCCCCAGTGATGGTGTGGACGAGGCACGGGCCTTCTGAAGAGCAGAAACACACCAAAGACAACATTGAATTCCTTTATTTTCCTCAGAGATCATTTGCTTTGTGGCAGATTGGAGTTTCATTCATCTGCTATTTCTAAAAAAACAACACTAACCTTTGGCTCCACTGATAACCAACCCCAGCTCCGCACACACAGACACACACACCACCTCGTGGTCGTGTCCTGTCAGCACTGCTCTGGGAGCAGGATAGTCACCTATAGAAAGACAAAATCCCCATGCGTCTCAGTGTACCGTACTTTAAACCCTCTAAAGCTGTCTATTTATTTTCATTTTTTTACATTTCCACTGTGATAACACTCACTGTTGTTGGGATTGTCCCCTATAATATGGTGCCGTCCGCTCCAGTACCACAGAAGGAGAGTGGCGTCTCTGGAGCCCGACACGATGTAACAGTCTCCTCCGATGTAGGACTCTGACCGAGCCAGACACGTCACCACGTCCCAGTGGCCAAAAACGATCTGGGTCAGCTTTCCTGTGGAGACGGAGATTGAAGTCAACATCAGTGGCAGAGAGGCCTCAGCTGATCCTTTTGATGTCCCTCAGCTAAACTTCCATGAAAATGGAAAGTTCTGGGAGAAGTCAGCACTTTCCTTGAAAACCCACACCGATGAAAATGTTTTTTTTGGTGTTTTTAAACATGTTCTTACGGCTTTTTTTAGATGATGGACATTAATCTAAAGAAAATTAGGCCTAAAGTTGCATTTTGGAGTATTCTTTTATTCAAATCACATCATCATAATGAAAAGACCACTGGGTACGCTTTTGAAATAGATCAAAAAATGAACAGAGTGGGTCTGTAAGAAAATATACTTCAAAAAAATAATTACCTGCAACAAAGTTCTCGAATGATAAATGTAAAACAAACCTGTTTCAGTCGAGTAAACTCGGAAGCTTTTGTCCCAGAAGCCGCAGACCAAGATGTAACGGTTGTCAGCGGTAACCACGAAGCAGTGAGTGTTAATCTGGATGCTCTGATCCACCAAGTCGGTGATCTGACGCTTGTTTACGCCTGAGTTGTTTGCTGCATCAAAGAAAAAAAGGTTTTAAATGCATTGCAAAGGTGAAATGGACAGACTATTAAAGTGTGCTGCAGACAGACAGACCTATGAGCGGGTCCATCTCGATGGGTAGATGATGAGCCTGCTCTAGGGAGTATCCCGGAGCTCCACGGAGGCCTGAGGAGACAAATATTAGAGGGATCAACGACATAATAAATGAATTTTGTCATTTACCAGTTATCTAAAGATTATTTTTGCATAAATCTACCAAGAATGAGGAAGATTTTGACTGTTAACTTAAATGCAAGAATATTTCATAATTAGATTATTATTTTACTATTATACGTATTAGTACAGTGTTCCCTCACGATATCTCAGTTTACTTTTCGCAGTCTCGTTGAATTTAAATTTTTTTTAAGTGCATTAGTTCTGCGTCCAGATTGGCTGTTGACTTTGTCAATTATTTTCTCTGTGCCGTGGTAGGTACCATAACAGGAACTTCCGTTCAGGGTCCTGGGACTAAAGCTGACGTCACATTATGTGATTGGCTGTCCGGTGGTCCGATGACGCGTCAGATAGTGATTGGTCTGGACAAATTATGATACTACCATAGAAGAAGATATTATGAAGTCTGTTGTAAATAAACAGAGCTCCGACATTGAGCAAAATTGTCTTCTGAACATGCCTTTATTATTGTTATGATTATTATTGAATTGGCAGAACGGACCCGGAAGAACAACATTTAGCCATGCTAACAACATTTTCAGCCATGGCTGAACTTAAACTGGAATAACAAGCGGATTGTGGCAAAATCTCTTTATAAAAATTACAAAGAAATTTGTCAGACACAAATTATGAGGGAAAATAACTTTAGGTAACAAAAGGGAACGTGAAATGGAAATTTATAGAGCCCGAGCAGATCTCAACGTACGAAGTTTTTCCAAGTGGGGCTACCGTAGTGTGACGTTACCTAGTCTAAAGGACCCAGAGCGGGAGTTCCAGGCCGAACGGTTATATTACCTTCACTGTCTCTCCTGAACAGAATGCGTTCAGTTTGCCATAAATCTTGGATCGGGATAAGATCTTTTTTACTCCATAAACTGGACTTAATTTTCTACAAAAGTTGAAACTTTTGTATGAAAGAGAGAAAAGTGTGAAAATGTATATGTCTTCCTGATTAAAGGGTTTAGCGAGGGTTTTTACCGCCTTTAAACATCTGTAATCCTACTTTGTGGGTTAGCCCTGCGATAAACCCTGTATAATTAGTTAAAAGAGTCGTCAGATGTGCCCCAACATGCCCCGAATGCTCACCGACGGTGTTGTGCCAGCGGTTGACGGCAAACAGCCGGCTGCACGTGACGGTGACGGCCGCCGGTATGCTGAGGTGCGGCAGCGTGTTGGCAGCAACATGAGTCACCGGGGAGTTGGAGGGGAACTTGAGCACCATGATGACGTCCTGCTGCATCTGATCCTTAAACATCAGGGGGCTCTGGGGAAGGAAACACTGGTGAGACAGACAGAGAAGGAGAGAAGGACAGAGGAGGAAAGAGGAGGAAAGAGGAGGACACAGCAAAGAGGAAGGGTGAAAGGGAGGAGGAGGGGAGAGACAGAACGGATGGGAAAGAGGAAGGGAAGGTAGAAGGTACATTAGTGGGAGCACAGGGTCAGAGCAGGTGCACACACTGAGGGTGGCTTAAGAACTAGGAGGTTTTTCGTGGTTCTGGACTGATGGGTTTGGGTTGACATGGAGAGCTCTGATACAGAGACACTGAGGCCTTGAGCTGCTCGGGGTAGCATGGAGGACAAACAGGCTGAAAACAACATCCTTACATACAACTTCATGTAATAAAATCTAAATTTAGGCACATTTAGGAGCCATATGGTGACTAGCCCTCATTTAAAAAAAATTGATACTTAAAAATGAAAAAAAGGCTTCCAGTTTTGTTTTTTTTGGAAGATTATTTTAGATAAGCATTAAATGGGCTGAGTGGCTGTGTTATCCTCACCAGATGCATGGCTGAAGAGCGAGGTGGGTGTGGCTCAATCAGCAGCTGTGAGGGGACCTGACCGCAATCTTGAATCTGGTTTTCAACTGTCTGCAGGAGAAAACAAAGCAGTTTAGCAAAAGAAAGAAACCAAATGCAGAGTTTTGTTGTAGTATTTTTGACCCCAAAATGTCTTGTTGTGGAAAAGTACCTCCCGCTGCACGGCCTCCAGGTTGTCTAAGTTGACAGCGCCCTCATAGCACATAAAATTGAAGACGTTCAGAGCCCGGACTGCCTCTGGACCTCGCTGCTTGTAACCAAATATCAGGTCAATCCACTGGTGAAGCTGGCATGACACAAACTCACTCTCCAGCGCCTGGAAAAAATAAAAAAATAAAGAAAAGGGTCCATGTCAGATTTCCGCCATGATGACCTTAAAGACCCTCTTCAAGGAAAATCATGTTTTTGGTGCTTTTCTTTTGGTTCTGGTGGTATTTTTATCATGATGGAAGACATTTATCAGCTTAAAATTGCATTTCAGAGTATTTCTTTTTTCAAATAATGGTGAAACAGGAGCAGACAAAAAAAATGCCACTGGAAAAAGAACGTAGTTAGAAAATATGTTAGACTAGATCCATGTTCGCCTGAGCTGGCATCTGGATCAAAGCTGTGCAGCTGGAGAGCTCCAATATTTCTTGCCAGGGCTGTAAGCTAGCGGGAGAGCTTGTAAACAGAGAGCTCTAATTTTGAAGGTGGGGCAGAAGTAAATTTCAGGGGTCACCTTCTCCTGAGCTACTGCCGCTCTGCAGAGCCTATGACCTAGAAAATGCTAAAACCTGCAAAATCCCACATAAAAGACCACATCAAAAGATGATTGGGGTGGGTCTTGGAACGGTTTTTCTCAGTCTCACCATGCGATTAATTCGAACAAAGTCTTCAGGTTTCTTGGCCCAAATGGGAAGCTCCACGTCGCACACAGAAATTCCATCATCTCTCAAGCCCAGTTCAAACTCGTTACTGTTGACAAACATTTCTGGGAGGTAGTAGAACTCTGGGATCAGCTCCTGTTTGATATGACGGGAACAAATAGATTATTTCACTTCAAAATGTTGAATGTCCGCTGCAGTTTGGGATTTTTAAAGCTGGCACACAAACAAGGAAGGCCAATGTTTTGTTATCATTATTCTCAGTCCAGTTCTCAGTTTTTTTCTTCTTGAGCTTCAGAAAGTGTCCATAGCTTTTTTTTAAACATCTAAAGTGAAAGGCAAACTTTTCTATCTTCAAAAACATGGTTTATAAATGAAAGTTTATACATGTGTGACTTTGATTGCTTTTGTGTTTCTCCTGGCTACCAGTTTATCCAGTCAGGACTGGTTACCTTCACATCAGCAGTGTCCCTCTGGCAGTTCCTCCAAGCGCGGCCGATACCAGAAAAGGATCTCTCCGGATGGTCAAACTTCGCGTCGTTGGCGTTAAGGAAAAATGTGGTGAAGGGCTCCTGCAGGCAGACAGTCCCACACATGGATGCAGTCACTTTCCTGAGTGTTCCAGCTCATAAGCGGGATAAATGATCACTTACTATTCTGAGCATCCACATCAGCGTGGAATGAGCAGTGGAGTATAGGGTCGTGTAGTGATGAGGGGGCGTGCTGTCATCGTCCCAAGACTCATAGTGCTCAGCGTAGAACGCTGCTCTCTTGGGATTCAGGGCACCGATTGGCTGAAAAGTAGTGAAATCTCTTATAACGCATCTCCGACTTGAGGTAGAACTATGTGGATGGTCTCTGTGTCGTACAAAACCACCTCATTTTGTCTGGTCAAGACGCATGCTCTTACCTTGGAAAGGTCTCTGAAGTTACCAGGCAGAGTGAGGTCGATCTCCTCTGAGTCGTAGTTGGTCAGGACCCAGGGAAAGACTGGGTACTGGTTCAGGTCGTTGTAGGTCCTCCCTGCGGGGTCAAACATGAACACACACATGTAACAACAGTCGGACACAGTATGAAAATATGAGAAATATATCCTCTAAAGATTCCCAATGATTCGAATAAGAAAATACTCAGAAATCTGAGTTTATGCTTAATTTACTTAATATTTATGCGTCAGCAGAAAAATACTAAAATCCTCAATGGAGGATAGAACTGTGTGAGCTACTTGGACAAGCACTTCAATGCAAAAGGTTATAGAGGACCCTTCTGCAAACCCAAAGAGCAAAAATGCTCATGCACATTATTTTCCTATGGGCAATGCTGGGGGTGACAGGTCATGGTGAACACCTATACAACACCCAAGGCTGAATTGGGTGAGACACAGGCACGTCATAGGGACTCAATAATAAAAATGGATTACATTTATCTGTGCTTTTGCTAGGTGCTCAAAGCGCTTAAAATTTGTCCATTATTCATTCACTCCTCATTCATACTTGATCATGATAAGCTACTGTTGTAGCCACAGCTGCCCTGGGGCAGACTGACAGAGGCGTGGCTGCCAGTTCACGCCCACGGCCCCTCTGACCATCACCGGGATCATTCATACGGATTCACACACCAGTGGAGCCACACTGGAGGCAAGGAGGGTGAAGTGTCTTGCCCAAGGACACAACGACAGCTGGGGGAGCAGCAGGGATCGAACCAGCAACCCTTCGGTCATTGGACGACCTGCTCTACCGCCTGAGCCACTGCGGCCCTAACTCTGTCCTGAAGATTTTATATATTTACCTAATTTACATACTAATTTTCATCACAAGCATCATAGTTTTATGATGCTTGTGATTTTCTTTCATTTAAACATAAAAAATGTCCAAGATTTGTAACTTGAAAAAATCAACAGTATACACCAGTGTGTTGGTGTAATTCTCATGAACAATATATAAACTTTAAAAGGTTTTTTAATAGTCTTTCTAAATTCTCTCCCTACTTTTATTGTAGTTTCTATTGAGGTGAAAATAATAAGAATTTTTTCTTAGGTTGATAAGATGTGGGAGGCTTCTACAAGTGCAGACAGATTTATCTCCACTTTAATCTTTCATTTTCTGTAATCTCACATTTTCAATAATATTTCCACCTTTCAGCCACACAAACAATAACAAAGGAAGTTTTCACCGCGTGATAAAAAACATGGAAAAGATTGTAAAGGGCAACAATTTGCATTATTTAAGTCTGTCACAAAAATATAAGAACAAACTTGTGGAAAAGAGGCAACGAAGCAAAAACAAAAATCTATTAACTGGGCTGGAAATGTTTGCATAGAAAGACACAAAAGTGTTTGCAACCTCATTTGATTTTATCTTCTGAGATTGAAGTTAAAATATTAAAAGAAACATGCAAAGTAAAAAGGGGATGTGCTGATTTTACCTGCGATAGTATTAAGGAACATGAGGTACTCAAAGTTGGAGATTTCTCTCCTCTGCCATCGCTGCGTCATGTTGGACGACTTGAAGAGCTGACGAGGCGTCGCCAAGGAAATACGTCTGAACAACAAACAAACGCATGGAAATTCATTGAAATGTATGTGGAAGATGGGGGTCGTCTGTTTGCATGACGGCCATACCTGGCTTGTGGTAATCCGTAGCTGGTTCCCACCCCCACCCGTGGAAGGCTGTACACCACCCTTTTGACTGTGGCCTGGTCAG
This sequence comes from Oryzias latipes, assembly GCF_053564925.1. Taxonomy (NCBI): domain Eukaryota; kingdom Metazoa; phylum Chordata; class Actinopteri; order Beloniformes; family Adrianichthyidae; genus Oryzias; species Oryzias latipes. The sequence continues at coordinate 10,996,766 of NC_136250.1, read as the reverse complement.
GGAAGTTAAACATCACAGATGCTGCAGAGAGGATGAGACGAGATTCAAACCCCATGTCAAAGCAAGTCCCACCATCAAAGAGAAGCTTGTGCTACATAATGCATCAAGACGAAGGAGGAATGTGCAGAGATAATGTTTCAGAACTCAAATGAAGGGAAGTAGTGTTTCGTTTTTTCATGCTTACTTCTGTTAGCCATGAAGACTTCCAATCCGGTGTTCTGCAGCAGAAAACGTCTGGAGAACACAGCCCGGATCTCACTGAACATCCATTTACCATGCAAACCCTCTGTGTAAGCCAGTACCTGTTTTATTTATTTAAAAGAAAAAGAGATATCTTTCAGACATTCAGCTTCATTTTCCTGCTCAACAATGGCGTGACTTGCCCTCACTTTGGCGTCCGTTTTCTTGAAGGTAGGATCCTCTTCGTCCACCTCAAAGTAGATTTCCGTGGTGGTGATGGAGAGCGTTCCTCGAGCCACCACGACCGGAGCAACCAGCTGAGCCGGCGTGCTCAGAACCACCGGGCCTGGGGGGGAGGGAGGGAGGGAGGGCAAGGGCATCGTTCAGCTGTTCTGAATTATTTTTTTCGCAGCACTGAGAGCCTCATGATTCAGAGATGCTTCACAGAAGAAATCACAACTCATTTCATGTTGGTTAGGATTCATCCGTCTTATTGCTACTTTGCTGCAGCAATGTGAAAAAGATCAGTAAGTTATAAGTTTGATTCAGTTATGTCATTACAGGATAAGAATTGTTTAAATTGGCTGGGGGGAGGGGGGTTAGTGCAACTGTAAAAACACAAAAACCCAGACCAGGACCTCGTTCCGTCCAACTTGCCTTTGGATGTAAAAAGTCTTGGACGGAAAGGTACTACAAACAGAAGCGGTTGACATTTTACTGTTTTTATAATAGCTGCAGCTGTTTAGTCCCGCTGTGCTTCTGCAGCTCACCGGCAAGATTGTCAATCTCTTTTTCCTGCAGCAGACTGACAGCGTCGTCGTCTCCCTCCAGCATTAGCTCCGCCTCCGGGTTCTGCGTGACCACAGACTGACTGCGGAAGCTTTTCTTGGTCTTCAGCTCCTCCTCCTCTTCCTCCGTACCTGTTTGAGGTTATTTTCATGAGAACTACAGCGCAACGATGGCCACAGATTCTGCAGGATTACACATTCCTGACCATATTCATCCAGAGACTTGAGAGCGACTCCAGCGTGAGTGGACCCAAAGGGATTCCTCACAAATCTTCGCCTCCTCCTCAAGTCGTCCTCCCAGTAGTCTAAGCGCCAGAAGTCATGTAATTGGCTGAGGAGTAAAATGTGACTAATTAAGGTCAGAAAAAGGCAGAAAAAAAAGGACTGTTAGTTTTGGGACCACTGGGAAAGTTACATTTTAACATTCAAACTGGTTTATTTTGAGGACATTTTCTAACTTGAAAAAAAAAACAAAAACAAATGAAACAGCTGTTAAAATATTCTGGTTGAGTTGTTAACAGTGAAGTCACGTTGACTCCGCCCTCTGCAACGCACGCTCAAACAACCATTTTCTGAGAAAACGCATGTAAATACCCATTTTGGGTGTCCAAAACGCTCGCACGTCGCTATGCAAGTTTCTATGAACTTATCTACGTACAAAACGTGCATTCACTGAACGCATATTGAAATCTGAACCAGGTCAAACTTTGACATGTTTAGCGTTTTTTGAACGTGCGTCACATGCCCAATGAGAACAAAGCATCAAAGTCGGAAAGGAGAGCAGCAGCAGCTCCCAGGAGACAGTTAAGTGATTTATTTTGAAGGGTTCAGACATTTTCTGAAGTAAGTAAAATAAATCTGTTGTTGGTTTGCTGGATCAATGGTTCTTTGGCTATCAAAAGACATAAAATAGTCCTCCTGATGTATACACCAAGAAGCTCCGCCCTTTGTCTCCCATCAAGGACATCCTGTGTGAAGTGAGAGCTCCCAGCAGAGAACTGGATACACAGAGCCTCCTCTCCTCCGCTCACCTCTGTGACATTGTCCCCCACGCTCCGTGCTTATTGGTCAAGATGTTGAGGATCTTCTGTTTCAGCTGGTTGGCAGTCACATGATCTCGGTGCTTCGCCGCACTGATGAGGTGATCGCACATTTTCTCCTCCTCCCGCCTGTCTGCAGCGTACTGAGCGCAGTTAGACTGAGGAATGGAAGGTGAGAAAGATCCATTTTAGGATTTCTGCATTGAAGTTTCCCGTCAACACATTTAAACCAAATGTAAAGGTACTGGATTAATTTGATGAAACTTGATACATTGCTCCTTTTAGCTCTACATAGCAGCTAAATGCAGAAAATACAATAACATTTTACATCAGTTTTAGACCCATAATTTCCCTTTCTTTCATTCCATCCCCTCAAGAAAACCCTGAAACACTTTTTGACAAAACAGAACAGAGAATTCTTCCTGTTTGTCAAAAGTTACCATATTTCAAAGCATTGGGTGACTATAATAATAGATTCCCCAGCAGCTCATGTGTTTACCTCAAATTCGGCGTGTTTGTGCACATCCTCAGCTCTCTGTCTGTTCAGAATGAACTCAGCTTCGTTGGCCACACGCACGATGTGATCCTTCATGGCGTGGCAAAGGAGTCTGGGAAAGAGGCAGGTGGATGAAGTCAGGCTGTGATTTCAGTTGGCAGAAGTGTGCTACTCCTTTGTGAATTTGTTTTCTAGTTGCAGCTTTTTCTCAGGTATCAAAGGTTAACTGCTATTGAACAACCAGATAACTCCCCTCTGAACATGCACAGAAACTGGTGCTTCACCTGGCAGGACTCTCCTGACAAAAGAAACTGGATAAAGATGATTTTTAATGCACAAAGACTCATTACCTTCCTTCATTAATGAGTTCGATGAAAGCTAGTCCAGCATTCTTCTGAATGGAGTTCTGCCACTCCTAAAAAAAAGAAGAAATAAATATTTAACCAGTGCTAAGACAAAATAACTTAGTTAGCTTAGCTCACAAATTAGCAAGAAGACCCAATCCCATGTGAATTGTTCTTGTTCGTGTTCTTGAGGCATTTTTCTGATGATGGACGACATATAATAAGAAAATGAAGCTTTAAATTGCGTTTCTGAGTATTTCTTTATTTAAATCGTTGTGAATCAGGAGCAGACGAAAACATTTTGTGTTTTTGTAATGTCGAAAATATGCTGGGCGGGTCACAAGCTCCCTGCTCCGCTTCATTCTGATGCATCTACTTTTAGACGACTAGATCCAGGTACGCTGATCTGGCATCTGAATCAAAACTGTCGACTGGATGGCTCCAAAATTGGACGCCATTTTTGTTGCATCAATAATGTTCGGTTGAGGGAAGGAAGGGCTGCAAGCTAGCAGGAAAGTGTGTAAACAGAGAGCTCTCAGCAACAGGGACAGAAAGGGGAGGGCGGGGTCGCTCTCACCAACAGTCCCACCCACAACTCAGACGGGAATTTCTAATAAAACTCCAGCCGCTCTGGAGAAACTATGTCCTAGAAAGCAACACAAATTTTTGATTTGGGCTAAAAATGACATAATCACAATTAAAAGACCACAGGTAACCCTTTGAAAATACATCAAAAGATGATTGGAGTGGGTCTTTAACACAAAACATCAAAAACAGGCAAATTCAGACACTCTGATTTAGAATTCAGAGACTCAAATAAGATGAAACTCTCACTGAATTGCAAAGCGTGCATAACCTTTGCTGTGTAGACTAGAGTGAAGACTTCTAAGCTGGATAAGAGTGTTGCTGAAAGCTCCCAAACCATCAGAGCTCCATTAGCTCCACTGGCTCTTAAAGCCATCTCCTGTTACACCCCCACTATCCAGAGCATCGATTTCTGGGCTCGGGTTCGCTCTCCCGGGCCTCTAATGGCAGACAAAACCGGAGCCAGAAGAAATACTATACATGCTGACGAGTAGCCACCCAGAAGACAAAAAAGAAAAAAGGGAGTGGTGAGAGGAAAGGGGCTCAGAACGACGAATCGCAGGAGATGAAAGCAGCTCCTGGTGAAACACGGGATGAAAGTTGCCAGAAAGGAGAAGTGAGTGTGATGAAGAGGAGGAGAGGAAAGGGGAAGAACTTCAGGGCGACTTGAAGGACGCGTGAGCCAGAATCCCACAAAATAAAAGAGAGGAGATGGGAAAGATTTCTTCACTTGAAAGGAAACAGCTCAACGCAGATGTATAACGGTGAGTGCTACTCATGAACGATAAATACAGAAACTTTGAATGCCAAAAAAAAAAATCTGCTATTACAAAGTTACCCACGATCGGTGAAATCTGTGTTTTGGGATTCTAGATGTTTCAAGGCTGTGAAATACCTCACTACACATTTTCCTCACTTTTCTCCCTTGTTTAGACTCTCAAAATTCAAACCTTCATGGAAAAGAAAACGTGCAGATTTGCCTTTTGTGAGAAGACTCACAGAAGGTGAACCACGATGTAGTGATTGAACACTGTAAACACTATTTATGATGAGCATCTGTGTTTGGACGTCGTTTTTTTTTCTTTGGAACTTAAAAAAAAAAAAACAATGATGCTACGTTCACACTGGGCTCAGAAATGCGCGTTCAAGCGACTACTTTCAGTTAAAAGTCTATGTTAATGCATGTATATGCGTGTTTTGGGCTTCCACATTAAAAACTGTTATGTTCACGCATCACTACGCACATTTTTAAATCAGTTTTCAAGCTCTATGTACAAAACAAAGAAAACTGAGCGAAAGGAAAACTAGCTAAACTACTATGACCAATCAGGAACTCTGTGTTGGTAGTGACATAAAGTTAGTGAGCTTTTCTCAAAAAAGAAGTTCCAACCAGTTTAAAATCAACCATGGAAAAGAAATTAATAGTTGCAGTTTGTGCCCAGTTGGAATTACACCAACTGGGCACAAAGACACAAAGTCTTTCATACATTGGAATAGAGCTTTGAAAGAAAAGAGAAAGGAAAGAAAAGAAAGAAAAAGAAAAGGCCTGGAGCAAAATTCAAGAGATTTACATGTAGATTTATGTAGTAGCGATAGTGCAAACACTGTATGCTGAAAAGCGTGTTCAACCCGCGTTCAGTGCGTTTTTGAACGCGCCACACATGCCCAGTATGAATGTAGCATAAGAGAAGAACAAGGTACCAACCTGAGAACAGAGCAGCATGACGAGCTCCACCACAGACGTGCTGGACTTCATGCACACCAGACCTGCAGCACAAACAGAAAACGACGTCAGAAGCCTCCATTTCTATCTTTAGTGCAAAAATCTTAACAGCAAAATATAGGAAACTATCATAAGCTCTATCACTCAGCTCTTCCTTCTCGCTGCATCGTAGTAAAGTTTACCAAAAAAGCATGCAACAGGAAAGACAAGAACAAACAGTGGAGAGTCAGGAGGGCGAGCAGTGAGGTGAGAAACAGGAGGAGTCAACACTGAGACGGTGGAATCACAAAAAGAACGAGACACCGGGGAGCAGGTGAGCAGAGGAGGAAACTGGGACCCATTTCGAGTTCCCTCTGATGGTGATCTGGTCTAAAACGATCATCTAGCTGACTTGAAACCAAACAGGGACCCACCCATGCCTGAGAATGACTAAAGCAGCCCCATCTAAGACTCACACAGCAACACATCCGCTTGACTTACTTCTTACCCAGTCGCTCTCGCACGCATCCGTCAGGACGGACAACGAATGGGGGGAGACTCCACAGAGAGACGCCATTGAGAGAAAAAAGGAGCCGTGTACAGCACCTGTACCTTCTATGAGCAGCTCCTGCCCATGGCTCCCCAGCAGCGTCCGGGACAGGAAGGGAGCGAAGTCCACAAAGATCTCCCTCAGCAGGGGGGCCACCTTCTCCAAAGCCCGCTCCAGCTTTGTGGTGATACTGTAACAGAAAAACAAAAGATGAAAGGATAAAAGTTAAAATGAAGAAATGCACACAGAAGGTTTGAACTTAGTGGGTTTCAAGGAGGAGAACATGCATGAGGTGAAGTGGAGAACAGGGAGGGACAGAGGAGCGCGAGAAAGCAGCTGGACGGAACTAAAACCCATGAAACGTAATGGCAAGAGAAGACAAAAAAAAGAAAAGAAAAAGAAAATGACAGACTCAAACACAATGTGCTCATCATGACAGTTTTATGTTAGGTTAGTGTCGGCAAGAAACAGCGGATGGTCCTTTAGCATAAAACCCTAACATAATAGCATTGGGCTGCAGGAAGAGCATAAAAATGAAAAATATTCGGCCCTGAACTGCACTCAGTTGATGTAAATGTTCATATAGCTTCCATAAAGTGTGAGTGAAACTTAAGTGATTGATTTAAAAAGCTCAAAAATATAAGCTGATGTTAATTTTTTTGTTTGGATTTTTTAAAACAGTATAAAAGTGACTGTAGAATAATAATTTTCTTTTCCAATTAGATAAAAAAAAAGCAAAAGTAAGAATATTTTTGGCATTTTACTGCACAAATTACAGAAATAAGAAAGTGGCGGAAGTTTCAAATCATGAACATTTTCTCAGAACTAAGATTTTTCTGAACTATTTGAGGTGAAATATGGAAAAAAAAATATTATTTTAATCAAATTTTCTTCTTTAAATAGAAATCCGTGCTTTTATTTTATAAGAAATCTCATTTTACAGTCAGAAAGTTTTGAATCTGAGAAATGTTTGTCAAAAAGTCAGATTTCCTTAATAGTTTTCCGTAGAGTGACGTTTTTAGAAAATGTCAATGCAAAAGCAAATCTTTATTTCGGGTTAGTATGAGAAAGCAGGAAGTTTTTCAACGACTGCAGAATAAAAAAAATGTGAGAGGTGGCCCAAACGAAGATGATAACAGTTATTTTGCTGAAGCTGAGATGTACATCCTTCCTTGCATGGCATTCTGGGAACACTTAGAAGGATAGTCATAGCAGAGAGTGTGCGCTGGAGGTGGGACAGAGGGAGGGGCATGGGAACAGGACGAGTATCTCCTTGCCTAAAACACTGTCCTGCATCTCGGGGGGCTGCCTGGAAGCCTGCCAGAGAGCTAAAAGACTTGAGCTCAGGGGGCGTCTGACCGCTGCGCAGCGCGCACTGCGCCACCTCACAATAGGCACTGCAATACAAACCACACACACACATAAAGAACACACATACAGACATGTAGACTGATTAAAGAACACACGCACGCATTTCCACCCGCCCGCCTGCTCTGGTGCTTTCTCCTTTATCTGCTAACATTCACAGAGACGTTATGGTACAAATCATTTCTTTGTTGGGAGATAATTGGTGAGGGTTAGCACAAGTTTCACACAACTCATCATCTTATGCTCTATTGGTGAAGCCTAAACAGCGTGAAAACTAAAATAAAAGACAGACTCATGTTAATGACAGTTTCATTTGCACATTTTATGACCCCATGAGCTAAATGAGAAAGTACCAGCGCTTTGGCCCCTTTGTGCAGATTTAATGAGGAGCATCGAGCAGAGAGTCAGTGGCAAGTGTCTGCGACGGCTGAACGCGACCAAAAACTTAGAGGTCTTTTCATCGGCCGCTCAAGTTACAGTTTAGGTTTCAGCTTTTCATGCACAGTCAGTCAGTTTAGGTGCAAAAAGAACTTAAAATATAAAAGACAAAGGGTTTGTGTTTTTAATTGGCTTTGATTTTTGTTTTCATCTTTAACCCTTTAAGTGCCTGCTCAATGAAACAGTAGGGCCCATTTAGAAAACATTTTATAAAAATCACTAATTGTGTGTTTCCCTCCACCAAGGCAATACACAGCAGAAAAAAACATTTCTTTTTCTTGATTTAGTCTTAGTTGGGTATTGAAAGGGTTAAAGGATGAAAGTCAATCATTGTAATCAGATGAGAGGTTTTGGAGTATTTTGCTATCATGTGCTAATAAACCACTTGACTGTTGGTTGTCCTGTTCAAAATAATAAATGTAAGGTAGAAAGTTATAATTATGACAAAGTTCTGCTTTGAAATGGTGCCTCCTATAAAAGCTTTAAGAGGTAATTACACAAAATAGAAGTCTAAATTTTAGGCGAAATTACATTCTTTCATTAAACCTGTACCGATTCCTAAATTGTGATTCAAATCTTTTTTTTCAATCAATATAACCTTATTTTTAAAAGTCCATTAAACTTTTTCAACCAAACGTCAGATTTTCTGACGTTCGAAAAACTGACTTTTGTTTTGAAAGGATGACAGGAAGGGAATGACATGGAGAAGAAAATGAGGACACGTAAAACCAGACGAGTCAACATGAGAACCAAAAGCAAAAAATTAAAAAAGGAAATAAAAAAAAGAGTGGAAGGAAGTTGAGTGATTCACGGTTCTTGAAGGTGGTGAGAAGACTCACCTCATGTTCTCCATGGTGTCTTCTGGCATGGGCGCCACTGTTTGCACGGCTGGTAAATTCTTACTTGTCGCACCGTTGACAAACGACGAAGAGGAGGACGAGGAAGAGGAGGCGGAGTCAGTCGCACCTGGACCAGGCAAACAGTGAAAATGGAAACAAATGAAAAAAACGATGGCCAGCAGGAATTCTGAACCAGGAATCAAGAAGGACCAACATAAGCTTGTAGGATAACGATACAGAAAACAATAACAGTGCTGATCAACTGCAAACAAACTTCAATGTAGACGCTGTTTTCCTGGACAACTGTTGCTTATGCGCAGCTAATGGCCTGTAAAATAGGTTTGTAATCGATACACAGAATCCCTTCCAGGGAGCAAACCACTTCCTTGTCCATTATGCATGAAACCGGGAGCAAATCCGTCAGAGCCTTCAATGCAAATGCTTTGTGTGGAAGTCAAACAGAGGAGAGTGACGCCAGGGTCACCTGAGTGTCAGCAGATGCACAACTGAATGTTCATCTTGAGATTTTTCATTTATTAAACGTATTTTTCTTATTCATTTTATGCTTTTTTTCTATACACCCAAAGTAAATTTCATCAGAAAAGTGGCATTATTTATAGGTTGACTGAACAAATGCACAAAGGTGCATGAATTCAAACATTTAGCAAACACTGAATGAAACCGTGGCCCACCTGTGGTGTTGATCATGCTCTTGGGTGTCGCTGTGGCAGCAGCGAAAATGTTGGGCGTGCTGCCGGCAGAGGCCGCCCCGCTGGTGGTGGGCGTACCCACCGTGTTGACGGACAGGCTGCCAGGAGGAGGCTTTTTCACCGGAACCACAACGCTCCTGGAAAAGATGCAATGCAAAAGTTGTTAGGCCTTGGTAACATGCATCTGTTACTGAGTTCGACCAGTACAGGTGCTGCCAGTTTTTGGGTTGTTTGGGCCCATGGAGGGTTGTAGACAGGAGCAGCCGAATCGTATGGGGAGCACAGGTGTGTCTTGTAGTTCTCGTGAGGCTCATGTGGCCACTTTAAGGGACGTCATGGAAATGGAACGTACCATTGCTGTATTAAGCGTATTGTGAAGTATTTGTAAAGATAACGTAAGCTACATGAACTTATGACGTACAAGTGATGCTGTGGTACGGTGCACAAGTACGTGTGCCCGTGTGCATGAACATTTTCCCTCTACAGGCTCACCCTGCAGTCTACAATCCTAAAATGTTCTCGGGCCTATACATGTAAGGGCATTTGTGAGACTGCTGGGAGGCTACCGCGTCCCCCCGTGTTAGCAGATGCTTGGAAAACGTTTCTGTATTGGACCACAGAGATGTGCACAGCAGCTGGCAGACACATGTAATGAACTGCAAATGCTTCTTATTGCTTTTTAAACAACAGCCAGGCTGGCAAAGAAGCAAGTGCTGTTGCTGTTAGACAAAGCTAAGAAAAGAAAAAAATCATAAAAATTACTTGAAAACCTTTAAAAATTAAATAGTATAAAAATAAAATATGTAAGTATGTAGTGAGAACAGAATTAGTGATGCTGGGTTGGATTTTTCTAGGAGCAGAGAACTTGTAAATGAAGTAAGCCAGCAAGTCAGACCTTTGGAGACAGCTTTGATACACGATGTGGACATGTCGTGGATGGACATGGTTCCAGAAACAACTATGATCAATTATGCAGAGTCTTCTCAATCAATAACTTAGCTGCCTTGGTCTGTGACAGTGTGGGATCAAAGAGACTAAGTGATGCACAGCAGATTCAAGCACGTCATCACATATTGGATTTGAACAAAAGGGACTTTGAGAAAAATCGAGAAGACGCATCTGCAACTGAATAAATTAAAAAAGAACACAGTTCTGCTTAAGTCATAAAAATTCCACTGGTGTGCAGTAAAGGACACTTTGAAGTTTCAGTTCACATCTCATTTTTATATTAGAAACATGACAGCTGTATTGTGTTATCTCTATACAAACTACTAGAATTACACTTATATTGACATTCGTATCATATCTGATCCATGCATTTCTGGGACACCCAAATCATTAGCATGATCCATCTTTCCTTAAAGACCCATTATATCCAACTTGAACCTGGTCCATGTTTTTTTAATGCATTGTCCTTCCAGTAGAGGCAGTAGGGCTTATCCTGCTCATTTCAATATGGCTGCCTCTGTGAAATCTCAAAAACACTTTGGGCGGAAAAATGTTTAGCTAGGTTTGTAAACCCTTATGGTGAGAATAACTCATCTATTGTTTTTCATTTTTAAAGGAATACGTTCTGTATTGAAAAAAATGTTGATAATGAATTATTTATAATACGGTTACATCCTGTGAGAAATGTGTGGATCAGATTTGAGACAGTGCGGGTAAATAATGTGTATTTTTTCCCTAAACACTAATGTCAATATTTTTGCATCCTAAAGTAATATTATTGTGAGCAAAAGCACACTAAATCACCCAACATATAAATCTACATCATAGAAATTTGCAATGACTTCTGTGGATTTAAAAAAACATCTTAATTTAGAAAAAAGTTGACTTTTCCATCAATTCTTTGATGTAGTGGGATTACATGTTTGTGTGTTTACTAAAGTTAGCTGCATAAGGGTTTTACCTGCTGCTTGTGAGAGTTGGTGTCTGGCTGTTTCATGCACCTTTTAGGTAAAGATGACTGACCTGTCGAAGGAGTGAAACTGCATCGGTAACATGGGATGCGTCTTCAGAGCGGGGTCCGGGTGGTAGGGGGTCGGTCCGGACTCCTGTCCCAGCTCTGCACCGTCGATGGGAGCCGCCACCAAGCTCTTTAAAATCTCCTGCAATCCAGGAAAAAAAGAAAACCAACAAATGTGGTGACTTGACTTGTTTTTGTTCATATGGGCAACAAAGCAGTTTAATTACCTTAACTGTACAACTACGGGTTAGAAAAAATAGATGACACCATTTACTTAATCACTGAAAAACATCCATTAATAACAAATGAGAAAAATCCCAGCTGAACATTACTGACTTTAATAATCTACCTTAAAAAATATTATATAAGGCACAATTTACTGAAAAAACATGCTTCCAAAAAAAAAAAAAGTCATAAAACCCATCTAACGGTGGTAATTTGTCACAGTATGAAAAAAGGGGAAAATGTTGCCAGGCAGCCGGTTCCAAACTTTGGAGCAAGCTCTAAAACATAAAGGGAAACAGGCGGACTGAGGCTCAGAAATATCACTGTGTCTTCATAAGAAAAGAAAGCAGATCGTGTTTGTGAGCGGAACTGCAAGAAATCAGCCGATAAAACTGAGAAATATACAGAAAACAGACCAAAGTAAGGTGAGCAAAATGAAATATCACTGTGTAAAAAGATTTAAAAAAAAATATTCAGACGTAACTCACAAGTTCTTACTGGGCAAAAATTATATGTAGCTTCAATTCAATTCAATTCAATTTTATTTGTATAGCCCAAATTCACAACAACAGTCGTCTCGATGGGCTTCGTATCGGTAATTGAAAAAGTTAAATATAAAATCAGAAGGATCATGAATACATAGAATTCAATAGGAAAATATTAAATTGAACTAACAAACTGACTAAACTAAACTGGACATCCCTGCCCTTAGACCCCCCTTAGCTTTATGTCCAAACAAAGGTCTAGAAAACATTACATTTTAGAAGTTTATAATAGCCTCTAAGCTTTCTGAGCTGTTTCTTAATATAAAGTTTAAGGCTTTAACTGATGTGTTTAACCTTAATTTCTTGGAAAGAACTATTTGTTTTAAGACATTTTTGTGATTGATGGATGACCCATGTGCAGGAGAAATGGAATCAGCTGACAGAAACTTGAGCAATTTAATGAATAAATGAAACGATGACTGTAAAACCAAAGTACGTGACTCAAACACTAAAATTAAATATGATAAAACATTAAGATAATGGACGTGAAGCTTGGCAAAATTGAAACATAATCAGGAATATAGAAAGGCTAAGAGGTAATCTAACCACTTGCAACATGAAACTGTGCAGGACTGGTTAAACAACCTCATTAGAATTTAGATTAAAATAAAAAAAAACATACGTAAAACAAACTAAAATAATAAAAAAATAATAAAAAAAATCTACAAAAATGAAACAAATCTTATTACACTAACCCCCATTAAAAGGGAACGCTCCTAGATGACCCCAAAACTAATCAAGTCCCTGCTATTTGAAAAAACTGAAACCAGTTGTTTTTCCTACCAAAATGCTTTCATCATAAAAACAATGTACAACTACATATTTAATAGAAATTTAGATGATAATTTTGAAATTAATGGCAAAAAGAAGAAAAACAATTTTTATGTTTGCAGAAAATTTAGTAGCCTTCTTTGGCACTGAAGAATGTTCAACTTACATTATAAAGTTTTTAAATGTAAAGTGGTCGTTTTATTTTTACTACTTTTAAAATTTCACTGAAATCTTTATTACTGTATATCTTCCAATAGACGCCGGCTCTAAGAGGTGTTCGGTACTTCAGTCACCGGGCTCTAATAGTGGCCGGCCTCCTTTAAGACCCCTCCCCCAAATCCCCCCCGCTTCATGCACAGTCGTGCAGACAGTGGGTGTCTGTGGTATTTGTAATGTTAGTCTGTGTAGCGATGGTTAAGAAAAGCTCATTGGATTTATACATTTTGTGTGGTGGCATTTGCCAAAGAACATTCTGCTGAGAAATCTGCACGACATTTTGGGGTGCATTCTAAACGTTTCCAAAGTTGGCGTTAGCAGATGGGTGATATTGAGAAGACGCCTGCAGAAAAAGGAGCAAACTATTTCCTAGTGGAGATGCAAAGAAAGCGAGCTACGAATTATGAAAACGAAGAGGATTTTTGATACGGAGGTTGATGATGAGAGTATAGAAATGTTCGTAGGCAGGGCTAATCAGAATTTAATACAATGTTCTCATCATTTCAATAAATCCTGCTGCTGGTGTCGGCTTTTGTTGACCGAATTTCACCGCAAAATCAACCCATTAGTCATAATGAACAAGTTTGCCATCACCATTTTGTCTGTGATGGAATAAACATCGGTCTCCAATAGACGCCTGTCTCTACTTTTGGAAGACAAATGGTACCTTTCTTTTTTCAAATGATTGCTTTTGCCCCTTAATAATAAACTTCCTTAATAATTTACTCTTAGACATTACCAAGCATTAGTAATGTGTAAATAAGCCCTTATAGGACATTTAAAGGACAATCATTAACATTCGTAGATGTCTCACAAATGTCTTATAAATGTCAACATGGTGCATATTAAGACATTTCTCAGTAGATGTATAAGCCTTTTGACCAGTGAACACATTGGTCAAAAGGTAATGTATAGGGCATCTACAAATGCTAATTAAGCTCTCATAAAGGCTTTACAGATGCTAATAAATAGAAGCATAGTCATACATATGAGACATTAAACATTAATGCTACTGAATGACTTGTAAACATGCTATGATGGCTATATACACATTAGTAATGCTTGTTACTGTCTTATAGATAGATTATTAAGGAATCGTATTATAAAACATTACTAAAAAACAGATCAGATTGTTTTAGGAAAGAAAAGTATGGGTACACATTGATTGAAGCATTTTACTTTAGAATAAATGCAGCCAGGATTAACCTGTACTGTCACCCACCTTAACATTGATGCCCTTGTTTGTCTGACTGATGCTGGAGATGGACGAAGGCGGAGCTTGGCTGGAGTTGGGGGTGGAGCTGGGGTTGTGAGGCGAATCCAGAAGGCTCTCCTGTGACCTTCGAACGTCGGACAGACTGCACAGCAGATCTGCGCCTCCTCCCCCACTGCCTCCCCCGCCCCCTCCAATGTCTCTGTCTCGGTCTCTGTCTGTCTCTCTCCCAACCAGGCCCAGACCCAGACCCAGGCCCATCTCCGAGCCGTTCAGGGATCCGGCCACGTGGCCTTCCTCCCCGATGCCTGAGTCTGTGTGGGGGAGGCCACCTCGAGGAGAGTCATCCACTGGAGTGGGGGTCTGTTTATCCCGGTCAGAGAAGGGGTGTTCTGAAAGGAATTTAAAAAAAATAAAGACTTAAATACAATTCTTTTGAAAATATAAGTGCAGAGGTATAATAAGCATTTAATATTTATGTATAGTCGGGAAAATTCTGCATTGTAAAATGTCTTTTGTCTACTTTATTGTGTCACCCTCCTTTGTTTCATCTTTAGAAAATGCTTTTCTGTACTTAGCTCACACAGAGTGTGTAGTTACAGCCACAACAACAAATGCAGATGAGTCACTGCTGAGTAACTGGAAGTAACCTTCTCAAACAGAGAGTGCTGCAGCAAAAAGGGAAACAAGAATCACCTGTACTGGTGGGTGAGTTGATCTCGTGGCGAATGCTTCGCCCTGATAGGCTGGTGGACCTGCCGATCTCCCGCTGTGGTTCCAATATGTCCCGGTACTTTGACACCATGAGAACTGATATAAAGTAAACCACTGCCAGAGCCAGAAACTGGGCCTGCTTGCTGTCGTCCTGCAGACGTTTGACAAGTACACAAAAATGCTCATTAAACACAGATTGTTTTATGATATTCCTCTTTCAAACTAATATAGAATACAGTAAAAGCACCCTCTTACCACATCTCTGAAAACCACAGCTCGCAGACGATTGATGTCTACATCCTGCAGGAGTCTGTCTGGATCCTGCTGAGTGTAGAATATAGAATCCCAAATGTAGCGTGTCATACATAAATGCATGTTTGTGTCGCATCTTGAGTGTAGCAGGATGTGCTCTGGATTTGTATGTGTGTGCTACCTTGCTGGCTGTGGAGGCACTGTGAAGGAGGCTGTCCTGCGACTTGCTGCTGGTTAAGGAGGACTTGCAGCTGCGGTCCCTCTGCCTCTGCCTGCACTCCAAGCAGTTCCTAACGGCCACGCAGCATACTGATGGCACAGAGAGAAAGAGATGAAACAGGTAAGAGTCCATTACGGCCAGGGCTTTTACATTCCCATGTTTCTTAATGGTCTTTCTGATGTACCGTAGAAAATCAAGAAACTATTATATTTCAGAGCATAAAATTGAAAGGCAACAGTGGGATGCACCTTCATAAAATTTGTTTAGGGCAATTGTTGATCTAAATATTGTAAGATAAACTTACATTTAAACAGGAAGCACAATTTAATATAAAATATCAAGTGAAAAATGTACTTTTAATTTATTTTCTCACCAGCTAAGAATCACAAAGAATCCAATCGGTTAGTCACTGGCACTTTCTACGTTTTTATTGAAAACATATAAAGGCATTTAAAATAATACTATGGTTTTGATTCAAACTGTTTAATTACATCTTAGTATTCTTTTAAAGTCCCACTCTGAAGAAAATTGTGTTTTTGCTGTTTTTAACATGTTCTTTTGGCCTTGTTCTGATGATGGAGGACATATATTAGAAATAATTAAGCACAAAATTACATTTATGAGTATTTCTTTATTCAAATTATTGTAAAGCTAGAGCAAACAAAAACATTTTGTTTAAAAAATAGCACAATTGTGTCGTAGGAAATACTTTGGGCGAGGCCTCAAGCTCCCTGCTCTGCTCCATTCTGGTGCATCAACTTGTTGACAATTAGATCCTTGTACATTTTATTCGTTTTAGCTGGCATCTGGCTCAAAACGTTATGGCTGGATCGCTCCGATATTGCTCACCATTTATGTTACAAAGGCAATGTTAGATTGGGGGTGTGAGGGGCTGTAAGTTATCTGGAGAAACAGAAATCTCTCAGCATTGGGGATGGGAAGAAAGAGGGGTTGGGGTTGCTCATATTCAAGAGGTAAATATTTAATGAACAACTGCCGTCCTGAAGAAACTATGTCTTAGAAAAATGCTGTTCTTTTTTAAAGTTTGGCTAAAGACAGCATATTTATAATTAAAACACCACCGGGAATGCTTTTACAATTTAGCAAAAGATGATCTGAGTGGGTCTTTAAAAGCACAAAATGAACAAAAATTAATATGAGTGTTATTTTAGGTTAATATCAGGCAACAAAGCCACTGGACAATTATAATCTTAAAAGGGAAACTAATGAAAATGAGTATCTTAAAAATAAATTAAACTCTTATAATTTATAAAAACTTAGAGGCTTCATCACAAAGCGGCTCAGAACATAGAAGTAGCTCTGAAATAAAAGCCATTCGTTAAATGTCTCAACATTTTGGTTTGTCTGCGCTGTGAGAGAACTCCGGGGTCAAACTCTAGGTCAAGTGTGTAACTCTGGCTCCATCTATGCCATGAAACAGATCCAACAGTGTTTCTGAGGGTCACACGGATGCAAACAATGACTCCTCGTCTGCCTGGAGCCGGAGCCAAAGAGATAAGAGGAGCTCTTCTTCTCCCGTGCTGTGACTAAGAAACGCGAAGAGTCGAGATGACACAGATTGTATTTTTAACTCTAGAGCTTATATCAGTTAACACTTCCTCCCTCGTTGTTGCTGATTTAAGCTGTCTGAAGCAGTTTTCTCTCAGAATATGGTGAGTCTGTCAAACCCAATCCTTGGGTGGTCTGCTAAACCGGAAGAGCGCACACACCAAGGCGAAGGCACTGCCTCATCAGCCCTCCTGAAGACATGTTCTTCTCCGCTTCGATCTCGCTGAAGTTAAGGGAGCTGGCAAACACCAGGACGTCTACCATGGCCATGAGGCGAGACAGGAAAGTGACCGCTGTCTCAGAGGACATGCCCTGTGTGGCCTCAATGTTCTCCAACTCCGTCTGGGAACAGGAGAGAATATGTACATGTCTGACAGTTAAACAGTGCCAAAAAACAAATAGAAAACAACACAGTGGGCGTTTTCTAGCTTGAGCGGACCCAATCCTGGTTGTGTCAGAATACCAAGAAGAAAAAAAAGGAGAAGTTGAACCTTTAGCTTCATGCTAGAGCAACAATCTAATTTAGAGATTGAAATCTGGTGTCAGGAGGTGGTCTGCTGAACACAGAGGAGATGCAGCCTGATGACACACAGGTCATGGTAGCAGTGAGGAGTGTGATGGTAGCAGTGGTAGTGAACAGAATGGGGGGAATATCCCACATTTTGTGACAATAATTCCATTCCTACTCAACCACATAAATTTCTACGATAAATATCAAAAATCAAAATCAATCAAAAAGTAGAGTTGAGGTGGAATATAACGTCTGTGTGGCGTTCAGGGTCATGGGGAAGTTCTGGGAGTGTCGGAGCGAGTGAGCACAGATGGGAACAACAGACAGGTGAGGACAGGAGGGCTCAGGTTGGTGCTCTCGGTTCTTCTGATGAAGGTCTCTGTACGCACCTCTCCCCCTGCGCTTCCTCCCCCAGGAACAGGGGTCACCTCCTCTCCCTTCGAACCCCTCTGGGGTCCGGCTCCTCCTGCCTTCTTTAGTGTTCATACAAAGGGGATATTCTTAGCAGATTCTTTTTTTGTTAAATTTCTTATTTTTAATTGGACCTAATTTTAGGAAAATCCTTTCCCTCATTTTCTTTTTCCCCCAAACATTAGGCTATGTTTTGATTTATTTTGAAGCAAGTACAACCACAAAATAGATGTTTAAAGTTGTATTTGGTTAGGCAGCGGGGGCACTCAACTAATTGAAATATAATGGATGTTAGGCAGGCAAGGGTTAGTGTTAGTTACAATGATCGAAAATAAAAGAAACAAGAGAGAAAATAAAGTGTTAGTAGAATAAAAAAGAAGGGGAGAAAAAAATGCAACTTACAGCGTTGGCACTAGTCTTAGAACTCTGCACATGCAGAACGGACAAAAACACAGACGAAACAAGACAAGAAAGAACACAACACATGTAACACAGAGAGAAAAAAGGAGATCCAAATGTAGAGATGGTTAAAATAAATCAAATCAATAAACCGAACAGGTTGTTAATCAAAAGGGTTCAAACAAAGCTTCAGCAAAGAGTACATGTACTTTCTGATGGCAAAATCCAGATGCTGAGGAAAACGGATTTATTTTTATTTTTGCCAAAAAACAAAGAACCTTCACAAATTTAAAAAACAGAAACTTATAAGGATACTTAGATTATTTCAAAGACAACATTGATCTGTAATAAACTGCAGGTATGATGATACAGTATTTAATGAAATTGCAGTTCTTCCGATAACCACTGGGGGGTGGAGTGGAGCCACTTACAGAAGGGGAAGTTGCGGCTGACAGGAGAGGTAGGATGCCTCCACAGGCAATGATGATGTTGTCCACCATCTGAGAAATGAGGTGGATGGTGTTGTGCACGAAGATGATGTTCTCATTGCTGTTCACGAAATCCATCACCGACTTGGTGGAGTGACTGAAAAAAAAACAACAACAAAAAAACGTTAAAAACCAAGGAAGACGACAAATTACTTAGTGAAACCCCTTGGAAGGCTGAACTCGCCTCCTCCACACGTGCACGTCGGTCTCCAGAGCAAACAGCAGGTCAGTCAGCAGCCTCTGGTGCATTGGAGACCACTTGAACTCTGGGATGCGGAACATGGTGGTGCGTGGGCCAGGGCTGAACTGCCGCCGCTGTTCCTCCGTCATTGGCATTCCTCTGAAGCCCAGATCAACACGCAGGTCTCGCTCCAGCTGAGCGGCAGAACGACCATGTAGGGCCTGTAAAGGTGAGGACAATTATATGACTAAATATATGTACATTTATAAATTTCACCAAAGTAAAAGAGCAGAAAAACGTAGCAGACAGAGGGATACCTGAGTGGTTGCTGTTGTTTGAATCTTCTTTATGTCCTTGTCCTTTCCATCATCTGATCTCTCTGTATCAGAGGTGGTGCTGACTGTGTCCCCTCCGGTCTTGAGCCCTGAACACTCTCCCTCCATGGCCGCTGTGCCTTCTCCGTCTGGAAAATCTGATCTAGATGCTGCTTTCATCTGGCTTTGGCTCTCAGCTTCGGCGATTGAACTAATGTCGGCTAGAGGACTCTGGATCTTGAAGGGCCCGTCTTCAGGAAGTTTCCCAGAAGATAGGCTCTGCGTCTGCGTCAAGTCAGAGCCGCAACTAGTCATGTGGGCTAACAGGCTGAGGTCATCGCTGGCGCTGGTGGTGGAGTGAGGGGTTGCTGTGGCTGAGGAGGTTGGCTGGTCTGGACTTGGCAATACAAGGGGGTCTGTGGCTGCAAGAGCTGGAAGTAACTTCTCGTCAACCTGAGGGGTAATGCGAACAACAGCAACATTTGAGATGATAGCAAAACTGGAGGATCAACATCCTACTGGTGGTTGCTCTCAGTCACCCTACCTTACTGAAGAGAAATCCATTGTTGCTTGGAACACTGTCTTTCTCATCAGCTAGTGTGATGAGTGGACCCATGTTCCCATCGTCCTCCAGGCTCACTCCTGGAAGCCCCAGGTTTGTTCCTATTCCAACTCCCGAACCTGACGTGTCGTCTTTGGAGGCCAAACTCCCATTGAGGTTTTGAACCACAGAGCAATAGGCACTGTCCAGGAGGGAGTCTACCTCCACCAGAGGTCCATTTTCCATCCCTACGCCTCCCCCACTGCCTACACCCCCACCAAGTCCCTCTGGAGACAGATCCAGATCATCCAACTTCACCTCAGTAGCCTCTACCTTCTCAGCTTTGATGTCCACCAGAAGGTCATGGACCTCCACTCTGACACCTGGACCGACGCCCTGATCCCCTGGCGACAAAGCCTCTCCGTTGGGCCGCTTCACAGCCCCTTCGGCAAGGAGGTTGCGGGAGTCCCCCACAGCTCCTTCGCTGTACTCAGCCTCACTCTCTGGCGTCTGCGTTTGGGAGTTGTCATCAATTTCCAGGTTGCCATTGACGACGGGGGCAGGCGCAGCCGAAAGGCCAGAGATTGTGGAGACAGAGCCCTTCTTTCCCTTCTTCATATTTTCCTCCTCTTGACGCTGGTACTCTTCGTACATCTTAGCCAAGTACTCCTTGTGAGCTTCATAGGTCACCTGTGTTAGAGGATGGAAAACGGTAGGGAGTGGGGATCACAACTACCAATGTGTGAGGCTTTCCTCATTCATAAATATGTTCCTATAGGTACTATTAAGGAGGGGACTATAGAGTCCATTAGATAGTCATCCATAATAGTACGGCATTATTTAAGATACTGCAGTGAGTGTGAAATTTATCTCAATGATCATTTAAAAGTTGCTAAAAATGATCTATTCTGTGCAGACCAAGAAACTGTTGAAGCCAACTAATATGCTGCTTTAGACCTTAGTTATAACTGCCCTTATGGGTGGATACGGGCTGTCTGCGAAAAATGGGCAAATCTATATGGGACAGGTGGCTTGCATGAAATTTCAAGGTGGTAGACAACTTGGTGAACCTGAAAAGGCAAAATGTTCAAGCAAATTTTTTTCTGTGGGCAACAGGAGGCAAATACTTATGCAACATAGAGAGCTAAGTAAGGGTGAGATACGTGATATGCAGTGCATGCTCCTTGTGCTGTTAGAGTTTAGGAAATTAGGCAACTAGAGAGTAGTTTGTGTCTGCATGCTACGTGTGTCCTCTGGGTATTTATTTATTTATTTATTAAAGTCTCACGAGCATTCACATACAGTACGGTCAGTAAGGAGCCATGGTGCGCACCTTACTAATGACTAGAGTGCGGTATTAGGGCATCATATGACAGTATCACCTCTAAATGTGTGTAACATACATATTCCTTGCTAATACTTCACGATACACTTACCACACAGACAACGGGAACGCAAAGACTTACCTGCGCTAGCCCTAAGATATGGCTGCTCCTGTCTACGACCCTTCATAGGCATGAACAGCCCATGGAGGGTTCAAGAACACACGTTTAGCTCATGGTGTTCACAGTGGACAGGCATGGAGGGGCTTCTTCTTTTTTTCTACTGTTTACTAGCGCAAGTCCACTTCCTTTTAGCAGGATTTCCACTTGGTGCGAAATGTCAAAGCTGTGCAAATCTCGCAATTTGGGCACAAAACAGAAATGGTTCAGTTCATTGCTAGTGTCCTTGCAGGAGAGTGGCCTTTGTTTATCTTTATCTAAAAAAAACTGTCTGGGTTTACTCTTCAATGGAAATGGTCGCTTGAACACGCATTGGCGAGGGTGGTGTGTATGTAGCTGGCCAGCTGGGGTTAGACTGTCCGCCCTGTAACTGGAAGGTCGTGGGTTCAAACCCAGGCCGAGTCATTCCAAAGACTTTAATAATGGGACCCAGTGCCTCCCTGCTTGACACTCAACATTCCCAAGCGCGGCTGTGTCTGCAGCTCACCGCTTTCCCAGGGGACGGATCAAATGCGGAGAACAAATTTCGCACACCTAGGTGTGTGGGACTTTAACTGTAAACTAACCTTTGAATGTGCAATGGACAAGGTGTCGACCCAGACCCTCCATCCTCCCCATTCATATTTGATGGCATGATATAGGAGGATCCTAAAGATGTTGTACACCATCTCGGTTATTTTCTGCTCCTCTGGATTCTTGGGGTTGATGTATCCGAGGGAGAACATCCAGTCCTGCCACACCGAGCACTGCAGAAGACAGCTGCAAACACACCAGGAGACATGTAAGGGTTAATGGCTGACGACGTGTGCATTATCATTTTTTAACGCACGCCGTGGAAGCCTGAAGTGCCATTAACTCGCTCATACCATGGTCAATGGTCAATATTTATTACAAAAGCAATAAATAGTAACCAGTTTTTAGTCCTTAATTCTTGTTTTTTTTCCTATTTGAATCTCTTTTCTCATTAAAAGCTGACTAGTTGTTACGTGGTGTGGCGCGTAACAAGTGGTCCGCGTCGCGCCGCACCGCCGCTGCAGTAAAGATTTGGGGATATAAAGCAATATATATTCTGATCTTTCTGATAGGTTGAATAAAGCATTGGTTCAGAGAGAAAGTTCACCTCTTACCGCTTGTTTTTGTCCAAATGATGAAGCAAAAGTTGCTTTGAAGCCGGCGCAGTGATACAAAACATTTAAGCTAGGTGACCAGAACGTCTTTTTTCACTGTGCGGTTATCCTGTGGTATATCACTTTTTAATGCACACCCAGCAGCCAATCAGAATCAAGTATTCACCCGGACCATGGTATAATCAGAGTTGCAGCACGACCATCATCTCAAAGTACAATAATCATTGTGTGAAGCAAAATGGGGATGGAAAGTGAAGTTTTGTGGTCCTACCGTCGGTTTTCGCGGCTGTTACTGAAGAGTTTTATCATGTCGGTGAGGAAGAGTCTCCTGACTTCCATTAGCTCTGTACTGGGAGAGGAGTTCTTCAGCAGGGTGGCCACTACCTTTAAAATCACTGAGACAGGAAGGACAGGGCTTAAT
This sequence comes from Oryzias latipes, assembly GCF_053564925.1. NCBI lineage: Eukaryota > Metazoa > Chordata > Actinopteri > Beloniformes > Adrianichthyidae > Oryzias > Oryzias latipes. The sequence goes on along the minus strand of NC_136250.1, from coordinate 10,974,140 downwards.
GCAGCTCAGGTTGAGGGAGAAGAAGAGTAAAATAGCAAAAAATAGGCATGTATCAGTGCAGCGGATTAGCCTGAAGGACTTCCAACTTACTGGGGTTCTGGATTTTCACAGTGGAGTCGGGCTCAGGGTGAGGTTTGTGAACCACCTGGGTGCAGACCTGCTCTGTCAGGATCTGCGCAGACAGGAGATGAAAAGGTATGTGTTCCGGTGCGGTGTGAATGAGCCACTGCGTAACAGTCACTTACCTCATACAGGGTGTTGTAAGTGGTGACAGAAACAGTGTTGGTGTGCATCATCAGCCTCTCTCCCAGCAGCGTGAAGAGGCTGTGTGTGTGCATGATCTCCACTTTCCTCCTGCATGGAAACAAACATTTAATAACGACTCCTTTCTTTCTTGTTTTTTTTGACAGTTAACGTTGACATTGATTGTTACTAACCAGATGGCGGTCTAAAATTGGCAGTTGACACAACACAGCACAGCCAGAGAAAGGGGGAAGAAACGAGTGCAAAAACCGTGCAGAAACCAGGAAGGCTTGATTTACTCACTGATTCTGAGCATTTTCAGTTGCATTGGGTTTTAATTTTAAAGCATCACTTTATTCTGTTTGAAAAATTGAACATTGTATTAAAGTAACAGAGAAGTATTTTTTTTATTGCTATAGTTGCTGCCAATTTTTTTTTTACAGAGGATTTTTAAAATCAAACATAAAAAAAATTAATCATTTTTTAAAACCAATACAGTTGTAATATATAAACAACCTTTTGGTAGATCCTGTAGGTATCCTGTCCTATCCTATTTTAATATTCCAAAAAAATCAAATAAATGCCAAAGAAACTGTAAGAAAGCATAGAAAATTAGCCTGATTGAAAAATTACGTTAGCTTGTGTAGTAGATCAAATACATTCATATAAATGGGTTCTATTTAGTAGTTTGGAGATTTTACTTGTAGCAGTAGGAAGAATAACACACAATAACCTTTTTTCAAGCTACCTGCTCTAATATGCCAAAAAAAAACAACAAAGAAATAAAAAATAATAAATCAACTTCAACCTAGTTTTTTTAAGAATTGCAGCACAAATGATCATTTTGGACATGTGTGTTTATGTATATATCATATATTAAATACACATTTAGAGTCCCTCATTAATCATGTAAAGTTTAAGGGGGTTTAGGAATTCTTACTTTTAACAAGTTTATTATTCATTTTGATGTAACATTTGTTGCAATAAAATAGATACCTTTAGATTTTTCTAATTTCCTTTTAACTTGGGTATGACAGTGTCCTGACATTATTAGTGCTTTAAATTGAACAAATGGTATTTCAAATAAAATACTGAATTCTTGCATGAAAAAATAATAATGGTTTTTCCGAAACAAATGCTGTACAAGAAAATAAATGTATGCATCTTACATTTATTTCCCTTGGCCAAACAATAGCTGTTAAATGTTTTAGGAAACTGAAAGAGGTTTCTCTCTATGATATTTGATTGGAACAGATGTAAAGAAGAACAGGCCTGCTGTTTTGTGCTCATGTGGTGCAGAAAGATGCGAGCGCGCCAAATAGTGTGCAGAAATCCCCCAGCATTCATTGCTGCTCATCAACGTCTCCCGTCTGTGCACACTGTCACTTTCCTTTTTCCGCCTGACCATACCAGCATTCACGTTTTCGTTTTCTTGCTTCACTGTTGTTTTTGTTTGTTTCTGTCGATTTTTTTATAGAAGAAATCACAGAAAGTGAAAGAAACTTACTTGTGTCCAAGGTGTTTCAGGAAGTAACCCAGAACTTTAAGGGCCTGAACCCGAATACTTTCACTCTTGGAGGCCAGAAGCTTACAGATCACTCTGTCAAACGTAACACAAACACAAGTTAAGTGATGGAGGCAAAAGTAATTTAAAAAAAAAGTAAACAGAGATTTTTATCTGTGACCACTAAATACGCTCAATATGAGGATAATTTGTGCGTCTGAATGAAGCTTTCGTCTTTCAAGAAGAGGGGTGTTCAAAATAAGAGACATTGTGATGCAGTTGGCAAGTAGCCCTCCAGCAACAGAAGAGTTACCACGGAAACCACAGAGACATCGAACAGTGATACGCAGTGGCTTGGTAGCATGTACAGTTAGACTAAAGCTGTCTTTGAAAAATAATTTTACTTATCAACATGAAAAGATTAGCTTAACTACAGATAATTAAAATGAAAATAACTTTATTTTTAGTGCTTTTTACATTTAAAGGCACTCGTTTTGTCTGAAGAGGAAACAAAAAAGAACCCAATTAAACAAGTTAATGGTAATTTATTGTCATAAAAATTCTAATTTTAAGGTTGTTTTACATCATGTTGCCATAAAAACAACATAAAAACACGTTGCCATAAATGTACTCTAGTTCCCTCACTGTTACACATCCTTTTATGCGAGCACGCACGAGTGGGCAGCTCTCACCTTATGCCATTTCTCTGGTCAAAAGCAGGGATCATGGATGCTGGATGTTCAGACATAAGAGCCACTAACAGCTGGAGCACATCGTGAATATTCTCATCCTACAAAAGGCAGAAAGCAAAGTTGATTACAGAAGAAGGAGGACGAAGCCTGGCGAGACAGAAGAATGAAAGAGGAAAAAAGAGAAAGTTGCTGGGGTGGATGTGGAGGGAGCAGGTGGCATTTGGGAGCAAGAATGGATATAATTGTTACAGAGGAGTACATTCTGTTCCGTCTATTGTTGCAGCATTTTTCATGCTGTCCCAGAGTCAAAGCTGACTCACACCCTCACATTTAAGTGGACCATAACTCCAGCCCACAGATTATAATGCACATGCCCCATTTTTTTTGTTTCCCTCCCCCTCCAGTCAATATCCAAACGTATACAGGCGTGTACCTCATGCATGGTAAGTAAATAGTTCAAGATGCTCTGCAGCTCATCTTCCTTCACGCCCCGGTCCTGTAAACAACAAAAATAAAAACCACAGACTCTCATTACAGCAATCTCAAGTTTCTGCTTCTTTTTCTTGTTTTTAACGGAGCAACAAATCAAGCGAAAGCTGCAGCACTTAAGTTCAGGTATCTGATATAAATCACACTCTTTTTTTCACTAAATGAAAGCAGAGGTTCACCAGAGGACAAACAATTGAGAACAAATTGATTTCTTGCAGCCTAAAGCGCCAAATGAAGATAATCAATTTCTCTCCTTACCTTCAGTATTAGCTGCTTGAGAAAAAGAAGCATAAAGGCTCGCAGTGAAATGATCTCCTTCTGGGATGGCCTTGGCCCATCTAAAGAAAGACATAGATAAACAGAAAGTTATTTACAAATCCAAATGTTAACCCTGTAAAGCCCACTATAGCAAAGAACTGACAAAAAATTCAATTTTTTCGGAATTAAGATGTTCTTCGAATCTTTGATGAATCTTTTTATGAGCTATAGTTACAATCATTTATGATATGTTGGGTGTTTTGGTACGTTTCAGCTCACAACAATGTCAGCCTAAGAATATTCAGGAGAAACTGTGCCTTAATTACTAAATGTCTCGCATTTGAAACCCACATTTTTAATACGGTTTAACTATAAACTATAAAGAATTAAATATCAATACATTTTGAGTTCTTTCAATACAGCAAGTAGTCATTTAAAATGAATAACAATAGATGAATTATTTCCACCATTAAGTTTAGAAACTTTTCCCGCTATTTTAAATAAACTTTATTGTCGGATAATAGATCACACAATACATGAAAGTCCATACCAAGTGGCGCCTTGTTGAAATTCAAATTCAAATTAATTTTATTTATAAAGCACCTTTCATGTCAAACAGACAGCTCAAGGTGCTTTCCATAAAAAACAAACAAGAATACAATAAAACCAATCCCCACACATGTAATAAAATAATTAAATAAGCCCCTGATAATAAAATACACAAAAACAAGCACAAGTAAAAGAGAAATAACAGAGCTTATGAAAAGAGAACCCAGAAGGCGCCGTCCGCCCCGTCCTCCTGTTGGCCGGGGTGTCAGCATCTATGCAGCACAAGCACAACTCATCCCCAGCAGCCCCCACCCCAGAGACCCCCAACCCCCAGGCCCAGTGCACCAAACATGGGCACACCAGGCCCGGCAGCCCGGAGAAGCCGGAATAAGAGATGCCAGAGGACATTAAGTAAAATAACAACAGATTGTTGCACTTGCCAGGAGGATGAAAGATAGTTTTCCCGCTAAAAAGTGTTTTTGTGATTTCATGGAAGCTGCCATTTTGAAATGAGCAGGAAAAGCCCTTTAAGTGGCCCTTGTGGAGTGTTACACACTGTAAGCACTTTGAGTGTCTGGAAAAGCGTAGATAAATCCAATCCATTATTATTAAATATGATATGAACTGATATAGATGTTAAAAGGGAAAAAAGGTTTGATCGGATTCCTGGAAAGCAGAAAAAATGGGAAGTCACTCAAGTTCAAAAGTGCAAATCAATCTTATTAAATTCCCCGACCATTTGGCGGTCTGGATATTTTATGTCTGCACTAATCTAACTTATTACAGCAGAGGCGGAGTCCTTTGCAAAAAGTGTGATTGATGGTAGGGCTGATTCAAACCAAACAGCTTCGGTAATCCACTGTGTTTACTTGAAAGCTCTGGCACTCAAAGGATTGTTTGCTGTGGAGGGTCGGGATAAGAAACAATCGAGCTGGAGAAAAAAAAAACACACAAAAGCATCTGACGCCCTTCAGAAGCCACTCTGCCCGTCCTGCCGCTTTCCATTTTCCCTTCCTCTCATCGCAGGCCTGCAGTTATGAACGTCAGCCGCTCACGTCCTTCACCGTGACAGTTTATGTTTAGTTCCTCCTCATCTGAGGTGCATTAGGCCTCGGCGTAGGGCTTCCGCAATCCACAACAAGAAGATTCAACGCCGCTTCTGCGTTAGGATTGATGTCTGCGGCTTTCGATCATTTTTACCACAGAGATTCATTTGTGTGTCAGATATCCTTAAAGATTACAAGCTGTCATGAATCAGCTTCAAAGTGCTGCCAAAAGACCTCTAATGGAACGTGGTATGACATGGATTTGAAGATGCATCGATTCAGCTCAGAGCAGTCATGATATAAGAGCTACGAGACACTTTCTGCTGTAATGATGATGCCAACTCTTTCCTCCGAAGATTTTTTGTCACACTTTTTAAATGGATGATGCTAAAGCGGGCGTGCAGGTTAAACTTATACTTCTGTCCTTGCAGGGAAAAGGTTTTCCGGTGTGTGTGTTTTCATAAGGGGGTAAGAAAAAATAGATTCTGTGGATCGCGATATTTCATTTGACAATACTGGTATTGATTTCACATGCTGCCAAAACAATTTTCTACTGATTATTTCTTAGTTCAGCACCATACTTTTGGGTTCCACTGAAACCCACGACCACTAGTTGGCAGCACACTACACTGAGCCTCTTTCAGCAGCCCTGCACCGCACCAAATATCTTGTGGTAGAAGTTCACTCATTGGTTACGTGGTTGTTGTCGTCAACTCAGTTTTAACTAGGGGTAGGTATCAAAACTGGATACCAAGTTGGTACTGGTACTGATGTGTAGAACTACCAGTGCTGTATAAAAATATGGATGTTGGAAGTTTATATCTGACATATCACTGTCTTTTATTCTATTCAGTTTTGGTGTATAAATGTAGCCAATCATTTGACCTTTGGAGTGATTGTGGCCAGACTCATATAATACTGTGTGAAGCTTAGAGGGTGGGTGGAGCCTTAGTCAAAATGCTGAAGGCAAGTTGCTAGAGTAAAAGTTTTTAATTTAGCGACCTGATGGATAAGAGTAATGTGAACAGTACTGCGAAAAAATACAGACGTCGTGGCGATAAGCAGAGACGGGCGATATATCAGTGCCAGTATCAGTATTGGCAGATATTTGCATAATTTCAGTTTATCATTCCGATATTAAAAACTTTACTGATGTTCTTCTGACTGTTTTTAGAAACACTCAATTTTTTAAATGATTACTTGTTCCTAATAGTTTGGGAAGCTCATGTTTAGAGCCATTGTCACTAATTGACAGGGGTACATGTTGTTCTTAATAAATTCCTGGCAATATGAAGGTTATGGTTTACAGTAACTGTATGTCCAATATTCAATAAATGGTCTGAATGCTTATAAATATATTTATAAGAAAGTTTTAAAGTGATCTTTGTTCCTATGAGATCCTTTGCTGTATGTTAAAAAGGTCAAGTACACTATGATTGACCAGTAAAATAAAAGTTGTGCATTTCTAATAAAGAAACAAAAAGGAAATCTAAACGTTGTGTTACTGTAGACACTTAAGTATCGGTATCGGCAAATATCGGCTATCAGCCACAGTTCCAGAGGAGATATTGGTTATCGTCTGGGCTGGGCAAAATGTATCGGCCCATTCCCAGTGATGAACGTTGAAATATGTGTTTACTTCATCGTATGAGAAAATGGAAATGCAGCGCTGCAGTGCAGACCTTCGGAAAGAATAAAATAAAGCATCTTAGATACATTTAAGTTCCACGTCTTCAACCTGTGATGCTGCTTCATTATCCTTGAATGCTTTTTGGTGAAAAATTGGTCTGTTTTCTTTTTTGTATCACCTGTTCAAGCATTGTTCAGGCACTAGAACCATTTTTAAAGGTACCGGTTTGGCACCAGTACCAGATAAACTCCAAATGGTATCCATCCCTAATTTTAACTGACATAGGCAGATTGTTGGAGATTGTTCATTGTTTCTTTAGTCATTTAATCCTGCAGCTGTTTGCTTAATTCAAAAAGTATGTTTAAGCATTGTTGGAAATACATAGCACCTTATTTTCTTAATTTAACTTAAGAACTTCAGAATTGTATTGGTTAAATCCCATTTATGCTTTGTTTTTTCCTATGAAAAATATGTTGTTGTAGAAACCAGACAATACTGACTGTTGAAAAAATGTTTTTTTAGCTTACCAAAATAAAAGCACTTGGAATTTCCTTTGGTAAAAGCAACTTGTTTGTGAGATACAGTGGAAGTCATTATAATGCTGTGTATTAGTACAAAGACAAAGTTATTCCAAGTCATACTGTTTCAAAAAATGTGATATGTTGTCTGTGGTACAGCCTTAAGATATATCAGGATGTATTTTAGCGTGACATGTGCTGAGATAAGTCTTGTATTGCCAGACAATTGACTAAAACATCCTTTATTTTGGAATCAAAGCCACTTCCTAACTTACAGCTACTCAACAACAACATAAAATAAATAAATACGAAAGTCTGAAAGAGAGGGGAGGAAGATGAGGCATTACTTCATCAGGCTCTGACGGCCTTGAATGACACGAGTGTTTCATTCAATTCACCTGCGCCTTGTGAAGCAGAAGCATGACACGGAATCAGGCCTTTGCGCCCAATCATCTCATCTGTCAGGTTGCGACATGTTGCAGGAACAGTGACAGTGGTCATCCATCACAGTTAGGGGGAAGTCATGTGACCAAAGTCCCGTCCACTGAGGAGTTAAAACACCACTCTGGATTCTCTAAACTGCCACTCAGATGCACGTCTGTAACTTTTCTCAAAACTCTCTTGAATGTCACCCCTGTAAACGTGTTATTGACAAAAAAGCAGGAAATGCTTCAAAAATGGCATGACACGTTGCATTAAATTGCAGCATCTGATGAGATGTTTTAGCAAGGAAAGTGAAGCCACGAGGGGCCCGACGGTTTTTAGAGCACTTCAACTTCTGACCAAACACACAAGCCGAGTTATCATCATCCACTGTTCCCAGCATCCCTCAGACACGCTCATCCACAAGTGGAGGCTATAAATAATCCCAGCACACACCGACAACACCGAGTTTGTCCTCGAGGAATAGACAAAGAAAAAAAAACAGCAGAGCGGCTTCATCGCAGTATTGCAGCAACAAAAGCTAACACGCATCATGACATGAAGGTGTTTGGCAAGGAAACAACAGGAAACACTTTTACTTTGAAAAACAACAGCTGGTCTCCTGAGCTCTCAAAAGTAGAGATGATGCAATATTGAAGAAACCGCCTGACTCATTTTGCAGATCGGAACCTCAGATTCTGCAAAAAAACCCAATAAATAATCTTACTTTTTCTCAAAGATATAGAAAAATTAATGTAAAGACAAGGTTTCAATTATTTGCAAATCATTAATTTCACTGTTGTTGACGTCTTAGAGCACATTAAAGCTTTAGAAGCAGAGTAGAATATTCAGGAGATCTTGGGAAAAGAAAAGAAAGATGCTAAATAAGGTTTTATTATTTTTACCAATAAAAGCGGACAATGTCAATAAAAAAAAATCTTGCTCAACAACCGAACAAAAAGCTTATCTGCATAAATACGTCTTCCCTTTCATAATGAACTGTTTTCACCACTTTCTCTTTCAGCAAACTCGAAAGGAATTTAATTACCGCTTTCATTTAATTATATCTCAGCTGCAGAATTTAAAAGCAATGCAAAAGTAGAAGACCCGAGGTCTTGAATTAGTGGATGCAACCCCCTTCTCCTCTACACACCACAATCCTTTTTTTGTGCTTCTGAGAGCAATTTTCATTAAAACAAAAACAAAATGATTTATAAAAATGCATAAAAACAGAAAAATGTGAATATTGCTTTCTAAACACATGCAGAACTGGAGCTGTAAAAAAAAAAAACACCCAACATTTTATTTCAAAGTGCATCTGTCTAACTTGGATTCAACCTTATTCCCTCAGACTGACACACAGATGACGCCTATTTTAATCCACAAAGCCTTCGGTATGATCAAAACTGTTTCCTATTACTATGCAAATCAGAGCATATCACACTCGTACAGTACAGTCAAGTGCACAGACATGTCAAACCACAACTAGCAGCTTTTGGATGTAAAAGCTGTCTCCGGCTAATTGTTACCGCAAAGTTATCAGTGCTCCTTCATTTGATCTAATCCCAGCAGTCGAACAGCAATATCGCCAAACAGAAAAAGAAGCAGACAGCGGCTTGATTAGAAATTCCTAAAGCTCCCTCGGATCTGCCCATCACGGTGGTCTGTTACTATGGCAACAGAGCAAGCATACTAGAAAATCAGCAGAGGGTCCAGGGCAAAGGAGAGGTTGATTTAAGTGAGAGCGTGCTCTGACCTTCTGATGCGCCACCGTGTGCCTTCAGCTGCCGTGTTAACACAGACTCCAACATGTTCCCAGGGGTGATGGATACCGAGAAAAACGCACTCGGGTTCGGATTTTGATTTTTAAAACACCCCTTTCCTGCTGTTTTAAAGATCTGGGCCTCACACAAGCAGAAAATCATGTCTAGACAAAATTTAAGCAAAACGTTCTCATAAACAAATCCATAAAAACACCAATTATATAAAAAAGAAAAAGTGCATACATCTCTGGAAAAAGATTGTTTACTCTCGAGCAATGTGACACATCTGCAGTATTTATCTGTTTAGAATCTGTTTAGCTTTATTTCTGCACTGACTTTGGGAGTTCATCTGTAAGCAGCAAAGCAAAACTAACAGCTTCCATTATTTTTACTCTTGTTACAGCCTGGTCTCACATGACGTTATTCATGCGGGTCCTCAGTGTCCTCTCTAGCACTACTGCCCCCTACAGGAAGGAGACTTAGCAGTTTCTTCTGCTAAAACTACTCAGCAAAGGCAGGTTAACCTTTTAGTACCCTGGAGAACAAATTCAAAGCCTTTAGGATGGAATACTAGAAGTAATCTGCAAGTAAAAATACAACATTTTTGTTTCTTAAAGACCCACTCCAATGAAAATGGACTTTTTGGTGTATTAGACCTGTTTTTGCTGAAAAGTACATATTAGATGTAAATTGATAAATGGAAAAACGGAAATAATGAAAAAAATGCAGTTTGAAAAAAGATTGTAGAAAACACACTGGCTCCCTGCTCTGCTCTATTCTGATGCATCCACCTACAGACAAATAATTCCAAATACATCTTTTTTTTTCATCCTAGCTGGTATCTGGCTCTAAACTGTAGAGCTGAATAGCTATGATATTGCTCGCCATTATTGTTGTACCGGTAGTGTTAGGTTGGGGGTTGGAGGGGCTGAAAACTAGCGGGAGAGCGTGTAAACCAAGAGCTCTCAGCAACGGGGAAGGGAAGGGATTGCTCCGTGCCAATGGTTCCCACCAACAACTCAGAGGCCAATTTCTGTTGAATTAATGCTGCTCTGCAGAAACTGTATTAATTTTGGCTAAAGCTGCATAATCATAATTAAAGGACCACTAAGAAAGCTTTGAAAATAGCCTAAAAGATCATTGGAGTGGGTTTTTAAACGAGCAGTTCACAAATAGATATGCCATGTTTGGTTCAGACAATAACTTAAACATGACTTGACTTTGGAGCAGAAATATCAAGATTTCAAATTACAAGGAGAGCAAATAAAATTTACTTTTATACTGTGTTTATTATGAAATCTAATATTAAAAACATTTTAAATTGAGAGGAAACAAAATTTCTTTTTTGCATAAAAGCAGTTCTGAAAATGTAATGGAAAATTGTATTTAATGAACAGAATTATTTTCATCAAAATTGTAAAGAAACACTAAGTGACTTTACAGATTTCTGATTTTTGGAGTACTCAGCATTAGGCTTTTATAAACAGTGAAATGTTCTGTGATTGTTTTTGTTGGAAGATAATGATGGACATAAATCTATTGCACCATGCTGACATTCTGCTAGCTGGAATGAGGGCAAAACAGGCTGAGCTTTTTGCTTCTAAACAGCAAAAACAGAGCTGATATTTCCATGTGTTTTAAACAGAGAAGCTGATGTAAGACAGAAGCAAACATGCTCCACTTTTCAAATGTCTTTTCTGTGTCAAATCCACGACATGCCCCTATTAAAAAAAAACAAGTTCTGCAAATTAAAGAGCCTAAGTGATTTAAAAATGACACTTTCCCCCATTTTTTCTATCCATTGCTTTTTTTTCACTCTGATTTTTTCATCTGAGAATTATGAGGCAAATGATGTGCAATTGTGAACTTACCGAGACCTTTCGGGCTGATTCCGCTGCACTCTAGAGGGTTTACCGCCCAGTAGTAGTACTTGAGCGTGTGCATCAGCTGCAGGACTGTGCCCACACGCCGAATGGTGGTGTAGATGGTGGCCGTGCCGATGAACTCCGACGACAAATACGTGTACAGGGACAGCTGAACCTGGAATTAAAAAGAGGCCCACTCTATTTGAAGTGAAACACATCAACTGTGTTTGGATCTAGAGCTTCAAACAGAACCAATTTTACATGAGTGAGAAACAGAACCTCTCAAATGATTCTCCTTTTTTTGAAGTTTCTGTGCCAGAACGCCATTCAGCTCTTATCTGAGAATTTACTTCCAGTACCTGACATTTAAGGAGCGTTCATTGCTCATTTGCTCCTCCGATCCTTCTGCTCCCCCTTTTTTTTCCCCTCTCTTTGTTATTATTTCTCTAGACAATCCTCCTCATCTCACATGGACTGAATCGAGCCAGCTCACAAATCTCTGAGCTCATTACAGTGACCACTGTGCTAAAGAGCAGCCCTAACGAGGTGGCTCTCTTTAAACGGATGAAATTAGCAGAGGGCGGCGGCCTGAACGCGTCAAGCTCATCCTGACTGAAGAGTGCACTCCTCTTACTTGAAAGGCCCTCATTGCATTAGATTTCACACTAAGCTTTTTATCTGGTAAGTTTTTTGAAAAAAGGATTTTCCCTGTTCAGAGTAGCTCGTAAAAATATAGATGTTGCAGCCTGTGAAAGGATTCCTATAGACCCCAATGTCAGCTGTCTTGGGGGTCAAGCACACATTGTTTAAATACATCCAACCATTAAAATCTGTGACTTTGGTGCAGAGAAATAGCCACCAAATCCCATGGTAGCACATATGCATTGCTGTTGGGTTGTCACAAGAGAAAAACTCTAAATTCAAGCGCCTCATTTGACCGATTTCCATTGGATGACGACCAAAAAAAAACAAGAAGATCGCTGCAGTCAGATGGGAAGGGTGGCAGTCTACAGATCAAATCAAATTTAACTTTTTTATGTAGCACTTTCATCTATAACGTAATACAAAGTGCTGTACACCACAAAGTAAAAAACATAAAACAAGCACAACAATTTAAAAGTCAAATGTGGCGAAGCAGCATCACAGTTTCCGGCAAAGCCTAAATGCGCCTGAGCTGTTTGTTTCTCTTTGTTATTTTTCAATCACCCATCATGTGGATGATAAATTATCATTGCAATATCAATGCTATTTATGCTCATTGCATGTAGTAGTATTGATACTGTTTGGATTAAGTCAATATACAAGAATATATCTTCAAACTATGTAACCCAGGCTTTTGACACACACCGCGACCTCATCTCACAGCCACGCTGCTCTATGTTGAGTTTGTGTGCGAGACACCAGACAGCAGACGTCGGTTCTGATCCATGGCAGACCTTGCAGCCCTTTGTTTAGTCTTCCTGACAACACGGATGGAACTGATCAAAGACAGACAATTGAGTTGTCACGACAAAGACCTGGTACAGCGGCGCTCTCTGTTCAATTGGACTCTCAAAACGGCGCTGTGATGTCACGCGCAGGAGTCTATTGGAGAAAAAAAGCAGGCCCTCCACTTTTTCAAGCCCACAGACATTGGGGAAAAATAGGATATAGATATACATTCTAGAGTAGATTTTCTGCTATATGTGTTTTATTAAGTCTTGAATGTGACCATGGGTGTTCCTGCCAATAATGGGAATTATGAGACTGCCGTAAAGCAGTAAGTAACGCAGCTCTGCGGGAAAAACAGAATGGAACACAAGTGGAATTATAGGCCTAAAAGATTTTCGGGGAGTGTTTCTGTTTGACACATTTGTCATGATTGCGTGGCTCTCATCATAAGCCTGCTCAATCGACATCATGTTTATCAGAAATTCATCAACTTTTCTATTCACTCACACTCAGGCAATAATTTCGACCAGTCAATCTGAAAGAAAAAAAAGTAGGCTTGGATTCCTCCTGCCTTACTTATAGCTTCCAACATTAACCGCTTTTGTTGTGCCCCAACATGCCCTGAACCTGCTGTACCTGGCATCACCTCACAGGGTTGGATGGGAGATGACAGGAGGTTTAAAAAATAAAAATACAAAAATCAGAGCGCTGATGAGCCCCGAAGGAATGCCACAAACACTTACATCCAAATTCGGAATTGAGCGCTTTCCTGTCCCGAGGTCTTTTTCAAATGTCATTCTATCTGTTTCCCTCCCTTTCTTGCGTGTTCTGGCCTTTTCCAGCATGTGCCAGCTCCCATGTCTGTTCTAGAAAATCAGTTAGCATCTTATTTCGAAGGGCAGGAGCCTGTGGGATTTCAGTTCTTTCTCTTTTCTTTAATGTTCCTCGTTTTCGTGTGTAAGTACAAACAACAAATAAAGCTTTTGTTTTTGTTTTTTTACCAGTGTTCCCCCTTTCCCCATGCGCGATCCATCGTTTGTCCCTCTCAGAGCAGGTTAGTCAGTTCACACTCAAGCATTTCCAGGGGATACACAATTCTAAACAGACCTTGGCAGGGGTGTGTATCCAGATGGCAGCGTTGAAGAGGACATGGTCACAGAGCTGTTTGAGGAGCGGCGCTCCATGAGGTAAACCATCCAGATACTTGGCAAAGGATAGGAACTGCTCGAGTACCGCCCGGGTGATGTGGACTCGTGACGACTGGGAGGAGAAAAGCAAACGAGAGCTGTGGCTTCATCCAAACACACAAAGAGGAAAAGCTATTTACTATCAGAAAGTATAAATTAGTCTGCATGTGTTCTAAATATCTCTGAAAGTACAAAATGAGGCCAAGAAGGCTAATAGTACAAAATATTTTATTTTTTAGTTTTTACCTCCAATTTCATTTTATCATAAAATGAGAATTGTTCTCTTTGTTAGACCTAATCAGTTTCATCCAATCAAATATCCAAGACTGTTTTTCTTTAGTCAACTTGAACTGAGTTTTTAGGTGTGTTATTTGAGATTATTTGAGATTATGCTGTAAAGTCTTATAGTCAGAGTCTGATTATTCTTTTTTTTCTTCTATTTTTAAAGCTTTCCCAGTGGTCTTTTAATTGTAATTATGTCATTTTTATCCCAAAAAAACGGCATAAGCCATTTTTAGGACATAGTTTCTACAGAGCAGCAGGATTTCATTAGAAATACACCTCTGAGCAGCCGCCCCCCTTCCCCTTCCCATTGCTAAGAGCTCGGAGTAGTAGAGCTTGTGTCCCGCCCAGTGTATGTCATAAATACGTCATAAAAACACTCTTTTTTAAACAGATATATTTTTTATCTGCTCCTGATTTGAGCTGCATTTTCTTTATATAAGTCCTCCATCATCAGAAAAAGGCCACAAGAACATGTTAAAGCACACTTTTCAATAGAGTGAGTCTTTAAAGTTAATTTGATTAAAAATTGATTCCCATTATTTCCAATTTGTGATAAATTATTTAGATTTTTTTATAGTTAATATAATTTTAAATGTGTTTTTCTGTTATATTTTAGGTATTCTAATTGTTTTTATTGTGTTGCTCTTTTATTCAGCATTCCAGCATTTTTTGTTACCTTGCAGCAGTTTGTTATCCGTTCCTGTAGTTCAGCTCTCATTGACAAAGTGGGAACCGTCAAGCTGAGTACAAAGCTCTGCAAACTCTTTCTTATGGCATAAGGGTATTATTTTCTATATTAAAGTAGAGCAGATACTTATAGTAAAAGTGCAAATCATACCTTAAATGTATACTTTTTTCTTTCCACTGGATGTTTAGAAATGATTCTTTATCAATCAGTCATTTTTTAAACGTTCTGTTATATGTGCTTTGATCTGCTCATTTATCTACGATTATTACAATTAACTTTCATTCAAACTTCTTTTTTTTCTAAGCTTTCTCTTTATGATGCTTTACATAAATTAAGAAAAAACACATTTATGGAGCCTACAATGGAAAAAATTGACATACATACTTCATAGTGTGAACTGGAATCAATAAAAAGATTTTGGCCAAAGCGAATATATCAGAAAACATGACAAGCCCAGTAAAACACTGAATACTAATTTTAATTAATAAATTGAAAATTCATACCTTCTCCAGCAGATACCCGATCACCAGAAAGCCTTTCCCTCCCAGCATTTGCTCCTGCATCGCCACTGAGCTTTTCAGCAGCTCCACCAGGAACCCCAGCAGGGTGGCACTGCAACAAACAAACATTTCACCAATGATAACATTGATTTACACAAGGTTTATTTTAGGATGTGAATGAGAAGATGAAATGGTTAACACATTATTAAATGTTTTCATTAGGAATTTTTTCTTTTTAATGAAAACATATAAGAAAACTGAAGATAACAGAGGTTGGCTGCCTGATACCTTAACTTCTCACAGGAGGAGCCGGACATCTTATAGCCAACGAGGCTTTAATATCATTTGTCAATTCTTTTTCTGCATTGAAGAAAAATAAAATATCCCACCACCCCCCACCTATTCTTTCTAGAATACATTAGTTTGTAGCCTGTGGCACAGTAATGTCAGGCTTTCTTTTCATATGAAAATAACTCCCTTGCCCAAACACGGTGATCTTTTTGTACTGTCACTCAAAGCCGCTTCTGTCTTTCTTTGCTCTCTTCAGTCCTTTCTCTTTATTTTTTTCTGGGATTATCTGCGGCTGAGATCGTTTTTCTCCGTCAGGTGTCAACTTCT
The DNA here is from genome assembly GCF_053564925.1 of Oryzias latipes. Classification (NCBI taxonomy): domain Eukaryota; kingdom Metazoa; phylum Chordata; class Actinopteri; order Beloniformes; family Adrianichthyidae; genus Oryzias; species Oryzias latipes. The sequence goes on along the minus strand of NC_136250.1, from coordinate 10,958,451 downwards.
TCTCTCCACTCACCAGACGGTGGTGTCCACACTGCTGTCGTTGAGCTGCTTGAAGTCCAGTTGAGCAAAGAGCGGGAACAGGACCTGGATGCCTCCTATGGAGTGAATGGCACTGTGGATGGAGTGGGTCACAATGGCCTTCACATCCTGTCATGGGGGGAAAAGTCTGTTTGTTATGGTCACACACTCAATTGAGATTGACACAAATCTCCTCCAATTGCATTAATATAAATTTCTTTAAAAATACATACATTAAGACACTCTAGTTCCTAACTTTCAATGATAAAGTTACAATTTTAAGAAAACAGCAACAGACTCTTAATCTAAAACATAACAGTTGCTGCTTTATTAATTGTGAAGAAAAACCAAATACCTTGTAAGTTTGTATAAATGATTAAAAAACACAAATTAATTAAAATATTTCTGAGAGAAAATGTGCTTTTCATTTAAAAAAAAAAGGCCATTTGTTGTTTTTTCCATAATCTTTTTGGTTGGTTAGCACCGCGATTTATTTTGGAGTATGAAGAGTTTTCTGAAATGCATAACTGCATAACTCACTTCCAATAAAAAACAAAATTAAAAGAGTTCCATTCTTTTTTTTTGTAACTCTATTAAAAAATGTACCCTATTCATTTCTGCTGTGTGTAGTCTTACTCTACAGTGATGATAATTTGCTTTCAACTGATTTTATTTAGTAACATTCAGTAAAATAAAAAAAATCATGTTTTAATGTTCTTGTTTTAATGTTCATTCGTCCAAGCAAATAAAATATAAATAAAAAGTTATTTCCTGTCCACACAAGTACTGGGAAACTAAAGAAAAACAATCTACAAACTTTAATCCTCAAAGGACACTTTGAATGTAAGATTAATATTGGCAACTTTTAACTCACAGATACAAATGTTTACTGCAGGATACATAGTAAAAATGTCTCATAAATAATACTTTCTTTGTTTTATTTTAAACTTCTAAAGCATCCATTCTCTGGAAAACTACAATATTTACTCTAAGCATGAAGCGACTTTATCAAGTGCCCTTGAGGCAGGACAACATTCAAGCAGAGTCCTCATTTCGTTTCAGTCCCTTCATTCATGGATTGGTAAACAAATGAAAGGAATTCTGGGAGTGCAGCAGCTTCACAGACCTGCAGCATGAGCGCGTGCGGCGAATGGACGAAGATGGATTGGTTTTCCCTCGGCGAAGACTCCAAGCAGAGCTGGGCGTCCGTCGCCTTGGCGTTGTAAGTGAAGGAGATGGAATTGGCCAGCTTGCCGTCGTACAGCACCTGCTTGTGGTGCTCGGCCAGGTGGATGTCGCTCTCGGACTTGAACTTGAACGTGCTCTGTAGGGACAGGAGATAAAACAGGTGGAGGGAAGGCGGTGTGAGAGGAAAAGAACTGGGAGTCGGAGAGACAGAGCTGTCCAGATATGAGGCCAGTTCGACACCAAAACGCGCTCCGCTTAATTACAGCAGTGTGTAAACAACAGAGCATTAACTTAATGAACACAGCGCTAACCCGGGCACTAATTCAATTAACAGAGAATAAGAGACAGAGCGGGGAGCGGACATGTGGGAGGGAAGCAAGGAAAGATTCAAGTTTATCTCTTCAGAGTTTGTAAACAAACAAAAGATGGACATGTTTTTTTGTGTTCAATCTAATAAAGATGCTTCTCAGCCGGAGCAACTCGTCAGACTGTCCCAAATGGATGTTCGCCTCTAAGTTTGCAGAATCCCACCAAAACAATACTCAAAATAGTATTATTGATGGTTTGTTTATTCAGTTCTTTAAACCTTGGCATTTTTTACTTTTAAGCTTTAAAGCCCACTCCAGTCATTCTTTGATCTATAGTAAAAGCTTTCCCAGTGGTTTTTCAACTATAATTATGCCATTTGAAGCCAAAATAAAAAAAAAAACAGAATATGTGTTCTAGGACATAGTTTCTGCATAGTGGCAGAAGTTTCATCCCTTTGTTTACACTCTCCCACTAGCTTACAGCCCCTCACACCCCCAGATATACTCAGAAATACTATTTTAAGAAAATCTTTTTAAATATGTGAGAACATACATTATATATTCATGCTGTTTTTAATTTTGTTCTAATTTTACCTAATTTTGAACTTTATTCTGTCTTTATTTTGATGTGAAGCACTTTGGTACCTTGTAGGTGTTGTGAAGTACTACATCAATAAAGATTCATCCATTCAATTAATTTTTCAAAAGTGGAGTGGATCTTTAAATAACATTGACAAAACGAACTGGGCTAAAGATTTTCCTTGAAAAAAAAACAATTCACACAATATATATATATATATATATATATATATATATATATATATATATATATATATATATATATATATATATATATATATACACATAAATATATAAATTAAAAGAGATAATATTAAAGCTTTTACTATTAACTTTGTTTTCAGTATGAACTAATCTTAGCTGTTCAACCAAACAAATCAAAACGTTTCTTTTAAATGAGAAAAAACATCTGCTTTTTACATTAGTTCACACTTTGACTGATTCAATCATTCAAAAACTCCTTAATTATAATGTTCCTCTACTTTTAGAAAATTACTGCACTTTCAAAGGCAAACTGCTTTTAAAGGCACAAAACCAAATTCCCAACATTTTTACATGCACAAAATCCACAAATTTTAATGCATTTACATTTTTAAATTGTGTATTTTTCCCCAAAAAACTATTTTATTTATTAGTCAAATTTTTCTTTCTTGAAGTTTCATTATAGGAAAAATATTTGTTTTGTATATATTTTTCTCACATTTCTCTTCAATACTGGAAGTATGGTAGAAATATTGTTGAATTTAGATTATGATTAAGTATTTTTATAGCAAAAAATGGAAATTTGGAGTGTATGAAACAAAATCTTGTACACAGTCTGCCACAAAAATATTCATTCTGTATCCAAATAAATTGTGGTCATCTTTGCCCTGAGCTTTTGATGAGGCTTAGGTGACATTGTATTTGTATGTTTCCATTAGGTAAAGTGTTTTACTCTTGTAGAAACAAAATAATTGGTATATTAGCCACAATCTATTGAGTTTTTCAACCAGTTTTTAAACTACTGATTAAATTAAACTCATTAAGACGAGACTGGAGGCCGATGCATTATTTTTGCAGAAATTATGCTTATGTTGGGCGGGCGTGGTGCAGTGGTAGGGCGAACGACCTCCAATCATAAGATTGCGGGTTCGCTTTGCCCACCCGCATGTGTCAAAGTGTCCTTGGGCAAGACACTGAACCCCACCTTGTCTCTGGTGAAAGGTTAGCACCAGTGTTCGGCAGCGGAGCCGTCGTGTGTGTGTGAATGTGTGTGTGAATGTGTGTTTGACTGTAAAGCGCTTTGGCCTTCAAAGAAGGTAGAAAAGCGCTATATAAGTGTACGCCATTTCCCATTTTAAAAATATCCCAAATAAGCATAAATATGAATGACTTTAATTGCTGCATTCATTTTAAAACTCCATGTTGAGCAATTAAAAACGCTGTGCTCTAAAGCTTTATCCGTCCAAATGTACCTGCATAGCAGTGGTAATGTGAAAGGTTAATCAATCATAGATGCAAATAAATTGCTCTTTGCTTGTGTTTCTTCTTTCCTTGAAGGTTAACTGCTCCTCTGCATTCAGAAAAAGACATTAAACAGCCTCAATGAGAAATTAATAAACTCATTTTGATGCATGTTTTGTTTTTTTTGCAGTGTAAGCCCATTTTATTGTTACATGTGGGCTGAGTATAAATTTGCTTGTGGGGTTTGACGTACAAGAGAAGCAGGTAGCTGAGGGTGATGAGGAGCTTAAAAACACTTAGGCGCACACAAAAAAGTGTTTTTTAAGCGTTATACAGAGCACGCACAGCTAAAAATAAAGATTTATACAGTTATGATCAAGAGTATATGGACACATGCAGGAAGGAGAGCAACAGCTTTTGCCTTTCTAACACCAAGCAGCTGTGAATACAACAGTGGACTACAGTGACAAATGGGTGCACAGGACTGCAGCTGCAAATGTTTGGATGGCTAAAAATCAAGAGTTTGAAATGGATTTTGTTTAAAAACAGTCTTCTACATGTTTTTTTTAGATAGCTTTAAGGATTTTAAATCTCATCTGAAATCATATTGATTAAACCAAGAGGACAACGCAAAAAATTAACTGTGTCAAATATTTAAAGAAGTGTTCATTTTTTGTCTATACATAGCATTTTTTAAATTTCCATACACTTTTTGAAACTAACCTCACTTTATTCCAAACTTTATTTGAAAAAAAAAAAGAAGAAGAAGGCTAACACCCTCTAATCGGAAGAGTTTGAATTCAGCTCACTTCCCTGCCTAATGTCTGCTTCAGGAGACTGTGGAGCGGAAAATCCCCCACTTCAAACGTGCGCCCTGTAGCAGCTCCCTCTCCGCTCCAAATTTCACCATTTTCTCAGCCTGCTCAACCCATACTTAGCAGGGTTCACAATGATGGAAGTGCTTCGAGGTGGACTCAGTGGTCTTAAAGAAGAAGGAATTTGACGCGCCTTTTATGGTTATGAAAACCCCATTGCTCTCATTGAATCTTTGAGTGTGGAAAGCAAATGTTTATCTGAATGAAGAAAACAGTTTTCTATCATGAACCAAAATGTAAAAAAAAAAGCAAAATGTTCCTTTTTATTTTTTTGAGAAAAAGCTGCCAATGAAACTCCGCTTTACCAACACTGAATCCCGGAAAGCCGGCTCCACTGGAAATAATCTGATTTTGAGTCGTCAAAACGCAAATATTACAATTGTTGTAAAAGTTGACATTTCAACACAATAATTCTGTTTTTAGAGGACTATAGGCACCAGGGCACAACCGCATTTTGAAAATATTCAAAAAAGAGACCTGACAGGAAGTATAAAACTTAAATAAATGCTAAAATGTTAGTTAACATGCTTACATATTCAACGACTATAGGAGCACTTTTTTTTTTTTACCAATGATGGACAAAGTAGTGGTGATATATTAATTATCAGATGCAAACAAGCTAAAAAATGTGCTGTCTTGTTAAATATCACCTTATTTCAGCCATAATAATCCTAAAACCCCAAATACACTTGCGTCTTTACTTTAAAATAGGAGTATTTTTCTGGGATGCTACTGATATTAACATGGATGTAAACGTGATCATGACTTTAAGTTATCCCCTCTAGATGTTAACCCTATGAACTACAGACATGGAAATATACTTGCTACAATGCTATTTATTAAAGCACCACTGTGAAATATTAAGTAAGAATTTATGTACTATTATTAAATGACTAAACTTAATAAAATAATAATAAAACGGATCAAAATAAGTAGTTTTTGCAGCTAATTGTAGCTCGATTAGGGTGCAAAGTCCAAAGCCTTATTTAAACGTTAATATTTTAAGGTGCAATGCACCTTAAAATCTATTATTATAATTCATTACCTGACAAATACAGTTGTACACATGAAAACCTGCAAATGTGATACAGGTGTTCTGGTAGAGTTGTATGCTTCATTAATTGTCTTATGGCCAGACTGCTGGCAGAGCTCTGCAATGAGGACATCTGGACCCAGGATGATGAGAGCAAATAACAACACATTTATCACCACATTCAACAGACATGTGAAAACTAAACACACATGCAAGGAGAAGAGCATAAAACAACAATGGAGCTCTCCTGAAAAATCCCCACAAAGAAAAAAAAAATCAAGAGGCTACATTCTGTTTCCTTCTGTCATTAGTGAAGCATGGAGGCGCTAAGCTGCACGTGCACACACAGCATGGCGGTCATCATAAGCTGCTTCAGACGTAATGACCGCCAGCCTCCTCGCTGCGCTGAAGGCTTGTGCGGCAGAGGAAGCGGCGTGTCTGTCCGCTTTGTGCTGCTCATTACCTGGCCGGAACACCGACAACGGCTCAGACCAACAGGCCGCACACAGCTGCGCGCGTACGCTGAACTGTGCAGTTTACGCGCAGATATAGTTCTCAAGACCGACGAGGCAGCTCCGCCTGTCATGTACACATATCATCGTCTGCGTGAAGCCGTGAGAACAAGAACAGGCCCGTGCAGTAATAAATCAGGGAAGCTGTGTGACACAAGCTGAGTCCCACTGGCATCCTTCTTCAGCCAGCCCAAAAGCCCACGCACCCATCATTACAGCACCAGCACTGAGGCTTGTGGCTTTGAAGCAACTGAGCCATTTAATGGTCTCTTCTGGGCATCTGAGAAGGCCATTCTGCGGCATGCAGAGAGGCAATCATGTGAGTGATCAGCCTCAGGAAACTGCAGGCTGGAACAGAGTGAGAAATCAAAATTCATGGAAGCCAAACAGCAAATGCCAAGCATGTAATTACGCGGAGGAGAAATAAAATACCATATTTTAAAATGAGAAGAACAAAAATTTAATATTTCGAAAAGCTAAAATGGTTTGGAAATCCATATGAAGAACAAAGGAAAAGGTTCAAACTAAATGTTTTTGTGTATAGTGAAACTCCTCTTCAGAATCTACACTAAACCTTTTTCCTGAACAGCTGTAGAAGTTTTATACAAGTGTGTTGCAGTGGCACATCAACCTTGATAGCTTTGGACACTTTGATCAACAAGCTAATAAAAGTTTGAAGGGTGCAAGTCTGCCAGAACAAGATGCAAACAGCTGGCAAGGTGCTCCAGCATCTCTTCCTTCACTGACAGCTACGCCAAAGGGTAGAAGTGGCAATTTGTGCAGCACTTGGTGCTCATTATTCAAATTCATGAAATGTCACGGAATATTTTTTCATGGTCACAGAAATGCACGAACAGACTTGATATTTAGAAATAAATCTGTTTGAATTTTAACAGGTTCTTTGAGCATAGAGTTTGCAGGGATCTTTTGTGCTAAATGTTACATACCTTTGAGGTGTGCCAAAGTCCAATATATGTGCAGTGTTGAAGAATTTCTACACACAGTGTGTCTCTTATGAGTTTCAAGCTGGATGGAGCACAAATTGAACTTGATGTGTGCTAAAGTTGCATAATTATGACAAAAGGTAAGCTCAGATGGCAAAGGATTCCCCTTGAAGCGCTCAAAATAAGTCTGTAACACCACAGCTGAGCTGTCATGGTATGGAATACTATATCATTTGACAGCACTATGATGACTCTAGCCTCTACTAGGGTTTTTTTCTATGAAGGTAGAATAAAGCAGCATCAAGTTGCACACTCCGACAGAAAGTGCGTGACAGGAATGTCCAGTACACAGATGGTGCAAATGCAGCATCTTATTATCCGTTACCTTGTATCCTGGGCCAAGCTGGTGGATGGCAAAGATCTGAGCTGGGTTGAGAGCCTCGCTGAAAACATAGATAGCTCCCAGCTGGCCACAAAACACTCTGTTTGCATCCGCTGTTTCTGAAGAACCCAGGAAACATTTGTCATAGCTCTGAAAAACAGACAAAACCCAAACTTATGTTTGAATACAACATAGGTGGATAAAATTGTGTTTGAAGGTAGCAACAACCTATTAACCTTTTTAATTATTTGGCACTAGCATCCATAACGGTAACTATGACGATTATATAAAAAGTATATATTCAATGATTGCTGATTTTAAATCAACATTTTCCAACTTTGGTATTACCTGCAACTACATAACCAACGTCTACTCATCTTTTATGAATAAAGTCAGTATAATACCTTATATCCTCTGCTCTCCTAAAGTAGTATTTTTAATCATGAAGCCTTAAGACCAAACAAACTGGTAGTATCGCCACATTTAAGACTTGTTTTTTTCCCCTTTAACAAAACTTTGATACATTTCACAAACTTTGTGAACAATCTAAAACACTTGCCCTAAAGGTAGAGCCATTTCCCCACAGAAAAAAATGAATTAAGAAAAACACTCTTGGTAATGTAGCAATGTAACAAGAGCATGAGTTGCCACTGAGAGGTCAGGCTGCCTGTCCCCGGCTAAATGAAAAAGTTGGAAGTTGGCTTTGAGTTTTGCTGGAGAGATGCCCAAGGGCAACTCTGCGCCAGCCAACTAATCAGAGGGCAAACCTCAAATATTAGCCAAGCTCACAACAGGAGGGAAGTTTGAAGTAGAGTCCGGCTGAGACGCTGGCATAAAGGGCCTTTACTGAAAGTTTGTTTGTTTTGGTTTTGATTTCTTTAAAGTCAGTGCACTTACGTCATTGGTGTTGACGTGCCAGGCCATGTCACCGTAGGAGACCAGCTGTCCGTTGACATAACAACGGATCTCTGAGTTCCTCCAGCGGTTGTAGATGTGGACGATGCTGATCATGTACCACTAAAAAAAACACAGCAAAATGATGAATACGCACAGGCTAACCCCCCACACTGTAAAAAAAAAAGCTATTTCTATCATCAACTCCAAAAGTTTTCAACCAAAACCAAAACTTTTTGTACGAACAGTACATTTAAAGGAATTACATAATAAATTATTACACATTTTGTTAAAGGGTATATGCAATTTTGGAGTTTTACATTTGGACGGCACTCCAAATGGCAAACGCACTATGTAGTGAGTAGTGAAAGAATTCGGACATAACCCAAGTTTTCATCATCAGAACACAGTGGATTCCGAAATAGTCTTTGAAAAATGTTTGTATTTATTGGGTTTTTACTCTGGGAATTCCATGATGTCATATATGGCGTTTAATAAAAAAGGAGGGAGCATAGTGTCCGAATTGCTGTCTGAATCTAAAGCAATGGACAGTCCCACATTTTAGTACCGGTAGTTAGGGAATTCGGACATATCCACAATCAAGGATACCAAGTAGGCTAGCATTAGAACTAATAGGGTTAGCTTTGGTCATAATCTTAGGAGAATCTGTTGTTCATTATGTTTCCAGGGTTTTATAATCTGAAGTGCTCAAACTTTAAAAGAATGTTTTCAAACCAGGAACAATAATATACCCTCTTCGTAATGTCTGAGTTTGCTGCATGAACTGGTCCTAGCATGGTAGAGGCTATGATAGATGTTTGGTCCAAAATAGAAGAGAAACAAAAATAAGAGGTGAAATCTAAGCAGACTGAAACAAAACTAGAATTTTAACATTTTCTACACCACTGGGCATCAGCAAATGTACTTAAAGCCATTCTCTATTCCACAAGCACATGGAAACACACATTAACCTGTGCATCCAACCAACAAAAGAATGTAGGACAGAGTGACTTATGAATTGATCAAATGGAACCACTGGGAACTTTGTTAAGCGTTGCAGGGATTCTACCAGGTCAGCAAATACTTTGGAAAGCCATCTCATCAGATCGGTGTGAGTTTGCCTAAAGTGCACGCTAGCATGTGTTTGAGTGTGTGTCACTGTGCAAGACAACAGCAAAATGCTGACAGTGCGGGAGAAGGGCAGTGTGCAGGCCTTAATTGACCGACTATATCTAGACTCATCAACATTCCCGGTGAGTGCGGGAAGAGATAGAGGAAAAGAGCACTCCCCGACCCTGATGTGTCTCATCTAACAAGTGACACAAGATTTCCAAAATTTGCATTTCCTTACCTTGCGAGGTTGAAAATCGTATTTCACACAGTGCTGGAAGCCTTTTCCTTTTGACTTTAGTGAGGTCACGATGAGACAGTTTCCCACAAAGTGGGCAGAGTAACCGATTCCTTTACTTGTGCGAAAACTACAAAGAGACAGAGAAAAATAGAGAAAATATTTACATATTTTACAATGAAACTCAATTACCGTAAATTCCGGACTACAAAGCGCACCCAATTACAAGCCGCACCCAGTAGGCAACATGGTGAACCTGAGAACTCACGTCCTGAATCCCCGAGTAGGTGTGATGCATTAGCACACTGTGGGAGGAGTCAGCCTTGCCTCAGGCTCATGCATGTGACTATACCCACATCTGCCAAACAGCATGGACCTCTATTCTGTTCACAAGTTCCTCAGTTATGGTTTATTTATTTATTTATTTATTTATTTATTTATTTATTTTTACTTATTGACAATCTAGGTATCATACATAAAATTACAAACAGTAACCATATAATCAACATTACATCCCTCAGTTATGATGAGGAAATTTACATCCGCGATTCCCCTTTTCCCATGAGTCTTAGGGGCTAAAGGCGGGGCCAACGCCGGGCTCGCCACACTGTTGTACGTGTTTAAGAATGAGCAAGTATCAGCAGTGCATGGAGGGGTGAACGGGAAAAGCTCTCCTTCCGCTTGTGTCGCGGCAGCGTTATGGGAGTAACAGGGCTGGTTAAAAAACACACTAGTAAAATAAAGCAGCGGCGACTGAAAAGCGCGCGCCTCAGCGCGATACCAGCGCCTCAGCGAGGCGCGTGCATCAGAAATTTCCTTCCACAACAAACACTGTTGCTCAGCGGACGCCTCTGCGCTCCACGCTCGCCCCGCGCGCTCCCCTTCCTATCTTCTCCGACACCTCTGGCCAGGGCAGCTCCAGGGAGGAGCAAATCGTGTCTGTGCAGAGCAATCGGACTTAATACTGTAAGTTTTGTGGATGAGGGGCGGATGCGTTGTTACGTGTGGGAGCCATCAGACTGCCATCGGCCCCGCAGCTCTATAAGAGCAGCAGGACATGTCTCCAGCTCACACAGAGGCTTTTCAAAGCAAAATTCCGCTCAGTCCTTAGAAACCGTTAAAACGATCACGTCGATTTGTGTTTCCAGTCGTGTCCCGACAAAATAAAGGCTGATGTTATTCCCACATATTTACGTGCAGCAAGCCGAGTCACTATGACTCAGAGGTAAATTCACTCCCGAGCATGCGCTGTTCTCTCTGTCACGCAGCAGAGCGGCTTTTCCAAACCCGTTGGTGATGGTGGATTTTTTTACGCTGCTTTTAACGATTGCTTTTAACTTGAAAGTTTCATCATATTGTAGCGGCGATCACGTGCACGTCGGGTCTAATGGCACCAAAGGATTCTGGGATGCGGCTGGGCATGCGTGTTTCGTTTTGTTGAACCATGACTGAAGTGTCTAAGACCTGAAGTGAGGTCCATGCTGTTTGGCTGCTTAGAGGTGTATAGAAAAACAAATGACTTGTGCTTGGTGTTAGATAAAAATTCAAACCATTCACTGAGTCCGAAAGTACGTACATGGCGGCCGCCAATTAAAACCATAAATTAGCCGCGTAACTGAATAAGCCGCAGGGCTGTAAGCGCAAGAAAAAAGTAGCGGCTTATAGTCCGGAAATTACGGTACATATTTTCCCAAGGAGGTGAACCTTTCTGCTTTTATGCAATTTCACAGATGAAAAATAAAAGAACAAAAAATAAATCCTTCCTACTAATGTACAAGCTGAGCACCTCTAACACTCACATAGCGCATTATTTAAACCAGTGCTAGCCATAACAAGCAAGTCTTTAAAGTGCCTTCTTTACAACAACCACGTGGCTTCTAGATGCAGTTTTATCACTGATCCCTTTCCATCTTTTTTTCCCCCATAATATTTTTCTTCCCACACTCCCACATATTGTAACATCCATGGAGAATGCAGTCTCCCTGCTAGGACACGTTTCATGTCTAAAACAGGCCCGGAAGGATCACACACATAGCAAAGCCAGGGAGCAGATATAAATCCCTCTCAAGTGAATCCCCGGTTTACATTAGGAAGGCGTTAAAAGTGTTTTATCATGGCCTTCATTGCAACTGCGGAGGCCAGTATCAGACGTGTGGCTTGAGTAGCAGCTACATCTGGGGGAGGATGATAAGACCTGGGCCAAAAGAGACAACGATGCCCTCCCTCGCTCGCCTGTTACTTGCCATGACAACCGGAAAAACGGTTACTAGGGAAACAGGATTACATTCAAACACTCCACATGATTACAGTTCTTTTTTTTTTTTTTTTTCGCAACAGTGTCTGGAACGTAGATGACTACATGTCATCCTTTTTTGTAGAAGACTGACTTTTTGTTGGTGATAAATCTTGGACTCTCTTAAAGGTGGAACCGGACGAAAAGGTGGAGAGAAGAGGCACACCGGTGGAGAACGGGAGTTCAATGAATAAAAGGTCAAAGCTAATGACGCTTCCTACTGGCTAACGGCTTGTACTTACAACACCAGAGATGCACAACAAGTTCAAGCATTCAGGAGGTCATACGTTCGTTGTAGAGTGCCTTAACATTTAAACTTTGGTTTTAATTAAACTATCTGTTTACCTAATAGGTTAATGTTCATGTATTTCAGTCTTGTGACATTATCCTTTTTTGTTTTATTAAATCGGTTGGCATGAAATGTTTTGGGAATAACCAATACATTTCTAATGATTTGGTTAAAAAAATTCAATCAGGTTCCTCCTGTCCAGATGTCAATGTTCAAAAATATTCTTAACTCTTAATCCAAATTAAGCACTCTTAATATAGCTCTTACAAATATTATTCTACTTACCAATAAAGGTATGGTTTATCTTTGTCCACATTGATGTTATTGAGTGGATCCTGTCTGAACCAAGTGTTGATAGTGAATCCATTCTGGTAGGGCCATTTGGCGATTGGGGGTAATGCTATAGCCTGGTTGGGGACACAAACAGAGCTCATTTGTATGACAACTATTATACCACCATTTACCAGCTCCTAATGGTATTTACTCTGCTTCTTGTGCTGGCTGAGTAAAGTGCCAACGCAAAAGGGCAGACTGATTGTGAAAGCGTCATCAGCAACACGTCTAACTAATGTGTTGTCAATGAGCTGTTGAGGCGTCTTGCCTTACCGCTGCACTGCGTCCCGGAAAGTTGAAGAAGGTATCCGGACCATGTCTCTGAGGCATCTGGTTCAACACTGACAGGAGTTTGATCGCATGTCTTGGCTAGAGGAGAGTGGAAGAGACGAGAGGGTCACTTTCCTAAGAGTGTGACAGATGCCAGCTGTGACATCACATCTCTACCACAACCACGCCAGATCAATAGTCTTCAATCATACGCCCCCCCCCCTGACTACAACTACTCAATACCATGGTGAAGTTGTAATCGATCTGTCTCTAGGGAGGGTTGCTAGGCAGAGGAACAGGACTGGACAGGGATGAAGGGACAAAGCGGATTGGCTGAGGATGCTCATTGAACAGAATGCTATGGGTATGGACCACTGATGAGCGACCAGAGGTTGATTGCGGTTGCACTCAAGCATGTATTAGGAGACAATCTAAAGGCCACTTATAAACTAGTAAATAGCTCAACCATTACGAATAATGGCAAATTTGCAGGTTTTTGAGGATTTCTTGGACTTTGTCACTTCCTGGAAGTCAATAAAAAACATCTTGAGGTTTGGACAGGGCTTCATCAGGCTACTGCGCTTGACCAATCACCTTTGACTTTTTTTTTTTTCCAGAAGGCAGCAGTTGACGAACTAGTGATTTTATAACAAATCTGTAAATAAACACAAGCAAATAGCCATGGGATGGGCCTTTCAATAGGACTTTAACCCCATTCATTCATCTCAAACGTGCACAGCCCGGTTTTTAAAGAGCTACTCTGTGACCACTAAACGTAGACAAGTTGCTAAATGTGCGCTAATCAGTAAGCTAAGGAGATGAGAATACCACATCCAGAAGCAAAAGTCCCTACAACATCAAAATAATATAATTTAAAGGAGCTCAAATAAATGATAAATAAACTGTAAAATAGGTTTCAGATTTATTTTTTTAATGTTTTATCCATTTTGTATGCACTAACTAATAGATGGAATACTGAAGCTTTGTGGACGTATCTTAAGAGAACCTCACACATGTGGGCTCAATCACAACTAAAGGAAAATAGTAGTCCGGCATGACAAAGACTAGTGAAGCAGACTGAGCTGGGAAGAAGAGCTCAAGCTGAGGAGATGTAGAGGTGAAACAGGCTGTCAGAGGAGAAAAAATACGAGTCATTTAGTATCGAGAAGCTGCTCCGTGGTTAGCCGGGTTATTCGCACAGCAGGCCTGATAATATTGAACGGAGCTGACTGTTTCACCTTCACACCTGATTAGGTTGTCGGGGCTTTTTTACATCACGGTTGTACTGCTCTAATAACATTAACACATTTAATCCTCAGTTGCAAGAAAAAAAAGGGGAAAAAAGAAATCACAAAAAAGTGCCCTTGTCTTGACATCTATGCATAAATCAATCTGGAGACACACAAACATTCTCTACCTTGGTCTTGTTTAACTACACAAACATGCTGTTCCTGAAAAAAAAATACCCAGACTGATCACTCAGCAAAGCTGGGATTTTGGTAGGACTCTTAAATGCAAGAAATTGAGATTCCAAAACTATTCACAAACACTAAGGGTGCAACGGATCACAAAACTCGCGGTTTGGATCGTGTTACGGTTTTAGGGTCATGGTTTGGATCATTTTTCGGATCAGAAAAATGGGGAAAAAACTACAGAACACTCTACAATTCTTTTTAATCTTCAAACCATAGATTTAATAAAGCATATATATAAAGTATTTCAAAACATATACACACTGACACAAATGTATTCTATTGTCAAAATATTTGCTCATTGAGGCCTTTTTATAAAAACAAAACGTTAAGGAGGTCTTTGAACTCAAGATATTCCTTCATTTAAACTATATACCGGTAAACAAAAGTGTTTGAGAGATTGGCTTTTTGGAAATAAAGAAAAAAAAAGAAATACATTTTTTAAAAAGTAAGAGTATCAAGGGACGGTTCATTCTTTCACTGTGTTCCCTTCTGGGATAAAGCCCCTCCCACTGGTTCCAGACGGAGCAGCGGCTTTTTCCTGCCACAGAAAGTGGGACGGCTGCTGCTCCTAGCTGAGAGTCTGACTGATTTCTGAAGGAAATCATAATGACGTGGAGCAACGCTTTGCAAAGTGTCATTTGATGGGAGCTCCTACCACATGCGGCAGGAGCTGCAGGTTAACGCACTTCCTGGACAAACATCAAGCAGCTTGGACGCATGTTAAAAACAAAGATGGTGTAAATGAATATGACACAAGACAAATGATGCGCGCGAGAGGTGCGCACGAGGAGGAGGAGATGGGAGATGATCCGCGGTACACGTGTGTCGCACCGTTGTTCGTGATCCGTCGCATCTCTAACAAACAGCGACTTTCTAGAAACAGTGCACATTTATTGTAGAAGAAAAACAAGGGTTCAAAAGTACTAAGAAAGTCTGTTTGTAGAATAAAGTAAATTGACAAAAAAAACACTTTTTTACTAACCAAAGCAATATTTTTCACATTTTTTTTATTTGACAGTTTGCCGTTAACTAAGATAAGTGGAAAGTACATTAAAGTTACTCTGAAACATACCAATACTTCTCTAGGGAAATGTGTTTAATGTTTTTTCTGTTGCTTTTATTTTGTTTCATTAAAGAGGGCCCAAGTCGGAGAAAATACAGAAAGTGTCAGAAAGGGCATCCGGGCATCAGAAAGGGCATCTGCCAATTCAAGGAATATCCCATAAAGTGAACAACCACAACAACTTACCCAGATGCCATTGTCTCCTTTCAGCATACTGAAGAGCAGCTTAAGCTCCTTGACTGTAATGCTGTAACTGGCCAGGACTCCCAGCATGTCCACCAGGAGGTCTGAAGAAACACAAGCAAAAGGGCGAGGGTGGAGGGGTGGTGGGGGTTAGACAGCAGAGAAATGTAAGTATTCTCATCACTTTGCTTGTGACTCAGCATTTGGACGGCTCTGCTCTCACATTTCTGCGATAAAATATGATGAGGTCATGAAACAGACACAGTGTGTATACTGCGAGCTTTGGTCAATTCATCATACACTTCAGCCAATGCTGGACTGTGCTTCACTCTCCACACACTCACAGCTGCTTCGGTGAACACAAAACTCACACAACCTTGAATCTGAGAGTTGGTCGGTAAAGCATCACCTCAGCCCACAAACTTTTCTTGAACTGTTTTAAATTACTGGCATCGTAGGCATTTATTATTCTAATTCAACATCCCAAAAGACAGAAAAAACCAGAGTCATTTAGACGTAATTTCTACGCCATTTTTGAGGGTATAATTAAAAGCCAGGCATTTGTGGATGACCTTCCTGCTTCACTGACCTTCACTTTACTCAAACACAACAGATCAGTGCAGATATGGCAGAGTTACAGCACAGCCCATTCAGGCTGGATAATATGCTTAGAGAGGCTCTTTTTTTTCCCATATTAAGCCTGCTAGATATGAATAGTCTTCCCATAATAATTCATTCAACAGAACCATAGCGACAGAAAATAATGCCAGCTTATTGAAGTGATCGGTATGAGAGGAAAATGCAAACACTCGATATCCCAGATTCAAAAGGGTGTTTTTGGTATGAAATAGGTCATTTTGAGTGGTCTGGAATGGGATCTCGAAGAGGAGTCAGTGGAAATTAATATAGTGGTCCAAGCAGAATATGCCCTTATGGTGGAAATAAGTCATTTACATTCTGATATACATGAGGACAGACAGAGGCAGGCAGGATAAGGATAATACAGGACACCTTTGGGTGAGTATCGCCACTAAATAGAAATCCCTAGCTGTGTTTAATACAGAATACATATTGCAGTTTAGTCAAATTGTGCTAAAAGTCCCTTTGTATCAGTTTTATGGTTAGAAGGGTAGAGTGCATGGTGGTAAAGTTGTTTGGCACCATCACCTAAAACCAAAAAATCCTGATGAAAGTCTTGGCTGGATTCACAGTAGGGTCTGCATGCTCCACATGTGCAGATCAGGCTTTTCTTCTTTTTCCCACACTCTAAAAACATATTTGAGAAGTTAACATAAGACTCAGGAGTGAGTGTGGTTATCCGATTAAAGTTCTGTTATGGACTAGTAATGCGTCTAAGGCATTTCCTGGCTTCGTCTAAGTGCAACTGGGATTCCAAAACCCCCAGAAAGCATGAACAGGATAAAGCTGGTTTAGACAATTTACGGATGTTAAAATAAATTTATTTTACCGGAAAATCAACCAAAGAGAGAAAACAAAGATTTCAGATAGAATCTTTCTCTGGAACCTTATAGAAATTTGTTAAATTTCAACAGTGTAGACACCCAACAGAGTTTTCACACAACTCAGTTGCTAAAGCACATTCAGAGCATCCCCCACAGTCTTTTCACACTTCTCTGAATGATTCTCCTGTTCCTTTCAATGGGAAGCCTCCGCGCTCTGCCACTCGCAGAGACGCTCTACAGGATCTGGATCCTATCTAAAGGCCATCAACGGCATGCTTGAACATTCTCTGCTGTAACCGGTCGTGCTTTTGGTCTGCAAAAGTGCCATCAACCTTTTTGAAGAGCAGATAGAAATAATAATACAGTTAACCATAATGATTAACAACCAGTAAACTTGTTGCTTTATGTTGCTTCATGGTCTTATCCCCCTTCCCCTCCTATTATCACCCTCCTACCCCCCCCCCCTCTCTAACGTCCCTCTCTCTTCTTCCCCTCTTTCCTTTTCCGTCCGGTCCAACACCCAAGATTTTCAAACATGATTGAAATTAATAAAGTTTGGCCTCAATTACAAAAGGGGTTTATTCAGACATACCTTTGGTTTGTCTGCAGATTAATAACCCCTCTTGTTAAAGTAAAATATGTCCAACACAAGAGGCCCTCAGCTCTCATCTGTCTGCCCAGCTGTTGGACAGGACAAGTTAAAAAAAATAAATAAATAAAAGAAATAATAATACAGTTATGCTGTGTGCAAGGCCCCTTGTGACAATTGAAAGAAAATAATGGAAAATGTCGTTTATAAAATAGATTGACTGCCTTTCAGTTAACTATAATTTAAATTGATTACATTATTTCTCATTATTTCTCTCTTTTTAAGGTTTTAATGCTTTGTTTTTTTGTGTGTCTTTGAATTCTACTGGGTCATGGAAGGCACTTGTAATTTGTTAAGAAGAGTGCTAAATTAATAAATCTGATTGATCAAATAGTGGTTAGGATCAATAAAATGATTTTATTTCTAATTTTTGTTTGATTTGAATGACCATAAAGTGCCATCAAATGAGGATAAGCTTTTACCGTCTCCTCTATATAAAGGAGCTTTTGCGTTCTGTAAGGAAACTGCTAGTGAAGTGATTCCCTTTATTTTCCATACAACACACCCATGTTCATTTGAGATAAGTGTCGTCTCGAATCAAAGTTGCTGAAGGGGTGAAAAAAACTCTGTAAATGTGGTGACAAAAACAATCACTTTGAAAAAGCGAGAAAGCTTCAACCAGCACTTGAAGCTTCCTTCCTGGCAGGTTGTCTCTACGCGTTATGACGAACAGGGCTAATGCAAAGCCACCTGTATGTGTCTGTGGCTGTGTGTGTGTGAGAGGAAGGTTTTAAGAGTAGAAAAGGAATTGAAAATGAAACAAGGCTGTAAGTGTTGCAAGTTGTTTTGGCTTTTTATTGTTTTTCAGAGTAAAAGGTGACCCCTTGTCCCCAACGATTGGAAGGATGGCCAAAATACCCCTATAGTTTCGATTGGGCCAATCTAAAGCCATCACTATTGAAGGCGGTTATGATGTAATCAAATGCCATTTTTCCAAATAATTTGACCATTTAGTCGAAGTCGTTGGAACACAGACCCCTTTTTGCCTTAGTCACAACTGCCCTCAGGGGTAGAAACAGGCTGTCTTCAGGCAAAAAATAGGCAAACCTGTATGTGGCTCCCGCACGAAATTTTACGATCGTGGACCACTTGGTGAGCCCGTTGAGTAAAAATGTTCATGCACATTTTTTTTAAAGTATGCTGCAGGTGACAGGTCGTAGCAAACACTTAACACCAAAGGCTAAAGTAGGTCAGATGCTGACATGCTGTACGGTGTTGGTTTTAGCTGCTGTACTGCTAAAGATTTGACTGTCACCAGCCAATCAAACGATTGCCATTTGACATCACGCAGTGTGTGATGTCAAATACAAAACAAATAGAATATTTAATCTAACAATAAGAAAAAAAGGTTTTAATGAGGAAAAAGTCAGAGTATATTTGGGTTGCCAGTTTTGTACATTTTTCATTGGATTAAGTGAGTTCCTCTTATGTAACAAGCCACTCAGCTGTTGATGGATAAACGCTCCCTTTCTATTCCTTTTTACACCAGCTTCAAAGTGCGGGGCATGGGTTGCCCCCAGGGCTATACCTGTCTGACCACAACCCTTAGGTTGCTCTGGTCAATTGGTTACAAAAAGACCTCCTACTCTGACTAATGGAAACAGTTCTGCTTCTAAGCTGTAGAAGTATATTTTTCGACAAAAGTACTACGTGTGCATGTAGATATGCAAGTGCCATTTTAAAAATACATACATGTTTAATAATTTACAAAACTAGGCTTTTTGGTGTGGAGTTTGCTTTCAAGTCTATTTTTGAATACTCTGATTTTCTCTGATTAAGCACATATAAATAAATCAATGAATAGCTTAAAGAACTATTTTCATGAGGAAATGTATCATGGTTTCATTTAGCAGATGCTTTTATCTCTAGTAACTTCCAGCTTTTTTTTAAATCGAGGGCAATGTGTGGTTCAGAGTTTTGCCTAAAGACGCAGAGCACAGTCAATCCTGGGACTTCAAGAACTGATTGATCCACTGGTGGACCACTGTGTCTCTAAAACACTTAACACTGCTTCCAAAGTTCTGTTATACGATTTCATGGTACAAACCAAACAAATGACAGCATGCACTTAGCCCTCATGGTCTTAAACAGTAACTCCCTCCACACGTCGTACCTGCAATCATATCGTCCACAGTGCTCATTTTGAGCAGCACCTGCTGGATCAGGCCCACCTCTGTGCTGGTTTGCAGGTTGCGCACACTC
This sequence comes from Oryzias latipes, assembly GCF_053564925.1. Classification (NCBI taxonomy): domain Eukaryota; kingdom Metazoa; phylum Chordata; class Actinopteri; order Beloniformes; family Adrianichthyidae; genus Oryzias; species Oryzias latipes. The sequence continues at coordinate 10,938,707 of NC_136250.1, read as the reverse complement.
TTGCGCAGTATGGCTGTGAACATGCTCCAGATCTCGGCTTGGCATGTCACCTCGCAGTGGGACAGCAGCTCCACCATGCAGCCGATGCTTTCCGCCTCCTGGATGATGAAGTTCGTCTCCAGGTCAAATTCGCCACCCACCAGCTGGAAAGGATGAAGGAGCAGGTAAGGAAAAGGAGGCAGGCAGTAGGATGTTTGTGTGCAGAGGAGATAGGTTGAAGGGAAAGAGTGGTGACCAAAAAAAAGATAAAAGAGAGAATGATTTAGTGAAGCTTTTAATCTTTTGTCTTTAAGAGAGATATAAGTCTGGGTTGTGATGGAGGTTGATTGTGGTTTGGAAAGCATTTTCCAGGACGAGGGGATATTGAAACATCATTCATCCAGAAACACACCGCCTTTCCTTTCTCTTTAATATGATACAGCTCTCAGAGCTATCTCAGATCTACGCACACATACAATAGAAATAATCAGAATTCACACACGGACACTGATTAGTACACACTTTAGTCCCGGGCCTCTCAGATGGCATTAGTCAGATGATACCACATTTGTCAAATTGAGAGCAAATGTTCCGTCTCCTAATGACTGAAGCACCATAATCACTTGTGAAAGAACAGACTTCGTTTGATTGTGCCTCACATGCGCCGCACCGATGTGAGCATTCCCTCACGGCTCCTGCTCTGCGTACTACACAGTCCAAGAAAAGGGTTGCCACGGCAACCGGGAAGCTAAAAAAGCCCAGTTAGGGTTATTAAATAATGTGGCACAGATACTTGGAACAGATGTTAGAGCAGCAAGGTCTATGAACACTAGAAGGACTGTAAATTATGTCTATAGAAACCTGAAGAAAACAAAAGTAATAAAAATTTTTACAAAACCAGATCGATCATAATGAGAGGAGAAAGAGAGGGATCATTTAGTATCTGAATCTCAAGTGCTTTATGAATTATGCTGACCTTGTAGAAAAAATTAAAATGAAGGTAATTTAATTTGAGCTTAAAGACCCACTCTGATGAAAATTGTGTTTTTGTTGTTTATAACGTGTTCTTGTGGCGTTAAGTCTCATGATGGAGGACATTTATATAAAACTAAAACAAAGCTTAAAATTGCCTTTCAGGGTTTTTCTTTATTCAAATAGCTGTAAATCAGGACCTGATAGAAAAAATGCTGCGGAAAAAGCTTGGAGTTGTGACGTAGTAACTGCAAGCCACGGGCTCCCAGCTCCGCTCCATTCGGATGCATCTGCTTGTGGACGACTAGATCGATGTAAGTCTTTGTTTACCTTGTCTGATCTGGTATCTGGCTACAAACTGTTCGGCTGGAGAACCCTAACCCTCAGAGCCAAATTTCTAATGAACTACTGCCATTCTGCAGAAACTATGTCCTAGAACAGTTTTTAATTTTAATTTGATCTAATAAGGGCTTAATCATGGTTAAAAGTTCACTGGGAACACTTTTAACCCTTGTGCTATCTTAGATGACCCCACCCTTACATTGACGTGTTTTCCCTATGACAAAGGTGGATAAACGTGGAAAGATTTCATGTAATCCATGGACACCAGTGAAGATCACAAATCATTGAAGAAAAAAGGTTCAGAGCACTGTCTAGTGGGTCTAGATGACCCAACTCCCAATGTTAAAGTGCCTAGGATAGCACAAGAGTTACAATAGATCAAAGGATGATTGGAGCAGGAATTCAAAAAATGACCAATTTTCAAATTAGACTTTATATTTGTATATCAGTAATGCTTCCAATTAGGCCTCCACAAAAAAATCACAAATTTTGGGATGTGTAATACACAAAATGGCAAAATTCGGCAAAAATTGCAATAAATGGTTACTTAAAATGTGCTAAAACAATCTTATGGCAGCTTAAAGTATTTAACTAATCAAATAAATCCGTTTATGCATTTTATCAATCACACAGACCCCTTTGATGTCAGATGCTCGCCTCCTAATGTACACGAGGGTCATTTGGAGTCTAATTTAAGTTATTTTGACTTTTCTTTTAATTAAACTTTTACAGTGAAATGAAAATGATGTATTTACTTGTTTTGCTATATTTGTTCATTTATTGTAAGAAATATTGTCATTGCAATATTGATCCCTAATATCGTTTTTCTCATATTTTACAGCCCTTCTTCCAATCCAAGCCCAATTTGGGGGACTTTTTAAATGCTAATCTCCTTATGTTAGGAGGATAAAATAAAAAAAGAGATCACAATTCTTCAAAAAGTAGCAGGTTTGGTTGAGCATTAGTAGTAGTAGTCCATTGGAGTGAATGCGAGCATGCATGCTCACTTGCATCACTTGTCTGTCTGGTTTTATGATGAATTGCCTGAACCTGTAGGTTGTATTCTGCCTTTTGCCTGATAACAGCTGCGACATGCACCAGTTCCCCCTGTGACTCTGAGCAAGATGAAGTGGGTTAGAGACAAAAAAAAATAATAAAAAGAGCAGTCATGCGATCACGTCTTTAAACAGCAGCAGCAGCTTTCAGGTACAATAAAAGCATGTAATGCTGTTGCTTTTTTGTCATAATCTCTCTTTTTTCAATGGCAACCATTTTCACCATTCCGGAGTGAGCTTGCTGGAAGTCCACACCCCACAAACAGAAGTCGAGCGAATTTGTCAATCAAACATATCGGTTCAACGTGGATACTTTGATTTAGGCATCTGATTGGTCAGTGTAACAGTTAAATAACTTGCAATGAAAAAAAATCTTTTTTAAATTAAAACTACTCAAAAATATTAATTAATTAATTCATTCATTCATTCATTCATCTTCTACCATTTATTCCTTTTTGGGGTCAGGGGCTGCCAGAGTCTATCCCTGCCACTTTTGGGCAGGTCACCAGTCTGTCGCAGGATACAGTGTCCACAATCACACTAACACACACTCTCACATTCACACTTAGGGACAATTTAGATCACATGTGTCAAACTTATGGCCCGCGGGCCAAATGTGGCCCTCCATGTCATTTTATGTGGCCCTCGAGAGCATTAAAGTTTTTAATTTCTTGAAATAAAAAATAAAAATTGGTGTGTATTTATTCATATCTAGGGGGAATTGGACTCGAAATATCGGATTGGTCTACTATATGTTAGGACTTAAACACTGTCCATATAACCTAACCTGACAGAATCCAATGTAAAAGGATTTATGATAGAGTAACAAGCAAACATGTTTTCAATGCAACTGTAATTGTCACTTTAAAAAGTTATAATAAATAAATAATGAGTTATTTAACATGAAGGAGTAGTTACGTTTTTTTTCATTATATTTAATTACATGAATAAGTTATATCTGGCCCTTTGAGGACAGCTTCTATGCTGATGTGGCCCTCAGTGAAAATGAGTTTGACCCCCCTGAGTTAGATTAACCAATGAAGCATGTTTTTGGACAGTGGGAGGAAGCCAGAGTCCCCAGAGAAAACCCACTCATGCACGGGGAGAACATGCAAACTCCACACAGAAAGGTCCCCCATTGGTGTCCACTGGTTCAGGTCCCCCAGCTGGGTCTTGAACCAGGGTGTCTTCTTGCTGTGAGGCAAGAGCGCTAACCACTGCACCACCATGCAGCCTAAAAAATAAAATCAAAAATTTAATTAATTAGTTAAAAAATTAGTAAAAGATAAGCAATCTGCATTCATCCTGGAAAAAATGAAGAATCAGAAACACAAAAAGACAGGCAGTTTAAATAAGATGTATTTTCTTATGTTTACTATTAACAGTATGTGGTGCCTCCTGGCCCCCACGTTGAAAAGTTTGACAGATTTTTGTGTAGCCCACTCTTAAGTGGTAGGGGTTTGGCCTTCCAACAAGCTCACTCCTTACTGGCAAGAGTGGTTGCAATAGAAAAGTTGACTCAGACCGACTCTGACCAATCACTGCTTGCTAACGTCGTCTCCATATTGCAAAAAAAATGGCGACTGAATTGACTTAATTTGGTTGGAGACAGTAGTAAGCCATCTATGTCACACGCACTTAGTCCAATTCTCATTTACAGTCAGTAATCTGCATACATCCCTACAGCTAGCATATCTAAAGAGATGGTCTCTATGCACAAGAGGGGGGTGGGAGGACTTGGGAGATCCCATCCAAGGGAAAGATGCTCGCAAATATAACACACAGGACACCGAATGCAAACCCACTCAAGTGCTGCACCAGCATGCTCTCCCTCCGCTTGCTCTTCCCATTCAAAGCGTAACAGCCAGATAAGAGAGGTGACGCAAAGCCCTGCAACAAACTGAGTCTTGTGACACACAATACAGCAAAAAAAAAAAAGAGAAGCTGAACAGCCAGAGGCACAGCAGGAGAAGGAAGAAGAGCCTTCTGGGTAATTATAACCCCCTCCCCTAAGCAAACAGCCAAACATGACATTTTAAACCTGGATAGGTCCATCAACTTCCAACGGGAAACACAAATAGGAAGACATTCAGATGCAATGAGAGGCTAATATGAGATTTTTCTTTTCAGCATAAATTAGAACATTTAAATCAAACAAATGTTCTGCATTTCATGTGGTGTCAATAAAGCTGATAGATGATCAAACCTCTTATTGGCTCAAATGGGTCTTTCAGTTGGCGGTAGAAATAAGCGTGCAACCTAAACAGCAATAAGTGTGATCATAAAGAGACCGAGTGCGCCTGAGCACCGCCGCCATCATGCACAACAACAAAAGACCAATTAGTTTTACGAGGGAACACGATTCCTTTGAATGAACACTCGTAACCTTTAATTACGCTTTTTCTTCTCAGCTCTGTGAGTCCACATGGGTCAGGCCCCGCCCATTAAGGGGGGGGGGGGGTCACCAAGCAATCACACTAGAGAACTGTTTTGTTTTGTTTTTAAAAAGTACTTGAACATTGGTGTACTTTAGACGATGGAGGGGCCCCTCGAACCAGACGCTGACCGTCCCTGCTTTCCTGGAACCAGGTTGAAGATGTTTGCTTAGCGATGATTGCTCCCCAAGCGTAACCACTCGTCCCTGCGTGCTCCGTTCAGACGACACACAAACAGCAAGCTGAGAGAGCGGCAGCTGAGTCTTCAAGCGTACTGCTAAGGAAGTGGTGGTTTAGGTTTGGAGACCACTAGAAGGTCGAGCAGGTAAACACTCCAGCAGTGGAGCGGTGCTTAAGAACATCCCTGCATGCTTGAATATTTAATGTGCACTAGATAGTGTGAAGTGTTTACATTGCTCTGACTAATAACACTGCTGAGCATTTCTCAGCTTGTTGGAAATCGCTTCTCTCGCTTTGTATTCTTTTCCTGCATGGGTCGCTCTTTCAAAGTAAAGTACACTGGCCACAGTTCTTAGTGAGATTCAGAGGTCTCCTGACAGTGTGAAGGGTAGTGCCAGAGCTGTCTTCACACCACAAAGGGCTCCAATAAGCAGATTCCACAGGCTCTCATAAGGGGGTAAGCACCTTTCCTAGCCTTTCCTATACCTTTCTCTTGACCTACCTCTCCCTTCTCGAGCTGTCTGGAATTTCTTCAATGGTAACTGCAGGTTGCTCCAAAAAGAAAAAGGTGTTACTGCTAAAACATGAAGGTGTGAGGATTGTAGCCTTAAGACTACTATATTTTTTTTTTCAATTCTGCCTTCTTGGTTTAATGTTCTGTTTTGAGGTTTTGTGTCACAATATCACCTGGTTTCATTAGAGGTGTTCGATACACACAATGGATAGTCCATAAATTGATACATAAAATATTCAACTAACTTTTTGGCAATTCTTTTACCTTAAAGGATACAATTTAAAATTTGTAGATTTATATTTTGTACTTAAAACTAAAAAAGAAAATGTATTTTATGATATAAACTTGTTTGTTTTTTTCTCATGGGCACTTTTGTGGTTAAAATAAGGCTAATTAATTTATGGTTCAGCTCAATTGTAACTGAAGCAACTTGGCAGAATAAAACTTGTGATTGGATGTCTTTTTGTTTACATCACAGATAAATAAAAAAGTAAAGACAGTAGAGAGAACAACAGCAAGAAAATCCAACAGTTTGCCAGAGAACTGATTATTTACATAATGATTGCTTTTATACCTTTTTACCAACATAATCCTTTCTGTATCTGTGGTTCTGAATCGATAGTGCCGTTACTTCTAATACTACATCAGTTTTTTGTTATGCATCCAGGGGCCTCAAAAAAGACAGCCCCTCTTAAAAATGTGCTGCCTGTGAGTGAAGTAGCCGCCGCCTACTTTTTGATAACAACGTTCATTTTAATGCCAAATTAGTTTCGATTATTAGCTCTCCTTTTGGTGAAATTGGTTTTCTTCAATGCTGCTCTGGTGTCGCACGTGAGGTACACAAATGTATACAATAAGAGAAGGACCCTTAGTTTATTTGTTTTAGACACTGATGCTATGATGCTATGCTAATATGCTATTCACTTTGTCGCCAGTATGTGGCCACAGACCATTGTCAGGCCGGACTTTAAGACGTGTCGGATAAATACAAAAAAATTAATTCATAGGACAGTCATCAGAAAATGGTATTTTCTAAATATAATGAGACATTAATCCACTTTGAATAGAACAGTATTAGCAGTCTATGTAAGTTTACAGAGCCAGGGCTGTGCATCTTTACTGTCAATGACAATCATAATGTCAAGAAACTAAGACATTACAATGTTTTCAGGCGGTTTTTGCGTTGCATTCATATAAAAATTAATTACCTAGAGACAGAGTTAAGAAAAAGGGTACATTTTCTGTCGATATGTCCCCCTCTACTTAATCTATCCTTGTTTTCTCTGCAAAGATGCATTTGAGTTCAAATTTAGATAATATCAAAGATCTGTTCTTACCATTAATGAATTACTTTTATACAATTTCATTTTCATGAAAATATTGGTAAAAAATGTTCATTCCTTGAGAGGGGGTACAGGGGGGCCAAAAGAAAACAGAAACAACATATTTGTGACAGAAAATGAAGCATGTCATTGATGATGGGAAAACGCCAAAAGTAGAAAGACAAGACTGATTAGAAATCATTGAAAGGGCTGCAGCCAGTGTTCACCCAGACTATGGTATAATGTGTTTTAACCTTTTAGCAGCCTGCTACAGCCAGCTAAGTTTTGACTTTCAGTGCTGCTGAGCAAGTGAGGCACACGAAGAGAAAGAACTGCACTGCAGGTAAAAACGACCCAAAGTGAACTACGGTGAAAAATCCGAGCAATGTACAGACCTAATGACTGTAGAGCTGAAAAAAAATACAGTTCTGCAACGAATTGAGAATCTGTTGCTCCAAAAGCAAAAATGTATCTCCTGGAGAACAAAAATAATGGAATCTGAGGGAGAGTAAATCAGTTTCAAGGTGGATTTGCAAATGTTTCCTTTTCACTGAATCACTTACACCAAAAAAAGAGAAAAAAGTTCTAATCTGATTATCTTTTGTTCTTTTGTAAAAAATGTCCAAGCAGTCTTTTCATAACAATTACCGGTATGCTGTTTTTAGCCAAAACCAAAAACCTGTATCATTTTCTAGTAAATAGTGTCTGCAGAGCAGCAGTGGTTCATTCGAAATTCGCCTCTGAGTTGTGGGCAGGACTGTTGGGGCACAGTGACTCTTCCCCCTATTTCCCCATCATCCCTTTGTTCACACGTTCTCCCGCTAGCTTACAGCCCCTCACACCCTCAACCGGTGCAATGAAAATGGCAAGTAATATTGGAGCTATCCAGCCATACAGTTTGGAGCCAGATTCCAGCTCAGACGAGGAAAACAAAGACCTGCATGGATCATCTGCAAGCGGATGCATCAGAATGGAACGGAGAAGGGAGCTTGTGGCTTGCTGTTGCACATCCTACGTTACACCTATAAATTTTCTCCGTTGACATTTTTTTGTCTGCTCCTGTTTCACAACAATTGGAATCAAGAAATACTTTTAATCTAAACTTAACTTTCTTTATACATGTCCCTCCATCATATAAAAAATGCTACGAAAAACACAATTTTCAATGGAGTGGGTCTTTAAGTTGCATTAAAATAAATACATTTATTCATCTATTTGTGGTCGTCCATATTTTATTATTATCAACATGAATAAAATGATAGCTGGCATGTCTATCATGGATTTTTCTGTCAGTATGATCACTAAATATGTTTTTAATGCTTTGGATGGCGTTATTCCTGTTTGCTGACTTGCTTTTCAATGAAGAAGTCCTTCTTCAGTCTTGAATAGCAGCCATTTCTAAAGGCTTGTTAAATGAACAGCACTAATAATGATATAATTTGTCAGAAATAAACCGTCCTGTCAGACCCACCACTGTGATGTTACATCAAACAAGTGATTATGCTTGCTAATCACTTTAACTGAGTGCTGAGCAGTGGGTGGCTATCAAGGCCAAAGCGGCTACAAATAAAAAAAACAGGCACCTGTTGCTCATTAAAGTCATCAGAGATGACAGGTCAACGAGACAAATGGACGGTCAATGCCCTCCCTCCCCCCCTCCTACTTACATTTCAATTGAGCCTTTGCTAGTGGCATCATCAATATGCAACTTCAAAGCCCCCTGGGAGAATGCCGGAGAGGGCCGTGTTTGTTTGTGCTGAGCGGGCGCACGAGTGTGGCTCATTACTCATTTGTGCGCCCTCGGTGAGTTGTGGCTATTCAGCCCCTTTTGTGTACAGAGCGGGAGGCGGGTGGGCCAGGGGGGCGGGGGAGACAAGAGGCCCATCCACAGAGGAGATCACAGATTATACACTTGGTGCTTCGCCGAGAGGGCTCCACAGAGCACAGGAGAGCAAAATTGAAGGAGAATGAGAAGGAACGAAGGGGGGTGTGGAAATGGTGGTGGGGGGTGAAAATAAAACAAACAACAGCGAGGTGATGCTGTGAACTGAAGATGAAACGGAGAAAACGCTGGTGAGGCTGAACGGAGGAGTGGAGGGGAAGATGGAGCGGACAAGGAAGAGAAAGGGAGCGTTCTTGTGCTTTTCTTATCAGAGCGGCGGTTTTTACAGCCTGGAGCTTTACAATGTGTGGTGGAGCATTTAGTGCTCCACTGATGACCATAGCAAATCTCTGCAAAGATATGGATTATGTTGGAGCTAAACTGGCCACTAAACACCCCATAATCCTCATTCTGCTTCCAGCATGACCTCATTTTTGGAAAACTGCATTGATAAGACCAGAAACTGGTTTTAACCCAGATTTACATGAAGACAATTTTTGTACTTTTATTTTGAAGATTTTTTTTATAAAGTATGCATATGGACCAATCAGCTTCAAACACAGATGTAAAAAAAAAAGTGTGGAGACGATGAAAAAGGAAGAAAAACGCTGGGTCAGGTGTCAAGATGGCAATAGACTGTAAAAGTGCCTCCATCTGATCGTAATCAGCGTTGACATATTGACCTAGTGTAGCCTCCACGCTTTGGGAGGGGGGAGGAATCAGAGAGGGAGGGCAGGCCCATGGACTTTGTTTCCCATGGGCTTTTATACAAGTGTCTGCACAGATGGCATATGAGACACTGTGCAGCCCCAACTCATTAAAAACCGGGACAACCTCATGATCGCACACCCAGCGAAACAAACATCGAAGCCCCTCAAGTGTGGCTCCGATCTAAAAGTGGCTCCACCTGAAGTGCATCTCTTTTAGTTTGGAAGGTAAACCAAGAACAAATAGGAGAGTAGAAACTAGATTCATGGTGGATTTCAACACGGTCTGGAGAAATATAGAACATATTACATAAAAGTATGTTTTTGGGGGTTCACACAAAGGTGATGCTGGATTTATGTTGAGCCTACATGAAGTCCTACGCACCAAATCTCTGCCAGTTCTCAGATTATTGCTTGTTACCTGAACACCTACACCTCTGTAATATAACTAATACAGGCTAGATGGCAGCATGGGTCGTTCAGCAGATGATCAATGAAGAAGAGGCCGTTCTGAAAGTTACTTTGGATTTTTAATTTTTCAGAACATCGTTGATATTTATTTTTTTAAGAGGGCTTTTTTTTCTCTGTTATAGATGTAGCATTGGATATAGGTAAACAGGAAGTTGCCAATGCTACCAAACAGATAAGAATGACCCCCCCCCCCATCGCGTTTCAAATAGAAAGTACCCGCTGGTTCAGAGCAGCCAAAATTCCATAGACTTCTATTGAGAAAAAACAGCTATTAGTCATTATTGTTGTCAGAATGCCCATTCTTATTTCCTCTTTTTAATTTGCAAATACAATTTTGTTTTCTGTTGTTCAAGTTATTCAAGTAATAAACTAGCCAATCAGATGCCTCAATAAAAGCCTGTGGTGCCTTCTGCCCCCCAGGTCAAACATTCTAAACATTTGACAGATTCTCCTGAGACTGCTTTCAAGTGGTAGAAGGGTAGAATCTTAACAAGCTCACTCCTGATTGGTGAAAGTGGTTGCCATAGAAACGATGACATAGACCAGGGGTGTCAAACTCATTTTCACCGAGGCCCACATCAGCGTAGTGGCTGTCCTCAAAGGGCCAGACATAACTTATAGATGTAACTAAATGTAATCAAAAATAAACTTAACTACTCCTTAATGTTAAATAACTCAATAATTTTTTTCCTTTAACTTTTTAAAGTGACAATATGATAATTATAGAAAAAACATGATTGCTTTTTACTCTAGCATAAATCCTTTTAATTTGGTTCTCTCAGGTTAGGTTATATGGACAGTGTTTAAGTCCTAACGTATAGTAGCCCAATCCAATATTTCAAGTCAGGTTCCTAGATATGAATAAAAACACATTTTAAGAAATTAAAAACTTTTATGCTCTCAAGTGCCACATAAAATGACATGGTGGGATGCATCTGAACTAAAAACATTTTAAAAAGTGAGGAAAAATTAAGAGAATAAAATTGTATTTTGTTTTCCTGCTACAGTCGGTCAATATGTCAACATTGATTACAGTCAGAAGGACACACTTACAATCTATTTTAATCTCAACCTGACCCAACTTTATTTAGGGACTTTATTTTGACATTATTTCATATTTTTGAACACATTGGCAGATACCAATGACATCTTTATTTTATTTTATTTTATTGATGATATTACATAATGTTAAATAAATAAACCAAATCACTAAACAGTCATATTATATGTTGGCCCTCTGGGATTTTCAAATCAATTCCAAACGGTTGTTTTTCTCTGCAACATCTTAGTCAGGACTTTGCTTTAACTGAATGCTGTTATTCTCTGTGGCAGAACTTGGGATAACTGAGCAAATGTTGATGATACATGTAAGCTTCCGATGGTGTAAAACTATGGAAAGAGGTGAAGATGCGTATCTTTACTGTCCAAATACACAGGTAACCCAACGGCCTGTCAATAAGGTTGACACGTTAAGGCCTGTTCTGGTCCTTCTGCTGCATTTCATGTCATCATGGCCGCACGATCAAAGCCCAATGACAAAGGCAAATATTTATATTTATATTTATCAGCAGAAATGATAATATCAGCTGATACTGATAATTTCATTTTATGCAGGTTCTGGGACAGATAAAACAGAAGCAACATCAGGACATCTGATAAACAAACCAATTTTCAGTTATGAAAGAAACCAGTTCCACCCAATGTCTGATTTTAATCTGAAAGCATGGATCCTTTACAGCAACTACAGTAAATTTTAGAGACTGGCTAGTAATAAAAGAAGAAAAATAAAAAAATTCTCTATTTATAAATAACACTTGTGCTTTTTGGGAAATGAGAATGACAAAGAAACAGCTATCGTGGCACACTAGAAATTGACAGATCTTCTTCCCACAACTCTCTGTGATAGGACTGAGACTAATGGGCCTGTATGGCAAGTCCTTTCATCTTCCCCCTACACACTGGTGGATGCACAAGACTTGAATACCCCAGCAAGGTCCAAGACAACATTGAAGTCTAAAAAAAAATTTTTTAATTTAGCTTTAAGCATTTAAATAACAAAACAGAAGTCACATCTGTTTTTTATTAGGGCATGCTAATAGAAAAGCAGGAATGAGTTCACAAAGACATTGTTGCCCATGGGCAGTAAACATGTTTCTAATTTGTTGGTTGGGTTCTGTGAAGGGCATTACTTCGGAAAGGTGACGAATTTCAATCAAACACCCGGTTCTTCCAATTTGGCAAACGAGTGTAAGGTTTTAGAGTTGAGAGGAGATATACTTGTTTATCCCGAGCCAGGCTGCACTCTGGGCAGAACAAAAAGGCATAAATATGTCTGTCTGAACATGTATTAAAGAAATCACAGCCTACTGAGCCATCCCATGTACTGGCTTGTTAGTTTCCGTCATCAAAACCAAGAAGCAAAAAGACAAAACTTGAAAATAAAGAGTTATAAGATGGTGAGATTTAATGCTTGCCATTCTTTTTTTTTTTTTTTTTGAGTCTGCAGTTCACAACAGCTCAATGTGCCTTTTGCTGTCTCCAACCACAGACTGAAACCATGTCAAGTGCAAAGCCTACTGTACACACCTACCATCAAAAGTGCAACATCATTAGCACTTGACAAAGTCAACCACAACACTCACAAAATTCAAAGGGCAAGAGCCTTTTAAAATATTCTTTGCAAAAAAAAAAGTAATTTACACACACCCACAATTTCTCCCTAACACACTTATACAAACACACACATGACAGCAGAAAAACCCACATGGCGCGAGCAAGCAAAAAATAAGGACAAATTAAGAGCGGAGGACGGAATCTGCAGGGATGTAGATCCTTCCCAAAATAATACAAAAATAATTAGATGTCATTAGGTATCATTAACACTGCTTTGGAAAAGAAGTCTAATTTAAAAGAAGAAAGCCTGCTTCAGCTCCTTTGCTCTTTTTAAAGCGTCTTTTCTTTCCACCTCAACAAAGAGGAGAGAGTCAGGAGAGGGTAAGGAGGCATCACAAAGGAGGGCTTTTGTCAGTGGGGTGGAAAGAAAAGGCACAGAGCAACTGTAAAGAGGTAAAGGGAAAACACAAATGAATAAATAAAACCAAAAATATTACATTGGACTCATTTCAGCACAATGGACAGCTCCCACTCTCTCTGCTGACAGTCAGAGACTGTCCATGGAGGCTGCAGAACTTCTTATAGCATCATATACATCAAATATTTATTTTCAAGAAATTGTAGATTATGAGTAATTTGGAAAAACAAAGAAGCAAAGAGCTCAGTTGTTCGCAGATATTGCAGCTGCAAGAAAAAACTGGAAAACGTGTTTACTGCTGAGACATTGAGGAGAAAAATGAGGCCAGAGACTGCAAAGATGGAGGGCTGCAGCCAAGTCATCACAAAGCTGACTTCATCCACCAGCATTTTAGAAAAAAAAAAAAAAAGCCACCTGATTGGCCAAAGAGGCTTAGCGACGGATCAAGCAATAAGCTTTATCACATGCTTTTGGGTTGCAAACAAAAAACATTTTTTTTTGCCTTTTTTCCAGCAGGGAACCACGTGATTCCCTCTTTTTTGTGTTGTTTTTCTCTAACAGACTGCGCATACACACTTATGGAGGTGTCTCACTGACTCACTATTGCACAACAATGGCCATACAAACATACAGAATGAATCAAATTTTCCCCAAATAAAGAAAATCGATTGGGAGCCTTGCTACGTCCAAATGGGTCGCCAGTTTTTTCAATTAGCATCTAAACTCATTTAAGAGGTTTTTTATTTTTGGACAGTTAAATAAAATACTTTTACACCACCGAAATTTTTTGCTTTGGTTGAAAATTATATGTGTTTTCATAAATTGTTTTTATTTTCTCATCATTGCCAGGGATGCCAGGTCCTGACTGATTGGTTGATCAAATTAAGACCACGACCAAACGTTGACTTTGCAGTTTCAGTCAAACTGCTCTTGATATGTGAACCCTGCAAGGTTATTTCAACCCATCACAGAACGTTATTGTTATGAACAGGAAATGTAAAATATGTGTTTACTTTATTGTTTGAGGGGTAACAAAATGTTCCTTTTATCCAGAAAGACTGACGAAGATTGTAACAGCAGCTAATGTTACAGATCTCAATGAGGCTTTCTCAAATACATATCCATAAAAATGCAAAACAGGTTCTGTTTTCCCTCACAGCTAAAATCAGGCTTTTCATGCAAAATATAGAAGAAAAAAAATACTTTAGACAAAAACAGACTTACTTAGTAATTCAACTTGGCAAAAAGGTTTGACAACCAACCCTGCTGCATGTTGCTGTCCCACCCACTATGGCCTGCACAGCTCATCACAGTCAGAGATTTCCTAACATGATGAAAAAATTAGACTAATCTAAAGAAGTCTCTTCAATGCAGTGGTCCCAATTCCCAGGTACCTGTCCATGAACCGCTTGGTGTTTATCAGCAACACCTTAAAGCCAGACGAAGCTGCGGTTAGCTTCCGGTTTTGAGCTTCAACTTTACCAATTATTTTAAAGAGGAAGAAGAGTAAAAAAAAAACAAATATGCTGATTTGTGGAATTTAATTTCAATTTGTTAAAGACCCACTCCAATAATCTTTTGATCTATTGAAAAAGCATTCCCAGTGTTTTTTTTTCACTTATAATGATGTTATATATCATATCACCTATAACTGAGATGTCTGTTTACATACTCTCCTGCCATAAAGTATAGCAAATTTGAACTTTGTTTTCTTTAAATATGTACTTTATTTTCAATAAAAGGTTAGAACATCAGAACACAGAAGAAACACAATTTGTATCAGAGTGAGTCGTAAAAACTTGTGAAAGGCATTTTTGTGAATTTTCCTATCAGAGCTTCATTAGGAAAGCCCCTGATAACGAACATTAAGGTAAGGGTTGGATAGAAAATAACTATTCCTCTGTGTTAAAAGATAAATACACACCAGATATAAAGTTATTTAATGAAAAACTATGATTCATCTTATTGCCCTAATGAATAATCTAAGCCTAAATTGATGAATTTTCATAAATCAAAAGCAACTTTAACAAATCATCAACCCTTTTTCTTCACCTTCAGCAAGATTATCTTGTTAGACTAGAGTTCATTGAGGACAACTTTATTGTGACCGGGAGCTCAAAAACATCAGAACCCAACTTCAGCTTCATTGGGTGAAGTTGGGTGGAAGTACTGCCTGACATTAAAGCAGTTCGTGGACCAAAAAAGGCTGCAGACCGCTGCTTTAGCTGGCAAAAGAAAATTACTGCTGTAGTCCTACGCCAAAACACAGCAAACTGAGATAACAGGTTATCCATGGGAGTTATTGCTGCTGCCTATTCATATAAAACCCACCTCCGCTTAAAATCATGGGAAACCTGAAACCTGGTCAAAGAACAACCAAGCAGTTAGGAGTTCCAGGTTGCAAGTCTTACTGAAAAAAAAATCAACATGAACATCTACAGGAGTTTGTTTGCACCTCGTTGGTAGAGTATGAAGCATAAAGAATGTACGCTACACAAAACCGGTTTAGAGATGTTCAATTCTTCGTAAGAAATGGTCCCAAGATGCCATCAACTACACTATTTGTCAGAGTATTTTTTCATGCATGGTGTTACGGTGAAGCCAAACTCCAAGGTTCACTACTTTAAACTGAGAATTTCTCAGAATCAGAAATGCATGGTGGGATATGCAGTCTTCTGGCAGGTGCTTTTGTTTTGTGACAAGGACAACAGTGTGATTCAGTGGTGGAATTAAGCACAGTTCCACTAAAACATGAATACAGGAAAACACAATGACAATAACAGTAGCTTTTTGTTGAAAAATGGAACAAGTGTACTGTTTCCCTTGACTGAAAAGAATGCCCGCTAAAAAAAAATTTTACATCTAGAACAACTTTAGACAAATCAACAATCAAAAAAACCAAGCTCAAGACACTTTTTTTTATTTAAACTAGATATCAGCGTCCTTGGACAAAGTCTTTTCTGCTTCTGTCTAAGCAATAGTAACACAAAAAGTACATATATAACTACGAAAAACTTGCAAAACACTGAAAGACCAAAATACGTTCTTCACTGACATTGCATAATTTTGTAAATCTATCATATCATCAGTAAAACGATAGAGCCTTACAAGCCTTACAAAATCCAACTCTGTTGCTTGTTGTCGCTGCAGTTTGCTTTAGAAAGGTGTTTACAAATTCACTAAAAATTAAGACTTTTTAAGATCATTGAAAGCCTTATTTAAGACTGTATGTGCAAAGAAAATTAACATGCATGCAACAAACATACATGCAAACGTTAAAAAATGCAATTTAATGTTGTTTTATTATATAAGCTGAATATTTATTTTGTTCTTAGTGGTTGGGTTGGCTTTTATTACTATAGTATATTTCTCATGTATAATTGTCTGCATTTGACAAAAGTTACACACAAAAAATGAATTGAACACATCTTCTTATAAAACAGCTGCAATGCAACACGCAGAAAGTCAAAGAAATGTATGGAGTACCACCAGGTCTCAATACAGATTGCTTTAAGGTCCGTGGAAACGGCCGTGCAAAAAAATTAAGAATCCGATTTTAAAAGTCCACTCCAAAGAAAAAAGAAAAGAAAATCACAGATTGTGCTCATATGCTTCCTCCCTCTAGATTCAGTCCAACATTTTTTAAAAGAAAGCAGACATGAACATTTGGGAACGCATACCCTTCAACAGTGGCCCTTATCATAACATAAACCATTATGATTGATGTATTGGGAACAGGAGAATTTTCATTAAAAAGGAGCTTTCCCACCAGGGGGACAGACAGGTCTCGGCAAGTGAAGGGTGAGAGGGAGAGGGGCTCAGAAGGGGTAAAAAAAAAAAGAATCAGGAACAAAGAGGCAAACCGAGATGAGGTCTTAAGAGCAGTGTGGGGGGGGGTGGATTCACTGACAACTAAAGGAGAAATGGGTAGAAACAAATGAGACACGCTGCCGCTGTGACACGATAGAACGGTGTAAAGGATAAATCTCTAAGGGTTGTTTTGAAAAGACATACCTTATTTCTGAAGTTGCAATAGTTTCCTCAAGTGTGTGATATACTTTGGTCAATTTATCTTAGAACCTGCAAGTTTTCCCCTTTCAGCTATATTTTAACTGCTGCATTCAAGGACAGTTGTTTTCCAGGGAAAGAATGATGACAGCCTCTTCTGTGGGTTGAGGTTTTCTTTTTCAAGCAAACCCTGCTGAATATATTAACTTCTTCATCCTTACTCTTATAAAATACAACACACAACACTAAAAGATCAAAGAGCAATGTTTTTCTCTTACATAATTCAGGCTTTTATTTTTTAGGAACTTTTACGGAGAGTCTTGTTTTGTTTTTGCCTTTTTTAAATAAAGAGGACATTAAAACATTTACAAGATTTGGTGTAAAAGTACGGAGCCCGGGAACTGACATGGGTAAAATGGAATGATAAATGCGTGGGAACGGAATAATACTCTGAGATACATTTATCCTGTTGTCTTTAAATGCACCACAGTTACAGGGACACGTTGCTTGGTCGAGATACATTATGGGATATGTGTGATGCATGATGGGATATGTAGCATGTAGCCTTTGGATGTTAAGTGACTGCTAAAGAGTGTGTTAATAAAAGACAAGTCCTGAATATTATACTGCAGCTGGCAGTCCGTCTACCGGTCAGCCAGCCAGCTGCCCAAATGCCGGCATGACAAGCAAAAGAGCTCCGCGGCGGGCCGGATCTCGTATCGCATAGCTCATAGCTCGAGCGAGCTATGTCCACAGAATCGCTGCGGTTTGGGGAAGCAGCAAGCTTGGGCATCTTAAATCTTATGACATTTTTCTTCTTTTTTCATCGAGACAATAATAAATCGATCATTCTTGTTTTTATTTTTCCCCTCTTGAACGAATGTGGGTCACAGAGACACATAAGTAGCGGCAGAAAGCAGCTTTTGCAGCAGGACGGAGATCGTACCGGTGTAGGTACCACAACCATTCGGCTTGCAGCAACCGTCCGGGGTCCTTCGACTAGTGCTGACGTCACGTTATGTGATTGGCTGTCCATTGGTCCAATGACGTATCAGATAGTGATTGGTCTGGACAAATTACTATTCTACTATAGAAGAAGATACTATGCGGTCCGTTTTAAACAAACAGAGCTCCGACATGAAGCGAGATTATCTTCTGAACGTGCTTTTATTATTGATATGATTATTATTAAGAGCATTTGAAGCCGGACGAACAGTTTTCCGAACCCTTCTCCGGACCGCACACTATAAAAAAGCACCTTCCCTGCCTGCGAACATGAAGCTACGAGACCTCAGCTGCTCTGATCAGAGACACGGTTCGCTTGCGTGGAGCAGCCGGTTCATTCTAACAGCCACAGATCTTTTTACATAGTGGGTTGTGGCAAAATCTATCTATAAACAGTACAAGGAATAATGTCAGACACTACTTATGAAGGAAAAGAGCTTTGGGATACAAAAGGAAAGGTGAAATGAAAGTATGTAGAGCCCGAGCAGACCTCCAAGCTACGTAGTTTGTCCAAGTGGGGTTACCGTAGTGGGACGTTATCCTCAGTCGAAAGGACCCCGAACGGTTTTTGCAGGCCGAATGGTTATGGTACCTACATCGGGATGTGAATGAACGCAGACATAGAGACATTATTACCGATGCTTTTGTAGAGCTTTTTAAAATAAATAAATCTGATCTCTAAACATGCTCAGTGTCTTCCATGCAATGTAATGAGACACACAGACATAAACGAGAAGGCATCTGCTGTAAATCCAAGAATCGCTAACATCTGTGTTTATGAATGACTAATCACATGAATAATTATTTCGCTCGCACGAATTAATTATTTCGAGGGAACAAAATATTATTTCGTGGGAACGGAATATTATTTCGTGGGAACTGAATATTTATTATTTTACCCATGACAGATAAATAAATAGGAAGAAAATTGGATAGAACTACTATTTTTTTTCCAATATTTGATTTGTTTACTGCAGCCAAAATATTTCACGTTACATAACTAAAAATGCAATAAATTTCTTGAAATGTTCTTTATAGTGATCCCATTATTGTTCCATTTTTTCCATCGTTGGCATTTTCTATTCAAAGATCACTGCGATTTAATTAATCTGAATTTTTTTTTTTTACCTGGACAAGGACACTGCAACCTGAAAACACTCTTGTCCGTCTTGCATAACAGTCTTTTTTCTGCAGCTGCAGGGCTTCAGTTATTTTAGTTTCCACAGTCCTGAGCAACTGCTAAAAGGAGACAAGAGCTGCTGCTATTGTTGGGACATTGAAATATAGATCTGCTGACTTCCTAACTGGCCTTACTGGCTTTTTCAAACGTGGAATCTTTTTGCTAAAAGGGAAAAAAAAACAAGGTTATGAGAAAGAAGAACCATCTAAACGTCCAGCCTTTTTCCGTTGTGTGAAACTGTGAACCTGTCTGTAGTGTTTGTGCAGTAAAGCAGGTGTAGACAAGCTGATGCTGAGTTCAAAGGGCAGCGGATAAATCCTGCAGGCCTGACTCAGGCCAGGCTGGTGGCAATTCAGGACGTCTAATCTGGGTGTTTGGTTTGGGCTGCCCCGAATAAATGTGAGTCCGTTAAGTGTGTCAGCACTCACACGCTGTGTGCGTGTTCGCCATCCTCTGAAACAATAAGGAGTACTGTTTCATTGAGCCACAGCTGATGGAGGATCAAGAGGCGGCGAGCAGCTCCAATGAGTCTCGGTAATCCGTCATCATGGGACAGAAGAGGGAATAACACACAGGGGAAAGGGCGGAATTGTAGCAGGATGCCACAGACTCTACACATCTGCTAGGGCTGAAACAAACAGTTGTTTAGGTTGTCGATTATGTCTTTATCAGTTTTACTGAGGATTATTTTAGCAGCATCGATTTTAACAGCGGAAACCCAGCAAGGATTTTCTTCAGGGCTATTAAAGTTCATAAAAACAAATTATTTTTTTGTTTGTTAATTTTGGGAAGCAGCGCTTAACAGCAGCCAAAGAAAAAGGAATAATAAAAACAATAAAGTAATATATTATGGGGGAAAAAAACACATTAAAAAAACAGAGGGCAAAATTTAACTGAGTGGGTTCTCCAGGGTTTAAAAAAAGCCCAAATTTATGCCAAATGTTTTAAAGATATTTTAAAGACATTTTACTCAAAATATTTGGGTTAATTTTAAGAAAGTCATCAGTTGCGAAATAATGCAAACACATAGAAAAGGTTCATCTCCCCGGTTTGTTTCAATATTTGTCAATTCAAACTACTATACTACTATTATACTAATTACTTTTTTAATCATTTAACCCCTGCTATATGTTGCTAGTTCACAATACCCTTTCATCCAGAACTCCATTTAATTGAGCATCACCTTAAACAGATATACAATTGGAAGTTAATTCAGGCATTAAGGGGTTCAATTTAAATTATCCAGCAAGGAAAGGACTGACAAATAATCTCACATGTGGGTTAAGGTTAAGTGTTGGGAACGTGGCTCTAAGTAAAGATACGCAGGCCGCGCGTTGTCAAAAGTCAAACTCCCACAAAAAACAATTTTGCATCATCTCCACACGGAATCTATTCTCAAATATCACCACACAATCCCTGCATGCCACTGAAGTCTTGTGATCTCTTACTTGCCTTTCTTAGAAGGCCAGCCAGTATAGAAATTGGAAGAAAAAAAAGAAAACAGAAAAAAACTACAATGAACCCTGAGGATACAGGAGAAGGATCAGTGGAACTGTTCGGAAATAAAGTACTTTGGGTTCATAAGTCATACAGGAAAACGTATTAGTTTCAAAAATGTCTTCCTTTTGGCTAACAGCACAGCAGGGTCGAAAACGGCACAAATAAACTCACAATAGTCTGCAAAAGTGAACAAATCCAGATCACGGCGAATTGCAGTAGAGTTGTGTTATATCCCATAATGCCATTGGGTACACTCAAATTCACCAGGATGCCGAAAACCACGAAAAGGTTTAACAGAATTCTTCTAAAGAAATCAGAGAACATTTTCTTCCTCAAAGCTTGACGCTTTAGTTTATTGGCTGCTAATCGAACCCAAATCATCACCCCTCCACCTCCATGCTTGGCAGTTACAATGATTTTGAATGAAAGCCTCCGAATTTGGCTCAACAAAAGTAGTCTGCTTGAAACAAGAAAGTCTGAAAAGAATGTACCTTTTAATCTACTAACATCTTTAAAGGCTGTGCCAACATTGTTACGTGTGGGGTGTGATCTACTGATTGTGCTACGTTAAATATGACTCTTATAAAATGTATGAATCCATTAGTGATCAAATATTGACACTTTAGGGAAAAATCAATAATATTTGGGATCAATTTACACTGCAAAAACAAACCTAAAAAAAGTCAAAACTTCTTAAATTTCAAAGATTTTCTTTCACTAAGCAAAAAAATCCTTCAATGGGGTAAGAAAAATGGTCTTACCAAGAATACCTGTTTTAAGAAGTTTTCTTAAACTAACTTTTCCTATTGAAAAACTTTCTTGATAAGATAGTTCTTCTTGCAAGACAAAAAATAAGACATGTTTTCTTGAAACAAGGGTCTTTTACTTTCTTAAGATTCAGTTCTTGCAGTGTAATCCTTCCAATCCGGTGTTTGAATTTGTGCCATTTTTATGACGCATCCTTGTAATCTTCAGCTGTAATTTTCAAGCATCAATATGCAGGCCTGAAAAACTACTTGCCCAAGAAAGTATGTCAGATAAGACAGTATTCTGACATCAACCTGAAATATGCCAAAAAGAGGGAGCAATCCTTTCATTAATGTCAATTTGTTCAAGTTAAAACCACTCATTTATTTTTAGAGCCATCCATCAGCTGTACTTTTTTCATTATGAGTAGGGTTAATGGAGTCTTTACATACCATCTATAGTACCCTATGGACAGGTCACCAGCTTTCAACAGGGCCACATAGAGAGACAGACCGATATGCACTTACAACTAATCACAAGGAGTAACTTTATAGTCAAAAATTAACCTATGAAACATGGTTCTGGTCCGTAAAAAGGAAGCCAGAGTATCAGGAAAAATCCTTAGATGCAAAGAACGAACCCAGCAGATGAAATAGAACGTCTTTATTAGACCTGCACATCGTCATGGCAATATGTGTGATACACGTATGGCAAAAAACAGCTTAAACTGCAATAAATGGTTACCTTAAATGTTTAAACACATGATAAAACAACTTAACCTAATCAAATTTTTGTTGTGCTAGTTGTTCATGTATTGTATTATGTATTGTATTGTCTTATCGCCATCGCAGTATTGATAACTAAGATCGCACATTGCAAGTTTTCCTCATATCGCTCAGCCCTACTTTTTATTTTATTTTTTAAAACATGTTTCATATTAGCTTTTTTTTTTCTTCGTCAAACCTAAACTGTATTTTTTGGGGGGAACTTTTATTTATTTTTGGGAAAAACACATTGGATTATCAATACATTTCTATTTTTCAGACCTTTTGGCTTATTTCCCAACAGTAAAAATATAACTTTTCTTTTTTTATTATTATTATTATTGTCAATCCCTTTACTGTGAAAACTTGATGCTTTTATGTTGAAATTGTCATGTTTTTAAAATTCTTTGTGATTTATTTGTAGCAACTTTCACTCATATTTTTTAATTTGACATTGAATTACAAATAAAGAGGGAAAATTAACTTCCTCTGTTAGTCTGAAAAATGAATTTATTTAATTAGATTTCACTGTGTGCATTCGCACAAGGAACATGCAGTCCTACTTTATTTTCCCAGTATCATGTTCTGCTTCTATCCGAGTAAAGATACAAGTAAGAACTAGAAAATGCGCAGATGTACTAACCAGCCTAATTTGCTGCTAAATGACTTGTTACAGCACTGACAGTGTGTTTCAGGCTGCAGGGGGATGTATGAGTGAAGCAGGGAGGCGCTGTAAGTCTAACGCACTAAAGCGTCACAAACACACAAGGAGCGCAAAGTTGTCCGTAATCAACCTTCGGCCACTGCGGTGTGCAGCATGATGAATAGCTACACAGTCAAATATACTTCCAGTAAGTCAGTTGTGTGGTGGGTGTGTGTGAGTGTGTGTGGAGCCAAGGGAGCGAGGCGAAGTAGGGCAGTATGAATATAAAATCACCCCTGCCAGGCAAGGATGTGGGCTACAAAAAAAGATGAGAGTGGTGTATGTGTGTGTGTCTGTTTCATTTTTTTAATGCGTATAAATAAGTGCTTGTGAGGCGTGCATGTTAGCATGTTGCCAGATAGGCAAACAAAACCTCAGCTTAAAGGAACGGGAGCCCATTAACAGGCTAGGTTTACTCTAACCAGCTACACAAATGCAAGGTTTTTCAAAATAAAGCAGCTTGTTAGAATCTGGAGATTATAGTTGCAGCACACACTTATAGGTACACACACATCCATGCATACAAAAGCATCGAATCAGTGTCTCAACCAGAGGTTTTTGATCCAACCCCTCCCCTTCCTTCACTCAGCACGTGCACACATTTTTGGAAAAAGACTAATGCGCACGCAGACAAAAGAGGCAGACACAATAGAATCAAGCAGCCAGACACAATAGTGTAGGAACAGGGAGCACACAGTACGACTACAGAGCACAATGAAGAGCATAAGCTTCTTTATGTGAATCTGCAGGAGGTAACCATGCCTTAGCAATTAAAACAGAAAACAAAAGAAAACTGGAAATTAAAAAATGGCGCCATTATTTTGAAATTCAAAAGTAAAAATGTACCTTGCAGCAGCAAAAAAAAAAGTTTTTTTTTAATTTAATTTTAACAACTCTAGAGAGTATATGGACATATATATATTAGTCTTACTCTTGTAATCCACATTCAATAGTCTCTGAACTCACCAGCTGGTTTGCCCATCACATGTTTATTACTAAGTTGCCGTAATGACACAGACCCCCCCATTAGTATTGCTATTTTCAAAATCTGAAGCTTTCAAAGAGTTTTAGCTTTTTTTTTAAACAAACATAAGAGCTTTGACACATAATTGTGGAATTGGAATAAATCCTTGGATGTTAAGTGAAGCGTTGGATGTTTTTTGTTTTTTCTTCTTCCATTTTTCATATTATTTTGACCTTGTTTTTGACTTGTTGTGGATTTATGCCGTTTTATTTTGTCTAAAAAATGTTCAATATCAATGTTCGTGATTTTTGAATTTAAAAAAATGACTAAATTTAACAACCAGAATTGCGTCGTTATTTGGACAGTTTTAGGCTGATTGTGGAGTCATTGTGTAAAATAATAAATAATATAAATATGCCACAATTAAAAAGAATTAATAGAGCAAGTTGCAAAGTTGAAGAAAGAGCTAAAAATGCTCCGTATGACTAAAGGTTCATCAGATGTTCTGATCATTTTCTCTTTTATCCTTTAACACTGAGATATAACTCAAATATCTTCCCAACGGTTGAATAACCAATGCTTGTGTCAGCATGTTATGATGCCAAATACAATTTTGGCTTTTCCAAAACTTCGATTTCAGCCATTTTGTCACTCAGCTCCACACGCTTGAACCTCCAATCTTTATGTCACCTGTGCTTCTCTGCAGCTCTGCATCCGCACTTACAACCGCCTTACTGAAGACGAGTGGGAGGAGAAGGAAGTTTTGCAACAGATAGTCACGCCGCAGACCTTGTCAAAATGAGGAAAGGGAGAAACTCTGCGGAGTTGGAAAAACCAGAAGGGGATGGCACTGCAGACAGCTCCATTACCTCCTCACAATAGGGATCATCCACCAGCTGCTTCGCCCAGCGAAGGGAGTCAAGAGATTATGCCAAGAGGTTAGAAGGATGGATGTGCTTAAAGAGAACAAGGACATGAGGATGAAGGCAGCCACAGAGAGCTTGCACAAGGTGTTGTTAAGGTAAGGGTGGGGACATTTTCTTCTCCTCCGACTCCCCGAAGGGGCTCTCCCTCAAAATCTCACCTGGCTTATCCCTGGAAAAATCCCACCATCTGGAAACGACAGCCAAAAAAGGAGGCCGAGGAGGAGATCTTCAGGAGCTGAACAGGTTCAGATAAGAATGACGAAGATGAATGCTGAAACTTGAATGATGAAACATCAATCTGCGCTCCACTTTGAAAGATTTTCTAAAGCAGATGAGTTGCTATTAAGAGGAATTGGGAGTGCGGAAAACGTGCTAACCTGACTCCCCATGGGACTCCTCTGTCACCAGGAGCAGAGGTGAGGGATGAGTACTGATACCCAGAGCGTAATGAAGCTCCACGGGGGGGACAGAGCTCATCAGACCCCTACAGAGAGGTACAGATGCTAGTCTGAAGGTCAATCACTGACTTTTCAAGAACCCCTCCGGTCCCTGTTTCTGCGGCGCCCTCTCTTTGTTTGTTTTAGCCGCTCTCTCCTTCCGTTGTCGTTGGTGAAGGAGAGCCTCCTTCCACATATGCTGCTCCTCCCTGCTCCCTGTGGCGCATGCAGGGGTCAGGAACGACCCAGCTGTGTGATAGATCGCAAAGTCATCCATGACCTTGCAGGGGAAGCCACACCCACTGTCCTCTGTTTCTCTGAAGATATGCAAGGATGGGTTTGAGGAAGCAGTGGGGGAGGAGTGCTCATCTAGTTCAGGTCCCTAATGGGTCAATCTTTTCTGCAGGATGGTAGACAAACCAAAATGTGCAGTTCCCCCCTTTTTTATGGGTAATTTAGTATGTTCTGCCAGTATTTTTGTGGTTGTTGCTATAGCATTAGCCTCAGGGGAACGTTTTCTCCTCCCTTTGGAAATCTCCCCCATTGATTTAATGAGGGAGATTTTAAAAAACCTGTGTTGTTTTCAGGACATAAATTCTGCAGTTTGACATTAGTTCATTAGAAATTTGCCTCTGAGTTGTGGGTGGGACCATTGTCATGAAGCAAGCCAGCCTCCCCTCCCCTCCCCTCCCCGTTGATAAGAGCTCTCTGTTTAGATGCTCGTCTGCTAGATTTAAGTCAAACATCCCCCAAACCTAACATTACGGGTGGAACAAATATGGCGAGCGATATTGGAGTTATTCAGCCGTGCAGTTTTTTGAGACGGATGCCAAACGTAAATGGATCAATTTGTATGCAAGTGGATGCATCCGAATGGGGCGGAGCTGGGATTGTGGCCCGCCCAGCACATTTTCTACATCACAAATATGCTCTTTTTTAATTGCCATTTTTTGTATGCTCTTGATTTACAATAATTTAAATAAAGAAATGCTCAGAAATACATATTTAACCTTAGTTTTCTACAGTATATGTATATCCTCCATCATCAGAAAAATGCCCCAGATGAACATTAAAAACACAATGCAGTGGTTCTTTAAATTTGCTAATGATTTTTGCCACAATCCTTGTTTTTTCTCAGCTAAACCTTTTTCCTCTTCTGTTTGTCCTGTTTCAAATCTACAGACAGTTATTATGCAACCACTGTCAATTATCTTTTTTAAACTTTTTGCCATGCTGCTGTCCCGTTTAGATTAAAAATAGCTGCAGCTAAAATTAAAACAGATCTAAATATTCATAAAATAAGACTTTGGCCTGCTTATGCAACATTCTTTTAGGCTAAATTGTGAGAAAATGCAGTGCTATAAACCAGATAAAACCGCTAAACCTCTTCTATTATCAAGGTAGTCGATTTTCTTAGAAGCAAAATCACATGGAGAGCTGGACATTTTCAGGGCCACAAACGAGACCTCCATATATGTTTTTAAAGTCTTTCTTTGTGTTTAAATGTGTTTGATCTAAAAGCGCTGAATCAGTTAAAACACAGGAGAGCTGAAAATGGGAAATTTTTATAGTTCATAGAAAGTTTTATAATTAAAAATTAATTTATTTTCCTCTAACACAAATGTCACTGTGAACCCAGATTTGCACTTCAACTAGTTCAAGTTAATTCTATTAGTGCTTCGCTTGTGCACGACGGTGCGCCAGCGCACAATGACTCATTGTTTTTTTCCCCTCGCTGTATGAACATGCAAGAAGATTATACCGTAAGCACTGTTGAGTAGTCGGCCTATGTCCGGCCTGTGCTGCTGCAAGAAAAGAAAAGCTCGGACAACAGCGCAGATGCGATGTTCTGAAAAGGGTTTTTCTGTGGAAAACTGTTAAGTATAAACCAGTGTCACAGTCAGGCAGTGTTAAACACAAGACAAACGCACAATAACGTTATTTTTTCTTCCCCTTTTTTTGTCACTATCAGGCTTCAAGTCTTAAATCACAGTGAGTACAGAGGAGCGTTTTCTGGGTGTGGGTGTGTGTCAAACTTGGCGTGTTGTGCTGACTCTGTTCCTTGGACTCGTGACCTTGGTGATGGTGAGGCGTGCGGATGAGGACAATGAGGCATTTGCTAACAGGGACTCAGTGGGAGCACTGAAGGGGCTCCGGTGGGGATTGACACCGGTGATTGACCGAGAAGATTTATGAAAAATAAAGGAGAAAACAAGGAAGCAAGAAGGCTAAAGAGTGACTCACCAGTCACTTTTTCTACCAGACAAACACAGCGCTTTGATTCCCCCAAAAAAAACAGTACAAGCAGATAACGCTGGCTATAAATAAGCACCGCTGGCCCCCCACTGAGGAAAAGGTGGGGGCCGACAGCACCGCCAGCAGATGTATTTGAAATGTGTGTTTGCGGGCTTTAAAGATGGAGATGTCACAACACGCTTTCCAAAGATAGGCCACATAAGGACATGTCAGCCCTTCTGTCAACCAGCATTACGCCTCACCTGACCTCCTCTCTAGAGGCATCGCAGCATGTCAGAGATACAGGTGACTGACCGGTGACCAACACCACTGGAAAAACAGAAGGACGTTGAAAGGAAAACTGTGATAAGTTCGATGCCGACACCACCAAGCTGCTTTATTGTTGAAAGTGCGACACTAAACTGAGGGGAGGGGTTAAAATCCCACTCTGTTCATTTTTTGATCTATTGAAAAACCATTCCAAGGGGTCTTTTAAATTGTGATTATTAGACAAAATCATAAAAAAAACCTGTGTCTTTTTCTAGGACATAGTTTCTGTAGAGCCTAAGTAGCTCAATAGAGAGATGTGGGTGGAACTGTTACCACAGTGCAACTCCGCCCCCCTTCCCTTTACTGAGAGCTCTCTGTTTACATGCTCTCCCACTAGCTCCCAGCACCTCACAACCTCAACCTAACATTACCAGTTCAAAATACATGGCGAGCAATGTTAGAGCTATCCAGTTTTTACGTCAGATGCCAGCTCAGACAAAGAAAACAAATACGTACGTAGATCTATTTGTCAGTGAATGCATCAGCTTAGGACAGAGCAGGGAGCTTGTGGTTTTTTATGCATCACAAATGCCTTCTTTTTATCTGCTACTGATTTACAACAATTTGAAGAAAGAAAGTCTTAGAAATGCAATTTCATGCTTTTCTTTATGTCCACCATCATCAGAACAATTCTATAAGAAAATCTTAAAAACACAAAAAACATCAGAGTGGGCCTTTAAGGAAACACTGATGGACTGAAAGCCAGTGTTACCACATGCTTACAGGGAAAACCAAACAGTACTGAATTGTTTAGAACTTAAACTTGCAACATTTTTTACACTAAATGATAAAAAGGAAACATATTGCACTTCTTGTTGTAAATGATGATTCAGCAGATCAGCTTGAATCAAACTGTCACCATTATTGGGATGCACCAATCCAATATTCAACATGGGTTTAGAACCAAAAACAGAAAAAAGGACTAGATCATAAAAAATAATCTATTGGTTCAGTCCATCCAATCCAATTTGCTACAACAAGTGTTAAAGACAGTCTAGCTTAGCCTCCGGTATTAGATACAAGCA
The DNA here is from genome assembly GCF_053564925.1 of Oryzias latipes. Classification (NCBI taxonomy): domain Eukaryota; kingdom Metazoa; phylum Chordata; class Actinopteri; order Beloniformes; family Adrianichthyidae; genus Oryzias; species Oryzias latipes. The sequence goes on along the minus strand of NC_136250.1, from coordinate 10,909,993 downwards.
TTTTTATAAACAATTTTGAGGCAAAAATGCTATTTTTTATGTGTTAAAATTTCTCTAGATTTTTTCTGTTTCAAAATTTTTAGGGGTTACAGTAGATACAGAAGATAGTTATTTAACTTTAAAAAGACTCAACATCATTACATGATTAAAGAAAAAAAAGCACTTTGTGTTGCAAATGATGATTCAGCATTTAAAGGTTGTGCCGATCCAAGAGTTCACACTGGTTTCAAACCAACAACAAGAAATATTACTACATTGTAAATTAGAGTCCATCAAATTCAATGTTGCTTCAACAATTCAGCCTCAAATGTTATTGATAAAAGATGGAAACAGGTCGACTGCCAGAAAATATTTAAGGGTTAATGGGCAATAAAGTGTGCGTTATCACATTTTAACGCACACCGTTGAAGCCTGAACCGAGTCGGACCTTTGCTTCCGCGAAGTGCGTTAAAAAGTGATAATGCACACTTTGAAGGCCATTGACCCGCTTATACCATGGTCATCTACAAAAGAAATAAATATTAACCAGTTTATAGTCCTTAATTCTTGTCTTTTTTTCCGATTTGGATCGCTTTTTTCACGAAAAGCGAACTATTTGTTAGGTGCAAACAGGATGCTACTTTCTTTGTATTTTATATTTCAGAAAACTTTAGTAAATACCATATATAGGGGAAGATCATTAAATTTAAAAAATATCAATGGTGTCATTTAATGATCACTCAGAGATCGGTTTAATCCCAAGGTTTGGAATTTTAATCTAGAGATTCATAAGGAAGAATCACTAAATTGTTCAGTCCATCCGATTACATATTACCTCAATAAGTGTTATCAAAAAAAGAAGGAAAGGATGACTGCCAACAAAGCTAAACTGCAAACCTTTCTTTGGAAAAAAAATTTTCTTTTAATGCTAGAAATTACTTTTTCAACTTTTAAGATGCAAGTATGTGTTGTAAAAACAAAAACATAAAATCTTATGCAAAAGGATGTTACATTCTAAATTATACTTACTTTGTCCGAAAATGTAAGTACATTTTGTCATTTAAGTTTTAAAATCTTCAATATTTTAAATATTTATTTTGAAAAGCTGCAAAAAGATTTCAGGTGTGTTTGTTGCAGAAATAAAATCATTTTAAAGGTATTTTTTATTTGTGTGGACGCATTTAGAAAACTAAATTTGTGGCATAGAGAGATATTAAAGATTAAATTATCACTATCAAAACTGAAAAAAAAGGTATCAATTCTGTTTAGCTTTAAATGGGTTTTTACAATCTTATAGCAAAACATTTTTATCAATTTATTCAATTTAGGTCTTTTTGTTTTCATTTATTCTGTAAACAGTAACTGATCATTTAAGCTCTTTCCTTCATCAAACCACCTTCACATCATTTAAGAACGCTATTGATGACTCTTCTTTTTAATTCTGAGGATTTTTATTACCTTTACTTTCTTTTACTTATCTTGGTTTGCAAAGTACATCATGAGAAATAGGATTTTAGTTGTATAAGTACAACTTCTGACCTAAATCAGCCCTAAACTAAGTGGTAGGGTAATGTCCTCCCTGTGTTTACGTGTAGATAGATTTATAAACCTGTATATTAACAAATTATAGGATTTTTTTTAATGATATCTTGGTCCAACCCCACTCATCACCACACATCCTGGGGTTAAACAGATTAGTTAAGAAAGTCCACTAAATCTACTTGTACTCACTTAAACTAGTCATTAATGAAAATATTTGAAAAAAGTCTGCTATTGTGGTCTTCACTATATACATGAACAGTGAGTTGCTTACTGCAGCCCACAAAGCCATTCGATGTCAGCTGAGCAGAGCTCTCCTGGGAAATTTAACAATCCACTAAATTACTGTCACCCATCTGCACAGAAGCTCTGTTTAATCACTAATTATTCTAAACGATGGAGCCTAAATTATTTCCTTTTTTTACCTTCTTCCAAGTTTCTCAGTCGATGCACATCCTCATATTTATAGAAAGTTGCACAGATAGAGAAATAATTAAAATGTAAAAAAAAAAAAAAAAGAAAAAAGAGAACAAAGCAGAGTGAGAAGTCCGGAAGCGGACGACAACGCCAGGTGGTCCAACGTCTGGAAGCTGGCAGTCAAACAGCAGTGTTGCCGTGACAACAGTGATGCTGCACTGTTGTTAATAGCTGAGCACCTTCCCACCAACATATAGGAAAATGATTATAGCTTTAATGCTTTTGTTTTTATCAAATATAATATTGAGTAACTCCACAAATAAACAACTACAGAATCAAAACAAGCCGGCGATTCTGGATGATGTCGACAGACGTTAGATTTTTAAAGTATCCAACTCTTTAGAACAAAAAAAAACGTGTTGCTGCTTTGGACATGGACCTGACATCTAATCTTCACGTCAACACTGCAGTGGGGTCTAATCAATGCAGCCATGGTGGACACAGAAGGGGCTGCGGCGGTCTCCCACATTGTCAATGAATATTGGATCCGTATTTGGGTCACAGTGGACTCATTGTAGCAGCAGCAGCATGACCGCTGAGGTTTCATGCCTCTGCACCTCATTGTTTCAACTCTTTTAATTAAAGAGCCGGGCAACAGAATCCCCTAACAGGCTTTCGCAATTGGCAGCCCTGCAACCCAGGACCGATTGTTCGATTCAGGATTTAGCCAGTAAAGCTTTGCAGGAACAACACATACCGCTTTCATTTGCCTGTTTTGGCCTTTGCGCCTTATTACGTCAGGGTGGCGTTTAAAATGAAACGCCGTGGATAGACGTAGGTGTCTGTGAGGGGAAAAGCTGGCGAGGTGGATGATCTGATGAGTTTCCGGTGGTCTCCGACATGGAGCCTCATCCTCTGCATCAGCTGGTGATTTCAGAGCACATAGCCACTGCAGCATCCTACTACCTCCTCCTCCTCCACTCTCTCTTCTCCTCCTCCTTCTCTCCCCACCCCCTTCAACCCCCTCTCTCCACCTGCTTTTAATGCATGGCGCTGCCTGCCAAAGCAGCCTGTGCATGAAGCATCACTCCTCTCCGCTCCTCCGTGAGTGAAGTGAGGAGACCGTGAAGCACAATGGGTGGCCATCGGCATGGGGTCGCAACAGTACGAAGCACCTATATGCTCCTTTGGGTGTAGTGCCATAAAATCCACTGGAGCCTAAATCAGCAATGGCTCCACCAGCCTGACTGAGAGGAAAAATGGCCCAGGCTGCCTTGCTCCCAGCTTCCAGGCAGTAAATAGGCCAAATGAAACCCTAAAATAGTCCGTCTCTACAGAATTCAAGTTGAAAACACAATTTATTTAAGAAAAAAGAGAAGAAAACCCCTTGAGAATGAAAGGAGGGTAGGGGTTGCATCCATAACCTCTTCCTTGTGTGGATAGGTGGGTATATCATCCTACAAACGTCCTATAACCTCCAAAAGCATCACGTCTGCTGTACATTTCGCCCATCTGTTTCATAACAGCCCTCATGTCAGCAGCTGGATTAAATCCTTTCATGTTGTTAGGCCCAGCATCGCCGCCTCAACCCCCTGACAGACTGTGAAGACCCCCTCAAGAAGGAAGGGGAGGGAGGTGGAGGTGGATGGGGTGGCAACCCCCAATGTCCGCGCAGCAAAACCCCAGACATGCGTCCACAGCAGCACCGATCCATCCCGCTCCTGCGCGCGGAATGCGCGGCCCTGCTTCCAACAATAGGCCTGTGCGTAATGGAGAGCCATACGCATGCATATGTCGATGCATAGCGCGCAGCTAGCCGGCCTTTGTCCGATCCGTTTGAGGGTTTTGAACCTGCAGGGGTTGATGTAAAACGGCGTAAGGCGGGCAGGCGGTGGTGCGCAACACCGCAGCCCGTCTGTTGCTCCCCGCATCACCTCAAAGTACATTTTAGGGGTCAGAAGAAATAATTGCCAGATTTCCAGCCTAAGGAGAAGGATTCTCTTTTATGGATGCAACCTGCAGGAGACGGGTCGCTTAGTCAACAATGGCTGGTGGCTGGACTCCCATCAGAGCCGTGGTGGGGTCACATGCTCCATTCATCCTCTCCTTGCTTTTCATTATTACACTTTTTTATGCCTCCATCTCTGTCCTCTGCAATGCCTTCTCCTCTTTTTTTAATCATTTGGCTTCATCTCCCGCACAAACAAATGACATCATCCTCTGAAAGCCACACAAACGGGGAGTAGCATCGTAAATAAAACATAGCGGCTCGTGCGCAGTGATTCTACTGTTTTCATGGCTTCCTTTCAGTATATATATATATTTTTTACACTTTCACTCACCAGGTTGAGAACCGTCTCCACGATGTCCCTGTTGCTAACCTCCCCGACCTGGATCAGGCCCACCAGCACGGCGAATTTCATTTGGATATTCCTGATCGGAACCGCGGGGTTGATCACCCCGGCGGGGAGGACCATAGAGCCGGCCGCAGACACCATCCTTTCCGCGGTGGAGCCGGAGCCAGCGCCCGCGGCGACCTGAGGCGGCGGCGGGCAGGAGAAGCCCAGCGGAAGATGGGAGTCAGAGTCCGCGAGCGAGGAAGCGGAGCTCGGTGGTGCTGAAACCGGCTTCTCGCTCGACATTTCCCCTTGGAAACAGGGAGGAGAGGAGCGGTCCCCGCTGTCTCTCACACCTGCTCAACAAGCCCGGGCGTCTGCCGTTGCCGCTGCTCAAAGACCATCCACTGCGCAGGACAGGAAAACAACCCAACCAAAGAGGAAGCGGCGCCTTTCAAATTCCTCCGAAATGAATGTAATCCCGAAAAAATGTGTAGAGATTCATAAAGCTGTGGATAAATAAAAAAACAAAACAGAAAATGATGGAGACTTTGACAGAATGGTAGCAAGTCCCTGACTCTGCTCTGTCTGTCTCCCCCTCTGGTCGCAGTGCAGGTTGCAGTCAGTGCGGCGGGAATGAAGGAGACATGTTGACGCCCCCTGTCTGCGGTAGCGCGCTTTACTCACGCATGCGTACTCCAATGCTAAGCGCTGAGGCGGAATAACGGAACTATCCATGCTTGGATTAGTGCAGAAAACTGCATTTATGCTTTTTTATCATAAAAAAAAGGTTTAAAACACACACACTTTCTGTGAAATTTAACCTGTAAGAACATATGGTGACATCAGTTTAACAAAAAAATACCAGAAATGGGTGTAGTGGTCCTGGTTTGTAGTGTATTCTACATTGTTTGTTTTTTCAAGGAAAATGGTTCTGGGTTCTTATAGGTTAAACATTGCTCTTGGGGGGGAAAAATTAATTTTATAGGGGCAAACAAATCCAATTTTATTCTGAATACATTAGGATAATGCATATTAATCATTTTTAATCTGCTGTTTTAAGGCAGGTACAAACAAAATAGAGATTTCAATCAAACAATGATAAACAAAGGGAAATACGGAGTTCTATAACATAAAACAGATAAGTAGACCACAAAACTTGAATGTATACATTAAAAACAACAACACAAAAACTCTGGAATGGTGGTGCCTGAAGGATCATCTTTTTCAAACTGTATTATTTCCTCTGTTCTTCACAGCCATGTAAAGAAGGAAAAACTCAGATATGCTAGTTTTGAGATCAACTTTCTTTATGTTCTCCACCATAAAAACATTGTCCTTAAAGAGTACCAGTACATGTTTGTTTTTAACCACTCTAAAACTGTTTAAATCTTCCATAACTTTCAGTTTCGGATTTGATCAGGCATCTTGTTAGAAAATGTTGCGCCTCTGATGGACACCACCATTTCTCTAAATTTAGTCCTGCTGCTTTGTATTTCACAGTACAATGTGTGCCTAAGGAGCTTTAACAGTGTTTTATAAAAGTCAATGTACTAACTATAAAGGACCAACAGATTACACTTAATCCCCTGCACCAACATTTTTTTCCCAACTCTCCAACTCTCTAATAACAATAATAATCATACATTTTACTTGTTTGGCAGCTTTTTTGACATCCAAGGTGGCCGTGCAAAAAATGGGGATATAGTTAAAAATGACAGCAGCAGTGAAAATAGAGAAAATGTGCAATCAAAAATTGTTTATTGTTGTAAATATTTAAAGTTGAAATTGAAAATTTTAGTGGACAAAACTTTCCACATGAGCAAAATACTCTTATTATTATTAATATTTTCCACAATCATGTGGTTTAGTTGATGTAAAGAGCTGCTGTAAAGCTCATTGTGTTTAAAAGGTTTTTTTCTTTCGGTTTTTAGGTCATGAACTCACTTGGGTGTCTTTGAGCACTGACACATTGATCCAGGCAGTCTTTTACAAACACACACACACCTCTGATGAGTTTCTGCAAGGAGTTGTTAGCTTGTATGTGTGTGTGTGCGTCTGTGTGTGTGCATGTGTGTGTGTGTGTGTACGTGTACATAAGCCTGTTTCGCGCACCATGTGTTCTTCCACAGGACACATCTGCTGGGTAGAATTCCCATTAACAAGGTTGCTATAGAAGCTGATTTGTTACTCTGTCTATGTTTGTCTGAGAGCAATTCCACACAGGCAGAGATGTCTTCTGGATGTCTCACTCTTCGTCTTCTTGAAAAACTGACCAGTGACAACAGGACCGAGCTGGAGGAGGACGATGTTTTCCATGCACGCTCACTTGAAATCATCCAGAATGGCACATTTTTCTTTTCAACTGGACAATCTGAAGCACAAAGGAACTCAGACAATCAAAGAGTAGCATGCACTTCCTTCACAATATGGAGAAACTATTTTCCAAGCCCAAACGTAGCTCATGGACATGCAAATGCTCAAAACGTAGAAGCTCTTTCATGCACAAACACAATTATCTTTGTTTTCAGACAAAGGCCTGCCTCTGCAGCATTCTCTCTAAGCCACAAAGGGTCCCTTTGGGAGCCACTGAGGTCTTCATGTGAAGACATTAACGTTCTTCACATCTGTTCTTCATGTCTTTCCTCTCCTCATGCTGTCAGTTCTCTCCCACATCCCACCTTTCCTTTCTTTTGCACTCCTGGCAGGGATGCATTACCTGGAGACAGGCAGTTATTTTTCTCTGTTGGAGAATACCTGAGTGGAGACGTGAGGCGGGGGAGCCCGCTTGCGTCCTGTGTGGGTTTGAGTCACAGGGCTTCAGAAGGGAATGAGACTCAGCAGGGATCATGCAGAGAAGGTACAGCAAATGTGACGTCTGTCAGACAAGCTTTGCCTACTCAAAAATATAAGAATTTCTCTATTGCGATATGCAGTACCAGTATAAAACTGAAAAAAATAACTACGGACTATCATTCTTTGATTAGTATATTCTCTTCAGAGTCGCTCAATCATTAGCAGACTCGTTGATGCTCAGCGATGACCTCAGACACAGGCAGAAACAGGTAATAACTTCCTGTTTTCATGGACCCATGTGAGTCATCATCAAGATGGCTTTGAGCGAATGAGCATTCATGTGTATTCAGTGTCTCTGTGAGCGTGTGTGTGGGCTTGAGACAGAGAAATTAACTGATCACAGAGACAACAATTTAGCCAGTTTGAAACTTCCTGTGTGATTTGTAAAGTAAATTATTTTATTAGATTTCGGGAAAATAAATCAGGTTAAAAACATCACTTTTGCCATGAGAAAACTCTGTCCAAGACTAACAAGCTCAATGAGGATCTGTAGAGATCCTCTGTTTTGTTTGATTTCTAAATCAAAACAAACCTCAGAAAATGTACATTGTAACCATTGTGCTATCTTACGCACTTTAACATTGGGAGTTGGGTCATCTAGACCCACTAGATAGTGCTCTGAACCTTTTTTCTTCAATGATTTGTGATCCTCACTAGTGTCCATGGATTACATGAAATTTTTCCACCTTTATCCACCTTTGTCATGGTAGGAAGAACACGTCAATGCAAGGGTGGGGTCATCTAAGATAGCACAAGAGGTAAAGGAAAATATTCTTGCAGGCTGATGGTGCTGTAGGAGTTTAAAGTTGGAGTAGAATGTGGAGCTCCTGAGTCGCAGCTGTTGCTTTGCTTATTGTGATTCACGAGTTGTTGACTCTCTTCTTCATTGTATATTCCTATGTTCACAATTTGACGGTATTAAGGCGGATGTGAAAGCATACCTGCACCAACGACTATCAGCATGTTGGAAACATTTATTCATTAATGATTTTATCACGGTTATCTGGTAGAAAGCAGATTAATCTTCCCCAGGGGACATCTGTTTTTCCAGCTTTCTTCCTGTGAGAAAATGAGTTTCTAACGACTGGAGATGAAAGATGTGGTGTCAGATGTGTTTGTCAGTTTCTCCTTTTCTTAAATTATGTAATTCAAAAGTCAACTTTCAAAAAAAAACTTTTACAGATGAAAAGCATGTCATATTGAGCCATAAGAAGGCCATATAAAGTGTATGATTGGATGCTGGAGCATCAGTTTAGATCATGTCTGGTAGTTTGAGAACTGATATTTTGTAAATTCCTTCATGAATCGCCACCTTAACGTGATGGAGGGGGTTTGATAGCTTGAATAGGATCACAAATGGCAGATGGGTTCAGAGGACAAACCAGACTAGAAGCTATTTGAATATCTCTCCTTTAACATTGGGAGTTGGTCATCTAGACCCACTAGATGACATTGGGAGTTGGTCATCTAGACCCACTAGACCATGGGTGTCAAACATACGGCCCGCGGGCCGTATCTGGCCCGCCAGGTGGTTAAGTCCGGCCCAGACATGAAGAGTAAAAATTGTAAGGATGAATAAAAAAGAAAGTACGTTTCTAGTCCATTCCTGTGGCGAGTTATGATTTTTTAAAGAAATAACCGAAATGCGCAATTCCGCCACTAGGGGGAGCAAAGGAAAGGCAAAACAGGTGAAACAGCATATCTCTGCACGTGCCAAAAGTGAAACCTAACAGCTCTGTTTCTGGGTAAGATACACTTTGGTTCCCTATGAGCCTTACCGCTGTTATCTTGCTATAAGGATGATCAGTAGCAACACCCTAATGACCAAAATGTTGTCAAAAAGTGAAGTAAAGTGAAGAGATTTCTAGGAAAAATGGACAGTTTTTTTTTTCTTTCACGAAGCTGAATGCAAAACCCCCATGCTTGGTATGTCATCAACAGGTTGCAGTGTTCAAAGAATATTACATTCAGCACCATTAAGGGACTTACCATAAAGAAATGTTTCTGGATTGCTTCAGTGTCAGATGTAAAATATTCAGTCTGTATAAAATTAAATAGACCAACTTTTTTTTAATTGAAATTAATTTTATTCAAGATCCATTGGCCCCAAGTGATTATGGCTACTATGTTGGTTGAGGCATTTTTTCAAATTGAGTAAAAAAGACTAAAACAAAGCTGTTATTTTGCTTTTATGTTATGGGCTGGCCCACTTGAGATCAGACGGGCTGAATATGGCCCCCGTACCAAAATGAGTTTGACACCCCTGCACTATCTTCACTGGTGTCCATGGATTACATGAAATCTTTCCACCTTTATCCACCTTTGTCATGGTAGGGAGAACACGTCAATGTAAGGGTGGGGTCATCTAAGATAGCACAAGGGTTAAAACCCCTGAGTTTGAGTTAGTTGGGCTCACCTCTTTGTGTTTTAATCCCAACTCCTCGTGAGGGTTTAGACAAGTCCATTCTGGAGCTGATCAAGTAGTAAGCAAGGGAAGATAACGATGCCATCAACCTAATAGAGTTCTGTCAAACCTCACTGGCTTGTAAGATCCCCAAATAAACTGACAAGTATTACCAGTCCAAGCAGGGAGTTGTAGAGGCAAAAACCTTGCAGAGAACCATCAATCGGCCATGTGCAATTCTGGCAAACCATGGCAGAAATACTTCGAGGACCTCCTCGATCCTGTCTATGATCATATTTATTTAGTGTAGTATAAATATAGGCTGTTGGTTTCTTGTTTATAGTTACAATTGATTGATGGGGAGTGATTGTGGAACACCTTAACATTTCTATAATACTAACTGATCAACTAAAATCTGAAAGTAGAAACCAACACGATCATCCTATTAATCAAAGTCAGAGTTTATATTCCTTTAATTTAGAAAAAAAAATGTAAATATAATATATATATATATATATATATATATATATATATATATATATATATATATATATATATATATATATATATATATACAATTTAAGGGTTGTTGTAATTTAATGACATTTTAAACACCCTTGGAAAAAATAATTCTAATGGGTTTTATTGTAGCTACAATGGTTTTATTGAGTTGGAATAACATAAATGATTAGAATTAGGACATTCAACATCTTCCAATGCAGATTAACTAAATTAAATGGTGTAAAATCTCTAAAAATTCTCAAGAGTAAATTACCCTGAAATTATCAAATAAAAATCCTTCAAATTGAATGGGAAAAATTCCGTTTGAAACATTTTGTCATGTTGTATTTTGGTACCATGCAGCATATTATGCAAAATATTACAATAAATCTTAAAGTGGGGACAAGGCAGACACTCGGATGACAATCTCCGAAGACTTGTTAATATAATAGACTTTGCCACCATTAACAACCAGGAAATGACCATACTATCACTGGATGCTGAAAAAGCTTTTGACAGAGTAAACTGGAAGTTCCTTATTGCCACCCTCCATAAGTTTGGTTTTGGAGAAGCATTCATCAAATGGATCAAAATATTATATCACAACCCCAATGCATCAGTTAGAACTAATAAACAGACTTCCAACAGGTTTTTTCTTGGAAGAGGAACCAGACAGGGTTGCCCACTCTCTCCTTCTCTTTTTGCTATATTTATTGAGCCTCTAGCTGCAGCAATAAGACAGAATGAGAGCATTTAAGGAATTAAAACCAAACACAGCCATCATAAAATTAGTCTCTATGCAGATGACATATTACTGTTTTTAAGTAATTTACATTCTGTAAATGAAACGGCAACAATCATTAATGAATTCTCCTCTATATCAGACTATTCCATTAATTGGAATAAGTCTGTTTTATTACCACTGAACAATAATGCGGAGCAAAGACTCACAATACCAGTTAAATCAGGAAATATCAAATATCTAGGTATCAATTTTTCCCCCCAATGATTCCCACACAACCGCCACTAAAATGGTTCAAAACATTAGACTCATCCATATCAAGCTTTTTATGGAACAATAAACCTGCAAGAATTAGTCTAAAAACTTTAAAATCTGCAAAAAGCTGTGGAGGATTAGAATTACCTAATTTCCACAAATACTTTCTTTCAAATAGATTACAATACATCTTAAAATGGTTAAAAAATAATCCAGAAACCAACTCATGGTTAGACTTGGAACAGGCGTTATGTGGAAAGATCAACCTGTCAGATCTTCCATTTATTAGCCAAACAGTTAAAAAACAGGATTGTTTCAAAAGTATTAATATAAACGCCACTTTAACAGCCTGGTGGGAATTTCTCAAAATATCAAAATCATCAATTCAACCGTGCAAAATGACACCCATCTGGAACAACCCAGACATCCTCATAAACAAAAAAATTATCCACTTCCCAGCTTGGCAAGCAGGGGGCATAAAACATCTAGAGCATATAATTATTGATAGAAGATTCATAACTCCCCAGGAACTTCAAGACAAACATGGAATAAATAACTTCTTGGAATATCAGCAACTTAAATCAAGTATTACTAAAAAATTTAAATACAGAGACAACGATTTAAAGCTACCAGATGTAGTTACCACTCTGATCAATTTCTCAATGAATAAAACTCTCTCCAAAATATACAAACTTTTATGTAATTTAGATAATAACATTTCACTTCCGACAACAAAATGGGATGCGGATTTGAGCATCAGCACAGATGAAAGCTTTTGGTCAGAACTTTGTCTAAACACCTTTAAACTGACAAAAAGTCCAAATCTGCAGCTAATCCATTTTAAAACCCTTCACAGAATTTACTACACTGGACAGAGGATGTTCAAGATGGGTCTCAGCAACTCAGACATTTGTCAGCACTGTGACAGTAATCTACCCGACAATTACATGCATGCACTGTGGTTCTGCACGCCTGTCCAGGCTCTCTGGCAGCAGGTATGTGCCGATCTATCAGTCTGGCTTAAGGTTTCAATCACAGCTTCACCGTCACTTTGTGTGCTTGGTGACATGAGTGCCATCGATGTAGAAGGAGGATTAGGCTCTATCATTTTCATAACTCTTTGCATTGCTAAAAAAACTATTTTAATAAATTGGAAAAGCAAGAAAAATATAAATATAAGTCAACACAGAAATCTGCTGCTTGATCAGATCAGCTTGGAAAAAATGTCAGCCCAAGGTTCAAGTAACTTTGAAAGAATTCGGTCTCTCTGGTCTCCCGTAGCTGACTCCATGACTTAGGGGATGGGGGGGCCTGGTCGTCGCTGCTCCTTGCCCTTCTGCCGTGGGCCGGGGTGGGGGCCGGGGCCTCCGGTGCCTGGCGGGGGGTGGTGGGGGCTCCGTTGGTCGGGGGGTCGGGTCCGGCGCCGGGGTGGGGCGGGCTGGGGCGCTGCGTGGCCCTCTGGGCTTGGGTGTGGGGGTGCGTGGTGGGGGGGTGGGGCTGTGTTCTGGCTTGGCTTGGGGGGGTGGTCCCTTTGCCTGTGCTGGGGGGGGTTGGCGGGGGGCGCTGCTCGGGGGAGGGGGCCCAGCGGCGCGGGATGGGCTTCCCATCTACGCCTGGGGCTGGGATCAGCCCTTCCCTGGCTCTGGGGCGGGACGGGACAACCCTCTTGGGGCCCCCGGGCGCTCTGGGTGTGGGGTGGGGTGGGGGGTCTTGTCGGCCCTGTCCTGTGGGGGGGCATTCTGGGGGAGGGGGGGGGCACTATTGGTACGGGGCAGGGGGGGTTGACGGGTCGGGGTCTCCGCTGAGGCCATCGGCGGTTTCCCCGGCCGGTTGGCTGCCTCGGTCCCGTCGAGGCCTGACCAGAGCTCTTCTAGGGCCGGCGTTTGGGGGTGGGGGCCTGGGCTTGCTCCGGGGGGGGGCCGGGGCTTTTTCGCTCCTCTCCCTCTGTGTGGGGTGGGTGGTGCTGGGCCTGGGGTGTCGGCGCCTCCGGGGGTGGGGCCCCTGGGCTGGGTGGGCCTGGCCCCCTTGCTGGGGGGGGGGGGGGGGGGGGCGGGGGCGGGGGACAGCTGTTTGACCACCGGGGGACAGTCTACCAGCTGTCCCCAACTTACCCCCTTCCTCATATAACCTCATAATAGGGTGAGGGGGTGGGGGGCTTAGCCTGCGATGAGCCTTGGGGGGGGGGTTTACTAGGCTGTGGCCCCCCCTCCTATGGTTGCCGTATGGAGTGGGGTCCCCCTCTTTCGGTTTTATTTGCACCTTAGACATGTAGGGCCCTTGGTAGGGGGGGTGCTTGGACATCACTGCCAGCAAGCAGCAGATGTCCTCCTAGCACCCTACCCGCCAATTTTAACCGCACCTTAGACATTTAGGGCCCCTTGGTGGGGGGGGTGAGGGGACATCACTGTGAGTAATCAGGAGATGTCCCCTTAGTGCCCTACCCGCCAATTTTAACTGCACCCCCCTTAGTACACACACCCCTCCCCCCTCAATATATACATCCCAACATAAACACACACACATGCACACACACACCCTCTTAAACACATACACGCACACACATTTTGCAAGGAAGGTGGGACCTAGGACCATCTGTACCCTGCCTCTTCCCTGGTGGGGGGTACGGGCCCCTTTGCAACGGCGGCCGTGTCCCCGGGGTGCCGGCTTCCTGGGCCCGGCGGTGCTCTCTCCGCGCGGTGGGGGGGTTCACATTACATCTGAGCCGGGGGTGTTGGTGTCCCTGGGGGGTGGGTTCTGGTCCTTGCTCCTGAGCGCTGGGCCCCGCCAAATTTCCAACTGTGGCCGAGCCTGGTCGGGCCATATTTACAACACCCCTTGTGGGTCCTCTTTTTTCCCCGGGGTTCCCCCCTCCTGGGCGGGGGCGGCGGGCCCCTGCCTTGCTCCTCCCTGGACCAACCGTGGGCCGGGCGGATGGCTGCCTGGAGTGCGGAGCGGGTCTCCCTTGGGGGGTCCTGGCTCGTACCTGGGGTTGGATGCCCAGAACTCCTGAGTGGTGGTGGGGTGCTCGTCTGGGGCTGTGGGCGTCCCTCTCCGGTGGGGCCCTGCGTTGGGTTCTCCCGGCGCGGCGGGGGGGCTGTTCTCCTGGTTGGGCTGGGGCGGCCCTCTCTTTCCCTCCGTGCCTCCCTGCTCTCTGGCTCTGGGGGCCTTGCGGCGGTCCTGCTGGCCCTGGCCTGGGTGGCGGGCTTGGTCGCCCGAGCGGCGGTTGTTCCCTGCCGGTTTCCGTGTGGCGTGGGGGGGATTCCGGCTGCCGCTGCTGCTGCGGTGGGGGTCTTGGGGTGGGGATGGCTGGGCGCTCTCCCTCCTTCTTTACACATTCCACCATCCATTTTAGAAGAACATGAGTACTCACCTGAGCACGGGTGTTGGCTCACCTTTGCCCTGGCGGTTTGCGTGACTGAATGACTGAAATGTTTCACACTAGTTGGTTTTAAGGCATAAGTATGCGTGTGGGCACTATCTGTTTTGTGTACATGTCGACAGATGGACATTTTTGCAGCTAGCAGGTGTGTTTGACACTTGGGTGTGTGTGTGGACAGGCCTCGCCCTTTTTGTACTGCATTTGAGCCTTACCATGGTGATTAACAACCAGTAAACTTGTTGCTTTATGCTGCTTCATGGTCTTATCCCCCTCCCCCTCCTACTATCACCCTCCTTCCCCCCCTCTCTCTAACGTCCCTCTCTCTTCTTCCCCTCTTTCCTTTTCCGTCCGGTCCAACACCAAAGATCTTCAAACATGTTTGAAATTAATAAAGTTTGGCCTCAATTACAAAAGGGGTTTATTCAGACATACCTTTGGTTTGTCTGAAGATTAATAACCCCTCTTGTTAAAGTAAAATATGTCCAACACAAGAGGCCCTCAGCTCTCATCTGTTTGCCCAGCTGTTGGACAGGACAAGGTAAAAAAAAAAAAAAAAAAAAAAAAATTAAAGTGGGGACAAAACTCTTTCAACTTTTTGAATTTAAATGATAAATTCTAATGAAAATATAAAGTATAATTTCTTGTTTTCTCCAAAAGAGGTCCCTCTAAAGCTGCTGAAATGTGTAGAGTACTGTGAATTCTATGCAAATGGTGAAGCAGTTTTAATATTAAAAGTAATAAAAATTAGTTCAGTATGAAGTGGATTTAAGGAAAAAAAATGATACCTTTTGGGTCAGACTTTTTTCTCTCATTTGCAGCAGGATGCTCCTAGTTTGTCAGAGTTCATGGATGTGCTGAGTAAAAGTACACCCACAGTGCAGGAGATCATTGACATTCAGGAGCTGCGACTCCAGATTAAACCACTGACTTGTTAAATGAGGTGGAAGTTGAAGTAAAGCGATTGTGTTGTCTCAAAATTAACAAGCTTGGACTTTCAAACAAGGTGGTTTGGGGAAGTAGTGTCTGCACTCAAGCACATTCAAGAGTCCATCCAATAACAGAGTAGGTAAATGAGGCTGGGTATTGATCGTAGTGCTGGTCCAGTTGCTATTCATTGCTTGACAGGACAAAAGAAGATGATGAGGAAAAATGTCTTAAAGGGGAGCACTCTTTTCCTCTGAGGACTCCACATCCACTCAGTAATCTAAAAATAACTTCCCGGCATACTTTGAAGAACCACTCAGATTGTTTAAAGCTGAGAGCACCACATGATAGGAGCAAGAACCAAGGAAAATAATGCATAGCATAAATAACCCATAAATAGGACATTCTATATTCAGTTTTGTATGTAATGACAGATTTTCTAGAGGATATCAAAAAGTCAAGCTCTGTATCTTCAATAAAGAAAACAACAACAGGTATGCGGACAATTTAGACTAAGAGTTTGAAGAATAAATACAAGTACTGCCTCTTAAACAGACTTTTTTTCAAGGATGCCCTAAATAAAAGGCCGTAACCCTTGTGCTATCTTAGCTGACCCCACCCTTACTTTGACGTGTTCTCCCTACCATGAGAAAGGTGGATAAAGGTGGAAAGATTTCATGTAATCCATAGACACCAGTGAGGTTCACAAATCATTGAAGAAAAAAGGTTCAGAGCACTGTCTAGTGGGTCTAGATGACCCAACTCCCAACGTTAAAGTGCCTAGGATAGCACAAGGGTTAAACCCATTTTCTGCACAAAATATGCAAACATGGGTGCAGCAGAAGGGGTCCCATACAAATAAAGACATTTTAAACACACATTTTAACCTATGTTTGAGAAAATATAAAATGAAAAATATGCAACATATATTAAGCTTATTAATTTCTATAATACTAGAATTTTGTTTTAATAAAAATCTGAAGAGTCAAATCAAGGTCAGTTTAAAGTTATTGAAAAATCAGATCATAAATATGAAAAATAAAAGAAAATTTGAAAACAGCTTTATACTACAATGTCCACATTGTAAACTAAACAAAGTATAAAAAAATTGTAAGATAAAACTGTTAATTTGAAAAAAACATTTTTAACCTAAAGGAAATACAGAAAATTTGAAAAAAACATTTTAAAATGTTTGCTAATTTAAGAAAAAATATAAAATTTTTACTTCAAACAAAAACTTAAAATTAAAAAAAATTATTGCAAATTTGAGACTTGAATAAAAAAATAAAAAAACAGGGATGACACGAGCAAACAGACACTATTTTGGAGAAATCATGTTACAATAACCTCTGTCAGCCAATGACAATCGTCTCCCAGTGGCCCTTGGGGTCAAAGCTGAATCCAAAATATATGTATCAACTCCAAAGGGTCTGAATTGAAACTATAAATTAATGACTGAAAGGGAGGGAAATGAGAAAATTCAGATAAACATAATTTTTCCATCCAAAAACATGCTTCATGGGCAACTCTAAATTGTCCATATGTGTGATTGTGAGAGTAAATGGGTGTGTGATTGTGGACATTTTACGCTGCGACAGACTGGCGACCTGTCCAGGGCATTCCCTGCCTTCGCCCACAAGTGGCTGGGATAGGCTCCAGCAGCCCCGTGACCACGAAAGGGAATAAACGGAATAAAAAATGAATGAATGAATTAATGAATGAATGATTTTCCATTTGGTAACAGTTTGAGGTTGATTACTTTTTTATTCAGTATTCTAATTTTCATTTTTTAATCTTTTTCAAGTATAAAATATAAGAATATAAATATAAATGTACATTTTTTTCACATTTTTAATAATTCCTTCAATACTTTCAAGTCTACAGCTGTTTTTTTGTTTTGTTTTTTTTTTTTAAATACAATGTCTGTTTTCCAAATTTACAATCTGGATTTTCGTTTACTTTAAACTGATCCTGACTTAACCCCAAAACCACAGCTCTCCTAATTAAAAATGTTCTATCTGAATATTTCAAGTTGGAGTCCTGAATAATGAGAATATTTGACAGAGATGGCAAAAAATGGACACAAAGACATTACTGAGATTTTTTTATTTTCTTCTGTAAAAACAAAAGTTTAACCTTTTTCTTACTTTGGCAGATCTAAAAAGCACGAGTCGCCCTGCTCTCAGCTGCATTTGGAGCCTCTCCAGACATGTAGAGCTCACTTGTCAGAGTCACTCACTATTATCTGCACTCCTACAAACATATTTACGCTCGCATACACACAGCTCCCCTGCAAAAGGCATCCATGCAGGATTATGGTGGCACTGTTCAGATATTAGGGCACAGCAACGCCGTGGCAATGCTGGCAACACCCGGAAAAAAACAACAACAACAAGAGCCTAGGCAGGGCCACAACAGAGCAAGCTGTAATCTGCTATTGCTTCATAAGGATGGTGGGTGAGAGATTCACATTTCAGCATATCAATATGATAAGAAGACCCTGAAAACTGTGATGGCACAGAGAGCGCTGCAGATCTTTACAGTACAGGCCATACATGAAGTGCAGATACAGGGGCACAACCATGCACTCATCCTTAATTTCAAACACGCTTCCCAGAAGCAGTGAAATAGTCACATGTCCTAGACATTATATAACAGAACACCAAAGAGAAAAGGAAAAACAACATGAACCCCCACATACAGACATATACTGACAACAATTTTAAAGCAACACCTCATTCACTAGTATAAGATCAACACCAGAAACAGGAACTAGAAAATAAATGAGCTTTAAAGCACGTTTATGGACCCGGTGATTTCTGATTCCGATCCCTCATTTTTCCTGAAACAAAAAAGCTTTGATATTACATATCCTGGACGCACTGATATTTGTCTCTTGAGCATTTGAACTATTTTTTGTGTTATTTGCTGCATAAGTGCACTCTATAAATGTGGATATGTGCAGACACATATCGCAAAACACTTGTATATTATTCACGTTTTGTAAGTTCATAAACTAAAACATAAATAGCATCAGTCAGACTTGTCATCTTTTGCAGGACAGGTAAAATTACAATTTTATTTTTTATTTCTGTTTAAACTGCTTTTTAATTGCATTGTGATTGTGCAAGTGGCATTGAAATTCCAGGCAGATGATGTCATAATTTAAATATGTAAAAACAAAATACATACTATTGTAAAAAGTGATCTATTTTTTATGGTTTAGTTCATTTTTCCTTGAATTTTTTTTTTTGTCAAAGATACTGAAAAAATAATAGGATTTCTTTTTTTTTCATAAATAAAAAAGGGGAAAAATGTATAATAATGCGAGGTAAGATGCCAACTGCTTGTATAATAAATGAAAGAAAAAAACTTGTTCAACAATTAGAAATTAATAATTATGCCGAGCTATGACTGATAGCTTGGAAGTCCATAAGTTATTTTATAAATAATACTTACAATAGTCTTAATATATAATAGATACGTCTGTACATGTTGTGGCATGTAAGCGTTGACCAGCTTTTTAAACCCGTGTTTATTTTTAATCTGATTATACCAAGTTTTTAAAAACCCACTCAGAAAAAAAATATGTTTTTGGTGTTTAACTTGTTCTTGTGGCAATTTTCCGATGGAGGAAATATATTAACAAAATTAAGATTTATCTGCATTTTAGAGTATTTATCTATTCAAATAATTGTGAATCAGGAGCAGACGCGATAATGCCATAAAAAAAAGAGCCTATTTGTGACGTAGAAAACATGCTGGGAAGGCCACTACTTCCCTGTTCCAAGCTGTTAGCAATGACGAAGGGAAGAAGGGTGCAGATGCTCTGCGCCTACAGTCCCGCCCACAACTCTAAAGATGTGTTTCTACTAAAATCCTGTTGCTCTGCAGAAACTATGTCCTAGAAAGCGAAACATGTTTTTTGATTTGGGCTACAAACTGCCCAATCATAATTAAAAGACCACTGGGAACGGTTTGACAATGGATCAAAAGGTGATCGGAGTGGGTCTTTACCTACATTTTTATTTTGGAGATCAAACAAAGAAAAGTAAAAAAGTGTTTGTGAAACATGGTGGATTGATGCCATAGCTGCTGACATGGAAGACTGTGGAGTAACCCTGCTCCATCCGTGACCTCCACTGGGGTTGTCATCAGAAGGTGTGTATTCATTGTGTATCATGCGAAGATCATCGGTTCTGAAGACCTCAAACCTTGATATCCATTGAAACATAAACTGCGTCTGACTTCACTGAAGGTCAGAGAAAGGTTTGAGACTCTACTTTTGAAACCTTGACAATCTATTGTTTGTTTTGGCATGAGAAAGTTGAGGATAGATGTTAGCTAAAGATGTAGAGCAAAATGGCATCAACTCTTGTTGTGTGTACAAACTCAGTCCAGTGTGGCTCAGCACCATGAGAAGAATGTAGCCTGCTGCTTAGGTTGATATTTGGAACTCAATTTTTGGCCTCAGCGCCCGTTTCATCCGAAGAGAGGAATGAGGCGCGGATTCTTTGGGCTTCGTTTACACAAAGGTGTCCGAACGCCTTGTTGTACCATTCTGGAGATCTCCCCCTGCAACAAAAATAGAAAATGGTAAAAAATTGCATGTCGGATTAAAATCGTTGGCTTTCTAATCACTCCACACCTGAGGTCAACTCTGGAGATGTGGGTAAGCCTGGTCCTTCCTGTCCCGCAGGGCTCCAGGAGGTACTGTGACTCCAAAACGACGCCCCTAATGGCGGCGGAGCGGGGGCCGTCTTCATGCTCCACAGAGACACACACCAGCACGCAACAGCCTTTACACAGGTCTGTGCGCCATGACCTGAGAAGAAAATAAATCCAATTGGTCAGGTCTCCGATTTAGCTCTAATAATGTGCTATTTTAAAAAAAAAAATCATTTCTGTAGGTCAATCTACCTTAGTACCACATAGTCACAGCTGGGCTGAGGCGGCATGCTGCAGCAGGAGAAATGATACACGTCCGTCTGTCTGTCCAGCGTCTCCAGAACCCGCTCCTGCTGCAGATCCATCTGCCACAGTGAACGCTCCTTGAGCAGCCGCTGCAGCACCTCAGTGGGAGCTGCCGACACTTCCACACACACTCGCCAGCGCCTCAGAGGGTTACCGTCTTCAACCTGAAACATGTTTTCAAAGTCAAATACATTAAGCATGGGTCTTTTAGGCAAAAACACGAAACTTAAAGTCACATTTTTGCCTCAGCTGTGATTATAGTGGAGACAATTGTAGAAAAATAATGAAAGGTAATAAATCTAAAACACTGCAGTAAGTTCCTAAAGGTCTTTTGGACCCCTTAACAGTAACGTTCTTCAAGAATCTGTGGGCCTTTACCTTTTTAGATGCGATTTCGGTGTTATCAGAGAATGAGCGGGACACCCAGGCTTTGCTCTTATCTTTGGCCTCTTTCAGCAGGTTTTGGATCAGACCTTCTAAATGTGCATGGTAGGATCCCTCTTCATCCTCGTCTTCCACTTCCTCAACCGCTTCCTCTTCATGAGTCTTGCAAAGCTCATCCAGCGGTGGCACCATCAGCTCAGCCTCCATGTACGAGTTTCGAGACTGGGTCACCATCTCCTCTGGAATCTGGGATAAGGGGGGGGGGGGGGGGGGGGGGGGGGGACAGATCAGTTCTGAATAAATCCTTCAAAATAAAAATGATGAGAAAATTAAGTAACTGACTAAAAATGACAAAGATTTAAAAATAATAACACGAGTTGAAACTGTTTGTCATAAATATTGTATTTTTATAATCTAATCCTGCATTTTGCTCCCCCCGTACAATAATAATCATTACAATAAAGAAAAATAATCTTACAGAATTTATGAATCCAATGACATAAAATTGAGGAAAATCTTTAAGAAGACCCAAAAGAAAATGAGGGGAAAAAGAATAACTATGTAAAAAAAATTGATATAAACTAGTAGCAACATTACTTGATTAGGAGAGAACTGGATAAGGATTTTAAATACCATCATTTTCTAAACCTCGCTTTTTATTTAAAAAAAACTGATTTTTGGGGAAAAAAAGTAAAGCTGATAAACCTTAACAAACTCTTAAATGTGCACTGATTTCTGTATTTTACATTCACCAGCACCAGCCTTAATGGACTAATGAAACACAGTTGCTGAAAATTTTCCAAAATACCAGGTGTCAGGAAGAACTTTAAGAGCAACATGCTGAAATACATTTTTGAACAAAAATAACAAAACTCAAGTTAATCCTGACCTGGAAGAGACGCTGGCACTCTGTGATCATGTGCGTGAGCCCCTGAGTGGCAGCCAGGTTGTCACTCAGATCTTTCTGATCGGGACGACCCGAAGCATACTTCTTCTGGATTGACCTTTAGGGATAGAAAGGGACACAGATTTCGTTTCTAAATTGCATTCTTGCTGGAAAAACGTTTGACTATTTTCTTCATTAGCGTATTCTCACCTTGGTGACAGAGTCTCGTTCTTTAATATGCTGAGATGAAAGAGGGATGGTCCCAGACAAACTGCCAGGTTCATCGGTGTCATCTGGTTCTCTTCCACCAAGGATGTGACATCCCGCAGGAAGTAGAGCAGCATCTGCAGAACCTCCCTGTTTTCATCTGGCATTAGCAGAATGGCTGCTCGAACAGCCTGCATCCTTTGCTCTTTTGGAACGTCTGATGATGAATAAACGGTAAAAGCATCAAGTTTATCTCAGAATATTGAGATTTGGAATAACGTTTGCCTTGTCCAATGAGACGACTTACACTGATATATATGGAGGAAGGTATCTCCCAGCTTGCTTGTCAGCAGAGGTTCGGGCAAGTCCCTGAAGAACTGTTTGACCATGTCAGCAATGTCGTATGCTGACTGATCGTCATAGTTTACCAAGTCAGGAGACGACTCGCACTGCTGCCTCAAAGCCTGAATCCTTGATTTCACTCCGGATTTGCGAAAAAGTCCCACCTGAATGAACAACAGATGGGCAATAATGAATAAAATGAATAAAATGTGATGAATAAAAAATATTTGCAGCTTTGCTTCGACGACAACAAAATGTTTTGTAGCCAGACTTGTAAAAGTTGTTTGTAACCTGGTCCAGACAGTGTGTTCTGAGGTGGCTGAAGGCCTGTTGTAAACACAGAGGGAGTGGAAACCCACATCGCTGGACGTGGACGATGAGGGGGACTCCAAACACACTTTTCTCTTTGTAGTCTGGCACCTTCATCCGCTTCATAAACTTGGGCACAGACCTGGAAGCGACGAAAACACATTTAAAGGAGTTTATCCTTTCATGTACATGCTGGTCAACAGGAATTTGACTGGGGGGCACAATAAAAATCACCAAGACAGGCTGTAAACAACATGGGGACATACTCGTGTTTGTCATGAAACAGCAGGTGTGAAGACTGTGGATACAAAACTTTGCAAACACTAAAGAAAAAATGAAAAAAGTCCAAACAAGACAAATTGAACGTTGAACATTTTAAATCTTTTGCTTGAATTCTTGTCGGGTTGTACCCACCATTGCCAGCCATGTCTATTTGACATGGAGTATTTCTCCATGATGGCGGTGAGGCGGAGCAACGAGAACTTCTGCAGCAAGCTGAGCTGGCCTGCTGACTGGCTGCTGATCTGCAGGGAGGATGCTGGCTGGTCATAATGATGAGAGGTTCGGAAGCTGGGCCATCGAACGCTGGAGTGGGTGGAGAAGACTCAGTTGATATTAATGCAATTTGGGATTTTGTTATCAATTCAATGCTTTCATAATCCTGATTGTTGGCTGTTGCTTTACACACTTGGGGTAGAAATAAGATGGACATCTTATCGACTTTGAGTGATACAATCCAACAAATCAATTTAAAGAATCAATCATTTCAAAAGAACATTTTAATATTTACAGTTTTAGCATTTTATTTTTCCATTATTTCCATTATTATCTTGGTTTATGGGATGTCTTTTGTGCAGTATTTGAAAATTTCGGCACACTTAAGCATTCAGTAAAATCCCAGATAACACACATTTGCATATTTGAATGGTAAAACATAATCTGCTCCAGTTTTACAAAGAAAATTAAAAATAATGAATACACTAAAAATGTCCTGTATTCTTTAAAATATTTGGTTAATTTTTCACCAAAGCAAATAAATATTTGTGCTTGAAGCTGCAATGCAATGAATCATAGTCATATTTAAAAGACCCACTCCAATGAAAATTGTGTTTTTAACATGCATTCATGGCTTTTTGCTGATAATGGAGGGCATCTATTATAAAGATTGACCTCAAAATGGCATTTCTATGTATCACTTTAATAAAATTGTTGTGAATCAGGGGCAGACAAAGAAATGCAGTTTGAAAAATATGAACAAGGTGAACTACTGCTGCTCTGCAGACACAGGTTATTAATCATAAATCATAAATATTGATCCCTGGAATGCTTTGAAAATAGATCAACAGATGATCGGAGTGGGTCTTCAAAGGCTGGAGTGGCTGCTCACCGTGGTCGTGTGAGGGAGGCACCGACTCCAGAGTCCCGCCTCTCTCGACCTGTACTCGTCGAGTCTGTGTCGTTGAAGGACACCCCGTCTTTCTCGCCTTCGCTGGGGGTGGTCCTGCCCTCCCCTTCCTCCTCCCCCGCCTCCCCCTCGGGCAGCACACTGCGACTCCAGTGGTCCACTATCTGCTGCAGGCCGCTGACGTGCTGGATAATGTCGTCCAGGTGAGGAAACAAGTTGTCCTCCTTCTCCAAGTCTAAAAGGTCTCCAGTGCTGGCGTACAGGTGGGAGCCGGGCACGTTGTCGTAAACACTCACCCTGCTCCCCCTAGGGGCTCCAGGACAAGGGGGTTTGGTTAGAGGTTTGACACACCAGCCTTCACCCGGACCATTTTTCGGAGCAGAAGTTTGGCCATGTGATCGCAGACCATTGTTTCTGTCGTCGGGGGAGGGAGCCAGGCTTTCTATGGATAAGGCTTTAGGAAAAGTGCCCGGCTTGTGGTCTTTAGGGATGTGAATGAGGAGGTTTTCATAGGAACGGAACTGGTTTTTACCAAACTGGCTCTGGCCTTCAGTCCTCTTTCCCTGAGAAGGCAACTCCATATCCTCCAGGTACATGCTGCTTCTCTTGCTGGCAGCCCGAGGCTTTGGTTGTGCGGGTGCCACTGGCTCCACTGCATTCAGCGACTCATCCTCTTTACTGGAGTGCCCACTCGGTGTGGCCTGGTCCTCGCTATCCTGATTGAGCGAGACAGGAGAAGGATCAACATTGTTGTGGTGATTTTGTTCTAATTGGCTGATGGGTGTGCACTGAAGCATCTGAAGTGCTCGGGGCTCCTCCCCCTGTAACACCGGTCCACTGATGACCAATGGGGGCCTTCGATTTGAGCTCTTCCTTCTAGTTGAAGGCCCCCAAGTGCGCACAATTTCCATGCGACGCAGAAACTCTTTGGCTTTACTCCGCCCTACTTGTCCATGGCGGCTACTTTTGATCGGCAAGGAGTTGTAGTGTGGAAGATCTCTGGGCGGATGGTAGGAAGCAGACAGAGATGCCATCGATATGGAGTCTGGCATGGCAGAGGTGGAGTCTTCACTGTGGAGAGAGGAGATCTCCGTGATCTCCTGCTCACTCAGGTCTGTCAGCACACTCTCGCTGCTCACTGTGCTGCGAAGCCCCTCCCCTTGACCTGTCAAGCCGCTCTCATTGGTGCCGTCCAAAAGGAAGTCTTGCAGACGCGACCAGCGTCGACTGCTCCACTCGAACGTCCACCTTTTACTGATAGCCAATGGATCATCTTCATCCGAATCATCACTCTGTTAGAAGAAGAAATAGAAATGTTGTCATATAATCCAACAGGTTTCCGCTTAAACCACGCCTTGATTTTTTAAGTCTTTGAGCAGATTTGTTGGAAATATTCCTACAATAATTGGAGAAACTAGAAAGATATTTAAGACCAGTGCCCCCCAACCACCAGGCCATTTTGTCATACAAAAAAAAGAAAATAGAAATGCATACAGTATGCATTGACTGTATATGTATTTTTTTAATGGGAAAAACCCTCTAATGTTGGCCTTATTGAAATTTTACAAATCAAAAACAACTTCTACATATAAACAATTTTGTTTTAATTTAATCATCATGATCTGTTAAATACCTACACAGTTATGATTTTTAAAATTAAATTTCATGTATTTCATCTTTTTAATTTGAAAAAGATATTTTTCTGAAACCAGAAGCATTAAAAAAAAAATCGAATGTCTACTTTGGCCTCATTTGGACCGGCCTTTTTAGGCTATCCGTGCTGCCTAAAAAAAGGCCGGGGAGCACTGCTGTATCTAAATCTATGAAAACAACTGAAATCTTAGCAAAGAAGGACCCAATGATTTAAGCTGGAGCGAGCACAGATGCTCAGCTACATTTGTGAATCACTCCCAAACCACATATGATCACGTTATTCAGATGTAGAATGTCAGAAAAGAAGGAAATGAAAGCATGTAGCCATCATTGTTAAAGGGACATCAATCTGAACAGCTCACATAATGAAGTTTGTCCTGCTCCTTAGTAGTCAGCAATTTGTTAACTCTCCGGTTGGAAAACTCTGAAATTGAACTATGTTTCTCCTCCTAGACGCAATCTGTTTGCTTGTGTTTGCATGCGTGGACTGGAAAGGGACAAACAAACACAGAAATACTGGAACATCTGTTATAAGAAAATAGGGCGATAAGTTAGGTAGTGCAGTGGTATGAATAGAGAAAGCAGATAATAATAAGCAGAAGCTGCAAAAGAAAAAGAGATGCATTCATAGCTGCAACAAGGACAAAACAGAATGAAAACAGACCGACTCAAAAACGTTTAAAATCTTTTATAAAATAATAAGGTTTGTCATTTTTCCTGTTTAAATAAATTTAAAAAAAAATATTGCACTGCAAAATCTAGTGAAGGAGAAAAACTTGCATTTTTTAGAGCCTCAAATGTCAGGGCTGTTCAGAAATGAGCCACCTTTGTAACTTTTAGTCCAAATTCCTCTATCCCATTTATATCATTGTGACAAACCATGAAAAATACGGAAAAATGAACAAGTCATTAACAAAAACGTAGAAATCACAGCCATCCTCTGGCGTTGCATTCCCTTATTCACCAATGCTCTGACCCTAAAGAACATCAAAAACTGTTGAAGCTTCATTTCTGCAAACAGTTACTTTTCTGCTGATTTGCCATATTTACATTTGATCTAAAAGTGTCATAGGCAGGCACTGAACTTTTGAAGATCTTTTTCACAATTTTATAAGTCCGTACATGTACATTTAACTAAATATATAGCAGGAAAAAACACTTTATTATTTTAATAATATTAACCAGGCAGGTAAAACATAACAGACACGTATCCAAAATGAACCTATTACTGAAAGTAACGGCAGTATTGGTTGAAAACCAAAGATATAAAGATTATGTTGGTAAAAAGGTATTAAATTTATCAGAAAGTGAATAATCAATTTTTAGCAAACTTTAGTTTCTCTTCTTGTTGTGTCTCTACTGTTTTTGCCTTTTTCTGTGCGTTTGATGTGAGCAAAAAGACGTCAATTTGAGCTTAATATGATAATACCTTTTTATCACAGAACGTCAAACAATCCCTGAATAAATTAATATTACGCACTTTTACAACCACAAATAAACAACAGTTTACTCACAAATGGCAGGTTTGAATGTCTGAATATGTTGCGTCAGAGACATTTTCCTTTAAGTGCTTAAAATAAAGAAGGTGTCAGTAAGAAAAAAAACGTTTTGTCAGCTAAAGATTTATCATTTTAGATCAGTGTTTTTCAACCTTTTTTAGCCACGGCACACTTAAATTTGACAAAAATCCCGCGGCACACCATGCATCCAAAAATTTAAAAAAAAGGAGAAACTCATAGTCTGTTTTGATTTTCAGCCCCTCTGCAATCTCACATGCATTTTTGTGATAATTGTGGTAGAAAAAGCTGGAAGTTGCAGCTGTTTTTTTAAAAGATGTAATAAAAGTTGAGTTAAAAGATTTAAAAACTGTTTGATGTGTGTTTGTTGTGGTTTCAAGACGTTAAGAGGAGAGACTCATCGTGCGCTGAGACGCTGTCACTTTAACCCAATGCATCATGGGAGATGTAGAGCAATCAGCCGCCGAACGCAGACGGACTCGTGTCTCTGAGATTCATTTTTTTTGTTCACTTTTTCTACGGTCTGATACCGGATCCCACGGAAAACTACACCGCTGAAGACGAGCTTTAGCTGGTAATTTTGTTAGAACTGAGCAACTTTATGAGCAGAATCAGAACTCAATGATTGGCGGAGACAGTTAAAGGGGCGGAACTTTTCAGAAAACAGCTGTGGCTGCAGCTAAATCGCGGTACCGTCATTCTTATCAAAATGTCTTTAAAAGAATCAAATAAACACAAAGAAAAAAGTATTTTACGATCTTTCATATTCTTAACTCCTCAGTGTTTTAACAGGGCCTGTTTGGATGAACACAGAGCTGATATCCTGGAGATGGAAAATGTTTTTAGATCAGTTAATGAGGGCAATTTCCCACGGCACACCTGGTTGAAAAACACTGTTTTAGATAACACATGAATAATTTAAATCTAGATTATATCTGTTTAGGTACCTTATTGTATCATCACAAAGTTAGTTGTTTGTTTATGTATCGAATCATGTAAGAGGGAAAGATACAACACTAATATTAAGACAGTTTATGCATCTGTGTGTCAGATCAGTTCTGGATGCAATTCGGGTGTCTCCATTAATACATTCTTCCAAAATTCGATCCTTAATTTGAAAGATGAAAGAGTAAACTTATTGTTTCAAAATGAGAGTTTTTGCCTTTGCATTTTTTTTACAATCCAATTTTGAAATTGTTTTTGTATTTTATGAAGATTAAATGTAAATGAACTTGAGTAACGAAACAGAACCCAGAAATCTCATATTAACAGATTAAAAACGTCACTTACTTTCTTCTTGGGCTGGCTGACATCCAGTTTCATGGATGAACACTTGTTCAGAGTATTCAGGCGTCTGCAAAAACAAACACATCACAGAGTCAGTGCAAGGACTTCTACACTTTCACACTATTCACTTTCTCCTAATAATTCTCCTCCTTTCCGATTTCTTCCCTACTTCCGATTTCTTCCCTACTTCTGGCTTCTAGCCTTGAACCCCCTCCCTCTTGAGGAAACTCTACAGATCCACCCACTCACTCCACTTTCAATCACTCAGGATGTGAAGATGAGCAGCTTGTTAGGCGCCTGTGCCAGCGTCTTTCATAATGGGGGCTGATGAAACCCTGATGTGCTCCTTGTTATCAGGCAAGAACATTTTAATATTTCAGACTTTTCCAACTGAAGTATTGACCAAACCCATAGAGAAGCAGACAATGACAGTACAGAATAGCTATAGTATGCAGGAGCTGGAATAAGGCAGGAATATGCTGGCATTCTTTTCCTCTGACCGTTTAACCCCGCTCCCCTGCTCCCCGAGAACCTTCCCGCTTTGAATGGTAGATCAGTATGGAGTTAATTCAGTCTCAATAATCAGAAATGCACACAACCGGTTTTACAAATGCACACGCTCCGATTCACAAATGTCATTTTATGCAAACGTGAAAAATAAATTCGGAAATACACACCCTGTGTTTCACAAACACACAGATTGTGTTTCACACATGCACACTAAATGTTTTACAAATGCACAATAAGTGTTTCTCACAAATGTGCACACTGTTTTTCACAAAAACATTTTAGAAATTCACAATAAATGTATCAGAAATGCACAGTAAGTGCTTCACAAACATGATTTTTAGGTACACATGTGATGTGAACTCACAGATCATTCGAACTGCAGAATGTGCATTCAAAATCCCGTTCTCGTTTGTGAATCTCCCCGTGTGTGTGAGAGATTTTTCTACGGTGAATATTGAGACTCATCTGACGGAGCGGGTCGACTAATCTCACCATTGGCTAGTGAATCTGTCAATCAAACTCATTGGCAAAGCAGGCGGGTTCGCTTTTAACCAATCGAATGGGCCCTTACACTCCTCACTTTCAAAGTGACGAGGGAGGGAGCTGTTCAGCACAGCAGTTGGGAGGACGCGGGCGGCAAACATGGCGGAGAGGTCTTCTGAACTGGATCAGTCTCAGCCCGTAAGTAATGCATTTATTTGATCATTCCCTCGTTGTACGTCCTGTAATGTTATTGAATACTAAGTTGAAGCGTTCTCCTTTGCCAAGTGACATGTGTGAATGCTTTATGAACACTGCAGCCGAGTCGTTTGCAGAGTACCCCCACCGCAAATTAGCTTAGCTTTGTTTTGCTTAGCCTGTGCAAGTTGTGGCTGCCTGTGAGTGAAGTTCAAGCCGGTGTCGGTTCAAGCTAGCGTCTATAGCCAATGATCTGTAGGTTCTTAACATGATTCATAAGGAACTAAGGGGAAAAGCATGCCGGATTTACAGCAGCAAAGAAAGTTTAATAAAAAGTATTGATTTGGAGACGGCGATTTGTTTAACACTGATGCTATGCTATACTAACTAGCTAGTTGTTCCGTGTGCTGCCTTTATGTAAACGCGATCCGGGTTAAAGTTAGACACAGCATTTTCACAACCCAGACTTTAAGACGGGGTGGACTGTGCAACAAAGTTAATTCATATGACATTCATGAAAACGGCATTTTTTAAATATAACATACATTGAATCCACTGATGAATAAAAGAAGCCTCATTAAGTTTCTAACGTTAGAACCCGTATTGTGCTGACCAGCCCTGTGAGATTGTGTCAGAGTGACAGCCACTAAAATCCCCGTATCTTTACTTCCAATGACGTAATGACAAGAATCCCAAACATTATGTTTTTAGGCTGTTTTGTAGTCGATAAGTAGTCACAGAAAGGGCGGATGGGAGAAATCAGCTGTCAACAGTGATTAGAGTAGAAGTTACTGTAAATATTACACACAGGCTTCCTGTGATCAGTGTCTTGTCTCTGATTTTTTTTTAAAGGTGTTCTTTACTACAAGCTCAAGTAATCATAGCAAGAGTGTTTTAAAAAATTCCCCTTTCATATATTTGAAAATTATGTAATTTAAGATCAGACAGCTAAATTATCTAATCCATGTTTGTTGTGTTTTTATTTATTCTCTAGGAATTACTGAAGCGTGACAGCGTGACAATCTTTTGTTCCTCGTGCCATCAGGCAATACAACTCTCTGGCAGGGCATCTTACAAGTAATTTCTTTTAATTTTACCCACTGATTTTCCAATTATTTACCTTTTTTTATCAATCTTTTTATTTTGTGATATTTCTATTTGTAATGCATGTGTGTTTATGTGTTTTTTTAAGATGGCCATTTTAAAAAAAATTTCCTCAGGGATTATTAAATACCCTTCTATTCTATTCTATTTCATATTTTATCATCCTATTGTATTACTGTTTTACCTGTCAATTGGGAATTTAGCATTTTTGCCGCTGTAAACATCTGTCAGTTGAAAGTATTTGTACTTGTATTCCATAGATCTTGTACCTGAGAAGATAGCAGACAACAACTGTGCAGACACCCACTTGGCCTTCTTCAGTGACGCTGTGAACGTTTATGGCTTTCCTCTGAGGTATTCATGTCATTCATAAAGAAATATTTTATTCACATATCAGGCAGTATAAGTACTTGGTTATTTGTACAAAAATAAAATTACTTTTTTTAGACTCCTCTCCATAAACAAAGGCAACTCTAAAACTTTCCCCTCATGAATAACATTTTACCCCCCCTTAACAGTCTCTCTCACCTCATTTTTTTCCCCAGTGATACATGTAACCCACTCCTGCAATTTTTTTAACCTAGAAATTCTACTTATTGGCATCATACATAAGAACATTACATTTTAAACTGATGTGTACCGTATTGGCGATGCATTTGTAATTATGTGTTTGAGACATGATTTTCATGTTATTGTCAGGGTGAGAGGAGATCACGGAGGAGAAAATGTGGGCATAGCCGAGTTGATGCTCACAGTACGTACAACTGACACAAACGGCTTCATTGTGGGAAAAGTGTACACACAATCAACGGTGAGTTGAACCTAGTTTTAGAAGCTTTAATATATACACAGGGCTCCAGACTGCGTCCATTTGGTCGCATTTTGCGACCAAAATTTGAGAGTGTGCGACTGAATTTTACACCCAGTCGCACATGTGCTACCAGTAAATTTGCCTCCTCCACCCTCCGTATTTTTTATACATTAAACATGAAAGGAGCACGTCAATGATCGATGAAATGAGAGATGAAATCATCAATGAGACGCGAGCGCACACGCACGCAGGCAGACACACACACTCGCGCGAATACTCATGAGACTGGAGCACACGCGAGCACACACTCGCGTTTCATTGAGTGATGCCTGAGGCGGCCAATGCGTGTGAGAAGAATAGGGAAAGTCACTGCAAGTGGCTAAAATATGTGGAGGGGCGGGGCCTAGAGATAATCGAGCGCGCGTAAACATCCGTGGGAAGGAAACGGAGACAAATATCATCACAACTTGATATGTGCGTCTGAGCTATGAGCAAGCGAACTATTGATTCGTTCTTCCGACCTGCAGCTAGTGTACCAGTGCCAGAGTGTACAGCAGGGGTCTCAAACTCGCATGAAATCGAAGCTGCAGCGAGACTGAAAGAGACCAGGAATTAGGAGTTGTCCTTAACATTCAATTTCGTTTTAATATGCCTCTCCCCCTAAGTATGAGCTGTGATATTACATCTTTTATAATTATTTTAATGTTTTGTAATGGATGTAGCCTTTTTTTAATCAGTTGGTATTTTAAATTATTTTAATTGATCAGTGAACTACAAAAAACCCATCAGGACGCATGTCCCATAATGCATTGTTTTTTAGTCTGTAGGGCAGCTTTTAGTCAGTTCAATACTAAATTTCCAGCTGCGTTCGCTCTGATTGGTGTCTTGCTCTCACCCCTTTCTCGTGATATTTTTGTTTTGATTGACAGGTGATGTTGGAGCAAAAACAAAAATATACGTCACACACCAGGTGATCTGTGCAGTGTTGCGTCCATCTGGGTGATCTCAAACACGCTTATTGTGCATCTTGGCTGAACCTATTTGGTGTCACCAACATGAATTTCCATCCTCTAATATTTACATACATTTAAGTATTGTTTGAAACTGTGAAATTACGAAAGGTTACTACGGTAATCACTTGTTACTAAAAACTTTTTTTTATTCTAAAAGTATGGTATTTTTTTTACTATTTTTACTTAGTTGTACTGTCGTGACAGCGATGGTGCTGTCAGTTTACCTTCATGTTGCATCTTCAAAAGTGCAGAATAAAATATGACACTGAATTAGAAACAGCACATTGTAATTTCTGCATCTATTATTAAAGTATTTATTTGTAATACAGTGGAAATTAGTAGATTTGGTTAGAATGTTGATTTACGGTATGCGCCCCTAAATTTTCTGGTTGTGCCCCTAAAATTTTCAGTTAGGGGCCACTGTGCTCCTAGTGAAAAAAGTTAGTCTGGAGCCCTGATACATAAAAGTGAATGATGTATTAAAAATAAATCTGACAATATAATATTTATTTTTGCTTTTTTTCAAATACAGGATTGAGCTCCTCTGGTGTGATGTCTTCGTGAGTGTTACTGGTTTATATTACAACATCCTGCACTCTCCTGAGGACCAAGACTTGCTCAATATCAGTCACATCACGTATTCTGCTGCCATTACATTTTTCTACCACGCATTCAGGCCAGTTTGGATGTCTTTAGTGACGCGTGGGACAGCCATCCAATCAGGACGGAGCAAAGCATGACACCAAATCAGCTGTGGCAGTTGGGCTTGACCCAGAACCCTGTTTCTGATCCCCGGGTAAATGCTTTATTTAATCTCACTGTACTGGACAACTGATTTGTGTGCAGTTTGACTAAAGTGGAAAGTATCAAGAAGAGTATCATGAAATCATAATGACTACAGTGAATTTTCATCGAAAATGAATGAAAAGGATTATTGTTGTGTGGTGCAAACAATTTCCCTAAATTGTTTGTTTGTAGGAAGAATAGCACATCTGCAAGTTCAAAATGCATCACAATGCATGGCATTATGAGCCATCAGATGTACTAATGTCACTACTTTGTTAAGGTTCACTTATTTGCAAATTATAAACAGTTATGGAGATATGAGGTCTGCCTGCCAGCAACAATATAAGTTATTATTAGTCGGTCACTGTTCCTACATAATCTAAAACACAAAAAAAACAGTGCTGTTCATAAACAGTATCTTTTTTTTTTTTTTTTTTTGTCAGGGTATGCTGGTTCCAGAGATTGAATGGGAGGAGAGTGGATCCATGACTGAACCTCATCCTGGGATCAATGTCCTGGTATGGGACAGTCCTCTTCTGGGTCCACAAATGTTGGAACTGCAAGACGACATCAATCCATTGTGGAATTCAGACCGTTTGGGAGTGGACCTACATCTTTACTGTCCAGTGTGTTTAGAACTTAATTTAGGCGACATAATTACATACAGAAGAAGAGAGACTGAGGGGAGCAAGACAGAGTTCAAATCAATACTGCTGTATTGTTCAAGGGACTTCATTGTATGTAAGGAAGTTATGAAAATTAGTTCCAGTTTAAATAAAATTCAAATCAGTAGAGATTCCACATTTGCTTAAATTTTGATGTTTTAATCTGTCCATGTTTTCTCTGAATTTTACTCTGCAATAAAGGGTGAATGTTTGCACTTTGTTGTTCTATGACCATCTTTTGTTGTTTAGTATTTAACCAGCTATAAAACCCAGAGAGATGAGGATCTTTTTTGCAAGGGTGACCTGGCCAAGAGGTGTATATGTATATGGTTACAATATAAAATCAATGACATTTGAGTTATTAAAAAAATAAAATTAAGGTCAAGCAAAGTGACTTCGGGCTGAGCAGGGGATGTGTATTGGGTATCTGTGATTGACAGTGAGATGAACTTGAGGTAATGTAGTCCCATGTGGTACGGAGCAAAGTGATGCCAGTTTCTCCACAGAACCTACTGTGGAAGTTGCAGGTTTTTCTCCTCCACCTTCATATGATCAAAACCGTGTCTGAGTGTTGAAATGACGCTAGCATGAAAGCTAAGAGAATAACGTACAAACAATCCCGAGTGAAACATTCATTTTAAATCTCATGACCAGTACAGAGTTCGATGGATTCAATGTCAACTGCATTCAACCACTGTTGCCTTGCTTCCAGGTCCACTGAAAAGTTGCACAAGCCAGTAATTTTTGACAACCGAAGGCAATAAACCGACAAGCCATGCTAAGGCTAACACGCTAACGACCGACTGGTACAGAATCAAATATGGGCGGGGCTTTTGCCACCCGCAGAAAGCGTAGAGAAAGTGTAAGGGGCCATTCGATTGGCTAAAAGCGAACCCGCCTGCTTTCCCGATGAGTTTGATTGACAGATTCACTAGCCAATGGTGAGATTAGTTGACCCGCTCCGTCAGATGAGTCTCAATATTCACCGTAGAAAAATCTCTCACACACACGGGGAGATTCACAAACGAGAACGGGATTTTGAATGCACATTCTGCAGTTCGAATGATCTGTGAGTTCACATCACATGTGTACCTAAAAATCATGTTTGTGAAGCACCTACTGTGTATTTCTGATACATTTATTGTGAATTTCTAAAATGTTTTTTGTGAAAAACAGTGTGCACATTTGTGAGAAACACTTATTGTGCATTTGTAAAACATTTAGTGTGCATTTGTGAAACACAATCTGTGTGTTTGTGAAACACAGGGTGTGTATTTCCGAATTTATTTTTCACGTTTGCATAAAATGACATTTGTGAATCGGAGCGTGTGCATTTGTAAAACTGGTTGTGTGCATTTCTGATTATTGAGACTGAATTAACTCCATAGATCAGGGGGCTGGGGGCTGATCAGATCAAAGCCTTGGTGACTGAGAGAAATGGCGAGTTTATTGAGGATGCAGCTCAGACATCTGAAGGATCAATGGGTCATGAAGTTCGTACCGACACAAAGGCTCAACCAGGTCTCGGTCCAGAAAGTCGTGGTCTCTTTTAACCGAGGAAATGTCGATTGGAAACTGGGAATCTGGGAAGAAGGAGGGTGAAAACAGGTTTAAAAATGAATAACCAACAAGAAGGGTGGAGTGTCTGTGACGTAGCTCACTGTGAATTGGAATTTTACTAAACGAAATCCACAATCTGACACACGTGGATCCCCAAAGGAGGCTTTTATTGTGGCGAGTCTCTAAATGAGTCTGCAGGCGTTCTGTTAATCCTCTACAACCTGACTCAACAGCTTTTCTCAGAGCACCGCTCTGTGTGTGTGCCTGCTGGGGTGTGTGTGCGATGCTGTTAGGAAGGCCCACTGGATTTTGAGAATTTCGTCTTTGATTACTGAGCTCGTTTCCTGTTTGTGCTTCATCTGTGTGAGAGCTGATGATCAGCACATGAGCAAACGCCTCTGGGTTTACAAGATAACGACGGATAGCAACAAAAAGGGAAGAAGGGAAAAAAAAGCAGTTGAACTAAAAAAATTAAAAAAGAAACATTTTAGGAGGGAGATGATTAGAAAGAAAGAGGCGAGGAAACAAGAAAAAAGGTGGGCGAAAGAGAAAAAGAAAGAAAAAAGACAAGCTATGAGAGTCCCAGTAGTGATAACAAGGCCTTTCCCATGACCCCTCCCTCTGGACAGGAACTGAAGCCTGGAAATAGAATGTAGCGGCCCAAAAGATTTGAATATGGAGCAATGGAAGAGGGGGGGAGAGAAACATGGATGATGGAAAAATACAGCATTGAGGATAAACAAAAGGAGTTCTTAGAAGGCAGAGGCTGTGTGAACTAAGGCAGCTGGATAAAAGCTGGACCTGAGCCACTTTTTGTGAGCTACCTTCATAGAGCTGTGCGTACTGTGGAAATCCAGCTGCTCGAAGCCAATCGCATGCCTCCTTAGCCTCAATCTCTGTAAGAAAAAATGGGGTGGGGTGGTGGTGGGGAGAAAAAGAATCATTTATTTATTTATTTATCTTTATGAAACTTCACAGCTCCTGATCATTTTTTTCATACAAATCGCTTCCAGATGCAAATGCTAATAAAACGAGCATGAAGCACAACATTGTGCTTGTGTTTGTCATCCTGACATGAACATTTTTAGAATACAGGGGAGGATCATCTCCGGGATTTATCTTTCCTCTGGGAAATAACTGGAATGATGAGACTGGAAAAGTTGGAATATAGTCAGGAAGGGAAAAAAATCCAATGACTTCAACACATTAAAAAAAAAAAAGATTCATTTAGTGTTTAACTGTCCCATCGCAAGTTAGATCCACTCTGATGTCTTATCAATGGGAGCACACATGGAACCACATCCCATCAGGCACTGCTGCAAGAGGCATTTTATAGGCTTTTCTTTTACTACTTTTTTCCGCTAACATACAGTATGTATCCCACATAATGTTAAACAGGCAGGCTGAAACGCGTGTGTGTGCGCATTCCCTGATGAAGCAGACACTTGTTAAACTGCTCTTAAACTGTGCTGATGGAATAAAAAGAAACCAAAGATCACCTTAAATAGCAAAAAACGAAGGCAAAAATTGGCAGAAACATTTAGTATTTATTAAAAGACAGAAAAAAGTGAAAATGATGTAAATGTAGCAAATACATGGACAATTCAATTGAAATGGTTTCAATCTGAGGCTCCTGCAATTAGTTTACATCTCTAACAGGTTAACCCTATTGATGCAAATATGCATCAATCCACTTCTGCTCCAAAATTGCCCCCGTTTTGGCAATCCTTGAAAGGAAAAACACAACATTGGCCAAAATACAAAACAAAAAACAAAAATCCATTTTTTCAGGAAAACACAAAAATGTGTTTCAAATATTCCAGTCAAGGTTGGAGGTTTTTGTCTTGCGACATTCATGTCATAAAAAGGGCAGGATTTTCTTGCAGATATCCTTGTTCTGCAACAATTAATGTAAGAACTCTAATCTAAAAAATTTCCATAAGAGGTTTTGTATTTTGGCCATCAACAACTGATGCTTATTTCATTGCTGAAAGTAAAGTCTGGAATCAAATTAAAACTCTCATTTTTCCATTTTGTTTTCTCCTGTTAAAGTTTCTATGACGACAACACAAGCATCCAGCCTTCCTTCAAAGCTGACACTAAAAACCAAAAATATTCGTACAGAGGATTTTTCTGGCTCTTCAAAACAGACAGCCGAGACATAAAAGTGTAACTCCGAACCATTCCAAAATCCCACATTTCACCTTTATAACTTACTGCAACTCCTCATGGTGAGGCGATGAGATGCTCCTGGATCTCCTTATCTTAGAGTGAAGTTCGCTCTCCATCCCGCGTCTCAGGCATTTACTGCTGTGGAGCTTTTCTATCATCTGGCTCAGTACTTTCTTCTTTACTGCCTTATGGTTACAGCTCTGCCTCTTTCGCCCAGCCTGCCTTATTCAAGCTTCTGCTTACCTCTCATTTTCTCCTCAACCTCCTCTTTTTGCTTTTTTATCTTTTCTCTGATCCACCAACATCACATACCAAATTCTGCTTTGGGTAGAATTTCTTTTCTTGAACTTTCTGATTTCTTTCTGCACCTTTATGCCATCCAAAGCCTTACTTTTTTCAGCTTCCTTTCCAACTTGCTTCCAACATCTTCCTGCTCAAATGCTCCCATCTTTCCTCTGATAAACCATCTAAAAACAACTTTCTTAGACATTTCCTTTTATCCCTCCATATCTTTCACGGAAACCTCCTCATTCCTTCTTCCTCCCAGCTCCGCTGAGAAAGTCCACATCTTCTTTGCCACTGCCAGAATTGATGTTGCCTCATCGCATTCATGCAGAAAATCGCTGATGTTGACGTCAGCCAGAAACTTGGCGGCCGAGAGCCGCTGTTCTCCTACTTCACATGGCAAATGAAGCCACTGGCTGGCTATGACTGAAGGACGCTGACCTCTGCTTTCCTGAATTATCAGAACAATGTGTGGGAGAATGTAGTTTATGTCCACACACACACACACACATGCAGCACACTCACTAGCATTTACATCAGCACAGATGTTGCCCCCAGTGACTCAGAAAAAGGGAAAAAGGATGAGACAGTCCGACGGCTGGAGACCTTGTGGGAAAACCAGAGGGAGGAAGACATACCACACCAGCTGTTTATTTACTAAAAATGAGCCTGGAGGCATCTAACACTTTAAAAAAAATAATGATTAAAGAAAAATGCAAGTTAAAAAGCTTCCAGTTTAGAAATTGAGCTGGAAACCCCACCAGAAGAGAAAAGAGTAGGTTCTGCACACCACTAAACTGGAGTTTTTGAGAGAAACATCAGGAATAAAAAAGTGAAAAATTATGCAAAACAGAAAATCCTGCTCTTAAAATCTGGCCCTCAGGCTAACAGCAACTTCAAACATTTAAAGTCCCAGCTCCGATCACCTTTTGATCTATTTTAAAAGTGTTCCATGAATTGTGGTTTTGCTGTTTTTACCCAAAATAAAACTTAAAAAAAACCAACAGTTTTGTCTTCCAGGACACAGAGCAGCAGTAGTTCATTAGAAATTCACCTTCAAGTTGTTGGCGTGGAGCAACTCTTCCCTGTTACTGACAGCTTGGAGCAGGGAGCTTGTGGCCCGCCCAGTGTATTTTGCTATGTCACAAATAGGCTTTTTCCAACCGCATTTTTTTCATCTACTCCTGATTCACAATGATTTGAATGACAGAATACTCAGAAATGCAATTTTTAGCTTAATTTTCTTTATATATCTCCTTCATCATCAGAAAGGTGCAACAAGGACATGTTAAAAACAATATTTTCATCAGTGTAGGTTTTTGCATCATGGTTCCAAAACATTACACTACAAAAACTCAAAACCTTCCCAAGTATGCATTTGTCTATGACTAGTTTTTATATATTTTTACATTTAATTTTGTTCAAAATTTCCTCACTAGTAATTGCACATGAAGATGTAATGACTTGTTTTAGGACAATAAATCTTGAATATCTTAATGAGTCATTTGATCTAAAAAAAACAAAAGTAAAATCTCTAATTAAACAGGCGGCCGTGGTGCAGTGGCAGGGCAGTCGACCTCTGATTGGAAGATTACAGGTTCGATTCCCACCTTGCCTGCCCATGCATTGAAGTGTTCTTGGGCAAGACACTAAACCCCACCTTGCCTCTGGTGCCAGTGTTCGGCAGCGGAGCCGCCATCAGTGTGTGAATGTGTGTGTGAATGGATGAATGGGACTGTGACT
This sequence comes from Oryzias latipes, assembly GCF_053564925.1. Lineage (NCBI taxonomy): Eukaryota > Metazoa > Chordata > Actinopteri > Beloniformes > Adrianichthyidae > Oryzias > Oryzias latipes. Next base: position 10,870,370 of record NC_136250.1, on the reverse strand, counting down.
ATAAAGCACTTTGGGCCTTTGAGCGCTATTTAAGTATACGCCATTTACCATTTTTTTCTTACCTAATATAATATTTTTATTTGTGATAGTTAGCTGTCTTTTTTTCAAGAAACAAACGTGGCTGATTTGGGGAAACTTGAAAGTTTTATTTGACTTGTATCATTTACATAAAATCTTTCAGAAAAATGTGTGATTCTAGTTTTCAATATGATTATAGCGTAGAAATAAGGACAGTTGGACAGTTGTAGTACCTAAAATGGGACAGATTTGGGAGAAAATGTATACGGTCCATACTATAAAGAAAACACATTTTATGAGAAATAAATGCTTACTTTAGGACAAGTTCCAATTATCAGAACAATATTTCTAAACATGAGTGTTTATGGCTAATTTCAAGACTCCGGGGATGAGCAATATTCCTGCATGTTCTCCAACATACGTACCCTGGCATGTTCTAATTGGCTGGACTCACCTGAACCAGGTATTCAGTCATGAGTAGAGCTTGGATATCTGGAAATAATGCAGAACAAGCCCTCGAGGCCTGGAGTTTTCCATCTCTGATTTTGTCTTAAAAGGGCAGGAAATCTCAACTTGTTTTAAAAAAAATCTTACAAAGAAAATTTTCTATTAATTCTATGAATTTTTTGACTGTTACTCCATGTGTTTCTAGAAACACATGGAGTAACAGATTTAGCATGCAGTACATGAAATCTGCATCGATTTGATGTAAAGCCGTTGTCGTTCATAAATCTTTTTTTTTTTTTCTAAAGTGTGAACTGACATGATTTCTTGCAGTGTTTATGCAGTGTGCATTTCTGTTTGTGCTGAAGACAAGAGACAAAAGCATCGGCCAGATTGAGAACAAAGTGCTGCTATTCATTTGTGCTGAATTGAATCAAATGAATTAGCTCCCAAACGTGCCACAAGTAGGCCACAATGCACACAGTCAGGCTCAGTTGATCGAAGCGGGTAGTTCTGTGAGGCTGACTGTTTTAGGCGTCCACAGGGGGGGCAAAGGCAGCACCACTTAACTCATTTCACAGCAAAAGGTGCCGGCAGTGTTACAAAAGAAACCCGATCCATGCAAGCCCTTGATCCCTTCTGAAACTTTATTAAGAAACTTTTCTTCCATTTCCTGCCTTTCATCTACCTCCACTAACCGTGACTTTCGGAGGGCCTTTTAATCTGTGTTATGTCTGCTCAGCGGCGGGTCAAAAGCACCCTAAAGAGTTGTGACATCATTTCCTGCTCTAAATTTCCCATGCGCCCAGAGCAGCAGAAGTCAGTGGGACCTAGCTTTGGTAAATGCGCATCAAAGAAAAAAGCAGTTTTGGTTAAAATTGGTGTCTTTTTGAGATGTCTAAAAAGAAGTTTCGTATGCTAAACACACAAAGAGCCTGGGTATCATATAAGCATTTAGCTTCTTGTGTTTAAAGGTCTAGAAGAGCAGTGAAGAAGACAGAGGAGTAAGAAGAAGGGAGGAAATTTGAGGAAGAATATGTTTTTCTTTTCTCATGTGACTCATCTATGACGATGGTCAGCCTTCAGGAACGCACAGCTAGAGAAAATCAATGCTGGAATAAAATCACTGCAGAGTCAGTCATGGATGTCCTCCCTAATGAGGGCTGATGTGTTTACACAGATCCCGATATTCAAAGTTTGACTAAATAAAATAATTCAATTAAAACTGAAATGTGGGTTAAAATTAATGATGTTAATAATAAGCATCGAGAGGCAGATTTTTAGTTTTAAAGAAGACGGAACAGACGTGCAGTGTGTGATTATCATGACACATTTTCTCCAGCAGAGGGAGCTGCAGAGAAGTGATGGAACAGTGTCCGCCAATCACAGTCGATTTTTGTGGTATGGCTTATGGCTACAGCTGCTTAAAAGGCACCACATGAACATGTGGCAGCCTTTTCCCCACTCTTCCTTTTTGTATTGTTTATTGACAAGTGAGTACAGGGACATTTGTGCTGTCAGCTTTGACAGACCAATACAGTCTGACACAGAGGTTGCAGCTCCTTTCCTTGCAAAATATTGAAAAAGAAAAGACATTTTTTATTGTAAAAGTAGATTTTGTAAATGATCATTTCAAAAGTAAAATTAACCTTGGGTTTGTATCTTTAAAATATAAAAAACAACTGTCAAGTTGAAAATACTTGTAAAAGGATTCAAAACCCATCTTTGGCACTTTTTATTATTATTATTATTATTGTTATTGTTTGATGCGTTTAAGTGTGTTTTAACTTGTCTTTTGTGCAGCCTCCTTGAGGGCTCTGAAAGGCGCTTTTTAAAATAAAAAATTGTTTTACGTAATAATAAGAACGATTATTTTCAAGAAAAACATACTTAAGGCTAAAGACTCTTTCAAGAACGACTGTTGTTGATCTGCAAAACATAGATTCACTTGTTCCGATATTTTTTTTTGTTAAACTGATGCTCTTTGCTGAAAACACCCTGAGCAGTTAAAGAGTCAAACCCTTTCAAACAAAGATGAAGGAATTGTATTTTTGTATGTTCCAACAACATTTACCACAAATGAAGAAACTTCCTAATTTTAAATGTATGGGTTACATTTTAAATATGTTCCTCAAAATATAGAGTTTATATAAATAGTCCATTGTAGAGATGCATAAAAACAAAACAAAAACAAAAGAAAATCAGCAAATTTTTGTTCTACCCTTGATTTTATTTTGAAAAATAATGCTGTCATTTTTTTAACTCTTTTCTGTAATCTAAAATCAAAATTTTTGACCAAAAAAAACAAAGAAAAACAGCACAACATTAGATTAAAATTGTTTATGGAGGTGTGTGTTCAAGGTCACAGCGAAAAGAGAAGAACTGTTTTAATTAAAAAGAAGAAGGATTTCAAGTTAAAGCAGTCATGCAACCACCAGGACGGGCACAAACTTGCATCTCTACCTGCATTCCTGACATATCTACTTTTTGTTTTTACACATTTGATATTTGGCTTGTGGAGGAAAGCTCATGGTTAGTCTGGGGTGACACAAAAGCGAGACTTGACATGTTTCTGTCCACTCTCTGAATCCATTTAAAAGAACAAGATTTTGCAGATATGAAATCAGCACAAACAATCTTCGGTGTTTAAGAGTCTGACAACTGCTGACATTTGAAACACTTAAAGAGAATTTATCCTGGAGAAAACAAGAATCCAGAGCTCAGAATCTCTGTTTCATCACATGTGTGGAGCCCCGGAGAAACAAGAGTCATGTGACAGGAAGGAAGTGACCAGATGGGTAGGTGGGATGCAGACGAAAACAAAAACACTCAAGATCTCTTCAGTATGTTATGACTCAATCTGGATGTTTAAAAAAAAAAAAGCATTCTGGTGTGGATGCAAGTCTGAGTCAATGTCTACACAACTGTCACTCTGAGGAGTCCCGTACTACTACTGATAAAGAATGATTCCTAAAAGGGCAAAACAAAGCAGAGACAGAAATGCTTTGGCACAAACCGCTATGGAATAGATCAAATAATGACTAAATCTACAACAAACAGAGTCTCACATGGAAAAAAAATATCGGCAATCAGTCGCTTCCTTCCTATGTTTTATAAACGAACATCAAAGCTTTCGTTGTGGGCTGTCCCAGAATGGACAAAAAGCAATAAGGCGTTACTCCATAACTACATTAAAAAAGGAGGAATAGGTTCAACCACTTTTTCTTCCTTTTATTGTCAGACGATAATTTAGAGATAAAGAGATTGTTATAATCAAGTTAAAATTGATTGAGTCTTTTCATGTTTTACATTTATCTACCTTGTGCCATCCTCCGCAGCAGCTGCTGGCGAGCTATGATGCGGGAGAGCCGCAGGGCAGAGCGCCGTCGGGGCGTGTCTCCTAGCCTCAGGTAATGGTCCTGGCCATCAGGTGTCATGACCTCCAGGCAGGTTCCCTCACTGGCACAGTCTCCATCGCTTTCAGAATCGTGCTCCCCCTTGGCACCAGGGTTCACATTGCTCAAACTATCGATCTCCATGCTCCCGCTGCGTGTGAAATCAGTCGGGTTTTCAGCAGATTCCGTGTCAGCAGTCTCTTCTGTGATCTCCAGTCCTTTGCCAGTTCCTCTTGCAGCGTCCACGGGTTCCATGTTGCCGTCTATACCCTCCTCCTCCTTCCTTGGTGAATTGACCTCTCCTCTGACAGCATGCTGAGGCAGACGCCCTGTCTCCATTCACATCAGCTGTCCATCACCTTCAGGTCCTCTCCACTCCGATGACTTGCTGTGTGAGCACTCCCCGGGAATTCTTTCCTCTAACATGTCTTCACTGGAAACCACCCGCCCTCCTCCGCCTCCCTCAAGAGTCGAACAAGCGCTTCATTGCACCACCTGACTCCGATGACAATCCTGGTCCCCCCCCCCACCCCCCACCCCCCTCTGTGCCAGGCCCACTGCTCAGCTGAGATGGGAGGAAGATAAACTCTTCGCCTGGATCATGTGACCAGCGGCCTGCTTGCTGAAGTCCTGCCATAGAAACTACGCGCAGACCTGCAGGCGGACATGCAAATGTGCGATAAAAATGGAAAACAAATGACTCTAACAGCCATATCCTTACATGAAATAAGGAAGGAGCAGAACAATAGAGAGTATGTGGGTGTGTGAGACTGAGCTAAGGAATGCATGTATGTCAGAGCAAAGCCATTGTTCCCCCTGCAGAGGAGGACTGCAGTGCAAAACGGAGAAATGTCCACAACATCACGTTTACGCAGCAAAGCAGATGATCTCTGCATCCTGCAGATTATCTGATTTCACTGGAGTTTGAGAAGCTGCGGAAGAAGCTGAGAAGCTCATTCAAAGTCAGTAAAAAAAAAAACTATTTGATTTGATCACGCTGCCCTCTGGAGGAAACTCAAGGGAACTCGACTCCAGAAGAACATCATAGATCTTAAGAATTCTGCAACTATTTTTTCTAGTAAGGGGGAAACAGACGCCCCAAAAAAGTTCACAAAAAGCCAAGTTCTGCATCCTGCTGATCCAGCCCACAACAGGCAGTACAGTAATGTCATCCTGGGCTAAACATTAGTGTGTAAGTGGAGCCCAGGGCTGGGCTGTAGTGAGCAGGCAGTAATGTTCTGTGATATCCATCATCTCCGCTTGGTTACAGCATGCCAAGACAAGACAGGAAGCTAAAGACGAGACTGAAAAATTACTTTTGGGAAAGTCGAGATAAACTGCGTTTGCTTCTCCAAACCAAACAGCAGCAAATGTGATGCACAAGTAAAAAAAAATGTCTGGAACTGTTTAGCTTTAAGGATGTGTTTCAAAGAATGGTTTTGGTTGGTAAGATCTTCTCTGTAGCTGCATAATTTTACCAATTTATGCATCAGTTGTGTGATTTTGTAGTGAAGTTCTGTCCATTTAGTAAAATCATTTCTGTCGTGTCAATAACCAGTGGTTAAAATTTGAACCAACTGACAGAAAAAAACGCACAAAAATGGGAATTAGAAGACAAATATATCCCATCTTTTTCTTTTTAACCAATAAGAACCCGGACCCATTTCTTTAAAATCAAATTATGAGCATTTTGGACCACAGAATCAATTTCTGATATTTTTCTGTTACACTGATGTCACCATGAGTTAAAGACCCACTCCAATGAAAACAACATTTTTGGTGTTTTGAACAGTTTTCTTGTGACCTTTTTCTGATGGATATATAATAAGAAAGCAAAAAAATAGCATTTCTTTATCAGAAGCAGACAAAAAAAAACGATGTTTGAAAAAATTTAGACGTGACGAGGAAGCTACATTCAGAAGGTCACAAGCTCCCTGCTCTGCTCCATTCTGATGCATCCACTTGTAGACAAATAGATCCACGTACATCTTTTTTTCCCTCGTATGAGCTGGTATCTGGCTCTAAAACTGCACGGCTGGATAGTTCCAATATTAATCAAAATTTTTGTTGCACCAGTAGTGTTAGGTTTTGGGTGAAGGAGTGTAAGCAAGTCAGAGAGCACGTAAATATATCGATGGGAAATGGAGACGGACTTGCTCCATGGCAACAGTCCTGCTCACAACTCAGAGGCGAGTTTCTCATGCTACAGCCGTTCTGCAGAAAACTATTCTAGAGAATGACACCGGTTTTTGATTTTTGGCTAAAAACACCTCGAGACTTTAAGCACAGAATTTAAAACCTTAGAGACTAATTCAGAGTAGGAGGGGAAAAAATTAATTTAAAAACTGTGAAATAAAGTAAGAGTAGGAACCATTTGGGCAGAAATAGTTGAGATAAAGACATGTTTTTTTTTTTTTACATAAATCCCTTTTTCTGACTGCATCTATGCTTTCTAACAAACAAACCCACACACACAAACACTCGCCAACAGAAAATCTAAGACCCACAAATCCTGATGATTGGAAAAGCTTCACCCCCACTGTTAGTCTGGCAATCTGCGGAATTACAATCAAATCCAGGATTTAACACTTTTCACACAAAAACAAGACGGCAATGTGAGCCAAGTTATTTTCAAACTTACCCAATACCACTACTACAACGTTCATGTATTATCAACATCCATGTTGGATTCCAATAAAGGTGGTAAACCCAGAAGTCAAAGTGAAAACATTTTTCTGACCTGGAAACTTCTTTGGCCTGATGGATTTTTGGTAGAAATATTGATCAGCAGCATGACTGTATAAGGCCAGATGTGCACATTGTAAGGATTTCCCCCACCATCAAATCTGACCCAGACAGATGTGAAGTGTGAGCCTCTGAGCTGATGGGTTAAACATTTGGGGTGATGGAGGGCTGGAAGGAAGGAAAGGGTTTGGGGGGGGGGTTTGGCTGAAAAACAAGGAAAAGTGAGAGGAAAGAGGATTGGGGACACATGCCCTCTTGACTCCCAATTTTATGCTGTTAGAATGACAATCTTCTTATCAGCAGTAGCTGTTTGGGTGATCCGTCTGCGCACGTGAACATTTGCTCTGATTCCAGTGGTCAGCTGTGGATTCCTGGTTGTAAAAGCAGGAATGCTTGTGGTTTAATTTATCTGAGTGGCGTACATCTCAGTAATTGCATTAAACTGGACAGACAGCTGCAGCCCCCCCCCCCCCCCGCCCCCCTTCACTCTGACGCACAGCCAAACCGGATTCTGCGCATCCAGACCTAGAATTCAAATATATCTAAAACCCACGACGAAACCAAATTTGATCAAATTTCATCAACTTCCGCCCTTAAATAACAGAACTGAAGGGTATCTGAATCCCCTCTGCTCTGCCTCCCACAGCGCATGCCTGCGCTTTTGAGAACTAAATTTGACAATGACCTTCCCAAAATATTCGGGGCGCACGTTGCGCATGACGATCCGGGCGTGTGGGGGACATAACAGCCCACTCAGACCACCGGAGACAAACTTCTATTGGTAAACAGTCCTGGCATTGCAAGCGTAAACGCAAATAATGGCAAACAGCCAGACAAGCACAAGTTAAACACTTGTAAATAAAAGATCTTCGCTGCGTCTGTTCCGCCGCTGCCGTTATCTGCGGTGATAGACTGCATTCCACATTTGAGCGCTGCTTCCTTTTTTGGTTCTCTGACCTGCCAGCCGCCTCTCCCGGACGTTTCTCCACAGCAGATCCCAAGCCTTGGACGTGGACTCCCGCAGCTGCTCGCTGATCGACCGCCGCAGCTGAAGTTTACTGGCAGACTTCCTCTGGGTGGTCATTGCGGCGCCGCCGGACTCATTATATTCCCCCTGAAAGCAGCCCCGGATGGATCGGCTCACTATGGGATCCTCCGCTGCGTTAAAGCGCACGCTGAGACGGCGTGCGCGCGGGCTGCCGCAATAGTCGCCACTCCTACACCTGGTAAAAAGCACCAGCAGCAGCTCCACGGCGCTGCGTCACCTTCCTGCACCAGCGGAGGCGGGCGCGGAGCCCTTACGGCCGGGATGTGGAGCCACAGCGGAGAGCCCAGTCTAAGTGATCCAACATTTCCCCCACAGTCCTCTGCAGGGCCAAGGTGCAGAGACTAAGTTATGCACGTGAGGCAAAAGCCAGATGTGAGAGGCGGTCTCCCCCCTCCTCACCTCCCTTATGGTGAAAGAGTCTCTCACACAACTCACCAAACCTACACTTTCTCCACGACGCGAACCCACCCACTCATCCAAACAAGGATCTCTTTCAATCCCCTTGATGCTTCCTAATAACAGTCATTCCCGCACGCAAGCACAGATTCTCCACTGTGTGCTGCACAAAACATACTTCTGATGCAGAGGAGGGGGAGTCATTCATCTGAATTGGGGGGGGGGGGGGGGTGTCAAATAATTTTGCATTTCTCAACGTAGTAAATTCAATTAACAGCAAAATTTGTAATTTAAAGTCCCCCTCCAATCATCTCCTGATCTATTTTCAAAGCGTCACCAGTGAGCTTTTAATTAAGTTTACACCATTTTTAGCCTAAAAACCCTGTATGGCTTTCCAGGACAAAGTTTCTAGGTAGAGCTGTTGGCTCAGAGCAACACCGCCCCTCTTCCCATCACCCATAACAGAGCATTCCATTAACATGCCCTCCCACTGGCTTACAGCCTCTCATCCTCCCCCAATTTAACATTAACGGTGCAACAAAAATGGTGAGCAATATTGGAGTGATCCAGCTGTACAGTTTTGAGCCAGACGCCAGCTCGGATGAGGGAAACCAAGACACACATCACGTCATTTTCAAGTGGATGTATCAGACTGGAGCTTGTGGCCTGCCTGGTGTATTTTATGTCACAAATACAATCCTTTTCAAACTGCTTTTTTTTCTGCTCCTGTTTCACAACAATTTGAATAAAGAAATACTTGTCATGACTATAGAACGACTGAGACCCAGATGCTGAAACCCGGAATGAGACACAGGACAGAGATGTCTTGGCGAGAAGGTAGATTTAATATGAGGGCCAGACAGGTAGGTATCTGTTACTGGAGGTCCGAGAATGTAACTGCGGCTCGTGGCGTCACTGGTGGAACTGCTCGTTCGGGTCTGGAGTCGGCAGCGTGAGTCCGTCTCGTGAGGCAGCTGGTTCGGCAGAGGCTCGTGGTGAGGATGAAGGGACCAGACCAGTAGAGGAGTCCGGATTACGGCTGCTGTGGGTGACCACTCGTGGCTGAGGTTTCCTGGAGACAGGTAAGACAGCATATGTTAACTACTTGGCTTAAGGCAAGGCAACAAAGCATGAACTTGACGTGAGGCCAAATATGCACCATCAGGGGCAACGGACTGGCGTTGAATGAAGATCCTGGAGCTCCTTAAGAAGGCAGGTGTGTCGATGAGGTGAGTGGAAGCAGCTGGGGATAATCAGGAACCAAGCGGAGAGGAGAGGGGGAAGGAGTCTGACAGAGGCACCATGACAGTACCCCCCCCTCAACGACCGCCTCCAGGCGGTCAAGGGCGGCGATCTGGGTGGGCCCGGTAGAAATCCTCAATGAGCGAGGGGTCCAAAATGAGAGAGCGGGAAATCCAGGAGCGCTCCTCCGGCCCGTAACCCACCCAGTCGACCAGGAACTGGAATCCGCGACCCCGACGGCGGACATCCAGGATCCGATTGACGTCGTAAGCCGGAGCACCGTCGATGAGCCGGGCGGGTGGCGGGGAAGCGGACGGCGGGCACAGAGGACTGTCCAGAACTGGCTTGATCTGGGAAACATGAAATGACGGGTGAACTTTCAGAGCCTTGGGAAGACGGAGTCGGACGCAGGTGGGGTTGATGAGTTTCTCTATGACGTAAGGTCCGATGAATCGTGGAGCCAGTTTCTTGGAGGTGGCTTGGATGGGGATATTACGTGTGGAGAGCCAGACCCTCTGGCCAGGTTGGTACTCGGGTCCCACCACCCTGTGACGGTTGGCGATGCGGCAGTTGCTCTCCTTGGTGCGGAGGAGAGCAGCCTTAGCCTGTGCCCAGATGCGTTGGCACCGCTGGATGTGATGTTGTACGGAAGGCACCGCCAAGTCCAGTTCCTGTGACGGAAACAGAGGTGGTGAGTACCCGAGGGCGGCCTCAAAGGGAGAGAGCCCAGTGGCAGTGGAGGGATGAGCATTATGGGCATACTCAATCCACACGATATATTGGGACCAGTCCTGCTGGTTCTGTGCCGCCAAGCAGCGGAGAGCTGCCTCCAGTTCCTGGTTCGCTCTCTCCGCTTGGCCGTTGGACTGAGGATGGTAGCCAGATGTGAGGCTGACCGTGGCCCCCAAGGCCGTACAGAAGGCCTTCCAGACCTGAGAAATGAACTGCGGGCCACGGTCAGAGACAATGTCCAGGGGGATGCCATGGTGACGGAAAACCTGCTTGGTCATGATATCAGCAGTTTCGGTGGCAGTGGGTAGTTGAGGGAGCGGAATGAAGTGGGCCATCTTGGAAAATCGATCTATGACTGTGAGTATGACGGTGTTACCTGCTGATGGGGGTAACCCGGTGACAAAGTCCATTGCCAAGTGGGACCAGGGCCTGCTGGGCGTAGGAAGTGGGTGGAGCAACCCCGCCGGAGCCGAGGAGGACGTCTTGGATCGGGCGCAGGTGGTGCACGCCGAGATATACTCCCTAATATCCTTCTCCATAGACGGCCAATAAAACCTCTTACGAAGTAAATGGAGGGTACGGTGGACCCCCCCATGGCACGCCAGACGAGACGCGTGACCCCAAGTGATGACTTCGGAGCGGAGATGAGCGGGTACAAACAGTGTGCCCCTGGAGGCGGGTGGATGGTCAGAGTCCCCTTCCAGGGCTTGAAGAACCTTGGCCTCGATATCCCAGGTGACACTTCCTATGATGCAGGATGAAGGGAGGATTGATGATAGAGTGTTCTCAGACGGACTGTATTTCCTGGAGAGGGCATCGGGTTTGGTGTTGCGGGAGCCTGGTCTGTAGGTTATGGTGAAGTGAAACCGGTCAAAGAAAAGACACCAACGAGCTTGCCTGGAGTTGAGTCTTTTCGCGGAGCGTAGGTATGCCAGGTTTTTATGGTCCGTCCAGACGATGAAAGGCTGCTCGGCTCCCTCCAACCAGTGACGCCACTCCTCCAGGGCAAGTTTGATGGCTAAGAGTTCCCGGTTGCCAACGTCGTAATTCTGCTCAGAAGGGGACAGCTTGCGAGAGAAAAACGCACAAGGTTTGAGTTTTCCAGAACTCTCCTCCTTCTGTGAGAGGACAGCGCCCACCCCAGAGTCAGAGGCATCGACCTCAACGATAAATTGCCGTGAGGGGTCAGGTTGGATGAGGATCGGGGCAGAGACAAACAGTTTCTTTAACCTGTTGAAGGCCTGTTGGGCTTCGTTGGACCAGACAAAGGGATGCTTTATGGAAGTGAGGCGTGTAAGGGGAGAAGCAATACTGCTGTAATTGCGTATGAAGCGTCTGTAAAAGTTAGCAAAGCCCAGGAATTGCTGTAGCTTCTTACGGCTGGTTGGAGGTTCCCAGTTGGTAACAGCTTCTATTTTGGATGGATCAGGGCGTATGCAGCCAGCCTCGATAATGTAACCGAGAAACTGTACAGTGGGGGAATGAAATTCGCACTTTTCATGCTTAACGAAAAGCTGATTTTCCAATAGTCTCTCCAACACCAGCCGAACGTGATGCTCGTGTTGAGCCAGATCGTGGGAGTAGACAAGAATATCATCTAAATAGACAAAGACGAATCGATTAATGAAGTCCCGAAGGACATCGTTAACTAGCCTTTGGAAAACTGCCGGGGCGTTGGTGAGGCCGAAAGGCATTACTAAATATTCGTAATGCCCTAACGGGGTGTTAAAGGCAGTTTTCCACTCGTCCCCTTCCTTAATTCGGACCAAGTGGTAGGCATTGCGGAGATCTAACTTTGTGAATATGCGAGCCTTCTGGACGGAATCAAAAACAGAGGTGATTAATGGCAGTGAGTATTTGTCTTTTACGGTGATTTGATTTAGTTCGCGATAATCAATGCATGGTCGGAGGGACTTGTCTTTTTTCTGCACGAAGAAAAAGCCTGCTCCCACGGGGGAGGAGGAGGGTCGAATGTGCCCCAGGGCGAGGGCTTCCTGTACATAGTTCTCCATGGCTGTCTTTTCTGGTCCAGATAGATTAAACAAATGGCCCTTGGGCAATGGAGCGCCAGGCATCAGGTTTATGGCGCAATCATAAGGTCTATGAGGTGGGAGAGCACTAGCTTTGGTTTTGCAAAATACTGCTTTTAAATCATGATAACAACGAGGAATGTTGGACAAATCGACTTGGCTATGACACTCAGCGTTAGGAGAAGTAACGGAAGGGAGAGCAGAGAGAAGACAATTAGCGAGGCAATATGGGCTCCACTGGATTATAGTCCCTTGAGCCCAATTAAATTGAGGATTATGCAGTTTTAGCCAGGAAAACCCGAGTACTATGGGAGTATGGATGGACTTGGTGATGAGGAAACGGATAGACTCACGATGGTTGCCAGAAGTAATGAGCAGGATGGGTTTGGTGCGGTGGGTGATGCGGGATAAGAGTTGACCGCCTAAACCGGAAGCCTCGATGGGGTTCTCCAGGGGTTCTGTGGGAATCGACAGTTCATTAACAAGTTGCTGGTCAATTAAACTCTGCTCGGCCCCGGAGTCGACCAGGGCCCGTAACTCATGCACTTGGAGATCGTGACTTAACTTGACAGGGATTAGTAAAAAATTATTACCGGCCAGGTAGATGTTTGTTACCCCTCGCAGCCTGTCTCCTAGCGAGGGGTTCGGGTGTTTAAACGAAGCGGGCAGGAGATGACAATGTGGCCCTTTGCTCCGCAATAGAAACAGGCCCCCTCCATGCGCCGTCTGCGGCGTTCCTCTTCAGACAGTCGAGAGTGTCCAACCTGCATAGGCTCGTCTGGAGGTCTAGAGGGGCTGAGGGAGTCGAGAGGGGTGGCGTGAACAGCGTGTGAGAAGTTGGAGGATGTAGTGGTTGCGGCACGCTGGAAAACGGGCCCTCGTTCCCTTTGACGCTCCCGCAGGCGAACATCAGAGCGGAGTGCCGCAGAAACCAGTTCCTCAAATGACCGGGCTTCGGGTTGAGAACACAGATGATCCTTAATTTGTTCATTTAAAGACTGGTAAAAGATCCCCTTCAAAGCTGCGTCGGGCCAGCCTGCCTCGACCGCCAGAATACGGAAATCTATAACGTGTTCACTCACCGAGCGGTTACGCTGCCTGAGCGCGAGTAACCGACGGGTTGCTTCGTCCTGTTTGCGTGGTTGGTCGAAAATTAACTGGAACTCTCTGAGGAAACGTTCATAAGTGAGGTGGCTTATGGGATTGGAGGAGAGGAAAGCCTGGGCCCACTGGAGGGCTTTATTGCGTAGAGAGTTGACGATCAGTGATATTTTACTGTGATCCGACTGATAATGACGGGGGGCTTGTTGGTAAATCAGCTCGCATTGGAGGAGGAATCCTCCGCAGGCTTCAACGTCACCAGTAAATGGTTCCGGTTGCAGCCGGATGTTTTCGTGAGCGGAGGGTGATCCGGAAACGGAAGTAGCCGAGTTAGCCGTAGCTTGAGCCGTATCTGTTGGAACATGGGAAAAATGTCCGGTTAAATTGTTCAATGTCTGTGTCAAACCGTCCAGGCGGTGAAAAAGGTCCTGTTGGGCCGCGGCCATCTGGGATAGGGCGTCGGCCTGGCGACCAAGCAATATGCCTTGCTGGGATACGGCTAATCTGAGTCCCTCCGGGTCAGCTGGGTCGGGATTATGGCCAGTCCGTTCTGTCATGACTATAGAACGACTGAGACCCAGATGCTGAAACCCGGAATGAGACACAGGACAGAGATGTCTTGGCGAGAAGGTAGATTTAATATGAGGGCCAGACAGGTAGGTATCTGTTACTGGAGGTCCGAGAATGTAACTGCGGCTCGTGGCGTCACTGGTGGAACTGCTCGTTCGGGTCTGGAGTCGGCAGCGTGAGTCCGTCTCGTGAGGCAGCTGGTTCGGCAGAGGCTCGTGGTGAGGATGAAGGGACCAGACCAGTAGAGGAGTCCGGATTACGGCTGCTGTGGGTGACCACTCGTGGCTGAGGTTTCCTGGAGACAGGTAAGACAGCATATGTTAACTACTTGGCTTAAGGCAAGGCAACAAAGCATGAACTTGACGTGAGGCCAAATATGCACCATCAGGGGCAACGGACTGGCGTTGAATGAAGATCCTGGAGCTCCTTAAGAAGGCAGGTGTGTCGATGAGGTGAGTGGAAGCAGCTGGGGATAATCAGGAACCAAGCGGAGAGGAGAGGGGGAAGGAGTCTGACAGAGGCACCATGACAATACTCAGAAATGCAATTATAAGATTAAGTGTCTTTATATAGCTCTTCCATCATCAGAAAAATGCTACAAGAACATGTTAAAACACCAAAAATATATATAAATTGAGGTGGGTCTTTAAGTTCTTGTATTTTTTTCCCATCTTGGAAAAACAGAAAAAAGAAAATTTCGTATTATTTCCATTTTTAAAGTGAAAAAAATCTCCCAAAATTCAACTTTAAAAAAAAAAACCTTTGGTTTTCCATTAATCTACATTTTCCAGTAAACGTCCGACTAAACGTCTAAAGCCTAAATAGGAACGCTCAACAGCTGACTCCAGCCAGCCTGACAGCCTAAAGTGAAAGTGTTTAAGTTGTCTGTCTATGTGACCCACATTCACCCTGTGACAGGTTAAGCGTTTTGGGACTCCTCATCCTCAGTTCCACGTTCTTCTCATGTTATTCCAAGAATGCCAGGCAGAGCGACCACATTGGCTTGGACCTTCCTCAGCTGCCATCTGACTGACACCCTCGGATGTCCTGTTTGTGGTGTTGAGTTGCAAGTCAGCATGGATCCCCGGGCAAAAACCTGATTCAACATTTCGTCCTGTCGAAACACGCTCAACATCTTGGGCAGTCAGCAGAATCCTGGGGTTATGTGGACACCAAACACCACTTTGCTGGTCAGGTGCTGAGGATTGAAATAATCCCTTTGTGATATATTTTGCCTCTAAAAATGGCCGAGGTTATTGCTGTGATTTCCCATCAAACACAGCACACACCAACAGAAACGTTCCTGCTTTCCTTGCACCAAGTCTAAGTTGCAGACTGACCTGGTGATTTATACTTCTGCACTACATCACAGTGCAAGACAGGCATTTGCACTGAGTGATGATGAGAGGTAAATAGTTTGAAGAGAAAGAAATGATGAAAGCAAACAGCTGAAAGGAGTGAGGATGAGGAATGGAAAGCTTTCAATGCAGGAGGCAATAGTTGGAAAACCACAGTAAAGCAAGATAATCAAAGAATACCAACAGTATGTGAAACAACCTAAAAAAATCTCACAAGTAAAATTAATATTTCTGAGACAAATGTTATTTTCTGCATCTAGACTGTTACATTTAATCTTAGTAATGTCTTCATCATCAGCAAAATTGATAGCAAGAAAGGAAATTAGGTAAAAAACCTGATACCCCAATAAAAGTATCTTTGGATAAAAAAAAAACACAGAACCAACTCTGCTTCAAGTCCTCAATCACCCCATGAGAGTGCGTTTTCTGGCTCCACTTCTCTTAGGAAGAACCTGCTGTTGCTCATCTCCTCTGGAGAGCCTCTTACATACTTGCTCCGATTAAGAAAATGTGTTTTTTGGTGTTTTTAACATGTTCTTGTGGCCTTTTTCTGATGATGGAAGACATGTATGACGAATTGCATTTCAGAGTATTTCTTTATTCAAATTGTTGTGAATTAGGCGCAGATTTTAAAATGCTGCTGGAAAAAGATTGTAGCTGTGACGTAGAAAATACACTGGCCATAAGCTTCCTGCTGCGCTCCATTCTGATGCATTTATTTGTAGCTTACTCGATCCATGGACGCCTTTTTTTTCCCTTGTCTCAAAACTGTACAGCTGGATTGCTTTAATACTGCTTGCCATTTTCCGGCTAGCAGGAGAGTGTGTAAACAGAGCGCTGACTGTTATGGGTGATGGGAATGTGGGGTGGCGTTGCTCCACGCCAACAGTCCTGCCCACAACTCAGAGGTGAAGTTCTAATGATCCATTGCTGCACTGCAGAAACTGTCCTAGAAAACGAGACAGAAATTTAATTTTGGCTTAAAAATGGCATTGATGATTAAAAGACCACTTGGAATGCTTTTACAAAACAGTTGTGGCCAAAAGATTAGAGAATTGTGGTACATAAATATTGGAAATTGGAAAAGTTGCTGCATAAGTTCCTACAATAGCAATTTACGTATACTCCAGAATGTTTTGAAGAGTGATCAGATGAATTGTCCTTTTTTGCCATGAAAATTAACTTAATCCAATAAAAACTTTCCACTGCATTTTATTGCTGTCATCAAAGAACCTGCTGAGATTGTTTCAGTAATCGTCTTATTAACTCAGGTGAGAATGTTGACGGGCACAAGGCTGGAGATCACCATGTCCGGCTGATTTGGCTAGAATGGCAGACTTGACATGTTAAAGGAGGGGGATGCTTGAAATCCTTGTTCTTCCATTTTTAACCATGGTGACCTACAAAGAAACGTGTGCAGCCATCATTGCATTGCATAAAAATGGCTTCACAGGCAAGGATATTGTGGCTACTTAGATTGCACCTCAATCAACAGTTTATAGGATCATCAAGAACATCAAGCAAAGGCTTCAGGGAGTCTAAGAAAGTCCAGCAAGCGCCAGGATCATCTCCTAAAGAGGATTCAGCTGCAGGATCGGAGTGCCACCAGTACAGAGCTGCTCAGGCATGGCAGCAGGTGTGAGTGCTTCTGCACACACAGCGAGGCCAAGACTTTTGGAAGATGGCTTGGTGTCAAGAAGGGCAGCAAAGAAGTCACTTCTCTCCAAAGAAAACATCAGGGACAGATAGATCTTCTGCGAAAAGTATGGCGAACGGACTGCTGAGGAGAAGTCATATTCTCCAATGAAGCCTCTTTGCGATCGTTTGGGCCATCTGGAAAAAGGGTTGTCCGGAGAAGAAAAGGTGAGCGCTACCATCAGTCTTGTGTCATGCCAACAGTAATGCATCCTGAGACATTCATGTCATATCCAAGGGAGTGGGCTCACTCACAATTTTGCCCCAAAACACAGCCATGATTAAAGAATGGAACCAAATGACAGAATGTTATTCCGACTGAGTTTTCTCTATGGTTTGTGAAATTATTGATAAAGTGTTTCTCACCAGGAGTTCAGGAAGGAGGGAGAAGGACATTGCCTAATTAGCAGAAAAACAATAACATTATATAGATTAGACAAAACAATAGTAGATTTACAGACCTGCTGCTAATGTAAATACAAAAAAAGAAGTTCCTTTGCTAATACTGCTCTTGTGTTATACCTAATCCTTCACAGGTTTGTCCAATCTTCCCTTCCTGCATAGATCTGTCCTTGTTGAACACGGACAGGCATCATTTAACTGCTAGCTGCTTCAGCAACATTGAATATCAATGAGGCTGAGTTGTATTTTACATATTACAGGATGGAAAACTCACAGCAGTTTAAAAAGTATACAAACAAGTAAATAAAAGTTTGAGGTAGGGGGGAGTTGAAGTAAACGAGCAGGCAGTTTAGGAATGAATACAAAAAAGCCACCTCAAAGCTAGCGTTTTGTTCCTATTTAGAAATATTTCTGATATTTGTTTACATAAATACAAACTCAAAACAATGTCTTTCTCATGCTGTCGTGGATTTGATATAGAGAATTGAAACATAACCAAATATTTCCCTTTTTTCAAATGAGAATCAGCAAATGGTTGATAAATATAAAAAAGTATGTTGAATCATTGTTGGTGATCAATATTTTTTAATAAGACAATGTTTTTACCCAAGTCAAACTAAAAATGTATATTTGCCAAAATTACAGCAAAACATGTAGAGTCAATAGTGATCTTTGTTAAATGACGTTATATTTGCAACACAGGGATGAATAAGCAAATTCTGCCAAGAAATATACAGTGATCAACTCGAGGCGATGAGAGAATGTTACTCATTAATTGGTTGTTGTAAGACAAATTGATAATATTGAAAACTTTTCCAGCTGGTTCTGAAATATTAGAAGTAAGTTAGTAATGTATATCTCCAGTGACCCACATATGTGAAAAGGTAACACGTTTTTAGAAAACTCCAGCCAGAAAACATCAAATTCAATTCAAACATCAAAAATTTGTAGAAATAAATGTTCATGTAGGTTGTTGTCTATTAAAATAAGTGCAATCCATCCAGCCATCCATCCAGACAGCCATCCAGCCATCAACTTCCGCTCATCCGAGACCGGGTCATTGGGGGCAGCAGTCTAATCAAAGATGCCCAGACTTCCCTCTCCACAACCACTTCCTCCAGTTCCTCTGGGGGGACCCCGAGGCGTTCCCAGGCCAGCCGAGACACATAGTCTCTCCAGCGCGTCCTGGGTCTTCCCCAGGGTATCCGCCCAGTGGGAGGTGCCTGGAACACCTTCCCAGGAGGCATCCTAACCAGATGCCCAAGCCATCTCAACTAGCTCCTCTCGATGTGGAGGAGCAGCATCTTTCCTCTGTGCTTCCTCCTGGTGACCGAGCTTCTCACCCTATCTCTAAGGGAGCCCCTACCTACCCTACGGAGGAAGCTTATTTCAGCCACTTGTATTCAAGCCCTCATTCTTTCGGTCATGACCTAGAGCTCATGACCATAGGTGAGTATTGGAAGCACTCGTGAACCCAAGATATTTAAACCTCTCCACCCTGAGCAGGAGCCCTCCATCCCCCAAGAGAGGGCAAACCACCTTTCTCCGGTCGAGAACCATGGCCTCAGACTTGGCGATGCTGACGCTCATCCCAGCCGCTTCACATACGGCCGCAAACCGCCCCAATGCACTCTGGAGGTCCTGGATTGATGAAGCCAACAGGACAACACCACCTGCACTCAGCAGAGAACAAATCCTGTGGTCCCCAAACTACACTCCCCCCGACCCCTGGCTGCTCCTGTCTATAAAAACGATGAAGAAAACCGGTGATTAAAGGCAGCCCTGGCGCAGTCCAACATGCATCGGGAACAGGTCTGACTTACTCCCGGCTGTGCAAATAAATGCCAAATTAAGAAAAAAAATTCAATGGGAAAACTACTGACCTCTACCTTAACTGAAGTAGTTTTAGATTTCACCTCCGTCACGTCTTAAGCACTGATATGTGGACAGCGAGCCGGCCCCTCAGGTCGACCTCTTACTTGGGCAGCGAGAATGAGGACGGCGTGAAAAGTCTCACGGCAGCAGCCAACCCAAACATCAGGCGAACACATTTCAGCGCTCAAACGACAAATCAAAACACAAAACAGACATGTTCTGGACAGATGGGGGATCTCATTTTCTGAGCAAACACGCAACAGAGCAGGGGTGTCTCCGTCGGGGGAGCAATCAGATCCCACGGTGGTTACAAAAATTAACAAGGCTGGTTTGGAGGCTGCTGCTTCAAGAGGATGGGGGGTGAAGCAAAAGATGGAGGCCTGCATTTCTTGTAGGTCATTTGAGGTTAGACCGTCGAGTTAAAAAACCACTGTGATCAGTTAGGGCAAAAAATACAGAAAGAAAACAATGTTCGATATTACAGTCACATCCTTTGGTGTTTTGATTATGCTACAATATTTTTTTAACTCTAATACTCAATTTTTAGTATAAAGATGCTTCAAACTCAGGATTTTGCTCTTTGATTTATTTTTCCTTCAACAGAACCACAGTAAAAAGTCGATAGCAGCATCTGTGCATAAAGCTGGGGTTAGTGAGTTCAGCCTAATCAATGATTTAACAGATCACATGATCAGAGACTGCATGCCTCTAGCACCTCGCACACACCCCTCCCCCCTGACAGCTTCCTTAAATTTACATGTCTTCCAAGCAAACATGCTCCAGTTTCCCATTCCTTTTCTATTTTCAGCAGGACTGAATTGTTCCAGTCAAGCATCTCAGCTTCTCATTGCAATCTGCAGATGCATTGAAAGGAAAAGTCTTATCCTCCCACAAACAAATGTCATTAGCAGCATGACACCTGCACCAAAACCAATCTGCGTAAAACATGAACCTAACAGATTAGATGGAAGCTTGGAACAGAGGCTGCATATGTTAAATTAATTCTTTATGGATTCATTCACACAAAACCATCCATTTTTTTCTAACGGTACAGTACAGACCAAAAGTTTGGACACACCTCATTCAAATGATTGGGAAAGTGTGTCAAAACTTGTGGTCTGTGCTGTATATTTGATCTTAAACTAAATGTTAATATCACAATCGCAACTCCTAGATCATCAGACTGTTTAATCAAAGTAAAGTTCTCCTACATGAGCTTCAAAGCATGAACTTAAGACATTTTTAACTCTAGATACAACCAACATAAGCGTTTAGACTTCAGCAAAATGTCAAGAGATGGAAAAACTGATCAATCCTTAAATATTTTACATGAGAAAAGAAAGTATTCGTCATCCAAGAACAACCTTTTTAGATTTTAAATTAATTAATTAGTTTTATTTAGTAAAACTTAAATCTTTTCAAGTTAAATTCTTTAACAAAATACTTTAAACAGGGTATTTGAGTGTTAAGGACTGAGCGGCCAAATGTGGACAAAAGAAAATTGATCAAAAATAAAAATGCAGTTTTTTAATACCACCACGCAAATTTGTCTTCTTTAAAGGACATTTCTAAACCTTAATATCTCTCAATTACTGCATACTGAATAAACTTATTTTGGTATCTACAGAGGACACTTGAGGTTTTTCAATTAACCCGTTTTAAAGTTTGAACATCTAGGAAAAAATAGTTAAAAGTATTTTTTTCAGTATGAAACTTCTTCTGCTTGCCTTAATTAGTGTAATTAATATATAAAATGAAAATGGTTCATCTCACATATTTGCAAACCCCCCCCCCCCCCCTGCATGTTTATATCACATAGATACTGTCTGGGTCAATTTGACCCAGCAGTCAAAATGGAGGTACAAGGATGTCTTATTATTAGTAGTATTTCTTTCTTTGCAGGTGTGAGATGTATTTCACCCCAATCACACACATACACAAACACACACACACAGGTGCATAGATGTTATGCCTTTTGACAGGAACCATTTATGTTCTTGCGGGAAAACTCAACCCACATTCAGTTGACACTCAACAGGGGAGGGGCAAAACATATTAACCCTTGTGCTATCCTATGACCCTATCTTGCGTTGACATGTTCTTCCTACCATGACAAAGGTGGATAAAGGTGGAAAGATTTCATGGAATCCATTAACACCAGTGAGGATCACAAATCATTGAAGAAAAAAGGTTCAGAGCACTGTCTAGTGGGTCTAGATGACCCAACTCCCAATGTTAAAGTGCCTAGGATAGCACAAGGGTTAAAGATTCTCTGCATGGGAGTCCTTCCAACATTACACAGGCAGACCTTTACAAAATGAGCAGCAGAAAGATGACAGTCCAGGAGGCTCTGCAAGTCATCACTGATCATGATCAGAAGAAGATTATCTTGAGCTAAATTCTGATTGTAATGATTATGATTATGAACCAGATGAGGGAATTGCTATTCCTGTTCCTCCAAGCAAGACATTCATGTCAAAGAATGGTGAAATACATTGGTCTACATCCCCAAATATGCGTCAGACAAACCTGTCTGCAGAAAACATAATAAAGACAGTGCCAGGGCCCACTAGGATGGCAGTGACTCATGTGACCATGTCAAGACCAGCATGACCTGAGCGAAATGTGCAAAATTAATTTGCACAAAGCACAGTGTGATGACATGTCACTCGAGCTGTGTAGATGTACAGACACACACAAGTTTATAATGCGAATGCTTGTCTGTTGTATTGTGATTTTGTTTTTCTGGTTCACAGTATATGCATGTAATACAAAATCTCAAAATTATGTTTCAATGTTATATAGAGCTATTGTATTTTATATGTTGGTCTCTTAAAAGTAATACAGCAGTGAAAAATTAAAAAAAGCTTGAACATGTTTTAGGAAGAACGAGTGAATTATCTACTAATTGAACCATTACCTGATAGAGGTCAGGAACACCATTGCACTAAATATTGATAGAACAATTAGTAATAGAGTTAGTAATAAAATATCCACACTGCTTGTTAGGGTTTTTTGGGTTTCAGACATCTTTTGGAGAATTAAACATACACCGGGTTAAATCGACCTGGTGCATGTTTAATTATCCAAAAGATGCACCGGGTCAAATTGACCCAGGAACATCATCTCTGTTCCTCACAAATGAAGATAACAGCTGGGTTAAAGATATAGGTTGGACTGGACAAAAGCCTGTCAAAACAAATCAATATAAACGGAATTAACTTTAGTTCAACCACAAAAACAGACCAACTTGTAGAAACTTATTGACCCCTTAAAAAACACCAGGGGAACATTTATGGTGTTGTATCAAACCACTCGACAAACATGGGGGTTTCCAAAACTCACAACCTCTGACAAAGACAACAGACAAGACTAAACACAAAACTTGGTCTTTCAGTGGAAAGAAATAGAAGGGCAGACAAATCTAACACAAACCAAGCAAAAGAAAGATCATTTAATAAGTCAGTTTTTCCTTCTCTGAAACACTTGGGTCTGTGCCTGCCCTGTAGCCGGACTGGTGTGAATTGCTGTGCTTCCTCTATTGGCCTCAGACGACCGAACACAGTTACTGGAGCAGACACCCAGCATCATCTGCAACGACCAGCATCCCCCCAGCAAAAGTCACTCAAAACACATTTAAATAGTTTGTGAAAACTGTATAAATATGTTTCAGTCTGCACCTTAAACATGCCCACCAGAAAATAACTCTGATGTACTGCAAAAATTCAAAATGAATACATATTATGACTCAAAGAAATATGTATTTATTAGTTGAGATTAAAACAGATTTTTTAAAGATGTACAATTATTTAACAACCCTTATAACCATGGAATGCAAAATAAGGTGTGCAGCATGAAGGTTGTACTACTATTGTACTAGGGGTGTGGCAGTAAAAAAGTTATACTGTTCATTAAAGAAAAACGATGCAGGAAAATACTTAAATCAAGCATTTTAAAAAATTAGGTATTGATTCCTTATAATTTTTTTCTCTCATACAGACCTAAAAACAGATATCTATCTTATAAAGAGCTTCCACATAAATTGACGACTGGTTTTTGACATTAGAGTTGAAGCGGTTAGTTTGACCCTTGACTTTAGCATGTCTGGGTTGCAGGGTGATTGACAGGTACTCGGCATGAGAGCAATAGGTCTTAAGCTCACCAGAAGTGGATATGGGTCAAGAGGAGGAGGACAAGCAAAAGTAGGTCTAAAAGCAAAGAAAAAATTGCAGACAGGGCTTAACTTTTTTCATTTGATAGTTTTATATTGATATGCCTTTAATACTTAATGTTTAAAAAGCTTGAGTAAACCATTCACTCTTATTTTAGAGCCTCTTTTCCACAAACGTCATAGTGAGTGAAAATCAACGTTACCAATAGTCAGAATTATGTAACATCTGTTCATCGAGCCTAAAATAATAGTCTGAGTTTATTACATTTTGTATTCAATCAAAAAAAGTTGTTCTATTGTAAGAGAAACTTCTCCGGCATCAAAGTGGGTCAGATGCTATCTGAGAAATTGTGTCCACATACTCTAAAGGCCAAGCCAGGAAATCCATGAGGCAGTTTTCTTCCCTAAAAATCTCTGGGGTCATGTTAAAGTTGAACACAAACCTGTTAAAAAATGTATGGAGACAGAAGAAGGAAATTAGAAAAGAACTGAGGATGGTGAGGTGCACAGTGTGGTATGAGAGAAGCAGAGGGAAAGGATAGTTGATGCACAGCAGCTCAGCAGGTCTAGGGAGAGTGAATGACATGCTGGTAGGAGCATTTTGGTGCTGGCGTTTCCATCTCAAATGTACCTTTGACCAGCAAACATGCAGCGAGGGTTTCCATTGATGAAGCTAATGTTACTTGGATAACAATTTCTCCAAGAAGTGTTTGCTCTGTTATAGTTTGCAGGTCTTAATTTATCACTGAAAATGTTTGAATCTCTGTCTCCCCGAAATAGCTGTGATTTAAAACAAAAATGGCTCCATCTCTGTCACAGAAAGCTGTCTATTTTTTTTTCACAAAGCTTGTTGCGTCTCTGTCACCGCTGCACAAACATGGATCAATTTTTGTCACAAAGACTTTTTTCTGCCTCCGTCACACCGAGCTTGGCATCTTCTTCTAGACAAACTAATTTAAACAGGTGAAGATGATCCCAAAGCTGCTTCGAAGACAATTCTGGGACAAGATCAAACCAATATAAAAATTAAAATAAAACCATAAAAAGCAGAAATATTTTAAAACTGCTGCAAAATAAAAACAAACACACTTTTCTAAGCTAAACTTCTCCTCAGAGTAGATTCATCTGGAAACGATGGAGCGCATGTGGACGAGACTGGAAATGCTTGACATTTTTTAAACACTGAGGAATGATGCAGGAGTGAATGTTTTTACTGTACCTTTTTGAATTGCCAGGTGTGAAAAAGACCCCCTTTCTGTGCAATTTTGTATTTTACCTTGTCCTGTCTCTCTCCGTGGCCAATCAGAGCGCTCCATGGATGTTCTTGTTCCCTAATTGATACCTAGTTTTATGGAAATGCTACCTTTCAGCTAGAACATCACCTCTGTTCAAGCCAAATAGTTCACCATCAGTTGTCCTCTGCAGAAAGAATGCAGAGTGCAAAACCAGCAGGCAAGTGTAATTTTGGGATGATGAAAATAATCACACTGGTCCAACAGTCATCTTTAGTGGTTCTGAACTGTCACCTGCTGTTGTTTAAACCAACAAAACATTAGGCAAGACAGCAGCAGCTTCCCTACGTCCTGAAAACTAATAATAGTCTTTCTACCAACCAATGTGCTTTAAATGTCTGTACTCCTGTTGACATTTTATTTGTTAAAAAATGAAATAAAAAAATTAAAAGGTACATGGTGGTAAAAGTTACAAAATATCTGCAGTCAGACAAAAAGACACCAGCAATTAAAAATTTTTAAATCACAAGAAGATCTCAGAGATGAATCCACCATTTTGTCAGGCAAAATATGAAGGAAAAGTCAGCTATGTGAGCCGAGATGTAACGCTATCACGTCATTGCCAGTCTGTAGTAAAGACCTGGACCAAAAAAGGCCAGCAAGCACTGACTGATTAGAAAGGGCCTTTTTTTTAAATGTCACAAAATGAAAGTTTTTCCTCAGTCCTGAGGAGAAAAATGAGCACAAAACAAACCTGAAACGTCAAAACCTACAAAGCCAATCCTCCCTCAACACTCCTTTGTCTCTATTTTAACACAAACACCGCCCCACCCAAACCCCGTATGAAACATTTAGTTTCACCTCTGACCTCCCTGAAAACTCCAGAGCCTCATTACCCAGTATGCACCTCACCCCCTTGTGGACTGACACTGGTGTTTCCCCGTCTGGGACACAACAACATGATTTCATACACACACACAAAAAACCCCACAAACCAACCATGCATGTATCGTGACCCTGTCACCAAGATGGTTACACCTAACTACAGTTACCATGGCGCCTGTGCACATCAGTCAAGAGAGATATGCACCAAGGATACGGGATACGGACATGACTACAGTGGAGCTCATTCATCATCAGTGTAGATTATTGTAACTTGGTGTCAGAGCCACAAATGAAAAGTGGAACATTTTAGTGTTATTACAGAAGGTTTACATTTAAAATTCAGGAGAGAAACATGAAGGAGTGGGATGTCGCAATACATAACACTATTGCATACATTTACTAAAACACAATTAATCTCATGGGGATGCTTTTATAAATGGTAACCTTACCTGCAGAGCCACACGTCATCTTTGTTGCAGCCTAACAACAAAAAGAAAAGAAGAAAACAGAAATACATAAGTACTATAACAGACATTTACATCAGTGTGGAAATAAATGTAAACCAAAAGAATATCTCCACTTTATAGCACATTTAAATGCATTAAAACTTTTCGTTTGTAATATAAAGAAATTAAACAAATTTTTTAATAAAAACTCTACAAAAGAATGTACCAAGCCATTGGTGTTTCACGTTATTATTTACCAAAAATTACAAGAAAAAAATATTAAAAGGTCCAGATAAGCCAAATATTCTTAAGCTAATGAATGAAACTGAGCTTTGCAAGGAAAAGACACTTCAATATACGTTGCAATTTTAAAAAATGGCAGAGACTTTACAGGGTATTGCAGATGGGTTTCAAGGTATTTTTCCGTGTCTACGCTCTCTCAAGAAGTCCATAAATTATTAAACCCATACTGTTCCATATTACATGAATAACAGTATAACAACATATAAAAAGATTAAAAAACACACAGTTTCACTGGAATAATTTATCTTTGTATGAACAGGAAATGACCAGTCTCGCAACACTGACGAAGATTAATTTCCTGATCAGTATGAATAATTTTTCCAACAATGCATCACTGTCAGAGAAAATTCCCATTTTTACTCGAACAAACTGCTGTAAATGCCAAATGATGCACCTGCAGCTCTGCAGGAACAAAGGAGTGGACACTTTGCTGGCAATAAAACTCAAAAGAAACAGCTATCAGCACTTCTGACTGTTCAGTCTAGAAAAATTAGAAACAAAATCTGTAGTTTAACAGTCACACATGCTAACCTATGACCACCAGAAGAATTAAAGGATTCAGGGTTTTGCCCAAGGACACTTTGACGCATGGGTGGGCAAGGCGAGAATCAGACCTGCAATCAGTTTGATCGTTTGTTCTTACTGTGGTTGACAATATTAAAATGCATATCAATACCTTTGTGGAAGGACTCCTGTGTAAAAATTGTTTGGTTTAACAGTTCAGGTTGGAATGAACACCTTCTACATAATGTAAAGCACAGTGGTGGTAGGGTGATGATTTGGACTAGTTTGGCAGACGTAGGACCTGTAACACGTATCAGGGCCAAACAGGAAGTTTTCATTTAAAAGCAAAAGAATGGTTGAAGTTGTAGGGAGGGACAAGGACCTGACCCATATTAGTGCATCTTAAAGTGGAAATGAATGAAAATTAAGAAAGACATAAACTGTGACCCCATTGGAATCAAAAGAAAGACTTCAGCCCAAGTCAAATACTGTTATGAGACCATATAGTTAAAAATAATAAAATTGAACCAAATTTACCTTTAACATAATGCTGTAAACTGGCTTCATCAAGGCAGTGTACATTACAATAGTCAATATTTTGGTACCACAAAAAAATCACTTTTTTTTAAAATAAACAATTCTGCTTTTTGCTAAAAAAAAAAACACAATATTCAGAGCAAAATTCAATCTTTGATTGAAATGTTTTCAATCCATTTTTTCTCTTTATTCACTAATAGAGCCTGTTTGAAATGTACTTTCAACAAGTTGAAGACCAGTGTGAAAATTTGGACGATGTTGAGGGCTACAATATTTGGAGAAGTGCGTAACATAAGATTTGAAGACTTTCAAGCGTGTTTGTGTTTGTGTGCATATGTGTGTGTGTAAAAATGGCAGAGAGAATCAGTTTGGACAGCTGTGCCTTATCAGTCACGCTTAGAGGGAAAATAAACCCACTCCTTTGCATCAGTCTGATCCTATGGCCCCTTCTGCTACCTCTACAAACCTGGATGGGCTGGCAGACACAAACACACACAGCTTACAATTATCACACTTGAGGATAAGTCACTACTTAATGTACTTTTAAGTAGTTCCAATCTTTTTTTTTTTTTGCCAGTGTTTAAAGTAAAAAACAAAAAAACTTCAGTCAAATATTGAGAAATATTCTGCAGTTTTACTAAGGAGCTGAATCAAAGTGCTAGAGGTGTATCTCTAAGAACAAGTTTAACATTTATTTCTGAAATCCTACAAGAAATAAAGGTTTTCACTGTATAACTAGGATTAAAGGAGATTTTTGACATATTTTCTAAATTACAGGATTCCTGAAATCTTGTAAATTTCAAAATAAATCTGAATCAGATTTATTAAAAAAAGCATAAAAACATCCGATGAGTACTTTCAACCTTTTTTTTCATTTGAGCAGCTGTTATGCTTTTGGAATACAGCTTTATTATTATGAATTACTTTAATGATCTATTATGCCATATCATCCCCCTTTAGTAGTTTTTACAGTTTTGTTCACCTGCTCCTCTGCAGCAGTGAAGTCTTATCTTTGCTCCTTTCAATGTTTCAGCACTGCTGATGGAGCCAGAGGTGACCTTCATTCTCTGGCTGGAGCAGAGCTGTCTCATCTTTTTACCCTCACCTTATTTACACAACAGCAGAGGAAATGCTGAGCGGACAGAGAGGTCTGAACCAGGGGAGAATGACGCAACAGAAAGGAGGGAGAATCAGGACTGCTACAGAAACATTAAAAAATGACAAGGCGGCAAAAACAACCACTTTTAGAGGAACTACAATAGGCTTTGCTGCAAACCTGTAAATGCATTTGATGAAAGTTTTGACAAAAAATATTTTATCAGATACAATGATCGCAAGTCTAATTTAGAGTAGATCGTTTGCAGATTGGAGCTTTTGTCATGAACCTGCTGCATTTAAAGTTAGACACAAACTTAGCTGATTCTTTCTTCTAAAGGAAAAGCTGACCCACAGCAAGTTGTAACCATAGACTTGGAAGGACTCTGGGTCTCACCCGGGCTCGTCGAGCTTGGAGATGAGGGGAAGACAGAGACGAGCGGGTCAGGGGTCTGCTGCGGGTCAAAGGACGTGAGCGGCGCCTGGACAGAGGCTCGGGTTTGTCCGGAAATCTGGAGGGTCCCTGAATGTGACTTGCTCGGCTCACTATCCTATTTACAGCGGGAACAGCCTGAAAGGATGGAGGGGGGGGTTAATTAATATGTCAAGAGAATGAAGTTTAGAACAACAACCCTTTTTCTGTAGTATTGTTTTCTGTCACAAAGGCACCTGAAAAAGCTTTTCAAGCCCCAACATCCAGCCTTCTTGATAATATGAAATGCTACTAACCCCTTCCTTACCCCGTTTTTGCCTTTGACCTTCATTTAAACTGTAAATTGACTGAACTACATGTACATTCATACAAAATATACACAAACGTCAATATAACACCATGGGTCAAACAGATTTGTGGATTTTTTGCACTTACCCATGTTAGTGCAAAAAAAGTACATGAACTTTTGTCTTCTTGGAAGAAGCTGTAGGTACATAGATATCTTTTGTGTCTCACTTTGGACACTTTTAACCCTTAATTTGGTTTCATACTTAATGATTGTTACCAAATTCAGGAAGAATTTCTGCCTCAAAGCCACAGTTTAAGTTACAGGTCTGTCCTTCTTACCCCGCTCAGTGTCTTCATGTCACCAGCTCTTCTTTTCTCTGCCTTCAGTCCAGTATTTAGTGTTGCTGGTGATGATGGGAGTGATTCATGATATAAGGCACTGTTGATGATGTGTCTGCCCTTCTCATATTCTGAAAAATCCCTGTCTCCCCTCCTTCCCCCTGACGGGCACTGGCTCAATGACAACACTGGAAAGTCCATCGCAGGTCAGTAGCTTTACTCCATGACTCTCCAGTGGGAAGTCCTGCTTTTGTTCTTCCCGCTATCCCCACACAGCTGATAACATGGTGTGCAACTGACTGTGAAGGAAGACTGGAATTTCTTTTTTTTAAGTCTAGTCCATCAATGCATCCATTAAGAGACACATTTACTCCTCAATACAACACAAAGACAGAAAATTCCCTTTGTGACCTCTGAGCTTTTCCATGGATGAGACATGCTGCCAATTTCCTAACTGTGTGGTCACAGTTATATAATATGAAGAACACTCTGTCCCCATAACAAATGACACTGCGGATCAAGTCAGACATTTCTCAAGGAAATCGCTTTGCGAGTATGAAAAAGGAGGTGCAGGTCTTAATATTCGATTTGAATTGATTTGAAATGGTTTATTTCAAACAATCAAATAAGAATAATACACAAAAAACAATCCAATCATTATATATTCTTACAATGACGTATCAAACTTAGGATAATTAGACATATTAATAAATATTGCTTGAAAGAGAGTGGAAGGAAGCAAATTTATATAATCCCACCACTGTTCTACTGTAACCATTTTATCATTTATCATTATCCAGTTCCTAACTTTTATCAGACAGAATTAAGAATCCCTAGGTATCAAAAAAGCACATGAAAAAGATGAATTACTTAATTATTATGTAAAAAATAGACATAAAAAGCATGTATACATTAAAAAGATACTACATCAGTAAAATAGACATAACACTGTTTCAAAAATCCTCATAGCATAAATTGATCAAGTAGCAAAAGTTAGAAATATGTGCAAATTATGTTTCATTAGGAAAAAAATCATGAATAAATTTTTGTAGCAAGTGAAGTAATGTAATTAGAAATCAATCATTTAACCATCTTCAATAATTGATTAAGCTATTTTTTTTATTATTATTATTATAAGGTAGTGCTGTGAAATAAAACAATATGATCTGCAAGTGTACCAATCCCCAGTTAAATGAGTATAAAATGATTGATTGTGGAAGTGAAATGTTTTTCACTGTGCGTTTTCTTTTTAATATTTTATACCTTAAGAAAAAAAGACAAAATCTTATTTAATACATAAACTAACAATTCAGCTTCATTTAATTAAGGTATCTTTTATTGGTTTGTAGATAAATAACAAGGTAATTCCTATTTATTGTCTTTTTCTTTTTTGTTTTTGACTATTATTTATTATTTTCTATAGACGTTATATTGCAATGATAATGCAGGACTGATAAGAACTCAACATTTGGTTTCACTCCTGATCCAACCTGCTGGCTCCCAAAGAGAAGCCCAACATCTTCAATCCCTAATTCAGAATTCTGTTATTTAAACAAATGTTTTCTCCTTTTCTTTATCACAGTGGACGTTTTGAGCAGAAGTCAACCCCAAGTTTTGACTATAGATGGTACCTGGACTCAACAAGCTGGACAGACAGAACTTTGAATTAATGTCACAGGTTTAGATCAATAATAGTGCTTTTACTCAGCTCAAAAATCAAATTAATGTTTAGGATTAAAGGAAGATAAAATAAATGTTTTCCACTGCTGCTCCATTGGCTTTCCAGGCAGTTTAAACAGATTTTCTTTGTTTGAAAGCAGCCATTTTATTAGAATTCCTTTGTTTTTTTGTTTTTTTTAATTAGCAGATTTACATGTGGCAGGCATAATGAGGCGGCTGGATTGCACTACATGCCAGTTAAAAGTAGGAGCTGTGCACATTGTGTGTTCCTCTCATACAAAGAGGAGAATCTGACTGTATGAGCGCCTTTAAAAGAACGTTTACTGCCATCATTACCTGGGGAGTGATGCTTTTTCCAGAAGGATGCCATACGTTAGGCGTGTTCTGGAGTGGAGCATAATGACGGAAAAACAACAGGCTTGGAGAACATCCAAACATCTAAAGGATTGTTCTCCACTTAAATCAGGGGGGACCTGGCGAGCCTAGAAATCCATCACCATTTTTGGAAGAATTAAGGCACACTGCTGTTGAAACTCATTTTTCTTCTGACCACTAATCTGATTTTATCTTTTGTGTTCATTTTTCATTGACCTACTAGAACATAAAAGGAAATTAAAGAAATTACAAGCAAGACAAATGAGTACAACAAGCCATGCAGGATTCTGTTAAGACAGCAAACTGGAAGCTCTTAAAATTCTGTAAGCGAGCTAGAGTTATCTTAATGTTGGTTTTCCTTTAATTAGTTGCATTAAAAATAAACAAAAAGTCTAAAACAATTTTGTCTTTTTTTAATTTAACAATGAGACTAATAACAACTTATAGATATTAGACCAGACTTCTTATTATATTTACTCAACTTCCACTAACCCGAAAACGAGGAACTTTTCAAACTAACACATTTGACTTCTCCACCCTTCATTTCCTTGCAGCTAATTAAAACCTCTACAGATGGACACAGTAGATAGTTTTCTATAATTGCAGAACAATTATGTAAAGAAATAAAACTTTATTTGAAGAAAAAACTGAACAAAAATCAAGGCTTTAAGCTAAATTTTGCCCTTTTAAAATGTGAAGGACCGCCTGTGTGTGTGCTGTAATACACTTCTTCATTCCCTAGCTCGTTCTTAACACCCATTGGTCAAAGCGTGTGACTGAAACACTTGTTCTTTGGCCTTCCAGGAAATGAACAAACTGCTTTGTTTTTGAGTTGTGTTGCCACTCTGAGTCCCTGAGGTTGATAGCAGCACATAAGCCCCCTTTTGAGGAGTCCAAAAACAACCCCCCAACCCCCCAACCCCACTTCCATGCATACAAGCCTCATCAACCCACCTACTCACACAAACACGCCCTTCTATCCCCCAAAACTATCATGTTGAAAAATATCTGCAGCTACGACTGGCAGTAAAGCCATTTCCTGTGTGTCGCAGCCCCCCCACATCCCCAGATTCCAACGCAGAAACACACAGAGAGCTGTCTATGCGCACCAGGGAGCTATTTTTACCCTCACTGTAGGGGACAGAGTCAGGGCCAATGCAGCCAGTGAAGGCTTTTTCAAAGGCATGAGTGACTGCAAACCCGAGCATTGACGCTGGGATGGAAATATGTGCACGCAAAAACAAGAGCACATCTGCACAAACTCAGAGCAGAGTGCCGTCATGAAAAATTCATTTTAACGTGGTCACAAAAGACAAAGCGACTTAAGCCCTTTCAGTTACTATTATGTGTTGTAAAAACAAACAAGCTGATTGTTAAAGATGCCAATCTGTCCTCTTCTAATGTACAGGACTGCACATCTATCAACCTAAATTCTTCCGTATGATCCAATCAGATTTTGGGGAAGACAAAGAAATATAAAAGAGTTTGATGATCAATATGTGTTTTTGGCAATAAAAACACCAAGATGACAACGTGTCATCTGAGACGCATGTTTTTCCTTTAAAACTTCACATTCAACAAGCCTCACCATTAAGAAAGATGGCCTAAAATGACAGGGTTTTATGATTCTGCACATGCAAAATAAAAATCAAGGAAATACTATAGGTTGATTTTTTTCCCCGTCAAATGTAAAAATGTATCAAATTTTGCCACAAATGGTTAAAAAAAATTTTTTTTAAACTAATCCTTGCTTTAAATTCTAGTTGCCGTGCTGTTCCAAAATTGCAAATCATTTAATAATTTGTGAGTACCTTATCTTAAATTTGTCAAATGTATTTGAAATGGTCAGCTAACTGATTGAAGGACCAATTTAGTCACTCAATTTTTACCACGTTTCTATTTAACAATAGTTACAGTCGTGAAATTGTAACTATGTAGCTACAACGGGACCCTTGTTTGGGCGTCTCTGTGCCGGTCCCCAGCCCGGATAAAACACAGGGTTGTGTCAGGAAGGGCATCCCGCAGAAAAATCTCGGCTAAACCAAAATGTGAGAAATTAGTGAAAGTCGAATTTGCTGTGGCAACTCCTGATGGGATATGCTGACAGGTGAACATTCAGTGATTGCACACAGAATTACTCCACAGCAATCAAGAGAATTGATTACTTATGAGAACATGGACATAAAATGTCCTTTTTTTTTTAAAGAAAAATGCAATCCAATATTTTCCCTCAAGCAGATGAAAAATCTGTTCCAACACTTCTGCTTAATAGGTTAAAAGTAGCACCAGTTTTGGACCAAACCTGTACCAAAACATGCTAATATGAGCCAATAATTATTTACTTAAATTTTGAGCCGAGATGGGAAAGCACTTCTGAGTGACGAGTAAGTGTTATTCTAAAAACAGACAGATTTTGTGATAGGTGTGATATCACAGTGAGAGTTCACCTCACATTGAGGGATCCCTGTTGTTCTGGTGCATGCTGGGATATAACAGATGTCAGGTTTATCGGAAAAGGATTCACTAATAACAGTCAGGACATCTGCCAAAACCAAACCAAAGTTTGCTTAA
This sequence comes from Oryzias latipes, assembly GCF_053564925.1. NCBI lineage: Eukaryota > Metazoa > Chordata > Actinopteri > Beloniformes > Adrianichthyidae > Oryzias > Oryzias latipes. The sequence continues at coordinate 10,836,460 of NC_136250.1, read as the reverse complement.
ACTGTTCTTATTTTGAATAGAATCAAATTAGTAAATAAAATGACACTTGATCTTAAGACATTGTTAAACATACGTTTTCTCTACCTTTACTCATATTTGCAATAGTCATTACTGATCTAAAGTCAGAAAATAAAAAAATAAAAAGTCAGAAAATTTGTAGTTGTTTCAATCTTTTGAAAAAGGCTTTAACTCAAAACAAAGCAAGCACTGGAAACTGCAAAACCACACAATGCTGCCCTCTAGTGGTATAAACTCAGCATTGACCACAAATATTGACATTTGTTTAGAACCATGCCATAACATAACTGAAAACAGCTAAAACACACTTGTTTTAGTTTCTCAAAAACTGCCACATAAACATAGCTTAATATGACATACAGGAGACTTAAATGGCTAATTATTTGAGAAGATGAAAGCCTTTGTTTTGTTTTGTAAAACTGCCCTTTTCTGCTGTCAAAAATACAGCTCATGCAATAAAAAAGAACCATGTTCTATGGAAAGCCTGTAGTCATTCTTCATACCTGTTTCCCATTGTTCTGTTGCTCATCCCCTTCCTCCAGGTCACCTGTGAACCCAGGTCTGTCCTTGTTGCCGGGCCTCTCAGATGCAGTGCCATGACACAGGAAGTCCTGTCTCCTCCTCAAGCACTTCCTGTTCCTGCTCAAATTCCTGCGATGGCGACTGACCAGGAATTCCTTATATTGTAACGTCTCCGGGAAGTCATCTTCCCCCTCCTCTGCTTTCAAACTGGACGAGGAAGACTCCTCGCCGTCAGAGCTCTCGTTGGCAGCAGTCGCCTGGCTGTCAGAATCGTGGTTGTGATCACAGAAAACGATGGCACTCGGCTTGTGCTTAACTATTCGGAGCAAATCCAATGAGCATCCCTCAGATTCTGTCAGAGACTCTGGTAGATGGTTTTCACTATACATATGGAGGACTGGTGTCACAGAAGAAACCATGTCAGCAGTGCAGGAGCTCTCCTCCTGCAGCTGTGGTTCTACAGCTCCAGAATCTTTTAAAATCTGCCCCCCTGATGGAAAACCACCAGGAACGGCCACTTTGACACTTTCTATCCCCTCCGTGCCTTGACCTGTCCCAACAGACAGGTAGCAACCGCTGCAGCAATCGCAGAGCAAATTTTGCTTGAAGTCTGACACATCACAGCTACAAGCGTTGCCCAATTTGAGGTCCTTCCATGTTTCAACACAGTTGGTTTCATGAGGAGCAGCACCATCGTGGGGACGAGTGGGTCCAGACATGACTCTTTGTTGGTCGTCAGACGTTTGAGTCAGGAAGGAAACTTGTGCCTGTTCTTCAGTCAAAGAGGCAGCCTCAGCTTGGTGGTAAATATAACTGTCGGACCACTCCTGAGGCAACACTTGACTGTCAATCATCACTGTCAAGTCATTCGCTGGACAGTTTTGAGGTGTTGAGATATTTTTAGGTCACCCAAGTCTGAAAATCTATTATTTGTAGGTTTAGGATCTTTTTGAGACCTGAGCTGGAGAAAAGAGGATAAAACGTCAATTTAAAAAAAACTCAGTCATGTTCTCACATGTTCTTAAAGTAATACATGCAGACAGTGACAAGCCTGGATTTGAACAGAATAAAAAAAGTCCTTTTAAAACCATATAAAAATATGTTTCTTTCAAAAGTAAGGGAATGTGCAGCAGACTTCAGCTATAAGAAAATATTTTAAAGAAAAAGACTGACAGTATTGTTTAACTTGTTTCTAGACGTTTTCATTTGATAGAACAAAGTTCATAAAGTCATAAAGCACTTTAGCAGACACACCAAGGCTGTAGTAAATATTTTAATTTAAAATGAAGGCTTAGAAAAATTACTACTAATCATACCATTTTTTTTTTAATATCTAGACTCAGTTTAGTCAGCTGGATTACATTCAGCTGCCAATGTTTTAAAAGGCTATGGGAAAAAAACTAATTTCCTGCTCCTAAATTCAGACACAGCCAACCAAACATTTGGAGAATCAAATTTAAAGGACAGCTCTTTGTTTATCACTAAGGGTCCAAACAAGAGCAATTATTGTTTGTGGGCAACAACGGCAGATATTGAAGAACTTCTGGGAACAGTCTGCTGGTGGAAAGGCAAGTTAAGACCCAACATTTGAAAGTGACTTTAAGCTTTCATGCTGATGACCTGAATGAAAGACGCTAAATGTATCTTGTACCATTCTTAGTTCTTGTAGAAATGCAAGTAGATTTCAAAGCCACCTTCAGTTCCACGTTGAACAGTAACTCAGTTTTATATTTTGAACATTTAGCTTTAGATAAATAATACTGCTTTCTTTGGGAAATGGTAAAAAAAAAGGACTCAGAAGGTTATGTGGTCAGTTCATAGATTCATTTTAAACAAATACCCATCCTCTGCTTAAAAAGAAAATAAATTCTGATTTATTGCATCAAATTCCAAGCAGGAAAATTGTATCAAATGGAAGTTTTCAGTTAAGACATTTCCAGATTTACTACATAGTTAAAGCTTGGTTGCAGTTTTTTCTCCTTTTGTTGTTTTGCTTTTCTGAAACGTTAAATGTCTTGTTTAATAGTTTTGCATATAGAAAAAAAGAAAACACAATTAGATTATTTTTCAAAGGGTTTGGAAAAATTCTACAAACAAACAATGATTTAACCCAAAGAATACATTTTTTTTCAAAGGCATTTTTCTAATCCCATCTATAAAAGATCATTTGCAGACAGAAAAAACCTTAGAGCTTTGGTAAGCTTAAAAAAAACATTTAGTTGTGAACTTACCATTCATTGGTATGGAAACAGTCAAATCCAGGAGTTTTTCAAACCCAGCAGAAAGAGGAACCAGGAGGTAATGGATGTCTGCAGCTGGTTCAGCTCTGTGCTGTCATACTTCAAAGCAGAATTATCCAGGTAAAGATGTGAAATGCTGCGAGGGAAGGGGAGGTAAAGGGGCTGAGGAATGTTTTTCCCTCCCGTTTTATCTCCTAAATGAGAAGGGAGGAAGTTCCACAGGCAGGTGTTTGAGCTGCTACAGGTGGTGTGTCTGTGGATTATGATAGTTTTTGGTTGCAGTCATTAGATAACTAAGTGTTGTATACAAATGTATTAAACTTAGAGTGGAAAAAGGTGATTAAATAGCCGATTAAAGAAGAGGAAAAATTGTCTGAGATCTTAAAAAAATAAAAAATCAAATCCTTGTCACCCCCTGCCTTCTTTTTCACTCCCTGCTGGGTGATGTAGCTCGGGGCGACAGATATTTCACCTTACATGCACATTCCTCGAGAATGCATGAGGTAATGCTTTAAACTGCTCTAACTTCTGTCAGTCATTCCAGAAAAGAAAAGAAAAACTTCCTGTGAGTTTTGACAAAGAAATGTACAGATTGAGCCTTCTGCAAAGTTGATATGCTGTGGAAATTGCTCAACATTGAAAGAATTATACCAAATTGTATTTAGGAAGGAAGGCATGTGGTCAGAGACAAAAACCAGCAATTTGTACCTTCATCTCAAAGATGATTCTACCTGTTGAGGCGTGTTTTGAGAAAGATCTGGTCACACAGAAAATGTGGGAGCGTTTGCGTCTCTTCTCCTCTAAAAGCACAGGTCCTTCAATGGCTCAGAAGGCTCTACAGGGTCTCCTGGGGTTTAAAACTGGCATTCGTCAAAACAAACATAGTATTACAGCAGAGAGAGGCTGTGTCTTTTGCACCCTCAGCTTGAGTTGGTTTAGAAGTATTCAAGTCAATTCTGCATCTTAAAATATGCTGGGGGGGAAATTCTATATAAGGAATTATACAAGGTTTCATTTTCTAGTTTCTCACAGCCGTCTTTAAATAAGTAATTACCCTCATTGTCTTTAAGTGTTTGAAATTTTGTCAGGTCATCTGTTTTGTCATCCTTTCATTGTTCACTTAAAAATATGGGTCTGTCATGTTCAGATTTAATTAATGAGTTTCCACCACAGATATGATCTCCTATATTTTGGGTCCTTCATCCCCCAGTTTCAGACAAAATGACCTAACTGGCATGCATTTTCAAAAAATAAAAGCATTCAGAACATTAGAAACTTGATCCTAATGTGACTTACAAGGAGACACGGAACATTACAAGAAACAAGAAAACATCACTGAAAATAAGCCAAACTAGAGGCTTGAATCCTCACTTTCCATGAATTACTGGAGTTGGAGTTTGTTGTGAATGGGCCACACACATAATATAGATTTGAATGATTAGAAAGTTAAACAATTAAAGAAAAAATTGGAATCAAGCCTTACATTGATTATGGAAATGTAATGTTCAAAAACCTCATTGGATGTTTTGAGGCTCATTCTACAGTTCTTCGACCTGAATTTATCATTATAATGATTGATCTTTGTTAATAAAACTCAAACATGTAATTTAATGCAAGCTACGCTAACACGTTAAGGCATGCATTGCAAAGTACATTCCTGTTGCTTGGAGCCCTATTTACCTCTATTTTGTTGAAGAAGACCTATATTTTCAAACGTCCAAGCAGAAAGGAGAAAAAAAATACGGATTTATGACCGTATATTCTCCAAGCAATTGCTTGCAGTAAGGACATTATGTAAAAAATATTATGAAGACTCTTAGCAAAAGGAATTTCATACCAAAACATGTGAGCCGAGTTATCTTAAACGTGTTTATGGTAGAAACTGAGAAAATCTCAATTTTCTCAACAAACCTTCATGTGTAGTAAATCCAATAAGCCACAAAGTATGTCCTTTTTGCGTTTTTCCTGCAGGACAAAAACATGGAATTAACATTCTGCAACTCTCTGCAAATTGTGGGAAGAAAAAATAAAAATGCCTTCTTAATTACACAATTTACTTTTTCTAATCTGTGTTTCTTTTATGAATTAATGAGACACAGACAGTAGCGGGGAAATGCTGGTTTACTTGGGTCAATATGACCTGCAACCAGCTCCTACCTTCTAAAACTGAGGGTGCTCAGTAACAAGGTGACATTTTATTTCCTATGGATTAACTGAAACAGAACATCAATGGGGGACCTTTCTGTGTGGAGTTTGCATGTTCTCCCCGTGCATGCGTGGGTTTTCTCCGGGGACTCCGGCTTCCTCCCACTGTCCAAAACATGCTTCATAGGTCAATTGGCAACTCTAAATTGTCCCTAGGTGTGAGTGTGAGAGTGAATGGGTGTGTGATTGTGGCAACCCCGTGACCCCAAAAGGGATAAAACAGTAGAAAATGGATTAACTGCTTCACATTCCTCGTTGGGTTTCATTGAATTGTTGTCATAGACATACTTGATTGTCATTTCAAAACAAGAAGTCTCATCCTTCTGAGGTTGTTGTATGCACACACAACGTGTTTGTGTGGGCATTACAGAGGTCAGGCAAAAGAAATGCATGTCCCAGTCAGCTTTCTGGATGCCATAGAACAAAGTTGAATGAAGACTAATAACACGATTTTGTCGGTCTTTAAACTCCATTCTTTTATTTTTTTACCTTAAATATTATTTCTAATTTAAAAATGAATTGGCACATAGATAAATTAGAGTATTTTGTCCTTGTGTTATTGTTTTGTAGCCTAATTATGAGTTGTCTTGGTGAGTTTTGACATAAGATTTAAATAAAATCATTTTTGGACAGTACTGTAGTTTTCCGAGCTGACTCTATTTAGACCCTCATGGTTTGCCGTATCTCGCGAGAAAACAAAACCTCGCGGTTGGTAACTTCCGAGTGGGAAATAATTCGCGGGAGATTGACCTGCTGACGCCTTATTCGTTGTCAAAGCAACATTTACTAGACTTTATTTACAAAATGAGTTTGTGGGTGGACAAATATCGACCGACCTCTCTGGGGAAGCTCGATTATCATAAAGAACAAGCTACTCAGCTGAAAAACCTGGTAGGAAACTTCAAGAAATCTGTTGTTGATTGATGGTTTGGTTAGCTGCTATTTTCCCTCCTCTCCTCGTTTTGTTTATATCACCGTTTTTTTAAAATATTAATTTAATTCCTTATTTCCGCGTTACTTTGTAAATGCATGTTTGGAAAAGTTACTATTCTTGACAATAACCTTTCAGTTACGTTGCAAAGGGTAAACGCATGAATTAAGTCATTGACTTGAATTGTAATTGAGATCAGAGTAACGACGACTGACACGTTATCAGTTACATTTACCCCATCTTTATCTATGCTTTAAATACAACCGCCTTTTAACATACACTGTACAGTAAAATAAAAAAATATATATATAGGGAAAAAAATTAACCAAATCTTTAACCAGAAAACAAAATGAAACAAATCAAAGAAAAAAGCCCAACAAATGCTGGACATTATATGTCCCAAGGGATCATAACCCAGTGTTGTCTAAGAAAAACTGGTACTAAAAAAACACAATCTCAAACTATTTGGTGTAATTTGGCTGCAGGTTCAATGTGGAGACTTTCCCCACTTGTTGGTGTACGGCCCCTCAGGAGCTGGAAAGAAAACCCGCATCATGTGTCTGCTGAGGGAGCTGTACGGAGCCGGGGTGGAGAAGCTCCGCATAGAGCACCACACCATAGTGGTGAGAGGAGGAACCAAGGAGAACAAAAACCTCCAATTACCAGCAATATAGACATTTATATTTGGATGTATTGACTATTAAATATAGTTGCATCTCCTGATTTTTGACTACAGGCCCCATCAAAGAAGAAAATTGAGATCAACACCATTGCCAGCAACTATCACTTGGAGGTCAACCCAAGGTAACTGTTTTTGACCAAAAAATTTCAAAAGTATCTTGTTTGGATTTTTTAACACTTTTTATTCCAGCCTTGTCTTTGAGTTTCTGCTACTAATCTGTTCTGTGTGGTACAGTGATGCAGGAAATCAGGACCGTGTGGTGATCCAGGAGCTAATTAAAACTGTGGCTCAGTCCCAGCAAATCCAGTCAAGCACGCAGCGAGAGTTCAAAGGTGAATCAGACTAACGTAGCCTTGTCTCAGTGGAACCTGGAGATGGAAGCAGGGGTTTGGACTTGTACACAAACTACAATATTTTGCTGCAAAAAGAATATTATTCCTGATGTTTCTTTCTGTTCTAAACATTGTTTGGGGGTTTACTGGATCCACTTATTTAATTCCTAATTTAGCCAAAGATTTAATTCATATATGTAAATATAGCCCTGCTCAACCTTTTTTTTAACTTGTTTTTATTTTTGTGATTTATCAAAATATGTTCTGTTATCTTGTTTTTCAACTGTTGTTTCTTCTTTTTGCCCCTCTGGTCAACTTTTTCTGTGTTTTGATGCTATATATCAATGCTGAGTTTTGTTAATAAAGTTTTGGGTTAAAAATGGGTTAAAAACTAATGCAATGTCCCAAAATATAGTTTTTGTTGTCTTTTGTAACCTAATTTCTTGTTTTAACTAAAAAAAAATCTTTCTCCTTAGTTGTGATACTAACAGAGGTGGACAGACTCACAAAAGATGCCCAGCATGCTTTGCGTCGAACCATGGAGAAGTACATGTCCACCTGTCGTCTCATCCTCTGCTCCACATCCACCTCCAAAGTCATCGGGCCAATCAGAAGTCGCTGTCTGGCTGTGAGAGTTCCTCTGCCGAGCACAGAGGAGGTGAGGAGGAAGTGGTTCAGATAAAAATAAAAAGTTGCCCCCTGTTTTGTCTGCATCTGCAATATGTCCTCCTTTTTCCAGGTTTGCAGTGTTTTAACTTCAGTTTGTAAAAAAGAGGGTCTGAATTTGCCACCTGAGCTGGCCAAACAAATCAGTGAAAAATCCGGCCGCAACCTGCGCAAAGCGCTTTTGATGTGTGAGGCCTGCAGGGTGCAGCAGTAAGTTGTCACCCCATCTGTCTATATTTGAAACAAAAACTAAACATGTTCGCTAAATGGGACTCTTTTAATCTTCAGGTATCCGTTCTCCGCTGATCAGGAAGTCCCAGAGACAGACTGGGAGGTCTACCTGAGGGAGACGGCGAACGCCATCGTCAGCCAGCAGAATCCTCAGAGGTTTGACGTTTTGTTTTTTTAAGGAGATAATCAGACTGTGAGGTTTCAAGTTCTCAATCACCACCTGTTCCTCTTCTAGGCTGTTGGAAGTCCGCGCCCGGCTGTACGAGCTGCTGACTCACTGCATCCCTCCTGAAATCATCATGAAGGTGAGCGCTCCCTGCGTTTCTGCCATCACAAGTGTTAAAATGACCAAAGGTCTGTTCTTATATCAAGCGTTCCTTTAATAATCTAACAGGGCCTGGTGAAGGAGTTGTTGAGTAACTGTGACGGTCAGCTGAAGGCGGAGGTGGCCCACATGGCAGCTTATTATGAACACAGACTCCAGCTGGGCAGCAAAGCTATCTACCACCTGGAGGCTTTTACCGCCAAGTTCATGGCCATCTACAAGAAGTTTATGGAGGACGGTCTGGATGCTATGATGTTTTAGCTTTAAGTCCACTTAAATCTGTCTGAGTTCAGAAGCCATAGCTGCGAAGCTCAGATGAGACAAGACACGCGTTTCCCTGCAGGATTTACAGACAAACGATCCCAGAGGCGGAAACTTGAGCTTCATGCCACAGATTGTTGACAGCATCAGCAGCAGTTGGCAAACGTTTCATTGTTGCTCTTATTCTGGGAAATGAAAGTTTTGTTGTAAAGTTTGGGAAAATGTAACTTGTACTGTCGAAGGTTGACAATAAATGTATTTTTAAAGGGAGGTTAAAGGGTTTGTGATTAAAAAAAAATGAGCACAAAGAACTGTTTAGGTTTTCAAACCATTCATTTATCCGTCTTCTAAACCTGTTTAATCCCTTTTGTGGTCACAATGTTGCTGGAGCCTATCCCAGATGGACAAAAACGGGTTACACCCATCAACTACATAAGAGAATGGAACTAACCCCCCCACCCCCAACCACCTGATGCTTCAAATGGGCAGTACCCAATGGCCCCAAGAAGCCAAAATCCCATAGACTTCCTTAGAAAAACAAACAGTCATTCTATTTGTTAGGATAATTTTACTTGATGATCCCATTTTCTTTTTATGGTGTATTTTCTGTAGTGCGAGTTATTGAAGTCATGAGCCGACCAATCAGATGCCTCGATAAAAGTAGTTTGAACGTTCAAAATGTTTGACAGATCCTACCGAGCCCGCTTTCAAGTGGAAAAGGTGTGGATTTCTAACAAGCGCACTCACGATTGGCGAGAGTGGTCAGCACATAAATGTAAAGTCATACGGCCCCGGACCAATCATGTAGCGGCATCCGTATCGTTTAAAAATGGCAACTGAAACGACTTAATTTGGTCAGATTCATTTTCTGTGGGGGACGTCACTCATTCACTCCAGTTCTCATTTCCAGTCAGTGGGTAGTCCCTGGACAGCTCACCGCTCCATTGCAGCCACACTCACACCTAGGAACTAGTTCAAATCATCAATCAACCCTTGAAGCATGTTTTCAGACGGTGGGAGGAAGCTAATACATCCCCATTTCCAAACCAAACAGAAAATATTTCATTCATATATTTAACTTCATTGGTCCATTTTTTTTTTACCGGTACGTTTCCTGGAGATGATCATGGAAAAGCTGGCAGAGTCCTTCTGTTCATTTAAAAGACCAACACCGGATGATAGAAATGCTAATGTAGCTATGATCTTACAGTGTGTGTGTGTGTGTGTGTGTGTGCGTGCGTGCGTGCGTGCGTGTAGGGATGAGTGCTGTGGACACAATAAAGGCTTGTGTTTACTGCTATGTTTGTCCTGATTCCTCATAATTATAAATTAGGATGCCATCTGCACCGCTCAGTCATTTTTGAGTCGGTCAGTATAACTCCTTGTGTCTTTTGGATGTGTAGTAAATAATGAGGCCCAGAGTGATCAGCACTCCTGAGCCCACCAGAGTCAGGAAGCCCACCATGGGCCCCTTGACCAGAACGTGGCAGCCCCAGCAGGCCTGAGGTGCAGCGGGACACTGCTGAGGGGCAGCTCCCTGGACGGGGAAGCCGTTGTGCCGGATCAGGTTGCGGTAGTTGGGGAGGGAGGCTTTGACGATGACTTCCTCGTGAACTTGGCCGTACAAGCCGAACTTTGGGTCTCGTTGGTCGTTTAGGGCGTAGACAAAGTAACCCTTCAGGTTGACGCCATCCAGGATGTATGCTGAGGATGGAGGTGAGAAAACCTTCATAGAGCGTGGATTCTGGAATCTTGAGTTTTCTGTAAGACTATTCAAACGGTTTTACCTTTAAGTGCCTCATTGATATAATTGTACAGGTAATAAACTCTGAGACTGTCCTTGAAGCGAGATGGGTCCTCCTGGACCCCGTTTGCCATCACGTAAACGGGCACATCTCCATAGTGCTCCTTCACCTGCAAAAGGACGGGTAACGCCTTCTTAAGCACAGCTCAGCTTCATTGATGAAACCATTCCTTCTCTGAAAGACCCGTCCTGCTCACAATTCAGAGGTGAATTTCTAATAAACTCCTGTTGCTCTGCAGAAACTATGGCCTAGAAAACAACACAGATTTTTTTTTTATTTTGGCTAAAAACGGCGTAATCAAAATAAAAAAAAACACTGGGAACGCTTTAAAAAAATAGATCAACAGATGATCGTAGTGGGACTTAAACAGAGTCTGAACTTAAAATGTCACACTTACCCAGTTCAGGGCTTTCCTCAGGCCCCAAGGCACAACAGGCCTTGGCGACATGATCCAAGTAGTGTCTACCATGTACTGGACCTCAAGCCTTGCCGTGTAAGTGTAGCTGCAGACATGAGATGGTCATAAAGTGTGTTAATGTGGGCTTAAAAAAAAAAAAAAACAGATCAAAAATCGACTGGTAGCTGCATCAACTAAACGTTTAGTTTTTCTAACGATGTTGAAAGACTAGAGACACCTGCAGAGAAATCAGCTTTGTACAATAGCCTACGAGCAAGACGAAGCTTGCAGACACACTGCGCGGTGTGAAGATATCTGTGGAAACGAAGTTACTTTTGCCCAAAAATCAAGTTCAGATTACAGTCTTATGCTACACAATCCTCTGCAATGCGCGTTCAAGCGACCACTTTCAATGAAAAGTCTACTTAAACACACATAAGTGCACATTTCTGACTTCCCCGTTTAAAACTCTGCCATTCAAGCAACACTATGCAAGTTTCTTTTATCTGTTTTTAGGGTCTAAGTACAAAATACATGGCTACTGAACAGGCGTTAAAGCAGTTGAACTTTGACCAATCAGAGACTGGGATTTGGTAGTATGGTCAGCATCTTTCTTAATTCACAAAAGTACCAAATGTTTTTAAATTGATTATGAAGGAGAAATTAATAATTTTGGTTTGTGGTCTGGAATTATCCATTGTGCTATCCTAGGCACTTTAACATTGGGAGTTGGGTCATCTAGACCCACTAGACAGTGTGCTGAAGCTTTTTTCTTGAATGATTTGTGATCTTCACTGGTGTCCATGGATTACATTTCTTCACCTTTATCCACCTTTGTCATGGTAGGGAGAACATGTCAATGTAAGGGTGGGGTCATCTGGACTCCATAGGATAGCACAAGGGTTAAACAACACCAAGTCTTTCATATATTGGAATAGAGCTGTATGAGAAAAAAAACCCGGAGCAAGATTCATGAGATTTGAACCACTTCAACATTTCACACAAAACCTTTTCCAAAACTGTAAGTAGGCACTAGTGGTATCAGGTAGCGACAGTCCACTGTAAACACCATATGCTAAAAAAAAAATCAAGAACCTGCATTCAGCGCGTTCTTGAACATGCAACACATGCCTTGTGTAAATGTAGTGCCCCCCCCCCCAAAAAAAAGGCGTAGATCCAAAAACTTGGTTCCTGAAACCAGGGATTTAAACCCACTTTGTTGTCTGTAGATTACCATTTCTGGTTACCAAAGAAATCAATTTAATGTGCATCAAAGTAACCAGGTGTCCATGAGTTCGCTAACGCTGAAAGAATATCAATGCTCCTTTCATGCAAGATTTCTGGATAATGGGACATTTAAGAAATCTGGCTATTTGTTGAAGCTGGTTGTATTCTGGTTAATTGAAGCAAAAGTAGCTGCATCCTGTGCACGATCTAACAGAATCACAAGGAAAAAGTTTATCGTACGAGTCTTCTTTGGCATGCGTCACAAGATCTGTGCTGAAGTGGCTGATGGCAAAGAAGTCATAAGTTCCTTTCACCAGCTTTTTGTCCTTCTCATTGAAAACTGGCAATCTGCTGAGACAGAGAAGATGCAAAGAGCAGGTTATTCCCCCTGTGGTACTCTGCATTTGGGAAAGAACCTCCAAGTCGATGCGATCTGTTCCCTAAAAGTGAATAAAGCATTCATACTCGAGAGAATTCAGCTGACGCAGCCAGCTCCTCATTTCCAAAGGGTAGTCTCCGCTGCCAAAAATAGGCTCTGCAAACCAGCTGATGGTGAAGTGCAGAACCCTTTTGGCTGGCTCCACGTCCTCTCGGCTGAAGGAAAAGGCCGGCTCGACCCAGTTCATGTGCAGAACCAGAGACACCTGAGTGATGCAGAAGATCATCAGACCTCTGATCCTTCTCATTAAACTCAGTTTATCCTCCCATCACAAAAAAACGGACCTGCCCTCCCTGTGAGTGTCTGAATTCAAGGTCATAAACGTGCCAGGCCCGAGCGTGTGCCAGCAGCATCTGATGCCCCTCCTGGTACGACACCTCCTTGTCGTTGGGCTCATTCAGGGTGATCCACATCTTCACATAATCTCCCAGTTCTCTGTAGCAGAGCCTGGCATAGTTTGCAAAGGCTTCTGGGATCTCACTGGAAAGCAAATCAATTCATTATTGCAGGAAAGAAAGTTAGTATTTGACATCCACCAGCAAAGCTGAGGATCTGAGTGGTTAAGTCACAAACCCTTAACCTCCTAACTCAAAATCTGAACAAACTTACAGTATTGTGTCTTTCTACATTTAAAAACAGTAAAACTGTTCATGTGGATTAAATGGAGGAACCTGCTGAGCCACTTGTTGGTGGTGTTGGCCAGCGGGGCGGGCAGGCTGCTGTGTTTGGGCGTGTAGTGCAGCAGGGTGACCACAGGGGTGACGTTAGCCTGCAGCAGCTGGCGGGTGAAGCAGCGATAGTACCCCAGCAGGGTGGTGTTGGGATTTGCCACATCACCCGTGGGCACCACAGCAGACCAGTTGAGGGAGAAGTGGAAGTGGCTGACCCCCACCTGCTTGATTTCATCCACCTAAAATAACAGAACAAAAAGCAAACGATATAAATAGTATGTGTTCAATATTACGTAAGGTTTGAAATCCTATAATCCATATATTTAATGTTTTTTTTATTATAAAAGGATATTTGAGGCCATAAAACTCACTATTTAAAGTAAAAATGATTTATTTGAAAAGAAAAAAATGCAGAATTCTTAAAAGCGAATAAATGTTTCATGAACTTTACTTTCAGTTATGAAAACTAATTGAATGCCATTTTTTCTAAAGTGTTTTCAAGCTTTTAACTAGGTTTAAATAGAATAAGGATGTGACTAAGTATCTGCATATTTTAATGACAATTGCTTCGGTTTCATTTTGAGCAGGTATTTTCTGTAAATATATATTTTCTGCAACTATTTTTAAAAAAAGTTGTTTTTTTTATTGTGCACTAAAATGTCTTTATTTCAGAAACACTGGATTGGTGATTTTATTATACAAAGAGCTTCTCTACACTGTTGAATATCAAAAAAGATCCACAAAATCTGTAATTGCATTAGGCAAGCAAAATAAAACAATAGATAAATAAATAAATTACTTAGACCCGTCCAGGGTCTAAATAATCTGCATTGTGATTTTTTGGCTGTTTTTTTTCTTCTTTTTTTTGGAGCAGATTTAGAGAAAGTAAGCTGACATAATATAAACTTACTATAAAGTTGGTTGAGAGTAAAAAGCCATTTCTTTAGACCTGCCACTTTTCGTGAAATGAAATAAAAAATAATTATAATAAAATTATGTTTTATGCCTTTTAAATTTTAGCTAATTGTCTCCGCTTGAAAAGCGATTTGAGCTAATTCTAGTGTTCTGTATATTTTTCTCCTCTTTTTTACTGCATTGTTTGATTTATTTTTGAGATGATTTATTATTTTTTGCTGTCAAATCTTTTATCATTAGTCACTTCACTCTATATTTTGAGGTTAATTGTTGGAGAAAATTATTATATGCAAATCTTTTAATAGCTGCATAAAAAAGTGCTTAATTTTCTGCTACTGAAGTGCATTGTTTGTGCATCATTGATTCTATTACATAAAGGGGCTTTTGAGCTTCAGAAAGTATTTAAAAAAAACGTTAATATTAATATGTAAGCATTATAAAAATAAAAAAATCTAAAAGTATGTATGAAAATTGAAATTCTCAAATTCAGCCCTAAGAATTCCATTTCATATTTGGTTCTCCCCTCCCAAAAAAATGAATCTAACTTAAACTTTTTCTGAGGTTGGAAGTGAGCGGACAGTGAGCAGTGAAGCACGGACCTGCTGTCTGATGGAGGCGTAGTCGGCGCAGTGTGTGGCTCGGTTCAAAGGCGGCGCGATTAGGCCGTCCAGCTTAATCAGCTCTCCGTTGTTGGAGACGTTCCAGAGGTAAACATGGGGGTCTGCAAACTGGGTGGGAGTGGTCTCTACCTGTGACATGAGGAGAGGAAAAAAAATACAGAGCAGAGTACACATGCTGTTGCTCCACATCTGCAACACACACATCTATAAGCAGAAGGCAAATTGGAGCAAAACAATGACAACAGCAAAACCTGCGGTGTGAAGCTGAGCAGACAGATGGAGAAAGTTTATGCAGTTTATGATTAAAAGAGGGTCCGTCACTGTCCTCGTTTGTCAGCTGGACTTTCAACATGCTGGATGCACCTTCAAACAGCGCATTAAACACCACGGCATAACATGTAACATGGCTTTGGCATGATGCAGTGCTGCGATGTGTAATGTGATGAACCCCTGAGCAAAAGGAATGTCTGAACTGAAGTTCATATTTTCTTTCTGCGAGAAGTTCTTGCCATTTCCCCTGATTTCCCGACATCTCAACTTCCAATGCGTCCTCATACCTGAACAGAGTTGGCAGAAACCCCCCACGCAAAATCACACGGGAACACTCCCTGCACTGGTCTGTTTTCTGGAAGCTCTGGAAAACCATTTTTTTGGATGACATTCCTGTAAGATGTGACAAGTTAGGGAAAACAAACAGGAGATTTAGGATAACAAAACCAAACATACCATAATTGAATACATTGCACTACGAGCAAATTTAGAAGCACTGTTACTGTTTTTTCAGTATGAAACTCTATTCTTAATATACTTTCAAGGCTTTTCAATTCAAATATTGTTGTAAAATCCCTGCCAGTCCATGTACTTGTAAAATATTGCAGATGTCTTTGGCTCCCTCTTCATATCAGGAGTGTTGAAGCTAACATAGTACAGTCCACGCCGGATCCCATATTCCCTGTACCACTCGTAGCCATCAATGAGGGACCAGGCAGTGTAACCAATCACGTTCACTCTATCTATGATGATTGCTGCATTGGGGAAAAAAAGAAAAGCAAATCACATTTTAGCAGTTGGTTTGTGTTTATTTCAACAATATAGATGTTAAAAACACTCACATTTGAGGGTTTCTGCGATGAAACTCTTGAGGTAAAACATTTGTTTGGGGTCTTTTGTCTTGGTGTTGCCCAGAACGTACCTGTGTCAACCAGAGAGGGGGAAAAACATCAGAAGGAAAGCAGAAAATACATAAATCTGAAAAAGTAAGAAAAAAAAATCAACCTACCAACCACTTTGGACGACAAAGATGGGGGGTTTGTCATATTCTGCGTAGATCCAGTAAAGCAGCATCCTTAGGTCCAAGTCTTCATGCTGGTCAAACTTCACGCTGTCGTTGATGAGCTGGAAGCTCAGTGTGGCTCCGTGGGACAGAGCAAAGAAGTCAGCCGTGCCTTTCACCCACTCCTTCTCCTCCTGGGTGAAGGAGGGCAGTCGTGAGCCCAAGCGGGCCTTCATGCAGGTGGGGTAGTCTCCATCCGTGAAGAGCGGCCGGGCGAACCACCCCAGGACGTGGTCTAAAGAACACTGGCACTCTTGCAGACTTTCCAAACGCGTCCGGCTGGGTTTGATCCAGTGGGAGGCAAGAGCCATGGAGACCTTCCCCTGTTGCCGGGGGCGATAGTGGCGGTCGTAGATATGCCATGCAGCCGCATGAGCCTGAAAAATAAAGGAGATGGAACTAAAAGATAAAAAAGAAGTTTAAACGAAAAGCTGAATCTTCTTTCAAATGTAGGAATTTCCACCACATTTCCATTGATTTCATTACCTTGATCATTTTCACCTCTCATAGGGAGAAAAAGTCAGAATTTGGACAAACAAAACAATAAAAGATTTTTTTTTTAAAAAGATGCAAATTGAAACTTTATCTTAACAATTCTGACATTTATATTTAAGAACCAAATCAGATTTCCCAGGATCATATCAGAATAATTAGATAACAGTTGAAAAATCTAAAGGCTTGGAATATGACCAAAGTTGGAAAATTTTGAAATTAAAAGTTTCATATTAATTTCTAAGCCAATCTGAGAACAATGTCATACATGTGTAACGTCAAAACAAATTCTTAATTTTTCCTTTCAATTCAAAGATATACTGATAATCCTTAAAAATGAGAGTTTTAATCTGAAAGTCTACTTCCTTTTTTTCTAATTCTGATCTTTTGTTTTCTAACTGAGCACATTCCTGGTTGTTATAACTTTGATTTTTCACCAAATAAAACATATCTAAACTAATCATTTCGACTGTAATTTTACATTGAGTATTCTGAGGTGGGATTGGCGGAAACTTTTTGTTCTGGTTCGGCTTTACCACAAACCTTCAGCAGGTTGTGTCCGACCCGAAAGCGGAGGTCAGGGTCGTTTTTGATCCCGGGAGCGACCACCCCGGTGCCGTACCCGTGCTGCGCCACAACAAACGGGTTATCGATGGTGACCCAGAACTTCACGTCGTCCCCAAACGTCTGGAAGCAAAAATCTGCGTAATCCTTAAAAATGTCCACCAGCTGCGGATTGGCCCAGCCGCCCAGCGTCTGCTGGAGGTGCTCGGGCAAGTCCCAGTGGTAGAGCGTGACCACCGGCTGCACGTTGATCTTCTTCAGCCTCTTGATGAGCGTCCGGTAGTAGTTGGTTCCGAGTTCGTTGTAGCTCCCGCGCGTCCCGTTTGGGAACATCCTGGGCCAGGACAGGGAGAACCGGTAGTGGCTGACCCCCAGCTGCTGGATGGCTCGGATGTCGGCGTCGACGTTGTGATAGCTGTCGCTGCCCACGTCCCCGCACGTTTTGCGGGTTCCTCCGCGCGTAAAAGTGTCCCAGATGGAGAGCCCCTTGCCGTCCTTGGCAAACGCGCCCTCCACCGGGTACGCCGCCGTGCCCACCGCCCAAATGAAGCCTTTGGGGAAGGTGTCGTAGAGGAAAGCCTTGTCACCTGGATAAGGGAGTCTGTTGAATCGCCCCCACGTTCTCAGACCATCTCCGGGCTTGCCGGTTGCGGGAGTGACGGCGAGGAATATAAAAAATGCGAGCATGATTCCTGTCACAGCTGGCCTCGGGTGGTCACCTTCTGGACCTGATCTTCACTTAACCATGACTGGGGACTTTCAGTGACCGAACAGTCGACTGTGAAGCTCAGCCAGCCAGCTGTGAACCCACCACAAACTCACAATCCATCAATTATTAGCCAAGGCACCTGACGCACGAGGCTCCGTCCTAACACAGAGGGATCTCCGCTCCCCCAAATGATCAGTCTTCTGCATGACATCATAATTGTCAATCCTAATTTATGGGATTAACGTTAAACTCGTCTAATCACGTCCAGATTAGCATTTTAACTCGATTTGGCCGTGCGCTCGCGCGTCAGCGCCACGGTGGCACAGGTGTGAACCGCGCAACACGAGCCCACTAACAGCATCACCAGCTGACATCCTCTTGCTGCTGGATCACCAGAGATCCCAATCTAGGCAACAACAAAAAAAAAAGTCACCCAAGATGCATCGGTGTCCGGATCAGAGGGGTGAAAAGGGGTGAGGAGACAGAATGCATACAGAGTCTGAGCCCGCAGACCATCGCAGTCTTATCTGCCTGCTGCTCTCACCTGGCTGCTGGGAAACCGTGGCCTCCCGGCGCACACACCAACATCTGGACACATTTCTGTGGAGCTGAGTGCGTCTGCTGCAACAGAAGGCCGGAAGTTGTTAGGCAGGTCACTGTTGAGGCAAAAATCTTCACCAATAAGACCCACTGTGTGTTGCATTAGCTGGATCCAAATGAAATATTCAAGATTTAAATTTTTAGAATCCAGAAAAACACATTTTGACAAGCAAATCTTACATTTTAAGCACCAAAATGAAAAAAATAACTTTTTGTTAGTCAAGTGCTGACTTTAAGGCAACCTGTGCATTATAAGCATTGATGATTGAGGATGTGCAGCTTGAAGCATCAACATAAAGACAGAGCTCCTCACTCCCTAATCTAATGTGTTCTTCCAGCAGTAGCAAATCTAATAGACCAGAGGGCCTCATGGAGCTAAACCTGGCCCTCAAAGTGAGGAGGATCGTGAGCTCAGATGTCAGATCACCGTCATATTTGCAGCACGAGTTTTATTTCAAATAAATGCTGTAAATGATGCTCTGAGGCAATGTTACTGAATTATCACCACCACAAACTACTTTAATACCAGTAATTAACTATATTTAGGCTTTTTAAAGCCTTAAAAGGAAAGATAAAATAAAAGTTGCTACTCTTTTTTTTTTTTTTGGTTTTAGAGCTCAAAACCAAAGGAGAGCTGTTGCTGGAACAGAAAAAAACAAAACAAAAACAAAGAGCCACTTTCTTCTAATAGAAAAAGTCACAGAGAAGTAAAGAGAATGCCGGATCACGACCAAGAGAAAGACAAAGCGCAGGTGATTTTCCATCAGGTGGGGGGTTCTGGGAAGTTCAAGTGTGTGCGCATAGCTAATGTGAGGAACAACGAGCCTCGAACGACACAGGAAGGCTGTTAAAAGATCAACCAGTCCCTGGAGAACCCAGGAACTACATTTAAAAAATTAGAAGAAAAAAGCAACCATCTGTTAATTTTCCTTTTGATAAAAATGTCATATTTTGTAAAAAAGTAGCTGTCCCATAGAAATACTAAAAAATGTATATAATTTCCTTTTGATGGGCTTTAAAAGCTGAAGTCACCCCCCCCACCTCATCTGCTTCCGCTGAAACTAAATGATCCCCGCTGAAGGGGGGAGTTAACCGTTTCTCCTCAGTGAATTGAAATAAAGAGAAATCATGCATGTCTGGTTTCATAGAGAATTATATTGATACAACAAAGGATCTGACTGGGTGGATGCCAGGCCAAAAAGATCAGCGGCGACCAACACGACAAAACACGGCCGACCATGACTTCCTATCAGCGGGAAACAAACCGAGGAACGAAACAAACACCAGAACAACCGGAGGAAAACCTACATGTGGACAGCTTTCTCACACTTAAGTACTCAATATAAAAAAAAAAGAATAATATTATACAGAGCTGTAAACAAAAACATGTTTGCATTAAAGGTCAGGTGACATATTTGATGTTAAAAAAGAAAAAAAAAGTTAAACTCTGTTAAAATCATGAGGAGTTTGAAAAGCAGTATTGCTTTATGGGAGCACTTTAATAATAATAATAATAATAATCATCATCGTCAGTGGGAAAAGGCATTACAGCATCACCCAGTCAAGATAAAAACACAACAACAGAACATGAAACAGACAGAAGGGACTATTTACAAGAGGGATCTTTTTCGGCTTTTTTTTGTTTTTCCTGTTAAAATGAGCTTTACCTAATGCGGTGAACGTCATCACAATGCAACACAAAGCATAAACCCACAACGGATGCGGATGTTCTGGTGTAGTGTGCACGTGTACGGGTCTGTGTAACAGTAGGAGCAACGGCATATGAAAAGTTAAAAAAGTTCAGTGTCCATTTCTTTCTGGCGGCGTCGTTCCCTCTTCACTTCGCAGGGAAAACGGGCCTTTCTTCTGCCATCCTCCGCTAGATTCTAGCTCATCTTCGTCGCCCAGCTGCCTTCTTGCGACCCTAAAAAAAAAAAAAAGATCAAATGAAGGTGAACTTTTTCAAAATTATTGTTATTATTATTATTTTAATTGGGGCTTTAAAAAAGTTTCCAATCTGTACCCTGGGTGTTGGCTCATCTTCCTGCTCCTCATCCTCTTCTTCATCTTCATCCTCAGAGTCCTCCCTTGTGGCGGCGGCGGCTTTCGTTCTTCCTCCACGCCTGGAAAATCACCAGAACGTAACGCTGAATCATAACTTCATACCACAGACGCTCGACAAAATAAAAGCTCAAACGGTTCAAACGTGTCCCGTTTAGAAATATTTCTGCATTTCGTCTCCATCAGTCCAGTTATTTGTTTTTTATTTATTTTAATTTTAAACAAAAACCTTGTAAAAGACATTTTGTGAGGACATTCGGTTTAAGTGGGGGCTCGAGCGAGATACCTGCTCAGACTAGACCAGGGGTCGGCAACCCATGGCTCCGGAGCCACATGTGGCTCTTTCATCCTTCTGTTGTGGCTCCCTGTGACTTTGGAAAATAATGAATATTTTATAATAATTAAATTTTATTTTAGTTTTTTCATCTGCTGGCTCCGTACGAAGCGCGTACCACGTCAAAACCAGCTTCCTAAATGAGCTCGTATTTATCGGGCGAGAACTGCAGAGCTGACAGCAGGAGGACACACGCGGTCCGGAGTGATCTTCTGCCGGGAACTTGACGTGCAACTCGCTGATGACAGAGAGTTTGCGCCAGTGTTGCCAGATAGAGTCACAGTTTTCCAGCCCAAAAGTCATCTGAAAACCGCCAGACCCAGCCAAAAACCGCCCAACATAACTTTTGTTGATGTTTTTTTTTTTGCACTGGACTGATTTAGAAAAATAAAAGATTTTTCTAAATAAAAGATAGTTCAGACTAATAATAAAATGTGTACAATATTGAATATTTCTTCAGCGGGCCGCCTTCTTCCATTCATTTGCTTAACCCGCTCTATCCCCGCTATAACCTGCGCCCGGCTCTTTCATCCGTGTGCTGCGCTGGAGCGCCCTGACTGTCGTATTTTGCACTCTCTGTGTAGGACAAACTGAGGAGCGCGGGGGAAACAAATCTCAGCTGCAGAGGATGTGAACAGGTGAACAGGTAGAGAGGAAAAGCAGGTAGAGAGGCGGGGGAGGGGCTTTGGCTTCAAACTCTGTCAGAGAGATGCAAACACGGCGTCAGATTGAGACGCAGCTTTCCCTGCAGGAGTTGAAGCAGAGACTTTCCCTGGGATGATTTTATAAATGATTTTGAAACATGATTACCAAGTAGAACTATTCAAAACAATAAACCTGATCTCTCCACATTCTCAGTGTCTACCATGCATTGACAAACACATCGCTCCATGCAGCGATCAGACCAGAACTTCAGCTGGTGGCTCCGCCCACACGCGACCGCGGTATCACCTTTTTAAGAACACAATGTGCATTTGCAGTGATGTATGTTTCAGAGGATGTCCGATTGGTCAATTTACATGTCAATCAAGTCCCGTACTTTTCAGTGAGGATTTTGATTGGCTGGTGGATTTTTAAGAAGTACTTTTTTTTATCTTTTCTGGCCCGCGATCTACACTCATGTCCTTGAAGATCGACGTAATGAGCACCCTTGATATAATATATACATGCATAATATATATAATGATGTCAAAACGGGTTGTGGCTCCGGGTGCTTTTTTTTTCATTAGGGGCGGTCCCAAATGGCTCTTTGAGTAAAAAAGGTTGCTGACCCCTGGACTAGACGTACACGGATCTAGTAGTCTACAAGTGGATGCATCAGAATGGGGCGGAGCCGGGAGCTCAAAGCCCACCCACATTGTTTCTATGTCACAAATGTTTTCATCTGCTCTGATTCACAACAAACAGAATACAGAAATCCTCCAAAATGCAATTTCAAGCTAAACGTTCTTTCACCATCATCAGGTAAAAACACATGGGAGTTGGTCTTTAGGAGCTTCTTACGCTGGTTTCTTTGCTGCAGGCTGAGCGGATTTGGGGGGGCGCCCTCTCCTCTTCTGTGGGGTGGACTCTGCTGACTCTGAGCTGTTGAGCAAACAAAAGGAGTTCAGGTCCAAACCTCTAGAAGAACACAGGGGACTAATGAGTAGACGAGTCGCACCCTTGAGATCGCCGCGGCGCTCTGGCTTGTCTTCCTCCCTTCGTCTTCACTTCTATGTTTTCACTACTCCTGTCATCGTCGTCTTCTTCCTCCTCATCCTCATCCCCCCTCTCCTCCTCCTCTTCATCTTCCTCTTCTTCCTCCTCCTCGTGAGAAGGAACTGCCTTCTTGCGGCCCCTCCTTCCCTTGGCAGGAGTGTCCTGGTTGGCGGCGGCGGCGGACTTCGGCGGCCGGCCCCTGCGAGCCTTTTTGGGGGGACTGTTCTGCTCGTCCTCGGGTCGGCTGTCCTCGTCCCATTGGTCCTCGGACTCGGCCACTACAGTCGCGGCGGCTTTTTTACGCCCTCGTTTCGGCTTGATCTCCTGGTCGTCGTTGGAAGCCACGCCCCTTTTGCGGCCGCGAGGCTTTTCAATGTCCTAGTAAAAAGAAAAAAAAGAGGAGTATTAGTGTGTTGGCAGATGGATTTACAACAAGCTTCCAGTGGGGAATTTAGTTACACAATGGTAGTATTTTCAAAATAAAATGTAAAAATAAATCTAAATCCTTAAAAAAAAAAAGAAAAAAAAAAGTAAAAAACCAACATTTCAAATCACTAAATGTGAAAAAAAAACACTAAAAGAAAACTAAATTAAACGTTATTTTCTGTTGACACAATAACTTGTTTACATTTTCAGAAGTAGAACTACAAGCAAAGACAAACAGTTTAAAGGTTTTTCATGTCAGTTTGTATTTGCCCAACTCCAGCTGGTGTTTGCACAGCACATTCAAACACGGCCACGAGGATTGATGACCGGCAGCACTCAAGCCGCCAACAGCAGTCCGGCCCCTTTCCCTCAGCTACTGAGTAATTCCAGATAAGGCTCTTGTTTATGGAGCATAAATATGAAAGCACATCCACCACAACTCATCTCTACATCATTAAAAGCCACAAACTCTACTTTCAAATGAAAAAAGGGATAATTTGTTGGCGATTCCTGAGGTAAATACATGTGAAGTGAAATACCTTATCACTGTCTGCTCTCTTCAGGCAGATGTCTTCATTTTCACTGTGGTCCATTTCTGTGCTGTCGTGCCTGAAACAAAAGCATTTATCAGCTGTTATTCTACATCCAGCAATGGAGAAAAGCAGCAACTCTTTTAAGGCTAATAGAGGATTTGTCACAAACTTTTTATCAAACTGTTGTTTACTACAAATTCAAACAAAGTCTGGATTAGTGTTGGCTGCTACAAGCTCTGGGCTCCGTCAGATGAGGCTGTATATGAGAACTGGACTGAAAGCCCCCCCCCCCCAAAAAAAGGGGAAGTACCAGCTGGCTCCTCCAAGAAACCAAAATCCCAAAGATTTCTAATGAGAAATAAACAGCTATTACTCAGTCATTCTATACCACGGTCCAGGTGAATACTCCATTCTGTTTGGCTGCAAAACTGCGATGCAGCAGTAGAAAAGAGAGATAAGATTCTAAAAGAAGGGATTAACTTTTAATTCATCTTCTGGACAAAAACAAGCCGTAAGCGGTGACCTTTCTCTCTGACCTGATGCTTTTAACGCATCATGAGGATCATCGTTTTCCTTTGCCGCTGCAGTCGAACCACCTATCAGATAGTTAGCTTTTTGTGAAAAAACTATTTAAACCTAAAAAAATAACCATCTTAAAGTATTAAATTCTGATTGAATACACACTTTTTTCGTAGATGACCATGGTTTAAGCGGGATAATGCTCCTTGAGGTTTCCATTATCAGAAATGAACGGATGACGCGGTCCATGCTTCCGTGTCGTCTGTCATTTTCAGTATCCCTAAGATAAACTGACCAATCAGGTGCCTCAATAAAAGTATGTGGTCTCATGTCAAACGCTCAAAACAATTGATTGACCGCCCCCTTAAAACCAGCTCACTCCTGATTGGCAAGAGTGGTTGCCATAGAAACGTTGATTCAAACTCTGACCAATCACTTTTTAGTGACAACGTCGAAAAACCATTTTCTATGGGTCGTGTCAGACTCACTCACTCGGTCAGTCCAGTTGTCATTTACAGTCGGAGGGTTTCTCCCATCATACCTGCTCTTGGTGCGCTGTGGGGAGCCCGGATTGGACGAGGAGTCGTTGTTGCTGGTGGTCTCCATACGGGAGCCTTTACTCTGCAGCTGTTTACCCGCCGATGACAGCGGTTTGTTTACCGCCCCCAAAACGTTAGCAGACTTGGGCTAAAGCGACAAACAGACAGCAATTTGAAAAGGTTTTTAGCTTCACGGGTGATAAACCGCCGACATTTTTAGGGGTTTATGACATTTACTTTTCCTGGTGTGAAGAACGCCTTCATCTCTGGGGGAAGGTAGTTTTTAGTGTTGCTGAAATTCTGGGGGGAAAACAGAATTTGTTGTTGGAGCTTTCCAAAAAAGTTGTTATATTGTCTTATTTTTTTTTACAAATGAACTGAATCCATAAAAAGCAGTTCACTCGTATCAACTACAATAGAGATGAGTTCAAAACCTCTGAACTTACTCTACCCATAAAACTACATTTCTGAGCAGAGTTTGCTGCAAAACTCTTGGGTCGTAGATCCTAACCTTGTCTGGTTTGGTGAAGAAGCGTGAAGGCAGCACCGGGTCTTTAGGCGACTCCAGGCTGTAGGTGGTGCTTTTTGACATGATGATGTTCATGGCTACGTCACACACCGTGTACAGTTTCTGGAAATAAGAAAACATCTGATCAGCAAAGAATTATATACGGGATCAATACATATTCAGTGAAGTTGGATTCACATAAATATCACGTACCTCATTGCTTTTGGGATCAGTGGCAGCCTGGGCGTCTTTTGTCTGTTTCATATTTTCCACCATTTTTCTGATGAAAGCGTGGCTGTTGTTCTCGTTCTTGGCCATGATGATCTCCAGCACAAACCATAAAGCTCTGAGGAGACACACCAGAGTCGAGTCAGCGCAAAAAGCGGAGACAGAGAAATCTAAAAATACTTTGCTCTGGCTCAACCTCCTAAACACAAACCAAAAAGGAAAACAAATATTCATAAAAATTCAATCCCTGTAAAAAAAAAAACATTCCAAAAATGATAATAGAAACTAATAAAAAAAAACAGCAGCTTAATAAACCGGATTTTCTAGTCTTCACCCAAGCAGAGAAATGGTATGAAGTGTTGAATGCGCTGATATTCAACGTATTACAGAAGCGAAGCGCTTAAACAATGAACACATCAGCTGACTGTTGTGGAGAGAAGTAGCTCTGCATATCGATGCAAAGTCGATATGAAAAGCTGCTCTTCTCTTCATCAGAATAAGCTGATTTACGTTGATCGCCTAAACGCTTGAAGAGTTACAGCTCGTCAAAGAGCGTGTGATATTTAGGTGTCACCGGCAACAGTTCTGGCGTTTAAAGGGTCAACTCGTGTCTGCCGCCAATTTCAGTATTTCACATAGAATGTCCAAACAGGAAAATTATAAAAATTAATACGATGACATTTATTTTAAAGTTGTAATATTTGCCTAGGACTTCCACAAATTCTTAAGAAACATTCAGCTCTTTTTATAGATTACATTTAGTCCAGGGGTGTCAAACCCATTTTCACTGAGGGCCACATCAGCATAGTGGCTGTCCTCAAAGGGCCAGCAATAAATTATTCATGTAACTAAATGTTATTGAAAATAAATGTAACTACTCCTGAATGTTAAATAACTCATTATTTATTTACTATAACTTTTTAAAGTGACAATTGCAGTTGCATAGAAAACACATGTTTGCTTGTTACTCTATCATAAGTCCTTAAGTCCTAACGTATAGTAGACCAATCCGATATTTCAAGTCTGATTCCCCGAAGATATGAATAAATACACACCAATTTTTATTTTTTTCTTCTAAGAAATTAAAAACGTTTATGTCTCTCGCCACATTTGGCCCGCGGGCCTTTAGTTTGACACGTGATTCAGTCTATAACAGTCTCAGTAACATATTTATGAATCAGTGGAGTTCTGGCAGTTAATTGCATGGTAATTAATGGCAATAATATGATGAATCCAGCACTGATTGCCGTGTGACATGATCAAACTTATTTCTGTTTCTAAAATCCACCCATAGAAACATACTCTTTGATTTCCTTCAGCTGCTCGATGTCCTGAACTTTCACGTAGTCTGGATCGTGTGCCAGTAGGTGTACGGTGTACGGCACCACGTACTCCGGCAGCAGAGACAGCAGCTTGTCTGTTGGTAAACACAAAGAAAGGAAAACAAATTTCACTCTTAAAGGTCCAGTGTTGTTCCGGGGAAAGCTTCGCCGGGTTTCCTGCAGTTCCTCACCGCTGATGGCGGCGTGCTGCTTGAGGTACTCTCGCCGTATGTTGACGTTTTTCACCAGGCACTGGCGGGCGTGAGCCCTTCTCTCCTTAACGGGGTCCTTGGCACACAAAGCGAACACGGCCATGTACTCCAGCGGCAGGCGGAGGCGACACAGACCACGGTGAAGCTTCTGGGCAAAACACTGTCGGACCTGGTAGCACTCATCCTGGGAAGATCAATTAAAAACAAAGAAAGTGTGAAAAGAGGAAATCTGTAGGAAGATTGCCTACCAACAGAAAGATTACAAGAGACACTTTGTGCATTACCTAAAACAAAACATAAATAACCACAAATCAAAGTTCTTACATTGATGACAAGAGCACAAAGCTGATATTGCTCCAGTGTGATGATTTCATGATAGCAGGGCTC
The DNA here is from genome assembly GCF_053564925.1 of Oryzias latipes. Taxonomy (NCBI): domain Eukaryota; kingdom Metazoa; phylum Chordata; class Actinopteri; order Beloniformes; family Adrianichthyidae; genus Oryzias; species Oryzias latipes. The sequence goes on along the minus strand of NC_136250.1, from coordinate 10,809,508 downwards.
CTGTGCCAGCTTCAGCAGGGCGCACGCTGCTGCCAGCCGCAGCCTCGACATGTCCGGCTTACTGTAGGAGAAAGTTCGTCAGTTCGTTTACTAATAATACCTAACAAAAACCAAAGCTTCAATTCAGAGAGTTCTCCCAAAAGGTTATTCCGTTTGTTTCTGTGGAAAAACAGTCCCTCTCTCACCCCATCCTGCCCTGCTCAGTCAGGTCTCCATCGCTGTGTAAAATAGCAGTCAGCATCCTCAGGGTGGAGTTCCCCGATTTGCTCTGGTTGTTCTTGACTCCCAGCAGCCACCTCACCATCAGTTTGATGCCCTGGATCTGGGTGGAAGATGACAAAAAAGGACACACAATTTTATTTACAAAGCTTGATAGCAATGAAAATAAAGGACGTTACACAAACCTGAGCTCCTATTGTAATCGGTACAATAGTCTGACCTGAATGTGTTTTTAAGAATAGTATGAGGAGATGAAGGACTGACCTTAGCCTGCGTTTCTGGAGACACTTCATCATCTGGAACCCACAGTTTGGTTGTTTTCTTGCCAGGAATCTACAGGAAGCACAAAAATGATGTCGGTTTGAGTCAGACAAGATGTAATAAAAAGGTTTTTTAGGCGTAAAGGCAGTTCTGGTTTACAGTAAAAAAGAAACTGGGGCTGTGTTTAAAAAATTATTAATGAATTAAATCAAGTGAGTCTTTACTTAATGCAATATTGATTCATGAAATCTTTTAGATTATTTATTAAAACAATTTATTCTGTTTTTTTAAAGACAAAAAGCTGATTTTTGTTCATATTTAGAAAAATTGTATACTTTCATTATAATGTTTTATTTCATTTGAAATCGCATTTGAAATGTTTTTTGTCAACAAAAAAATTACTTTTGTAGAACAAATTTAGAATAATTTTTTTTATTTCTTGTAATTGTGTTATGTAATGATGCAAATTGTGATTCAATATTTTGGCAGTGACACACGCCTCTTGGAGGAAACAACACAACTGAGTGGCTGCTGCTCAGGAACAGGAGCCCTGGCTCCAAACATGACCACCGTGAACACGATGTGCACATTCCTACCCTGTCGTTCATGAGCAGATCCTTCACTATGAAGTTGGCAACTAGAGATTTGAGCGGCGCAGCAAACTGTTCTGGGGCCAGCTGGGCCAGATGGCCGAGGGTTGTTAAAGGAGTGATGAGCTGCTCCAGGTTAGCTGGATCCAGGCTTTTGTGTAGAGGCTGGACAGACAAAAACATTTCACACATCCGTTCAACAAGAAACAAACTCAGAGTGTGCTTTACATCCGGGAGATTAGGAACTGTTTTAGGAAATTTGCAGACCTTCACTTAAAAACAAGTCTAAAGTTCTACAGCAAGTTATTTTCATTTCATGCTTTACAGATTTCATTTGGCTGACCTCAAATATTTGGGCAAAGTGTGTGTCTCTGTTGCTGAACATTGCGTTGATGCAGTGGATGGCATATTTAGCCTGTCGAGGAGGTCCTCTCTTTGCTTTGGCTTGCAGTACTGGCAATAGAACACTTGAGGGAGCAAGAAGGAGAAAGGCGTGAAGGGAAAGTCTACACATTCCTCACCAGAATATGAAGCCGCCAAACACAATAGAGAAGAAATGTCGTGTAGTAATGAGACGTACGACTTAATGTGAGGGAAACTCTCCTCCATCTTGCTGCCAGTGTTCTTGAAGATCTGCAGCGCCGCTTCTGCAACTTTCTCGTCATCCATTTTCAGACAGCCCAGCAAAGACTCAAAAGTCTCAGCGGAGTGAAAGGACACTGGGTGAGTGAAGGACAGCACCTGATGGGGAGGGGAAAAGGCCACAATATAGAATAAAATCCCATAAAACAAATTTCTAAGTTTGTGTTCTTCGGTTTGACACGCCCCTATCCAGATACTGGTGGTTTTGATGGCTTTAGACGAGAATAAAAGAGGAGCATCTTAACGCCCCTTCCTGTGGTGGCAGTGAGCTGGGCTCACAGTTTATCAGTTTTGATTTTGGTTGGAGCTTGTAGGAGCTTCTGGTTGGTGGCCCGGCAGTCAGTGTGTGACCTTTATTTTGAAGGATTTAAAGAAAGTATGTTTTGTTTGTCTTCTGTTGTATAGTAAATAGAAGTTATTTTTTATCTCCAGTTTTTTTTTTTAACTCATTTGGTCACCTGCACAACAGAGCCTAGTGGGGGCGTAACAAAATCCTCTGCTCTAAGTTTGTGAAAGAAGAAAACTAAATGTATAACTGTCTGCTGTGTTTACTAGTTTTCACCTTAAGCAGTTCCAGTCCTGCTCTGATCGCCTCATCTGTAGGAACTCCCTCCTCTTCATCATCGGCTGTCCCGTCTATGGATTTATTCACCTGCTTTATTAAAGCACTGGTGGCGAGAATGACAAGGATGAAAGAAAAGCAAAAGGATAGAAATTATAACCCAGTACAAATCCAACGTCACTTACTTTTAGCAGCTTGTAGGAAAAAAGAATCCTCACCTGATGGACTCGGTGTCGATGTGAACGGGAGCGATTCTCTCCAACAGAAACTTCACCATTTCCAGGAATGGATTGCTGGGTTGTTTGGGGCTGCCCAGCTTTTTAGTGATGTCTCTCTGGAATAAAGAACATAGGTAAATACATCATTCACGGTTGGATTTTGAAGTCCAGAGACATCCAAAGCAAACTAATCTTAAGCGGACATGCCTTTTATCCCTTTACACTCCGATTGTTATGTAGCATTATAGCTTTCAATAATCAATTTTGCCTCAAAGAAAAAGCTACAATTGTGTGCAGCTGTTGCCTCGCTGCCTTCAAATCTGTGCAGCTGAACTCCTTCCCTTAAAAAAACATTTGACTAAAACTGCTAAACTTGCCAACAGTGTGCGCATCTTTAGAAAAACAAATGCAAAATTAAAAAGAAAAGGAAAAAAAAACCTGTGAATTCCCATCAAATTTAAATACCAAAAAACATAAATTTAAAACAAAAAGTACAAATCCTGCTGTTCTGAAAAAGTCTAAAGTTTGAAATAAACAGTTTTTCCTTGGGAATTTCCAGATTTTTTCTTGAAGGGGTCTGGATGCGGTTAAGTCACGCTGGTTTCACAAACATCCTTTGGGAAATACCCTTCATATATAAATGACTCTGCAACACAGATATTGCAATCTGCACTGTTCTTACTCAGAGCTAATAAAGTGGAGTCATTCCACACGTCTGCTTCCACCAAGCTAAAGCCACCATTAGGCTCAAATGAAGGTAGATGATTGAGTTTGTTTACATTTAAATGGATGAAAGTTGTCCACTATGAAGTAATTATCCCAGGCTATGAGATCAAAAAGAGGAATCAATTCAAGCTTCTTCTGATCTTAGTGTGATTGAGTTCCTCTGAGTGACTGAATGTACATTGGAGCTCATCTGCTGGACATTTCATTAACATGACATTTTGTCTCTTGTGGTTGTTCTCAGTCATTACAGGTTATAAGGTCAAGAAAACTGGAACAGATTGGTCTAAATCGAAAAACTAATTGAAATGATAACGTCGTCACAAAAATCTGATGAATTTGTTTGCATCATAACTCTATTCAGCCTGAAATAAAACAATAACAACATTTGTTCCAAATGGTGGAACCTGAGCCAACATTGTGGGCACCATGGCTACACTCACCACACAGACTTCTGCCTGCTTGCAGGAGCAGGTGGGGCTGACCAACGTTTCCAGCTGATCTCTGATCCGCTCATCATCGTCCAGGACCTGAGCCAGCTTCTTCACAAAGTCCTGGGCTTTGCCTGGATCTGGCAGGTTCCCTTTTTACACACACAGACAAAAAAAATGCTTCTAGTATATGAAAAAACAGGAAAAGAAATCAACAAACAAAGCAGAAAAAACGATGCAGTGCTTTAAAGTAACTTAAAAGAGATGACATACTTGTAATCACCATGATTTTGGCATACACGGCCTTGGAGGACGCTTCACTCTAATAAAACACAAAGTTCTTTTAATTAGAGACCCATCTGACATTGTGCTGTAGAAATGGTCACTTAGGAATACCTTAGGTTTTTTGATCAGATCCAGTAAGTCTTTAACATGGTGTCTTAACAGGTTCTGGCACTTCCACATCTCATTTAGAGCTCTAGATTTACCACAAAGGAAAACAGGCAGAGTAAAAAAAAAATGAAAGAAAAAAGAAAGCTGCTCACTAGTTTGGGCAAAAACTCACTTACTTGACAGCATTTGTATCGAGAGTAGCGTACAGGTAGTACAGACACTTCATTCTCTCAGCAGTTTCCAGGTTGTGAGGAACCATATACTGAGCAAAGACCCGCTCCACCAGCAGCCTGGTGGACAAAGTTAGAAACGCTAATGAAAGAATTTGTTTCTACAGTGTTGAGACTCTGCCGTCAACAGCAGACAGAGATAGCTTAAAAATGTCCCTAAAATGTAAAAGTTAAAGAAAAACATTGTACTCTTAAACGCCTGCTAAAGGTCAATGCAGCACATAGTGAATGAAAAACCAAACTGTAAATTAAAAACAAAAAAACAAGTGTGCTTTTTGATACATTTTTTTAAATGTGCAAATTGAAAAATATATATATATTCTAAACTTGGAAGAAATCATAAAAATGTTAAAAACTGTACTTTTAATAAATCTATAAATCTAAAACTGTCACTAAATGAAAAATACTGTTTTTAAGAGCTCCCGTTTTGCATTTTCATTTTTTGTCTTTTCTTTGCTCGCCGTCATCAATTTATAGTTTTATTTCAGAAGTTTTGCTTTCGGTGTTGAACCTAGTTTTACATGGGGGTTAGGACTTGACAGTCATAGTGACTACCAGGACAGTGATAGAGGTTTTGGTGATGTCATTTCTGCTTCAAAACGGTGTCCGTTGTTCGTACCGCCTGCCTTTTTTATTCACTTTAAGCGGATTCTGATTCTCATACAAACGTCCAAACAAGCTGGGCTAGTTTGAGAATAAAAAGGAGAACTCAGTGACGAATAATCCTTGCTTAGGGTTGATCAAAAGCCAGGAAGTCATAGAGCACTCTATCTTTATTAAAACCCCAGTTTGTCTCATTGTGCAGTTATAAATTCCCAGCTCCCTATGAGGGTGACATTTTGGAAAAATGGCTGCAGAACCCACAGCGGTAGGAGCTGCATGTTAAGTATGCAGCAGAAACACAATAACAAATAAAGCATTTCTGGTCAGAGTTAAGTACGGGAACCTGCAGCGCAGCTTGAAACATAAAAGCAGCTCTTTCACATCTGCAGGCTGCTGCAGGACAATAAAAAGGATTTCCACTTTCAGTAAGAATCGGCTTTTGACTGTTTACAAGCTGCGGTAACAAAACAATGTCCTTCACGGCTCTGGATTCCAAACATCAGACCCAAAAAGCAGCATGACATCAGTGTGGAAGTTGGTTTCAAATCGTTCCAGTTCATAAACACAAACCTGTCGTCGATGCTGTTCTGGTAGTAGATATGAAGCAGTTTGTCTTTGATCCATGAAATCTGTTTGGAAGCTTCCCTCCCACCTTCTCCTTGCAGAGCATACTTTTTGTAGATCGATGCCAGACCCATCATAGCCTCCTTTCGTACGCGCCACTGAGGGTGCATGGAAAAATAATGAGGAGAAGCATTCCCAAAACCGACCGCTGGTTATATAAAGCAGAAATTGCAAAAATAAAAAAGTGTCATTTACTCACTCTCTTGTCCAGGGTTCTCTCCTTTACAAAGTTGAGCAATGCATCATTGACCAGAGACAGGTCTTTTTTAGCAGCGGTTACTATGGAGACGATGACATCATGGCGGATGGCCTCCTCTGGGTCATGCGATCTAACCCTCAAGAATTCTAAGAAATCAAGAAGAGCAACGAGAAAACAAAAATAATGTTTCAAAAAGATGTTTCCAATACAAATAAAATGTTTCTAATTTCTTCAGTCAGGATTGTTAGAAAATTTACATTTATTAAACTATATATAGTGACCTAATGGTCCCTTTAGTAGCTTTCTTGCTGCCCTTTCTGGGGGACACGGCCCAGCAGAAGGTAAAAAATATGTTATAAAAACCAGATACATTTCAATATTTGCTTAAACTATTTTTATTTTGGGAAAAGTTGTCTGAGAATGTGATGTGTGACTCATGACAAATATGTCAATGAGTTTAAAAGTACTACTATGAAAAATAGATATAATCGTATAACTTCAATACATGCAATCCAAAAACATGTCGGCCTAAATCTTTTCCCTACCTGTGAGGTCTTTGGCCAGGTCTGGATGGTTCATGAGACAATGACTTGCAAACTTCACACACTCCAGTCGTATAGGCACATGGATGTCATTAAACCTTCCATGTGGAAAAAACAAAAAAAAAACACGTTTACATCTAAGATCTTGAAAAAGAAATGGTCAGCACTTACTTGCAAGGGAAATAAACATATATAAAGTATTTATATGTGTGTTGAATATAATTACAAAACAAAATTATTCATATTGAATCACTATCAGTACAACAGGTTTATACTGGACATTAAAAAACACTTCAGTTGACAAAAAATGTCCTTTCAGAGCAATGGTGGCAACCGTTTCCAGGTCGCAGACCGGTTTAATGGCCGACAACATTTTCACGGACTGGTTTGTGAAAGGCTCAAGTTGGTGGAAATTCTTTTTAGCATCCAGTTTCTCTTAAGTTTAAAGGTAAAGTTTATCTTCATACAATGTAAAATAAACTTTGATGGCACTCTAGATTTTTTAGTAGGCATCATTAAAATGCAATATAGACTATACATTAACCCATAACTGTCTTAAAAAAACATAAAGTAATAATTGCACTGGTAACTAAACCTTGTCCGACTTCTAAGGAGAAAAAGACCAAAGAAAGTTTCTAAAAGTGATATATTCCAAGCATAATACTAAACATATATCTACTGTTTGAACCTTATTAGCAGCATACCCTTAGACAACTGGTTGCTAAATATTATGCATTATTATTATGGTCCGTGTGGACAGCTATCATAATAAATCCATAATTGGAGTGAAGATTCCTGGTTTTTGTCTGTTAAATGCTGCTTTCTTTTTTTCTTTGCCATCAAATGTTCTTCTGTTTACGCACTGACTTCCTTTCTGAGAAAACAAACTTTCCAAATAGATTTATTGTTTTTTGTTAACTAACAATTTAGATGTCAACAGATGTGTAGCGGATGGATTTTCGACACTTTCGTCAAGAAAATCCTGTGGTTTTCCAAAATAAAACGTTCTTCAGAATCTCCTTGGCCTGGTACCAACTGTCCCACTGACCAGTCTGTGGCCCCGGGCTTGGGGACCACTGCTTTAGAGAACCAATAATATACATAATATATGCATTTTTGTGTTCCAGATCTCAAAGTTTCAACTCACCTTCCAAGGTAACACTGCCAAAGTGGTTTGTTCTGTGCAGCCAACTCCGAGTCCTTGGCTCCAAACATCTTAGCTAGCAGCTTCACCACCTGCAGCCTCTCGTCGTTATCATTACTCTGCAGAAACGGGAAGAAGGGGGTGAGAGGTACACACAAGGAGAATTGACATCCTGAAATGTGGCGGTGTCGACACGACAGACGCGCCAAGTCGTTTACAATAACTACATTAGGAACATTAGCATTTTCATAACACGCAGTGGCTGCAATCTCTTTGGAATCAATCTAGATTTGCAGTCAGCCGGAGAATGGAACAGCGGCAAGGACAAAGACGGGGTAGGAAGGGAGAGAAAGAGGCTGCTGGGAGAAAGGCGGTACAGAAAAGGGGGGAAAAAAGAAGGAAAATGATGAAATGACAGAGCTTGAGAGCTAAAAAAGTGAGTGTGTGTGGGGAGCTTGTTGTAGAGAGATTTTAATCACAGCTATTATTTTTGAAGAGACAGCAGTGATCTACACTCATGCTGAACAGTTAATGAGCATTATCCATCAGTGCGCTTCCTTTATGAGATACTGCAGAGGCAACATTATGCTGACTGCTTTATATTTCTAATATGAATCAAATTTCCTTATCTATAGACTAGAAACATGCCTTTTTAATCACAGCTTTTGGTCTAGTTTCCCTAATAAACAACATTTTTACTTCAGTAACCTTTACCCACTTTTTCTTGTCACATATTGATGAATATGACTCATCCAGTAACACACACACACACACACACACACACACACACACACACACACACACACACACACACACACACACACACACACACACACAAGGTAAGCCAATCAGAAGACTGCTAAAACGACGAATGCTCAGCTAAAGTCCAGCAGGAAGTGACCCTTTCTTTGTACCTTCAGCTTAAACTCCAGCTGAGGCAACACCGAGAGGAGTAGGTGGCTGTCGATGTTGTACAGCTCCAGGATGAGGTCAAACACGTGCTCGGACAAATCGCTGACTGAAGTCTTTCCCAGCATAAGAACCTGGTTGAAAAACTGTATGGGAGGAAAAGAAAAATCCAGGTTAAAATGGGGCAGAATCTATGACATCTTCTCTGCTTTATACAACCAAATAAAAAATACACTTAAGCTGAGAAGGAACTTTCAACACTAATAATCTTTTTTTCTGTATCATTACTCTCCTTGACAATTGGCTAAACGTCATAAGGTCATGACAGATTTTCTTTAGGCCCAAAAATTCTTACGTTGGTGATGTAGGGTTCGATAGCCTGAGCGGTCCTCTTCAGCAGAGCTTTAGCCAGATCATACGCTTGCTTATTCAAGTTCTGCCAAAACGAAAATTAAAAGATGATAAAAATAAACAAAACAAAATCAGATTAGACAATTATCCATGCAGTTAAAAGAGATGTTCATGGTATTTTTGTAGAAAACCTTGCATCAGGCACATTCAGTGTTCCAACATTTGGGGTGCTTTACCTCTTACTACCTGCAGGGGTCTCACTGAATGACAGGGTATGGAAAACTAGTCTAACGGAAAGATCAAATGATTCTGTTCCAACTTTTATCATATTTCCTGCTGGTATTATGCACTATCAAAATCTAATTCAAAAATATGGCTGTGGTGCAACAGTTTACTTGTCCTCCTTATTCATTTACAACATGCCGTTATTCCCTCATATGTGCTTAGTCTCTCTGCACATACCTTATGTGCTGGAACCAGGTTGACCAACACGGTATCAAGTAATTCCTGTGATACCGTGTCTCCCTCGCAGATGATGGAGCTCATCAAGTCCACCATATGCATGTGCACCTTCTGGTTGTGGCCATTACTGTGAAAAACAAAGCATTGAGGATTTGCATAACAAAAACATCAACAGGAGCTTTTATGGTGCTGCCTGGATTTCTTTAGCACAGGAATGTCTTGTAGCACTACGGCACACGTAGAGGTTTGCTGAACATTTATTTTACAAGAAACCGAGTCTTTTATTCTGAACCCATGAAAACGCGCCACTGATCACAACATACTGCCTCTTAGCATGTATGGCTAAATCCAGACCTAATAAATAGAAAATATGAACGCTGAGAGAATATTGGCTGACTATGCAAGAAATGTCTTATACAGACAAACCTCATTCATGCTTTGCTGTTTAATAGAAACATCTGATAATAGTTTTACCACTTTCTTATTAAAGAAAAGGTTAAAGCTGGCAGGCTTCTGGCTTCACATAACCTTCATTTTTAGTCCAAGTGTCAAAAACATCCACAAAACATGACTCCTTCATTCATCTACAGCTTATGAAAGCATTTCAAATAAGAAGCAGAGTTGTGTTAAATAACCTCTGCATCCTCACAACCTTGACACACACAACTACAAGTTTCCTCCAGTGGCAAAAAGCCAAATTCTGTGCCGCAGAATTCAACCCTCAAGGTTGTGTTCGCAGAGTGAGGTTGACAGAGGGAGAGAGGGGCGAGGAGGAATACGAGGGAGAAAACAGGGGTCATTAAACAGACACGGGCAGACTGTTAACGTGCCGCTTCATAACGTGCCACCAAGCAACAGCCTCAGACAGACGGAGACTGAACGACACCAGAGGAAATCAGCAGAACAGCGTTTTTGGAGGAAGCACTTACTTGATGACTTGAAAGAGCGTCCTGTAAAGCTGGGTGAAAATTTCATTGCTGTCTTCAAGCTCAAAACAAATGTTGTAAGACTTCACCCAAGCTATGTTCTGCAGAAAAGAGAGGGCGTTGTTAGAAAAAAGATGCAGATGACAGCAAAAACATCCAACTACTCCAGGAAAATGCTAAGAACAAAAACCTCGATATTTATTTTCCATAACAACACGCTTTGCCCTCTGCATTCTGTGTTTTTCTGTCACTAATTTTGGTCTCAATTAATCAGAATGAGAATGGCTCGTCTCTTGAATTCCTTGGTGATACCATATTCACTAGTTAGCTTCTTTCCTTGCCTTAATCAAAAACAGTCCTACTGTTTTAATGTGAAGGTCTTCGTTTTACTTTTGGTTTGGTCACTATGAAGATGTCTTTAATTCTGAATTCACTTTGCTTCATAAACAAAGTTTAATTTATTAAAAGACTATAATGTTAAATTGATGGGAAAAACACTCAAAATCTCAACAGTTGACAATAAAACAAGAGGATTTTCTTAAATGAATGCACACCATGAGTATTTAGACTATAATTTATAGAACATTGAATCCTGTTTGCATTTATTTCATGCACTTGACGCATCATTTCTAAATAACTCCACTTCAATGGAAACTGCAGGTTATTAATCGTATTTCCTGTTTTTATGGCTCACACCAAGTACTAACAATAAATGTATATAATGTTTAAATCCAAAGATTTTTGTCAAACACCTTTGTCCAAGAAACTAAAGGCAAACGACTTATTTGTAACTAAATTAATTGTAGCACTTTGTGATGATAAGCAAAGATTGTCAAAATTTAACAAAATGTTACAAATAAAATCAAAGAATTCTAAAATAGTTTGAATGTCTACATTACATCATTGGGAAGAACCTTATAAGCAAAAATAAACTAAAACTAGACTAGGGACTACATTTTTAATGCAAAAATGTTTTTCTCAATGACACTTTTTTGGCACAACTGGTGAACAAATTGTGCACACTTGGAGGTCAGATGATATTTTAAATGAATGAAATCAAAGTTTATAGCTTTTATAGAGCTTCTTCTTTCTTTACTTCAACTTTTTTGGCACAAAGTTACCAGTTTCAATTAAAAGGTCAGGACAATACTCCCTAAATAAGCACATACCTCCAGCAGGTAGAAGTATCTGTTGAACTGAGCACTTTTTGTGTCCTCCAGTCCTTTCAGCTGTCTCGTAATGAACATGAAAATGTCCTACAAGAAAGGAAAAAATTGACGTCAAAACTTTACGTCAAAAGATTAAATCAAAAATAGAACACTTGCTTTAAAAAAAAAAAGAAGCAGAAATAAAAATATACCGTAAAGTATTTGTGTTGAGTCTAGAAATTTGAATGTTAAAAGAGAACTTTTTTTTTTTTAACTTTAAATAAAGTTATGGTACACATTACAGATCTCATTCAATGTTAACATTTAAAAAATATGAGTTGATCAAAAATGCGAGTAAATTTGATCACTTCATTGTGAGTAAAGCTCTATCTGTAGTTTCTGCCATGGTTACCTTTAGTTTATCTGGAGAGGTATACGGTGCCTCTGGGGCGTAAATTCGGAATATGTCTGCTAAACAGCACGCCACAAGCAGGCGCACATCTTTGTCTGGGTGTTTGAGAAAGAAGTCTGAGGCCAGATGAAGAGCAAGGTTGAGATAAAGTTCCTTTTCTTCCTCTGAGTCTTGGTCCATGTCCATGAAGGTCTTAACCACCATCTGCAAACACAGCATTACACTGAATCAGCAAACGCAGAGCTCTAACAACAGCAAACACCTTTAAATTGATGTCAAATCAACAAGTACATCTGAAGCACAATACGCTGCTTTCTCAATAAAAGCATAGGTTTGGTACTGACTTTGAGTCGGCGGACCATTTCCTCTTTGGAGATTTTGTCCGAGATCTCCTTGACCCCTGGGGGGTAGGTCACCTTTCCATCTGTGGCTCGAGCTTTAGAGTGAGCCATCCTCTTCAGCTCTTCTCTGCCTAGAAGGAAATCACTTTGTGAAATAAACCAGTCAGGAAAAGTAAAGATTACATTTATTAAAGTGTCCCTCAGAAGAAATTTTTATAATGAAGTAACTATTGCACCACTAGTGAGGTAGTGTTTTATTTAATCAAAATTATTTTCAAATAAAGCTTTAAGACAATTTGTCATTTGCAGGTCCCCCTGTTCACTGTGTTCATACAAAGCTAGCAGCATTTCCCAAATTACATTTTCATTTAGCTCCCTGTGGCCTAATGAGATACATTACACAAAAAGGGCTATGATGTCTCCACTCGTGAAAACTGTTTGTTGACTGATATAATGAGTTAATTAAATGTAAAAAATGAAACGAGGGCACTTAGTGGGGCTGCACAGTTTGGTGTGTGACAAATCCTATGAAGAAAAAACCTCAATCCAAGATTTAAATCAACAAGCTTTGCTGCATTTCAAGAGTGTCTTGTCCATCTCAACAGCAGGTACCCTCATTTGGGGAACAAACAAAAATGAAGATAAAGAGAAAGAATGACTGGGGGAAATAAAAAAGTAGAAAGTGCTGATCTAATATTTAGTATTTAGCCCAAGTGTTGGGCTAATAACCAATTCAGCTGTGTGTTGCATCTTTTAAGTGACACGTTTTCTGCATCAATGTAAGGACAGGACTTTCATTGTGTTGATCTGTGGAATTGTTATACTTAGACAGGAACAATTTCTAAATAATCCATTGTTAGAAGAGACACTATAGAGCTGTAGACTAACTTTTACACTGGTTGCACAAGTTCACCTATTTTTCTGTAATCGCATCTTTTACAGGATAATTTTTTTCTTCTCAAATTACTTTCCATTTGCTCCTGTTTACAGAGAGTGGGAACACCCAGACCATGCATTTATTGCAGCACAAAGCAAGTGTTTTATAGATGGATTGAGCTTTTTCAGTGTTTCAACTCAAAACAGTGAATAAATGCACTATTGCCAGTCATCGTCTTCCTCCTGGATTTACAATAAACACAAAGGCATGCTATGTGAACAATGTGAGATGTGTGATGTTAGTGATCAATATTGGAAAAACAACATGACTTGCGAATCATGAAAAAATGGCAAAACAAATGCAAACAAATACATTATTTCCATTTCACTGCAACAGTTTTAGTTTGATAAAAGTCAACATAACTTAAATAATACAGCAAATGATCTCAATAGGAGACAGGCAATATCTTGTATGTCAGAGAAACACACCAATAAACCAATGATCTACCTTTCTGATAGTGCTTGCCAAAACTACAATGGACAACAACTAAGAACAATGTAGGTGGCGTGAGTTTGGGTTGTTTTTTTTAAACACAATGATTTCTCTGTCTATGCATCTTTCCTGAATGAATTTTTAACAATGGCTAGTTCTTCAAAAGGAAAACCAGCATATTTACTTTTTAAAGTTTCAAACACTTTGTTTCCAGTTTTACTGAAAAGTCTCTAAAGGTGACCTTCCAGCAGGTATTCAGAGATACTTCTTTGAGAGGTGCTTTTATGTGTAATTGTACTTTGGTGGTGTCCACCATGCCACGGGATCTTCCTAGTTGTCTATGACTTTAGACAGCAAGTATTCATTGAGCTCAGCTTTTACTGTTTGTGACAGATGCATAACGTAGGAGGCAGGGAGTGAGGCGGTCTTGAAAAAACTGTTCAGTGACTTTTTTGTTGTCGTAAGGGGAGCACTGGGTGTTAAGGTAACCTTTTTTGCAGTTTCTGCTGGCCTTGTACGATATGTGTATCACACAGGCTAATATCGCGATTACAATACATTTTTGCTATATTGTACAGGCATAACAAACACTGAGAATTGTATTATGGGCTTTACTGTGTCTGAGCAGTAAAATACTTCTAAATAGTTTACTTAACGATTGGCTAAAAGTTGGATTTTGGTTTAATCATTAGCCTCAAAATGATTTTTTTTTATTCTTTTAAATCTAAATCTCTTTTTTTCTTTGCACTGAAATTCTCATTAAACAATTCAATTCAATTTTTTTATTGAATTATTATTTAATATTGCAACAATAATAGTCTCAATGGGCTTCATACCGGTAGTTGTATAATCAACATTGAATCATAATGAACATGAAGTCATAGAATTCAATAGGTGATGGCTAAACTAAACTAAACAGACTAGGCTAAACTAGGCACCTCTGTCCTTAGACCCTCCTTCTTGGTAAAGAAAGAACAAACACTCATAAATCCATTATTCGTAGCAAAATAAGTCATATAAAGCATTATTACACCATAGAGTTTAAACTATGTCTTCCAGATCCCTAACCTACATTCTCAGCCCCTTTGTTGTTTTTCTTTGTTTTTTAAAATCTTCTTTCTCACCAGAGAGCATCTGTTTTTGTAAAAACCTGGAGAATTTTTTGAGCATTGAAAGATCAGGTAAAGAATTTGAATCCACTGACCATGTATGGAGTACTGTTAAGCTGTTATCATGTTAGCTTTTCAAACTGCTTTGTGTGAAATTATTAATGCTCAAAAAGAAAAAAACCCAAACACCTTTAGTATTCATACTGTCCTAACATGAACTGAAGCAAACAGCTGTCTCCTGCTAGAGAAACGGCTGTTTTCCTTGTGATGTGTGCAGTATCATGAAAGCACCATACGGATTTGGTGTTTTGTGCTGTACCATTAACATTTGGGATCTTGAAATAACCACTAATGTTGTGGGACAATCTATGTTTTACAACCAATTGCATGTTAAAGGAAAAAAAAAGGAATTACATGAGATATATTGCGCTGTGGTGCAGCTGGCTGCATCTGGACTGCACCGCCGGGCTTTCAGGGGACCTGCTCTGACTAAAACTGCTTCCAATCGAGTTCACACCATTTTTCAACCAGATTTATAATTTTGGTACATATCAGGTTTGAACATTCTGAAATGTGTGACTGATTGAACCACAGAGAAGTACTTCTACTACCGTTTACTTATATATGGCATTTAATTTTAAATGGTATATACTTTGGGCCTGTAACAATTAATCAATCAATTGAGTTCTATTCCTAGGATCAACCCAGATCAATTTGTCTGAGGCAGAATCGAATCGAACAATATCATTAAAAAACAATCAAAATGAGATAAATCGATAATTAAATCAAAAATGGGAAATACCATATGGATTGAGACAACAGGCTACAACCAAATATTCATGAGAGGGACTGCTATAAATGATGTGGTGTCCAGTGATACTTTGAATATCTGACATAATTACAATTGGAGGAAATTTAAATAAAACTGATCATGCAATCTAAACGTCTTTAGCAAAAAGAAAAAAAGTAAAAGGGAGAAAGAGCTTATTCTGCAGACGGGCAGAAAAGTAAAACCTGTGTTGTTGTGACATAGAATGAGAGTTTGAGGAACTAAACACTAAAAAAAGTTAAGAAAATATCCTTGTGCAAGAACACCAAGTATATCACCTCATTTTTGTGTTATTTCTTTCATCTACAGTTTCTAAATCATTTTTTCACAATTACCACAAAACCTGGACTAGATTGAACTGTTTGATAGATCAGATTTCCTGACAGTAACAAAAACTGATCTAAAAAAAGTTTTTAGAATGTCTCATTTTACTAAAAGATGAAGTATATTTTAAGATATTTGTGGATTAAATCCAAAATATCTAAAACTGAACTAAACTTGTTTTGTCCCAAAAGGTTTCTAATATTGTTTAGACTTGGCATTTTAATATAAATGAAAACAAAGGTTGGTCAGGAAAAGTGGATGTTGTAGGACTAACATACAGAAGACCAGATTGATGGCGGACATTTTTTATCAAATAAACTTAAAGACCCACTCTGACGAAAACTTTGTTTTAGGTGTTTTTAACATTTTCTTGTGGCATTTTCTTTATATAAGTCATGGTGAATTAGAAGCAGATGAAAAAAAGCAGTTTGAAAAAGGGCTTATTTGTGATGTTAAAAATATGCTGGGCGGCCATAAGCTCCATGATAGCAGCTCTCTGCAAAGGGGAGGTGGAGTGGGGGAGGGGCTGCTCCATGCCGCAGCCCCGCCCACAACTCAGAAACAAATTTCTTATTAACTACTGCTGCCCTGTTGAAACTATATGTCTTGGCTACGTTTACACTGCAGGCTGAAACGACCCAATTCTAATTTTTTTGCCCCTCTGCGACCTGCATATGATCTTTTCAAATGCGACCCAGGCCACTTGGGTATGTGGTCCTGAATCCGATACGCAGGGCTCCAGACTAACTTTTTTCACTAGGAGCACTGTGGCCCCCAACTGAAAATTTTAGGGGCACAACCAGAAAATTTAGGGGCGCATACCGTAAATCAACATGCTAACCAGATCTACTAATTTCCCCTGTATTACGACAAATACTTTAATAATAGATGCAGAAATTACAATGTGCTGTTTCAAATTCAGTGTCACATTTTAATCTGCACTTTTGAAGATGCAACAAGAAGGTAAACTGACAAAAGCATCGCTGTCATGACAGTACAAATAGTAAACAAAATACCATACATTTAGAATAAAAAAAGTTTTTAGTAACAAAGTGATTACCGTAGTAACCTTTCGGTCATTTCACAGTTACAAACAATACTTAAATGTATGTAAACATTAGGGGATGGAAATACATGTTGGCGACACCAAATAGGTGCAGCCAAGATGCACAATAATTTGAGATCACCCAGATGGACGCAACACTGCACAGATCACCTGATGTGAGACGTATATTTTTGTTTTTGCTCTAACATCGCCTGTCAATCAAAACAAAAATATCAAGAGAAAGGCGCGGAAGCAAGACCCCAACCTGAGCGAACACAGCTGGAAATTTAGTACTGAACTGACTGAAAGCTGCCGTACAGACTACAAAACAATGCATTATGGGACATGTGTCCTAATGGTTTTTGTAGTTCACTGATCAATTAAAATAATTTAAAATACCAACTGATTAAAAAAGGCTACATCCATTACAAAACATTAAAATAATAAGGATGTAATATCACAGATCATACTTAGGGGGAGAGGCATATTAAAACTAAATTGAATGTTAAGGACTACAACTTCCTGTTCTCCTTCAGTCTCGCTGCAGCTTCGCCTTCACCCCCACCCCCAGGGCGCTGGTTCATCTTAAACACATCTATCGTTGCATTTTCCCCACGTGTTTTAAATGTGTCTAAGTCTAAATCGTTGTTGTCTCTCACATGTATTTAAAGTTCAAGCCCCGTTAGCTGTCACGCATGTAGGTGTGGGACATTTATTCTCCTCAGCTGACCATCTCCCGCGGGAGCGGTATGCTGCCGTAACAGTCGCGCATGACAACAGTGGTTTGCTTCGCGAGTTTGAGACCCCTGCTGTAGACTCTGGCACTGGTACACTAGCCGCAGGTCGGAAGAACGAATCAATAGTTCGCTTGCTCATAGCTCAGACCCACATATGAGGTTGTGATAATATTTGTCTCCGTTTCCTTCCCACAGATGTTTACGCGCACTCGATTATCTCTAGGCCCCGCCCCCTCCACATATTATAGCCACTTGCAGTGACTTTCCCTATTCTTCTCACACGTATTGGCCGCCCCAGGCATCACTCAATGACACGCGAGTGTGCGCTCGCGTGTGCTCCAGTCTCATGAGTATTCGCGCGAGTGTGTGTGTCTGTCTGCGTGCGTGCGTGTGCGCTCGCGTCTCATTGATGATTTCATTGCTCATTTCATCGATCATTGACGTGCCCCTTCCACGTTTAATGTATAAATATATGGAGGGTGGGGGAGGCAAATTTACTGGTCGCACATGTGCGACTGGATGTCAAATTCAGTCGCACACTCTCAAATTTTGGTCGCAAAATGCGACCAAATGGTCGCAGTCTGGAGCCCTGATACGTATCCGATCTTTTCAAATGTGACCTCCGTCTGAACGGCCAAGCCACATGTATCCGACTCGTACGTCATCGATTCGCTACAAAAGTCATCATTCTGCGTTGAAGTAGGCGGGAACGAGAACATAAACATCAACCATGGCGGACGATGCTGCTGAGACCAGTCAGTGGAAGGGAAGCGAGGTCACCTATTGGATTAATATTTGGGGTGACTGTATTCTCTCTATTCAGGCCAAACTCGAGGACTCTTATCTCAACCGGGCGGTTTTTGAAAAAATTTCCAGTGAAATGGCAGGGCGTGGTGTTGAACCTTTCCAGGGATTACTATTTTTTTCCCCTTTCCGACCGTGGTCAGAAGCGCAGGGAACCGAAGGCGGATCGTTCACTTCCCCATTCGGACCCTTAGATTCTCCGAGTAGGGATGAGTACAGAGCCTCGTTATTGAACGAGCCATGGGGCAACATTCTTCAAGACCGCAGCATCGTTAAGATCTGACCTCAACGGTTCTGCTATCGGTACTGGAGAAGTCGCATTTTAACTCACCAAGTCAGTCAATTTCCCGTTAATTAATGATGATATTTATTTCGCAATTCTCGCTGAAGAGGAGAGGTCTGTCTGGCTATTTGTGTGCACGGGGGGTGGGGTGGGGGGTCTGTTGTTCAGACAGTACGCGGCGCTTAAAATTAATTAAATCTGCGCCACAGCGCCCCGACTATCGTGTCAACCTGCTGCTATGATGACCGTATTTTGCGCTCTGTGTAGAATACACTGGAGGGGCGCGGGAAAAAACAACTCGCTGCTGCAGAAGATAGGAACAGGTGAACAGGTAGAGAGGCGGGGGAGGGGCTTTGGCTTTAAACTCTGTCAGAGAGATGGAAACACAGGCGTTAGATTAAGACGCAGCTTTCACTGCGGGAGTTGAAGCAGAGACTTTCTCTGGAATGATCTTATGGACTCAAACATTTATTTAATTTGTTTTATATTTAAATCATGACAGCAATATTGCTGTTTATTTTTCTTTAAATAACTTACTTTTTCATGTATTTTACTTTTCAAGTTGAAAAAATGTATAAAGTAAAATGTTTTGTTAGAAAAAACAATGTTGAAAAAAGAGGAAATAAAACACTTTATGTTCTTAATTTGTTATTTATTTATTTTTCGTCCTCAAAAAGTATCGATAAGAATATCATTAAAATACCAGATTGATTAGCAGTATCAATAAGAGTAGTAGTACCGTTAAAACCTTAACGATACCCATCCCTAATAAAGAGTTAATGGCAGTTCTGCTTTGGGGAGCCCTTTTTGTTATTATCATTCTCCTTCCTCCCTGACACACAACATGAATGCGGCCCCCACTTCCCCTCTCTCCTCTCTCTTACACACATGTTATGTGCGGCCCAGCATATTCACAACCCCGTTCCACAACAGTGGGTCCAGACGATCCCGGCTCCAAAGCCTTCTTAAAATAAGATTGTAATTGTGCTGGCTCCTTTGTGAAAATAAATTTAATACAGTAATGCAAAAACACTGTTGTTGACATCCATTGTTAACGTTAGCTACTTCCGCAAACAAGGAGTGATTTCGTTCACCATTGAGTACTATTCTGCGCATGCGGGTCACTTCTGGGTCATTTCACGGTCACACAGGAGATCACAAAAGTTCGCATTTAAGAAATGTGAACGGCCTTGCAAAAAAAAAAAAAAAAAAAAAAAAACTTATTTTTTTTCAAAAAAATCGGAATTGAGCATTAGGCCGTGCACTGCGAATGTAGCCTTAGGCCAAATCTGAATTCTTCCCATACACCAAAATTTAACCCTCCAAACGGGGAGTTATGGGAAAATGGTGTCTTCGAAACTGGACTTTACTCCCACTCGATGACATCATCAAACATCGTTAGTCACCTACGTTAGTGCGGAGCTGCTAGCGCTCGGAAAGGCATACAAACATAAGTTTTATAACCTTAACCCTTAAGAACCCAGACCCATTTTTATTAAAAACAAATTATGTGTAGTTAACCAAAAACCAAATGTACCACAGAAACAATTTCTGATATTTTTCTGTTACACTGATGCCACCATAGGTTCTTATGGGTTAAGAAAGTCATTACTTACATTTAAATGTAAACTTTTGTCCATCAGAGGCTGAGCACACCCACGTAAAGAAAAACACAGCGTGATGCGGAACACCCTCGGCATCCCACCGCCATGAGGGTTAGCCCTTAAAAAAAAATGTTCAGGCAACCCTAACCCTTCAGATGCCTCTACAATGAGAGGGTTAGGGAGAAGCCCTGTAGGTGTAGATATCGAATTCGGCCTTAAACAGTTTTATTTTTTTACGTTGGCTAAAAAGGGTATAGCCATAATGAAAAGACCACCAGGAACACTTTGAAAATAGAACAAATTATGACAAAAACACAAAAACTGAAACAAGCTTAAACAAAAACCTGAAAATTTTAAGTGTTAAAAGGTAAAGAAAAGAGTATCCGACAATTAACTCAAAATCATGAACATGAATCGACGGAGGGCTAATGGAGTGAGACAGAAACAGCCATGGATAACTGACTGCTTCCATCAGGTGCCGCTGTGACTGCAGGGAAATACAAAACCTAAATAAACATAACCTGAACACAAAGCATGACTAAGAAAAAAAAAGAGGAACAATGCTAAAAAATAGTGTGATACAGCTACAGTAATTTTCTTTATTTTAAAATGCTAAAAACTACAATATGTAAGCCTTAAATTCTAAAATCAATTGAACAAGAAAAACTGCAATTTTCTAAAACTGCAGCAGATTAAAGCCTCTTCTGTCTCACACAGATTGTGACTGATCTGAAATACTCTACTGGAGGGTCCTTTCACTAAAATGCAAAATCCTTCTTTTCTTTTGGCTGTTGCAATCTCCTAAAACTGGTACCAAAAGGACTGAGGTAAAAGTAAGGCTGCACTGCAGCAGCAGATAACTGAATAGAGTAACAGCTGCTGTGATCTGAAGTTGCTGGAGAGAACCACTCTAAAGAGAGCTCAGGTCTAAAGAGCTTCTCAAGCCACAACACACGTTCTATGGTTTTTTAATCCTTATTATTACTATGTGTATTACACAACTCTAATTTTAAACAGTAAAATAAAAAAAAATCTAATCTTGGTGATTAAAACTAAACATTCCAAACTAAATATTCGTTTATTTTTCTAAATTTAGAAAAGATTTGATTAGCTGTCAGGTTTCATTTAATTACTTTAAGCTCTTTTACTTAACTGTTTTTGATTGGAATGAAAAACAGAAAACATATTAAACACAATGTATAATGTTTTTTTTAAATAAGAGAAGAGAGCATTTTGAAACTTTTAGATCTTTCAGAAGACAAGAAATATAACTTTTTTCTGCTTTTAAAAATCCTCTCTTATAGAAAGTGTCAAAACTGCTGTAAATCGGACTGAATCACTGTTCTACCTAACAACAGTGGGGTTGCTCAACACAGATGTTAGTAGGTCAAGTTCCTACCTTATCTTGAAATCAAAAGAAATGTTACACCTCCAATAATCAACCTTAAAAAACACACCAACAACAAAGCTAAAAATAATTAGGATCTGTTACTGATAAGCTTTTAATATTAAAATACGTAGAATAAACAGAGAGTCAACTAATTAAGAGAAATTAAAAATACAGAACAATGCCAATTTTAATGACTTAAAAATAGGAATTGAAGCAATAGACTTAAATGCACTAAAGTGGCAAAATGAAATAAAAACATAGAGATTAAAAAAAAAAAAGGCAATTTCAACATCCTTTTTTTAAAAAAGAAAACTGAGGGATGGAAATCTAATCAGATTTCCCCCCAAACTCATCTAAGAAACATTTTTAAAGCAGAGTTAAGAATCATTCTATCCTTCACTCAACATGTTAAACACAAGCTACTGTAAAAGCCTTTACTGGTTTATCACAGTCCAACACACGTATCCACCCCACAGAGGGTTTTCCATCAAGCTGTTTCTTCTGCTCTGCTCACTTTGATCCTTTAAATATAGCTGCCAGCCAGGGCGCTATTCTCCTTTCCTTAATCTTGAACCTTGACAGAGGCAACATTGGTTTAACCCTGTAAGTAATCACCAGGAAAGGAAAGAGTGAAAGCCAAGAGAATGTGGCAGGGACACCAGCGTCTGGAAGGGCGAACCCTGTGACCCCCCACACACACCAACACAAAGAAAGGACGGAAAATGAGCTGACAATGTGAAAGAGCTTGATTTCACTGAAATTAAAGCAACTTTGGAAAATTTGAGGAAAAAACACCAACAATAGATTTCAACGAAGGCTGCCAAAAGAGTTAAAAACTGTCCAAAAATAACAAAAAAGAAACAGGAAATAACAGTCATAAACCTGCAAATCTATAAATAACAAACATGTGAGCAATGCTCACACAATTGTAGTTTGCGTATTTCCCTTAAAATTCAGCTAAAATTGAAATATATAAAATGTGTTTACATAGACAACATGGCTATGGTTCAGAAACACATAACTATACCCAAATAACATTAATCAAAAGCTAAGAATGAAACAAAGCATGCTCGAGTAGTCATTTAATCCTATCCAATTTCTAAATCCAACTCAAGTCATTCATTAACAGAAAGAAAAGAAAACAAATCAACAAACGGCTTGAAAGAAATGTTAAAGTTTTGGTTCAACACAACTTTTGTATACATTTGTAAGTGTCAACATAAAAGACTTGTGTCATGGCTACAGTGTCAACGACCACACAAAACGCGATTCCCACACACATCTGCAATGTTCAGCCAGCTTGATGGTTGTCAACAACAACACGCCGTAGCGCCCTGGAGGAGACTGTCAGCGCAAACATACTGACACTTCATAACTGTTCCTCCTGGTTCCATACTGCTATCTTGAACGGGGAAACTTTGCAAGATGCTATTATTTAATGAACATAATGTGTGCAACAAAGAGGCGTGTAGTTAGTCGAAATCAGATGATACGACGAATTTGAATTATAAGTACACGTTTTCTTTAATCACCTGCGTTGAAAAATATTACGGTGAAAGTATTTTATAGGGCTTTATGTTATCTCACTAGGTCATCTCATAGAAGAAAGTAACAGCGAAAATCACTGTAGTTAGTATTCGGGATGCATTCCAGCAATGTGTTTAAATTGAGGGGGGAGGGGTAGATAAACCATAGTTTGTAACTAGCAATTAGGCTTTAATTAGCATTTTTTAGGGGTCGGGGACCGTTAAAAAGGCAGACACTACTGAGAGTCTGGCTATGTTGACTGAAGCTAACTGTGTTAGCCGCCGTTTGCTGGCTCGCACACATGCTAACTCCTACATTGACTAGCGCGTGCAAGCTAGCGTTAGCAACAGCAGCAATCTCAGTGACAGAGGGCGGACAGACAGTAACGCTGATGGAACAAAACACTCCGGCTAGCCACCTTTATATCGTACCTGGTATCTCGACCCTTTTTCCCACAACCAAGCCCAACTGGTGTTTGCTTTTACTGTGCTATGCTAATAAGCTAGTTTTAGACGGGCTAGCCGTTTTTTGCGCCCAAGCAGCAAGTCAACCCAGCGCTGTGAATCGGACAAGACTACCGAGAACACAGGCGAACGAGGCGGGCTGCACTCCACATTGTTGCGCCAGAAACCTGGCCGCTTCACGGGCACATCCCGGATCAAACTGATGTTTTCGCAAGCGGGCATGCAAAGGCTGCTAATTTAAAATGGAACAGGTATCCTCACAAGTGCATTTTCATACCTGTTACGATGAATAGTGATAAATAGCGTCCTCCTCTGCAGCTCTCTTCCCCCTCCTAGCTCCAAAATGGCGCCAATATGCATAGATTCAGAACCCATGGGTAAAAACTATCAGCAAGTGTGTAGTGCCACCTATAGGCGACTACAGATATGACTTTTGGACCCAATTGAGTCGTTCATGCGGCGTTCAAGTCATTGAATGAAATAATGGAAATATTGGCGTACTTTACATAAAGATGGACGAATTTTCAAACAACTATTAATCAGTCCATTATAATTATAAAATCATGTATTAGCAGTTTCAGCTCGAGATTTGTGTTTGGAAAAAAATACGAGAACTTTCTAGTTTTGTGATTTATTGAATATGGCTGTGGTTCCTGTTTATATTTCTGAAATCCCTTATGCATATATACATATCATGCAATTCATTATATTAATGAGAAAAAATTATTCAGCGTTAAAATCAACACAGAGAACTTAAAAATCCCCACTATCCCGACGACGCGTGAACGCAACGAAACGCTTTGACGTCAAATTTATATTAGTATTTTCCTTTGTTCCCAATATTGAACCAATCAATCAATCAATCAATCAATCAATCAATCAATCAATCAATCAATCAATCAATCAATCAATCAATCAATCAATCAATCAACCAACCTATCTATCTATCTATCTATCTATCTATCTATCTATCTATCTATCTATCTATCTATCTATCTATCTATCTATCTATCTATCTATCTATCTATCTATCTATCTATCTGACAGCAAGAAACACTAAGACTGAAATTAAAAACATAAATTTTATTTGATTCAGTTTCTATCTCACTTTTCTTTGAAAAGCAAACTTTTTCTATCCAGTGATTCTTATTTTTGAGGCTTCATGACCAGTTTCTTTTGTCTGACCACCTATTCATTTAAATTTGCATGTATGATACTTTCATCCATCAGTTCTCTAACTACAGCTGTTTATGCTTAGAGTCTATTCATAAGGGGCGTTTGCTGTCCTTTTCATAGGTCTTTAGTCCTACATGAATTAATTTTATTTTAATTCTTCTTTACATCATCTGGTTTCATCATACTCTGAAGTATTACTTGGGCAGTTCTGACGTTTTAGCTTGCAGGCCAACTTGCTTGATTGTAAACAGATTTATTTCTTAGTATAAATGATGAATTAATGGTTTCATATTAACTAAATATTTTTATATTCATATTAAAATGTGTTTCTGTCCTTTTTTTCTTGGGTAATATCCCTACACCAGCCTGTCATCTTCTCCACTTTATCACTGCAGGTGCTCTCCACCACCATAATGCCAGCCTCAAACTTGACAGTGACGTCATTTGTGTTGGGCAGGGGGTAAAGTCGTGGATGTGGAAAGTAAGGGGCCCAGCACTCAGACTCGTGGAGAGCCAGCACTGATGTTGAGGGGGCTGGATTTGAAGACCAATTTTGATCCCCTGACTTTGACCAGACAGGAAACTGTCAATCCACCTGCAGATTGAAAGAAAATTGATGCCTTCCAGTTTGGGAGGGAGCATAGTATCAAAAAGTAAAGGTCCACAACAAGCAAAAAGATGGTGGTTATGTGCTTTTCAGTGAATATTGAGTTTTTCGTAAAGATATAAAATGATGATAATTATATCCATCCATTTTCAAAAACCATTGAATCCTTTCAGGGTCACGGGGATGTTGGAGCCTGACCTAGCTAATGTTGGGCGAAGGCAGGCCCGTCCTGAACAAGTTGCTTATCTGTCGCAGGACTGTGATAATTATGTGTTTTCACAAATATAGCATATGTATTTAAAAACTGTCTTCCTTAGACGCTTATTTGAACATCTTATTGCAAATAGAAGAACACTGTACAGGGATTTGTCTGTTTATGTGTCTTTGACCAGTAGGACCTGCAGGGGGAGCCCCAGCATCATAACGAGGTTACATAAATCTGTTACAGTTTTTCTCAGTCGCTTTAGTACAATTCTCAGATCAGAATTGAAGTTTGCAAATACGTGTGTGCATTTATCAAAACAATTTGTACAAACAGCAAAACACTATGGATTTCTTGCAAAAGCTTGTAACTTGCTCAAAATCTTTAGTTCATCTCTCAAAACTAAGTCTTTATGTCATTGAACATGTCAGTGCCATCAGAATGTCAAGTCCTTGTGTCACTGTCTACGAACAAGACAGTCAAATGACTTAGTCATGTTGTCAATATAACTGTGTACTTTAGAGGGAGGTTCTGATGTAAACTATGGCTAAAGTTTGGATGACAATAATTGTAAAATGTAAGTTACACCTTTTTTGTTTGATTGCAAGAGACTGGACAAGAATCACATTTACACTTTTATTGTTCAGATTGTAATTTGTTGACAGACCATGTCATACCAACATAGAAAAAACCCACTGCAAACAGTAACACAAAGGGAAAAAAGATAGGACAATATTCTGTACAACAGTACAGGCAGTGCAGTTGGAATTGGTGTGGTCTTCCTACACCTCTTGTTGTTCCTGTATGTTAGGACACAAATTCTCATTCACATCACAGCGAATATCCTCTCTTGCAATGCAGCGAAATATGTTTGTCACATTATGACAACTTGGTCAACCATTTTGCAGTTAATGACTTAAACGATGAACTAATGACTAGGTGTTTTGAGGAGCAAGACTATTGCACAGTGAACTATATAATACATTTTGATCAACATGACATAAACAATTGATAATGTAGCAAAGAGCAGAGAATTGTACATAATCATTTGCATGGATGTACCAAAGCAATTGCAACTTGTTCAAAGAAGTGAGAAACTGCTTATATGATGTGCACAAGTGACATCATGATGTGAAGATTGAACAAATAGTTTTGGGAATTTCATTCTGATCTGAGAATTGTACTAAAGCCACTGAGAAAAACTGTAACAGCTCTTTCAATTTCAATTACCTCAAAGTAGTGTGCTGATGGCTACCAGTGGTGGCCATCCAAAAATATACTCAGGTAAGAGCATTAGTTAAAACAATATACCTAAATAGAGATAAAATATGGTTATCCAATTACTTTAAAAAGAAGTCAATAAGTAACAGATGAAAAAGAAGTGTCAAAACAAGATTTTAAAGTGTTTATAAGTTATAAGTAGGAATGAAAAAAGAATGATAAATTATTTTATATTTAATAAAAATGTAAATGAACTACATTGAACATCTAGTTCATGGATGTGCAGCCTTCAACATTAAAAGATACAGTTTGTCCAAGTTCCTCAGTTAGAAAAATACACATTATTTATGCTTTTGTGGCATTAACTCATTTATTTACAACATGTAGCTTATAAATATTTATAAAAGTTCCATTTTTTCTTAATTTATTATTTTAACTTCAACTTTTGACAAAAGCAAATGTAAGTTCCTTTTAAAATAAAATACACCTGGTGTTAAATAAAATAAGATTTTGTGATAAGAAATTATGTGTTAAGCATATTCTAATAACATACCAATCTTACTGTAGATTAAACCTTATACCATCTTATTTTTAGTCATCAGGCCAGTTTAAAAAAAAGAAGTAAAAAACGTAAAAAACTAAAGCAATATAACCAAAACTACAATTGTTTATTTAAAGCGTTTTTTCTTCAAAACCAAAGGGCCACAATGCATAGATAAGGACCACGTGGCCCCAGAGCCTCAGGTTGCAGACCCCTAAATTAGCTTTAAGGAAATATTCCCACCATCAGCTATAAAACATTTTTTTGTGTGCTAAATTGTACATTTCTGTGATGAACCTGTTTTTTCTTCTTCTCTAGACATGTCTTCGTCCACACCTGCTGATCTCAATTAACTAATTAGAGCTACCAGATGTCAAAGGCATAAATGTCTTCCTATAGAGCCGTGCTGTGATGATGGCTCCAGGATGGAGGGGTTCCTGTCCTCGTTTCCAGCCTGCAGCGTGTTCGGTAACCCGGCGAGCGCTCCCCCGGCTCAGGGCGGCGGCTGGGGGAAGCGGGAGGGCCGCTTCATGATCCCGCAGGGCCTCAACTACCTGGAGCTCTGCAAGACCATCCTGTCACAGGTCAGCCCCCCGGCACCTCCCCAGAAGAGGGCCAGCACCAGGGAGTGCGGCGTTCAGGTGAACGCGAGAGTGGAGAAGATCGTCCAGTGCTCGCTGGGTCCCAAAACGCTCCTGGGTGAGGAGCAGGAGGAGGAGGAGGAGCAGGAGCCTCCGCAGACCCCGGACGCCCAGGAGGGAAAGGGGGGCGTCCACTCGCCGCCGGTGAGCGGCCTTCGCTTCCTGAGGCCCGTGTCTATCTACTCGCCGCTGTTTGACCGCAGGATCTTCCTGAAAAAGCTCCGGGACAGCTGTGAGGGGGACGCTGAAGCCCCGCCAGCCAAGTGTGACACGACGGAATACAGTGGCGAGGACGCAGAGAAGGATTTCAGCTCCTCCTCCTCCTCCTACAGGCCATTGAAGGACTCCAACTTCCAGGTATGGAGGTCAAAACCTTTGGATTTCATATGGTTTCAAATAACTGCTCTATTTGAAAAAGATACCCCCAAAAGATCTTCTTTTCACACAGATGTAGACTATATTTTCATGTGCAAAAAATGGATTATGCTTTAAAACTTTTGCAACAATGTGCCTACTTTATTTGTATTCCCTTTATATAAATGTTGAAACCTGTAGTTCCTGGAACAGAGGTATGGCTTTTTCCACTGTAAAAAGTGCAACATCCGGTGGGAGAGTGCTTATGTGTGGTGCATTTCTGGAACCAGTAAGGTAAGGAATGAATTGATCAGCAGATGCAATAATTGCAAACTTTTTAGCTCTAATAATTGAACTGTGTTCAAATGTTGAGGTGTACTATAAGCAGCTCTGCCGGAAGTGTCAGGAGGGCTTTAACCCATACAGAGTGGAGTCCATACTTTGCAAGGTAAAGGCTTTATTAATGGTTGCTTAAAGAAATCTGCTTTTATGCATTTTTTTTTATTTTTTATTTCTTGCTTCCTCAGGGCTGCTCTCAGTCTTGCTGCATCTGTGAGAAGAAGCAGAGGCACATAAACATGAAGAGACCTCACCGCCAGGACCTGTGCTGTCGCTGTAAGGGGATGAGGCTGTCCTGTGACGCCATTTACAGTTTCAAGTACATCATCTAAGCTGCTCTTAGATGGCTGCAAAGTGAATGGATGTGTCTGAAGTACCTTTTTACAAATGCCAGCTGCAACTGTAAAATGTTGACCACACATGCCGTCACATTTGCTCTGGTTTGAGGGAATTCTTTAAAATGTGGGGCATCTTCTTTGACTAGAGTGGTTTACTGTTGACAGAGGAATTTTGTAAAGAAATAAAGTATATGAATTGTTAGTTGCACTTCAAACTGACTTGCCATTTTTTTAATCTTGGTAACTTGGTAATTTATTTCCTTTTTTTTTTTTTTAATTAGCTCATTGAAATTCAGTTGCACCTGTATAATTGTCTCCTATGCTAACAGTTACCAGAATTTAAAACGGATTAACCAAATAAGTGTTTCTAAGATTTGGTATTTGCAAGTACTATAGAATTATGACGACTTATGAATTTTGAGTTACTTTACAGAAACTGCAATCTAAACTGAGATGGAAGCGAAGTAAGACATGGAAATGTGTTTTAATGAACCTTTACCCCACTTGGTATCCCAGAAGTTTTTAAGTATTTAATACCAGATGGGAGTGATTCCCACTGTAGCTGAATGTATAACATTTCTTAAAGGTTTAAATTTAAGCTATGAAATGCCAATATTTAGGAAGTGTGGAAAACTTGGATTCTTTTGTATTTGGTACATTTAAAATGGTTTGACTCCTCCGCTCCACTTGTCTTCCATCAGTTTCCACAGAATGTCAGAAAACCAAAAGTTCTCACTTGTGCTCGCTATTTGAGTTTGGATCTATGCCAATCCTAAGTCATTGCATTAGAATCTCAAAGCCCAGTAAATTTTTGGTATGTCTTTACTTTGACACAAACTTGTACAGAACTTCAACTAAAAACAAATTCTCAAAGGCAGTAAAAGTATTTACACAATGGCAAACAGTTATTCATCTAAAAAGCTTCTTTTTTTAAAAAGTGCAACTTGTTTGGCATGCAAACACATGGACTTGCACATGAGGAAAATAAACAAACCAAACACCCACGTGAGCTTGAAGCTCCCTTTTGCAACTCCCACAAGCATCTTTTGAGATCAAACTTGATTTTCTTTATCGGTAAAACATTATCTGAAAATGCATGCGTGGCAGTTTGGTAAACAAAAAATCCGAATATAAAAGTGTAGAACTGATCAGATTTACAGCAAACTGTTCTAGGAGAGATGGATCGTCACAAAAGGGTTGACAATTTTTTTTTCATTTTTTTTTTTTTCTTCAAACATTGACAGTGAGCGCTGAATGTCAGCATTTCCATAATGTGCAGCTACACAATCACACAAACATGTGCTACTATGGTTGTGAGCAGAACTATTAACAGTAAAAAGATCAAACATTTACGTACAACTCTGCATTTGAGTGCTAAATTGACGGGTAACGAGTGTTTTACAGTGAGAAATGTGTGTGCGCACGTTGACTCTACAACTAGCCACAAAGGACTGCATGTCACACACAGACAATGGCATCAGTAGTGTTCTTAGAGAAGCTGGCTCACTGACATAGAATACACGCAGGATTAGAGCAGTTTAAGGTTGAAAAGTTAATGTCCATTTTTTTCAGTCGGTCTGGTTGGGGACATCTGGAGAGCAAAGGTGATGCCAGTGTACAGTGGAAAGCATTCAACTGGGTCATGCATTGCACAGTTTCCACCAAAGGAGGTGTCAAAACAGTAGACGCAATAAGAGAGAAGTCACTTGAGCTTTTCCTTCAAAGTAAAAGTGACAGCTTTCTTCTCTCGCAGTAACACAGTCCCCCTTCAGTAACATTAAAAAAAACAAAACCCATTTAGTGCAAAAGAGGAAAAACCCTGCCTGGGAGGACGCAGTTTCCCGTGTGGTTTCCCTGCAAGCTATAACATTCTTCAATAGGCAGCAACTGTCCGTCACATCTTGAGCAAGGTTTACTTCCAAGTTAAAAGTCTCCATAGGTCCTCGGGATCAGAAGTAAGCTGCAGTGAGGATGTCCGTCAAGCAAGGGATTCAATTCTGAGCACATCGCTTTTACAGCGCGGAGCTTGAAAGGAAAAAACAAGCGAGCGCTCGAATAAAACCCGTTCAGGTCGTCTTTTATCAGCAGGCAGCAATCTCTGACATCCAGACAGGGTCAGAGATTCATCTTGATATGTGTAAAATCAGTAGATACGTCACAGTCATTTTCAGTTTATTTGGATTTACAGACTTTCAAGCCTTCGGGTCCTTTGTCGTGGTTTCAAGTTTGGACGTCTGACGGTTCGGATTTCAGGAGCTCCCTTACTTTTATGAAAGGCAGGGTGGCTTGCCCCACTTTTCCTAGGTAGCGGGTTAGTGGCGCCGCACCCTCTCCGAGGGAGCAGCAGCAGCCCCACGCCGTGGCTTCCTGTGGTCCCCTGGGGCAGAGAGGGAGGGGAGTTGGAGGAGAGGGGTGAGCAACTGACAAGGCGCTGGAGCTTTTGTAGGGAGAGAGGGGGAAGTGGGGAAGATGTGATCCCCGGGAAGGAACGGGTGATGGAGAGGGATGTGTCTCAACGATGGGGATCATGGTAGATGAAAGTGAGGATATCATGTGCTTGCTGTGGTTTAGCTGTGACGGAGAAGTGTCAGATGAAAATCCTCTGAAAGGATAACAAAAGCTAGAGCTTTCACCTCGATAGCTCCTCCTGGGTTGTACGGTGAGTGGGAGTGGACAGTCTGCTTGGCAGGGGGAGTTTGAGCAGCTCCGACAATCAAGCAAAGCAGAGGCAGACAGGGAAGAGAGCAGGGGTAGATTTTGGTCTGAATAGGATTCTAGTGGTGGATGGGGCGGCATGCAGGTATCAGGCTGGAGATGTGAAATTGGGGCAGCAGATGCGCAGATGGAAGAGGCGGTCGATGCCACGATTGTGGATGCCGCCCCTCCTGTGTTACAGCAGGTGGGGTTGGCAGATTTGGGGATAGCTTGGGGAGCGTCTGTAGCTGCAAAATTGGGGGCGGGAGAGGTGGGGAGCTCCTGAATTCCTGTCAGAGACTGGTCCCGGAGGCGCTGGAGTCGGGGAGGTAAGTCGTGACGACCCGATAGCCCTGGGCGCGGCGGATCATATCGCGAATCTCCCCGTTGAGCTCTAACAGCTTGGAGCAGATTAGGCTGAGGTCCTGTCTGGACCCAACCAGAGCAATAGTGCCCGTTTGGCCCAGAGTCTGGTGACGGAAGTAGACGTTGAGTAGAGTCTGGACCTCACTCTCTGAGCTGCTGCCAAACAGTCCGTTGGGCCACTGGATCCTGAAATGCATTATTTTTTGTTAGGTATGATTCTCAGGTAAATTCTGTAAAAACGTAGATGCTTTTGTTATAAAAACCCACATGTGATTTTGGTGTTTTTGACGGGTTCTTTTGGCATCTTTTCTGATGATGGAGGACATGTATAAAGAAACATAAGCTTAAACTTGTATTTCATAGTATTTCTTTGTTCAAATCGCTGTGAATACGGAGCAGATGATAAATGCAGTTTAAAAAAAAGGTTGTAGTTGTAACATAGAAACTACGACGGCAGGCCACAAGCTCCCAGTTCCACTCTGATGCATCCGCTTGTAGACGACCACATCGTTCTCCAAGCTGCCGTTTGGCTAAAAACTGTACAGCTGGATAGCTCCAATATTACTCGCCTATTTTGTTGCATCGTTAATGTTAGATTGAAGGTGTGACAGATAGCTCAGTCATGGGTGACGGGAAGGGGGGCAGAGTAGCCAACAGTCCCGTCCACAACTACCAGTTCCAATTTCTAATGATATATGCCTCTCTGGAGAACCTATGTCCTGGTAAGTGACAGAGGTTTTGTGATTTTGCCTAAAGGCGGTATAATTAAATGTAAAAGACCAGTGGCAACACTTTTAAAATAGATCGAACGATAATCGGAGTGGGACTTGAAAAGAAATATAATGTTCGTTCACTTTCTTGTCACGTGTAGAGTTTAAATTTCTGAAGAGTCATGACTCACCGGCACTCCTGGATGTAGCGCACAGCCTTGGTGAACTCGTGGTTCCTCAGACACTCCAGAATGGCCTGCACCGCCGCCTCCACATTGGGGAAGCTGGGTACCACCATGGCCGCAACCTGGCTGGCATGTTTGTGGGAGTGAGCTGTGTGTTTGTGCTCCAAGTCGCTGGCCACTGCTGCCTCTGCAGCCTGCAGGCTGATCCGCAGATCGCTGAGTTCTCGGGACATGTTCAGTAGCTGGAAGAAAGACAGATGTTTGTGGAAAAAAAGAGGGAAAAGAAATCTTCTACAAATAATTTTGTAAAACCCAGACTCACCTCAGGGACTGAGCTGATGGCGTGAACTTGACAAATGAGAGAGCAGTAGGACTGGAATAGGAGCAAAAGCTGGAAGTGCAGCTTGTACAGCCTCTGACAAAGTTCCAGTTGCTGAATGAGTCAAAAGAGGAAAACATCAGATTCATAGCTTTTCTAAAAAAATCCCCACAGATTAACACAGAAAAGAGGTTACTACACTAACTGAGGCTGAGGCAAACAGTACACTTATCAGTTTTTCTTTGAGCCATCTAAAGCAGTGAAGTGAAGAAAACTTACTGCAAGAGACTCCATTTGCTAGACAGCGAGAAAGCATGTTAGGGTGTCAGAGAGGAAAAGAAAGCCTTTAGTCAATCACATGCAGAGTGCATTATTCTTATTGACAGAAAAAAAACAGATGCTTGTAGAAAAAGCGTAAAACAAAAAGCAAACAGGCAGAAAGAGCAGCTCCTTTAAAATGACTTTGACATGGAAACAACCGGAGGGCAAAATGTTACTTATTATGCTAAAATCTCCAACAATTTTGTAAGAAAAAAGTCTTCCATACCTTCTCCTCTGAGTCTCCAGGTTGGCAGGTAACCACGCTATCGCCAGGACACCTGGGAAATGTATCTTTACAGTTCTTCAGCCACTGAAGGACAAAGTGAAACAAAAGAAAGTAGGATTTTTAGTCACAAAGTTTCAAAATAAAACAAAAAAACGCTCTAATATTAGGGAGTTACGTTACCGATACAGCAGCCTCCTCTCTACTGTTGTAGGTATCTAGGTACTCCTGCAGCTCCAGTGCACTGAACTTCATTTTTTCCAGGAGTCCATAGGACATGATCTAAAAGGAGAGACGAAAGCAGAGTTCATGTTTGTTGAAGGGTTTGCATGAGCTGATCGGCCAGCGTTATCAAAGTCTGCACTCACCGTCTCGGCGTCAATAAAGATTGTAGGACAGTCTGAGCAGGAAGTCAACATTTGTGAGGATTTCAGAAATCTTGATCCAATGCCCCTTAATCCCTCACCGAGGTAAGTGGCAACATCAGTAGTCAGAGTGCAGAATTTGCCCTGAATATTCTGTGAAGGAAAAAAGAATGGACACTGTATTTGACTGGAATAGATAGAGACAAACTAGAAAAGTCTGTTTAAAGACAAAACCCTAAACGATCAGACACCGAAAGTTAAGCTGATATGTCTGGGATCCTTTAAACCACCTCCTACTATTTACCTGAAAGAGAGATGAGAAGACTTGGAAGGTGTAGACGGCACAAGAACCATCCGAGTCGCTAATAAGCTGGTTGACATGACAACGCCAAGTCTCCTCAGCATCGTCATACACAGCGGGCTGGAATGCTGCCAAGATGGCTGAGAAAAATGGGGAAGGTGGAGGAGGAAACCCAAGGTCTTCCAAATCATCGACGTCATCCCGTAAACTGATGCATTGGATAAAAAAAAATCTTTTAAACACTGAGTTCATCTGCAGAAAACCTCACATTGACCAGATTAATAACATTTTTCATGCCTGCATTCTGTTTTTTTTTTTTTACCTTGGCAAGTAGTTGAGGAAGTCCATCGGAGGCTGACCAAAGTTTGGGTTGAGGCTGCGATTCAGATTTAGTGGTGGATCCAGCGGTTGTCCTGGCATCTCTAAAGTGAAGCCCTCGCCACAGTCTTCAGGCAACTCGTTGGACCTTATTGAGAGATCATCATCCTGAGCCTGAGTGTCTTCGCCCTCACCGCACACCTTCAGCAGCTGCAGAAACAAACACAGTACGTTTTTCCCGCTAAAGTAAAATTGGCTGACAGAAAGCTGCAAATGGATCCACGGGGATATCTATTAGTCCTCACTTGCATGCTGCTATTATTGTCACGGGGCATCCCCTGCCCCGGGGTGGTGGCACTGAAAGACTGGGGGTCAGCAGATAAGTCGTAGGATGTAGACAGAGAATCGGTGGGGTTAGTTTCTTCTGATGGGGAAGGATTTGTCTAAAGAAGGCAAAAAGAAACGTTTTTTCAGGCGTAAGTGAGTGCTGACATGGCTCTAACAGTAAACATAAAAAGCTACGTACGAGCTGAGAATGGGACAGGCTCTGACTCGTTGAAGACTCTTCTTCCTCTGAAGACTCGTCAGAATCATGAGGGTCCTCGTGGCCCAAACTGGGAGTGCTGCCTGAGTGTTGACTTTCCCCCAACAGATCTCCTAGTTCGGTGCTGTCCAGAGATCGCCGACGCACGCCCCAGTTAAAGTTATCAACAGTCTCACCCTGGATGAAACACACACACGGGTACATTGGAC
This sequence comes from Oryzias latipes, assembly GCF_053564925.1. NCBI lineage: Eukaryota > Metazoa > Chordata > Actinopteri > Beloniformes > Adrianichthyidae > Oryzias > Oryzias latipes. The sequence continues at coordinate 10,774,119 of NC_136250.1, read as the reverse complement.
GAAAACAGCAGAGGTAACAGCAGCAGGAAACTCCTCTGCTGCAGAAAACATTCTCGTGTTTAAACATCATGAACAGCTGCTGGAGCTACAAGCACAAGATGTAAAATGAATGTTTTTCAGGGCATTAAAAAAATGCCAGAAAACAATCCTTATGACAGTTTATCACAAAAATGCTTGAAAAAAGGAATGCTAGAAATGAAACTGTGCACCCAAGCTGTGAGAGGAAAATGAAGCAGTCATTTTTCTTTGAAAAAATAAATAAAAATAGAGCCAGCAACACCACAGCGCTGATAAAAGCTCATGTTAAGTGCTCAGTGTGGGATGCCTTACCTGAAGCTCCTGGGAAGCCGGCGGGAGAGAGAAAGACATAGAGTTAGACAGACAGAGAGACGGGGAGGGACAAATAAATACATTTAAAAATCCACTGATGTTAATGTAAAACACTGTCAATCAGTAACAAGGGCAGGACAGCGGCAAACTGTAGGCTAAACACAAAGCAGCGTGAACCTCACCTCTCCGTCTTCCAGCTCCACATCCAGAAAGTCGAAGTCTCGGAAAACCCGAAACTGCTGCTCGCTCGCGGTGTCATCAAGAGTGTCCTCTCTGGTGCCCCCCTCCTCAGAAGACACCCCGCTTTCACGCACCTCCATCATGTCCAGGTCACCACATGATGAGAAGATCACCTGAGAAGAAAAACAACAAGAGTGGCCCAATTAAAAATAAAGAAAAAATGTGGCTCCAGATGAGGAGTTATTTTAGGGGTGGAAGCGTACCGATGGATTCTTGGTGAGTCCAACTTCTTGTCCACAAAGAGACAACACGGTCACCAGCTTCTCTCTGGTTCTTTTCTGAGTAAGAAAGACATTTTTTTTTTAAGAATCAGTCAAAGTTAGTATGTACAGTGGATCAGACAAACCATTGGACTGTTTTCATGTTGTATCAATACATTATGCTTTAAACATTAAAGACGCACTCCAATGAAAAGCATGTTTTTCTCAGATGGAGGACATATATAAAGAAAATTGAGCTCAAAATTGTATTTCTGAGTATTACTTTATTCAAGTCGTTGTGAATCAGGAGCAGACAAAAAAATCCAGTTTGAAAAAGCTTGTAGTTGTGACGTAGGTGCTACAATAGGTGTGCCACAAGCTCCCTGCTCTTTTCCATTCTGATGCATCCACTATTGCTCACCACTTTTGCTGAATCGGTATTGTTATGTTAGAGGTTGTAAGGGGGTGTAACCTAGTGGGAGAATGTGTAAACAGATGGATGACTGCTAAAAGACGCGGGTTTACTCCACACCAACAACTCAGAGGGGAATTTCTAATGAACTCCTACCGCCCTGCAGAAACTATGTCATAGTAAAACAACACGTTTTATCCTTTTGGCCAAAAACGGCATAATCATGATCATGAAAAGACCACTGGGAACGCTTTGAAAATAGATCAAAAGACGATTGGAGTGGGGCTTTAAAGCAAGTTGAACTGTTAATGCATGGTTACAAAACAAAACATGATCACTTTAGAGATAGAGTTTTGTTAGCTTTGTTTTGAATGAGGCAGAGAAAAAACATATAAATTGAGATCAAGGCTAAAATAATAAAACTAAGAAATCTAATGAAAAATAATTAAAAAAATAAGTTTTTCCTCAAATATTTCATTTATAGCTTCAATAAACAGAATAGTTGTAACAGTATTTTCAAAATGTATCATCAGAGCTTAAATCCTGTCATTTCCAATTCTGTATGCACACAGTTTACTACTTTGGTTATAACCAAACTAAAGCAAGTATGCAGAGCATGTCGTTATATTCATTAAAACTGCAATGCTGTTTATGTATTGAACTGATATGATTGGTCATCTACAGTGGCGGGAACGCAAAAAATGGTGACAGTTTGACCAAAACTTAATGTTGTGGTTTGACATTACCTGCGATGACTGCGGCCGCCTCCAGCTGACACGCACCAGGATGGTGTTTGAGTTTGACCCAGAGGAGGTTGAGGAGGTGCTGCGTGTGACAGCCATGGCTCTGGCCTTAGCATCTCTGCCACCTGAACCCTGGAGCTCATCAAAACGACGGCCAATCACTGGTGTCTGTGAAAACCACAAATGGAAAGCCCGTTATTCACTGTAAATCCTCCTCTTTTATCTTCAAAATGACAAATCTAGCAGAATTCGAAAAGACAGTTTATCACCTCAGAGATGTCAAAAGTGAAATCGAGCGTTTTCCCTGGCAGGGCCTTGGCAGAACCATCCCACACTCTGCTGACTTCCAGGTTGGAGAGATCCCCCTGTGAGTGGCCGTACACCGGATGCACCAGGCTTGCAGAGCGGGAAACAACCAGCTTCAAAATGTTTAAGGCATCTTTCCAGTGGACTGACTGTAAACAAATGGCATCCCAAGCAGTTAATAAGAGATTGCAGCCTTCAAACTATGAAAACAATGATAAAATAAATGCAAAATGCCTCGTCGCACTCACCTGGACGAACTTCTCAATTGTTTTGATGACGTCAGCGTTAAACTGTTTGACGTGAACAGCAGTGAGGTCCATGTGGCTTAGCAGGCAGTAGATGATCTGAAGAAGAGACTGTTGCATGCTGGGAAGGCCCTTATCCAGCAGCTGAGAGAGGGAAAGAAATTCAGTAAATGACAAACTGCTCATAAAAATGTTGCCTAGTTGTGTCTGATTCTGTTCAACAGTTATATAATATTTCTGATATGCAGTGGTGGGGGTAATGGACTACAAAGTAACAGATTACTGTTACGGCAGTTGAAAGAAAGTCAACACTGGAGGTAAAGCTCCGGTGTAAAGGGGTTAAGAAGGGAAAAAGTTCAATCAATAAACACGTCTGCAGAACTGAATGCAGAAAATCAAAAGCTATTTAGAAGAACTTACCTCAGCCATATATGTGACCATGCTGAGAGTAATGTCAGAGAAGGCTTCGTGGAGATAACGGCACACCACGCTGACCCAGGAAAACGGGTCCCGTGTGTAAGAGCGTGTCTTATACAAAGTCATCACATGAGCTAGGTGAGACAGCTTTGTGTTCTTTTCAACCAAACACACCTACACAGGAGAAGAGAAAAAAGTAACACAACCTCTGTACTTGGGAAATCTCTTCTCTTTTTACCTTCCAAAGTGAGATAGAAGTTTAGGCCATTAAAAGTTCAAGCGTTAAAATACCTGCGCAATCCTCTCTGCACTTTCCTTACAAAACTGGGTAGGATGGCCAAAGTGCTGAACCAGGTGAGGCAGCAGGCACAGCACGTTCAGAGGAAAACCTGCACAAGGAAAACAGTTGGATTTTTACCCAGACTGCAACATGTCATGATGGCTAAAGATGGAAATAACATTCTCTGCAGCTGAAAGTACCAACCGATAGACTGTGAACTGTCAACTACTGGCACGCGGGAGACGGGTGTGAGCTGGCAGAATAACTGCAAGGTGAGGTCAGATGTCGCCTGGGACGTAAAACCCTTCAACAAAAGCTGCTGGATTCCAGAGAATCCATTCCATCCCAGCTGAGCCTGCAGCTTCTCCAGGCGCTCGCGGTTCTCTGCTCTGTCTAACGGCACCTGCAAGGCAACAAATGCTGACTTTACAGTCGGCTCAGAGGTGTCTGGGACCGACACTAAATCCATCATCTTTCTGGTCAAACCTTTGCTTTCAATAATAAAAGAGGTTGCTGTCTAACTAAAAACAAGGGTGGCCTGGTTAGTATTTGTTTTGGAGAGATAAAAAGAATGGAGAGATAAATGTTTCAGATAAATGTTTCAGTACATTTTGCATTCCTCCAGTTCTATTTTTGACTCAACCATGTCTTTTGTTGGTATAGTTTTTGTTTTTCTATCTCTAAGTTTGATCTTGTCTACCTTTGAAAGCAGTTTGTGAACAAGGCGGAGGGACATCTGGTATTCAAACTCAAAGTCCGACTCCATTAGTGACACCGCCACCCAGAAGACCGTGGCCAGTATTGATGACGGATGGGAGACGTGCGCAGGGTCCGACAGAACACTGGGATCGATGCGATTGGTGGATGATGTGCAGGATCCGGGGGTTCTTGCTTTTCGGCCAAGACCATGGTTGTTGCAAGCCTTCAGAACAAAAAATGTGTAATGAAATCATTGCTCATCAAAATTTATTTTTAAAAAAAGAATCAGAAATCCGAATATCTTACCTGCATGCGATCCAAAGTTGCACTGCGAGGTGGATCACTTGTCAGACTGCCATACTCGCCAAATTTTTTGGGAACAGAATACGAGCGCTGGTGTCGTTGTGATGACAGACCAGCAAATCCCGGGCCGGGGAAGTTCAGCATGCCGGTGCTCTTTCTGTTCATTAGTTTGTCACTCGTCACAAAATCTGGCGAGGAGGTTCTATGAAATGGAAAGAAACAGGAGTTACCAAGAGTGACATCTGGAAACAAACAAACAAAACAAAATTTCCGAGCTACCTGGTAAGAGCTGCCATGAGGTCGCTGTTTTTCAGACACTCTGCAAGATTAACCACCACGGACTCGAGCGTCAACAGCACCTCCATCACATAGCCCTGCAAGCCAGGTGTGCAAAAATGAAACCCATTTCCTTTCATGCCTTCAGACTCCAACCTGTCTGTAACGTCTCTCACCTGCACCTCGTCTCCATGTTCTCCTACCACCTCTACAAGGCGAGAGACCAGGTCAGAGACCGCGTGGTTGTTAATTGGCTGTTTGAGAGCTCTGAAGATCTGGAAAGAGCGGCCAGCGTAGTGACGGGAGGAGCTGCACAGAGCTGTCTGTAAGGCCACATCACTCAGCTGCTGCTCCAAGTGGAAATCTGTGCAGACACAAAAACATGAATAAAAAAACTCACACTCAAGTGTACTGCCAAACAACCAACCACAAGTGCTATCTTACCAGTTTTGGACTCCTTGAAGACTGAAATAACGTGGCGCAGGAAGTTGGAAAGCTGCTCCGTGCTCTTGGAGTTGGGGTTCTTTGGAGTGATGTCTTCATGCGCCCACAAAGGCCCAATAGCTCTGAGCAACGACAACACAGTACTCCAAGCACTGTAAACCCACCACCAGTAGCACCACACACAGGTTATGCATGTTCAACCCGTCCACGCGGCGGTGATGCTTTCACGCACGCACCTTCATCTCGTTGGGCTGAACGTCCTCTGGGCTTTAGCTTACCTGGTGGAGAGGAACTCGATAAGTTTGTTGGTCTTCTCGTCGGTCTCGCTTGGCGTGTCTTCAAGATCTTCCAGGTCATCAGGAGTTACGAGAGGTAAATTCCCAACGCTGCCTGCTGTGCTGCCGCCACCCAGACTTGTAGAGGAAGAGTTGGATGTGGAACTGAGCCCCGAGTCCACCACGGGAGATGTTTGCCACTCTCGCAGAAAGTCCGGTACTTCTGAAAGAGCAGAGAGCACAAGAAAACTATAAGATGCTATTGATTCAATAAATCAAGCATTAGTGATATGAATTATCGTACTTTTCACTGTTTGCCAGTTAAATAAAGTGTAAATAACTTCTAAGTGACAAAGCGTGACTGAAAAAGCAGCAAACTTTCTCCTTACGTGACTGCTGGTACTCCGTGTGATAGTAGGACTTGATTGTGAGGGTTTTGTTGTCAGTGATCTCCCTTGTGAGCATTAGAACCGATGCAATGACCTGAAAACACAAACAGCTCTTCAGAGACGAGCAAAACTTCACCGGAGTCTATGGTGAGTTTTCAGCTTGCCACTGCTATGTCAAGCAGAACATTTTTACAGTTACAAGTGGAGAAATCACAAACGTCAGCGGCTTCCTGCTCAGACCTGAAAGTTGTTGTTGCAGGAGAGGGCAATGAGGAGGTGGAGGAGGAGACGCTTGCTGTGCTCGTAGACCTCTGGTCTGTAGTGGTCCAATCCTGACAAATCAAACAAGCATTTATTAGGCAAAATTTGGGTCCAATTTTAGCAGACTGCAAACATAAACAAAAATCACCTAATTAAGCCCTGTAATATATTTCCATACTGACTTTTCAGCATTAACCTCCCACTTTTTGTAAAGAAAGGGAAGGATAGGTACTATAAGAAGAAGCTAATATGATCCAGAACTATTTCTATTCCGACAAATGTTTTTTTTTTTTCTCATTCCCATCAGTGCTTCTGTCGCTATGACAACTCCAGACCAGTAAAAAATAATCATTGCTTCTTATGAAATGGTTTTGCAAAACTAGAAAGTCAAGAATTAGACCATTGCTGCTCCAGCTCACAGGAATTTAAGCATTAAAGCATGAAAGCATCGCAACACAGATCAGAAGATAACAAGCAGTCTGTATTTGACTTCCAGTATGTAGACAATGCAGAATATGTCACAGCTGATGTCTGCACAGCTGACAGAATCCATTTGTGCCCACAGGTGTGGGTTTGGGTGTGGGGAACAGACTGTACTAAAGCATATTATCATCATTGTCACAAGATGCTAGACGTTTCCCATGCATTCCAGGTTTTCTGCTTTTGTGTGACAGTACATTTTAGAAAAGATGGGGTGAGAACTAAGATCCTGTCTCTTTTGGTTAAAGTTTCTTTGTCAAGATCTGTTAAGAGCTAGATGATGGAGATTATGCAGACGCTCCTATTCTTTCTATGCATGTGCTAAGGCAACCTACCCAGGAAAAGTGCATGTAGCAGTAGAGGAAGATGCAAAGCCCAGTCTTCTCTCACGCTGTGATCCACCACCATTTCAGTCATAAAGATTACAGCAATATTACACCTGTAGAAAAACACAAAGTCCATAAAAAAAGAATGGATGTATTTTTGTTTTCTTCTTATATTGTCATGTGTTAAGCTAAGATCGTCACTTATTTGTGTGCGAGAAAAACACAAGTTTGAAAAAAAACAAATAAATGTTTGTAAAAATTGGTTGACACACAAATATTCCAACTTTTTTCCCCACGAAAGCTCCAAACTTTCAGGTCATTAAGTCCCCAAAAAGTGAAAACAAAAACTTTAGAGAAAAAAAGATTAATTGAATTCCCATTCTCTAAAGACAAAAAGAACATGAAATGAAATAATAACAATAATAGTAATAAGACCCACATCAGATCATCTCTTAAGCTATTTTTAAAGGGTCCCCAGTTTCAATAATGATTATGCCCTTTTTTGCCAAAATCAAAAAAGCGTGAGTCATTTTCTAGGACATAGTTTCTGCAGAGTGGCAGTAGTTCATTAGAAATTTGGCTATAAGTTGTGGGCAGAACCATTACTGATGTGGAGAAACTCCGTCTTCCTTGCCCTCCCTGTTGCTGAGAGCTCTCTATTTAAGTGGAGCCGGGAGCTTGTGGCCCACTCAACATATTTCTGTCACGTAACAAATAAACTCTTTTTCAAATTGCACTCTTTTCATCTGCTCTTCACTCGTTTGAACAAAGACATTTAAGCTTCATTTTATTTATACATGTCCTCTATCATTAAAAAAAAAATGTCACGAGAACACAAAAAACGAGATTTCCATCAGAATGGGGCTTCTAGTATTGTCTTTCCTTTTAAGGTTGAAAAAATTGTTTAATCAGAAAAGTAAATCAAAGTCACTCTTCCTAGAAGGAAAATGCAATAAATACAACACTGTGTAGAGGTTAAGTCCACTTTTATTGCTGTCATGCTATGAAGGAATTCATCTAATAACCCATAGTATTTCTTGTATTACAGTGTTTCCATCGCGGTTCACCTTTCCCAGTCTTGTAAATCTTTTCTATGCGATTTTGCATGTTTTTTTTTCAACAGTACACTGTTCTGTGCCCTGATTGGCTGGAGACCTTGTCAATCAATCTCCTCCATGGCGCATCTCCTGCACAGAATATGTTGAACTTGCCAAATCGTCATGAATCTTCGATGGTGATCAGATTTTTGTTTTCAGTCTATAATACCAGACTGATTTTTTTAAGGAAGGTTTAAACTTTGAGAGTTTAAACAAGAGAGGAAAGTGTGAAAAATTGCAAATGTGCTCATTTGTCTGAGAAAAATGTATAAAGTGTGTAGTGAGGAGTTTTACAGCCTTAAAACATCTGTAATCCAGCTTCACGGATTCCACCTATCGCAATAGTACCGGTATTTTTAAAACGTTACTCCTGCAATAAACAAGGAAGCCTAGCATTTGTGTTGGTGAGTGACTATACCTATGTAGAGGGCCTCTCGGGGTGATGGTCTCAGGAAGATAGTCGACCAGAGGAGCCCAGCAGCCTCCGTTAACAGGCATGGGCAACGGCTGAGGGCGGTTGTTCTCCAAGACACACAGCAGCCAACCGGCATACGGGGGCAACGGATCAGCTAAAGAAGGCAAAAAAAACACAACCAGAAAACAAAAATTCAGTAAATGAAAAGTCAGTAAAATTATACACGAGATACAACGTTTACCCACACCCGGTTTAGCTCAGTCTGTTAACTACCTATTGAATTTTATGACTGATTTCATGTTCTTATTTAATTACCGGTATAAAGCGCATTGAGACGACTATTGTTGTAACATTTTTACAGAGTATATTAGTCTGTTACCAAATGTCTGTCAAAATATAACCTTTATTTTATTAAAAAAGTTGTTCCCCCAACTACTGCACTGCTCGTTATTACATAAACAGTTCTGAAATTATGTAAAATGACAGTAATAGAGCATTAGCTATTTGACAAAAGATTGGCTATGATTAATCACACACCCGTCACCACCCTGGTTCTAAAGTCTGGCTTTGGAAAATAACTCATTACTCAGTGAAAGAGGATGTGGACTGACTACAGAGCTGGCCTTTACCTTTTTTTTTTTTTACTCAGACACAGCTCCTTGCTGTCAGAATCAGTCCACATTTAATCCTTAGTGTCAGAAAACCCTCCACTTGGTTTCCATGAACTGCCTATAGAGAGCGTTTGAGGACTGCAGCTCTAGGTCTGCCTTTGTTCCTAACACGTCTTTGCTTTTAGCATGAGTCATGCTGTGCTGAGCTCCGGGGTCTTACAAGAGCAGAGGGAAACTCCCTGAGTAATAAAGATAAGTTTCTCTTGCAATTACGAGATCCTGTCATGAGATTTATTACTTGTGCTGTAAATGAGCCCTTTAGGTAACTTGCACAATCCTGCTTGTCAGAGAATAATGACTGAAATGTCTCACCAGCAGCTTTTCAACCAAGAAAGGTGATTCCGAGTAGTGATACTTTGTTGTGCTTAAAATGACTTAAAGTGACAATGCTGTATTCATTACCAACCAATCAAACTGGCTTATTTAGATTAAAGGCAAAAACTTCACTCATTCTGCAAATCCAGAGGATTTTCCTTTTTGAAATATGAAAACGTACTCTTTTCATCCTCGTAGGAGCCTCCGGAGCTGTTGCTGTAACGGGATTCCAGTCTGTTGTGAGCCCTGGCCCTGCTGGTATAAAGAAACCATCACACAAGTCAAATACAACCTTCAGCTCTTTCTGTATATGCGCCGACCTATACAAGTGTATTGATGCTAACCGCTCTTCCTTTTCTCTGGCGAGTTTGTTCTCATCTGTGTCTGGAAGCATCTCTTGACCAGCCACCACTGTGTTACTGCTGGACGTTGTTCCTGCAAACAAAGTCTTTAGGAGATTAGAACTGCTGTGCAATCTCACATAGCGAAGAGAAAAATGGATGCTCACCAGTTTGGGAGGTGGGAGCTTTGTTGCTTGCAGCAAAGCGATAGAAAGGGGGGTTGTCACAGTGCAAAACCACTGGGTTGACAGGGTCAGTTTGCTGAAGCTCAAACAGGAGCTCCTCCATGGTTTGGATGGTGTTGTTGCGACACATGTAGATCACCACCTTCTTGATCTAAAAATCAAAGTGCTGCATAATTAATAAAGTTAGGGATGTTAGGGATGTTCCAATCAGGATATTTGGCCTTGATCCGATTAAGAGTCATTGGATTTTGAGTAACTGCTGGTACCGAATCCTAATCTGATATTTTTTATACAAAAATGAAAAACGTAATACACAGATCACATATTTTCATCCTAATAAATTTCTTTTATCATTTAATACTTAATCAGAGCATTTCTGTGAAGAAGCTAAAACAATGAAGCAAAAATATCAACTAGTAACTAGTAAAAATAGGTAATAATTAGTCAAATGTCTGGTGAGTGTAGTTTTAGGAAAAAGTTATTAAATTAATAAAAATAAATAAATAAATATATACTGTGTATATATATTTTTGTATTATTATTATTAATTTAATATTTTTTTCCCAGACTGGCACTTTGTAGAGAATTCTTTGCAGTCTCTCTGTTGGCAGCACGGAGAGAGCAATTCTCATTAAAGAGAAGCAAAATCCTGATCTTATTTCTTTTGAAGGGCTTTGTAGGTTTTTGTTTGAGTCAAGACAAAATTCTAGAAACACTTACTGTCAGTTTGAAACATTTTTATATAAAGAGTTATTGAGCCCAGAAGTCAGAACCTACGAACAGCTCGCTATATTTACTGAACAGTTTCTGAGCGCCTCCCACTTAAACTGGTGGTGACTTCTGCTGCGTTTACGGCAAGAAAATGTTTTGATTCATTCATGATCTAAAGACTTCTAGTAGAGTTTTGATCTGTATAATAAGCTTGAAATATTTAGAAATGATTGTAATAAGAATAAAATAAAAATCCAATTATGATCGAGTCTGAAACTATGTGGTTTCTGGGCCTGATTATTGATCACTGGATCGGATCACAACATCTCTAGTTTCAGTGTAATGTTTTTTTAACATGAACTTGGACTTACGTAAGGTAACAATGTGGTGTCACTGCTGACTCCACATAGGCTTATAAGGAACTGCAGAGTGATTCTCAAGTTGTTGCTCCAACTGTCATTGGACACCAGAGCGTTCCAGGCGTTCTCGATCTCTGGACCTGGAACCTCATCACCATACTAATAACAGAAAATAATACAATCCATTTTTGTTAAAACAGAGAATTTTCTGATGATAGATTTCACAAATCTAAACCCTAACCACCTCCTACCTTAGCAGTCATAAACATGAGGTTGTTGAGCACCAGCGAGGTTGCCTGCAAGGAGCCCCAGCCATTACCTCTCAGACTGGGACACATTCCCTGTGCCTGACTGCGGGTTTCCTCCTCAGGTGTGCAGGGGCTCGATGCAGGAGGAAGGAGCCCATTGTCTACTAGCTCAATATTACTGAGCCACGGTAGCAGGTATGACAACATAATCTGTCTGCCATTGGTGTGGGTGGTTGGAAAACGCTGACTCACCTCTGCAGGAACAGAGACATGTCATGATGATATATGAAGTACAGTTAGCGCTTTGACAGAGCGAAATGTTCTTTTGGGAGTATAAAGACATGAGGCACCCCGGAGGTAACTGCTGCAGGGAGACCACTGGAGTTCTAAAGGTAAATCAAAAATGACGCTTTTGTATCTTTTTACCTGTTCTAACTTTTTAAAAATCTTAGCTCAGTTTGCACGTTTTTGTCCACCTATTCTGATCCAGTTTTCCACCCTTTGCAATAAAGTTTTCTCTTATTAATGCTTTAGTTTGGCCTTCAAAGTAATTAATGGCAACAGAGTTTTACACAAATTGTACGCAATATGTAAAGTAGAGTAAATATTGCAATAATTTACCTGAGAAAAGAGGCAGTGTGAGCTCTGGGTACATGCTAGCAAGCTGGATGGAGAGCTGAGACAGATTGACACTGTACAGAGGAGGCAGAGGACCGTGTGTTCCATATAAAATATTTCCAGGCTTCTGCTCCACCATCCTCTTAGAGTACACAGACAGTTTAGACTCCAGCACCTGAAGGCACAGACATATAGGCTGTAACTTCACCTTCTTTTATGCAGTCGATAAATTAATCTAAACCAGAACACTGCCCCTACCTGCATCAGCTGCATGGAGATTTCATATATTTCCCTGCTGGAGTCTGAAGCCTTGAACAGCACGAGATTGAGCAACGTCACCAGGTCACATGGGTAATTCCTGTCAGAAAGAAGGAGAGTTATAAATTTCATATGTTACCGTTATTGTTAAAAGTCAAGTTAACATGAAATACTACCCCCCCCCCCCCCCCCCAAAAAAAAAAAAAAAAAAAAAACAATTTAGCAAATATATACAGAGTGCTAACTGACCTGTTACAGCAGACGGTGGCAATGGCCTTGAAGCAGCCGGATGCCAGTTGGTAGGATCCAGTGAAGCAGCGATCCACAGCCCAGTTGAACAGATTGATTTGGTCTGGATTCAATTCTAAAAGCAGGATGACCACTTCACAGCCCAAACGGTGAACCTAAGTGAATATATAGGATCATTAGAAAGTACAGTTTCGCTCATAGAAATTTTAAAGATTAGGTTTTGAGGTGTAACACTGAAATCAAATATTCTAATTGTAGTGATCAGACAAAACAGCTACATATTTTCTGTTAAAGACCCACTTCGATCATCTTTTGTTATGTTCAGCAGTAGTTCATCAGAGATTTGCTTCTCAGTTGTGGAAGGAACTGTTTCCCCAACCCGCCTAACCCTCCTTGTTGCTGAGAGCACTCTGTTTACATGCTCTCTTGCTAGTTTACAGCCCCTTACATCCACAACCTAACATTACTGCTGCAACAAAAAAGGCGAGGGATATTGGAGCTATCCAGATGAAGACCCACATGGATCTATTTGTCTGCAAGTGGATCTTTCAGAATACAGCAGAGCAGGGAGCTGGTGGCCCGTCCAGCGTTTTTTCTATGTTTCGTCTGCTCCTGATTCACCACGATTTGAATAAAGAAATACTCAGACATGCAATTTTAGGTTTAATTTTCTTTATGTATGTCCCCCATAATTAGAAAAATGTCAGAATTTCCATCAGAGTGGGTTTTTAAGGGAAGAAAAGGTCCCAGAGTGAGCCTACCCGCAGGTCGTGACAGGCCAAGATGTTGTCCAGCCATTTATAGAGATAGCCATCAGTAGACAGACCAACATTGTCAAAAACTGGACCACAGCACAGAACCGCAGACATGGCCTGGAAGAAAACACTGAGTTCACACTAAGGTATTTTTTAAATGGAATGACAGTCATTTTCCTCCTTTTGCAGGTTGATATGTGATCATGAGTATGGCTTACTTTGAGAGCGCAGTATTGATAGCGAGTGATTTGGTGGTTGCGGTCACTGTAACGGTCAAGGGGTGTGAACATAACACTGAAGGGTCCAGCCCACTGGCTGAAAAGGATGAAGAGGTGGTGCCTCAGAGACTGCTGAGGGAAAAGGAAGCGCCTGTTCTGGACTGTAAAGATGGAAGCACAGTCATTTTAAAAACTGCCATAAAAATCTGCCCTGAATTTGAACAAAGTATAGAATTAAGAAATTCAAAGATTTACCAGGAACACACTGAATGAGATTAGCAATCATCCCACTGAAATGAGCTCTGATGTCTTTGAGTACATCCAGCTCCTTCTCATTTTCCGCTTCCAGAAGCATCCTGGTCAGATCCACATATTCGAGGAACAAAGCACCCATTGCCAGGGAGTCACGCTCCAGAGCGCCGTTCGTGCTGTGAAAAAGGGGGGGGGGAGTTGAAGAGAGATGCAAATTAGGGCTTATATTTATCATGGAAGTGAGAATTGGAAAACATCCAGGCCTATAAGAACTGTTTGAATACTCAGCTGCAAACATGAGAATTACCTGTCACTGATGACTCCTGCATTAGCCAACAGTTCAAATATCCTCAGCAGCTGCAGTCTGAGGAGATCTCTCCTCTCTCTGCGCTTCTTGTTCTGAAAGAAGAAACGGGTTGTTCGGGGGGTAATTGTGGGCTGTCGTCAGCAGCTTTCAACATTTAATATTCAAGTCAGTTCTATAAGTGATTTTGATAACTCTCAAGAATCAAAACATAACTGAAAGGTCCTCATACCGCGTGTCTTAGAGACTTAATACAGGCTTAAAAGCAAAGCTTGTTTGCAGCACCATTACATAAACTGCCAATGAGTGAAAAAAAACAACCTTTCGCACTAATAAACAATGGAGAAGAGATTCAGGAGGGATTGAAGTGGGATTAATTTAAGCAGTGTTGTGGAAGAATTGTGACATGCCCTTTTTCATATTGATTCAGAACTTTGACATTTGCACAGCTTTCTTAAGGCTTTACAATAACATTTTGAGCATGGGAAGAATGATTAATCACACACAGAAACACTGTGTTCATGCTGACCTAGCAGGCCTAGATTCTTACCACCTAAACACTCTACATAACGATTACAGTAACTAAAGAGTTGTTTTTTTTTGTTTGTTTTTTTACCAGAAGTTGGGTTCTAAAATAAGTTCAACCATAACCAGTTTGGTCTCGTCAATTGGATCTAAAGAAATCATATAACCTTGTCTCATGATTCCTATAGTTCAATAACTTTCATCTGATGAAATGTTTTTACTAGAAAGCTTCCGACAACATTTCTAACAGAACCATATCTTTACTTTATTCTAGTGATTCTGAAGTCTCCGCCTGAACATATGGTTTCAAAATCTTGGAGGTTTTCAAAATAAAGCACTCAAGGGTTTGTGCATGTCTTTAACCTCTGGATGGACTGATGGAAAATGTACTCCTTTGCAAGGCTGGCAACAGGTCTAAATGTTACACGACTATTCTCTAGGGCTATTGGTCGAGTTGCTTGTTATACCTATGGGGATGAATAATGGATCAGTATTACATTTACAGCACTTGACAGCTGCAATGTTTAGTGCTCTATTTATCTTCATTTATTATGTGGTTTGAACAAGACTATAATTTTACCCTCTAAAATCACAAAAGTTTAAAAACAAAACCATTTGATCAAGATTAGGATAAAAAATTACAAAGTTTCCCTGAAGATAATAGTATAGTAGACGGCCAACATATGGCATAAACTTTATTTTAAATTCTTTTTTGTTCAAATGTCAGAGCATAATAGAAAGTAGCAGAAAACTACATATAGAAAACGTCTTTTCAAACTGTAAAACCTGTCTGAATTGTGTAGAATGGCTCCATCTTTGTTTTGTTTTTTAAGAAATCTTACTGAACTTCCTTTACATATATATGACTATTTATCATATCAGCATATCGGGATGTTATCTGACATGTAAAAGCATTTTAGACCTCATGTTACCTCAGGTCGGCGTTCCAGTGCTTCCTTCATTAGTGGATGGAGTTCTTCAACCAGTTCCCTGTAAATCAGATGGCAGAAGTGAGCCTCTTATCTCACAGGGTGGCAGTTTAGCTCAGGCGGTAGAGCAGGTGGTCCAACAATCAAAGGGTTGGCGGATTGATCCCTGCTCCCCCCAAGCGCGGCTAGTCTGCAGCTCACCGCTCCCCCCAGGGAATGGGTCAAAATGTGGAGAAGAATTTCCCCATTGTGGGATGAATAAAGTATCAATTATTTAACTATTATTATTATTACAACAAATCTCCTAAAAAGATCATTAATTGTGATTTCCTTGTACAGAATGAACAATGTCTCGTTTTTAATCTAACAGATGCACTTTGTTAATGCATCTTAAATATCACACATAGAAACTTCAATTGTGTGAGTGACGTGAGGTGAATTTAGCCTGGGCAGACCTTAATCTCTTTGCTAACAATGCACTATTTAGAAAGGTGATGGGATAAAAATACTGTCTCCTTCAAAATGAAATAACTTCTTCTCACAATGAAGCCTCTGTTCTTTGAAAAAATGCAATACTTCTCTTTCTTTTTCTACATCAGAGTAGGATTTTTTTTCTCTGTGACATGGGAGCCATTCCAACAAAACAATTGCAATTCTTTGAGCCTAGATTAGCATTCATATTTGCTAGAATTAAAAATTTCCAACTGCATTTTCCTGCCGAAATAAAAGCCAGTACATTTTTTATTAGATAAAACTCAGAGAACACACAGACCAAAGGATCTTGACCTTCCCCAATTTAAAATGTTCTACTATAGAAAACAAGTAGTGCATTTTTATGTTCAAATACCTGAAGACCAAAGCATTTGTGCATCCAAACCCCAAAACCAGAGACTCTGTGATATCCAGACTCTCCGTTCTCATCAGTGGAACCAACTGTTTTAATAGCCAGGCCACAGAAGGGGTGCCTATCACCTACAAAAGAAAAAGAAAGCATTGTTATTTGACTTGATAAGACTGGAAACTGATAAAAACTGATGACTCAAATGCCCACATTTAGCATCGCATTAGTTATAATTTTGTGTTATGAAGTTCCTTGGTTTATTTCTAGGCATTCAAACATACCTTGTTGTCATAGGTGACACTGCCGTCAGGTGTGGTGGCCGTGATCTCAGGTGTAGAGGCCCTGAGGTGGCCAGGTGACATGATGCTTGGCTTAGCCACACCAAGACAGAGAATCAGATAATTACGCCACAAGGAGATGTAGCTGTCGCTGGAGCCTGCTGTGCTGGTCTTCTTTGCATTAACTGGACTGCTAGAAAAAAAAAAAGTTACAAGGACGTTTGATTACCAAAGATAATGAATTGGACCGAACGTTAGATGTTGTTTCTTTTCATACTTAGGGTCTACAAGCGGCAGCAGCAGCTGTAGTCGCGTGAAGACGTAAGGCCAAGCGTAACTCAGAGCAATGGGACAGTGTTTGGGTAGGTGCTCCTGCCGCAAGAAGATGTGCAGGCAGAGCACCCATGGGTCCTTCACACACTGAGCGAAAATCCAAACGTGGCTGGGACTCTTCACATCATAGGAGCTGTTCACCAGCCGGGCGGTCCAATCCACCAACCATTGGAGGTCAACATGGTGGTTGAGTGGTAATGTGGACTGAGAAAGTGAAAAAAGAGGGTGTTTAGAGATTTTTGTACAACAAAGTCAATAATCTATAAACTTGTTTATAATTTTGGTTTATTCTTTTTTTTCAAGCACTTACAGAATCAGAGACAGCCACATGAATAATACTGTCCATTACAGCTGGGCTCAGCTGGTCCATGACCTCTATCATTGGTTTGTCATCATCCTGCAGGGAGTGACATTTTTAGAATCAGCTATTTTTATAACGTGTTACACAATGTGGAGGAATTTAAACCTTCCGTCCCTAATCAGACAGCTGTCCTTTCATCCAGTTTTGTTCTCAGCCTTCTCACTTTCTAACTGGCACTCAATATTTATCTCTTTTGCTTGTAAATATTGCATTGAAACAGACGGAAAATCCCTTCTTTAGAGTAAGAATTTCAGACAGAAGTGATGTACCTCAGCATGCCCCAGTGCTGCAAAGAGGAGGCGTATCTCCCTTAACACGCTGACAGCGAGCTTCCTCGTGCTGATCTGACATGAGCAGAGGAGCAGCAGAGCCAGACCCTCGACTGCATGAAGAACTGACCAGTGAGGGCTCCGGTCTGGCAGTCTGGGACTGGCCTGATAAGCAAGAACACAAAAGGGGAGAATGTTAGAGGGGAAATTTCACAGTGTGAACTGCAAACCTGCAGTTTAGCAGAGCTGAAACTCATTGGCTTTAGTGAGGAAATCATTGCAGCGGTGCTAACCTCAACTCCACCTCGCGTTTTCCCCTGCAGTTGCAGAGCTAACCTCCACTGTGTGAGCAGCTGGAGCAGAAGCTTCACAGATGCATCCTGCAGGCCCTGATGGGTATCTTGGACCTGGAGAAGTTTGATACAGATGTTCAAAGTTTAAAAAGAGGTAACAGAGTACGTTTTTCAAATACTTTACTTTAAATCTCTTTGTTATGGAGGATTTTATGCACACAATAATAAAAATAATCAGCAATCATGCAGTGCATTGTGGGTTCTGGTCCAAGTTAACCTCTTATTTTTAATTTCTCAGCTTTAGAAATATGGTTGTGGGCACTATAAACATTTTTATTTTTATATCATACTATTAAATATGCATTAACCAGAATAATTTTCATGTAATGTAATGAGTGCTATAATGCAAGGTTGTGTGGTGTGATTAGTCTGAATCTCATTCTATTGTACCTCTCGTAAGAGAAAATGTGTATAGCCAAACAGAACGTCTTCCCTCCAGTCTGAGAAATCAAGCAGCAGGCTTTGCAGGGAGTTCTGGGAAATAAGGCGGAGCTCGTCGTCCATGTGTACGGTGAGGCTGAGGAATAAATATGTCCTTATTGAGAATTCCAGACAAAAAAATAGAAGAAAAAAAAATAGGACAGGAAGAGAAAGTCTTTCTTCCCCTTTTGAAGACCAAACAGGATTGATGTGGCACTCACCGTGACAGTAAGTCAATGAGCTCCTGTTTGGACATACTGTCAGGAAGGATGCGAGGAATTGCAGCTACGCATGTTCTGAAAAGGTCGATTTTGGGCTTCCTTTCTCCACTGAAAAAAACAAACAAAAGGATTTGGGAGACTTCAACACATTTCTAAACAACAAAAATGTTCAAAAGGCAAATTTTAAAGTCTTAGTTGAATTTAAGGACTTTACTGAGGCTACATACGTAATCATGTCTTCTGGCTCTTTGTTGAGCATCTGGACGCTGGTTAGCATCATGCAGCGACCCACTTCCTTATCTAAGTGCCTGAGGATGTTGTCCAGAGACTTACGCACCTGTGAGTAGTACAAGGACATGCCTGTGGAGGACAAGTAAGAAATGATGATGAGATTCACCCACTTCTGTCTGTTGTTTACAGCTGTGTGGACGTTTGCAAAGACCTATTAGTTTGGCTTCCTCTTCAGTAAGCGTCTTGCTGAGGTACGTTTTCTTCTTCTTTAAAGAGTTCCCAGAAGGCAGAGTGGCACCAGTGTTGGGCATTGGAGGTTCCCCATCTTTTTGTTGCAGAGCATCTGCTATCACCAGGAATGCACGTAGACCGATGTTAATACGCTGGAAGATAAAAGAAGCAAATCTTTATTTGTGTGTAACTATATTTAAAAAAAAAGTAGGCTTCATGTCCATTACAGCTGGGCTCAGCTGGTCCTATCATGCTTCAAAGATTTGTGTGAAATAAATACTTATGAATCGAGCAATGTGTTGTCACTTTAAAGCCCAATATTCTACTCCTGTGGTTCATTTTATGCAAAAGTTACATAGAAGATACTGTTGTTCAGCTAGATACAAAACAATGTTAGAAATACTCTGCTGGATCAGTGTGAGAATGATTTAGTACCTCAGGGTTTAGACTGAAGGCTTTGACCGGCTTCCCAACGCTTAGCAGGTCGAATATGATCTCTTTCATTGCAAAATCCAGCCTCTCCTGAAAGAAAATCAAAATGACCGGTGACTTACACAGCAAAAAGTGAAAGTTAAGTAAAAAAGGCTCTAGTTTCAAGGAAAAATGTCTTGCAACAAAGTATTTCAACAGGAAAATAGTTTTAGTTTAAGAAAACATGTGAAAACATGTCTTAGGGACTCGCTTAAAAAAAAAATAGGATTTCTTGGTAAAACTATTTTTCTTACCTAGTTGGCAAATTTTTTTTTTTGCTTATTTAAAGAAAATTTCTCGAACATAAAAGCCTTTTACTTATTTCTAGGGGGCCTGTTTTTGCAGTGCAACTTTTAAGAGCAATCATGGAACATTAGCTGAAGGACAGCCACAATACGTTTTAAACTTGGATTTTGCCAATAATTATGTTCACATTGGTCATTTGATTTTTCAGCATAAAAAGTGCCTTCTTGTAAATCCTTTGTACTTGTCCACGTTTACCTGAGCAATAAACTGGATGATCTTGACAAAAATATTGAGGGGCATGTCTCTGGGTACGACACTACGACTGCCTTTGGGAAATAAAGTGGATGTGATGGATGTCAGTCGACTGAAAGTAAAAGAAAAGCAGATGGAATCAATTTAAAGGTTTTGATCACATTTAAATCTTTTGAAGAGTATTAATTCAAATCAGGAACTACAATAAAGTTACCAGTGTTTTTTATATCCTAAAATTTTTTCAAAATTTAATATTACATCCAAAAAATGCTGCCTAGCAGAGAGGAAACTGAGTTTGACTTACCTCTGCGTTCCAGTGTTACTTTCACACTTTATTCGGATCATGTAGACCCAAAGCAGGCGGTAGAGCGATTCAAGAGCCACACGAGCCATTTTTGGGTCTTTGTTCTGCGATAACACAAATGCAGAACACAACTTTTTTTATTTTTTATTTATGGCACTTTGACCAATTTTTTTTTTAATGAACTTTAGCCAAAAAGAGAAGGAAATGTCAGACACAAGGTAGCAAAACAACCCAAGGGTGTTGTTAATGAGTGTCATCAATCACCAAGACTTTAACTCAAAACACTTCCTGAAGTTACTTTACAGTGTCATGATAGTACTTTCCTTTTTGTTAAATATACATAGTCACTTGCTGTGAGAGCATCTCTGAAGGGCAGAGATCTGACTGCAAACCAACCAGTGGATTGTACAGTTTGCATGAGACAGTAAGAAAACTAACCTTCAGGTTTGAGAGGCAGTTGTTGAGGAAAACGTGCCAACGACTGAGGAAGAACTGTTTCTGACTGACACACAGTAGACATGTCACCAGGGGGTAAAGAGCCTGGAGTGGAGACATCAGAAGATGGCATTAATCTTTCAAACTATAACAGATTTAATATGACCAGTTTCCTAAAGGAAATAAAAAGCTTAAAGTAAAAAAGAAAATAAAAATCTGCTGTATTCACTCTAAAATGCAATAAAAATCAGTTTTTTTCTACTGTGTAAGGTTAGGTCAGTTGTTATTGTGAATGATTTTTTTTTTTTTTTACTTTTCCTGTTCAACAGCTGGGCAGACAGATGAGAACTGAGGGCCTCTTGTGTTGGACATATTTTACTTTAACAACAGGGGTTATGAATCTTCCGACAAACCAGAGGTATATCTGAATAAACCCCTTTTGTAATCGAGACCAAACTTTATTTATTTTAATAGTATTTGAAAATATTTTGTGTTGGACCGGATGGAAAAGGAAAGGAGGGAAAAAGAGAGAGGGATGTTAGAGAGAGGGAGGGGGGGCAGGAGGGTGATTATAGGGAATGATTTTAAAAGCACCTCTTTGGGAACAGCCCCCTTTGCCTGTAAATGGTTACGACACTGGTAATAACTACCCTTTCACTCAAGTGCTCAAGAATGACCAACAATACTAATGACAGAAATGCACCACATTGCAGCCATTCCTATCGTGCCTGTGCATTCTTCTGCGTCTGACATGGCGCATTTTTGCTAGTGTGCGAAACGCTATTTGTCTGGTAAAAGTGAAAAACAAAATTGCAAGCAAAGAGATGCTTTGAGATAGGGATGTATGAGTTCATCTGAATATTTGGAGAATCTATCAAAGGAAAAGTGCATACCATCGGTTGACATTTGCAGCCTTTGGGACTCAGGCAAGAAAAGAAACTCATCCGCAAAGCACACATGCCACTTCATCGAGTAGAAATGCAACTTTGTCTGCTGGCGTACGTGTCTACAAGATGATTATGTTACTCACATGAGAAATAGTTTCAAAATGTAAGCGTGTCTCAGAAAATATGTCAGGCTTTACCTCAACGACAACTGATGACACTATGTTCTACTCAGGGTATCAAAACTCCTAAAAAAATAATGAAAGAATGCCAGCAGGACATGGCAATCAAATTCTGACAAGGACTTTTGCAGGTAAAACAGAATTCACATCCTTTTACGCTTCATTTAAAGAGGAGGTTTCTTTTTATAGGCTAAGTATCTCAGTGGTGGATTCTCAGACTAGAAAAGTCAGCTCGGAAACGTGGACTTCACTGAAAGCTCTCAAGGGAATTCAAGCTAGCTTTTGGACAGCTAAATGCATGCAAGCTCAAAAAGCTGCCATCATTAGAACTACAGACGACTACAACTACTACTCCTTCAACACATTCACCGGCTTTCAACCAAAAGATGTCAAGTAATTTCTTCTGTCTTCCTTTTATCGTGAAGCACTTTGGTACCCTGAAAGTGTTGTGAAGTGCTATATAAATAAAGCTTTATTCATTCTTTCAAGGAAAGGGGTAAAAACAAAAGTATTAGAGATAAGCTAAATCATAACTCAGAGCTTACTCCAATAAAACATGCTCAAAAGATCTTTATTTTTTTAGAAAAGGATTCTGTCTAATGTATGGACTGTTCGGCCCGCCTCAGTACTGTGGTAAACCGATGCTTAATCCTTAGTTTTATGGGGATTGACCCGTATGGATGCTGTGGGTTTTTGGGTTGTTTGGGCCTGTGGAGGGTCGTGGATAGGAAAGACCGAATCTAGAAGGGAGTGTGTCTTACAATACCCTTGACGCTCATGCAGCTACCATAAGGGGCATCATGAAAATCTAACATACCATTGTTGTGCATATGGTAATTGTATCGTTAAGTATTTTTAAGTATAATATAGGTTTAACACACTTAAGACGTACAAGTGATGCTGTTCCAAGGTGCCCTTAGGCCACATTCCAATCATTAGTATGGTGTGTGGACCGGCTCCTTATTGACCAAACAGGGTGTGCAACTAAGTGACCGTAGGATGTTGAGAAAAAACAACCCTCTGACTACTTTCCTCATTTCTAAGGCTAGGCGCAAGGAGCACACACTTACCACTTGGAAAACTCTAACGGGCCCTTTGTGCAAATTTCGAGTTGAAAAATGCAGAGATTCATACAATGTGCCTGCGTCTCACCTACTTCACCCTTACATGTTGTTTAAGTGTTTGCTACGACAAATGCATCATGCCAATAAAAAAATGTGCATGAACATTTTCGCTATACAAGCTCACAGATTGACCTCCTATGTGCCTTGTACAAATATGCCAATTTTTCCCCCACAGACTACACGGGGACAGTTGTGCCTATAGCATCAGTTGGTCCACATTGATGCTACTCCTCCACACAGACTTTCGTCAATCCTTTATGGAATGAAACACAAATGATCAGAAAGACTTACTAGAGAGTGCTTCTTCCTGGAGGAGAGGTCCAGAGTGGTATCATACAAACTCTCCACAAAATTCCTTAAACATGGAACGTTTACTTCGTTCTTCACAGTCTAGGGAAAAGATGGCTAGTCAGTACAAATTGCTTTTTTCTACTGACGTATTTCACATCTATTGAACAAACCAAGTGCAGCAATACGAGTGTGTGTGATGGCTTTGCTCTGAGAAAAAAAAAACACTTACAGCTGCTACAGGAACAAGGATTTCCACAAAGAGTCCGGCTAAAGAGTGCTTAATGTCTTTGTCCTTGACTTCCAAGAAATACTGAGCACACTCCTGCAAACCAAAGAGAAATATTATATCATACAGGTTTTCTTGAAAGGAACATACAAAAAATAGCAATTAATTTGACTTTAGATTGCCGTCTGGCAGCTTTTATTAACTTTCAGTTGCCAGGGAATGAATGGACGGAGTACGTTATAATGGAGTGTTAGCCTTTGATCACTGTGTACCTGCATAAACTGGAAGGAGGCTTCAAAGTCCTCTACCGGGTACATTTTTATGCGGAAAAATTTGAGTCCCATGATGAGGCTGATGGTGGACTGGATGACATAGGGACTCTGCTCCTTCTGCCTCAGCTCTTTGAGCTCAGAGATGAACTTCTTCCTCACTGCAGGGAACCTGAAACAGAGCAGCATAAAGAGAGTGCTTTCTTCCAGATTTGGCTTATCTTTGTCTTTTTTTTGTTGATGTTTCTGCATGCATACAAGGGTGGTTGCACTTTACTGAGGACTTGTGTAAATACACGCCCCGACCAGATACATTTTACCAACAGCGTTCTCCTGTTCTATTTTTAGAAAGGCATCTGGAGGGGTGATGCAGAGGGAAAAGAGCATGTGCTTCTTCTCTCCCCCCCCCCCCCCCCCCACATACTTTTGCATGTTTCTCAGGGGTTGCCAATGTGGTTAAGTAAGAAGACGAGTTATCTGTTTTGTGTCGAGCACTGAGTGTGTTTTAGGGTAAACTCAGATATACAAATCAAACGAGAAGATAGTGTCAGTTAGCTTTTTTATTTATTTATTTTTAGCCAAGCTGCCCGGCAAACCGCTAATGCCTAGTGCAGAACAAGGAACGTGTGTTTATGTCTTGCAGGAAAAACTATTATTTCATCATCCCTACTAAGAGGCATTGGGATTTAAACAAATAAAGATTAACTAAACTTATTTACACACTACATTAGCCAGTAGTAGAGGTGTGCATTTGTTGCCATTGAGAAATGGGCCAGTAGGATCACACGTAGCAAGTGTGATGACAGATTTATCCTCTGCACAGTTGCAAAACTATTTAGATGAAAGTTGTGAGAGAAAATCTCAAAACAAAGGGGTGAAAGTGACTTTAATAGAGTCCACAGTACCTTGACTGTGCAACAACTCCCACTACTTCAGCATACAGGTCAGCCACGATGTGCATGTTGCCAGTGTTTGGGCCCAGATACCTAAAACGCACATAGATATTTTAATATCAACATAAACACACACACTAATCATTAAGAAAAAAAAAAGAAAATGTGGATTTGCTAGTGCCTTTAGAAGTAAACCATCTTACCCCTCCTTGTATTTGAAGTGCTTGAAGGCCAGGTTTACAACCTCTTGAATTAGTCCATCTAAGAGAGGATGAAGAGGGATCTGTTTTGATAAAAAGAAAGAACAGGGCTCTTTGTTAGATGTATGGCAACGAAACTCTGCAAATACTATAGTTCATCGTATACAAATTTGAAATCTGTAAAAAGAGCCTCACCTGTTTTAAAACTTCTATAAGCACCAAAGAAAAAATAAAGTCGATTGCCAGGTCTCGCCGCTCCAGTAAGTAGTCCTTTTGTTGTTCGTCACTGAAGACAAGCACATTGTACTTTGACAATGGAGCAGCTTATTTATTTCTAAATCCTACATTCACGGTAAAATGCACGATTCTTCTACCTTTTTGCATCCCTTCCCTTTTCTACAACGTTTAAACAAAAAGCTAAACGGGCAACAATGACATCAGGCTCAGATAATGGGAGGGCATTCCTGAAAAGATGCTGCTCAGGTCACAGCATGCAACGAGGCTTGGCATACTCTCTTCACTTTACTCTTTACCTTTTGTTTTTCACTTTTAATCCTCTTACTTTTTTGACTTTGTGTTGGCTCTCGGTCTGTATTCGTGGGACTCGTCCTCCAGGCCGTTCTGCCTCTTGTACCAGTCGAACAGAGTCTTCAGAATGGATGGTAGGCAGTACTCTGCAAGAGAGCTCATACTGCTGATCAGCTGCAGGGAAGCAAAGAACAAAAGAGGTGAGAGTTTAGTCTGTCTCATAAAATCAGCTGACGGGTGTGTTAGGGAAAGGAAAAGAGGCAGTAAGGCGTGTAAGTGAGGCTCACACACTTGATCAAACTGTGAGTCTTCTC
Organism: Oryzias latipes; assembly: GCF_053564925.1. Lineage (NCBI taxonomy): Eukaryota > Metazoa > Chordata > Actinopteri > Beloniformes > Adrianichthyidae > Oryzias > Oryzias latipes. The sequence continues at coordinate 10,748,886 of NC_136250.1, read as the reverse complement.
CTCTCTGCAGCGATTTGTTTAGTGGCTTTTCCTGTGGGATGGACAGCACAAAAGGAGAAACTGGTAAAATAGACATGTAAGCATATTTATTACTAAATTCAAACGACAAAAACTCATAAGGAAGCCATCATTAACCTCTTTATTATTAAAAACATAAAATGTTCCTACATCAATCTGAAAATGTCTTGTACAAAAACATGTCACTCCCATAAATAATTTATATTCATGGTAAATAATTAAATTTGATTGAAATACAACATAATTATACTGTAACTTATGTCAAGTCTACTTAAATTGTTCATAAAAAAGTTTGAATATAAACAAAAACCTGCAAGAAAATGGATCATATCCTTTGACTAAGACAAATAATAATTTAAAGACATCAAAATGCTTTTAAAAAAAAGCCCCGTCATATATCTGATGGTTCACATGAATAAAAAAAAAGCTTTTTTAGATAAATAAATGAATTCCACTTTTTGCACTAATAATTTATTAAAATCAAATTCCAAGTAATAAAACAAAAATTATTCATTTTTGTATGAGATTTCAACCCAGCTGGTTATGCACCTTGTTGTCAGTGATTCAGTAAAAGATCGCAATTCAGCTCATTTACTGTGTAACCTGAGAAAAATGGATTATGAAAGGCAAGAAAACAGCACATGAACTCCATGTCAAGTCGCTCACCAGTGGCTCAGCCATGATGATTCGAATCTTGCGCTCGGAAAGCAAGGTGAAGTTGGCGAACAAGCTTTTGAGGACAAACTCGCCCGGCTTGCTTTCGGGATCTACGTTGACAGGCGCCATATCGACAGAACCCTTTCTTTCTCCTGGCGTTCCACTGGTCGGCGGGGCGGGCGGCTTCACAGGAGAAGCTGATGAGCAGGAAGAAAAGTCACGTTTTAATCACCTTGTTTTAGTGCTTGTTTAATATTACTGACGGATTCAGTTCAACTGAGGGAGTTTGAGATGTGTAAACATCTATGTTATGGCACGATACTATTGGCAAGCAAGTTATAAGAGATATTTAGGGATATGAAGCAGTAGATTTTAATCAACAATCTTTGTCATTTCTAACTTGTTTTTGTATTTTGTGCTGAAATAATCCACGTTTATTTTAAAAGTTTGTGAGTTTACAACTGTAAATACTAAGAAACAGAAAGTGGAATTTTTTGTTGTGGATCCACAAAGAAAGAGAGTGGCTATGAAACACAATATTTTTGTGAAATTGAATCGTTTCATATTAAGATAAAAAAAAACAATTAAAAAAACAATGATAGTGACATATTTTGATAAGAAGCAAAAAAAAACAAATCAAAGTAAAGCAAAAAATGTGCGTTCCTAACACATCAAAGCAAAATTAGCAAATCAAATAAAATGTCATACTGTGTTGTTTAAAATATAAGTTATGTCTTTTTTTCATTGTGTGACCTGGGGGTAATGAATGAAACGTTCCCACCAACCGGTGCAACGCACATTCCAATGACCAGTTCTGATGAAAAGTCTATGTAGACGCTTGTTTATGCTTTAGGTTTTAGGTTTCCACGTCCAAAACTCTCACGGACACGTAATGCTATCCAAGTTTTTAAGTCTGTTTTTGGGCTCCATGTACAAAAGTTTGAAGTTTGACCAGTCAGGTACTTGGATTTGGTAGTAGTGAACAGGCAGCGTTCTTATGTAATTCATGGAAGTGCCAACTGCTTCGAAAATTGATAATGGAGAAGAACTCAATGATTACGGTTTGTGCCCAGCAAGAATTATATGACACCAAGTCTTTTATATATTGAATAGAGCTGTGAAAGAAGACATCTGGAGGATGGTTCATGAAATTTCCACCGCTTAAACACTCTGCACAAAGCCTCTTCCAGCTGTAGTTACATGTGCTAGTATCGTGTAGCAACAGGCCAGTGTGAACACCATACGATAAAATTGTGTTCAAGAAGCCGTGTTCAGGGCATTCTTAAAATCGCGACACATGCCTGTTGTGAACGTTGGATTATACTCAGGTGGGACTTATTTGTGATTTTAAAAAAAATAGCAATAACTGCAATAACTGTAGGTGTGTGAATTAATAGTTGCTACTGACAGCAACAAAAGCAGAAGAAGCGCCGCTCAGTCTTATGCCAGGCTTGTCAGAATGATTCCAAAGCAACAAAGAGGATGAAGAATTCAATAGATTTATGGATTCGAAGTGATACAAAGAGTTTAGTTGACTTGTTAGCATATTCTTTATGGTATGCTTATCTTATTTGTTTATATGTTGTATTAATATACTAGATTCATCCTATGTTTCAGAAAGCTGAATATCATCAATATGTGACGGTTCAAATATTCAGTTCATTATTGTTATCTATTCCGTTATAAAGATTTGCCTTTCAAGATGACATGTTTGTTCTTGTTCCTGTATTTTGTCAAATACATTTTTTTCCAAAAGTGTCAAGTATATTCCAATGCAACTTTTTTATTTTTAATCATGCAATTTTTGGCAGTCGAGAGTTATACTCCGGAGAAACTTATAGTTAAAAAAATATGGGTAATTACTTATGAATTTAAAAAAAGATATAGAAGGAGCAGGTGAGTGTCTATTAATCCAAGATATATATCTTAGAAAAATTCTTACAGCTATCAGGTGAAAACTGAGCCAATAACAGCAGTAATTCTAATCTCTTTACTTGAGTTTTTTTTAATTTTCTCTGTTTTTCCTTCCACAAGCTACATTCTGAGTAGTTGTGCAACCTTCAAATAGCTGCAGGTTTTTGCTGGGTATTCACAGTGTTAGTCAACCTTGTGTAACAGCCCCCTAAAACATGCACATAGCATCTGCTATCAACTTTGGTTATGCAAATGGATATCTGTCATCCAGGTATACATCAAAATAATCCAGAACAATGTAACGTTTATACTCTCCTGGTTTTTCGGTTTTCTCTTCTTCTTCCCTTTTTTAATATGGCAAACACATGTTGAATATAGTCGGTCTGAAAACTTTTATTAGTCAAATGAAAGTTTGTGAAGCGCTATGTGATGCAAAGCAACAAGTTTGAATCTCTCAACATGCTGACAATGACAAGTCATTTTCTGCTTACACAAGATGAATTAAAAAAAATAAAGTTCTGCCCTATGCGGCTTTCACGTTCGCACGACCTGAACTCAACAGAGAATTTTAGTTCCAAAAGAACACCGGCCTCCTCACCTTGCTCACAGCAATCAATCTGGATGAAAACGAAGCAAAAAAAATGCAAAGACGTGCAGCACACACCTCTGTAAGCTTACCAAGGCCCTTGATGAAACTGATGACACTAGCCCTGCTCCACTTACTTGGTACTTCCATAGTGCACGGCAAAAAGTAGAGGTTTATAAAACGAGAAAAGAATAGCAGCTGAGTGACGGTGAAGTGAAGAAGGGATGAAACCTTACAGGTTGTAAAAACTGAGTTCTATGAATGTATAAAACAAGCTTCTTAAAGCAGGACGTCTCTCTTTGTGATCCATTTGTTCAACCGTGGAAGGATCACAGTTAGCTGGATCATACCTAGCTTTGGACCATAGCTGGTTAACTTCAGTTATAGAGAGAAGCTCCATTTTTGAGAGAATGACAGACATGTCATGAGAAAAAAAAAAAGTTCTTCATATAACAGCAGTGTATTTAGATCCACGTTCATTTTAAGAAAAAAGCACGAGTTTTGTGGACTTGAATGGCCCACGTGAAGACAGCTTGATGCTTCACACCCTGGAGCATTGGGTTGGAGCGTCCGTACAAAGAAGAAAGGAGCGTCATCGTCTACTTTTTCTGTTGCCAGAAAAGTTTGACAACTGGAACTGAAGAGAACTCCACTGTCTTGCTCCAGCAGAAGAGTGAGGGTTCCATGCCAGGCAGCTATATGAGCCTATAGGCCACCTATCAGTTTCTACATTAGCTTCAGCTCCGCCTCCTGAGCTGCTGTGCCTTCTATGTACAGTCGCTCCTCTGACCTTGGAAGCCCTGAAGCCCACAAAAAAGTAGAAGTGAAAAGAGGTGCATCTGTGGAAGCGGTTCTGTGGCCATCTTTACGTTGCATGTGGGAGACGAGCCACTTACACCTCCTAGTTTTTGTCCGACCGGCAAAGCTGTGTTGGAATTTCAACGCCGCTTTGGGGAGAGAGTTTGAGGGAGGAGGGAGACGCTATATATAGAGCGCTGGCGGTCACTGTCTTACGTACCTGCCACTCCCACTGACCCCTACTCATATACAAGAACACACACAGGCAAACACATACAAAAACACACATGGAGGTGAACACAATCAAATGTAAGTGTTGGGAAACTAAAACTTTTACATTTGAAATTTTACTTAGTAAATGCAAATTTGGGTTCACCTTCAGATTTTATAAATCTTATGTTATTTTTTATAAATTGCATTTTAAAGGTTTTTAAATGGGCAGGGAGAACGTGATGGGAGAATTTAAGAAACGCTTTACACAGAGCTTTCTGGAATTTTTGCAGGCATTTCTATGAATCACCATTATAAGAAATGATTCCACAAATATGAAAACTAAATCATTTTAACTCTCACCAATGTAAAGTCCAGCACTTTTAGATACCAATCCCCTATTTGGAGGTTTTGGTATGGTCGCCTTTTTTAAACTTTTACGGTTTTTTTTAAAAGTCTGCAGTTTTAGTTGTTTATTAAGTTTATGATACTTGGTTATTTTACTGTTCTTATATTTTTATGTCATTGTTTTTATATTCCTATAACATTGATTTTTATTCTTTTATGACATTTTTTTTAGAATACTTTTTATGTCATCATTCTTATACTTGTTTGCGTGTTTTATTTTTATCCTAACGTCTTTTATATTTTGTGCATATTGTGGCAAATGGACCTCGAGTCTGTAATAAAGCTTCTTCCAAATATCTTAGTACGTTCGTTTAATGTAAATCAAGTCATTTTTTGGGGGAGTGATACCAGGAAAAAGATAGTGCCAGATGAGGGGAGGAAATGCCTCAAAATTGCAAGCTTAACAAAAAAGTTTTATCGTTAAATAGGAAATCTTTTGTTTCTGTAACCATTTGAGAAATTGGAGATTTTAAATCCAATGTGTTGTTTTGCTGCTTTCATTTCTATTGGATTTATGTTTAACTACAGCAGGAAATGTCATTTATCCAATAAAAAAATCAATAGGATGATAAAGCGATAAAAAAAAAAAATTGCAGTAAGAGTTGCATAGATATCACATGATATCACAGAACTACACAATGGCACACAACACGCAAGAGGAAACATTTAGTTTGAAGGCTATCCAGCTTGTATGTTTTTCTAATACAACATTTCTTAAATTGTAAAACTTCTGAGGTATGATATGAAAAAAAGTGTTCTGCATACAGTTGATAGTTAGTTCTACCTTTTCTATGCTGGCTTAACTATACATACAAGATTTTTCAAAATAAAACTAGCTTTGAACAATAGCAGTCAAAAAGAACATAAATATCTTATTACCTCCTTTTATCTTATTATCTCCTCCTTCTACATCAGCATAGCAACACAAGATGACAACATATGAAAATAATTTATAAACACTAATTCATAAATATAAAAAAGTGATAGTGGAGCCAGGCTTCCTAACCCTGATAGTGTTCCAAGCAGTTAGATCATATTAAAAGTTGATTTTGTTGCCAGTTTGCAACTATACAATAAAGTTATTCAATAATGCTGGTTACGGCTCAAAAATACATTGAATTAAAGTTACTAGACAATGTTAAGTGGTGCGTGAAACAACTGCAATAAACGTTCATTTTAGATGCTTGTTATGTAACATAAAACAAATTAAACTTGATGAGAACAGCAAATTTTCCAGAGGTTTCGATCGATAGGTAATGTGCACTTGAAACACAAACCCCTTCTCTTGGATTTCAGATGCTTTTAAAGACCCTGCAGTATAGAAACCTGCATAGCAAAAACTGATGCTATGTTTAAAAGAATGTAGGACTAATATAAGGAATCCCCTATCATGTTAGCCTTAAAGGAGTTCCTTTACTCCTCTATAAAGATTGCTAACATATAAACTGGAAATTGTGTGTGTTCCTAACAGAAACTTCACCTCACAGAAATATAGAAAAGTGAGTCTAAAAAAATGCTTCAAACTATACCAAATATAATGTTTGTATGAAAGCTAATCACCAGGAAGAGAACAGAGCTCACAGATGAGGGGAAGAAAAACAACAGACTGCCCACTGATGAGTCCTGAAGACAGAGTGCCTTTTGGGTAACTGTACTGTAACCTGCTCTGCTGTGAAGGTGAGTACAGCTTGTACAGATAGAAGCTGCACTGAAAACGCTGCTTTCATTCAGACTCCAAGACAAGTCCCACGTTGTAAACAACGACTAGTCCGGATTAAGAAAAGTTGAGTCTCTTGGGATGTAAACAGAACTAAATGTTCGGAAGGAAAACAAACAAAACCCCACTAACATTGGGCTCAGCTAAATGGAAAAATGTATGGCACAAGGAATGATTTCAAGGAGATTTAGTTTAGAGACGTATGGAGATAGATTCACACACATTCCTGCACAGAAAATTGCAGAGGACTCAGACTCAGTCTGTTGCAGTTATCTCCCACTCAACCACTTCCCTTCCATAAATCCATTATGTAATATCACCATTTATTGACAGTGTGGATCATGTTATGTTGAGCCTGTTCAGCTCCCCTCTCCCGAGCTCCAAACACACACATGCAGTAAGTCAAGCGCGTAAACAGGAAGATTCACTGATGGCTAACAAGTCTTCCACCGGTGTGTCACGCACTTGTTCAAAATCTAGCAACGACCACCATCTCCTAGTTGTACTCACAGCCTCCTAAAGACTTGAGCAGAGACTTGATGCTGATGTCAAAGAAGCCTGAATCCTGCTGGCTGGTTGCCATGGCTGCAGAGGCCATGTCGCCACGGTGACAGACAGCAGAGTCGGTACAGGACAGCGGGATGAGACGCTGAGGAGGGTGGAAGCGAGGAGGAGAAGGAGGAGGAGAGCGCTTCAAGAAAGAGAGTGGGGGAGCAGGCGATGCGGATGTTGCAGCTGCCTGCTGCTGAGAGCGAGCAGCAGCGTGTGTCCTTTTTCGCAAGTTTAAATGTGTGTGTCAGAGAGAGAGAACACCCTACCTCGCCTGAACTGTGCTGCTATCTTGTTGGCTAACAACCCCCCTCATCTACCCCTCCTTTCTGTTTTGCTCTCCCAGGGCAGATGCTGGGAGTCCCGAGCATCCAATCATCTTTGAGGAAAAAGAGAGTGAGTTAGAGAGAAAGAGGATGAGTGAGAGGACAACAAACTACTGCAGATGGTTCTGAATTGGAGGGTCTGCAAGTAGGCCTGTTAGGAAAGCTATAGATTGTAATTATCAATGCACAGACAGTAAGTAGGGTTGTGAAAGGTATAACAGTTAAACAACAGTAGCTTTCAACGATACAAAAACACAACCAATGAAGATCAAGAGAAGGCGAGTTAGGCTAACTGTTGGAGCCAATAGAAAGTGAAAAACAGGATTTTTGCCTTAAAGTCTCACTCCAATCATTCTCTGGTCTATTTTAAATGTGTTCCCAGTGGTCATTATATCATGATTATGCCCTAAATCAAATAACCTGTCATTAGAGATTTGCCTCTTAGTGGTGGGCGAGACTATTGGTGCGGAGTAAGTCTGCGCTCATTTTCTATAATCCCTCTGTTTACGTGCTCTCCCACTAGCCTACAGCCCCTCACAACTCCAAGCTAACATCAGTGGTGTAACAATACCCAGCTTTGGCGAGCAATATCCAGGCGTACAGTCTGGAGCCAGACACCAGCTCAGTCAAGGAAAACAAGGAAGTACATGTATCTATTTGTCTGCAAGTGGATGCATCGGAATGGAGCAGAGCAGGGACCTTGTGGTCTTCCGACTGTAACAACTACAAGCATTTTTAAACTAATGCACAACTATATGAATTAGGCGATATGGCCAAAAAAAATCAAATCTCAGATTTTTTCTTTCCAAATTCGATTTTCGATTTTAATCAATTTTCTTCTCCCTGCTTTTACTTATTTATTTGTTTGTTTGTTTTTTACAAAAATGACAAATGATGAAATATATTTAACAAGAACTATTTTATTTTAGAACTATTTAACTATTTAACATCTCCTTTGGGGATTGGCTTTAACACAAGGGAACCTAAATACAAGCTGTTCAAATGTTTGGAGATCAATGCAGCAGATGTTTTGTGAGCTACCGCTAGCTTGAGCATCTCATACACAAAGAGATGTACCAGCACACACTCGGCAGAGCATTTTTGGTAACAACAGTCATGAAACAGATTTTGCTGCATGTGGGTTGATGCTCCAAGTTTGAAGTCACAACCTTTGACTCATCAGCGCGCGCTAGTGTTTTTTTTTTTTTTTTAGCCTCGCAGGAGAAGCTCCTCTGCTTGTTGCTTTTTTCATTTCTGCCCTTCATGAGAGACCAGTGGACTGACTTTACCCCGAACAACAAAAGTGCTAGAGAGAAGAAAGCTGGCAAAATGAAATCTCGATCATCCCAAAAATAAATCTTCTAAAAACATACTCGAATTAATTGATTAATTGCCCAGCCCTAACTTGAATAAGGAAATACCCAGAAACTTCCTTTCTCTTTTGGCTTTTACCCATCAGGGGTTGCCACAGCGAACAAGTCGCATGGTAAACTTGGCAATGTTTTACGCCGGATGCCCTTCCTGACGCAACCTTCTCAAAGCAACCGGGCTTGGGACCGGCACAGAAGTAGAGAAGGGAACAGGGAGCAGCCCAGATTTGAACCCTGGTTTCACGGACGGAAGGTGCCGCAAACCAGCACGAGCTAAACCGGCTCCCTCTCAAGGAAATACCCAGAAACTAATCTTAATTTTCTTTCTACATGTCCTCCATCACCAGAAAAATGGCATTTAACTGCAATTTTAGGCATTTAACTTTAAAATAAAAGTCTACGCCACAAACTGAGTTGGATACGTTTTTAAATAAAATAGCTTCTTCTTATTTAAACATGTCATTGGAACATTGGCCCACCAGCATCAGTCATTCTTCTGCATATCTTAAAGCTGGAGGGCTGCTACAACCAGAACAATCAGAAGGATGAGAGAAGCGTCAGGAGATGTAAAGCCCGTCTGACTGCATGAGGAAAGGTTGACTAGAAGAGTAGTGGTGCATGCCGCTCATGTATTGATTCATAAAGTAGAAAGCAATTAAAATATTTAAAGTGGAGCACTTTAGGGTATGCACGGTAATTTCCTACTTACTCGACCCGAATGAATATATTTTAAATTCTATGGCAAACACTGACATAGCAACTGTTTGACCAATTAGAAAATAGGATTTAGCTGAAATGTTACACCAGAAAGCTGCAGCATCACCTATTCGTTTGGTTGTCTTTGTATTTAAACTCCTTATTATTGATCTGGATGTTTAGATAATGAAGAAATAGAAGTAGCAAAACTATCTTTCTGTGTTTAATTTGCTATCTTAAATTTTCTCCTCACTCCTGGTAGCTTGCTTAGTCAACACTAAATAGCTTGCAGATGATCCTATCCTCCCACCCTATTGCTTCAGCTAAGCTCTGCAGATCGGCACAGACACAAACACCAGGCAAGTTTATCTTTCCACTTTTTGCCCTCAAATGCTGGTCTTAGCAGAAAGGTAGGATGAAGATGCTTTGGCTGTAGGTGAGAATTAGTGGAAGAATGGGTAAGATAATTAGGGTAATATAGATGTGGAAGTGCCACAGGATGAGAAAGCTGGGAGGGAAGAGGAGAGCATGGATAAAATACAATATCATCCTGCAGCTCACAGGAGAGCTATGAAGCGCAGGATGGCCTGGTTCACATTAACAGACAATTAAAGCGTACTCTCAAAGGAGAGACAACACTGTGTACCAGAGAAGCTCCGCAAGCCTAGTCTTGTCTACAACTTGTGCTTACTCTGCGAAAAGTCAAGGGCAAAACACCAAAGGCAAAGCACTTTTACATGGTCTGAAAACTATCACAACAATAACATCTTGCAATGCACCACTAGAAACATTCATGCGTGAACAATATATGCTTATATCATTGTTACCTACATTTTTTTGGCAAGAATTCATATTATTGATATGAAAAGCATCACAGTGCATCATGTATTTTGAGGATAAATATAGATTCAAATCCACAACAAACAACTGGAAAAGTGGCCCAGTATCAGCTACACAAACTGTACATCCTCAGGAAATACCCTGAACCTAAGGGGGGGAGAGTCCCCCCCGTGAAAGTTTGTGGCATTCCACAGATTCTGAGCAGAGGCCTGGGCATGCCAGCTGCTGGAATGTGACTCCTTCACGCATGCAGGCCAACACACATGAACTCCTACAGCTCTACCAATGCATTCAGAGGAACAAGGCTATATATTTGAGGGTCAAAGTCAACTACCAGGTTTTCCACACCATTAGATGTTCTTGTGGCTCTCTAGATTTGTTAACGAGGAAGTAAAAAGCACAATGTTGCCTAATATCTAGCCATAGATAATCTCTACACACTTTTTCAAATGTTAGACAAAATGTGATTCACTTATACTGGAGAAGTAATTGTAAGAACACTTACTTTCATTTCTATCAAGAAAATTAATTAGTAAAATAACTTAATTAAATGTGTTTTAATCAATTTATCTGATGCCTATAACTCATCTGTTAACTTTGGAAGTGTTGCTTTGAAGCTTAGACGCACACATGAAAGCAGTGCTTAAACAAAGAGGTACACAAAACCCCAGAAGGAGACCTGTTTGAGGTTCAAAGATTACACAGTAGTGTCTCCTCAACACAGCTGGGCTGATCTAACAGGACCAAAACCTCTTTGAAGAACACTAGTGTGAAAAGGTTAAAAGCTAAACATCACTGAATTTTCTGCCTAACATCAACACTAAAGTTGTGCGGGTCACAACAGACAAGCCTACAAATATTACATTTCTTGTGACAAAAATGTGACCTTTGAATAAACTTTGAGTTCTTTCATTCAGGAAGCCATTGCTATTCCTTCTGAAAGATTTGTTTGTATAGGTGGAACTTTGCTACACTCCAAGTCTGCTCTTCTGATTTTCACTGTGTTCTTCAGGGTCTTGTACTTAATAAAAAGATGACTAAGTCACTCAAAAGATTGAAATGTAATCTATACTACACTGTGTAGATTAAACTTGATCAAATGGATATATAGGCAAGGTTTCAATACTAAAGTTTTTTCACACATTTATGAGCAACCTTTTTTAAAATTACCATGACTGACTTTGTCATAGGATAAAATTCCCAGACTAACTTACTATTTTTCCTCTAATAAAGTCAATCACTTCTGCCTTTTAAAGCAACACTCCAACTATATTTTTTATCTATTTATAAAATCTTTCCCAGCTGTCTTTAATTCTGATTATGCAGTTTTTAGCCAACAATCAAAATAATCTGTCGTTTTTAAAGACATATTTTCTGCATCATGGGAGGAGCTCATCAGATGTTCGCCTGTGAGTTGTGGGCAGGACAAAGTAACACTTAACAAAGTAGCACTCTGCTACTTTGTTAAGACTCTTTCCCGCTAGCTTACAGTCCCTCACTAGCCCAAGCTAACATTAGCAGTAAAACAAAAATGGCCAGCAATGTCAGAGCTATCCAGCTGTACAGTTTTGAATCAGCTCAGATGAGGAAAATGAAGACGTTAACGTATCTATTATGCTGCAAGTAGATGCATCAGAATGGAGCACAGTAAGGAGAATGTGGCCTGCCTGTATCAGTTACTGCATCAAAACAGAACTTTTTCAAACAGCGTTTTTATTTTTGCTCCAAATCCATCAACATTTGAATGAAGCAATACTTAGAAATGCAGTTTTGATGTTAATTTTCTTTCTTTGTCCTCGATCATGAGAAAAATGCTACATGTTAAAAACACGATTTTCATTGGAGTTGGTCTGGAACAGATTTAAAGGTAAATAAAAAACAGAGAAAGTCCTACTGGCTTCTTTACCGTGACTATGACAACAACAAAACAAATAGATAAATCTATTTTTTCAGAAGTATACTTTTTTTCTTTTAGAGAGCATTATAAGCAGGGAGGAACCAGGATAAAAAAAAATATTGCGACAAGTATAATTATTACACTGGAATGTTAAAAAATTAGCAAAATAAAAATGTTCTTTTGACAACAATATCTCTGTCATCTAATAGCCGCTGTTTATCGATGCAAAAAATGTCACTAAATCAATGATATAGATAAACTTGCTTATATTTCACAAGAGTTTAAACAAATGTCTAATGTTTTTCCTTACTGTAAATATTTTTTTTCTTTTGTAATATTCAGAATACAGACTAAAATCATCACAGCACATCGTCTAGAAACCAAACAAATCCCACCAAAGGTTCTAAATAAAAGGAAATCCAACAGTAGCAGATACTTCCAAGCATACATTTCTTTTTAGGAAATCTGGAAATTTACATTTATTTAGCCATACTGAAACAGAGAGTCAAACTTTTCAGAGGCTTCAAACTGTACTGTAATATAACAAATACTGAGACATAAGGAAAAGACTAAATATGCAGAAAAAGATCAGTGCCCTGGCTGCATGGGTAACCTGCACACCCACATCCAGTTGTTGAGTTGGGGTTTCCCTATTTTAAAATTGTGTTAAGCCTTTCATTTTTTCCTAAAAACATCTGAGATTACACAATTTTCATTTCATAACGCTAATAGAAGCTTGTTTTATAATCACACCAACGGTATACAATGAAAAACAAAATCAAAAACCCAATGGTTTATCATCACCTACCATCAAGGAGCCCTTTCCTCTTTTTTGACCTGTGGATCTTTGAAAACCTTCCTTTGAAGGCACTGGCGTCAAACATTTCCGGAGACAGAAAAGCGATCTTGTCCATAAAGATCCCATCTTGGTCAATGTTCATGCTCTCCACCTCAAGGCTCCCATCCGTAGCACGGGTTTTAGCCCCAAGGCTGGCGTTGGTCCCTACATCTTCTAGAGACATCTCATCTATGTGCCCAAAGAACGCATGAGTGGGTTCCACTCCGGGTTAGACTATGTTCACGTGGTTCAGAAAATAGACTCAGGAAAACAAAAAAAAACACTGGTCGCAGAGTTTGAGCAGTTTTAGGTTAGAACGTTTTTAAATAAAAAAAAGTTTGGTCCTAGAATTCTTTAGGGTCTTCATCTCCTTTTGGTCCACATCTCAGTGTCCAGTTTCTTCAGAGTTTGTTTTCTTTTTGTGTAGTTCATTCAATCCAGAGACGATGAGCTCATGGTCTTGTTGTTACAGATACACAGCTCCCCGGAGCATACAGGTTTTCTCACTCTTGTTTAGAATAATAAAAAAAAATGCATCTGAGACTTCTTGAGTTTAAGGGCGATTTTATTTCTATGAAAAGGTTTCTATTTCTTTTTTCTTCCTGCTCTCTGGTTCCTTCTCTCTGTTCTGCGTCTGTTGAGTCTCTGAGGCACAGCTGTGTATCTTCCCTCTCAGGTGGTGAGCAAGGGAGGGATCCAATTCCAGGAGCTCATCTTGATTGGGTGGTTTGGGAAGTTTGGGTGGTTCTAACCTCACTTCCTCTAACTATTTTTCCCCCCTTTCTTTTATGCCGCAGGTTCTTCCCCCCCTATCATTACAGAAGTTTGGGAGTTTTAAAGAAATATTCCTGTGGGGAATATATCAGCTTTTGTTACTGGTTTCATTCTTAGCTTCTTGCGCTGGGGCAAAGTATGAATGGCAGCCGTCTCCATGGTTTATGGAGCCAGAACAAGGCATGTGGGTGTGAGCAAGAATGACAGAGCCTGCACTCACTGGTTCAGGCTGTTTAGCCAGTTACAGTAACCTCAACATGCTAGTGGTCTAGCATTTCAGAGGGCAGACACACCCATTCAGAGTGGAAAACAAAGCTCATCACAAACAGGAAATATACTGAGCTCAGTAGAAATATTTTTGGCGAGGTTAGCTTTTTGTCTTGTTTAGAAGATTATTAGATAAATGTGAAGCAACGCTTGTGTGACGTCTAAACATGTAGATGAAAGCAACAGAGAAGTTGACAATAGTGATGAATGTAAGGAGTGGGTAAAAAAGCATTCAACTCTACTTGGTTTGTTTTTTCTCATTAAAAGACATTTCATTTCATCTCCAAGAGGATTTCCCATTGGAGAAATGTCTTCTCTGATAAAAGATAAACCAAGTCCAGCTGTCTGCCTTTTTCCTACCACGTCCATGGAATCAACCTGGACGGATGAAAAATCTGCACAGACAGGCAAAGGAGGAGTTGGTACCTAATCAGATGGCTAAAAGAGGTAAAAATCATTATCGATGGGAGGGATGAATAGCATTCTTTTAATTATTTTGGGAACAGGTTTTATGCCAACTTGAAAACTAGAGCTGCTCAACCAAACAAAACCACAACTTCTTCTAACAATGCACTTTTGTGGCTAACTTTTGGAAAGTAAATTCTTTGATGAACTAAACAACATCTACACAATGTTTTATTAATTACAGAGTCGTCTTTATTCCATGATCCAGCACTTCAGCTTCTGTCTTTGCCTTTGTTCTCTGCATTAGTAGGGTATGTTGCAAATCTCAGGAGACTCTTAACATGTGGGAACTTCTGGCAGTTTGTGCCACCATTGTCATGGTGTCAGTTCCACAGGGTGCCTGCAGCTCATTTGCAAGTTTAAAAACACATCCTTGATGAAAGCATTTCAACTGCCTTAATGCATGGTGATGCACGTGATGCTATTGCAACAAGTGTTTTCTAAACGGGCAAGCATGTGATTTTTCAACTCCAGAAAAAAATCCTTTTGCGTTCCAATTAGATACAGCAATGAGGACTCCATGGTGACAAGCAGTTAAGATTTCCCACCTAACTGTTAGTTTCAGAGGTCTAAAACTCAAAAAATTGAGTGAAAGGACTTAAGGGTTCCTGACACACAGAGGGACAACAATTCTGCAGAGGTTGTACAGAAGTCACTTATTCAAATTACGATGACCCAGCACAGACCTAAAAACAACATGTTTATTGCAGTTTGCAAATCTGCTGGCAGACAACCCCAGATATATCATGGAATCGTTTTTGTGGCACCTACACGAGGATCACATTCCAATAATGTATTTCAGACTGGCACCATCCAAAAAAAACCCTACATGAAAGAACTAGCATGGTCTGTACAAATACAGAGTCTCACGCTGAATCCATACTGCAGAACCCAAAATCTCACCAAGCATTTGTGTCTGGTTTCTATCTTAAATACACAATTAAACTTGACAAAACTAGTAACTTTTTAGCTGCGTGGACTTGTTTAAAGACAATAAATCTTGAATATCTTGATTTCAGTTTATCTTGAAATTCTTTTTTGTTAAGCAGTGTCTTAAATAGAACTTTTTCTTTTTTTTGGTTTACATGTTTTTTTTTATCAGAAGGTTTTTTTTGTGTGAATGGTGAGTACTTCTGTTTCAAGAAACAGACTTGTTTGATTTAGGGATTATATTTCACTCACAACAAGGTACAAACATGTTCAACAACTGCAGGACAGAAGTAATTCTAAGTAAATATATTTACATAGATTTTGTAGGACAAACATCTTGAAATGTGTGTGTCTAGACTTACTCCAAGATGCTTATCGTCTAGAAAAAAAAGCATAGATGGACTGATAAAAAGGATATATTTGGAGTGAAAAAGTGTATAATTACTCTTTATTTTTATACATTTACCTCTCATGCTTTTATTTATAAAGTTGCACATTTGCATCCGTGCACATACTTGCAAACTGTGACTGCCTCTTGTTTTGAAGTCTTCTGTTTTTCCTGAGCTGTTCAAATCACGTTACAATCTACATTTTATAATGACAATACATTATTTTGATTCTTATTAATTGTTCCATTGGTATTTTTTTAGATATAACAAGTTAAAAATGTCTTGTATTCTATATGTTTTACTTGTTCTGAGAACAACATATTTTTCAGTGGATTAGTCTACTAGAGAAATCCTGAACAAATCTTTGACTGAACTGTCTGAACTTGCAGTGCTGGTAATGTAGCTTTAACTCTAACATGACAGGTCTGCCTCACCCAGTTAGTTATACAACTTTCTAACTTTCTGTTTGGAAGCCTGCCTACTGAAAAGAGACCGAGGTTTTTTTTTGTTTTGTTACCCCCCCCCCCCCTCTGATAAAAACAGTTAATCAGGAGCTGTTGTGCTGGTTTTGCAAGTCCTGCATCAGTTCTTAATTCAGCAGTGTTTAAACACTGCAAAACTTAATCTTAAATAAGTAAAAAGACTTTAGGTTTATGAAAACATGTCTTAGTGACTATATATTTTTTCTTAAACTATGAATTATTGGTAAGACCAATTTTCTCACCCTATCAGCGCATTTTTATCTTTTGCTTATTTAAAGAAAATCTACCAGCGGGTTGAGAATTTTTGACCCATTTTAGGAGCCTGTTTTTGCAGTGGAAAAACTCAAAATCAAAATCAGACTCAACTGTTTGCTTTTTCTTTATTGTTACCTTTCTATGGCCTCACAAAGTGTGAGTTACATGGTCGGTAGGTCAATGGCCCACTAGCATGAGCTCTAAGCACATTTGTTTACACTTTCCTTTTTTTATTCTTCAAATCTGTAAAAACAATTAATGTTTATTAGAGTAATAACTTTGCCCCTTCATTTTCTTGAATGACAGTTGGCAACAGAATAATGATATTGAAAGCTAAATGGCTCAGGGGCATTAGCTGAAGCTGATCCTTGCAAGCGTGTATCGGGTAAACGGAGAATGGTGTATACTTGTCTAGCGCTTAAATACCTTCTTAGAAGACCCAAAGCACCAGTCAAAGTCCCATTCACTCATGCACACACACATTCACACACTGAGGCCAGCTCCGCTGCTGAACACTGGCCCCAACCTATAACCACCAGGAGCAATTTGGGGTTCAGTGTCTTGCCCAAGAACACTTCAACACCTGGATGGGCAGGGTAGGAGTTCAGAGGTCGACAGCTCTACCTTTGCCACACAGCTGCCCCTTCCCAGGTTTATCATTCAATTTTGTTTCGTTTTTGTTATTTTTATTTTTTTTACAAGGAAATAAGTTCAGATGTTTACATTTTCTTGTGATGTGTTTCATCATTATGTGTCAGCAAAGAAATAGTTATGAGTGGTAAACAAGCAAGAGGGATTATCATTTCCAAAGTAAGAGAGGCATTATTTCCCTTATTGGAAGCCAAGTATTGAGACAGACTTGTTTGTACCCACAGGAAGATCTGGCACTTCCTGAACTGTCAACTTCTGTCCAACAAAATCAACCACATGGTATCCAAACAGGTTATCTTCTATCTTGTACCAACGGAGGGGGGCAGTTTGTCATTATTACCTATAAAACAATGTTCTGATTATGCCGTTTGATTCCTACATCTAAAATTGAAGGAACCCTTACCTGTTGCCCTTTCAACCTAAAAGTATGAATTTTAATCCTGCAGCAGTCTTGTTTAGCAACTCGGTAAAAGCAAAAAGAAAGTGGTAACTCTGGATAAATATGAAAGAGAAACAAGACTGCTTAAAGGTTTACCAAGTTTGACAACAGCCACATTCTGCAGAAGTTCACTAAGAATACAAACTTTTAAGGATTATATAAAAAAAGAAAAAAAAAGTTGACACAACTATATGATTTATCCATTCATTCATTGAGCTTACTAAATCCTCTTTGGGGACGCGGGTTGCTGGAGCCTATCCTAGCTACTCTTGGTCAAAGGAGAGGTACAATCTGGACAATTTGCCAGACAGAGCCACAAAACCGTTCACACCATCAATTACATGATAGAAATATAACAATAACTGAAAATGTTGAGAATATAAATTTAGCCTTTTTTTCTCCATCTGGAATTCACATTTAAAATTTGCTTAATTTTTTTTTGCTACTGTTTGGTTTGATCCACAGCTGTGGATGAGGAGCTGCAGATTTTATTTTCTTAAGATTTTGTCTTCTTAATGCAATGAGTCGGTGCTGCTTTGACAATTGACTGTATAAGAAAACTGGACTGAATGACCCCTCCCCCTTCGCATTCCAAACAGGAAGTACCTGCTGAGTCCAAGAAGCTAAAATCCCATAGACTTCTATAGGGAAGAAAACAGAGATGAGACATTCATTTTGTCAGAATAACCATTCTTGCTCTGATCCCTGTTTAACATGTTTTTGTCAATATTGATTTTTTTCAAGTTATAAAACTGACCAAACAGATGCCTCAATAAAAGTATGTTGCACCTGCTGACCCCAATGTCCAATGTTCAAAATGTTTGATCGAAGAGTGCATTTGTTTGTTTGTGTGGGTGGATGGGAACTTCCAACAAGCTTACTTCTGATTGGCAAGAGTAGTTACCATAAAATTCAAACTGATTTAGACCAATCACTGCTTGTTGACGTTGTCTGGCTCCAACATGGGGGCGTACCGCGTACGCATTGCGAACATAGGGTGACTGAATTGACTTTATTTTGTTGGTGCTGAAAGTAAACCATTCTCTCTGGGTGATGTCACACTCAGTCAGTCCAGTTCTCATATATACAGTCAATGGTTCTGACTGACAGGTCAAGCACTGCCGCTCTCAGACAAACTGGATAACCCATCCTGACCTTTTAAATCACTTTTCACTCTTCTGAAAAAAAAGGAGAATCCTCACTGTATTTGAACAAAGTATGAGTTCAAAATGAATAGCCATTTATTTAAAAAAGCACATTGAATTTCTTTCTCCAGCATCCATGTATTCATAGTGAAGCAGTTATAGCTCCAACATGTGAGTTATAAGCTGAGGGCCACCCTTCACTCGCTGTTTGCAGACATGCTTTGCTCAATTAGGGAAGAACAAGAATAACCAAACAAACACTCTCACACTCAAACCACAGGGTCCCAGCCTTACTTTCAGCCTGGTATGCTGGGTAAACAGCAGCAGCAGCATCTCAACAGTGGTTTTCCCTGCCTCAGGAAAGACTTAGTCATTCATGCTTTAATGCCTACTTTGTTTTTTTTCATCTGATGTTTTCGCTTCAACTGCAAGAAATGTTTGGAACGTTTTGTTTGTTTCATTATCAGGGAGGATGCTTTTCTCACTTTGGTCATTTTTTCTAAATTGGATAAAAAATAAATAAGTAAAACACAACATAAAAGTCTGTCTTTAATTACAACTACTTAGAATTATCATTTAAGACACAAACATTATTCATTATGACAAAATAACACAACCTTCAGTGTTATCACAAAAGTAAAATGCGTGACTGCCATGCTACTGGGACATATGCCAAATTATTCGTACAGTGGACTTTGCTTTATTCATCTGTCTTATTTACTTAAAATTATATAGAAAAACATCATAAAAAGCATGGGAAAAAGTTCTATAAGTTTTCAAAAATATGACTAATTTAAATTATACATTTTTTGATTTAACTTGTCATTTTTATTTAACCATTTATTAAAGAATAAACACAAAAACAAAAAAAAACACTTTGACACAAACTTGCAACTGTGATGACCAGCTGAGGTAGGTTTGAAGCCGTTAAATACAGTCTCTTACTAATTGCTGTTTATTTTTGGAGTTATAGTCTGCCAAAAAGGTTGAACACTTTGCTGCCACCTTGAGCCCAGTGATGGCATCAACCCCCTAGTGGTACTATTCATTCGAATTTTGATTTGGGAATCTAAGCAATGCTTAAAAATTTATATGTGCAAGCTATAGTTGTGAAAAGAAAATCTCTTTTAATATGTATACAGCCTTGCAGATCAAACTTTAGGGGATGCAAACACTAATAACTGAAAATGTGTTTAAGAAAATCAAACCTCTCATTTTATTAGTTTATATAATTTCTGTGCAAGAACAGGCTGCAGTTGAGTGTGTTCATCAAACTGATTCTTTAAGAAATCCAAATGTCATTGTATTTGCACACAGCTTCTATAAGCTCAATATACACACACAGGGCTCTTTTGGGCATTGCAATGTTTGTTAAAGGGGCATATAAGTTATATACACTTGTTTACATTGATTATATTTTTATTTTTAAATTAACTACAGAATCACTTCTGATGAAACAATGCTTGCAGAAAAAACCTGGCAATGAAGCTGACTTCCACGCTTTTAACTATGGAGGGGTCACCAATTACAGACGCATGTCTCTTTAACACCAGGAAATGCCACAAAATAAAGCACAGTCAGGTTTGCTTTACAGATGTGTCGTTGTTTTTTAAGGTAGAATGAATCAGACAAATGTTTCCTATAAGGACTCAAATAAAGCTGTTTTGACAGAGCTGACCATCATGGTCCTCGGGAAACAACTCTGGCTGTGTCCGAATTCCTTCCCTTCTCACTACATAGTGCACTATATAGTGCGTTTGCTATATTGCAGTGCTGTCCGAATCAACAATTCCAAAATTGAGTGCCCTAGAAATTTCCCAGAAGGCTCTGCAAAAAACCACTGTGCATCATTGCTCACTAGATCGGCGAAAATTGACCACAATGCATTGGGTCTGAACAATTTTTGCCCAAAAATTGATTTATATGTATTTTTTTAATAAACCATCAACGTTTTCATCTTCAGAACTCAGATTGTGAAATCGATGACTTCATTTTCGCTGTAAAAAAAAAAGTAGTGAGCATGGTTTCCGAATTGCTTTTAAAATCCAGGGCACTACATAGTCCCACACTGTATAGTTTTGCATTAGTTAGGGATAAGGGTTGGAGTTCGGACAAAGCGTTTGTCTTGAAGCAGACTACCTAAACCAGGTGTGTTCAGTCAATCAGGATGTGGAATCACCTTAGTCAGCTAAAAAGAAGCAAACTGAGAAAAAAGAACTGGAATACAGACAAAGTTGTGGCTCTTTGGTATAATTGTAGGTATAATGTAGATATCCTTTGTGTCTACACTACTCTAAGATCTAAATTAATTGAAAATAGCTTATTTATAATATTTGATGTAACTCTACTTCTGCTGTACAAGACTTGAAAACTGGTGGGACTGAGGAGCTGGTTGTTTGTCAGGTGCCAAATATGGGTATAAATAAAAATAAATATAAATGGGGCTGCACGGTGGGGCAGTGGTTAGCGGTCCTGCCTCACAGCAAGACAGCCACTGGTTAAAGTCCCCGGCTGGGGGACCTGAAAACAGAACAACCTTTCTGTGTGGAGTTTGCATGTTCTCCCAATACATGCATGGGTTTTCTCCAGGGACTCCAGCTTCCTCCAACCATCCAAAAACATGCTTCATAGGTTAATTGGTCACTCCAAATTGTCCATGAGTGTACATGGGTGTGTGATATGTGTGACCCTGTGACAGACTGGCAACCTGTCCAGGGTGTACCCTGCCTTCACGCATAAGTGGTCAGGATAGGCTCCAGCAGCCCCATGAACCCAAAAGGGACAAACGGAAAAAGATGGATGAATGAATAAACATAAATAAATAGATAAGCAAACACAGCAAAATTCGAAAAGGATCAGAAAAAGAATTATGTATATATATTTTGTTTTTGTTTCATTTTTTGGGCATGTCCCACACATTTAGAGGAATAGGCTAAATAAAAAATGGCAATATTTGTACTTAAAAATGGAGCAAACATATGTCAAAGACAAACCTATCCTAAAACTCTGATAAATAACCTGATAAATAACCGATGGATGACTGAAACACACTTCCTTGTCTGTTAAATGAAGATGTCACAGAGAACAGTTGGGTCAACTGGATATAGACACTAGGGTTGTGCGGATGGCTGACTGACCTCACGCTGCGAGTCGACACCATAAGCCGCAGTTACATGTGCAAAATATCTTGATCAGATCAGAATTCAAGCGTGTACATGGGCCCAGAAAACCTTTTTCCGATTAGAACAAACGTTCACCTGGGTCACACTTTCGGTCGGAGTAAATCATTCGCACATGTGCAGTAGTGTTTGAAATACCAGAAGAGGAAATGAGTTCCGCGGAGAGGCTACATACAAAGATATCTGGCAGCTCCGTAATATCCTAGATCACATGTGTCAAACTCAAGGCCCGGGGGCCAAATGCGGCCCGCCATGTTATTTTATTTGGCCCGCGAGAGCAAAAATGTTTTTAATTTCTTAAAATAAAAATTTTCTTTAGTTGATTACATATTATTTATGTGTAGTTGCTGTAATTATTCAATGTTTGCAGGTCTTATGTCTTTATGCAGACAAAATGTTACAAGTGTAATACATGTTCTTTCTAGCTCATTTTTAGGTTATTTTTCTTTATTCACTTGGACAGTTTGATCCTTCATTAATAGAGTTATGTGGGTTTTAATAAGTGGACAAAATTTTAAAAGATTTATCCTAGAGTGACAAGCAAACACATGTTTTCTATGCAACTGTAATTGTCACTTTAAAAAGTTATAATAAATATTTGTTTAAGAGTTATTTAAAGGATAATGAGTAGTTACATTTATTTTTCATTACATTTAGTTACATGTATAAGTTATTTCTGGCCCTTTGAGAACAACCACTATGCTGATGTGGCCCTCAGTCAAAAAGAGTTTGACACGCCTGTCCTAGATGATCCTCTAAACGTGCTTTTATTAATGTTACGGTTATTATGAAGCGCCTGTTCGCTCATCATTTTAATTTTAATACGTGTGGTCAGTGCTTTTTTTTTCTTTTTTTCTTTAAGCTCACACACCGCTGTGTGAGCTGACGGTCCGAGCTCTGCCCGGACACACACTTTTACCGGGAGACCCGGTTCTCCTGAGTTCGGAAGCTCGTTCATCTAGAGCTGCGGGACGGAAGGCAGTCCGAAGTCTCCCACACATAGCGCACACGTAACAAAGCATCCTCCCTTCCCCTCAAACACAAAGTCCGACTGCTCTGCTCAGAGACACGGTCGCTCGGCCCACCGGTCAACTTGACTAAGCGGACTACTTCTTTTCTATTTTGTTTGTTATTTTTTTGTTTTTGTTTGTTAAATTCACTTCCCTCAGTTTATACTGGATCATCGCGGATGAGTCATTAGTTGGGAAATAAAATAAATGAAGTAATGAAGTAAAATAACGAATAATAATTATAGGATAACGAAAAATTAAAAATACCACCCCCCCCCCACCACCACCACCCTGACGATATCATCGTCCATCACGATGGTTTACTGCAAACATCGTCAACTGCCAATTTAAGGGACATCGCCCAACCCTACTAGACACCTGCTTGGGTCAAACAATTAGACACACAAAGAAATTAAAAATGAAGATTGATGTTAAGCCTCAAACAAGTAGGTAACTTAAGTAAGAATCATTTAATTCTGATTAGTAATTTGTATTTTATTTCCTAAATATATAAAGCCACTTGGAAACTAAACTGACACATCATAAGAAAAACTAGCAACATTACATAACATACCAGTAATATATATGCATGATGTTTGGTCAACAGAAGTGTTGTCTTTAATCCATTGGAAGGAATGTAAACATAAAGTCCTTACCAAGTCATCTTTATAATGGAGCTAACAAAGGTGAAAAAGTGGCACCAATGTGAAGGTTATTTAGGCAGGAATTGGGTATTTTTAATAAATGGTAGTAATGTTGATTTTTATAATTTCTTAACAGACGTATTTTTTATTTGAGCTTCATTGTGAAAGTCCCGTGTAGCGTTTTATCCGCCATCATGAAATGTGTTTTTACAACCAACGGTCACCGATAGCGTTGTTTTGCTAGTCTGCCGCACAAAAGCCCCCCAATGTTGTGTCGTACAACGGCAAGGAAATGAGGAAAAATGTGTGCAAATTGATTTCTGTGTTTTTTTGACCATTAAAAAATATAACAACAGCCCAAATAATGTAGCTTGAACAAGATTCGAACCCATTGCCATTCAGTTTCAGCTATCGACGGCTCTTGGTGGTACACAAAAGGATCATGGAACACCAATAGAAACCCCACCAATGCGGGACTAAATTAAACTATACCTTTTCTTCGTCAACCTTGGCGCCTACGGGTTCATTTTCTGGCAGCAGTCCTTTGTGTATGTGATTCTGGGGCTTGTTTCCATCAACCCTCCCCGTCTCTTTCCTCCAGGATTTGTGCCGCCCCGGCTGACAGCACCACAGCTCACGATTGTAGGCCCCGCCCATAGCAACCAATCACTAGCCGGAAAGCTGGAAACTGAGGGTATAGCCGTTTCCTATTAGTTGACAGAGGTGTCAATCAACGTGTCACTAAGGGCGCACCTTTGTTCAAGGGCAGGACATCTACACAGGAAGGATGCCGAGCTGAGCGCTGCAGGTGTCTCCAAATTACAGGAAAACGGCACCAAGGAGAAAATGGAAGCGCAGTAATTATGTTATTTTTCCTAAACTAAAATCCCACTAAAAAGATAGAAGAGTATTTTTCTAATTCTTTGTGAATATCGATAATTTTAAAGTCTTTACACAAACCACCACCACATACAAATAGATGTTTTCAGTGAATAGTAGAAAAATTTCAATTAAAAAAAACATTTCCCCACTTCTAGCTAATATATATATTTTAACTTAATATAATCAATGACACTCCAATCAAATACTTGTCACATGGATGGCCTGCACCAGGTCCATAATTATTTTCTAATTACTTAATTATCAAACAGTAACACTAAACACAAATAAAGAGGCCTAATGTAACTTGTGTAAAGGTTTTTAGAAATCCTCCAACACAGTAATAATTCCATATATATATCATAGAACATATCAGGAGACAAAATTCACATATTGATCACACACACACACACACACACACACACACACATATATATATATATATATATATATATATATATATATATATATATATATATATATATATATATATATATATATATATATATATATATATATATATATATATATATATATATATATATATATATATATATATATATATATATATATATACACATATATATTTATCAGATACCCTGCAGGAATAATAAAATGGCCAAAGGAAGAGATACAGACCACGGATGTTAAAACACGAAAGCTCCTCACCATGCATGGAGGGTTCCATCCCAAATCCAGCACACTGAGACTGTATGCTAGCCGCAAGGAAGGAGGCCGAGGACTAGTGAGTGTAGAAGCCACTATCCAGGATGAAACATCCAAGATGCATGAGTACATCAAGCTAAAGGCCCCAAATGACAGTGTGCTCAGTGAATGTCTCAGGCAATGGAGAGCAGAGAATACAGTGCTGGAGGACAGATCCTCATGGGAGGACAAACCCCTGCATGGGATGTACCACCGGACCATAACTGAAGTGGCTGATATCAAGAAGTCCTACCAATGGCTAGAAAGGGCTGGCCTACAGGACAGCACTGAAGCACTCATCCTGGCAGCCCAGGAACAAGCCCTGAGCACCAGAGCGATAGAGGCTCAGATCTACCACACCAGACAAGACCCAAGGTGTAGGCTGTGCAAAGAGGCCCCTGAAACAATCCAGCACATAACTGCAGGGTGTAAGATGCTGGCAGGTAAAGCACACATGGAGCGCCACAATCAAGTGGCTGGAATAATATACAGGAACATGTGTGCAGAATATGAACTGGAAACCCCAAGGTCAAAATGGGAAACACCTCCGAAGGTGGTAGAGAATGAGAGGACAAAGATCCTGTGGGACTTCCAGATCCAGACTGATAGGATGGTAATGGCAAACCAACCAGACATTGTAGTGGTGGATAAAGAACAGAAGAAAGCCGTTGTGGTGGATTTGGCAGTGCCAAGCGATGGGAACATCAGGAAGAGGGAACATGAGAAACTGGAGAAATACCAGGGACTCAGAGAAGAACTGGAGAAAGCATGGAAAGTGAAGGTGACAGTGGTGCCTGTGGTAATTGGAGCACTCGGGGCAGTAACCCCCAAGCTGGAGGAGTGGCTACAACAGATACCTGGAAAGACCTCAGACCTCTCAGTCCAGAAAAGCGCAGTGCTAGGAACAGCTAAGATACTGCGCAGGACCCTCAAGCTCCCAGACCTCTGGTAGAGGACCTGAGCTTGGAGGAGAAACCACCCGCGGAGGGTGAGAGGGGCGTTATATATATATATATATACACATATACATATATATATATATATATATATATATATATATATACATATATATATGTGTGTGTGTGGCTCAGGCGGTGGCTCAGGCGGTGGCTCAGGCGGTTCGATCCCCACTCACCCTCCTTGCCTCCAGTGTGGCTCCACTGGTGTGTGCATGTGTATGAATGATCCCGGTGATGGTCAAAGGGGCCGTGGACGCGAACTGGCAACCACGCCTCTGTCAGTCTTCCCCAGGGCAGCTGTGGCTACAACCGTTGCTTACCATCACCAAGTATGAATGAGGAGTGAATGAATAAAGGACACACATATATATATATAGATACCTACACACACACATGAGCTGATGAACACAATATTTGTAAGCATGTGTGTGTGTGGGGGGGGGGGGGGGGGGGGGAGCACAGTGCATTGAACACGCACTGAGAAAGGAAGGCTTTGTACTGATATTTGTAACAAAAGAAAAAACATACAAACATGTAAACTGGACATAAAGGAAGTAAAAGTATCTCTTCTGCCTTTCTTTTTTACATAACTGCTTTACAAATAAAGCATTTGTAGAATTTTTTTTTCTTCTTTGAATTTTACACATTTTTTTTTGCGTAATTGAATGTTCAAAGAAGATACTAAAAAAAAAAGAATAAATACAAAAATTAAAGGCAGCTAAAAAGCAGCAAGTGGTGCCAGGGCTCTTCTTCACAAATGTGTGCAATGCAGAAAAGATCCCATGCTTGAAATTCTTTATCCCAGTTAAAATTTTTCTCCTAATGAAGAGATCTGGTCAATTAAAGCATTCATTGATAGGATCAAAATGCTGCAGCATTGCCTTTTCAGGCTTCAGCCTTCTCCTGTCAGGGCCGCGCTTTAGGACTGTGCGCACCAAAACCACTCGCCACAAGGACAGCTGCTTCCCCCGAGCTGTCACTCTAATGAACTCCTGACTGCAGACCACTCAACAACACGGAAAAAAAACACAGAAACTGTCACACCGGAACTACTGTTGCATTTTTATTTAGTTATGTTTAAATATTCCAACATCTACCTCATAGTACTTTCTATTTATTATTTATCCTCTCTTGTCTTACTCCTTTACATTTTTTTTTATATCTTTCTAGTTTGCACGAGAGCACAAGACACCAAAGCCAAATTCCTTGTACATGCACTGTACTTGGCCAATAAAGCTGATTCTGTTATTAGTTTAACTTTGAACAAATCACAACAGAGGAATTTATCAACGCCACAAATGCACAGAAAATAGAAACTACACTGACCACAGAGCAACTCAAAACACTTGTACTGTGGCAATGATGAGAAGACAAGTCTTGACTTTTGAATGTGAAGCTTTCTTTATTCACTCAAATGCCAACAGAAAATAAGGCGGGCAAATCATCTTATATATAAACACAGAATCAGACCACGCCCATAGCAACTGCAAAGCCTGTTGGGTGTGAAGCCCAAAGGCAAGGGTAACACCACAGTATATAAGGATGAAATGAAACAGAAGATACATTTGCTAGATTTCAATAACCATTTCTCAGGACTCTTTATCAAAATGATCTCTTTGCAGTACACATAAACAACACATTTGTGCATTGAAAAAGTAAAAAAAGTAATTATATAGTTTCAGAGCAATGAAGTATGAAAAAAATGATAAATAGAAATGGAAGCATGGTTGAAAAAAACAAATCTTGGATTTTCCTTTTATGCATTGCTTAAATAATTTTCTTTTTAAATATTTATTAGACATTGAATTTTAAAAAGTCTTTATGGTTAAATTGTTAAAAACAAGGATAAAAAACATTAATTTTGCCAAGTTTGGTTTTCCTGTGCAGTAAACAAAAGCAAAGTTACAAAGCTGATTTTCATTTTCGTTTATATAAGTCCAGCATTCCATGAACCAAGCAGTGGTGCTACATCTTAAACTGTTTGACCCCATGATTTTTTTTTTTTGTTTTTTTGAGCATCTCTTTGTCGTCTTTAGTCTCACCATAAAAACAGTGTCTGTGACATAAAAAAGATTTTAGGGTGCTCATCTTTCACGTCCACGCTCCAGAGATCAAGTACCTACCTTTGGAACAGTACTGCTCAGGTTCTTTAACAGCATTTTAAGAAGTTTTTCATTTGACACAATTATTCAGTCTTGCGTTATCAGTTTTATCTCTGTAGAGTTCAATTCCAAGGTTTCTTTGTCCTAAAAACGAGAAAACGTGGCCATGTGTTCATGCAAGAACACAGGCAGCTGTGAAGTGCACAGATTCCATTTTGAACCGGCACCTTAACCACATGCTTCATTTCTTGAGGTGACCACAAAGGTCAAAGGTGCTGCAGGTGCATTTGACTTGGGGGGGGGGGGGGGGGGGGGAGCATGATGAAACTCTACCGTGACTGTCACATTTTTCCTCATAAAAGCCGGTCCCTTAAAACAGTGCTGCTGTCGAGTGAGAGCCTTTGAAGGCATCAGGAGTCAGGCCCGTTACCCATAGAGTACAAAGCAACACCATCCGAAAAAGTGCTTTATTACTAGGCGTATCGCGGATCTCCGCCGATCAGCGACACCCGCTGAAGGTAGGATGGCGGCTGGCAGCAAGGCGGCCTCGACGTTTCCATAAAAATGGTGGAGGAGGTGAGGCTTTTACGGTCTTTTTTCAGTGTATGTCTCCTCTGCCACCGGCATAACAAAACCTCCACCTGTTCTCTGAAGAAACTTGTTGTTAGTGTGTATAAGATGGGATTTAAGGCACTGTTGATTGGAAGGACAAAGATCACAACCCAGCTGGAGATGGTTCCTGATGGAAAAAAAATAAAGTTTACAATACTATTATATTACACTATTTGTGAAAATAAAGCTTATTTACAATCATTTATCTGATCATTTTCAAATCAAGTTTCTTTTTACCAGGTATCTCCACCTCCAACAGTGAGAGAACTTTCACCAAAAATATAGGAATCCAGCAGAGGGCATCAGAGAACACGATGAAGAAAAACCTGTTGGCCACAGCAACATCTTTGTGTAGTCTGCTCCGCAAGTCTGTGGCGTTGATGCCGGTTTTGTAAATGTTGTAGAACATGCTGGAGTAGGACATGGTTATCACCAAAAAGGCCACCAGGTTTAACCCTAAAGAAAAACACAAACACTTCAGACATTTGTGAGACATTTGAGAATTTAAATTCAGCAATTGATTCTGAATGACATCTAAATTAGTATTTTATACAACAAAAGAGGAGTTTCTTTTTTTTTTTTTTGCAAAACCCCTGAGCTTGGTCTTTGTAAAAAAAAAAAAAAAAATGTCAAACAAATGTTAGTAGCATAAATGACCACTTTTAACTGAACATTTGAATATGCTGAGCTTATTGAAAGAATCTGCTTTGCCTTTCATTGAAATTAGGACAGGGTCACGACAGAGTCATTGTTACAGAAAAAACCTTTAAATTTAATTCTACTGTATCCTGATGGAACATTAATAACCCAAAAATGAGTTTATAGATTTTCTAGTAACGCACAGTAACTAGTTTCTTTTGGTTGCAGAAAATGAGATGCTGCCTTACAAATAGAAAAAAACCTTTAAAAAAAAGAAATCCTATAGTCATTTTGTCTATCCTTTATTAAAAACTTTATATAAAAAAAATAATTTATCAGAGTAAAATGGAGTGGGATCTTGACTGAAACTTATAGAACTTGGTTTATTAATATTTAAAAAAATAAAAACAAAAACGTATTAACCATACTAATTTTTTTTGTAAGCCCTGACTACTGTTTAAAAATAATAATGAAAATAACTTATATTACCAATTTTCTCAAAATTTAAGCTGCACACAAAGTTGGGAAATGAAGGTCAAATGTATATGGGAATGGAAATATGGAAAAACCAGAGTGGCCAAAATGACATGTTTTGTTTCATTTGAGTTCTGAATTCTTGGTTCTTTTGTTTTCAGACACGGATTATGTTTAAACATACCTGACACGTTTCGACGGACGCGTTCCGTGTTCGTCAGAGTCGTCATCTGGTGGTTATGCATGACATGCATAAAAACGGTTGATTGTCACCGAGGCGACTCTGACGAAGACAGAACGCCTCTGTCGGAACATGTCAGGTATGTTCAAACATAACCCGTGTCTGATAATAAAAGAATCATGAACTCAGTTGGACACTATGAACTTAATGCCATTCATTTTAGTTCTGTGTTGCCTCTTAGAACAGAATGCATTATAGTCCATTGTGTTTTTTTGGAAAGGCTTGAACTCAGGAAATATTAGAATTAGGTAAAGATAATAAAAAAAACAAAAAAAGAACATTTCCATTATGCCCTAATATGTCGACCTCAGAAAATCATGATTAAGTACTATGACACACACAAAAAAACGCTTTTTATAATAAATGTGTAATTTGTAATTTGATGTAAAGGTTTGCTTCAAAGACGGTGGTGAAGATTTGAGGATTTCATGTTTTTTTGTATTTAACCAGGAAAGTCAATTATTTTCAGCAACAACCTATTCTATTTATTTATGTTTTAAAGCTCATGAGCGGCATCAAAAGTGCTTAGAAGGTAAATGTTGAGCTGCTGATATACTAAGTAAAAGTATATTATAGAGGTAAAAACAAAGATACCCAGAAAAATTCCTGTGGAATAGCCTTTGGCTGTTGGCTTTTCTTGTCTGTCAGAGTGTAGAGGAAAGCAAACCCCATTGCGTCCATAGTAGTTCCCAAAGATCTCCTCGTTCATAAGAGGCACAGCTGCTATAATGAATCCCATCAGCCATATGGAAGACAGGATCACCTTACAGCGAATCAAAAGGAAATAAAACAAAAACGGTGTCAAGATTTACCATCCTTACAAAATCACCAGCAGGTAAAAACGATTAAGCATTGAGGACAAATCTATTTTACCAAATGAATTTTCACGTTTTCTGTGAAGTTTTATCCAGAAAACCAGACTCGGAAGGAACATTAAGATCAGATTCGTTTCTTGTTACAGTGTTCCGCTTTATTTTCCTGGGAGAGAACAAGCAGCAGGTGGCAGTTTTTCTGCAGAGCCTTCATTTTTAGGGAGATGTGAGACTGGCAAAGTCCTTATTCTAAATTAATAATAAATTGGAAAAAGTGAATAAACATGACATCAAGAAGCAGTAAATGCAGGTAGTATTTTGCAAAAATAACCATGAAGTGCTTAGACAAGTGTATTTGATGAACATTGTTAAGCATCTACTTCTATGCATAAATTGTGTTTAAAATATTGATGTTTCATAAAAAACTAACGCTTACAATAGAAAAAAAAAGTTTATATTCCAAACAGTGCTGTGAAAACTCCAAGTGCTTCTGGATAAACATTAACCCCTCGACACCTGAATGTATTTCCAGCTATGAAAATAAATTTTAGCCTCTTGAAGCTTTGGTGCAATTTCAATAAGGAGGATCCACCTCACTTCCGGGTAGGCGGGGTTCTTGTATCACAAACTCTACACCCCGCTTATCAATTAAGCCTTCACTCTAAACCAATAGCAAAATTCCTGGGTTTTTTTCTGAAGCCAATCACAGTCATAGTTCTGCTTTTAAATTCATGGACGTTATCTCTACATTCT
Source organism: Oryzias latipes (assembly GCF_053564925.1). Lineage (NCBI taxonomy): Eukaryota > Metazoa > Chordata > Actinopteri > Beloniformes > Adrianichthyidae > Oryzias > Oryzias latipes. The sequence continues at coordinate 10,717,256 of NC_136250.1, read as the reverse complement.
AGAGGGTTTTGCTGGATTCTCCACCTGGATCAATACTATGCCATGGACCGGGCTCAACCCCCATCAGCGTCTAGGTCCTGGGGTTTATCCATCTATGGTCAGAGCTTATCCCATCTGAATGAAGACGTCATCGACCCATAGCCCAACCGTCAAAAGACTAAGGACTATTTCATGCACATTTTTGTATCACAAATAAATCTTTATTATTGGCATTCCTAAGATCTCTCCTCATTGAAATGCTTTTACTTTCATGTTGATGCTAAGTTAAGGTCATTTTTAAGTTCAAGTGCATCAGTAGGCATCAGTTGGGTACATTTTGCAAAAATAAAATAAAGTAAAAAACAGATTCTTACTTATGATTGGTTTAATTACAGTATTTTAGCATAATTGGACTTTCTACAATAATACTTCTTTTTTTTGCATTCAGTCAAAAAAATTGGTATTGATCTTAAAACGTTTGCATCATCAAAATTACTTTTCGTTATAATTTTGAGATAGAATGAAACCAAGCAGTAAAGCATTTTGAGGTATTAGTTTAACAAAGCCTATTGTCAACATTAAAAACAAGCAAATACTCAAAGATATTGTGGAAAAGCTTCCATCTTCTATTAACTCGTACCAACCTCCATACTATTGTTACCTTTCTTCTCTGCAAACATGTTCTGAATGTTATTTCACCTTCAAAATATTTAGAACCCAGAGTGAAGTGATTAAACGAAGGCACAAAATGAAGAAAAACATTAAAACAGACGGGTGGATTTGTTTTTTAATTAGCACTTTTCTCACAATCCCAAAAATAAAATGTGCAATGAAAGTTCAGTGCTCGCTGCTGGCACGCTCCACCAAAAACGCAGCCAGAGTCTGTGATTGAACGAGATGCTGAGGGAGGCTGTGTCTCGCTATCCCAAACTGCCATGTCATTACCAGCTGTCGGGTGTTAACACTTGCAAAACATTCAGTGGAGATAAACTGTGTTGATTTATTTTAGAGGTGTGCCTGCATTTCACTTCAACATTTCCTGAGGGATGTAACACCTCTTGTTTTTTTTATCCTAAACCTGGACGACTTAGGTGGAAGAAGTTGATTTAAAAGAATAAAAGCGCAAGAATCTTCACACACTCTTAGACATGGATGTAATAACTCACTACTGTCTGAAGTTTGCCTGGGCGTAGGTTGCTGAACGGAAAGACAATGACCAGAAATTTCTCTAGAGTCAGGTAAGTCAGGAGGAGAACAGACACCTAAAGGGAAAAATGATATTATGGTTAAAATTTGCTGTATTATGGAATTAAAGAATGACAGTGACTAACATTAAGATTTAATTAGATAAATGTTTTGTTTTGTTTTTTTTACATACGATATTTGTACAGAAATGAACTACGGTAAAATCGACTTCAGAAAAATTGACAAAAGCTAGAACCGATGTTGAAATAAATCAACAGGACACGTTCTGTGCAAACCTTCCAACAAGCAAAGTTCACTTTAAGGATTAATCATTAAAAACAAATTATGGAAAGTGAAATTAAAACAAAAATGACAAGTGTCAAATGACAAACCCAAGGTTTCAAAAAAACAAACAAACTTATAGGTGTTATACATGCATTGTCATTCTAATGGCTCATTTACACCATTTTTGAAATCTGTGTTCTCTACGAGGCCAACAGGTTAAAGAAAAAAGTCAAAAGCAGATGCTCAAGTTTCCTGCAGTGTGCAGAGCATGTAGATTTAATGAGGAGCCAGAGTAAACACAACAGGATGTAATGATTTTAGAAACCCAGACAAATAAAACTAGTGAGTTAGTAGGACAGTCCACAGCTTCTAAAATATTTAAATATTTGTATCAGCATTTCTCCAAATGGTTGCACAATGAGGATTTGTACTCCGAACCTCAGATGAAAGCATGGCGAGGAATCCAATAGTGCGACACTCCACGCTTTCCATCCACTGCAGGGCATTTCTGTTGTACTGCCCGCGGAATTTTACATCAAACACCCCGACGAAAAACAGGTAGACACCCATGAGGCAGTCCGCACCTGCACAATTAAACACAAATGACACCTTTAACACAGATGTGAGTTAATACATGCATTATCTCATCAGCTGGTGGTAATATATGCAGCCAAAATATGATAAATCTAGTTACAGTACATAAAAAGATCAATTAGAAGACTTTTATGGCATTTTTAAACAGCAGACATGACAGTTTTGATGCTCCTGAATTCAAGTAATTATTTTCTGAAAATCCCATTCTTTTTTTAAAGTTCCATGTAGATGTTGAATCTCATTTTTAGATGTTTTTTATATTTTATTTTTTTATGAAGAGGATGGATTAAGGCTGAAGGTCAGATAGGATTTCAAACTGAGGTTTTATTTGAGCTGCATTTCAAGTACAAGTTTGTAAAAAGATCAAACTCTTAATAAAAAACACATGTGAGCCAACAAGCCCCGAAACTAAAGGGCTTTTTGGTCAAGCGGACATAAATACATATGACAACCTATTTTTAAATTTGAATAAATCGTTTACAATTTCTCAAATGTGAAAAAAATGTATCATATTAAAGTTATTTTCTTTCAGTGTTTTTTTTTTTTAGTTAGTACTGACTAATTTGCACAGGCTGCACATTTACTCAATTTGTTATGTCTGATGTCTAGATAATTTCATAATTAATGTTTTCATTTTGTTTTAAAATCTAGCAGCAATAATTTTGTAATCGTTGACAAATTTTCTATATATGTAAGCTTATGGGCTGCACGGTGGTGTAGTGGTTAGCGCAAGGGCCTGGTTCTAATTCCAGCTGGTTCTTTCTGTGAGGCTGGGGACCTATTGGCCTTCATCCAATAGTTACTGGGTTGGCTCCAGCAGCCCTGTGACCCTGAAAGGGATTCAGCAGCTGCAAGATGATGGATGGATGGATGGATGGATGGATGGAAGTTCATCACAGTAAGCAATAGAGCAGTAATCTAAAAAGTAACAATGTCCCAAAATGGCTTATGGCATTGTTGATAGGTGTGTGAATGTGAGTGTGAGAGTGAATGGGTGTGTGACTGTGATCCTGCGACAGACTGGCGAACAGTCCAGGATGTCCCCTGCCTTCGCCCGCAAGTGGTGGGGATAGGCTCCAGCAGCCCCGTGACCCCAAAGGGGATAAAACAGAATAGAAGATGAGTGAAAAATGTCCCAATTGTCTCTCTTTCATTAAGGAATATCTTGCCTTCTATGTGCGTCTTAGCATCAGTGGCAGAACAGGGGAGGTGAAGGAAATGTGTCTTTGCCAGTGTTTTCAAATGTATGTATGGATAATTGAAGCAAGCAGGAGGTGGGCTATGACATTACCTAAAACTTCAAGAGCAAATACAAAGTCGGCCGGTTGACAGATTCACATAATAACTGAGGATTATATCTGAAAAGGACAAACGTAATGCAAATGCAAAACAGAGCAAGAGTTTTCATGAATTCTTAAAGAAGTGTTTTGTTTGTCCCCAGAAAGACATTCATGGTTCATCGCAAAGCAAAAATGTAAAATAAGGATTTTTCAAAGTGTTCTTGTGCAGAAAACTTTCCATATGATTCATTTGTTGAACTTTCCTATTCACAATGGGTATGTTTTATAGTTTAATATGAAGGCTTTAGGCCTTAAAAACTATTTTGAGCATGTTTAAACATTAAAAACACATTAAAAACACTTGAGGTCTCCGTAGAGGACCAGTTTAGTACTGGACATTATACCGGCATATCGTTAAGGCGGTCACAGAATCTTTGGGAATTTTGACTGCCCCATTAATGACTGTAATAAATAATGTTGTGACAGTCATTTTTAAAGCGTTAACTGATACAATGACTGGCTCAAATACACTACGATGCATCCTTAAAATGTTGGGTTCAAAGCATTATGGCTGAGCATTTTAACAAATAAATATGACATTTTAGGCTACGATGATGGATTATTTTTCATAAAAAAAAAAAAAAAAGTTTTCGTTTCTAAGAATGCTTGGAGACTGTGTAAAACAAGGAGAGAGAAATGTTTCGAGTGTGTATAATGAAGTCATGAAAGGAAAATGTAATCCCGAGGGTTTTTCTAACAGAAAGTGCACTTAAGGATTTAGTAAGGAGCTGTTTGCAATAATTGGCTCTTCCATGTGAAGTGGCAAAAAGATAAATTGTTTTCACAACTATGGTGTTTGTGACTTCAAGGCCAATTAAATGTAACCCTAATAAAGTAACAAATGGGCTTTCTGTGTGGCTGTGTGTGTATGCATATGTTAAATCTGTATGAGGACCAAACAAGAGACCTATGGGCAGCCTGTAAATGTAAGTCGAGGTTCTTAGCGCACTGAGATGGGACATACAGTAAAGATCATCAGAAGCTCACTATTTCCATTTTTCTAGATGGGTTTGAGGCTTAAGTGGTGACACCAGGGTGTCGCAGCAGAGAGACGGCTGCAACTAAAGACGCAGAGTTAAATTCACCAGCCATGAACTGTCATTGTGCCTCCAGAAAGACACTTAACCCCAGTTGCCTCCAGGCCTCTATGGGCATGTGGGTGTATATACGTGTGATAAAGTCAATTAGGATGAAATGATCTGCTGAATGACTCTGTAATGGTGATGGCCATTGCTTTTCTCCACGCTGTAAAAAAAGGGGGAATAGAGGTCGGTGTTAAACTTTGATGAACTCTGTTTTGCACCCTGGTGGGAATTTGTTAATTAAAATGTCCTTAAATATACACTGGTGTAAATATTGTGTGGAAAATAAGGCTTAAAAACAAAAAATACATGTGAATAATATGCTTTTTTTTTATTTATGAACTGCACATGAAGATAAAATTGTTCAGATTTGAGTATTTTTCTTTTAAAAACAGACATTTTTTCACAAGGTCACATGAATTTAAATGAAATAACCACAGAAAGAACCACATACTCACAGTGGAGTAGACTGGAGTTCTATTTTATCAATCAGTTTTAAACAAAAAACGTTAAGCTAAACTTAATCACATTTATTCAATACATCAAATCCTTGAACTCACTTCAGTTTTTACCACATTGCTTCTGCTGCGCATTTCATTTGGACTTTTCATTGGGTTCAAGTAATAAAAATGATGTTAGCTTCCAGCTATATAAACATAAGTGATCTTGTTTAACCCCATCCAATTGAGTTATTAAGGATTTATGTTTAATCTTAACTGTTCCATAAAAAAACTCTACTTCTCTCCAAGCATTGAACAATGCAAAAAAAAAAACAAGTCTTTTTTTTTATTTATTTTTTAAGAAAACGTTGTGTTATCTTTATTGGAATCTGGTAGCAGCTGTAAAAAATTTTCCACTCCTTTCTTTCTGGAAGCTGGTATTAAGACTTAATGAAAAGTGTCTTTTGGTCTAACTCTGACTTACTCAACACAACAGAACGATTCAAAATAAAGAAGTAATAACTTGGAAATGATTTGTAAAAAGTTTCATATTGTTTTTCAGTCCACATGACTTGTCTTGTTAGTGGAAATGACTACGACTGATGCTTAAGCTGGATGTTATTAGTGGAGTTTTACTCTTCCAAATTTGTCCCAGAGAAGGAAATCAACCGCTCTTAATGAACTGCTCACTGCTGGCATGCAACCTTTTATTGCCTAATGGAATAATTATTTTAAATTGGATTAGTGCTCATAATGTCCAGACCAAAAGTTCGCAAGCCTTTTCTACCGGACCTGATCAAAGCATTCTGGGAGTTTGTTTTTCTTTTCTTGTTTTAATGTGGAAAAATAGTAATTTCACCTGCAGGATGCCAGACAAGTGCATGTTGTGTTCTGGAGGACTTCAATATACTCAAACATAAAAACATTTCAATATTTCATAATTCTGTGCAAAAATACTTGCATTGTCTTTTATGGGTCATTGCTCCTTCGTTAGCTTGAAGGGATAAAGTCAATTACTCTTGACTTTAGAACAGCTTTAACTTTTCTACATTATTTCTTTTAATGCCGGCATCTACAAGCAAATGCAAGTACATTTTACAATAGTTTCCATTTTTGCAACAGTATAAAGGGTTGTGTACTCACAGCAAAGGACTTTGATGCAGACAGCATGCAGGTTGTTTTCTGCACGAATCAGTGATCTCATGCCAATGACAAGCAGATTGCCAAAGCATGTAATAAAAGCCATGACCCAGACGGACACACGAAGCACCATGTTAGCCAGCAGGTCCTCAAATGACGAGATGCCGTCAGTGTTGGGTTTGCAGGATCTGACATGAGGAGCATAAGAGCAGTACTGGAACACTTTGAAGTAGCTGCAAAAACAAGAAAGTACCAGGAAACAAAATACAAGGAAGAACAAGTCAAATAAGGACTAACATCAACAAATTGCAAAGGTCAAGGTAGTGAAAAGTATCACAATCATTCATACATGTGAGACAAGTTCCTCATTGGAAGAAACATCTTCGTCTGAATATCTGGGATCTCAATTCCTTCCACTGCTCTGTAAACAAAACCATAAATTATTGAAAATGTCATATTTATAACACATGTAAGCAGCTTGGCAAGTAAAGTCATTGAAAAATGATTAGATTTAGGTTTTATTTTGAATTAACTAGCTTTATGGATTTAAAAACGATAATTTAAATAATAAAAAACACATTAAATGTATACTTCTTTTTACTGAAATCATAATAATTGCTGTTAAGCACCAATACTTGTTTTTAATTCATATATTTAACATGTTTTTATTAATAATGACAAAGTTGTGAAATGAGATGTGTTTGTAAAATTAAAAGTCCCATAGGTCTTCTCATCTAGAGCAAAATCACTTAAACCTTTCTGGAATTGATCTGACCTTTACATTACCGGAAAACTAATCATCACTCGAGAGCTCAGTCTGCGCCACAGCATGGATCTTCAAATCAGTGTAAAACTTCAACTTGACGACCGTCAGCTTAAAGCTTTTTAGCTGTGTGTGTGTGTGTGTATGGGGGGGGGCTGTTAAAAACAAACAAACAGGAGAGATGATGCAGCTGCCCTGTTTAATTTTTTATTATTTATGCTTCATCAAAGCTATGACTCACATCCTTTCATTACTGTGATGAAAGTAAAGAAAGCTTACTGTCTCACTGAATTAATATTGTTGTCTACAATTAACTCTTGTGCTATCCTAGGCACTTTAACATTGGGAGTTGGGTCATCTAGACCCACTAGACAGTGCTCTGAACCTTTTTTCTTCAATGATTTGTGATCTTCACTGGTGTCCATGGATTACATGAAATCTTTCCACCTTTATCCACCTTTGTCATGATAGGGAGAAAACGTCAATGTAAGGGTGGGGTCATCTAAGATAGCACAAGGGTTAAAGTTTTTCATTTGGAAAACATAGTAGAAGAAAAGTGAAATGTAGTATGTTAAAATGTATTGTGTTTCTTGCAGAAGTACCCTGAGTCATAAATAACTATAAATCAGTATTTTAAGATATTTTTTAATGCTGATCAGTTATTTCCAATTGATTTCTTAATGTCACTGAAAACTCTGAAAAATAGGCAGGGGAGGGTGTGTACTTACAGGGACTGAAGGTGTGTCAGGTGGCTGAAGTGGGCTGGGTGAATCCGAAGAAGGGTGTTGTAGGATATATTCCTGCAACAACAAACAAAAACAAGACAATGCCCTCAAAAGAGGCTTCTTGTGGCACAAACAGAAGTTTTAAAGGTAGTGCCCAGTAAAATCATTCTTGTAATATGTTCAAAACTCAACTTTTCACGCAGGAGAAAATTAAAATGTTAAAATATCCAAGGTTCTGATCTTGTATACAAATATGATTAACATGTTTATTAATTAAAGTAAAACACAGCAAACTTTACTGAAAGCTGACAGTTTAAAATTCTTGGCAAATATTCAAGCTGGATCATGGCACATATACACTTTAAGTCATTTCACTGGTGACCGTCACCATGATTTTAATGTCCCTGCTTTTTAAAAAAAACTTTCCATCTTTTCAGTGTTGTTCACCTTTCGGCATTTCCCTTCAGGGGTCGCCACAGCCAATCAGCTTTCACTGTTTCGCACATTTGGATGGGTGAGCAAATACTTTTGTTAATATAGTCTCGGTTGCATTAAATATTATTGTGTTTGATCATTATGGATTTAAAAAAATAAAACAATGACAACAAGTTTGGGATTATAGCCTATTTAAAAGACAGAATTATTATTTTTTTCATTTTGTAAAAGAAGACTTTAAACAGGAAACCTTTTATGGGTTTAAAAATTATCTATCAATTAAACATCATGTCACAGATTTACTAACAAACTTTGCCAGAGAACACTCTGCTTTTGCTGTCAACAATGACTGTTAATATTTACAAAAAGAGTCAGTAGGTTCGGAGATTAAATCTTGCAGAGTAATTTATGCAGCCATAAACTTGCAAACTCCTGACCATGTATGTCAGTACAGTTTAAGCTTTCGCTGTGGCTGCAGCTGTAAAGATGACCCAACTGAAATGGAAAAACAGTTGGAAGACAGGATGGAAGAAGCATTTCTTTTTATGGATCTTTTGTTTCTTCCTTTATTCCGTGCCTTTCCGTGACATCGACTCTTCAGTGAAAGCCGATGTCAGAGATGTGCCCTGAAGACCTAAGACTAAAACAGAAGAGTTTGACACAAGGGCTTTCATTAGGATGAGCGAGACAGAAACAAAATAAACCTGATACGCATCTTTTTCACTGCATTTATTGTGAAGCATCAATAAAAAATAAGTAACAAAATTGGGAAGTAACTTTAGATTGAAGAGCTTTCCAGGCTGAGTAGACAGACTTTAGTCTTGTAAAATTTTAACGAGTGCTAAAACAAAGAATGGCACATGTGCTAAAACCCAGTGACATTCTTATCCATCATTTGCTGTTTGACCCCGTGCATGACGTACCACACTGGCACATGAAAAAATGTGTGGTCAAACTTGAAAAGCTTTGAAACAGAAATCGGTTGTGATTCCGGATGAGAACATTTAAAAAAATCATCACCAGCCTGATGTAAAGTCTCTCAGAGTCCCTTAGCTATACACCAGTAATGAAATATTTCTTCCTCACCTCAATTTGTTATCTAGAAGTGAATTATTGTTTGCAGCTCATTAAATTTATATTTGAGTGAGTGATTTGGCAGTTTTATGACTTAATTTGCAACCGTTTGTCTTGTAAATGAGTTTCATTTCACAAGTATCTGGAACGCTTTAAGAGAAACACAACCTGTTTTCCAAGAATGGTTTAGCACTGAAAGGTGCTCATTGTGCAGAGTTAATAATAATAAAAAAACAATATATATGTATATATATTTAGTTCTTGTCAAACATTTTAAAACATCGGAATCTTGTAAAAGTGGCAAATAAAACGTTGGAAAAACATTTCACACACTATTCCCCTCAGTTCTGCTCTCGTAGAGTCCTGGTTGTTATTTTCCTTGTTCCTCTTATATTGCAGTGAACAGATCAAGGGAGGACTTTGACTTTACCTCTTTAAAAAAAGCAAGGATTTTTATTTCCCATAGATGGCTGAGCACATTGATCTGCCTTACCTGCTGATGGTATGTTTGTAGTGACAGTGTTTAAAACTATTGTGCATTATTTGTGTGAAATAAATGCAAAAAAACAAATCAAAATAAAGCAGAATATAAGGAAAATAAAGAAATATTGAAGGTAGATCAATGAGGTATTTGTGCTCATCCTCCCATTCCAGTGTGATATAATTTAAAATGTTGGCATGTGGATATTTTATAAACCCAAAAATAAAATTATAAAAGCATTTGTCCATTGTATTTTAGAAAATTGTCTAAACTAAGCAGCTTAATGCTCTAAATCCTGCAGAACCTAGAAGCTAGAGAACTTCTTAGTGCCCACTATTTCTCCCTAATACACACTTTTGAAGCACCCCTTAGGGCTTTGCCAAAGTACAAATCAGTTACTCACAGTTTTAAGAGGGACTTGGAGAGGTTCTTAAATGTATTCTTTGGTAGCTCCTTTATTCTGTTGCTGGAAAGGTTACTAAAAAAGACAAAAGAGAGAATTTGACAAATTAAAAGAGGCAACTGCAAAATAAACTGAAACAGTGATAAAAACTAAATCTGTCCAAAGGAGTTTATGAACACATTTCATGTAAAAATAAGTCAAGGTCTGTTTGTTGCTGCCAAAATTATTTAACTCTGGTTCCTGGTTACACATTTTATTAAAATCCCTTCTTAAACAGTATTTCTAACTATACAAAATGTACTGTAAATGCTTTTCTATAAAAACATTTTTCTATAAAAACTCAATACATATTTCTCCAATTAAGATTTAAGATTAAGATCAAAATCAACTTTATTAATCTCCGTAGGGAAAGAAGACAAATGCAATCTCAAAGTGATCCAGTCAGGCACACATTTGTAAAACCAAACATATTATAAAAAATACATATAAAAAACATCTACAACAATTTGCGTTTTTAAGTAGTTTCATTATATGTCTTTCTGAATAAATAAAGTCCAGAAAATTGACAAAACTGTGAGACAAACAAAAAAAAATGACACCAAATGTTGCAAATTGCTGGCATATATACTAAGAAGGGGTTCGAGCTTTCACCCCATGAAGTAAAAAGCATTAGTTAGCCAGTTAATGCAGCAAATTGTATCAAAGTCAGGAAAAATGTATAGAAAAGTGTGTCAGGGAGTTCATTTCTTTGGGACAACTCTGCTTCTCGGTGATGTATTACTGCTGGAAAACCTTTTCTCCTGTATTAAATAAAAACTTGTTAATAAGCAACAGTTTTCCTGAGCAGAAGTGCTGAGGGTGTGTATTGTGTCAGTTAAAAAAAACATCTTTTCTGTCGTTGCAAAATGATTAATCTGATGTTTTGGACTTGTGGTATCACCTGGTGTTGATCATCGAAGATTTTCTACATCTTCATTACTTAGCTACACAAGGAGATTGACAGTGAAGAATGAAAGGAAGACTTTTCCATTAAGAAAGGAAGTCTGCAATCCTCTTTACTTAGTTTACCACTTATTTCTTTAAAATCTGGTAAATTGTCTAAAAAATATGTCTCTCTTTATCATTAGAGTTTTTTTATACTGGGCTTTTTTTTTCCTTTAATGCATGTTTGGTCATTTTTTCCATTTATTAAGTGTCAAAGTATCTCCGCATCTTGATGTCAAACCTGTTTATGTTTAACATTTACGCATAAAATTGTGCATCTAGGCAGACAAACCTTTGAATATATTGTCAAAGTTCATGCAGTTTTTCCCATTCCAAGGAAAAAAAACCTCTAAATCTTATATTTTTATCGAATTTCTAATTAACACCTATACACTTGAATTTGTTTCCAGTAATAAAACATGTTTTTTAATTCGAGTAGATGTTTAATGCAGGTAGGTTTAGAGCAGGAGTGGTTTAGTTGCAGCAATGGGCATCAAGGGGTAAAATAAAATTAAATTATGTGATATAAGACGCGATTACTAAAAAGGCAACCTTTTATTGAGATGAATTTGACTTGGTTTATTTATTTGCTTATTTTTTAAAGAAAATACATTCTAAACATGAACATTTTCAATAGTAAAAGACTGATTTTTAGTCTTTTTACAGTTGCACCAAATGTTTTGGTTGTTTCAAGTAAAAAATATTCTGTTTGTGAAGTATTTCTGAAATATTTCTCAAATCAATCTACATCAGGGATATATATTTGATATTCGATCCTAAGCTGTTGTATCTCATATAAAATAAAACAAGTAGAAATTGTCAATGAAGACTCTCATTCATCCAGGTTGATTCCATCATAGTAGTAGGTTTAAAGTTTGTCATCTGGACTTAGTTTTTTAAAGTTGAAGACGTTTCACCTCTTATCCAAAAGGCAGAATTGACAAAACCTTTTGGATAAGAGGTGAAACGTCTTCAACTTAAAAAAAGTAGGTCCAGATGAAAGCCCCTAAACCTACTATGAAGTAGAATTTGGACAAATATGTTAAAAGCACATTATTGCTGGTCCACGTCTTTGACCAGCAAACTGTGATTCTGATTTGCAATTCTTTCACAGAAACTTGTTTCCTGGAAAAGACACTAAGACAAGACATACTATTAATTAGACCAAGGACATCTCATCTAATAAGAGAAGGGTGATGATGCCAGAAAGACAGAGACTCAGTAACTTACAGTTCAGCCAGCTTCCACAAAGACTGAAATGTGTTTTCAGGAACTCTTCTAATCTTGTTGTCCATCAGTAATCTGTTCAAGACAAAAGTGTTACCAGACATTGTGTAAAATGTTGCAAACTGTCAGTTCTTTGTGTCATGTGATAAGATTCAGTCTGGACAACAATAAACCTCCCGTCAACAGCCATCACTTTAAGATCTCAAAATTTCATGTGGGTCACCTGTATACAAGTTCATCTATTTTTGGCCCACAGACAGCAAATATCCACCCATACTGGCAGTTGTAACTATTACCCGGTTTCTGAGGTGACCTTGGCTACAAAGAAACCTGTTAACTGGTTTGAGTTGAGAGTTGGGGATGAGTGTTGAGTGTTGAGCAGGTTCTGCATAAATGCAATAGTGGATTTCCCTGGCAGAGATCTACCTGCAGGAAACCAGATTTCCCTAATCCCCCGAAAAGCTACAAAAAAACAAAACAGGGATCAGGTGAATATTTACATTTAATTAACTGCTTTAGTTTTGAAAGTTGGTGATCAAACAGGTTTAAGCGGCAATTGCAAGTTTAGGCATTATCTGGTAGTTGCAGCCACTTTTCTCAAGTGACCAAGCCTATTTATTTAATATCTAAACTGAAAACTTTGATTTTCATGATCAGAAAGCAGGATCAGGGAAATGAGATTTTCCCCAGGTAAATCAGCTTTTTTAAAATAATGTTTATGTTTAGGCCTAAATGTTTTTTATTTAGCTAGTCAGTACTTTTTGGGCCTCTATGGGTTTTTCTTTTCTTTTTTTAGAGGAGGTTGTATTTGCCTCCACAATTTTGGTTCTAATATACTGACGTTTATTGATGTATGGTGACTTTATCAGTAGCTTTGAATAAACTAGAAAATCTTTACTACAAATTTTCATTGGAGAATAGCAGTCGAGGCCTTGAGAATTCAAAGATGGGTGATCCTATAATTTGAATCAATAATGTCAAATTAAAAACAGCTTCTTTTGGAATTTACAGTCTAAGGGAACTCCAAGTAGAAACCATTGAAAAACTCACCCGGAGCCAAATAATAAGTGCCCAAAATTTTTTGGCTATGTGTAGCCCCCAAAGCTGAGTAAAGCCACACAGAGCCCAGAGTTAAACAGCTTAACAGTGTCATAAAACATGTATATGGCTGCGTTCAATAAAAACTGCGTCTCTGTAATTTATTCCTCTCTTTGGAACTGCTGTAAAAGGGATGAAATATTTTAACACAGGTCGTTTGGATCGTAAAGGCATGAAGTAACCACGACATGACAGCAGGCTACCAGATGTGAGTGACATCATGGTTTTGTGTGTCTAAATTTGAAACCACCAGAAACCGCCGATCAAAACTCAACGTGAGGCCTTTCAAACAGCAGCTGAGAAGCTATGGGTCACAGTATTTTGCACCTATCTGAGTAAAAATTCAAAGAAAATGGAATAAGTTGTTTTTTTTCCAAGTGATTTTTAGTGTTATTTATGATCTACTTTCTGTTTTTAAAATGTTATTTGGTAATTTTCTCCTTTTTAAGGGATCAATGAAGTTGGTAACACTTTATATTAGGATTCCTTAACAAGCTTTGTTAACGCATTAACAAGCATCATAATAGAATTTTTAGGGTGTTAGTAAGACATTTATTAGTACAATAAGTCTAATAAGGTTAATTAAATTACTTAGATAACATAATTACACGCGTGATTATTGGGATGTTTTAAGATGCTAATGACACATCTGTTAGGCATTATAGATGCCTAACAGATGTGTCCGTGTTAATAAGCTTAATAAGATTTATTAACAACCTTTGTTAACAAATTAAGAAGTATTATTATTGTTTGGGGTTCTAGTAAGACATTTATTAGCATTATAGATGTCTCACACAAGACTAAGTGTTAATAAGCTTAATAAGTTTTATTAACTAACTTAACAAATTAATAGGCTTTATTAATGTGTCAGATGCTAGTAAGATGTTTATTAGCATTATAGATGTCTTGCAAATACCTGAAAGTGTTAATAAGATTCATTAGCATCTAAAGTCAGACCATTGTCTTCAAAGTCCATATTACTAAACTGCTTATAAGCTTAACAAATGTATTAATGAACTTTGTTAACAGTTTATTAATTGTTTTGCAGCACCTCAACTAAAGTAACAATGGTTTTTACCACAAACAACCACAAAGCATAAAGCTTGTAAAAAAGTACTTTATAACATTAAAACAGACTAAACATACACAAATCGTTCTGTAAAAGATATATAATAATTTAATTCAGACAAATTAAAAAAATAAAACAACAACATAGGGACCAGTGTCTGACGAGGCTAGCATCATAGCTAATAAGAATAAAGTATTAGCAAACTATCCTGAGTGAAACATTCATTGCAAATCCCTTCACCAGGAGACAGTTCGCTGGATTCAATGCCAACTGCCTTCAACCACTGTTGCCTTGCTTCTAAGTCCACTGGAAAGTTGCAGAAGCCAGTAATTTTTGACGACCGATGGCAATAAACCTACAGGAGCCATGCTACATTTCAACATACTACAATCTTAATATAAAGTGTTACCATTAAGTTCTATTCTATTTTATTCTATTCTATAAAACAAACCTTTTTGCAGGCTCATTTTCTTAAAATTTCTTACATCTGACCCCAAATATATTCATGTTATCCATTAATTAATCTACTATCTGTAAAAGGAGGAATCTTTCTTACATGTAGCCCCATTGAAGCACATATTCAATAGAAATATGAATCTTTCTCTGTGAGATCAAAATAAAATATCCTAATCTCCCTGTTTTATGATCCACTTTTCTGCTTCTGAATACGATTTCACTCCAGTTTGACAGATTATGTCTGATTATCCGCCGTCATTGTTGCTCTGGGGCTTGAGTTTCTCTAACAGGCCCCTTAGGATGAAGATGTCTGTTATTTTTCAAAAACGTTCGCAGCAGAGCTCCACAGGCTGTGGTTTTGACATGGAAAACACTCTGGTGAATTTCAGGGGCAAATACATCTACAAGTATAAGAAAATAGGACAGTTGTTTGTTACACGTGACCGCATGAGTAAAGGAAAGAAAATTACAGCGGGAACGTAAGGAAACAGAAGGAAAGTAAATTCATATTAGCATAAATCATTATTTAAAAGAGCATACTCACAAAACTTCGAGTTTGCTGCATGTCTTTAGGATGGAATAGTTAAGAGTCTCAATGTGATTTCCCTCCAGATCCCTGGCAGCCCAAAAAGAAAAAGAAAAAGGCGTACTGAGACATTGACACACAATTTGTCCTATTGATCTGAACCAGATTACCTTGAACCAGATTAGTAGATCATTTGCTGTAAATCCTTAAAACATTTAAATTTGCTAGAAGCTAAGTGCTAGAAAAACCATAATATACCCTGATACTTAACCCTTTAGACCCTGACACATTCAAGAGGAACAAACAACACCAAATCTGCTCCAATTAAAATTAGATATATTTTTTTAAAGTTGACCAAAAATTGGATATTTGGTAGTTAAATTCACTTTGTGCAAAGACATTAACACGCCCACTTAACAGGACAAAGCTATGAGCCGAAATAAAAGCTTTTATGACAGTGTGGCCCATAGTGTTTCAGTCCGTGAGTGTTTTGGTCTGTTTGTAATTTTGTTCCTTTATTAGTAAATTCTTTGCTCTGTTTGGCTCGTATTTTGGATCAGTCCACCTGCACACCATTAATTAGAGTTTCAAATTGTTCATAAGCTCACAGAATACTACGTTGATGAGACACTCGTCCTTGAGGGAAGACGCCGCTCCTGTGGACACAGAAATACTTTTGGGGATTTTGTGTGTATGAAACCAAACCCCTTCCGTGTAAACAAATATCCTACAAAATATGGAAAAACAAACTCATCCCAGCTTTATTAGTTTATATTTATGAGCCAAAAAAAAAAAAAGGAAACTGACCCACTATTTGGAGGTTTTCTGCACATCTGAGCAGGTTTAGAGAATGTGCTGAGCATTATTGATCGGCTTTGCAAAGAAATGAGCAGCTGTGGTTTGGGAGACTTGTTTCCAATATCAGTTAATCGCTCGATGCCTGAGTTAATTTTAGCTTTAAGAACATTTACTTAGGTTTTTGCCTTCGTGTAGATGCTAAATTAAGGTAATTTTGGAGCCAAAGTGGTTTAATGCAAATTTGTATCCATAGGTGTCAAGAGGTTAAGTGCAGAAACAAGCCAAGACCTTGAAATAAAAATAAAAAAAACGGAAAATTCCTAAAAAACCTCAACAAAAATACTGTGAGCCGTGTAACATTCGTAAAAATAGAAATAAGATTTGAGTGTTAACAGGGGAAATGTAGGCTCTGTTAAAGTGAGTCTTCTTGAACGATCATTAATCTTTTTTCTGATAAAACTGCTTTTCAGATTGAAAGTAGAACAAATTTGCTTTAATTACACATGAAACCACAAGAACACATGTGACATTGTCTGTGTCAGGCTGACAAAAGTCTTATGACTGTCTGGTCTGTTTGGTTTGGATGTGTGATTGTTTTTCTTCGAAAACCCACTCCAATGACAAATGTGTTTTGGTGTTTTTAACATGTTCTTGTGGCATTTTTCTCATGATGAAGGATACATGTAAAGAAAATTTAGCTTAAAATTGCATTTCAGAGTATTTCTTTATTCAAGTCATTGTGAATCAGGACCCCCCCCCCCCAAAAAAAAAGTTGCTCGAAAAACATTTGTGACTTTGAAAATACGCTTGACAGGCTACAAGCTCCCTGCTCTGCTCTACTCTGATGCATCCACTTGCAGACAAATAGATCCGTGGACGTCTTTGTTTTCCTCGTCTGAGCGGACATCTGACTCAAAACTGATGTTGCTCACTATTGTTGTTGCAGCGGTAATGTTAGGTTGTGGGTGTGAGGGGCTGTAAGCCAGCAGGATGGAGTGTAAACAGATGGATGTCGGGAAGGAAAGGTGGGCTCACTCCAATGACGTGAGGCAAGTGAGGCACAGCCTTACCTGTCATAATCGTGATAAAATAGAAAAAGGTAAATTAAGTGAATATTATTTCCGCTGTTCTGTGTTAGATATACATTTTCAGTCAACTCAACACGTTTTCCACAGTTTCTGAGGTTAAAATGGCTGAATTCGAGTGTTGCACGATCACAGACGGAGTGGAAACTCCGGGTGAGGCTCTGAAGCGCTGTGCCTCATGTCTGACAGCAGGAACAGAGACGTGCGGTGGAAGCCCTGCTACAGGCCTGCAGAAAAGGCTTTAGGTGAGGAATGCCTCGCCAGCAGGGCGCAGACGTGAGGTGACAGCTGCTTTGTAGCTACACTGCTGCCGTAGAAACAGAACAGAAAGAGGAGACGTCCACATTGAGAGGGAGAAACTCAAATAAACTAAAGGAAAATAAGGAAGACTTTGAAACAGATCATAGAGATTTTTGTGGAGAAGGATCAAAACATGGACTCAAAAAGTAAGGCCAAACATGTTTTTCAATGTTTGTTTTTTAAAAATGACATGGGAGTAAGTGGGAAAAAATGTAAGTTAAATAATTTATTTTTTTATTTTTATGATAATTTTCACAGACAACATTTGATAACTGATTAAAGCACTAGAATTGGAAGTTGGAAAAATACCAGAAATACTTACTGAGGGTCAAAATAAAATGTGTGTTGAACACATCTGTATACTTTAATTTGTTTACACTACATATTAATAATTTATACACAAGAAGAGCGTTCTATCCATGTCTATAAGAAATATTCTCTGTAGGACAAATATTTTCTTGTGTGTATTTTATAAGCTGTTAGCTGATGTTGGATGAATGGTGAAATATTCAGTTCTTTCATTGTAAATCTGACTCCAGAGGAGTCAGTGCCTCACCAGCCATCAACCTCACCGCACATCACTGGCTCACTCCACGCCAACAGTCCTGTCCACAACTCAGTGGTCAATTTCGAATAAATAACTGCAGTTCAGCAGAAACTATGTCCTAGAAAACAACACAGGTTTTTTTTTTAAATTTGGCTAAAAACTTGCATAATTATAATTAAAAGACCACTAGAAAAGACTTCACAAAAGAAGATCTGGGTGAGTCTTTAATGTATTCTTGACTTATGATTACACAAGTTGAGTTTTTGTAATGGGATCTCACTACATGATTAGGAAAATGTTAAAATGCAGTCAAATTATCTTGAAAATATGCTCCTTAAATTGTCAAAAACATCCAAATCTTTGAGTTTGTCCTGTGGTCCTTTAAGATGTTTTCAGCACCCTTTAGTTCTAAAAGGGGGGAATGGGTGATTGTACTATGCCCTATGACCCATAGGGGGTTAAACCTTTAACATCTTGTGCGACATTATGTTTCCACATCTCCACCTCCTTTCTTTTCTGTTTTCTCATAGGAATTCCACCTTTTTTTGCAAACATGCTCACCGAACTTACACTGGATCTTATTTTACATAAATTACATTTAAAATTATCTTTAAAAAAATCAGAAATAATTAAACTTCCTATCTGTTTTATTTCAGTGGTGCAAACATGTTTACACCCTAAAACTTCCTCTTTTAAATTCATTTAAATTTATTCAAGAAAAGACTAATTACAAACAATTAAAAATGTAACTCATGTTGGGTGTTTGGCTAAAAGGACAGGATTTTATGAAGTTGTGAGTACTGAACAGACAAAAAACCGCAAAGCTTTAGAAGGCAAGAGGTCATTATAAGTGTGAAAGTCATCTTTTAGGTGGGCTCTGCTCCTCAGAATCTAAAAATAGCGAGCTGATCTCACCGGTAATGATGACACAGGCTGGAGACTCTCCTCAGGTGAACCAGAACTCGAAATCTAATCCCTGCAGAACCATTTTCCATGTTTGGCTACCTCTCCTATGTTTTTTAAGTGGTTTTTATTTTCACAAAACATAAAAGGCAAACATGTTTATTTGCTTTGACACAAATTGCATGTACTTACAGATAATCCAAGGCTGGCATGTGCTGACAGAAGCTAGGATGAGGGAGCTGCTGCAGGGAAGTGTGCACCATGGATCTGAGGGGAGTCAAAGGACATTTAATAGCAGACATACAGATGAAACTTAGAAAAGCATAAAGATGCCAACAAGTTTACAAGTTCAGCTTGAGCAGAAGCAACAGCAGAAATACTAAGCTTAAAAAAAAGACACAGATCATAGAATTGTCCATTGAAACTCTCATGGATGTGCTTAATAGCACTTGGAAACTTGGACCTGCACTGATGCAGAACATGTATTTTTTGTAATGCAAATTTGAAGCCTAAATCAAATAAATAATGTATTCTCATTAATTTAATTAAAATCTAACTTTAGTTTCTTGCTCACTCTTAATTGATTCCCTAGTATATTCTAATATTGATCTACAAAACATAATAATTAAGATTATTTTAATAAGTTATCAAGTGTCTTTCCAGTTTTACCTTTAACACTGAACAAAGATTTTCATAATATCGACAAAATGTGACTATGCTGTAGAATTAATGACATAAACCAGTATCATTTACAGCCAAATAATGAACTCATTGAAATCCTACATGTGTGTGGACTTGTAAACCACTGTGTGACAAAGTAAATGCACAAATAGCAAAGAAAAAAAAATCCTAAATATATGAAAAGATGAATAAATCTTGAGAACAGTGACGTGTGAGACTTTTCTAACAGGCCACACATTTTTCAGCTTTACTGATTGCCATTGTCTTTGTTTCTGCAAACAAAATTCAGTATTTTTTTTCTTGCAGGCAAACGAAAAATTAAATGTTTGCATTGCTGAGAGAGTTAATCGTATTTAAATACAATAGAAACTTGATTTGAAGCTCTGCTCCCGATCTTCCAAACACCTGCTTTAAACCCTGCAGTCACCACAGCTGCGTCCTATTAGTTCATCACACCCCTCAGTAATTTCACTGTTTCAACTGCATTTGGTCACATCTTGTACCTTGTTAGTTCTGTGAGGTCTTTTCAAATTATGTTTATTTTTGTTTTTATTTTGCTGTTGTTTTTCTTGCTTTTTCCTCTGTTTTTTTTTTTTTTTTTTTCAAATTGATTGATAGAACAACTCTGGAGTCCCCCACAAACCATTCACAATTTTTAAAACACATTCTTAAACATTTACATCTTTAACCAGGTTTTTTCTATCATTCATGCTATAGCCAGGAATTTTGTTTATGTTATTTGTTTACACCAAGCATCATCACATCACAATTTACAAGCGAATCACATATGTTGTAAAGTCTGATCACACTTTAATAAAAGCTGCCATATTTCTGGGGGATGACTTACGAGTTGTTGTGGGTACATATCTAATCCAGAGACATGTTGACCACTAACTATTGCAGTATATACACCACGTGTGTTTTTTTTATTAATTCTAAATATATGTATTTTGCACAGACTTTTAATTTGAAAATCCTTTCAAAACTTTTTGTGATAAATCAGTTTCATCAAATCAAATTTATTTTTGCTTTTGCATTTGCTTCTGCTCAGACATGCATCTTTGATTTGCAACATTTAAAATATATAATCGTAAATTATAGATGCTGGACAATGTAATCACTTACTGACATCGTATTGTTTGCTTACAAACATATTTATGGCTTTTGCGGACAGTTTTATAACCGATCTAATGGAACACCTGCGCTAAACAGCTCAATGGGCGGCACTAAAATCAACTCAGTGGTTCCCTTTTAGCTTTTCTTTGGAGCAAATAAGCAGACATCCTTTAAAAGCCCTCGACACTTCAGGCAGACTTTTCGATTAAGAAATGAGGTGCAGAGTTGAAGTTCTGTCAACTTCTTTTTTTCAATAAATAGCAGGTTTTTCATGGCTTCTTTTGAAAGGGGATTCAAGTTCCTGCTGGCACTTAGAGGTGAGACTGATCTCAGCAATGGTTGGAAAGTTAAGCGACTCTTTGAAACGCCACGCATAGTTGGAAAAACACAGTAATAGAGTAATATTTCCAGCTGAAAGTAGAATTTAGGAGGGACATTTGGGCGACTCATCAGTTCAAAGCAGATAACAGTATTCGATAATAAACTAACCCTGGGAAAAACAGTATCTGACTGAACAGAGTGCAACAGCAAGGTCTGATGATTGAAAGGACAAACGAGTGCTGCTGGCAGGAAACTAAGAAGAATAGGACAAAATTATAATTTAACACTTTGATCAAACTCAATGTAATTCCACTTGAATGACCTTGCCAGACTGTTTAAAAATTACACAAAAAGCTGATTTTCTTCAACTGGGGAGAAGCATTGGAGCAAGAGTAAAGAAAGATTCTGTCGCAGTCAATCTGCATAGTTTGTGTGATAGTCTGGCCTCAGAAGTGGATGCACCTAACGTCTGTATAGTTTTTTGGAGTGCCTCATTTTCTCTGAAAGACATTAATGCCTCAATGTTAACAGGGAGTAACAGAAAAATCCACCCTTCAGTAATCCTTGACCTGAACTTGAACCAATCTAAGATAAAGCCTTGTTGTCTTTGAAACTGGGGTGGCATAAGCACTTATTTTAATTACATGGTTCCAATTTTCAACAAAACGTCATCTGAGGGCGCTTGACCGGAAAAGTTAACTCCTATCAAAGTCCAATTACCAGCTCAGTTCCACTTTAATGTACAATCACCTCACATTTGCTGTATCTCTAGGATTAGAAAAGGATGTGGCAGGTTTTAATGATTTCAACCTCAGAGACTTTTTTTATTACATCCTTTTTTTTTTATATATCTTTAACCTTATTTAATGTTTGATCTTGACACCACAGCCTGCGGGGATCCTCTTTTCTGCATATTCTATCACACAGTTTTATAAATCTAGTTTGCTTTTATTAATATTATATGTTATACTTTCTTTAATCTGAGGAGAACAGAACCAGATTCCTAATTTTTTTCATGTTTGTGGCATTAAACTTAGTTTTGATAGTTTGAGGATAAACTAAAACCAAAACCGGTCAAACTCACTCATAAGTCAAAAAAGTACAGCATTAATGTTTCTTCTGTTTTTAACTTTTGGTAAAAGTAAAAAAAAAAGATTTTTCATGGTTAATGGAACAGTTAAAAGGGTCAAAATTAAGATGACTGACAAATGTTAACCTGTGAAAACTAGCTTTTCACTTAGCTTTTATCTGCCTATACTCCAGCTATGGAAAATGTTAAAAATGCAGCAATTTTTATCAAATTGGGTAAAATGTTCCCCTTTTATTCCAGTGCGTTGCTGGGTTAAAAATATTTTTTTAAATCTATGGAATAAGTTTTCACATTTTTTTCCCAGTATTTAAAAGCTGAGCTATATTTACAGTTAGCTTTACTTAAAAACCAAAACTATAAATCATTAGTAGCAAAATAAAAAGGAAGTAATTAACAACTTACAGGTACATTAGAGAATGGAGTCCAATAAAGGTGTCCGGGGACAAGCCACCCAAAGGATTATGATCCAACATTCTAGCACATGAAAAGAGACATTTATTCAGTATACAGTGATGGGTATTGCTGTATAGAATACAGATATAGGAATATCAAATCTTGTATTTGAGTAAAAAGTAAATTCATAAATGGACAACAGAAGTGAATGAATTTAGCAGATTTTATGCAAAGACATTAGAAAACAAGTATTAATTAATGCAAACCAATAGATTTGTGGCCTTTTTTTTTTTTTTACTTTTTAGGAAACTTTTCTTCATATTACATTTTCTTAAAATAAATAAATAAATACATAAATCCAACTCCATCTGCACAGCTGTATATAATTTAGGAGTTGGCACTCACATTTCAGCGCTTCTATGTTTTTCCTGTTTAATACTGTCGGAGGTTGTTGCTCTTAAGAGCTTTTTAACACATGCCGGAAGAGGGAACTACAGATGTGTTCTTAAAAATAGCTTTGGTTTCCCAAACTTTGAAACTTGATGAATAATACATCACACAACTGCATATGAGCCACTTCCAGTATGAATGCGATTCTCCCACCACACATGGATACGTGCATTAACCCCCTTAGTTCCTTGAAGTCAGTTTGTCTGCATGCGTCTATATGCGAGTGTGTGTTTCTGTCGTGCACAACTTTGTTTGTGGTACTCACAGCCACTCCAGCTGATTCAGATCCCTGAATACACCGGGGCTAAGCGAAGATATTAAGTTCTCACTGAGAAACCTATCGGACAAAAGTAATAAACAGAGAGAAGAGTTATCGCAAGCGTTCAGTCCTCGTATTTCGTTCATTTTATTTCCTTCTCAGAGAAAAATAAAGACATCTCACAGAGCAGACGGTTGACAATAAAAGCAGCAAACACAGACTTAGACAAAATTTCCACTTGCAGTCCTTCAATAAACCTTTCAGAGACAAGGCCAAACAAAAACGCTTTTAGCCCATCCTCCTGCAAAACACACTGAACCAAACAGTTCCTGCTTGCTCCAGTAAATCTGACATTCAGACAATAAAAAGGGGGTTTGAGAAAAACAAGATCTTCACTCTTAAAATATGCAGAGAATCTTTTTCCATACCTCTGTGTGTTCATCTGAATCAAACATTCACGTCTTGCTTTGTCTAAAAATAAAAATACCACAAACTTAGATTTTTTGGTGTACAAGTGACCAGATTATGTGTTTACACTCAGCTTTGACGTGAAGCAGGAAATAGTCAAAGTTCAGTGGAAGTCCTAGACAGGCACTAGAACAAAAAACTAATTAAATAAGCCTTTAACTTTATTATTTCCCCGGTTAATTAAACATAAATAAATCTACAACACTGTTCAGGCACATATTCATCCTAAAATTTACTTAAAAAGAAAATCCCTGAAGAAAATTGGAATTATTAGTTCTAACTCTGATGTGTTAGGATTCTTAAAGACCCACTCCGAGGAAAATTGTGTTTTAGTTTTTTTCAGCACGTTCTTATGGCTTTTTTCTGATGATAGAGGAGAAATCTAAAGAAAATTAGGTTAAAATAGCATTTCCACGTATGTCTTTAGGAGCAACAGGAGCAACAAAAAAAGGATGTTTGAAGCTAATTAGTGACGTAGAAAATAAGCTGGGCGGGCAACAAGCTCTCTGCTCCTCTTCACTCTGATGCATCCAATTGTACGTCTTTCTTTTCTTCGTCTGAGCTGGTCTTTGGCTTTAAACTGTTCGGCTGGGTTGCTCCAATATTGCTCGCCATTTTTGTTGCTCCTGTATTGTTAGGCTGGGTGTGTGATGGGCTGTAAGCTTGCAGCAGCGTCTGTCAACAGATAGATGACGGGAAGTGTGAGAATGCCTTCTCTGTGCCACAACTCAGAGGCATATTTCTAATGAACTACTGCCACTCTGCAGAAACTGTGCTTGAGAAACGTTACAGGTTTTTCTATTTGGCGAAGAACGGCATAGTTATAGGCTAAACACCTGGCCACAGGGAACGCCTTTTTTAATAGATTAAAAGATGATCGGAGTGGGACTTTAAGGGACTGCCAAATCTAGGCCAAAAAGCACTTTTTGGAGCTAGAGTTTATAGTGTATTCAGACTGAGAAAATCCTTTTTTCCCCGATCGAGTCTGCTTAATTTTTTTCAGAATCGAGTCCCAAATCTTGCATTTGGTCCGTATTCAGACTGCCATCAAGCATGATAAACAAAACCACCTGACTAAAGATCTCTTCAGTCAATCAATCAATCACTCAAACTTTTTTATAAAGCATCTTTCATATAAAAGCACCACACAAAGTGCTTTACATTAAAGCAAAACAAAATAATATAAAAACAAGCAGGAAAATTAAAATAATAATAAATAAATAAATAAATAATAGGGCCCCCCTCCCCGTACCTACACACAGCCAATGAGAAATAATGAAATAAGAAATAGGCTGAGCACGAAAACAAGATGTTGGAAACGCTAATAATTGGAACCTCCCTCTCTGTGAACAGCCGCACAACCAGCTAAATGCAGCATCACAGGCGGGGACCGCCCCACCACATTTAAGCGGGGGTGCAGGTCCCCATCTAGAGCTGCAGCGGCTGAACAGCAGCCGACCCAGAGGGAGAGGATCCAACTGAGGAAGCACCGGAAATAAAACTGAAAATAAAAATGAGAATGAAAAAGTAAACATAATGATAAAGGCAATAAACAATAAAACATTGTAATAGGGTGAATTAAGACAACGCACCGGTCAGGAACTATGAGGACGGGTCCAAACAGCAAGAGAAGGATGGACGTGCTGCACTTTACTATTCTTATAAGGACAGTTAACTTATTGAAACTTTATATTTCAATAGTTTTGATTGTGGTGAACACTTTTCACGTGTTACTTTGGTACGGCAGAGGCGTGCTGCAAGGCGGTTACTGTCAAGGAGACGTGCCGTGTGTGCTTTAACTCAGAGGATGCTAGCAACTGCAGTGCTGAGGAGACGTCAGGTACGAAGCTAGGCTGATAAGTGTTTATGACATATAGACTGTCGGGAAAACAGTGTAAGAAGCAAAGTGTGTGGCGTCAAAATTTGTTTTAATGAGCCTGCATTCATCTGACCACATTTCAATGAGTTGCTGTGTCTCATCATTGAGGTGTCATGGCATTGTTTTAATAGAATTCTGTTAAAGAAACTACTATCGTTTTAGCATGGTGCATAAAGAGACACAGAAAAGCACGTACGAAGCGTTTTTCAGATATGTTAAAATAAACTTTCTAACAAATAAGTTGTTGGTCTGTTTTTTCAGTTTGATAGCACAACAAACCTTTAGCATTTTCCCACAGCTTCTCTGTTGTTTCATTCAGAATCTCAGAGCGAACCGAAGCTCAGTCCGATTGGAAACGAACCGAGACCACCTCGAAAGATGGGTCAGAGAGCGGTTCCAGGTCTGCTTGGGTGTATTCAGACTGAAAATGAGTTCCGGATTATCGGGGAAAACAAACTGTGGTTCACTTAAAGCGAACCCAATATGTTCAGTCTAAATACACCCTAAGATTTAACATCTTTATTATTGTGTTCTCTACTTTAATTTGAAAATAAAGAGGTTGAACTGAAAACCCAGAAGAATGCAGCTTAAGGTTTACTGCTCACAACTCTTACGTGTCCATATGAAAAAAAACTCCCGCTCCACATAAAAGACAAGGAAAATCAATGAGGTTTCGTATTATTAAATGTATAAAAATACTTACAGCTTCTTCAGACTGTGCAGGCCACTGAATGCATGCTTAGACACAAACTGGAGGCTGTTGTTTTGAAGAAATCTGTGAATGGAAAAACAACAGTGTTGTTCCTACTTGCAAAACTGCAGGCCTAAAGTTAGTGATCCCTTGTGGCAATTTATCCTTGACAAGAGCAGAATGCCGAAAATGATTATAGCACTTCTGTCACAGTGCCATGAAATTTTTCCTTCCTCTTTTTTACACCACAGTAGGAATGAGAGGAAATCCCTTGGAACAGTACACCTCTTTTTTTGACATGAAATTTTAAACTACAAGTACAAAGCAGTTTTCCACTGACTTACCAAGTAGAAAATCGTGTTTTTTTGGGTACTTATTAAAAGATTTATTTTAATGATAAAGAACGGATGGCTTTATTTTTGGAGTCTTAAAGCAGGAAGTGTTTACGAGTTGTGCCAATGACATTAGAGCAAAAGCACTGATGGCATTTTCAGCCGTGTGATGTGTCTTAACTGTTGTTTCCACTATAAAAATGGAGCACAATGAACAAAGAGATCCAGAGTCTCGAGGACAATTCCTGCTTCTTACACGTCTGGTACAAATGCCACGTTTTCTATGACTAATTGGGGAAATGCAGACATATGCTAAACAATTTCTAACCAGCGATTATGAAAGTCCCACCATCATCCTGTAAAATCTGATTACCAGCCAGCTGGGGAGAACAGCGCTCCTGTTGCTCTCTTTAATTGATTGAACAGGACTTAGAGAGGTGTTAAGGGAGTTTGTGGGAAGTACTCCGTAGTAGTTTTTATTTTGAACATATATAGTGTTGCTAGAGGTCTCTTATTTTGAAGGTTTGATAGTAGATTTAGGGTCACTCACAATGGCAGCCACGATTAAGAACATAAATTTTTATTTGGGATCTGCAAAATCTAAAACATTTCACAGGCCACACAGAAAATTTCTAATTCGAAAGTACCGGTAACTTTATTGTGACTAAAGGTTTAATGTGGAAGAGTTTTATGAACAAACTAGATACCACACACAAGTTTTTCTTTCCCCAGCAGATACAATATTAGCCAATCTGTCCTCATCTGACTGGTTTGCTAACAAGTTCCAATACAAGGAAAGGTTAGTCATGCTTGTTTGAATTGGATTTTAAAAAGAAGAGGAGAAAAGAAAGTATTGATGTTCAGGGTTAACATTCATATTTGGAACACATTTTGATGGCCAAAATACAAAACCTTCTAATTAAAAAAAATCCTTTTTCAGGAAGCTAGAAAATCGGGTTTGAAATATTCAGGCAATTCTGATAAGAGGTTTTTGTCTTGTGACCTTTCTGTCATAAAAAGGGCAGAATTTGTCTTGCAGATTCACTTAATATGTGGATTTAGCATTGTTCTCCCCATTTAATGTAAAAACTCAAAATATCAACATTTGCACCTAGGGCGGTTTGTATTTTGGCTATTGATTTGTTGGGGGCTTTGGAGCACATAACTGTAAGTGGTGCTTTGCAAAAGTCACCCCAGAATTTCACATGAGTAATTGGTTTTAATGTCTTGGATATGTGTTGCAGAATAAAATATCCCCCCTACCAGTACAGAAGAACGACAATACTTACAATCTCTCGAGGGCGTTGTACTCCGAAAAAACAAAATCAGGCAGTCTTTGGATTTTATTGTTCTTAAGAGACCTGAAACAAATGAAGATATCAGTCAGAAAATATAATTGAGTATTTTGCTTGTACAGGATTTAAAAAAATATATAGGCTACAGGTTAACCCCTTGACACCTGACTTTAATTCCACCTACAGATATGAACAATTCACTCATGTTTTTACTTTCAAGTAGATGTTAAATAAATGGTACGTTTGCAGCAAAAGTGGATTGATGCATATATTTCCAGCAATAGGGGTCAAGAGGTTAAAAAAAGAAAATCAACTGTTCAGAATGGAATTGGTCTTTAAATAAAAAAAATAATCTAAATCTAAACATTCAAAACATTTGATAGTCATCATATCCAAAAATTCCTTTTACATTAAAACAATTATTTTAAATGTTGAGGCCAAAAATGTTTTTCATTTTTTTTCTAAACATAACAACATAAGACGGTACTTTGCCTGTCCGTCCTGGGAGAAGATCCCTCCTTCATTTTTTTCGGAATCTGTTTTTTTGGGAGTTTTTCCTTACCGAGAAGGAGGGTCAAAGGGCAGGGATGCCCAATTTAGCTTCGTCTGTTTAGTTTCGTTTAGCTTCATGTTCATTATGATTTCATGTTTATTATACAATTACCGAAGCCCACTGAAGCGACTTTTGTTGTAATATTTGGGCTATATAAATAAAATTGAAATTGAATTATTATTTGTATTAATGCAAGCTCCACTGTTGGTCTATTTAAATCACAAGTGTGAAAATCCACTTGAAACTTGGAAAGTGGATAATAAATAACTGATTGCATGGTGTTTAACACTTTTGAAATGATTTCCTTGACATGTTAAAGAAATGAAAACAAATCCCCATCAGACCTTCATGGATTTCAAACATGGTAGACATGTTTCATCAAAAAAACCTAAAGCTCTCTAACCCCTAAAAATATTAGGATTGAATAAAAAACTGTGCTTCTTTAACAGGTTTTTGTGAAGCTAAGATCACATACACTCATGGTCTGCATTTATAAATACCATATTAAAACATAGAACTTTAATAATTTTATAAACGTTCTACTAAACAAACGGAAAAACATTCGTCATCCATCACAAAGCAGACACAAAGACACCCACAAAAGAGCTAAAATGTGTCTAAATGAAGCTGAAATGAAAGACTTTTTTCCCCAAGAAACAAAATGAATTCAATCTCTGAAGAATTGTGCACAGACAAACAGATTAAGGAGAGCCTACGTCTGTTAGCAGCAGCTATTGAAATGATAAAAACTGGTGGGGGTAGATGAGAATTGGAACAAATCTACAGCTTTCACACCATAAATAGTTTCTCTTTGGAGAAACCACGAAGGAAAAAAAACAGATAAAAAAACAAATTTAAAAGAAGGTCAGAAATAGTAAAAATGCTACAAAAATAATAAAAGAATAAATTTACATTATTTTCAGAAAATGATAACCCTCAATATTTATTGCTCCAAAATTCAAAATACATTCATTTTTTTGGATTAACCAGACCATAAAATTGCTGCAGATTATAAAATGCACTGTTTTGAAAGAAACAGGCACTTACTTTTTTTTAAATAAAAAGCAAGTAAAACCATTTCAAGTCATTTTTGAAGCAAATGTACTATATATATATATATATATATATATATATATATATGTATGTGTGTGTGTGTGTGTGTGTGTGTGTGTGTTTGTGTAGGTGTGTGTGTAAATCTGTGTAAGAAATAAAAGACAGACTGCTTTTATCTTCTGTATCAGTATGAGAAAGAAGTCATGCTGTTCCTGTTGAGGTACTTTTTTTTCTGCACAGCTGGTATTTCTCTGATCTTGAATCATCATTTTTTAGACAATAGGAACACAAAGAAAACTAAGTCCTTGTCATGACAGTTTATATCTGGATTTGGATAATTCCTCGTTTGATTCTCACTGGATCTTCTGGTGCATTTGCTCTGGAAAGTGTTTCTTCATTTGATTCTGTCTTTTTTTTTCTTTTCAACTGTAACCCATCTTTGAGACTAAGACAATTAGAAAATCTTGATTGAGCCCCTCACCAATAAAAAGAATCCAGTTGAACCTTTATGTGTCCATTTTAAATTATGGATAATAATCGATCAAATCTTTTTAAGAAGAAATCCAACTGTGTTTTTCCTATCCTAACATAAAGACATTTATAAGGTTGGAAGAATTTTTACAGCTATTTTGTGTGCATGAAATGAACAGAAATACTCGCCTAAGCTTCACAAAATGTCTTGACAGCTGTCGGTTAATTACGTTTTTCCAGTCAGTTGCAATTTTGACTTCCTTGTCAACTAAACAACACAGACATGTAAACAACATTCAAGCTATGATGACAAAGCCATCAAAGCATGAAAGCGCAGCCAATGCCACTCACTTTCAGCATGTCCCCTTGCTTTAGCAGAGAGATGTGAGCAATTATTAATCCTTGTTAGCAAAAAATCAACTCCGCACAACCCTATTATAGTTCTCTTTGGCTCCGTTGGCATGAGGCATGAGGCATCGCGCATGATCTGAAAATGCCCACCAGCCTTCCTCTCTTTCATCAAGCCTAGATTTGTTTGCTTCCAACACTTGTTTGTTTGTGCTATTTTGACGTGGAGTCTCCCAAATGTATTTGGGTCCATCGGCATGAAGGCCCTTTGTCAGGGTTTTTAGAAAATTGTTCCAAACACAGACATGCTGGAGGGAGAAAGACTCAGAGACAGATGGAGCATTATGATATCAGATAAGAGGAAACTGTAAAAACCTGTAGTTACTTGTTAATGTTGGTGTCTAAACAACTTCAGTTCAGAAACACCTTCTCACATTTTTTTCTTCTTCTCTAGAACTATCTTAAAACTACGACGGAGTTTTAGGGCCACCAAAAAAAAAAAAAAAAAAACTTGTAAAATTACGAGATTTTAATTCGTAAATTTATGAAAAAAAACTTGTAAATTTACGAGATTAAAGTCATAGTGAGCATGTAACAGAGCAGCAGCAGGTGAACGCCGCGCAGCAGCAAAGCAGACCCACTAAACTTAGTTGATCAAGTGAGCTGAATGTTTATTGATAACGTTCCAAAGCTCATTTGTTTGATTTACAATTTATTAATGTTTTATTTATTTATGGGTGGTTTCCAGGATCTCTGCAGCCCAATGAAGCCGTTGGTATCCCTGCAGCTGTCCACTTCAATCCTTTTTGTCCGCCAAAGACCAGATCTCTACGTCTGAGGAGGAGCACTTTTTGGCATTTTCAACGTTCTAATGCTATTATATTTTTATTCCTCTTTATTGTTTTATGTAGAAACGGGACGTTTCATCTGGAGGAGGGGGCGTATGTAACACTGTTTACTTCCGCATTGATGTTCTGATGACAGGTTGATGATGTAAGTTGACAAATCAACTTCAGGTTATGTGAATGAAAAGGACAATTAAGGCTGCAGCGATCCTTTACACCCAAACGTGTCTCTAAGCTCCTTATTTTGCAGATGAAACTCTGCTTTACCGACACCGAACCCCAGAAAGCCGGCTCCACTGAAAATAATCTGATTTGAAGTCGCCAAAAGGTTTAGAATCTCTTTGTTTTTTAAACAGATCCGGGAATAAAGCTTCATAAAAGGCTCCACACATTTCATCTTCTAGCTAGGCTCCGAGGAACAGCAAACTTTGGTGTTTCCTCTTTAATCCATGACTTTTTTCTCGTAAATTTAGTAGATTTCAACTCGTAAATTTATGAGATATAAATTTACGAGTTTTATCTCATAAATTTACGAGATAAAAGTTGTAATTAAAATTTTTGTTTTTTATAAACTGGTCCCAAAACTCCGTCGTACTACTTCATCCATCTCTAACTTTTCAAATATTTTGTTGAACTGTACCAATTCTTTGTCGAGTTTTTGCATCAGTATGGCGTGGATTAGGCCTGCACAATATACATAAATTTATCGTTATCGCAATATCCAGCTCTGCAATATGCATATCGCAAAAGACGGCGAATATCGCAATAAATCGCAAACCCAAAATGTGTTAAAACAATCTTCTAGCAGCTTGAAGCATTTAACGAATCAAATAAATCCCTTTATGCTTTGACCAATCAGATGGACGCCTTCCCATTGTTGACCAATCAGATGGAGGCCTATTATGTTAACCCTGGTCCTGAAGAGCCTCAACCATGCCTGTTTTCCAGCTCTCCTTAACCAGCTCGCTGTTGATTGGCTGACTCAAGTGATTTCACATCCTGATTGACTGAACACACCTGATTTTGGTTATCATTATCGAGCAGTCTAGGGAGAATTGGAAAACAGACAGGGTTGAGGCTCTTCAGGACCAGGGTTAGCCACCCTGACGTTTGTCCCCCATGTCGATGAGGGTCATTTGGAGTATAATTTTTAAACTGTTGCAACGAAATGGGAATGATGTTTTTGTTTATTTTTCTATTTGTTTATTTACCGCAAATTTATCGTTATCGCAATATTGATCACTAATATCGCATATCGCAAGACATAGTTTCTGAAGAGCTGCAGTAGTTCTTTAGAAATTTGCCTCTGAGTAGTTGACTGACTCTTACTGTTGGCACAGAACAACTTCGCCCACCTTTTTCCATCACCCATCTGCTTACACTCCCACCAGCTAACATCTTCTCCTCATACCTCCAACCTAACATTACCAGTGCAACAAAAATTGCAAGCAACGTTGGAGCTATCCAGTCGTACAGTTTGGAGCCAGATGTCAGCTTGGACGAGGAAAACAAAGACGTGCAGTGGAGCAGAGCAGGGAGCTTTTGGCCAGAGTATTTACTTCATAACAAATAAATTCTTATTCAAAACAGCTATTTTTTAAAAATCATTTGAATAAAGACTTAGAACTGTAATTTTAACCTTAAACCTTCCTTATATATGTCCTCTGTTAAAAACACAATTTTCATTGAGTGGCTCTTTAAGGGTTTGGTCTTGAAAAACTTTGGAAAACTGTCTTTCAGGCTCAACCTGGCATTTCTATTTCATCCTGGGGGGTCTGGTTAAATACGTGGAATGCTTTAATTCTGTGAAGATGGCTTGTGCGGGTCACTGGACCACAGTACATTCAGCTGCAAACATATCTGCTGAAATGGTGATTGAACAGACACTCTCTGCTTGTCTTATTAGTTCAGCCTCTTTTACTTGAATTGTTCTTGGCTCATCTTTACTAAAAATTCCATGTCTGCAGGTGTTTTCCTAACATTTTGATCTGCTCAACCTCTTCCCTGGAGTGTAGAGAATTTCACACACAGGCACTTTGTAAAAGCCATTAAACAGCACACAACTGATTACTTTGGAAACAACATGCAAGTGTACTATTACTATCTCCTCTTTGTTCTACCTCAGAGGAATTCTGTTGTCCTAATTTGGCCACAGAAGTCTGATAGGTTTATGGTTTCCAACACTGATCCTCCAGTAACTGTACTGGTTTGATCTGCCTCAGGTTTCTCCTGACCTTATTTTTCATTTTATTTATTTATATATTTATAATAGTGATGTATTTCTTGTACTTACAGCATAGTAGAAGCAGCACCAAATGACAGTAGCCCTCATGAGGTTGAGGCTTAAATGATTGAATAATCTTGGTTCTTAGAAATCTTTTGACAATTTGAAATGCTAAAGTCAGATTTCAAAATGTGAAGGAATAATTGGCTTAACTGTTTACACATTAAACCCAACTGTGGCCAATTCTCTAATTTACCCATATGAATGTGCAACAGATAGATAAATATGTGTTTTTTTAAAGATTCAAGCACACCACCAATTTTATTTCTAAGTAATTGCTCTAATTAAATACCACAGCTAAAACTCTCCATAGGCCCTCTTAGTGTGGATGGTTTCTGCTCTTTATTTTAGGTTAAGACAATTCTTGCACCCAACAATTGGGCTTTTTAATAATTACTTCTTCTGTCTTTAGTTCGTTATACATTAAAAAACAGGGTTTGTCTTCTCTAAAGAAGAAAAGCAATGGGTGCTGCAGCAGTCTGGTGAAAGTTCAACCATTATTAAAAAATGAAATGCTGAACTATGTCATTTCCTTCATAATGGCGCCAAAGTTAAAATAAGCTGTACAGAAAACGGAAGTGTTGGGTTATGGGCGTTAAAGCAATTGATCAAGCTGTGGAAAATTGTGAGAGGTTGAATTTTCCACACAGTACTTTAGTTGTTTGTCTCAGTTTTAGTTTGATGAAGGGTTTGGGGTTTACCAGAACCCAATTTCATCTCACTTTTTAATGGAAAATACGAGAATTAATAGTTTTTAAATTTGCAAAATACATCTTCACTTAAGCTTTGTCCTAATATGTGCTTCCCTGATATTGATTTTGCCACCAAAAGTCGCTTTTGTCACAAATCCAGAAAAAGACATAGACCCTGAACAAAATTGGATTACATTATGAGTGCTCTATATGGTATCTGCTGTTTTAGGGTTGCTGAAAACAATTTGACACTTGCACAAATTTCTTCCGACTATGGGGGATCCAAGTTCTGCAGCATTCATGAAGGTCGAGCAGTTACCAGGTAGTAGATAGAAGCTTTTATGGATTTAAAAACAAAAACAAAAAACAACACTTTTTTGTCAATATGGTCTACAACAAATTGTGATGTCTAAAATAAAGATGCATGACATTCCAGCTTTTTAACAAATTTGCTATTTTATTAGACTGTTGTACTTGTAAGCTAATCTGATTATCCATCCATGCAATTACTCCCCAAACAGGGTAAGAGGGCAAACAAAAACAGAACAGGCCCTACACAGGTTGCACCGCACATTACAGAAACGAACTTCACATGCACACAAGGACAGGTTTTAATATTCACATCTCATTGTTTCTGGACTGAAGATGAGCTGCCTGGAGAAATTACCGCTAAACAATTCACCACTGTGCAGTGCTTCCACTCAGATTTATGTAAACAGGTAAGAGCCTTTAACTAAAGCTAACAATTATTAATTTCTCCTCCCCTATTCATTTTCAAACTGTTTGCATTCATGTGAATTAAATGGGACACCATCCATATGTCACTACCAAATCTGAGTCCCTGATTGGTCAAAGTTCAGCATGTGTTCAATTATAGGTGGAGCTCAAAAACGGTTGTAAAAACTTTTGTGGCTATTCAAGACTAAGAGAGCTTTAAAAGCAAAAGCCAGAAACGAGCATTTAAGTGCATTTCCATGGTCTTTTCATTGGATGTGGTCCCTTAAACACCCGTTGCTGAGGGCGGTATGAACGTAGCATAAGAGCATAAGAGTACTAATTAAAATGCTTAATGTGGTTCTCCTGGCCGTGAATGAGCTCCGTTTTTTATTTTTTGTTGCACAGGTATAATCCAAAAATAAACCCTTGTAGAATTCAACAAGCTCAACAGTGTGGTCCTGGTGGGTTGAGCCCTTCATCTTTATGAAGACTACTGCCTACCAGCATCAGGCCTGAAAAAGGTGATGAAGTCACTTTTTGGGGTGAGGGATTTTCTGGTTAAGCCCAGGTCTCTGTTGTCTTGCAGCTGTGTGTGTGATACACGTTTGCCTGCAAGTCTATTTTACACTTGAGATGACAAAAAAGAAAAAAGAAGGACATTTTTCAGTGAACCGAAATGTCACCTAAATATAATTGTCTTAGGGGACCTGAAACGATGGAGGACAAATAAAAATCTACCACAGTGGTCACTACAGTCAGAGAAAGAGCTTCAGATGAGATTGTACTATTTAGAATGGAATTCTTTCACATGGTGTTGTAAAGATAAATATATATTCAAGTAAATAAAAATGGTTGTCATTCACTGAAGGAGGTGGAGGGATTTCATCTTGAGAGAAATTCTGTTGCTCCTTCAATGTTAACGCTTAAAAAAGATCCACCCACCAGTCAGGTTCCTTAAAAAGAAAGCCATGTGACCGTGTAAGCCGATTCACACAGCGGTAACAGCAGAAGTCACTTACAGCCACGTAACGTTGGGGGAGAGCACAGGCACTTCCTGAAGGCCGACCTTCACACATTCAACGTCTGTCTGGGTGCAGTCACATCTCTCTGGATACTCCTGTAGGACTGACACACACATGCACACATTGTAAAGAGAATCAAATTACAGTGGCATACAGAAGAATTCATAAAGATGTTTTTTTTTCATTTAAAGAACCAATCCTGATAAAAAAAAATCTTGTTTTTTGTGTTTTTAACATGTTTTTGTGGCATTTTCTCTGATGAAGGACATATTATAGGATAATTAAGATTAAAATTGCATTTGTGAGTATTACTTTATTAAAAACACTGTGTATAAGGGAAAAGATGGACGACTAGATCCATGTACGTCCTCATTTTCCTCATCTGAGCTGGCATCTGTCTCCAAACTATACGTCTGGATAGCTCCAATATTGGTTGCCGTCTTTCTTCCACCAGTAATGTGAGATTGGGGGAGTGAGGGGCTTTCAGTTTGTAGGAAAGTGTGTAAACAGAGAGCTCTCTGCACAAGGGGAATTATGTCCGAAAAAACAACACAGATTTTTTGATTTACCAAAAACGACATAATCATGATAAAAAGACCACTGGGAACACTAAAATTACTTAAAAGATGATTGGAGCAGAGTAGTTCTATCAAAAAATGGTGGTCCTTCATTGAAGCAATGTTATTCTAAAGAAAATATTCCATAGAAAAGAAAGAACAAAAACATATTACAGTCTATTCAAAGTCCGTGTTAATAAACCTTGTTAACTTCAACAACAATTAAGGAAATTAATCCTAAATCCTCATGGCGTGTGTCATTATCAGGAGACGGGGATTTGAAGATGAGCCACGTCCCTGAACTCATCTGCATTGCATGACAGTTGTGAGGACAATTAACCTTTTTATAATTGCTTTTCTGACCCTCCGTTTCAGGTAAGAAAACTAAACAATAAAAGCAAATACTTACAACATTCATTCTGGGTGACTGGTTCAGAGACAACAGGTCTGTTTCTTAGTTTTTCACTGATTAAGTCTGCAAGTCCAATGTTGTCACCTGGAAGAGAAATAAGGAAATTACAGTTATTCCAGGCCGAAAAAACCCTCTGTTGTTGCTCATCTAACCTTAAAAAAATTTGACTTAGCCCAGTAAAAAGGTAATTCTCATGAAAGCAGTGTTTCTATTGGTACTTCTATGAAATTTGGTTGAAATGAAAGCGTTACAGTGTCCGCATTGAACTCCAACCGAATAAAACATAGAAAGCAGATCCTGTTTATTTTCACTGAGTGACTATAAGTCAGTCATTGCAGACATCTAGCAGAAATTGACTTTTTTTTTCATTTTTTGCTGAATCTTTTATGGTTTTCAACTGCAAGTGATCTAAACTTAAAATTGAAGAAAAAAAAAACTTAGCAATTGGGACTCCTCAGAATTGATGTTTGTCTTGGAGCCAGCTGTGATGTGACCTCCTTCCCTACACATCTGCATACGTTTCCTCGCTGTAGTGCTTCTTTTTGGCAACATGAGTGTTTCCCCCCCACTTAATCCAACAACTTTCTAAAAATGGAAATTGGTGGGGGAAAAGTAGAATAAAGTTCAGCAATAGATCCACCATTCTCTAAAAAGTAAAAAAAAACTACTAAAAATGAGTACATTTGAGCTCTGATACAAAAATAAATAGGATAAAATTGACCTTCTTTAGTAATGTCATGAATAATAAGTAAAGCAATAAACATAAAAAAAGCTACATGATAAATAATAAATAGGGTTTCAGGTAAAAAAGTTGGATTTTTTTTTGTTGTCGTTAATGGAAAATTGCTCCTATCTGCCTCCAGTGTTCTTTGGAAGAAATGCAATAGTAGGTATTTCCTGGTTTGATTTCAGTCTGGGCCTGACAGTCATTCAAGGACTCTTGTCAACGGTTCCTTTTTCTTAGGAGGTAACTATTAGACCTCCGTGATAGTTGCAGATTTGTAAGATTTGAATTTTTCAGCCGTTCTCTGCACAAACCTGTTGAGAAGTATTTATGTTTTCTCTGAACGTGCATTACATATTTTACATTGTATGTTATATCTTATGTTTTTCCAATAAAAGTCCTTTGCAGTTCTTTTATGAGGGTTAAAAACAGTGACTAGTTAAAAAAAAGGATGGTGTTAGCACACTTGTCATTCCATAGTGAGGATAATCCAAACTGAGCAGACAGTTCCTGCAGGTGTTCAACAAAAATCTCTTCTTTTAGCACAAAAAACAGTGATTTAGAAACTTTAAAGTTATTGTCAAAACTGGTTTAAAATACAAAACCTTTTCTTTCTGAAGAGACCATATCAGAGAACCATCCTGCCAATAAAGGCTCAAAAACTGGAAACTTGGAAGATGTTTCAATTGCTCACTGAATGTTTTTATTCAGTTAAAGCAGTCGCTCCTGCAAAAAGGAGATAGTTTTCCTGTTTGTGGAAAAGTGTGGGGTTTCACGTGTCAATGCTGCTGGAAAAGTTCTGTTCAAAATGTGGTGTTAAGCAAGCTGAGGAGGGATCCCACAATTCCTCTTGAATGTCAAGATTCAACCTGGGTGAGCAGGCCCGCAGCAGGCTGTCACTGTTGAACTACTGGTAGGTATTGAGACTTTTTTGCGAAAACACAATACGGGGAAAATGTTGGTTTGGCTACAGAGAAATTAGGATTTTTATCGCTTGTCACTTCTGGCAGGTCTTAAGCAGTCGGTCATGGGGCCACACATAGAAAAAAACAGCAAATTAACCAGGATTGTCACATTTCACCAACCACATGAACACATGACATCCTGACTGTAACAATTTGAAGTGAAAGATTCAAACAAATCCTCTGTATTTGAAAAATGGGTGATAAGTTGATTAAAAACTAAGTTCCAGACAGAATCTATGGAAAAATATTATTTTTTGGCTTATTTTTCTGATTTTCTTATCTTTTTCTATTTTACCCATCACTATATCACAGTTGCTCATTGAAAGATCATCTTACCTCCTCTCTTTTGTCATTTTTAGGTCAATTTTTGTCAAATCTTAGTCCTAATAATTAATTATATTAAATTCTAACCTGTCTTCTCCATTAGAATTTTGCTTCACAGCCATTCCAGACAGAAAGACTGGGAAGCATTTGCATATTTTCACCTCTGCTGAGTGTGACCCAAATCAAAGAATTTGGGTGTCAAAGGTGAGGCTGCTCGGCTGTGATTCAAGCCTCCCAGAGGCAGTGCTGCATAAAGCACTGTCAATGTCTAAAAATGACCTTATGGATGAGAGAAATGTTAAGAAAAGAGTAAATTTGTCAGAAATTGATCTAAAACAAAAAAAAAGCTTAGAAATGGAGTTTCAGTTTTAGTGGCTGTCCTTATATATATTTTAAAACCATGTTTGGCACAATTATAAAGGCATGATTGTGGAGCAGAAAGGGGTATTTAGCTGCAAAGAAAAAATGGAAGGTTCTAAAAAATATGTCTTCCAAGCAGGGGCAAAGCTACAGGGAGGCAAGAGGGGAAACTGCCCCCCTGCAAAAAGCTTTGTCCCTCCACCGCCCACCAATTTTTGAGTAAATATTAATATAATTATGACAAAGGTTAAGAATTTATCAAGGCAAGCATCTTTAAGTATGGCAAAAATAACACAAACAATAGTTTTCTATGAAATCTTAAGCCAATTCAATTGTTATTTTATATTAAAAACAATAAAAAACAAGCACTAACCCCCCACCCGCCACCCCAATATGAAATGTTCCAGCTCCGCCTTCCAAGGAACGTTTCTATAAAACCATTCAGCGCCATGCCACAAATGTACAGCTGTCAAGAACTTTAAAGCTTTAAAAAAAGAAAAGAGTTAGAAAACAGTCAAGAGAAACACATAATATTTTAAATGTGTTGAAGGACCTGCTGTGATTTAATCACTACTCTCCTACAGTTCACAACAATTACTAAAGTGTGTGTGCAAGCTCCAATCCATGTGCATGTTGTTCAAGAAACTGTAGAGCACCTTAAAGGTGCCAAGACACACTAATTATGTTCTCACATGGTCCTGCGGATTCAGGAGTGCGATACAAAGCTGCGTCATGCAGTTTTGTGAACTAACACACACCTCTGGCTTCTCCTTCTCCTTTGTCTTGCTTTCTGCTTCTGTGTAGATCTACCACCACAAGGGAAACCAGAGGCTCAATAAGCATTGAAACATTGTTTACTAGAGGCAGGTGATTTGTTGTCTAGCCGAGGTGAGAAGTGGAGGAGTGTTCTGGTGCGTTCCGATAGCACAACCCTTAAATTGACTGTTGTTATTCTCATGTGCACGGGTTACCTTGTTGTCAGCACAAAATACTTTCTTCTTCTGCACTAAAGCATGGATGAAAAGGTTGTTTTTTTAAGTTCCTTGTTGAAAATGTAGTAAAAATTCATTTTAATGAGAGTTTTTCAAACTTGAACTGATGAGATAGCTCTTCTAGAAGGGTTTTCGATTTTGCTCCAGGAATTTGACCCATAAATCCAGATAAAATTTAAAGAGCCCAGTCAAGTTTTAGGACCTACTTACTCAGGCGCTCTTTTAAGAGTTGCCTTTGAAGTTTCACTGAGGCAAAAATCATGCTTTTTATTGTTCCATTACTTTTCCACCTTTGAAAAACTTGAAAAACATTGCACCATAAATGGGACTTAATTAAGGATCCATTCCAATGAAAATTGTATTTTTGGTGTTTTTAACATGTTCTTGTGGCATTTTTCTCATGATGGCGGAAATTTATAAAGTAAATTTAGCTTAAAATTGCCTTTTCTGAGTATTTCTTTATGCAAATCATTGTGAATCAGCACAGCTTGATAGCTCTGATATTGATCGCCATTTTTTGTTGCACCGGTAATTAGGGTTGGGCGATGTCCCTTAAATTGGCCGTTGACGATGTTTGCTGTCAACCATCGGGATGGACGATGACATCGTCGGGGGGGGGGGGGGGGGTATTTTTACATTTTTCGTTCTTATATAACTGCTATTCGTTTTTTTGCTTTTTTCATTTTATTTCCCAATCCGCGATGATCCAGTATAAACTGAGGGAAGTGACTTTAACAAAAAAAGTAACAAACAAAATAGAAGAGAAGTAGTCCGCTCCCGCACTTCCGGGGGAGTGCGGACTTACAGCTTTGTGTTTGATGGGAAGGGGGGGGGGGGGGGGGTACATGAGCGGTATGTATGGGAGATTTAAGACTGCGATCCGTCCCGCAGCTCTAGGGGTACAAGCAACCGAACTCAGAACCGGGTCTAAAAGTGTGTGTCTGTGCACAGCTCGGATCGTCAGCACACACAGCGGTTTGAGCTTCAAAGCAGAAATGTCGCTCAGTCCTTAGAAAACATTCAAACAATCACGCGGATTTGTGTTTCCAGTCGTGTCCCGACTAAATAAAGGCTGATGTTATTCTTACATGTTTACGTGCAGCCAGCAAGCAGCACCACCCAAAGCTAATGTTGTTAGCCCGTGTTAGCATACTGCTAATCCTGGCTTCGTTCAGAAAAAGCACTGACCACACGGATTAAAATTCAAATGATGATCCTTCCGTTTTTCAAACCCTACTGCGCATGTGCGAATGATTTATTCCGACGGAAAGTGTGACCTTAGTGAACGTTTTTATATTCTAAAAACATTTTTCTGGAACCATGTACACGGTTGGATTCTAATCCGACCATTGATCCCATCAAGATATTTTGCACATGTAACCGCGGCTTATGGTGTCGACGCGCAACGTGGCGGGGGCGTGGCATCACGATGGTGGTCTCTCCATCGGGATGTCAGTCACCCATCACGATGGACGATGATATCGTCCATCGGCACAACCCTACCGGTAATGATAAGCCTTATCCAAATGTTTCCCCTGCAGCTTCTCCCTACCTCTACATTTAGCCCTCCAAACAGGGAGTTATGGAAAAAAGTGTCGTCTAATTCAGACGTCATTACCACTAAATTGTGTCATCAAAAGTCACTGGTCATCCACATTAGAGAGTAGCTGCCAGCGCTCGGAAAATGAATTCAACAACATCAGTATTATAACGTTTAAAATTCTTGCTAAAACAAAGAGTCTTTACTTTCTTTTACATGTAAACTTTGGGGCTTTAGAGCACACCCACGTCAAGAAATGCATTTCTCCTCCGCGGCACAGCACGATCCGCATTACACTCACGGTGGAGGGATACAGAGCCCTCCGCTGCGAGGGTTTCCCCTTCAAAATTATGGACACTGGAGTAGTAGCAGAAGAATTTGGATGCAGCCTGAGGTTTGTGAGGGACTGTAAGCTAGCGAGAAAAAAAGAGATGATGGGAAATAAGGACAGACTCACTCTCCACCCACAAATCAAAAGCGAAGTTCTGATGAACAACTGCCATCCTGTAGAAACTATGTCCTAGAAGATGAGAGTTTTTTTTATTTTGTCTATAAAATGGTATAAGTAGGGGTTAATGGCTTTCGAAGTATGCATTATCACTTTTTAACGCACGTAGTGGAAGCCTGAAGCTTCGGCGAAGTGCGTTAAAAAGTGATAATGCATACTTCGAAGGCCATTAACCCGCTCATACCATGGTCACTTACAAAAGAAATAGACAGTAACCCGTTTTAGTCCTTAATTCTTGTTTATTTCCAATTTGGATCGCTTTTTTCACAAAAAGCAGACTATTTCTTACGTAACAAATAGTCCGCGTCACGCCGCACCACCGCTGCAGTCAAGACTCGGTGATAAAAAGCGATGTATATATGCTGATCTTTCCGATGGGTTGAATAAAGCATCAGTTCAGAGAGAAAGTTCAAATCTTACCGCTTGTTTTTGTCCTAATTATGAAGCAAAAGGTTGTTTTAAAGAAGCTGGCGGAGTGATACAAAACATTTAACTAGGTTACCGGAACTTCTTTTTTCACTGTGCGGTTATCCTGTGGTACATCACTTTTTAATCCACACCCAGCAGCCAATCAGAATCGAGTATTCACCCGGACCATGGTACAATCATGATTAAAAGACCACTGGGAACACTTTTATAGTAAATTAAAATATAATAAGTGTGGAACTGTAAAGTATATTTTATTTCTGCTGATGAATACATCTTAGTAAATTTTCTGGTGCAGTTTTTGAGATAACAGCTGCTGCACTGAAAGCAGCTCCTCAGCTTAAAAGCCAGTTTTTCAGACAACAAGGTCTGTCTCTAAAAAAATAAAATTCTTTTTTTTCACGTTAAATCACAAAACATTAACCCAAGCTCATGACTTTGGCCCTTTTCTGGTGTTTTTTGTTCAGACAGAGCACAAAACTGGTTCAACTGGTTTAATGACTATCTAATAAAAGTTTTAACCAGCACCCTTACAAAGCATTTGTTCTTCTTAGAATTATTAACACATCTCTTCTTTTCCACACAGATGTTATATCCGTTCTGAGTGCTCCTGTGGTGCGGGGGCTGTGTTGCTCCTACAGTGTATTACCTGAGAAATATTGTTTGATGACATGGCGGGGGTCCTCAGACAAAGGGAAATTGAATTCAACAGCGATCTAGGCTTGTGAAAGTACCAATTATTTCCCCCTACTGTGAATTACATGTTTTTGAGGGTTTGAACTAAAATACATCAATTTGTGTCACCAAGAAACACTGAGAAAATGCTTTTTTATAGAGTAACATCAAAAATATTTTCCAAGCTACAGCCACTGTCCTACAATTCAAACA
Organism: Oryzias latipes; assembly: GCF_053564925.1. Classification (NCBI taxonomy): domain Eukaryota; kingdom Metazoa; phylum Chordata; class Actinopteri; order Beloniformes; family Adrianichthyidae; genus Oryzias; species Oryzias latipes. The sequence continues at coordinate 10,673,681 of NC_136250.1, read as the reverse complement.
TTTCATAAAAAGATTTGCTATAGTGTACTATCTCAATGCTGAAACTTATGGAAAACTGAGAAGGTTGGTGATGTCATTGGCTTAAAAATATTGACAACATTTCAGCCCCAAAACAACATGAGTTGAGCTATCCTCTGTGATGGGGAGAAAACAAAGCAGGACAGGCAGTGTTTTTCAAGAATTAAAGCCCGTCATTTGGAAGTTGACAGACCAAATGGTCATTTTTTAGTATGTGCTATCATCAAAGAAGATGTAATTCTGCGATGCAGAAGAAAAGGAGCAGCGGAAAAGACGGATGAGGCCTGAATGTGCCAGCCTGCGCTGCAGAACGGAGCAGAACTGTCAGTGATTCAGAGGGAAAGCAGGGATCATCGTGTCATCCAGTCCAGACAAATCTCACATCCAATCACAGAAAATTAGCTTTTATTCAATGCTCAGCGGTGTCTAATCCATTTCAACTCTGTTCAGAACAGATAGAATTTTACTTTACAAAAATACAGCTAAAAAAGTCTGGTTTTCTACTATCGTAGGTCATAACTACAATGTTAATAGCAATATATACATATACATACATTTTTGACAAGAGAAAGAGAAACCATCTACATATATAGGAAAATCTAACAAAAAATAAGAAGTGAAGCTTTTAATTTTTTATTAATCATTTACAGGGATAACCTATAAAGTGAGCTACAGGGTAAGAATCAGACCAGAGCAAGAGTGAAGCTGGTTTTATTGTACTGCGCACAGATGGACCAGCTTCTCGGTAACATCTAATATGTCCTGACTTTGCTAACGTTTGAGTACAAACATAAAACTTTGTTGTTTTCCGATGTCTTTGTTTGCTGAGCAGCACCATCTGTACAGCTCGACTGTGTCTTTAGGCCTTTGAAAACTTTTGATGTCTTCTTTTGGTTCATCCTTACTTTGTTTCAAATGATTTTATTATTGTTTCATTGATTTTTTTTTTCCTATTGTTTCTTTTAAGAATCACAATTTAAATGTGGGGTTACAAATCAAATCCTTTCCTTACAAAATAGAATCAATTCAAACTATAATTTACCTACTATGCACTATCCAAAACAAACAATAATTATCTCAATATTTAGAATTAAAATATAGGATATCTTATTATTTAATAGCCAAACAATTTAAGCCTTAAAAATCTGAGTTTCTAACTTTGTAAAACATAGATTTTGAATTAAAATACATTAACAGGTGTAACAGCAAATACAAAACAACCACAATGGAATTCTTGTTTGCGCACAAATATTCATGTTTGCTTCCTGCAGTTAGTTATTTTGTACCTATAAAGACAGTTTTGAAGGCATGGAAGTTTTTAATCTGTTGTGGACTAAGGAAGGTACAGTAAATCTTTTGTGAAATTTGAAATGTGCCACCATTTAAACTAAAGGCTGTTAATTTGAGCGTTTAAGTGAAGCCGATGTTAGAGAAAACTCAATACCCTCATAAAAAATACTGAAAGGAGCAAAACAACATAAAAAAGAAAATTGTTTTTACTCATCATAATAGCTAAATGCTTGAAAGAAATGTTAGCACTAAGAAAAAAACGACCTAATTATAAAAGAGACTTACTTCTAAATGAAAGTATCAAAAAGGTCCCCTATACAAGGCGGAATGATGTGCAATTTCATGTTTGTGTTATGATATTTGTCCTTCCTTCCTCTGCTTTAATTTAGTTTGCACCAATTAAAAAAACAAATGGGGGGGTCATTTTTGTCCAGCAGCTACATCAAAATCGGTCACTAGAGGCTAAAGTGACCAACCTTTTCAATTTAATGCACGTCTATGATTCAGTCCATCAGCCTATTTTCAGGCTGAGCTCTTGCTGACTCAGACAGTCTAAAAAATTGCCGATTGACCTGATTGTTCAAACCTTTTCTCTCTGACTCCATGGAAAGCCTTCATAATGAGGAAATGTTTTCAGTCTAATTGAATAAGATGACTTTAATATGCTCTATTTGCCATGTTGCTCTGGAAAACACTCACCTCAGGAAAAGGTCAGCAAATGTTGAAGAGCTCATCTGCTGCAGATGGATAAAAACATTTGCTCCAAACGTTTTGCTCTCTAAATCAACCTAGTTTTCTGGCTGTGACTTAAATCCTTTCTAGACTTAAAATAGTCTCAAAATCTGCTATAAACCTGGTTTTTGTGGCAAAACAAATATTTTCTAAGTGGTATTGAAGCCTATCACCTCTTTCTCCACTCTCCTTAGGAATTTCTTCCAGTTCTTTTGAATCTGTGCAGAAGTGTTGAAGGAAAATGAATAGCTAGAGTAAAATCCAAACCACCCCATATGTCAATCAAACTGCCTAGCTGCCAAATAGATGCTGCTCTGAACAAACTAACTTGAAAAGGAGCTTTTACACATTTTTCTTTTCTTTTTTTATATGCACATTTTTATATGAACCATCACGTGTCAGCCATATGCTGCCCTGCTGACCAAAGGTCAGCATGGGTATTAAACAAAGAAAAACTCCTCACAGCTAACAGGTAAAAGTGAAAGTTTGACCGTGATGATTATTACATCATCTTAAGTACCCCCGTGATACAGATATGGTCTCAAATGCAACATAAAATCCCACTTAACCAAATTAGCCATTTAATCCTAAATCAGTCTAATCCTTGAAACTGTGCTGCAAACAACTGCTCAACAACACCAGGGTATAACAAGGATTTATTCAGGCCCAAATCTGTCATTAAGAGATTAGATTTTTTTTTCTTATTTTGAAGCATATAATCTTTTCTAAGACTTTAAACTTAATCAGCTTACAGACTTGGTTGAGTGGCTCAAGGCACAAGTCATAAAATGCTGCACAAGAACTTGTTTCTTTGATGCTTCTCACTAATAATAATCAAAGCCCAAGGGAATTAATCCCTCCACTTTACACCTTCATGACTGGTATCTGTCTCAAAAAGTTACACCCCAACGGGAGAAAAGCTTCAAAGATTTGAAAAGATTTCATTAAGTTTAGATCAAATAAAAGTCAAGAACTTGTAACACCTAATCCTTTTGAAATTATTCTACTTTGAAATAACCTCTTTGGTTTAATCAAAACGAATAGAATAAATTTTTCTACTTGTTTAAATAGATGCCACGGAGTCAATGGGGTCCTTTGGCACCTCAACAGCTGTGGTTGAGGTAAGAAGCCAGTCCAGATGAAAAATGATGTTTTCCTTTTTGAAGCTAGAGTCCAACATCAGCAGAAGGTTGTATGCATCACTTAGAAATTTTAGCTTTCAACCTGTCTCACTATAGGAACATAGAATACAGCGTTCCCTTGTTTATTGTGGGGGTCACGTTCTAAAAATAACCTGTGATTGGTGAAAATGAGCAAATTAGGATTCTAAATGTGTTTTAAGGCTGTAAAACCCCTTACTGCACACTTTATACACACTTCTCACATAGACATGAATATTTTCACACTTTTTCTTTTGTTTAAACCAGGGATCAGCAACCTTTACCACTTAAATAGCTATTTGAACCAGTTTCCCACAGAAATGAAAACACAGGAAGCCGCAACACCCTTTGGGTGTTTCTATTGAATGGGATCATTTCAAAGTTCCTGAAGGGATGTTCACTTTTTTTTGATCCTTTGTCATTTAATGGGTTCCAATAAGAACTATTTCCATAGAGGCCACAAAACTAGCAGATATGTTGTAATTAACTAGCAGTTAATCTGTTTCTCCAATAGATTTTTGTCAACAATCAACGTTTTTTCCTCATCTGGATCAGGATGTTTTTTTGGCAAAAGCTACGTGTTTATTCTGGAATGACACACCACATTTGAGACTTTGTTGTTTGCCAATTCCTCATTAGCAATCAATCATACTGGTAAAGTTGTTGAAAACAAACAAATCTGCCCCGGTGCCTTTAAATGTACTGTTTTCTTCAGGAACTTCCATCTTTATCCTACCTGGGTCGCAGCATTGATCTGCTTGCAATCGCAATATTTATGTAAATATGGCAACCTGAATGCATTCTGTACAGGGGACATTGATTGACAAAGTCTACAGCCAATCAGGACGTAGAACACTGTTGCGCTATTAAAAATTGCACTGAAGAAAATCTGCAAAACAGCAAGACTGCAAAAGGTGAACCATGATAAAGAATTACTCTAATTCCGACTTTCTGAAAAGCACAACTTCCACCAATTCTGTGTAAAGCTCAGAATTGGATTTTCAAAGATGATTTTTTTTTTGTTATTGTAAAATTTAGCCTTACTCTGAAGGTAGTGGACTTAAAAATTTGGAAGGTAAAAAATGTATTTTTGAATGAGGGTAAGTTAGACAAGAAAAGTGGAGAATAACTGCTTCAAAAAAATTTTTTTTCCGATAAAATATTAATGTATGGTGATTTTATTCTCATTAATAACCTAATCTCCATGCTCAAGGTGCATTTTGCTCCATTGAAACTTGCTCCTCTTCAGGTTTTTAAAGCTTACCGCAGAGTAACTCGTCAGCTTTGTTGGGACAGTCGTTGTGTCCGTTGCAGTGCAGAGCCTGAGGCAGACACACGCTCATATTCCCACACGGGAAATGACCCAGTGGACATGGAGCTTCTTCTCCCCCCTTGCTGGCCTCAGACACTGAAAGAAAAGGATGGAAAACCACGGTCAGGATGGATTGCACTTATCCTTCTGCAGTTGTGCTGCAATCATTTTTCTTTTGACCCTTCTTTTTGTTTATCGTCCTCGAGAGTGCGATTGTGCAAATATGTTGACAGCTTCTACACGAGTTCCCACTGTCCCCCCCCCCAAAAATGGCTGCAGCAACAAAGCAAAGTGCTGCAGTGTGACTGTCCCACCCACAGCGAGGAGGCATGTGATGCTGTCGTTTGTTTGACACCAAAAGCAAATGTAAAACCCTGGAAGCTGAGTTTTTGCAGCCAAACCCAAAGACGGATCCTCTTTGGAGGTCACTCTTTTCAATTGAAGATGCTTATTTGCTTTTTATTCAATATGCTATTATTTTGATTAAAACTCTTTTCAATGAAGAAAAAAATATATGGAGTCAGCTCAACAAAGAAGCTTATATCTGCCTTACAGGAGACACACTTTAGTTTGGAGACATGACCTCTCTGAAAAAGGTCAGCTCTCTAATGAGAGCGTGCCTTGTAGAATTTTGGATGGTTTCTGTTAAAGCTGACGATATATTTTATTTTAATATGCATAAAGCACTGTATTGTAAAACTGTCTCAGACTTGCTCTGTCTCCTTGCCAAGAAATAACTCATATTATCTTATCTTCTGCCAGTGCAAAGACAGGAAGAAGTTATATTCTGCACAAAACGTTATGTGGTTGCACCCTGGAGAAAGCTTCAGGGCTAACTTTTAAAAAAGTTCAAAAATAATAATTAGAAAAGAAAAAAGAATTTCGAAATCATTTTAAATTCAGATACAATATGTTATTTGGGCCACCAAGGGACTAAAAATAAAGTCATATTTTCTAAATTTTTAATTGTTTAAAACAAAAAAAGATAGAACTCACAACTATAAATCTTCCAAACTTTAAGTTTAAAAATCCAAATATTAAATATTCAAAAGTAGAAAAAAACCCACATGTATTTGCATGCAGATGTGCCCATTCACAACTTTTCCTTTATTATTTGCTATTCCAGCATGCTGTAATTCTCAATTGACTCAGTTAGTTCAAAAGGGGCCCAAGTCCAAGAAGTTTGTTTTTCCAGGAAATTATTTTAATTGCACAGCTTAAAGGGAGGCTACACCAAATGATTAATACTTTACCCAGATTTAGCACCAGTTCATAGCTTACAAATGCTATAATATGAAGCACCTCACTTTTATCATTTCATAGGACTAGCAAACTAAAGTCTCTGCACTTGGGCCCTTCTTGAATTAAACAGGGGCGCTGCCATATTGGATAACTAGTGCTCCCATCTCTGGGATAAAGTTAAACCCATGCAAGAGAGGCCCAAGTCCAGGAATTTTGCACTTAATGCGTTTTAAATGTCAAGCATAGTCAATACATTAAAACAGACTTGGGACTTTTTTGCACATAATCAGATAGCTTTTCCCTTGAAGACCATAGAACATATAATATCTCTATTTTGAAAAATTTTGGACTTGGACCCCTTTTGAACTAACCAATTCATTTGTTTCCTATTTCTTTCTTCTTTAAATGCAAATTTAGGCAAGATCATATTATATATGAGTAGTTATGGTCTAAATAAGATAACAAACATAAAACAAATGTTGGTCTTTGCTTCTAAAATCCCTTTTGAGGCACAACAGCAAAATAAGACATTTATATAAACTGAAAAAATGTAAATGCAGGATCAAGTGCATCCTAAATGACTTTTGCTTCATGCAGACATTTCAATCAGTCCTATAAACTTAACTTGTTACTTAGTTCATCATTTCCATGAAGAATCATTTTTCTGGGTATTTGCAACAAGAACAGATCAGAAAAGGAAAGAAAAGCAATCAATTCTATTCCACTCCAAAGGATAGTGTCAAGAGAAAACTTTCATCATCATGTGGCCTCAAGCAAATTCTATTAAACGTGAAGTTCTTTGAGGAGTAAAGAGTGAAACATTCTCAAGGTTATCAAGAGGGTTAGAAAGTAAATATTTTAATGTTTAAAATGGAAACTCATTTTCCAACAAGACAATTTAAAAAAAGGACTTTAAAAGTTTTCCCTGAGCTACCTATTAAACCAATTTTGCTTGAGAAGGTTTAGTGCGCAAAGGAGCAGAAGGATGAAAGTGATCTGCGATACTCAAAGCTCTCCGTGAGAAACGACTGTTCAGCAATGAGAGATTTAACTAAAAGTACAAGATAAATCATATAGTGAAATTTTGAATTAAAAATGGCATTATGTTTAAGATGTGCAGAGTTGGAGTAAATTTCTTGAGGCTTACAGGAACCTAGGACCGCATCCTCTTTATGCTTTCTTCACACAGAATAGAACTCTTTCACCACATCCATATATCTGCTCTTTGGTCTTCCATTAGGCAGCTCCAACCTCATCCTCCATTTACAGATAAATCTACTATCCCTCTTCTGAACATGTTCAAACCTTAATCTGCCTTCAATTGCTCCATCTAAAAAAAACCATCCCACAGGATCCATTCTCTGTGACTCCCAGAAACCTCTACAAATCCAGCTCAGCCTCCTGTCTTTTCAAAATGCCCTGTTGCTGCAGACTCGGTCTGTGGGACTGTTGGTACCGGGCTGCAGAAAGAAAGAAAAAAAATTTCTTTATTTATATAATACGATTCTGAAGGAAGCTTAATTTTGAGAGACTACCAGATTCATCTGACTCATTCTAGATGCATTTCAAGTCTCTCCGTCACGCATCGAAAATCCAGCCGCTACTTTATTACAGTGGCTGCGCAGGCTTCTACACTAAAATCCCTAACTTAGCAAACAAAAACACAAACATATTTGGATGTTTATGTTTGCAGAGAAGAGCCAGCGAGGAAACAAAAGAAGAGCTTCTGACTTCAAATTAAAAGAAAGCTGGATTTTCAGAGACAAAAACTAGCAGAATTTACTCCAATTAAGGATTTACTGTAACAGTTGTTCCCACACACCATAATAATAATGCATAATATTCAGCAACCAACTGTCTAATGTTGCAAAGGTGCTGCTAATAAAGTTGTTCAAACGGTGGACACAGGTTTAGGATACAGGTTTTTTTTTTTGTTTTTTTTTAGCAAATTTGGTTGCTAAAACTTGAAACTTGAAGCTAAAAGAAAAAGGAAAATAAAATCGGACTACTTTAGCCTCATGCAGGCCAGTCTGTGAAAATATTCTCTGACATTAACTCAGGGCAGTGGCACAGGCGGTTGAGGAGATCGTCCAAGGATCAAAGGGTTGGCGGCTCGATCCCCAGTCAACTGTCACTCGGTCTTTGGGCAAGACACTTCACCATCCCTGCCTCCAGTGTGGCTCCACTGGTGTGTGAATGTGTCTGAATGTCCTGGTGATGGACAGAGGGACACTTACCACGGCACTGTCAGTCCGCCGCAGGGCAGCTGTGGCTACATCAATAGCTCACCATCACCAAATATGAATGAGGAGTGAGTGAATAATGGACACACTGTAAGTGCTTTGATCGTCTGGAAAAGCGCAGATAAATCTAATCCATCATTATTTTTAAATCGGAGCATTGCCAAAAATAAGGCGAAAGGCTTTTTGAACTTAACATCTTCTAAATCTAAACCTTTCCCTCCATTCCTTTTTGTCCTGCCTCTCTCTTGTCTTCACCAACTGAATAACACCCACTTTTTACATTATGTACTACTGACCCCAGAAACCTCCAACTTCTTTAGCTGTAGTCCCTAAGACTTCTACCGTTCCTCACCAATAGTGAAGACAGACAAGCACAACTACAAGCTTCACTACGTGTGACCTTAAGACAACATCTTTTCTTCAGCTTTTCATCACATTTTTTATGTGAACTACAGCCACTAAGTTAGAAGCCTGCTTCACTTGATCTGCTCAGCGCTTATTTTATATGTTTACCTCCAAAAACCAGAACACCTATAATGTTTATTCTTCTGTAATATAACTCACAGACATATTTAAGTAATTGAGGAACACGAAGGATACCAAAGTTAAGACAACAGTGGGTACAACAGTTGTAAGTTACTTTTATGTTTCATTCCCCAGGTTATGATTCAGCAGAATGGCTTCAGAAAAAAGGAGTCTGGTGTGTGTTTTGATTCAGGTTGCCAAGGCTATTTACTGGTACCGAAAAAAGTCGTAAGTAGGATCTGAAAATAGAAGTGTTCTTTACGTCTTTGTAAAAACACCTCTTCAAATGAGCCATTAAAGCAGGCCCAAGCCGTTCAATGAATGCAGTCATCCAAAAAGTTCAATCAAAGGAGAATGTACAAAAATTACGACCTTTTCCCCGCTGCTTTACAGATGCAAGCCTGCTCAGAGAGGCCTTCACTTGCCAGTTTCCAGAGTGTGGAATCACCACAGCTTTCCCAAACTTTAAGGAGATCTGGCCGAGAACCGGCTCAACCCCCGACCCACAGAGGTGCGTGAGACAGCCAATAACCCGAAGTGCCTAGACCTGCATGTCATTTTCAAACTCAACATTGGTCTCCAGCTGGAGAACACACAGAAACCACAGCCTCATATGACACCCAGTAAAACCTGATCGTTTAGCAGTGTTTGTATTTCTAACATCCCCTATTCTTTCCTGTTTGTTTTTGATCTCCACTTGCTAATGAGAAAAATGTCCGGCTCTGTCGGCTGCTTAAACGCTGTGATGTGTCCTCTTTGGCTGCTAAATGTTTTTGTTTGTCTTCTGGGCACCAAAAAAAAAAAAAAAAAAAAAGTGGGTCTTTGTTTGTAATAGCTGCTGCATGCTGCTTTGTTTTCTACGTTTCTGAACTGTGGTTAAAGAGAGACAGAAGGGGGGAAAACTGTCACGTTTGAGCTGGAACTCATTTTTACAGCTGTGGGGACGAGAAAACACTTGAAGTCTGATGTTTTTACAAGATCATGATGAGAGGATTTTTATTACTCTAAGGCTACGTTTACACTGCAGGCTGAAACGACCCAATTCTAATTTTTTTCCCCCTATGCGACCTGTATCTGATCTTTTCGTGACAGTCTGAACGAGACAGATCTGATCTTTTCAAATGCGACCCAGGCCACCTGGGTATGTGGTCCTGAATCCGATACGTATCCGATCTTTTGAAATGTGACCTCCGTCTGAATGGCCAGGCCACATGAATCCGACCCGTACGTCATTGATGCGCTACAAAAGTCATCATCATGCGTTAAAGTAGGCGGGAACGAGAAACATCAACCATGGCGGACGATGCTGCTGAGACCAGTCAGTGGAAGGAAAGCGAGGTCACCGATTTGATTCATATTTTGAGTGACAGCTCTATTCAGGCCAAACTCGAGGGCTCGTATCGCAACCGGGCGTTTTTTCCAGCGAAATGGCCGAGCGTGGTGTTAAACCTTCTTTTTTTTTCTGCCTTTCCGACCGTGGTCAGGAGCGCGGGGGACCCAAGGCGGATCCTCCTCCGGGGTTCACTTCTCCGTTCGGACCCTCAGCTTCTCCAGGATTCTCCAGAACGGGTTAATAAAGAGTCAATAGCATTTATTCTGGGGGGAGCCTTCTTTTATTACCATTCTCCTTCCTCCATAACACACGACATGAATGCGCGCCCACACTGCCCCCCCCCCCCCATACTCTACCTGCACGCGCTCTCTCCTGTCTCTTACACACACACACGCGTGCGCGCAACCTCAACACATTCACAACCCCGTTCCACAACAGTGGTTACAGACGATCCCGGCTCCAATGCCTTCTTAAAATGAGAAGATTGTAATTGTGCTGGCTCCTTTGTGAAAATAAATTTAATACAGTAATGCAAAAACACTGTTGTTGACATCCATTGTTAATGTTAGCTACTTCCGCAACCAAGGAGTGACGTCGTTCAGTGGTGAGTACTCTTCTGCGCATGCGGGTCACTTCTGGGTCATTTCACGGTCACACAGGGGATCACAAAAATTCGCATTTAATTGGAAATGTGAGCAGCCTTGCAAAAAAATCAGATAAAAATAAAAATCGGAATTGAGCATTAAGCCCTGCAGTTTGAACGTAGCCGTACTCTGATGAAAATAGTGTTTTCTGTGTTTTTCAACATGTTCTTGAAGCATTTTTCTGATGATGGAGGACGAATATGAAGAAAATTAAGCTTAAACTTGCATTTCTGAGTATTTCTGCATTCAAACTGCATTCAAATTGCTCTAATTTTTTTTTAATGTCTATAAGAAGTGTTTGACTTCAGGAAGTCAAAACAATAAATCCTTCAGAAACCATACAAAATGATGATTCAACACAGATGGGCAGAAAGATTTATCATCCTTTTCCCCTGACTCTGGAGAACGGAGATGGATAAAAGTACTGAGATCTGAGAATCAAACAAGCCGAGTGGGGGACATGAGGTGTGAACAATCCAACCAGGAGCGAGGTTGCTAGGTTGCACCGTCTGATGAGTAATCAACAGAATCAGCAAATTTGCTTTTAAAAGAAGGAGACAAGAGTTTCAAGCACAACCTGAGAACAAGAATGTGATATTTCTGATAAGAAGAAGACAAAATGTGCTTGATGTTAGCGATAACTCCAGGCCAAAAATAAACAGAGAAAGCCTGATGGCGGGATAGTGTGTTGTGGTTCACTGATCTGAGATTTAAGAAGTACCGCCAGGTCAGTAAACAAGTGAAGCAAAAAACTGTAGGAAGTCAAATTATTCTAAATTGCAGCAGTTTAGCTCAGGCGGTGGAACAGGTCCTCTAACAACCGAAGGGTTGGTGGATTGATCCCTGCCCTCCCCAGCCAGCTGTCGCTCCCCTGAGCGCAGCTAGTCTGCAGCTCACCGCTCCCCCCAGGGGTTGGGTCAAAATGTGAAGAAGAATTTCCCTATTGTGGGATAAATAAAGCATCAATCATTATTGTTAAGTAATTATTATTATTAACTGAACTGAAACGCTTCAACAAGCTAGAATAAAGTATTTTGTGTCAGTGTTTGGATATTTAGGGCTCAAACCTTAACCAAGCTTTCAAAATAAACCAGCTAAATAGAAGAAATAGAATCTCTGAGCCTTGTGAATGTGGCTCTACTTAAATAATTTGCTGTAATGAGCCAAACCTAAGTTCATGTGACATTTCAAAAGGTTACTCCTGAGCAGTTAAAGTGGAACTTTATGAGCTGGTGCACTCATATTAAATCTATCCATTTATCGTCACTTGGGGTCATTGGGCTGCTGGAGCTTATCCTAGAAAAGGTTGGGAGAAGGAGGGGGATACCCTGGACAGGGGGCCATTCTGTTGCAGGGCCACACACTCACATGCACACCTAGAAGCAAATTAGAGATGCCAATTAATGTATGACACATGTTTTTTAGACTGTGGGAGGAACCAACATGCCTGAAGCCAACCCACACATGCACGAGGAAAACATGCACACAGAAAAGCCAGGATTCTAACCGGGGCCTTTTCTCTGTGCGCGCCCCTCAGAAATTCTGGAAAACCTCCAGCTTTCCTGTGATTTCTAGATCACCTTCAAAAAGTTTTTCCTCAACGACAGATTGTTCATCATGTTTTCCTTTGTCTTGTTCGCTCTACTTTGACGTGCACAACAGCGGAAGAGACCCTGGTTTGTTAGGTTTGAGAGCTGCAACATGCATAAAACTGATTTAGGAAAGTGTTCTTTCATCTACAAACATGGCAGATGGATGAGAGAAGGCGTCTTATTGAAATTCATAGAAGTCTCAGTCTTCATACGAGCCTCCAAAACAATCTGCCTTGATGCATTTGCAATGTGCTTCGGTCAGTTTGATTGACTGGCAACACTGTTTGTACAACAAAGTTTTGAACGCTCCTAAATCTGAAACTCACCTCCTTCACTGAGTTATCTTATGAATAACACTGGCGGCATCTCTACAGGTGTGTTTTTAATTATGAGCAGTGTTAACACGCAGAACAGAAAAATTAACCGAAAAGAAAAGAAAACAGTCGTTCCTCCGAACACAATCAACTGAAAATAAAAACCCAAATGAGGGCAAAAAAAAGGGAATGCCAACAGAGCTGCCTGAATGAAACGACGCCTCTGACGGTCTGAGATAACAAACAGTGTGACTGATCCAAACAGAAGAAATCCTTACAGGTTTTATTTCAACACATAATAATCAGACTCATAAAAAAGAAAAAGAAAAACAAAAAAACACATTTGCACAGCTTGAAGCTGCAGAATGATGCAACCACTCTGAGACATGAGGAAAAAGCATTCCACAGATTAGACATTGGGTTTTTGATGGCCTTTAACACACTTTAACACACAGACAAAGTCAATGTTTGTCTTTGTTTATTCTATTGTGAAGTTAAACTGTATATTAAAACATCAAAGTGACTCGCAAATAAAAAAATAAATTAATTGTGTGGAAAACTGACTGTGCAAACAGCTGCTGCTGATATTTTCTTTGTTTGAAATCATTTTCTGTTCCTTTTCATTAGCAATACTGTGCAGAAAAACATCCTGTTGCCTGCAGGGAGAAACACATTGTGTTTAAGACTCAATTTTCTGTCAACTCTAAAATATTTTAGACTTTTTTTTTATTTAGTTACAAAGACAATCTTGCAAAGGTTAATACCTTTAGAGTTTTTCTGTTCCAACAGTCATCCATCTGGAGACTCTTAGTAGAGTTACCTGTCCAGGACGCTTAGGAATATTGGACATCTTTGTATGTGGTTCCTGTAGCTTCTTTGAAATGAAATTCTGTTGCACCATTCCTGAGCATTTGTGGGGTCCACTCTAATTTCACGGCCTGACACTGACCTCTGAGTCTCATTTAGAAAAGTCAGGTTAGTGCCTGTCAGTAAAAAAGGGTTCCTTTGTGAAATATTGGGCCCATCTTTGAGGGTCTATGCTGGAGCACTCCATCATCCTCCAACAGTTTAGTGACTGTTTAGTCAATTGTCTTGTTTTTTGTCAGGGCTTGTGACCTATTGAGTCCTGAAGCCAAATTCGGCTTTTTTCTTCAATCATAAAACTTAAAAAATATAAATAAATCAGAGTCATTATCACATGTTTTTCATCTGTTTTCAGGCAAACATTACAAATATCGACTAATTTCAAGTGTGTTTTCATTTATAGATTGTGTATGTGTGTGTTTTTTAGCTCTGCAACTGATGCTGATTAGTCTCTAAAAATCCCTGAGACTTTATTAATAAAAAATTATATATACATATGTATATTTTTAAATAGATGCCACCAGAGTTTTTTTATTGCAGTTTGCCATTACTGAATCTTTTTGTCAAGTCTTTTGGTCATCTTAACTTAACTGTATTAGCATCATTATGGAAAATTCAGACATTTCTACAGGAAGCAATAAAAATGTGAAACAATAGGAGAACTCTTAAATTTCAGAATGGATTTTAAAATTGTCCCTTGCTGTCTTCAGTGCGGCATTATCAATAAATGTGACTTTGACTGCGGTGGAGGTGTGTTATAGTAAAGAGCTGATGAGTCACACTGGACTTTACTCAATGACAGGAATGAGAAGACCCTTTATAGACAGAATTCTCATTTACTCAGCAGCTCTCAGACGTTTCTGCACAAATGGATCAGTTTGGCCAAGGGGCATAAGACCATGATGTAAAGTCAATATCAGAAGCCTTTCTTAACTAAGCCTGTCACATTCATTACCAGTTCAAAACTGTGATCAGACAGGAATGACAATCTCATTTTATGCCCTCTCAACTTCAATCTGTGCAAAGGCGCTGCCTGACAGAGACAAGATTCCTGGCTAACTGAGGTCAGCAAAAGAGCTTCTTGAAACGTGAGGACCCATGGGTTTACCCACTTCATGTTTGCGTCTATGCTTGGCTGACAAGCGCACTCCCTGCGCCCTGTGAATCGTTCCTAACAACACTCAGAATGTGACAGGCTGATTTTGGGCTTAATTTACAAAAAGTACGATGTTGTAGAGTTTAAATGCGCCACCCAAAACGTGCAGATGTCTTTACCTTTGATGTGAGTTTGTGTCAGGTGGATGAGCAAAATGATGGCAGGGACGTCCATTCTGACTCTGTGAAGTTTGTCCCCAGTCATTTTCCTCGGACTGCGCCGCCTCGGTCAGAATCCGAAATCTGTCGGTCCACTAATCCAGGTTTGTCCCAATGAAGCCGGTATTACCACCACGACAGAAAGAAGGTAGAAGAGTAATTCAGAGGAAGAGGAGCTCCGCGCGTAAAGGCAGTGACATCCAGCCGAGCGCGAAACCAAAGTGGAAGAAAACGAAGCGCTGCGGCGCATGATTTCTCTCACTCTCCTGCTCTCCTTCTCTCTCTGGACCTCCTCCCTTCCCATCCCTTCCTTTTTTCTTCCCCTTGTTCTTCTTAAGGTTTCAAACGGAATGTGAGTTTGAAACGCCTCTCTGGGATTTACATCTGTTCTTGCAGAACACCTGAGGGTTCTGGGGATTTTTACTTCTATTTCAGGTTTTGTTTGTTCAGAAAACAGAATGACATGATTCATAAAAGCAGCCACCGGCTTATTCTTATTCATCTGAAGTGTTTTTATGCACACATTGACATCTCAATAGACGGGGAGGACAAGGCGGGAGACAGTCTGCGATCTGAAAAGGGGCTTTTATTTATTATTTTTGTCTTTATTTAAGATGGCGATTGATAACAGGTCATGCTGAAAACGTGAATGGCTGCAAGTTTTGTGTCTTTTTTTTACCACAATATATAAATAAATAAATTAACAAATAAATAAATAAATTAACAAATAAAAATTTTTTTACCAAGTCAAAATGATGGTGGATTGTTATTTTGTTAAGATTAATTTAAAAATAAATACACTAATAATAATGGCATGCCGGTGTCATGGTGCCTCTGGTAGACTCCTCCACCTCCAGCAGCTGCTCCTCTCCTAACTTCCACCAGCTGTCGTCACTCATCTCATCACCCTCTGCAGCTCAAAAGGAGACCCAGCTCCATCATTCAACGCCAGTTCGTTGCCCCTTATGGTGACCATGCCTGGTCGTGTCATGCTCTTGCCATTCTCGTCTTGCTCAAGTTCTGGCTCTAACCTTATTTTCCTACCTCAGGAAACCTACCCACGTGTGACGTCAGTGTGGACCTCCTACCTATCATCTCGGAAGAACCTGAAGACCTCTCGGCCGACGCTAGCTGCGCTAAACCCTCCAGCCACGCCACAAGCCACTGCCTGTTCCGGACCTCGTTTCGCCAAAGCCACAACACCTCTGGAAAGAAAATAATAAATTCATTCTTACCTACCACTTACCTGTCCTCATTCTGGGTTCCAGCATCTGGGTTCGCCTCGCCCTAGAAATCATGACAGCCGGTATACATTAGAAGTGTTATAATTGTTCTAAGCTGTAAATAAAATCACATGGCCAAAAGGGGTTTGTATTCTGCAGGGAATTTAATATCAACACAAACTTGTTTTGATTTGTCAGTTATCTTGGGTGTATAACTTATTCCAAAACATATTCTGCAATAATCTGAACAGAGGTAGAGGTCAGAGGTCAGGGAATTAGTTTAGTCTGTCTGTTCTTTGGAATTAAAATTCATTTTCCGTAGTAATGCCAGTTTTCTCTCCATTCATCTATCCATTTTCATAACCCCCTGAATCCCTTTTTGGGTCACTAATGCTGGAGCCAACCCAGCTTGTGGTTGGCGGGGTACACCCTGAACAAGTTGCCAGCATAGACTGTAAAAAAAATGGAAGAACAGAGGTGTGACGTCACCCATAGAAAATTTATTACCTCCGATTCTCGCGAAATGAGGCAAAATCCCTCACTATTGCTTCCTGATACGGACGCCACCATGTTGAAACCAGTCAACGGTGATTGGTCTGTGTTGCTCTGAGTCATCGTATCTATGGAAACTACTGTTGCCAAACAGGAGTGAGCTTATTGTGAGTCCCCACCTCATGAATGCTGCATTACCATTTACTAGGAAATTGAGCAAATTGGATTTGCAATAATAAATCTGCCTAATTTAAATATATCAATTTAGAAAAAAAACTTGCATTGATCTAATAAAAGATTTTGTGCTGGGAGGAGGTGGTTTTTGAGGCGTATTCAATTGGGCATATTTCGCAAAACTGCATTGGATGCACAGATAGGCAGTTTGTATCAATTTTCTCAACCTGCTGGAGTTGCCGGAGCCTATCTCGGCTACTGTTGGACAGGTTGCCAGTCTGAAGTCACTCCGATCCCCATGTTGTGCCAAGGTGTGTTTCCCCTGCCATAACTTCAGCTGGCTGGCTGCAGACAGAGCCCTGCTGCGTGCTGGTAAAGCAGCCTGCTCGGGCCTCCTAAATCTTATGATATTATTCTTATTTTCATCAAGTCAATTATAAAAAGTTTTTCTCCTCTTGAACTGTTGTGGGTCACAGAGACACGGAAGTAGCGGCAGAAAGCTGTTTTTGCAGCAAGAGACTGAATGATCTCATGAACCCAGACATGGAGGCGTGATTACCAATGCTTTTATAGAGCTTTTTAAATTAAATAAATCCGATCTGTGTCTTCCATCCATTGTAATGAGATATACACAGACAGATATTTGAATGTATCTGCTGTAAATCAAGGTTTGTTTTTGAATGATTTATCGCATGAGTTGGTTTGTGTTTTTTCGCACAGGCATCATTTAAATTTGATTTAATAGAAACAGCAAAATAAGATTTTATCAATTTATAAACATTTGTGCATTTGTGTAATAGAAACACAGACTGTACGTAGCTTTTCCTTAATTTTTTTTTTTTTTTTACTTGTTCTGTCCAACAGCTGAGCAAACAGATTAGAACTGAAGGCCATTTGTGTTGGACAGGTTTTACTATCACAAAAAGAGGTTACATACCTTCGAGAAACCAGAGTGTAAATTTGTATAAACCCCTTTTTGTTGTATTATTTTTTATTTATTAGTTACATTTAGTGTGTGTGGGGAGGGAGAGGGGAAGAATGTGAGAGGGGTGGGGTGGAAGAGAGTAAAGGGAAGAGAGGTGAGAAAGTGGGGTATACAAGGACTGATTTGAATAACTTATTTTAAGCTGTAACAATTCTGCTAGAAAGACAAATATTACATCCAAAGGTGAAATTCTGACAGGAAGATGAGCGGAAGACATCTGTCCATCAATACACTGTGGGTTAGGAGGGGGATGAAGCAGACAGGGAGCAGTGTGGCAGTGTGCATGTGGGTGTGGAGCTACATGCATGCTGCCGAAGTGAACTGTGTGATCATAAGAGTAACCATATCCTCCCCAGCCAGACCAGGAGAGAGGGGGGGGGGGATCCCCAGGCCAGGAGAGCCCCCAGCGTCTGGACCCAAGCAGCCCGGGAGGGGGAAGGGGGGGGACTGCTCACCCACACAGCCAGGCGCAGAGAAGGGCACCCTACAGGGCCCCCCCCGGCGCCCAGAGGCATAGACGAACCCGGCGTCCGGCCCCCAGGCCACAGGACAGGAGCGCTTTGCCGTACCAGGCGGCAGCCATGGGGGCCACGCGTGGCGTTTTTCGCGTCGGTGTGCACACTCTCATTGGTGCCCTTTGTTTAGTCATGAGGCATTAAACGTCGGCGAAAATCGCGCGCGAAATTCGTCCCGGTGTGTACGGGCCTTAACAGTCTGATTTTTTGCTCTAAATCCACTAGTTTAGAGTTTTCTTTTCTTTTTTTGTGGGATGAGAAGGCGATTATTTTGCATCTCATGACTGCTTTCCCGGCTTCCCATAAAAGGCATGAGGAAATACCTGGGTGGTCTTTATTTTGTAAATATTAGGACCATTCTTTAGCAAAAAAGTCGATAAAGTTAGGGTCTCTTAGCAACGATTTATTGAACCTCCAGCTCCTAAATGAAGACGATAATGTTCTGTTTTTTAGAGTCAGGGAAACTGGTGCGTGGTCACTGATAGTAATGGGGTGGATCTGTGCTTCCGTAGCTATGCTAAACAAGGAGCTGTAAACCAAGAAATAATCTAGCCTGGAGTATGAGGATGAACTGTGGAAAAAAAGGTATAAGCTCTCTTTGTGGGGTGGAATGAACGCCAAATATCACAAAGACCAAAATCCTCCATGTACTGTTTAACTGTGTTTGTGGACTGCCAGGCTCTACAATTTCCTGTGTTATTTAGCTTATCCATTTCTGGATCTAAACACACACCTCCAATAATTAGCGATTTGTCTATGCTCAGACAGCGCAGAGAAGAAGGAATGAAAGAATTTAGGGTCATCTACATTTGGGCGTGCACATTGGCTAAACATAGCTGCATGTTTTGAGTGGAAAGAGTGACTATTATAAATCTTCCTTCTGGATCTATGACTTTGTTGGCTACGGTGAATTTAACTTCCTTATTTATCAGAATTGCTACTCCTCTCTGTCTAGAATTATTACAAGCTGAATATACGTTTTGAAAATCTGCTGTGGTGAGAAAATTCACTGCTGAACCAGACATATGAGTTTCTTAAAGAAACGCAAAATCAGTTTGGAGATCTTTTAATTTGCTCATTATTTTCAGTCTCTTCTCTCTGGTTCCAGCTCCGTGCACGTTCCAAGTAACTAACCTTAGGGTGGACATGCTGCTGTGAAGGTGAATGTTGATACTGTTTGTTATTGATTAATGCAAAAATGAGTATATATGTACACATAATGGTGTGCTTGATGTTGCTATGCGGCTTTATGTATGCTGTACAGTGCATGTGATGTAATGCTGGACATGTTGAGTGTCTAAGTGTGTTGTGCAGATCAGTACTATTGTAGTGTGAGTTATGTGGCAGCTTAGGTGAGGGGAAGGGAAAATTATGTGAAAAAATTAAAAAAGGGAAAGGAGTGGAGAGGAGATAATTAAGAAAACAGGGAGGGTAAAAACAGAACAAACCTATTAGAAACAGGTTTGCAACTGCTGAAAAGACTGGCGGTGATATTGCCTAAAGTGGAAAACCTTTATGCCCCGTAAGTCATGCCCAGTGTGTCAAACATAAGCATAAACTAACACCTGTGCAGAGAGTGTAAAGAGTGTGGATACATATCTGATTTAGTAGAGCCAGTGAGTGACGTTTGGGTCGCGGTGGAGCTGTCCGTTCACATAAAACCGGTCCACAGAGATGACAGCGCGGGCCCCTTCACTCAGAAATTTCCTTCTGATGGGGAACAGGATCCTTCAACGCTCCAAGATTTCTTTGGGGAACTGATCATCCATTCTGAAGTCGGTTCCCCGGAGCTCCCTGCCACGGCACCTCACCTCTTCCTTCTCCTTGTGAAGGACAAACTTGGCCACGATGGGTCTGGCCCAGGTCTCGCTGCTCCCATATGATGCACACGGTGAAAGTTTATGGATTTAACTTTTTCCTCTCGAAGATTTAGCTGGGTTTGAATAAAGTTTTTATTTTTTTCCTCGGCGTTCTCTTCTGCCGTTTCTGGTTTTCCAATGGCCACCAGGTTATCTTTCATGGATCTTGATTGAAGATCCAGAATGGATCTTCTTATTTTCCTCAGGGAGTCAGCTCATTCCATCAGAAAGAGAAATTACCGACTCTCTCAGCGCTGAGATCTCCACGGTCAGGGTTTCCACCAGCTTTTGGGAAAATTCCAGAGAGTCCTTTATTTCTTGAAATTCCCGATGAAGAACCTCCAGGAGGGAAAGACGACTGTCGAAGCGGGATAGCTTAGCAATCAATGCTAAGAAGCATATCCCACGCGTTAGATTCAAACTCCGTCTTCGGTGGAGAATCTCCCGGTGATTCTTCGGTGGAGAATCTCCCGGTGATTCTTCGGGACGGCTCCGCTAGCTGGGGGCGGCTGACTTGCCTCACTGAGGGGTTTTCCCCATGACCAAGTGCTCGTACTTCTCGTCGATGTAGCGCGTCAGGCTGTTCAGGTCCTCCTCCTCGCTGCTTTCCAGGACGGTCGGAGTTTACCTTTGGTAAACCTGAGGAAAAATAACACTGGGACGGTGTGTTTATTCATAAAAAATAAAAAAGAAGGGGGGGGGAGAAAAAGATATACCGCTTTTTGTTTAGTTTTCCAGGATTAGATCATCTTATTTTCCACCAGGTCTCGAACGGTTCCGCGTCACAGCTTCATGCGACCCCGGAGGTCTGTGCCTGCAGAACCCTGTCCTGCTGGGCCTCTTTTCGTTTTTACAGTCAATAACGCGGCTGAGGAGAATCGTACAAGCTGTTGTATCATAGTTCGTAGGCGTGGCAGACCCAGATGCTGGAACCCGGAAGGAACATACAGGTGAGTTGGAAGGTAAGTATGAATTTATTTTCAGATGTGGGTTGTAGTCTTGGCGTGAAGAAGGTCCGGGCTTGAGTGAGGCTCTTGGCGTGTCTGGAGGTAGTAGTGCAGTCAGGGTTGACAGGTACTTCCACAGGAACTACTCGAGATGACTTCCACACAGGTGACACTCGTGGTAAAGAATCCTGAAGCAGGAGAATAACATTAGCCAGGATACAAAACAAGAATAAGCTTGACGTAAAGCAGACTAGACCAGGCGCAGTCACCATAAGGGGTAACGAACTGCCGATGAATGCTGGAGCTGGGTCTCCTTAAGTAGAGGCTTGATGAAGTGAGTGGCCACAGCTGGTGGAGTCAGGAGCAGAGCAGAGAGGGGAGGGGGAGGATATCTGACAGAGGCACCATGACATGTTGAGAGAGAACCATTTGAAAATTTGAACCTCCAAAGTTAATTTTGCATTTCTTAACCATTATTCTTGTTTTTATAGTATTTCACTCCTATTACACCTGCATTGAGCCTGAGAGACACGGAAAAATCTTTGTTGTTTACATGGGTGAAGTCTGCTGCCATTGGCTACCCAAAATCTTTCAATCAAACACCTCAGACATTTGACGTCAGACCCACATGCTTTTGAGACATCTGATTAGTCAGTCAATAACTTGAATAACGTGCGATAAAAAAATATGTATATTTAAAAAAAAAGGAGTAGAAAGAAGATTTTAAGAAGAAGGTATAAGAGCAAGAATGGTTATTCTGACAAATTAAATGAAACCAGCCGGTACTTTGTATTTGGGAACATGGGAAGGGAGGGGTTGAGCTGTCCATTGTTTTTACAGTCTATGGTCGCCAGTTTGTTGCAGGTCACACACTCACACACAAATTATTACATGCACACCTAGAGGCAATTTAAACTCACCAATTAACCTATGAAGCATGTTTTTTAACTGTGGGAGGAAGCCGGAATCCCCGCAAAGACCCACGCATGCACGAACAGAGAATGCAAGCTCAAGATCCCAGCCAGGATCAGCAACAGCGCTAACCACCTCATCCCCGTGCAACCCCCAGTTTTCTCTCATTTCTCCGTATTCTTTCCATCTCCTCCTGACTGTTCCTACTCACGGTACTACAAAAGTTAAATAAAAGAGAGTTAAACATCAGAAGCAGCAGGTGTAAATCACAAGAGAGCAGGACAGGGGGACCGCTGCGACACTTGTAGCACAAACATCATCACAGCAGTCTTTCTCCTGCAGGCAAGTCAAATACTAAAATGTTCCATTCCAATCCTCTTTTGATCCATTTCAAACGTGTTCCCAGTGGTCCTTTAATGATGATTATGCAGTTTTCAGCAAAAAATCAAAAGAACCTGTTTTGCTTTCTAGGATATAGTTTTTGCAGAGTTGATTAGAATTATGCCTCTGAGTTGTGGGCAGGACAGAGCTTCCTCTCAAGTCTATGTTTACATGCTCTCCAGCTAGCTTACAGCCGTTTCCAACCCTAACCTAAAATTACAGGAGCAACAAATATGGTGAGCGATATTGGAGCTGTCTAGCCATACAATTTTGAGCCAGATGCCAGCTCAGACAAGAAAAACAAAGACGTCCATGAATCTATTTGTCCGCAAGTTGATGCATCAGATTGAAGTAAAGCAGGGAGCATGTGGACTGCCTTAAGAGCCTCTACGTCACAGTTAGAAGTTAATTCCGACAGCAGTTTAAGTCTACTCCTGATTCACAATGATTAGAATAAAAAATATTCAGAACTGCGATTTTAAGCTGAATTTTTCGAATATGCTTTCTCCATCATGAGAAATATGCTATAAGAACATGTTAAAAACATCAAAAACACATTTTTTTATTTTTAGTGGGTCTTTAAAGGATGCAAAAACTGTCAATATTTAAAGTAAAACTGTCCCTGTTCTGTGTTCATAGTCCAGTTCTGTATGACTTCTTTGTGCAGAAAACTTGCAAGTCATGAAAACGACATTTTCTATTGACTTTACTTTAATAGATAATGCTGAGTCAGTGAGCAAAACACACTAGGAGTCAATAATTGTCCTCCTTCAGTTAGAAGAGGCAGCTTGAAAAAGATTTTTCATCCAGTTGAATCTCTTGGAAATGATTGCCTTTGATCATAAAAGTCTCATCTATGACTTTACTTTTAACTTTCCTTTTTTCCCTTCCCCTGCTTAGATTGGAAAAATCAATTGAGAGTCAGTTTTATGGTGCCAGAGCACTTGTGTTGTCTTTATTTGGAATCCTCTACCCTAATTTGTCTTGCTCCTCTCTGCTCTTATTTCCTGGAAATTAGACATGTCTGTAATCCAAGAAAAAAGTTTAGGATTTAACCTGTGTTTGTTGAGCAGTTTACTCTCATTGACTCCATGGGTTAACTCATAGCTTCACAAACTAATAAACAAGATATATTAAGGGAAACTCAGTCATCCTTCATGCACTCATCTGCTCTCTGGGTTGGATTCATCTTCCAGTGACAGCTGCTGTTCACCCACAACCCTGAGATCAAGAGTTTACATGTATTTCTCATGAGGAAGGCTGTGTCCATGTGCCGGCTCAGGCATCCGTTTAAAAATAAAACCCTTTAACACATTACCTGTTGTGTTTCAGGCTTTGGATCCTTTGACCGATTCCTCACAGAAACATTTCCAGATTGGATCCAGACACTGCGGTCAATCATTTCAGTGGGCAGGAGGACATCAACACTGTAAAGCCCTTTATCATGTCAGGAGATACTCAGCAAAGGAACCACATACAAAAAAGTCAGTAAACTACTTGGGTTTCTTAAGAACCCAACTTAATTTGCAAGGACGAGTTTGGTTTTAACTTGTTTTCATGACGATGTTTGAGATTTTCAGAGTTTGTGAGTTTGCACACTATTACAATAATTCTCCTGAGAAAATTTGGATTTCATTGTCTGCTTTAGTCTCATAAGGAGGATTCTTGCACCCCTTAATATGGCACTGAATTTGGCTTTGCTATAATCCTAAAGCGCTTTTTTAAAAAATTATATCTCTATTTCCACTGTGGAAAGAGTTTAGAAAAAAGGAAGTGTGTTAAATTAATTTTAAGTAAATTTTCTGTAAGAAAACAAAACCAGTCACCCCTATTTTACATCACTTTTCTAGTTACCCTTTTGTAACATTCATATTTCAACTCACTCACGTGATTTGGAGAAAAAAAACTACTAGTTAAAATTGGATTATCTAAACCAGGGGTCCCCAAACTTTTTCCAGCGAGGGACACTTGACGTTTCCATTCTCTGATTGGTGCCAGCGTCAGTTTGAAAAAGAGAAAGTGTGAGGATCGCAGGGGTGCCTAAATGTAAACTGAAAACCACACATAACCAAATATTAATAAACCTATCTGATATCAAATAATCCTCTCTGGGTTCTTCACTAAATAAATACATAAATTATAATACTCAGCAAATACATAATAAGACTCTTTATGAAATCAGTAAAAAACAAATAACCCTCTCTGGGTTCTTTACATAAAAAGTCAGGAAATTTAAAGAAAGAGTATTTTAGAAAATCAATAATAACCAAATAAATCTCTGTGGGTTGTTTACAGAAATAAAGCTTCTGTTGTCCATGCTTAATCTTGGGTAAATGTTCAACTTCAGTTGTAAGAGCAGAATCTCATATGAGCAGTCTCTTAAGGTTTTTGTGTTCTTTCCTTATAATAGAGTTTTGGTGGTTTTCAGGAGGCTAGCCTGGTACCACTGTTTGTTCTCTCTGATCCTATGTTAAATACCCTGCATTCTGAATCAATGTTTCCCATACCAAACTTTTTTGTCATTTTCTGTGTTTTTATGGGGGCGGTATCATGTTCAAGTTCTATGACTGGGGCAAAGTGAGGTTGAGTAACAACCTTTTTTAGCTTGCCTCACATTTCAATTCAAACATGCTGTGTCTATGAAGACTCTCATTCATCCAGGTTAATTCCATCATAGTGGTAGGTATAAAGTTTGTCATCTAGACTTGATTTTTAAAGTTGAAGACATTTCATCTCTTATCCAAAAGGCTTTGTCAATTCTGAAATAACTGTTGAAAGAGCTGGTTTATATGTGTTCATGGGGGAGAAGTCAGACCTGAAACGGCATTTACAGCAGTGTTCTGAAACCCAAACAAACCGACCAGTTTCACCTAGGCCAGCTGAACAGCTGAAAGAGATGACCAGGTTGGGGAGGGTAGCCACTGTCTCCCAACTCCAGCTGAGGACAAAGGACTCCTAACAACCCGAAACCAATGTATTCTACGGAAACAATCCCATCCAGTTTCAGGTCTGACTCCTCCCCCATGAGCGCATATAAACCAGCTCTTTTACCATTTATTTCAGAATTGACAAAGCCTTTTGGGTAAGAGATGAAACGTCTTCAACTTTAAAAACCAATTCTAGACGACATCCTTAAACCCTGCTGTTTGGGGACCCATGATCCAAACCCTAACTTTGGGGCGATTAAACCCACATACATTCTTAAGACTGCACCACTAAGGTAAAGTCTTTTCAAACTTCCATAATGAATTAAATAATAAAAATAAAAAGTGGACATAAACACAAAAACTACAGAAGATATTTTATTTTACAAATTCAGGGTTATGTATAAAATAGATTTTTTTTTTATGGAAAGAAATGGAAAGAAGCAAACTTGACAAAAGAAAGCTGACATGTTTCAGGATTCAAATAAGACTACCCCAACCACACAAAATGACAAACAATGAGTTTTCATTTTCATAGTGATACGAACTGTTGTACAAGTAAGCACAATTTCCTATAAGCAATAACCTCAAACAAACAAGAATGACAGAAAAAGATGTTTTCTCACCAGATATAATTCAGCTGCTTTAAAAAAGAAACAAAAAAAATGAATTACACCACATGACATTTTGAAACCTGATAAAACACCAAGCACACTTATTCTGCAGACATCATTGTGATAGATAATTAGTTTATACACATACACAGATTACATATGGGATTGGACAGAGGCAGTCAAAGAGGAAAACGCACAAAACAATTTGGGAGATGAAGTGCTGATGTCACCCTTTTGATTTATGAAGCCACTCTTTACCCATTTTATTTTATTCTAACAAGCCAGTCTGATTGTTTTAATAGATTAGAAATTAAAACCAAACAAATTGAAATGAAGATGAGTGAATAAACAGAATAGTAATTAAAAATAATTAGACTCCTCTTCTAGCTACAGGTTCCTATTGATTGAGCTGCTGGCGAACTGCAAATGACAACTCAGGCTCTGGCCTTGTCTTGAAAGGGTCTGTGGAAACTAAAGAATAAGCAATGTAGCCTAGTTTGTCCTT
This sequence comes from Oryzias latipes, assembly GCF_053564925.1. Taxonomy (NCBI): domain Eukaryota; kingdom Metazoa; phylum Chordata; class Actinopteri; order Beloniformes; family Adrianichthyidae; genus Oryzias; species Oryzias latipes. The sequence continues at coordinate 10,647,567 of NC_136250.1, read as the reverse complement.
TGATGGTTAAAATAGAAACTTTAATAATTAGTTTTCTAACAAAACAGCAGATTAGTGTATGGAATATTCAGGGGGAACATTGGACATTCGCTGTGACATTTCTATATTATATGTATTTATTTACAGTATATACATATTTATACTGCTTTTTTATTGCTTGTATTTTATTTTGCTGTTATTTGTTCTTTATTGCACCTTGACACGATGGCCCCTTTTCATTGTGTTGCACTCACAACACGTGAACAACAAACAGTCAAGAAAACCAAGAGCTAATTCAATAAAAATATAAACACAAAAAGAACAGATTAAAGAGTAAAAGCAATTTTAAAAAGATGAGTTTTTTAAACATTGGAAGATCACAGCAGTCTCTGTGATGTTGAGGCAGAGTGTTCCAGAGGGTCGGGGCAGCCATGGAGAAGGCTTGGTCCGACAGGGGAGGGACAAAAGGTTTGCATCGGAGGAGCGCAGAGAGCAGGATGGAGTGTGATGCCTGAGCAGATCGGTGAGGTAGGTTGGGGCCAGGTTATGAGGGGCTTGAAAGGAATGAGGAGAACTTTAAATTTGATACGCTGAGGGATGGGGAGACACTGGAGGTTCTGGAGGACGGGGGTGATGTGTTCACGGGACCAGGGGTGTGTGAGCAGACGGACAGCAGAGCTCTGAATGTATTACAGCTTATTTATTATTATGGAGGATGTACCATAAACTATGCTGTAGCAGTAATCTAACCGAGACGTAATAAAGGCACAAAGCAGCAGAAAAGAGAGGGATGAGTGGAGACAGGCAATGTTTTTCAGGTGGAAACCATCAGACCGGGTTATTTGGTAGACATGTTGTTCAAATGAGAGATTGGTGTCAAAGAGAATCCCAAGGTTACGGGTGACTTGTGACGGAAAAAGTGTGGTGTTGTTGAAGTTTAACTGAAAATTTGGAATGTATTTCTTCAATGGTTTTGGGGCCAATTAAGTCTGTCTGTCTTGTCACATTAGATTTTGATAAAGTTGTGTTTAAGCCATGTTTTTCCTCAGACAGCGGGTGAGTGTAGTGAGTTTTGGAGCTGATGGATTTGGTGGAGATGTACAGTTGTACGTCATGTATGTCATCAGCGTGACAGTGAAATTTCAGATCATGCTGGTGGATAATGTTGCAGAGGGGAATGAGGTAGAGGATGAACAGGAGTGAACCAAGCACCGAACCTGAACGTGGAACACCTTGCAACAGAGGAGCTGTGGAGGATGAGCAGTTTTTTCAGGATGGGGGTTATTCTGTTCTATTCTAATTGTTACTCAGAAGCATTTTACTTAAAGCAACTTGTCTGGAGAAGAATTTTATCAAAACAATTTGCTTAAATGTCATTATTCACAAAGACCTTCTTCTGGATTACTTTTTGAGTCCTGTTTTGTATCATATCTGAGATATTTATTTATTAATGTCATCAAATGCTTAAAGTGTTGATTTACTCCATGAAGACAGCAAAATACAGTGATGTTTTAGGATCTTTACCTCATTGCTCTGTGTTGATCACACAACATAAAAAGATAAACAAAACAAAAAGACTTCCACAAATGTATTTTTGATCTGTTGTGCTAAAATGTATTCATCATGTAGATCAGATACATTGTAGCAGGGTTGGGGCTACTAAGGGAACAAGGGGTGCAGCTGCCCGCCCTAGCAAAAAACTTTGCCCACACTTGCCTCCCCAATTTTTGAGTCAATAATAGTATAATTATTGACAAAGATTAAGAAATCATCAATACAAGCTTATTTAAGCATAGCAAAAATAACAAAAGTAGCATTTTTAGATAAAATAAAAACAATCTCCTTCTTTCTCTTACGGTTTTTCCCATCAGGGGTCGCCACAGTGAAACAACCTTATTGTGGATGTGTCATGGTGCCTCTGTCAGACTCCTCCCCCTCCAGTTCTGTTTCACTCTGCTCCTGATTGCCACCAGCTGCTGTCACTCTTCTCATCATCTCTCCTGCTCTTAAGGAGCTCCAACACCTCAAGCCGACGCCAGATCGTTAACCCTAACGGTGACTCGCTGGTCTTGCTATGCTCTGACTTGCTTTGCTTGCTCACGTTCCGAACCTAATTCCTGTTCTCCTGCCTCAGGAAACCACTTTACGAGTGACGCCAGCGTGGATCATCTGCTAAGCCGTTCCTGTGAGCCGGAAGACTCCTCGCCTTACACCGACCGCGTTAGCACCTCCAGCCACGCCACAAGCCATCTTCACATTCAGACCTCGTCGGGACTTAACCTCAGCCTTTCACGGAGAAGCAATAAACCATTACTCACCTGCCACTGACCTGTCTTTACTCTGGGTTCCAGCATCTGGGTTCGCTTAGCCTGAAGAATCATGACAGGATGATCCGCATGGTCATTTTGGCAATGTTTTACGCCGGATGCCCTTCCTGACGCAACCCTCTCCATTTATCTGGGCTTGGGACTGGCACAGAAGTAGAGAAGGAAATAGGGAGCAACCTGGATTTGAACCCAGGTTTCACAGATGGAAGGTGCCATAATCCAGCACGAGCCAAACCGGCTCCCATAAAATAAAAACAATAACAATAATAAAACTGTGTGAAATACGGATTTTTAATCCTTTCATCTGTGATGCCAATCCACTCTGGTGTTTTGCCGCCCTTTCAAAATATCTTTTACCCCCTCACATCCCCCGATATTGTAATAGAAGTATGACAAAGGCGTAAAAACAGTGAAAGTCTATTGAAAATGTGAGGACCTTTTCAGGGCAAAACATGAATCTCTGGATTTTAACAAGGCATATGAGGTGTCTCAAAGATAACTGCAATCTGTGGAGCAAAGGAAAATAATCAGAAGAAGCTATTTGCAGAATACATTACACTGTTTAGTCAAATACCGCTGCAAATTGTTCTCCTTTAAGCTCACAGGGTGACGGTGAATCTGATTATCGACTGAGTTACCTAAATTACAGCCGGTCTTTTGATGTGTAAGTAAACAAAGGAAAGTCCCAGGGAAATAAGACTGTGGAGGGAGAAAAGGAGAGATTCTCCACCTGCAAATGAAAATCAAGAAGGAAAAGAAAAACAATTCAAAGTTCAAGACTTAAAGGTGGATGGCTGAAGTTTGGAACTGTAACCTTTGCGTTATCCTTGGCACTTTAACATTGGGAGTTGGGTCATCTAGACCCACTAGACAGTGCGGTGAACCTTCTTTCTTCAGTGATTTGTGATCTTCACTGGTGTCTATGGATAACATGAAATCTTTCCACCTTTATCCACCTTTGTCATGGTAGGGAGAACACGTCAATGTAAGGGTGGGGTCATCTAAGATAGCACAAAGGTTAAACATGCACTCTGATAAAAATAGCGTTTTTGGTGTTTTTAACATGTTCTTGTGGCATTTTTTTTGATATAATGGAGGACAAAAAGAAAGAAAACCTTAAAATTGCAATTCTGAGTCTCTTTTTAAATTGTTGTAAATCATGAGTAGACGAAAAAATAGCGTTTGAAAAACAACGTATTTGTGATTAAGTTCAATGGGCCACAGACGTCCTGATCCACTCTGATGCATCCACTTGCAGATAAATAGATCCATGTACGTTTGGGGTCCAGCTATAAATTGAATAGTTCAGGTCTATGAACTACTGCCACTCTGTAAAAACTCTTCTAGAAAATGCCAAAGTTGTTTTTTTTTTGCTGTAACGGCATAATCATAATTAAAATACCACTGGGAATTCTTTAAAAATAGATCAAAAATTAATCAGAAGGGTCTTTACATTTAGATGGGTCAAGGTCGGAATTCTGTGGCCATGCTGTTGCTTTTCTGGATTTTATTGTGAAAACTTCGATGTCCCAAAATCATATTGGGTTAACTTTTTGCCCAAAAAGATTACATGTCATGTCTTAGGGAAAAACAACATTCTTTTAGTCCTTTTTGTTTTTACTAAATGAACTTCTGACATCTCTCTGAGTGTGAGATTCTGGGAGGCAGGAAAAACGGCGGGGACAAATTCCCCACAATGTTCTTTGTCGCATGACACAGTGAAGCAACTGTTGCTCCTTTTCTTTCCGCTCACTTCTTTAGCATCTCGGAGCAGCCTGGAGAAAGAATTGTACCTTATGATGAGGGATCTCTGGGAAATAAAAGACGAACATCTTTCCAAATGGTTTTTGGATGCTACTTCGCTCAGTTGTACCATTTAAAAGAAGATTTTTCCTCACTTGTGGGAGAAGATTTAGCCTTCAACAAAACATTAACTCACAGATGTTCTGTAGGGTTTATGTAGGGTTTTTGTCCAAGGAAATACTCTCCATTAAAAAGACAGTAGCAGCCTTCTGAAGTTATGTTTCACTCTGCTGAAATGAAGCCAACATTTCACTTCTGCTTTAATGAAGTTGTCTGCAGCTGCACAAAAAGACTCAGTTTGTTCCTGAACTTAGGACCCACTTTCTCTCTTTACTTATAAATAGTACCGTACACAAGTTGTTGCTTTCGCTAATGTAATTCAATTGTAAACTAATTAGGTCTGCTTTAAAACCCAGCAGGTAAACCTTCAACAAACTTAGTCAGAGCTCTGCTTTTTGTTGTGACTTTGATCACTAACATCATTGATCTGGATTTTTTTTTTTTAATTAAATGATGAAATAAATGAAACAAAGGAAAAGGTGTCTCTTTGTGTGCTGGCGTCATTGATCTGTTTACAAAGTCTAAAGAGTTTCAAGAAAATGGGGACAAAATGAAACAAATGGCAAACTTTACTGAAAAAGTTTTCAATAATCCCACTTTAATGAAATCCTCTCATGAAAGAGATTAACACAAAAGACTTGGGTGGAAACAACACGATCAATGAAAAATATTAATATGTCAAATCAAACATGTTTAGTCGAATACACTCAGGTAAATTAAGAACTGCACTGTCTAAAATGAGCTTGGGGGTATAGTGGCATCAAAGCCCCACTCCGATAATCTTTTGATCCATTTTCAAAGCGTTCTCAGCGGTCTTTTAATTACGATTATGCTGTTTTTAGCCAAAACAAAAAATAAAAAAACTGTGTTGTTTCCTCAGGGCATAGTTTCTGCAGAGCGGCAGTAGGTCATTAGAAATTCACCTCTAAGATGTGAGCGGGACTGTTGACCCATTTCCCATCATCTCTTTGTTAACATCTCTCCTGCCAGCTTACAGCCCCTCTCAACCCCAAGCTAACATTACCAATGCAACAAAAATGGCAAGCAATATTGAAGCTATCCAGCCAGATGCAAGTTTAGACGAGGAACACAAAGATGGATCTTGTCGTCTCCAAGTGGATGCATCAGTATGGAGCAGAGCAGGGAGCTTGTGGTTTGCCGTTGTTGGTCCAATGTAACATCTACAAGCTTTTCCAATGGCTTTGGCTTTCAGGATTTGAATAAAGATATACTGAGGTAAGCAATTTTAATCCTAATTGTCTTTATATATTTCCTCCACCATGAGAAAAATGCTACAAAAACAAGCTAAAAACATCAAAAACACCATTTTTGTCTGAGTAAATCTTTAATGTCATCAGCACCTCTTAATATTATTTATCTAAAAGCGACATCAAACAAGGAAAACCATGGAAATATAAATTTGATTGGAAACAACAAAATTTAACTTCAGACAAATAATTGCTCATGTGTACAGGTTGTAACGTTTGCAGCTCAAAGTTTAATTCATTTTTTTAAAAACCGTATGAGGACACACTATACTACCTGGCTGAAGAAAAAGGAAGATCACTACAGGACCTTTTGATACTTGCAAAGAAAGCTCAAATTATCAGCCAGTTTCCACTTTTCTCCAAGGGAGATGGAGGTTTTGAAGCTATAGCTTCTTTGTTTTAGGAACTTTGTGGTTTCTTTTTAGACAGTTTTATGAACCTCTGTCAGATGTTTATGTTTTATGTTAGACAAATGAGGATGTCTCCTGTCATTTTCAATGGTGTCCTGTCATTTTCTTCTACAAAAACATTGAAAATGACAGTTTATCATGGTTAATTTGAGCTGTACACTCCCAGATGTACGTTTTTTTCCAACAATTACCTATTCTGACTTTAGTGTGATGTTGTTGCAACAGTATAAAATTCAAATAAAATGATCATTTTTCAGCACCATTCTCTGACTCTCATGCTAAAAAACAGAACATTATCATCAAACTTGTTTTGAAAGGGCTTTAAAGTCTTTTTTATAACTTGATTTGCTTCTCTAAGAGTTTTCAGATTGTCCCTTCTTTATAATGGTGTAAAGTCATTCCACTGGCTCTATTTTCTTTTGCTATATTTTAATTTAAACTACTTCCAGAACATGAAAAACAACCACTATTTGTTGTCTGGGGTTTTAATTTGTGATAACCCAGTTCAGTTTTAAAACCCATTTATGAAATTAGGTTAAAGTGCATTTGAATTGTACTGTCATTCTTTAATATTTTTGTTTAGCTTCTGTGACCACAAATAAAATCCCCTTTTTATTAATTATTTTCTTTCACAACTTTAAAGGTTTTTCTGCATAATTTCCCATCCCAAATCATCCACACTCATGCAAACAAAAGTAACGAGTCGGCATCAGGCTCACAAAAGGCATCACTTGGCTCAGAAGCACAAAACATCAATAGATCAAGTGAATTCTTCTGCTAATTTGAAAACAAACTGTTGGACCAATTCATTCTCCACAATGAATCAAGACATCTTGTTTTGCTTCCAAGGCTGCTTCACAAAAAGTGTCATTTTTGTGTGGCAGTTCTCGACTTTGCACAGCTGGAAGCAGCCTTTCTGCCTTTGGCATTTGCACTGACACACATTTAAAAAGGAGTTTTATGTAAATGAGAACAAATGCAGACAGACTGAAGCACTATAGTACAGGGGAGAAAATGAATTTTGTCTTAATTATAGATAAAAATAAAAAGTTCTTTTCGCTGCAGTTGAAAAATGATACATGAATCAACATTAGTCAAAGCTGGAAATAGATTATTTCTGTCCTCATTTTACCATCAGTTGAAAATAAAATTATTATAATTTCTGTCACATCTTTGAATAGTGCTGGTTGTTTTTTGTGTGCAAAATCCCCATCACCCTCAACGGGAATAAGAGGTTTTAGTAGATAAATTAATGCATGACTGAATTAATGAATAAACGTCTCAACACACAAACCATCAGCAGCGAATGAGCCCATTGGCTGTTTCTCTGTGTTCTTAACAACTGTTGCACTTCATCTTTAAAGAAATGAAACTTTCCTCTTTTCAGGAGGGACATCTGTTGGTTTCAATCCAGTTCTTCTTGAACACACAAACAAATGTTAAAAACAAAAACTTCTTAGACATAAAACTTGTTAATAGAGAGCAAACACACCCAATTCTGCTCACAGGTTTGGCGCTTTGTTGGACACTCTAAGTTGTGCACAACTTTACCTTCATTGAGGCAATAAATGTCATGTCATTTGGGCAACTTTGTGCCATAAATGCATAAATCGATGCAGTCATAAATGGGTGATTGCAGACTAGTCAGACTTTATGGCCATGTAATGTTTTACTTTTAAATTTAGGGAGTGGCTCTTTCCTCGTCCACAGCAGTGGGTTTGTTTTTCCCATATTCAGCTCTATGTTGTCTGTGTTGGGTTCTGACAATCGCCCCCCCCCCCCCCCATTCTCAATGTTCTTGAAAAACCACCTTATGCGTAGCCACTCCTGATAACTTTTAAAGTTAGGTATAAAATATATGCAAATATAGTTCTTATGTTTTCCCGCTGTGACTTTTTTTCAAAATATTCAAAATGATTAAGAAAAAAATCAAAGGAAACAGTTTTTTTTATTATTAGATGCAGTAAAACAGACCCCAGCCAGTAAGGCCAAGTTGAACAAAATTATTTTATTTTAAAAAACAAATTTATAAACACAACACTTTAGTGTTTGCTCCCATTTTATGACTTCAAAGATCTGAAACATATTCTACAAAAACAAAATAGACATTTCTCTCAAATATTGTTCAGAAATTAGTCTAAATCTGCGATAGTGATCACTTCCCCTTTGCTGAGATACTCCATCCCACCTCACAGGTGTGCCATATCGAGATGTTAAGGCCTGTTCACACCGGGACGAATTTCGCCGGCGATTTTCGCCGACGTTTAACGCCTCGTGACTAAACAAAGGGCACCAATGAGAGTGTGCACACCGACGCGAAAAAACGCCAGGCGTTAAAGCGTCGAAAAAAAAAACGCCTCGGGTTCGTTTTTTTTTTTCGACGCGTCGCGTCGAAATCTACTCGACCAATGAGAACGGCGCTTTTGCTCACGTGTCTGGAGCTTCTGAAGTTACAGTAAAACACAACTTGGGGGCGCTCAAACACAAAACTGCCTTGCTGAGCACACATACCAGCGAAGAAGATAGACGCCAAGTAGCGTCTACACTGCCGCGAAGCAATAATGACGGACATTCTAAAATATCCCCGAACCAAGCACCAGTTGGAGCAACTGGTGCTTGAAATATTCATGTTTTCTTTGTTTGATTCTGACAAGCGCGTAAATACTTGCTCTCTTCTTCTGAGTGAAAAGCGACTTTAAGAAGCGTAAAGTTGCGCAGCGCCACCTTGTGTACAGGAGTATTTCTGTTTTACATTAAGCGCCATCTAATGTCAGGGAATGAAATTGCATGTTCACTCCACTCATCGTCAGCGAAAATCGCCTGGGTGTGAACACAAAAAACGTGACGAAAAACGCTGGCGAATAACGCCTGGCGAATATTCGTCCCGGTGTGTACGGGCCTTTAGTCAGACAGCATGATTATTGCACAGGTGTGCCTTAGACTGAAAACAAAAAAAAGTCAAAAAACATACGGTTTTGTATTGATGGGGACCCAGAAAACTGGTCAGACTATGGTGTGACCAGTATTTGCCTCATGCAGTGCAACACATTTCCTTTTGCATTGGCTTCCTATCCTTTTTAACAAGATTTCTCATAATTTTGTTTATGACATCACTGTACTACTGTGAGGTCAGCTGCATCATAAGGGCCAAATTAGCCTGAAATTTAATTTTTAAAAATGTTTTACACAAGGGAACAGGTACAACTCCTGACAGTAGCGGGATGGCAAAATGTATTCACTCCTCTTCTTCTACTGTTGTATTTGATGCTGCTTTAAATTAATATCGTAGCTGTAATGTTGGGCCATAAGCAATCGTGAATAAAAACATGATGTAAAAATGATAAATGATAAAAAACTTTATTGTAGAACAATAAAGATTTTTTTAAACCTGTTGGTATTTTACTTCTTAAGCTCATCATGTTTTTGTTGTCTTCAATCATGGAGCCATTTAATGGTCAAAGCTGGAAAAACAAAAAGGTTTTCAAGTTGGTTTTAAAGCATAGAGGTTATTACTGTTTTGTGCCAGCCTCAGCATTTGTAATGTTTATAATAACCAAGATTGATAACATTAATTAAAGATCATTACCCCAAGTGCCGGCTCAACCTAGGCTTGTGTCCTCCTGAAGGACTCGCATGAATTTTAACATATGACTCAGCTTTGGACCTCGCAGGGATTTGGAGACAGTAATTTCATGTGACTGCTCTCTCGCATGAATACTGAAGTTACATTGATGCAGAGAGCCAAGCAGGAATCATGAAACTACACTTGTTAGGGCTGCTCGTTGACATATTTACTACTGGCAGTAGAAACTTTTGAATGAACACGTTAGCCCAAATAAAAAAAAACTGAAAACAAACTCTGTGAAAGGTGAAAAAAACAGATACGTGTCAGATGTTTCAGGGATGGTTTTCAGATATTTTGAAAGGGATTTTTTTTGGGGGGGGTCCCTTTAGATGCACTGTGCCAACAGAAAAGCAGAAAAAAAACATGGCTACAGCGACTGAAAACTTGTTCTAAGTGGTCCACTGAGAGACAGCTGCAAGACAGCTGCAAGAATAACCTTTGTCTTCACTTCCTCCCAACTCCCACTGAAAAAGCTCATTTCTCCACTAACCAACAAGAAAACTACCATTACTATGTCTTATTTTTACACTCCTCATTTAAAGAGGAAATATTAATTTAAGTGTGTTTTCTTGACCGTAGTAGAAAAATGTGGGAATTATTTAATGAGTTAATAAGCTAAAATTAAAGTCATTCTCTTCAAAACAGCTTAATTCTTCTCAGCAATCTGAAAAATACATTAAATAACATTTGAGTTTTATGGAGTTTTGTGTTTTTAGAGTATTTCTTTTGTAAAATGATAGGAGAAAAATACTTATTCCTGGAACATGAGTTAACTATTCGTATCATGTTACCAGAAATAGGTTGAGCACAAAAAAAAAAAAAAATTGGTTGGGAAATCAAGACTGTGGAAGTGGGTTTTGGTTTAAGTGTCAATATTACAGGGTCACCAATAATAATAGAAAGCATCTGAAGTTAATAACTTTGGATGCCTGAAGCAGAAATGATGAGGTCTGAGGTCAGGGAAGTTCATTCCCCTGAGGCTGCATGTTTTGTCATTTTAGCTCCCCGACTTTTACAGCAACACGAAAGTAAAAGGTATTTCCCAGTCTTTCTGAATAAACAGTTAAGTTAAAAAAAGGGTCGTTCTGATTTCTGGGATCATTTTCACATAGTTGGGAGATTGACAGGAATGTCAAAACAAAAGCACAGAATTTATTTTAATAGGGAGTAAGACAACATGAATGTCTGCTGTTAACTTTCAATTTTTAGAGTGAGTTGTGTGTTACAGAGCCCCGCAAATGTCAGGAAGGTTGTGGGAGCCCGGCCCACATTGGCTTATCGGGAATTTAGGGATATATCCCAGAGGACCAATTGCCCTTTTCAGCTGGTGTTCATGCCAACAACAGTGATGTGTACCCCTCTATTATGACCTAAGACAGCATTCAAACGATGAAGGCCTGTTTTCAGTCTGTGTTTACTCTTTGAGATGAAGCAGGCTGCAGTGATCGTGTCATCTGCAGAGGAGCTGTTCTCCTGAGAGGTGAAGGGGAAGTGGCACAGGCAGGTTAAGATCACATCACATTAACTATTAAACACATGTCAAGGGAATAAAAAAAGATTATAAAACTTTAAAAGAGAAAAATGGCTGACGGAGGATAATTAATAAATGAAAAATGATGGAAAACACCAGCCTTAAGCAAAATGTATAAATTTCTAACAAGTGATTAAAGTGCTAGTATTATTAGAGTCGACAAACAGAAAAAGTGTTTCTTAACTGCTTCAAAACAATAAAAACAACGCATAAGCAATACAGCCAATGCAGAAAACAAAAGAATAATGACATTTTTTATTGAATCTGAGCGAAAAACGTAACCTGCTGCTGTTCACTGCAGCATTGAGAGTAGTTTTCATTGACAAAATAATCAGAAAATACAGAGAATATAAATCAACAGACTGACAGGTTGTTGTGTAACAACAACTGTTGGGTGGGTGTGGTGAATAGGTAGTCTGATTGACTTCTGATTGGATGTCGGATGATTTAAGATTTGGTTCCCGCCTTGGCCGCCAATGAGTCAAAGTGTCCTTGGGCAAGACACTGAATCCCACATTGCTCTGGTGGTTACAGATTGGCGCCAGAGCCAACATCTTTGTGCGAATGTGTGTGTATGTATGCAAGGGTAAAAATGATTGTGACAGACTTTGGGGCTTAATTGAGGTAGAAACACTGTGTCTAAGTATAGACCATTTAGTATGTACTAAATGCGGGGTCTTGAATGTGTGTTTAGCTCATGGTGTTCACACTGGACCAGCATGGAGGGGCTTCTCCTTCTTTTTCTTTTTCTATTGTTTACAAGTCCATGTCCACCACCTAAATGTTCAAGAGGGTTTGTGCAAAATGTCAAAATGGTGGAAATCTCGCCAAATCTCTTGAGTTTTGAACACAGAAGCCCAAATCATGTATGCTTTTATTAGACTTGGAAGTGGATGCTTGAACACGCATTGCTAAGTGTGGTGTGAACATATATAGCTTCATATTACAAATAAATTAGAAAAACTTTGATCCAGTCCTTATTGCTATTTTTGACTGCTTCTGACAGTGTTTTTTTTTTTTAACAAGTGGATGCAACAGTTGTATCCATACAACAGTCAGTCACACTGGCTTCCCCTCTTCATTCCCAGGATCCACACAGAGCTTGGGAAAACTGAATTTTCCGTTGCTGCTCCTATGTCACGGAATAGCGCTCAGAACTCTCTGTGACAACAGGAACACATTTCCCTGAGTTACTTTAAAACAATACATTTTGAGTGTGTAATTAAAGAGTCTTCATGTTAATCTTGACCTGATTTGAACTTTGTTTTGATTTGATGATTTTATGTTTTTCTTTTGTGTGTGTGTGTTTGTATGTGCCAATGCCTCGCAGCCAAGTCTCTCTCAAAAAAGAGATTTTATCTCAAGGGACTTCCTGGTAAAATAAAGGTTAAATAAAGCAGAATTAAATATATTGGCATTCAAATGGCGCCAGTGAGTCGGCTGACATAGCATTTTGTTTATACTGTACTTGTTGCAGTGACAACCAATTAATTTTTGTTTTTTCTTTTTCTTCATTCTTGGAAATGCTCTATTCAAAGTTCTGAAAAACAACATGTCTTGGGATTTTGATTCTGTGAATTATTTTCTCTCTTTTATGATTCAAACAGGCTAATAAGTTATACAACAGAAAAATGTTGGAGTGAAAGAACATGGAGTCAAACTCAAGAGTGTTGCCAGTTTTATTTATTTATTTTTTTTACCAAAAAAGTGTCTTGCATAAAAAATCATTTTTAATTTTAGGAGTAAACGTTGACGGGTGCTCAGTGCTTTAGTGGTCATCTTCATCACATCCCAAGAGAAGGGGCTGTAAGTTTTGCCTGCTAGAACTCAAAGACTAGACAATAGCTGAGACATTCCACATCAAACCCCTCTCTATTAAAAATATTAAATTTATATATAAATATATACTCAAATGTTCAATGGTTGTTTCTCCTTGAATTAATGCCTGAAATCTAGTTTTCCTGGCAACAAACAAAAGTGGGCTGTTCTGAATGAAAACTGCTTGACTGAATTAGTCCTGGTCAGGAATTCCTATGCACTCTAATTCCTCCACAGGGAAAGCCACAAGTCAAACACTGAAGGAATTCTTAAACTTTTTTTTTTTTCACAGATTAATACATCCAGCTTTTTTCTCTCCTTGGTGTCTATTTTTTAAAATTCTTTTCCTTATAATTCTTGATTCTGAAAAACAACCCAACTGCTATTATCTTCTCATCCCATTAAAATTGTTGGTTAAAAAGAAGTAATCAACTGGAGTTGGTTTATCTTTTATTGAATTTTTTACACATAAAGGATTAACTTGGATAAACGAGAATCTACATGGACTAATTCTTCCAAGTTTTTTTAAAGTAGGTCAAGTTTGAGGCTAAGGTCACGTTGAGGTCCTGGAATTCAAATGGACACCCCTCACTGGCTAATGAATCAGAGGTTAAACATGCACACAAACCTCAGTGTCAAATGTCAAACTCAAGGAAACAATTACAAGGAAATTAGGCTGAGTCATAAATCCATCTTTGCAATCTTTCATTAACCTCAACAACCCTGTCTTTGGACTTTTGCCACCATCTGGGTGTTAATTGTGTTTTTTAAAAAAAACCTTTGTGTTCTGTATAAACTAAAAGGGATTTGAATTAGAAGGACTACTATATGAAATAAAAGAAACAGTTGTGACTGAAAGTCTGATTTACAGCAGGAAATACGTGTGTTTAACACGAGCCCTCACTTTTCTTTTGCTTTTGTTGCATTTGTTATAGATATAGTTTGTCCCCTCTTAATTTAAACACATTTTAATCCCTCTGAATTACAAAACTGCCAAAAACAAAACACACATGTGTTTCTACACTGAATAAAATTTCTTTTTAATACAATATTACCCTTTATCATAGTATTCTTTTGTTTCTTTTTGTTTGACAGTTTTTAATACCTCATTATATTGTGTTATCTAAAATCAGATTGATTTAAGCCTAATGGTAGTAAGGATAACAAGATGCTTTGTCAAAAACAATTTTGAGTGATCTGGCAGTGAATTGCTCACCACTCTTAGTTCCTGACTAATTTAGTATTTTAATTTAAAACAACTCATTAAAAATAAAATATTAAACATTTGTAATTGAACATTTGTAATTGAACATTTGATTATTTTGATCTATTGTAAAAGTGTTCTTTTAATTATGATCATACCTATTCATACCAAAACAAAAAAACTTGTCATTTTCTAGAACATATTTTCATCTCTGAGTTGTGGGTGGGACTGTTAGCGCGGAGTGAGCCTTTCCTCACTACCCATCGTCTCTTTGTATATACCTTATCCCTCTAGTTTACAGCCTCTCACACCCCCAAGCTAACATGACTGGTGCAACAAAAATGGTGAGCAGTATTGGAGCTATCCAGCAGTACATTTTGGACGAGGAAAACGAGGATGTACATAGGTTTATTCGTCCACAAGCTGATGAATCAGAATGAAGCAGAGCAGGGAGCCTGTGGTCCACCGCTGTAACTTCTACGTCACAACTAGCTTTTTTAAAAAGCATTTCATCGTTTGCTTCTAATTCACCATGATTTAAATAAAGAAATTACCCAAAAGAAAATTTAGGCTTGAAATTTCTTAATATAAATCCTCAATCAACAGAAAAATACTATGTTAAAAACACCATTTCTATCAGAGTGGTTCTTTAGGAGTTGTCTTTGAGCTTGAAGGATTATGAGAATAAACTATCTGGGGTTAACAGGATTTTTTGAAGGGATAAAATTGCAGCTAATATTGACTAATTTAATCTGAGGAAATTAGTGTGAAACCGAAATACATCAAGATATCACATGACAAGTAAAGAAGCACTCGCTTGGTTTGGGCAACGGTGTTGTTCCCTGTTTTGAGGGGAGTGAAAAATCTCCCCGCTGGAATGAGATTATGAAATTTAGAGAAACAGCACAAACATGAGGACATTTTCAAAAAAGAAATCAGCATTCCAGAAACGTACACAAAAGATTATCTGCAAGATTTGGCCGTGTTTCACTTTAAGTGTGTTTTTTTTTTTCCCCATTGTAGTTCTCGAGCTATGCAGGAAGGTGTTTGCTTGGTGAGGCATGAAAAGGAAGACAAATGGTTTCAGATAGTTCCATTGATAGTTTCCTGGAGCAAGACGGAAAAAAAAAATTACGTAAACGACATCAAATCACAGTGTTTTGGGAAGAAATGTGAATCTGCTTTTACATCTGCAATATGTTAAAGCACCCAAGGGCATCTTATAGAAATCATTTAAAAAAAAAAAGGCACATATCACTCCAAGTCTACTGCTTTACATGACAGGACACTGAAAAAAGGCCTGTTCCACATCAATATATTTATAGACATATTGAGACTGCTCTAATGTAAAAGGGAATTCCAATTTCAACTGTTCTGGTTTCACACCAAAACCACATAAACGGATGACAGAAATAAACATTAAAAAAACATAAAAAAATAAACATCTCACAAAATAACAAAAAAAACGATAAGAACGGGAAGATCTGCCTCAAAACCCATTAACAAATATTAGATTAGATTAGTTCCTGCAGCTCTACATCTCCTTCTCACTAATAAAATGAGAAGTCTCCCTGGCTGTCTGTGTGGCGATTCAGAGCAGCCTCTCACCCCACCATGCAGTGGGGGTGAGACCATTTTTACCAAGTGTCCCCCCTCCCTCCCTCCCTCCCTCCCTCCCTCCATACAGGATGTGGTTCTGCACCTTTTGTAGAAATGGTCAGTTTTAATGAACCAGACCTTGTTCTCCTACAGTGTCCAGATGAATCATCAGGCGGGATGTGAGTTCTTCTAGTCAGGGGTCATGAGGGTCACTGGGTTGTCTCTTCTGTGGCATTTGGATGACAGATGATTTCTTCCAGAACAGCTGTAGCTGTGCTGCGTGAGCTCAGTCTGCTGTGCAACACAAGCCGTCACACTTCCTTTGGTCCCACTTCAGCAAGTCCAACCTGGAGTTTCAAAAAATAAAATCATGCATTTGACTTTTTGTCTTGTTTGCACAAAGAAAGTGTTTGAAAAGGAAACATTTTCACTTTATGGGTCACCTGATAAAAAGATGGATGGTAAAAATAGTGGAAAGAATCAACAAACTGCAACAGTGGAGCATATCCATTTGGGTTTTCCTCTTCTTGTCAGTCAGAGGTCTAAAACTCACTCTCTGAAATTGACTGAAACTGAAATTACAGAAATTGCATAAGTGCATTTAGGGCTTTTTTCCCCACATTACCTTGAGGTCATTGTCAATCATCAAGTAAGAGTGTGGAGTTCCACTGTAAGTGAACCCTAAAAGGAGATCAAAAAAGGAAAATTATTATTAAAATTATTATTATTAATTATTATATAGGATACAATTTAACAATTGAATAATTAAAAAACAACAGTTGCATTAGAAATCATAGCTGTAGTCCGTGCATCTTAGAGAAGCAGCAATGACTTTGCTCCATTTGGACCCCTGCACAAGTGAAACTCCACATGAAACCAAGGATTTGTGAAATAAACTGCTCCCATCAATCTGTGAAGGATTATAAGGCCATTTCCAAACAGTTTGGAGTCCATCCCTCTGCAGTAAGAAAGATTATTTCCAAAACAGATTTGGCACTATCATCACCCTGCATGGATGCTCTGGTTCAAATTCTGGCCAGTGCATTTCTGTGTGGTGTGACTGTGCATGAGGTTTCCATGTTTGTTTACACTGCTGCCATAGTCCAAAAGCATCTGTCATCGTTTGATTAGAGACTCTTAATTGCCTTAGGAGGTGAGAGTGAGAATGTGTTTACCAAGTAGCCTGCAGGTTGTATCTTGCATTCATCAGAAAGCCAGCGGGCAGGCACTCCATCACTCTGATTTAAAGAGAAGCTGGCACAGACTTGAGTCCTGGCTATAAACAACTGCCTAAAACCTTCAGTAATGCAAGTTTTGTGAAGGAGAGAGGAGTAAAACGGCTCTAAAATAACCTGCAAAGTCATTTTGAAAGAGACAGTTTTACACCAAGAGATTACACTAAATCACTGAAGAATATCAGTAAATTTAAATGATCTTGCCCTGATAATCCTTGATGTGTTGGAATATATATAAAAAAAACAAGTATTAAAAAATATACCAAGAAATGTATACTGATAACCTCATTTGACCAAACAGGTCATTTGAGGTTATGGGGGTAAATAAATGTGTACAGTTTGAGCTTCAACTCACCATTGGCTACTTAGGATATGCAAACAATTTGCAAGCTGTAAAAATATTTTTGAGTCACATAAAACTTGGAGCATGAACACTCCAAGATGGGCTCAAAGCAGGGAAAACCACTGTTTTCTACAGATTGATCTGATTAAAAGTGTGGGTTCTATAAGCTGGAACCCCAATTTATGCAAAAATAAACAAATGAACAATTCAAATTCGTTAAACAGTCTGCCTTGAATCCATAATCTATTTAATTTTTGGAATGAAAAAATGGAAATGACTACACTTTTAAATGATATTCTAATTTTTTGGAAAGGGCATTCATGTGATTTTTTTTTAAATATATTATTTCGGTTCGTCAAATAATTTTTTTGTCACCAAATTTCCATTGCTAAATGTTTAAGGGCTAAAAAGCACAGCCATGTAGTAAACTACTTTGTGAAACTACAAATGTGAGAAGCCGTGTCCCTTTTTTTTAAACTTTTTTGTTCTGATGAAGGTTTTTAACTTCTATTGATTTTGGATGTTTTCAATTCTTTTACCACAGGTTTCTTATCTAGTAGCCAGAAACCTGAAAACATTTGAGCTTCTTGTGTTTACATTTACCGGTAGTTTTTTCCATTTTTAGTCATTTTTAAATTTAATCACCACATTTGCAGCCTCCATCTGCCCTACTTTTAGGTCCTCCACAATCCTTTTTATGACAGAAACACCTTAATGGGATACTTTATAAACAATCTTATCTTTGAAACAACACACACATAAATGACGAGTTTTCAAATCGACCTCACCTTGTCTATTCATCACTTCTTGCCTTATCGGTGCTGGGATGAGTTCGGGCTCCTTCTGAAGTCATGGATAGGATGCATTGGTTACAAACAATGGATAAACAGATGAATAAATCACTCATCCTTTGGGCTCACCGCGATAGCAGCTGTTTGTTTTTCTCAGAAAGGATTTAAAGCATCTTTTATGGTTTGGCTCACCACTTGCAGTCAGAGATTTTAATAAGACTTAATAAGGTCCGGAGAAGTCCCGGCAATAAATAAGTGGTCCCTGAGAGGAGTACCACCTACGGTTATGGCCATATATGTGTAAACTGGGGTCAATGACTGCCACCTAAGGTGTGCACGTGCAGCAGGATGCAGCGTGATATAACAGCTTACAGGGGAAGAACAAAGAAGATGATGAGGATTTATTACACGTGTGTAACAGACCTGGCTTTTTATCAGGAACTCCTGGTTCTTCTTTGCTTATATAACATCGTACATGATTACCTGAGCTTATAAGAGCTCAGATTTATACTCCCTTTTCCCTGGCTGGTCAGGCGGAAAGTTCCAGGGAATCTGTGAGACGCATCCAAAAATAAATCCTTATTATCAAACCTGATCAGCTTCCCAATTCAATGGTTCCAGGAAGGTGACACAATGGTATCCCAGGATTTATTAAAGGATCAATACTTGACTACTTTTAAAAGAACAAGTTTGGATTTTCAGCTTAATCGAAATATTTTTTGATTCCTTTCTGAATTTTAACTACTTTTAATAACAAAATGTCAGCTAAAACTCTCAGGACTAAATGCAAGAAAGATACGTCTTTTCTGATTCTGTCTGGATGAAGCTGAGATCTGTTGCAGTCAATGCTACTTCCAGAAGAGCGTTTTTGATCAGCCGGGTATCTTTAGCAGAAAAAACTGTCACGGTGCCCGGATCAGTTCCCCTCCCCTCCTCCAGCTGCTCCTCTCCTAACCACCACCAGTTGTCGTCACTCAACCTCATCAAACCCTGCTGTTAAAGGGAGACCTCATCCACCAGTTCATCGCCAGATCGTTATGGAAACCTTTGCCACGAGTGACGTCAGTGGAACTCAGGACCCGCTTCACGGAGCACCGCTGGAGAAATCCCAACACGCCGACCGCGTTTGTACCTCCAGCCACGCCACCAACCACAGTCGCCTCTGGATCAACCTCGGACCTTCGGACCTCCTGGGAGAAAATAATAAATAACCTTCTTACCTGTCACTTACCTGTCTCGTTCTCTGGGTTCCAGCACTTGGGTCTGCCACCCTAAGGAAATCATGACAAAAACTTTTGTTTTGTTCTTCAAGCGGGGGTTTAGGAATTTGCAATCTGGGTTTTTTCTTCAATGCTATTAAAAGTAGCTACCGGGGAAAAGAGAAAGCATTAAAAATTAAAGCCATGAGCGGTGTTGTTTGGCCCACAAGTGCTACCCCACCACCTGCTCTTGCTAGCCCCTTTTGACCTGCCCTCACTGGGTGAGCTGCTTTAACATGCCCACATCTCTCTTCTCCGCCATCCTGGTCAGAGCTGCACGTGACAAATTCATGGGAAAAACACTTTTTTCAAAACGGCAGCTTTTTTTAGGATTTATCTCCATTACAACTGTTTCGTTTTTGGGTCGCCTAGGGGTGATGAACATGTTTATGTAATTTTTAGAAGAATCTGCAAAAATGTGCTTTTCAATTTACTTGGCAACAAAGGTTTCTTCTTTACCATGACCACATTCCTAATATGTTCATGTCGTTTGTTATATTGTTTCGTTCAACTTAAGCCAAGGATTTTTGTATTAAATAATAAAAATATATGAGCAACAGGGAAAAAGCCACTTTTGCAAGCTCACCAAATTAAGGCCTTTGAGTTCAAAATCGACAAACTTTATTCATACCATCATTTTTTACCAAGTAGCTTCCCGTAAATACTCAAGAAGTTTTGAGGCGATCACTGGGGCCAGTCCAAATTTCCAACCTACTCCCTAACAACTAAAAATCTATATAGTGTAGAACTATGTAGTGCCCTGGTTTTAAAAAGCAATTCAGATGCCATGCACACTGCTTTTTCTTTTTAACCCTTGTGCTATCTTAGATTACCCCACCCTCACATTGACGTGTTCTCCCTACCATGACAAAGGTGGATAAAGATGGAAAGATTTCATGTAATCCATGGCCACCAGTAAAATAACAAATCATTGAAGAAAAAAGGTTCAGGGTACTGTCTAGTGGGTCTAGATGACCCCACTCCGAATGTTAAAGTGCCTAGGATAGCACTAGGGTTACACGGCGACTATGATGTCATCGATTTCACGATGTGAAAACCTTTTGATATGAGCGTTTTGTGACGACCATTTATGAATCCACTGAGTTCTGAAGATGAAAACCTTGATGGTTAATTAAAAAAATTACATTAAATTTGACCTAGTATTAGATGCATACAAATCTTTTTGAGATTTTGATTATGTGGCGGGGGGGGGGGGGGGGGGGGGTTTGCTCAGACGGGCTGTAAGGAAGGAGGAAGGCGAAAACAACATGGTCAATGCAGTCCAGGAGTGCTAACGTAATAGACGTGAAAACTGACTCATTTCCTTGCTGGAGGAGTCCATTTACTACTTTAAAATCAAACTTTTCCTGTGAACAAGTATAAAAGCTGTAATGAGACATAGAAAAGTATTCAGCTCAACATTTTGACTCGCCAACTTTATCTGCAGTTGTTTTCGGTGTGTGTTGCAGGGGTGCCGTGTTCCTTGCCCTTTTGCTGAAACAGGAGATAACGACTGTTGGAGAGGCACTTTGAAACTTCCCTGCCAAAAAGGAACACAAATACAGAAAGTCATTGCTGATACGGTCCTTGTTAAGGAGTTTCACAATCGCTCATCCTTTCAGTACCCACATCCACTCACAGTCAACAACTCACAAAGAAAAAGGAGTATTTCTCTTCAGTGGGTGGACACTCTTGAGTGGGATGTGGAGGTAAGGATACTTTATCACTTTAAACAACTTAATACTTCTTGCTATTTATTGCTCAGGATTTAAAATCTCTCCCACTCCTTCTTAACACACAGCTTACACACACACTCACCACATTTAAAGTTTTAAGATAAATTACTGTTATTAACGTGGGATGAACTCCAAAATAACAGATTGGGAAAACCATTAAGAAGGTGGCTTTGCTTAAATATAAATAAAATGAAACAACTACATGGTTGTATTTAGTGATCTAAGACTACTAAAGCAGTCTTTTTTTCCCCAGAAGGATGTCTTAGTTTGAGCAATGAACCAAAGATGTCGAAGTGGCAGCAATGACAGGAGCTGGTTACATTTTCTAAAACGTCGGGCTTCCCTGCTTCCTTTATTAAAGCTTTTAGCCAGGACCACCCATTCAGAACGGAAAAGATTACATTCCTTTCTCCACTTTGATGTGATTCAGGGTGACTTTGTATCCCTGTCTTCCTAAGATTCCTGCAGATAAATGTGAGGACAGAAGTTCTGAGTGAGGGTACATGTGAAAACAAAACGTTTCCTCCTCTAACTGTTGCTTTCCATGTTTTGAAGGTTTTTTCTTCCATTTGTTTTCTTTTTTTCATTTCCAATCATGCCCAACCCAACAAGAATATATTGATTAAAACAAACTAAATGTCTTTTTAATCATATTTGATACAAGCATTTCTTAGAACTTTATCTCATTAGTATGATCAAAAATGTTCTTAAACACCCTTTGTGTATAACTTGCTCCATGTTTTCTGTCCTGTAGTTTATCAGAATTCCACTAGGGGCAGTAGAAGGGCTTTTCCTGCTCATTTCAAAATGGCCACTGCCACTAAGTCTAAAAAATATTTTCGGTGGGAAAAACCTTTTAAAAACAACTACTTGCTGTATTGAAGGGATGCAAAATTGATAATTACTTATTCATAAGACAAGAACACTATGTTAAAAGTAAATAAATTTGAGGGTAAATAAAGTGTTTTGTTTCCTAAACACTCATGTTAATTCTTTTGCATCTTAAATTAGCATTGTTGTGAACAAAACTTAAAAAAATCATCCGACGTGCTATGATTGATAGTATTTCTCATAAAAAATAGATTTTTTTGTATTTTTCATCAAAGGGGTTTTAAAAAGCATTTTAATTCTCAAAATATTGGAATTCTTTGGTCTCAGTGATTGGTAAACAATTTGTCAATATGTCATTTTATGCTCGAATAGAGTATTTTGACAGAATTAGCTGTTTCCTTCATTTTTTATTGATTATCCATCAAATCAACAAGTAAAAGTGTGCATTGGTTGCATCATTCAATGGAATAAAAAATTATATTAATTTAACTCCAGTTTATTAATAACAAGATAAATCTCAACAACAAGACACGACCTAAACACGACCTAAACAATGCAAGAAACTTATTCCAATCCAGTAAAATAAAATTCTTTGATCCAACACGGTCCAGCAGGGCTCGTCTTAAATGCACATCATTGACAGCCTATTTTAATAACTGCTCAGTGAAGAATATTTAGTGTAATTCTTCTAAATTGTGCAAACATTTAGGCTCCTATAGAGAAAAAAACTTTTACAAATTGTAAAAAAAACAACATATCAGATGAACCGGACTCTATAGAAGCCACCGTTGGCCTTGATGTGTAAATAGATATTAAAAATGTGAAGTTTCCTATCCAAGCCAAACTACCAACAGTCACATTTATTGGCAAACTATAGAACTCCAGAAAGAGTAGAAAGTACATTTAAGCCTCATTCCAAGTACACGGCAGCTTGGTTGCTGCTCATAAAGGTGAAAGGGTCATTGGTAATTTACTGCCTGTCGATCTAACATCAAGAGAAGAGGCCAACTTTGATGCTCCAAATTGAGAAAGAAAGAGAATTACTTTCGGACCAAAGAAACCTAATGGAGTCTTTTAATTCACTTTGTTTTGTGTCTGACTTAGAAACTTTTGAGGTCAATATCACAAACCTGTGCTTTGCAAACACAGCACAAACCCAGAACCGTTAAAAAACTTGAAAGAGGTGTTGACTAGAGTTTCTGCAAGGCAAAGTTTTCCAAAGATCAGGGGAAAAGTTATCTGCAATGTTGCACAAAATTATGGATTTACAGTTTATCTTATTTTTATTCTGACAGAATCTACAGTTATTTATTTTGCTTTGTACAAGCAAGATAAGATAATCTTTTGATATTTTTTATTTGCATTCTTAAATCCTCTGAAGAACAAGGTGAGGCATATTTATTGCTCACCAAATCTTGTGTTGCTCTAAAATATAAAAAAAGTCTTAAATATTTGAAAAAGCAGAGTTGACAAACATCATAAAGAAACAGGATTTAGTAGTTTTATGTTTAGTAATTTTACATCACGTGATTTGGCTTGGAGGCACCAGCCACTCCATGCCTCCCACATAAATACATTAAAGTGTTAACATTCCATTAAATGGGAACGTCATGGTCTAATGCAAATATCTCATACTACATTCACCTTTGCTGTTTTCATATTTGAATATGTGTAAAAATGAAAAACGTTGTAGCCTTGATGCAGATAAATATCTGACATGCTGAATATAAAAAGTGACAGCTGCTGAGACAAATAAAAACTGACTGTCGGCGCTAAATTATTGTGGGAAAAAAGGAGAAATTGATTAAATTTAATACATTACTTTTAATTTGAAAGGAGATCACAAAAAACGATCTGAAATGACACACAGTCGGTTCTGTTTATCACTGGATTGTTTGTCTGGATTGAGGATGATCACTTTACAATTTAAAAAGTTCTTTTGGTGTGTCATGATCATTGTGTTGGGGTCACACGGACCACTGCGGCCTTCCAAGATAAAAGCTGAACCCAAAGACAAAGGGAATGCCACCAGAATATCTGAAGAGGCCATGTGGCTTTGGGATGAGCTCATTATTCCCTCCTGGGAGACTCATTTCTGTTCCCTGGCTTACTCGTGCTCGGTTTTTTGAGTTTTGATTCATGAAAGGCATTTCCCATGGTTTCCGTGCTACACAGCACAACTTCTTTGTTCTGAGTTTAAACAGAGAAAAGGAGATAACACAGCCACATCACAGCTGCTTCACTGACATGAATTATTTCGCTTGTGATTTGGATATTCTATGAGTGTTTTCTCGTGCACACGCAGCTACAGCTGCAGGCGACTTGGATTTTAATCCCTTTTCATCGCCTTCATTCCACATGCTGAAAAACCGCCATATGAGCAGACGCCAGGCTAGTTGGTATAGGTTTACACCAGGCTATTTTCTGTGTTTGTGTGAACCAAAACTGAGACTGCTTTAAAGTTTCAAAAAATTAAAAAATTAAAAATACTTCAAAAAATTAATCTTGATAACAATGCAGACTCTTATGTGAAATGCATTTCTCTGCATTCCATGAGCATGATAATTTGGGATTTCATCTGCAGTGCAGAGGCAGTGCAAAACAAGAAGAACAGGGAGGGGGTAGATCACGAATAAGGAATGCAGGACGTGCTGCTCTGATAATGTGATAACGAGTCTCCACGCTTAGGCTCTGCCGGAGTGAAGTCAAGCCCGACTTCTACAAAACAGCCCTGCTGTGGCACATGATGTGATGCTACGATGGGTATGGCAGGTGCTGTTTGAGCTCAAGTAGAACAGAAAAACAATGTAGAATATTATTTCTATTGATACTTTATAGGTTGTTTACTCTTGATTTAAACCTTTCATCAATCACTCTAAAATCCCATTTGTACATTCCAACTTTGTAAAATATCATTCCAATAGGGCATAGAAAAGTAAACCACAAAGACGCCACATATATTTTTGGAAAGTGGGTCACAAAAGCTTCTAGACGTAAGCCATTAACCAAGGCATTCCTCTGGGTGGATGTTTTTCTCTGACAGCACCTGTCTGCATCTAAAACTGTCAGCTTCTACTGGTAATATTACGGCTACGAAACTGTCAACCTTGTTAACACACAAGAATTGTATGCCCATTTCCTCATAGTCTGGAGTTTTTTTCAATTTTTTTTTTACAACTTCAGACATCAGAAAAAATGCACATATTTACATCCCAGCCAACAAAACTATAAAAAGGCAACATTTCATCTTGGTTTTGGTAGAAGTAGATCAAGAAATGTGTGTCTGGGAAACTCTCTTCATAAAAAGCCAAGCTTGAATGTGCGTCATCTTCTCACACGGGAGGCTCAAACACAAATTTAAAAAAAAAAAAAACAAACTTCCAAAAGAGCATAGCTCATTTCTCAGGTCTGAGCTGCGGGATCAAGGATGAAAATAGAAAGAGAGAAACTATCTGGTGATGTGACATATTTAAATTTTTATTGCAAATTTGCACGCAGCTTCAAAGCTTTGAGTTTTTAATTAAAAAGTTCAAATCTGGAACCCATGACGGGGTGTTATCAGACCATGGAACAGGGTAACCTCACCGGTGTTGTGTTACTATGAAGAATAGTGGTTTTAATACTGTAGTTTTGGTGCTTTTTTCTTCCATTTTCAGCTTTAAACATCAAGTAAATCAAGTAAAAGGAACAGTACGTCAGCTGACGGTTAAATTTTAAAGACCCTCTCAGATGAAAATCATAGTTTTGGTTTTGTTAATAGGTTCTTGAGGCATTTTTTCTCATGTTGGAGGATATATACAAAAAAAATAAACTTAAAATTGCATTTTTTAGCATTTCTCGGTAACGCTTTCATTTACAGTACAGTACTTACAGTGTACTTAAGTGGTATTTATATGGTACTTATTGTGTAACTACTAGGTACTTACAGGGTATTTACATGGCACTTTTTAAGGGACTTACTGGGTACTTACATGGTACTTTTTTGTGTCTACTCGATACGTAGATTGAACATGCTGTGTATTTATGTGGTACTATTTGGTTTATACTAATGTGGTGCATGCTGGGTATTTATAATATACTTAATGGGTATTTACATGTTGTGCAAAGGTGTCTTTTGTGGTTCTTACCACATGTAAGAACAAGGTAAGTACAAATCAAGTACCATGAATTTAAGTCTGCACTCGTATGTTTCATGGTATTTACCATGAATTTACCACAAAACTACACCCTAAGTACAATAAAACTGGACTGTAAAAGAAAGTCCACCCTTTTTCCACTCTATTACATGGTACTTTCAGTAGTGGGTATGTTCACGTATTACCTTCCCGTACAGTGTACATTCACACGTGACCTTCTGACCTTACCAAATGAGACAATGCCAACTTGTTGGTAAAGGTGAAGTAACTGCATTGTAAAAACATATTCAGGCCTGATTACTTCTTGTAACATGTAGCAAATTTAAAGAGAAACAAGACAGCAGTGAAAACAACAATCTTTAATATGATACACTTCTGCAGCACACAAAGTGTCATCACAATGACATTTGTTTGAAGTTCTCAGCAAAACAGTAAAAAGGAGCATTCCAAAGAACAGATTTTTTTTCTTATTATTTGTCTTATTTCCCCCTGAGTTTTGTGCTAGTTTTGTGTTTTAGGCTTGAAATCAATCAATTATCCTCATTTATAAACACAATTGATTATTCACAACTTGACTTTTTTTGATGAAGCACAAAGTATATTTTAGTTACTTAAAACAAAAACAACAAAAAAGAAAACAAAGGAAATTTTAAAAAAATGTCTAATTTGCTTAGACAAAGAATTACAAAAGTAATGTTTAATAGGCAATTGCTGTATGTATTTCTTCTTTACAAATATTATTTGCACCTACAATTTGAATTAGCATAAAACATATGGCATTGTAAAAGGAAAAGGCCCCACTAGACAGTGCGCTGAACTTTTTTCTTCAATGATTTGTGATCTTCACTGGTTTCCATTGATTACATGAAATCCTCTGTTCAAGGAGTCCAGAGGACGGCCGGGGGTCCGTGCCGTCCGGCGAGGCTGTTCCGGAGGACGGCCGGGGGTCCGTGCCGTCCGGCGAGGCAGGTCCGGAGGACGGCCGGGGGTCCGAGCGGTCCGGCGAGGCAGGTCCGGAGGACGGCCGGGGGGCCGAGCGGTCCGGCGAGGCAGATCCAGGCGTGGAGTCGTCAGGCGTGGAGTCGTCAGGCGTGGAGTCGTCAGGCGTGGAGTCGGGCATGGAGTCGGGCATGGAGTCGGCCGGCGGGTTGGGCCAGCAGTCGAGCTCTGGCGGGTCGGGCCAGCAGTCGAGCTCTGGCGGGTCGGGCCAGCAGTCGAGCTCTGGCGGGTCCGGCCAGCAGTCGAGCTCTGGCGGGTCGGGCCAGCAGTCGAGCTCTGGCGGGACGGGCCAGCAGTCGAGCTCTGGCGGGACGGGCCAGCAGTCGAGCTCTGGCGGGTCGGGCGTGGAGCCGAGCTCCAGGCGTGGAGCCGGCTGGAGGGTCAGGCATGCCAGTGGAAGCAGGGAGGGGTCGGGGTGCAGGCGGCACCCCCCTGGGATCCGGGACGGGACGGGGCGCAGGCGGCACCCCCCTGGGAGCCGGGACGGGTCGGGGCGCAGGCGGCACCCCTCTGGGAGCCGGGACGGGTCGGGGTACGTCCGGGACCACCACTGAACGTGGTTGTGGTGCATCCGGGACCACCACCGGAACATGACGGGGATGGGGTGCATCCGGCACCACCACTGGAAAGCGCTGTGGTGCGTGCCGGACCACCTCCGGAACAAGAAGGGGACGGCGGGGACGACGGCGACGACGACCCCCCCTCATGGCGAGACGGCTCCCAGCATAGTCCTGGTGGCTCCCACTCCAGGGAGATGAGGCAAACTGGGCCTGATCAAACACCCAATAGGTCCTAGACCGTTCTGCTTCCTGGCAGTAGGCCTCGAGCAGAAGCATGTCCCGCTCCGCTGGGTCCAGAAAAAGAGGCTGGTCCATTCTGTCACGATGCGGGGTGGCTCGAGAGCCGGTAGGACCCAGATGCAGAGGCGGAGGCACACGGTTCAAGGACAAGGGGGTTTGATAACAAAAACAAACAAAAGGCGCTGCCGAGCAGGATAACAAAACAAAACAAAACTTACTGTGGCGTGGCTAGAAACATGGAACGTGCGCGTGACTAGAAACATGGAGACATGAACACCATGACAAAGGTAATGGACCAGCACAGGAGGAAGGCAGAGACAAGACTTAAATAGTGACAGGGTAGACAAGACACAAGTGAACAAGATCAGGGCAGATGGGGACCAAAGGAAGTAAAACTCAAGAAACAAGACAAAACAGGAAACATTTCAAAATAAAACAGGAAACAGAACCAAACAAGACAGAACAAGAACTAAAACGAAAAATAAGACACAACAAACTCAAACCATGACAGACCCCATAGGATATCACAAGGTCAAGGGGTAGTTTCTGTGGTAAATTCATGGTAAATACCATGAAACATACGAGTGCAGACTAAAATTCAAGGTACTTTATTTGTACTTACCTTGTTCTTACATGTGGTAAGTACCACAAAAGACATCTTTGCACAACATGTCAATACCCAGTAAGTATATTATAAATACCCAGTATGTACCACATAGGTATGAACCAAATAGTACCACATAAATACACAGCAAGTACCATGTAAGTATCGAGTAGACACAAAAAAGTACCATGTAAGTACCCAGTAAGTCCCATAAAAAGTACCATGTAAATTCCATAAAAAGTACAACCCATCCACTTGCAGACAAATAGATCCATGTACATCTTTGTTTTCCTTGTTTAAACTGGCATCTGGTTCAAAACAATACAGCTGGATAACTCCAATATTGCTTGCAATTTTTGCTCCACTGGTAATGTTAGGTTGGGGTTGTGAGGGGCTGTAAGCTAGCGGGAAAGAGTGTAAACAGAGGAATGATAGGAAATGGGGGCAGTTGTGGGTGAAACTCTTTGCCAAGAATTTCACCCTCAACTCAGAGGTGAATTTCTAGTTAACTAACGCCGCTCTGCAGAAACTATGTCAAGTTTTTTGATTATGGCTAGAAGCTGGTAAACCCACAGAAGTTACAGTTTAAAGATAATGGTTCTGTACAATTTGGGAAATCCAACCTTTTAAATTTTGTTCTAAGGTGCCAAAGAAAACGCACAAGCTTTAAAGTAGCAACTACTTGTTGGAAATATATTTTAGGCCAAACCAAATTGTATTTTTTGACAGCCAGTGCACAATTTTTCACGCATTAAATGTCACGTTTAGGCAAACGGGGGCGAACCCAGATGCAGTAAAGATGTAACAGAGTCCCAAGAATTTATTAATAAAGTTTCACTACACTTTGTAGAGAAAAGCATGAAGCCAAGACTAATAAACTCTACATTTATGGACAAACTAGAACTTTAGCCCCCAAAAAAGCCAACACTGAAGACAGAGAAATCCTTAAATCCAGTTTGGTTAATCACCGAGGTGCAAGAAGCTGTGACTGCTTAACAGGATCCACAGGTGAAGGGGCGGAGTCACAGCCAGCCTGCACATAACCCTAGAAAAATTAAATGAGAACAACTGAAAAGAATTAAACAACCTAGTATGATACTAAAAAGATTTTTCTCTTAACTAAAACTCACCAACATGGTGAACATGCACTCAATATTTCTTTTATTTTGTTGAACCAACAAAAATGTTAGGTACTGAAATCTAATCGGCTCAAATCTCTCATCAATCAAAACTGTTTCTTTAAAACTCTAGAAGCGACAAAACAGAAGCAAACCAAAGAGTGGGACAAGAATCTGACTGATTACAGAGAAAACCGGGGATTCACCTTGGGGCAAATAAACTGTCAGGGAGATATGGATGTGGCAATTAGCAGGAGAACCCAGGGTTGTAAAGCTAACAGGTGGTACTGAATAGAAGGGTGTGTTCATTCATTCGTTCAGTCACAAAACACTGAACCCAATCCAGTGAGAAAATATAATCATAATTGTTTTTCTCAACGGGATCAAATCAAATCAGAGGAACACCATCAATAAAATGTGGTTGGATAATAAAAATGTGCATTTTGAAGCTTGGTTAGAAGGCTTACAGAGCTTCATGTCCTGCGTGTTTGACAATACATCTCAGCAGGATTTGTTTTTTACAGAAATCACAATGATGTTGTTGGGAATGAACAAGACCTTTTAGTAAGTCTTACTAGTTTAAAATTGTGAGCTCCACTGTGAATTTTATTAAACACAACAGCAGTTCAGCTGCATTAAACACCTCAGGCCTTGGATCCGGAATGTGCCAAATCATTTTATTACATAAAAATGATAACGGTACAAACTTTTACCTTCAGGTTAAAGTGAGAAGCTGCAGTAGCAAGATTCTTTCTTAACATCTGTGTTTTAAAGGATGTTATAGAAAGCTAAAATCTAAATATATTGATAAATAAAAAAAATACTTTAAAATATGAAGCTGCTGTTCAAATCACATTTGTGCTCAGAACATACTATTAAAGCTATATTTGTTTTAATAATGATGTTTAAGTGATTGACATTTATTGACTGCTAATCCACTTTTTTTTTGCTTAAATTCAAATTGTTTAAACTGTGAGGCTTCTGTCTTTTTCTTTATAAAAACATAGGAAACCAGAACTAACCAAACAAAACAGAAATGTTTTACCACACACAATACGAGTATAAAAAACCAACGGTTTAACATGAATGTGGAAAAGGCTTTTTAAGTTTGGCCATTTGGTTCTGTTTTCTTATTAACTGAAACCCAACCAGAGCCGCACAGTCCCATTTTACAATTTGGAAAAGTCCTTTTTTGAATGAGTTTTTCCTCAAAGCCTCAAAGTGTCAATGGAGGATAAAAGAGCTAAATATGACTCCGGAGTTGCAGACCCCTAATCTAAATGGAATTGTTTTCTTTTTTTTTAGTGCTTGTCACAGCTTCTGACATGTTTGTAAAAGTGACAGACAACCAGGCAATAATATATTATCATTCAGGTTAGCTTGACCAACATTGTCAAGAATTCAGATAAACCAAGGCTTTATTGTGACATAAAAATTTCCAATTTTTTTTTTTTATTTTGTTATAAAAAAGAGAGTGGAAGCTAAAGCTAGAGCTAGAGGGAAAGAGTTCATCTGAAGTTGGTAGTGAAACAGAAATGAATGAATGCAGTTTTTGACAAATTACAACACCATCAAGGTACATTAAGGCTTTAGATTGATTAGAAAATAAAGGAGAAAATTCCAGAACGCCAAAGCAATCATTGAAAAACACTAAGAAAACCAATGTAAGTAGGGCAATAACAAACAGAACCACGAGATTTAAAAAACTCAACAAATGTTGGTTAAAAGGCTATTGAAAAAAGTTTCGAGAAATGGTCCTAATTCGCTTTTTGACAACAATGACAAGTGGATTTCTAATTAGAAGGATCAAAGGCAGTTTTTGTGTGAAAGTGGATGAAACGTTAATGAGGACTTATGTGCAAATATTGTCAAACTGCACACCCTCTTTGAGAGGTTTAATAGATTGCCAAATAGGATTCCGTCTACAAAAAAGAGTCTTCTTCAAAAAGCTTCCAATCCACTGTGAAGGGGATTTGAAGCCTGTTCCTGAAAGGAAAGTTAGAAATCTAAATGATATTGGATCCTAATGCATAAACACTAGCACTCACAAAAACATTGTTTGTTGTTTTTAATGAAGATTTCCTTGACAACAATCTTATAGTAAGCAAGTTTAAGTTTTACACTGTATCATTGGAAGTAGCAAACATGTGAAAATATTAAGAAACATTTGAAAGTGCTTTCAGAAACAAAAATGCTGAAACATTAGTTTCAATACTGTGAAAGGATGAGCTTTTTTTCAAGAGAGACAGTTTTAGTATTTGAAACACAGAGACTTAGGTTCCTTTTGTGAACGAAAATTACATTAATCCCTCTTAGCTTGTGATTTATAGATACATTATGACAAATGCTCCTCAGAGATTCTCCATACAGGTGAATGTCCGGCAGACTCCAAATGCACACACAATGTACTGGAGGAAGTGATTATGGTGGATGAAGAGGACCCAGAGGAGGAAGATCAGCTGGTGAATGAACAAGAGCAAATTGTGACATACTCGATTAGAGGCCAGGTTTAACAGAACAAACTTGAAAAAAAAATGGCTTCATGTTTTATAGTTTCAAGTCCAGTATTCCTGGATCTGAAATTTAACAAACAAGTCCAGCTCCAAGATCACAGTTCATCTTTTCTGAGAACAGTCTTAAGAGATTAAGACAGTTTCAGTGAAAAGATAGATGGATGGTCACAGATGCTGGATGATAAAACATCACCTTTCTTCAATATTCCAGTTTCCACAATCAAGTCCAAAAGATCTAGGTGAATAAAAAAGAATAGACTGAGTTTTACATTAAAAGAAACAATGCCTTAGTCACAACCATTGACTGTATAAGGGAACTGGACAGAGCGAGTGGGACGTCACCCATAGAAAACGCCTTACAACCGGCTTCAGCGAAATGAAACCAATTCAGTGGCTATTTTTCTTAGATTTGGACACCGCTATGTTGGAGCTAGATAACAGTGGCTGGCCCGAGTTGGTCCGAGTCAATGTTTCTATGGCAACTACTGTCCCCAATCAGTAGTTGGAAGGCCACACCACTTTCACTAAAAGTGGGCCTAGGAGAATGTGTCAGTCAACATTGAGGTGGAGGCCAGCAAGCAGCACATGCTTTTACTTCGCCATTTGATTGGTCGGTTTATAACTTGAATAACTTGAAGAAAAAATATAATAATTTTTGAAAAAGGATTAGCAAGAAAATGTTAAAAATAAAGGTATCAAAGCAAGAATGGTTATTCTGACAAATATAATGATTGAGTAGTAATTGTTTATTTCTCAATAGAAGTCTATGGGATTTTGGCTTCTTGGAGCCAGTAGGTATTTCCTGTTTGAAACGTGAGGGGGGGAGGGGTCATTCAGTCCAGTTCCCAATTACAGTCGATGGTAAGCAAACCATACGACACATCACCGGTACATCAAAAGTGTAACTTACATTATCCCTTCAAAGACATCACAATTCAATTACCAAACGCACAAAATGTTCAATTTTCTCGACGTCCCTCAAGGTGACGCCCAAAACTCCTCCAAAACATCTGCATTCCTTCTAAGATTTAGCCAGACTTGTCTGCGACCCTCCATGGGCCCGGAAAACCCCAAAACCCCCTCCACCCTTAAGGGTCAACCCCTGTACAGATGCATGAGACTAAGGCTTAAGTCAAGGCTTGAACAAAGGGCCCAAAAGTTTGTACTTGTGTACTAGTTCACAAAATACAAAAACATGATTGGCACACCCCTACAGAAACTACGAAGAATGAACCAACTACTTTTCATTCTGTAAGGAAAAGACAATGAATTTAAATGTGCTTTAGTTTCTGTCTTTATTAATAAAGAAAAAAGGGAAACTGAGTTTGTTGGCCATTGATAAAAAGTCACTCTAATTTGTAAAGCACTTGTGGCAATGTTTTACTTTAACTGCTTCCTAAAAGTGCTCAGAGTTAATTTAAGGTGCAGCAAAACAAGAATTAGTAAATTGCCACATAAAAATAATCTGCCAGAAAAATTGAGAACAGTCTATAGTTTTGACAAATTACAACAATACATTATGTCATATTATTTTTTTGGTCAATTAATTGTTGCTGATTTCTAATACACAATCATTTGCAAATCCTCATTTTTGCAAGGGATTGTGTTAGAAACACAAATAACAATAAAAATATTTTTTTGATTTATTGTTTCCTTGGCAACAACACAGTGCAGCCCACATATTGGCTCTTTGTTTCCCCAAAAAAACAAACCTGGGCCAAACCTTTAATGCCTCTGTCTTATCTGCAGACATTGCTGAAATGCTCAAAGCTGGGCAGAAGGTGACGCAAGGAGAACATGCTATCTAGTGTTGTGTTTGGGATGAGTCAAGCAACTAAATTTGATTTTCCAGAGTTTTTTGTTGATCCACTAAATGTATCCCAGTGTTTTAAACAATATGAAACATAAAAGTTTCATGATGGACAGCAGCAAACGTCTCCTCTTTCAAAGTTAATTAAGACCTGTGCTGCAGCAGTGACAAACTGGACCTCTTGAACACTCCGCTTGATGATTTCTACTGACGGATGGATTAGCTGCAAGAATACAGAATAACACTTGTAATTTAGGAGATGTCCCTGTCAAGGCACTAGTCAGCCTTTTACAACAAGGCTGACAGCTTGACAGCCACTGCTAACCGTTGCCTGTCGGTTGGAAAATGTTACTGTCAAGCAGTAAAAGTTGTTAAATGTAAGACCTATCAAACTGCATTTGTAAGACGAAAATCCATACTGAGTGAGAAGATTAGAGATGTGCTAATTTTTCTGCTCTCCTCCATTTACTCTAATTACTTCCTGCTGCCCCTGATGTAGTTCAATTCACTCAGTTTGTTCTACTTATGCCACATTTTTTTCCACTAACCTCTTGATTTACTTTGAATTTCTGTAAACAAGGTCCACTTCTTTTCTAGGAGAAATACTCTAATGAGTGAGCATAATAAGAATGCCTATGACTATCCTGTCCACATTATTAATCAGTTCTCTTTTTGGCTCAATTTATTTTAAAGTGATGCAAAGTAGTAAAAAAAGTGGAAGTGAAAGGACCAAATTTGTTCCTCTTTTTAGGCCCCAAATGAGTAGGGTTACAATAGTTTGTGCTGCCTGAGAAAGTTTGGGAAACAACCAAAAATATAAAGATAATGAGAAAAGATATTTTAGGTGAAGATGAATGCTGACCTTTTCACACATAACAGATCTTATTTTTATTCTTTTTGAAGCTGTTACAATATGAGAGCTTCTACAATCGAAGTCACTTTAATGAAAAATTTGAAGAGTGACATGTCAGACCAAGGTGCAATATCAGACAAAAGTCCTGGGATCAACACTTAACATCTTGTTGTGTTACTGTGAAAAAAAAGAAATAATTTAATGCTTGCATGAGAATTGGTGCTTCTTGGTGTTCAGGTGTTGCAAATGCAAAGCATTACTAATGTCAGAATCAGAATATTTTATTGTCATTATGCAGTGCACAATGAAATTGTTTCCAGCAGCTCTTTTCTAATAGATATTAAAAATAGATGCTACCAAAAACTGTTCAGTAAAAAAAAAAAAAAAGATGAATATTGCACACATGAAATGAGTATTGCACACATGAAATGAGTATTGCACACATGAAATGAGTATTGCACACATGAAATGAGTATTGCACACATGAAATGAGTATTGCACACACGGAATGAGTAGTGCATACTCATGGTTGCATAAAAGTGCAACCAGAGCATAGTCAACTGTCGACTGTGTAGTGACAGGGGATTGGTGGCTTATGTTAAGACTGGGGGGGGGCATCACAGCTCTGGGGAAGAAGCTGTTTCTCAGTCTGTTCATGTGGGTTCTGAAGCTCCTGTATCTCTTTCCAGAGGGCAGAGGTACAAACAGTTGGTGTCCCGGGTGGGCGGGGTCTGCAGCTTTTTGTCGTACACTAAGTCAAGTTGTGGGAGAGGTCCTCCCACAATCTCCTGTGCGTTTTTTTTACCACCTGGGCCAAGTCCTTCCTGTCTTGAGCGGTGCAGCTTTCGTAGAACTCAGACAGAGGTTACTTCTATTGTTGCTCTGTAGAAGTTCCCCAGAAGTTGAGATGAGAGTCCGGTTGTCATGGTGCCTCTGGCAGTCTACTCTCCCCCCTCCCCTCTCTGCTCTGCTGATTGGAACCAGCTGTGGATACTCACCTCATCACGCTCCAGCCTTCTTAAGGAGATCCAGCCCCAGCATTCATCGCCAGTTCGTTACTCCTAATCGGTGCCTATATCTGGTCGCCTAAGCCTAGTCTTGTGGTTCAAGTCTGTCCTCGTACTTACCTCGCTTTGTCTCTCAGGTTTTCATCATCACAAGTATCCACCTGGTCCAAGCATACTGACGTCATTGTTCCTGCCTATGAACAATACTACACCGCTGAGTAAGCTTCAAATCTGTTGGAAATATAAATTGCCTCGATTTTCCTTCCAGGTTCCAGCGTCTGGGTCTGCCACGTCATACATAATCTTGACACCAGTCCTTTTAAGCTTCCTGAGGAGGAGGAAGAAGAAGAAGAAGAAGAGAGCTGATTTGCAGCTGATATGCAGCCTTGCGTATTAGTCTCAGGTTGCTTTTCTCCATTTTCAGAATCTGCAGCAACAATGGACCCCTCACCATTACACCACTGACAGCCTGAACCATTAATACAAGGCAGGAAGGATCCATGCTTTCATGTTGTTGACTCCCAATTCTGACTGCCATTCACATGTTGCAGCAGAAATGAAGATCATCAGATCAGGCAACGTTTTTCTACTCTTCCATTGTACAGTTTTGGTGAACCTGTATGAATTTTCCTTCCAGAAGAATTTTCCTATTTTTGGCTGACAGGAATGGCACTCTTTGTGGTCTTCAGCTGCTGTAGCCCATCTGCCTCAAGGTTCAGCATGTTGTGCATTCGGACATGCTTTTCTGCAGACTTCAGATGTAACCAGTGGCTACAGTATGTGAGTTCCTGTTGTCTTTCTATCAGCTGAACCCAGTCTGGCCATTCTCTTCTCTTCTTTTTTGGAACATTCTCTTTAACCCCAGATGGTTATGGTGGAAAATCCTAGTAGATGAGCAGTTTCTGAAATACTCAGACCAGCCCGTCTGGCACCAACATGCCACGATCAAAGTCACTTAAATCCCCTTTTCTTGAACTGCAGAAGATCGTCTAGACAATGTCTACATGTCTAAATGCTATGAGTTGCTGCCATTAATTAGAAATTTGCGTAAACGAGCAGGTAGAATGGTGTGCCTAATAAAGTGGCCCATGAGTGTACATGCATACATAGAGAAAAATTTTAGTCACAATCAGTTCTTTGAGAAATGAGAGCCCAGAGTGAGCAGTGGAAGAAAAGGGAAGACAGTAAAACCTTTCTGAAATCCACAGAATATCAGATTTTAAAATGAACACCACACCAGACCTAGAATAATCCAAGCAATTGTTTTTTTTTTTTTTTTTTACCTTGTCCTGTCCAACAGCTGGGCAGACAGATGAAAGCTAAGGGCCTCTTGTGTTGGACATATTTTACTTTAACAAGAGGGGTTATTAATCTTCAGACAAACCAAAGGTATGTCTGAATAAACCCCTTTTGTAATTGAGGCCAAACTTTATTAATTTCAATCATGTCTGAAAATCTTTGGTGTTGGACCGGACGGAAAAGGAAAGAAGGCAAGAAGAGAGAGGGACGTTAGAGAGAGGGGGGGTAGGGGGTGATAATAGGAGGGGAAGGGGGATAAGACCATGAAGCAGCATAAAGCAACAAGTTTACTGGTTGTTAATCATTATGGTAAGGTTCAAATGTAGTAAAAAAATAAAAATAATTTAAAAAAAAGGGGCGGAGCCTGTCCACACACACACTCAAATGTATTAAACACACCTGCTAGCTGCAAAAATGTCCACCTGTCGACATGTACACAAAACAGATAGTGTTCACACTCCACAATCCAAGCAATTGTTATTTACTGTTTAAATTACTTTATTTGAAGGAGTTTTTGGAAACAGCCCATGAACTTGATTGTGGTGAAAAAATCAAAGCTCTTTCAACTAGAAGGAGCTGCATTTCCAGAAGAAAATGCAGGGTTGAATGCTGTACTGCTGAATGAAAGCTGAATTAGCTGAAGAAATGTACTGGAAGAACCATGAAAAGTTAAAGGTGCAAAAGTCCTAGCAGGAATAAGCTGAAAAAGTTGAACATTGTAATAGTAGAATGGCTGAAATAGGTCAAAATTTGTAGGACTTAAGCATGAAAGCTGAAATTGTTGAAAAAATGGCTGAATTGTTGAAAATTTGAAGATGTTGCTAAAATGGCTAAAAGTACTACCATTGGAATCAGCATCATCAACTGACTCCAAAAAACATGTTGTTTGAGAGTATTATATTGGTAAAAGCTACATGTTATAAGTTGACAGAAAATCCACTTTTTTCAAAATGGCGGCTTTTCTATTGATTTTATCTCCATAGCAACCATTTTATGTTTGGGTCGCCTGGAGATGAGGAACAAATCAACGTCGGTTTCAGATGAATCGGAAAAAGTAAACTTTTGGACGTCCTTAGCAACGAGCTTTGTTTGCTAACCACGCCCACATTCCTTATATGTCCAGATCCAGTGAATTTCAATATGTTCAGTTCCAGCCATGGATGAAGTTTATTGCAATATTTGCTTCAGATTTTGTCAAAAAATGCCCACCAAACAGTAGGTTGTGTTGCCATCCCATAATAATTTCAAAACGTATGTTGAAGTCCAAAGCCTTGTGAGCATTTCAATGTTTGAACGGTGCCTCTAGCTGAAAGCATGTTAAAGTTATAATGCTTGAAAGCAACAAAGGTTTTCAAGGATTCTCCATATATTTAAATGAAGCAAAAATCTTGGAAAATCCTGGAAAATCTTGGAATATCTTGAAAAGTTCAAAGATTTGAAAGACTAAAAGTCGTAGCTGAAAGGAATAAGATGAAAGGGTTGAACATTGTAATAGTAGAAGGATTAAAATACGTGAAAGTTTGAAGAAGTTTAAAATTGCCTCACATTTTGGCACAAAATGGCCGCCAAACTGTAGGTGGTGTTGCCATCCCATAATAATTTTGAACCTTATGTTAAAGTCCAAAACCTTGTGAACATTTCAATATTTGAACGGTTTCTCTAGCCAAAAGAAGGTTAAAGTTACAATTGTTTAAAGAAGCAAAGGTGTGGCCAATGGAGCAAAAACATTGGAAAATCTGGGAATATCCGGGAATATCTGGAAAGTTCAAAGATTTGAAGGACCAAAAGTCATAGCTGAAAGGAATAAGATGAAAGGGTTGAACATTGTAATAGTAGAATGGTGAAAATAGGTGAAAGTTTGAAGAAGTTAAAAATTGCCTCACATTTTGGCACAAAATGGCCGCCAAACTGTAGGTGGTGTTGCCATCCCATAATAATTTTGAGCCTTATGTTGAAGTCCAAAACCTTGTGAACATTTCAATATTTGAACGGTGTCTCTAGCCAAAAGAATGTTAAAGTTACAATTGTTTAAAGAAGCAAAGGTGTGGCCAATGGAGCAAAAAGATTGGAAAATCCGGGAATAACCGGGACTATCTGGAAAAGTTTAAGGATTTGAAGGACAAAATGTCATAGCTGGAATAAGATGAAAAAGCTGAACATTTTAATAGTTGAATGGTTAAAATAGGTGAAAAATTGTAGAAGAAGTTTAACTGTGAACTTCTGCACGAAAAATTCTCCATGTATTTCAATGGAGAAAAAATCATGGAAAATCCTGGAATATCTTAAAAAGTTCAAGGATTTGAAAAACCAAAAGTCATAGCAGTAATAAGCTGAAAGAGCTGAACAGTTTAATAGTTGAATGGTTAAAATAGGTTGAAAATTGTAGAAGGAGTTAAGTGCCGAAAAACGGCGGAAGATAGCGTAAGAGGAAAACAAAGGGTTGAATGCTATACAGCATTCAACCAATTACAACCAATGAGTATT
This sequence comes from Oryzias latipes, assembly GCF_053564925.1. Taxonomy (NCBI): domain Eukaryota; kingdom Metazoa; phylum Chordata; class Actinopteri; order Beloniformes; family Adrianichthyidae; genus Oryzias; species Oryzias latipes. The sequence continues at coordinate 10,608,125 of NC_136250.1, read as the reverse complement.
ACTTAGTGTAATGTGCGATAATGATTACTGAAATGTTGTAATTGGTTGAATGCTTTAAAGCATTCAACCCTTTGTTTTCCTGTTTCTCTTTATTTATTCTTTACGCCTATCTTCCGCCGTTTTTCGCCGCTTAACTCGTTCTACAATTTTTAACCGATTTTAACCATTCAACTTTTAAAATGTTCAGTTCTTTCTGCTTATTTGTGCTATGACTTTTGGTTTTTCAAATCCTTTTACTTTTTAAGATATTCCAGGTTTTCCGGGAATTTTTGCTCCATTGAAATACATGGAGAATTTTTCGTGCAGAAGTTCACAGCTAAACTCCTTCTACAATTTTTCACCTATTTTAACCGTTTGACTATGAAAATGTTCAGCTCTTTCATCTCATTCTAGCTATGACATTTTGTACTTCAAATCCTTGAACTTTTCCAGAAATTCCCGGATATTCCCGGATTTTCCAATTATTTTGCTCCATTGGCCACACCTTTGCTTCATTAAACAATTGTAACTTTAACATTCTTTTGGCTAGAGACACCGTTCAAATATTGAAATGTTCACAAGGTTTTGGACTTCAACATAAGGCTCAAAATTATTATGGGATGGCAACACCACCTACAGTTTGGCGGCCATTTTGTGCCAAAATGTGAGGCAATTTTAAACTTCTTCAAACTTTCACCTATTTTTACCATTCTACTATTACAATGTTCAACCTTTTCAGCTTATTCCTTTCAGCTATGACTTTTGGTCCTTCAAATCTTTGAACTTTTCCGGATATTCCCGGATATTCCCAGATTTTCCAATGTTTTTGCTCCATTGGCCACACCTTTGCTTCTTTAAACAATTGTAACTTTAACATTCTTTTGGCTAGAGACACCGTTCAAATATTGAAATGTTCACAAGGTTTTGGACTTCAACATAAGGTTCAAGATTATTATGGGATGGCAACACCACCTACAGTTTGGCGGCCATTTTGTGCCAAAATGTGAGGCAATTTTAAACTTCTTCAAACTTTCACGTAGTTTAATCCTTCTACTATTACAATGTTCAATCTTTTCAGCTTATTCCTTTCAGCTACGACTTTTAGTCTTTCAAATCTTTGAACTTTTCAAGATATTCCAAGATTTTTCAGGATTTTTGCTCCATTAAAATGCATAGGGAATTCTTGTGCTTAACCTCTTTTACAGGTTTTTACTTTTTTTAACCATTTTACTTTTAAAATGTTGATCTCTTTCAGCTCAGTTCAGCCATTTATTTTACACATTAAGCTTTCTTTCAGCAATACAGCATTCAACCCTGCATTTTCTTCTGGAAATGCAGCTCCTTCTAGTTACAATCAATAAGCTATTGATTTTGTTTACTTGATCTTCAATGCATGTTCTCCCCATGCATGCGTGGGTTCTCTCCGGGGTCTTCGGCTTCCTCCCACCATCCAAAAACATGCTTCACAGGTGAATTGGTTAATCTAAATTGTCCCTATGTGTGAGAGTGAATGGGTGTGTGATTGAGGACATTCTACCCTGCGACAGACTGGCAAACTGTCCAGGGTGTCCCCTGCCTTCGCCCACAAGTGCCCAGGATAAGCTCCGGCAGCCCCTGACCCCGAAAGGGGAAAAAACGGAATAGAAAATGAATAAATGAATGAATGAATGAATGAATGATCTTCAATGTGTAGCAACAATTACTGCTTTAATGTGATAATGTGTAATAATAATCAATAATTATTACAAAACGGTTACTGTTACTGTTTACTGACATCATGAATGAATGTTTTCTGAAGATAATCAATTATTAATAGGCACTGGATTTTGTTACTTGAAAAGAATCTAACTGATCTGAAATGGATGATAGAAAACTATGTAAAACTGTAAAATGAATTAACTCAGTAGGGGTGGGATTATATAAGCTTGCTTCTTCCCACTCCTTTTCAAGTAATAAATCAAGCTCTACTTGACTTTAGTTAATGATCACTGTTTTTAATTAGGCAAATGTGATTTAAGTGTCTTTTTTAAAAAGTTCTTAAAAAATGGCGCCGCGTACGGACCCAGCGGCATCTCTCTCTCCAGGCAAAACGGCGTTTTTTCTTTGTTTTTGTAAGTCGAAATGTTCTTGCTTTTTTAAGTTTCCTTCGCACAGTTTGGAAGTTATCCGGACATTTAGCTGAGAGTTTCTGCTTGACATCGAGCAAACTACGAATATGCAGCTAAACCCAACGGACTTCGGCTCGGTACGGGACGCGGGTCTGCTCCGGAGGCCTGAACGATCACCGTCCCCCACGACTGCATCTCCCCCACACTGGACGCGCCACAAGCGGCAGGCAAGAAAACAGAAGAGGGGAAAACGCGGTGGCATTCGAGCTAGGCTGGCGGCCAACCCGTTCAAGCCAACGATCCCCTCCATCATTCTGTCAAATGTTCGCTCTGGGGAAAATAAATTGGACCACATTCGTCTACTGCGCTCCACTCAAAGGTGGGCTAAGGACTGCTGTGTTTTTTGTGTTCACTGAAACTTGGCTGAATAACAGCATCGCGGACAGTGCTATTCAACTCGACCGGCTAACATGCTACCGAGCGGATAGGCTGCTCGTAGGGAAAAAGCGAGGCGGCGGACGTTGTGTTTGCATCAACAGTTCCTATTGCCGCGACGCTGTTGTGGTCGCCAAACAATGCTCAGATCTGCTGGAGTTCATGATTATAAAGCGTCGTCCGTTCTACCTTCCGAGGGAATTTACAGCAATACTGCTTGTTGCAGTATATTTCACCCCCAGCGTCAACGATGACGGCAGGAAGGAGGCCCTGCACGACCTGCACCTACAGATCAGCGAGCAGCAGACTGCTCACCCAGATGTATTTCTCATCCTGGCTGGGGATTTTAATCACGCAGACCCCAAAAGTGTGTTTCCAAAACTGTACCAACACATTAACTTTCCAACACGTGGAGACAATACACTAGACTGTGTTTACACCTCACAGAAAGGAGCCTACAGAGCCTTCCCCCTCCCCCACCTTGGATCCTCAGGCCACATCACTGTGATGCTAATGCCAGCATTCAGACCCCTAGGGAGAGTGGCAGGACCAGTTTGGAAAAGCATACGGGTATGGCCAGAAAGGTCCACAGAAGCTCTACAGGACTGTTTCAGCTCCACAGACTGGAACATGTTCAAGCAGGCTGCAACAAGAAACAACACCACAGACCTTCAGGAATACACAGAGACTGTTACTGTCTACATCGCCAAGTGTGTTGATGATGTCACAGTAAATAAGACCATCACAGTCCGGGCAAATCAGAAGCCGTGGCCAACAGGAGAGGTCTACAGACTCCTGAAGGTCCGTAATGCTGGCTTCAGACCTGGAGATGAGGTGGCCTTGAGGACAACTAAGGCCAACCTGTCCCGTGGCATCAGGGAAGCTGGGAGACAATACTCCAGGAGGATAGCTCATCACTTCAGCGACAGCAGAGATACTCAGAGCCTGTGGCGAGGACTACGGACCATCACAGACTACAATTCAAGAGATTCAAAGGGTTAATTATCATATGCACAGTAAAGAAACAGGTTTCCCTGCACAATGAAATTCTTTCTTTGCTGTCTGCTCCAAATGCCAAAATAGAGGAAACAAAACAATTCACTCACATCATACACACAAAAACACAAGATGTCGAGTGGCAGTTCTAAAAGTGCAAATGTGCAGAAGTGACAATGACAATAGCAACAATTAGGACGAGCAAAGGTGCAGTTTGTTTTTCCAGACTCCAGTCAGCTGTTAAGGAGTCTGATGGCAGAGGGAAAGAAAGAGTTCCTAAATCTGGTGGTCCTGCACTTCACACTCCTGTACCTCCGTCCTGAGGGGAGGAGAGTGAACAGTCCTCGTTGCGGGTGGGTGGGGTCCTTGATGATGGAGGCAGCTCTCCTGCAGACCCCGCGTTTGTAGATGCTCTGCAGCGAGGGAAGAGGAGTCCTGGTGATCTTGGACGCAGTCTTTACCACTCTCTGCAGGCATTTGCGGTCCATGGCGGTAGAGCTGCCGTACCACACCGTGATGCAGCTGGTCAGAACGGACTCAACCATGCAGCTGTAGAAGTTGCTGAGGATCTTTGGGGACATGCCGAACCTCCTCAGCCTCCTCAGAAAGTACAGCCGCTGATGAGCTTTCTTCACCAGCTGTGACGTGTTGAGTGTCCAGGTGAAGTCCTGGCTGAGGTGGACCCCCAGATATCTGAAGCTGCTCACCCTCTCCACTTCCAGACCCCGGATAAGAAGCGGCTGATGAGGGTTCCTCCTCTCCTTCCTCATGTCAAGCCTCCACCACAGAAACTTGTGACAGCTCACAGCTCCATCTCCCTGCTGAACGATCTGAACTCCTTCTACGCTCGCTTTGAGGCAGTGAACAGCACGACAGCCCAGAAAACTCCACCCTCTCCTGGTGACCAGGTGATGTCACTATCTTCAGACAGCGTGAGGAGATCCCTCAGTAGGATCAATGCACCGCAAGCCCCAGGTCCAGACAACATCACATCACTGGCTGGGAAACCACAGCAGCGTCTCCACTTCATCCAAACCCCCTCCCCCCATCATGCACACTTTCTACAGAGCATCCTGACCAGCTGCATCACGGTGTGGTATGGCACCTGCAACGCGTCCTGCCGGAAGTCCCTCTAACGTATCGTGAGGGCAGCTGAGAGGATCATCGGTGCCCCCCTCCCCTCCCTCTCCTTCCAGCACATCTACAGCACCCCCACCCCCTGAAAAGCCCTCTGCATTGCAGATGACCCGACCCATCCATCCCACAGCTTCTTCAGTCTGCTGCCATCAGGGGGGAGACTACGTAGTCTTCAGACCAGGACCAGCAGACTCAAGGAAGCTGAACTCTCTCCCGGCCTACCCCCCCTCCCCTCTTGTTGCCTCGTTGCCCCCCTGCTCTGCTGCTGAACTCTGACACGCACATGTCATTCTACCTCATCAGCAATGAATAACAATACTACAATCACTTTATTTTTCTCTCATTGTACAGTCATCACTTGATTTTTTATTATTATAGTCACATTATTTGTTTGTCCTATTCTGTAATTTTATTCTGTAATTTTAAGTTAGATTCCCCGTTTAGACTGGAGTTTGAAGAGAAACTGAATTTAAATTTCTATGTATATGAAAACATTATAGAGATTGACAATAAAGTTTACTTTGACTTTTCTATTTTGTTTTCTGTTTTTTTTTAATCTATGCATTTTATCATTTCAGTAATGAGTTTAAGGTAATGATACTATAATGCTTGAAATAAATCGTATCAAATCAAATCAATGAACTTTAGACTGGGAAGTCAGGTAGCTTTTTTTTTACAGATAGAAGAAAAGGCTCACTATTTTGATGCAGCCTTATGCTGTCTACATGAATCAAGGTTTTTCTTAGAAATTTACTAATAAATTAAAACCAGCTCTTACATTTCCTTCCAGAAGGATTATTTTTAGATGAAACGTGACAGAAAAATAATGATAGATTTTCATTCCTCTGCAGGTTATTATTTCCTTTTAAAAGCAGAAGCCTCACTGAAAAAGCCTGCCAGCTTGAGTGCTGTAACAAACACCAAATTGCATCCAAAATTCCCACCTCTACCTTTAACACCCCCACCCCAGACAGGAGATGCAGCGTGTGTTTAATGGCAGACCTCAATAAAGCTTCTCAAATAAACAATCATTGTTGAACGTTGAACAAGAAACAGCTTACTAATTGTAGTTGAGTAATTAGCTGGCAACCAAATAGCAAGTATTTCTAGATGCTTATATTAGTATCAGTAATCCAAGCTGAGAATCATGATGCAGGCTGGGAATCAAATCCATGATTTTTGTGTTTTGGGCAGTTCTTTTACCCTACACTTTTAGTGTCTCTTTTACACAAACCACAATAAAATGCTTTGCAAGTTTGTGTGCTTCCCTCCTAGACATCAAATAAAACTACCACCAATGAAAAAAAGAACAGTTTTAAAAATAAATTGTATTGTCGGGTCCCAGGTGTGCCTTGAGGTAAATAGAAACTGTCTGGTGTGTCAGAAAACCAGTCCAACTTGGCTCTGATTTGTTCACTCATCCAGGACTGAGGAATCAGGAAAACACTCGGGATTTGAAAGGGCAAAGCCCAAATCAGATTGGGCTGACTCCAACCATACTAATGTTACCAATGATTTTGGCCAAAGCAGCCGAGGGGTGGAGAAAGTGACAATGAAACTTGTGAAGGGAAATACTGTGTAAGAAGTGCAGATAAGCAGAAGATCTACAAGCTTAAATGATTAGAAATGAATAAATATCCATTGTGGCCAAGTGACATAACAGTATTTTAGTCTGTGATTGGTCGGATTTGATGTCCTCTCTATGTTAATGCTGTGCTCACAACAAATACAATTGACAAATTAACATCCGCTGCCTCTCTTTTGACACACAAAGTCGCTGCCTGACCCATGTCCAAAATTGTGTTTTTGATGCACCATGTGTGGAAAAAGACTCATGAATACATTGACTGTATATCTGTACGTCTCAAATAAAGTCAATGCATGAAAGAAATTAATTGTGTTGAAAGATCAGGTTTATTTATTTTGAAGAGCTCTATAAAAAGCATTAATAATTACCTCTCCATGTCTGGATTCAGAGACTCTCCCACTACGGTTAGCTCCATCTGAATGACGGCACTTTCAGTGGTACTTCCGTCTCTCCGTGACCCAGTTTGAGGATTGGCTGTCCAGCATTAGTCTGAGGAGGGAAAAATAAAAATAGGAGGATATTTTGTTATTTTCTCAATGCAAATGAGAATAATACTTAAAGCTCAGGAGGAGGACTACCGGATTGTCCTCCATGATTGTTTTGGACTCCACCCACTGAACACATCATTGTCCCTGATTGGTCGACTCGACGTAAATTCAACATTAAAGTTCAAATATTTGGTTTTGAAAGTTATAGAAGGGTGAAATGCTGTAGTATCGCAAGACCCAATGAGACGAGTGTAGCAACTCAATTTGGGGGCTTGTACGTCAGCAGCTGGAATCGGAGCTGGCAGTGGAGAACTAGGCCTTCAGAGAGACCGCCAAAACCCTGAGCATTGACACACACTCTCTGAGGAGAACCGATCCATCAGGGACCCCCCTGGATCTTCAGGCGAGGAGCATGAGGAACAACCTGGTCATCTCAGGGATTCCAGGGAGGCGGGAGAAGATCCGGAGGCCACAGTGAAGTCCTTCATGAAGGCCGAGCTTCAACCCTTCCACAGGGTTCACCGACTCTGAAGAAGGAGACATGACAGCCAGCATCCACGACCAATTATTGATAAATTCGAGCACTTCTCCCAAAAGTAGCTGGTGAATAACCGCAGCAGGGAGCTGAAGGGGACGCACTTCAGCGTAAAGGACTACTTTCTGGCAGAGATCCTGCTCTTTTGGGGATTTCCAACTGTGGATGAGCCTGGTCGGGCAATGTTTACTTTGCTCTTCAGGGACCCCCACCTTTCCTGGGTGTCCCCCTCATTGGTGGAAGTGGGCGGCCCCTGTCTTGCCCTCTCCCTAACCTCCCACGGGTGAGTAGTTGCCTGGAGCATGGGGGCCCTGGCTCGTGCCTGGGGTCTGGAACTCCTGGGTGGTGGTATTCTCCTCGTCAGCTGGGGGTGCTTTCCGGGGGTGGGGTCCCGAGCTGGACCCCCTGGTGGGGCATAGAGCTATCCTCCTGGCTGGGCAGGGGCCTGCACTCGCTGTACTGCTGTGCCTCCCTGCTGTTTGGCGTTGAGAACCCCTGCAACGGGAGGTCTTGGTGTGGGAACGGCCAGGCACTCTCCCTCTTTTTACATCCCATCATCCACCTTTGCAGAACATAAACACTTACCTGAGCACAGGCGACAACTCAACTATGCACAAATAGTATGTGTGACAGATTGAAATGCTTTACATGTGTTCGTTTGTTTGTATGCATATGTGCGTGTGAACATTAGTTGTGCGGAGTACATGTTGAGATGATTGGAGCCAACAGGTATTTTTGTAACACTTGAGGATGTGTGTGGACATGGCCCGCTCCTTTTGACTAACGTTTACACAAGACAGTAATGATGACAATCCTCCAGCATCTTGTTGCTTTATGATGGCACACCCCCACCACTTCTGGAGTCATCTTCCAGATTTCCTTAATTCCCCTTCTCCCCTTTCTTCTGTGCCTTTACCCACTGTCTCCAACATTCCTCCTTTATTTCCTTTTCTTTTCCCTCTGATCCAAAAAAAGGATAAGACACAAATGTAACCAATCTAAATAAAGTTTAGCCTAAATCACAAAAGGGATTTGTGAGGAAACTGGAGATTCTAAACAGAACTGTAAGATAGGTAAATTAGATTGGTTCGTTCCCTTCAGTCTCCTGCACACAGAAATGAATGAATAATGACTCAGAGACAAAACTTAGCTTCAGTGAAGATTTACGCCGCACAAGAGGCACAAATTTGTACGAAAGGTCACAGACAAATGAACAGGGTTGCTGCATCAAGGTCTGAACAAAGAAAACAGGAAAATGTGCTTGGTATATAAACCCTGCATTTGCATATTCAATGTGGGAAAATCACACCCACATGTTGCAGGCTAGATGTTCGAGGGTCAGGGAGCTTCAAGTGTCAGATCTCTCTGAGGTTAACACAGACATTTGCCAGAGCACATAGAGCAGTAAACACAAAGATGAAAAAAGGGAGGATGAGGAGAAACTGTGAGAACAATAGCTTGGCTGTGCTTTCTTCAAATGTAATATAATTTTGAGATGATAATACATAGTGAATCAAGTTTAAACCATTAGTGTAATAAAAAGTAAAAGTTAGTGTAATAAAAGTAAAAGGGAGTTTCTAACTATTCTGTTTCTAAATATTCCTAACAGGATTTATACAAAAGCACACCTTGAAGTCGGAAAAAAAAAAGTTGAGACATTTGAACTCTGAAAACAGAGTCAGCCAGAAACGCACTGCAGCTAGACCGCTGCGATCAATGCTCAAAATGCACCTCAGGACCTTTAATTGTGCCTATACATTGAGGTACCATTGAAACTGGATGCCACTGCTGTGTAAATTGCGTTCAGTGGGAATGCAGCTTTAGGCGGAGTACATACTGTTGCCACATAAGGCTTAACAGAGCGTTAACATTTATTTTCAGTAGAAAATACACAACTGTGTTTGAGATCAATGCTTTTCTGGTCAGAACTGGACATCATAGCAGGGAACAGTTGCTGGAATTTACTGGAAACTTGCCTGACCTCAGACTAAAGTTGGAGCGTTAGCATAAAAACTCAGCAGTTGCACCTCCATTATGGCACCCAGGACCTCCCTGGACAGCCATTTTGGTTTATCTCCCAGAAACATACATATGCAACAAGCTAGGAAAGAACGTATTGTGGTCATGTGTAAGTCCTGCCTTTGATTATTGATAATTATATATCCTACTATAAAAGTTATTGTGTCCATCAAAAGGGGTTGAGAAACATTTCCAGGAGATGAACAATCTTCCAGATATTCCAAAGGAAAGTAACAGATAAGTCTGGTACACGGAGTACAGACAATTTTTTATGTTATGCAACTAGAAGCTTTGAGGCAGGGTCACAGAGTTGCGTACCCAGCTGCTGCATTTGGAAAATGATGCGTGACTGTTACTTTGACACATGTACTCCATGTAGAGTATGACAGAATTTCATTAAAAAGGTGCCTATTTTACTTAAAAGAAACATGCAAACATTCAAAGCGGTTTGCCAGTAACGATAGATATCTTTCACGTTTTTAGAAGGATTCATTTTTAAACACATTTTACTTTTTTGGCCACCCTATTTTTGGTGCAAATCTTGGAAAAGCACAAAAAATGTCCCCAAAGGCAGTGACATCCTTGCCAGGGATCATCCGTGAATATATCACATACTAAAAATCTCATCCAGTCAGCTGTGCCTTGGAGTCGTAAAAATGAGACAGAAAGTAAGTGTTTCTTGGTGTCAGACAGTAGATGAATATCTTTGAGAATATAAATCTTTGTGCGCCCTGAGAGCAATCAATTATTTATTTGTTATGCATCAAACTCTCAACGGTAGTGAAAACAGAGTTTTTAAGGTGCTACTGTCCTCACACTTCAGAAGTGGCTCGTCTCTTGATGCAGCACCGATAAACCAGTTCAATAAATCAGTTACCCATTTCTTTTCCCGTCCTTCAACTAAATCAAAGACAGATGAGTGTCTGGTTTTGGTTGTGACAGACAGAAAAAAAATAACCATTTGAAAAAGTAAAAAATAAAAAAACATGGAAGGCCCTTATGATTCTTATCCCCTGACGTCTGCATTTATTTCCAGCAATGAAAAAGAAAAAAAAAATCCTTTTTGTTTTTGCTTTCAAGTATATGCTAAATTAAGGTCATTCTGAAGCCAAAATGATTTGATGTATATTTGCAAAACCAAGGCGTCAAAGTTATTACAGCTTTATGCTCTCATGAAAAATAAAAACATAAAGAACCATATGTACCCTACCCCATCCCTGGTGGGGTGTGCGGGGCCCTTGGCAACGGCGGCCGTGTCCCCCAGGTGCCGGTTTCCTGGGCCCGGAGGTGCTCTCTCCATGCAGGGAGAGGGATCCCTGAGCTCTCTGGCAAGGCCAGAAGCCGGGGATCATATCACACCTGAGCCGGGGGTGTCTGTGTCCCTGTGGGGTGGGTTTTGGTCCTTGGCGCCGGGTGCTGGGCCTCCCCAAACTTCCATCTGTGGCCGAGCCTGGTCGGGCCAAGTCTACAACAACCGTTGTGGGCCCCCTTCTCCCTGGGGTGCCCCCCTCCTGGGCGGGGGCGGCTCGCCCCTGTCTTGCACCTTTTTGGACCTACCGTGGGCCTGGTGGATGGCTGCCTGGAGCGCGGAGCGGGTCTCCCTTGGGGAGTCCTGGCTCGTACCTTGGGTTGGGGCGGGGGAATGCCCAGAACCCCTGGGTGGTGATGAGGTGCTCGTCTGGGGCTGTGGGCACCGCTCTCGGGTGGGGCCCGGCGTTAGGCCCTCCTGGCGCTGCGGGGGGCAACTCTCCTGGTTGGGCCGGGGCGGCACTCATCTTTCCCCCCCATGCCTCCCTGCTCTCTGGCTCTGGGGGCCTTGTGGCAGTCCTGCTGGCCCTGGCCTGGGTGGCGGGCACGGGCACCCGGGGGCGGTTGTTCTCTGCCTGCTGCCGCGTGGCGTTGGGGGCTTCTGGCTGCCGCGGCTGCTGCGGCGGGGGTCTTGGTGTGGGGATGGCTGGTCACTCCCCCTCCTTCTTTTCACATTCCATCATCCATTTTAGAAGAACATAAACGCTCATCAACTGAGCACAGGTGTTAGCTCACCTTTGCAATAATAGTTTGCGTGATTGAATGAAATATCTCACACTAGTTGGCTTAAAGGCATGAGTATGCATGTGTGTACAATATCTGTAATGTGTACATGTTGACATGTGGACATTTTTGCAGCTAACAGGTGTGTTTATAACATCCGAGTGTGTGTGAGGACAGGCCCCGCCCCTTTGAGATTTGTACTACATTTGAACCTTACCGTAATGATAAACATCCAGTAGCTTGTTGCTTTATGCTGCTTCATGGTTTAACCCCCCTACCACCTCCTACGATCACCCTCCTATCCCCCCTCTCTAACATCGCTCTTTATTCTTCCCTCCTTTCCTTTTCCGTCTGTTCCAACACAAAAGATTTTCAAAAACAATCAAAATAAAGTTTGGCCTCGATTACAAAAGGGGTTTATTCAGACATACCTCTGGTTTGTCAAAAGATTAACCCCTGTTGTTAAAGTAAAATATGTCCAACGAAAAAGGCCTTCAGCTCTCATCTGTCCGCCCAGCTGTCGGACAGGACAAGTTAAAAAATAAATAAAATAAAATAAATAATAATAAAGAATTGTGGAAGTTTTCTGTCTCATGGCTTACTTTGCCAAACCTTTGGTGTTAAACTGTCAGAATAAGTTTGAAAATGTCTGAATTTACAGAACTCTTATCCAAACATCTTAGAATCCTTCCTAGGGATGCTGGAGCCTTTCCCAGCTAGTATTAGGGGAAGGCAGGACACACCCTTGGAAGGTTTCCAGTCCATCACAGTACTACACAACACTTGAAGACCCTAATACTGGTAGGTCTTTATTTGTTAGGCTGGTTTTAGGGACTACTCATATTAAACTAGTTGGGCCACGCCAGAGTCCATCAGCCCAAAGTACGACTCTTTAGGCAGCTGCGATTGGTCTGGTGGCACTTCCCGGCCAATGTATGCTGGTCCACCTTGCAGCGGTCTGCCACAGCCCCTTGCCTCTTGAACAGGACAGTGGTACAGAGTCGTCTCACAACCAACAAAAAACGTGATCACTACCCTCTGCTGTAATAGCATACTTGCAATGATAAATTCACACTGTCCTCTGCAACGAGCGTTCAAGCAACCACTTCCAACAATGTGTTAATGTAAACACACATAAATGTTTTAAAAACTCTCACGTTCATGCGTCACCACACAAGTTTTTAAGACCATTTTCAGGATCTACGTACAAAACGTGCAGCCATTGAACACACATTGAAAGTTAAACCAGTTGAACTTTGAGCAATCAGGGACTCGTATTTGGTTGTGACATATGGGTTCACTCCCGTGAATTAAAAAGGACAGCTACATATGCTAGTCTGAACACCGTATGCTAGACCCCTGTTCAAGAACCTGCATTCAGCGGGTTTTTTGAACACGTGACACATGCCCAGTGTGAACATAGCATTAGCCGTGCCGAGCACTGCAAGTAAAAAATAGCTTATGAGTGGAACCAGGTAGGATGACCACTCCTACCCTCTATGATGCTGTCGGCATAGCTCCGCCTAATTTGTGTGCTGTGAGTAGGAACGTAGTATGTTGTCACACCAGACACATATTGGTACATGTTGTTTGAAATAAGATTTTGAATTTGTGGAGCTCTGCAGAAGCTTCTGGGTCACATCAACTTACGTCTAAAGGATTGAGCAGACAAAAAAAATAACTGTTTACAAACTCAAACTCCTTATAAAAATTCCAAATGTTCTCTTGGGGTAAACTCCTGATCTCAAGAATACTGCTGAATGCAGAAAGCTTATTGTCACATGGATTTGTTGTGTCTGGGCTTTTTGTGCACCAAAAGAAGACTGTGTCTATATCCTCCATGCCCTAAGAAGAAAGTACAATGTTTTAGATTAGATTAGTTTATTTAAAGAGGACAATGCAATTTTTCAAAACACATGATTAAACATAAGTGAAAAAGCCATTTTTCATCTGTTGTCCTCTGCACTGTAATAAATCCAACTTAAATTTTTTGACTTAACAAAATCTTTTATGTTGTAATAACTATATAATCTAAGTTCTACTAATCAATTCAACAATTTAAGTCAGTTCAGCAAGTTAAGGTAGTCGTACAGTTCAACATTATTTATTGAGTTGTCTGTACTTATATATCTAAGTTGCATTTCATTACAGTGTGATAAAGTTCTGTGAACTTATCTTTTTTAATTGTGAAATGCGGGAATGCCAACTTTTGGAGTTGGCAATGTCCACTGATTGAGTGGTTTGTTAAGAAGTGTCTGCAGAAGTTTTAACTCTTATTTAATGACATAAGTATTAGCAAGTACATAAAGTACGTTGTATCCCACAATTCCTTGCGGTGCCGATCTAACAGCAGCATCAAAGTTACACCTACTTAATTGAATTAATTTGAATAAAAGTAAAATAACTGTCTGATAACTACATGTTATTTTTAAGATGACTAAACAAAAAAATATATTTATCTTAACTGAAGCAAATAATTAAGTTAGATCAAAGTAAAAAAGTTTATCTTTCCTACATCCATATGTGGTCTTATCACCCTCTCATGGTGGAAAAAGTATTATCTGAGCTTCTTCATCCACTAAATCATCTTCAAATGGACACGCCATGCTGCTTCACCTCTCTGAAAACAAACTAACCTTCAACTAAACCTGCTCCAGACCAGGTTATGTTCAGAGCAAGAGTTGCTATGGCAACTTGGCATATCCTGAAACACTGGAACTGAAAGCTCAGGTTATCAACTTCCTTAGCCTGAAAATTACCGTTATAACTATAACCTGCTTTCTGGAACACCCCCAGGGCTTCAGCCATTTTGTAAACAACGTTTTGGTGAACCGGGCTTTAGCCCCGCCCATGGCAACTAAGACTCATGGGAAGTGTTGATTCCCAGACCTTGAGTTAGAGAGCTGTGAAGAGAAGTGACCATCATGTTGTTGCAGTTATAGAGTATGAACAAATTTAAATATTTGACATGCTGCACACATGCAGGTGAGCTGTAACTGCTCACCTGTGCCCCAATGATCTTGAAAAGATCTGGTTTGCATGTGGAAATGTGGCAACCAAAAAAAAAGTATGTGTAATTACGGAGCTGAATTCAAAGTCAAACACAAAGGTGCTCTAAAACTCATATTTAAGTTATTTCAACCTTTGGTGAAGTCACCAATAATCGGAATTTACAGTTGTTACAGCCTAAAAAATTAAGTTTGTACATTTAAGCCTGAGTTGTGAAAAATTAAGATTCAGAGTTAGGATTACGTGACATTTTAGGCAACTGTAATTTACATCTGAGTTGGTCAAAATTACGATTCAAAGTTAATCCAACTTGAACTTTTAAATTCATACAACTTACAACTGAGTTAGAAGAACTTAGATAAATGAGTTTGAAAACTCCAACACAAAAATTAAAATATTGAGTTTAGGTCCTTAACTCAAAATTTTACCGAAGTTTGTTGCCTTACAATTTTAAGTTCTACCAACTTTTCTTTTTTTGCAGTGTGGACTTGAAGTTGAAAAAGAAGTAAAATACATGATTAGGACGGCTCAGACAAATAAAGATTAAACACAACTTTCTGGCACAATGCAAACAAAACAGGAATACATACGTGCAGTAGATGGATCAGAAAAATAGGCATAAAGACACCAGTTATTATTAAGAAATACAAATGAGACAAAACAATTTAACAGCTGAAAGTTAAGTGTGACAGAAGTTGATGAGCTGTTATTTTGAAAGCTTCATTCATTGGTAACAGTTGAATTTGCACTCTTACAACCTGTCTTAGACGGGTTGGCTGCCTGAAGATGCTCAACGCAGAGGTACAACACAGATCTTTGGCCCATCAAAGTGTTAATTATGTAGAAAGCAGCAAATTTCATGAGGTCACTCCAACTTAAAAAATTAGTGCAATCCGTTTGATCTGGATTGCACTATGATTGAAATGTCTTTGTTTCTTATTCATGACTCTGATATCTCGTTTGATTGATATTTCTCTTGTTGTATTGAGACATGTCTGAGACCAACCAGTTAGACAACAATCTAGACGGTTGAAAATTGAATTTCAAAAACTTTTCCTGCCTCAGCTGACATTTAATTTCTGATTGAGTAAAAATGTGCAGAAGTAGCCTATATAAACTTTTTGTCAACACTCACTTAGAAAGCAAGGTTTGAGTCATTTATTAGCCCAAAGTATTCATAACAGCTAACAATCTGTAGATTTTCACTAGCAACACATATTTTATCGTCATGGGAACCTCTATTACTTTTACAAGAACTTTTGCAAGAACATTTTTTAGAAACAATTTTTTTTTTGATTTGATTTGATTTGAAATGGTTTATTTCAAGCAAATTAAGTAGAAATAATACACAACAGCAATATAAACATCAGTTATACATTCGTACAGTAACTAATCAAACTTAGGATAATTAGACATATTAATAAATATTGCTTGAAAGGGAGTGGAAGGAAGCGAACTTATATAATCCCACACCGATTATACTGTAACCATTTTATTACATGATTTATCAATATCCGGTTCCCAGTTTTTATCAGACAGAATTAAAAATCATAAGATATCGATAAAGCACATGACAAAGATGAATTACTTAAGTATTACGTCAAAAATAACTATTTTAGAAATCAACATGGCAAATGCAGATCAGTCATCTGAAATATATGCAGCTTATGTTACTTATAAAAGCCATTCATATGAATAAAACATAATACTATATTATTAAAGCAGACAACACTACTTCAGGAATTTTTAGAGCAAAAATTTCATCAAGTATCAAAAGTTAAAAACATGTGCAAAATTATGCTACATTAGGAAAGATTTTTGAATCAATTTATCAAGTTTTGGAGAAAGTGTAGTAATATCATTAAAAGTCAATCAATTTAAAAATTTTCAATAAGTGATTAATCATTTGTTTTACTTTTTTTTTAAATATTTTTTTTGTATTTTTTTTTTTATAATAAAGAAATGCTGTAGGGGAAGAGTAAAAAGGGTCCATAACTGTCGATTGTCCAAGGTTGGTATTTCTTCTTTTACTGATAACAGCTGATCTCCTGGGTTCAAAACAGAGTTTATAGTTCTCTTCGATGTTATGACTGCAGACATTAGATTCAGGTCCATATCCTTCTTCAGCTGATATCAGCGACGGTGAAAGTTGAGGTCAAGTTGTCTGCAGGTCAGAACTCTGCTGTTATTCAGGTTACGTTTAAGTGATGAATCCACGTGTCATATTTCTTGAAATTATTTGGCTCTTTGGTTTATTACTCCACGTTGTTTCAGACGACCGTGATCAAACACTTTTCAAAGTCTTTCATGGTGTTCACAACCTCAACCTTGGACCGGTCCTCTGGACCGAGTGGTTTGACATAAATCCTGCAGCCTTTAACCCAAGTGTTCTCAATCTGCTTACGCTTCCTGAGAAGCCGTGCATGTTTTGAGATTTCAGCATTCCTTCTGGTCAGATGGTCGTTCAGATAAGCAGCCGAACCTTTCAGGTGTTTCCTTTGATTCATCAAAGCTAGCTTGTGTTTGTGATTCACAAACCTGATGAGGATCGCTGGTTTATCCGTCTCCTTTCTCCTGGGGAGCAGGTGGCAGGCCTCGATGGTATTGAGATCCAGGGAAATCCCTTTAGATGTGAGAAATGAATGTATTTGCTGATCCAGAGACACAGCACCGATCTCCGTATTGGCACTGCTAGCTACGCTAGCGCTAGCATTAGCAGTGCTAGCTCGAGGCTTGATTGGTACTCCAGTGAGAATGACATTATTCATCCTTACTTGCTGTTCCACATCGTCCAGTCTTTTCTCCAGAATCTCGACCTGGTTTTCTGGCTGCTCGTTTTGAGCCCGAAATCTTCGGAACTCTTCCATCATATCCCAATAATAATAATAATAATGGATTGGATTTTTCTGCGCTTTTCAAGACACCCAAAGCGCTTACATTATGTCCATTATTCATTCACTCCTCATTCATACTTGGTGATGGTAAGCTACGGTTGTAGCCACAGCTGCCCTGGGGCAGACTGACAGAGGCGTGGCTGCCAGTTCGCGCCTACGGCCCCTCTGACCATCACCGGGATCATTCATGCGCATTCACACACCAGTGGAGCCACACTGGAGGCAAGGAGGGTGAAGTGTCTTGCCCAAGGACACAACGACATTTTTGGCTGGTGGGAGCGGGGATCGAACCGCCAACCCTTCGATCATTGGACGACCCGCTCAACCACCTGAGCCACTGTCGCCCCAAAGGGGCGTTAGCTTAGCCTACACTTGTTCCATAAAACTTTTCAGCGTTTCTTGAATAATGTCAAGAGTCTTTTTGAGATCTTCATATTCCTGGGGTTTCTTCGGGGGCATGGTCAGCTCTCTTTTTTGAAAATCAACCTTTTAAGTAATTTGAAGATAGTTATATTCGCAGAGAGGCACGCCACGCGTCCTGCCGTGTAACCCGGAACCGGAAGTCCCAATTAACTGCAGGAAAATATCTTGCAGGAATGTTGCTCATTGATTTGATGAGTTTGGCTCTAACAATCTATTTGGAGCATCTATACGCATATAAACCCTGTATCATCTGCATACAATATACGTTCCATGTCAGGACAGACAAGGCAAATCATTAATCAATTTAAGAACAGAATGGTTAATTTTACTTTATTAAAAAAAAAAATCTAAAGTAAATGAATTAGGGAGAAAAAACAAATCTAGATGTTAATGTTGATAAACAACCGAGCTTTTTATTTAATGTAATTTAACATAAAGTCTTTGATGTAAGATAAAATAGACGTTTTTAATAAAACTTTCACTATTGTTAAATATCTAAATGAATAAAAAACAATAAGAAACATGAAAAATCTTCTTCCACTTTCGGCTTTTCCCATCAGGGGTCGCCACAGCGAACAAGTCGCATGGTAAATTTGGCAATGTTTTACGCCGGATGCCCTTCCTGACGCAACCTTCTCAAGCCGGGCTTGGAACCGGCAGAGGAAGAGAAGGGAACAGGGAGAAGCCCGGAGTTGAACCCTGGTTTCACGGATGGAAGGCGCCGCAAACCAGCACGAGCTAAACTGGCTCCCCAATAAGAAACATGAAAAATGTATCATTAAAACAAAAATGTACTCCTCAGACTCTTTTTTTTTTTTTTTTGGTCATCTTGAACCAGGAGGGCCATCAGAATTTCTTCAGTTAATTAATTTTAGCCTAAATAAAACTGAGCTTAGAGTCAACTAAAATTGTGCAATAACAAAGGCCAAAAAGGGCATGTTTAGGATTATTTGTTAAATTATTTTTAGCAAAAACGTTTTTTAAAACAGAAAGAAATAAAGCATTGATGCTCCTGACACAATGAGCAAAAAATGGTCAGTTTACCCAACTCTGTCATTACCAGGTCTGGTGTGGCTAGTTAGACTAACAGTTTTTTTTTTTTTGCGGGTTGAGCAGTTTTCTGCCAGTTAATTGCTTCAGGGTTCAAATCCCATTTTTCTGTCACTTTGTCCTTGGGCAAGACACTGCTCATAGCTTTGAATTACAAGAAACTTCTAAATTGTAACCTGATTACAATTTAGTACAGAGATAGAACAACAACAGCCTGGTTAGAATTTGCAGAAAGTTAATGTTGTTATTCTGAGGTGAAATTAGACTCCTGTTTAGTTGCTTGCTGACCAAAACATGGTTGGAAAAACATGGCTTAGCGGGATATTTTGGGACATGTTCATATTGCAGCAGCTAGTGACCTCCCTTCTCATTAGGACTGAGAAGGACAAGAAAAGAGAAAAAAAAAGTCTAAAGAGGTAAATAAATTACTTATTTCCATGTAGATATTTTTGTTTACCACCAGCATGTCAGCAAACATTTCTGTTCCTTATTTAATCAACTTAAAAAAGGTAAAAATTGACAATTCTTTTCTTTGGCATATTGAGATTCAAAGGCTGTTGTGTATTTTAAGGCAAAACTAAAACTGTTCAGGAAAAACTGAGACTGTTCTAATATGTGAGCTTCAATTTTATCTCATTGTTTAAAGTTTACATTAGTAATTACGCTTCGACTGATCTTACAAGAAAGACCCTATAACCAAGAAGAGCTAAAGGGTTGTAAAGCCAGACGGCTCTGTCATGTGACCACATGTGATAGTGCTGTTTTATTCCATGTCCTCACCATTAACCACCACTGAAAGTATACTGTTAGTACATCTACTGGGGCGGTTTATTACATTTTATTATAGGGAAGAGACAGAAACCGGAACTTATCAGAGGATTAGATAAAGTCTGAAGTGATGCATAGATGTTTTTTTTTTTTTGCAGCTCTAAGCTGCGATAGCAGAGGAAGCAGCAACCTTTTATGGGAACCTCATCTGTTGTCAATGGGAGTCGTAATAAGAAGTCAAAGAAAAAGTCGTCTTTGGAAGCTTTGCTGCATTAACTGGTATCGAGGTGATGTGTGAAGCAGGAACACAATGAACCTCATTGTTAGAGTCGTTGATGAATCTGCATGAAAGAAAATGTCATGATATGTGTGTGACTGTATTACTTCATGAAAATTTAAATCCTGAGGGTTCTGGAAAGCAGCCTGGATGGAATTTGTCATCTAAAATGTGTCAATCAAACATCGAACCAACAGTTAAAATCATTATTCCTCTTTTATTGTGGAAAAGATTTATCACTCTAGGAGAATTTGAACTTTTTTTCTAACAGATTCTCATGATCAGTGAAGATTTTGATGATAAACCAACACTATGGACATTCATTGTCCCTGTTGCTATAGCAACTAATGTCAAAGTGACATGATACTTCTGGCTTTAGTAAAGACAGAGAAATGAGACACACCTGATGGACAAAAAACAGGAAAAGAGGAAAAACTCTTCTTTTGTAATGTCATTCTCAATTCACCTGCCTGCTTTCTTCCTCATTCATGTACAAAAAACAAGAAAAAAGGAAAAACTCTTCTATGTAATGCCATTCTCCACTCACCTGCCTGCTTTCTTCCTCATTCAGCATCATTTACAATCAGATTTTGAAATATTCGAAAAACATAGAGAAAAAAAACCCCTAAAAAAACTCACTTAAGTTTTGCAAGATGTTGCCAATGCACATTTTAATTAAAAGCTCACTTATAAACCTATGATATCAGCAGAAAAAACACATGTAGATGTTCGTGAAAGCAAATACTGCAGATATAAATAAGCAGGTTTTTCAATGCTAAACTACATTCTCCTATATTTCAGCTGCAAATATTGGGGCATTTATATAAAAAAGCCCTTAAAACTCTATTTTTAGACTTCAACACAAAAGAGCAAAGAAACCTCAAGGTCTTTACCAAGGAGGAAAAGTGGGCTGCAAAACAGAGTTGCTAGAAACTAGATCACCTGTTTGCATCGTTCTGTGATTCATGGGGTTACAATGGGAGGTTTTCTGAGATAATGTACAACAAATAGGTTTTGCACTGCAGTACTTCGGCGTTTCAGCATGATTCTGGATAAAAACAGCCGTTTTCTCAGGTGCCAAAGAGGCATACAGACGAAGCTTAAAGCTGTCATTCGTGCAGATTACAGGCGACTTATATGTGAAGCACAAGTTAGATGAGCAGCAGGGCTTCTTCAGAGTGATCGGCAGTCCTCCGGATGTCATGCTTTGATGGAAATCCTGACTCCTTACTAAAAATTAACTATCTGTGACAGACATTTTGGAGATCACTAGAGCAAATCCCAATTCTATTCAGCTTTAGAACGTCATAATTGTTTCCTGTGTCTAAAAAGTCACCAGTACGTGTATAAATAACCTTCATATTACTAAGTTCTGTTTCACTGGAACACTTTAAGGAACTAGATCAGCTAGTAAGAAGATAAATGTGAGTGTGCCTGAGGCCTGAACAACTTTCCTGTAGGTACACCAGTTCCGAAGAGAACACCATCTCCACTGTTGCTTTGTCTTCACACATTGTAAAGATAAAAGCTGGAGCTAAAATTACTCGTGCTTCTGCCTTAGAAGACCTCGGGTAGTTTTTATTTGGTGTTCTGCACTGGAGCCTCCCCCCAAGGTTTCCTCGATCAACCTCTTCTTTTTTCTTCGCACCCATGACTTCAGATTTAACAAAGGTCTTTTGTAAGTTGATCACTATCAGTAACCTGATAAAAAAAATTATAGCCTATCATATAAAATAGACAGAAAAAAACAACAAATAAAACTGTTTGCAGGTAGAGTAATGCAGTTTTTTTAACACCTGCATGCATAACTACTCTTAAGGTATACGTTCACAGCTTCACAGTACCCTCGACAATGCACGTTCAAGCAACCAATTCCAATGAAAAGTTGCGCGATTCTGCCTTCCGCATTCAAAACTATGCAAGTTTCTACGACTGTTTTTGGGTTCTACGTACAAAACACAAGGCCATTGAACATGCGTTGAATGTTAAACTTTGACTAATCAGAAATTCGGATTTGGTAGTGATGTTTGGATGGCTTCGTTTTTGATTCACAGAACTGACAACCTTTAGAAGAAATAATCATGAAAGAGAAATTAATAATTGGAGTTTGTGACCAGAACTATATGTCACCAAGTATTTCATATATTGGAAAAAAGCTGTGGAAGAAAAAGCCTGGAGCAAGATTTGCTAGATTTGCACCGCTTTGACATTACGCACCAAGCCTTTTCCAACTGCAGGTGGCAGACATGTGCTAGTATCGGATAGTAGCAATGCAGTGCAACACCATTTGCTGAACGCGTCACATATCTGCTATAAACCTAGCTTTAGGCTTCCATATAGGTATCCTTAAGCCTCATTCGCAATAAACGGTCCGGTCCGGTACAGTAAGGAGTGGTACGATACGGTCTAGTTATTTATAAGTGTTTCCACTCAGTTAAGCCTCGCTTACACTGAGTGGTTTGTTTTTACGGTGCATGCTTGTTGTAGACTGTTTGCGTGTCATTGCGTCATTGTAGTGCGACAACTAGAAAAGCAACAAAAATGAAGGTCATCCAGCAGCTCGTCTTTTCATTGCTTTACGTCTGGTACATTGTGTATAACAGGAATTTAATGTTGTTGTAAGGAGATGGCGGGCGGCTGAATGCCACCCTAAAGAGGAATAAACTTGGATTGGATCTAGAGTAAAAGAGACACGTGTTTTTGTTCTCTCTAATGTCGTCATCACTCTCTGCCAATCAACAGGTGGCTACAGCAACTCCGCCCTAGCCGTTCCATTCCACTTTTCAATGGACCTATAACCGATGGGGCCCCCCATAAGGAATGGTTCTGTACTGTTTAATAGGTCCATTGCACAATAGAAACGGACCATAAAATACCAGACCGTACCATATATATATATATATATATATATATATATATATATATATATATATATATATATATATATATATGCTTCTCTACCTACAAGGCCCAAGGCGCTTTACAGTCACAGTCCCATTCAGGCAGTCACACACACATTCACACACTGGTGGCGGCTCCGCTGCCAAACACAGGCGCCAACCTACCACCAGAGGCAAGGTGGGGTTCAGTGTCTTGCCCAAGGACACTTCGACACATGGGTGTGCAAGGCAGGAATTGAACCTGCAATCTTACGATCACAGGTCGACCGCCCTACCGCTGCACCATGGCCCCCCATAACTTAATTTTAAGACATACGGGACACCTCCAAATATGAACTCCATCTCACAAGTTTCACATGATTAAGGAAATAACTTAACTTATAAGATTTGTACATGAACACCTAAAGTTGATTGATTTATTGGTTTTTTTCAAGCAATAAAAATAGTTAAAAGCGTATGCTAAAGGTGTTTTTCTAGCTTCCTTTAAACGCTTTACATTCACAGTCCCATTAACCCATGCACACTCATTCACACAGTGATGGTGACTTAGCTAACACTGGCGCCGACCTATAACAGCAGGAGTGATGTGGGTTCAGTGTCTTGCCTAGTGACACTTTGACACATGGGCGAGCAGGGCAGGAACCAAAACCACCAATCTACCTCTGCACCACAGCCGCCCAAAGGGAAAAACAGTAACACAAACGGAAAAAAAGACAATTAAAATAAATAGCTATATAAAACCTATTTAAGATATTGGTTGATTTATAAATTGATTAGAAAAAAGGGGGAAAAAAAGATGCTAACTTCTTAACAGTATATTTACACCTGGTCATAAATAGACATACTGATATGGTTAGACAGAGAAGAACCCAGATACAGGAAGAATCACAAGCAAGACTTTCTTTATAAGAAGCATACAATAGCTAAAGACCATCACCACATAAGACTGAACAACAAACAAGACGAGGCAGCACTGAAAGCTGAAGGAGGGGCCCTTAAATACTGTGTGGCTGATTAGCTAAGTGCAGGCAGCTGTGACTCCACGGGACCCACTGGAGACAGGGCGGAGTCACAGCCAGCCTGCACAGAAACCCAAAAAGACAAAAACAAACAACCATTCAAACTAGCAAAACATGAACAAAATGTGCAGCACATAAACACACATGACACAGTGAATTAAGTTTTATATTATGATTGTCAAACAGTTTAATTAATTGGTTAAAAAGGAGTTGGAAGAAGCACATTTATAATATCACCACGACTGTCTTTTACTTTTCTTTTTTAACTCACTGTATTTTTAAGACTATAAGTCGCAGCAGCAAAAAAATAATAATTAAGAAGAGAAAAAATCCTATATAAGTTGTGTTTTTAAAGAAATTTATTTAACTAAATAAGGGAACAAGAACAAACATTTCATCTTGAAATGTTATTAACGGAATAAATGACAATAATAGACTGAATATATGCACGCTTCACTAATGTAACACTTACCGTAAATCTGTTAAAGCCTTTGGAAAAATTTTGCCAAACTCTGTTTACCAAAAGAAATTTAAAAATAAAAGTTCCGAAACCTTCCCTGAACAGTCTCCCCCAAACATAAAGAGCATCCACATTTATTTTGTTAGTGTGGGGCAGGTCTTCTTCATGTGTTAAACCAACACAGCTTAGTGAACCCATTTGCTCATTTTAATTTAATCCCTTTTTTGTGCACGAGAACACAAACACCAACCGAGCTGAGACAGGAGCTAGAGGCAACAATAGACAATGACTTAGCACACTGTTTAGCATCATGCATGAAATCTTGTCAATTTACCAATGGATCTCACTTCCATTTAGGGTCCATTAACTTTATAATTATTCTAGGACAATGTCTTAGTTTACCTTTGATAATTGATTTCTTTTTACATAATTAATTCTCAGTCAGAGGTCCACCACATGCTCTAATCGGACCAGTTAAAGGTTAGTTAAACTCTCTTTAAAAGCAATTTAGTCTTTGCTATATAGTAAGGATTTTTTTAAACAAAAGGTTCAAAAATAAAAACTAATTTGTAGCTGAAATTACTCTGATTAGATGGCAGTAATTTGATTATTTTTTCCTTAAATAGAAGTAGTAAAAGTACCTATTCATTCAAACCTTTCAGATAAAACTTGGATTTCCTGAGTGCTACAGGAGGGGAAATAAGTGATGCATTAAGATGTCATGTCATGCTACAAGCAAAGCTCATAAAAGGAACGTGCTCGAGCTATTTTTATAGCCACAAGCAGAAGGGAAGATGGGCAAATATTTGCTCAAACCTGAAAGCGAGAACCAAACGCTAAGGTGGGTGAGAAACAGAAAAATGTATGAAAACAGAGGTAAGAAAATAGCCTCCTAATTAGTCATAGACAAACACATTCACAAATATAGATAGAACAGTTTATTTGTGGCATTCTTGTCGCTCTGTGCAGCTTTAGTCTAAAATCTTTAGTCACTGACCTAAATTATTTAAATGTAAAATAAAATGTGAATCCTAAACTATTGTTCTTTTTACAAAGAGGTGCAAGTTTGCACAGGTTAAGAGGAGTCTAAAAACATCATTGTATGACAAAACAGAATTTTGGGAAGCAAAAAAAAAGTGGGACATCAGTTCCTGCCACTGATGTAAGTCAATTTGTTCAAAGATGTCTTTACCAGATAAGAAAATGTTTGAAGAGATGAAGGATGACTCACTGGAGAGGAGCTGGACTGAATGCTAAATAATATCTAAGTTATCCTTCCAAAGCCAAGCAAAGCAGAAAGATGAGCACCAAGGTCAACCGAAGTCTTAAAATATTAGATTTACCTAGGATTTAATGAGTCGTGTACTCTGACAAACTGGAACATACAGAGAGAAAATCAGGCACAAATACTGTAATAAAGTAACAGCATTGATCACACGGCGTTTAAGCCAAATAAAAAAAAAGAAAAATAAAGACAGAAATTTTATAAAAAAACCTATTTGTGGACAAGCGTTTCTTGTATAAAAGTAACTTAAATAACCTGAATGACACATAGACCACAATGTTGTAATGGAAGTGACGGATATAACTTGAATTACATTTTTTAAAAGGCAGATTACCATTAGCAACATTAATATTGCTCCTCATCACTGCAGTTGCTAGCATCCTCTGAGTTAAAGCACACGGCACATCTCCTTAATCGCCTTGCACGCCTCTGCCGTACCAAAGTAACTAGTAAAGAGTTGTTGCCGACCTTCAAAACTAATACGTGAAATATAACATTTTAGTAAGTTAACTGTCTAAATAATAATTATAAAGCGTCCATCCTTCTCTTGTTGTTTGGATCTGCTCTCGTAGTTCCTGGCCAATGACTGAAGGGGTCTTTAGTCACGTGGTTTTGTTTACAGGCTTTGGTGCGTAACCGAATGGTCCAAAAAAATACAGACCAAACACAAGGTTCAGGACTTGATCCGGAATAAATTAAGCGGATTCGATTGGGAACAAAGGATTCTCCCAGTCTGAATACAACCATAATAACTTTCTTTTTTAGATTTTTTTTAAATGATATTGTACATTGACATATAAACATTATTTTAAGACAGAGCTGATTATTTAATGAGGGTGTCCTAATTTCTTTACATGACTACATGCCCCCATCATGAGAAAAAGGCTACAAGAACATGTAAAAACACCCAAAATACCATTTTCATCAGAATGGGTCTTTAATAAAAAAATGTGTGCCGCGTGGAAAAAAAAATATTGAAGTCAAGTTAGTTTACTTCAGATTGTAATGGGATTGTTGGCCTAAAACAAGAAAAATGTGAATTTCCAATTTACTCCTACCACAGGAGGTTTTTAATCTATAGTCAACAAGTTTGTTTGTCTTCTTTCATTGCTTGAAATAAACCAATTCCAATTTGCAAAATATTGGTGGTGACAAAAGAAAACAAAATTTAAAGAGTTGATTGTATAAAGAAAAAGTGTGTATTGCTTCCTGTATGTCTACATGTCGCAGTGTAACTACAGCTCATCTCGGGGATCTGTGTCGTGCAGCCATTGTCTGTAGATAGTCACAGGATCTGTGTTCCAGTGCTTGTGAAAGGAGATGGCATGCTTCAAGGAAGAAAGCTCCTCTGCGTAGTCTTCCGGTTGAGCCTAAAATGTCAAAAAGACAGGGAAAAAAACTCACATTTACATTTGGGGTGGTTTAGGCTGCTGGCAACAATTTTAAAAGAACAGTTAATGTTATTTTAGTGAGGCTTCACATTAAAAAAATCAAACTCTTCTCTCAGCATTTTTTCAGAGGGGAGCACACAGAGGAGCAGGTGTCTCCCTTACCAAAATGTACATTTTGAAAGCAAGTCATTGTAATTTGTTTAGCTTTTGTTTAGCTTTTAGATATTTTTAAGTCAAGTTGTATTTTAATGCTTTCATTTTTAACTTTTACACTCATCCTGTCCACCAGGTAAATCAGAGTTCTGTTCAATAATTATCAAACAAATCAGGTGTGAATTGGTATAAACCTTTTTTTGAATATGAAGCAAAACTAAAGCTAAAAATGAGTACAGATAAAGACAAGAGAAACACTTTGAAACAGAAATTGAGGGTTGCTTACGCCAGTGCTTTTCAACCAATGTGTCACTAGTGTACTATGAGAGGTCAGGTGTGCTGTGGAAAATTAGTAAATTTCACCTAAGTAGTCTAAAAAACATTTGTCATTGCCAGGATGTCAGCTCTGTGTTCATCTAAACAGGCCTAGGTGTGTCGATTTTGTTACTTGTTAACTTTATCTGCAATGTGTAGCAATGTTTTCTGGATTAAATAAAATTGTATTGTGATTATAATCACTGAGTATTATAGTTGATACATGGTGTGTGATTCACGTTACAGTTCACTGAGATCATGGATTAATGTTTTCTGAAGATAATCAATCATCAATAAGCACTTGATTTTGTTACTTGAAAAGAACTGAATTACGAAAACTATAAAATGTATCATTAACTCAGTAGGGGAGGGATTATATAAAATCGTATCTTCCCACTCCTTTTCAAGCAATAAATCAAGCTCTACTTGACTTTAGTTAATGATCAATATATTAAATTAATCAAATGTGATTTAACTGTGTCTTTGTTTTTTTATAAATGCATTTCATCATTTCTGTAATTAGTTTGATAAATCTGTTTTTTTTATTGTATTGAATACAATTAATGCTTAAAATAAGTAAACCGAATCATACCAAACGTAAAGGCTCAACTACACACATCTATGAAAACACAAAAGGGCAGACTTATAACGGGGATGTAGCTCAGTGGTAGAGCGCATGCTTCGCATGTATGAGGTCATTCCCGGCATCTCCAAATTACTTTGGTTGCAGTTTAGCTCAGGTGGTAGAGCAGGTCATCCAACAATCAAAGGGTTGGTGGATTGATCTCTGCTCTCCACAGCCAGCTGACACCCTCAATCGCAGCTCACTGCTCCCCCCAGGGGATGGGCCAGATGCGTTTGAAATAACTATTATTATAATTATTATAAGCTTTGTCTGATGGACTGATTTTTGCAGTTCCATACTTACGATAGGGCAGGATGATGTTACTTTGTGAGGATCTGGTCAAAACTTTTTCTTTAAATTGCTCACTGTCTGTTTACTTATGTATTAAAAAAAAAAAAAATCTTAGTTTCTGATTTTTGGTTATTTTTTTGTCAAAAATGTTGAAGGTTTAAACAATTATTGGCATTGGTATGGCATTTGTTTTCTACAGTGTTCCAGGGAAATTCTGACCTTTGTTTCTGTTAATTCATGAGCAGCTTAAAGGAGTCTTAACAACGGCAGTTCCATAATTCAAAACAATCGCCACGTTTGAACAGTGAGAACACAGATTGTTTCATCTGGGTGTAATGAATCAGTTCAGAGTTTGAGGATAAGCGTGTTTCTACTGAGAAAAGGAATGTGGAAACTTAGGAGGCCTTCAGTGTTCCCGCTCCAGGGTAAGTCGCTCAAATGAGAATAATGCTCTGACTGATGGGAAATTTTAAGTTTAGAACTATTTCTGTTTTGGTGTATTCTTTAAGTGCTATTCTTTAAATGTATGCTCTTTAAACTTTTTGAATGCAACAATTTAGAGTTTATGGGTGTCTTGTGTCAAGGGAGACCCTAATAAAAAAAACTATAATAAAGCTTCAGGGTGTGCTGCTGCACGTCAGTCGGCTGTTTTTTGTGGAGATGTCAAACGTTCCTCCCTATAGTGTTTCCTACCTGGTGGAACAGGGGGTTGTGGATGATGGGGACACGGAGGAAGGTGAAACATCTGCCCAAGACCATGTCGTCCGGAGCGTCGTCACTATAGCAACCGCATCCACTGGAAAGCAGCCTGGACACAGCCGTCCTACTGAGCACCATCCTTCAAATACAAAAAAATGAGTGAAAAAAATAGTTCTCTCAATAAAAGAAAATTTAATCTGAACAGCACTTCAACTGATCTCTTTTGCAGGTAGTTGTCATTCGAGTTAACCGTAAAACTGAAGTATTTCTTATTTGTCTGTAACTTTATTTGTATATTTGATTAAATATTTTATCGCCTCCCTCTGTTCACAGTATCTCGTGTTCAAAATGTAGCTCTCTGTCTCTTCATTCGCCAATCTCTGCAAACTAGTCTCTTTCCAACTGCATTTCCTCTACAGATTTATTGAGTCTGAGCTTTTATGAATATCATTACTTATTGTGAGATTATCAATCTCATTTTCAGCTGCCTAATGTTTCCCTCAAACTTATGCTTCATTCACTGCCACTGTCAATCCTGTTTGAAATAAATTTGTTGGTGCCAAAATTTTTAAGACAAAAATTGAATTGTTTTTATCAGAAAAGCTGATTTTTCATAGTTTTTAAATCCGTTCATTGCATACTTCAGTGCGAAATTGGAAGATGTAGTTACAAGCATTTCGTAAACTGCATGTTTTCATTGATGGCATTGATAGGACATAGTGTCTGCAGAGCAGCAGTGGTTTCCTAGAAATTCACCTTTGAGTTGTGGACAGGACTGTTGGCGGGGAGTAAGCCTGTGCTTACTGTATTTCCCATCCCCCCTTTGTTTACACTCTCTCCCACTAGCTTATAGCCCCTGACACCCCCAATTTAATATTACCAATGCCACAAAAATGGCGAGCATTTTCGGAGCTATCCAGCCGTATGGTTTGGAGTCAGATGTCAGCTCAGACGAGGAAAACAAAGATGTACATGGATCTATTTGTCTGTAAAGCGGACTCATCAGAATGAAGTGGAGCAGGGAGTTTGTGCCCTGCAGATTGTAGTTTGTACGTGACAACTCCAAGCTTTTTCAAACTGCATTTTTTCGTCTGCTCCTGATTCACAATGACTTGAAGAAAGAAATTGCAGCTTTAATCTTAATTGTCTTTATACATGTCCTCCATTAACAGAAAAATGCTACAAGAAGATGTTAAAAACCCCATTTTGAATGTGCTTCGTCTTTAAAATGTCTTAAATGCAGTCAGTTACATGTGTTAAATTAAAACTCAGACAGTATGAATCTCACAAGCTATGCTTTGTTTAAAAAACACATTTCTACACTTTAGGCCTCCATGCCTAAAGCTATTAACAACGTAAAAAAGTGTATGAAGAAGCGAGGGACTTCTTGTTTTTATTGTCCCAAGAGTCTTGTCCATTTTTTAATGAGGATGTAAATGCAAATGATAAATGAGAAATCTGGTTC
The DNA here is from genome assembly GCF_053564925.1 of Oryzias latipes. Classification (NCBI taxonomy): domain Eukaryota; kingdom Metazoa; phylum Chordata; class Actinopteri; order Beloniformes; family Adrianichthyidae; genus Oryzias; species Oryzias latipes. The sequence continues at coordinate 10,577,785 of NC_136250.1, read as the reverse complement.
CTGTGGGTTTTTTTTAACTCCACCATTTAGGCTGCAAACCCCAAGGAGAAGCAAACAGTTTGTCAATTTCTGTCTGCAGCTCCTTTTAATGTAAAAAGCATTTCTTGAGAGATTTATGAGTCCAGTCATGCATTTGTTTTATGAAGTTTCAATAGCTGTGTTTTAACCAGGGCTTTACTGGCTAAAGCTGGGCTGCCCTAATCCTGCTCCTTCAGATCTACCACCCTACAAGTCCTACAATTCTCTCAGCACTGCTTTCTGCTGATGAGGTGACTCAGGTGACTCCTTATTCTGGCACCTGCTCCAGGTAATCAGCAGCATAAGGTTCGGGGACTAATGGAGAACAGGCAAGGACCGGGTTTGGGCTAAAGTATCAATGATGCATGTTTGGATGCATGTTTGGTCAAGTTTTTGATGGATGTACACAGAATGACTAGATAAATATCTGGTTTTACATCATTTATGCAGTAATGTGAAGTAAGGTCAGGTTCTGGAAATCCTGACGGCTGCTTTTCTGCTTCATCACTAAATGGATCAAATGTTCAAATGCTAGAAAACAAATTTTGCACATAATGCAATTTGTTGTTTTCTCAATTTTTGGTATTACATAAATGAAATTATGACTGCTAAGAATATGTGTAGTTACACCAGTTTTCTTTCAAATTGGGCCCTTGGTGACAGCGTTTTTAGATTTTTCCTCACCCCGCTCCTCCTGTGGTGTAGCTGTAACCGCCTTGCATCAAGCCAAAGCCGTATCTCTCCCCCAGGCTCACCGCTTCCTCTGGGTCATAGCAACGCAGCAGCCGCCTCAACCGGGTTAAACTGGAAAATTGCACCGAAAATAAATGACACGCATGAATGTATCCCAAAATGATCCTGCATGGTATGCAAAGAAAATGGCTTCCACATGGAATGCAAATCACTTTGATTTGAATATACAAACTTTAGTCTGTGCCTGACTTTATGTCATAATAGATATTTTTAAAAGCTTATCAAGGAAACATGCTAAACCAAAATGTTAAACAAAATAAACTACATCATAAATTTGATGTGACATATAAACATATTTCATTTATATTCTTAGGTAGAGCCAAGAAAGACTTCTTTTACTTTTAAAACAACTAATGTCCTATAAGTATAATCAGAATACAAAAAAAAAAATACTAAAAATACAAATTTGAGTTGGACCAGTGCAGCATGTATGTCTCTTCAAAATAAAGTGCTTGGCGTTTTGACAAATTGGCAGCTGATTACGGCTGTTAATGGTCACGGCAGGAGTAGTGATCAAAACAGAGCAGTCGTTTCAAAAACCGATGCAACCCAAAACTAAGTGTGCAAAAGATTGATGTAGAAAATCAATATAGAACAGCAACATGAGAACATGCCACAGTAAATACATAAAAGTGCAACACCAAGAAGTACCTGCTGTGACTCAAATCGGCTTTGGTAATCAAGAGTCCTTTTTTCTGATGTAAATTGGAAAAAAGGCCTCCTAGAAACCACATTAAAATAATTTAATTTAATTGCTAAATTAATTTATAGATATTTCACTTTTGACTCTCATATTAGAGACCAGTTTATTAAGGGGAATGGAGGAAAAAGAAAATATTTTTGAACAATGGTGTATAAATAAATATTATAAATTAATAAATGAGTTAATATAAAGTCATAAATTCACTTTTTTTTTAAATATGCCACTTTCTCTTAGCAGCAAAATGAAAAGAGCAGGATTTAAAAAATGTCATATAACCCAGAGCGCAGAGTCACATTTCTGAAGTTTCGCTAATGATGACTTCAAGAAAAGGCGGATTACTATTTGAGAATGTTGAGAATTCAGATCAATTCTAAGTTAAGTGGACTCATGATGTTATGCTTGTGTTTTGGGAGTTTTTCCACATTTAAGGGTTGAGACTTTCCTTTCCTGAAATGTATTGAACATTCATTGAATTCCTGGGTTTTTCTCTTGTTAGTCAAGCCCTAACATTTAAAGACCCACTCTGATGATATTTTTGGTGTTTTTAATATGTTCTTCTGGCATTTTTTCTGATGATCAAGGACATCTATTAAAAAGCTTAAAATTACATTTCTGAATAATTGTGAGGGGCTGTAAAATAGAGAGGGAGTGTGTAAAGTTAGCGGTTATGGATGATGGGAAGGGGAGTGGGGTTCCCCGGTAACGTTCCCACCCAGAATTCAGAGTTGATTTTCTAATTAACTCCGGCCGCTCTGCAGAAACTATGTCCTAGAAAACAACACAGATTTTTTTACTTAGGCTAAACATGGCGTTATCATTAGAAAACCACTGGGAACGCTTTCAATCAAAAGATGAGGAGTTGGTCGTTAAGAGCAAATATTTTAAATAAAAAATACACATTTGAAAAACATTTTATTTTCTGACACAAAGAATAAAAGTTTTTTGGCAAGAAAAAAACTTTACATGTGAGAAAACTGGAATGTAAAGGTCAAATTTAGTGATAGAAAAAGGAACTTGTTTTAACAAAATGCATTAAAGTGAGGTCAGGAAAAAAATGATTGTTGAATTTCTCTTAAGGTAGGTTTATTTGTAAATTAAGATTTTATTAGCAAATAAAGATTTTTTACTGTTTAAAGTTTCGAGAAAAACAACACTATTTTATGAACCATAAATATTGATGGTCCTAAAAGAGATTTTTGTATCGCAACAAATAAAACAGGGCAATGTGTACTAAAAAAAGAGCTATTTTCATCTTTGTCTTCTGGCTACTTCCTTTAGGGGTCACCGTGGTACACATCCACCTCCATCTATCCCCGTGTCTGCCAAAACTTTAGTATCACATCTATAAATCTAGTTTAATCCTGTCTAATCATGAAGAAAGAAAATAAAAATACAGATGTATTGACCTTCAGTTTGACTAAATCCATCTTAAATCCTTGGTGGTCAGTGCAACACAGAGAAATTCTTTCAAAACGAGTAACTTCATGTGGAAACAAGCAGACAACCAATAATTTGTTCCTTCTGAATAAAAGTCCTGCATGTAGCTACAGCAATTCACACAAAACCACTGATGAGATTTAGCAATGATTACAAAGAGTTCATATGTTAAGATAACATATATTTTATAAGAGCCAGCATATTCTGGAGATAATAGTAAATGAGAAAACAGACAAGATTGCAATCTAGGTTTCTGCAACCGTTTCATCACCTTCAGGCAGGCAGACGTGAAAATTGTAATGAGAAAGAAAATGAAAGCCGTACGAAAAAGCAATAGGTGGAAAAAAAATCACCAAGATGTTTAAATAAAAGTTTAAAAAAAAGAAGCCACAAGAAACAGGGAGAGTAACAGGAAGGAGAGGACACGCTTGTTTAAACTGTATATTATTTGTTACAAGGAAACATCAGTGGAGATAAGTAAATACTGTGGAGAAGATTAAAAAACTAACTTAAAAAAGAAAAACTGTATTAAAAAAGCGAACGAAACTAGATCTTTCTTAAACAGACCCCCATGTTTTAGAGGATATGTATTTTATATTTTAATGTGAATTGGATCAATTGCACAATTTAAATGCTGCACCAATGTTTTTCTATTTAAACGTGTAAAAGATCAGAAGGTAAATAATGTAATGTAAAGACAAAAAACAATGAGTTTCTCTAAGCCAAGTGCCTTCTTGACACTTGATTAAAGTCAAGAAAATCACAGCAAAAAATGAAAATAGATAATAAAAAGGCAAAGACAACAAACACAAAAACAAAAGGCATCCAACCTAAACAATAACAATTTGTTATACATCCAAAAATGATAACTTTTTGAAAAAATAATGATTTTTAAAAAAATGTTTGAAGTCTAGACAAATCTCTCCCGCATTACCTGATGAGAGTGTCATCATCAACAATGAGCAGCCAATCAGCCTTTGTCGCAGCTTGACTCCAAAAACGCCTTACAATTGCAAACGTCTTTCCACAGTGTCCTTCAGTGAGACAACAAAAGACAAACCAGAAGAAAAAGATGAAAAATAAAAAAGGTTTCCATTTCAGGTAAAGTTGCTCATACATTATCAAAAGAAAAACATTGGATCTGACTTTATCCTGAAAGCAAAGAGATGCAGAAGAGGAGATGAAGCAGATGTCACTTCAAGGTTTGTTTAAATGTTTTACTGAAGCTTTTTTTTTCTGTATGCAGGGATCCAACAACAAGATAATGTTCTATTCTCTATGTAAACAAATCCAATATCAATTTCACTACCCACAGTCAAATAATCCACACAATAAGTAACTTTTTAAATCAAAATTAAGAAGTGTATGGAACTCCAATAATGTGTTTCAGAGTGTTAAACAATAAAATGTTTTGTATGAATACTAATATATTTAATTCATCTGATTTCTGAAAAAGACAAAGTAGTTGTTTGTTTTCATATTTATAGACCAGATGTTTGAATGAAAAAACTCTCAGCATAGAAACGGCTATTTTATAATATATATTAAGAAGAATTACCTAAATTAAAGTTAAAGAAATCATTTAAATGAAAACTGGATCAACTGATAATTACCAGCTTCTTGAATTTGAAGACATTTCGTCTTTGGTCTAAGGACATAGGATTCTGAGAGGTTTGGGGTTTGACCTCTCTGTAGCAGCACATGAATCTGCAAACAGATCCTTCTTTCAAAACACCGGAATTCCTTAGTCTACAATGAGTAAATGCTATTAGGGGAAGAAGCAGCACATCACACCCTCATGCATGCCTTTTCCTGTGCTTCTACATCAGCAGACGAGCTTCTTCCAACTGTTTCTTAACACAAGTTAAAAATCCTCACATCAGTCAAGAAAGACAATAAAGCAACAACTCAGAGATTCTGGCTGACTTTTCTATTTATTCTTCAAACTTTTGGAAGCGTTTTCTTTTTTATTTTATTTTTTATCAAAGCCAGGTTTGTTTTTAAGTGTTTGCCTTTTGGACGTAAATGTCCTGATGTTCTTGAAACAACTGGAAACCTGCAGCTTTCTTTCGAATATTGAATTCCACTGTTTGACATAGCCATTCCTATGATGTGTTTGGTATACCAGTAAAGCATTACACTACAGAAACACTTGGAGAGCCATTCAGGTCGATTTTCTCATCCACCAAAGCCCAGTAGAAGCCGCAAAGTCTCACTTCACCCTTTAGAAAAGTAGGACACTGATTTGCATTTGTGTCTGTATTACTATTAGGATTAATTTAAATAAATCCCTAAATCTGTCACACACCTAGGTGTGTGAAATTTGTTCTCTGCATTTGACCCATCCCCTGGGGGAACCATTTGGTGGATTTAACCCCCCAATCCAACCTCTTAATGCTGAGTGTCAAGCAGGAAGGAATTAGGTTACATTTTTAAAGTCTTTGGTATGACTCAGCCTGGGTTTGAACCCACGACCTTCCAGTCACAGGGGGACACTCTAACCACAAGGCAACTGAGCTGTTGAATATGAATGTACTGTTGTTTTTATGGATTAAATAAAACATACATATAAAGAGAGAATATCTTAATTTCAAAATATGAATTAGTTTATAACTTCTACCATTACTTCCTTTCAAAATAAGACACCCTGTGTCACAGAGGAACATCTCAAAGCAACGAATGTAGAGGCAGGTAGAGTAATGTCAGGGTTTATTCTACCAATTGTGCATCTAAGGCAAGAATTTGTACATTTTAACAAACCCAAATCAAGTCAAAGCTAGCAATGGTACAAAGCCGACAGTTGACTGTGGAATATAGGAGCAACTGGGTTTGTTGCACATCCTATGATAGCTCCACCCTGGAATTCACTGAGCTCCTGTAAGCGGCCCATTCTTTCACAAATGTTTGTCAAACCAGTCTGCATGCCTGCGTGCGTGATTGTACCCACCTGTGGCCAGGCCAAGTGTTTAAAACACCTGATTCTGATCATTTGGTTGGGTGAGCAAATACTTTTGCTACTATAGTGTACGTACTGTCCTTCAACTGTTTAGCAATGAGTTGAAAACAACTTGAGTTAGTTTTGGATGATGTCATTTGCATGTATTTACAAAAAGAGATGGAAGTTCGTGTTGGCTACATGAAAGATGTGAATTTTAAGTGCTTCCAAGGCTGCATTTGGTTGTTGGCTGCACGAAATTTAAAATGAAACTTCAAGTTAAAGTCCGGGATAGGCTCCGGCAACCCCGTGACCCCGAAAAGGGAATAAACGGTCAAGAACATGAATGAATGAAAGTTAAAGTCCCATTATCTGTCACGTGAGCGGCCAAGAAAGCGGCCAAGAAAAAAGTTCAGGCTGGTAGCACGTATTTTGTAAAAATGACATGTAAATAGACACTTTCTTAAGTGTTTTACTTACTTTTTACATTACAGTTACTTTTTAAAATGAAAACTTCTTTTTTCCCAGAGAGCCACAATGAAGGGGGCTGGTCTGGAGTTGCAGCTTTGCAGCAAACGCCTGCACTACAGTAGAGTACTGTTAAGAGGATATCCTGCCATTTTTTAGGAGAAAATAATTAGTTGATCTAAACCAAAACATGTGCTTAGATTAATAATTTGTAACATCTGTAAAAATTATTTTATTTTAATATCTTTTACAATCCCATTAAACCGTTGTGTCTTTCTAAACTTGCGACCATTTCTGCACTTAGTGCTCAAAGCAGCTAAACTCCTATTACTGTTGTCTCAACTCATTAAAAGTAAAAAACTCCACTTTTCCTCCCCTCTCCCTTCAGTCTGACATGTCTACAGCTTTGCCTCATTTTGTAAGCACAAACTTATGAATATGCTAATCGTCCCATCCTCTGTGCCACAGTGGGGCGTGCAGCTGTTACCCCTTTCATTTTTGCTCAAAAACAACAGAAATGCTCCTGTTTGGAAAAAGTGCAGCAATGAAAAATGTTCATGTGTAACGTGACCTGAAGAATCTTAAGGATGTCAACAAGGTTACAAAATCTGTTCATCTATCATTATTTTTCAACTGTGGTGGTTTAGAGTTCAGTGGGCAAAAAGGCCATTGTTTTACAAAATAAATGTTAGGTGTGACAAAGATCCAGCAATTTAGGATTTAAATACTGAAAAGCAATTTTATTTTTGTTTAAGAATAAAGCAAATAAAAAAACAGGAAAAAGGGACCTGAAAACCCATATCTGCTGAAGGGCTGCATCTTCATAAATGCATCGCTTTGACTGAAAATCTGAACAAGCAAAACACATTTCAAAGAGCGCTTCTGAGGCTGACCATTGGCCAGCACTGAAAAATCAAAACATGTGCTACTTAGAGGCATCCGGAGGACTTTTTTTGGGCAGCCTGCCATTTGCATTTTGGACCTCAAACTTGGAGATGCGAAGAAGAAAATGACAACAACAAAAGACGGATAATGTGAGAGAATGGCTCTAAGGATGGCAGAGATTTCAGAAAGCAAGTTATTGAGGTAATAAAAACAAAAACAACATAATACTTTTTTTTATGTTGATCCTCGGGTGGCTTGCTGTTAAAGCAAGATTAAGCAAAATTTTGAAAAAAAGCAAGATGATATTTGACTAAAGCCAGATGCTGCAAAACAAGCATTTGTTGTGTGTGTGTGTGTGTGTGTGTGTGTGTGTGTGTGTATTTAGAGAAAGACAGCTGTAAGCCATCCAGTACACTTTCAAGATTTTTGCACAGATCTGGAAAGGGTGATCGGACAATTAATCAATAGATATATTTCACAAATTTAAAGGATATTTTTTTATGTATTTAGAACATTTATTAAAGTCCAACAAAGAAGCCAAGAAGAAAATCTCTGAACACAAACTCTTTTGGTTCATATTAAAATAATTGATGAGATGAGATGAGAACAACGTGAGCCTATTAACCTGATCAACAACTCGACGTCCAAAAAGAAATGTATTAAAAGCAGAAAAAAAGATATGAATCGCAAACAGATATTTGCAAGAGCAGCATAAGAAAACCAAAACATGTCCACAAGGGTTATGCCTCTTTTTTTAATAGTGGTTCTTTGCCAAAATCCTATTTAAAAAAGGAGTCCTCTAGGTGTCATCTCGCCTGAGTAGTCCATTTACAATCAGACGGTCTGAATGTTTGAGCCAAAGAGGCTTTTCCCTAAGAAGGACGGCAAGAAAAAAGGAAAACGAATGAAAGCCCTGTTATGGGAAGCATTAAGGAAAGTGATAAAATAGAAAAAAGCCTTAAGATGAGGGGTCGGAAGTGACACACTCTGATGAGAGGGGTGATAGTATATGGACAAGAGCAAGTGTAGTGCGATATGTGCCTTGCATCTGAGGAGCGGATGAACTCTAAAATACTTGAAGAGTGACACTGACAGATTTGGGCATCAGCCTGAGGCACATCAGGGATAAAAGCACAACTAATAAATGTGCAAAGAAAAATGTCTCTCCTCATTTCTGTAGATTTTTATGCAGTTATTTCCTCAAGTTCAAGCCCCAAATGGGATATTTCTTTAACTGACAGAGGAGGAGATGTATTTTTCTTTAAACGCTTTAGCTTGACAGGTCAGTAAATGATGATGCACTTTCATTACACACAGGCAATAAGTGCAGAGCCTCAACTCAGGTCTTTTGAAAGCTAAAAAAGTGTTTCCCCTATTTAACAGTACATTAGAAAGCCAAATAGCGCAGAAAAAGAGCAAGCAGAGCAGTGATTCAGGTCGGTAAACTGCTATTTAAACTTGAACTAAATGATTAGCGCTTAAAGGAGCGAGCTTATATTCTCTCACCTGCTAGTCATAAGGTAAAAAAAAATTTTTGTTTTTCTTATTATTAGCCTGTTTTTGAAAAACATGGACTCATTTTATTGAACACGTGACTAGTGCGGTGGCGTGCCTGCTACTCCTTTTTGGACTGTTTTCCGGCACTTCTGAAGCAGTCTGTGGGTGCGTCGTTTACACAATCAGCTGTTGTCACTTGGCAACAACAAATGCCGCATGGAGAAGCGGCCGGAGACTGAGGTCCTCCAGAGATTGCAGGCAGCACTCTCAAAGAGTTTCCTAGGATGGCGTTGTTGCTACAGAGTGAGCTGCTGGCGGGTGGATGCACTGATGGGAACAGGAAGAGAATCAACAAACTGGGGCAGAGATCCGGCTTCGTTCCACTGGAGTCTGTGACAGTGGTGGGGTGAGAGGTGGATGTTACGGAAACTGGAATCCATCCTGGACAAGGAGCTCCTTCAGTCAGGCTTTAACAGCTCGCTTACACAGATCTTACACAGACCTGTCAGCTATCATTTTCAAAGCTTATTTTTAGTGTTATTCGTATTTATTATCTATCAGCGGTTTTTAATAGAGCTGTCATATTAAGGTGTTTTCCCCTTTGTGAGATCAACAAAGCTTTATTCTATTCCATCAATTTTCATACTAAAAAAATCAATTTTTTTTAGACCAGCCAAGTTTCCCTTAAAATGCCCTCCATAGATATTTTTTCTACTTACAGGATTATTTCCCCCTTTTGCACATCGACTAGTCCAGCTATAAGAATTACAGTTAGCAGATCTAACAAAATGTTCCCACTCTCTAACTCAAACTCTCCTTATTCTACTAATATGTGTGAAAAAAAATAAAAAGTCCTTAGTGTTTTTAACCACAAACTGACATCATACAAAACTGAAGGATTAAAGATATACCCGAGCTGCCCGTAAAAACAGAAATGCTGAGCCGAAGAGGATAAAGGAACTCTTCCTCTGAAACTCAGCTGTGCAATTCAGGACTAAGAATTCTCTGCGGTCCTATTTGCTATTCAACACTGGGTTTTTTTTTTCAGAAAGAAACACAACAGCAGAAAAACTCCCCTCTGCAGAGGGGCAGAATCTAAAACCACATTTCACTTTTGTGCGTTTCCAGGGCAGCACTGCAGCAGAGTCATGTGATGGAGAACAAAAAATGAATAAAAACTCTAAATGAAAGAGGATCTAGGAAGGAGGCCAAAACAAGCACACTTAATTTATAGCTCAAGGTCAAAGGTTATCAATAAAATCTCATCAATTCATGGTTGACTTGCATTACTCAGTTACTGCTGAAAAAAAGTCATCCTTCACATCTTTTTTTAGTAATATTTTTTAGTCTACACACCTATTTATACTTGCACCAAAATATTTAGAGATGATGAATGACAAAACACAAAATGAAAAATAAAAAGTTTACTTGTTTTGTTGTTTATATCTGTAAATGATCATGAAGGAATTTTTCCTAAAACAAAATTATAAGACGTATCATCTGGAATTTTTTTTTACTTCGATTCTGCCTATTTCTCAAAGATTTCCAAACAAACACTGTTTTAAATTCTGCATCTAAAAAAATCCCCCTATTCCAGTTCCCCTGCCAAAAGGCACAATGCTCACCTCGGTCGGTATTTGGCACTCCCAGACTGACTGTGGGAATGGAGGCATCAATGACATCGCTGTAATACTCCAAAAGCCCTGCAGATTTCTCCCAGGTAGCCTTCACCACTGGCACTGCGTGGAGAAAATAAGAAGAGACGGGAAATCTGAAACAACATCCTCCCTCCTGGGGAGTATCAGTCACTGAAACCCAGCTCATAATTAATACTCTCCAAGAGGCTATTTGAAAGGGTTGAAAGCGTTCTTCAAATAATGAAGAACTGCGCGGGGCAGAGAGAAGAACATTTTCTCGCAGCATCTTGATCGACATAAAAACCGTCTACATTACAATACAAATACAATCATCCGAAATTCATATTGATTCAGGACAAGTGAGCCCAATCATACACTGATTTATTCCTAAACACATTTAGTAATTCATCAAGCATGAAGAGTTCTCGATGACGCCCTGCTATGCAATTCTAATAACCTGAATTTGAGCCAAATCACATAAGCGTTAATGACATACTCTTCATTCTGCTCTCGGTTATGGTAATTTTCTTAATTTGCTTTAAAGCAGGCCGTCCACAATTGAGTGGCTCACTACGACCCTAAAAACAGGCATTGGTGTTTGGGATAATTGCACAAGCTGTTGCAATTTCAACAGGCTTTTTAAATGAGGTTCTGAATCTCAACTAGTCGTTTCCGTCTGACTGGCTGAATAAAGTAAATGACAAACAAGCCTGTTGAGCTTCAATGAGAAAAAAATTCAAATGAAAACACACCTGTGAAAGAACAGCCGTCAAACTTTAGCAGAAACACACCTTGAAGCTGGTGTTTTCATCCTCTTTTATATTCTCTCTGCCTCTATGGCATCAATACCATGTGGCAATTAAAACATTTGCAAATAATAATAATTAATAATGAAAATAAACTGTATTCTGATATTTGTGAAAAGCTTATAGGAAATTAGGTTACCATGAAACTAAGAATTTGTACTTGTTGCATGAAAATATACTTTTTCTTCTTCTTTTTTTAAATTTGAGGCATCTTAAAACATCTGGATGAGAAGTTTTCTACTGTGTCTTTGAACAATAGCCCAAATACAACCGCAGAACAGAGAAGACCAGTAAAGATTTCACTAGAAAATGTTGTCTCATCCAGTTCACAGAGAAGACTGGATTTTGTTTAGGACTAATGAACATTATTTGACCAATATAAATTGTCAATAGAATTTAGCAATGAGGACATAGAGGAAGAAAGACACAAGAAAGAAAAGAAGCAATGCGTCAAATTAGGGACGTACAACAAAGAAAAAGAGGACTACTTGTGTATTTTTAAATGATACATTAGGAAAAATATATCAGTTTAATCAACGTATGCAAAATGTTCATAATTTTACTTAAATTTTGAGGCTTGAGTCTGGCAAAATAACAACCTATTCAAAGAGTGGGGACATCTGGTGGCCAACTAGTGACACTGCAGCCTATGAAGAGATGAGCTGAACATCTGTCAGTTTGAAGTCCAGCTCTATTTTAAAGCGTTTCCAGTGGTCTTCTGATTATGATGATGCCGTTTTTACCCAAAAAAAACAAAACAAAAAAAACCTGTGTCGTTTTCTAGAACATAGTTTCATTCAAAAACATGCTTCACAAGTCAATTGGCCACTCTAAATTGTCCATAGGTGTGAGTGTGAGAGTGAATGGGTGTGTGATATGTGGCCCTGCGACAGACTGGTGACCTGTCCAGGGTGTCCCCTGCCTTTGCCCACCGGTGGCCGGGATGGGCTCCAGTAGCCCGATGACCCCGAAAGGGACAAAATGGAAGAAGATGAATAAATGAACGAATGAATGAATGAACGAACGAATGAATGATTGAATTGTTTCATTCAGAGCGGCAGCAGTTCATTAAAAATTTGACTCTGTGTTGTGAGCGAGAGCACTGGCGTAGAGCAACCCCGCCCCCCTTTCCCCATCCCAGTTGCTGAGAGCTCAGAGCAGGGAACTTGTGGTCTGTTGTCTGTTCCTGAATCACGTCAATTTGAATAAAGAAATGTGCAGAACTGCAATTTTAAGCTTATTTCTTTTTACATATGTCCTCCATCATGAGAAAAATGCTACAAGAATATGTTGAGAACACCCAAAAACTACATTTTCATCAGAACGGGTCTTTATATTGTTATATCGCACATAAAAAAAGAACACAAAAAGACATGGTGGCTAAAAAAATCCTTTGTTTAGGATCAGTCAACTAATACTAATTAATTTTGCATCATTATTATATTTTTAAAGGAATTTTCATTTGTGTTATAAGAATTTTCCATTTCTATATAAATTATCTCTTTTATGAATGGTTGGTCCATTGAAAATTACAAAAAAAAACACATACCTCGCTCTGACTGGAACTTTTCACAAGTTTTGACGGCAACAAATACTTTGCTTTTCGAGACTGGGGGACCCTGAAAAAGAGATCAAGGAAAGTAATCAGGACAGTGATGAGGAAAGACAGACATTAATGGGAAGTAAATGCATCAATTTGACAACTCAATCCTGACCAAAAAAAAAAAAAAATCAGAACATAGTAGAAAGCAAGACCTTTACATTTGAAAATCTGTTCTGACCTAAAGTCATGGCGGAAAATCAATCAGAATTTTATATCAAACAACAGCGTATCTTTGGAAATAGTTACTAGCTTTTGAGATAAATAAGACAAAACCTAAAAAAACAATTAAAAAAACACAATGTTCTGCAAAAATGACACAAAATGTGCAATGATGTCACTATGAGCCTTTGATTGCATATTCTAATATATGTTTTATAGATCCTTCAAAGAACTGTTTTGGCATCATTCAGTCTAACCAGAAAAAGTTGGACTTCAGGCTGAATTAACACCCTTTTACCAAGTTATTTTAATAACAAGAACCTTAAACAGGACAGGATTTAAACTTTAACAAAATAAAACATTTGCTGAGATGCAAATACATTCTATGTCAAAACAGCATAAAAAAAGACATTTTGACACATAAACACCCCCATTTTGCATTGTTTCCAAAATAACTAAAGAATTCAGGTGTTTTTTTATTTCAGTCAGACAACTCATGCAGTAGAGGATGATTTCTTTCCATATATTCTTTTTGTTTGGCAAAAGGCTCCGTTCAGATACAATAAAACAAGATCTCCATAGAAAACCTCGGGTATAAAACTACCCCTAACGGAGCTCACAGGTGAAAGCCGGGGAGGAGGGTGGGGCGACAAACGCAGCGCTCGCAGAAATGGATGAAGAGGGCGTGGGCCGCACACCTGGTTCTTAACTAGGACGCGGAACAGGTGAGTTCATTGGGCTGAACCGCCCACAGGTAGGAGGAAACAGATAAACGCACTGATGAGCTGCCTGCCTGAAATACTCCCAAGGTCGTTCATTTTGTTTTAGTCTAGATCAGGGGTCTGTAATCTTTAACACCAAAAGAGCCATTTGGTCAAGTTTCCTACAGACTAAAACCCACCGGGATCTGAAAAAAATACACTTTAATTTGTTTTTGTGGCCATTAAACCATGTTGTAGCTACATTAAATGTAGTTTTTAAATTTTTACAGTAAGCGAATTATAACAGTGTTATATTTTTCTACAAATAGCTATTTTAACCTATTTTACTTTTGCCAGCCCGTCCAGGTTCCTCTCAAAATAAAATCCACCCTGTGTCAAATAAAATCCTCCTGCTAGAGCAGATTTACTTGAATTAAAAATGCAAGAAGCCAAAGTCAAACATGGAATTATTACCATTATGAATGCATGGACATTAGATTAAAGGTTCACCATCATTTTGCTCAATTTTCTAATCTAAGACATAAATGAGAAAAAAATAAAATAAATAAAAGGAATCAATCAAAACTACAAACTCATTATTTACTGAAACTCCGTGCTTTTTTTTTTTCAAAGCTGAAGAACCACAATGGGAGGAATAAAAGAGCTGCATGTGGCTTCAAAGCCTCCGGCTGCAGACCCCCTGTCTAAAGAGTCAGAAAAGTTCCTGAAGTTTTTGCCATGCTTTTACATTCAAAAGTTTTCAGTTGGACAGGTGATTCATGGTTTTTATTTTGGTCCACGGCGTGATCCAAATTCTTTCGAACCAGAAGAACACACACAGCTACATACACAGTCAGGCAGGTAGGTGGTGAACGTGGTAGCACAGTTGTCACTTGGCTGGGTGCAAAACTCTGGCACAGCCGTCAGCTCTGGACCATTCCCCCCCTCCCAGATGTACAGAGCAATCTGGAAAAGAAACACCAAAAGAATAAAACAAGAACAGAAATAAACAAGTAAGCGTTTAGGATTAAACAAAGGAAATTGAAATTGGAAATCCATGAAAAAGCACCTAAATCGGCTGAAATTCAGTTTTATAACATTTATGCACACCTAAGTCACAAACACGTTTGAACATAGGTAAAGGAAGCATGTAATACATCTCAGAAGTTTTGAATAATATGTAAAAGAAAAAAAGAAAAAAGTAAGACCATCTGTCTTGTGATAGTTGCACTTATGTTCTTTTGCAGCAGAACACTGGCATAAGCTCAATTTGCATATCCAATCCTCCTGACATGCACATACAAAAACTCCACGTGTCTATTAAAAACTAGGACTTTTGCATTGATGACATTTATTAATCAGCAGCTGCAAGTGTGCAATGCTGCAGTAAGAGGAGCTTTCATCCCAGCAGCCCCTAGAGGAGTTCTGTCTATCAGGGTTGCAAGTCTAAGCTTTTCATCTCAGCGGGCAGCCTGGCAGATGCCACCAGTGTCTGCTTTAAGCCATTGGTGGTGGCACCAAGAAGAAGGGTCTCTACAGAGAGGGAGCAAGTGTGGGAGCTGACAGGAACAAACCAAACTTCTGAACGGGGTTTGACCTCATGTGGCAGATCGATGGTAAAATCGGACTTCAGGTTTTCATGTTGGACTCGCTCAGAAAGTCTGAAACACATAAAACAAACTGGTAAGTGTTACACTTATTGATTGTTTTACATATATGTGAAAGAACACAACAACGAGACGGTTGCAGAGTAAGAATGGAGGAGAAAACACCACCTCTGGCACAGCGGCACGCTGACAGCCCAGCCCGCTGCAGGGTCAGGGTAGCCAAAAGAAGCGGGATCTTCAGAGAAAGCATAGTGGTGAATGATGGACGCCTTGTTGTCATGGAGACGCTTGCCTAAGAACCATTCCTGAGAGAAGCACAATCAGAATGAAAGATGTTTGGTCGTGTTTCTTCACCAAGCTCTTTGTGAGGCCCATCCAGATACCCCAAATGAAAAAGGACGCTGATGAAAAAAGTTCAGCTGCATGTGTGAGGAATTTCACCTCCTGGACTGGATATCTGCTGAGCACCACAAGCAGAGCAGACAGGATGACAGCGGTCTCCTCTGCCATGAAGAAAAACCAGGACGCCGATCGACCGTAAGCGGCAAAGAGGCTGAGATATAAACACAGATACAGCTGAATTAGGAAAAGGTTCTTTGATATAAGCAGACGAGCATGTTTATTACCATCATATTTGAGTTTGATGCTCACCGTGGAAGTGCAGGGAGGATACTCCAGTCCCCTTCATTCTCTGACAGCTCATGGAGCAGAAGAACAACCGGAATATCCTGAGAAATGTGTTAACAACAGGATTGATCATTTTGTCATCTGTGTGCAAATTCTATATGAACGTCTGAGTATTGGTTTTGTTAAAACATCTGTTGTTTTTCTTCCTTCAGTGAGACCCGAAGCTCGTTTTATCTCCTAATGAGAATATCAATAAGCAACGAGTGATTAAAAAAAGATGGTTTTTCCCAATATTTTTCAAGTAATTTCACTTTCTTCAGCCAAACAGTCAGAAAAATAAGAAACGAGATGAATTATTTAAAGGTCTTAAAATGACTATATGGTAAATATAATCATTTTTTACTGTTTATAGTATTTATAAAAAAGTCACTTATCCTGTCTTAAACTCTCAATTTAGTTTCTCTTAATTGGAAAAAGTACAGAATGTACAAGAGTTGTTTCGGGTTGGTAACTCCACAGTGACTTATTGGAGACAAAACTGCAGATCTTAATTCCCAAAACATGAGTCACACATGTCATTGTCTTTCTCATTATATCTAATACTTTCTCCAGATTTTGTGTCTCCAGCTAATTATAGTCCTAATTTGCACATATCCGAACCATGAAGTGAAATGTTGCTGCAGTGACAGTTTTCTCACTTATTTGGGGAGCCTGTATGAATTACTAAGAACATTGAAAATGTTGATGCTAAAAGTAATAAGACTATAATAAAATGATGTCGTAATGTGTGGCAGGAAAAATAAAAAATATTTACCAATCTCTGTCATTTCTGTCTTTTTTTTTGAGTGACACTTAGGGAACTATGACGTCACTGCTTCCTCTTTGAAGGTTCTTTTTCTTTCTCCTCCTTTATCAATCAGTCAATGGATCAATTAATCAATTTATGTGTAGAGTGTCTTTCATCAAAATGCTACAGAACACAAAAGGCAAATATAAAGACAGAATAAAACAATAAAATGTCATGAAACACAATTTATTAAATGCAACAACAATCAAAAGACCAACAGTAAATGGAAGGAAAGGCTACGGTTAAAAGAAAATAAGAAGTAAATAAATGAAGACGGTATGTATATGCAATGTTATAAAGATGTATCTTTAATTTACATTTCAAAAGCTTCAGAGATGCAGAAACTCTCAGATCCTCAGGTAAGTTATTACTCAGTTATTACTGAAATAAGGCATCACCGTAAGTCCTGCTTCTCAAAGTGGGTTTAAATAAAAGAACAAAACCTGAGGATCTGAGAGTTTTGGAGGTTTTTAAGGAGTGAGGAGAATTGATAAATAGAAAGGTCCCGATCTCTTAGTTGTTTAGGTGCTCTTTAAAAATTCTTTCATGTTCCTGACATTTTGCCAAATAACTTACTTGGTCATAAGATTGTGTTCATTTTATTTCTTTTCAGAAACTCTTACTTTTGATGTCTGAAGTTGTCCATTTCCAGATTTTTAAAGAAAATAACAATAACAATGCAGTTTATTCAAAAGCGCCTTTCAAAACACTTAAGGACAAAAAAAAAAACAGAATAAAATCACTTTAACAAAATGTAAAAAAACACAATAAATAAATTGACATCTCACTAAAGTCAGATAACAGATGAATGAAAATTGTGATTTGGAAAACAAAATTTCAACAGAAAAAAAATTGTAAAAATTGAAAACCAGTCAATATGACATTAAAGTAGGAAAGGATTTCTTTGTACAGATTAAAACATTAGTTAATGTATAATTTTTACATATTTCACTGAATCCGTTTTTTCCCCCCAGAACTGGAGTTTTAGTTTTGGCCTGTTAATGATCAATGTCCTCAAACGACTCTTCCAGAAAAAGAAACTATTCTTAGCAGAGATTAGATGAATAACACCAGTGTGAACATGACAATAACCCATTCTAAAGTGTGAGTCAGTGTCTATTTCTTGTCTGGGAAGAGAAAAGGTCCATTAGGGTAAATCTATCATCAACTCAAGACTTTATTCGGATAAAATGAGGACACATCAGGCTGCAAAAAGTTCCAAAAAGCTCTATTAGAAGTACAAATACATCCACCGGTAGTATATCCTCAAATTTGGAGCATATCTTCAAATACATTTTAAAAAGTAGAAGCTAAACACATAGTGACAATAAAATGCCTCATTAGACATACTGTTGTGTAGAAACCTACACTATCATCTGTCTATTGCGTTAAAAGAGGACAGCATACAATTATTTCATTTAAACGAAAGCCTGCAGACCTAAGACGCTACATTTTTTACACTTATGTTTGAGCAAAACTCAAAAAGGAGCAGCTGAGAGGTGTGCATGTTTCACAAAGGGAAACGTTGGATGTTTCCACCATTTGCAGCAATTTGTGAAATCATTTATCATGTTTTTAAAATGAAAGAGACCCTTTTAGTGCCCACGCCTTCTCATAATTCTTGACAGGGAAAGCAAACAGCCTTATTTCATTTTGCTGTGAAAGAAAATGTCTCTCAGAAAGTTTGCTCTGTGTAGGAGTCTCTTTATATGTGCCTGCATGCGTCACTTGGCTCTTGATATAGGGAGTTTTATATGCCGAGACACTGAACTGCTGCATGTGACCAAAAAAATGTCCTGTTTATGATGCAATGAAGTAAAAACATGGCAAAAACAACATTTTTTTCAAAGTTTTGTTAGATGTATAATAAAGAGACAAATTTGGATAAGTAAAGAGATGAGGATGCTCACAGGGGATGATGATGATGCCGCTACAAAGATGCAGTAATACTTTTTAAAAACAAGCCTACTGAGAGGCCATTATAGAGTCTTATGACACATCAGTCTCTGTTTATGATTCCCAAAAAATACTCATGGGAAAAAAAAAATAACATGAGGGTAATCAATTTCTTCATTAAAACTCAAGAAGTTGCTAATCGTATTGAAGTGTATCTGACCACAGATAAATAAGCATCTTCAAGTTCATTTGCAAAACCCATCAGAAAAACAAGTGAGAAAACAGAGTGGGACATATTTAATAGCTACCTTTGAAAATAAAAAAGGTTCATATTAACGTCAGTGAATAAACATGTGACGCACAACCTGCCCTCACTTTAAGAGCTCCATCAAGCAGTGACGGACAGTCCCAGAATAAAAATAAATAAAATTTAAAAAAAAAGGCCTTACTTACTGCAGCCTGATGAGTTTTTCGTGACAACTTGCAAGTACTTAAGAGCAATTATAGAAGATAATGTAGCCATTACACTTTGCAAGTAGAAGTGGGACTTGGAATTGGCATTTTGATTCCCATAAAATTTACTGCTGTGACGTGAAGATTTTACCAGCCATAAAAACACACTAAGCTGTCATGATGGTCATAATTTCTTCAGTTTACTACTCATCCAATGTGCTAACTCTTTTAAAGAAGCAAATCTTTGTTCCTATTATCACGCCCACATGTGTTGGTCTAGCTAGATTTGCTTCATTTTTGGATTTAAACTGACTGTAGATTGAGAATTTTTGTTGAAATCTAAGGACACGTTTAGGTGTTCTCTAGTTCCTGTAATGCTTGTTATGACCTTTTTTCTTTTTTTTGCAGTTTTTGTAAAAACTATTAATTTTAATTTTTTGCCAAGTCTGAAATTAAGCATCAATGATTACTTACAATATGCATTTCTCAGGTTTTGAGAAACTGGGGGCGCAGTTCCATGAGGAAAGCGACTCCAAACACGGCTGTTTTGAACTGTATGTGATGGTGCAGTCTGTGGTTTTTATTATTTTTAATCTATTTATTAATTTTCAAGCTATTTTAATAATTTTGTTTCACAATTGTATCAATTTTATGTTTTTTTACAAATTATTTCATGTAATAATACATAATTTGGTGAAATTTGATCAAAAATCTCTTTCTTTTTCATCCAATTTGAAAGTAAGAAAGAAAAACCAAACTATAATTGAAAAAAAATAATGAAAACATTTATTTTATACAAGCCAAGAGCCTACATGAGAGGCTTCCAGAAAAAATACATACCGTAATTTCCGGACTATAGAGCACACTTTATTATAAGCAACACCCATTACATTTTTAAAGGATAAAACATTTTGTGCATACATAAGCCGCAACTGTCTAACCGCATGTGCCCACACTGAAACACGTGTTGTAGATTGAGGATGTGTATGTGCTGAAACCGCACGCAGCGTGTTTAAGAAAGAGGGGAGAGTGCGTGCAGCGCAAGAGGGAGCCGCTCACACTCACTCCTGTGCTGCTCTGCTCCTTCCTCTTACACACGCAGCGCACTGACACACATACACATTCTACAACACCTATACAGTTAGTTCACTAGTTAGTTAGTAGTTACTGAGTAGTTACTGATATTTGTTAAGAATACTGCGTTGTAATTTCTACTTGTACCGGTATTTATTTGCGACGTGCCGGGGGATTTTGTGTTTGTTGGGGAGACCACTACACCGCGACTCCTGCTGCTTCATCACCGCGGTGATCAAAAATCCCACACCGTCACAGTTCTATGCCAAACAGTTCATGTGGCAGGAACACAGCAGCAAAATGGTAGTAACAACACTAACAGGGCTGGTTAAAAAAAAACATACTGGTAAAAGTCACTGAGAGCAGCAGTAACTACTGCACGGCACGCGCCTCCTGTGCACTGAAACCATGGAAGTCTTCCTCCTCAGTGTCGGATTGGAATAGCGTCAGATAGTCTTCCCCACACACTCTCTCTGTGTCTCCTTCGTTGTCAGTTTGTCACTCTCATGCTGAGACAAATTCTCTCCTGAACTTGCGCTGTCCTCTCCGTCATGCAGCAGACGGGCTTTTCCAAACCCGTTGGTGATGGTGAATGTTTTTCACACTGCTCTTAACGATTGCTTTTAACTTGAAAGCTGCATCAAATGCATTTCTTCTTGCATTTTCCATGATGAGGGTCTGTTTGTGCTTTTCATTCACGAAGCAGGAATTTACATTAAACTTGCATCTTCCTCGACTCATATACTGTATTCCCCCATGTCTCACTCTTACCCTTTCTGATCGAGCGCCTAGCGGCCGTTAGAAAAAATGCATTCAAACGAATAGAAAAGAAAAAAATGCACAAATGGTTATAATCCGGAAATTACTGTATTTCTGATTTTTTCGCATGTAGAACAAATTCACTTAACCCAATCATGCCTGAATTTATTTACAATTATATTACAAAATCTATTTTTTTGTGTTTTTTTCATTCAATGTTATGCCAAATTGCATAAAATAGTATACTGCAAATCTGCATTAGACAGCATGAAGGGGTTAATAATGATGTCATTAGAATGCCATAGGATTTATTGTTTTTTTTAATAACTTTGAAAATGAAACCCCTGTTTCTTCCGAAAGGTTTTGTTTCATCACATTTCTGTGTTTTTCATCTTTTGGGCACTTTGAAAAATTAAAGTTGCTTCCAGAGAAGACAACGATGCTTTGCAACAAGAGGGACATCTATTGGAACAAATTGATACCACTTGAATGCCCAAATCCAGTTTGAAAACTAAAAAATGACACACTCAAAAAAAACACTAAAAAAGACAACTTTTTAAAGTTTGCAACTAAATTAAATTTAGTGAATAAAAATGCAATAAACTTATTAAATAAATTGATTAAAATAGCTTGAAAATTTAATAAATACAGAAAAATAATTTTTTTATAAAAATATTTAACTTTTAGTACATCTGTTATTCATGAACTTAATACAGATGAACTCAAGGAATAATCTAACAGTTGTATGTTAAGCATTTGTTACTATATATATTTCATAGAGTTTGACTAGCATTTTACTAATAATTTTACGAACAGAAATTATTGTTCATTGATTTCATTCTTTTTTGTGTCTTTTAGTTTTTGCCTTGTATCTCTGAAAATTCATTTTGTCTGGCATCTCTTTTTGTTTCAAACCCATTTTATGTTATAATCTATTAGTTAACCTTGATGTGTCCTAAATGCTGACTTTAAGCTGGTATATTGACTTAAATAACTAACAATCTCTTTATATTTACCCTCTTTTTAAGGGAAACTTTATGTTTTAACCCCTCAAAAATGTATGCGTTGCTTTAAATACCTATACCAGGTAAAATAAACTTTTAAAGGGTATTATAATGCGAATTTCTCACAAAAAGATACCGCAAAGCAGTATTTTGAACTGTATTCCTTTCTCTTATATTTCATTTAAATGCACATTATGCATGTCAATCTTTGCTAAAGTTTGGATGCAGATACGTTGCTGAGAACGCCTCTATGCTGACGTCGTGAAATGGGCGGCCCCCACTTGGAGCAAAACCCTCAGATATCGTGTCGTCTTCCTTCCGCGTAGGAAAATAATTTATATTTCATAAAACATTTATTATTATTTTGGGTGCCAAAGGTAATGTATTATCATATATATGGATATTTTTTTTACTATGAAAGGCTTAAGAATAGCATAGGCCCTTTAAGCACTGTATATATTTTTCTTAATAAACAACTCACTACTTTTACTGTTTTGCAGGAATGGTTAAAGTAATATTCATTGGAAAAGTTTTAAGAACAAGAGATACAGTCATATGCAGATTACCTGCCCGAGTTTAGCAGCCTTCTGCAGAATCTCCATTTTTTTCTGGTGACAGTGAGCGGCGTGGTAAGAGTTCCTCTGACTCTGAATCACTATCACCACGTCTCCTAGCCCTGAGAAAATAAAAAGATGAAAAGAATAAATAATAAATAGGAGTTTGGAAAGGAGTGATTTACAGTGGATGGGGTTCAGCCAAGATATTTATTCATATCTTCACACAAACAGAATAAAATTCCAAACACAAAGCCTGGTAAAGAAATATGTCAGACATACATCATTTGCTATACAATCTGTACAAACTGCATATTTGTTTTGTTTTCTCAAAAAAGTTATGCCGTGATATTTACATTATGTATCTTTATACAAACATTCCTATGGAAATTAAGCTACAATCTGGAGCAAGCTTCTTTATTTTTAAGCTTAATGTATTTGTACGCTATCCCAATAAGGTAATAAACTAAATGACCGGTATTAAGAATTAGCCCAAAAGCTTATTCCAAATGTGAACCCACCACATTGATCCACTCCAATGAAATTTTTTTGGGTGTTTTAACATGTTCCTGTGGCATTTTTCTCAAGATGTACTACATATATCAAGAAAACTAAGTTTTAAATTGCCTTTCTGAGCAAAACTGTATTCAAATCTAATGTGAATTTGGAGCAGATGAAAAAAAATAAATTTGAAAGACCTTTTATTAGTGTCGTAAAAAAAAAAAAGTCGGGCGGGCCACAAGCTCCCTGCTCTGAGCAACGGGGAGGGGAAGGGGGGTGGGGTTGCTCCAGGCCAATGGCCCCGCCCACAAGTCAGAGGGGAGTTTCTAATGAAGTACTGTCACACTATTTCAGGTTAAATGATGTAGAAAGCAGAATCTTTTCTGATTGCTTCACCTTTTTCAGTGAACAAATAACCAGTGGCATGTCCATTTTTTAAATTTTATTTATTCACGGTTTGAAAGCAGTGACATTAAGCTATAAATGACACAAAAACCAATGAATTTGGTGTGTTAAAGCAGGATAACATGGAGTACAGTAACCCCATACTTGGGGCCATGTTTATTGTACAAACATTGCAACAGATGACACAACCAGAAATATCTTCCCTACAGATAAAACAGCAGAGCATCTCCATCTAGATGCCTTACTCACCTATGGAGATGTTTGCAGGAAACTCCTGGTGCTCTGCTACCTGCAAGGAGTTGCAAAATACTTGTTAGGTGTCACATAAAGCAGCTCATCTTCAATAAAACTCTTAATAGAACTTACATGGGATTGACCGGTGAGCTTGTCTTCAAAACAGAATCCTTAAAAAAAGAAAGTTCAGTATAAATCTAGAGAATGATCATAAGACTGTTCATACATATGGAAATAATAGACTTGAACATAAAGTATCGTTTGAGGATGTGTGCTTTTTAACCTTTAAAGAGTAAAAGAAAAACCTGCTGTGAAACTGTGGCACAGTCAGCAATTTAGATGACAAATGTGGAACAGTTCACTTGAAATTTACATTTTGTAAATTTAAGTTTAAATTATTTATCAGGACAAAGATTGTTTGGTGAAATAAATGGAGAAGACAAAGACTTTTGGTCAGAAAATGGAAAAAAAAGACTAATAACAACCATAAAAAGAAAAGACAATAAAAACATAATGATCTTAAGTAGACAGACAGACAGACAGATAGATGAAAGCTGTGTATAATTGACAATATATTGTGGCTGTGAAAAAAACACAAAATCTCACTGAACACTAAGCAAAGAGAATATGAACCATGACTGAATTAATTTTAAAATCAAATGATATATAATTAAAATTGAAAGGGTGAAAAATTCAAATGCAGACTCTTAACTTGTGTTTAAAAAGCTGAACAGAACTAACTAATTAAACCTGTTGTTGCTGTGACTTGGAAGAAAACCTGCATTGAACAATAAGACTTAAAGAATAAAAATTGTAGTATAATAGAAAAAAAAAAAACATTTCAACATTAAAACCCATTTAAACCCCTTATTGTTTTTGCTTAATATTAATATTATTATCATGTTCGACAATAAGTTAGGTATCAACACTTATCGCGAACGTTAAACATGTAGTTTAAAAATTATAATCAAAATCTGTTGCAGGGTCAAGTTGGCCATCAGCACGTTTTTGTTTTACATTATCAAAATAAAATACTTCAATAATAATATCAAATATTAAAAATAAAAACAATCACTTACTTAAGCCAATTTACAGCCATAACCAGGTAAATGAAAAATTTAAAGACCCACTTTATTTAACTTTATATTTAAAAGTTTGAGGTTATTACGCACTTTAACTGAATTTTGATATGTATTGCTTTGAAAGAAGAATCTATCCTACGTCCGTTTCGTAGCTTCCGCTCTGCAGCAAAGTGCGTAGCTTTGTTTAGCCACAAAGCTAACATCCAATGTCGGAGGCATTCACTTTACTCACCGAGATGATGGAGAAGAAGAAAAAGTGCAGCAACCACTCTTTGTTTGTTGACGTTTACATGGCGGGACATCACTCCTGTCTAGTTGGGTTTGATCCCCGCAGATAAAACAGGTTAGCTACATACCAGAATTAGCTGGATTGACTGTAGAAAGCGAGACTGCAGCGACCTCTAGTGGACGATGTTTAGAAACGGGCTGCACTATTCTGACGTTTAATTTAAAACATCGATAAGGTAATAACCCTTTGTGACACTTACAAATTATTTATAGCGTTTCTAGGTAGTTCAAATTTTATTGAACTTACGAACCCCCGCACGAACACACACGCATAAAATATTTGATGAGCTCATTTTGTTTACCGAGATAATGAGTCAAGCTTTCCTGCTAATTTAAAGATATTCATTTAGGGATTCATTTTAGGTTTTGCTTAAATTACACTTTAAATACAACTTTAACAATCCAAAAAAATTATCAGAAAACTGTGAAACTGTTTGGGTGAAGCCACAGTTTTCATTTCACAGCCCTGTAAATCGTTTTACTGCGCCACAAAGTCACAAGCATTATAACTGCCTGCCTCAACAGTAGCATAAGTCAAATTTCAGAATAAAAGCCCCGTTTTGAAAAATGTATTAATCAAATTATTCTGTGTTGTAGAAGCAATGAATTATTAATTTTTGTCTAATTTCAGTACTCTTAGTTCCTTTTTATTTATCTACAAAAAAGTCATTCAAACCATGCTTACTTGTGTTTTTGTTACTCTTCTAATTCTTAGTAAATGCCTGTTTGAATAACAACTTTTGAAATCTTCTTTTATAGTTTTACTTTTTTTTTGTCTTTTTTCTGTTGTTTAACTGTTTTGTTTCATGACATATGAACTGACTTTCTAAATATATAAATAGTTCAAATTACTACTACAGTGGTCAAAACAAACACAAGCAATAAAGCATCAACCAGGAGACACTAAAATAGAAAGAAATTGAAAAAAATAGCATTTTAAAAATTGGACTTTGAGTTTTATGTGGTTACATGAGCTCTCTCGCTCACAGCCAAACCCTCATTGGTTAAAGAAAGATTTCAAACTACCAGTACATGTAGGAGAGAGTTTGTATGGGATTGTATGGAGTGGTGTTTGCTTTGAACAAGCAGGGAAATATACCAACAAATCTCTTTGACCCTGATGAAGCAGTAAAAATAGAGGCCACTTAACTGAATCCTTTGTTATAGATTTCAGAAAGCTTTAGATCAGCTAAAACATTCAGTTTATTTAAGTTAAAGACCCACATGTTTCTAGCTACATTTGATGTGTTTTTATTCTAAAGTTTAAATCTGCACTTTTACTTTGAGCTTACTTTATAACTTTCTATTTTATAAAATCCTTAAACGTTTCTTATTTGTTTAATGTTTTTTTATCAACTTACATTTTCCACTCATTCTTGCTATAGAAGTTCGGTGCATTTTAATTATTTTATTGAGCAAACTGTTGTTTTCATGTTCACAGTACTCTTTTGTTGTTGGTCATTTTATTTTGGTAGACAAAAAGCGGAAGTCGGGTCATGAACTCGACAAACTTGTCAAACCGTGGCACCTCACAGCTGGAGGTGCGCGAGAACCAACGTGGCAAGATGAGCCCGCTGTCTCCCCGCCGCATGACAGTGACAGAAGTGGGGGAATTCCTGCGTGGCCCTCCGGCGGGATTCTCCGTGGAGACCATCGGCTCCCACCACCGAGTCCACAGCGACGATGACACCAACCTGGTGCTGATCGACGACTTCCAGTTCTGCAGCGGGAAGATCACTTTCCAGAACTCGCTGGGAAGGTGCGTGAAAAACCAATTTTGCTCAAAGAAATTTGCCGAATCCCCCTAACTTTAACGGGATTCTCTTACAGAAAAGTCAAGATGCGCAACTTATGGGAGTATAGTCGTGTGCGCCAGAGCCTGTTGACCAAGAGGATCTATCTGCTTGTGACCGCCTGCAGCCAAACCCCATCAGTCACCAAGAAAAAACCAAGAGACCTCAGAGGTAACCTTCTAACCCCATTAGGATGCCATAGTCTCACTTCATTTACATCCACACTGAGCGAATCAGCAATCACCTAAATTGTTGATGTGCTTTTTTGGAACTAGACTCTGTGGTCAGTGGGATTTTTATAGCTTTGGTGACTCATCCTTAACTTGTTTGCTCATGGGTGGGGTTAATTTATGGTGGTATTGCATTATTTAGGTCACAAACATTTTTTTTTTCAGTCTGCAATTGATGATTGTCCTCTTCTTTTAAAAAAACAAAATCTGTTTTTAGCTGGGATGCAGTATGTGGTGTCCATTGACAGCAGCGAGCCTTTTCTGAAGTGGCAGATGGAGAGAGGCTTGGACCGGACCATCTCCTCCGTGGCTGGAGAGAGCTACTGGGTGGATGTGAGTGCTATTGCTTTTCTGAGATTTAATTGGATCTAACTGGGGAAAAAACGGTTTCAGATTGACATAGTGGAAGCTCTGGAAACCTGGACAGCTGAACACCCCATGAGAACCGAGCCTGTCTGGAGGGACGCCTCCTTCACCCTCAAATATGAATCGGACGCCCTGTTTGACTTCCCACACTGGTTCGGTTATAGCAAACGGACATTTAAGGCAAGACATTGTATTTTCCCGATTTATATATGTCCTATGTATCACCGGACACCTGGTTGATGTCATATCTTTATCTCTCATCATAGCTAAGGGTGACATGATGCCACTGTTTTTCATGGGAATTGGAGCTGATGCCTTCAATAAAAGTTGGTGGAAGGAGTTTTTCCAAAGTTGTTCATGTCAGGAGACTACCTCCCTACCTTTGAGGACTGCCGTTGGGACTATAGTCCACACCTACTGATTGTTGGAGGCACCAATGCGTAACAAGAACAGAAAAATAACCTCTGGTTGGTATGAAGATGGCTAAAACACTTATTTTTTTGCACAAATAGAACCATTTTTACTAGTAAATTTACATTCCGTAATTTTATTTTTTTTTACAATTCATGGGTGTAAATTATTAATAAAATGCTTGCACATTTTTCGTTTGTTTTTATGCAAAGACATCTCATTTTGTTGCAATAAAGAATTTCATGTTTTCACTCAAGTAAGCCGTTTCATGGGTTCAAAGTTGACTGTAAGTTTGGGGACAAGCTAAGGGAGCAGCAGAAGAGCAGACGCAGCGTTCGTGATGGTCTCCGTGTATTCCTTGTAGTCGCTTCCATAGTAGCGGCACAGCAGGAAGTTAAAGATTCCCAGGATGCACATCAGGAGCAGGAAGCCGATGATGCGTTTTCCAAACATGTAGCCTGGCGTGCTGCAAGGCCACAAAGCTGATTAGACACTGCTTCTTAACAAATCTTCTTTTTTCTTTTTTTTTTAAAGAGTTTGGACTTAAAGAATCATCTAACCTTTGAGAAGTATCTCCCAGATATCCAATGAAGTATTTCTGTCTGACCAGTAGGTAGATGATCCCAGCAAATGCAGCAGGCGCTTCAAGTAGAAAGTTGTTTTGTTAAGATTTTTTTCCCCCCCTTTACTTCAAACACGCATGTGCTAAGCTAAAGAGGCTGGAGATGATGTACAATTCCGTGTTTACATGCTTTATTTGGGGCATTTGCATGGGGCTTCCCCTAATCCTTTTACGGGAAGATGTGGTTCCTGTTTGAATAAATGGTGGACTTTGTTTATCCATTTTGGGATAAATGGACACAACAGACAAGAAAAAATTTCGGGCATACAGGTTTTATCAAAAGAATTAGCATTTCTGCCTTTGTATACGTGACCTTAAGTAACCTCCCATTCATAATCCATAGGGTTTAAATATTTTGTTTATTGTTTCTAAATGTTCTTGTGGCATTTTTTTCTGTTGATGGGAGACATATAATAGGAAAATTGAGCTAAATATTGAATTTCTTTGTTGGAAATCGAGAGCAGACAAACAATTCTGTTTGTAAAAGAGCTTATTAGTGATCTAATGAAAAACACTGAACGGGCCACAATCTCCCTGCTCTGTTTAAACAGAGAACTCTCACCATTGGGGAGGGGAAGACGGGGGTTGCTCCGCGTCAGCCGTCCCGCCCACA
Organism: Oryzias latipes; assembly: GCF_053564925.1. Classification (NCBI taxonomy): domain Eukaryota; kingdom Metazoa; phylum Chordata; class Actinopteri; order Beloniformes; family Adrianichthyidae; genus Oryzias; species Oryzias latipes. The sequence continues at coordinate 10,548,817 of NC_136250.1, read as the reverse complement.
ACTCGGAAGCAAATTTTGAATGAACGAATGCCGCTCTGCATAAACTGTCCTTAGAAAATGACTTTTTTTTTTGTGGCTAGAAACCACAGAATCGTAGTCAAAATACGACTGAGAAAGCTTTTAGAATAGATCAAAAGATGATCAGAGTGGGTCTGTAATTGGATGTTGGTCCACCCTTTGCAGCTATTACAGTTAAACAGTATTAAGTTTTCTGCAAGGTAAAGCAGCATTTTGCAGAAAGTTGTCTACCTCCGTGCATTCACCGCTGACCGCACTCTGCCTATTTACATGGCCTACTGCTTTGTGGCTGTCAGTCCCAACCACTTCCTCTTTATTACAGAACCACCGACGCTTGGCTGTGGAATATTTAGCTATGCTTTACAACTGGACTTGTTGCATCTCACAACAGTAGAATCTACAGAGCTCCAGAAACCAGTGCATTCCTTCAAAGATGTTTGCATTAAAGCATGCCAAAAATGTTTTAAATATCCCACCCATCTTGTTAAAATAAATAAATAAATAAACTCATACAAAACAGTGAAATCATAGCAGAATTTGGCTCAGTTTGGGTGTGAGCTTAGAACAAACACACTGTTGTCTCCACATTGTTAAATGATTACCTTGACTGAGACAAACCCCAGCGCACCACATGACTGCCAGGAAAGTAGGGTAAGCATCCATGCAGTTACGGCTGGAGAGAAAAAAAAGAAAAAAAAAGAGGGAACTGTAATTAGCACATTTCTTGGAAGTCACCTGCAATAAGCGGCTGGAGCAATCACTGATCACAGTGGGGGCTAGATGGCTATCAGGAAATGTTGTGAAACTACAAAGCAGAAGTGGCACAAGAGAGAGAAAGAAAAGCCTCTGTATTTAAGAATTCATGAGCTACAAAATCCAGACGTGGAGAGCCAGGAAAAACTGAGCGTGTTCTGTGTGTTAGCAGAGAGGGTGGTGCAATCGGCTGCAACAGTCTGGGAAAATACATGATCACATCCAACCTTTCCAGGACAAGGAGCTGGATTCAAACTGGGATTTCATTTCAAACCTATGTTTTTATTTCTTTGTCATGTAAAAGACATTTAGACTTTTAATATTTTTAAAACCTCCAAACGTGCATGAAAGTGTAAGCTTTCTTAGATTAAATCACCAAAACAAATACTTGAAGTTGCTTTTCGAAAAGAGTTTCAATTATGAGCTGATAATGACATTTTTTTTTATAAAAAGTTCCATTTTCCTTGTTCAAACTACTTATATGACTGACAATAAAGTGTTTGCAACACTTTCTGCACTAACTTTTTTTTTATATAATCAAATGAAGACCGGATGTGGCTTAGGCCTGTTAAAACAGGAAGAGGATTGCTTCTTCAGAACAAAATCGCTTACAAAATAAATTAATGCAATGGCGTAGAATGATGAAAAAGTGATGTATGATAAAAAACAAATTAAAGTAAGGAAACTGATGTAAACTGCAAACCTAATTTATCTGCTTCGTTTGTTTGTTTTTTCTTCATTTGAAGTTTCCTCCAGTAAATATATACTTTTTGCTAAAGAAATCCTTATTTTTAGACATTTTAAAACAATTGTGTTGTCTATTATCTTCAACCATGAGTTTTTAATGAAAGTAATATTTGAGCAAATGAATGACAATAAATGAAAGATAAAAAACAATAATAATAGAATTCATCCATTAATAAAATTGAGAAAAAGCCACTTACTTGGCACAAGATACTCGCTCAAAAGAGGGTGTGTGTTTGTTTTCTTTCTGGCATTCCCGCTCTACTTTCTGGGCAAAGAATGCTTCAAACACAAATTGAGACAAATAAAAAAATGCGTGATGAACTATCTTCCAATAAATGAAATGTTTGCCTCTGATCTTACCGTTCTGGAGAACACTGATGAGTGTTACAATCACCAGGAGGTAAATGTTTTCCACTGCCGTGCTGGAGTTCATGCCTGCTGTCAGAGCCGTTAAATAACGAGGCTGCAGGACACAAAGCGTCTCTTTCTTTCACATCCAAAAAGGGGCAATATTAAAGCCTGATGGACATCACATGGCATGATCTCTTATCTCACGCCTTCCATCCAACAAACCCACGCATGGCTTCCAGCTTCCTCTTCATGTAAATAATGTTCTGGCTTAATGCAGAATTGTTTGTTAACAAGTTGTGGACTTGTTTTTTTGTGCTTGGGTTAACATTTTCAATAGCATTTGTGAGCACAAGTTGTGTTTTTACTTTGAACTATGGTTTTCTAATAATTGTTTTCTCCAAAGATGAACTTTGTTTTCGCTTGACAGTTCAGTTAAGGTAACGTTTTAAACATACAAGTGTCCAAATGTCATAAAGGATCAAAAATAAAAAGTACCTCCGTTAATTATTTTGTAATAATCATATCTATAATAATAATCAAATTCCTGTTTATGTGGCAAATTAAACCGCATTGAAAGTAAATACCTTTTCTTTGTTTATTTTGTCGTATTGATTAAACAGCACCTGCCTGCGTCTCAAAATGGTAATGCAGCTCCCTTTGTTCTCATTTTATTAGAAATAATTTGTTTTTTATATAATCAAGAACGCCAGTAAATAAGATTCCCGCTTGAAGTTGTGCTTGGAGGTCTGCTTACTTTTAACCTTTTTCACCGATTTAATATTCAGAAAATGTTGTCATAGTGGTTTTGTCACGTCTTAAAATATGCGAGTGTGATCAAAGAGAAAACCGATATTTGAAATCTGACACATACGTGTCCCCTTCATTACGTTGGTCTATATTTCTTTGCAGTGTACCTCGGCACTCCTCGCAGCTCCCATATGGTCTAGCGGTTAGGATTCCTGGTTTTCACCCAGGCGGCCCGGGTTCGACTCCCGGTATGGGAACGACTGTTTTGTTTAGGAATTTAATTTTTTTCTTGTCATTACAGGTCAGAATAGTCAAAATTGTCCTGCAATGTTATGACCTTTTCATAGAAATCTACACACTACTAAATAAATGCAACAGTAAAACATTTATTGCCAATTTAAGTTCCTTACCTAACATTGATTCTGTATTGGGGTATGAATTACAGTACAAATAAAAAAGGTGTTGAATCCTTCAAAAATAAAACTATGATCCAACAAACAAACCACCAAAACAGGAAAAAAACTCCAAAAACCTTTTTATAAGAACACAAGAATGAAAACCAGTGTCTTCAAACAGAAAAAAAGAAACCTGATTTATAAAATCACTTATTTTCCATGCTATTAAAACCAGCATATCTTGCTTCATATATTTACTGAATATTTGCTCATTTTAGATCAACAGCACTGTGAGAGGAACATTTCCAGGAAGTTTTCAGCATCAGGCTCATTAGTACCACAGTTCGTATGAGATTGGATGTTATCGCTGACTTTGGAGTTCAACGTTTCAGGTACGTTCTGCCCACTGGCAAGCATCTCCAAGAACCCAGTGCTGTCCGGTGAAACGTTGCTGGCTGTGGTTGCAGGTGACAGCAACTCTGACAGGAAGTCGTCACAAGTGGAGCCATCATATGTGCTGGAACTCACCGTGCTTGGAGAGGTCAGAGCAGTGCTGTCCGGTAACAGGAAGGTTCCCCCCTGTTTGCCTAATTGTTGGTTCAATTTCGCAAGCTTCTTCTTCTTGGCCTTAAGTTTCTTTATTAGCTTGTATCTAAGAGCTTCAGTGTCGCTAAGACCTGGGGGGACTTTTGAGGGGAGCTTCTTCGAAGGCCAGATATCCAGAAATTGCTTTGATGTGGGCATAGACGGCAACTTTGAAACCGTCTGAAACACTATTGCTTCGTCATTGGGCAGTGCAGGAGATGGAGGAAGACTCTTTGTACTGAATCCACCATACATTTCTGCAGCCTTTGGTGGGAACTCCCCGCTTTCATCAGCTAAGATCTGCGGTTTGGACAGAGTTATGGGAATGGGCTGTTTCTTCAGAGGATGCGGAGTAGAATGAAGAGGCTGGGCCAGCCTTGTTTTTGCTGCCGGCGTGAGTTCTTGTGTGACTTCTAAATTTTTATTCCACTTGTGTTTATACAAAGGATGCGCAGTTAGCATTAAGGACAAACGAGCGTTCTGACCCAGTACTGATGTAGTCGTGGAACTCTCCTGGTTGGTGGACAGAGCTGAGGTATCGGTAGAAGACACAGGAGATGCTTTCTGGTTGTCATGAACAATGGGACTCCCAGAGTTGTTGGGAACTGGTGTGGATGGTTCTGAAGAAGCTGTTGCAGTAACAAACGTTGGATCGATGCCTACATCACTCTCAGGACCAGAGGAGCTAGCTGTGGCTGGAGGTTTAGAGCTTTGACACACATTAACCTCTGTGGGAGACGAACTGTCTGGCGAAGATGGGAACTTCTCATCCCTTGAAGACACATTAAAGTCCTGAGCAGGCTTGTTGTCTTTTGAAGGCAACGTTTCCTGATGCGTTTCCAATTCTACCAGTGTGAGCGTGACAATGTCGTTGTGGTTGAGACCCTGAAACGCATCGAGGAGCGTTGTGGCACCTATTGACGTGTCAGCATTGGCGGCAGACGGGCTCTCTTCTTCCACAAATGCAGAGATGATGTCAGTGTCATTGTGAAGGAGCGGTTCATTGACGCTCAAGTTCGTCAAACTGGGGAGGCTTTCAACAGGGGGAGGGGGTTCCACAAATGTGGAGGATGGAGAACAAACAGAAGGCTCTTCACCCTCTTCCTCCCAGAAGATAATGTGCATCTCGTGAGCAGGTATCAGAAGCTCCTGATGGATTTGACATTCTGGGTGCTTTAGGTCGTCATATTCCAGCCAGGATCCTAAAGAAACAGGCAGAATGTGGTTACAGTGAATGACATGAAAACCACTTCCAGACGTGTCGTCAGGTTTACCACCAGGTCTGTAAATCGGGGGTTTTAAACTGACACATCGGTAAAAGATGATGTATTTTAATGTATTCATATAATAAGCAGATTTATTCATTTATTACGACTTAAAGAGGCAGCAACATTTCTTAGGTTTGGTCTTCTAGTTACCCGCTTTTAGATAAACATGTTGTATCAGCTAGTATTTTTTTTATTGTTATTTTTATTGTTTGCCAAAAAATAGGTTGTTTCTTTTTTAATCCTTTATAAATATTGTAAATTTGGTTGAATTTTATTCACATTATTTCAGAACATTTAATTTTTTACATATTTAAAAACAGGTCAAATTTAATATTACTGGTAGAAAACTACTTTTTTTTATTCTAAAAGGCAATTTAATACATTATTAAAAAAATATACCTGTAGATGCTGATTTCCTTAAAAAAATGGATAAATTCAACCAAATTTACAATAAAAATAAAGCATTAAAAAAGAAAAAAGATATTTTTTGGCACTAACTGTTAATTTTTCTTCTATTGTAATTATGTTTGTTAAAACGTTTCAAACTGATTTTTATTATTGTTATAAATTTATTCTTAAGTGGCCATCTTTATGAAAACATTGAAGAAATTTGAAAAAAAGTTCAGACCTCCCAAGTTCAGATGCCTGATTTGAACCCTCATTTAAATGACCAGCACATAACAATAATTAGGACAAACTTTAATCATGAAAAAAAGATTTTTACAGAATATTTGGAGATAATAATACGATCAAAACTATAAAGTTTTTAAGATTCAGCAAATAGCAGAATTAGCACAAAGAGCTTTGAGGAATATGAATAAAACTCTAATATGAGAACTTTCGGTGTAAAAAAAGGTCAACGCATCAGAACTGAAACTCTTACCGTCACTTCTGCGAGTCCAGGTGACAAAGTGCTGAAGTTGTTGGTCATATCGTATGACGGTGGTTATAGAATACCGCTTCTCATTGAAGTTGAATGAGTGCAGATTAACATCATTTTGAGGAAGACCCTCCACAAAGTGCAGTGCAAATACTTCAGGCACTCTGTACAGAGAAACACCCAAAAGACAGCTGATCATACAAAAGCACAAGGGAAGCTCAAAGTGGCTGAAAAGTAAGTGAACCAATGAAGTAACTCGTTTAGTTTTATCTCAGAGGTTAGTTCGATGTTGTGAATCAACACTTTCAAATGGAAGCACAACAAAATGTGATGTTCAAAAACAGCTGTGGAGGCAGCATGTTTAGCTAAAAACAGAAATGTTAACCAACAGCCCCGATAACACTCAAGGAAGAGGGAGGTTTGAAGCCGTCCTTCCAACTCCCCACATCCCAGACTGCTTCAGTGGGAGGCGGGCCACATCCACAGAGGTCCCACCATTGAAAGCATCTACTGAATGCAGCTGGAAGAGACACTAGGACCTTTTCTTTGGACATTTACAGACTGGTGAAGGTTGTTTGAGCAGCAAAGGCAAGAGCTACCCCATATAAGGTATGTGGTAGTGTGCAAAAGAGGCCACATTTTTCCTCTTCAAATGTATAACCAGACACTAGCATTCAAAAATAGATTCCATTCTAAACCAATTAGAAAAAATAACATTAGTCAAAAATTAGTTGCTAGTAAACTTGTAATCCTCCTTTTGTAATCATTTTGAAATACATGAGCATTAAAAGCCAACAGGCATAGAAAATGGGACAACAATAGAGCAACATTAATCAGACATTTTGTATCAAACGCTAACAAATCCTATCATATTAATAAATTGTGGCGACAAGTGCCTCGCCCAAGAACTCATCAGCTTTAAAAACCAGGAATCACAGCACAAAAAAGGAAGAAAGTTACTCTGTAATATAACACAACAAAAATTCTGAGCTTGTGTACTTTATAGAACTCATAAGATGTGGAAAAGGGATGTGACCAAACTAATAGTTTATTTCTTACCTCTCCAGCGTCATAGTTCTCATCTGATTGGGTCTGCGGCAGTAATTGCATGGAGAGAAATGAACTGCGTGCTGTGGGTGCCAATCTGACACCACCTTTGTAAATGTGGGGAGAGTTTTCGTAACCCTTTAAAAAAACAAAACAAAAAAAAACATGACATGTAACTTTATTTCATCAGCATAGGTAAAACGTTCAAGTAGAATCACGGAGAAACTTTAACGGTTTAATCACATAACTCTTAAAAGCTTTGCAAAGATCTAAAAGTATCCTATACCATGTATAATTTCATTATAAATATGACCGTAAATTGTATTTATTAAAACCATTTATGAAATTATTCATTTTTATACGATTTCAATCAAATCCAAGATTTGATTGCCTATAAATGAATCTAATTAAATGTTACTTACTCACATAGAAAATGACAAACTTTCAGTCTTTTCCTCATAATGCTTCAACTACATTTAATATAACGGCAGTTGCATCTGAGTTAAAGCACATTTTGCCCTTTCACAGTGTTTATACTACATTTTCCAGTTGTTTTTACCTCTCTTTGGAGGCAACTTTGCATTCCCTGCATTGGAACTCCCAGCGAAAGGTTAGCTGGAAAAGAGGCTCCGCCCACGAGTCCATTTTCAGCAGAAGTGGCATGGCAAACACCGGAGTTTCCCTCTGACCTGACGAGCGTAAACACAAGGAGCAAGACTGAGCGTGAACATGGCTGGAAACAGACTTGACTGCAGGAAAATGGGCAAAACTGTAGGTTAACAAGCCTGGACCTGCTGTCACTGAGTGATAATATCTACTACTGATGGCTGCTTTAAGAGATGACTTCAAGACTTAAATGGCCCTTTAACAATGACTCAGTTGTTGGAAATCTTGAGCAAAATTCAAGTGAAAAATCACAATAATTAAAGCCTTTACTAGTTTAAACACCCAAAACAGTATTTTCCCTGTTGTGCAAATAGAATCCATTTCCCTTGCAGACTAAAATCTCCTCCAAGAACAGGACAGACAAGTACCTGGTATTGTTTTTCCCTACTGTAAGCAAAAGTAAAGGAGCCGACTTTTTCAATATTAATATTCAAGGAGAGAAGCCCCGAGTGGCCCAGGGAGTGCAGCAGGTTTGAAAAGCATTTGCTCAGACACGTCTCCCTCTTTGAAGCCCGCCACCGTTTGCATGCTGTTCCTGATCCGACGCTGCTCTCCTATCGGCTGATGAATTCAGAGCAGCTTAGGACGCGTTTCGGCATTTTTTTCAAGTTGGATGGATTTTTGCTTTGGGGATTGCGGCTCTGCGACCTTTCAGAACAAACTCATTCAGAAACCATTACGCATTCGGAAACCTGTACAGTGGTACTACCACATTTGCCAAAATGCCAGTTTGTTGCCCAATAGAGATGAACGAGAGCGTAATGTCAGTGGTGAAAACGTACATTTTAAAAATAAAAGAGACTGATTTAAGTCTTGGTTCATAAAAAACTTAGTTATGGAATTTATTATTATTAGTTACAACAACAATAATAATGTTCAATCTAACAAAGCACCACCTGAATGACAAACCCATAAATATCAGTGTGCATAAGGTATTACAGGCATCAAAATGATTAATATTATCCAATGAATCAATTTTTTATTTTCTAAGTAATGATCAATTTGATTATTAAATTGCTTATAAATATATCTCTTTATCATAGCATGACCAATTAATTCAAAAATAAAGAGCTTTTGCCCTTTCATACCTTAACACAGGGGTCGGGAGCCATAGATGTGACCTCTTTTGATGGTCACATGTGGCTCGCAGACAAATATTTAATTATAAAATTTCTTTTTCATTAGACCAGTCCTTCTCGGGCGCGATGCGATGCCAGGGGGGCGCGCAGTAGTAGCGGTGCTTGGAGAAAAAATATCTGCAACTGTTTATTATTATCTGTTATAACACAGAGTTTGTACCAGCCTGAAACCTGTGAATTGGCGTGCCTGCAACTGCACGCTCCAGTCTCTGAGAAAGAGCGCGCAATTGCAGGGACGGGGTGTGCGAGGACGAAAGGGGAGGGGTAGTGGGCAGAGGCAGCGAGGTGAATCGTGCACGGATTGTCAAAACTTAGAACACGCTGCCCGTCACATACCACACACTGCAGCGTGAGTGTGTGTTTGGCTCCACGTCTGCATGTGAGCAGTCCTTCTCACATCTAAAGAACATTCAGACCAGCCTACGATCACGTTTAATGGATGGAAGTCTCAACGCCTGCATGAAGCTTAAACTCACCACGTATCGACCAGACTAGACCATCAGCAAAACCACGCAGCACCAGAAGTCACATTCATGCTAAGAAATACTCATCATTTATTAGCAACAGCATTACAATGTTATTAAAAAGAATCCACAGACTTATTGTACTTTAAAAGTGTTGAAATTACATCAAATGCACACATTCACTTGTATTTTTAGTTTTAACCATATTATAGTGGACCGAGTTGGACTGGGTGGCTGTTGGGTCGCGTTCTAAGTTCCGGAGTTCATTGAACACATCACCCAGAGATGCTGATTGACCATCAATTCCGTCGCTCAGCCTGTTGTTAGGTAGTTTGGACCAATAGGGTTCAGCTATGGAATAAAGAACCTTAAAAGAGGTTAAGTCTCTGTGCCTCAGTGTGGGAAAGGGACGCGACATTATTGTATGGCTCTTTCGAAATTAAATTTAAAAATATGTGGCGTTTATGGCTCTTTCGGCCAAAAAGGTTCCCGGCCCCTGCCTTACCACAACAATGTTTCATCTTGGTTTGTCAAAAAAAAGGTAGCTTTGTTCTCAGTTGGCGTTCTTACCCAGTTTGCAGTGCAGTTTGGGCTGCAGTTCTTGAAAGAGCGATATCCTGAGACTTTCCAGGTCAGCATTGGCCTGTTGCAGAACATGACTCGGCACCAAAGCGAGACCATCTATCCAGTAAAAAGCAAATTCAGGTTAGTCATCACTGATGTTTTCAAGAATTTCCTCTAACAGTACAGAGAGTGTTTAACCTTGGAGGAGCCAAAAACTATCTTCTTCTTGGCTTTAATGTTAGTTTGACAGTTTGATTTTTGTACATTTTGGGTAGCAGCAACTAACAGCAGCCAAGAAAAAAAAAATCCAAAAACTAAAATCCAAAAAAAGAAAGAAAAAAAGTTCAACCCCCCCCCATTTTGTAACATTAGCTCAGTCCTGATAGGATGTGTCCCTATTAAAATAAAAAACAAGTACGGTGAGAATAAAAATATGTACACATATTTGTCTCCGACATGTCTTTGGTTAAACTAATTTTCTTTGAGCTTCACACAAAATAAGGGTAAGCATAAAAACAAGGAAACTCCTGACAAGCCTATAACACATTCATTTGTTTACTGTTCTCTTACCTTTGTCGGTGTGTTGGTGCGTTTTGATGGAAGAACAAATGCTGTCATATTTTGTCATCAAGTGCCACACCGATGAGCGCTGAGGCTCCTCTTTAGGTTTACTTTTCCTCAAGCTCTTACAGTTCACGAGAGCGACCAGCAGGGAGTCCAGCCAACACAAGCTGTCCCTGTTGCTCCAGAAAAGCTGCTTAGGAACAGAAACAAGCTTGCTGGACTTTTGCGAAGTGCAGGACAAATCCTCACTCCCTGGTTTGGAGTTTTTGCCGTCTTTACAAATGATAATATCCGCAGTAGGGGAGTTTTCATCTGTCCTCAATGCCGGAGTCAGTGGAATATCGACTTCCATAAATAATGTGTCCTGATCGTTGTCCGGAATAGAAATCCTGTGATGACTGGTTTTGTCAGGTGTATCGACAGAACCGAGGTGAGAAGGAATTGTAGCCTCGTTTTCAACCGTGGCCCCCAAAGAGTTTGATGACAGTTCCTCCGATGCCAAGCATGCAGATGCAGCACAATCATCTGAGCAAATTATACTTCTCTTTTGCACATCCTTATCAGGTGAATAATTGCATCCCACTGTCTCTGCGTCCACGGACACCTTCTGGTTTTCGTTGAGATTTTTGCCATCATCTTCAAGTGTTTGTTGAAGGCCGTTTCTGATGGGACTGATGACATCACGATCTGTTTGAGTCCCACTCTGTGGCTCAAAATCAGCATCTTCGCTTATTCTCTGGCGTTTGACTGGTGACTTTACAAGCTCCTCATGTTCAAGTGCAAAATTATTTTTTCTTTTGTTCTCAACAATTGACTTTGTCAAATCCAAGCCAGACAAAATATCCTCCAGGGGTCGGGTGACTAGGGGGAAAAGGCACTGTGGAAATAAACACAGATAGAGTGGCAGGAAATTACTCAAATGCAGGTTTGAAATGTGTTTGTGTTGAAGTGTGCAGGAAAGGGAACATTAGGACTGACCTGGGAGTTTGTGCAGAGGGTGATTGACTCTTGGAGGTTGATGTGGTACGAACGTAAAGAAAAGGTGAGCCCCTTTGCAGCACACCAAGGACAATGATCCAATGAAGCAGCTCTTTCTTGAACCTACAAAGCATAACAGCAAAAAATGTAAGCAAATAATAAGACCTATATTTTAAGGACCCAAGGTAGACAAAAAAAAAACAGTCCTTGAATTAAAACCAAAAACCCATTTAAACAAAGTCAAAAATAAAGTTTTAAAGATCTTTAAGAAGAGTCATCTTAAGTAAACACTGTATGAGTACTTTCGCCTTTTACTGTCAAAGATTTCCATGTTTTGAATTTGGAATGGTACTGCAAAGTCACAGTATTCTCCTCCCAACTATGATTCATCTTTGCGCATGTGACAACAATGAGAGGAAGCAGGAGCTTCACTGACTTTTCCTAAATACCCCGCCTGCGGTGAGGCCAAAGCCTCCAAACCAGTGTCTCCATCAGTCATCGGCAAACAGTCGCTTCTCTTTGGCTCCACGGCTACCAGGTGCTGTTCACTGAACATTACCATGTCACAGCAGCTTGGCTCAGCTCCCAAATTGCTATGAATGATATAGGAGAAAAAAGTCACAGAAAAAGGGTATGTGAAAAAAAAACACGACACACATGGAAACAAACTTTGCTTTTTTTCCCCAAAAGCTATTTTTTCTGTTTTTCCGTCAAGTCAACACACGTAGAATGTTTTTCAGTTAAAACACACAACCTTATCAATTTCAACAGTTGGGCTACTGTACTGAAAGTTAAGTATCATGCAAGTGATTTAGACCGAACTCATCATAAACTTCATGAAAGAATACGTTTATAGTTATAATTACAAGCTTGAAAATACATGTGACTACCTCTGTTGATGTTTTTATACTCACTAGTAGTAGCCACCTTCGCCGGCCTGCTAACATGCTAACAAGTTAGCCTTCGATTGCACAAAATCTTTATTTTAATTCAATTCAAATCTGAATTTAAACTCGCAAAACATGACATATTTCGAAATAAGTTACATTTCATAAAAAGTGATAACATATATTGTAGAAATCTATCATTGCAATGCCACAATTATTACCCAGAGAGGCGGCTCCATGTGCATCTTTTCATACATTCGTGACAGAAACGTTCTACTTCCGGTGGCCGCCGGCTTTGCGTCTGTCTTTGTCATCCCCCGCAAAGGTTCCGCTGGCCCCCTTCCGGTGGTTCGAGTGAATAGCAGCTGGCAGCTGTTATCAGCAGTACTTTAGCTCATCAAACCAGCGCTGACCGGTTTTAGGCATTTAAGATAGTAGTCAGTATTAGGACATTTTATAACATTTTGACACTTTGAAATCGCGAATAAATCAAAAACGAGCAGCAACAACAATGTTAATAATAAGAGACTTCCAAATTTGCGTTTTTTAAATAAAAATTAGAACAAAAGGAAACAAATGTAAGTTAAAGATTAATTTATATCATTCTGCAGTTTATTGCAGAATGATTTTATTTTAAATAATAATTAAAAACAAATTATTTTTACTATATTAGGGCCTCCGTGTGGATTCTGAGAGGTTAGTTAATATAGTGGTTGGGGGGAGGGATAGAGTCTACATATCTCCCTTATTCGATTTCACTTATAGCCTTCACAGCTCCATTGTGTCTTTATGCTACCCAAAGCATGCACCGCGCGCACGCGCGCACACACACGCAGACAGACACGCACATTTGTGCACACACGTTATTCTCTCCACCCAATCCCGCCCTTTTGCGTGCAACCTCCTCCCTTTAGCCCCTACTGTGTGTGCTCCTCTCCTGTCCTCTATTCTCCTCATGACTAAATGAATTTGCATATTATTCTCAGGGAGTTCTTATTATAATGCATAAACATGGGCTGGCTATAGCTCTCTGCTGTGGCATCTCCTGATGGAAAATGAGGCACAGACAGACAACATCACAGGCAGACATATGGCCCGAGTGTGGGGTGTGATTGGCATTTATAATCTGTTCAATCCACCTCTTCCCAGTTGGAGAATACCTTTGAAAAATAAAAAATATACATTACATATACATATACATTTAAATATGTGTATATTATTAAATATATAATTATATTTATTAGTTTTTTTCTTTTTTGAAATGGGATATGTGATTTTACTTGCAGCCAATTTATGGTCTATATGGTTGGTTTCACATAATATAATCAGATATTTGTCCTGTTCACGTGACTCAATCAATATAGTTTCCTTACAGTTTTTACCTGATGGTGGCGCTGATTCAGATCTCAAACTTTTGTAATTAGGCAAGAAAAACATGTAAACAGCTCATGTAAAAAAATAAAAATTGTATTAAATATTATAAATTCTTGGAACTGCAAAGTGACGCAAACGTTGAGAAAAATCCAAGTTTAATTGGTTACGCTAAATTACATGTTGAGAAAATCTCAGGCGTCTGACTTTTGTCAGCTCATCATTATTGTGTTTCACCAGAAATTGAATGTGATGTAAAGTTATTCTAGGCTTAATTTTTGTAAATTAAAAATGTTTCTACTGTAAACCAGGAGACTTTCTCAAATCTGCCTTAATATTCAAATTTCATAGTTTCAAACATGTTTATACGGAACAAAAACCAAATCTCATCTTTCACAATCTGTAGAGCACAGAAACTCTAAGACTTATTCCCCTCAACAGTTAACTTCATAAAATGTGGTTTTACAAAATCAAAATACTCATAAAAAATAAAAATCTAAAGAGTAATAAGCTAAGAAGTAGTGTAAGTTCCTTTGTTTGCTTTGCTGCACTGCAATTGGACCCTGTTTATTTTTTATAATTAAACACATTGTTGAATTTGCTTTTAGTGATCAATCGTTTATGATTTTTCGATTGTAGCTAAATATCACGATTCTTATAATAAATGTAATGGAGACGTTTTTCTTATAGGGATCAGTACTTTGAAATATTCTAACTTGACTTTGAAATATTTTAACTTGTCTCTTGCAGTTTGTTAAATGCTTTGATTTAAAATAAATGAAAAGGCAAATAAATATAATTTTAGAGGCTTCCAACCTTGTTTATTAAAGAAAGCTATGAATTCTTCTTGGTCTAACATTTAAAGAAAGACCATGACTATGTTTACAAACTACCTTAATTTTTATTTTTGGATTTTATTTGATCATTTTTTTGGTCATAATTATGGAACATGTAATCATAATTGTCTAAATAAATTTACAAAGTCAAGCTGAACCAAACTTTGATCTAAAACAAATAAATATTGAGCTCCAATATGTGTGATGTTTAATCATGAAATAACTTCAATTTTTTTAAACAACCATTATTTTTACCATCACTATGCGAATAGTTAAATAAAAGCATCAAACAGTACAAAGAGCTAATATTATTGAGTTAAAAGGTTTTTTTTTTGTATATAACAAGATGACAATTAAAAGATGGAGAGTAATCAAAGAGAAAACAATTATTGCATTTTTGTGTGTGTTTTCATTCTAAAACCCAAACTATAATGAGATTTCAAATCAGGTTTAATCCCAAAAGCATAAAGAGACAGAGCAGTAACAATTGACCTCTTTTTTGGGTCAATACAGTATTAATTCAAATGCATTTTCTATGCAAAAATGCGCAAACAAAAACACAAAAATATTGGACAAAGTATGTTGGGACCATTTCTTGAAGGTGAGAACTGCCCGTCTGACGTAGTGGTATAACATTTTACAGCTGCCTCGTCTACAGAGTCTCATTCATTTCACTTTTCTACTGTACACTGTGCTCAACGTAGTGAATTCAATACTATGGCAAACAGACTACACTACTACCAGCTCCAGCATGCTTGGACCGAAATATTTTTGTATCCAGGCGCCTCTGAAAATTTAAGTGACGTTTCACAAAAGACAGCCAATAGGAGATCGTCTTCTATTAGGACAATGAAAAGTCTCTGACCAATCAGAAGAGGCGCAGAAAGGGCGCTGCCCAATGGCGTACGAGTCCCGCCGAGAGTAATGTTGAGTGAGCAGAAGACTGAAGACACTGCGTATCGCCTATGTTCCCTCATACACAGCCATTGCAGAGCATTGAGATCCAGCCATAGTCAATAGGTAAGTATTATCCAAACGAATATTTCAAGTTTCGGAAATTGCCAGAATAACAATAACACGTCTTTATATTTTAGTTATGTGCTTGACATGGTTCATTTTAAACATTTGACTGATTTTAAACCATTTTAATGCAGAAAAACGTTGGAAAATAACATGAAAAAAAAGAAAGCCGGCGAAAAGCAGGTTTACATTACATTAACTGACTGGGAGTGTAGAGTAGACGCTCTGTTAACAAAAAAAGAATGGAGAAAATGAATGTTAAACCTTTAACTAAAATCGACGAAAAACGACCATTTTGTCAAATAAGAAAAATTTAAAAAAATACTACCGAGGCGTTTTGACAAAATGAGATCAAATCAAATAGCGGTTATCGCGTAAAAAATCCAGAATGTCTGGCGTACAATGCATTCATCGACAATGGCAGGAGACTCACCGTTAGCTAGCCATTGGCATTGCAGTGCATTGCGAAGCTGAATGCCTGTCATGTGTGAGTGCGGGTCGGGATTTAAACACGAAATTTGACCGAAAACGAGGGGGAAAATGAACAAAGCCTCGAAATGTACACGGATACGTGCTTGTTTCCCCCACTTAACCCGTCGAGACTTTGCAAAAAATAATACGCCGACATCTGCGCTTTACTGTAATGGCTGACTGTATTCGCATAGGAAACAAGGCAAGCGAGGCAAATGACAGAGGCGCAGTTCACTTCAACTTTTTCTAACCCGCTTTTCCCGGGAGTCGAACCCGTAACTGTGAAATATAACGACGGCAAAAGAAAGAGCCATCTTCTGGGAATCGAAAGACACCTCGCGGGGATTTTTCCGATGCGTTTAAAGGTGTTAAATCGGGCGTTGAAATGAAGTAGTCGCCGCGGTCGCTCTGCCCTCTATTGCATGCAGTGCGCTGACACAAAGAGAAGGAGCCATATTCTCCATGTTAGTGGATGAAGACGAGCGGCCATTAGGAGCTCATAGAAACCCAGTCAGTAGCACAGCCGCTCATAGACACAGCACAGACCCAATGTATTACTATAGAAGGCGGTTAGAGCAATAGGAATCAACCGGGGAAATATTTTTGTCAAGATCGCCGGCTTTTCGCACGTCTCGCTGGCGTCGCAAAGCGAACAGGGAGGCGGGTGGAGACATTTGAGGGGGACTTTCTTTCATGAAGAAGGCATTCTCACAAAATGGAAGAAGAAATATTGCCGTCGTTGTTGACCTCCTTTTTCCTCAACGAGAGCCTATGCGCCATTACTACTTCGCTCGACGCCGCTAACTTGGGGAGTTACAGTAGCGTTTCATGGGGGAAAATAAAGGAAAAATAATTGTTTTTTTTAAATAAAGTTGCATTCAATTAAAAAAATGTATTTTTTTTTACAAAATAATACATAATCGACACTTTTAAAAAGAACATTTTACCACATTAGAATGCAGTTTTGAGTGTTGTATTTTCAATAAAAACCTCAGTTTTTGCTTTTTTGTGTCATTTTTGTGTCAAAGTTGTGTATTTTAAATACATTTTAACCTTAATTGATAAAAACAGTTCTTAGGAGGGTTTTTTAACGCATAAGAAGTAGTTTTCCCCAAACATTTTGAGCTTTTTGTTATTTTTTTTTAGCAGAACTGTTTCCTTTTAGTCTCTTCACTCTGACCACATATAGCGCTTGTGTTTATGTTTTTGAGTTCAACTGAGGGGAAGTTTAGCTTTTAAGAAAAGTATTTTTAAAATATATATTTTTTTATTTTTGGAAAATTGGAATAAAAAAAAAGAAGCTGATCATTTGGACAGATTTGCACAAAACATAGATTATATTGTCCATTTTTTAGCAGTTTTCTTTTCTTTTTGTTAGCTAGTCTTAACTTATTTAATGATGCCACAATCTGTTAACGTCACTAGGAAGACATGAGATGTCCTCATTGTGTGGAACTTGGTCTGATTGGTTGATAGGAACAGTTAACTAATTTATTTGTATTTATAACTGAAAGGGATGACGCATGTTTGAAAGATCTGGCTTTTTGGATTTCTTATTTTTAGCCAATTAAAATGTAACATACAGTTTAAAAATAAAAATGTGTGTGTCTAGATACTTTGAAGATGGGGAAAGATCCGACTAAGCCGAGGGGGAAGATGTCCTCCTATGCCTACTTTGTCCAGACTTGCAGGGAGGAGCACAAGAAGAAGCACCCCGATGCCTCGGTGAACTTTGCCGAGTTCTCCAAGAAGTGCTCTGAGCGATGGAAGGTAATCTAAAATAGGCTTTCCGATTGTTGACACAACAGCAGCAGCAGCAGCAGCAGCATTAACTCCAAACCAGGAACAGAAGGCTGGATTGCAACACGCCTACCTTTCTGGTTTCAGACAATGTCCGCCAAGGAGAAGGGCAAATTTGAGGACATGGCCAGACAGGACAAGGTGCGATATGATCGGGAGATGATGAGCTATGTTCCAGCTAAAGGAGCCAAGACGAAGAAGTTCAAGGACCCCAACGCCCCCAAGAGACCCCCGTAAGGATGACAAGCCGGCGGTCAACTTTTAGAGCTGAATTTGAGCATTTCATTTAAAGTTGTTTTTGTTTGTTTTTTTCGCCCCCAGATCCGCTTTCTTCATCTTTTGCTCGGAGTTCCGCCCGAAGGTGAAAGGCGAGAGCCCCGGCCTGACAATTGGTGACGTTGCCAAGAGACTGGGCGAGATGTGGAACAGCACCTCGGCGGAGGACAAACAACCCTACGAGAAGAAAGCGGCCAAGCTGAAGGAGAAGTACGGAAAGGTAAAGCAGCCGCTGGCTTAGGGCGTTCGGTCTCTGAAAGTACCCTCATTTCACCTTTTTCTTTTTTGTGTTTTTGTTGCGTTTCCCCTCTCCTCATCAGGACATTGCTGCTTACCGCGCTAAGGGTAAAACAGGTGGTGGGGCTCCGGCAAAAGCCCCCGCCAAGGTTGAGAAGAAGATGGACGACGACGATGATGACGACGACGACGACGAGGAGGAAGAGGAGGATGATGATGATGAGGATGACGAGTAGACAGCCAGTGCAGTCATTTTCTTGTTTGTAAAGCATTTAATCCCCTTGTACACTTCACTTACTGAAAGAAAATACATTAGTTCCTAAGGGGGTTTAAAAAAAATGCCAACAAAAGGCTGTGTATATCAGTTGTTTTTATGCTGTACAGTTTTGTTTTTTTCTTTCTTTCTCTTTTTGTATAGTTAACACTACACAGTATTGTGTTGGTATCTCTCTGCCAGTCTTATTTTTTTTCCCCCAGTGGTAGTTCCTAGACCACTATCCTGCCTGGTACAGTGTAAAGGGGTGGGCTTACAGTATTTCCCTTAGCTAGCAGTGCACAGCACACAAAAAAAAGTTAGACCTGAGTGTTTCTTTTTTTCTTCCTCTTTTTTTTTTTTCTTGTGTGTTTTTATTCTAAATAACATTATCAAAATTGAAGTATCACAGTTATTTTACTGATCTTTATGTACCACTGTAATCGCAAAAAAAAAATAATAATAATAAAAAAAACTTGTTTATTGTTAAAAATTTAAATTGCTTCTGATGTCAATAAACATTTTTTTTTAAATAATTTGTGTCGGCTTGGTGAATGAAATCCGGAGGACAGTTTTTAAAGGTTTTTGTAAATGAATTTGTGTTCAAACTTTTTTAATTTTGAGGCTTTGTTTTCCTGTAGGTCAATGGTGGGAAAACGTCGGACAGTGAAGGCCTTGATGAGCAGTTTTTGTGAAGCATGACTCATCACAACTGTCTGTCCTGTATTTTTAGCTCACTGGAGTAGTATGCAAACATGGTCAGTAGTGAAACTCGTCCGAGTGGAGTGGAAGTAGTAAAGTTAGCTGCAGATACTCCAGATTGGTTCCATCCAGGGCAAAAAAGAAAAGCCATTTATATAAGAAGGATTATGTGCTTTGAAATCCCTGTGACATAAGTATATGGGTAGTCAGTACAAAACAGGAAAACAGTCGGCACACACTTCTCGCAGCCGCAAAGCCTCATGGGAGCTGCTGCTGAGGGAGCGGGTTATTGACTCTTGGCCTGGCGCTCAACCGGCAGCACAAACATGTCGAAAAGACTCAGCAGGGCAAATTTACAAGGTTGCATCTTCTCCTGTGCTGTGTCTCTCCAGCTATGTGACGAGATCAGCCTTGGCCTCCTGAAGAAGCCGTGATATCAAGTAGGCCAAAGGACGGGCCCAAACGGGGCAGGGGCTGACCTCTGCACTGCTGTGATAAAAGCTCAGTGTGACCCTGAATGTGGCATGGCCGCTTCCTCTCCCTGATCCTTCTTCACACTTTGAAATTTAGAATCCGCTGCATTTGGGAAATTCCCCCCATGAATCATCTCATTGGATACGTTGGCTGTTCATATCTGCCAATGGACGCTCCTCCAAACTGCATGAGCTGCACACAGAGGACAGCTGGGAGCTGCTGTTTGTGCTGGTTTGTCACTTTCTTCTGTTTGTGTGAGCGGCGTGTTTGGTTGAGAGGGCCAAACACAGTAACTGCGTTTACGTTCACATGACTTGTGGAAGCTGGGCACTAGCACAATGTTGTCATTTACTGCCACAAATTCAAGCAGATGACTTTTCACAGTGGAGCTGCAGCAGTTCCCCTGTGGCAGCATTCAGCTGTTGATCCGTTTCTGTGAAGGCCTTTTCAGGCTACAAGTGCTCATCCCACTGTGTTGGACGGGCATGACCACACAGCGCCACTCCTGGGTCGAAAGCTCTTAATCCCAGTTGTTGTCCACACTCAGTATAACTGATCATTGGGCGACATCTAGCGGACACATCTGTAACTACATTGGTCTGAATCCATTCTTGGTTCTGTTCTCCCTGATCCCATGTTTTTTGAGAATTTTCCAAAGAATAAAGTGTACATTGTTGTACAATTCTAGGTCCAGGCAGAAATGTCAGATTTTTAGAACATCTTAAAATTACGGAGACCCTATAGGACATTGAAGGAAAAAAAATCTAATTTGAAAAAAACAACCTTTTTAGTAATTGGAGCTTTTTTCTTCTTCCTTGATGTCCCTTTTGTGGCTCAGTAGAAAACAAAGACATTAAATCAAAATTTATTTAAGAATTCATTACATTTATTCCACTTCCAAAAAAACAAAACAAACAAAAAGACATTTAGATTAACAGATTTTAAGCCCTTTAGCCAAAAAAAACTCAAGGGCTTGCCATCTTCAGAAGTTCTCTGATGACTCTGCTATTGTTAGCTGCATTAATGGTGGGTGGGAGGAGGAGTACAGGGATCTTGTGGATAAATTTGTGAGATGGTCTGGAGAAAACAACCTGCTGCTGAATGTGGAAAAGAGAGAGAGATGGTGATGGACTTCAGGAAGAAACCACCAGCTTACCGGCCTCTCAGCATCTTTGGCAGAGAGGTGGCAGAGGTTGAGGAGAACAAGTACTTGGGAGTAACCATAGACAACAGACTGAGCTGGAAGAGCAATAGCACTGCTGTGTATAAGAAGGCCAGCAGCAGACTCCACTTCCTGAGGAGACTAAGGTCCTTCAACATGTGCAGCAAGATGCTTGAGATTTTTTACCAGTCTGTTGTGGCCAGCACTCTGTTCTTCTCGGTGGTCTGCTAGGGGGGGCAGCATATCTGCCAGGGACAGTAATGGACTGAGGAAACTGATCCGAAGAGCTTGCTCTGTAATTGGTTGTAAAATGGACACATTTGAATCTGTGATGGAGAGGAGGACTTTAAATAAGCTGGTATCCATCATGGATAATCCTGAGCATCCTCTCCATCCTGTACTGGATGGTCAGCGGAGCTCCTTCTCCAACAGGCTAAGGCAGCTTCGCTGTCACACAAACCGTTTCAGGAGATCTTTCATACCTCACTCCATTGGACTCTATAACTTGCCATCCATGTGCAATAGATAAAGTCATTTATGCTCTTTTTCTCTCCTGATGTGGCACGCAATACAACAGTTCTTTTCCACTGATGTTTCTTTCTGATTGATTGTTCTGGTTCTCTGTTGTCGTCTATTGTGTGTATGTTTGTATCTTGAGCCTAACGCCGACGCTGCAACAACTGAATTTCCCAAGCTGGGATCAATAAAGTATCTTTATCTATCTTATCTTATCTATTTAATCTAAATTATTTAGTTAATATTTACTTAAAAATGTTATGTTTACTTAAAAAAGTCCTAAAAATAATATAGATAGCTTCATATTTTGGTACAATGCTAGCATCTACTGGGTTTAATATTTTTCCCCCCATAAATCCCACATTAAAAAATAAAATAAATCCCTAAAGAGCTAAACTATCCTATGTAAATATGTGCTATTATTCAATAAATGATGATCACTTCGATGTAAACATTTTTTTTTGATTATTCTTTCCTTAAAACTCTGTAAAATATGGTGGAATTGGGAAAGTAATCTTTGCTGCTTAAAGGAAAAAACGACGTGTTCTGAACACAAAATTCAGGTGCGACATCTCCAAATATTAGAGGTACACTGGGATTGTTTCATCTGCTTTGCTTCTTTTGTGACATGCTTTGAGGTAAATTAGATGTGCTAACTCTATTTTTGGATGAAATCTTCTCTGGCTGTTTTCTTCATCCCGGTGACAGCAAGAATATGTAATCACTGTCAAACGTCAGTGTAACCTCGACACACTCATCAGTGCCTCTGTCTGCCTCATGGTCACTGCTTGATGAAGGCCCAAGAAATGAAACGAGTATGATGAGATGCAGACCTTTATAGAAGAAATAACACATTTATTTGTCTTTTAGGGTTACTACTGGAGTGACTTGTTTTTTTTTCCACTGTTCTATTTCCTGAGACATATTCCTGTGTGCAAATATTAACACTGACAGCATGGTGGCTTGACACATCATACTTGCAATGCTCAAAAAAATCTCTTTGCCTTGATGACTGTTAGCTGCTTAAAATAGACATCACAGCCTCATTTGCATTTCTTGTTACTACAACAGTTGGTCCTTGCCATTCTCAGATTATAACAAGGTGTTGCTCCTCCTTATTGTATCAATCCTTTGTTTCTGTTACTGGCACCAGATTCAAAATGAGCATCATTTATTTGGAAAAAATTAAGGGTTTTGATGCCAGGATTTGTCCTTTTGTGCTCTTAGTGATTAATTAGATGTTCTCTCTTTTTCAAACACAAGGTATTGTTAATTTAACTAAAGATGTCTTCCACAGTCCTATGGTCTGTATTTTCATTTGTCTGGGTTTGAGCAGTCTCAACCATCAATCCAGTTTGCTGAATTCCATTTTGGAGTCGTGGAGGTGCTGGAGCCTATCCCAGCTACTGAAGGGCAAAGGCGGGCAGCTATCCAGTCGCTCACAGGGCCACACGTGCAAATTAGGGTCACCAGTAAACTTTTAAGAATGTTTTTGAACTGTGGGAGAAAGCTGGGGTACCTTGAGAAAACCCTCACACGTACAAATGCCACACAAAAGGTTTCGAACCAGGGTCTCACTGTGAGGCCAGAGTGCTGATCACTATACCTAAAGCCTAAAACTCTAAATGAACAACTGATCAGCAGCAGAAAGTCAAAAATGCTCTTGGTAAACACATTTTTCAAGAACGTCCTCAAAACAGCAGGTTTGAAACAGGCCAGTTGAGTTGTTTTGCTCTTCCTTGATGAAAACAGGACCTTGGAGATTTAGCAGACGGCAATGACATGGTCACCACACGGGTGAGGTTTGGTAACAAACTGCTGAGCACAGATTTGAGAAATCTAGCGGCCACCACTTGGAGACGGCAAGTGGTTGAACTGCTGTCTGTGTTGTGGGATTCAAGTGGTTTTAATAACCAAAATCATAAAGACATCAATAAACAAAAAAACATTTGCTATCTTATGTATCCACATAGAACAGGAATAGAGTTCTGAAGGATGTGGAGCTGGACGCTTTGTGAAAATCATTCCCAAGCAGGACACTGAAGTTTGCAAGGAGTTAAAGAAAAAAAGACCTGTCAATGAACAAATTCCACTTTGTCCCGGCAGTTTTGACCTTCTGCGCATTCCATAAACGTTTTAACTCCAAGGAGAGCAGTGGGGTCCACAGCATTAAGAACACCTGAAGCACATGAGTTCAACAAAACGTCAACGTTAGAACCAGAGATATCATAAAATCTAATCTTGTGATATTCTCCACAGGGGCAGCAGAAAGGTCAAGTATGATCAGACAAAGCAACAAAAAACTCCAAAACATCTAAATATTGACAGTCATTAATGAGCAGGTTTCAAAGATGGCACACAGTTCGTCTGCAGTTCTTTCATAGACATCATCCACATGCATATTAACCTCATCTGTAGCTGAATATCAGTCAAAGTCTGTGCAGACAACTGAAAGCATCTCTGTAAATTCTTCAATAAAGCATTTGCAGTGTTGGATTATGAAACAATGAAGGAGACAGTTTATCTCTATTTTTAAGGGTACAAATCTCAATGACAGCCCGTGGGTAACCCTTTCATTTCTAATTAGGGCACAGACGTCTCCACTTTTCTAGTTTTTTTCCACATTTCTCACACAAAAGTAACAGTGGGTGGAGTGGATTCAGTTAGAACTGCATTGCCTGTGTTGCCGTCAAATCAAACTTTTAGTTAAAAAACCCAAATCCAGATCAACAGAGGAAGAGAATGAGTTGATAAAAGATGACTTATAAAAAAAAGAAAGATTGGACATTGAACAGAAAAACTTTTTGCAGGGCTTGACATTATTTGGTTACAATAAATGTAAATCAGATTGTGGTGATTAGATAGTTTAACTGTCCCTGTTGAATCATTGGTGACATTTGACATTTGCTACAGTATCGAGGCAGGATGCTCTCTCCAAAAGTCTCTGGTTTATAAGTTCTTTAATATGACTAAAACTCTAAGGAGTTAGTTAGGGTTGTTGGTTGTTGAGCTTGTTGTTGGGGTCAAGCCTGATGGGGTAACAACAGATCTTCACTGCAATTTTGTTGATATTTCCAAAGATTTCAAACCTTTGGAAACCTCTGGAAAACATTGATGTTTTCCAGGTTTCAGGTTCTTGTTTTTGCTCAAAAATGGTATTTCTAAGATAAATAAAGTTAGACTGGCATACATTCTCACTATTTTGAAAAACAACATTTAGATGTATGAATAAGGCCTAGTTTTAGATTTTATGAGGATTTATTACAATCAACCAACTTGTACTTGGATCATATTCTCATTTTGTTCATTTTGTTTTTTTCACTGTACTCAAAATAAATTACAATTACAGTAAGTACATACAAACTCAAAAATACAAACCATTTGCTTAGAACCAGCAAACAAAAAAATGACTTACTATATTCAATTTGAAGTAATTCTATATCTAACAGGTAACTTTTTTTAGGTATTTTATCCCTTTTGAATGCTTGTGTGGAACGCCTTGTTTCTCAAGTTTGATATATTTTCATTAGATTTCTTGTTAAGTAAAATTAACAGTTTTTCTTCTTAAGATTAGGGTTCTTTTCTTGTTTTGAGGAGACGCTTTTAGCATTGCTGGTCTTGGGGTGTGTAAGGGTGGTGTTTTTTTATTTATTTAATCCTTTTTCCAAATGACTGAAAAGTTAGTCAGAGGATTTAAAAGTTGTGTAAACTTCCCAAAATACAGGTTGGACCAGATTTAAATGTCAATTTTATTGTTTTTGTAAAATTATATGGGAATATAATTTCATATGGATGATTAAAGTTTTGTTGAATTATGTCAGATTTTTCCCCCTTTTTATCCTATTCAATTATCTAACTTTAACCGTAGCTCAGTTTTCAGCTTGTCAGTCTACTTTGTTGGAAATGGTACAGAATTAGATCTTTTTTATCCTGCAGAAAACAAACACAGGCCACTAAGATACAAAAATATCCCATTGATGTCGGCACGTCTTTCAACCTATCAACACATTTGCAGATCCCCCATGCCACAGTAGCTGATGCCCCCCTTTTACCCTCACAGATGCCGGCTGTGGCAACGATAACAGCCCACATGGTTGCTCTCATCTTTGGGATTTAAAAGCTGACACATTTTATTTTCCCAAAGGCAAGCTGGAACGTGGACTCATCAGAACACGTGTTCACACTCTTTCCTTGCTTGTATGCAGACAGCATGGTCACATTTCTCAGCTGGGTTTATACATAACTCATTTAACATATGAAGTAAACAAACTGCATCAAACAAAAACATAAAACATTTATTTTTCTTGCGCTTCATTGCTTTCCTGTGTGTAAAAATGTAATTTATGCACATAATTCTATTACAGGATAATATTTAGGACATGTAGAGGCTTAAACAAGCATTCTATAGCTGAAACTATTCTAGGGAATTTCACAAATTTGGTTTGTAGTGTATTTCAGCAATATATGGTGAGACGTGGGAGCATTATTAGATCTGCATGTGCAGCTGTTCCTTTTATCCCATCCTGAAGAATCCTTCCACTGGGTGGCACTGTCATAAAGGAAAACCCAGCACTCACTTCAGATTGAGCTGTCTTTTCCTAGAATCTGCAGAGCAGCTTTCCGTTTTCTACTCCCTCAGATGAGCTTTCAAGTTTGGCACTTTTAGGTGGGCTCAAACTTTTGTGATTGTGTTTCTTTGATTTCCTCTACAAAAAATGTTACATTTCTATGACATTGGAAAAGTCATACAGTGCTGTGAGTAGGAAATGAAAAAAAACCATATGTAATCAAAATATTGTCACATCACAGTTACTGCTTTATTGACATTATTTTTGAAAAACAGCTTAACAGATTTTGTCTTGTAAACTGTGAAGTAGGCAGTGGGTGGAAATACAACTGCCAAAGTCTTGTGAAATTAGATTTGTCCTCATGACTATTATTAGATGAGTCATTTCACTTTTGTTTTTACTTTTTAAACTGTCTATTTTTTAACCCTTGTGCTATCTTAGATGACCCCACCCTTACATTGAAGTGTTGTCCCTACCATGACAAAGGTGGATAAAGGTAGAAAGATTTCATGTAATCCATGGACACCAGTGAAGATCACAAATCATTGAAGAAAAAAGGTTCAGAGCAGCTAGTGGGTCTAGATGACCCAACTCCCAACGTTAAAGTGCCTAGGATAGCACAAGGGTTAACTTGTCTTTCAAATCCAAATTAGTGGAGTTTTCTAAAGCCAACTGTTGCAGTTTTGTGGCATGGTTTTAGCCGGTTTATCACATGTATTAACTAACACACTCATCTTCAATAAGGTCAATTGAAAATCTCAAGTTTAACTTACAAACCTTTTTTTTACTGTTAAAACAAATCATAATAGCAGGGGTAAAAAAATCACATTCATTTGAAATTTTGCCTATCAACCTATTTATGCTCACTGATGCATCACACTTGTCTGAACTTGTGAGACTCTCATCATAATGAAAGCTAAATCCCTACAGACAAGTGTGTCAGGTTTTGGATCGTTGCTGGCAGCCAGACAGTGGAATACTTGGATGTTACAGGACTAGGAAATGACCCACACAAAGCTGCTGGCCTAGTCCGATGCCAAATATTTCTTTCTGTGCTATTGGTTGAATAACAACAGTCTGAAAACAAAAAGCAGATTTATATGTTTATTTGAGTTGCCTTCTTAACTCTAAAAGAGGCAAATGTTGGTTCATGAATCCACCGTTAGGGCCTGATTCGTCGAGATGACCTGTGTGAATCTACTAATGACTCGTCCACCTGTTTGATTACCCACAATTCATCTGTCCATGAGACACAAAGCATCTTTTTTTCAGTATTTTAGTACACTTTACCTCATAGCTATGTGCTTCTTTAGTTGACACGTAAAAGAAGTTCTTGCTTGCATCTTTGGAGACATTTTTTTTCATCTGTTCCTCTGAAGGCACTCTGGAGCTTTAAGCTGCAGCTCTCCATAAGAAGGGCTGTTCGAACCCAAATGGCTGTAGGTCACGCTGTACTGTCAGTCTGTCACATTCAAACGTCATTCATCCTTCTCTGCTTCCCATCAGTTTGATGCTTCTTTGCTTTTACCTAGTGTTTGACAAGGAACACAATTGACAGAGTTGAGGTATTGCAATTAAAAAAATCAAGATTATAGAAGTTTTAGAAAGAAGGAAAATTATCTGATCTTTGTCAAATTGAAAAATCAACAGTCTGTGGTGAACTCTCTGGACTGCAGTTCCAATCATAGAAAGTTAGGGTGGACACCATTTACAGGCAGGACAGGAGGACCAGAGGCCTGAATTCTGGCCACTTTTTAGAAAACAGCAAGAAACAGAGACTGATAGAAATGCATGTTTTTAATTCCCGAAAGATAACATTTTGTCTTATTTGTTGAGGTTTTTCATCTTGTAAAATGTATCATGTCACACAAGACAAAAAATTACTTTCTGGGACCTAAAGGAATAAATAAAAATGTACTATTACTTTGAATATTTTCTACATCTTGTAAAACCATCTTTCCAGGTTGATTATTTCTGGGAAACCATTATTTTGGGGTTGATGGGAACGTGCGTTACATTCGGGCTCAAAGGACTTCTTGTCTTTTTTCTGCTAGTTTTTCTGTATTTTTTTATGCCTTCAGTAAAGAACGCTTCCTTGTCTGACAAAGGTTTAATAACCTTCAAATCGTAGCACAAAGCTTTAAAAACTCACTCCAAGGAAATTGTGTTTTTAGTGTTTTTAATATGTTCTTATGGGATTTTCTCATGATGGAAGACATGAATCAGGAAATGTAAGCTTAAAATTGCATTTTTGTGTATTTCTTTATTCAAATAGTTGTAAATCTGGAGCAGAAGAAAATCTGTTGTTTGAAAAAGAGCGTATTTGTGAAATACAAAAATACAATCCGCAGGCCGCAAGCTCCCTGCTCCGCTCCATTCCGATGCATCCACTTATAGATGACTAAATCCATGTACGTCTTTGTTTTCTTTATCTGAGCTGCTATCTGGCTCAAACTCTGAATGGCTGGCAAGCTCTGATAGTGCTCTCCATTTTTTGTACAGGTAAAATTAGGTCAGGGGTTGGAGGGGCTGTGAGCTAGTGGGAGAGAGTGTAAACAGTTGGATGATGGGAAGTGCGAGTGGACTTGCTCCGCGTCACAACTCAGAGGTGAATTGCTTGTGAACTCCTGCTGTTCTGCAGAAACTAGATGTCTTAGAAAAAGACAGAAGTTTTTTTTTATATTGGCTAAAACGACATAATCGTAACTAAAAGACCACTGGGAACACTTTTCAAAGAGATCAAAAGATGATCTGAGTGGGACTTTCAGTTTAACTTCAGGAGAAGCATAGCACCTTCCCTTGATGTATCAGGCTTGGAATGTCTGGTTTTTGCCAGCTTTCAGGTCACATGTATCAGAGCAGTAGACAGGACACCTGCTCAACTCTTCCAAAAACACATGTTGAGCTTCAGGGTTTGTCAGCGGGGTGCTTTCAAGCCTCTGACCAAAGCCTTTTGACTGTCAGTGCCTGTTCCACGGTCAGCTGATCGCTCTGTTGGACAATCGCTCTTCCCCTTAAGCACTGGCTGACACAGAGGCAGTGACAGAGTAAGCTGAAGTCCTGCCAGCTTCAAATTTGGCTGCTGCCACTGGTTACCATGCCACACAACATCTTTCAGTTGCCTTTGCTGATACCTGGCTAGTAGCCAGTAGTTTGGACTGCTAGCTTATTTAGGCTTCCTGCGATTGTTCTAGCTGTCATACAAAGTTTTCTTTCACGCTTGTCTTGTTAGTGGGGAAGGCAGAGGTCTTAAAGCTGCTGGACCAGTTTACTTTGGGTCTGCGTTGCCATTTTCAGTACTGATGACTAAAGCATTCGACTCTATTGATCCCTTAGGGAAAACACCCGTAGGAAAATTTAGAATCTTGAGGAACTAAAATAGAGCAAAGGTGGCATACAAGGAGTTACCTTAAAAAATAAATAAATAAATAAAATGAGAATGAAAATAGGTCAATGAGAAAAGAATATGTAAAGGGTAAAACAGATTAATTATTGCACAACTGAATGGACATTTCAGACTCCGTTTCTGATTTCCTCCTCCTTCCTGTATTCAATTAGTTGTAAAGTATGACGGGATGTAGAACAAAGGAGTATTTTTAATCTTCTGGTTCTTGTAGGACAGCAGTCTTGAAATTATTTTTATTAAAACATTTGGAATTTTTCTATTTCCTTTTTACTGTTGTTTTTTCTTCTTCTTTTTTTTAACACGAAGAATTGCTATGTAATTTTTACTGTGTGAAATCAGTCTTGCATCGACCTAGATTAAGCAATGCAAAGCCCTTTGAACAACTTTTCAAGCATCTTGTCAACCCTTGTTTGATTTTGGATACTTTGAAAGTCCCAGCAAGCTTCAGAAAAAAAGGTTGAGGATTTACAACTTGCCACAAAATGAAATAGCATTCACTGTAATGGTTAGTAGAGGTGAATATGTGCCAACAGGTCAGATTAGGAACTCTCCTAAATTGATGTCTTCTTTGTTGGATTTTGACAGATTTGGCAGATTAATTAATGGAATGGTAAACTTGAATCATCATGCTGATTAAAATGTCCAATCTGATTTAATATTGTAAAAATGCTGATGACCAAGCAGGAGATACTAGGTTTAACCCTTGTGCTGTCCTAGGCACTTTAACATGGGGCATTGGGTCATCTAGACCCACTAGACAGTGCTCTGAACCCTTTTTCTTCAATGATTTGTGATCTTCACTGGTGTCCATGGATTACATGAAATCTTTCCACCTTTATCCACCTTTGTCATGGTAGGGAGAACACGTCAATGTAAGGGTGGGGTCATCTATGATAGCACAAGGGTTAAGAATGCAACAGAATTCACCAGTTCAAATATGTTAAATATTTTGTGTGGATGAGCTCCCGTCTTTGGTCACAAAATGACTCAACAGATGTGTTGTGTGTTCACTTTGCAAGATTGAATTTTTTTTTCATTCATTTTCTTAACCGTTTTTCCCTTTCGGGGTCACGGGGCTGCCGGAGCCTATCCCGGCCACTTGAATTTCTTCATTAAATTTCTCCTGTTTTGTTGTTTTGGTTGAACCTGACAGCATCAGAAACCAGATGATGAAAGGATGAACTTCCACATTGATATCACCTTAGAATAAACTGATGCTTCTTGACTATGATGGACTTCAGTGAATTTTGTCTCAAATGCTCATCAGGTCCAAAAGTATAAAACATTGTGACAATACATACATATAATCTTAGAATATTTTCTAAGAACTTTTACTTTGTCTTGCTAGGAAATATTGTGTGTTTTTTGAAAATCACTGAAGAGAATATCCTTCAAGTTCAGCTTTATTTAACTGTAGTGAAACTATGGTACTGTTTCTGCACATTCCATTTGTGTGGTTAAGGAAAATTTTTTTTGAATATCAGTTAAATCTGGTAATTTTAAGGAAGAGAGGTAATTTTCTGTCAGTGACAGATGTTAAAAGTTGGGGCTGCATATAGTGTTCTAGCCTGAGTCTCACAGCAAGAAGGACTGGTTCTAATTCTAATCTGTGTGGAGTTTGTGAGTTCTTCTCATGCATGCGTGGGTTTTCTTTGGGCACTCCGGCTTCCTCCCACAGTCCAAAAACATGCTTCATAGGATTACTGGTGTCTGAGTGTGTGGCCCTGCAACAGACAGGTGACCTGTTTAGGGTGTACTTCACCTTTGCCCAACAGTAGCTGAGTTGGCTCCAGCATCCCTGAGCATGAATATATGTTACAAATGACTTGTTTCAATGTACCAGTGTTCATATATAATTGCATATGTCCCAGTCAATAAAATTGATTTAAAAAAGAAATTGCTTCATCGCATTACGGCTTGGGATCTTACAAAGCAGTTACTAATCTGACGTGGACAATCTCTCTTAATTCAGACTGTGCATTGCTTCCCTTATTTAATCTCTTTCTCTTATTTTTCCTACCAGCAGTTCATCCTGCAGTCAATCTGGTGACCACAGGAGAAACAATGAAACCACAAGAAATGATGATAATAAAGGTAATAAATTAGTAAAGTATAGGGGTGGGATTATATGAACTAGCTTCCCTTTTAAGCAATTAATCGAACTCCCTTCAACAAACTTAATTTTTCATGGTTGAAACGTATCATGTTCTATATGCAGATCAACGGATAGGTCTAATCATGATAAAGTAAAAATAATTCAATTAAATATGTATATGTATGCATTTGTATGTTTTCCAATCAGTTCATAAGTAATTATCCCAACTTTGACATATCTCTGTATAAATATTTCTGTTGTTTGTCTCCTTTAGTGTCATTTGTTTAGATTGCTTGAAATAAACTTCCAGTTCCTATCACAAAATTACTTATAACCCTGTTATTAACTTGTTTATAAGTGATGAACAATAGAAATGATCATTTATTTTTATAGGTAAATTTACCACAAAAAAACAGCCATATTTTAAAATAAGTCTGTTTTGTACCAAATTATTATTTTTTTAAATCCTATACATAAAGGAGACTTACATTTTCAACTGGTATTATGACACAGCGTCACTCAGCTGTGATGCACTTGAAGCATTGCTCCTTTCTTCATGAGGGAGGAGTGACTGGAATAAAGACGATCAAAAGAGGGGGAGGTGAAAAAGAAAATGGAGGGCTGTCAGAGCAGAAAGTGGCACCGCCTATTGTTGGCTCTAAAACAACAGCTGTGTGATCCACCCTGGTGAGGCTTTGTCCATGGCAGCATAACCCTACATGTGCCAGTGTCACCTGAGTGTAATTACTGGGGTGATTAGGCCCAGGACAAATCCTTGCTGCAGAAACGGAGCGAAGGAATGTTAGGACAAGGGCAGATGCTGGAACAGTTACAGGTTTCACACACTGGTAATGAGCAGATCTTTAGGGAGGGACCAAACAAAAAATGATTGGGTGAATGAAGGGGGCAAATATAAAAGGATGGAAAGAAGAAAGACATTGTTTTATGAAATAATAAATGAAAGAAAAAAACATGCAGAAAATAAAGGGAACGATAAAGAGGCAAATGTGGATTGGAAGAAGGAAAACAAAAGTGGAAAGGACAGATGCAATCAATAGAAAGAAAAAATGCAACAATTCAAGGAAGGAAAAGACTGGAAGAAAGAGATATATATATACAAACAAAAAAATAGAGGGAGGAAAAAA
Source organism: Oryzias latipes (assembly GCF_053564925.1). Taxonomy (NCBI): domain Eukaryota; kingdom Metazoa; phylum Chordata; class Actinopteri; order Beloniformes; family Adrianichthyidae; genus Oryzias; species Oryzias latipes. The sequence continues at coordinate 10,516,432 of NC_136250.1, read as the reverse complement.
ACTACCAGCAAATAAACAAAATAGGAAAAATACATGAGAAATGGCAAATTAACAAGTGTAAATAGGGTAAGAATGCAAAGAAATACAGTCAGGACCCTAAATATTTGGACAGAGACACATTCTTTCTAATTTTGTTTCTGTACATTACCACAGTGAATTTTAAATAAAACAAGTAGATGCCATTGAAGTGCAGACTTTCAGCTTTTATTCCATGGGTTAAACAAAAAGATTGCATGAAAATGTGAAAAACTAAAGCATTTTTTAAACACAATCCCTTCATGTCATGGACTGGTAAGTAACTGGACAATTGACTTCCATGCTATTGCATGGGCAGGTGTGCGCAATTCCATTGTTATGTTATTATGAGTGAAGCCGATAAAAGGCCTGGAGTTGATTAGAGGACTCATACTTGCATTTTGAAGATTTTGCCGTGAACAGACAACATGCGGTCAAAGGAGCTCTCCATGCATGTGAAAGGAGCCATCATTAAGCTGAGAAAACAGACAAAAAACATGCCAGAAATTGCTACAGTATTAGGAGTGGCAAAATCAACAGTATGGTACATCCTGAGAAAGAAAGAAAGCACTGGTGAACTCAGCAACGCAAAAAGACCTGGACGTCCACGGAAGACAACAGTGGTGGATGATGGCAGAATCATTTCCATGGTGAAGAAGAACCCGTTCACAACAGCCAACCAAGTGAACAACACTCTCCAGGAGGAAGGCGTATCAGTATCCAAGTCTACCATAAAAAGAAGACTGCGTGAAAGTAGATACAGAGGGTACACTGCAAGATGCAAGCCACTCATAAGGCTCTAGAATTGGAAGGCTAGATTGGACTTTGCTAAAAAGCATCTAAAAAGATACAGCAGTAAAACATAATATAGCCACAATGTTTAGTATTAAAAAATTATGTTTTTTAGTGTTGATCATATTTTTACATTGACGATGGAGGACATGTATAAAGAATATTAAGCTCAAAATGGCATTTTTGAGGATATCTTTATTCAAATTGTTGTGAATCAGGAGCAGACCAAAAAATGCTGTTGGAAAAAAGCCTAAATGTGATGTAGAAAATACACAGCGGGCGGGCCACATGCTCCCTGATCTGCTCCATTCTGATGCATCCACTGCAGACAAATAGATCCATGTACATCTTTGTTTTCTTTGACATCTGGCTAAAAACTGTACAAAACAGAGCAATACTCATTTTTTGGAAAAGATTGGTTTGAATTTAACCCAATTTATGTTTTTTTCCTGAGTTTTTATTTTTTTACCTGAGTTAAAATGAACCAGAAAAAACGCACTGGTAATCCCTTTTTTATCTCAGAGTTGTGTTAAACACAACCCAACTTGAGTTATTATGTAGTCTTTACTGTGATTGCTATAGTCAAACTTACCAAATACCTTCCACATGCATACATTTTTAACTATGCAAGCATGTTTGTAACCACAAAATGAGGAAAACAAATTCCTCCATGTTTCATTTCTGATGATAAATGCAATTAATGTCCTTTTTCAAGCAATATCTAATGTTATTCACATGCAGGAGGACAACTTTCTGTGCTGTTAGGTCAACAACAACTTTTAAGCATGGGTATTAACTGGCTAAAAACAAGGAAGCAGAGATTGAAGAGCTCTCAAAACAGCTCGTTTCTGGGAGATATCGTCTTACCAGAAAAATGCATCATCGGCTTTAACAATGCAACTTAGACAAACAGAAAAAGGAAGGATAGCAATCTACAATCCTTGTAGCAGGTGTACAGCAAAGCACTGAGCACTTGCATATTTCCCTTCTGTGGCAGACGGAGTGCCACGATGACAAATGTTATCACAGCCTGAGGGGGGAGGCTTGTAACTGCTGGAGTGCTGCTTCTGCCACCGCACGCACCCGTTGTGACAAAGATTAAAAACACAAACATTTAAAGGGAGCATCTTTGAAATAACAGAAACAACTTGTATCTTAAATTTAGCTTGCGGGAAACAGTGGAGATCCCAAGATAAACATTCATGTGGATTTTCCGGTGAGTGTCAAACAGGTGGGCAGATTAGGGGAGTGCCCACCTGATCCACAGAACAACAGCTAGCCATAGATAAGCTCAGGCTTAGAGAGTCTTTTGGTGAGTCTGAGCCAAATCCAACCCTGGCTCAATCTATTACCTTTGAGAGGGACCTGATCCTGTGTAGGCATGTCTTTGAGGTTTGGTGGCAGTGCATCAGTCAAAAACGTCCAATAGAGTTTAGAAAAAATGAGAGAGATTTTCAAATGTGACAGATCCACTTGCAAAAAATGAGTGCTAAAAGATTTTCAGAGTTTCATGGGTGCGTGCAACAAAGTTTAAGAAACAAAGATGGAAAAAGCTGCAAAGGGAAAAAAAGAGGACTATTACCCAATCCTTCTCACATGAGTAGTTCCGGTCAAAGGTGAGGGTAACGATGAGCAGGAAGGGGGCAATAAGCCCCATTGTGTGGATGTGGTGGGGAAAACAGTTGCTCACACCTCCTCTGGAAGCATCAAACTGTCCTTGCAGCCAGTGTGAGTGAGGCGTCATGCTGGGTGTTATGTGAGATCAGCAGCTCCAAGCAAAGGTGTCTCTGTCACCGTCCTGTCCAATTCCAAAAATAGTTGTTAACACACGGCACATGCTAATAATCGGCGGTAAAAATGGAAAGGCACCTTACAGGAGAATTATTAAACTAATACTCCGGGTGTTGTGGAGATCATCTTTCAAAGACAAAAAAAGAAAAGAAAATAAACAACTGATTGACAATGACACTTTCCACAGAGCCGTCTCTGAAAGGGAAGACACTTCATGACCTCAACCGTAACCATGCTTCAATCGTAACACAAAGCAGTTGCTACTTTTCAATTTCATGAGTCTGTGTGTGGGCTGAGTGAGGTGTGTGCAGTGACACCCCCACGCCCCATTCCCCCAAAAAAAGAGGCTTAGAGGTTTACAGGAGTGTATTGTTTTCGCTTTAAACGAAATATTTATATTTGATCAGTAGACCCTAAAGACAGGAACTTGGAAACTGTAGTTAAGGTGACCTGGGGGTTCATGTTACACAGACCTGCACTGTCAAACAAGTGTAACCAAAGCGCTGAGACGGGAAAATGCAGAGCACAGAGAAACTTGTATGCACCAACACAACATATAGAACCTGAAAAATCTAGAGCACAAAATGAAATTGCACGTCTGATTTCATTTGACATTGGTTTGAATGTCTAGAATAATTCTATCTATCTATCTATCTATCTATCTATCTATCTATCTATCTATCTATCTATCTATCTATCTATCTATCTATCTATCTATCTATCTATCTATCTATCTATCTATCTATCTATCTATCTATCTATCTATCTATCTATCTATCTATCTATCTATCTATCTATCTATCTATCTATCTATCTATCTATCTATCTATCTATCTATCTATCTATCTATCTATCTATCTATCTATCTATCTATCTATCTATCTATCTATCTATCTGTCTATCTATCTATCTATAAAAAAGAAAGTCCTTGGAAAAACTGCTGTGTAATACAAACAGTGCTGGCCACTAATGCAGCACAATTATAATAACAATGATAAACTCTCTTGGGGACTACTTTATTATACACCTTTAACTATTTTTATTATAGGGCGCTCAAAAAAAAAAATTCATTACTTTTCTTGTTCATCCCATCATGCCTGTATTTTTGTACCAGAAGTAACGCTTTCCATCCATCCATCCATCCATCCATCCATCCATCCATCCATCCATCATATCTCTAGTCTAACTATGGCAGTGGGCAAATGGAGAACCTGAATCACTGCCACTGACTTTTAGATGAAGAGGAGAGCAACTTCTATGAACTCCCTATTCATGTATTGGGTCTTTATCATATCTTTACCGTAAGACCCACTCCACTCTGCGCCAACGGTTCCACTCAAATCTCGGAGGTGAATTTCTAATGAACTACTGCTGCTCTGCCGAAACTATGTCCTAGAAAATAACAGTTTTTTTTATTTTGTCTGAAAATGGCATAATCGTAAATAAAAGACTCCTCCTGGGAATGCTTGTAAAATAGATCAAAAGATTTATTTATTATTTATTTAATTCAATTCAATTCAATTTTATTCTTACCTTATCTTACGTAACAACAGTCATCTTATTGGGTTTTGTACCGGTAATTGTAAAGTAAACATAAAATGATAAGGATCATGAATACATAGAATTCAAAAGGAAAATTCTAAACTGAACTCAAACAAACAGACTAACCTAAACTGGACATCCCTCCCATTAGACCCTCCTTTGTGGTAAAGGACGGACAGGCGATGTACCAGACCACCTAGAGAAAAATTAATTTATCTAACTCTGCAACTACGTATTTAAATAGTCCAGCAGATGGGCTTCAAAAGATGATTGGTGTGGGATTTTAAAAGCAATGAGAGACGTCTTTAAGGAGGACACTCAGCTTTTGTCTGCATTTCCAAACATTCGTTTTGACGAAAAACAGTAAAGTTTGAAGGGCTTTGATTTCTCAGATGATCAGAGTCGTGATCCAATAATATGGTTGAATGGTATTAATTGTTTCCTCCATGCAATATAAGAAAGATGTTTCAGTCAAGACATAACAGGTGCCACATAGTTCCCCCTTTCAAAGCCAGCGTGTTCCAGACCTAGGAGAGCCACAAGGGAGTCTTTATAACTACCCTGGCAACCCCCAGTGTGACAAGAGTGGCTGTCTTCAAGTCTATTTCGTCTAAGACTGCTTCAGAGGATGCGGTGGTCACAGTCAAGAGCCCCACACACAGTGATTTGCAACAAATGCCAAGATCCCCCATTTAGGACAGAAGTAAATGTCCCTGATCAGAAGTCCTTTAAGGATGCTGGACAAAGACCCCATTGTTTCGGGTTATTTGGTGCATAAACCAACTGAACAGTCAGGATGATTCCCTATACAGCCGACAGCTTATGCAGCTTTCCTCTGCTTCCTCCAACACAGTTATTGTTTTGGTTATCAGCTGGGGGCTCATAAATATTTCTCCCAGAAATTGGTCTTTCAGAACAAAAGCTGTACAGCTATAATCAGAAGATGAACTGGAAATGATTAAAATCATTGCTGCCCTACTTTTCTCACCTGGTAGACACTGACCTTCATTTCCAAAAGCCAAAACAAAATCACGTTCACACCTTGCTGTGTTTGTGTGGACACGCTTACTGTTTGGTTTGGGGCGTGCGTGCCAGACCCACCACCACCTCCACTCTCTACTTATGGTTGGGAGATTAGGTTGTTAATCCAGGAAAAAACACAATTTCTCAATATCAATTTGGAATTGTTGGAAGCTGAAAACTGTTGAGCTTTCCTGTTCCGCCAGCAATGAACTGGATGGTAAAAGAAGGTGTCAGAGGAAAAAACATCTTAAGCTCCTAGGCAGATTTAATAGGAGTAAAAGTTTTTTTTTCTGCAGCAAAAAGCTCAAATGTAATGTTTTTAATGCGATATGTTCACTTACATGAATGTAAATGTAATTTTTAAGGGATGTCTAAAGGACATATTCTCTGTTCTTGTTTTGCTCTACAGTTGCCCTTAACCCTTCTTTAACACTCAAGTTAACAATTTCAGCTTGATCAGAAATAAATACATTTCCTGTGCTGTTAAACAAGAAACTTCATAAGGAGTTTACCAGGACAAAGCGTTTTCACCAGCCAAGACAACTGTTTGAAACACCCAAAACACTGGACCCATGTAAAGAAAGTGCTTTTTCTTTCTGTTCAACATACTCTTGGGTCTCCCATTCAGCTACACTGACCTCCATTCATGCTCCAACTACTTTCTACACAACTGATCTGTTCCCCTCCCCAACTGACAGACTGTGGCCATGTTAAAGGAGCCTGCATCAAGCTGCAGTACAGAGAACACAACACGGATGCTAAGTTATTATTTCAAAATAAAACTCAAAATCTCATGTTGACACACGCATTGAGACCATGCATAGACAGTACACTCACTCCAGCTTAGTGGCCTAAACAAAGAGCATCTGCTTATTAAAGCACTTTATCACTTCCTGTTAATCATATGTGTTTAAGTATTTTATTTTGTGTTTGAAAATAAAAGAAAGTCAATGAAATTAAGATGGAGTGGGTTCTAATCTATGATTGAAAAAATTGCCTCCCTTCTTAACACTCAATGTGAAGTGGTTGGGTTGAGGGGTTAGACCCCCTGATGGTTCCCAAGCTCAGCTCTTACTACTAGAATCAGGATCAATGCAGAGACAACATTTCACACACCCAAGTGTATGAAAACTGATCAAACTTACTTACTTTTAACAGTTAACTCCAAAGGAACAACTTAAAGCAGGGCACCCTAAGCCCTCAAAATCTACCATCTAGCCTGCCTTCTACCCCCTTGCAGCTGTGAGGTGATAATACTCACCATCACAACACAAGGCAGCCACCAAGCAATAATTTAGAGTGAAATTTTTTCTAATTCTTTTTCCACAACAACAAGCAAGCTTGTACAGGCAGCAAACGGACAGCAAAGAAAAACAAACATGCCCTACATTTTTAAGTGCAGGCTTCTAGTACTAAAATCTTTTAACAACAGAGTCCCATTAAACGTAATTTCAACATAAATAATGTAATAAAGAAAAGCAAAAAGGAATGAGAATCATTTAAAAGGTGACACTAAATGTCACTTCATGTGACCCTATATGAACATGTTTAGATCACCTGCTTATGAGTATGTATTTAAGTATTTTGCTTTAATGTTTTGGGGCATATTTGTCAACTTGATGTTAAGTTTTGTTTCTGTGTAAATTGTATGCATTTTTTGATGGGCTTTGAAAAGCATGGCATTTCAGCACAGTCCTTTTAATGTTGATTATTGTATAGATGTAATAAAAATGTTTGAAAAACCAAATAAACTTCAAACTTGTGAATCCAATGAACTTTTTGTGCTATTTTTTCTAAACAGTAATCTGTATTATTATTTATTATTTTTTGCAAAATTAGCTTATTTGAATGCGTGCATTAGCCTTTGTTTCAAAAGTAATTATATAACTAGTAAGAAAGAAAGAATAAACTTTTTTATTATTGTATAGACTTACACGAAGGTTTTGAGACTTGTTCAGTTAGGTCGTGACTTTCGTTAAACAGAAATCTGATGGATCAGAAATGCAGCACATGGTTTTATTTTGAAAACGCAGACCGGATGTTCTGCTTCCCGGCTGCCACGCTTGTCAGAGAGAATGACAGCTGAGTGGGCTGAGGAGGCTCAGGCGAGCAGTGCAGTCCGGAGCACCGTCAACAATCAAACACGCGTTTTAAAGGGACATTTAGCCGCCTGACGTCTTTCCCCACACAACCTCTCGGACTTCATTAAGGGGAACCAAAATCTTAAACACTACGGATATTTTTGTTTCCTTCTTTTAAAAAAACAACAGAGAAAAACCATCCGGATGTGCCAGCAGTAGTATTGTTTTTTCTTTCTTTCTTCCCATTTTTTCGCATGGCGTTGACGTAGTAGGCACTGCACACACAGCAGGGTTGGGTATTTGAGATCGGAACGAGGCCCTCGGGTCAATAGTATCTAAATTCATTTCAACTCCACTTTCGAAATTACATTTTTTTAAAGGAGTGTGCGTGTTTCTGTGATAATCAGAGAAATGATTGTGCAATAAAAAAAGAGGAAGAGGCAGCTCGTCTCGTCTACCTCGGTGTGGCTGGAAAGAAAAAAAGTATTCGGGGATAAAACCGAGTTTCCACCCGGCGTGGACGCACATTTTTGGACTCTTGGGAGCCTTTGTGAGGTAAAGAGACCGCATAGAGACCGCGTTGTCTTCGAGAGAGTGCGTGTATGTGCCTGTGAACCCCACCGGAGGACCAGCAGAAACCTTCACGATGACTGCCAGCACCTCAGCGGACACGGTGAGACAAATGACTGACACTTCATTAACACTACCGCTTTTCAAACCCTCGCACGTCTTTTGTTTGACCACACACTTCCTCAAATGCTCAAAGTTGGGTTTCTAAGCTTGCCAAATCCACTAACCTTTAAGCAGGCATGTCCAAAGTCCGGCAGTTCAAATTTCCTGTCATAAAAGCAGTTCTATCCGGCCCACCCTCCCCGTTCCCCAACTACCAAAAGAAAAACAAAACTGTACAGTACGGGACTATCTAGTGTCTTGGATTTTAAAACCATTTGGGACACCATGCTCCCTACTTTTATTTATGTATTTTAAACGAAAAATATGACATGACAATTACACAACATAAAAATCTTTTAAACACAAACATGTGTGTCTGTGTTTGCCTAATATGCCAAGAGGCTGGTTTTTTCCCCCCGAGGAGTTCAAATTTAAGAGGAACTACCAGTCACTACAACAAGCCATCCGAGAAGAAACGGCACAAAAAATGGACATGTTGACAGTAATTTAGGTAAAAACCATTGACCGTAACCCATAGAAAACGCATTACTTCCGGCTCCAGCCAAATGAAGAAAATTCAGTCGCCATGTTGGAGCCAGATGATGTGAGTAAACAGTGATTGGTCCCAGTTGGTCTGAGTCAATGTTTCTGTGGCAAACACTGTCGCCAATCAGGAGTGTCCTTGTTCGAAGGCCACACCCCCTTCCATCTAAAGCTTACTCGGGAGAATCCTTCAAACATTTCGAACGTTCAAGCGGGGGCCAGCTTGCTTTTATGGAGGCATCTGATTGGCCAGTTTATAGCTTCATTAACTTGCGATTAAAAAAAAGATGAAAAATGAAAAAAATTGAGATTAACAAAAATGTGTTAATAAGCCGAGCAAGAATAGTTATTCTGATAAATATAATGGCTGAGTAATAGCTGTTTATTTCCCAGTAGACGGCAATGGGATTTAGTTTTCTTGGAGCCAGTGGGTACTTCCTGTTGAGAAAGAGAGCGGGGGGGAGGGATGGCTCATTCAGTTCTGTCATACAGTCTATGGTAAAAATGAATTTGTTTTCTATGTGAAGGACTTCTGAAAGTAAGCCATCGCAATGTTTATTAAACAGTAATTTTGCATTTAAAAAGTTCAAAGTATGTCCGCCTGAACGGTTGACCCTTAAACCTTTTCACCTCACCAAAGGGCAGTCTGCAAAAACTTTGGACTTAAGACCCTCATGCTGCTGGAAATTTGTACTTTATACTGGAAGTACTTTGCCTCAGAACAGCGACTAGACTTGAGATAAATACATGAGTTTAAGCGTATTCTGTTGATAAACCACTCTGACAATAGATCAAACCGGTTGCCATCATTCTGCCTAGTTAGTTATCTGACGTGTGTGCATTTTGGAGGAATGGGGAAGCCCTCAACACATCTTGATCTAGTGTAATGCCAGTGGTGGTAAAAAGAAGACAGATAATTTCTACTGATGTAAGATCACTTCAATTTAAAAATCTTAAAATAAATGAAAAATCTTGACCAACAGAGCTATAATTTGCATTTTCTTCAAAGCCACAATGAAGGGGATTAAAGAGTCAAATGTGGCTCTTAGAGCCGCATTTTTCAGGCCCCTGCTCTAATATTTAAATTTTAATTAATAAAATCATTTTTTTACTTGTATGGTTTTAAAAAGTTGAAATAGTTGTAATTTTAAGTTTATGTACTCAATTGAGTTGGATTGGGAACCTTTTACACTTTGTCTTCAGTCCTCTTTGATAGATTATGAAGCTTACATTCCTAAAACATTGTGATCATTTTTTTATTTTGGGAGAAAAAAGTTCAATTTTTTGGTGACATTTAGTAACATTTTTTACACGATGGTGTGGATTTACTTATCTAACTTTAATCAAACTTTTACAACCAGAGATTTTTTCAGTTTGTATCCACAATAAATTGATCTAACTAATTTTTATTCTTGATTTGTGATGACTTATGTTTATGATTTAAATGCTTAATCATTAAATGCATTGATTTTGAACAAATCCAATGAAGGGGTGATCCTGGTTCCTGGTGTTTTTCATAATTCCGTTAACATTTTTGATAATAAACCAGTAAACGTTGGTTACTTTACATGAAAAAAAAAGACTTATTTTAAAATCAGTTGCTACAGTTGCTATAATATTTCCCCACTCCTACAGCAGCTGGTCGGTGCTGTTGGGTCTGCGACTCAAGTCTTTCATCAAACCCCTAATTGGTGGAGATGTGAGATGAAAAACAGTGACATTTTCTCAAAAGGGGAGGGGGGCACCATGAGACTCAATTAAGACCCTAATAATAGTTTTATTTATTCATATACAAAACAGCTAAAAGTCAGCTGGCTGCTGGGATTTCTGCAGTACAAGAAAGCAAATTGGTTTGCAAAAGGATTTACTTTGATATTAGGTTGAATCTAGTAAGAAATGCAAACGGCAACAACTCAACGGGATAAAAAATCCAACATGTCTGTCAAGCAATCTTTTAAATCAGATTTTTTTATCTTTTCACGCTCAATTGTCTGTTTGACAGCCAACTTTCCTGATTGGTTCAGGTCTTCTTTTCTGCTTTAAAGTTTGTGGTAAAGCATGTCCCGCATAATGATAAAGTGCTGCTTTAATCATCATCTATTGCCTCTCTGGGCCACATCATCACCATGTGACTTAAGCCCATCTATCCCCTTTCAAACTGCATCCTTGTGTCACACATTAACTTGCTTTACACTTGCTGAGCTGCATGTCAGGCTGTCGTCATAAAGATTAATATCAGCTTCACATGGTGTAAGCACTTCCAAAAAGTCACATTAGATGCATTCAGATGGACATTTGATGGACTTAAAAGGAATAGTTCCTCTACTGACCGTTTTTATATCGTCTTCCTTGTTTCTGCACATTAGCACTAAGCGCACTTCCAGGTCTATGTATAGAAAGGATAAATCATGTGCTCCTCCGGCGTAGAGATCAGCTATCCCAGCTGTGCATGTCATTTCTGCTTGTTGAAGCTCAACTGATCCCTTCATAAAGCAGGTTCTTTTTGTTGTTGTTGTTGTTGTTGTTGTTGTTGTTTTCGTGTAGATCCGGCCTTTATGCATATTGTACCAGGTCGGGGCCTGGCTGCAGAAAAGACTGTGGAATTCCCATGTATTATAAATGTAATCACCGACTGAATATTTCATGTTCTGATCTGTTATGACTGGATGCTTAATCCAAGGGAATCCAGAAGAACATTTGGGGATTCTCCCTCCCTTGTTGCTTCACTGAGTCTAAACCGCAGAGTTATAGGTCAGTTACAGTCATAATCCTGCTATAGATGTGTATTACAGTGGTCACATGAATAACTGTTTGGCCAGAGAACTTTGGTTTCATGCTTCTTTCCAATTGTTTTATTTCTCGTAGCTGGAGTTGTGTGTAGTGGTAGAAACGCATTGCTGTTACATAATTCACCATTAGTTGTTGGGCTCAAAATCCATTTATTAAGTAGTAAAGTACTCAACTGCCTTTTTTCCAACAGTGCTTTATTGGTTTTTATTTGTCCCAGAGCTGCAGGCTCTCATCCCCCGTGCTGTTAACGCGCCTCCAGCGAATTTAGCAGAGATGGGTTCCCCCATCTCCAGAATATTTGATTTTGCCTTTGTGACATTCCTCAGTCTTTGCATCATCAAATGGGCTCTCGGAGAAAATTCAGGCGAATGTCAGCTTCCCGCATCCCAGCAGCAGATGCACATTTTTTTCTCCTCATTCTCCACCAACTCTCTCAGCCCATGGATGGATGTGCTCTGCTTCTTGGAGAGTCTTGCGTGGAGTGGGAGAAAACGAGACCGCCGTTGCCAAACGCCAATGGGTGAATGAATCGAAGTGAAGGAAAATGGGATGGAAACGTCATCCCTGTTAGAATGGATGATTGTTTCTTTCAGTTTCGTAAAGAGGAAATAAGAAGGGCTGAAAGGATAGAAAAACCTGTGAAGGATTTTTCAGAGGGTAAATTATACCTCGCTCCCCGTGGACCTTGGAAGTGCTGACAGGGTTGAATTGGTCTCCATGGCAACAGAGGAACGCCTGTTTTTTAGGAAGGCCTTTTTTTTGGGGGTGCGAGTATGTGGAGGATGCACTGCATGTGTTCTGGTTGCAACAGCGAGAGCCAAAGGAGGAAGAATGCCGAAATAGGAGAGGCATAGAGTAAACATGGTGCAGGGAAGAGCAGATAAACAAACACACAGGAAACAAACAACCGATTTGCATGGCGAAAAGAGAAGTTCACAGATTGCTGCTTTTAGTACATCTTGGTGCAGTTAATGAGATGAGAAAATCTAGCAGCTTACCGTCAGCAGCATGCAGGGATGCAGCATGCAAACTTTTTTCTATTTAAACCTATTCCACTAAAAGAAAAATATACTAAAAAAAAGAACTGTAATTTTTTCTTTTGGGCAATTTTGCATCGTGGTTAAGAGAATGCACTGGCAATCCAAGGTTAAGTGAAAGAGCGATAAAGGTAAGTGTTGTAAAATAAATCAACTAAATAGGTGATCTATGGAACATGTTTTGGTGTTTTTAGAGCAATGTAAAAGCCACCCCCCTGCAGAAATCCTCCCCGTTTAACTAACTTGAGACTCATCTTTATCTACTAAACTGGTTACTTAAATGTGCTTCATACAATCATACAACAAAAATACATATTTTCCATTTTTCCTTATTTTAATTTGAAGTTTTAAAATCAGTTCCATTTAAAGTTATTTTAGGATGTCACTCTGACTTTTGCAACTCCAGTTCATACGTACTATGCTATCAGTGTTGACACATCCTGATGTTTTTAGGGTAATTAATGTTTTCTGCTAGTATTCTCATTTAAACACAGGTTTGTGACTTCTTGTGGTGAAATGAGGTTAGAGCGTCCAGAAAACATGTGATCCTGATGATCTAATGAGGACTGTCCGCACACATCAATCAAGAACAGTCAGTGGGTAGTAATCAGACACCCTGCCATTTGTGTGCTGGTGAGAACATGTTAATTTGTGTCAGAGCTGGCCATAATTATCCAGAGCCATCATACCAGAAGATAAGAGGAAACATTTTCCCTCATCAAATTCCAGAAATTAATTGTTTGTGTGCCAATTTTCAGAAGGTTTACTGTAGAAGGACTTGGAAAGGTTTATTTCTTTAACTAATTACAAAGTGAGGGAAATGATTGTATTTCAAAGACACTTTCACACTGGGCTGTAAGGTCTGCACTGAGGTCATTTCCTCGTTTAGTGCAATTCTGATGAAGACTTAGGACACAGACTCTGGTTTGCCTAAACAAAAGGGTCCTCACTTGCAAGTGAACCCTGGTGCAGGTTTGAATACACACATAGTATTTAGTGAATCAAGCAGCAGTTCAAAGAGAATTTTGATCAGGAAAAATAAATGTATCCACAGCCCAAGTCTAAAGAAGCAGGGCCCCAGACTTTGACCAGTTTGGCCACACATCCAACCTACTTGGACTTGATCTCTCTAAACATGATTTTAGTTAGTCTAGATCTCCGAGAAGAGAGAATTACAAAAAGTTGGAAAGGTTGGGAAAAAAACACGACTAATTTTGCCTTTCGACTACTCCACTGTAAAAAGGAGCCTGCTGGACTATCTTCAAGTGAAAAGGTTACTTCTCTGTTTTTCTATGTAGGTTGGGCATGTTGATTATTGATGGAAATATGGTTATGTTACTCAAGTTGTCAACATGTAACCCTTGTGCTATCCTAGGCACTTTAACGTTGGGAGTTGGGTCATCTAGACCCACTAGCCAGTGCTCTGAACCTTTTTTCTTCAATGATTTGTGATCTTCACTGGTGTCCATGGATTACATGAAATCTTTCCACCTTTGTCATGGTAGGAAGAACACGTCAATGTAAGGGTGGGGTCATCTAAGATAGCACAAGGGTTATAGTAGATTTCCTAGTTTAGTGTATTTTATTGGTCATTCTAGAAAAGTCTGCATCTTAACATTAGAAGCCTAAAGTAATTTGTTTCACATATTTTTCTCTTAAGTGAATGTAGTACAATTGAAATGTCATTTTAAAAGACCTAAAGCTGTTATTCTGTTAAAAAAAGGGATTATTTCTCTAGTTTTTGAGCTGTGGGTTTGTTTAGAATAATACATCTGTTAATGCCTTGACTTTCAGTGGAACACACAAGCACACACAAAGGAGTCAAAGGTCAAGGTCAGGGGTTAGTGCTGTGTTGGCCTCTGATGGGAAAACGGAATCGAAAGGGAAACTTGCTGTTGAAGTCCTCATCCTTAATTCTACTGAGCTCAGCAAGTATGATGCAGGCTCGCTGGAGACGAAAAGAGCTGCGCAGGCGTCCTCGAGCCTTGGGCTGGCGTCTCTAAAAGCGGTTTGATTGACGTGTTCGGAGGGGCAAACGCACAACTGAATCCCAACAGTGCCAGTTGGACGAAGCGTGCTGTTGGACATGCTTGTGTTGTCGATGCCATGTGTTGCCAGTCTGAGTCACACACCAGGATTACATCACGCTGCCCGGGTGCAGCCGTTGATATATTGACTCTGACACTGTCACATGCATGCCTCGGAGAACCATGGCAAGTTCAGATGGCAGCTTTGGAAGGGCAGCAGCAAGGCTCATATCCTCTCAGATACACAAGTGACTTAAGGTTCAAAAAAGTTTAAAAAAAAAAAAGAATAGTTTATTAAGCCATTTCTGTTGTTTTTTAAAGAAAATTGGATACTGTGCCTGTATGACAATGCTTCAGCAAAGCTTTTGGGCTCGTGCATGTTCAGCACTTCTCTGACAGTGTGGAGTTAATTCAGTTTTGCATTGACGCCTGTCAATGACACCAACTAAAAGCCATGTTGAGAACCTCTCAGTCATTGACATCTTACATAACCACTATTTTGCCTGTGTGTTTTAATTTAACTGCTTTTGTTTGCATCGGCTTCTGTCATTTGTTTTTTTCTGTTATGAAGGAATAAACAGAAACACAGCTGTATGGTCCATTATCCGTAGGTAAATAATCCAGAACTGAGCTGTGACTGTACAGCAAAACCTGACCTCAATGGTTGTTCTTGGCATGAAACCTTTAGGAAATTAGAGGAATAGGAAATAAAAAACATGTTTCATTCTTTTTTTTAAAGATAAATCATAAAAAATGTCATCAGATCTATAAAGCAAATCAGTTTTATCAATATCAATTTGACAAAAAAAAACAAAATCCATAGAAATTGAGTGTTTGAGTGCCTCACTTCTGAGATTTTTAAAATGTATTTATTAGTCCAGTTTTCAAACTGTCATGGTAAGTCATTGACAAGTTGGTAGGATAAGATCTGGAAAATCCCGCTGTTTTAATCAGTCTTTGTTGACAGGTGGGCTTTTTGGTTCCAAAAACATCCCCCAAAACGTCGGGTCTACTTTCTTTGACTCTAGTCCTATACTTTCAACTGTTTATACTTGATATCTTAATTATTTGAATGTTAAATCTAAATGTACTTTGTGGTAAAAAGCTTCTGTAGACCAAAGTAAATGGCAGCTTTGAAGAAACAACTTGACGCTGGTGTGACTAATTTCCAAACAGTCGCCAGCTAATCCCAAACCTGTAGGCAGGGGACCTGTTTGGAACTGCCTGCTTGTGTTTTGTCCACCAAAATATGCGCATTTGCATGAGGAAGCAGTTGGAGCACAACCTGTTCTTTCTGTTGAATATGACGTCTTTGCTGGGAGCTGTGTTGGTGGAGTAACGCCCACTCTTGTTCACTGTTACAGTCCCCGGCACAGACCAAGCAGTATGTGAGGGTCATTGTTTTCACGCAGGGACTTAGCGGCTCTGCTTGTGGAAATGTACCATCCGATATCGTTTTGTTAGGGTCCTCATTTTTCAAAAAGAAATAAAAAAAAATCAAGAAGGAATGCTGATACTGCTAAACTACAGCTAATAATTGACTATTTTGATGGAGGACATAGGACTTGGTAGTTTGAGGAAGTGTTGCTTTGTGGATTTTTGCACCAAACCTTAGATTTGCCTCACAGGCCCTATTGTTTTTTAACACATTCATTGTATTTGATGGAAGAACTCTTTTGTGAAAATACCCAACTTGTTGCATCTACTTCCAAAATAAAAGATTTGATTTTTTTTTTTTTAGATTAGCAGTTTGTGTTTCTTAATACCTGTTTACACTAACCTTGTGGTGGAGTAGCCACCTTGAGAGTGGAAGGCCAAGAGTTCAAATCTTTGGTCGTGTCATACCAAAGACTCCCTGCTTGACCCTCAGTATTGAGGAGTTGAGTTGGTGGTTCACGAGAGCGGATGTGTCTGCAGCCCACCGCTCCCCCAGGGGATGGTGTGAGACAACTAATGTAACTTGAACTTTAAGGATTACAATCTTGGTTTCAAAAAATAAGAAAGATCTTTTAAACTTACACAAAATGAGCAATACATCCATGTTATGGTAAAATAAAAGAACACGTGAAATTTTTGTCGACTGTGTCGTTCATGGTGTTAAGCAAACTTTGCACTAAATTAGAAGGTAAAAGAAATGTGCTAAGAAAAGAAAAAACCCACAAAAAATATTGATTGCATTATATACTTTGATGTTTTATTTTGAAATTTTCTTCTTGTGAGTGTAACAAAAATTGAATCTTTTTTGTTAAGATGAAAGAATACTGAAATGGAAAAGTGTTTTCTTGTAAGTTCATTGTTCCGTGGTTGTCTGTGAGTGTGTTGGTGTGTGTGCTCGTGCCTTTTACACAGCAGTAATAGAGGATGAACACAGGCCGATGTTTGTCTAGGTCCATAAAGGAGCCTTTCAGCTGCACTGCAAACAATTTCCAGCAAAGAAGACATTTCTATTAAAGTTTTGCTTTGCCTGCGCACAACGTGTGTCTCTGTATGTGTGTTTGTTTGCGTCAGAGTGTTTAGCCAGCACGATCCCTCCATCTCCTTCTAATAGATTTTCAAACAGGCTGCCACTTTTAATTCAGTGCCTAAATCTTTCCCTGTGTTCAAGTGTCCTTTTCTTGACACGGCCAGACAGACAATTTACAGTGAGAATTAAAGGGTCACGACTTAAACTCTGCAGGTCCCAGTCAGGGCAAACGTGAGCTGCAGTCATGGAAAGGTCAAGCCTCATTGACTGGATGTTCAAACAGAATCCACTGGCCTTTGGCCCTTCCCCAAAATGACTCTGAACTAGACTTGTCCACCACTGGAGGTTTGTCAGTAAGAAAGTTTTCTTGTAATTTGACGAGCTTTTAGACAATAAACCAATGTACCTTTTTTATGGCTCATTAATGCAATACACAAGACTATACAATTATGTAAAAAAAATACTAGACAAAAACCTCAATTGCATAATACAACCAGTAGTATTTTTATGTGATTTGATTGATAATGAGGCTCTTGAAATTTGGAATCAATTGTTGCTCATAGTAAGAGTTCAGGAGTGTTTTTAATTTAGTTTATTCCTTAAAGGAAATTACTCAATTTTAATAGATTTATTATTGATAGGTTTTCCCAGTTTAGTGCACAAATCCTCTTTTTGTGGAAAATGCTGCTCAAACACATAAACCATTCCTGAATAAATGTCAAACATGTTCAGAAACGAACATGTTGGACCAGGAAGATTTTCTGCAGACTTGGAAGATTCACTGAAGCTATTTTAAATGTTAAACCAAAACCAGGACTAAATGGCTTCAAGACCCTAAAGAAATGGGGTTAATGCTAATTCTACATGCACTATCAAATAAAACACAGTACAGAACAATCCTAGTTGTAGATATTGATATTTACTCTTTACACTTTATCTCCAACTGACAGTCGAGGTCATTTCAATGCACCATATAATGAAAAAAATGTATTTCAATGAGGCATCTTAATGATATTTCACTGATTCCAGTGAAGAACTTGAGAGGCTTGGAAGAGGAAAAGTCCCTGGAACAGGAAGAAGCCTGAAGCAGAACCAGACTCCATAAGGGAAACCATCTGCCATGACCGGCTGAGGTCAAAGAGGACGAGAAGACAGACAAACACTGGAACGGCTGTTATAAAAAGGGAGAAAGAGACACTTTCAGGACTTTAACAATACATTCATGGAGGATGAGGAAAAACACCCACTGCATTTCTTTGGCAGTCAAGGCTTACAGCAGTGAAAGCAAAGACATGGTTCTGGGTCATCCAGGCAAACTTTAATTTTACGTTCAAGCGAAAGCTTTTATGAGATTTCAAAATAAATCAACCACAACTGAAAGGATGCAGTGAGACACTGCAGTATGACCCCATCTCAATATTTCTTCATCTTTTTTCCCTGAACAAATGGTTAGTGGCTTAAAACCTTAAAGAAAAAAAAGGGTTTTCTAAGAAACCCAGCCTGTCTCATTTTTCCAAAGAAATAATTGGGCACGTCACTTAGTCTTGTCTAGCGGGTTGATACCTGTGAGAGGACATTCCACTGAGGTTTTTAGGGTCTTGCCACATTTTACACACCACTTTCAATTCAGAAGTAGATTCCAAATCAGTTGGATCTTGAAGAAATATTCTCTCTCTCATTAGGGATGCACTACAGACTTGTTTGAATTTGGGATCCTTTGTATAACATTTTACCATTTATTGACAAAGCCTTGCGTTTGAAAGGCAAATTGTCTGAAAAGTGTTACATCAAGACCCACAGGACCCTTTTTTAGAGGTTCAGTGGCTCCTGAACCATCCATTCAACGAAACTCAAGAGATTGTTCGAGTTTATGATAAAGTAATTGCCCCGCAAGTGCTTTACTATAACTTTTTTCCAATCAAGGCTCAGTCTCTCTGTTTTTGGTTCTTTTGCTTTCCTACATAGACTTGCTTTCTGCTTTCTGCACTACAAACAGTGGTGAGTCAGCCTCTGCAGGGAAAGTGAACAGACTCCACATTTATCGTTAGCGCAGTGTTTCTGGTCTTTGAGCTTCCTCACAGATGCGACAGTACATGTCTGTGGTGACCATATTTGTTGACCAGAAAGAGTCAGACTTACTGCTACTTACTGTAAACCCCAGAACCGCACAGCCCCCCCCCCCCCCCCCCCCCCACACACACACACACATGGGCATTTCAGCAGACTAGATCATTAAAACGTCCTTGCATCCTTTTATTTTCTCATTTTTACACAGATATGATTTGGGAAATTCTCCAATAAGAACTAGATGATGCGGTCCAATGAGAGTTAGAGTTAAAACATGGATGTGCATGTGTGTGTGTTAGACAGTAGGGAACATGGAAGGAGGGTATATTTGGCCTTCATGCTGTCTTACACAAATTTGTCATTGAATGTTTTAGTGCTGCGGAGCATTCTTGATGATACATATCTCTAATGACCCCAGCAGGAGTTGTGTGTCTTGTGTGCTCTTCCTTGTATTGTGTAGCTGTAATGAAGCAGTGAACCTTGGACTAGAATGATTAAGAAGTTTTCAACTCTTGTTTTTTCTTGTAAAGAGGAACGGTTGTTTCCTGATGGGAAGCAACAGAACTTTGGTTTTTACACACAGTAGTAAAAAAAGAAGCCCTGACCTTTTAGTTTTGATGCAAATTTATGAAAGGAGGCCTCTTTATACCTAGAATGATTTGTCTATATTCAGTTTGGAGCTGGCTTTGAGTCGAATTTAAGGCTACTTCTTTGGAAAGCGTGGACAGCCGTGGGTGAGTAATACTGGCACTTTTTGGGTTGGTGTAGCGGACTTCCATCTTCTATCTCACTTTTGGCCACCCAGGAAGCTGATCTTGGTACAGTTACCACACTGCCATGCTTGCTGGAACAATGAGTGTTCAAAAGAACATTGGTTTGATTCATTTAGATTTGTATGGTGTCTATGGTTCAGTTACTCTCTGTTCTTGACTCTATTGCCTGGAGGGGCCATGGTGCATAGATAGATTGGTCTATGGCATTTCATCACTGCCATAAAGTGAAAGGGCGTAAAGACAACTGAGCGGGCGTATTCAGGAACTGAGTGAGGAACCTTACAACCGCGCAGGCGCAATTCTACCCGAGCAAGCCCTTATTTTACAACTGCACGCCTGCAATCCTAACTGAGCCGTGATCCCGCGCGGTCAATTCTCCTTTGGGCCCTCCCCAGGGTTTGTGCTCCGTGTTAAGGGGGGCGTTTTTGTCACTTAGGGGCAGTAACCTTTCTGGTTGATCTGATTTGCCAAAATTTGCTGGTCAAATTCGGTGAGGCAGCGGGACTTTCATTTTTCAGAGCAGGGGTGGCTAAGAACATCTCTTGAGCTGCATGCGATTCTCTGCCTTTTATCATATTTTCTATATACAGTACTTTCACAACCATAAGGTGAAAGTCTTACATTTTCTTCAAAATGTACGGAGCGGCCCTAATGTGTTGCTGTGTGAGAGGACCTATGAGAGAACAGCATGAGACAGTAGGGAGAGAGGTGGGGATGTGAAAGAAGACCCCCCCTCGCCCCCCAGCGCTTGCTTTAATTTGCGCGCAGTGGGGCGTTTCTGTCACTTGGGGGGCGGTATTCAGGGGTGTGTTTGTCACTTGGGGGCAGTAACTGTTCTGGTTGATCTGATTGGCTGAAATTTGCTGGTCAAATCCGGCGAGGCAGCGGGGAGGGACTTTCTTTTAGAGGCTTTAGAAAAGAAACGGCGGCTGTAACGTGGATTAAAACGGTAACAAATGCAGTGATTTTCACATGAGAAAAACTTACAGCACAGAAAAACCTGCTGCACTTTCTTACCTTGGTCTTGGGTCTTTGGTTAATGTTTTAATCCATGTTACATCCGCCGTTTTTTTCTATGAAAGCCTCTAACACTAACAGGGGGGGCGAACAAGTTTGACACAAAGAGCTGAAATTTTTAACTGTGATAGTCAAAGACCCACACCATGCACTGACCTGCCAGACATACACACACACACACACACACACACAATTAAAGCCATATTATTTCCCAAAACACACTCCTCTCCTTACAATACAACAGCACTGGATTGAACTGCGCCGTTTCAGTAATGGAGTTTTTTTTTTGTTTTTTGTTTGACGTTAACAAATACCGGTAAAACATGCATGCTGGTGTGTGTTTTAAAAAGGCAGCGAGCGCAAAACTGAGTTGGTTGTGGTTTATTTTTTATTTTTTCAGTCATCAATCAGCATCCAAAAATCCATCAAAGTCCTCCTCTTCTGTATCTGGAATGAAGCTGGACTACATTTCTATCAAACACGCCAGCTTCCTTTTCCTCATCGTCAGAGTCCGTCTCGTTGCTGTGCTGCTTTAAAGAACAGTGCAAGCAGACGCGTCAGGCCAAGCTTTAGTCCTACAGTCCAAAAGTGTGGCGTAACTCGCCCGACGCTGCCTCCCAGTAAAAGGAGCAGAAGATGGACAGCTTTTCATTGCAGCCAGCTTGCTGCATGTCTGCATTCACAGCTTGAAGCGAACAATTCTGATGAAAAGGCAAAAAAAAAGATTTTTTTCTTTAGAAATGCATTTGTAGTTCACTCTTTGTGTTAATACAAAATTATTGAGATACTTGCTGACACATTTGAACATTTATCAGAAGAGTTGTTGAGGAGGCCGGAAGTCTGAATCTGTGAAGATCTTTCTAACTTAACCGAACCACAGCTGCTATATTCCTCCCATGTTCCTCCGCTTAGCTGATAGATTGCAGTTTAAACTGTGCTTCATAGTCGTGTCTCTTCGCATTTCCAGGGTTTCCAAAACGAAGTTATTCTGCATTATGCACATATCTGCACCTTTGTACTGGGGGCGAGGGGTCTTCTTTCCCGTCCTCTCCTCTCTCCCTACTGTCTCATGCTGTTCTCTCATAGGTCCTCTTTACCGAAGTCACACAATAACACATTAGAGCTGCTCTGTACATGTAGGAGACAATGTAAGACTTTCACCTTATGGTTGTGAAAGTACTGTATATAGAAAATATGATAAAAGGCAGAGAGTCGCATGCAGCCCAAGAGCCGCCTGTTAGCCACCCCTGCTCTGAAAAATGAAAGTCCCGCCCCGCTGCCTCGCCAAATTTGACCAGCAGATTTTGGCCAATCAGATCAACCAGAAAGGTTTCTGCTCCCAAGTGACGAACACATCCCTGAATACCGGCGCCCAAGTGACAAAAACGCCCCCTTAACACTGAGCGTAAATCCTGGTGAGGGCGCAAAGAGGTACTGACCATGCAGGATCCCCGCTCAGTTAGGATTGCAGGCGTGCAGTTGTAAAATACGGGGTCGCTCGGTTAGAAATGCGCCTGCGCGGTTGAGAGGTTCCTCACTCAGTTTCTGAATACGCCCGCTCAGTTTTCTTTACGCTCGTTCACTTTATGGCAGAGATGAAATGCCATAGTGGTCGCCCTCTGATTGGAAGATCGCAGGTTCAATTCCGCCATTGTCCGCCTACTTGCAAAGTGTCCTTGAGCAAGACACTGAGCTTCACATTGCTCCTGGTGGTTATGGGCTGGCACCAGTGTGAGTGGGACTGTTACTGTAAAGCGCTTCGTGATGTAAAGCGCTATAAATATATGTATACAAGTATGCGTCATTTACCATTAATACTATTTGTGTACTAATCATCTAAGAGCATTTTTTTATGATAATCATATGAAACACATAACCCATTTTGATTATGGTTTGAAAATTGGTAGAACTGCCTTTTTGTGGCAAACTCTACATATTTTTGTTATCGTGTTGTAGATCCTGCTTGTCCCAGCTTCTCCTCTTCGTGTTTTCACATCTTCTTGTTTCAAAACTCCTGTTGTTACTTGGGTAACTAGTTGGCAACATTATCTAGCTTTTAAGGCCATCTTTTTTCTGTTTAGTCTGCTGTACAAAGCTAAAAAAATGTGCAAGTATTATGTTTTGTATGCTACTGACAGACAAATGGAGCCTATTCCAGCTACTGTTGGGCAGAGGTGGGGTTCAACCTCAGTAGTTGCCAGACAATACAGAGCGGATTTGAACTTGCCTGCTATAACTCTCTCGATCTCGGTCATACACTTTCATGCACACACGGATTTACACAAGCTCGGTCAGGAGAGATGGGACTACAGGCCAGAGCTCTTCTCTAAAGGAGAGAAAGAAATACAACGTTGTGAATTTAACTGCTGTCTTGCAGCCATTCCCCCTCACCGAGGTCTCGTTTCTGTCTCACATGTCACATCAGCTTTTTATTAAATTACATCTCTGTTTGTATTTTTTTTCAAAGATAATGTTGTCATTTTTCCCCCCCATTTTTTTTTAAATGTTGTCATTTTTAATTTGTTCCAATTCATCTCTCAGATGCATGTTCAGAAATTTACTAGAGGGGAAAAGCTGCGGCCTGGATTCGACAATTTGAAAGGTTAAGAATCAGGCTAATCCAGCGGGGCATTGACTGCACACTGCTGGGATCCATCGAGGAAAGAGGACGATGGGCTCCACAGAGAGAATGAAAGGAGGAAGAGGGGGTGGAGAGACAGGTGAGAGCAGAGGTCAACCCATGATCTGCGTGAAGGGGCTTTACACGACTGCTGGGCTTTTAAACAGCGGGGGACAGGAAAACACGGAGGGGGAGGAAGTCACATTGCTGAGACGCCCTGTGACGGAAGAGGAGGGGAGGAGAGCGCAGACAGGACTGCTGCAGAGCAAATGGCGGGATGATGGAGGTGAAGGACAGGAGGCTCTTTCTAAAGTGCCAGCATCAGCATTCGTCAGCCCTCTTTGTGGTCCCTTCACAATGGCAGTATGCTGACATGTTGTATGTTTGGCCTTTGGGTTTGTGGATTTGCAGCTGGTTTTCCAGTCATGTGTCAGCGGACAGATTACCAGAGACTTTTGAGCTTAGTAGAAAACAAAATTGACTGTCGGTTCAGACCGATGGTCCTTGTCGAACATAAATAAAACTGCAAACGGATCTTCAGCTGTCCTCAATGGCTTTGTGAAATCAACACTTTGACTTGTTAATAACACCAGGCATTTGATGTGCATTCAAGAATGCGCTAAATGCAGGTTCTTCAATGCATGTTTAGCCCATGATGTTCACACTGGACAGGCAGGGAGGGCCTTTTTCCTATTTCTCCTAAATTTCTTGGTGCAAAAAGTCAAAGCGGTGCAAATCTCATGAATCTTGCACCAGACTTTTTATTTCACAGCTCTATTGCAATATATGAAAGACTTGGTGTCATCATTCCAGCTGGGCATGAACTACAATTATTCATTCTCCTCCATGATCAATTTTCAACTGGTTGGCACTTCCGTGAAGTAAAAGGGGAGCTATCCATACTTCCTTACCAAATCGGAGTACCTGATTTGTCAAAGTTGGACCTGGCTTAAATCCACCATGCATTCAATGGTCACGCGTTTAGTACATAGAGCCTGAAAATGGTCGTAAAAACATGTATAGCTACATGTTGATGGGAGAGTTTTGAACGCAGGACCATGAAATACACATTTACGAGCATTTACACAGACTTTTCATTGGAACTGGCTGCTTGAACGCGCTTTGTGAAAGACAATGTGAATGTAGAGTAGCATGAGAATTATTTCTGTTATCGTTTGATAAATACCTTAATTAGCTGAATACAAGGGCTGCACGATTTTTTGGGGACAGTTTGTCCCTCTGTCCCACTCAGGGACAATGCATGAATCGCACTGTACCAAGCAGAGGCATGGAGAACTGAATGATAAATAAAATAATCAAGAATAGAAGAGAGAAAGAGAGGAGAAGTAGATGAGAGTAGAGGATAGAACCCCAGTGCACCATACTTTCCCCAGCTTCTGGTAAGGGTTAAGCTTTGGGTTTAGGTCAGGTCTAGGGTGGATAGAGGGGAGTCTTGTGACTAGTCTGTGGGTACGGTCGTGGATAGATTGTAGTGCAGGCGGGACTTGGAGGTCCCTTGAAAATATTCGTGTGGTTGCAATTGGATCAGATCATCCCTTGAAAGTGTGTGTGGTGCAAGAGTCAGGTCGGGTTAGCTCGAAGATGGGTTAAGATGGAGGCAGGATCTGGAGCAGCCTACTAGCAACAAATTGTTATTGTTATTAAACATTTTAATCACAAGTTAAATATTCTTTGATTACTAGCTAGTCTGGCAATAAGCCTGTCTAAAGAGGAATGTTTTAAGCCTAACTTTGAATGTAATTTCAGTATCTTTAAAGTAGTTTGTTGGTGCACTTTGGCAACAAAATATAGTTTTTTAAATATATGCAGAACTTTGAAGGGTGAGGTGACTCTGTGTGGTTTCACAGTAAAACAAAAAGCAGAAGCTTGTTTAAAAAAATATGAACTAAAGGAACTGTATCATAGAAATCCTTCTGGGCTCCAGATTTGCCCTCTTACTGACTTCTTTGTTCGACTGGAAGCTGTGCTTTCAATTGCTGGTTCACACCATGTATGTTTACACTCTGCCAGCAATGATCAACAATCACAGCTCTTTTTTTTTTTTTAATTATTGGCCCCTTGCTGTTTCATTTTTTTCTTTTTGTCTTGAAAACTGACTGGGGAAGAGGGGCAGACGGTCTAGACGCTAAGAGGGATGAGAGGGGAATCGATTGACGCATACAAGAGCAATTTCACGTCTCAGTCCCCAGGCTCAAAAACAGAGCCTCAGCAGTCATTCAGCGGCTGCACACAAAGGTTTGTGTTTGTGCAGATGTAAAGTGCTATTTAGTCTGTGGGAGATTAAAAGAACTTAAAGCATTGTTCACTGTCAGCGTCCCTTTTTTCTTGCTTCTTTTTTTTTTTCTTACTCCTTTGAGTTTCCCTTCTGTACTCTTTCTTCTCCTTTCCTACCTTTGCCCTTGAGGCACGCCTCCAAAAGTGTCAGCGTTTCTTCTGTCCTCCTATAGAATCACTTTTCACCATTGCCTTCATGCTGTCTATACAGTCAGCAGTTTAGTTATGTTTTCTGTACTTCAAGTTTTTTGTTTGTTGTTGTCCTTTATGGCATTTGTAATGCTTTAAAAACACAAATGAACAATGTGCAACATCCTTCCTGTAGATGTAGTTTGTCTCACATCCTGTACTATAAACCAATAGGTGGTAGCTTGCAGGGGGTGTTTAACCTATTGACTGCATATGACAACTGGACTGAGTGAGTGTGATGTCGCCCATAGAAAATGGCTTACTTCCAGCTCCAATCAAATGAAGTCAATTCAGTCGCCATTTATTTGCGATACGGACACCGCCATTTTGGAGCCAGATGATGTCAGTAAGCAGCTTCTTGGAGTACTTTTTTATCTGGAAGACGAGAGGTGAAGGGGTCACTACGTCTAGTTCTCAGTCAATAGTTTAATCTTGCAGCCTACGCACTGGCTGCTGTTTTTTTACTTTTGTTTTGACCCGAAGAAAAAAACAAATCCCCAATGTTTACCAATTTTTAGAAAGTATACTTTGCTTTATTTTGAGTTGGCATATACACTAAATTACCAAAAGTATTCGCTCACCTGGCTTTACTCACATATGAACTAAAGTGCCATCCCATTCCTGACCCATAGAGTTCAATATGACGTCGGTCCACATTTTGCAGTTATTACAGCTTCAAGTCTTCTGGGAAGGCTGTCCACATGGTAGCAAACACATCATACGTGTTTGCAACTTACATTATCTTTACAAATATTTCCAATATTAAAGTATCTCCATCCCTCCCTCAACCAAAAAACCCGTAGCACCTGAATGGGTCAATCGCTATATGACTGCATGTGACTAAGGCTATAATGGGGACTGATTTATTAACCACAGCATGTCAGACATCTCTATGATTAGTGGCGATATCTTTCCTTTCTTGTAATCACTGATGGGCTTTTACTGGTTGACCTCTTACATCACCCGGATCAGCAATTGGCAAGCCATTTAGCTGGTGGCAAACCGGCATTCAATCACGCAGGACAGCTTTATGGCTGTACTTTTTTTCTTGTAGCTATTCTCTTTTGCATGGATCACTTATAATTTATTCTATCATTGCTGAACTTTTCAAGGTTTTAGTCAGACTAAAACAAAAAAAAGTTTTGATGGTAGGTAAACATTATCTGCTACCTAGTCAGTGTGTTGAAAGAGCGTAATCTATGGTACTTCAGGTGAGGTGTCTGCATGTCTAAGAAAGAAAAAAAAATCCTGTTTGCGCTCCTTAAAAAATCCTGACAAATGTATAATCCAGCACATATATAATTGAAGGTGAGGCAGGAAAAAGCTTTTTGGGGAAACTCGCCTAAATCACACAGGAAGCGGCATTTGGATGGCGCGATTAAAACCACCTGAGAGTTTCAAATAGGAATGCAGTTTTGGATGTGAGTGTAAGTCAAGCAAAGAAGGTATTTTAATTTGGGGAAGACATCTGGGACGAGATGTGAGGATGCTTGCATGAAACAGGAAGAGCTTTACCCGTCTGTGGAGATTTGGAGGAGCAGCTGATGGATTAAAACGTTGTTTGCTTTTTAGAAACTGGGAGGGAATGGTGAAGGGAGAGGACAGAGAGCAGAGCTGCCAGGTAGAGAACAAGACAAAGTGCTGGAAACAGCAACGATTCTTTGAAGAAAAAAGGAAAGAAGGGTAGCAGAATGGGTTCCTGCTATAATGAGGATGTCCTATCAAAGCACGCGTCTTTTTGAATAATCGTCTGGAGAGACGGGCTTGGAGAAAGATAAGGAGGCATGATGGGGCAGCAGACAAATGGGACTCATGACAAACTGAAAAGAGCAGCTTAGAGCAGGGGAGCACTTTTTTGTTTTTTAAAGTCATTGTCTTTCAAAGCTGAGAAATGTTGCCTCACCCCTCATGTCTGTATGCACAGCACTGTCTGGAAATGGAAAGGGCTCCGCTCACATCTGCAATTCTAAGAACTGTTTTCAAGACCGAGAAACTTAAAGAAGACCTCCAAGTGTCAGATTCTTTTCTTTGAGGACAATTCAACAAAAAAAAAAGAAACAAGTTACCAGTGAAACTGCCTTTCGTTCATGAGCTGCCCTCGCTCTAGGAAGAAAAGGTAAATGCACCTGAAACACCTCTGATCATAGTCTGAGCTGTTAGCTCCCACCGTCTACATTAACGCATTTTTTCTTTAATGATTAGTGACTCCTACTAGATCCAACAGGAAACCTGTTTATGGTTTACGGTTATGGAACTCCAGATGAGTCAAAATTTATTAAAGAAATAAAGAAAAACGACATGTATTTAAATTTGTATTAGCTAGGGGTGTAACGATGCGCTAAAATCTCAATTCAGTTCGATTCAGAATTTCATAGGGCTCAGTTTGGTACATTTCCGTTCGGTACTGCTGTTTAACAAATCTGCCTGATATGAACTGCTATTTTATGCACTATTATTTTACTGTTATTTATTGTGTGTGTTTATGTGTGTTTTGCTGCCAGACACCTGAATTTCTCCCTTGAGAGATGAATAAAGTTTCTATCTATCTATTTTCGGTATTTCTTCTGTACAAAAACTAAGACAGAAAAAAATTACTTACAAAATGCATGTATTGGTTTTACATGACAATAAATAAAGTTGACCTATGTGGCTGATCTGCTTAATAAAATAAGAAAAACTATAAGCTGCCAGGAACCAAAAACTTTGAATAATTAACACTGGCCTGAAAAAAAACATTTCAACTTGCACATTTTCTTTCTTGCAGACCCGATATTTACAGTCGGGTGATGCCGTTTAAAGTTCGTTAACAGATTAGATGTGATACCTCTGGAATACGCAATCTTTGCGTGACAATGTCAACACACAGCATTCAACTTATCCACTTGTCTTTTCCCTTCATGGATGCTGACAACAAAGCCGAAGTTTTCCCACACAGGAGAGTGTAAGGAGATGGGGGGGTGGGGGGTGGGGTCCTCTTCTCTGGCCTCGCGTCTGCATTAGCCACATGTTGACATGCTTACTATCCGTCACCTAATAGCGTCTCGGAGGAAACTCACAGCCAACATTAGTTAATACTGTGGCGACCTGGGGGTTAGCCCCGCCTATAGCCACTAAGACTCATGGGAAGTGTGAAATCTTGTGTGTTGAATCGTTCACCATCAAAAATAAATGAATAAAATAAAATCCTTCGCCATCCCTGAGAGAGCTATGAAGAGAAGTGAGGTTCATGTTGTTACGCTGTTAGTGTGTGTTCTTAATAAATGGATTTTAATGCTGGAAAGGTAATTGAGTAATCTATTACTCTGTCTACTCTCTCTCGGAGACTGTTTGAGGGTATGTGGAGTATGGGGCAAGGACAGTCAGTGCAGCTAGTTCATTAGCAGCTCGGTTCTTGTTTTCCCCACGAGTGACAAAGCAGCTGGGTCATTACAATGCATATGCAGCAAAAAAAAGAAAAAACGTACCGAAACGGTACAGAAGTGAACCGAACCGAAACTGCCGTACCGATACGGTTTGGTTCAACTAGGTGTATCATTACACCCCTAGTATTAGCACTATGACGCTAAGTGGGAAGTACCTGCTCTTTATTTTTTCTATTTAAGTGATGGGTATAAAATAAAAATATAAAACTATTAAACATGTTTTTAAATGTATCAATCAAAACACTTTGTAACTACAAAGATATATAGATATGCATAGAAAACAGCCATTGCTAAAACAGAAAAATGAGTAAAAGTAAGAAAACTTTGAAAAAGAAATTACTTTGGCTAAAAGCCTTCTAAAATTTGGTATCAATAATCAAATTTCTGAAGCAGAAAATAAAACATTTCCCAATAGAGAAATTTAAAAAATTGGTAAAGTAAGTATCCGTTAACTTGCAAATTTCTCATTGTTTTCTGAATTATGATCTTTATGGAGTGCCGTATTTTCTAAATTTGCCATTGTGTTGCCTTTGTCTTGTTCACTATTAACATATTTTCTCATGGAAACGTTGAAACAGAAAGAACTTTCAGGAAAAACAAGACAAAGTGGCACAGATGACTAACCAGTGGTTAGTACAGGTGCCACCATGGCAACCAGCAGAGCATGACTGCAGACATATCCAGCTGAGTTGGACTAGACCTTGGTCAATCTCGCTGCGTGGCTGGAGTTTTCTCGCTGCCTGCGGGTATTAGGCCAAAAAGAACAGCTTGTTCCAGTAGAAAAAGGCTGTCAAGCAGGAGCTACGTCATCGTCTGGCACCTGAAGGAAAGATTCTCACTCTTCCAGTTTGTTTGCACCTAGAGCACGAACACTGGTTGTGAAACATCTGACTTTTATGAGCCTTCACTTCTTATCATGTTGCTTTACTGTCAATGCATGACTAAAATCATTGTTTTGTAACTCTTTATTTTCCATATTTCTCCATGATTGTTTTATACTTCCTTTGGAAATGATTAATAATCTGTGACGTAGGCCGGAACAAATAAAAACAAGCTGGCCATTATAGATACATAACACCTAAATAGTGTAGGTTAATAATAAGCAAAGTTCTTCTGGGTCAAGGTCCTCCTGCTACACATTTGCTGCAGTGGAAATGTTTGTTACAACCCTCAAAAGTCTGAAGTGCGAGAGCCAAGCAGTCATAAATGACAGCAGAGGCAACTCTAGGATATTATTTTGAAAAAGGGCAAGTTTTTGGTATAGTTTGAGTCATTTTTTATGTGATTCTGCCTTAATATTGTATTTTAAATGTAGTTTTTTTATTGTTCGAAGTGAGGCTTTTCTGTGCATTTCAAGGTCAGGATAGTTTTACTTTGGAATCTCAAAATGTCTTATAAATGAACCTGCATTACAGGAAATAAGGATAGGCCTGATGAAGTACAGTTAAAAGCTGAAAAAAACTCCAAAATGTGAGACGTCCGCGCAGGCAGAGACTCTGACACTACAAGTCCTTGCCTCAGGCTTTGTTTGTCAGCCACCGTTGTCCAACTGCATTACGTGTGCTTGTCCACTTAGGAAAGGAAAACATAAATAGAGACACGTCAGATGTGGAGAAGAGTCAGACGTTCGAGATATGCGGCGAGCTGATTGGAGAAAGCAATGTTGCTTTTGCTGACGGAGTCGATGCAGAAAAATCCCACTTTAATGTATTTCTGATTAAAGAAAAGACAATGAACACTCAACTCACTTTTATACGGCAGTAGGGAACACAGACTACTTGAGATCATCATTCATTTGCTCAACTCCTAAAAAATCAGCTTTTTAATTTAAATTAAATATCAAATAAATTTAGAAAACGCACTGATTCTAATGGGATTTCTTCTGATTTTGTGTTACTGGATTGTTTGGTTTAGATCCCAACATTCTTCAGATTTTATGGACAAGCTAAAATCCTGTGAGCTGCTGCATTCTGCTGCCACGCTTTGAAGAAACTACAGTCTTACTAATAGCCCACCTTCTTCTCCTTAACTCATTCACACAGTCAGGACTCCGCTCTGAATGGAGGGCCTGCCCTTATTGCACAGACCACATATAAACCTGCTCTAATATATCCCCACAGGAAGACTTCCCACTCTGTAATTTGTTGACTGCTGCTGAGGGTCTAAAGAGCAGCAGTGGTCCTTAATGCACTTGCAAAGACTTGCGCGCGTCGACGCGCACACCGATCCACACACTGTTGCCTCGAGAAAGTGCTTGAGAGCTGCACTCAGGATGGAATAATTATAGATAGCATTGAATTTCCTGCTTCCCTCTGTCTGCAAACAGTCCTTAGCCAAGCGGGCGTTTGCCTGCTCCACATGTTTACAGCAGACTGGCAGCAGCAGGGTCACTTTATTGTTCCACGTCTGAGTGTTTGCAGTGGAAGCTGGAAAATCCACACCAGCACGAGTAACGTGCTTTTTATTTCAATTCTAGGTTCATACAGCAAACACTGATGTTTTTCCTTATATCTGCATTCATGTGACAGAATGAATGCACTTCTCTGATCTGCTCTGAAACTTCATTACCGGCTTCCACCAATGAGATTCAAGGAAGAATCGCCCTCAGGGAGAGGGGGGAGGACATGACAATGAATATTAGGGAATATTTTTAGAGTGAAGTGAGGAAAAAGGAGGAGAAACTGAAAGAGAACAAGCGTTACCATCATAAGGTCACAAGAGCAGATTCTTGTTTTATAGAGTTTTTGCCTTTTCAAAATAAAACTGTAACATAATCTCCTAATTGGCCTCCAGACAAACTTGAGTTTCTAAGATATGTGTAAAAGAAGAAAAACAATAGACAGATAGTTGACCTCAAAATTCTCTTGTTATTGTGGCCTTGTGCGTCTGTCTAGTGTATGCTGCACAAACATGGAGAGGAGTGACGGAGTGAAAGCAGACAGTGAGTGAAGGGATGCTGACACTGCAGCAGGAAGGAGGAAGACAGCGGTAGGCTGTGCTACGACAGGGGTGTTGATGGGGTGGGGGGTGGATCAAGCTAACCAGTAGGTGTTATTGGGTTAAGCCACCCACGAGTCGTGCCCCGTCTCCATGGTGACACCATGGTAACAACCAGGTGTTTCTATTAGGAAGGCTGTCTTTATGTAAAACAGCTCCTTCTGGGTGTATTCAGACAAGCTAATGGGTAAAGATGCAGACGCTGGCATTCCGGAAACTTCTGCTCTCGGTTTGGTTGAACATGTTCTTCAGAAACATGAAGAAATAGCCTCTTGCTTGTCTCATTTTCATAGTAGTGCTCACCTTGTTTGTGCGTCTTTACCAGGGATGCAACTATTGACTTTCTCCACAGTTCAGTTTAAATCTCAATTTCTGGGTCACAATTTTGAATCCGCTTAATATGATTTATGCTTTCCAAAACAACAACCAAAAATCTTTTTATTTGCCAAAAACGCTGGTAACAATGATGAAAGAACCCTTCAGTTGGCTTTTCTAAGCCTGGTGTAAGGTAATAAAACATTAAATACTGAATCCTTCTTAAATTTAGCACATATTGTGTCTGACACTTTCAGTTTATACAAACGTCGGGGTGCAACTACTGTATTTTTCGTAAAAAAAAAAAAAAATTATTATTTTTATCTTCAGAAGACAGTCAACTCTTAAATGATCGTCACAAAATGCTCATGTCAAAAGATTTGAACTTCGTGAAGTCGATGTCATATTCGCTAATAAAAAAGTAGTGATTGTGGCGCTACAGAGTCCCACACTGTATAGCTTTTTAGTAGTTAGGGAGTAGGTTGGGAATTCGGACATAGCCTGGAACTTGTTTGTAAAACGCTACACGTTAGCTATGTTAGAAGCGTTAGCGTATTAACAATACCTGTAACCCACAACCTTGTTGACAAGATGTAAAAAACAGACTAATAACACTAAAACAAATGTCACTGTGACATTGTTATGTATTACTTGTTAGTAACATAAAACACAGTCCGACACAGTTACATGTTAACCATATCAGCGTATTACAGTAAAACCCAACCTTCTTTGCAACTCAAAGAAAATGCTTTGACATCAGTTAACACAACTATAATTAATCTATACTCATAAGGCACTTTGGATTAAATAGGCTGTAATTTTTGAAAGAAACGGAGGCTTTTAAGTGTGGAAAATTTGATGTTCGCTTTCCCCAGGATTCGGTTCAATGGTGTAACCCAGTGATCCGCAACCTTTTTAACGCCGCAGACCGGTGTGACGTCATACAAAGTTTTCACGGACCGGTCTTTAAGATGTCGCGAACGATTATTATAGCAATGCTACGATGAAGGAGGAACAGAGACATGACAAAACCAACTCTGAACTTTTATTTTGTAAGGCATGTCACAGTAATGTTATCATCCTCTCCCCTTCCCACACTCATGGTGCAAAAAAGAAGTACTGTCTATTAAATGTAGCGTTCTTTTTTTTGGAAGTCGAAGGCTCCTCTTCTGTCTCGTGGCTTCTAAAGACGTTTGTTTTATACTCATTTTGCTAGCTCCTGGTTTTAATTTAGCGGTAATCTATCACGTGACCGAGAAGAGCGCCTTGGCCTGCCTCAAGAGTGACATAGACGGATGGATCAGAGAATAGGGCAATTTTTCAAAATAAAACATCTTTCAGTTTCCGAAATAAATAAAACTGAAGTAATGTAAGTTATTACACCGGTACCGGTCCGCGGCCGGGGTTGAGGAACGCTGGTGTAACGTACGGTTCGGTTTTAAACCGAGAATAGTGGCGTCCCTAATAGTTAGCTGTCCGTCGACCTGCAGGTTTATCCTGGACAGCTTTCAGTTCCAGGTGGACTGTGTTAAATGCAAAGCTTTAATCATACATGCGGTGAAAAAATAGCTTAAAAAAAAAGTAGCAACAGACGGCCGTCTTTAAGGATGGGGTTGGCGCTTTCATTAAAACCGCAGATTTACTTCCAACAGCTGTTGAAGCTTCTGAGTCTGTAAGCTGTCATAGATCAGTTCAGCAAATTATTTCCCTTTAACACAAGTGTGACCTTGTGTTAACACACTAAATTATGTGAGAATTTCCCAAATTGTTAAGGATAACTTCTGTTAAATTACCTTTTTGCAATTGTTTCCCTTTTTTTTTTTTAACACATAAGGCTTTGAAATACTAAAGTTTACAGAAAAATATTTAGGCAGAATGTGTTATGAAATGAGGGGAAACATAGACTTGTGTGCACAGTTGACTTTGCAGGGTGACCAGTTACCTCAACTTGGCAGACTTTCCAATGTTTATATTTACTGTTTGTGTCAGTGCTTAGACCAAAAGCTAGTATTTTTAGACTTAAATGCGTGTATACCTTGAGCATGCCCGCGTGTGTGTATTACTCGTACGTGCTTAAATCTATAAGCTG
Organism: Oryzias latipes; assembly: GCF_053564925.1. Classification (NCBI taxonomy): domain Eukaryota; kingdom Metazoa; phylum Chordata; class Actinopteri; order Beloniformes; family Adrianichthyidae; genus Oryzias; species Oryzias latipes. The sequence continues at coordinate 10,481,871 of NC_136250.1, read as the reverse complement.
ATTTGGCAACGTGTTTACAGAGATCTCTGTTTCAATCCGTCGGTGTTAGCCCTGTTACATCACTCCAGCCGGCTCTGTGCACGAGTGTTTGCATATGATTTCTGCTCGCACACGCGCGTGCACGCTGCACCGCACTGCAGTTTCGCCTCTGGTGGGGCAAGAGAGCGTGGAGTCGAGGGCTGACAGACGTTCGGCGCAAGGAACCACGCTTGCAACAGTGACACACATGGTGGTGCCATGAGCGCTCCGCAGGCCAGACACTCTAACGCAGTGAGCAAACACACACTTCCCACTGCTGCGCTGACTCTTTGAAGGCATATTGTGACACTGTTATACACAAATCACACGCCTCTTTCATGAGTCTGAAGCGTGAACTACCATACGTCACTGTCTGAAGACCACTGGTCTGCTGAACCTGACTTGGCGACTGGTAATAGTAAAAACTACCATGACTTCCTCTCACTATGTTCTCACGTGCCACAAAAATCCTTTATCACTGAGATACATGTTACTGTGGCAACAGCTCCATCAGCTTCTCGTCTGCTTTTCCACCCTTTACCACCCTCAGCAGTAAATTCAACCTCCCCCCATTTTAAAACTTAAAGGCCTGTTCACACCGGGACGAATTTCGCCGGCGATTTTCGCCGACGTTTAACGCCTCGTGACTAAACAAAGGGCACCAATGAGACTGTGCACACCGACGCGAAAAAACGCCACGCGTTAAAGCGTCAAAAAAAAAAAACGCCTCGGGTTCGTTTTTTTTTTTCGACGCGTCGCGTCGAAATCTACTCGACCAATGAGAATGGCGCTTTTGCTCACGTGTCTGGACCTTCTGAAGTTACAGTAAAACACAACTTGGGGGCGCTCAAACACAAAACTGCCTTGCTGAGCACACATACCAGCGAAGAAGATAGACGCCAAGTAGCGTCTACACAGCCGCGAAGCAATAATGACGGACATTCTAAAATATCCCCGAACCAAGCACCAGTTGGAGCTACTGGTGCTTGAAATATTCATGTTTTCTTTGTTTGATTCTGACAAGCGTGTAAATACTTGCTCTCTTCTTCTGAGTGAAAAGCGACTTTAAGAAGCGTAAAGTTGCGCAGCGCCACCTTGTGTACAGGAGTATTTCTGTTTTACATTAAGCGCCATCTAATGTCAGGGAATGAAATTGCATGTTCACTCCACTCATCGTCAGCGAAAATCGCCTGGGTGTGAACACAAAAAATGTGGCGAAAAACGCTGGCGAATAACGCCTGGCGAATATTCGTCCCGGTGTGTACGGGCCTTAAGGTTGTAGGATTTTACCATAAATCTGCAAGAAACACATTTGAAGAATGTGTCACCAGCATGTTGTTGCTGGTTCTGATGGAAAACGGACCTTTCATGAAAAAAAAGTAGTTGTTTTAGTTTGAAAGAATTTAAGAAGAAAAAGTCAGCCTTTATCATCATCATCATCATATCTGAACTTGGTTAGTTAAAGCTTGTTCCCGTCATCCTGCTAAAAACGTTGTGCTGTGCCTCTCATGGATTTGTTTGCTGTGTTCCCAACCGTTCTCTTTTTTATTTTTTTTCATGTTTTAACACAAACAAAAAAGGATAATTCTCTTCATTTGTTCTTTTTTTGTGTTTTGCAGATAAACCTGCGGCTTATTTTAGTCAGTGGAAAGACAAAAGAGTTTGTCTTCTCTCCCAACGACTCGGCAGCGGACATCGCCAAGCATGTTTATGACAACTGGCCAATGGGTAAGCAGCTTTTCATGGTTGCGCATGTTGAAGAAAATACTAATCTTAGCCTCTAAAAGGTGTATGCGTAGTAAGGCAGGGTTTGAAAAAAATTAGTTCATCATTAGCATGAATAAAACTGATGGGGATTCATAAAAACAAATAAATTGACTTTCTTTTGAGTAATTTTTGTGATTTTACTGTTTAATTTCAAATATCTGCGTATAAAAAAAATCCTGTTTGTTTATTTTATATCATAAGTTATGAGAAACTGTTTGTTTATTACCAAATCAAATTGATTTTGAATGGAAAATTAAAAAAAAGACATAAAAAAGTTATCCAAATGTGATTTTACGAATGAAAATCAAATTGATTTAGTATTTGGCAATCCAGTCCAGCCAAACAAGTGTAATTAGTGTAAATGAGTATTAAAAAACTATGAAATAATGAGATGTAGCAGTATAATGAGTAGTATAAATTAGAATTAATGGGTATAAATGAATTTTGATTAGAATAAGAGTGAAATTCATTTATTTAATTGTTAATTTGAATGTACTGCAGTGCACATTTTATGGATTTGAAAGGTTTTTGAAGTTTTTGCAAAGCCACATACAGTGGGGCAAAAAGGTATTCAGTCAGCCACCAATTGTACAAGTTTTCCCACTTAAAATGATGAAAGAGGCCTGTAATTTTTATCATAGGTAAGCCTCAACAATGAGAGACAAAAAGAGAAAAGAAATCCAGCAATGTCTACATTTTTAAAGAATGTATTTGTAAATGATTGTGGAAAATAAATATTTGCTCAATAGCAACAGTTTAACTAAGTACTTTGTTATGGGTTACAGGTCTGTGAGAGCCAGAAATCTTGCTTGTTTGTAGGTTACAAAATACTTATTTTCCAACATAATGTACAAATAAATTCTTTAAAAATCAGACGATGTGATTTTTTTTTTGTTTGTTTTTCCTCTCATTTTTGTCTCTAATAGTTGAGGTATACCTATGAGGAAAATAACAGGTCTTTCTCATCTTTTTAAGAGGAAGTACTTGCACAATTGGTGGCTGACTAAATACTTTTTTGCCCCACAGTATGTGCTGAAGATGCATGTTTGCATGTTTGTATGCAATCATCTCTGTCATGTATTTTATACTTATGCTGTGCATCCCTTCCAAGCTTTTAGGTGAGGTTTTTGCTCATACAAACATGATATGCATTACTGCGTCTGTTTTTAATTGTGTAACATGTGAATAGAAGTTTGGATCTTTGTTGTTTTGTATCCGAGGTGAACTCCTTTCAGCCTCATTATCACAACACGCAGGAATGTGAAATCTGTAATCCACCCACTCCCTGACTGATACTACAGCAGAGGCTCATCTAGTCTTTGACTCTGAACTAGCAGAGTTTTAAAGAAACTTCAAATGTAAGGAAAAGCTGAAGGTCACAGAAAAGGATTGAGATTCTCCTCGATAACAGGAGCTTTCTTTAAAAAAAAAAATTATGTTTAGCTTAGTGAGTTTTTTGGGAGCTTTTTGTGTTCCTCCCAGACAACAGATCTGAACCCCATGAGACCCGGAGCCGAAACTCCGTCAGCAACAACACCCTCAACGGAGCTGGAAACAAACATCTGGTGGCCAGACTGCTATGCACCTCCCTCCACTGTTTTCTCTCTAACCTTTATTTTCATCTTCAGCTCTTCCTGAGCCACACCTCATGTTCCTCCTTCGCCAAGGCCTGCAGGGCCTTTTACTGAAGTCTAAATACGCATTTAGGACATAAAAAAAGAAGTTTATAAGCTTCTGGGAAGACATTTTGACTATCATTACTTCTTCTGCTGTCACATTTTTTACATTCTTTTCCCCAAAAGCTCTTAAAAAAGCAACACTTACATTTTTAAAATAAATTTCATTTGAGACTTCCTTAAGTTTATAGAAAATAGATAATTAATTGGATCATTTTTTGGGGGGAAATAGACTTTAAACTTTCTCTTTATCTGTCCATGACATCTCTTTTCAGACTGGGAGATGGAGCAGGTCAGCAGTCCCAACATCCTGAGGCTGATCTACCAGGGACGTTTTCTACACGGCAATGTAACACTAGGAGGTGAGAAAATACAGTGGAAAAAGGCCTGTGTGCTCATAGACGCACGCACACATCGCAGCAGCGTGGCGCTGGAAACTTCTTTGCTGTCCTCATCTTTTTTCCTGAGCCGCAGAACAGAGGTACCTCAGTACTCCGGACAAGCCTGCTTTGACACGGGCAGGGAGGAGAGAGGAAATTCAGAAAAAGAGGAGAAAGGAAGAAAGAGGCTGGTCAGGAAAATTGAGGGAAAGACTGGCTTTGGAGTTAGACCACAGGAAAGACAAAAAAGAGACAGAAGGGAAGGGGGGGGGGTTGGCACACAGCTGACAAGTAAAAGTCTTGTTACATTTTATAAAGGCATTTCTTTTTTAAATAATCATCCCATTAGCGCCATCCCTTTGATAATTACTCTGTTTTTGGTGTAATGTGTCTGCAGAGTTGCATCAAAGCTTCATATAGTCAAGCAGCAGTAAAAATACAACAAATGGTGGTTATTACATTTTATACTGTCTTTTAATAAATGCCTTTTTGAATCTGCAATAAAAACTGTATTTCAATATTTACTAATACTTTTTAAACGTTTCCTATTTTTTTAAAATGGTTCAGAACAAACAAAAGGCCAAATTGCCTTAATAAGTGTCTTACACTTTTTCTTTAAGCTCAGCTACGTCCAACCTGTTCTGATCTCTGGAAATCTCTAAGAAATCCAAGGATCCTCCTCATGAATGACACTACATGGTTGGAACTGCTGAAGCAGACTAAAGCTGACCTTCTCTGCATTTTTTTTTGTTTTTTTGTTTTTGTTCTTGTTTCTCCAATACTAGCTCTCAAGCTGCCCCTCGGGAAGACCACAGTGATGCATTTAGTTGCCAGAGAGACTTTGCCTGAGCCAAATTCCCAAGGTAACCAGCTCTCGCTCTCCCTCCTGCTTCCTTTCAGAGGGCTTTTCTCATGCTGAAAAAGTTTAAATGTTCTGCTCCCAGCCATTATCTGTTTTCTACACATGGCTCCGGTTTAAGGAAGAGCCACTAGTTTGGATAATTGACTCCTTTAAGTGTATCCCCTAGGAGCAGTGGATTATGCAAAAGTATGGCCACGTACCAAAATATAGATGATTTTCTTTTCAGTGGTTGTTGTAATGCTTTTTCCACTGTAGCTTAGGCTTTAAAAATCACTGTATAGAAATCTGAGCTTATTTAGGCAAACATAAAGTGTATCTTTCACTATAAAAGCTTCTAATTAAAGATAAACAAAATGATCAAAGGTTAGTTTATTTGACTTGCATCTCTACGGTGGCCCTGAAGTGCAAATAAATCAATTAAAGACCACGAGGACAACTAAAAAAGCAAAGCCGTTAATAAAAATAACATTACATTTTAGGAATCAAAACATAATTCCAAAATATTAGACACAATACCAAAAAATTAAACAAAAAAAAGAAAGAAAATGTTTTAGGAAAGCAAAAGGAATATCAGAAATCAATATGAAAAGTTAAAAAATGAAACAAAGTAAGAATCTGGAAAAGGTAAGCCTCTTTGGACATCGCTGATTGGATGACAACGTTGATTCACCTTTTTAATCATCTGACAGACAATATTTCTTTAGACTTCTGGCAACAGTCACTCCAAAAGTTTGGTGATTGCTCCATCAAGTCTTAACCACAGTTCAGATCAAAGATCCTCTGCTTTCCTTTTTCTACAAAGATCAAACGTCCTCATCCAATCAGCGATGTCCAATGAGGCTTACCTTTTCCAGATTCTTACTTTGTTTCATTTTTTGACATTTCCGTATTCATTTCTGAAAATTACTTTTGTTTACTGAAATGTACACTTTTGGCTTCTGGAATTTTGTTTTGATTTTTAAAATGTAATGTTTTTTTATTTTATTATTATCATCTTTTTTGCTTTTTGACCTTTTTGTTGTGATCTTTCATGTGTTTTTGCATTGAGTGATTTGTTGATGTGATTTGGACTTCAGGGCAACCGTACATCTCTGTCAAAGCATTTCTTCCCAGTGTTTTATTTATGATGAAATGTTCATTAAAGCCTGGATTTTACAGTTAGATGAGATTCTTTTGTCGGATGGGTCCTCTGTCCTCTTCTGACAGAGGGTTCCAATGAAACAGATGTTGGGACGGTTCGGTGAGATCAGCTTTAGATAGATTTCTTCCTGCTTTTAAAATGACCAAAAAAAAATTAAAAAAGAATTGTTGTCATTCTTTCACTGAGGTTTACCATCTATTGGTGGACAATCACATGTAATTAAAGCTGACAAACAGTTTTGCTTCTAATGCATGCTTTGTCATCTGCTTGTACAGCATCAAAGCAATCATATTGTAATTTTAAGATCAGCATAGTGAATTTTTATCCAATTTCAGCACTTTTCATTATCTTTCTAAGTTGTAAAATGCATCAAAGGATGGCCCAAACCATGATACTCCAAACCATGATACTATCACCAAAAATGTTCCAAAAAAAAAAAAGAAGAGGACATTGTGTCTCTTATTTTAAACTGTAAAGTTTTTTTGTCCTTCTGGTGGGCCCTTTACTCACCTTGGTATTCTTTAGTGTGCTGCTGACGATCTTAAACAGATCTTACAGAGTCAGCTTGCAGATATTTGCCGTGTGCAGGATCAGGTAGCATTGTGTTTTGGAGCGACCTCATTTTACCGAGCAGGCAGGCAGGAAAGCTGCAGTTTTCTATTGCAGACTCTACTTAACAAGCAAAAATGTTTTAAATCCAAAGTCTGATCATGTTCTGCATGACTTTGGCTGTCGGATCATTGTTTTATCTGCACTGTTTTTGTGTCCAGGTCAAAGGAATAGGGAGAAGACGGGGGAGAGTAACTGCTGTGTCATCCTGTAATCTGCACACCTGCACTGCCAGCCGGCCCCCTGGCCCTCTCATTTGTTCACGCCGTTAATGTCCAGGAGCCGATCAGCCTGTCCCTTCTCCTAGAGCCTGTAGACGATGCCGATACGTGTACGGATGAACCCTCCACCACCCAACTGCACTCAGCCGATTTAAGAGCCTGGGAGCAGGAAATTGATTAACAATAGGGCAGATTCTTTAGTTGTTCTTAATTTGTTATTGTAACTCATAATTAGAGGAAGGAACTGGACTCGTGTGTGTTTTGTTTTTGTTCTATCTTCAGCCTTCTGCCAATTGCGAGCTCTCTCACACACACACACACACACACCTAGACACACACACACACACACGTCCAGCCATTCTCAGCTGGTCTGTTAAGACCCGCTCATCATTCTAGCTGGTTGCCATGTTTTTCTTCGCAGGGCTCAAGTTTATGACTGTGGCCTTGGCATCTTAAACAGACCGCTGACAATTTTAGCCACTAACACATACACCACAGCAGACAAGTTTAGGTAAACTCGCTCAGTTATGCAGCAATTTGCAGATGCGCCCGATCAGAGCACCCGGCCAAATCCCACAAACTCCTCCCCTTTTGTCCAACAAGACGCCGAAGAGACAAATGACCAGTGTTGGAGGTCGGTTTTTCTTTTTTTTGGGGATATTTTTTTGTGACTGTGTTTTTACAGTCCATGCAGTGTTGTGATTAAATGAAGCATGAACACATTACACAACCTTCAAGTCTTCTTGTGCTCCACTTTCAAGCAGTGTTGTGAAGGACTTCTCTCTTTCAGTGGAAATCAACTTTTCTTTTTTCTTTTTTTGTCTTAAAATTCTTTGTCTGAACCTGAATTCTGCATTAAAGAATCCATTTTGCACAAATGAAGCGAAGGCTCTTTCAGATTGATACAAATGTAAAAAGAGTTTGTTTTATTTTATGTTTCCCATGGAAGTAATGTTCCAAACTAAGGTAACATGTGTAGAATATATTTAATATGAATCTTATCTAGAACATGATGACTTTAGATCTTGGTGATATACATTATATTGGTGTTTAGTCTCTGATTGTGTATATGGTTGGCTTCTAGCCAGTTCACAGTCACTTGCTGGCAATGTCTTGTGCTTAACAGCAGCAGATCATCCCTAACTATTATCCGAATCATGAATTTGTATTTTTATTTCTTCTAAGCAGTTTGCTATTAATTTTTTCATTTGTTTATAATTTAATATAACCTTTTTTTTTTGCTTTAAATAATTGCTTTGTAACAGCACTAGGTCTTAAAAAATACTGTAATGATCAGGGTTTCAATCTGTACAGAGATAAACATTTTCAAAATGAGTGTAAATAGCACTAAAGCCCTCCACCCCCACTTCCCACTCTGGACTTCAGAATTGAAACACATCTGTAAACTAAATAAAAGTTATTGAAGTGCGCTTCCTTGTGACTTTGAATGCTAAAACACACATTGAAGGTTTGAAGTAAATGAACGGGATGATTAAAGACCCACTCCGATCGTCTTTTGATCTATTTCAAAAGGATTCCCAGTGGTCTTTTAATTATGATTATGCTCTTTTTAAGACAAATTTTAAAAACCTGTGTCATTTCCTACACAGTTTAGGGCAGTACTTCATCAGAGATTTGCCTCCGAGCTGTGGCCGGGACAATTGGCACGTAGCAATACCGCCCCTCTTTCCGTCACTGTTGCTAATAGCTCTGTGATTCGCTCTCCTGCTAGCTTGCAGCACCTCCCACCCTAAACCTAACACTACTGGTGCAACAAAAATGGCGAGCAATATCTGAGGTATCCAGTTATTTTCCTAATCGTATTTTCCTATTAAAGGCTCGAGAGGATTTGATTCAAAGTTACAGACAGAATAACTGGGACTACTTCGATGAAAATGCAAAACAATAATACTTCATAAATTCTTTTATTGATAGGTCCAAAGGAAATCTGAAGAATGTAATTATCTACCTTAAATAGTTCAGAACCAGAATATTAGAGTAACAGTGTTCTGGAATAGATTTGTCATTTATTCCCACTTCATAACCTAATGTCAGATTTATATTAACATAGGGTTCATGGTGTGATGAAGAAAATGTCACAGATTTTTCTCGTCTCAACAGCCAGTCTAGCAATCCACTATCGACTGCTATTTTTGCGATATTACTGTGAAAGACGAACTGAAGGCTGACAAATTGTTCATCAAATTTTCATTGAATCCTTGTTGTCTCCTATTGCGGTCTGTGTTTTTGCCTCCTGAGGTAGAAAGGATCAAATGTGAAACATTTCGTGTTTGCAGAACAAATCTTGACCGAAACTGACCACAACTTCTTATTGTTTCTTTAAGATGAAGTAAAAATAAAAAGACGATGTGTTACAACAGAGGTAAAACGTTTTCCCTGGGTCATAATCAGGTCTGCACACATTGCAGCTACTATTTTGGTCCATTCTTCCATGCAGATCTTCTTAAGAGCTGTTTTATCATTCATTTATTTATTTTTTTGGAGCTGTCAGACAACACAGACTTTTATCTACCTCCATAGATTTTCTGTTGAATTGAGGTCTGGTCTAGACCGCTCCAGAACCATGAAATACTTATTATGTAGCCACATCTTTGTTACCCAGGTGACGTGCTTGGGATCATTGTCATGCCAGAAAATCCAGTCATGCAAGATGTTTACACACTCATGCTTTAGTACGGACCAGCTCAGTGGCCTTGTGGATGAGGATTTCAATCCATAACAGTGTCAAAGAGGAACCTTTGCTAATAGCTTTAGGTCGTTGACCAGTAAATCTCTTCTGACTCAGCTGTTTGCTTATTGTAAGTTAGTTCATTCCAGTCTTGTTCAGGAGTACAGTCTTGTCCCCGGTGTCCCTTGACAGTTCCTTGGTCTTGGCCATGGTGGATAACCAGCTCAAACAGGTGCCATTAATACAGGTTACAGATAGAGGGTAGAAGATCTTCAAGGAGAAGTAACAGATCAACCTTATCCCTTGTGCTATCTTAGATGACCCCACCCTTACATTGACGTGTTCTTCCTACCATGACAAAGGTGGATAAAGGTGGAAAGATTTCAAGTAATCCATGGACACCAGTGAGGTTCACAAATCATTGAAGAAAAAGGGCTCATAGCACTGTCTAGTGGGTCTAGATGACCCAACTCCCAATGTTATAGTGCCTAGGATAGCACAAGGGTTAAGCATAAAAAATTATTTAAATATAAAAAAGTGATTTCCTGAATTCCTTTTTTAACCTCTCTGCACTTTTAAGTGGGACAATTTGTACAATCAGTGACCGTCAAATACTTTTCCGTCACACTGAAACAAAACTTATTTTGATATATTTGATTGTCAGTTTTTTTCCCTTATGAGCTTGTGTTTCACAAGATACTTAATATCCCTTTGTAACAATTGTGGTGACTTTGTCTCACTCCCAGGTTGCCCAACTGCGAAAAGACCAAAGTCCAAGGCAAAGGAACATGTTAAAAATAGAGTACAGGAAGGCATTTCGTCTACTGCTTCTTGTTTGGACTGAGTAAAAGACACAACGGAATTTTTCAAAATTGATTTTATGATCAAAAGTAGTTTAGAGGAGAAAGAAAATGTAAGCACAAAAGTTTGAGCCACGGTGGGAGAGGCGCAGTAAAAAGCTGCGTAAATCTCAGAGGATGACTGCACCACTGTTGCTACGGCATGCGAGGTTCTGTGCAGGCTTTTCCTTCCAGCCTTCCTGTTTTCACCCTCCCCTCCCCGCCATGTCATGTTGTGCAAATGACACAGTAAGAGCAGCCAAATATTTAGGATGAATACAACTATTCTTTCTTCTTGGAAGAAGTCTGCGTGTTTATAAAAGGAAGCTGATCACAGACACGCCATTTACAGGAGCCATTCCATTTGTGCTAAACCAGGCGGCATGACTGCTGCTTCCTCGCTAAGGTCAGACCACTGCTGTGTCATTTCAATATGTGTGACATTTACAGCAACAGGTAATAAAGATAAATAAAACGGACATTTCTGACACTTCAGAAAGGGTTTAAAATCTACAGGGGTATAAAATAAAGCTCAAGCACAAAAAGGATTGCATGAATCAAATAAAAAATGTAAATGTGGAGTAGGAGCGTCTGATTTTAATAAGGATATTTCTTTGTTTTCGTGTGGGCCTTTATGTTTTGGTTTTTTATTTGTTCCGTGAAAAGGTTGAGGAGTCTGCCATCTTCAGGCAAATTAGCTTCATGACAAGTTCTTTAGTGCATGCACTGAAAATATCTAAAAATTAAAATATTTGCATATGTAGTATTTTTTTACAGCACAAACGTACAAATTAAAAAATGTATTTTATCATGTTGGTGCAAGTTGTGTCAGAGTGTGACATACATATTAAGTGATGTTACTAAAGCAAGATGCTTAAGTGCTTTAGCATTTTTTTTTCTTTTTGGTGATTTGCTCCATACTTTGTCTATTTGAAAAATTCTCCTGCCACAATAATAAGAAAAAGGAAAATCTTATACTGACATAGCATACAAATCTACCCCCCCCCCCCCCCCCCCCCCCCCGTAAAAAACTGTTTTTTGGAATAGATCTTCATGTTAATCCCTTGGACCACTGTAACTGTGGGTAAAAAGTAGGATCTTTTACTCACCCGTTTTCAAGTTAGCGAGATCAGACGAATATTTTCAGTATAACTGGCCACAGCAGCTTAAAATGCCGGTATAAATCTAAAAATTAGCTTTTTACAGCAAATACTGATTTGACATTTTTCCCTTGAACACGGGATACATTGTGAGTTTTTTTGAAAATAGTTTATATTATATTCATGACTTAGTCAGGGACTTCTGTAAACACTTTTTGCCACAGACTGATCGGTTTTCAGTGTGATTTTGGCCCACTAAAAGCCTGCACAGGTTATCCTTGTGCAATGCGTTTTCGTCTCTGGATCCAGCGCTTCAAAATTTCCTTGATCTCTTTGGTTCTGAGACAGTAGATGAATGGATTGCTCAGTGGAGGAAAGAAGCTGTAGAAGAGGGTGGTGATTATCCGCTTGTCAGCCGTCATTGTTAGGTTAGGAAAGAACGGTGTGGAGTAAACAAAAAAGCGTGGGATGTAGTAGATAGAGATGATACAGCCTTGGGTGGCACAGGTAGAAATGGTCTTCTTTTTGCCCTGCAGAGAATACAATTTCCTTTATAAATGTCCAAAAATAGTATTCTTAACCCTTGTGCTATCTTAGATGACCCCACCTTTACATTGACATGTTCTCCCTACCATGACAAAGGTGGATAAAGGTGGAAAGATTTCATGTAATCCATGGACACCAGTGAAGATCACAAATCATTAAAAAAAAAAAGGTTCAGCGCACTGTCTAGTGGGTCTAGATGACCCAACTCCCAATGTTAAAGTGCCTATGATAGCACAGGGGTTAAAAAAATAACAATAAAAGGTTAAGCTCACCTGATTGTTGGGCATGCGGAAGACAGAGATGATAATCCAAAAATAGGAGACAATGATGAGGCCTAAAGGAAAATAAAGTATAAACATGGCCGCACCATAGGAGGCCCCATACTGATTTGTCTTCCCACACGAGAGGGCTGTGAGAGACAAAGTGTCACAGAAGGCCTGGATGATTTTGTTGGGTCCACAAAATGAGGCAAAGGTGAAGTTTATGGTGCCAATGCCAGGGAAGATGTGCGCAATGATCCAGCAGAAAACAGTAAGGCCCACCATGTTGGGGACTGTCATCAGAAGGGGATATCTGAGGAAAAAATATAGAAATTAAAAGATTAATTGTATTCTTTCATTGTTACAGAGGTCAAAGAAAGTGAGAAAATAGATTCATTCTATACCTGAAAGGAAAACAAACAGCTAGACATCGGTCCAATGCCATGGTAAGTAAAATAAGGGAGTTTAGGCTCCCAAAGTAATGTATCATGTGTGTTTGGAAAAAACAAGTGTGAATGCCAATAATCCCATCGTTCCACCAGTACCGAGCAATCAGTTTTGGTAAAGCCACCGTAGCAAAGCCTGTAAGGGGGAAAAATGCAAAACACTAAAGAAAAAATTGGAATTACCAAAAGAAATAATTTAGCATTTAAAATGTCATATTTACCGATGTCTGAGAGAGCCAGACTGACCATGATGATGTACATGGGCTTCTGGAGACTGGGCTCTAAACTAAAGATAACGACCAGGATCGAGTTGCCTACCACAGTGATCACATAAAGAAGGAAGAAGATCCATGCCACTAAGTGAAAATATTCCTGCTGGAGATCTGGAAAACCCACAATTATGAATTCTGACACTTTTGTGAAGTTGTTGTTCACTTCACCCATGATGAAAGCAAGTGATCCGTGACAGCAATCGCAGCACCCAAGCAGCCGAAGTGCTGATCTGCGGTTGACGATTTAAAGCAGAGCAGTCAGAAGGCAAGTCATATAAATATGTGCCACTATTTGGAGACAGGCGACGTCAGTAAGAGGTGATTGGTCCAAGTCGATCTGAATCAACGTTTCTATGGCATCCGCTGTCACTAATCAGGTGTGAGCCTGTCTGAAGTTTACACCTCAACCACTGAAAGTGACTCTGGAGAATATTAATAATAATAACAATAATAATAATAATAATAATACCTTTTATTTAAAAGCACCTTTCAAAACACTTAAGGACACTGTAAAACACAATCAAATCACTTTAACAAAATTTTATAAGCACAATAAATAAATTGACATCTTAATAAAATCAGAAAAGGGATGATGAAAAAATGCGATTTGGAAAAGCACATTTAAACAGATAGGTTTTGAGTCTTGATTTGAATATTGAAAAGAAGTCAATGTTACAAGGTCAGGGGGAGAGAGAGTTCCCAGAGTTGGGGAGCTGGGCGGCTGAGGGCACGGCTCGGTACCCTTGTGCTATCCTAGGCACTTTAACATTGGGAGTTGGGTCATCTAGACCCACTAGACAGTGCGCTGAACCTTTTTTCTTCAATGATTTGTGATCCTCACTGGTGTCCATGGATTACATGAAATCTTTCCACCTTTATCCACCTTTGTCATGGTAGGGAGAACAGGTTAATGCAAGGGTGGGGTCGTCTATGATAGCACAAGGTTTAAAACACCAGGGGAGAGGGCTCACTCATTCCAGTTCTCTCATACAGTCAGTGGACTCAGTAGAAGTCCAGCATACCAGTTTGCTAAGAGTCAAACTGGTCTGAAACCAGTGAGCTATTATTTCACTGACTGTTACAGTTTTTCTTAGTCGGTTTAGTACAATTCTCAGATCAGAATGAAATTCCCCAAACTATTTGTTCAATCTTCACATCATGATGTCACTTGGGCAGATCATATAAGCAGTTTCTCACTTCTTTGAACAAGTTGCAATTGCTTTTGGTACATCCATGCAAATGATTATGTCCAATTCTCTGCTCTTTGCTACATTATCAATTGTTCATGTCATGTTGATCAAAATGTATTATATAGTTCACTGTGCAATAGTCTTACTCCTCAAAACACCTAGTCATTAGTTCATCGTTTAAGTCATTAACTGCAAAATGGTTGACCAAGTTGTCATAATGTGACAAAAAGATTTTGCTGCATTGCAAGAGAGGATATTCGCTGTGATGTGGATGAGAATTTGTGTCCTAACATACAAGAACGACAAGAGGTGTAGGAAGACCACACCAATTCCTACTGCACTGCCTGTACTGTTGGACAGAATATTGTCCTATCTTTTTTTTCCCTTTGTGTTACTGTTTGCAGTGGGATTTTTCTATGTTGGTATGACATGGTCTGTCAACATATTACAATATGAACAATAAAAGTGTAAATGTGAATCTTGTCCAGTCTCCTGCAATCAAACAAAAAAGGTGTAACTTCCATTTTACAATAATTGTCATCAAAACTTTAGCCATAGTTTCCATCAGAAACTCCCTCTAAAGTACACAGTTATATTGACAACATGACTAAGTCATTTGACTGTCTTGTTCGTAGACAATGACACAATGACTTGACACTCTGATGGCACTGACATGTTCAATGACATAAAGACTTAGTTTTGAGAGATGAACTAAAGATTTTGAGCAAGTTACAGGCTTTTGCAAGAAATCCATAGTGTTTTGCTGTTTATACAAATTGTTTTGAGAATTGCACACATGTATTTGCAAACTTCAATTCTGATCTGAGAATTGTACTAAAGCGACTGAGAAAAACTGTAATGTGTATATTCAAGGCAAGAGGCACATCAGACAGTGAAAGCTGAAAGAGCTGCTGCCCTCTATTGGCATCTGTATGTAACTACAAGCCTTAACATTATTTTTTTCTCAACGTGGAATGTCAAAAGAAAATTCTGAAAAAAATCATTTTTTACCTTTTCTTGTTTTACAATGAAATAGCAAATTGGAAACCCAACATATTATTTTTTCACTGCAGTTATAAGAAATAAACTGAAACTGAAAATTATTCATCTATTTTGTGTCATAATCTGTCACATGGTGAATTTTATAGTGCTAAAAGAAACACATTTTTTCTGCAGAATTTTTTTGCACAGCTGTGAGCAGAAGAGCTACATAGGGCATGGAGATTCCATTTATCTTGCAGATTTTGCTGATTTTTTAGCTTGTGAACATCATCAACTCTTAACTCCTTTATTTTCATTGTCAACATTGGAACTGGATATTAAATAGGGGCCTGCATACTTTTGGTCAACAAATCCTTTCTCTCTGTTATCTTTTTCCTGGAAATGAAAATCCTTTGATCCACATTTATCCTTATACTCATTTATACTCTCAATTATCTGCCTTTAATCCAAACTACAGGTAAAAGTCTGAGTAATAGTGATCAGGCTGCACTGTGTCTCAATTTCCAGACCAGCTGCAGGGCCCTCCCCCTGGCATCCCCATAATGCCTCACAAGAAAGGTGTTGGCCTGAAATTATCACAATGTCAAAAAAAATGGAATCAATTAAACATGAAGTACTTTTGGAAAGACATTATCTGTCCCAAAAAGTTAATTCACACATTTCTCAGGTGTGTAGTGTAACATAAGTTCAGTTATGTTTGTGTTCAATGACACTTCTGTGAAATAAAACTGTATACTCGGGAGGCAACACTGATTGACAATTAATTTCACATGCTGTAGTGCAAATGGAACAGACAACAGGTGTAAATTATAGGCAATCAGCAAGACAGCCCCAACACATGTGTGGTTCTGCAGGTGGTGACCACAGACCACTTCTCCGTTCCTGCTCTTTCTGGCTGATGTTCTGGTCCCTTTGGAAAACAACCTACAACCTATGCAACTGGTTTAAGTAGTACTGCTCATTCAAGATAGTACATCAATGTGAGCTGTGGCAAAAAGGTTTGAGAAGAGTAAGACGGCACTACCAGGGGACAGCAGTACATTAGGAGACGTGGAGGAGGCCATACGAGGCTGGCAACTCATAAGCCGGACTGCTACCTCAACCTTTGTGCAAGAAAAAGCACTGCCAGAGCTCTACAAAATGACCTCTGGTAGGCCACGTATGATTGTGTCTGCTCAAATGGTCAGAAACAGACTGCATGCAGACATCTTGCAGAATGTTTGGCTTTTTCCAGGGAACACAAAGATTGGAAAATTTACCACAGGTCTTGCCCAAAGTCTGGACACGCCATGGAGAATGTTCTGCTGCCTGCAACATTCTCCAGCATGGCCGGTTTGGGTCAGTGTTGGGTGGCATTTCTTTGGGGAACTGTACAGCCGGAGAAAGCCTGACTGCAATTTGGTACAGGGGTGGGATCCACAGACTCCTGAAGAGACCATATGCTGGCAGTTAGCCCCGAGTTTGTCCTAAAGCAAAATGATGGCAGATCTGCTGGGGTTGGAGTGTATCTGCAGTTCATATAAGACGAAAGCATTAATGCTATGGACTGGCCCCCTGTTCCCCAGACACGAATCCAATCGAACGCATCAAGGACATCATGTCTCACTTTATCCACCAACATCACAATGAACCTCAGTCCACAGATGTTTTAGTCCAGGTCTGGGAGGACAGCACCTCATCAGGAGCATGCCCAGGCCTTGGACGGGGGTTTTACAGGTATGTGGAAGCCACACAAACACTATGGCGCTTTATTTTTACTTGTCATAGGGACATTACATCAAAGTTATATTAGCTTCTAATGTGTTTTTCCACTTTCATTTTGAGTGTGACTCCAAATCCAGGCCTCCATGAGTGAATACATTAGATTTTTTTTTTTTTTTGGTGTAATTTCTGTTGTCAGAAACTGAAACTATATAAAGAAAGTGTTTAATAAGAATGTCATGCATTCAGTTTTAGGATGTACTATCTTAGTGTTCCCTTTATACTTTTGAGCAGAATATATGCTTCTCTTTCATAATTCAAGCTAGTTTTTCTCTGTCTGGGAAGGAATGCAGTAAAAATGTTAAATCGTGTATTTCTATTGGGTCAGCCCTCGTTGATAAGTTTGGGAAAACTTCCATACAGCATGAAGAAATTCCCTACTTGAACGAAAACAAGCTACATCATGTAGGTGGTAAATATTTGTGTTTTCTTCTCTGAAAAGGGGAGAGGTTTGGGGTGTTTGCACAAAGCCTCTGGGGATCAATTAGCTAGATGGTAACAAGTTAGAATAAGAGTACTGTCATAAGAGGAAAGCTTTCAGGAGGGAAAAAGTCTCCAAAGAGAAAACAGAGGTACAGTAACACTGAGGTGTGACTCCCTAAGGGTCGAGCTCAGACTTCATGGAACTGCTTGTTATGAAAGGAAGTCATCTCAACTTATCCCATCCTTAATGGCTGAGTTTATTTTTCTACTATATCATGTCCTCTTTTAGTAGAACAATATCAAAAGACTGTATTACTTCAAAAATGACTCCACATAAACTAAAGAAAACGGAGTCAGCTTTATTGTCGTGGTGTCAAACTGGTACCTTGGACATGAAGCTCAAACATTTATGATGTTAATGCATTATATCCCTTGTGCTATCCTAGGCACTTTAACATTGGGAGTGGGGTCATTTAGACCCACTAGACAGTGCGCTGAACCTTTTTTCTTCAATGATTTGTGATCTTCACTGGTGTCCATGGATTACATGAAATCTTTCCACCTTTATCCACCTTTGTCATGGTAGGGAGAACACGTCAATGTAAGGGTGGGGTCATCTAAGATAGCACAAGGGTTAACTGGTACATGTATTACTTTGTTTGTGTCTCCACGAGGCCTCAAAGGTGACAGACGTTTCAAGTTAAATAGTCAAAGGTGCACCTGAACACTTGTCCATTATATGGCAGCGTAAGGAATGACAAACACACAACTCACCTTCAAATAAAAACAACTCAGTACTTGTGTTTAAAATGTTGGGGTTTGATTAGTACTGTTTCAGTACATAAAAATGAACAGCTCACCAATTGTTTGAGGGGTAGGTAAACAGGACATCTTTTTCATCATCCACTGAAATATTTTTAATTTATAGTGTTAAATTGAACAAAATGATGAGTTTTTTTTTTCCATTTACCTTTTTGTGTTTTTACAGAATAAAAGAAGCTTTTAAAAAGCTCAACAAAACAAGCATTCAGAGCAATTTACTAAATGTCCACATGTTCAAATCATTCACCTTTTTTAATTTCTCCTAAAATAATTTAATTTCAAATAGAAATGTTACAGAAAAATCAGAGACAGCACAAAAATCAAACAAAATATATATTTTATGCATCAGTCTTATTTGAATTGTTACTTTTAAGTATCTTCTAAAATATTTAATTCCAGACCAGATTTTTCACCATGGGATGATTTAAACACCGTACCATGGGAGACAGTTTCATTTATCTGACAACAATATTTAACTAGTTAATCCCTGTGGATTAACAGAACAGCTTCAAAGTCCCAATTGTTTTATTAATCTCTTAGGAAATGTTTTGGCGTCATTTTAATTCCTTCACACTGACATGTATGAATATAATATGGAATAAATGTATGTTTTTTCATATTATATTCAAATTAGTTCAGGGAAGTTTAGGGAATTTTAACAAATTCAATTCTGACTCACTTGTCTTTTGTAAATCATGTATCCAATTTATGTTTATATTTATTTTAAGGGAAACATAAAAAAACCATAACTGCATAAATGGGAAAAAACTAAAACCAAAACGGGTGATAGTACAACTTCACGCAAAATATTAATCAAATTCAAACCAAATATATATTATATCTGATTACACTGTGTGTGTGTGTGTGTGTTTTTTTTTTTTTTTTTTTTTTTTTTTTTTTTTTTTTAATTCATTTGTACCTAGGTAGCAGAAAATGCTCAATATGACACATTTCTTTTCTAGTTTTTATAGGTTCGGGTTGTTTCATG
The DNA here is from genome assembly GCF_053564925.1 of Oryzias latipes. Taxonomy (NCBI): domain Eukaryota; kingdom Metazoa; phylum Chordata; class Actinopteri; order Beloniformes; family Adrianichthyidae; genus Oryzias; species Oryzias latipes. The sequence continues at coordinate 10,462,859 of NC_136250.1, read as the reverse complement.
AGATTTAACCCAGAGCTGAATTTGTAAAATACGTTGACCTCTGATCGATAGATTGCAGGTTTGATTCCTGCCTTGTCCCTTGGGCAAGACACTGAACCCCACCTTGGCTTTGGTGGAAGTGCTCAGATCGGAGCAGCCACCACTGTGTGAATATGTGTGCATGGGTGAATGGGACTGTGACTGTAAAGTGCTTTGGGCCTTTGAGGAAGGTGGAAAATCGCTATACAAGTACACGCCATTTTTTTACCATTTCTCTGTGGAGGCAGTAAACAGCAGTCACAGCTCAGGTGGTTGATGGTTAACCCCCAAATACAATCATTAATGCTGAATGTTAACTGTGCGGGACATGGGGGGCTTCAATTTTAGATTTTGTCTAAATGAGGATACAAACCCGTGTGTTTCAGTGTCATTCTTGACATTCTTCATCTTGGACACCAGCATGTTGGTTTCATGGAAATGTAAAACATTCTAGTACTGTTTCTTTTTACATTTTATTAAAATTCCTCAAACAAATTTTAAATTGTACTTCCTATTTTTATTTGTTCGGGGGGAGAAAAGTTTATTTAATAGTTTATTTTCAATCTCACATAGAGTTGATAAATTAAAAAATACAGTTAAGCCAAAAAAACTGTTTGAATACCAATTTAATATTAGTTTAAATTATTCATTGAAGAATGTCAAAGTAATATCAAGTACTGTTGAATTATTATCTTTTATCCTTGTAAATGGCCAGATAAATTATCCAGGTAATAAAAACTTTGTTTCTTTTCTTGTTTTTTTTTTTTGCATGATGACTTTATCTCCCTGGGCTTTCTTTCCCCTGCAGTTGGGGTGAGGTGTTTATCTCATCGCTCAGGCTGTGTCATCACCCTCCAAGAACATTGACAACAAACAGCTAATTACCAGGCTCATTAGACTAACTTTTTCAGGATACAATCAAGGGAATACACTGTTGTTGAGTTGTGGAACCAAAGTTTGTCCACACTTTGATCAAACTGTTTGATCTTTTAAAAATAACCAGAATAAATACTTATCAAATGAGCATTTTTAACAGTGAACTTGACACAAATTTTGTGTTCTTTTGTCAACATGTTAGGCAATCAGTGTCAATCATTAGGGTGATGTTTATTTTGTTAAAGTCATTCTGAAAGTTTTTTTTCTTTTCTTGGCAGTATTAAAAAGACTTTATGAACACTAAGTCCTTCTTTGGATGGCTGAGCAATAGACCAACAGATCTGATCAGCACTCAGTTCCAAATGTGCCTCAGATTAAGTTCTGTGAAAATGTAAGGTGGTGTTAGGCTTTTTCTTTGTATTCATTTCACAGAGTGATGTACAATCATTACAGAAGTATGGATGTTTTTTGTTTTATTTACATCGAATTTCTGAGCCATCAAAATACTGAGTCTCAAAATTAAAAAACGCTGAAATATTCAAGATAGGAAATAATATTTCAGGGCAAAATATTTTACTGTTCGAAAAAGGAAAGGTTTAAAAAATTGAGAGATAATTCAAAGGTTTAAAAAATTCAGAATCTGATGGAACAGAAAAACTTCCACACAGCAGCAACATGTCAGCTATTCAATGATCTTTGGCCTACACGAGGCAAAACATTTTGAAGATATTCTTTTGCTTTTTTCTTTTAAATCACTGTAAACTGCAAGATTACAATAAAAGTAAAAAAGACTATCCATGTTTTTGTTGTTCATGACTGCTTACTTAAAATTTTAGCCTATTAACTGAGATTGTGTGTATGTTTCTGTTAACACTAGGTTGAAAAGGGTAAATGAAGGCACATTTATCTTGGTCTCTCTGAATAAGTCTACAAAAACAGGGTGAGACTTAATAACAGTCTTGCATTGTATTTGCAAAACCTTAAAATAATGTATTGGCCTTTTATTTAAAAGATAAGATTATCAGTCTAAAGTAAAAACAACAATTTGTAGGATGTAATTATTTAGAAGATCCAAAAGTCTGTACCAATGTTTATTTAAAACTTAAAAAAAAGAAAAAGAAATACATCTGTGACTGTCCATTTTCCGCCTGAAGTTCCCACAGAGATGTTGCTTATGCTTTGAAACACCAAACGGTGAGGACAATGCACAGCTGAAAGATTATTAAGTTCCTCTTTATGGATCCTTTTGATAGCTTTCAAAAGGCAAAATTTCAAGTGCAAGGTTTAGTAAAACATTTTGGTGCAAAAAAAAGCATTTTATTTTAGCAAAGCAGAAAAACAAAGTGTTATTTTATCAACTTAATGCTGTTGTGCTGACTTTTTTGATAGTGATTCTACGCTCCCAGCAAACATTTGAGAGGCACTCAAGAACGGATGTTTAGCCCATGGCGTTCATACTGGTCAAGCAGGGAGGGGCTTCTTTTTCTTTTTCAACAATTTACTACAGTTGGAGAAGTGTTGGTGAGAAATGTCAACGCAGGGCAAATCTTGCAATTTGCTCACATGCTTGCAATGGCACATATGGTGAAACTTTAACAGCAAAAAAAGAAAAAAGAAAGAAAAAGAAAAAAGGCTGAAAATGTAACCTTCGCTCTTATTTTGAAATACCAACACAGCTTGATCATTTTCAAATAATTGTTTTCAGTTCTTAATCTGGGAGCTATAAACATTTTCTGAATGTGCAAACTGGGCGGCCGTGGTGCAGCGGTCGACCCATGATCGTAGGACTTCAGGTTCGATTCCCGCCTTGCACGCCCATGAGTCGAAGTGTCCTTGGGCAAGACACTGAACCCCACCGCCTGTGTTTGGCAGCGGAGTCGCCACCAGTGTGTGAATGTGTTTGTGAATGTGTGTGTGACTGGGTGAATGGTTCTGTGACTGTAAAGCGCTTTGTCCTTGTAGGAAGAAAGGCGCTATATAAGTATACGCCATTTACCAAACTCATTTTTGTACAGTTAGTCTTTATCTTTATTATTTTAGAGACATAAATAGCCTTACTGTTTATTCTGATTCTTTTCAAAATAAGACATATTCCATGTTAGACAGAGAAATGTTTTCCAATAATATGTGCTATTTAGTATTATATTTAAAATACTTTTGCATGTCAAATGAGAAAACTCACATAAACACTTAGAAAAGAAAAGGCTTTGAATTTGAAAACTTCAAACCACAAAAAGATTTATGATTTTTCTCATTGAATTATCTCTGGTCAAAAACATGAAATAAAAAAGAGGAACAATGTATTACTACAAAGAAAACAGAACACAGACAAGTAATCAAAGATAATTCAGTAGCCTCTAAACTTTATAATACGTTTTTCAGGGTGGGTGGGTTGGTACTACACCGCTTCCTTAAGGGACTAATGTGAAGTGGTTTATATTTAAGCGATTGACTGAGACTAACTTGAGTCCATAAAAAGGGCTAAGTTCAGGTGAGAAGCAGCAAAAGCCTGCTTCACCTTTTAGCAGAAAAGATCAATATGTTGATTTGTTTTCTTTTGATTCCTATCTCATAATGGACCTTTTTAACTCTGCTTTAGGAAAAAACATCACCTTTGTGCGACCTGCATATTTCATTGTCAGAGGATTCATTGGTATACCAAATGTTGATTATTACTATATCTTTCTATTATTTGTCTATATTGTTTCCGTGGCGGGAAACACAACTGTGATGGCTCTGATTTATCTGGATCACAATCTGAAGACTGCCAAGTATGTAGCGGTTTTTAACCTTGCCTTTGTGGATTTGTTGGGGAGCACAGCTCTTGTTCCAAAGGTCATCGATATCTTTTTGTTTGATCACTACTATGTTCCATACAATGAGTGTATGACATTCTTATTTTTCTGCTTTACCTGTCTGTCAATGCAGGCTCTTAACCTAGTTGCTCTTTGCTATGATCGCCTGGTTGCTATCATGTTTCCTCTGCACTATCAAGTCAGAGTCACACACAAGATCATGCTTTCGATTGTTTTCTTTTTTTGGCTCTTTGTCATAACAGCTGTTTTAATTACTGTTGGTCTTTTAACAAGACTTTCCTTCTGCGATTCACTTGTAATCAACAGTTATTTCTGTGACCATGGCCAAATCTATAAGCTTGCGTGCAATGACAACACTCCCAGTTTAATAATAGGAAATCTGCTGATCGCTATTATTCTGTGGGTTCCTCTTGTAATTATCATGTCTAGTTATGTTTGTATTGGTCACACTCTGGTAAAGATTTCTACAGCTCATGAAAGGGTCAAAGCCTTGAAAACATGTACAGCTCATCTTTCATTGGTTGCAATCTATTTTATACCAATTTTAATCACTTTCACAATGAGAGCAAACATACATCCAAATGCCAGGATCATAAACCTCTCTCTGACCTCTGTTTTCCCTCCAATGCTAAACCCAATCATTTATGTTCTACAGACACAAGAAATCAGAGCATCACTCAGAAAACTGTTTAAAATCAGAAAGCAGTCAAGGGTTATTGGGAAGTAGTTTGTGTAATAAAAAGTCAAACTAATCTTTTGCTGTAGATATTTGAACATTATTTTAAAGCAAGTATCATTCATTTATTCTAAAGATATTTATCTTAAAAAGCTGTCTAGTAATAGATGAGTTATGACTATTTTATATAAAGGTTTCTAAGCTTTGTAACTTAAGGAACAGAAGACAGCATCAATACTAAAGAAGTCTGTAAATGTTTAAAATAAACATTTTTGAGAAGGCACAGCTTTTCTTGTAATTGATATTGATCATTTAAACATGTAAGTGTTATGTTATCCAAACTCATGTAGTTAATTCTCAATGTAGCTAAAACAAGCAGATTTTTTTAAAATTACTTTACCCTGACTAATTGGATTTGGAGGTTTAATTTTTTTAATTGGTGCAACAATGCATACTATGCATCTTTGTGTTACTACTGATGTGTCATGTCTTAAGCTCATCTGCTATTGTTGGCATGAAACAATTTGCAATTGTATTTCATTGCAAACAAAAAGGTTTGTGCATGTAAATGTGTATGTACTTATGTTTAATCAAAATCTAGGCTGGGCTTTATGTAAAGATCATTTGGTTTTCTTTTAGTTGATTTACCTTGATTTACTTTTGTCGATGAAGCGACAGGGCATATGTCGCTATATACGTTTTCTTCTTTCTGCTCCTTTTAATTTATTAATTGTAATAATTTTATTTTGTATTTTGATATCATGTATTGTTTTGAAGTGATTATATGAAATAAATGTTAAAGAAATATATTACCACTCGATCTCGAGGAGAACCTGTTTTTTCAAAGTACTTAAAAGCTTTTGTTCATGTGTTTAATTCAATGTCTTAATACATTTTTCTGGAGGAGAACACACTGGTATGAACTCAGCCAAAGACCTCTGATTGCTTAAAGGAAGGGTCTATAACTCTTAACACTAAAAGAGTTATTTGGACATGTTTTCTTAGTGACCAAAACCCAACAAATAACCACAGGTCACGACCTAGGTATGCAGAACAGCATCTCTAAAAACATAATTTCTACCAGCACGTCCAACCTTGAGGCAGATGGGCAACGGCAGCGGAAGAGCACAGAGTGCCACTCCTATGAACAGGAAACTGAGGCTACAATTCACACAGACTCAGCAAAACTGGACAATAGAAGATTGGAAAACCATTACCTGGCCTGATGAGTCTCCATTTCTGCTGCAGTATTTGGATGGTAGGGTCAGAAATTTGGCGTCAACAGCATGAAAGCATGGATCCGTCCTGCCTTGTGTCAACAGTTCAGGCTGGTGATAGTGGTGTAATGGTGTGGGGGATGTTTTCTTAGGACACTTGGGCCCCTTAGTACCAATCGAGTATTGTTACAATGCCAAAACCTACCTGATTATTGCTGACCAGGTCCATCCCTTTATAGTATTGAAATTAAATGTATGCTACTCTTGTGTGTAACTTAGTGTAGTGATGAATTTTGAACTTAATGATTTGCAAGAAAAGTCCTAAACAGAGATTTCTTGAATAAATTGACTGAAAAAGTCTGATTTTTGAGTCTCAGAGGCCCCTGGTTTGTGTGTATTGTGAACCTTTTGCTTTTTACTGTTAAATACAATTTTGGACATTAGTTTCAATTTGAATTAGTATTAGTTAAAAGGACATGAACCTCTCTAACCTTTCTGTACTGATTGATCGAGGACAGAGCAGATGTATTCTCATTTGTCTCCTGATTGTTGCGTTGTCAAACTCAATAATTAGAAATTTAAAAAAATATTTTTCTTTTGACAAATTATGGGTCAAAAAAGAAAGATTCAACAGTTAAGAGTTTAACAGAGTACTCAAACTTTGAAGCAGACTATACTCTGGACAGTTAGTTTACATTCGGAATCAAAATGCCCAGAACACAGAGGGAGGAGAAAAGGAGTTTAAATGGGACCCACCTTTATGGTCTACCATAAAACACAGAAGGAAGTTACTGGTAGATCTAGAGTGCAGAAATCTGCTGGACTGCTCACTAGTCTTTAGGAAAGAAACAATTTTCCTATTACAATGGAGTTTTTTAATTCTGCCTTAGGAAAAAACATCACTTTTGTGCGGCCTGCTTACTTTAAAATAGTTGGATTTATCGGAATACCCAATATGAATTATTACTATATCTTTCTCTTTTTTGTCTTCTTTGTTTCAGTGCTAGGAAACACAACTGTAATGGCTCTGATTTACCTGGATCATAACCTGAGGTCTGGAAAGTATGTTGCAATTTTTAACCTTGCCTTTGTGGATTTGTTGGGTAACACAGCTCTTGTCCCCAAAGTTATTGATATATTTTTGTTTAACCATTACTATATTTCCTATGGTGAATGCCTGACCTTCTATTTTTTCTGCAACATCTGCCTTTCAATGCAGAGTCTTAACCTGGTTGCTCTCTGCTATGATCGCCTGATTGCTATTTTGTATCCCCTGCATTATCAAGTCAGAGTGACCCCTAAGATCATGCTTTCTATTGTTGCCTTTATTTGGCTCTGTGTTCTCACTTGCGTTTTAATTGCATTAGGTCTATTGACAAGACTTTCCTTTTGTGACTCTGTGGTTATAAACAGCTTCTACTGTGACCATGGCCCAATGTACAGACTAGCATGTAATGATCAAACTCCAAATTTAGTCCATGGAAATCTGTCAATAGCTCTTTTTGCTTGGGTTCCTCTTATAACAATTATCTGTAGTTATATTTGTATTGGTCATACTCTGGCTAAAATTTCCACAGCTAAAGAAAGAATCAAAGCCTTTAAAACATGTACAGCTCATCTTTCAGCCGTGGCAATCTTTTTTATACCAGTGTTAACTGTGTATAATATGAGAGCAAACATTCATCCAAATTACAGAATCATAAACCTGTCTTTGACCACCGTCTTTCCTCCCATGTTAAACCCAATCATTTATGTTCTACAGACACAAGAAATCAGAACATCTTTGAAAAAAATACTCCAATCTAAGATGAACTTAAGGGTGGCATCGAAATGAGTTTCCTTCCAAATGTAAAGTGTCAGTTTGTGCAATGAATGCTGTATACAAGGGCTTTACTGATGAAGGTAAAATGTTTTATTACACTAACCTTGCATAACTAATCATACACCAGAATAAACTGTTTTAGGGTTCAGAATGGAAACATGTTATTAAAGGCAGTGTTGTATGGCTTTGAGCATTTAAGGTTTTAGAAATGTGACCAGATTTTCCATCAGATGCAAAATCAGTATTGACTAAGTTTTCCATTTCATAAACTTATATAATTCTTTGCTACTACAGGAAATTTACATTTTGAATTAAAGTGTACTCTAAAGGTAAAATAAAGTGTATAACAAAACCTATGTTGGCTTGTGACCCTTTATCCCAATCTTCACTAAGTCCCAAGAAGGAAAAACAATGTTCAAATTGAAAACATTGGGGCTCATTTCAACTCAAAAGAAAACTGTTTCCATCTGTGTGCAGTTAAAAGCAGCTAAATTCTCTTTGACCCTGTGCACAATGCTTCCTTGGTTCATCTTTCGCGGTGTTAGCTTGAGACCCTTCATCACCATCTTCACTAAGTGGTTCCATTTTTGAAGAAAATAAAGAATAAATGATGTTCAAACTGAAAACATTGGGGCCCGTTTTTCTTTTTTTATTGATTTTTATTGATTTTTCTTTTTTTTAACATGTCCTGTCCAACAACAGAGCAGAAAGCCTCTTGTGTTGGACATATTTTACTGTTACAATAGGGGTTATGAAACATTTGACACACTAGGTGTATATTTAAATAAACCCCTTTTGTAGTTTAGGCTAACCTTTATTCATCTTACTCATACCTGTAACAGTCTTTTGTTGGACCAGACAGAAAAGAAAAGAAGGGAAGAAGAGAGAGGGATGCCGGGGGTTGTAGGAGGGTGATAAAAGAGGAGAGGGGGTAGAACTGTGAAGCAGCATAAGGCAACAAGTTGCTTGATGTTTACAATCATTACAGTCAGGTTTATAAGTAATGTAAATCCAAAAGGGGCGGGGCCTGTTCACACTCACACCCAAATGCCACAAACTTACCTGTGGGCTCCAATTGCACTGTAATTTCATTGTACATGTACAATGACAGTAAATATATTTCATTTCATTTTCATTTTCAAAAATGCCCACATACAAAACATGTCAACATGTACACAGTACAGCTGATTTTCACATGCACATATGCATTCTGACCAACACATGAAATATTTCATTCAATCAGTCAAACTATTTGTGCAAAGGTGAGATGACACCTGTGCTCGAGTGGGTCTTTATGTTCTTCTAAAGTGCGGCCTGGTTTCCAGGCCGGGAAACCACATGGAAACCACCCACCCCACCAAGGTACCAGACCTCACCCCCCGACCGATGGAGTCCCCACCGCATCCGCCGTGCATGGGAGGGCCCAGACCCCCAGCCCCAACCACAGCGGGCAGACGAGGAGCAGCGACGCCCTGGCACCCCACCCCCTAAGTCATGGGGTTAGCTATGGAAGACCAAAGAGACTGAATTCTTTCAAAGTTACTTGAACTTTGGGCTGCCATTTTTTCCAAGCTGATTTGATCAAATAGCAGATTCCTATTTTGATTTAAATTAAATTTTTCTTATTTTTCCAGTTGAGTAAAATTGTTTTTTTTCCCAATACAAAGAGTTGTAAGAATGATGGATGCTAATCCTCCTTATATCTTGATGGCACGCAAAGTGACGGTGAAGCCGTGATTGAAACCTTAATCCAGACTGATAGATCGGCACATATGTGCTTCTAGAGAGCCTGGACAGGTGTGCAATACTACAGTGCATGCATGTAATTGTCAGGTAGATTACCATCACAGTGCTTGCATATGTCTGAGTTACTGAGACCCATCTTGAACATCCTCTGTCCAGTATAGTACATTCTCTGAAGAGTTTTGTATTGGATTAGCTGCAAATTTGGACTTTTGTCAGTTTAAAGGTGTTTAGACAAATTTCTTACCAGAAACTTTGAGCATTGCTGATGCTCAAATCTGCATCCCATTTTGTTTTTGGGATTGAGATATTATTCTCTAGATTGCATAAGAGTTTATATATTTTGGAGAGAGTTTTGTTCATTGAAAAATTAATCAGAGAGGTAACTGGTTCTGCTAGTTCTAGGTCATTGTCTTTGTATGTAAACTTTTTAGTAACTATAGATTTAAGTTGTTGATATTCCAAGAAGGTATTTAATCCATGTTTGTCTTGAAGTTCCAGGGGTGTTATGAATCTTCTATCGATAATTAAATGCCAAGCTGGGAAGTGTAACATTTTTTTGTTTTTCCAGATGGGTGTCATTTTGCACAGCAAAAGTGAGGATTTTGACACTTTAAGAAATTCCCACCAGGCTGTCAAAGTGGCGCTTATATTAATACTTTGGAAGCAGTCCTGTTTTTTTAACCGTTTGGCTAATAAATGGTAGATCTGACAGGCTGATCTTACATTGGGCCCCATTTTAACTCTGAATGAAGCTGCTTCCATCTTTGTGCAGTCCTGCAGGTAATCGCCACAAAATTCTCTTTGACCGTGTACACAGTGTTCCATCGCTGGATCTTGGTTCACCTTTCACGGTCTCGTAGATTTTTTTTTCAGTGCACGTTTGCACACCTTCTTTTCTCCCTCTATAATGCAAAGTGTTCAATGTCCTGATTGTCTGTTGATCTTGTCAAATAAAGTCTCTTTGCTTGCAAAGTTAGTTGTGTTGTAGCATGGGAGAACACACATAACTCCTGCCCCATTTAACTTTGGCTGTCTGTTAAAATTGCATTGACCAGAAAATTTAGTCCTTGTCTTTCGGAACATTACAAAGGTCAGATACCAAATACAATTATTGATCTTTAACCGTTATTCTTTTTGGCTCAGGTATTGATATCTTCAAACCTAAATCGCTACATTTAGAATTGTGAACAGAATTTTTGGTTGCAGGTTGGTGGACCCACGAATGAACCCAACTAAACACTAACTACACTTTTCTGCTAAACTGTGCATTTTTATTTTTTTATTTTTTGTTTTGCTGGAGCATTCTGGGGAGACATTCAAATATGTACAGGTTATCAATGGATAGTTTTTACAATACACCTCTGCTTCTGTTTTCCACACAAATTACCTAATTGATCCTACAAGCACCAAATCAATGCCAGATCATCACGTTGCTTGACAGATGGCGTCAGACACTCTTCTAGCATATTTTCTGTTGTTCTGCATCACACAATGGTCTTCTTTGTGATCCAAACACATCAAACCTCAATTTGTCTGTCCTGAAAACTTTTTTTTCCCTAATCCTTCTCTGTCCATTGTTTGTATTCTTTTGTTCATATTCATCTTTGTCATTTGCTAGCTAGTAGCCTCTTCATTGTAGATGTTAAAGGTGACATTTTGTGGGTACTATTTAATGAAGCTACCAGTTGAGGACCTGTGAGGAATCCATTTCTTAAACTGGAGACTCTAATGTACTTATCATCTTGCTCAGTTGTGCAGCAAGGCCTCCCACCTCTTTTTCTCAGGTTGCCTACATTTTTCTTCAAGTTAAATATAAGACTTTGAGGATCTTGCATATGACAAATTTAGACCAATTTCTCTGTAATTCCTAGCCCTACGGTCAAAGAAAAAATGAAATCCTTGAATTTCAGAACAACTGCTTGTCAGTAACCAAGTAATGTAATGAAGTATGGTTCAAATTTCATTAATTGAATTACAATTACTAGACTGCAGATGCCCTCATTATTTCATAACTCACATTTTGGTGCAGTGAAACCATAGGTGACTAATAAAAAAGATGTGTTTAAACACTTGTCTCTGGTTAAATGAAACAAAATGGATAGTATAAAAAAACAGAGTTATTGATGCATACATGCTAATGCAGAGTTGGGGGTTGGTCAAAGGAAGATAAAGAGAGCAGATATGGACACTGGCAAATTCGTAGGGGCATTTGGCAACAGGAGATGTTTAGGTTATTTCCAATTTGCTAGAATCAAAGGCAAAAACATTATAGTTTAGTGCAAGTTATGTCCTGGAGAACTCCTGATTGTTCTAATATCAAAGTCAATATCTTAGATTGAATACATATTTTTCCTTGATAAATATATTGGTAAAAAAAAGGAAAGATTTAACTGTTAAGAGTTTAACAGACTCAAACTTTGAAGCAGACTATACTCTGGACAGTTAGTTTACATTCGGGATCAAAATGCCCAGAACACAGAGGGAGGAGAAAAAGGAGTTTAAGTGGGACCCACCTTTATGGTGTAACATAAAACACGGAAGGAAGTTCCTACATGCAGATATCTGCTGGACTGCTCACTAGTCTTTGGGAAAGAAACAATTTTCCTTTTACAATGGAGTTTTTTAATTCTGCCTTAGGAAAAAACATCACTTTTGTGCGTCCTGCTTATTTTAAAATAGTCGGATTTATAGGGATACCCAATATGAATTATTACTATATCTTTCTCTTTTTTGTCTTCTTTGTTTCTGTGCTAGGAAACACAACTGTAATGGCTCTGATTTATCTGGATCATAACCTGAGGTCTGGAAAGTATGTTGCAATTTTTAACCTTGCCTTTGTGGATTTGTTGGGTAACACAGCTCTTGTCCCCAAAGTTATTGATATATTTTTGTTTAACCATTACTATATTTCCTATGGTGAATGCCTGACCTTCTATTTTTTCTGCAACATCTGCCTTTCAATGCAGAGTCTTAACCTGGTTGCTCTCTGCTATGATCGCCTGATTGCTATTCTGTATCCCCTGCATTATCAAGTCAGAGTGACCCCTAAGATCATGCTTTCTATTGTTGCCTTTATTTGGCTCTTTGTTCTCACTTGTGTTTTAATTGCATTAGGTCTATTGACAAGACTTTCCTTTTGTGACTCTGTGGTTATAAACAGCTTCTACTGTGACCATGGCCCAATGTACCGACTAGCATGTAATGATCAAACTCCAAATTTAGTCCATGGAAATCTGTTAATAGCTCTTATTCTGTGGGTTCCTCTTATAATAATCATGTCTAGTTATATTTGTATTGGTCATACTCTGGCTAAGATTGCCACAGCTCATGAAAGAATCAAAGCCTTGAAAACGTGTACAGGTCATCTTTCATTGGTTGCAATCTATTTCATACCTGTGTTAACTGTGTATAATATGAGAGCAAACATACATCCAAATGCAAGAATCATAAACTTGTCTATGACCACTGTCTTTCCTCCCATGTTAAACCCAATCATTTATGTTCTGCAGACACAAGAAATCAGAGCGTCTTTGAAAAAAATACTCCAATCTAAGATGAACTTAAGGGTGGCATCGAAATGAGTTTCCTTCCAAATGTAAAGTGTCAGTTTGTGCAATGAATGCTGTAGGGGTAGGGTTTTGCTGATGAAGGTAAATTGTTGTTTTCTTACACTAACATGGTATAACACTAAAATAAAACGTTTTAGGATTCAGAAAAAAACTGTTATTAAAGGCAGTGTTGTATGGCTTTGGCATTTAAGGTTTTAGAAACATGACCCGATTTTTCATCAGATGCAAAGTCAGTATTGATTAAGTTTTCCATTTCATAAACTTATATAACTCTCTAAAGGTAAAATAAAGCGTATAACAAAACCTCTGTTGGCTTGTGACCCGTTATCCCAATCTTCACTAAGTCCCAAGAAAGAAAACCAATGTTCAAATTTAAAACATTGGGGCTCATTTCAACTCAAAAGGAAACTCTTTCTATCTGTGTGCAGTTAAAAGCAGCCAAATTCTCTTTGACTCTGTGCACAATGTTTCCTTGGTTCATCTTTCACTGTGCAGTTTTGCAAGCCTTTTTTTCTCCCTTTACAGTGCACAGTATTCTGCATCCTGATTGTCTGTTGATCTTGCCAATGTGGTGCAACTCCTCCACAGAGATACTGCACATGCATTGCCAGCTTGCCAAAGTCACATAAATCTTTAATTGCGATCGGCTCTTTGTTTTCATTCCTTAATACTTGACCTGTTTTTCTATGAAGATTTCAACATTGAGAGTTTACTCAAGAGATAAAAGTGTGAAAATATTCATGTCTGCCTGAGAAAAGTGTGTAGTGAGGAATTTTCATGCCTTAGAACAGTGTTTTTCAACCTTTTTTGAGCCACGGCACACTTTAACCTTGACAAAAATCCCGCGGCACACCAGCATCCCAAAAAAAAAAAAAAAAAAAAAAGCAGAAACTCATAGTCTGTTTTGATCTACAGACCCCCCCCCCCCCCCCCCCCCCGGCAATCTGACTTGCATTTTTGTGATAATTGTGGCAGAAAAAGCAGGAAGTTGCAGATGTTTTTCTAAAAGATGTAATAAAAGTTAAGTTACATACAAGCTGTATGTTCGTTGTGTTTTCCTTTAAGCCAATGCATCATGGGAGATGTAGTGTGAAAACTGCGAGATAACGGCAGAAAGACTCGCGTCTCTGAGCTTCATGGTTTTGTTCACTTGTTCCACGGTCTGATACCGGATTCTGTGGAAAGCTACACCGCTAAAGACGAGCTTTAGCTGGTGTTTTTGTCGGAACTGACTGAGTTATGAGCTAATTTGGAACAAGGAAGTGGAGACTTTAACCACTTCTGATTGGTCAGACTGATGACATGTGATTAAGCCTTCAAGAATGATTGGTGGAGTCGTGGAGACAGTAAAAGCTGCGGGACTTTTCCTTACACAGTTATAGCTGCAGCTATTTCGCGTTACCGTCATTCTTATCAAAATGTCTTTAATAGAATCAAATAAACACAAAGAAAAAATTATTTTATGATCGTTTATATTCCTAACTACTCAGTGTTTTATCAGGACCTGTTTGGATGAACAAAGAGCTGATTTCCTGGAGATGGGAAATGCTTTTAGATCAGTTAATGAGGGCAATTTTCCACGGCCCACTTGACCATCTCCCACGGCACACTAGTGTGCCGCGGCACACTGGTTGAAAAACACTGCCTTAGAACATCTGCAATCCTACTTTGGAGATTACACCTATTGCGGTATATTTATGAAACATATCCCCCGCCATAAACGAGGGAACTGTACAATGCTTCCTGCTGATTCTAGAAGATATTTTATTTTGTGGTCCAAATAGGAAGATGGACAAACGACCCTCTATTTCATAAACTCATTTAAAAAAGTACCAGCAGCACTTCAAGAGCATTTTTAAACACCCGATATGATTAGTTGGCGTCTTCTAGACTAGTGTTTTTCAACCAGTGTGCCAACATGGTCAAGTGTGCCGTGGGAAATTGCCCTCATTAACTGATCAAAAAACGTTGTCCATCTCCAGGATATCAGCTCTTCGTTTATCCAAACAGGACAGACATTTTGATAAGAATGACGGTACCGCGATTTGGCTGCAACTAAAGCCGTTTTCTGAAAAGTCCCACCCCTTTAACCGTCTCTGCCAATCATTCTTGGAGTCTTAATCACATGTCATCAGTCTGAACAATCAGAAGTGGTTACAGTCTTCACTTCCTTGTTCCGATTCTGCGCATAAAGTCGCTTAGTTCCAACAAAAATACCAGCTAAAGCTCGTCTTTAGCGGTGTAGCTTTCCACAGAATTCGGTGTCAGACCGTGGAACAAGTGAACAAAACAATGAAGCTCAGAGACGTTAGTCTTTCTGCGTTCAGCGGATTTTTGCACTACATCTCCCATGATGCATTGGGTTAAAGTGACACTGTCTTGGCGCACGAGTCTCTCCTCTTAACGTCTTGAAACAACAACGAACACATATCAAGCAGTTTTTGAATCTTTTAACTTAACTTTTATTACATATTTTTTTTTAAAAACAGTTGTAACTTCCAGCTTTTTCTGCCACATTTATCACAAAAATGCATGTGAGAATGCAGAGGGGCTGTAGATCAATACATACTATGAGTTTCTCCTTTTTTTTTTTTTTGGATGCTGATGTGCCGCGGGATTTTTGTCAAGGTTAAAGGGTGCCGTGGCTCAAAAAAAGGTGAAAAACACTGTTCTAGAATTAAGAACAGAAAGAAAATCTTCAGCCTTTAAAAATGTTGCGGCATGGCAAAACACACATCACCTTCTACCCTATTTAACTTTCCATGTCTGTTAAAATTAGCATTGGTCTGAAAATTTCAGTCCCAGTCTTTTGGACCAAATACAATTAGGCAAGGCACATTTATTTGTATAGCACATTTCATGTCCAAAGCAATTCAAAGTGCTCTACATAGAACGTTAAAAGAAACATTCATAAGAAATATTAAGAGGGATCATTAAAATAAGATTTAAAATAAGATTTAAATAAAGTAAAAAACAATCTGAATTTAAATCAAGCATAGATAAACAGTGAGGATGTAAACTTTTAAAACCAAACTAATTAAATGCAGAGAACAGGTGAACGTGTTCAAACCCAACCGATTTTCGCTGACGATGAGCCGAGTGAACATGCAAATTCATTCCCTGACATTTTTTTTTTTTAACTTGTCCTGTCCAACAGCTGGGCAGACAGATGAGAACTGAAGGCCTCTTGTGTTGGACATATTTTACTTTAACAACAGGGGTTTTTAATCTTCAGACAAACCAGAGGTATGTCTGAATAAACCCCTTTTGTAATTGAGGCCAAACTTTATTAATTTCAGTCATATTTGTCTATAATCTTTGGTGTTGGACCGGACGGAAAAGGAAAGGAGGGAAAAAATAGAGGGATGTTAAAGAGAGGGGGGGGGGTAGGAGGGTGATAATAGGAGGGGGGGGACCATAAAGCAGCATAAAGCAACAAGTTTACTGGATGTTTATCATTACGGTAAGGTTCAAATGTAGTACAAATCCCAAAGGGCGAGGCCTGTCCACACACACACTCAAATGTTATAAACACACCTGCTAGCTGCAAAAATGTCCACATGTCAACATGTACACAAAACAGATAGTGTTCACACACGCATACTTATGCCTTCAAACCAACTAGTGTGAAATATTTCATTCATTCAATCATGCAAACTATTAGTGCAAAGGTGAGCTAAAACCTGTGCTCAATTGAGTGTTTATGTTCTTCTAAAATGGATGGTGGAATGTGAAAAGAAGGAGGGAGAGTGCCCAGCCATCCCCACACCAAGACCCCCGCCGCAGCAGCCGCGGCAGCCAGAACCCCCCAACGCCACACGGCAGCAGGCAGAGAACAACCGTCCCCCGGGCGATCACATCCGCCACCCAAGCCAGGGCCAGCAGGACCGCCGCGAGGCCCCCAGAGCCAGAGAGCAGGGAGGCACGGGGGGAAAGAGAGTGCCGCCCCAGCCCAACCAGGAGAGCAGCCCCCCTGCCGCGCCGG
Source organism: Oryzias latipes (assembly GCF_053564925.1). Classification (NCBI taxonomy): domain Eukaryota; kingdom Metazoa; phylum Chordata; class Actinopteri; order Beloniformes; family Adrianichthyidae; genus Oryzias; species Oryzias latipes. Next base: position 10,446,134 of record NC_136250.1, on the reverse strand, counting down.
GAGGGCCCAACGCAGGGCCCCAACCGAGACAGGTGCCCACAGCCCCAGACGAGTACCCCACCACCACCCAGGAGTTCTGGGCATCCCCCTGCGCCAACCCCAGGTACGAGCCAGGACCCCCCAAGGGTTGACCCGCTCCGCACTCCAGGCAGCCACCCACCCGGCCCACGGTTGGTCCAGGAAGGAGCAAGGCAGGGGCCAGCCGTCCCCACTCAGGAGGGGAAAAGGGGGGCCCACCAGGGGTGTTGTAAACATGGCCCGACCAGGCTCGGCCACAGTTGGAAATTTGGCGGGGCCCAGCACTCAGGGACAAGTGCCAGAACCCACCCCACAGGGATACGGACCGCCCCAGCTCATGTGTAATATGAACCCTCTCCCTGCGCGGAGAGAACACCACCGGGCCCAGGAAACCGGCACCCAAGGGACACGGCCACCGTTGCCAAGGGTCCAATACCCCCCACCAGGGATGGGGTAGGGGACAGATGGTCCTAGGTCCCACCTTCCTTGCAAAATGCGTGTGTGTGTGTTTGTGAGGGTGTGTGTGCATGTGTGTGTGTTTTTATGTTTGAATGTATATTTTGAGGAGTAAAGGGTGTGTGTACTAAGGGGGTGCAGTTAAAATTGGCGGGTAGGGCACTGAGGGGACATCTCCTGATTACTCACAGTGATGTCCCCTCACCCTCCCCACCAAGGGGCCATAAATGTCTAAGGTGCGGTTAAAATTGGCGGGTAGGGTGCTAGGAGGACATCTGCTGCTTGCTGGCAGTGATGTCCAAGCAGCCCTCTACCAAGGGCCCTACATGTCTAAGGTGCAAATAAAACCGAGAGAGGAGGGGCCATTCCATACGGCAACCATGGGAGGGGGACCAGTGCCAAGTAGCCCCCCCCCCCAAGGTGCATCGCAGGCTAAACCCCCTACCCCCTCACCCTAATATGAGATTATATGAAGAAGGGGGTAAGTTGGGGACAGCTGGTAGACTGTCCCCTGGTGGTCAAACAGCTGTCCCCCAGCCCCCCCCAGCATAGGGGCCAGGTCCCCTCAGCCCAGGGGTCCCATCCCAGGAGGCGCCGACACCCCAGGCCCAGCACCACCCACCCCACAGAGAGAGAGAGTAGCCAGAGAAAAACGCCCCCCCCCCGGAGCAGGTCCAGGCCCCCACCCCCAGGCGCCGGCCCTGGGCTCTGGTCGACGGGACTGAGGTCCGAGGCAGCCAACCGGCCGGGGCAACCGCCAATTGCCTCAGCGGAGACCCCGACCCGTCAACCCCCCAAGGTCCCGTACCAATAGTCCCCCCCCCCGGAAAGCCCCCCCACAGGACAGGACTGACAAGCCCCCACCCCCACCCCAGACCCCGCAGCCGCAGCGGATGACACCCAGAGCGACCGAGGGTCCCAAGAGGGTTGTCCCGTCCCAGAGCCAGGGAAGGGTTGATCCCAGCCCCAGGTGTAGATGGGCAGCCCATCCAGCGACTATGTGGGCCCCCTGCCAACCCCCCCCCAGCACAGGCAAAGCATTCCCTGACATTAGATGGCGCTTAATGTAAAACAGAAATACCCCTGTACACAAGGTGGTGCTGCGCAACTTTACGCTTCTTAAACTCACTTTTCACTCGCTTTTCACTCAGAAGAAGAGAGCAAGTATTTACGCGCTTGTCAGAATCATACAAAGAAAACATGAATATTTCAAGCACTAGTGGCTCCAGCTCTAGTTCCAGCGATGAAGAAATTATTGTTCTGTTGAATGATGACGCTACTAGACGCCACTAGATGCTAGACGCTACTTGGCGGATATCTTCTTATCTGACAGTATTGTGTTTGAGCGCCCCCAAGTTGTGTTTTACTGTAACTTCAGAGGCTCCAGACACGTGTGCAAAAGCGGCATTCTCACTGGTCGTATAGTTTTTGACGCACTGCGTCAAACCAAAAAAACGAAGCCAAGGCGTTTTTTCGCGTCGGTGTCCACACTCACATTAGTGCCCTTTGTTTAGTCACGAGGCATTAAACGCCGGCGAATATCACGTGCGAAATTCGTCCCGGTGTGAACAGGCCTTTAGATTAGTTTCACCTAATCTAAGGCCATCTGGAAGTCTGTTTATATTGACGTGTGACTGAGCAGCTCCGTCTCTCTGTCTTAGCGAGCACCGTGAGAACACACGCACGCACACATGCACGCACGCACACACAGGTTGGTGCACGCCTCCACGTATTAAACAAACTCTTTTGTTATGAAACCATAGTTTCTTACAAATCACTGTTTATTTTTTCACAGTTTAGGCCTCAGGTGCACACTTGGTCATTAGTACTTTAGCAATAGCCAAGGGTTATAACCATTGACTGTATGAGACAACTGGACTGAGCTAGTGAGACGGCCCCCATGAAAAATGACCTCTGATTCCAACCAAATGAATCTGTCCGTAGTATGTCAGTTGCCATGTTGGAACCAGATGCCCTCAGTAAACAGTGATTGATCCATGTCAGACTTGGTCTACATTTCTTTGGCAACCATTCTCTCCAATCCATAGCAAACATGTTAGAAGGGCACATCCCTTCCACTAAAAGTGGGCTCAGGAGAATCTGTCAAATTCTTTAAATGTTCAACAGGAGGCCACCTACCTTCATTGAGGCGTCTGATGGATCTGTTTACAACTTCAATAACTTGCGCTTTAGCTAAATAAAATGAAAACAAAAAAAAGATTAGCAAGAACTAGGATTAGAAAGATGTAGCAGACCAAGAATAGTTATTTTGACAAGTACAATTATACAATTCAATTATACAATACAATTCAAGTTAATGGGATTTTGGCTTTTTGGGACCAGTGGGTACTTCCTATTTGGAATGCAAGGGGGGATGAGTCTCTCAGTCCAGTTCTTTTATTTAGTCAATGGGCAGAACTGGTGACACAGTAAAACTGTAAAAGTACACCCCCCTTAATTTTTATTGCCGTTAACAAAAGCTTCAAAATCCACTGGAATTTCTTTAATAGTGTAAATACTGCATAGTATGTTGATATTTCATGGATTTTGTTGTTGGGTAACGGTCTTTGTGCCAAAAATGTTTTTGTTTGATTACTTCTATACTTGCCACAATGTGGCAAATTCTCAAGGGTAATAAAGGTTGCATACACACCTATCTGATGCACAGGTGATGATGCTCACCGCACTCTTGCTAGTAAGGTGTGACCACTTGCCCCTTATTTACCCCGTGCAAATGTGCACACATGGGGTGTTCATGTTTTCCTTAAGTATCCTTGAGACCACCGCAGGCGTCTCACCTACTTCACCCTTACTTACCCGTGTGTTGTATACAACCTGTCGCTCATGGCATGCCTATGTGGGCTCACGCTCTGTGACCTAGCTATTTCCTGCAGGCCATCTGCAAGCCTAATGGAAGTTCGCCCATATTTTACCGCAGGCAGCCCGTATCTCACCATAAGCCTAAGGCTTTAGGAAGAAGGGCCACCTACCAGACTCATCACTGAGTTTAATTAAAAAATGTGTGTTTAGTTGAGGATGACATTTGAAACATTTGAAAATGTCATCCTCCGTTTCTTTTAAGGCAATAAACTTTTGTGTTTGATAATCACCAGATATTGGCAGAGCATTTCTAAAGCTTCTCCAAATGATTATCATTCTCGAAAGTCTTGACTTCCATAGTTTAGTGTTAAGGACCAGCCATTTTGAATAAAGCAATGGAAGGAAGTAGAAAGCATCCCAGATCAGCTCTCTGGGTGTACTTTAAACTACTTGAGGAGAAAAATTGTAAATGTGTGCTGGATGTAAACAAATATGCAATCATACAACATCAATGTGGAGCACCTGAGAACAAAAAATCCTAAATTTTCATCCAGTTCAGGCTCAACAAAGCCCAGAGGTTAATCTAATTATGGTATGCACACACAACTGTAATCAAATTCATTAATATTGTGTTTGTTCTCTGTAAAATGTTGTAGTTGGGACTTTGAAATAAAGTCAGATGCATGTGACTTTAAAATTACACTTGTGTGACACAGCACACAGATGCACACCTTAACCCTTATGCTATCTGAAATGACCCCACCCTTGCATTGATGTGTTCTCCCTACCATGACAAAGGTGGATAAAGGTGGAAAGATTTTATGATATCCATGGACACCAGTGAAGATCACAAATCATTGAAGAAAAAAGGTTCAGACCACTGTCTAGTGGGTCTAGATTAGAGCCCTGCGCGGGACTATTTTCTTCATCGCGCTCCCGCCCGCGCCCGCTGAATTTCTGACCAATCCCGCCCGCTCCCGCAACGTATGCGTTACACTCCCGCCCGCTCCCGCGATATGTATGTCCACTCCCGCCCGCACCCGCAAAACTCAGAGAATTTAGTCCCGCACAGTAATAGAGATGCATTGATTTTGTATCGTCCCCCGTCCCGCAAGAAAAAAACATGTATTTTTATTGATATTATTAAAGAGATTCATGTCCCTCCTCCAGCCTCAACTTTTGATGCATTCCTCTTGTGTAATGTGCAACTTAAATATTAAATATATTTTCACAAATCCTGTTCGGTTAAAAGTGTCCGTGTGTGCGCGCGCAGACAGACGGCCTGAAACGCGCTCTTAGGTAGAGGCGGGGCGGGGCGCACCCCCAACATCAGGTTACATGACAGAGGCCATTGGGCGTCTCTACCTGGTGCCTTCACGGAGCTTCAGTACATAAGAATCCAACAGCTGCACAGCCTAACGTAGTCCGCTAATATATATTCATGAGATATTCATGCCAGCACTGATCCCGCGGGGTTTATTTTTTGCCGCCCGCTCCCGCCCGCAGCACAATCCAAACCGCCCAATCCCGCGAGATTTGGGTTGGGTCCCGCGGGACCCGGCGGGACCCGATCCCAATGCAGCCCTCTAGTCTAGATGACCCAACTTCCAATGTTAAAGTGCCTAGGATAGCACAAGGGTTAAAGCAACATACATCATAAAAAGTCTTAGTAATTGCTTGTTTGCCCAAAGGGATTTGACATATCTATCCTGAGGCGAAGTAAAAGACATATAAACATGACCATTCATGATCTGATACAAGACAAGAGAGAGAAGAATTGGCAGCAGATAAGACCAATGTACGCATGTGTGCATAAGGAGAGAGCAGTGTTTACCTAAGTCATAATGGAGTTTTTTAATTCTGCCTTAGGAAAAAACATTACTTTTGTGCGTCCTGCATATTTTAAAATAGCTGGGTTTATAGGAATACCCAATATGAATTATTACTACATCTTTCTCTTCTTTGTCTTCTTTATTTCAGTGCTTGGAAACACAGCTGTAATGACTGTGATTTATCTGGATCACAATCTGAGGACTGCAAAGTATGTAGCAGTTTTTAACCTTGCCTTTGTGGATTTGTTGGGTAACACAGCTCTTGTCCCAAAAGTCATTGATACGTTTTTGTTTAATCACTACTATATCTCATATAATGAGTGTTTGACATACTTTTTCTTCTGCTACATGTGCCTTTCAATGCAGGCTCTTAACCTGGTTGCTCTCTGCTACGATCGTCTGGTTGCTATCATGTTTCCTCTGCATTATCAAGTCACAGTGACGCCCAAGATCATGCTTTCTATAATTCTTGCTTTCTGGCTTTTTGTTATAATTGCTGTTTCAACTGCAGCCGGTCTTTTGACCAGACTTTCCTTCTGTAACTCGGTGGTTATTAACAGCTACTTTTGTGACCATGGCCAGATATTTGGAATAGCATGCAATGATTATTCTCCAAGTTACATATTCAGTGATGTATTGATAGCTATTATTCTTTGGATCCCTTTAATAATTGTCATTTCCAGTTATGTTTGTATTTGCTTTGCTCTCTTTAAAGTGTCCACAATCCAAGAAGGAGTGAAAGCTTTTAAAACGTGTACAGCTCATTTGTCTTTAGTGGCAATCTATTTTTTTCCCATTTTAATTACATTCACTAATACAAACATTCATCCAAATCACAGGATCATAAACCTCTCGTTGACCGCTGTCTTTCCACCCATGTTAAACCCAATCATTTATGTTCTGCAGACACAAGAGATTAAGGCCTCATTTAAGAAAGTTTTAAAAATTAGAAGTCGGTTCAAAGTTTCTGGAAAGTAATTCAGTCGGTCTGTTCAGAAAATGACATAAAGAAGGAAAACAAAAGTATATGAAATGATTTTCTTTCTGTACATCAGAATATCAATTTTACATATCTGGTGACGGTTTGTTAGTTTAGTTGTCACCCAGGCTTTTGCTTATGATGTTAACTATTTGTAGAACTGAACTGAAACAGTGATGACCATGTATATTGTTACTCAATTATTTGTTTAAACAAATGTCTCATAGACATGTCAACATGGGTGTTGTGATGTTCTCCTTGTTATTGCCTCCTTCATCCAGGCTTTATAAAGTTTAAACGATAATTCATTTATTTATTGAGTTAGATTTTTCATGCCATACCTACATTTCTTCTACAAAACCTTAACACTATGGGTAGAAACCATGTCTTCATTTTATCAGTGACTGACTTCCTGTCTTTCCATTAAATTAAAGGTTCTTCGTGGCTTTTTGTTTGTCCTAAATATCAGCTTCTTTCTGACACTCTGCAGGTTTTGTGCACACTTGGATGAACTGAAAGTTACTTTTCCTGGTTTGTTCTTTTTTTCTTTTCTTCCCTAACCTAAATATTCTCATACCATTATCTGCATTTAGTGATGATGCCACTAGTTTACCTGTTCCTGACTATCATCTGCTTGCCTGTTCTCACTGTTTTCAAAATAAGTTAGCCCTAATCTAGCATATTCATAGAGCTAGGATGCAGGATCTTGACCCCAATGTATGGCCCCAATAAAATGCATAGAAATTAATTGTAAATAAAGAAATAAAAGGGCTAGAAGACACAGAGCATAACAGGTTTATTACAAAGAGGAGAATAAAAGATATAGCTACATGATAAAGATGTTCCATTCAATTGTTTATAAAAAGTTCTGTTACTAATAAACTTGAAAGAAATTGTTACGGTGGGGGTAGAGGGAGCACCCAGGTGCAGAGAGGAGGAGGCAGGAGGGTTTAAGAACAAGGTCTTTCATAACTATATTTAAATACACGTCTTTTGTTATTTAGACTAAACTTTCTTCATCCTTCTCATATCTATAACAGTCTTTTGTTGGATCGGACGGAAAAGAAAAGAAAGGAAGAAGAGAGAAGGATGGGGTGGGGGTGGGGGGTGGTTGTGTACAGTCAGGTTTAAAAGTGATATAAATCCAAAAGGGGATGGGGCCTGTCCACACAGTCAGTCAATTGCCACAAACATACCTGTGGGCTCCAAAAATGCACACATACAAAACATCAACATGTACACAATACAACTGATGTTCACAAATGCATGCTTAGGCATTCAGACCCTCCCATGTGAAATATTTCATTTAATCACTCAAACTATGTGTGCAAAGGTAAGATAGCACCTGTGCTCGAGTGGATCTTTGTGTTCTTCCAAAGTGGATGATGGGATGGCAGCATATGTAGTTTAAGGAAACTGGAAAGCCCTGAGAAAACCCTCACATTCAGGAGAACATGGAAGCTCCGCAAAGATCCCAGCTGGGATTTGATCAACAAGAATCAATAGGGAGTGAATGAATAATGGACATACATTTTAAGTGCTTTAAGCATCCGGAAAAGAAAAGAAAAATCCAATCCATTAATATTATAAACAAATAAATGTTAACTAATGCCTGTAATGTTTGCAGGGCTGATATTTACTCCAAGGCTCATAAAACTAAAATCAGAATGCCGGGATCTTGAATCTGGGACATTTCTTACAGTTGGGTATATTAATGTATTGTATATACTGCAATCATGAGCTCTCTTTAAATGACTAAAGGCTTTTTTTCTAAACGTTTTTTTTCGTGCAGTATTACCCTGGATAAGACGAAATACCTTTTCTAAAGAGCCATAATAGAGCCCTTTGTTTACTATGTATGCATCTTTCAGCATAAGACAACAAACTTAGTTAAGACTTTCTGCAAAAAAAATCAGAAAAAAAAACACAGATTGTACTTAAAGTTTAATACCATCTGCAACTTTACCTCTCAAATCAAATCAAATCAAACTTTATTTATAAAGCACTTTTCATATAAAAATATAACTGGAGTGCTTTACATTAAAACACAACAAAACATAAAAACAAGCATGAACAAGCACAAAAATTAAAAAATAGTACCTCCCTCCCCCTACCTAGCACCCCACTCCTTTCACACCTCCCACCCACTAACTGATGGGGAAAGACATTGAGAAATAGGCTGAGCACGAAAACAAGATATTGGAAATGCTGATAATTGGAACCTCCCTTTCTGTGAATAGCTGCAGACTGCCAAATGCAGCATCACAGGCAGGGACCGCTCCACCACAGCAAGGTGGTGATGCAGTTTCCCCATCCAGAGCCGCAGTGGCTGAACAGCAGCCGACCCAGAGGGAGAGGTCCAAACTGAGGAAGCACCGGAAATAAATATTAAAATGAGAATAAAAAAGTAAACATCTTGATAAAAACAATACAACATTGAAATAAGGTAAATTAAAATAACGTGTTAAAAAAATCTAGTTCAAGTTCATAAAACAAGATAAAATGGATATATAAATAAATACATAAAAGCAGTAAAACAATTAGCTAAAAGCCAGGTTAAAAAGATAGATCTTTAGCCTTTTCTTAAAAACTTCAATGCTCTCTGCGGCTCTCAGGTCTTCTGACAGACTGTTCCTTAAACGGGGGCCATTTGGAAGACCAGCAAGGAGGGCGTTACAATAATCAATTTTACTCATAATAAAAGCAGCAATAGCATCTCCATATTAGCAAGAGAGAGTAGTGGGCAGACCCTAGCCAGATTTCTAAGATGATAAAAACCAGTTTTAACCATCTGTATTATATGTGGGATAAAAGTTAGCTTAGAGTCGAAAATAACGCCTAGGTTTCTGACTGTTTCTCTCTTGGCTTCAGGACCGATAACTAAAATTTCTGTTTTCTCCTGGTTGAGCTGCAGGAAATTATTTGCCATCCATAATTTCACATCTGAAATACAGTTAAAAAGTACTTCTATTGGTCTTGTGTCATCAGGAGACAGCTATGTACAGATGGGTATCATCAGCATTGCTATGAAAACTGATGTTGTGGCTCCTGATGACGTTCCCCAGAGGAAGCATGTAAATGTTAAAAAGCAAGGGGCCAAGGATGGAACCTTGAGGCACACCATAATTAATTTCATGGACCCCAGAAAAGTGTGTGTCCACGCTTACCATAAAGTTTCTCTCCATGAGATACGATTCGAAACACTTGAGAACAGTCCCTGAAAGGCCAAGACTTTGAAGTACGTTTACAAGGATCAGGTGATCAACAGTATCAAAAGCTGCGCTTAGATCTAGTAGAACTAGTACTGAGATCTGACCTGAATCCAAGGCACACCTGACATCATTAATGATTTTTACTAAGGCTGTATCAGTACTGTGGTTCGTTCTAAAGCCAGACTGGTTTATCTCAAAAATGTTGTTTTGTAAGATAAACTCATTCAGTTGAATAAAAACAAGTTTTTCTAAAACCTTGCTTAAAAATGGCAAGTTGGACACAGGGCTGTAGTTATTAAAAACTGAAGGGTCTAAATTATTTTTTTTCAGTAAAGGTTTCACCACTGCCGTTTTAAAGGCAGCAGGAAAAACACCCGTCTGTACAGTAGAAAGGAGTTCATGATATTTAAAATGTCACTCTCAAAAGACCCGTAAAATTATTTAAAAAGTGATGTAGGGATGGGATCTAAAAAACAAGTTGTTGTATTTACTCTGGAGAAAACTCGACCAAGTGTTGCAGCTTCAACCAGTCCAAAACTGTCCAGTGCTTCCTCAGGTAAGATAAAGCCATCTTTACCAATAAAAAAGGCTTTTCAGTTAATTTATGATGTTCGATCTGACAGAACCGATCTTGCTCCTGAAGTGGTCTGCAAAGTCCTCACACAATGAGGCTGGCATTGCGTTTTTATTCACATTGGAGTTGATTAAAGACTCAATTGTGGGGAAGAAGACTCTGGGATTATTTTTTTTTGCAGAAATGATATTTGCAAAGTAGGACTTTCTAGTCTGTGTTACTGTTAGATTATATAGTTTTAGTTGGTCTTGGTGCAGTTGATAGTTTATTTCAAGTTTGTGTTTTCTCCAAAGTCTTTCGGCAGATCTACAACGTCTCTTCAATTGTTTAATTTCCTCAGTTCTCCAAGGGGGTGTGGGTTTGATTCTTATCTTCTTAGATTTTAAGAGTAGCAACTGAGTCGAGACTGGATTTTAATTTACTGTTAAAACTGTCAAGTGGATCACAAGGGGCTGGTAAGACAGGTGAAGAGTTAGAGCGAACAGATGTAATAAATTTTTCGACCACCTCAGGAGTCAAGTAGCGTTTCGTCACCGTTCTCACAGAGGTCTCTTGTTTTACAAAACCAGTGATGTTAAAAATCACACAGTAATGGTCAGAAACCACCAGGTCCACAACAGTGGACACACTGGTAGGTAAACCATGACTGATGACAAGGTCAAGAGTGCGCCCCCTGTTGTGAGTCGGCTGCACGACGTGTTGTTTAAAATCCAGAGAAGCGAGCAAGTCCAAGAACTGAGTGGTGCAATAGTCCGACTTCCTGTCTATATGCAGGTTAAAATCACCAGTTATTAAAATCATGTTAAAGGAAGTGAGGACAGATGCTAGAAACTCCAAAAACTCCTCAATAAAAGCAGAGCTTGGTTTGGGTGGTCTGTATACTGTGATGCATGAAACTGGAGGGCTGTTAAAAAAAAAGGCGTGATGTTCAAAGCTGGGGTACTCATCTAATGAAATCTGCTTGGCTGCAAAGGAGTTGGACATTATAGATGCAGTACCCCCACCCTTTTTGCCCTCCCTGATTGAAAAAAACAAAGCTAAAATTGGGTGGAGAGGCCTCTGTGAGAACAGTAGATGCATCTGTGCTCAGCCATTTTTCAGTTAAAAAGAGACCATCAATTTTACAATTTTGGATAAAATCATTTAAAATAAAGGTTTTGTTGGACAATGATCGAAATTTCAAAAGTGCCAAGTTTAAAGAGGGGGGAGTGGAGTGATTGTGGAAGCTGGTTCCTCAGGTTTTGGTGCTTCCTTTAGTGGACAAAGGCAGTTAATGTTTACAATCAGGTCTTCCCCTCATGGAAGACCTGATTGTAATAATAGTCTTAATGGGATAGGCTGGGGGGCCAGCAGGTCGTGGCAAGAAAGCACTGTCGATGGTTGAAGCAGTTTCTTGGGGAATGTGGGGTGGTGATACCACATCCAGTCAGTCACTTCCACAGACCGATGTCTGGACAGATGAAGAGGAGGTCTGGACTGGTGTGGGCATGATGGGGGCCGGTGATGTCTGGACAGAGTGTCTGATGTTTGCAGCTAAAACATTGCTGCCCAGTGGACTGGGGTGAATCCCATCAGTTTTATAAAATTAGGTGCTGTTCAAGAAAAGATTAAAATTGTCAATAAAAACAAACTTACCGGATTTCTTGGTATACCAAATAGCCCTTACACGGCCTGGAGGTGTGTTTGGGGTCTTTGTCCTGTTGAAAAAATAAATGATGGTCCAACTAAACGCAAACCGGATGGAATAGCATGCCGCTGCAAGATGCTGTGGTAGCTATACTGGTTCAGTATGCCTTCAATTTGGAATAAATCCCCAAAAGTGTCACCAGCAAAGCACCCCCACACCATCACACTTCCTCCTCCATGCTTCACAGTGGGAACCAGCCATGTACAGTCCATCCGTTCACCTTTTCTGCTTTGCACAAAGACACAGTGGTTGGAATCAAAAATCTCCAATTTGGACTCATCAGACCAAAGCACAGATTTCCACTGGTCTAGTGTCCATTCCTTGTGTTCTCTAGCTCAAACAAGTCTCTTCTGCTTGTTGCCTTTCTTTAGCATCGGTTTCCAAGCAGATATTCTACCATGAAGGCCTGATTCACACAGTTGTTGTAGAGATGTGTCTGCTGCTAGAACTCTGTGTGCCATTGACCTGGTCTCTAATCTGAGCTGCTGTTAACCTGCCATTTCTGAGGCTGGTGACTCGGATGAACTTATCCTCCACAGCAGAGGTGACTCTTGGTCTTCCTTTCCTGGGGCGGTCCGCATGTGAGCCAGTTTCTTTGTAGCGCTTGATGGTTTTTGTGACTGCACTTGTAGACACCTTCAAAGTTTTCCCAATTTTTCAGACTGACTGACCTTCATTTCTTAAAGTAATGATGACCATACGTTTCTCTGTACTTAGCTGCTTTTTTCTTGCCATAATACAAATTCTAACAGTCTATTCAGTAGGACTATCAGCTGTGTATCCACTTGACTTCTGCACAACACAACTGATGGTCCCAACCCCATTTATAAGGCAAGAAATTACACTTGTTGTTACACTTATCTGCTAATTTGTTACTTGCATTGGATCAAAGTTTTTTTCATTTGACTTTTGATGTTTTAATTTTGATGTATTAAATTGTTATTTCATTTTTTATTGCATGCTATTACAAGTATCTGGGCATGGTCAGCAGTTTTTAAAAAATAAATACATTTTGTGAATATATCAGAAATAAATAAATATTTAACTCTGGCCCAGCACCCAAAAACAGTTTTCAAAACAGATTTTATACAAACAATAATTCTATTGGAAAACATGAAAACACCTTGTAGATTTATATCACTATCTTTTGGTATACAGAGTTAGTGGGAGCCCTAACAAGAGGACATGAGACCATTCATATATAGTGACTTACTTTTGTTTTGGAAACTGAAACTTACATTTTACAAAAATTGATAATATTATGTGAGAAAGACAAGTGTTTTTGCCATGGCATGAAAAAGGTTGGTGTACTGTGCTTTAATTTCCTTACTTTTCTAATTAACATGTGGTTTGAACAAATAACTATTCAGAAAAATGTTAAAAGTCTATTGTTGTGCTGAATACATCAGCGTTTAGGGAACGTGAAGCATGTTTATTTGATGATGTAAATGGGACACATGGGAAATAGGAGTGATAAACATAAGCTTCACTTCATAACCCACTCAAGCAGATGCATTTTCAGAGCCCTGCTACTTCACAACAGAAGGGGAGGATCCTTCTCCATTTCTCCATAAAAACTGACCTAATTTTTTAAGGAGTACACTAAACTACCTGAAGCTTCTGTAACTGATGAATGCTTGCAAGTTTGATGATGGATTTATTTAATTCCGCTTTAGGAAGAAACATTACTTTTGTACGCCCTCCATATTTCATAATTACCGGATTTATTGGTATACCAAATGTAAAATATTACTATATCTTTCTCTTCTTTGTCTACATTGTTTCTGTGGTAGGGAACACCGCTGTAATGGCTGTAATATACATGGACAATAGTCTAAGAACTCCAAAGTATATTGCTGTTTTTAACCTTGCATTTGTTGATCTGTTGGGAAACTCAGCCCTGGTTCCAAAGGTTCTTGACATTTTCCTGTTTAACCATAATGTTATCCCTTATAATGACTGCATGACTTTCCTGTTTTTTTGCTACACTTGTCTCTGCATGCAGTCTTTCAATCTGGTTGCCCTCTCCTATGACCGCCTGGTGGCCATCATCTTTCCTTTGCATTATCAATTGAGGGTGAACCAGACATTTATGCTGTCAATGATTGCCTCGTTCTGGGTTTTTACTATAACTGCAGTACTGATTTCAGTCGGTCTTCTAACCAGACTTTCCTTCTGCAAGTCTGTTGTCATCAACAGTTATTTTTGCGATCATGGCCAGCTGTACAGACTTGCATGCAATGACAATTTTCCTAATGATGTTGTTAGCTTTTTTTACCCTGTTGTTATATTTTGGCTACCTCTGGTTTTTATTCTTTCGAGCTATCTATACATTGGCTATACTTTAGTTAAGGTGGCTACACTTCAACAAGGAATTAAGGCTTTTAAAACATGCTTGGCTCATCTCTCATTGGTGGTGGTCTATTTTACCCCAGTGTTGATTACGTTTACATTGATGGATAAAATTCACCCAAACAACCGGATTATAAATCTGTCTCTCACCTCAGTTTTTCCTCCGATGTTGAACCCGATCATTTATGTTCTACAGACAAAGGAAATCCAAACATCGCTCAAGAAAATTTCAAAAATCTATCGAAAATCCAAAATGAAAATAAAATCTTTACCAATGTGATCAAGAAAGTGTCTCAATTGGTCAATGTACAAATCCAACCTACAAGTTCTTTGAACCCAGTAGCTTTTTTCTGAAACTCTGTTTATGTATTTTTCTGCAAAGCTTGATGCATGTTTTATCTAAATCTTTACAAATGTAGAAAACTGTATAGATTGATGTTTTGATTCTAAAGTTACCCATTAGGCTGTATCAGAAATGTCTGGTAAATACTGATAACTGTAATTTAACACAAGCATAAATAATGTTAGAGTATTTTAGTGAATGGAAGAAAGATTAGAATTGATTTCTAGAAATGTTTTTCAATAGTTTCTTTTTATTTCAAGTTGTTTTTTGTTGCACAAGAAACACAAGATGCTTAATAAAACACTGTTAGTTAAAAATGTCTACAGTTTTTTAATTTTTTGGAACTAGAAGACGGCTATGAGCCTATTGTTGTATTGTTTTTTTGATTTTGATTTTATATATATATATATATATATATATATATATATATGTATATATATTTCATTTGTTTCAAGAAAACTTGTTTCTGCTTTGCCCTCATGGGTTCTGAAACCACCTGTGTGTGGCTTTTCTGCTATATATTTGTCCCTTTGAATAAAACTGTAAGCCATCATATACATGCAAGTCATTGTACAGTTTCAGGATAGACTCAAAGACTGCGAAGAGAGATCTTCTCATTCTTATTTGGAGATGCAGCCAGAGATCCTCACAAGTCTCTTTTTGCAAGTCTAACTCAGGTCTGAATTCTTTGCACTTGCACTTAACTGAACTGTCTTTCCCTTTGTTTTCTACAAATTGGATAAAATGCGATTACCTCCAGTTGCCAAATGGCCCTATATATTCCTACAAGACCATATTTCCCCCTTTTTTCTTCATTTTGCTCCATTTACATGAGTGAAAATCTCAAGGCCTACTGTTTACACAAATTCATTTGTTTCATTAGTCACCTGTAATGGTTTTACTGCACCAAAACGCAAGAAACAAGTAATGAGGATTTCTATGATCAAATAATTTTAACAAAATTTGAACTGTAATTCAATACATTCTTCTGTTACAGACAAAAGGAAATTAAATTCCCATAATTAGTTACTTTGTAACATGTTACCCCTGGTTGAAAATTAACATTTTGTTGTCACTACTTGTCTCTAAAAGACTTTGACTACTTCAAAACTTGTGGAGACAGAATGACAGGATGTTGGTGTTTTTGCTTTATCAAAGCAAAAAAATTTGTAACAAGAGATTTTATTGTTAGACCTGACGTCGATGTTCTTGAGCTACAGAAATAGGAATAAACAAAGAAAAGGTGCAAAAATAAAGTCTCCAGTCAAATCTTAAGTCTCTGTATGTCAGACTTCCATGCACGTTGGAGCCTCAAATCCAATTCCCATCTGTGAAAAATCCTTAATATATAAACATTGGTTTGCCTTTGAATTATTAGTCTCAGCTGTAATTGGATGATGTTGTACTTTAACCCTTGTGCTATCTTAGATAATTCCATCCTTACATTGACGTTTTCTCCCTACCATGACAAAGGTGGATAAAGGTGGAAAGATTTCATGTAATCCATGGACACCAGTGAAGATCACAAATCATTGAAGAAAAAAGGTTCAGAGCACTGTCTTGTGGGTCTAGATGACCCAACTCCCAATGTTAAAGTGCCTAGGATAGCACAAGGGTTACGTTGATATAAGCAGCTATAGCCAAATGGTTGATTTAAAAAAAATACAGAGAGTTTTATCACAACATAAATGGCACAAACAAGAACAAACTTGTACATACAAGTAAAAAAAATGTACAGGCTCGTTGGCATCATTAGAAACAATGACTCAGAGAAAGTCACCAATTTGAACCTCAAAATTTTAGTTGAACTTGTTGGTTTAGTTTACATTTCTTTACAACAAAATTACTGTAACTTTCATTGGGGTTTCACTGCCAACAATCTGGGCCCGGCAAAGCTGTGTTACCTGGAAAGGGCAACATAGATCACCAGGGACCCCACTCACCCATCTCATGGACTTCTCACCATCAGGCAGTAGATACCACAGCTTGCCTTATGGAACAGTAAGGCTGCATGATAGCTGCTACCCCGCTGCCATCAAACCAGGGCTCGACATAGCCATTTGTCCGCTGGCCCGGTCCTGTTTTTCGAGCAGTGCGGACCACAAGACTTTATTTTTTACTTGTCCGCTCGGGCCACTAAAATATCTAACAATTAATACATTTTTCACCTTTTACAATAAAGTATATTTTGCGAAAACGTGTAGATTTACCTCGTCTTTATAATTCACTTTTTCTGCTAGTCCTGTGTTCAGACTTCAAGGGTTTCTATGGGAAACCTTTTATCACTCTTCTCCTCCTCTCCCGCCTGCGCGTGCGGCTGTCACTGCCGAGCACCACGCGGCACGCGCTCACTCAATTTTTTTTTCAAACTTTATTGAATGTAACAATTCAATACTAAACAATGTTAAACAGCAACAACGAAGGAACAAGCCAGTGGGTTATTATTACATTTTAGGCAGATATATTTAAACTGACACACATATCAGCGCGCGCCCCCTGGTGGTTTTTCACCGCGATGATCATAAATCCAACACCGTCACTGAAGAGAGACTGAAGCATGTCAGAGATGTGGAAGACATGGCAGGAATAGATAGGAATATGTTAGTAGTTATTAATTAGTAGTATGGACAGCAAGATATTTAATGAATGCATTGAAGATGAAACTGTATGCACTAAGCTTTAAGCTGAATGTCAAAGAATCAAAGGCAACTCAAAATACCTGAATCTCAGACTCAAATGGAGTATAAGGTCAAACTACTTAATTTTGTTTTTCTTTACAACACTGTAAGCAGTAAGTATTTCTAGTTAGCTGAATGATCTCAGTAATTTAATTGTATTTAATTTTTCAATTATTTAATTTAATTAGGTAACTAAAGTAACTAAAAAGTAAATGTAACTTTGCAACAGTAACAAAAAGCAGAACCTTAAGGCAGTCAGGGCAAAAAAGTCAATAAAACTTCTTAACTATTGATTAGGAACAAATGTGAAATAGCAGTGATTAGAAGCAGCATGAAAACTTCTTAACTAGTGTTAACTACTACACTGCAGTGTTCTCTTCAAAACATCTGAAACAGACTAGAGCAGATTTAAGTTTGATATGCTCTATTTTTAGTCATTGAAAAGTGTATAAATAAGTGCTAGATGTCACCAGAATGCACCAAATTGCACCATATTAAAATTTTCCGGGGGGGCATGCCCCCGGACCCCCCTAAAGTTGCAAGCACCTGCGGAGCGGCGGGTCTCGCTGTGCGCGGTGTCGGGCCAGTAACTTTCAAAAACTACTGGCCCTGTGGGCCAGTGCAAATTTCTGGGCTATGTCAACCCCTGCAAACTCCTGAACTCCTGGAAGAACCCCATGTTTTAATGTGACTTATTCATCCACTGATGTCTACCTCTTTTTTTTCTTTTTGCCTTGCACATGCCATTTTGCACAGAATCTCTTTCATTTGTATCTGTTATTTTAATTTAAAATTGCATCTGCCCTACCAATCAGTTTTTGACGTGCTTATGTGCTCCTTCTATTACTGTGATGTCTAGACACTGTTTTGTTGTGGCTGGAGCTAGATCATTTTATTCAGCATTGCATGTCCAATGCCGTTCACAAATAAAACAAACAAACAAATTGAAATCTGTAGAGATTTTCGTGAAGTTAACCAGTTAAATGGCGTAAACTCCACTCTTCTCCAGTTTTAGCTGTGGTACCCAATTGCTCCAAATATCTAGAAGACAAATAATCAGTTGATTGCACAGGGAAGGAAATGAATACCTGGTTCACATGAGTTTCCCCATTGATGTTTGCTAAAGCCAGAGATTTAAGAAAAATCTCTGCATGCATTGGAGAACATGCAAACTCTATAAATGGACCCGGTCAGGATTTGACATTTCATTGGAAGTGGCTGCCTGAATGCATGTTGCATTGCAAAGGAGGTTGTAAAGGTAGATAGAGAGATAATCTGAAAAGATTATTAGTCTCCATAATTCCCTAATAACTCATTTTTAAAGCTTGTATAGTTAGTTTTTTTTTTATTTAAAGAGTTGCTAATGGATCTTGAAAGGTCATTAAATATGGCAATATAAAATTCCTGTTAGAAACATTCTCAGACGAAGTTCAGGGTTTAAAGACAAGTATATAAAATGTTTAAAATAAAAACTAAGTGTTAATTCTGGATGCATATTGAGTGTAGAGAGAAGAGCAGTGGATTGATTTAGTGAGTCAAAGATCAGAAACTCACAATTAAATGTAGCAATTGAGAGTATATTTGTGTTTTATTGTACTGTAGCCTATTTTCCATCGCATTATAAGGTGCATCAGAAATGAATGGTCTATTTCTTATGTCATATGTAA
Organism: Oryzias latipes; assembly: GCF_053564925.1. Lineage (NCBI taxonomy): Eukaryota > Metazoa > Chordata > Actinopteri > Beloniformes > Adrianichthyidae > Oryzias > Oryzias latipes. Next base: position 10,427,516 of record NC_136250.1, on the reverse strand, counting down.
GGCACACCGAGCTAAAAGGTACATTAAGACTTAATATCACAGTAAGTGCAGAACTTGAATGTGACATGTTAGAAGTGTTAGCGACGTTAGTATATTCACAATACCGGTAACTTCCAACCTTGTTTGCAACAGGTAAAAAAACAGACTGATCCTGCTAAAACAAACATCAGTTGACTGCACATACTGGCGAATAGGAAACCAGGGTTCGTCTCCCATGGGGCGTGATGAGCTTCATCCAGTGTGGGTTCTTGAGCAAGACTGTTCCAGCCACTAACTAGCTATGTAGTCACAACGGGGCTCAAGTCTGGGTCTCGCTAAACCCGTCCCTAGCCTGGCTGTCCTTCCTGACACAGGAAGGACAGAGATTTTTTTTGTCCAATGTCCTTCCTGCACTGTCCTTCCTGACACAGGAAGGACAGTGCAGGAAGGACATTGGACAAAAAACATCTCTGCCAAACCACCAGTGCAAATCAGTGAAGGTGGATTCAATTCAATGCAATTCAATTCAATTCAATGCAATGCAATGCAATGCAATGCAATGCAATGCAATGCAATGCAATTCAATTCAATTCAATTCAATTCAATTCAATTCAATTCAATTCAATTCAATTCAATTCAATTCAATTCAATTCAATTCAATTCGTAGAGCCCAAAATCACAACAAAAGTCGTCTCGATGGGCTTTGTGCAAAAAAATGTAGAGTAAAACATAAATTCAAAAGGATCATGAACACAAATAATTCAATAGAGAGATTCTAAACTGAACTAACTCAACTAAAACTGGACACCCCTGCCCTTAGACCCTCCTACGTGGTAAGGAAAAACTCCTAAATAAAACGGATTCCGGAAAAAACAAAGAAACCTCAGGGGTGTCCACATGAAGGAGGGGTCCTTCCCCAGGACAGACTGGCGATGCCAGAACTCATAGAGAAGAATTAACTTATCTAACTCTACAACAAAACATTTAAAGTCCAACAGATGAGCTCCAGTCTGATATGGCTACACGTTAGCCACATTAGTGTATTAACAATAACAACTTGTAAAACGAGCTGTTTAAAAAAAACAACAAGGCTTTTATGTATTATAGAGCAAAAAATATGGTAATTATTGTCCAAAATGTTTTCATGCATGGTGCACACCTTCAGTCTGTGGGATTCTAACATTAACAGGTATAGATTTGCAACCATTTAAAGCTTCAAGGTTTTAGCTTTTTTTGTACACATCTTCTTTCGATTTGTTTGCATCTTGTTCTTGATTCTCAAGCGACTAATTATATTTTGTAGGCTGGTTGCATCACCTAAGATAGAAATCACTGAAGCATGTCACCACCTCATACAGTTGTCACCAAGCAGCTTTTTTTTAAATGCAAAGGTGTAAACATAAAAACTTCCAAACCCATATCATGTTTTCATGCAATGCTCTGCTGCAGCTGTTTGATGTTGAATATGTCCACTCATTTTTTGTTGTAGTTTTCATTAAATTGCCAAATTAATTTTGATTTGAGAAATGAATAAAGAAAAAGGAGCCAGGGCCATTATGAATGTTACATTTGTTCGCCCAGAAAAATTCTTTATCAGTGGTGTAACTCCCCTCTGGATACATCACGGACACAAGGCGTTCTGTGTTGACGGGTGTTTATTTGCACACAGGTGCCATCAAAAATGCCCGTCAACACAGAACGCCTTGTGTCCGTGATGTATCCAGAGGGGAGTTACAGTGAGAACTCGTTGGCTGCAATACCACAAAGGGGGTTGGAGATCTTTCTGCACCAACTCTTTCAATGACACAAGACTTGTTCCATGTAAAAGAAATAAAGTTAAACACTTGACACTTTCTTCGCGGTATAACGTTTAAAACACTGACACTTTCTCTGTGGTCCATGCACTCTGTCTGTAGCGTGTTACAACAATAACAGTCTGAAGGAAACAAAAATCAACTTAAAAGTTCCATTAACTGATAAAATCGATTATTACCACTCTGATAATAATTTCAAGGACTGTTTAATAGCAAATGAACATAAAATATGCATCACTGAAATTAATATATAAACTTAAGCTTAAAACAACAACTTGCAAATGGCAGTGCTGGCAGTTACAGTGAGTTTTCCAATATTCCTCACACTCAGTATTATTATGTTTTCTTGTGTTTTGTCTATGTAATGACTGTAATTGGAAATGTCTTTCTCCTCTTAGTTATCTGCTTGGTGAGGACTCCTCATTCTCCTAAATACATGATTGTGTTCAACTTGGCTTTGATAGATCTGTGTGGAAGCACAGCTCTTATCCCAAAACTCTTGGACTTTTTTGTTCGACCACCCACTGTTCTATAAAACAATTCTCTGAAAATGCCAAGTCAAAGCTCAATTGCATCTATTTGTCTTAAATGTTAACTTTTTCTAAGCATTTTTATAGCAGTTTTTTGAGGTCATAAAAAGAAATGTTATTTTTAACACTTCTGGGTGTGCTTTATATTGTGAACATTAACCTGGAGGTTTGGTCAGAGCAATAGTTCTGAACACTGCTGCCCAGAGCAGTTTTACTTCAAATTCAACGTCCAACATATACCTGAGGCCTCATTTCAAAGCAACCTCCCTACAAAAATTGATTATTTTTGCTCACAGGTTTATCCTGTTGAATGACCCATAATAAAACACCACAAAGTTGTTGACAGCAAAACTGTTTGTATGGCAAGTAAACATATCAAAATATGTCAGTAAAAAAATGGCAAAAAAAGTCATCTTTCAATTATGCCCTAAAAGCTAAAAGGCGCACATCATTTTTTCCTGTATGTTGAAGTCTCAAGATGAGGGTATAGAACGTTATTTTTCCCTTCCAAAAGAAAATGTCATGGTGCCTCTGGCAGTTCTCCTCCCCCACCCCACTCTGCTCTGCTTCTGAAGACTCCCATCTGTTTCCACTCAACTCATCTACTTGTAGTCTTCTTTTTTTTTTTTTTTTTTTTTTTTTTTTACTTGTCCTGTCCAACAGCTAGGCAGACAGATGAGAGCTGAGGGCCTCTTGTGTTGGACATATTTTACTTTAACAAGAGAGGTTATTAATCTTCAGACAAACCAAAGGTATGTCTGAATAAACCCCTTTTGTAATTGAGGCCAAACTTTATTAATTTCAATCATGTTTGAAAATCTTTGGTGTTGGACCGGACGGAAAAGGAAAGAGGGGAAGAAGAGAGAGGGACGTTAGAGAGAGGGGGGGGGGGGGGTAGGAGGGTGATAATAGGAGGGGAAGGGGGGTAAGACCATGAAGCAGCATAAAGCAACAAGTTTACTGGTTGTTAATCATTATGGTAAGGTTCAAATGTATTACAAAAAGGGCGGGGCCTATCCACACACACACTCAAATGTTATAAACACACCTGCTAGCTGCAAAAATGTCCACCTGTCGACATGTACACAAAACAGATAGTGTTCACACGCATACTTATGCCTTAAAACCAACTAGTGTGAAATATTTCAGTCATTCAATCATGCAAACTGTTAGTGCAAAGGTGAGCTAACACCTGTGCTCAGGTGAGTGTTTATGTTCTTCTAAAATGGATGGTGGAACGTGACAAGAATTAGGGAGAGTGCCCAGCCATCCCCACCCAAAGACCCCCACCGCAGCAGCAGCGGCAGCCGGAATCCCCCCAACGCCACACGGGAACCGGCAGGGAACAACCGCCACCCGGGCGACCAAGCCCGCCACCCAGGCCAGGGCCAGCAGGACCGCCGCAAGGCCCCCAGAGCCAGAGAGCAGGGAGGCACGGAGGGAAAGAGAGCGCCGCCCCAGCCCAACCAGAGAGCAGCCCCCCCGCCGCGCCGGGAGCGCCCAACGCAGGGCCCCACCGGAGAAGGACACCCACAGCCCCAGACGAGCACCCCACCACCACCCAGGAGTTCCGGGCATCCCCCCGCCCCTACCCCAGGTACGAGCCAGGACCCCCCAAGGGAGCCCCGCTCCGCACTCCAGGCAGCCATCCACCTGGCCCACGGTTGGTCCAGGGAGGAGCAAGGCAGGGGCCCTCCGCCCCCGCCCAGGAGGGGGAACCCCAGGGAAAAAAGAGGGCCCACAAGGGGTGTTGTAAATATGGCCCGACCAGGCTCGGCCACAGTTGGAAATTTGGCGGGGCCCAATGCTCAGGAGCAGGGACCAGAACCCACCCCCCAGGGACACGAACACCCCCAGCTCAGATGTAATGTGAACCCCCCCACCGCACGGAGAGAGCACCGCTGGACCCATGAAGCCGGCACCCCGGGGACACGGCCGCCGTTGCAAAGGGGCCCGTACCCCCCACCAGGGAAGAGGTAGGGGACAGATGGTCCTAGGTCCCACCTTCCTTGCAAAATGTGTGTGCGTGTATGTGTGTTTGAGAGGGTGTGTGTATGTGTGTGTGTTTATGTTGGGATGTATATATTGAGGGGGGAGGGGTGTGTGTACTAAGGGCGGTGCAGTTAAAATTGGCGGGTAGGGCACTAACTACTACTACTACTACTTGCAGTCTTCTTAAGGAGATCCAGATCCAGCACTCATCGCCAGTTCGTTGCTCCTCCGTGGTGCCTAGTCTGCTCACTCATGTTCTCGCTCTTGAAGTTTTGCCTCAAGCTAATAATTCCCTAAGTCTTGCTTTCAGGAAACAAACCCACCACGAGTGTTAACCTGGGATTCGCCTCCAGAGCTATTGGGCCTCCTCGATCACGCCACGATTCCTGTTCATGCCTACCCTCCAGCACAGCCTTTGCAGAAAACCTCCAGCCACGCCACAACTTCAAGCCAGGATTCCCGTTTCTCATTCTACTACTCACCTGCTGTCATTAGCCGTCCGTACTAAACCCCTCCTACTCCTCCTGGGTCTTACAGGCTCAAGGTGAGGAACCCAACCATGCTCCCTGTCCCCAAGGAACTTTGTCAGTACCCTCTTCCCTCAGCTCCAACATTCTTACATGGGGTCAAGCCTCGCGAATCTCCTGCCATATTGGAGTTCATAGGACCATCAACCTCCTGAAGAAACGTTTATTCTGGCCTGCCATGGAGAAGGACGTACATGAATACGTGGCGGCTTGTACCACCTGTGCTCGCTCCAAGATGTCTAACTCACCTCCTGCTGGTTACCTGCTTCCACTACCCACTCCTAGTCGCCCATGGTCCCACATCGCTGTGGACTTCGTTACTAGTTTGTCACCCTTTCATGGACACACTGTGATTTTCAACATTATCTACCGTTTTTTGAAGTCTGCTTGTTTTCTCCCCCTTCCACAACTCCCTACAGCTACCGAGACCAGTGAAATACTGGTCGATCAGGTCTTCCGCCATCATGGGATTCCCTCAGACATTGTTTCTGACCGTGGTCCCCAATTCGTCTTGCAGGTCTGAAAGGCCTTCTGTTCCGCTCTAGGTGCCACAGCCAGTTTGACGTCTGGGTACCACCCGCAGTCCAATGGCCAGGCGGAGAGAGCCAATGAAGAACTGGAAGCTGCATTCCAGAACAGCTCTGATTGGTCCAGGTTTCTGGTTTGGGTTGAGCATGCCTATAATACTCACCCATCTTCTGCTACAGGGATCTCTCCCTTCAAGGCCTCCCTTGGGTACTCACCACCTTTGTTTCCGTCACAAGAACTCTATCTGGCAGTGCCCTCTGTCTAGCACGACCTCCAGCGGTGCCAACAAACTTGGCACCAGGCCAGGGCCGCTCTCCTCCGCACCAAGGAGTGCATCTGCCAGATTGCAAATCATCACAGGGTGGTGGGACCCACGTACCAGCCTGGTCAAAGGGTTTAGCTCTCGTCGCGGAACATCCCCACCCAGGCTACCTCTCAGAAACTGGCCCCCCGCTATATTGGACGTTACACCATCGACAAAATCATCAACCCTTGCTGTGTCTGCCTCAGACTGCCCACTGCTCTCAAGGTACATCCCTCCTTTCATGTCTCCCAGATCAAGCCGGTCCACCCGAGCCCTCTATGCCCGCCGTCCGCTACCACTCCACCCGCCAGAGTCATCGACGGCTTCCCCTCTGCATGCCCGAGTCATCGTTGGCGCCCCGGCCTTCACCGTCATCCGGGTGTTGGACATCTGGCGCTGCGGCTATCAGTTCCTGGTGGACTGGGAGGGTTATGGTCCAGAAGAACGCCACCCCTCTCTGATCTGCTCCTGAGGACTCCCAGCTGTTTCCACTCAACTCATCTACTTACCGTCTTCTTAAGGAAATCCAGATCCAGCATTCATCGCCAGTTCGTTGCTCCTCCATGGTGCCTAGTCTGCTTACTCATGTTCTCGCTCTTGAAGTTTTGCCTCAAGCTAATAATTTGCTACGCCTTGCTTACAGAAAACAAACCCATCACAAGTGTTAACCTGGGATTCGCCTCCAGAGCTATCGGGTCTTCTTGATCACGCCACGTTTCCTGTTCACGCCTACACTCAAAAAAATAACTCATTGGATAAACTCAATTTAAGTATGGGCAGGATTTCCATCCAATTAATATGAGTAGCCCCAACTCAAAGAAAAGTCTTTCATGTAATGAAATATAATTGAGTTAGTCAAACTCAATTTTATCACAAAAAGCCAAACAGAAAAAAATCCATTAACTTAATGAAACTTACTTACTGCAAAAGAAAGCAAGGCAAAAAACATTGTGTGACACTAGTCTCAAACCTAGAACCTCAGCAAGTAGATCACTGTTTAATGAGGTTCTTCGTGTATAACCTCATTGGGAGAAACCAAGTTGAAATGATTCCAAGCCACAGTACGTTTTTTTACTTGGAAAAACAATAACGAAAGTTTTCTCTCTTCAAAAAGTCGAAGGATTTGAAGGATCAAAAGTCCTAGCAGGCAAATAGGTGAAATAGGTGAAAAATTGTAGCCAAAAAACGGCGGAAGATACTATAAGAATAATAAATAAAGAGAAACAGGAAAACAGCATTCAACCAATAAAAGAAGAATCACGGAAGAATGATTTTGCACGTGTAAAAGGGAGTGCCTCAATTTCGTTGCAGCCATAGCGCATGCGCACAGCATGCCCCCTTAATTGAACTAATTTATTTTGGATAACTGGAGTTTATAGGTGAAACTATTAATACTTTTTATGTTGGGTCAATTAAATGTAGACACATATTTCTAAAATAAATATATTTAAAAAAATACAAACTTCATTTACTTGTGTTACATGAAAGAGGGGCTTTAACCATTTTTTTGAGTGTACCCTCCAGCACAGCCTTTGCAGAAAACCTCCAGCCACGCCACAACTTCAAGCCAGGATTCCCGTTTCTCATTCTACTACTCACCTGCTGTCATCAGCCGTCCTCCTTGCCATCGGATCTACGTCCTGCAAAAGTTAATCAACTAACTTACCTTACACTCTCCTGTTTTCCTTCCTAGGTCTGTCTCGGTTCTTTGAAATCATGACAGAAAAAGTTAAAAGCAGTGTTGTATTATGTCAAAAGGGCTTTATGCAGCATTTTAAATAATTGTCAAAAAAGATCTTTTACTTTGATGAAAGCAAAAATCCTTTATATTAACCATATCAGCCTGGTGGCCTACCAATTATAGTTATGACAATATATTGTGATTTTATCTAGGAATAGTGTGTTTAAATCAAGCTAAAGCACAGCATTTTTTGCATTAGGTACACCATCCTTTGATAAAATCTCTTAAATGTATTATTTTGAGATTATTTTGTATGTGGGGTGTTTTGTGCTCAATTTCTTACAAGGACTACTTTTTAAAAATGTACTCTTAAAAATATCAGAAAGAGTCTTTGTTGACATGATCAATATTATTTTTATTATTATTATTATATTTTTTTTGAGTCATCAAATTATCAGACCAACTTGCTGTTGCAATAAAAATACTTATTCTCTTTTTTTTTATTGTTGAAAGTCCAAAGATGAGCAAATATCTTGTTACACTTTAATATAAAATATATCGATATACAGTTGAAACCAGAGGTTTACAAACAACACATAAAAACACACATATGCTTATTAGTTTCTTACCATCAGACATGAAATAAAGTAAACTTTTTCTTTTTTAGGTCAGTTATAATTAACAAAATTATTTCTATTTGCTAAATGTCTGTGTAGCACCTCAAATGGACCAGAATAAACTCTAGGTTCAGAGGAGCAGCTGAACGGACTTCAGAAAATAAATGATTACAGGCCATGAACAATTAAACCTGAAAACCCAAATAAAATTAGTATAGAAAGAAAACTGATTAACCCCGGGGTTGGTCAAATTTTACCAAAAAAACTTTTACTTTAATGAATCTCAATCAATTTAAATCCACTATACTAGTTTGGTGCACAAAAAGGCAATAAAACATTTTTTAAATTCTCTAAATCAAAACAGTATCTCAAAAAAAAGAAAATACAAGTCTGTTCTGTCCTTGAGGAGTTCTTTCAGATCCCAGTGACTCAGCACCTGTGGAAAAGGTAGTCACTCTCCTACCATGATTGAACGCAGTGTTCGATTTCTCCCTTGTAACAATCAGGGTTCCAAGGTCCTTTTACGGTTGCTCGTGTTCAGACTCCAGTGGGTAGCTACTTCTGTTCTCTGGGGTGAACATAATAATTATATAATTATTGATTATATAATAATCAATTATTTCACTCACCAAATCCTTTGTCAATGTGAAACAAAACAAAAAACTCGTTATCTGGGTGGCAATATCTCGAAAGATAACCGTCTTTCTTTCCAGGGAAAATATGTAAAAGAACGGGGACAACTCGCTCACGTTCTCTTCCAACAGTCTGAGGTCCAGCTCACAGATCACACAACTCACATATCCCTGCCCGCATGTTCTTCTGTGCTTCCCAACCCTACGGTGGCCCAGAAGGGTCACAACACAACACATTAACTTTACACACAACACATTAACTTTACACACAACACATTAACTTTACACACAACACATTAACTTTACACACGACACATTAACTTAACACACAACACATTAACTCACAACACATTAACTCACAACACATTAACTCGCAACACAACACATTAAATCACAACACAACACATTAACTCACAATACAACACAATAACTCACAACACATTAACTTACAACACAACACATTAACTCACAACACAACACATTAACTAAAAACCCAAATTATGCAAACCCTGGCAAAGCCATTTTATCCGCAAATTTAGAACCAAAACCGCCCAATCTGGCAACACCGCTGCTAGCTTCTCTTGTAAAAAAATCATGCTCCCTCCACAGCTTACTGTGACGTTACTTTCTGTTGGGTAGTTAGCCGCTCAGCCCAGTGGAAATTTCAGAATAAAAGCACTTCCATTGCTGCTTTACTTCTGTTGTGAGTTAAAGTGTGTGAGGTAAAATAATGTGTTGTGTTGTGACCCTTCTGGGCCATGAGTTAATGTGTTGTGAGTTATTGTATAGTGTTGTGAGTTAATGTGTTGTGTTGTGAGTTAATGTGTTGTGAGTTATTGTGTCGTGTTGTGAGTTAATGTGTTGTGTTTTGAGTTAATATGTTGTGTTGTGAGTTAATGTGTTATGTTGTGAGTTAATGTGTTGTGAGTTAATGTGTTGTGAGTTGTTGTGTTGTGTTGTGAGTTAATGTGTTGTGTTGTGAGTTAATGTGTTGTGTTGTGAGTTAATGTGCTGTGTTGTGAGTTAATATGTTGTGTTGCGAGTTATTGTGTTTTGTTGCGAGTTAATGTGTTGTGTTGTGAGTTAATGTGTTGTGTTGTGAGTTATTGTGTTGTGAGTTAAGTTAATGTGTTGTGTGTAAAGTTAATGTGTTGTGTTGTGACCCTTCTAGGCCACCGTACAACCCTCCTGTAGCGCCCTCTACAAGATGAAAAAAATCTATGTAACCTATTAACGTAGGTTACATCTGACTTATAAGAGTAGAGTTTTTTTAGACAAATTTGTATTACCTTTATCAAATGCCTTTAAAAAAACCCATCTCTTTGGAAGCTACTGATACATTTATTGACAGTACTTGTGTTAATTTGAAACAATCGTATCTCTCGAAAAGGAGATAAGTTCTGTGTCCCAGAGATGAATGTACTTTGGTCCGATATGTCCAGAACAACCCATGGACGAAGGCAAAGGATGCTGTGAAGATGCTGGCTGAAGATGGTAAGACTTTGTCACTATCAACAGTGAAACGAGTACCGATACTGTACAGACATAGGCTGAAAGGCTACTCTGTCAGGAAGAAGCCATTACTCTAAAAGAAACATAGCTAGGCCAGATTAAAGTTTGTTAATGAACACCAAGATAAAGACTATAATTTTTGGAAACAGGTCCTGTGGTCTGACGAAACTAAAAATGAACTGTTTGGCCACAGTGACCATTGTTGTGTTCGGAGGAAAAAGGGGGAAACCTGCAGGCCTCATAACACCATCCCAACTGTAAAACATTGGGGTGGCAGCATCATGTTGTAGGGTTGCTGGAGGGACAGGTGCACTTCACAAAATAGCTGGGATCAGGAGGAAAGGATAGTATGTGGAAATACACAAGCAACATCTGAAGACATCAGCCAAAAAATTCAAGCTTGGGTGCAAATGGATCTTCCAAATCGACAATGACCCAAAGCATACTGGCAAACTGGTTACAAAGTGGCTTAAGGATAACAAAGTCATTGTTTTGGATTGGCTATCACAGAGCCAGGATCTAAATCCTATTGAACATTTATGGTCAGAGCTTAAAAGGCGTGTATGCAAGGCGACCTGCAAACTTGGATCAGTTACACCAGTTCTGTCTGGAGGAATGAGCCAAAATTCCTACCAAATGTTGTAAGAAGCTTATGGAAGGATATCCAAGACGTTTCACCCAAATGCTGCAGTTTGAAGCACTTGTACCAAATGCTGATGAAATGGATGTAAACCTTTGACTTGGATGAAATTTAAAAAAACTAGAAATAATTTTGTTTATTGCAATTGACCTAAAACACGAAAAGTGTACTTTTGTTTCACGTCTGATAGTGAGAAAAAAAAAACATATGTGGTCTACGTAAACTTCTGGATTCAACTCTGTCTTTCTGTCCTCTATCTATCCTCTATCTAAATAATGGGGCCCCCTGGGCCATAACAATGGAGAGCTATTAACATAAGTCGCTGACCGAGGCCCAAACTGGTGCAACAAAAAGCAGGTGCCTTAGCGATAAAGCCAGATGCCCATACCTGAAGCCGTGCCAAAAAAAGGCTCCTGGCCTTGAGCAGCCGCCTATAAGAGGAAAATGTACATTCAGTGGCAGGGTCAAAACAGCAGAACAGACACACCAAGGCTGGAAACTGAACATTACTGGAGAGGTTTATGGGAGACAGAGACAGCACATAACAGCAATGCCCAGTGGCTGGTCTCTCTGAGAAAAGAACATGGCAACCTCCCTGAACAAAATCCAAGAAGGAGTCTCAAGGATATGGCAGTGCACAGGTCAAGACACACCAACTTGTGCACAGCTTGGATTGATTACAAGAAAGCCAATGAATCAATGCCACATACGGGGATCACTGAATGCTTGGAGCTGTACAACATCAACAGAGACTCTGAGAGTCTCCATGGGAGCTCAATGAAGCCATGGGGTCAATTGTTACATTTTCCAAACTGTTTCAACTGCCCCCGTGCAGGTGTGTTACATCTACCATCTAAGTAGATTAGTGAGGATGAAGCTCACAATACTGCTAAAAGCTAAAGCAATACGTCACCCAACTTGACTGAAAGAAAGCTAAATTTTTACATAACTAACATGATACATGTTTGATGAGTTCACCTATGACGCACGATATGTCAATATAAAAGTTCTGTGAAATAAGTTCTTACCTTGGAATAACATTTTAGTTTGTAAATGTAGCTGTGTTTGCTGAAAGACAAGTATTTTTTCATGTTCAGGCTAGGAACTCTCACTTGGTCCTGATTGGTGAAATTGCAAATGTTAGAACTGACCCGTGTTACCACTGTCCCTGGTCTCCCCTAATTTTTTTTTCTCTTTTCTTATTTGTTAGTTCTACCAGTTGCATCATCTAATGAGATGGCAATCACTGAGCGTCATTAAAGTTGTTGTCACTACGCTTTTTTACACCACGAGTGAACATAAAAACTGTCAAACACGGACCATGCTTTCATGCTCCGCTCTGCTGCAGTTTGGGGTTAGCTCAGGCAACGATTATCTTGTGTTGCAGTTTTCATTCAGCTCCAAGGTCTCCTTTTATTCAAGAAATGGATGAAGAAAAAAGAGCCAGAGTGGTTTTGAACATCACATTTGTTCGGCCAGAAAAATTCTACATCAGTGGGTTTTCCAACATTCCTCACACTCAGTATTTTTATGTTTTCTTGTGTTTTGTCTATGTAATGACTGTTATTGGAAATGTCTTTCTCCTCTCAGTTATCTGCTTGGTGAGGACTCTTCATTCTCCCAAATACATGATTGTGTTCAACTTGGCTTTGATAGATCTGTGTGGAAGCACAGCTCTTATCCCAAAAGTCTTGGACACATTTTTGTTCGACAGGAGATTTATTTTGTACGAGGCTTGTTTAAGCAACATGTTTTTTGTTATGTTCTTTAGCAGTTTACAGTCATGGACTCTTGCCTGTATGGCCTATGACAGATTTGTGGCAATCTGCCTCCCATTGAGGTACCATAGCATCGTGTCTAAGAGATCTGTTGCTGTGATTCTGCTGTGTATGTGGTTAATAATTCTGTTCGTAGCTGCCTTTACAGTGGGGAATATTAATCGTCTGTCTTTCTGTGGTTCACTAGAAGTGCAAAGTTTTTACTGTGACCATGGACCATTAAATCGCCTTGCTTGCAACGATAGATCCATAAATGATGTCATGGCTTATATTGGCTTAATTTTATTCATCTGCATTCCTTTTATACTAATAGTAATTACCTATTTGTGCATTAGCATTGCACTAAGCAGAATTGCGTCTAAAGTGGAACGACTCAGAGCACTAAAAACCTGTTCATCACACATAATTCTTGTGGTAACTTTCTTTATACCTTTGTTTGCCACTAACATCGCTGCTGTGGTCTCCTACCTCCATCCTAACATCAGAATAATAAATTCCTGTTGGACACACACCATCCCGTCTTTGCTTAATCCTATTGTTTACTCTTTGAAGACAGAAGAACTGCTGAATGCTATAAAGAAACTGTTTCAAAGAAACAGAATGACAAAAATTGAAAGCAAACAAAGTGTTTTGAAGATTTAAATTTTAGAATTTGTGTTTTTGACTGTGAGCCAACAAACACAGTGATCTTGATGGTTAGAGGATCTTATTGCCTTTCTGACACTACTTGCCTGTCGGTCTATCCTGATGCACTGGAAAGATTTTCGCCCACCCACTCACTCACAGGAGATAAAAAACTCACTTTCTTTTATTAAGCTGGAAAAAAATCAGACATTCTCTTAATGGTACTGGATCTAAATGTTCTGAAATTTGGTCACCTTTTTCAGAACATGTCATGTCCTTGACCTTAGAAATGACCCAGTGAACTTTCAAATACATTCACAGTGGTAGCACAGTGTATTGTTTGTATGATTTTATTTATTAATTTGTGTACATTTTTTTCTCTTTCCTTTCCTCAAAATTGTGGTTTTGAATTGTTTGTTTTTCCTTATTTTGAAAAATATATAAATAAATCATACATTTTTAATGTATGATTTATTGCGAATTGCGAAGATTAACTGATTCACTTGCACATGCTTTTGTTTTGTTGTATAACCCTGCGTAAGTCAATGCAATATTATTTACAGCAAAAGTAGAATGATTCAATGGAAGAAAATAAAGTCAGTTACACAACTTCAAGGTAGATGAAAAGAAACCCCCACCCACCCACCACCACACACACACTCACACACACCGTGGTGACTATAAATAAGATCATTATCTATAAAAATTGTGTAGGTGTACCTAAAATTGTATCTTTTAACATTGACAAAGGAAAAAATGCAACATAAATCAACTTTCAACAAATATTAATTTTATGTTGCCACACAGAAACCCTGTTATAGTCCAAACAGAAATAAATCTATCGGACCTTATCTAAACCAGAAACATTTTTGACCAACCTAACCATTTGATGTAGAGAAAAATAATTCACTTAATAAATAATATTACATGTAAATTGGTCTGAAACATGAACACAGCAGCACCAATGTATTTAACGTTTTTAGTCTGAAGAGATAGGTAAAAAACATTGTGCTGATAATTTTTCTAAATGGTCGATTGTTTATTTATGATCTCAAAATGTGCAGCTGTTTTACTGCATTACCTGAGGCACGTTTAAACTACCCTGACTTTAACCCTGAACTCTGGCTGAAGTCCACCTGAACTTGCTTACTCTGAGTATGTCGGTTCCAAAAGACCGGATTTGAGTTAGCATAATTACGCTCGACTTGGTAACCCTGGGTTAATGCGCGTGCACGGCATTTACATAAATCAATCTCAATGGATCGCCGATTTCTGGAGTCACCATGGAAACGCGTGGAGAAAAAAAGAGAGCGCTATACTATAGTGAGACGAAGTCAGAAATTGTGATGACAGCGTATGAAGAGTTTACGCGCTTAAAAAAAGTATTATGACTGCATCACCAAAAGAAAGAGTTTCTGCTTGGAAAAAAAAAAACGGACTGAGAAAACGCACAAGTTTCTGATCTTATATATCAGGGGTGTCAAACTCATTTTGGTTCGGGGGCCAAATTCAGCCCGTCTGATCTCAGGTGGGCCAGACCAGTGACGTAAAAGCAAAATAACAGCTTTATTTTAGTTTTTTTACTCAGTTGGAAAGAAATGCCTCAACCAACATAGTAGCCTAATCACTTGGGGCCAATGGATCTCAAATAAAATTAATTTCACTTCAAAAAAAGTTGGTCTATTCAGTTTATACAGACTGAATATTTGACATCTGACACTGACGCAATCCTGATAATAAACTCAAAAGGGGCTACAGAAAAAAACAAAACACCATGCCTTGAATGTAAATGTCCAAACCATTAAAAATTAAACTAAATTAAACCTGCTAACATTTTGAACATAAGAATTTATCCTCCCTTTCTCTCCTTAAACTTCACACGACCGTCAATATCAGGATTCAAATCCTGTGCAGAAACACATTTACTGTCATTCAACTGTGCAAAACACAATGAAATTTCCAAGAATGTGTTCCTGGTTTCTGCCTGAATTTTGTGATAGTTGTTGTAGCAAGACTTTAGCTCTTGTTGTGAATGGGATAATGTAGCCTAAGGGGTCATATTGTGAAGCCAACACTTTGTACACATTTCTCATGGTCAAGGTTTGATAGGAAATTGGCCTGTGCTTATAACCCAGGGTGTCAAGACCACAATTCCATCTTAGTCCTAGCGCTCCCTCAATTGGGTCTGCACTAATTTTATTCAACCAGTTTTCTGCACTGCTAGATCTGGCCTCTTGTAGTAAATGGTCAACAACAAATGAAAAGTTGCTAGCCCATTGTCTTATTTCAAATCCACTGGAGGACAACAAAATCTTCGTCTTCAGCAGAAGTCGTTTTGCTTCATCTGGGCAAGAGAGGGATGTTAGGCAGTTGTCGACATAAAATGATCTTGAAACAGTTTCTGCTACATCCTCATTCCCTTCACTATGATCTTGCACGTGTCTCTGGAGGGCATAAGTGGCACAACAAGGGCTACATGTTGTTCCAAATGGCAGGACTTGCCATTCAAAGGTAGTTGGAGGTTTCTTTCGGTTCATGTCACGCCACAGGAATCTAAGAAGTGGTTTGTCTTCTGGTAAGAGTCTCACTTGATGAAACATTCCTTTAATATTACCACTTATGGCCACTTTATGCTAACAAAAGCGGAGGAGGACGGCAATCAATGATGGCCCTAAAGTGGGACCTAGAAGTAACTGGTCATTCAGTGCTTGGCCTTGATAGGTAAAGGAGCAATTAAATACAACACGAGGTTTACCATTATGTTCCACTAGGTGATGTGGGATATACCATGACTCCTTTGATTCTGAAACTTGCTCTGGGCTGAGTTTTGCTATGTAACCAGCTTTGCTCAGTTTCCTAATCTCTGTATTATACGTCTCAGCCAATTCAGGGGTTTTCTCTAGCTTGCGTTCAGATCTCCGAAGAAGGGGCATCACTGATTCCATTGTTACTTTCAACTTTGGGGCATCTTTCTTCCTTAATAATGGGGTAGCAAGGTGCTTGGTTCCATCTACATCCACCCTTATGGTTTTAGTTTGTAACAGATCCATTGCCTCCTGATCCTGCTTTGACCTAGTGTGCAGCCTGTCATTTCTGAATGTAAGTGTATCAACCTGCCATAACTGCTCAACATGTCTCTTTAATTCCGTAAAAGGGTTTTCTTGTGAGGTAAATAGACACTGGATAGAATCAGACTCATGTAAAAGTAGGTCCTTGCAGTGCCCATCCTGGTCTGGTCTTTACAGCTGCTGGAGATCCCTTTGGACCATACCTGACCTGTTCAGTTGGGGTTATGAGAAATGGATTATCTGAACCGATAAAAATATGGGGTTGAACCTTAGAAAAGGAGTTCACTGGAATATAATGCAGGTATGACTGCCGTTGCTTCAGTTTATCTACCGGGTAACTCTGCTCAAATAGCATTATCTTATCTGATGTAAATGCACCTTCTATTGAGAACCTTTTCTCTGGGTTTGAAGCAGCTGAAATCTTAAGGTTTACAGCTCTCCCTTCTAGTATTTCAGTTTGCTGTCTCACTGTACATAACTTAAGGTTCTCTGGTTCTCCCTTCAACCTTCAACCCAAGATACTTAGCTGCACCTGGCAACAACATAGTACGCTCAGATCCATCATCCAAAATGGCATATGTGTCAAAGGTTCAATCCTTATTACTCAATCTCACTTTCACTACTTTCAGCAGTACTTTGGGGGATAGGCTTTGTGGATTCATATACAGAAATCTCGATGTTTGAGCCCGGTTTGCGTCATGCAATATTCCTAGATGTTGGCCATTACACTTAGGACATGGCTTTCTTAAAGTACAATTTACAGCTTTATGGGTTCTACCACACTTCCAACATCTTTTCTGCTCCTTTAACCATTTTTTTTTTTTTTTTTTTTTTTTTTTTTTTTTTTTTTTTTTTTACCTTGTCCTGTCCAACAGCTGGGCAAACAGATGAGAGCTGAGGGCCTCTTGTGTTGGACATATTTTACTTTAACAAGAGGGGTTATTAATCTTCAGACAAACCAAAGGTATGTCTGAATAAACCCCTTTTGTAATTGAGGCCAAACTTTATTAATTTCAAACATGTTTGAAGATCTTTGGTGTTGGACCGGACGGAAAAGGAAAGAGGGGAAGAAGAGAGAGGGACGTTAGAAAGAGGGGGGGAAGGAGGGTGATAGTAGGAGGGGAAGGGGGATAAGACCATGAAGCAGCATAGAGCAACAAGTTTACTGGTTGTTAATCACCATGGTAAGGCTCAAATGCAGTACAAAAAGGGCGGAGCCTGTCCACACACACACCCAAGTGTCAAACACACCTGCTAGTTGCAAAAATGTCCATCTGTCGACATGTACACCAAACAGATAGTGCTCACACGCATACTTATGCCTTAACACCAACTAGTGTGAAACATTTCAGTCATTCAGTCACGCAAACCGCCAGTGCAAAGGTGAGCCAACACCCGTGCTCAGGTGAGTGCTCATGTTCTTCTAATATGGATGGTGGAATGTGTAAAGAAGGAAGGAGAGCGCCCAGCCATCCCCACCCCAAGACCCCCACCGCAGCAGCAGCGGCAGCCGGAATCCCCCCAACGCCACACGGAAACCGGCAGGGAACAACCGCCGCCCGGGCGACCAAGCCCGCCACCCAGGCCAGGGCCAGCAGGACCGCCGCAAGGCCCCCCAGAGCCAGAGAGCAGGGAGGCACAGAGGGAAAGAGAGGGCCGCCCCAGCCCAACCAGGAGAACAGCCCCCCCGCCGCGTCGGGAGAGCCCAACGCAGGGCCCCACCGGAGAGGGACGCCCACAGCCCCAGATGAGCACCCCACCACCACCCAGGAGTTCCGGGCATCCCCCCGCCCCAACCCCAGGTACGAGCCAGGACCCCCCAAGGGAGACCCGCCCCGCACTCCAGGCGGCCATCCGCCCGGCCCACGGTTGGTCCAGGGAGGAGCAAGGCAGGGGCCCGCCGCCCCCGCCCAGGAGGGGGGAACCCCGGGGAAAAAAGAGGGCCCACAAGGGGTGTTGTAAATATGGCCCGACCAGGCTCGGCCACAGTTGGAAGTTTGGCGGGGCCCAGCGCTCAGGAGCAAGGGCCAGAACCCACCCCCCAGGGACACCAACACCCCCGGCTCAGATGTAATGTGAACCCCCCCACCGCGCGGAGAGAGCACCGCCGGGCCCAGGAAGCCGGCACCCCGGGGACACGGCCGCCGCTGCAAAGGGGCCCGTACCCCCCACCAGGGAAGAGGCAGGGGACAGATGGTCCTAGGTCCCACCTTCCTTGCAAAATGTGTGTGCGTATATGTGTGTTTAAGAGGGTGTGTGTGTGCATGTGTGTGTGTTTATGTTGGGATGTATATATTGAGGGGGGAGGGGTGTGTGTACTAAGGGGGGTGCAGTTAAAATTGGCGGGTAGGGCACTAAGGGGACATCTCCTGATTACTCACAGTGATGTCCCCTCACCCTCCCCACCAAGGGGCCCTAAATGTCTAAGGTGCGGTTAAAATTGGCGGGTAGGGTGCTAGGAGGACATCTGCTGCTTGCTGGCAGTGATGTCCAAGCACCCCCCCTACCAAGGGCCCTACATGTCTAAGGTGCAAATAAAACCGAAAGAGGGGGGGCCCACTCCATACGGCAACCATAGGAGGGGGGGCCACTGCCTAGTAAACCCCCCCCCCCAAGGCTCATCGCAGGCTAAGCCCCCCACCCCCCTCACCCTATTATGAGGTTATATGAGGAAGGGGGTAAGTTTAACCATTTTTTAACTTCATCTGCACTCAGACTTTTCAAATTATGACAGTTTGTGAGATTGTGTGTGGTAGATCTACAATATACACACGGAAACCTTATTTGCTGTTGAGATTCCTTTTCCTGAGTAGGACACACACCTGAAACCTTTCCATCAGCTCCATGAAGAATGTTCGCAAATGGCATCTTTTGTCTTTGGCTCACTTCCTTTCTATGCATTTGAGGTACAACATGCAAGGTACTCGTTTGTGCTACAACAGCCTGACATTCAGCTTCAACTTCAAGCCATGCAGCAAAATCTACCAAATTATAATGAACAACGGGCATCGTTGAACGAGCATGCCGAACAAAGTTGGAAACTATCTCTGTAGGGAGCTTACTTAAAAGTCGTTGTACATGTGAAGCGCATACCAACTCTGCATTACCTTCTCCTGTTCCAAGAGACTGTAACAGACCAACCAATGACCTCACTCTAACAGCAAAGTTCTGAAACCCTTCTGCATCTCCACGAGCAACTCTAGGAAGACTCAAAATAGTTTGAATCTCGTTTAGGGCTAATTGATGCGGTTGGCCAAACTGTTGCTCCAAAGCAACTAAAGCTCAGGTATAAGGTTGGGGGCACAGCATGCCCCCTTAATTGAACTAATTTATTTTGGATAACTGGAGTTTATAGGTGAAACTATTAATACTTTTTATGTTGGGTCAATTAAATGTAGACACATATTTCTAAAATAAATATATTTAAAAAAATACAAACTTCATTTACTTGTGTTACATGAAAGAGGGGCTTTAACCATTTTTTTGAGTGTACCCTCCAGCACAGCCTTTGCAGAAAACCTCCAGCCACGCCACAACTTCAAGCCAGGATTCCCGTTTCTCATTCTACTACTCACCTGCTGTCATCAGCCGTCCTCCTTGCCATCGGATCTACGTCCTGCAAAAGTTAATCAACTAACTTACCTTACACTCTCCTGTTTTCCTTCCTAGGTCTGTCTCGGTTCTTTGAAATCATGACAGAAAAAGTTAAAAGCAGTGTTGTATTATGTCAAAAGGGCTTTATGCAGCATTTTAAATAATTGTCAAAAAAGATCTTTTACTTTGATGAAAGCAAAAATCCTTTATATTAACCATATCAGCCTGGTGGCCTACCAATTATAGTTATGACAATATATTGTGATTTTATCTAGGAATAGTGTGTTTAAATCAAGCTAAAGCACAGCATTTTTTGCATTAGGTACACCATCCTTTGATAAAATCTCTTAAATGTATTATTTTGAGATTATTTTGTATGTGGGGTGTTTTGTGCTCAATTTCTTACAAGGACTACTTTTTAAAAATGTACTCTTAAAAATATCAGAAAGAGTCTTTGTTGACATGATCAATATTATTTTTATTATTATTATTATATTTTTTTTGAGTCATCAAATTATCAGACCAACTTGCTGTTGCAATAAAAATACTTATTCTCTTTTTTTTTATTGTTGAAAGTCCAAAGATGAGCAAATATCTTGTTACACTTTAATATAAAATATATCGATATACAGTTGAAACCAGAGGTTTACAAACAACACATAAAAACACACATATGCTTATTAGTTTCTTACCATCAGACATGAAATAAAGTAAACTTTTTCTTTTTTAGGTCAGTTATAATTAACAAAATTATTTCTATTTGCTAAATGTCTGTGTAGCACCTCAAATGGACCAGAATAAACTCTAGGTTCAGAGGAGCAGCTGAACGGACTTCAGAAAATAAATGATTACAGGCCATGAACAATTAAACCTGAAAACCCAAATAAAATTAGTATAGAAAGAAAACTGATTAACCCCGGGGTTGGTCAAATTTTACCAAAAAAACTTTTACTTTAATGAATCTCAATCAATTTAAATCCACTATACTAGTTTGGTGCACAAAAAGGCAATAAAACATTTTTTAAATTCTCTAAATCAAAACAGTATCTCAAAAAAAAGAAAATACAAGTCTGTTCTGTCCTTGAGGAGTTCTTTCAGATCCCAGTGACTCAGCACCTGTGGAAAAGGTAGTCACTCTCCTACCATGATTGAACGCAGTGTTCGATTTCTCCCTTGTAACAATCAGGGTTCCAAGGTCCTTTTACGGTTGCTCGTGTTCAGACTCCAGTGGGTAGCTACTTCTGTTCTCTGGGGTGAACATAATAATTATATAATTATTGATTATATAATAATCAATTATTTCACTCACCAAATCCTTTGTCAATGTGAAACAAAACAAAAAACTCGTTATCTGGGTGGCAATATCTCGAAAGATAACCGTCTTTCTTTCCAGGGAAAATATGTAAAAGAACGGGGACAACTCGCTCACGTTCTCTTCCAACAGTCTGAGGTCCAGCTCACAGATCACACAACTCACATATCCCTGCCCGCATGTTCTTCTGTGCTTCCCAACCCTACGGTGGCCCAGAAGGGTCACAACACAACACATTAACTTTACACACAACACATTAACTTTACACACAACACATTAACTTTACACACAACACATTAACTTTACACACGACACATTAACTTAACACACAACACATTAACTCACAACACATTAACTCACAACACATTAACTCGCAACACAACACATTAAATCACAACACAACACATTAACTCACAATACAACACAATAACTCACAACACATTAACTTACAACACAACACATTAACTCACAACACAACACATTAACTAAAAACCCAAATTATGCAAACCCTGGCAAAGCCATTTTATCCGCAAATTTAGAACCAAAACCGCCCAATCTGGCAACACCGCTGCTAGCTTCTCTTGTAAAAAAATCATGCTCCCTCCACAGCTTACTGTGACGTTACTTTCTGTTGGGTAGTTAGCCGCTCAGCCCAGTGGAAATTTCAGAATAAAAGCACTTCCATTGCTGCTTTACTTCTGTTGTGAGTTAAAGTGTGTGAGGTAAAATAATGTGTTGTGTTGTGACCCTTCTGGGCCATGAGTTAATGTGTTGTGAGTTATTGTATAGTGTTGTGAGTTAATGTGTTGTGTTGTGAGTTAATGTGTTGTGAGTTATTGTGTCGTGTTGTGAGTTAATGTGTTGTGTTTTGAGTTAATATGTTGTGTTGTGAGTTAATGTGTTATGTTGTGAGTTAATGTGTTGTGAGTTAATGTGTTGTGAGTTGTTGTGTTGTGTTGTGAGTTAATGTGTTGTGTTGTGAGTTAATGTGTTGTGTTGTGAGTTAATGTGCTGTGTTGTGAGTTAATATGTTGTGTTGCGAGTTATTGTGTTTTGTTGCGAGTTAATGTGTTGTGTTGTGAGTTAATGTGTTGTGTTGTGAGTTATTGTGTTGTGAGTTAAGTTAATGTGTTGTGTGTAAAGTTAATGTGTTGTGTTGTGACCCTTCTAGGCCACCGTACAACCCTCCTGTAGCGCCCTCTACAAGATGAAAAAAATCTATGTAACCTATTAACGTAGGTTACATCTGACTTATAAGAGTAGAGTTTTTTTAGACAAATTTGTATTACCTTTATCAAATGCCTTTAAAAAAACCCATCTCTTTGGAAGCTACTGATACATTTATTGACAGTACTTGTGTTAATTTGAAACAATCGTATCTCTCGAAAAGGAGATAAGTTCTGTGTCCCAGAGATGAATGTACTTTGGTCCGATATGTCCAGAACAACCCATGGACGAAGGCAAAGGATGCTGTGAAGATGCTGGCTGAAGATGGTAAGACTTTGTCACTATCAACAGTGAAACGAGTACCGATACTGTACAGACATAGGCTGAAAGGCTACTCTGTCAGGAAGAAGCCATTACTCTAAAAGAAACATAGCTAGGCCAGATTAAAGTTTGTTAATGAACACCAAGATAAAGACTATAATTTTTGGAAACAGGTCCTGTGGTCTGACGAAACTAAAAATGAACTGTTTGGCCACAGTGACCATTGTTGTGTTCGGAGGAAAAAGGGGGAAACCTGCAGGCCTCATAACACCATCCCAACTGTAAAACATTGGGGTGGCAGCATCATGTTGTAGGGTTGCTGGAGGGACAGGTGCACTTCACAAAATAGCTGGGATCAGGAGGAAAGGATAGTATGTGGAAATACACAAGCAACATCTGAAGACATCAGCCAAAAAATTCAAGCTTGGGTGCAAATGGATCTTCCAAATCGACAATGACCCAAAGCATACTGGCAAACTGGTTACAAAGTGGCTTAAGGATAACAAAGTCATTGTTTTGGATTGGCTATCACAGAGCCAGGATCTAAATCCTATTGAACATTTATGGTCAGAGCTTAAAAGGCGTGTATGCAAGGCGACCTGCAAACTTGGATCAGTTACACCAGTTCTGTCTGGAGGAATGAGCCAAAATTCCTACCAAATGTTGTAAGAAGCTTATGGAAGGATATCCAAGACGTTTCACCCAAATGCTGCAGTTTGAAGCACTTGTACCAAATGCTGATGAAATGGATGTAAACCTTTGACTTGGATGAAATTAAAAAAAACTAGAAATAATTTTGTTTATTGCAATTGACCTAAAACACGAAAAGTGTACTTTTGTTTCACGTCTGATAGTGAGAAAAAAAAAACATATGTGGTCTACGTAAACTTCTGGATTCAACTCTGTCTTTCTGTCCTCTATCTATCCTCTATCTAAATAATGGGGCCCCCTGGGCCATAACAATGGAGAGCTATTAACATAAGTCGCTGACCGAGGCCCAAACTGGTGCAACAAAAAGCAGGTGCCTTAGCGATAAAGCCAGATGCCCATACCTGAAGCCGTGCCAAAAAAAGGCTCCTGGCCTTGAGCAGCCGCCTATAAGAGGAAAATGTACATTCAGTGGCAGGGTCAAAACAGCAGAACAGACACACCAAGGCTGGAAACTGAACATTACTGGAGAGGTTTATGGGAGACAGAGACAGCACATAACAGCAATGCCCAGTGGCTGGTCTCTCTGAGAAAAGAACATGGCAACCTCCCTGAACAAAATCCAAGAAGGAGTCTCAAGGATATGGCAGTGCACAGGTCAAGACACACCAACTTGTGCACAGCTTGGATTGATTACAAGAAAGCCAATGAATCAATGCCACATACGGGGATCACTGAATGCTTGGAGCTGTACAACATCAACAGAGACTCTGAGAGTCTCCATGGGAGCTCAATGAAGCCATGGGGTCAATTGTTACATTTTCCAAACTGTTTCAACTGCCCCCGTGCAGGTGTGTTACATCTACCATCTAAGTAGATTAGTGAGGATGAAGCTCACAATACTGCTAAAAGCTAAAGCAATACGTCACCCAACTTGACTGAAAGAAAGCTAAATTTTTACATAACTAACATGATACATGTTTGATGAGTTCACCTATGACGCACGATATGTCAATATAAAAGTTCTGTGAAATAAGTTCTTACCTTGGAATAACATTTTAGTTTGTAAATGTAGCTGTGTTTGCTGAAAGACAAGTATTTTTTCATGTTCAGGCTAGGAACTCTCACTTGGTCCTGATTGGTGAAATTGCAAATGTTAGAACTGACCCGTGTTACCACTGTCCCTGGTCTCCCCTAATTTTTTTTTCTCTTTTCTTATTTGTTAGTTCTACCAGTTGCATCATCTAATGAGATGGCAATCACTGAGCGTCATTAAAGTTGTTGTCACTACGCTTTTTTACACCACGAGTGAACATAAAAACTGTCAAACACGGACCATGCTTTCATGCTCCGCTCTGCTGCAGTTTGGGGTTAGCTCAGGCAACGATTATCTTGTGTTGCAGTTTTCATTCAGCTCCAAGGTCTCCTTTTATTCAAGAAATGGATGAAGAAAAAAGAGCCAGAGTGGTTTTGAACATCACATTTGTTCGGCCAGAAAAATTCTACATCAGTGGGTTTTCCAACATTCCTCACACTCAGTATTTTTATGTTTTCTTGTGTTTTGTCTATGTAATGACTGTTATTGGAAATGTCTTTCTCCTCTCAGTTATCTGCTTGGTGAGGACTCTTCATTCTCCCAAATACATGATTGTGTTCAACTTGGCTTTGATAGATCTGTGTGGAAGCACAGCTCTTATCCCAAAAGTCTTGGACACATTTTTGTTCGACAGGAGATTTATTTTGTACGAGGCTTGTTTAAGCAACATGTTTTTTGTTATGTTCTTTAGCAGTTTACAGTCATGGACTCTTGCCTGTATGGCCTATGACAGATTTGTGGCAATCTGCCTCCCATTGAGGTACCATAGCATCGTGTCTAAGAGATCTGTTGCTGTGATTCTGCTGTGTATGTGGTTAATAATTCTGTTCGTAGCTGCCTTTACAGTGGGGAATATTAATCGTCTGTCTTTCTGTGGTTCACTAGAAGTGCAAAGTTTTTACTGTGACCATGGACCATTAAATCGCCTTGCTTGCAACGATAGATCCATAAATGATGTCATGGCTTATATTGGCTTAATTTTATTCATCTGCATTCCTTTTATACTAATAGTAATTACCTATTTGTGCATTAGCATTGCACTAAGCAGAATTGCGTCTAAAGTGGAACGACTCAGAGCACTAAAAACCTGTTCATCACACATAATTCTTGTGGTAACTTTCTTTATACCTTTGTTTGCCACTAACATCGCTGCTGTGGTCTCCTACCTCCATCCTAACATCAGAATAATAAATTCCTGTTGGACACACACCATCCCGTCTTTGCTTAATCCTATTGTTTACTCTTTGAAGACAGAAGAACTGCTGAATGCTATAAAGAAACTGTTTCAAAGAAACAGAATAACAAAAATTGAAAGCAAACAAAGTGTTTTGTAGATTTAAATTTTAGAATTTGTGTTTTTGACTGTGAGCCAACAAACACAGTGATCTTGATGGTTAGAGGATCTTATTGCCTTTCTGACACTACTTGCCTGTCGGTCTATCCTGATGCACTGGAAAGATTTTCGCCCACCCACTCACTCACAGGAGATAAAAAACTCACTTTCTTTTATTAAGCTGGAAAAAAATCAGACATTCTCTTAATGGTACTGGATCTAAATGTTCTGAAATTTGGTCACCTTTTTCAGAACATGTCATGTCCTTGACCTTAGAAATGACCCAGTGAACTTTCAAATACATTCACAGTGGTAGCACAGTGTATTGTTTGTATGATTTTATTTATTAATTTGTGTACATTTTTTTCTCTTTCCTTTCCTCAAAATTGTGGTTTTGAATTGTTTGTTTTTCCTTATTTTGAAAAATATATAAATAAATCATACATTTTTAATGTATGATTTATTGCGAATTGCGAAGATTAACTGATTCACTTGCACATGCTTTTGTTTTGTTGTATAACCCTGCGTAAGTCAATGCAATATTATTTACAGCAAAAGTAGAATGATTCAATGGAAGAAAATAAAGTCAGTTACACAACTTCAAGGTAGATGAAAAGAAACCCCCACCCACCCACCACCACACACACACTCACACACACCGTGGTGACTATAAATAAGATCATTATCTATAAAAATTGTGTAGGTGTACCTAAAATTGCATCTTTTAACATTGACAAAGGAAAAAATGCAACATAAATCAACTTTCAACAAATATTAATTTTATGTTGCCACACAGAAACCCTGTTATAGTCCAAACAGAAATAAATCTATCGGACCTTATCTAAACCAGAAACATTTTTGACCAACCTAACCATTTGATGTAGAGAAAAATAATTCACTTAATAAATAATATTACATGTAAATTGGTCTGAAACATGAACACAGCAGCACCAATGTATTTAACGTTTTTAGTCTGAAGAGATAGGTAAAAAACATTGTGCTGATAATTTTTCTAAATGGTCGATTGTTTATTTATGATCTCAAAATGTGCAGCTGTTTTACTGCATTACCTGAGGCACGTTTAAACTACCCTGACTTTAACCCTGAACTCTGGCTGAAGTCCACCTGAACTTGCTTACTCTGAGTATGTCGGTTCCAAAAGACCGGATTTGAGTTAGCATAATTACGCTCGACTTGGTAACCCTGGGTTAATGCGCGTGCACGGCATTTACATAAATCAATCTCAATGGATCGCCGATTTCTGGAGTCACCATGGAAACGCGTGGAGAAAAAAAGAGAGCGCTATACTATAGTGAGACGAAGTCAGAAATTGTGATGACAGCGTATGAAGAGTTTACGCGCTTAAAAAAAGTATTATGACTGCATCACCAAAAGAAAGAGTTTCTGCTTGGAAAAAAAAAAACGGACTGAGAAAACGCACAAGTTTCTGATCTTATATATCAGGGGTGTCAAACTCATTTTGGTTCGGGGGCCAAATTCAGCCCGTCTGATCTCAGGTGGGCCAGACCAGTGACGTAAAAGCAAAATAACAGCTTTATTTTAGTTTTTTTACTCAGTTGGAAAGAAATGCCTCAACCAACATAGTAGCCTAATCACTTGGGGCCAATGGATCTCAAATAAAATTAATTTCACTTCAAAAAAAGTTGGTCTATTCAGTTTATACAGACTGAATATTTGACATCTGACACTGACGCAATCCTGATAATAAACTCAAAAGGGGCTACAGAAAAAAACAAAACACCATGCCTTGAATGTAAATGTCCAAACCATTAAAAATTAAACTAAATTAAACCTGCTAACATTTTGAACATAAGAATTTATCCTCCCTTTCTCTCCTTAAACTTCACACGACCGTCAATATCAGGATTCAAATCCTGTGCAGAAACACATTTACTGTCATTCAACTGTGCAAAACACAATGAAATTTCCAAGAATGTGTTCCTGGTTTCTGCCTGAATTTTGTGATAGTTGTTGTAGCAAGACTTTAGCTCTTGTTGTGAATGGGATAATGTAGCCTAAGGGGTCATATTGTGAAGCCAACACTTTGTACACATTTCTCATGGTCAAGGTTTGATAGGAAATTGGCCTGTGCTTATAACCCAGGGTGTCAAGACCACAATTCCATCTTAGTCCTAGCGCTCCCTCAATTGGGTCTGCACTAATTTTATTCAACCAGTTTTCTGCACTGCTAGATCTGGCCTCTTGTAGTAAATGGTCAACAACAAATGAAAAGTTGCTAGCCCATTGTCTTATTTCAAATCCACTGGAGGACAACAAAATCTTCGTCTTCAGCAGAAGTCGTTTTGCTTCATCTGGGCAAGAGAGGGATGTTAGGCAGTTGTCGACATAAAATGATCTTGAAACAGTTTCTGCTACATCCTCATTCCCTTCACTATGATCTTGCACGTGTCTCTGGAGGGCATAAGTGGCACAACAAGGGCTACATGTTGTTCCAAATGGCAGGACTTGCCATTCAAAGGTAGTTGGAGGTTTCTTTCGGTTCATGTCACGCCACAGGAATCTAAGAAGTGGTTTGTCTTCTGGTAAGAGTCTCACTTGATGAAACATTCCTTTAATATTACCACTTATGGCCACTTTATGCTAACAAAAGCGGAGGAGGACGGCAATCAATGATGGCCCTAAAGTGGGACCTAGAAGTAACTGGTCATTCAGTGCTTGGCCTTGATAGGTAAAGGAGCAATTAAATACAACACGAGGTTTACCATTATGTTCCACTAGGTGATGTGGGATATACCATGACTCCTTTGATTCTGAAACTTGCTCTGGGCTGAGTTTTGCTATGTAACCAGCTTTGCTCAGTTTCCTAATCTCTGTATTATACGTCTCAGCCAATTCAGGGGTTTTCTCTAGCTTGCGTTCAGATCTCCGAAGAAGGGGCATCACTGATTCCATTGTTACTTTCAACTTTGGGGCATCTTTCTTCCTTAATAATGGGGTAGCAAGGTGCTTGGTTCCATCTACATCCACCCTTATGGTTTTAGTTTGTAACAGATCCATTGCCTCCTGATCCTGCTTTGACCTAGTGTGCAGCCTGTCATTTCTGAATGTAAGTGTATCAACCTGCCATAACTGCTCAACATGTCTCTTTAATTCCGTAAAAGGGTTTTCTTGTGAGGTAAATAGACACTGGATAGAATCAGACTCATGTAAAAGTAGGTCCTTGCAGTGCCCATCCTGGTCTGGTCTTTACAGCTGCTGGAGATCCCTTTGGACCATACCTGACCTGTTCAGTTGGGGTTATGAGAAATGGATTATCTGAACCGATAAAAATATGGGGTTGAACCTTAGAAAAGGAGTTCACTGGAATATAATGCAGGTATGACTGCCGTTGCTTCAGTTTATCTACCGGGTAACTCTGCTCAAATAGCATTATCTTATCTGATGTAAATGCACCTTCTATTGAGAACCTTTTCTCTGGGTTTGAAGCAGCTGAAATCTTAAGGTTTACAGCTCTCCCTTCTAGTATTTCAGTTTGCTGTCTCACTGTACATAACTTAATGTTCTCTGGTTCTCCCTTCAACCTTCAACCCAAGATACTTAGCTGCACCTGGCAACAACATAGTACGCTCAGATCCATCATCCAAAATGGCATATGTGTCAAAGGTTCAATCCTTATTACTCAATCTCACTTTCACTACTTTCAGCAGTACTTTGGGGGATAGGCTTTGTGGATTCATATACAGAAATCTCGATGTTTGAGCCCGGTTTGCGTCATGCAATATTCCTAGATGTTGGCCATTACACTTAGGACATGGCTTTCTTAAAGTACAATTTACAGCTTTATGGGTTCTACCACACTTCCAACATCTTTTCTGCTCCTTTAACCATTTTTTTTTTTTTTTTTTTTTTTTTTTTTTTTTTTTTTTTTTTTTTTTTTTTTACCTTGTCCTGTCCAACAGCTGGGCAAACAGATGAGAGCTGAGGGCCTCTTGTGTTGGACATATTTTACTTTAACAAGAGGGGTTATTAATCTTCAGACAAACCAAAGGTATGTCTGAATAAACCCCTTTTGTAATTGAGGCCAAACTTTATTAATTTCAAACATGTTTGAAGATCTTTGGTGTTGGACCGGACGGAAAAGGAAAGAGGGGAAGAAGAGAGAGGGACGTTAGAAAGAGGGGGGGAAGGAGGGTGATAGTAGGAGGGGAAGGGGGATAAGACCATGAAGCAGCATAGAGCAACAAGTTTACTGGTTGTTAATCACCATGGTAAGGCTCAAATGCAGTACAAAAAGGGCGGAGCCTGTCCACACACACACCCAAGTGTCAAACACACCTGCTAGTTGCAAAAATGTCCATCTGTCGACATGTACACCAAACAGATAGTGCTCACACGCATACTTATGCCTTAACACCAACTAGTGTGAAACATTTCAGTCATTCAGTCACGCAAACCGCCAGTGCAAAGGTGAGCCAACACCCGTGCTCAGGTGAGTGCTCATGTTCTTCTAATATGGATGGTGGAATGTGTAAAGAAGGAAGGAGAGCGCCCAGCCATCCCCACCCCAAGACCCCCACCGCAGCAGCAGCGGCAGCCGGAATCCCCCCAACGCCACACGGAAACCGGCAGGGAACAACCGCCGCCCGGGCGACCAAGCCCGCCACCCAGGCCAGGGCCAGCAGGACCGCCGCAAGGCCCCCCAGAGCCAGAGAGCAGGGAGGCACAGAGGGAAAGAGAGGGCCGCCCCAGCCCAACCAGGAGAACAGCCCCCCCGCCGCGTCGGGAGAGCCCAACGCAGGGCCCCACCGGAGAGGGACGCCCACAGCCCCAGATGAGCACCCCACCACCACCCAGGAGTTCCGGGCATCCCCCCGCCCCAACCCCAGGTACGAGCCAGGACCCCCCAAGGGAGACCCGCCCCGCACTCCAGGCGGCCATCCGCCCGGCCCACGGTTGGTCCAGGGAGGAGCAAGGCAGGGGCCCGCCGCCCCCGCCCAGGAGGGGGGAACCCCGGGGAAAAAAGAGGGCCCACAAGGGGTGTTGTAAATATGGCCCGACCAGGCTCGGCCACAGTTGGAAGTTTGGCGGGGCCCAGCGCTCAGGAGCAAGGGCCAGAACCCACCCCCCAGGGACACCAACACCCCCGGCTCAGATGTAATGTGAACCCCCCCACCGCGCGGAGAGAGCACCGCCGGGCCCAGGAAGCCGGCACCCCGGGGACACGGCCGCCGCTGCAAAGGGGCCCGTACCCCCCACCAGGGAAGAGGCAGGGGACAGATGGTCCTAGGTCCCACCTTCCTTGCAAAATGTGTGTGCGTATATGTGTGTTTAAGAGGGTGTGTGTGTGCATGTGTGTGTGTTTATGTTGGGATGTATATATTGAGGGGGGAGGGGTGTGTGTACTAAGGGGGGTGCAGTTAAAATTGGCGGGTAGGGCACTAAGGGGACATCTCCTGATTACTCACAGTGATGTCCCCTCACCCTCCCCACCAAGGGGCCCTAAATGTCTAAGGTGCGGTTAAAATTGGCGGGTAGGGTGCTAGGAGGACATCTGCTGCTTGCTGGCAGTGATGTCCAAGCACCCCCCCTACCAAGGGCCCTACATGTCTAAGGTGCAAATAAAACCGAAAGAGGGGGGGCCCACTCCATACGGCAACCATAGGAGGGGGGGCCACTGCCTAGTAAACCCCCCCCCCCAAGGCTCATCGCAGGCTAAGCCCCCCACCCCCCTCACCCTATTATGAGGTTATATGAGGAAGGGGGTAAGTTTAACCATTTTTTAACTTCATCTGCACTCAGACTTTTCAAATTATGACAGTTTGTGAGATTGTGTGTGGTAGATCTACAATATACACACGGAAACCTTATTTGCTGTTGAGATTCCTTTTCCTGAGTAGGACACACACCTGAAACCTTTCCATCAGCTCCATGAAGAATGTTCGCAAATGGCATCTTTTGTCTTTGGCTCACTTCCTTTCTATGCATTTGAGGTACAACATGCAAGGTACTCGTTTGTGCTACAACAGCCTGACATTCAGCTTCAACTTCAAGCCATGCAGCAAAATCTACCAAATTATAATGAACAACGGGCATCGTTGAACGAGCATGCCGAACAAAGTTGGAAACTATCTCTGTAGGGAGCTTACTTAAAAGTCGTTGTACATGTGAAGCGCATACCAACTCTGCATTACCTTCTCCTGTTCCAAGAGACTGTAACAGACCAACCAATGACCTCACTCTAACAGCAAAGTTCTGAAACCCTTCTGCATCTCCACGAGCAACTCTAGGAAGACTCAAAATAGTTTGAATCTCGTTTAGGGCTAATTGATGCGGTTGGCCAAACTGTTGCTCCAAAGCAACTAAAGCTCAGGTATAAGGTTGGGGATGATGAGCATAAGACAGTGCAATGTGCCGTGCAGCAGGATAACGCAAATGATCTAACAAAATATGGTATTTGTACATTTCTGACTCGTCAGCTGGTAGTAAGTTCATAAGAGCCATTTTTAACAGTATAAATTCATAGGGGTCATTATGACTGAAATAAGGAAATGAAGGGCCCTCAACACGCATTGAATATCTAGAGCCTATAATTTGCTGCTGCATAGGATGCTGTACATATGGAGCCACATTACCTGATGAGGAAACATTTGGTGGCAAACTAGAGGAAACTTGAGGTACTGCAATGGATGGTGGTTGTATTGATTGCATAGGTGCAAATATTCCCTGTGGTGGTGGTTGCTGGCTGGTAAGAGCATAGTTTGCATGGACTGCATTTAATCCTTGGCTTGGAAATTGTGGCCTTTGATCCAATGATAAATAATGCTGTGGTGCCTGAGTTGCAGGCACGGACCAAGGAGGTTGGTTTAGTGGAACATAAGGAGTGACAGCTGACGGCAAATGTACACTTGTAGATGTAGAGGTAACAATTCCACGAGGTGATACTGAAGTAGAAGAGGTGTATGGAACAGTAGCTGGATTTAATGACACAGAAATTGTTGGGAGGGATGATGCGTTAACTTGAGTTTGTCTAACATGGGGAACTGCAGCCGGTTCCTTCGGTTTGCATGGTAGAAAGGCTGTGTGAGCATGGCTACAGGGAAAGAGTGTTTGAGCAGACTGAGATATTTTCCCAATATCTGGGATAGCAGCCATTTCAGATATAGTGGGCTCAGAGTGGGCTTTCTCATATGGGATATCACTGGCATGACTTACTTGGTCTGATGAGGCTGAGGTTCTTGGGGTCTGTCGCTCTCCAACTCTGATTCACTTTCAGTTGAGGTGTGCTCACACTGCTCAACTCTATTAATCAGTTCTCTGACCATGCCCTTTAATTCGGCCACTTCATTCCTCAAGGCACGAGTCTCTGCGGCCTCTGCAGCAAGTTCCATCTCCTCTGTGGTTTGCTTTGAGGTTTGTCCATAGAATTCAGTCTTGTAGGTACTTTGGTGGTCTCCTCACTCGTTTAGGTCTCTCTTTATGTTGCTCATCCTGCCATGGGTATTTGGAAGCCATTGTCCACCATAGATGTTACTTCCGGCTCGAAGGACCATAAAGAAAACTGTTTAGTTGGTGAGGGTCATCGAACATCTTAGGTGGGGTGCACATTCTAACACTGAACTCCCAAATCTCCACAGGCATCTTATTTATTTGGATTGAGCTGATGAGTTGTGGATGATTTTGCGTCTATGATGCATCCACTTAGCTGGACATGGACTGATCTGTGGTAGCATTTGGCTGGGACTGCTTCTTCTCCTGGTAGAGGTTGGAGGGGGGAAGGGAATGCAAGCTGGCTGAGTTAAGTAAGTCCCTGGCTGAGTCTCACTGGTGCTCACTATTGAGCTGATAGTGGGTGTGGCCTGCTGGTGGTGCTGGATGACAACTAGTTTTTTTAACAACAACAAATTTAAAAAGGCATTTACAGACAAGCCACCTGGACATTTTCTCAAAGGTAAATTCACAACGATGTCCTTTTGTTTATTGAGCTAAGCAAAATTGGAAGACTGCAGTGGGTAGATATTATAGCATTAAATATTACGAACTGAAAAGTACTGTAAATAGCCCCTTCTTCAAGTTAGATGAGAGCACCATACTAATATGTAATATTATGCTATATACATTTGATTAATACTAATGTTTAGTATATTTTATAATGTTCTTCTTGTTGACAATATTAAAAATATTTCTAGATTAGTCATGTGAAACGTGACTGTTCACATCCTATCATTATACATACTAATCTAGCAATATTGTGATATTTAAAACATACAATATTACTAGACAAATGAATACTGACATGGTGCCTCTGCCAGCTACTCTCCCCCTCCCCCGCCTGCTCTGTTCCTGACGCGACCAGCTGCCACCACTAACCTTCATCACCGCCGTTGCCTCTTAAGGAGCACCTGGACCTCCACTCGACGTTAGTTCGTTGTTCCTCCCACGGTGCATAGGCTGGCTCGCTCATGTTCCTGTTTGCCAATTTCTTGTCACTCATTGCTCCTCTTGTCTTTGCCTCAGGAAATATCTACTCTGGATCTCACCTGGTCGTTGTCCTGTGGTTTCACGCTGTCTCACCTCTGGAATCCTGCTGCTGCTCTCCTCCAGGCAGCCGCCGCGCCTTAACTCGCCTTTCTATATAAAGACTTTAAAACTCACCTTGTTGTCCGAGTCTCCTTCTGGGTTACAGCATCTAGGTCACTCCGAACTATTGTCCGACCATGACAGAACGAACTGGCCATACACCTGACCCAGCTGACCCAGAAGGGCTTCGCCATGCCATCTCACTTCAAGGTAACCTCCTAAGTCGTCAAGCTGACGCTCTGTCCCAGATGTCTTCAGCCCAACAGGACCTATTCTGCCGCCTTGATAGCATCACACAGACTCTCATGGAACTAACCGGTCAATCGGCTAATCCTGTAGCCGCGGCTCAAGCTCCTGTTTCTGGCAACAACGCCGCTTTCGTTTCCGCCTACTCACCGGAAAATTTGATTTTGATTTTGATTTGAAATGGTTTATTTCAAGCAATCAAAATAGAAATAATACACAAAAACAATATAATCATCAGTTATACATTCATACAGTAACTAATCAAACTTAGGATAATTAGACATAATTAATAAATATTGCTTGAAAGGGAGTGGAAGGAAGCAAACTTATATAATCCCACCCCGTTATACTATAACCATTTTATTACATGATTTATCAATATCCGGTTCCTAGGTTTTATCAGACAGAATTAACAATCATAAGGTATCAATAAAGCAGATGCCAAAGATGAATTAGTTTAGTACTACGTCAAAAATAACTAACGTTGCTTTTAAAAGTCATTCATATGCTTTAAAAAATAATACTATATCAGTAAAATAGACACAACACTGTTTCAGGAATTTTCATAGCAAAATTTCATCAAGTATCAAAAGTTAAAAACATGTGCAAAGTTATGCTACATTAGGAAAGATTTTTGAATCAATTTATCAATTTTAGGAGCTAGTGAAGTAATATCATCAAAAGTCAATCAATTTAACAATTTTCAAAAGTGATTAATCATTTGTTTTACTCTTTTTATATATATATATTTTTTGTATTTTTATTTTATTTTTTTATATAATAAAGTAATGCTGTAGGGGAAAAATAAAAAGGGTCCATAAACTGTCGAATTGTCCAAGGTTGGCATTTCTTCTTTTACTGATAACAGCCGATTTTCTTGGTTTAAACAGTTAATAGTTTTCTTCCATGTTATGTCTTCAGACATTAGATTCAGGTCCATATCCTTCTTCAGCTGATATCAGCTGCGGTGAAAGTTGAATATTTCTTGAAATTATTTGGCTCTTTGATTTATTACTCCACGTTGTTTCAGACAACCGTAATCAAGCACTTCTCAAAGTCCTTCATAGTGTTCACGACCAGAACCTTGGCCCGGTCCTCTGGACCGAGTGGTTTGACGTGAATCCTGCAGCCTTTAACCCAAGTGTTCTCAATCTGCTTACGCTTCCTGAGAAGCCGTGCATGTTTTGAGATTTCAGCATTCCTTCTGGTCAGATGGTCGTTCAGATAAACAGCAGATCTTCTGAGATTTTTGCGTTGATTCATCAGAGCTAGCTTGTGTTTGAGATTCACAAACCTGATGAGGATCGCTGGTTTATCCGTCTCCTTTCTCCTGGGGAGCAGGTGGCAGGTCTCGATAGTATTGAGATCCAGGGAAATCCCTTTAGATGTGAGAAATGAATGTATTTGCTGTTCCAGCGTCGCTGCACCAAACTCCGTATTAGAACTGCTAGCTACGCTAGCGCTAGCATTAGTGCTAGCTCCAGCTGCATTCAGCTTCGCTCGAGGCTTGATTGGTACTCCAGTGAGAATGACATTATTCATCCTTACTTGCTGTTCCACATCGTCCAGTCTTTTCTCCAGAATCTCGACCCGGTTTTCTCGCTGCTCGTTTTGAGCCCGAAATCTTCGGAACTCTTCCATCATATCCCAGAGCGGTGTTAGCTTAGCCGACACTTGATCCATAAAACTTTTCAGCGTTTCTTGAATAATGTCAAGAGACTTTTTGAGATCTTCATATTCCTGGGGTTTCTTCGGGGGCATGGTCAGCTCTCTTTTTTGGAGAAAAATCAACTTTTTAAGTAATTTGAAGATAGTTGTATTCGCAGAGAGGCACGCCACGCGTCCTGCTGTATAACCCAGAACCGGGAAATGTTGAAACCTGTGGAGGGTTCCTGCTACAGTGTCAACTCACACTCTGGTGGGGGGTACTGGGCCCTTGGCAACGGCGTCCGTGTCCCCTGGGTGCCGGTTTCCTGGGCCCAGCGGTGCTCTCTCCGTGCGGGTTGAGGGTTCACATCACACCTGAGCCGGGGGTGTCCGTATTCCTGTGGGGTGGGTTCTGGTCCTTGCCCCTGAGCGCTGGGCCCCGCCAAATTTCCAACTGTGGCCGAGCCTGGTCGGGCCATGTTTACAACACCCCTCGTGGGCCCCCCTTTTCCCCGGGGTGCTCCCCTCCTGGGCGGGGGCGGCTGGCCTCTGCCTTGCTCCTTCCTGGACCAACTGTGGGCCGGATGGGTGGCTGCCTGGAGTGCGGAGCGGGTCTCCCTTGGGGGGTCCTGGCTCGTACCTGGGGTTGGGGGGGGGGAATGCCCGGAACTCCTGGGTGGTGATGGGGTGCTCGTCTGGGGCCGTGGGGACCCTTCTTGGGTGGGGCCCTGCGTTGGGCCCTCCCAGCGCGGCAGGGGGGCTGCTCCCCTGGTTGGGCTGGGGCGGCACTCTCTTTCCCGCCATGCCTCCCTGCTCTCTGGCTCGCGGCGGTCCTGCTGGCCCCGGCCTGGGTGGCAGTTGTTCTCTGCCTGCTGCCGTGTGGCGTTGGGGGGTTCTGGGTGCCGCGGCTGCTGCGGCGGGGGTCTTGGTGTGGGGATGGCTGGGCACTCTCCCTCCTTCTTTTCACATTCCACCATCCATTTTAGAAGAACATAATTACTCACCTGAGCACAGGTGTTAGCTCACCTTTGCACTAATAGTTTGCATGACTGAATGAATGAAATATTTCACACTAGTTGGTTTGAAGGCATAAGTATGCGTGTGTGAACACTATCTGTTTTGTGTACAT
This sequence comes from Oryzias latipes, assembly GCF_053564925.1. Taxonomy (NCBI): domain Eukaryota; kingdom Metazoa; phylum Chordata; class Actinopteri; order Beloniformes; family Adrianichthyidae; genus Oryzias; species Oryzias latipes. Next base: position 10,390,238 of record NC_136250.1, on the reverse strand, counting down.
GTTGACATGTGGATATTTTTGCAGTTAGCAGGTGTGTTGATAACATTTGAGTGTGTGGACAGGCCCTGCCCTTTGAGATTTGTTCTACATTTAAACCTTACCGTAATGGAAAACATCCAGTAAACTTGTTGCTTTATGCTGCTTCATGGTCTTACCCCCCCCCCCCCCCCCCCTCCTATTATCACCCTCCTATCCCCCCCTCTCTCTAACATCCCTCTCTCTTCTTCCCTCCTTTCCTTTTCCGTCCGGTCCAACGCCAAATATTTTCAAACATGATTGAAATTAATCAAGTTTGGCCTCAATTACAAAAGGGGTTTATTCAGACATACCTTTGGTTTGTCTGAAGATTAATAACCCCTGTTGTTAAAGTAAAATATGTCCAACACAAGAGGCCCTCAGTTCTCATCTGCCTGCCCAGCTGTTGGACAGGACAAGTTAAAAAAAACAAAAAACAAAAAAACAGATGAGGCGTTTTATTACAAAGACAGAAAGCAGCAACCATCGTATCATGCCCTGCTGCAAACCGTGCAATGGGGGGAGCATCATGGCATTTCAAAGGCGCTGCTGGCTCCGTACGAAGCACGTGCCTCGGACAAAACAGCTTCCTTAATGAGCTCGTATTTATCGGGCGAGAACTGCAGAGCTGATAGCAGGACGACAGACACGGGGCTGCTTCAATAAACACTCCGATTGTCCGGAGTGATCTTCTGCCGGGGACTTGACGTGTCGCAGGGGAGAAAGCAACTTTCTGCACTGTAATAAATCCAACTTAAATTTTTTGACTTAACAAAATCTTTTATGTTGTAATAACTATATAATCTAAGTTCTACTAATCAATTCAACAATTTAAGTCAGCTCAGCAAGTTAAGGTAGTCGTACAGTTCAACATTATTTATTGAGTTGTCTGTACTTATATATCTAAGTTGCAGTTCATTACAGTGTGATAAAGTTCTGTGAACTTATCTTTTTTAATTGTGAAATGCGGGAATTCCAACTTTTGGAGTTGGCATTGTCCACTGATTGAGTGGTTTGTCAAGAAGGGTCTGCAGAAGTTTTAACTCTTATTTAATGACATAAGTATTAGCAAGTACATAAAGTACGTTGTATCCCACAATTCCTTGCGGTGCCGATCTAACAGCAGCATCAAAGTTACACCTACTTAATTGAATTAAATTAAATGAAAGTAAAATAACTGTCTGATAACTACATGTTATTTTTAAGATGACTACACAAAAAAATGATTTATTTTAACTGAAGCAAATAATTAAGTTAGATCAAAGTAAAAAAGTTTATCTTTCCAACATCCTTACGTGGTCTTATCACCCTCTCATGGTGGAAAAAGTATTATCTGAGCTTTTTCATCCACTAAATCATCTTCAAATGGACACGCCATGCTGCTTCACCTCTCTGAAAACAAACTAAGCTTCAACTAAACCTGCTCCAGACCAGGTTATGTTCAGAGCATGAGTTGCTACGGCAACTTGGCATATCCTGAAACACTGGAACTGAAAGCTGAGGTTATCAACTTCCTTAGCCTCAAACTTACCGTTATAACTATAACCCGCTTTCTGGAACACCCCCAGGGCTTCAGCCATTTTGTAAACAACGTTTTGGTGAACCGGGCCTTAGCCCCGCCCATGGCAACTATGACTCATGGGAAGTGTTGATTCCCACACCTTGAGTTAGAGAGCTGTGAAGAGAAGTGACCATCCTATTGTTGCAGTGATAGAGTATGGACATATTTGTCCTGCTGCACACATGCAGGTGAGCTGTAACTGCTCACCTGTGCCCCAATGATCTTGAAAAGATCTGGGTTGCATGTGGAAATATGGAAATGTGGCAGGGTAAAAAGTATGTGTGATAACAAAGCTGAATTCAAAGTCAAGAACAGAGGTGCTCTTAAAACTCAAATTTAAGTTATTTCAACCTTTGGCGAAGTCACCAATAATCGGAATTTACAGTTGTTACGGCCTAAAAACTTAAGTTTGTACATCTAAGCCTGAGTTGTGAAAAGTTAAGATTCAGAGTTAGGATTACGTGACATTTTAGGCAACTGTAATTTACATCGGAGTTGGTCAAAATTACGATTCAAAGTTAATCCAACTTGAACTTTTAAGTTCATACAACTTACAACTGAGTTAGAAGAACTTAGATAAATGAGTTTGAAAACTCCAACACAAAATTTAAAATATTGAGTTTAGGTCCTTAACTCAAAATTTTACCGAAGTTTGTTGCCTTACAATTTTAAGTTCTACGAACTTTTCTTTTTTGCAGTGTGATGACAGAGTTTGCGCTTAGTGAATTTAAACACAATACTGCAGTGACGTATGCATCAGAGGATGTCCGATTGGCCATTCTGCATGTCAATCATCTCCCGTACTTCTCGGTGAGGATTTTAATTGGCTCGTGGATTTTTAAGAAGTACTTTTTTTTTTTTTATCTTTTCTGGCCCGCGATCTACCCTCATGTCCTTGAGGATCGACCGGTCGATCGCGATCGACGTAATGAGCACCCCTGTCCTAGAGGAACTCTGTTTGTCCCATCTTCCCTCCAATCCGAGCTCATTTCTTGGGGAAATGCCTCTAAGGTGTCCTGTCACGGCGGGGTTTATCGGACTATCAGCTTCATCCGTAAGAGGTTTTACTGGCCTTCTCTGGAGAAAGACGTTCATGAGTACATTGCGGCCTGTACCACCTGCACCCGCTCAAAGTCTTCGAACTCTGCTCCAGCTGGACTACTCCAACCACTACCCGCTCCTAGTCGCCCCTGGTCTCATCTCGCAGTTGATTTCGTCACTGGTCTGCCACTCTCTCATGGTAACACTATCATATTCACCACTATTGACCGGTTGTCTAAGATGGCTCATTTTATTCCCCTTCCTCAACTACCCACCACCACTGAAACCGCTAACACCCTGGTCAACTTTGTGTTCCGTCACCATGGCATCCCGTCAGATATTGTATCTGACCGGGGACCCCAATTTGTCTCGCAAGTCTGGAAGGCCTTTTGCTCCACCCTCGGAGCATCGGTCAGTCTCACGTCTGGCTATCATCCTCAGTCCAACGGCCAAGCCGAGAGGGCCAATCCGGAGCTGGAGGCGGCCCTCCGTTGTCTGGCGGCACAAAATCACAACGACTGGTCCAAGTTTCTGGTTGGGATTGAGTACGCTCACAACGCTCATCCTTCCTCCGCTACTGGGGTGTCTCCATTTGAGGCCACCCTCGGGTACTCACCACCTCTGTTTCCATCCCAGGAATTCGATTTGGCGCTGCCGTCAGTCCAACAACACCTCCAGCGTTGCCAACGCGTCTGGCGCCATACCAAGGCTGCTCTCCTCCGCACCAAGGAGAGCAACTGCCGCCCGCAATGCCAATCGACACAGGGTGCTGGGACCCACTTACCAGCCTGGACAGAGGGTCTGGCTCTCAGAACGGAAACATCCCCCTCCAAGCCACCTCTCTGAAACTGGTTCCACGGTACATTGGACCCTACGAGATTGACAGGATCATTAATCCTTCCTGTGTCCGTCTAAAAATACCGGCGGCTCTCAAGGCACACCCTTCATTCCATGTCTCGCAAATCAAACCTGTTGTGGACAGTCCTCTGTGCCCGCCGTCCGCTTTCCCTCCACCCACCCGTGTCATCGACAACGCTCCTGACACAATCCTCTGTATTTATCCGAGCTTGGGACTGACACAATGAGATCCTGGCTCATTCTGGCTAGGGCCAACTAGTGGCTGGATTAGGTGTTTTATCCAACACTGTGATAAAAAAAAGTTAAAAAAATTAAAAAATAATGAGTCTAGCATGCAAAGTCTTAAATAAGTGAACATGTGGGCATGCGTAAGGGTGGTTGTAGGTTTCTAGTCAGTGTCCGTGTAAGATAGACAGTGGTGACAGTTGAATGGCACTCCTAAAGCAGATCCTTGGTTGCTGGTTGGAGCAAAAGGTTGCTCATTAGTAGGAGCAGAAGCTTTTGAGTGGCAAACGGGGCACAAGCTTGGTCAGAATCTGTAGTTGAAAAGCTTGACCTGGACAATTTGTTAGTTGTGCATCTGCAAAATCCAATTTCTCAAATATGGCTGGATTATATGGCCAAATGCCACAACACTGGCATCTAGCTTGTATTCTCTTTGTTGTTTCTACCACTGCAAGTGCTGTTTTACCATGACAGATATGTAATGTATTGACATTGCCTTTCCCTGGGCTTTTACATCGCTGGACACATTATTTAGAATGTCAAGAGGCACACCTCTGCAATTCGTTCTCTGCCAGAATCTCAGTAACTAAATAAATGCTTTATTAAATCCATTTTACTCATACACTTTACTTAGACTTATTTGGAGTCAATTGTCACATTTTCAGAACTGCCCCCAGGCAGGTGTGTTACATCTGCTCCTAAGTAGATTAGTGAGGATGAAGCTCACAATACTACTAAAATCTAAAACATTGAATCGCCCAACTTGAATGAAAGAAAGCTAAATATTAATATAATTAACAGGATACATGTTTGATAAGTTCAACTGCAAAGCAAGATACGTAATTACAAAGATTTTGTGAGTAAAAAAATAAATAAAGTTCTTACCTTACAATAACATTTTAGTTTGTAAATGTAGCTGTGTTTGCTGAAAGACATGTATATTTTCATGTTCAGACTAGGAACTAAATTAACCATGTGTAGTGTGAATCAGATGACTCTCACTTGGTCCTGATTGGTGAAATTGCAAATGTTAGAACTGACCCGTGTTACCACTGTCCCCGGTCTCCCCTACTTTTTTTTTTCTCTTTTCTAATTTGTTAGTTCTGCCAGTTGCATCATCTAATGAGATGCCAATCACTGAGCATCATTAAAGTTGTTGTCACTACGCTTTTTTTACACCACGACAGAACATAAAAACTGTCAAACACAGACCATGCTTTCATGCTCCGCTCTGCTGCAGTTTGGGGTTAGCTCAGGCAACGATTATCTTTTGTTGCAGTTTTCATTCAGCTCCAAGGTCTCCTTTTATCCAAGAAATGGTTGACGAAAAAAGAGCCAGAGTGGTTTTGAACATCACATTTGTTCGGCCAGAAAAATTCTACATCAGTGGGTTTTCCAACATTCCTCACACTCAGTATTTTTATGTTTTCTTGTGTTTTGTCTATGTAATGACTGTTATTGGAAATGTCTTTCTCCTCTCAGTTATCTGCTTGGTGAGGACTCTTCATTCTCCCAAATACATGATTGTGTTCAACTTGGCTTTGATAGATCTGTGTGGAAGCACAGCTCTTATCCCAAAACTCTTGGACACATTTTTGTTCGACAGGAGATCTATTTTGTACGAGGCTTGTTTAAGCAACATGTTTTTTGTTATGTTCTTTGGCAGTTTACAGTCATGGACTCTTACCTGTATGGCCTATGACAGATTTGTGGCAATCTGCTTCCCATTGAGGTACCATAGCATCGTGTCTAAGAGATCTGTTGCTGTGATTCTGCTGTGTATGTGGTTGGCTTTGATAGCACTGTGGTCATCTACAGTTGGGCTTCTCAATCGTCTGTCTTTCTGTGGTTCACTAGAGGTGCAAAGTTTTTATTGTGACCATGGACCAATATTTCAGCTTGCTTGCAATGACAACTCTATAAATGACATAATGGCATACGTTGCCTTCCTTTTAGTGCTCTGCATTCCTCTAATACTTATAGGTATCACTTATGCCTGCATCGCCATTGCTCTAAGCAGGATTGTGTCAACAGCAGAGCGACTCAAAGCACTAAAAACATGTTCATCACACATTATTCTTGCAGCAACTTTTTTTATACCTTTGCTGTTCACCAACATCAGTGCAGTAGTTTCTAGCCTAAATCCCAACACCAGGATAATAAACTCCTGTTTGGCACACACCATCCCAGCTCTGTTAAATCCTATTGTTTACTCCTTTAAGACAGAAGATGTCCTCAATGCTATAAAGAAACTGTTTAGAAGAAACCAACTTGGGATTCAAAATAGCAAAAGAAAAGTTTTAAGGAGTTAATGACTTTTGACTTTTAACTCGTAAATATTAAAATTTAATTTTGTGAGGTTGTTAATAATCTGTGGGTATCTTATTTTAACATCATGGATATTACTTTTACTCAATTATTTTGTGAATAATGTTTTTTTTAAGATGGATTCTTGATCTATTTAAGGTTTTGCTTGTCTTTATATTAGGTTCTGTAAGGTTGTGTGCTCATAAAAAAAGTTTTTTTTGCCATATATCATAGATATTGTAAAAACAGAAATTACATTGTGGACCCTTTGACTTTAATTACCAGTTATGTCAGATCTACTTAATAACAGTTTGAGTCACAGGTGGTATCACAGTTAAGATATCCCTCGCCATTATTTCTGAGGTCGGCTGGAGCAGAAAAACTGTGACTGTCTATTGCTCAAATACTGAGTTTCAGTAAATCAACAGAAACACTGATGTAAAAAGGTTTTTTTTCATGTGATAGGAAGGACTAGGGAGAGATGAGAACTCTTCTTCCTTCAGCTAAAATGAAACATTTAGCAACTTACAAAGAGCTGCAGTGAATATTCAGTAGACTTTGTCAGATTCCTTAAAGCTTTCATTGTTTTCCTTCCATCTGGTCATATTTCTTCTCAGAGACATTGTCCTTGACAGCTATGTGAAGTCCCGAAAACTTATAATTCAATACAGCGTCATCCCAGCAGACTTGGGATACTCTGGGCTAAACTCATCAACAACCAGTGTCATGCCACCAAGGAGCTTTTTGACGACCTACGAAGAAGCATCTTTTCAGCAATATGGCCCTCGTTTATGAACGGTCTGCCAGAGGACTTGAGACTTGCAGAGAGCATTGCTGTTTTTCAGAAAAGGCTCAAGAACTATGTTTAACCTGGCTTTTAGCTAATTTTACCTTTTTAAAAAATTTATTTTATTTTGTATATATTAATTTATACACTTTATTATATTCTATGATTTTACACAAGACTATTAATAATTCCTTTTAATATTCCTTATTTCAAATTCTATTGTAAATTATGTCTTTCTTTTACTGATTATGGTTACTTTTTATTTTCCAGAGCTTTCTCAGTTGCATCCTCTCCCTCTGTGTCAGCTACTGTTAAGCCGCTGTGGCTCTACATGGGGACCTGCATTGCTGGGTCCCCGCCTGTGATGCTGCATCTGGCTGTCTGTGCAGCTATGTACAGAGATGAAGTTCCAAATATTAACATATACACCAACCTTCTTTTTTTTTGCTTAGCCTCTTTCCCAAATGCTTATCTCCATCATTTAGGAAGTGGGAGGTGTGAATGGGTTTAGGGGTTCTGTGTGGGTCGGGGTGGGAATGGGGGCTTTATTTTTATATTGTTGTGCTTGTTTTATGTGGTTGTTCTGGTGGAAAGCACTTTGTGTTATGTTCTATATGAAAAGTGCAATATAAATAAAGATTGATTTGATTTAATTTGAACCTCTGTGTCTTCAGTTTGGGTGTCTGGCCTGTTGGGTTCCTAACCTCTGCTCCTTCAGTTGAATGTGTGTTGGTGGGATTCTGGTGATTCTCAAAGTATTCCTGCCATCTCTTGATAAAAGCGGTCGCAAGTTTTGTTAATTTACCATTTTAATTTATTATTTTTTGATCTGCAAAAAAATCATAAAAAATACATTTATGTACCTTTAGTTTGTTAAAATATTGATGTGAAACTTTTTTTTTCAAAAGAAACCATACTATAACATCTTTTCTAGTCTAGCAAAAGCTAAAAGGCCTATTATTACAACAATGGGCAAAACAAAAAAGTTAAAATAATAACCTAATTATAAAAATAATTATTATAATTATAATGATAATTAACCTTTATCTATTTAGTGTAGGCCGCAAGCTTTGGATTGTTTTAGATATATGATATTCATAGAATTGTCGTAGCATACACAACTTTGTCACAGTTATCCTTCATAGGAGAAAAATATTTGTAATGTTACTTTTTATTGTTGTTACTTCAATATTCCATTATTGTATTATATTAATAATATAAAATTCTATTGTTTAAAGTATTGTTCTGTATTAATGAGCCTGACTTTACATTTATTACTTAGAGTCAAATCTTGCTTGTTTTTTTTTTTTTACCAAAGGTTCCTTTGAATTCAAGTTTGATAATGTTTTTTGTAAAGTTTTGGAAAATTTTCAATCAAACAAAACCGCTGGGCTGCACTGTGGTATAGTGGTTAGTACTCTTGCCTTCCAGTGATGAGGCCGTGGTTCAAATCCTATCTGTGTGGAGTTTCCTATTCTGGCTCTCTCCCACAGTCCAAAGATGGGTGTGGGTGTGTGTGCATGTGTGTGGCCCTGCAACAAATTAGTTACCTGGTCATGATGTATCCCTGCCTTCACCCAACAGTAGCTGGATTGGGTCCTGCAACCCTGACAGGGATTTAGTGGATCCTATAGGTGGGTGGATGGACAATACTACATCCAAATAATTGCCAATCCAAATCCAAACTGATCTAAACGGCCACATGTTTAAGACTTTTGCATACCATTTGAGTCACAGGATGGATGCTCAGACCTTAAGAAAATGAAACATCGAATTGCTTAAATGTTTTTTACTGAAATTAAAATTTATTATTGAATTTACTGAGGCAGACAATAAAGTTGTAGGTTCTTGTTTTGAACAAAAACAGTCAAAATCACATTTTTTCAAACCAATAAAGTACATTCGCATATTAAAATAAAATAACTGCATCAATATTCACACCATGGGGTAAAAATCTGAATTATAGCTGGTTGTTTTTTGTTCTTCTGAAGGATGGGCGTTCGGTTGCTACAATCATGAAGAGTTGGCTCCATCTAGTGGCCTTTACCAGTTTTGCTTCTTTTGCAAAAAAACAACATCTTTTTTGTAACATCAACTATTAATTTTACTGTAATTTATTTGTAAAATGTGTTGCTCATTGTAGTTTATTCTATCAAATATATCTAGTGTCCAAGGTATTCTGTCTTTTAAATACAGGTGGGGTTATTTATAGCTAAACACATGTTCCTTTGGACAACTTTAAATAGCTTTAACAATTAACAGTTATTACCATGCACAGCTACCAATAATTTACATCATTTTTAAAGAAGAGAGGGCGAGGCTAAAAGGATGTTTAAAACATGCATAGGACAACCATAAATGTGTGGACAATGCAAAATCATGGTATTAATTTACATCTTAGAGGCAAAATACATTGGAAAGCATAATAAAAGACAGACTAAACACAAAGCGATGTGAAAATCTTATTATGCATAAAGATGAGAAGCTAAAAGTTACAAATCTGTCACAACTCTTGGAAAAATAAATTTTTAACTAAATGAATAGATCAAACATAAAACAAGTACATTTCAATCCAGGATATGTGATTACTTCTGTGTTTTTAACCCCACGATTGTTCTCAAAGATTTAGTCGGAATAATAGTATTTTTTTTAATAAGCGTCAGTGCTCGGGTTTTGATCTCTTTAGTTTTCAAAGAATATACAATAGGATTAATGCAAGGTGGAAGGCAAGAGGCCATCGACAGACTTAGAACTCTATGATCTGGGTTAACTGCTCCCAAATGGTAGCCAATTGTGAAAATGACAAGAAGAGGAATAAAAAAGATTGCAACAATGATGATGTGTTCCACACAAGTAGCCAGTGCTTTTAGGCGCCGATCTAAAGTCTTCATTCTGAACACAGTCACCAGGATGCTGACGTATGACAGCACTATGAAAGCAAAAGGCCCTGCAAGGGTCAGCATGCTCAAAAAGGAACCTGCAAACCACTGCATTGAATAATCATTACAGGCAAGCCTGAACACGGGTGCATAGTCACAAAAATAACTAAACACCCTGACAGAGTTACAAAATGACAGTTTTGTTACCAAATTTGTGATGTAGCTCATGACCCCCAAAGAAATTGACCAGGTAAAGGTGATGATGCAGCACATGCTGCGCATTGTGTTGATGGAGTTTTGGCGCAAAGGGAAACAAATAGCCACCAACCTGTCATAAGCAAGTATAGTGAGGGCGTAAGACTCTAATGATGCAAATGCATAATAAATAAACATTTGCACCAAACACAAGTTGAATGGGATAAAATTATCTTTAACCAAAAATATCTTTATCATACCAGGAATAGTGCAAGTGTTTAGACATAAATCAATCACTGCAAGGTTGATGACAGCCAGAAATTTTGGAGTGTGTAAGGATGGATTAATAACCACAACAATAATCAGCAAACCGTTAAACAGCACTGTAACCACATAAACAAATGCTAGAAAGATGAAGTAGATGTTGACAGATGGTAAAGACTCAAATCCGATGATGTAGAAGCCTGGAGGATGAATGATGACGGAGCTGTTCAAAGCCGTCCGGAGAAAAGACATAGTTAAAATCAGCAGTCGCTGCAAAACCCTTATTAGTCTGAAAGAAAGGTTTTATTTGTGGCTTTAAGTCTCCAAGAAGTGTAAAGTTGAAAACTGTTAAAATAAAAATATCTCCAGTTGTTAAACAGCTGCAGCCAACTGTGATGCTTCCCACCAAAAACAGTGAGCATGTAGCCTGAAATCTGAGCTGCTTACATAAAAAACATATCTCTGATCTCCTGAGAAAACCTTATACCTCATAATGAGAGAGCTAATGTGAAATATCCTATTAATTCCACTAATTTGATCCACGGAGAGCAATGCTGTGATTTACTTGCTGTAAAAACAAATTTAATTGTTATCTAAATGCTGGTTAAAGACAATGAAGACGTATCCCTTAAAACATTGACATTGTGTGTTTTGTGCAAACTTTAACTTGCATACTTTAGTGGGTTACTGCAACAGTTAGTGAACTCTTAAAAAGTTTGAGCATAAATCCCAAAACTGAGTTGATCCTTTCATAGGCGGGATCGCATCATGATTCAGAGTCCATTGTCACAGGTCCATAGTCTTGAAAATCTGCTGGGTCCGAGCTGCACAAAAAGTGATTTACTGCAAAAAAAAAAAAAAAAAATGAAAGGTCAAACCATCCATTATACTAACCTGCTGTTTTCCTTTTGGGGTCACAGGGTTGCTGGAGCCTGTCCCGACTACTGCTGGGTGAAGGTGTGTTACACCCTGTACAGGTCACCAGTCTGTCGCAGGGTCACAGTGCACGTGCCAAAACTCACCATTCGAGTGCCATGCGACAGCGTTACCCATACTATGGGTACTACTACATTATACTACACTATTCTACGCATGTTGAACATTTTGCAGCACATGGGAACTCTACACTTTTGTGACCTTAAAATACTTATCACTCAATGACTTAACACTGTAACAGGCAATATTGTCAGATATTTATTGAAATGTATTTTTCAATCTCAGTCACCCAATTTTAAAAATTAGGGCCTGTACTTTGTCAAACAGTCATGTAATTCATTTACACTGATCGCACGCAACGGAAATGGTACAGTCCATTTTCATGAGGTGGACGCACAAGCATCAAAGGCAACAAGCTGTGCTCTGAAGATGCAGCCCTTCGTCTGTACAACCCCAAAATCTGCAGCATCCATATGGGGGGAGGGGGGGGGTGACTTGTATGGGTGCATGTGACTAAGTTTAAAATGGTTTTGGATTTATTTTTTAGCACGGACCGTCTTTTATTATTGTTAGAAAAAATGTTATTAGCAAATAGAAATGTTTTAGAATTGAATGTTATTACCAAAAAACTTAAAAAGAAATTAAATAATACATTTTATAAATGTTACATCTCTGGGTCAACAGTGCACTCCAACGAAAAATAAGATACATGCAAAAAGCTAGTATTTGAAATACAGTTCAGCAGATTATAAGATCAAAATTAATTCAATGTATCCTTGTTTGTGTCTACAAGCATGCCTTTTAAAATTTTAAAGATTTTAATTTATTGTTGTTTCAGAAGGTACATGAAGGGAAGTGTTCCACCTGAGAATTAACCCACAAAAAAACTTTTTAAAAAGGATATTCGGTCAAGATAAACATGTTATTTTTTATAGTTGATTTTCTCCTGGTATCTGTTGTTTTTTTTCTCTCTTGTAAGTGTAAAATTACACTGTCACATAGTCTCCAAAGGAAAATACAATCCCAAAAGCCTTTAGCCGCATTGTTAGACCTAGATACAGCAAACTTCTGAAAATGTGGTTTACTGATGACTTCTTCAGAAACTTTTGAGTTTCAAGCGCCATCTAGTGGTCTAATACTGAAATTTACTAAAAGAAAAAGGAAAAAAGACAAAACTGTACAACAGTTAGATGATATGTGATTCCTGAGATTGCTCAAATTTAGACCAGTACCAGTGCTTTCAGGTTTTAATTGTTTGTCTAAATGTTGTTATATCTTATTTTATGTATTTGTATAAGATGTGTTTGTATTTTACTTTTTATTGTATATGCACCTGTGTTTTTTAACATCATGGCCAGGAGACTTCAGATGAAAACTAGCCTTTCCCTAATTCTGACTTTTTAACCATGGTTAATCATATGTTTGTTTGTTTTTTAGCTGCGCCATCCTCATTTAAATAAACTATTAAATTGCAGTAAATCAAAAAAAAAATAAAAAGCCATTTTTAAAACTTGTTTACTTTTAAGGCTCTTTTTATTTTACTGTAGTTGAGATTAGTTTAATTACTGACTCAAACATTTAAGTTTATTTGTACAAAAACAGTAATGATTACATTTTTCTTAAAAATACATTATTGGTTTCTCGTTTTTCCCTTTTTTATTTTTTTATACTTCTTGATTTAAATTAAAAAAAATTGTAAATAACAGTATAAATTTGGGAACCTTGGTAGTTTTTTTACATTTCAAATGTTCCTTATGTGCTTTACAGATAAAAAATGTTGAAGTCGGAGAATAAAAAAAGTTTATTAATTATCATAGCTCAAAAGAGAAATTGTTTAGGAGAAACATTTTTTTCAAAAAATACAAATGCAGCGAAACACACAACAAAAAAGCATTTGTGGTTTACAAATTGCCTTCAAATTAGAAATATTAAATGAATTACACTCTTTAAAAAAATGATCAGAACTCAACATTTTAGGAAAAAGACAACTAAAAGACATATCTTCAAAGTGACCTGTGCCAGAGAGAAGCATGTAAGAATTGCAATTACAACTTTATAACACATTCTAGTAAAATGTCTAAAAGTTTTTTTAAATAAGTAAATACAGTTTTTAGCAAATGAGAAACATCTCTTTTCAGCTTTAAAGTTTTAAATCAAGTTTAAGTTCAACAGAAAAATTGGAAAAACAATCTTTACTGATGTTTTAACCATGATTTTTTTTTATCACAATAGACCAATGAAAAGAAGGTAAAGCCAGACAAGATGAAAGATAAAATTTCATTCTATTTCTAGATCTATTTCAACAACAACAAAAAAAAAGGTCTATTTCTAATTGGGGTTCATGCGCAAACACACACGTCCACTAATTCAAATCTATTAATAATGCCTCTTCATTTTTGCAACTGTATTTACCGTCACACTTGTCTTATACCAATGATGCTACAACAAGCATCTGGGGCGTAAATCACAAAATGTTTTTCATGAATATGACAAATGCCATAAAAAAAACTTACATTTTAAAGCCTAATAGAAATTTCCATCCTAAGCATATTTATCAAGATAAAAGATTTCAAATGTACGACACATTTTGTTAAACACAGCTGGTGTCAGTTGTTACTTATTCTAAACATCTAACTAAAAGTGATGTTACTTTCTTGTTCTAAGCACCACAATGATTCTGTTAGAATTAACAGAAACCACTTGTCCCTTTTTTCTAACCAGTGCCAGCGCTCGAGTTTTAAGCTCTTTAGTCTTTAAGGAATACACAACAGGATTGATGCATGGTGGGAGGCAGGAGGCCATCGACAGACTTAAAACTCTGAGGTCTGGATTAACTGGACCCAAATAGAAGCCCATGGTATAGATCACAAAAAAAGGAATGTAAAAGATCGCGACAAGGATGATGTGTTCAGCACAAGTAGCCAAGGTCTTCCGCCGATTGTCGGATGTTTTCATTCTGAACACAGTCACCAGGATGCTTACGTATGACAGCACTATGAAAGTAAAAGGCCCTAAAAGGTTCAAATAGCTAAAAAACGTTCCTGCAAACCACTGCTTTGAATTGTCATTACAGGCAAGCCTATACACAGGTGCATAATCACAAAAATAACTAAACACTTTGACAGAGCTACAAAATGAAAGTTTTGTTATTAAAGCCACAGAATAGGCCGTCACTCCCAGAATATAACACCAGGTAATAGTGATGATGCAGCACATGCTGCGCACTGTGTTGATGGAGTTTTGGCGCAAAGCGAAGCAAATGGCAACCAGCCTGTCATAGGCCAGTATCATGAGCGCATAAGACTCTAAAGCAGCAAAGACGTAATAAAAAAACATCTGCACCAAGCACTGGTTGAATGGAACAAAATTATCCTTAAAAAGAAATATTTTTATCATGCCAGGAATGCTGCAAGCGGTAAAGCATAAATCAATCACTGCAAGGTTGATGACAGCCAGAAATTTTGGCGTGTGTAAGGATGGATTAATAACCACAACAATAATCAGCAAACCGTTAAACAGCACTGTAACCACATAAACAATTGCTAGAAAGATGAAAAAGACGTTTACAGATGGTAAAGACTCAAATCCAACTATGTAGAAGCCTGGAGGATGAATGATGACGGAGCTGTTCAAAGCCGTCCGGAGAAAAGACATAGTTAAAATTTAGACGTGAAAGTTTTTTTCTATCAAAAGAATAGATCGTTAAGTTTCCCCACTAGAAATATTCCTAGTTAGGGGACCAACCAAGAGTCCTTATCTTCTCCATTAAATACACAACGGCAGCCGCTCTCTGTGATGCTGCTTCTAAAACCAGCAGGAGTGTAGCAGAAACTCTCTTCAGCTGCCTGTAAAAATATAACTTCAACCTGATCTCATGAGAAAAAACGTCGACATCATAATGAGAAAGTTCATTTGAAATAGGCTATTATTTCCACTAATTTGATCCATGGAGAGCAAAGCTGTTATTAACTTCACTTTCTTTAAAAAAAAAAAGCCTCTCATTGTTGTTTGCTATAGTGTTGCATTCAGTAACACACACATGCAAACACTAACACACACACAAAGACTTGTGGGATCTGTGCAAAACCAAGGTGTTTTGTATGTTTTAAATTCTGTACAAAAGTAAAATTGATTTTGTTTTGCAAATCACAGAAAAGTCATTTTCTTTCATCTGGCCTTGTTACATAGCTATACGTTTAGAATGACCTTGCTGTTGTGTGAGTTTTTGCACATCTTGCTTCCTGGATTCTGTCCTGTGTGGTAAATCCTGACTGACACTGTAATACTCAGGGCCTACTTCTATGCAGCTATGAACACTGACTGTTTTTGCTCACATCCAGCAGGATTGTGGCGCTTTGTATTAACTATTAACAACAAAGAGTTGTCGAGTCGTTGCTGTGTTTTATCTGACTGAGAAACCAGGATGCATTATGGTTCTCTTGCATGCTTCCTTTTTTAAGTTATTCTATAAGAACTACATTGCTACTTGCCATCCTGCTGATGCACTGATGGATCTTGGAAAGGTGAAGCCGCTCAAAACTACCTAACATATTTTCAAATGCTCAATAAAAACCTAGTTTTTCTTCATGTCTGTACCTCATGGCTTGGGTCGCTAAATTGCTACCCAATTACAAAGTGTTACCATCTTTTTGATTGTTTAATTCCCCAACACATGGACTTTATTTTTTCCATTGAGTGGTCTTCTGTTAATCTCAAATGCCTCAAATTATGCTTCAAATTCTGAATGTAATTAGCTTAGAGTTCTTCTATGGTTAATATGGACTGTGCAAAGTGCCTTACACGCCTGTTGTATTGGCTTCTGCTAATTCAATGTCCTCCTTTTATTACAGGTTTCACTCTGTTTATTCATTTCTGGTCACACTTTAACATACATCAATGTAATTTCCAAAGGTGTGGATAGTAGAATCAGTTCTCTATTATTTATAATATAGCTTAATTGAATCTTTGTAGAGGAGGTGGCTGGTATGCAATATTTAGCTGGTATGCAGACCAAATCTTCTTAGAAGATGCAATAACAAGTTAGTTGTGCTGTCAGATGTTGACTGGAGAGCAGTTAGCATCTTCAATGAGCAGGAACAATGTCACGCCCTTTGTAGTTTATTTGTGAAACTCTCGCATCAAACTCTGCTATTTTGATGCTTACAGGATCCTGTTCTGGGTTGCCAATGCAAGGATTTCTGAAGTCCACCAGCTACTAAGCCCCCATGTCGAGGGAAACCTACCAGTATGTTGCCCCTCTTTTTTTCCCCCAGTTCGGTTCAGTGTGCACAGTGTTGGTGTCCTGCCACCAAGAGTCCATTATGAATGGTTCTGTGCAGAACATCTAGTGTATATGGGCCATCTTATTCTCATTTTTATATTTTTATATACATCTTATGTCTTTAATTTTAGTATCTTATCATGATTTTAGCCCCAGTGTTTCATGTGGGGATCTTTACCTCCAGGGCTTGCCGGCTTGGTCGGTGGTTGTTGCTGCAGTTGTCGCCCTTGCTGGGGCAGCTGGGGTCTAACTTTGCAGCGTCCCGGCTGTGAAGTGGACCCCAGTGTTGTCTCAGTCTGGGTGGGCGCTGAGGCGATGCTCCCATGGTCAAGCTGGCTCCTGGTATGAAAAGATTCCCGAATACTGTTTCTTCACAGCAGAGCCAAGCCTTATACGTTTGTTTTTTTGCTTATTTATTTATTTAAAGTCATTATTCTTTGTACGTGGAGGCCATGGGTCATATGTTTTAACGGAGGGGAGTTGGAAGGGTGAAGGGTGGGTTGGGTTTTTACTGTAATATTGTGTGTTTTCCGTTTTTAATGTTAAAGCGCTTCGAGCTGCGCAAAATGCATGAGAAGCGCTATTTTATTAATAAAGTTTGATTTGATTTGATTTGATTTGATTTGGGGTACGATTAAAATAATGAAGCATTTTGGAATTATTTATAATATATTGAATTACAATTAATTAATTAAAAAATGTGGATTCTGTCTGACCTTCTTCCAAACTTTTTATGATCACTGATATGCTCTTGTGTGTTTTTTACTTAAAAAAACGAGAGCTATGGTTGTTTGAGTAATAACAATGGGAGACTAAGTGTCTTTACTACATTTTCCTTTTATGACAACCCTTTTGTCGTTCACGAATGGCACATTTGTGCTTAGTGCTCTATCTAAGACAGTGGGGAAGGTGATATCTCCTATCTGATTTTAAATCTGAAATCTTTTTTGCTGTTGGATTTGTTTGCTGACAGATAACTCACATGTAATGAATCTGGTAACTGGTCCTATCTCCATTATCTCAAATTTATTTTATTGCTGAGAGACTTTGACACACTTTTTGTTAGTGTCAAAATGTTGTCAACTCTAAAAGTCGAGATCTAATATCACTTACCGGTACATGTACAATATTCATGGCTATTGACCATAATCTAGTGGTTCATAACTGTTACTGCATAAACAAATTACTGGTCAGATGTCTTGCAACTTCAACTTTTGTGACGTGCTAATAACCTTTATTCTGTTTACCTAAAAAACACAACATAAAAACTACCTGGCAACTGTTAATATGTATTTTGTATTAGTTTATGGTTTTAATAACAGACAGTGTCTTTCCAGACTGACCTATGCATTATTTCCAGAATATTAGAGAAAAAATGATAATACAGCTTTAACATCCATGTGTGAATCTAGCACAGTCAATTACAGTAAAACCTTAAAAGACCAACTTTCAAATTATGTGCTTTATTTGTTTTTGTTAACCAAATATTTCTTGTTTTTTCCAAAACAAAGGAAATAAATTAATGTTTTTCAATGTATTGCATGAGGCATGACACATAAAATTGAAGTGTTTTTCATGTTATTGTAAACATAATAATAATGTTTCTCAAATGCAAATTTGTTATTCAATTATCATGTGCTTTTATTGCATCAAAACGTTTTGTCTAAAAATACATCTCAAATTATCCTTCAAATGCACATAAGAAAGGTAAAAAAAATCACATCAGCTGTAATAGCTAATGCTACTCTTCTTTTTGTTCTTTTTTGTGTGTCAAAAATAAAGTTTTGCATGTGACCCTTATGCTATCCTAGGCACTTTAACATTGGGAGTTGGATCTCGACCCCACAAAACAGTGTGTTGAACCTTTTTTCTTCAGTGATTTGTGATCTCCACCTTTGTCATGGTAGGGAGAACACGTCAATGTAAGGGTGGGGTCATAAGATAGCACAAGGGGTTAAGGTTTCTCTTTAGTTTATTACATTTTTGTTGATTTATTAGTAAGTGAGAGGAATGAAATATTACTTTCCTTAACCCTGCTTAAACATGTTTCTTTTTAACAAGTTTACAGTAAGTGCAGGTTTTTGTAGTATTAATGATACATGTTAGATGCATTTAATTTCAGGAAATTTAAAAATCAATACAATTTTTCATCTTAAAAGTCATAAATGATCAGAGGATTCTTCAAAGGCAAAATACTGTTTTATTTAAACATAACTTGCATAAATTCATTTAAAATGGGTATTTTCGTCTCTATGGAAAATGACTCAAATACAATATTTTGACATTTAAACTTTAAATTAAAATAGAAAATGTATGTACATTGCTTTAATTTAAGTTAGAACAGACAAGGATAATCCAGTGTTTTATGTAGGGACAAAAAAAACAAATACACCACATTCTACATTCACTATTTAATGCATGATGAAGCTGTTTTTACTGAATTTCAACGATAGATAAGATTAGATAACTTTATTGATCCCACGATGGGGAAATTTCACTTATCTGCGGCAGCAAAAAGGACATTTAAAAATACAGCAGCAAAAGTGACATTCACCAAAAGACAAAGGTAAAGTGACTTTCAGTGTATTTACAGAACAACAACATTATAAATAAAACAGAAGAATATCTGCAAAAAAACATCCTTTTTTTTACTGCAAAGTGAAATTCAATTTGAACAAAAACAAATGTCATGAAATCCCCATTTCTCTTTCAGTTTCACTATTTATGGATGCATCATCTGGACATATTTTTATTAATCTAGAGAGCATGCAGTGTTATAAAGATGGTAAATGACAGTAAAGATCACACAAAAAAGCCAGCCTGTGAATATTGTTTCCTTCTCTGACTCAAACACTGAGGTGCAAGGTAATAAAGTTTCAAATTTGTCACAAATCTTGGGAAAAGACATTTTTAACTAACTGAATAGATCGAACATAAAACAAGTACATTTCAATCCAGGATATTTGGATTACTTTGTTGTTTTTAACCCCACGATGATTCTCAAAGATTTAGTCAGAATAATAGTATTTTTTTTAATAAGCGTCAGTGCTCGGGTTTTGATCTCTGTAGTTTTCAAAGAATATACAATAGGATTAATGCAAGGTGGAAGGCAAGAGGCCATCGACAGACTTAGAACTCTATGATCTGGGTTAATTCCTCCCAAATAGAAGCCAATTGTGAAAATGACAAGAAGAGGAATAAAAAAGATTGCAACAATGATGATGTGTTCCACACAAGTAGCCAGTGCTTTTAGGCGCCGATCTAAAGTCTTCATTCTGAACACAGTCACCAGGATGCTGACGTATGACAGCACTATGAAAGCAAAAGGCCCTGCAAGGGTCAGCATGCTCAAAAAGGAAGCTGCAAACCACTGCATTGAATAATCATTACAGGCAAGCCTGAACACGGGTGCATAGTCACAGAAATAACTAAACACTCTGACAGAGTTACAGAATGACAGTTTAGTCATTAAACTCGTGGAAAAGGTTATACTTCCTAGAACCCAACACCAAGTAAAGGTAATGATGCAGCACATGCTGCGCATTGTGTTGATGGAGTTTTGGCGCAAAGGGAAACAAATAGCCACCAACCTGTCATAAGCAAGTATGGTGAGCGCATAAGACTCTGAAGTGGCAAAAACGTAATAAAAATACATTTGCACCAAACACAAGTTGAATGGGATAAAATTATCTTTAACCAAAAATATCTTTATCATACCAGGAATAGTGCAAGTGTTTAGACATAAATCAATCACTGCCAGGTTGATGACAGCCAGAAATTTTGGAGTGTGTAAGGATGGATTAATAACCACAACAATAATCAGCAAACCGTTAAACAGCACTGTAACCACATAAACAATTGCTAGAAAGATGAAAAAGACATTTACAGATGGTAAAGACTCAAATCCAACTATGTAGAAGCCTGGAGGATGAATGATGACGGAGCTGTTCAAAGCCGTCCGGAGAAAAGACATGGTTAAAATTTAGATGTGAAACTTTCTTCTATCTAAAGAATAGATCGTTAAGTTTCCCCACTAGAAATATTCCTAGTTAGGGGACCAACCAAGAGTCCTTATCTTCTCCATTAAATACACAACGGCAGCCGCTCTCTGTGATGCTGCTTCTAAAACCAGCAGGAGTGTAGCAGAAACTCTCTTCAGCTGCCTGTAAAAATATAACTTCAACCTGATCTCATGAGAAAAAACGTCGACATCATAATGAGAAAGTTCATTTGAAATAGGCTATTATTTCCACTAATTTGATCCATGGAGAGCAAAGCTGTTATTAACTTCACTTTCTTTAAAAAAAAAAAGCCTCTCATTGTTGTTTGCTATAATGTTGCATTCAGTAACACACACATGCAAACACTAACACACACACAAAGACTTGTGGGATCTGTGCAAAACCAAGGTGTTTTGTATGTTTTAAATTCTGTACAAAAGTAAAATTGATTTTGTTTTGCAAATCACAGAAAAGTCATTTTCTTTCATCTGGCCTTGTTACATAGCTATACGTTTAGAATGACCTTGCTGTTGTGTGAGTTTTTGCACATCTTGCTTCCTGGATTCTGTCCTGTGTGGTAAATCCTGACAATGTAATACTCAGGGCCTGCTTCTATGCAGCTATGAACACTGAATGTTTTTGCTCACATCCAGCAGGATTGTGGCTCTTTGTATTAACTATTAACAACAAAGAGTTGTCGAGTCGTTGCTGTGTTTTATCTGACTGAGAAACCAGGATGCATTATGGTTCTCTTGCATGCTTCCTTTTTTAAGTTATTCTATATGAATTACTTTGCCAGTTGCCATCCTGCTGATGCACTGATGGATCTTGAAAAGGTGAAGCCGCTCAAAACTACCTAACATATTTTCCAATACTCAATAAAAACCTACCGGTAGTTTTTCTTCATGTCTGTACCTCATGGCTTGGGTCGTAAAGTGCTACCCAATTACAAAGTGTTACCATCTTTTTGATTGTTTAATTCCCCAACACATGGACTTTATTTTTTCCATTGAGTGGTCTTCTGTTAACTTCAAATGCCTCAAATTATGCTTCAAATTCTGAATGTAATTAGCTTAGAGTTCTTCTATGGTTAATATGGACTGTGCAAAGTGCCTTACACGCCTGTTGTATTGGCTTCTGCTAATTCAATGTCCTCCTTTTATTACAGGTTTCACTCTGTTTATTCATTTCTGGTCACACTTTAACATACATCAATGTAATTTCCAAAGGTGTGGATAGTAGAATCAGTTCTCTATTATTTATAAGATAGCTTAATTGAATCTTTGTAGAGGAGGTGGCTGGTATGCAATATTTAGCTGGTATGCAGACCAAATCTTCTTAGAAGATGCAATAACAAGTTAGTTGTGCTGTCAGATGTTGACTGGAGAGCAGTTAGCATCTTCAATGAGCAGGAACAATGTCACGCCCTTTGTAGTTTATTTGTGAAACTCTCGCATCAAACTCTGCTATTTTGATGCTTACAGGATCCTGTTCTGGGTTGCCAATGCAAGGATTTCTGAAGTCCACCAGCTACTAAGCCCCCATGTCGAAGGAAACCTAAAGGTATGTTTCTGTCATGACTAGAATGCGGAGGAAGACCCAGATGCTGAAAACCCAGAAGGCAGAGGCAGGTGAGTGAAGAAGTAAATAAGAGGTTTTTATTTTCTTAATGTTTCTTGCGGTTGTTGATGGTGTAGTGGGTAATCGTGGCTGTGGCTCTCGAGTGTAGATCCAGAATTTCCAGAGCGGGAGCGAGACAATGTTCGTGGGCAGGATCTTGAACCCTGGTGTGGCGTGGTGATCTTGATAAGCGTGGACGCTCGGTGGACCCGTGGCGTGGCCGTGGTCTAGATGAGGACAGCGACTGTGGCTCTCAGTGGCAGGAAACATCAGCGGAGGAAGGCTGAGGCTGTAGCTGCTCCAGATGGTGAACTCAGAGGCTGTGGCTCTCAGTGGCAGGAAACGTCAGCGGTGGAAGGCTGAGGCTGTAGCTGCTCCAGATGGTGAACTCAGAGGCTGTGGCTCTCAGTGGCAGGAAACGTCAGCGGTGGAAGGCTGAGGCTGTAGCTGCTCCGGATGGTGAACTCAGGTGACTCTCGTGGCGTGATAAGGTAACCTGAGTGCAGAGGACAAGACAAGGTTAACTTAGTGCAGAGACTAAGGGGCCAGACGTAGAGCTTCAGGAGACAAGGGCACCGTCAGGGTTAGCGAACTGGCGAAGACTGAAGAAGCTGGGTCTCCTTAAGTAGCAGGTGGTTTGATGAGAAGAGTAGTCACAGCTGAGGGAGATGAGCAGCAGAGCAGGAGGGGGAGGAGTCTGACAGGCCACTATGACAGTACCCCCCCCCTCAACGACCGCCTCCCGGCGGGGCAGGGCAACGATCCGGATGAACACGGAAAAAGTCGCGGATGTGGGAAGGGTCGAGGATGAGGGAACGGGATACCCAATAACGTTCCTCAGGACCGTACCCTGCCCAATCCACCAGGTACTGATGACCACGGCCACGGCGACGGATATCCAGGATCCGAGAGACAGTGAACGCCGGAGCCCCATCAATGAGCCGGGCGGGAGGAGGGGAAGCGGAAGGCGGGCACAACGGGCTGTCCAGAACAGGTTTAATGTGAGAGATATGGAACGTGGGGTGTACCTTGAGTGCGGCAGGCAGACGTAGGCGGACACAGGAGGGGTTGAGAATGCGGTCAATGACGTAGGGGCCGATGAATCTAGGTGCCAGTTTACAAGATGAGACCTGCAACGGGATGTTTTTAGACGAGAGCCACACCTTTTGACCGACCTGGCACGAGGGACCCGCCACCCTGTGACGGTTGGCGATTCTGCAGTTGTCCTCCTTAGTGTGAAGCAGGTCCTCTCTAGTCTGGTTCCAGACACGCTGGCAGCGCTGGAGATGGTGCTGAACAGACGGAACGGCGAGGTCTAGCTCCTGAGCGGGGAACAGAGGAGGAGAAAAACCCAACAAAGCTTCAAAGGGGGAGATCCCAGTAGCAGAGGACACGTGGGAATTGTGGGCATATTCTATCCAGACTAAGAAGTCAGCCCAATCGGATGGGTTCTGGGCTGCCAGGCAATGAAGAGCAGCCTCTAGCTCTTGATTCGCCCGCTCAGCTTGGCCATTGGTCTGGGGATGGTAACCGGAGGATAAACTGGCCGTGGGCCCCAGAGCAGAGCAAAAGGCCTTCCAGACGTGGGAAACAAATTGAGGGCCCCTGTCAGAAACGATATCTGTGGGGATGCCATGATGACGGAAAACATGGTGAACCAGAAGATCGGCAGTTTCAGTGGCAGAAGGTAACTGAGGTAATGGAATAAATTGGGCGGATTTGGAAAAACGATCAATGACCGTAAAAATAACAGTGTTACCCTTGGACGCGGGTAATCCAGTTACAAAATCCACTGCAATATGTGACCAGGGTCTATGAGGCGTGGGCAAAGGATGTAGGAGGCCAGCGGGAGGGGAGCTGGAGGCCTTGGACCGAGCGCAAGTGCAGGCGGCGACGTACTCACGAACATCCTTGTCCATTCTAGGCCAGAAGAATCTTTTACGTAGGAGGTTAAGAGTCCGGAAAACTCCGCCGTGACAAGCGACCCGTGAGCAGTGTCCCCAGGCGAGGACGTCAGACCTAAGTGAGGAGGGAACGAAGAGGACGCCATCAGGACAGGAGTCGGGTTTAGGTTCCTCACCTTGGGCATTGATAACTCTGTTTTCGACATCCCAGGTAAGGTTTCCAACAATACAGGTGGATGGAAGGATGGTGGTAGGAGCCGAGGAGTCGTCAGGACTGAATTGGCGTGAGAGGGCATCAGGTTTGGTGTTCCGACTGCCGGGTCTGTAAGTAATGGTAAACTTGAATCTATCAAAAAATAAACACCACCGAGCTTGACGTGAGTTAAGGCGTTTGGCAGAGCGTAAGTAGGCCAGGTTTTTATGATCCGTCCAGACTATGAACGGTAGATCAGCTCCCTCTAGCCAATGCCGCCACTCCTCCAGCGCGAGCTTGATGGCCAGCAGCTCACGATTACCCACGTCGTAGTTTCTTTCCGCAGGTGACAGTTTCCGTGAATAAAATGCACAGGGTTTGAGTTTTCCAGAGGAAACTTCCTTTTGAGAGAGGACAGCGCCGACCCCGGTATCCGAGGCGTCGACCTCCACAATGAACTGCCGGGTAGTGTGGGGTTGAGTGAGGATGGGCGCAGAACTAAACAAGGACTTGACGGTGTCAAAGGCGGCCTGGGCGTCAGGGTTCCACCGGAAAGGTTTGGTGGTGGAGGTCAGCTGAGTTAAAGGGGCGGCGATGCTACTGTAGTTCCTCATAAACCTTCTATAAAAATTTGCGAAGCCAAGGAACTGCTGTAACTTTTTGCGGGAGGCCGGTGGGTTCCACTGGGTAACGGCTTCGATTTTAGCCGGGTCGGGACGAATGCTCCCCGCCTCGAGGATGTACCCGAGAAACTGGACGGAGGAAGCGTGAAATCGGCACTTTTCGGCCTTCACAATTAATTGGTTCTCGAGCAGACGGGCTAGGACTTGACGTACGTGGTTCTCGTGTTGGACGGGATCACTAGAAAAAAATCAGAATATCATCGAGATATACAAAAACGAAACGATTAATGAAATCTCTAAGGACGTCGTTCAACAGCCTCTGAAAGACGGCTGGTGCGTTGGTTAAGCCAAAAGGCATGACCAGGTACTCATAGTGGCCCAGCGGGGTATTAAATGCGGTCTTCCATTCATCCCCTTCTTTAATGCGAACTAGATGGTAAGCATTGCGTAAATCGAGTTTGGAAAAGATCTGAGCGCCCTGGACGGAATCAAAAACCGAGCTGATGAGAGGGAGAGCGTATTTATCTTTGATGGTAATGGCGTTTAGTTCACGGTAATCAATACAAGGTCGCAGGGTTTTATCCTTTTTCTCTACAAAGAAAAACCCCGCACCCACAGGTGAAGAGGAAGGACGGATGTGACCGGAAGAGAGGGCCTCATGGATATAAGTTTCCATGGCGGACTTTTCGGGACCTGATAAGTTATAAAGATGACCTTTAGGCAAAGTGGACCCCTGAAGGAGCTCGATAGCGCAATCATAGGGCCGGTGGTACGGTAAAGCATTAGCTTTACATTTGCTAAAAACAGCTTTGAGATCATGATAACATGAAGGAATAGTGGAGAGATCTATGGGTTCTGTGAGAGTGAAGGTTGTGGAAGGAACCGCGGGAATAGCAGACTGAAGACAATTAGCTAGACAGTGCTTACTCCAAGAGTTAATACGCTGGTGAACCCAGTCCAACTGGGGGTTGTGAATTTTCAACCAGGAGCAGCCTAGAACGACCGGATTGCAAGGAGAGTGAGTAATGAAAAACTTAATGGACTCATGGTGATTACCGGACGAGATCAGTAGAATGGGACCGGTGCGATGAGTGATGACTGAGAGGTGTTGATCCCCTAGCCCGGCAGTCTTAATAGGGTTTTCTAACGGTTCGGTAGGTAACGAGAGTGATTTTACAAGATTTTTGTCAATAAGACTCTGCTCGGCCCCAGGATCTATTAAAGCTAGAATCTCGGAAATGCCGGTCTTAAAACATAGCTTGACAGGAATGTAGCAAAACTCCTTAGATGTGTGTGCGACAGACTTACCCACCCGCGGCCTGTCGTCTAGCGGGGGGTTCTGGAGTTTAAACGTAGTGAACATTGGGAAACCTGATGACCGGGTTTACCGCAGTAGAAGCATAGTCCCTCCTCTCTACGTTTCTGCCGCTCTTCTTCAGACAGCTTGGCATGACCAACCTGCATAGGTTCCACTGGTGGCTCTCGCGATCTGAAAGGGGAAGATTCAAAAGGATAGGCAGGAAAAGCAACCGGATTAGTAGATGGTGTCTTTCGGGTTACAGGATAACGTTCACGATTACGTTCTCTGAGGCGGGTGTCAGAACGTAACGCGGCGGACACTAATTCTTCGAACGAGGAAGCCTCAGGCTGTGAACATAAGTGATCCTTGATATTTTCGTTTAAGGACTGATAAAAGATCCCTTTTAGAGCTGGGTCAGTCCATCCGGCCTCCACTGCTAGGATCCTAAAGTCTATCACGTGGTCGCTGACAGATCGATTGCGTTGCTTGAGGCTCAGCAAACGTCTGGTGGCTTCTTCCTGTTTCCTAGGTTGATCAAAAACTAACCGAAATTCGTCGATGAAGCGATTAAACGGGAGATGAGATATGGGATTAGCCGCCAGAAAAGCCTGAGCCCATTGTAGCGCTTTACTCCTGAGGGAATTGACGATGAGAGTGATCTTGCTATGATCAGAGTGATAGAACCGGGGGGCCTGTTGGAAAAGGAGCTGACATTGTAGCAAAAACCCTCCGCAAGCCTCAACGTCACCATGGAACGGTTCGGGGTATAGTCGGTAATTCTCCGGGGCGGAGGAGGAAGCGGAAGCGGTCTGGTTGTCGGAGAGCGGAGGTGAGGCAGGAGCCGTGGAACCGGGTCGTTGCCGGGTTAATTCCAACAAAGTCTGTGTCATGCTGTCCAGACGTCGAAATAAATCCTGCTGGGCGGAGGCCATCTGTCCCAAAGCGTCAGCTTGACGTCCGAGCATGATGCCCTGCTGTTGGACTGCCACACGGAGTCCTTCCGGGTCAGCTGGGTCGGGGTTCTGGCCAGTTCGTTCTGTCATGACTAGAACGCGGAGGAAGACCCAGATGCTGAAAACCCAGAAGGCAGAGGCAGGTGAGTGAAGAAGTAAATAAGAGGTTTTTATTTTCTTAATGTTTCTTGCGGTTGTTGATGGTGTAGTGGGTAATCGTGGCCAGTAGCGGTTTTAGGCACGGGCCATACGGGCGATCGCCCGGGGCGGAAAAATGACGGAGGGGCGGCGCCAGCGGCTCAGCTCTTGTAAAATACTTTATGCATCACTATTGGTTTACTTATATCACAGAGTTTGTAACAGCCTGAAACCTGGCGGCGCCCCCGCCCCGCAGCTGCGCTCTCTCCTGTCTTTGAGAAGTAGACGCAAATGTGTGTGAGAAGGAGAAGGGAGGGGGCGCGGGGTGAAGAAGGAGAAGGGAGGGGGCGCGGGGTGAAGGATGCAGGCTGAGAGGTGAGCACGGAGCGCAAAACGCATGCGCAAACCTGGCTGGATCTTCTTCCAGGGGGGCAACGGTCGCGGGCCGCGGCTCAGTGCTTGATGAAAAAATAAAAATTGCGCCGCCATGTAGCGAATTGGCGCCCCTGGGTGCAGCTGCACGCGCTCCTTCTGGAAATGTATGACGAACGGGGGGGGGGGGCTGCGGGTATAAAAAAGGTATAAAAAAATCATGCTTTTTTGGTTATTTTTGTGTGAAATGCCCAAATAAAAAATGGGAAAACAAAAAAAATTCTTCACTTAGATGACAGTTGGTTTAGTCGACAGACTTGATACCTATGTCAGGACATTTATGCTAAATGCAAAAACATCTGAAATATGGAGAAAAAAGGTCAAAGCTGGTGCCCAATTTAGAAAGAAAAGAGAAGAAGAGGAGAAAAGAGACAAAGAAAAGGGTAATATCGCATAACTAGATGCACGTTTTCTAAATTCGAATGCTACCTGCCCTACAACAACAACAACGTTGCAGAGGAAAAATCTCTTGTTTGGTCTATCATGACCAAAACTGAAGTAGGCCCAAATATTGCAAATAACGTCATTTTTAAGATATTTATTCTTAAATGTTTGCTCTGCCTTAACTTGTTACATTAGTTATGATTCGTGTGTCTGTCTGCTCTGCTGTAACACAAAGTTTTTGTTGTGTTTTATTGTTGTATATTAGTTCATAATGTTAAATAAGCTGTGATGGTAGCATGCTGCTGCTGCTGCTGCTGCTGCTGCTGCTGCTGCTAGCTTTTCAAAACTCCAGTTGATCAAGTCATACCTGAGATCACCAATGTCTCAGGAGCAACTCACTAACCTGCTGTTGTTAGTATCAATCATTCAGGGGGGGGAGCAGATTTCATATGATGACGTTATTGACAAGCTTGCATCAGGAAGGCCACAAAGGTTAGGTTTTAGTTAGTGTTTTCTGTTCTTAGTGCTGCAGTTACATTTATTCTAGTGTATTATTTGTGTGATTTGTAGTTTATAATATTTATTTCAGATTATTTGTGTTTATTAAATATTTCCTAACTGTATTTTCAGTTACAATAAATGGACAAAGTGACTCTATTGGGGGGGGGGGGGGGGGGGGGGGGCGCCAGAGGAGGGTCTCGCCCAGGGAGTAATTCAGGGTAGAACCGCCACTGATCGTGGCTGTGGCTCTCGAGTGTAGATCCAGAATTTCCAGAGCGGGAGCGAGACAATGTTCGTGGGCAGGATCTTGAACCCTGGTGTGGCGTGGTGATCTTGATAAGCGTGGACGCTCGGTGGACCCGTGGCGTGGCCGTGGTCTAGATGAGGACTGCGGCTGTGGCTCTCAGTGGCAGGAAACGTCAGCGGTGGAAGGCTGAGGCTGTAGCTGCTCCGGATGGTGAACTCAGGTGACTCTTGTGGCGTGATAAGGTAACCTGGGTGCAGAGGACAAGACAAGGTTAACTTAGTGCAGAGACTAAGGGGCCAGACGTAGAGCTTCAGGAGATAAGGGCACCGTCAGGGTTAGCGAACTGGCGAAGACTGAAGAAGCTGGGTCTCCTTAAGTAGCAGGTGGTTTGATGAGAAGAGTAGTCACAGCTGAGGGAGATGAGCAGCAGAGCAGGAGGGGGAGGAGTCTGACAGGCCACCATGACAGTTTCCCCTCTTTTTTTTTTTTAGTTCTGTTCAGTTTGCAGAATGTTGGTGTCCTGCCACCGAGAGTCCATTATGAATGGTTCTGTGCAGAACATCTAGTGTATATGGGCCATCTTATTCTCAATTTTATATTTTTATATACATCTTATGTCTTTAATTTTAGTATCTTATCATGATTTGAGCCCCAGTGTTTCATGTGGGGATCTTTACCTCCAGGGCTTGCCGGCTTGGTCGGTGGTTGTTGCTGCAGTTGTCGCCCTTGCTGGGGCAGCTGGGGTCTAACTTTGCAGCGTCACAGCTTGGACCCCAGTGTTGTCCCAGTCTGGGTGGGCGCTGAGGCGATGCTCCCATGGTCAAGCTGGCTCCTGGTATGAAAAGATTCCCGAATACTGTTTCTTCACAGCAGAGCCAAGCCTTATATGTTTGTTTTTTTGCTTATTTATTTATTTAAAGTCATTATTCTTTGTACGTGGAGGCCATGGGTCATATGTTTTAACGGAGGGGAGTTAGAAGGGTGAAGGGTGGGTTGGGTTTTTACTGTAATATTGTGTGTTTTCCGTTTTTAATGTTAAAGCGCTTCGAGCTGCGCAAAATGCATGAGAAGCGCTATTTTATTAATAAAGTTTGATTTGATTTGATTTGATTTGATTTGGGGTACGATTAAAATAATGAAGCATTTTGGAATTATTTATAATATATTGGATTACAATTAATTAATTAAAAAATGTGGATTCTGTCTGACCTTCTTCCAAACTTTTTATGATCACTGATATGCTCTTGTGTGTTTTTTACTTAAAAAAACGAGAGCTATGGTTGTTTGAGTAATAACAATGGGAGACTAAGTGTCTTTACTACATTTTCCTTTTATGACAACCCTTTTGTCGTTCACGAATGGCACATTTGTGCTTAGTGCTCTATCTAAGACAGTGGGGAAGGTGATATCTCCTATCTGATTTTAAATCTGAAATCTTTTTTGCTGTTGGATTTGTTTGCTGACAGATAACTCACATGTAATGAATCTGGTAACTGGTCCTATCTCCATTATCTCAAATTTATTTTATTGCTGACAGACTTTGACACACTTTTTGTTAGTGTCAAAATGTTGTCAACTCTAAAAGTCGAGATCTAATATCACTTACCGGTACATGTACAATATTCATGGCTATTTACCATAATCTAGTGGTTCATAACTGTTACTGCATAAACAAATTACTGGTCAGATGTCTTGCAACTTCAACTTTTGTGACGTGCTAATAACCTTTATTATGTTTACCTAAAAATCACAACATAAAAACTGCCTGGCAACTGTTAATATGTATTTTGCATTAGTTTATTGTTTTAATAACAGAAAGTGTCTTTCCAGACTGACCTATGCATTATTTCCAGAATATTAGAGAAAAGATGATGATACAGCTTTAACATCCATGTGTGAATCTAGCACAGTCAATTACAGTAACACCTTAAAAGTCATAAATGCTCAGAGGATCCTTTAAAGGAAAAATATTGTTTTATTTAAACATAACTTGCATAAATTCATTTAAAATGGATATTTTCGTCTCTATGGAAAATGACACAAAGTACAAAATTTTAACATTTAAACTTTAAATTAAAATAGAAAATGTATGTACATTGCTTTAATTTAAGTTAGAACAGACAAGGATAATCCAGTGTTTTATGTAGGGACAAAAAAAACAAATACACCACATTTTACATTCACTATTTAATGCATGATAAAGCTGTTTTTACTTAATTTCAATGATAGATTAGATTAGATTTGAAAACTTTATTGATCCTACGATGGGGAAATTTCACTTATATGCGGCATCAAAAAGGACATTTAAAAATACAGCAGCAAAAGTGACATTCACCAAAAGACAAAGGTAAAGTGACTTTCAGTGTATTTACAGAACAACAACATTATAAATAAAACAGAAAAAAATCTGCAAAAAAAACATCCTTTTTTTTTACTGCAAAGTGAAATTCAATTTGAACAAAAATAAATAAGTAAAAGTTTATGAAAGTTGAAAACTGTCATGAAATCCCCATTTCTCTTTCAGTTTTACTTGTTATGGATGCATCATCTGGACATATTTTTATTAATCTAGAGTGCATGCAGTGTTATAAAGATGGTAAAAGACAGTAGAAATCACACAAAAAGCCAGCCTGTGAATATTGTTTCCTTCTCTGACTCAAACACTGAGGTGCAAGGTAATAAAGTTTCAAATTTGTCACAAATCTTGGGAAAAGACATTTTTAACTAACTGAATAGATCAAATCTAAAACAAGTACATTTAATCCAAAATATTTGGATTACTTCTGTGTTTTTAATCCTACAATTATTCAAGTAGATTTAGTCTGAATAAGTTTATTTTTCCTAATCAGTACCAGTGCTCGGGTTTTGATCTCTTTAGTTTTCAAAGAATATACAATAGGATTAATGCAAGGTGGAAGGCAAGAGGCCATTGACAGACTTAGAACTCTATGATCTGGGTTAATTCCTCCCGAATTGAAGCCAATTGTGAAAATGACAAGAAGAGGAATAAAAAAGATTGCAACAATGATGATGTGTTCCACACAAGTAGACAGTGCTTTTAGGCGCCGATCTAATGTTTTCATTCTGAACACAGTCACCAGGATGCTGACGTATGACAGCACTATGAAAGCAAAAGGCCCTACAAGGGTCATCATGCTCAAAAAGGAAGCTGCAAACCACTGCATTGAATAATCATTACAGGCAAGCCTGAACACGGGTGCATAGTCACAGAAATAACTAAACACTCTGACAGAGTTACAGAATGACAGTTTAGTCATTAAACTCGTGGAAAAGGTTGTAATTCCTAAAACCAAACACCAGGTAAAGGTAATGATGCAGCACATGCTGCGCATTGTGTTGATGGAGTTTTGGCGCAAAGGGAAACAAATAGCCACCAACCTGTCATAAGCCAGTATAGTGAGTGCATAGGACTCTGAATTGGCAAAAAAGTAATAAAAATACATTTGCACCAAACACAAGTTGAATGGGATAAAATTATCTTTGACCAAAAATATCTTTATCATACCAGGAATAGTGCAAGTGTTTAGACATAAATCAATCACTGCAAGGTTGATGACAGCCAGAAATTTTGGCGTGTGTAAGGATGGATTAATAACCACAACAATAATCAGCAAACCGTTAAACAGCACTGTAACCACATAAACAATTGCTAGAAAGATGAAGTAGATGTTGACTGATGGTAAAGACTCAAATCCAATGATGTAGAAGCCTGGAGGATGAATGATGACGGAGCTGTTCAAAGCCGTCCGGAGAAAAGACATAGTTAAAATCAGCAGCAATGATCAAATTTTCTTCTATCTGAAGAAGAGATGCGTTTCTTTTGTTTGCAACAGGAAAATGAATAAAAATGTCAAGCACATTTAAAATTATAGGTGAAAAAAGAAAGGAGGCCCATCTAATGTTCTCTGATATCTATGCTAAATCAGCCTTTCACATTGGTGCTTCTTCTAAAACTTTGTGAGCAAATGGCACACAGACTGAGCTGCTAACAGTTAAAAATATATTTCCGATTCTCATGAGAGAACCCCACACTTCATTAGTAAGACAAATGTGAAATATGTGTTTAATTTCCCTAATTGGATCTGTAGAGAGCAAAGCATCTTAATTGTTGTTTTCTGATTGCGATGATGTAACGCTAAACACTGACTTTTACAGTGTGCACAACAGAAAGCTTGGATTTCAATGGTCCACACACATATATATATATATTTTTTTTTTTCTTTCCTTTTAAAGTAAATTTTACGTTGATTATTTCTATGATGTATTGTGATTTTAATGCATTTTTCTGTTTTGTGAAGCACCTTGAATTACTTTGTGTACGAATTGTGCTATACAAATAAACTTGCCTTGCCTATATTTTATATTTTGAACATTTTTAAGCAAGTTTGTTTCCATCTGACACTAATGATTTCAAGTTCTCCACATTTGATTTTATTAAAAGAAAAGATTTATTTGCCAAGGCTGTGCCAAAATATTGCACAAAAAGAGATGCAAAGCCTGATGTGCAAATGCAAGAGTTTTTTTTTTTTTATCCACGCTTCACTTTACATATAATGCAAAATTTCATTCCAAATATAAACATCAATAATATTTCAATAAAATCTATTTTTAAATAGTTCCTAAATAAATTTTATAACTAATAGTTACTTTCCAAACAAAATGTACTACACCCAGCCCCCCCCCCCTCCATTTTTGATTTACAAATCAAATAAATTTGTGCGAATGACCTCACTGGCCAAGTAACCCTTGTGCTATCCTAGGCACTTTAACATCGGGAGTTGGGTCATCTAGACCCACTAGACAGTGCTCTGAACCTTTTTTCTTCAATGATTTGTGATCTTCACTGGTGTCCATGGATTACATGAAATCTTTCCACCTTTATCCACCTTTGTCATGGTAGGGAGAACACGTCAATGTAAGGGTTGGGTCGTCTAGGACAGCACAAGGGTTGAAGTGCAATAATAATTTCTTAGAGAATCCCTGACATCTATTGTCTCTAACTATTAGAAGAAAAGCTCTGTCCCCAATTGTCCCCAGAGTTGGGGAGCTGGGCGGCTGAGGGCACGGCTCGGTACCCTTGTGCTATCCTAGGCACTTTAACATCGGGAGTTGGGTCATCTAGACCCACTAGACAGTGCGCTGAACCTTTTTTCTACAATGATTTGTGATCTTCACTGGTGTCCATGGATTACATGAAATCTTTCCACCTTTATCCACCTTCTTCATGGTAGGGAGAACACATCAATGGAAGGGTGGGGATATCTAAGATAACACAAGGGTTAAACGTGTTTTTCTTTCCAGAACTATTTGATTGTCATCAGACACAAACAGATAGTTGAAGGCTTGGATAGTTTATTTTTATAAGTCCACACCAAATAATGAATATTCCAAATCATTTTGTCTTCTTTCCGTTTAATTTTTTTAGTAAGTTCGGCACTTCAAGGATGTCAGGGTGGCCATCTGGGAGCTCATCTGGTTGTGGAGTCGGTGGAAGTTTGCTGCTTCTTCAGCTGCTCTTTCCGCCTGTTTTGGAAATTCATCATGCAGTCTTTAAAAGCCTGGACCTGAGTCTGGCAAACTCGCCAGTCCTGGTGTTCTGCCATGCAGTCCTGTACAGCGTAGTGGAGCTGAGTGCAGCCAGTGCGGGATATCATCTGCTCAACAGGGTCATCCTCGTCTTCCTTCCTGCTGCGATCGTGGGGTGAAGGGGATGCCATCCTGCTGCTGTAGGGCTCCTCCACTCAGCACGTCTGCAGGGAATATTGTGATGTCATGGAGATCAATTTTTAGAGCACTCCACACTGTTCGTTGTATGCATTGTCCCTTAAACAAATATATGAAAATACAAAATAACTATTCAAGCTACAAAAAGATAATCACTGCCATTCACACCTGATAAATCCGTACAAAAATAATTACATTTTAATCATTTATTTTTCATTTATTCAAGAATCTTAAGGCAACAACTCACTAGCACAGTAATTAGCTTCAGTGCAAAATAAATATTTTCATCCACAAAGTTCAGTCACATATTTGTAAACACGGTACTACACAAACGTAATACTTCATTTATTTATATACATGTTATATTAGTAGGATAACTAACTTGAGCTTCAATGTAAATATATTTTTATTCTATATTGAAGAATAACTATACTTTTGGTTATGGGCATCCTTTAAATACATTATTTAATAACAAATATACATTTATAAATATTGCTTTTAGTGTATGACACAATTCCTAATACTATCTACTGCTGTGCAGTTCAGGAGATCTAACCATTTTGAAGCTCAAGTTAGTTATCCTACTAATATGACTTCTTTGTTGAGCTAACATTAGACTTACCTTATGAGGAAACTGAAGTTGAAAAAATAAAGATTAAGTTGTGCTAGTTTATGATATGATTACTGTCACTGACTAACTTTGACGCAAAAAAAGTGATAATAATCTGCTGGAGTGTGAGTTTAAATTGTAAATAAAGTTTATTTGGACATGTCTAGGAGACTCATCGGACTTTAATGTCATTTTTTTATTTATATTTAATGAATAAAATGTAAGAACCTGACCTAATTGTTACCCTAGTTCTTCTTCGGCTGATTTTCCTAGCTGCACGCGATTCAGAACTTCACTGTTTCCTCGCGTTACGCAAAAAGCAGAATTCTAACGAGCATTAAAATATTATATAACACATGTTTGCAATAATTTTAACTTCTTTACCTGTACAAAGTGGATGAGCAGATTTCTCCACGAGCGGTCCAAGTTTAGGCATTAAAGCGCACCGTCAATGCCCCTGACACACACGGCGGACAGTTAAGCGTGGGACAGCGGTGTAGCAGCAATACATTCCCGACCTTCAATGCTGCCATTAGTTCCGCTACAGCCGACAAGCGTTAATGGCCATCAAGGTATTAGCTACGGTATGTAAAATAAAATAAAATTAGATGGATGGAGGCATGGATAGATAGATAGATAGATAGATAGATAGATAGATAGATAGATAGATAGATAGATAGATAGATAGATAGATAGATAGATAGATAGATAGATAGATAGATAGATAGATAGATAGAGATAGATAGATAGATAGATAGAGAGAGAGAGAGAGAGAGAGAGAGAGAGAGAGAGAGAGAGAGAGAGAGAGAGAGAGAGAGATAGATAGATAGATAGATAGATAGATAGATAGATAGATAGATAGATGAGAATGAATAAAGATTGCAATTTAAAACCTATTAAGAGAAACCCCATCAAGATATTGAAATAATCCAAATATATCAAAATTATTTAGAATAAATAATGTTTTCAAATAGGCGCAGCCAAAACTAATATCCTTGGCAAAAATGCTAAAAGAAATGTATCAACAAATTGCCAATACTGTCCAAGATCCTATACAGTGGTCAAGGTTTTCTACAGCCTATTACAGCTGCCATTATGGTACAATTGGTCCAAATGCTCTGGACAGGCCACAAGTCCACCAGACATAACCATGTTAAGACTAATAAAGTTTAAAAACCTCATCACCTCTATAACTACTTAATGTTTAGTAGGATATATTATAAGCCTACCATTTAGGGTTAAAAGAGATTTTTATCATACATAAAAAACATTTTTTTAAATAGTTAAACACTTTGTATCTGCTTGTGCACATTTTGACTCAAAAGCAAAACATTGACACTGGCGCTGTGTAATACTTCTACAGGGATCTTTTTAGTTACTAAACAGAACTCTATGACCTACGATAAAATGATCCTCTCCTGAATATTCAACTCCTGGGAGTCTGGCTAATGAGTCTTGTTTGGGACGTCATTACCCAAAGGAGGGCAATTAACAACCTTCTTCAAAACAAACAAGGCTTTTACTGTAAAAGCTTAAGCCTAATTAATCTCATCTGCCTCCATTAGAAGGTTGCACGCTCTTGCAGCTAAAACTGGAGGTTAATGACAGACAATTCTAAGTGACATTAATGAGCTGTAACATGAAAACATCCAATGAATCCCCATATTAACAAATCGTTTTTGTAAAGCTGTATACAAAAACTATATTAGTTAATATAGCTATATTAAATATAAATTACTAAAACTTTTGTCCTTTCTGAAATCCTTGAATCCTGTTTAAAGAAGGAAAAAGGTCAGATTAGAGATAGCCACTGTGGTGAACTGTTGACCTGTCTATGGTGTGACCTTCCTCCCACCCAGTAATGGCTGGGGTTGGCTTCAGCAAACATTTCTTACTCTGAAAAAGCTAGAATATGTGGAGATATTTGACTACTGCAGTAAATGGCTATGTCTGAAATGTCTGAAATTTCACAAATATCCACAAAATCAAAGCCTGATGCAGACACATGGAAAGCAACTTTTGCTGGGGAACAGTCCTACTGACCAGTTATTAGTGTAATCATAATGACTGTGATCAGAACATGACTTTTAGTTTCAAGAATCTGCAAAAGACTGTAAAAGTCTCGTTGAGGTCTATGTTTTTTCTGTCATTGCTCAAGGTGGCCCGTACCCCCGCCCTTATAGAAATCAAGATGTGCCCTCATGGCCAGTCCATCAAAGCACAGCATTAAAATTTCAGCATAGCCAGAGAGAACACCCTAAGGCCAAACTACGAAAACATGAAAACACCTCAGAGGAAGGAGAAGATCTGGCCCAACACCTTCCTGACATAAAAAAGGACTATCTGCCATGCAATATGGCAAATAGCTACTGTATACTTATTGAAGAAAATAATAATCTGTAACTAAAATTGTGCTTGTTAAGCGAATGCAATTTTCCAAAAAATATTGTAAATCTGATTTTACAGTAAAGAAAATATGAAAGGTAACCAAATGTCATCATTATAATGAGATTGTTTATGTTTATTGTTTGTCACCAAGAAAACTGTTCTGGTCATCTGTCTTGTGGAAGGCATCGTCGTAATTTCGGAGGACTTTGGTAGCTGTTAATTATCGATGGGGCTCGTATTTTAATATTTACATTAAGTGATTTTGTAATGAAGTCAAATGTATTTAATTTTAAAAACACCTTTTGGCTTTCACTGGGAAATCCTTGCCATAGTTTTTGGCTCTATTATATTACAGAGGCTAAAGT
Organism: Oryzias latipes; assembly: GCF_053564925.1. Taxonomy (NCBI): domain Eukaryota; kingdom Metazoa; phylum Chordata; class Actinopteri; order Beloniformes; family Adrianichthyidae; genus Oryzias; species Oryzias latipes. The sequence continues at coordinate 10,352,485 of NC_136250.1, read as the reverse complement.
GCATATTTTTCATTTAAGTAATATTTCCACGCAACACTTATAGCAAGTCATAAATACTACAAAGATACATGAACTAAATAATAATAGTATTATTATAATAAGTAATAATAATTGTAAACCTATAGAAAGAAAAAAAGAATAATCAGTAAATTGCACTGTGAAAATATTAAAATTAATTTTGTAAAATATCAAAGCACACCAGTCTAACAATAAAATGTAGCCACTACTTTGGACTTCTTTTGTGTTCTTTAATAGTACAACGTTATGAAAGGTTATAATCTTTATTTTTACCCTTTTATCTTTTTTTTGGCTGCAATATTGTCAGAATACCATAAGGGGGCAGTAAGTGATGTTGGATGGGATGAAGCCAGTGAAGGACACTGAGGAGGACAGAGATGGGGGGGATGCTTGTAGTCATATTGTACTTTCAGAACACAGTAACTTACATAAAAAGCTATCTTTTCGCCTTTTCTGTGCAGAGTTGTTGTAGCATAAACTAATTATCTAATGTTTTATAAGCACTTAAAAATTTGAAGTGAAATGTATTAAAAAAAAGAAAACTATATTTATATGTTTTGATAGGAGTCTTTCATGCACAATTGAATTACAAGACTATGTTTTGACTTAATCCCTGAATAAGTTTGCATCATTTATTATATAACTTAGGTGAGCCTAGACTGTTTAAGGTGGGAGCTTTTCCAAAGAAAAAAAATAAAGACAGACAGGTTGTCAAAGCAGATGCTGTTGACATCGTTGCAGCAACAAAGCAATGTTATGACTGGTCATGGAATCAGCAGCTTTTCCTGAGCGAAGGACATTGTAAAATATTCATGCTGCTGAGTCTGCTTTTGTTGTCTTTTCTGTCTTTTATGCAGACCTTTCGCTAGTAATTTAAAAAATATTTGCTTAGAAATTTCCTGAGAAAGATTTTTTCCCTTTTTTGTTAGAAAAAAATTGCTTTCTTTGAGGTGATTTATTTCTGGGAAATTTTGAAATTCAGAACAAAGTTATGGCTTTTCTGCTGTACAAAAGGATATTGAACAGTCTTGGAGTCAGAGATAAAAGTTTAAGGTCTTTCTAATCTGCACTTTAAATAGGAACCACTTCTTCTCAGATTTTGACAGTTTTTTTATATTGCACCTCTGAGCTTCTCTGACTTCAAAGAATAAGACAAATTGTAGCAATAAACAAATTGTGATGCAGAATATGCTTGTCAAATGTACTGGATGAAGGAAGATCAGGTCAAACTGCGTCAAAATAAAATGGGACTCACCCTCCTGATTTGATCCCTCATGTTCACCCAGCTTAAAGTCTAAAGTAGTACAGAACAAAACTGTACGAGTACAGTATCCACTGACTGATTGATCAGCAGGGGAGAACAAAATCACGAGTGTGTGTCAAGATAAATAGAAGTTAGTGCAACTGTAAACAAGACAGAGAAAGCCCATTCAAAGATTCACTCCTGACAAACTCACTCCTTTGAGTCTCTTCCTAAAACTCCTTCGACGATGAAACTGACCACAAATACATACTAATGACTTCTTTGCCTGTAACAAAAACACACAAACAAACAAACCCCAGAACATCTTTGCTGTTTAAGTTGAAACTAATTAATCTCATTAGAAACCATTATAAATCGTGAATAGAAAAAAAAAGTTTCTTCCTCTTCTCTAATGGTTCGACTTTCAGGCTTTTCTAAATGCTAACATATGGGGGAAAATTCATTGACTTGCACTCAGTGATTATTGACTAAACCCAATTCATGAAAACCCCAAGTATAAGAAGCCTTTAGAAACCACAGGTTTCCTAGTAAAAAGGGCCCCACCCCGGTACCAGGCCTGTGGAAGGAGGCTGTTGGTGAGAAGCAATAATTTCTTTTTTACCTAAGAGGGTTTAATTAAGCTCAATCAGGATTATCCTCTTGATGGCTCACTCCTCTAAGGGAAGAACTGTAATTTTCACTGCCATTTCATGGATAGGGATCGAAATTTCACTGATGCTTATGATTAGAAGGAAGTGATTAAATATTCTGGGATGAGGAGGGTCTTTATTAGTTCTAAAAGTACCTCATGGTGAGAGGTGTTGGAAGAGATCCCATGAGGGTCGTACGACCACCTCAGGGGACGTCTAAAAAGTTTTCAGTACAGTTGTCATGCGTATGGTCAATGTATTGTGAAGTAAATGTGAGGTAATATAAGTTGCACACACTTATGACTTACAGGTGATGGTGCCCTTACTCACAAGTTATTTGTGAGATGCATTAGTGCCTGTGGGACACCTGTAGGTTCCCCACACAAATTATTCTCTGTCTAATTTCCTCATTTCTAACAGGCAGGCTGCATGCAAGGATCACACAAAAGGTGTGCAAGGAGCGCGCACTTGAACATTGAGCAGGGTTTGGGGTGGTTGAAAAAAATGAAAAATCAGTAAGACGTGCCTACATCTCACCTACTTCACCCTTACTTATACCCTTACGTGTCTTTGACCTGTTGCATGCAGCGTCCCCGTAGAAAAAAGATGTGCATGAATACTTTTGCTCTATTAGTTCCTCAAATGGTTTATGACTTTCCTGCGGGCCCCCTGCATGCAACTAACATTTTTTTACACACAGACAACCTGTACCCACCCATAAGGGCGGTTGTCCAGAGAGGGCAGAGAGAACTTCTGGCATCTGTTTTTTTTGTTTTTTTTCCTCAGGGGGACAAGGCTCATGAATATATTACACTGTCAATAAAAAGCTAACAGCCATGTGTAGTTTGTCAAGCATTTTTTTTAATAATTAGCATTGATTTAAACACTCGAATTTGCCAAATTGCTGCATGAAATGTAGATAAAATAAATATCCATGCACAAATGCTATTTTTCTGTTTTATTTAGATTTTTTTAATATATTAATTTAATTAAATTAAACTAAAGCAATGAAATACATTAAGCAAAAAAAAAAAAAAAAAACATTTAATTACTTGCCATTCTTAAGGCCTGGCCACTTCACATATTCCTTGGCAACTCCAGTAGACATGTTCTCGACATGCTACACGTCACTGGACTCTTGAATATTATGACTGAACAGTAAGGGAGCATGTGGCAGCTGCAGTTTAAGGCTTGACTTCCCAGTCACGTCTTCAGACTCGCAGCCATATGTTCGGTACACTCAGGTAAAGAGAGGAGCCGGGCTGTCAGCTGATCACCACCAGACAGAAAGTTGGATCAGATGGCAGTGGGGGATGTTGGACAGACATGGAAGGCTGAATTCTGGGGAAGCTGATAAAGTTCTGCTGGAGTTCAAGCCCTATAAATGCTTTATTTCACAGTAGTTCTAGTGTTGCTGCACAGAGTAACAGAACATCACTCAATTGATTCTACTGAGAGGCTTTTGTCAAGTTGTCTTCTCCTTGTTTGTTCTTGTTTATTATTCTATTATTTCAGGGACAGAAACTTTTAAAAACAACAGTATATTCTGAAGTTTATTGTGTTTTTTTCATAATTTTGTAATATATCATGCATTTTAGCTCTTGAATCTATTCATTCGAATGAATTTTCAATTGTTATTTAATTATAAAAGCATCAGAAAATGGGTCATAGCAAAAAAAAGCTTTATTTTTATTGTTTACTTGTTCTTTTCATCCACACAAGATGAAATTCAAAAGTAATTTATTCTACATTATTATTGCATTTGCTGCCAGACATTGAAATTTTGACTCCAGCTATTTGAAATGAGGCATTTGTAAACCTCATGCTGCCTGCAGCAGTGCTGCTCTTTCCCCTCCTTCACAGTCAATATCCCTCTTTCATCTTCAAGCAACAATAAAGGCTAATCTACTGTAGCTATCTACAGTATGCAATCAAGAGGAAGCAAACTGGCCCTCACATTTCCATATTCAAGACACTCTGGCAGTTCTCTGCTTTCTCAGCCTCAGTCGTAACTTCTCGTAATGGGAGGATGTGATAGATTTAGCATTTTTTCAGCTCATTTTAGTTTATTCTGAATACCGTAAGTAAGAGTTCAGATTTTTGAGGAATCAAATTTTCCAAAGCATGAGAAGGAAACATACATGTTCTCCAAGTTTGCTTTTGGGCTTTAGCCACTGGACAGTCATATGCACAGCGAGGTGGTGACTCATCGTTTTGCATAAGGCAAGGAACATTAGGTGCCGGGACTGAAGAACTCTAATGAATCTTGTCTTTCTTTTACTTTATCTCTCCTTTTCTGCACTGCTCCATTTGCTGGGCTCGGCTTAAACTCTGTCCTTACAAAGTCACTCAACTGGATAAAGCCATTTACCTGAATGAAGTGCAGAGAACAGGGGCACAGAGGAAGAAGTCTTTGACAAACACTATTTGTTAAGGAGGATGCAAAAAAAATGTGTACATAAATGTGGCTTTGAAAAGCACACTGATGGAACACTGACTGCTAAAGGCTACATGTGCAGGAGAGGCAAACAGCTCCTTTTTGAAAAAGAACACATTTCACCATCTCCACTTTTTGTGTCCAATAATAGAGCTGAAGCAGACACACACGATAGATAGAACACAAAAATGACAGAGAAAGATAAATAGGACTGCAGTCAAAGGCAGGTGTTTTATGTTTGAGATGAACAGTTATCAAAGATTTTGCTATCACACAGTCTTCTTTTATACTGACAAGGCATTTTGAATAATTTGTCAAACATGTCATTCCTTACCTTTTTTGTGGAAATGGACGCACAAAAATTACGTTTTAAATGCAGATTTGGTTTAAGCAGACCAGCTAGTTTTGCCCTTGGTTTCATATCAAATGTAATTTTACATCATCTGACCTGCACCTTCCCTTGTTACTAAGAGTGAACAGGTAACAATTCCCTTTAACGATTCGATTCATTTCATAGTTTGTGGTTGTTGATATGATTCAAAGTGGATGTTGGTTCATTTTGAACAATCAGATCCACTGACCTAAAATGAATCCAGGACATCTTTAGCCAAAAATTCAGCCAGTGTGACTCAGAGATACATACCTGGGTGCTAAACAGTGCAGGTGATTCCTTGAAGATTCCTTGAATTCTTGCAAGATAATGAAGTGTAAATTAAACATGTGTACAAACAAACAAGGAAACAATAATCCATTCAAATTTTAGTTTCATAAACTTCAGCCTACTGTGGTTTATCCGCATCAAAACAACACAAACAGAGTTTTACTGGAACATTATACCAGACTGGATGGTCACATGTCTTTGCAAAGTTTTTTTTGCTGCCTTCACATGTGTATTGTTCGCTGTGATGACAATGGCTCATTTTTACATTATATTAAAAGAAACCTACCATGTCTCGGTCCATATTGTATTTTTGAATATCGGTTTGATCTCATTTTGAAACTATGTCTATTGGTATAGGTTGATTCGATTCTGCCTCTGACAGATAGATCTGGTTGGATTGTAGGGAGAATAATCCAGTCATTAAATATTTGTTACACCCCAAAATCTTACCATTTACCGGTAAGTTAAAATTTAGAACACTTGAGCATTTCCTAAAACATCTTTCCATCACCAAAAAACATCCATACAGCTTACACATGTCAGCAACAAGTTATGTTTAATTTGTACCGAGAAGACATAAATGAAAAATGTGTTCAGATTAAACACCAATATAATATAATATAATATAATAAGATCTATAATATAATAAGAATAAAATTTAATACAAGTCTGACTTGTATTTCATGAACACATGAGTTTAATGTAAATGCTTTTAAGCTATTGGAAAAATATTCCATGGATTAACTAGTTTCCATTAAAAGGATTTTTATCTGAAAACTAGCATTAAAAGTAGAAAGAGAAATGTGAGTGCCGGGTATCGAACCACCGAGCTTCTGCACCAAGGATTCCCCATGTTTTTCAATAAGGGGAAAAATGCTGGAAATCCTGGAATATCTTGAAAAGTTCAAGGATTTGAAGCACCAAAAGTCATAGCTGAAGGGAAAAGGCTGAAAGAGCAAAATATTTTAATAGTTGAATGGTTAAAACCCATGTGCTATCTTAGATGACCCAACCCTTACATTGACGTGTTCTCCCTACCATGACAAAGGTGGATGAAGGTGGAAAGATTTCATGTAATCCATGGACACCAGTGAAGATCACAAATCATTGAGAAAAAAGGTTCAGAGCACTGTCTAGTGGGTCTAGATGACCCAACTCCCAATGTTGCCTAGGATAGCACAAGGGTTACAATAGCTGAAAAATTGTGGAAAGATTTAAGCTGCAAAAATGGTGGAAGTTACTATAATAAAGAAAAAAAGAAGAAAGAAAGAATAAGAAACAGGAAAACAATGCTAAGAACATTTTTCCAGTTTGAGTCTCTCCTCTATTCCACCTCCCTTTTCTTTCTCTTCTGATCCAGTGTTACTCTACTCAGCCTTAACTCTGACCTCAATTATTTATCAAGTGTTACATGTCCGAGCTGTCCAGGGTGCAGCCGCCTCGCGCCTCCAACCCTTTCAGACCCAGAACAAGACAAAACAGGTGCAACAACAACAGTGAACAATTGCCTTCAATTTAAACACAAGTCCCTGTCTTTGTACACATAAGAGCCTGACCAGCTACCAAGAAAAAACACAAGATTCTTTCATGTTTTCTTTGCAGTCTAGCTTTGAATAAGCTCTGGACAGTTTAAGTGTAGCCAACAGTGTTCATTTTCAAGCAGATGGATGCCAGTGACATAGTCTGCCATAAAACATTCATGGTCAGTCAAGACATTGTCCTGAAATAAAAACTAATCAGTGCACACACGCTCAACTGTAATGACTGTGGTGACCCTTTGACTTTTCCTTAGGACACTTGGAGGTTTTTTAATTTGTCTAACTTCCATGTTCATGATCAAATACTAGCAGAAGCAATCACATTTCTAACAGCTTCAGGCTGTGTGTGGCACTCCATCGCACTTCTGTATCATGCAGTATGTCTTGCATGATTAGCTATTCTTAGCTAAAATATGTTGTTCTTTCAGAGGCAGAGCAATAAAGGCTTATAAAGTCAAAAGAAACACTTTCACTAGTTTTTACTTGGTAAGGAAAATAAGGTTTCTCCAATTCTTTTTGAGTTGTTTTGTTTGGGTTCTAGTTCATAAATCCTAAATACATGGAAAATATAGGGTTATGGTTATTTGGTTAATAGTAGTTAGATTTTTTTTCCCTGTTTTTGTCTTATATGTTTAGAAGCTCATAAAATGTTTTAAAATGCATTCAAAATCAAAATATTCCCCCACCATCACACCACCACCACCACCAGTCGAACTGTTGATACAAGGCCGGATGGATTCATGTTTTCATGTTCTTGACCCCAAATTTTAACATTAACTCCTGGATGTCACAGCAGAAATGGCGACTCATCAGACCAGGAAATGTTTTTTCCAATTTTCAAATGTCCAGTTTTGGTGAGCCTGTGTGAATTGTAGCCTCAGTTTCCTGTTCTAACAGGAGTGGCACCCAGTGTGGTCTTCAGCTGCTGTAGCCCATCTGCTTCAAGGTCGGATGAGTTGTGCGTTCTAAGATGCTCTTCTGCAGAACTCGGTTGTGGTTCTTTGAGTTACTTATGCCTTTCTATCAGATGGTACCAGTCAGACCATTCCCCAAACGGCATTTCCTGCAAGTTCATGTTTTGGACCTACAGAGCAGATCATGCATCTTTGATAAAGGATCAAAAAATAAAAAGGAATTGGAGCAAAAAAGTTCTCCCATTGTTGCTGATTTTTTTAAAATTGTTAAAATGTAAGAATAAATGCTAACATTTTTCTTCATGAAGGATGAGCTGATGCACTTGAGAGGACAGTGAAGGAAGTGAGACAGCTCCCACAGCTTATTTCATGCACTTAGGAACCTTCACAAGGACAAAGATTGTCCATGTGATCTTTTCACTGCAGCTTTGCTTGGTTTTGGATTGTGATATCGAGCATGCATACAGCACTAAAACAATGTCATACTTTCACATGACTCTCTGAATGATTGCATTTTTCTCCCTAGCCTTCCTACACAAAATGACAGTTGATGGAACAGTGGCACGTCAGCACGTAGTGCCACCTTTTGATCTTGTTGTCTAAAAGCCCATCCTCTGTTGCTGACTCATGAACGCTTGGCATGGAGGTGAAAAATAACATGTAAACTCTTAATTACAGATTATCATAACCAAAGGAATTCTGTTTAAACGTTTTTGTCCAGTTATTTTTTCTGTGCATGCAAACATTTGCATGTCAAAGAGAATTTGTCTTGCATCAAATACTTTAGATCTGCCAACATAAGAGCATTTAAGCAGTTCTTAAAATTAAAAAATTTTCAGAAATGTTTTTCTATTTTAATAAGCATATGTGAAAAAGGAGAACTTCTTTTTGCTCTGGTGTCAATACTGTTGTCCCTGAGGTTGTGTAACACAAACACACAATTAAATCTCCATAAAGGAATTTGATTTTGAAATGTTTTTGATTTTCAAACAGATCTTTAGGGACGTGGAGGGGTAGCTGCACGGCATGCCATGCAGGCCAATCATCATTCTCAACATTATAAAAAAAGGTCGGAGTGAGGATGACACATCTCAGTCTTGCAGTGGTATTCTTCATGACCTGGCCTGTCACTCTCTATTCCCTTAAAAAAGCAGATAAGGCTGCTCTTTTATGCTGAATTGTAATGATAATGTTGTTGCTGCTCATTGAGCCCCGCTCAATAGCATTTGCTTTAAACACACACAAAAAATTAAAAAAAACTTCATCCACTGAATGTGCTGAAGCCTGGCAGTGACGCTTAAAAAGTACTGACATAAACACCGCTAACTCCCCTTTTTTAACGATCACCATTTATTTAAGCGTTGCCTACAGTTGCATGCAAGGTCAGTACTGCCCTGTCGAAGCTTCATTGAAACCTCACATCAAATGATATGTTGATTTTCAGAAAAACTGCCCTGCTGAAAACAAACATGGCACTCCAACAAACCTGTCCTTTTCTCATTTCTTACCTTAGGCTATTTGCATCATGCACTACCACAATGGATTAAAAGTTGAATACCTTGCTCATCCATGCATTGTTTCATCAGTAAACCAGCAATAACAGCAAGGAGTTCCGTCTTTACTGCAGCTTTTCTACTTAAGGGTAAATTTGCCACAGAATTAAAGGTATTAATGATTACACATGGGATGATGGAGTTCACTTTGTGCACACCTTGCTCAAGTTATTTACAGTATGGAAAATATGTTTTGTCTTTTACAGTTTGACAGCCTTTGGCTTTGTAGATGTCCCAAACTCAGACATGCAACCAGTTCCTGAAGGTTATGTAACTGGGTTGAAACCACTGACTTATTGTTTTTCATGACGTCCCCTCCATAGGGCAGCTCTGGGATCCGGTTACAGCAGGTTAAACTGCCACACTGGCCAGCCTCGGGTCTGAGTCCTGCTCATAGCGGTAATGGTAAACCTCCATCTGGTCCCTGCACGCCTCTCGGATGTTGTTGAGCCACCGTTTGATGCCTCTCCGGTTGAGATAGAGCACCATGAGAAACACCACTCCGATGAGAGCCGACACTATACCGAGGAGCACGTATGAAACCGCCTCCAGGTTCTCGTTCATGCAGTCCACATCCTCCCCCCGCAGCTTTTCCACAGGGATGCCCCTCTTACTCTCTGGTTCACTGCACAGGATGCGCGCAGCATCCGGGCACTGCGAAGAGTTCTTCAGCCAGTAGTAAAACGCCTCCAGGTCACAGTTACATCGAAATGGATTCAAAGATAGGTAGACACGGATGCGCTTTTGCCTGTACAAACTGCTAATATTTTCCCTCTCGATTTTCTCCAAAGAGTTATTCACCAACACTAAATCGTGCAGGCGGTAAATGTCTAATTTCTCTAGGGGTATAGACTTCAGGTCATTTCCTGCTAACTCCAGTCTGTGGAGGTTGCGCAAAGTTTGTGCGCTGAGCGCGTTTTGGAGCTGCGCTGTGGCAGGGGGCAAAAAGGAGGAATTCAAGTAAAGTGAGCGCAACTCTGGTAATCCATGGAAAGCTCGGGGTGAAATGGACTCCAGCTGGTTGTGGCTGAGATCTAGGACATGTAAACGGGTGAGACCACGGAAAGCGTAGGGCTCAATAGCCTGGATCCCGTTATTGGGCAGCAACAGTGTTATTATTTCCAACTCTGTACCGTTGGGAGTGAACGCACGAGTGGATAAAGTTGAAATGTTTCTCCCTTTGAGGATGAGAGTGGAAGTCCAGGTCGGTATTTCTGTCGGCACGTCGGTCTCCTCGTCAGCGGACGAACAGTTCACCGTTCCCCACTCTCTGGCACAGGCGCACGATGAGGGACAGGTGTCGTCCGCCCTGACGGGCGTAAACAGCAAGCACGCAGCTGCTGCGTAAAACACGCACCACTGATTCCACACAGAAAAAACCCAAGAACGATCTGAACTGTAAAGTCTCCAAATCATATTCCTCATCATGTTCGTCCAAAACAAGAAGATTTTTTTTTCTAAAAAAGAGGCAGACTCACACTTGAGACAAAGTCGAATAAACCAGGAGTGGCATTTTTGTCAAAATAAAGCGCAAAAGAAAAAGCGCTCCGCTTTTTTACATTCGGCTCCGCGCGTGTTCCTGGAAGTAGTTGTCTGTAGGGGCTTTATGCATCGGATCGTTGGACATCAGCCTCCCAGCTGACTGGAAAGCTGCTGATGTGCGCTCCTTTGGTGGTATTTTTGACGCCTGTCACAGGAAGAGAGCGCAAGCCAGGAGGCGACAAAGAGAAAAAGGCGAAGAGGGCGCCAGAGAGAATGAGGAACTGAACACTGAAGTTCCTCCAAGTTCCCCTGATTTGATAAATAAATAAATAAAAGTTTTACACCCACAAAGATCAAACATAATAATTAATAATTATTCATTAAATCATAGATTGCTTGAAAGGGAGTTAAGCGAATTTGTTTAAAGCCACCCCTCTTCTACCTTACAATTTTCTTTACATGATTTATAATTACCCGGTTCAAAACTTCTATCAGATATTTATAACATACCAACAGAGTCTCAGGTCCTTAAGAATCTTTAAGTATCAATAAATCATATGACAAAGATGAAGTAATAATTATGTAAAATAGACCGATATAACACTATCAGAATGCATCATGGCATATCAGATCAAGTATCAAAATTCCAAAATATCTGCAAATTATTTCTCAGTGTTTGCTATGTTTATACATCTCCCTAAGCACTAATGTAAATAAAGAAAGAAATGAACAAGTTATTCCTTAGTAGCGATGGTCTGGGTGGGATGTCAAGTTTAGTTGGGTTAGTTCAGTTTAGATTTTTTCTATTGAATTGTATGTATTCATGATCTTTTTTATTTTATGTTTTACCCTACATTTGTCCGCACAAAGTCCATTGAGATGACTGTTGTTGGAATTTGGGCTATACAAATAAAAGTGATTGAATTGAAAATTGAATTTTTTGAAAAACAACATTTTCAATAACTTTTTTTCCAAGAACAAATATAGTGTTAATTTATTTTTAATCAAGTTATAAAATTTTGATCTATTTTTTAATCCTGGAGAGCACCAGGTTGCTATTTATTTATGTATTAACAAGTTACATTTATTTATTTATTATGTTTTTCTTTTTTTTGTTGTTTGTTTGTTTGTTTGTTTGTGTGCTAATTGCTGCTTCCCAAAATGAACACAAAAAAAATAATAATTCATTTTAAAACCACAGAAGAAAATTGATGTTGGGTCCTCCAATCTCCAGGAGTAACCCTTGTGCTATCCTAGGCACTTTAACATTGGGAGTGGGGTCATCTGGACCCACTAGACAGTGCTCTGAACCATTTTTCTTCAATGATTTGTGATCTTCACTGGTGTCCATGGATTACATGAAATCTTTCCACCTTTATCCACCTTTGTCATGGTAGGAATAACACTTCAATGTATGGATGGGGTGATCTAAGATAGCACAAGGGTTAAAATATGACAGTTGTTCGATGTTGTAATAGTCTCTAAATATTCATTGTAGATGCTACACAAATGTATATTTTCCTTTTGCTAAAAAGCTGCCAGTTTTTTATTCTCTCAAAACTAATTTAATTAAATCCTTCTTTCCACCTTTCTAGCATTAGCATAAAAACTATGCTCTTTGTGCTCTATATAAACAACTGTAGAAGTCCCAATATGATGTCTGCTCTTGTTCAAACAAAAGGCATATTTCAGTTGTGCCCTGAGGGTGCCAATGAATGTATTCAATGATTGAAAGTAAACAAAATCAATCCATATCAGATGTCAGACTATAGTGTGCAGGAACAATGATCGCTGCAAAGCTCTGGCTCAAAAAACATCTCTGACTCCAACTAATTTTTATTTGAAAAGCATCTGCTTCTTTAATCCAATCTTATAGTCAATACAGTTTCCTCCCAGAGGTAAAATGGAGATGCTAGTTTTATTTATTCATTTTCTACTGGTGCTCCTCCAAATGCTTTATTTTAGCATTAAAAGATCATTTGAACTGAATGGTGTCAATGTTATTTTCTTTGTGAGATCTGTATGCTTGGATTTAAGACCAGACTGTTGAGATGCAAATAAAAGTTTGAGTTCTCAGTTGACAAAAACCAGGATCAAAATAGTTTTGCTCATAAGTGATTGTGGTGAAGCAAAAACAAAAAAAGAAACCAAGACTAGGAATGTATAAGGCAACAGACACTGAAAGTACTGTCAATGCTGGTGCTTCCGATAAGCACAAAGAATGATGTTAACAGCCTCAGAAACAAAGAAATCTGCTCTGTTATTTCCCCTTTCTATCCAGATCCCCCTGTGTTCTGCACAGCTGTGTTCTATCTTTATGTACCCACGACTGCTTAGGAGTGGCTGTTTTTTCTCAGGCTGCTGCTGATAGAGCTACAATCCCATCCTCGGGGCCTTCAGCTTGACAGTGAACCTCGTAATTGATTTACTCAAGGCTACCCTTCCCTATCTCCTGACCACAGTGTGTGTGTAAGCGTGTGAGGAAGTGAGTTCTGTGTGCAGACCAACCAAGATGCAAATGGCTGGTTGTTAACAACATTAATGGTTGCATTTTTCTCCCAGCTGGTCATTATTTCTGGCAGTTTGCTGTTTTGTAAAAAAAATACTAATGAGTGGACGAGTGATGGATTGCTGATCAAAATGATGCAGCCCTTAGATAATTAAAGCTTTTCAGGACTTTAACCTGTAGCTTGATCATCAGATGGAAAAAAGGCTCAATATTGACAAAAACTATTACTGGTACAACAAAAATGGCGAGCAATATTGAAGCTATCCAGCCTTACAGTTTTGAGCCAGATTCCAGCTCGGGTGAGGAAAACGAAGACGTACATGAATCCAGACGTCTATAACTGGATGCATCAGAAAGGAATAGAGCAAGGAGTTTGTCCAGTTTTCTTATTTACGTCACAAATGTGATTTTTTTTTATGTGCGCCTGATCTGACTAAAGAAATACTCAGAAACTGAATTTTTATCTTAAATTTCTTAATATATATCCTCCATCAGAAAAATGCCATAAACCATAAAGCAATATGCCATAAAGTATTTTTTTAATGAGAGTGTGTCTGTGATTGTGCAAAAGAAAAAAACGTTTTTGGGATTCGGATAAGTCCTATTCATCTTTTAATAAATGGAGTGCGACATTTTGTGCTTCGGGACATTTTTATGGGTCTTTATTTTTTTTCCAAATCAAAACCTGTGTGTAATTCTATAGTAAATGGACTCTAGCCTCAATCCCAATGACAAAAAAATGTAAGGATCAAAGTATTCATTCACATTTTATCTGTACAGAGAATAGTAGCAATGGAAGTAACCGAGTTACAGGATGTGCAGTCTTTTATGCTAACGTCCTTCCAGACGGAGAAAGACGGATGCCACATAATGTCCTGTTGTACTACAGGGAGCAGAGTTTGATCTGAAATATTCTTTGATCTTTCTCTGCAGCGACATGGATGTTTGAAGGTGATTTAACTGACATAACCAGCCAAAGAGAGAAGCTGTTGTTTGTCCATATAATGATACATATCCAACCACGGTGGGAAATTTCTTTTCTGTTTTTTTGGGGCAGAATTCTCAAATTCATAGACTAATGTTGAAGGTAATATTTTTTTTAAGTATTTTCAGAACTTTCAGCACAATAAGATATTGTAAAAAAATTCCCACTCCAATGAAAACTATGTTTTTTTCTGTTTTTACAACACATTCTTGCAGAATTTCTCTCAAGTTAGAGGACACGTATCAAGAAAATTAAGCTTAAATTTGTATTTCTGAGTGTTTCTTTATTCTAACTGTTGTGAATCAGGAGCAGACAAAAAATGCCTTTGGAAAAAGCAGGAGTCAACTGATATGAAAACACATGAAGGGAGCTCAACCAAACTATTATCTATTGAACTATTATCTGTTTACTTGCAGAACATTGAAAGAAAAACAGTTACAGTTGTGGAAACATTTTATACATAAAAAATCATTATAAAACACATCTTTATGGTGCTGGGTTTAACAATGGACATATTCTGACTGATTCATTGAGTGGGATAATTTATTCTGTACAAGAAAAATCAGAGAATTTTTGATCAGAGAGATCATTGTACTTGACAAGCAAAGATTTGTGTGTCCACTGCTGAGTATATTACCTCATAAATAATGTTTTATTCACTGTTTTTTGTATTTTTTTTTGCATATCAAGAACTCAAAGTAGTTTCAGCAGCTACTGAAGGTTTGGTTCATACTTGTGCCAAACGCTAAATGCCAAAGCACTTAAAGACAAACACTTTTTCTGACCTCTTCTTTAAGACTTCTGGTAGTGGAGCTAAAATGAAAGCCTTCAGTTGGTGATTTGTAAGCAACTGGAGACCAGGGTTAATCTGTCAACCTTCCAGTAAAGACAGTGACACATCACCTCCTTCTCTGTTATATCAAATGCAGTGTGCACCTCTATTGTCTGCTCCAGCTGTCCTTCAATCTCTATCGGCACACCAACTTGCTCCTTAAACAGTACTCTACTCCTGAATGAATAAGGGATGAGTGGAAGGGGGAGAAGACAGGATGGCGGCGAGGGCTGAAGTGAAGAAGCACAGTGGAGTGGATGGGGGTGTAAATGGATCTTGAGGAGCTGGTGTCACCTGTCTCTGGGCCATTAATTAGTAATTTAGACTTGTAATGGAGTGAGCTGGAGCCAGACAGACGCAAACGGCCAAACAAAACGAAATCACTCAGTCAAACGAGTTAGCTGTGGCTGCTGATCTCACTGTGCTCAAAGTGGAAAATTATGATGGTCGCCGAGTTTTTAACGGATGACAGAGTGGGATAATTTAATGCTAATGCAAAGAAAGAAGCTAAAGAAAGAGGAATATTTTCTAAGCACAGAAATCATGCATGAACGGCTGTACATGGTTTTATTTATCCTATCAAATGTGATCACTGAGAACGACTATTTATCTTTTTATATCCGTTTGTTTGGTATCTTCACTCTATTCAGGGTTGCAAGTAAAATCCCTCTCCATTGGATGTGTTTATGGGTGTGACATAATATCATTATTGTGTTAATGAAGGGATATTATTTAACCCTTGTGCTATTCTAGGCACTTTAACATTGGGAGTTGGGTCATCTAGACCCACTAGACAGTGCTCTGAACCGTTTTTCTTCAATGGTTTGTGATCTTCACTGGTGTCCATGGATCACATGAAATCTTTCTACCTTTACCCACCTTTGTCATGGTAGAGAGAACACGTCAATGTAAGGGTGGGGTCATCTAAGATAGCACAAGGGTTAAAGGGAATTAATATAATATCATCATCACAGAAATAGCTACTATAATAAAAGGCTTTACTTTGAACATTTAGAAACTTGAACAAGGAATTTTTGTTCATGCATAAATTTTCTTGTACCGTATCTTCAATTTTTCTCAGATTCCTTAAGAAGTGACCTTCAAATGTGATGACAATTTGAATTGAATCCCTTTAATACTTTTATGGCTCAGACCAATTAACGGTCATTTGATTCAGGTACTTTACCATCTGAGAAGATGTATTAGGGCTGGATTGCATGAGAGACTTCAGAGACACTGTAACACAAAACCTTTTAATTTTTAATATACATGTATATGTTGACATTGCTCTGCTGTGCGTAAAATGTCAATAGAATCCAGCATTTAATGGATTTGTTCTCTGTTAAGTCACAAACATCAAAAATGAAAGCACAATAACAGACTGATCTTCCAGAAATGCCATAGACTCCACACACCTCCCAGAATCAATTAACCTCCATTTGTGGTCTTTAATGATTTCATATCTATCATGTAACTAAACGATATGGATACTTGGCTTGTAATGTCTTTGTTTGGATTGAATTACAAAGTGCTTGATATCTGATGTTCAGGTGACCGTCGTGTGTCCTTCTGGCTGTCAGTGACTGATGACATTCAAGCCCCCAGCGCTTAAGACATTCCTGTTGAGGGGTGAAATGTATCTGTGACACTTTGGAAAGTGAATCAGCTGCCCAAGTCAAGGCAAGACAGTTGCCCAACAGACCTGTCAGACGAGTTTAATCAGTTAATGCTTTTCTGCTCTAAATACTTACACTAAATACTTACATCTCAATAAAACTTTTTTTTTAACTCTGACTTTTCTGACTTTAAATATGAGGTTACCGTCACTTGTAAGGGCCGGTGCAATTTTTATTAAAAATTAGTTAAACTGAACAAGGAGCCAAGGACAAGTTGACCCTAAATCACTCCTTTATAAAATGACTCATCAGGTTGTCATGAAGAGGCAAAGTAAGCCATTATATTTATGCAGTGCAGGACCGGCTTGTCTCACAGAGCCTGGCCTCCATCCATCAGCAACTAGAGTGCTCATCACATGAACCCAAAGTCATAGTGAACTTTCTGGGCCAAACTTCTGCTTTTCCGCTCTGCACCCCAGGAAACAGGACGGGCAGCAAAGTCCAATATTATCTCCCCTGATTTATTTAATAATTAACATTTGTTCTGGTGCAAAGTTGCGTGGAGCTGTACCTGTGAGCAGGGGAGTTCAAAACATACTTTCAATTAATATTTTATTTAAAATGTGACACTTTGAAATATATTAAGTGTTACTGTGGAAAACAGAGAGAAAAAAACACAATTTACTGTAAAACTTTACATAATTCCACATAAATATGTTGACATTTTTGTAATTTCTTTTCAACTTTCCTAACTTTTAGAGATTCACATTAAAGAACTACAACCTCCCCATGTATTTTCTTTTTCACAAAATGATAAGGAATTTCTTTTGCTTTTAAAATATATATTACTTAGTTGCTTCAATTTTAAGTAGTTTTCCAGCAGCTTCCCATCGATCTTTTCTGTTCTGACAGGCGTAACTTTTTTCAATGCCACAAATCCTGACAGAAAAGCTGTTTTCACTCCCCAGATCAGCACTTCTTCTTTTACCCTTCTGCTTCCTGACTTGCAGTAAAAGGCCTTGTGTTCAAACTATACAAATAGTTCCAAATAAAGTTTTAGTTTAAGATGCATGTTGGCACCAAAAGCAATACTTGATTCTTAACTTCTTCTTATTAGTCTTATATGGTTTTAGCTGCAGATTTTTCTCTTCATCGTGACTGCTTTCAAGTTAGTTAACCTGGTATCCGCAGTTCTCCTCCATCGTGGAGATCCTGAGCATGCTCTCTAGCTCCCTCGCAGGTGTGACTGGTCTGCTTGGAATCAGTCTCCAGGTCACTTCTCCACACGTTCCTTGGTTTTCCTCACTTTCTCTTCCCCTGGGGATTCCAGATCAGAGCCTGACAGGTGATGCTGGATTTTGGTTTCCTAAGAGTTTGGGTGATCCAACCCCATCTTCTCTTTCTTGTTTTTTCTTCCACTGGCTCCTGGTTTGTTCTTTGCCAAAGCTCTTTGTTGCTGATGGTTTCCGGCCAATTCATCTTGAGGAGTCTTCTTAGACAGTAATTGATAAAAAAGTCTGTACTCTGTAGATGATGGTTTTTGTTGTTCTCCATGTTTCAGCTCTGTACATTAGGGAAGACTCTATGTTTGAGTTAACCAGGCATATATTTGTGCACGTTGTAATGAAGTGGGATTTCCAGATGTTCTTGAAGGTGGTGAAGGGTGTCCTTTCCTTTCCAATGTGTTTTTTTTTGTCCATACACAGTGTGGCAAAGAAGTGTTTAGTCAACCGTCAATTGTGCAAATTCTCCCACTTAGAAAAATGAGAAAGACGTGATTTTCCTCATAGGTATACCTCAATTATATGATAAACTAAGAGATAAAATGAGAAAAAAAATCCAAAAAATAACATTGTCTGATTTTTAAAGAATTTATTTGTAAATTATGGTGGAAAATAAGTGTTTTGTCACCTACAAACAAGCAAGATTTCTGGCTCTCACAGACCTAAGAGAGAGTAAGAGTAAGAGGATCCTCTGTCCTCCACTCTTTACCTGTCTCAATGGCACATGTTTGAACTGGTTATCTATAGAAAAGACATCTATCCACCACCTCAAACAGTCACACTCCAAATTCCACTATGGCCAAGACCAAAGAGTGGTCTAAAGGCCTGTTCACACCGGGACGAATTTCGCCGGCGATTTTCGCCGACGTTTAACGCCTCGTGACTAAACAAAGGGCACCAACGAGAGTGTGCACACCGACGCGAAAAAACGCCAGGCGTTAAAGCGTCAAAAAAAAAAAACGCCTCGGGTTCGTTTTTTTTTTTCGACGCGTCGCGTCGAAATCTACTCGACCAATGAGAACGGCGCTTTTGCTCACGTGTCTGGAGCTTCTGAAGTTACAGTAAAACACAACTTGGGGGCGCTCAAACACAAAACTGCCTTGCTGAGCACACATACCAGCGAAGAAGATAGACGCCAAGTAGCGTCTACACAGCCGCGAAGCAATAATGACGGACATTCTAAAACATCCCCGAACCAAGCACCAGTTGGAGCTACTGGTGCTTGAAATATTCATGTTTTCTTTGTTTGATTCTGACAAGCGTGTAAATACTTGCTCTCTTCTTCTGAGTGAAAAGCGACTTTAAGAAGCGTAAAGTTGCGCAGCGCCACCTTGTGTACAGGAGTATTTCTGTTTTACATTAAGCGCCATCTAATGTCAGGGAATGAAATTGCATGTTCACTCCACTCATCGTCAGCGAAAATCGCCTGGGTGTGAACACAAAAAACGTGGCGAAAAACGCTGGCGAATAACGCCTGGCGAATATTCGTCCCGGTGTGTACGGGCCTTAAGGATTAAATGTGGCTGGGTGTTTCACCATGACAACGATCCCAAACATACTGCCCGGGTAAAAAAGGAGTGGCGTTGTAAGAAGCATTTCAAGGTCCTGGAGGGGCCTAGCCAATCTCCAGATCTCAACCCCATAGAAAGTCTTTGGAGGGAATTGAAGGTCTGTGTTGCCCAGCAACAGACCCAAAACATCACTGCTCTAGAGGAAATCTGCATGGAGTAATGGGCCAAAAAAACAGCAACAGTTAGTGAATCTTTGTGAAGACTTACAGAATCTGAATCTTACTTCTGTCATTGCCAGCAAAGAGTACATAACAAAGTACTGAGTTGAACTTTTATTGTTGACCAAATACATATTTTCCACCACAATTTACAAACAAATTCTTTAAAAATCAGACAATGTAATTTTCCGGATTTTTGTTTCTGATTTTGTCTCTCATAGTTGAGGTATACCTGTGATGAAATTAGAGGCCTCTTTCAAGCTTTTTAAGTGGGAGAACTTGCACAATAGGTGGCTGACTAAACACTTTTTTTTGCCACTTATGTTCCTTTTTGTTAGTTAACCACACTTCAAAGATTCTCCATTCCTTCCAAGTTGTTGTTACTAAGCTTCACTGGCTCTATAGTAGTAAAGTTGATCTTTAGAATCATGGTGTTCTAATGATGGATATTTTGTCTGTTGACTGTGCACGAGAAGGGCAAGGTCAAGTGTCATCTGCAAAAGTCAAGGATGTCTAGCTGTGACATGAGAGTCCACTTTATGGCGTTTTTCTTTCTACCCGCCAGCTTCGTTACCCTGTCGAAGGTGAGGAGAAAAAAAACAGTGAAAAGTTGATGCACTAAAGTTTTTATATCAAAGCGAGGGTCAGCTGGCCTCCATGGATGACCTGGCAGGACCTTCCCTCATAGGATTTCTGGAAGAGTCGGGTGTGTTTGGCTTGGATACCATAGTGTTGGAGGAGTTGCCACAGCACAGCATGATGGTGGCTGTTTGCACACTGTCATAAAAGAATGTCTTGAGAGCTACTGCTGTTCCAGAAATATAAAGTATAACTGCAACCAGTTTAAGTGTAAAATTAAATTATTGGAGTAATACCATGGAAAAACTAGGTTATTATATATATACTGTCTGCAGCACGTGTCCTTGAACATGTCACAGAACCCGCAGCTGGTTGTATCCCAGCATTGGGGAAGAGGTGGAAAAGAAACCTCTCCTCAAGTACTGATAAAGGATCACATTACATTACATTACTTTGCAAAGAGGGGAAACTGATGGAAAAGAGCCATAAGCAATCCCGAGGATAAATGGCCTCCTCATCCATCCACGTTCCTCCACTGGGCTGAAAATACTCAAGCTATTACAGCTGAGAACAGCGTAGGACATTTGCACAAAAAAAGAGCTAATGGACAGAGGAGGATATTATGAGCCACTTTTTCAAAATTAAAAAAAAAGGTAATTATTTTTTCTGGAAAAATGAGATAACGATAGATCTATTCATAGCTTTAATCCTTGGAGAAAGAAATTTTAAACCTTATAGCTGAACCAAACTATCGCTTTATCATTTATATCAAGGAAACTTATCTTGTTTGTTTATGGCAGATAAGAAAAAAAAAAGGCTGATGGCACTTCAGCTTTGCAGTTGATGTGTTTAAAAGCTGGGTGGGAAAATGCTTTGCTGACAGTACAGAATTTGTTTGAATGAAGCTTATTTCCCAGCAGGCTACTTTCTCCTTCTGAGCATCCCTGATTTATATGTGAGGTCTCAAAGTAGGTCGCCTGGTTACTGCTCAATAGACCTGAATGAACGATGTCAACAATTTATAGCTTTTATGTTTGGTAAATAGTGACGAATTGGGATTTTTTTTTAATAGACATTATCAAACGTTGTAAATATTTACAACAAACACAATATGCAACCCCTCTTCAGTTATACTTGTCAACTTGCCAAAACAGCATGTCACTCTACTTCTAGTAGTGATTAGAATAATAACAACAATATTAATCTATGCCTAACACTTAGGTTGTTTCTGAATTCCCTTGCTAATCGGTGCACTATATACACCATTTGTCATTTTTTCAGGGTGTCCAAATCTACAATTCCAAAATCCAGTGGCCTGGAAATTTCCCAGAAGTCTCTGCGAAAACCAATTTAAAATTAAAAAATAAATGGACATTTATTTTTTTATGAATCATCACATTTTCGGCATTAGAACAGTGAATTTATAAATAGTCCTCTTAAAATGTTCATATTATTAAATTTTGACTTCTGCAAATGGGTGACGTCATATTTGCAGTTAAAAACATAAAGCAAAGCAGTGAGCATGTCTGAATTGCATTGAAATCTGGTTATTATCATTTTTGTGCATTTTGTGGTACAAGCACCAAATTTAGCATGGATGTACCTTAGAATCCCCTCTTTCAGAAACGCCACAAGAAAATTCAACTTTTTATAATACATTTATTAAATAACACAAAAGTAACAGTATTCTGTAGCTACCCCTATGTTTAAAGACTGCGTTTTGTGCACAAACAGGCCATATGAGACTGGGGCATACAGACAATTAAGTGTCTGGCTGCTATCTTTAAAATGGATTTTACATTTTGGATTTTTCTTGTGCATTTCTGAAAGAGGGGATCCTAAGATACACTCATACCTAATTTGGTGCTTGTAACTCAAAAAGCATTATTTGTATGAAATGTTAACCGAATCAGCTTCGCTATAGTCTTTTAGGGGTTAAGGAGTATTGAGGGAATTTGGACTTAGTGTTTAGTTGGACTTAGATTTTTTGGGTAATAAAATTACTGATGTTCTGACATTTAAAATGAAACAGAGGAGTGTAGCAGTAATGGAGAGATAGACCAACTTGTCTCCTGGTAGAAATACACACCAGATTTATAATCCAAATCTAACCCTTTAATTTTTAATT
Organism: Oryzias latipes; assembly: GCF_053564925.1. Taxonomy (NCBI): domain Eukaryota; kingdom Metazoa; phylum Chordata; class Actinopteri; order Beloniformes; family Adrianichthyidae; genus Oryzias; species Oryzias latipes. Next base: position 10,330,328 of record NC_136250.1, on the reverse strand, counting down.
TCTGACTCATAGAAATGCCATTATGTTTATGTGGATTTCAGCAGAGTGTTTTTGTTACCACATTTGTTTAGTAACATGCACACTTCTTTAGGAAAGTTTCCAAATTTAGTCTGAAGAGGATGCAAATTTCCCTTCATCGCTTCCTCCCTATTTGGATCCTACATCAGTCACCAGCAGGAGGCATTGAAAAATTGTATTTTTACCCCAACAGAAATTGAGAAATGATTAAGTGCAGGTCATTACCATCAGAGTTGGTCATTTTCTCTTGTGTGCGAGAGAAAAATAGGGATTTTATTTTTACACCAGGCCTAGCACATTTCCATCATATGCTCCACCTATTAGATTGAATTTGCAGTCGAGAATGAACTGAGTGACAGAGGATGGAGACTGAATGAAGGAAGAACTCCACTCAAAAACAAATGGAGACACAGGAGAGTTTGACGGGGTCGCCTCCATCATCTTCAGAGTGCAATAAGAATACAGGTTGATAGATTCAATATGAGCATTGGTATTAATACCACTTTAGACAGATGAGTTTTATACAACAAAACTCTGGGAATGTAAATGAGGATCACATGAACAATTTTCCAAGAAATTGTTTTACATTTTTTCTCATATGTAGTTTGTCAAAACTTTGAACTCACTGGTGAATTTGGAATATGGCTGTTTAGAAAGGAAGAAACTGTCTATCTTTTTAGTGAAAGCTAGTTTGAACAAATTCATTCACTGACTAAGGTAAAGTGAGTTATACCGCTGTTTTCCTTTGCTTTTCCAAGCGTTTCAAACTGACCAGAAAGTAAAGACAATTGAAATGTTTTTTTTTACTTTGTAATTGTTTAATTTTCTTTTTTATGACTCTAAATTTGATGTTTTTGTGCACTGAAACACAGAAACAAATGACGATGCCTGCGGAACGTCCTTATTGCATTGAGACTATTGAATGTGTTCGTTCTATTACCAAGTTTATTTCCATTCCGCAGCTCCTGAGGCATAAAGTTGTTCATGCTACAGTACACATGAAGAACTCACAGTGCAACAGAAAAAAAAGGCCACAAACCTTATTGTCTAGCAGAAAAAACAAAATATAACACAATAAAACAGAGAAGTATTCTAAATTCAAACAGGTTAAAAAAAACAAAATAGTTTCACAGCTTTAATCTGACAGGATAACTTTTCTGAACTTTTTTCAAACTTTATTTTTGCTTTGTTGTAACCCTCGTTACCAATGAGCAATTGCACCTAGTGGACACATCATTAGGAATTTAATATTGGAGATTAATTCCAATCTATGAATTGAAAACTATTGAACATACATCTCTAAATGAGTTGTTTGATGATAGTGACCAGGTGGTGTTTGTCATGGACTCACCATGTGGATCTACTCTACTCCTCATGGCTGTAGGTCAGAGTTCACTGTTATGGTTACAGGTGTTTGTATAATTCATGCTGAGGGTGTTTGTAATGTAATGCTTATAGTAAAGCTTACAAAGGTCCATGTCAGAAACGGCTACATGTTCCGTACAGAATCCACACACATGATCTTTTTGTTAGTTGTCTGTCCTCTTCCAGCCAAAGCAGAAATGTGAGGTGTGTTGTTCTTTTCCATGCTGCTTGTTCTTTCTGATCGACATTAAGTTTGATTCTTATGAGCATAATCTCTCCAGCTTTAAATACATTTTTGAATATTTAACGAGACAGAGTAATGACAACTGCAAGGTATTTGTTACATTAATACATATTCATATAAAATGCTATAATGTTATATACCTTTAACCCATTCACTTGGTTAAAATGAAGAAATGTTGGTTTAATTTGACATATTATCTTTACAAAAATGACATTTTAGAGCCCTGGAACAGACTAGTGACCTTGGCAGGGTGTAGGCTGCCTTCGCCCCACAATAGTTGGGACAGGCTCCAGCAACTCTGTTACCCCAAAAAGGATTGAGCGGGTATAAAAAATAAGGTAGATGGATAAACGTTTTTGAGCACTGGTTTTAAGGTTGGCAGAAAAGGTATATTCTTATGCTAAAGAAAAGTTCATTTCTTTTATAATTAATGGCACATTTGTGCAGAACATGCATTGAGATTTCCATGAATGAAGAGAAGCTGGGTATTTTCGAACATTGTATTGAAATTTGCAATTGTTTTTTTCTACTTTTCTACACTTGACATGTAGCCTGTCGGACCTCCAGGTTTTGATAATTTACCTGATGGACCTTTTGCTTCCAAAGAGCTTAAATTTCTACATTTATTATATAGCAAGTCGTTTTCTTGCCCATGAAACAAAATTCTGGTTTTCTTTTTATTTATATTCTGCTTTAAAACATGAAAAGCACTGCCTTTTTATTTGACGTTTGTACAAAATTTACCAACGTACTGCAGGTCTGTTGTTCTTGCTGTGACTAAGTTATACTTAGCGTTATTGCTTTAGTTGTTTCAATGCAGAATTCTATTCATGTATTTTTGTTGCCTAGTTTTACTTCCAGTTGTTCAGATTCTGTCCCTCACAGACCTGTTAATAACCTTTTAAGAAGCTCATCTGCCCTGCACTTGTTGCCTGTATTAATGTCACCTGTTTGGACTGGTTGTCTGTATAAAAGACAGCTGTCCACACCCTTTAACAGTCAGACTGCAATCTCGCCACCAAGACCAAAGAGAACAATCCTGAGGAGACCGGAGACAAGACTGTAGTCCTGAGTAAGACTGAGATGAACTATTTGACAATAAGCAAGCAGCTTGATGAGAAGAGATCAAGTGAGCAATTATTAGAAAATGGAATAAATAGAAGATCAACAACAATCTCCCTCCATTACCTCGATTAAATGGAGGGAACTGGTCCCTATGAGCTGGGACCACTGTACCAAAGGTTACTATTATTACCACACTCTGTCAAAATGGAATCATATCCTGTAGAGAGGGGAAAATACTGAAGATTGCATAAATAAGAACCCCACACCCACTGTGAAGCATGGGGGTGGAAACATCATGAGTTGGTGATGCTTTTCTGGAAAGCCAACAGGGTAATTTAATCTATATCAAGGAAAAGACAATTGGGGCCACATAATGGAGAGATTTAGCAAAAACATCATTTAACTATCGTGAGGGAATTGAGGATGAAATGTGAATTATCATTTTTTCCAATATTCAAAGCAACATTTAATAAATTTAAAATCAATTTTGCGTGTTACAATGACAGAAATCAATATATATCCTTGATTTTTTAAATATTTAGATGTTTTTTGTTTTACTTTGATCTGGAGGCAGAGAGATTTCAGTGATATGCCCTTAGTTCTTTTTTTTTATTGCCATGAAGACAAAATACCATTTCAAAGTAATGTCTATAAATGGGATATTTCATTTTCTTGCCTGCACACAACACTCAATTATTGGCTTTGCCACTCCTCCCTCAGATGACCTATTCAGCACAACAGTCAGCTATAATGTACCCCAAGGTCACCTCTTAGTGTAAACGGCTCCTCTTCTGGTCTCACCAGCTGCCTGGCAGTTTTCTTGACCTTGCCCAGCTTAACCAGGTCTACATCTGTCAAATTGGCTGCCCCCCCCTACCAAACTGGTGATGTGAATGCCTCTGAATTTCAAGCTGTGACCTGCATTTAGCTGTTTTCCCTCCTTGAGCATTAACTAGCAAAGCTTATGCTGATCTGAACCCCTTACTCACTCATGCATTATGCTTTAATAAAATTGACTTTATAAAAGTTTTCTTTTTCCTGCTGAAGGTCTCGGAGGACATGTACTGCGGGTTCAAGAGTCAAAGCTACATCTTGCTTTCCAGTCATTCAAGCATGAAATTGAATTAGTCAGTGGATAACTGCTGCCATCTAAAGGTCAGTGTTTCGATGTGGGTAAGCAGCGGATGGACATCTTTTGTGCGGTTTCATCTTTGTTTGGGAATCTTTTTACTAATGGTAAATTTTTAAAAAAAAAGCACAAAATCATAGAAAAGTTCATATTTATTTCCGTTTCATTTAGAGCCCAGTGTATCCTGGAAATACATTTTCCCACAGTTGTCAGGCTTGGCACTGAAGCATGAAATTGAAGTTATTGACGGATACATTCACACACATGCACCCACGAGTTTTCACATACTAGAAATCCAACAATTGCTTCACACAGAAAATTTCCAACTTTTTATTTTAATGAGATTTATTGAATGCAGCACTAGATTCATGTTGTTTTTGCAAAAAAGACTACCCTCGAAGACAATCCTCCATGGCTTTCAGCTCCAGTAATTCAGGACAGTGGGGACCGCAGTGAAGGGAGAAGAGCCGTCTGACCTTGGGAATGACGGCGAGGGCTTGGCTTCTGGCACCACTGGGAGGAGAATGGGGGTAAGTAAAAAAAAAAAAAAAAACACAACAAAACTTTTTAAGAAAACATGTCCAACAAAACAGGAAAATGATGGAAATTGAGCCAACGGTTGTGTTTGAAACCACAGTGGGGCTTGATAGTCCTCACAAAATCACAACTTGAGTGTAGCTCTCTCACCCGTTAAAGTGCAGCTGAACTAATTTAAAGAGCTGTTGTCCCAGTTCGATGCTGTCCTCTCCATACTGAGAGCAAGTGGCTACAGCACTCCGCTCCAGATGAGACGCTGCATTGTTCCATTCTCCTACAGCAACAGAGCAAAAAAGCCAATCTGAATTTAACGGAGATGCTGATATTTAGTCGGCAGCTAAGTAATGTACTGTAAAATGGAAACCGAAAGGGCATTAACTTTCAACTTTAATTAGAAAAAAAAGCCTTTTATTCAACATTTTTATCAGGTACAACTCAAAGTATAACTTTTACAGAGCTAGTCTAATGAAAATGGTGTTTTTGGTGTTTTTACATGTGCTTGTGGCATTTTTTTTGATGATAAGAGAACAAAAAAGAGTAAACAGAGGGATGGTGGGAAATGGGTCCAGGGTATCTCTGCACCAACAGTCCTGTCCACAACTCGGAGGAGTAGTTCTAAAGAACTACTGCTGCTCTGCAGAAACTCTAGAAAACGATTTGATTTGCGCTGAAAACGGCATAACGCTTTTACAATAAATCAAAAGATGATCGGAGTGGGTCTTCAAATCCCCAACTTTGTTAGATGACCGTCTCAATGGCCTAACGGGTGCCCTGAGCCCTGTAGGTCATGGGTTCATAGACTTTAAAAATGGGATCCAAAGCCTCCCTGCTTGACATTCAGCACTCCAGGGTTGGATTGGTGGGCTAAACCACCAAACCATTCCCAAGCGTGGCTGCAGCTCACAGCCAAATGTGGAGAACAAAGTGTGAGAACAAAGGATGTAACTCAAACTTTATATGGCTAAATGATCATTATGACATCTTTTGTTGCTACATCTGTCTTTACTTCTATTAAAAAATAGCTAAATAGGTTCCCATAAAATTAAACGTAAACTATCCTTCTAAATTCTATTTTTACTTGTCAAAAACAAAAGGAGTATTACTTTAAACTAACTGACCTGTTCTTACATGAAACATTTTATCTTAGTTTTCCTAAAAAAACAGAATCCAATTGACTATTTTTTACTATGTATTAATATTGTGAAAACAGAGTTTTTAATAGAAGGGCAAATGAAGTCTTGACAACAGGCAAACAAACAGCCCCAATTATGGTAAACTGAGGCAACCGCATCACCATTCTTACCCATGGTAGCATAAGCTCTGGCTGTTGCATCAGCCAGCTCGCCCTGCAAAGGATGCGTCTGTGCAAGCATCAGCTCAGAATGACTCTCTATCTTTTTTAACAGCTGCAGGGCCTCAGCTAAAGAAGAGAAGAGAAAATCCATCAAAATGACATCATATTTCCAGATTAGCAATGACATCTATTTTTTTTTTCATAATCACCTGGTCTGTCTTTCTCCATGAGGTCCACAGCTTTTTCCAGAACAATCCTAATTTCTTGCAGCTTGCTGCTTACTTTTGCTGAAGTAGTTTGATGGCCACAGGTTGACAGTGAACAACAGAACCTGCCTTCATGGTTTTTCTGAAAAATCCAACAAAAAAACATTATATAACTAAAACATTCAGTTGAGGCAGTTGAATAAATCCTCCAAACACTGAAGATCACATACTTTAAGAACGGTGTTGCATTTGAAACACAACAGCTCAGCCTCAGATGGAGATCCTTTAACCCCCGGGTGCGTGGCTTCTCCATCCTTCTCTGGATTGATGCAAGCCTCACACTGACACAGAAAATAGTACTGCTCCTGCAGGAGGCGCTGTCGTTCTTCAGCCGCCATCCTACTGCTGTGAGGACCTGCGAGAAGCACAAGAAGAGATGGCGAAGGCTGCAGAAATCGCAAGAACAAATATCACAAAAGCTTTAAACAAAAACGGGCAGCAAAGTGTCTTTAGAATGAAGTGAACCAGACCCAAAAGTCTGTTTGTTACATTAAACTGATTAAAAACAAATCTTACAAATCTAAGACACTACCGGAAATATATGAGGGAATGCAACAAATAATAATTTTGACAGATACATTTTTTTTAAATTCTGTTCAATTTTATAAATGATTCCTTACCCTGAAGGATTGAAAAAAATGTATTTTATGGCTATTCTTTAAGCACAGATCCTGTATTAAAGTAAACAATGGTGATGGAACATTGCTTTTTCCATTTTTTCCGGCATTTTTTTACACTTCTAATAAAACAGAAGTCAACTCTACATATTCTCTTCCTTCTTCAAACAGAACTCCAACTTAGCGTGGAACTTTGATCTTACATTGTTATTTTTGGACTATGCTTAGTATTTCTTTTTGAGTTGAGTTTTTATTTAATCTTTCACTACGTGAATCGCTGTGTGTTTTTTTCTTTTTTTTTTACTAATCCTATGCCAAAATGACTGTAATTTTTCTAAATACTAAAAGCAGCTTTTTAATATCTTACCATAGCAGTGTAGGACCTCCTGTCCCAAACTGATAACTTTGGCTGCTCTCACCGTCACAGAGACGCCCCGAGTTTCCTGCCTTTCTTCAGGTAAATGTTGACGCATGTCTGCAGGCCCATCTGCACAACCTGCATCAGCAGTAACAGTGCTGAACACCAGGGTGGTGTTAGGACTGCAGGAATGATTGAGAAGACTTAGAGATGGGAACATCGCTGTGGCAATACGGATTTCCTGCCGAGATTGCACTCTGGAGTTTTCCATTTCTGTCAAGAGGAGCAGATATTAAAAATTGTTGTGAAATAAAGCAGAGATTATTTTATAAAACTCATCCTCTGGCAAAAAAATAAAACATTTAATTAAAACTAGTCAAGGTTCCATATTCTTCCCTTTTCTTCCTGCTTCAAGATTGGGTTAGGGGAAAAAGTATTTTCTGTAAAAAAAAAAAGGACATTTTTGACAATATTTAGATAAAAGTCACCTGAATCCTGCAGCACAGTGATGGCCTGAGCATTGCATCTTAGCTGCAGCAGGTGCCTCAAAATTGCACTTCCCAGCAGCCATTGCTCCGAGCTCCGCTCTGCATCTCCTTCCTCTTTCTTTGGTCCACATGGCCACCTGCTGTTTGCTGATGAGTGCTTGTTAATGTTCCTTGAAGCAAGAAAAAATCCTGCCTGGCTGAGCTTCATGGAAAGAGTTGCTGCAGTTACTGCATAGAGGAACCGCACAGCGGTGCTTTGATGACTTGTATGGTGCAATAGGTGAAACACACTCGTGTAGGAGTCACCATAGTGTGATGCAAAAGGATCATCCCCTTTTGAACATGTATTAGGATTACAGGGAGAGCTGATCAGGCCGTTTGACTTTGCCTCCTCATGGGTTTCTGTTACAAGTTGCCTCGCTTCTTGAATGGTTTTCAAACCTGCCTTTAGTGTGATCCTGAGTGCTAAATGTGCCATTACGCCCATAGCCATCAGATCTGCTCCCAATGAACACTCCCAGCTGTGATGCTCCTCCCAAGCTTCCCGTTGACACCTAGCTGAACAGTATCGGCTGTAGCTGCATCCCTCGCATGGGACCGAACACAGAGTTTTAGCCAAACACTGGTGACATCTCAAATACTGTGTTCCAAACATGTCTGCCCTTGCATCTTTCTCTCTCATCTCCTCCATTTCTGGAATAAGAACAAAGCTGTATGGCCTGTCGGTGAGGATCACATCTCCAGGTGCTATTCGCTCTACTGCCACCAGATGGCGGCCTTTTTCCAAATTGTATTCAATGGCCACTTTAGGACAAATCCCCAAATTTGAAGCTGATGTCCTGGCTTTTCTGTTGGTGTACATACTAGGCTCATCTTCAGCAGCTTTTTTACTGAGTTGATTTAGGCACATTGTGCGACGCTCCTGTAGTTTGTGTGCTAGATGAGATGGATAGCCGGCCTTCAAAGCTCTTTCAATGTCATCAAGGCAGTCCTTGGAAAAAGCACAAGCATGGTGTAACAACTTCAATCAGGCATTATGAACAGAAAACATACATGACTAACTTGAAGAATTAGGTTTTAGGTAGACTTATCATTGACTTGTCAGAATAGCTTTTGTTTATTAAAGACCCACTCCGATCATCTTTTGATCTATTGTAAAAGTTTCCCCGGTGGTCTTTTAATTACGATTTAGCCAAAATCAACAAACCTGTGTCATTTTCAAGGACATAGTTTCTTCAGGGCAGCGGAAGTTCTTTAGAAATTTGCCTCCAGACCGTTGGTGTGGAGCAAACCCCCCTTCCCCTAGCTGTTGCTGAGAGCTCAGAGCAGGGAGCTGGAGCCCACCCTGCGTATTTTCTAAGGCCCTGATTCACAATTTCAATAAAATAAAATAAAAGCTAAAATCACTTAATATGTTCAGATAAACAAGATTTTCATGAGAGGGGGTATTTAATGAGCTTTTGAGGCTAGTCAGCAGAAAGAGGAAAAAGTGAAACAATGTTAGATCGGGAAACCAGCAATATTAATAGACGGATAAGAGAGGAGATGTTCTTTTCTAGCATAATGTGTACTGCTGTTTTGCATTAAAATTACATTTAAAAAATTGTTAAGACAGTACCCTCTCACCTGGAAATGCTTCAGATGGTAAAGAGCAGCAGAGCGGTTTGCGTAGCACAGAGACAGCTGCTCTGAACAACAAGGAGCAAAACAAACACCCTGTTGTCACAGAAAAAAAGACGTTTATTTGGTGTTTACCACAAAGGTGAAGGCGTGCAAATCCTAATAGGCTTCCACACATGTTTTTACTGAAAAACAGTTAATCCTGGATCTCATAGCTCTGAACATACCATACAGTATTTGATCAACATGAATAAACAGTTTTCATTCTTTCATAAATTTGACTTTAATTTCTATATTTTCTGATTTTTATAAAGAATACATGTTTCACTTTAATACATTACCTGTGAATAAAGCAGAGCTGCTGTCCTGTAGTCAGCAGCTTTGAAGTGGGAGTTACCCCTCTCCCTGTATTTAACTGCTTCTTCAGCGTCCTTCTTCATTGAGTATCCTTCAGAGACTGACTTCATAAAGTCTACGTCACCCTGACTGACAAACACAAAGAAAAAATACATACTTTGTCAATAATTTCTTTATTATTGTCCATTTTGTATTTTATATGTATATGTATATGTGCAGAATTTGGATACAAATAAAATATAGTTTAAAGTTTAAGTAAGTTGCAATTACTTTTTTAAACAAGTAACAACACTCACGTTGTTTGGCTTAGAACACATTTGAAAATATCATCAACATCAACCAAGGACTCAAATTTTTTCTTCATCCCTAAATGAAGCGAACTCCATTTCCGGACAATGTGATCTTGCCACCGAACGCACGGAAGGTCCATCTCAGAACGAACAACACTGTTTTAGAGACGCATGAAAAGCACATTTACGGGTTAGCGCGCAACCAATGAGTCATATAACTCATTGCGCGCAACCAATTCCTGCTCTCTGAAAAGGAAGCGGAAATCCAAAGCGTGACTTGACCATTTCCTGTAACGTTTAAAAAACATGACAACCGTAAACAATTTAAATGAAAAAAAACAAACAAACAAAAAACAGCGGAGTTTGGTTTAAAACAAGGGGGTATAATTGAGTGTGCAAAACGTGATAGCATAACGTGTTACACGGAATATGAAAATGCGTCAGTCAAATAACTGTGGTACTGAAAACATTTAAAATTTTCCAAATTTTCACAATTTATATTAAATAAATTTAAAAAAAGAGACCTATTTGTTGTTAAAAACTGATGTTAGTTTATTTTATTTTTTTTCAGACAGGGCACTCGTATGTTTTATTTTGAAGTCAAGCCTATGTCACATCCGTTGAATTTTCTTGTTTACGTTTCGAAAGTGACGTTTGAGTCATGGCTCTCGCGATAACATTAGCCCAGTGTCCGGCTAGGCGTGTGGGAACTAAAATCTTGCTGTCTTCATTTAACAACTTTACAGCAGAGATATGTCTATAACATTGACACAAGGGGCAATTGAAGTAAGTACACGTTTGTAGATTAACATAACGTTTTCCTTTCCTTGACTCGGAGTCTTTTACGTCATATATTTACATCAGAAGCTATTAGCACTTGGAGCTAACGGTATTTAAATGGCAACAAAAATACAAACATAAGCAATATTTATACGGCTTGCACTGTAAAATTGCAAATATGAAACTAAAAGGTATTCGGTTTAGTTTCTGTGGTACTCAGGTTAATTTCTACCCGGTTAAATAGTGAACTGTTTCAGACAAGAGCTTGATTTATTTAGTATTGTTTACATCCAGTGAGGTGGATTCCTAGCCAAAAAGGGACATTTATATCACTTAATAGATACATGTCTATCAGGGGGTGATTTTCAATTACTGAGGATTTTAGCAAACTGTGTTGTTAGATTTATACACTATAGAGCAGTACTTTGTTACAGGACTAACTAGATCTGTTGTGTGTATTTAGTCATGTTATTAAGTTTTGTTAATGTTGCACTGGCTACATAATACATCATTTTAATTTTTAAAGTTGTAGTGAAGGAATTATTTTTTACAGTTGTTGATATGTTGTGCCTGTTATTTTGTTTATTGTTTAATTTGACCTTGTGATTGAAACGAACAAACAACAACAACTGCATTCAGTTCATTTGATTTTGCTCCATATGTCGTTTAGGCCCTTTATAAAGGCTTACCTATCAAGAATCCTCTGCTTCAACTGCTGGTAAGACATCTAAAGAACATGTACCAATAGTTACAGTATGACAAAATGCTTCATCATGAGATTTATTAAAACATTTCCAGAATTTAACTTACCGTAATTGTGTCATGGAGAAGATATTCAAATAATAATTTAGTTGCATAAAGTAGCAAATAAAAGTCTGGAGAGTTGGACTGGTCAAAATTGTTAATGTAGCTGGAAAAACTAAAGAGTTTCCTCTTTGACTATCATTGTAAGCAATCTAAAAGATTCAAAAATGAACTTTTCTTAGCTATAATTGTAAATACGACATTTTGCTGTGCGTGATTCACCTGACAATGATTTAGAATGCACATATTGTCGAGAAAAGGAAGCTAGCTTCTTGAAATTACAGATTTATTGACTTTTATGGTTAAGACACACTGGAAAAAGCAGGAGCTGTAAGAGTTCTTAGATGAGCTTTTAAAGCATTACACTATACTATACTATATTATATATGTATGCTATATTATTAGTTTATATATCATCTGTCTGGCTGATAATTTTTTAAATGATATTCTCAGTTGCCCAGTTTTAGGGCTACTGATTTTGAAATGTCAAATCTTTACAGTTTAGCCTCAATCTTTTTTTTCCCACTTTGCCTTTTTAATTTTTCTAGAACATACGTCAAATGACGAGTAACTCAGGTTTACCCAGGTTCCGGCTCATGATGAGTGACGGTCAGCACGCTCTGTCTTGTAAGTTTTTTTATTTAAAATTAACAACTTTTAGACAATACTTTGTGCTGTTTAGAAAACTGTTATGGCATGCTTGCAAAAATGCAACTATAAAAGTGTCCTGTCACTATTGTCACAGGAGGTTATTTTAAGGGTGCTTTCACAAAGGCTGACTTGATTTGCACCAGGGTTTGCACATTTATTTGGCAACTCTGGCGTGAATCAAACATGCAAATCCACGTCTGGTAAGAGCCAAACCCTCAGTTTACTTTAGGGTTAACCAAATATTCGCAGAATTGAGTTAAAGGGAAATTATGTCAGGCTATCGCACAATGAAAAGAAAAATAAACTGCCCAGAATTTAAAACAAAAAAAAGCGGCATTCAGGGAGACAGTTTTAAAATGTCAGGAAATGTATTACTAAATGTAATGCTAGCAAGCAGGTCTTCCTGCTTTTTTCACAATTTGCACATCAGCAATATCACTCCCAATAGAGGGCATTTAAAACAACATAATTATCACAGGCAGTTTAGTGTGAAAGCTCACCAAACCAGAAAAAAGTTTTAACATGTATTTGCATTCTCTTCCCATTTGGACTACTTCTTTGGGACTATTCCTGTTATGAAAACATCCTTATAGAAGCGCTTCAGGAAATTCTTCCACTGAGATAATGCAAAGTGTCGCCCATGTGAGATACTTTTATATTTGTGTGTGCATTCATCTGTTTGTGCAGCCTTTCTGCTCACCACCCAGTTGAATCATCTGCCAGAACAGAAGCTGTTGGTCCAACACTGTATATGCATGCTAAAAAAGGTGGTAACCAGTACATTGGCGGATGGCAGGTAAAACCATTTTTTACTGGCTGTTCTGTTTCTGTGACTTGCATGTCAGAAAAATGCTGTGGACTTAAAGTCCCACTCCAATCATCCTTTACATTAAGGGTGCAACAAAAATGGTGAGCAATGTCAGAGCTATCCGGCCGTACAGTTAAGAGTCAGATGCCAGCTCAGACGGAAAAAACAAAGATGTCAATGGATCCTTTCGTCTGCAAATGGATGCATCAGAATGGAGCGGAGCAGGGAGACTTTGAGAGCTTTAATTAAACGGCTTTTTTTTAATCAGCTCCTGATTTATTATGATTTAAATAAGGAAATACACAGAAATGTATTATATGTCCTCCACCATGAGAAAAATGCAACAAGACCATGTTAAAAACACCAAAAACATGATTTTTATTGGAGTGGGTCTTTAAACTATTAAAGCTATTTATATTATTTTAACTTTTTTGTTTTAGGATTCATATTTTCCTTCATTTTTTTCTGAATATGTTTTTATAACTTTGAATGTTTTCTTGCGTTTGCACTTTACAACTTTACCGTTAAACTGTTGCATGTTCTAGATAATAGTAATCCAAATAAAGGTTTAAAGCTCTGAAGTCACACAGGTAACTAAGTACTAACTTAGTACTTCATGGTTCTTCTGGCTTACGGAATATGTTCTAGGACTGCGGTGACTGTGATGGACATGGAGGTAGTGCAGTCAGCAGAGGAAACTGGAGGAAGGATCGGGAATCCTACCCCTTACAACAGAGATGGTAAAGCTTGTTGCATACAGGTCGTCATAAACAGAGAAGCTGAAACCCTTGACTGGTTTCCTATAACGTTTGATCTGATTTGTAGGTCAAATGTCCTCTCCAGCAAAGAAATCATCAGCTACTTTAGAACCAGATTCTTCATCTGCCACAGCACCCGGACCCTCATACAGAAGCAGTGAGTGTCTAATCCTAAACTTATATGGTTTGATTATTTTGGTGTAGTTTCTAGGAATATTCTGGTAAAATGATTAACCCCTTGATGCTTATTGATGCATCAAACCACTTAAGCTCCAAAATTACCTTAATTTATATCTACTTGAAAGCAAAAACAAAGGTGATTTATTTTTTTCATAGTTGGAAATAAATAAAATCTGCTAAACATGTCGTTGGTTTATTGGAGGAAGCCAGAATCCCCAGTGAAAACCTGGGCATGCATGAAGACAACATGCAAGCTCCACATAGAAAGGTCCCAGCCGGGATTTGAACCATGGCCATCTAGCTGTGAGGGGAGTGTGGTTAAGGTTTTTGCATCCAAGACTCCCCCATTCATGGCCACGTGTCACTATAGCAGTGTTCTTCAACCTTTTTTGAGCCACGGCACACTTTAACCTCGACAAAAATCCAGTGGCACACCAGCATACAAAATAAAAAAAAAAGGAGAAACTCATAGTCTGTATTGATCTACAGTCTCTCCATGATCTCACATGCAATTTTGGGATAAATGTGGCAGAAAAAGCTGGAAGTTGCAGCTGTTCTTTCTAAAAGATGTAATAAAAGTTAAGTTAAAAGATTTAAAAACTGTTTGTTGTGTCTTCGTTGTGGTTTCAAGACGTTTAACAAGGACGATTCATTGTGCGCTGAGACGTTGTCACTTTAACCCAATGCATCATGGGAGATGTAGTGCAAACAGCCGCCGAACGCAGACAAAATGGCGTCTCTGAGCTTCATTGTTTTGTTCACTTGTTCCACGGCCTGACACCTGATCCCGCGGAAAGTTACACCGCTAAAGGCGAGCTTTAGCTGGTATTTTTGTTAGAACTGAGAGACTTTATGAGCAGAATAAGAACAAGGACGTAAAGACTTGAACCACTTCTGATTGGTCAGACTGATGACATATGACTAAGTCTCCAAGAATGATTGGTGGAGACAGTTGAACGGGTGGGACTTTTCTGAAAACGTCTGAAGCTACGGCTAAATCGTGGTACCGTCATTCCTATCAAAATGTCTTTAATAGAATCAAATAAACACAAAGAAAAAAATATTTTACGATCTTTCATATTCCTAACTACTCAGTGTTTTATCAGGGCCTGTTTGGATGAACAAAGAGCTGATATCCTCGAGATGGAAAATGTTTTTAGATCAGTTAATGAGGGCAATTTCCCACGGCACACCTGACCATCTCCCACGGCACACTAGGCACACTGGTTGAAAAACACTGCACTACAGGACTTTGTTTGATATTAAGTCATCTCCTCAAAAAAAATCTCATTAATCATCTTAGATCAGGTGGAAGCATTAAGCAGGATTTCTTTACTGGACTCTGATGAATGAAAAAGAAAAAAAAATCAAACAGAGCCTGCCTCTCTGTTTAGTTGTTCTCCTGATAAAATACTCCTGCAGTGTTCTTTTAGAGCTGAAAACAAGCTTTACAATATAATCATATAAAATAGAGCCACGTGTTGAGTAGCATGTGTAAAGAAGCATCTAAAGAAGCCAACTGTGAAAGTGAAATAACAAATCAATAGGTGAATAATGATTAACTATGAAAACTTTGAATTTATATTATTGTCACTTCTTAAGTTTAAACAGAAAAAAATTGTTTGTTAAAGCTTCTCCATTTTGCTTTAATGGATAAAAGTTGTTTCAGGAAAGTTTGTCAATATTGTGTGGTTCCATATTCCGGCCAATAGATGGAGCTATTTATTCTTCAAATTTGGGCTACCAACTCATGCCATGCAGTCTAGATTTTCAATTAAATGGCATTGCTCTGCGGAAGTGGTTCAAGAACGACTTAAATTTGATTAAATTGACCACTTTTAGCATTAAATCTGAAACTATAAGGTGTATTTAGGCTGAACACATTTAGAGTGAACAAGAGTTTTTTTCAGTCTGAAAACATCCAAGCGGACTCTGGTCCAGGACCAGGAACCGCTCTCGGACCCATCTTTGGAGGTGGTCTCGGTTCGTTTCTTAGCAGCCTACCTCCATACCCGACGTATCCTCATCACTGTAGTTGCTAGCATCCTCTGAGTTAAAGCACTCACGGCACGTCTCCTTGACAGTAATCGCCTTGCAGGACGGCTCTGCCGTACCAAAGTGAATCGTAAAAAGTGTTGTTCACCACAATCAAAACTAGTAATTGAAATATAAAGTTTTAATAAGTTAACTGTCCCAATAAGAATAGTATAGCGTAGCATGTCCATCTTTTCTTCTCGTAGTTTCTGGTGAATGACCGAAGAGATTTTTAGTCAGGTGGTTTTGTTTACAAGCTTTGGTCCGCCTGATGCCAGTCTGAATACAGACCAAATGCAAGATTTGGGACTCCATCCAGAACAAGTTAAGCGGACTTGATCCGGAACAAAGGATTTTCCAAGCCTGAATACACCCTTAATAAAGATTTCAAAGCAGACTCCTAAACATACAGAATATGGTAAATGAAGATCGTCTGGATGACTCTTCTTCGAGCAGGTTTAGTTTAGTTTAGTTTTTTGTTTTTTTTTGCCTCAGGAGACAATCAGACAAGTGTTTTGGCACAAACCTAGTTAATTTTTTTAAGTCAGGTTCATATTACAACACCTGGTGCCTAAATCCTGTGTACCTTTGGAGCCTCTCCCACATAAGCTCTGTTTCAATTATTTCATAAGACCAGATGCTCATAACATTGACATTGATTTTATTGTAAAGCAGAGCCAAACCCGGCAGTGGAAGATACTGGCATGTGGGTGGATAATGAGTGCTTGGTATACTGTGTTTGTCCGTGTGTAGGTGTGTGTCTGCATGTGTTGTGGCTGGGTGAGTGTGTGGGCTGATGGCTCCTCTAGTTCATGGGTTTATGAATATTGTGCTGAGAACTGATTCCCCCTGTAGTCATGTGCAGATGGAGGGGTGAGGAAGAGAGCCGACTAATTTGACTCGGCTGTGTGTTAAGCAGTTCATCAGATTTCGCTCGTTACATCCTCTGATCCATGTTACCCAAGAGATCCCAACTAGCCGAGAGAGCCTGCCTCTCTGTTTAGTTGTTCTCCTGATAAAACACTCCTGCAATGTTCTTTTAGAGCTGAAAACAAGCTTTACAGATTAGGATTCAGCACTTTATACTAGCGAATGTGCTTTAAATTGCGTTTTTTTTTTAAAGTCATTAACAAGATAAGTAAATGCCACAAACCATGTGTTCCCCAGTACCGTGGCTAGGGAGACTTTCGTTTTACCGGAGGGTTTAAGTTTAAGCTTCTGCAAGGAGTCATTGTTCACGAGTCCCACTTTGCTAATTTGGCTCATTGCCTCTTTCACTTACATCTCTCTCATTTGTACCACAGCTCCTCCCAGCAGGATTTAAAGAAATCCCTGAAAATCCTCTTCTAAAGTTTGGTGCAATCAAGTCTATTTGATGTGCCCCTATATAAGCCTTCAGATCTAGAGAGAAAGTGAGATTGGAGGTTAACTGTTGTTGCTGGCTCCAGTCTTTATTGGACAGTTTTGTGTGTGCGTGCGTGCGTGTGTGCACCCTCACTCTAAGCAGCAGTTGTGTTCATGACAATACATTTTTCTCACCTACAGCCCTGATCCCATTCTAGTTCCTTTACAGCTCCCTCTGTATTGTAACAAGTACCTTTATAGCATATATTGGAGGAACTTAACAATAATAGTAATTCACATATCATTTTTTAAGCTTATATCAATGCAAATAAACAAAAATATAAAACAAGACCAATGATGGGAGAAGGTATAAGGCTTCTAGGAGAAAGTAACAGCATTGCCACTGCCTCTTTTGGTATTTTTACCACCATTTACTAGAGACCTGTGGGTTAACCCTTTAACACCAGAGCTGTCGCTGGCGGCACGGTATTTCAAAGAACTTCACCACTAAAATGGTTTGCAAATCTGGCTGCAAGGCTGCTTTTCTTTGCTTTAGAATCAATTCCAGATTCTTTGCTTTAGAATCTGGAATTGCGTCAACAGTTAAAGAGTTATGGTAGTCGAAAGAATGTTAAACGGTTGAGATTCAGTGGAGGAGGCAAAAATCAGAACGTCTCTGCTCATCAGTTTATGTGGAAATGATCAATCTCACAGCTTCTCCAGTGAGCTGTAAAATTTCAATAAAAACTAATCCATCAAACACTTGGTCTCTCAGCCTGATTAATGCATTTCCTTCCTTGAAGTGTTACCCAATATGAATATTGGTGTCTGACTTATGACTTTTCCCTAACAAGGAGAAGAACGACACAGGAAAACACAGTCGCTTGCATGTAATTGTGTTCTATACTTGATCAGCCAAGATGGAAAGATGATCTCCCAACTACTCAATGACCTCTACAGGGCACTTATGTCTTCCCGAATCAAATTCAGGTCGCCAGCTGTCGCTTGCAAATCGACTGCAGGGTTTGCACTGAGCTATCGAACGCCTCTTGACCCTTGAGCTCCTCTCAATAAGGCTGCTACACTCTCACCAAGCCACCAAACGCCATCCGAGCTTTGCATTTCTGTAGGTGTTCCAACTGGGCCGTTGACTTCACACCTAAATGCGTATATTAAGGTTTCTTATTTGTGAATAAAAGTGTTTTCTGACACTTTGAATATGTGTAATAAAAAATCAAATAAATTATAGAAATATTGTTCCAATTAACGTAAACATATACTTATATCTTCTTTGTATTTGTTTAACATTTTCTCCTGACTGAACCCTGAGTCACTTTGGGAAATAACCAAGGCCTCTTCCTATTTATTCCACTTTCTTAAACTCATTTAACAATCAAGCACATCTTTGAGAACGGATGCAAAAGTGCAAGGACAAACAGTCATGTTTGTAATTAACCATAGAGAGAAAACCCCCATCAGTATTAAGGAACCACTGCTCCACTAAAACCTTTGACCTCTGACATCTTTGGAGGGATCTGCTGTTTTTGCCTGCTAAATAAATCATTTTAAAGGCTTTGTGTATTACACCACGAATAACAGTTTCTGAATTGCAAGTGACTCTCTACCCCATTAATTCACAAGTCGTTCTATCAATATTCTGAAATGCCTCTTAAGAAGTGGAGCGGTAAGTGTGAAGTTGGAGGTCACCAGGCAGTATTCAGAGAAATATCTTTGTTTCAGTTAAAAATTCACAGGAGTTATCTCTCAGAGTGACCCCCTTTTCAAACTGCTGTGAACTCAACATTTTAAATCGAAATGGAGATCTTGACTTGCAAATTTGGGTGTGGGGCGAAAATAAAATGCTCATTATTTTTAAATACCCAACCTGTGAAGATCTTCTTTGTCCACCCACACATACGTTTGTGTGTCTACTTTTATGAGGACACTGACATGTATTTTGGGCCCAATCCCATGCCTTAGTAACAAATGCCAATATGGCTAGATGTGGGCTGTCTAGCAAAAAATGTGCAACCCTGTACTAGGCACAAAGGTGGTCCTGGTCCACACAAAATGGCAAGGTTGTGTATCGCTCGGTAAAACAACAGGTCTGGCAAACAATTATACAACCTGTCAAGGTAAAGTAAGGGTGAAGTAGGTGAAACGTAGTCGTATCAGGTAGATTTGTCCCTTTTTTTCATAACTATCAAATCATGTGGACTTTGCAAGAGGGTTGTAAGTGCTGCTCACCCGATAGGTGCTTGCCACATGCATACCTATACAAGTTTGCCCATTCTTTGCCCACAGAGAGCTAGTATTTAGCAGTAACAGCTGTTGTGACTAATAGTTTATTGACGACTTTAGCGTGGCGTAAGGGCACCGTATGACAGAATCACCCAGAGGTCGTAGGTCAGTGCTACTTACTATAGCTCTATGAATTCACAGCAATCTTACGTTCCGTTTGTCACAAGCCGCAAGGGAACTACAAGGCAGACCTGTGCTCCCTTTAAGATTAGCCTTAAACTGCTGCTGCTCCTCCTGCTCCTCCTGCTCCTCCCCGCTCCCACCCAAACAAATGTAGCACATAGGCACATAGGGCTCCGGGAATTGGATGGGTGGGACATGCTGGCGGGTCTCTCTTTGGGGTCCCGTCGGCGTCCGCCCTCCATTCCACTTTTACTCGCATATTAGACACCTTGATTCATTTAGGGCCTTGTGGGGATGGTCTGGTGTAGGGGGGCACGGCGAAACATCGTGCTTCTCTTTCACTGGTCCAATCCACAATTTTAACTTCCACTTTAGACACACACACTGCATGTTCGCAGCACACACAGAGCAAATACACACCACACACAGAGGGACCCCGGAACTGGGGGTTTTACTACTTGGCAGCGGTGGGCCCCGCCACAGTGGAGACCTCCTATTTTACCTGCAGCACACACACAGTACATCCACACCACCAAACATAGGTTGGGTCGGGGAGGGGCGGCCGGTCTTCACCCGCCTGGTCCTCTCAGGGCGGCCAGGCTTGTGGGGATCCTATCGGGTGTAGTGGTGGTCGGCGTGCGGCGCAGGGGTCGATCGGCCGGAAGGGGCGACTGCGCCGTGATGGGGGGTGGGAGGCAACCAGAAGATTGTGAGTGTGTGTGCGAGGGTGCATGGGTGGGACAGACCTGGGGGCTGGCTCATCGGGATCCTCTGGGGCTCTCCCTCCCCATCGTAGAGTGGGGAGGGCATTAGAGGGGGTATGGGAAGAGGGGTCGGATAACATGGCGGGTGAGGAGGGTTGTAGAGGGTAGGGTTAGGGGGGGGTGGAGCTTTGGGTGCGCGGTGATCTCTGGGTTGCTTGGGTCGGGGTCCACCCCACGTGCACACTGCCACACTGCTCCCTGTCTGCTTCATCCCTCCTCCTAACCCACAGTGTATTGATGGACAGATATCTTCCGCTCGTCTTCGTGTCAGAATTTCACCTTTGATGTAATATTTGTCTTTCAAGTAGATATGGTATAATTGTTATACAACTTAAAATATTAAGTCATTCAAATCAGTGCTAGTATGCCCCACTTTCTCCACCTCTCTTCCTTTTATTCTCTTCCACCCCCACCCCCCCTCACATTCTTCCCCTCTCCCTTCCCACACACACTAAATGTAACAAATAAATAAAAAATAATAAAGTAACTTCAAGGGTCTTATACAAATTTACACTTGTTTTTCGAAGTGATATAACCTATTTTTGTGATAATTAAACCTGTCCAACACAAAAGGCCTTCAGCTCTAATCTGTTCGCTCAGTTGTTGCACAGAACAAGTTCGAAAAAAAGAAATAAAAAAGAAAACAAATAAATGTAACGAATGAATAAAAAATAATAAAAAAACAAAAATGGGTTTATACAAATTTATACTCTGGTTTTTCGAAGATATATAACCTCTTTAGGCCTTCAGCTCTAATCTGTTTGCTCAGTTGTTAGACAGAACAAGTTAGAGAAAAAAAAGAAGAAAAAAAAAGGATCAACCTTGCACTGGCCACTCTTCTCTACGACCTTCTACAGGCCTGAAAAACCCAAAAACCTTCAACAAACACCAGTCCAAAATATAACTAATGTCTGAAGTCCCACTAAAATCTATTTTTTTTAAATTAAGTTGGTAATCATTCCATAAATGAACCAATATGAAATATGTGAGCAAAGATTCTCAGCCGTCCTGGTCATGTTAGTGCAGGAAGTAAAGCAAATGGACTTTAAATGTTCATCTAAAAAAACACTTTAGGCTACTGCTCATCCTCACAGCTTAAGTTCTAGCTGCTGACGGAAAATTCAGGTTATCTATGTGCTAACTATACTTCAGAGATGTGGCAAAAAAGCTCAAATAAGTGGATATTATGTAGGCCGATGCAAATGTCATTGCTCCAGCTCTTATCATAATGGTCAGCTAATGCCCTATTACTTAGTGAGGGTCTAGGTCCGGCTTAGATGTAGAGGCACTCCTTGGTTGTAAAAACAGAACATTGTTTACTTCCTTTGTATACCGGTAATATGTATTATGTTCATCATGCTACATCCAGGTTTGGCATATAATTTGGATTTATATTTTAATAAAACAACCCTCATTTATAATAAAAAAAAAAATGTATATATATATATATATATATATATATATATATATATATATATATATATATATATATATAATTATTTAGTCAGGCAAGCCTTACTCCTCACTCTTGCTTTCATAATTTTACCCCCACTTGCAGTATTCCTCATTCCCCCACCCATCCCCAATTCGGTTCTTTTGCTCCAAGCTTGCTTTCATGCTCTTCATCTTGGCAGCACACATATGAATATTGAAGCTAATTACCAATCACCTCAAAATAGCTGTTCAATCAGTGATTTTCCCCAAAGAGTATGACCACAACACACTCACACAGGCACAGAAGTACACACACTCACTTGAGGACTGGATGGAGCAGGAGCTTTAATCATGGGAGGGGGGCCATCTCTGTGGAATTAAATGGCTTTATTCCTTATACTTCATCTACCCAAATGCTGTTGCTCAATATGGTAGATCACTCTTGCCAAAACAAAGCATTACATAAGAAGTATGTTGACAACAGCTAATTATTTTTACTTGAGTCATACAAATGGGATGAAGGCTTCTTTATTGTGGGAGGTAAAATGCTCCCATAAAAGTCTGGTTCTTTTTTTGTTTAAAAAAAGGGGCTTAGAGATTTTTTTGTAAACTACAGAAACTTTGTACGTTCCGATCAATATGCAGATTTTTCTGTGTGTTTATTACATTTGAACCAAGTCACAGCTCCCAAACAGAAATAAATATTAACATGCCACTATAATTTTATTTTGCTCATTTTTAAAGACATAAGCTAGTTGTAGTTATCAAAAAGTGCTGCTTCTTCACAATGATAGTAAAACAAATTAATATGCAGCTGAATTTTTTTTAGAATTTGTAAAAAAGAAAAAAATGAAACGGCGTGTTTTATCTGTGTTGGGGATGTTGCTCCAAAAAAGTAATGTATGGCTCCTTACTCTGTTTAAAAGTAATATTACATCAAATATTAATATAAATAGTTATTTCTATTATTTTTTTACACTTATCTATACAGCGTCTTCTCCAAACTTTGATGGGGCACAAGTCAGCAGTATTTTCCTTCTGAATTTGAAAAATCTTTATTAATGGCTTGAAAACTCATTTGAGTTAGACAAAAAAGAACACAATTGAGCTTAGTTTCATATTCTTTAAGTAAAGTAACTGTGTAATAACTACTAAAAGCAATATTGCATAATTAAAATGAAAAATGTTATTTATTAAAAGTATTAAACTGTTTCTTTTATATTTTTTGTCTTTCAGCATCTTTCAGCAGAAGTAATGCTGCTCAGAGTTCTCCGACTAATTCACCTATGAAGGTTTCACCAATGAAAGACACAAATTCACCCATGAAGTTTTCACCAGCAAAAGACACAAATTCACCCATGAAGTTTTCACCAGCAAAAGACACAAATTCACCCATGAAGTCTTCACCAGCAAAAGACACAAATTCCCCCATGAAGGCTTCCAGCAGTTCTCCAATGAAAGTGTTTCCTATTTCAACACTCAATCCCTACCAAAGCAAGTATGTTGATGGAACCAGTCAGTGCATTTTTGTTTTTATCTACGTTATTTTTTGCCGTTTCTTAAACTTGAGCTATGATATTATTTTTCTAAAATGCATACTGTACATTCAGTATTTCATTTCCACTCCCTTTCACTATCTAAACAGTTTAGTCAATCAGGTAAACCATTTTCCGCAGAAATGACTCCTGCTCATTTTTGCTGCCATTCTAGACAGGACTTAGGGCATGTTGGGAAAGATGTGTTAGTACATGCACATGTAAGCATTTCTCTATACTGGAATGTGCAGCTACAAGTGTGTAGTCCATTTGCATGGAAAGGAAATGACTAATTCTGCCAGAAAAGTAGAAACTCAGGCAGATGCTGCCGGTGTTTTGAATGTATTGCTTGGGCTAGCATGAATCGAGGCTACTTAGTTTTTCTTATAAACCTTTTGAACTGAATTCCAATTTTTTACGTTTTCCCACTCTTGTTTTTGTTTTTTTAAGTTTGTTGCTCTGAACCAAAACTTGGTAATAAACATAGGTAGTTCTAGGTAAAATGTACTTTGCCAATTCTTCATTTTGGGCTCTGACAACAACGTTGTAAGTGACACAGGCAGCAACGAAAATGAACTTGGCCTCTATAGGTGTTGTGATGGATGACTGCTCAAACTTTAATTTTAGGGAATACCCATAATGCAGGAAATATATGACTTCAGCTGGCGTGTCTTCTGTGGAAAATCTAATAAAAGAGAAATGCAGCTGAGAACCACTATATCAATGTGAAAAACAGAAAAAAACATTTACTGGGTTATTTTGGTTGTCAGGTGACACCATTGACCATATGCTATAATTGGCTTTTGGCCACCATAAACCCTGGTGTAATAGACTTTGGTGGAGGAGCCTTTTCCATTTTGAGCAGGAAATAGGGTTCATTCTAGGCCAACGTCTTTTCTTAGGATTTAATTGCACAAAAAGGTATGGTCTAAATATCCAGGCCTGCACTATTATCACACATTTAAATAAGCTCACTGCTGCATTTTTAGTTGTTTATAAACAGAAAAAAAAGGATTTTATGGAGATAACACATGGTTCACTCTTTAAAAAATAAGTTGGATAGCTTTTTTTTTCCTTTTAAGTTGTTTCAGATTGTTCACTGTTTCCAAGACAGTGTCTTTGTTTGAGAGGATCTGTTTGTACTTATTTAGGAGAGTTTGTTTGAGAGCACAGATTTGTTTCTCAATCTTGTCTACTTTAATAAAACCCTAGTTTAAAGATTGACTTCAATCATGTATTGATCTATTTTAAAAGCATTGCCAGTACTCTTTCAATTATTGAAGGCAAAATAAAAAATAAAAAGCAGTAGTTTTCCACGTCATAGTCTCTGAAGAGCGGCAGTAGTTTATTAGAAATGTATCTCCGAGTTGTGGGTGGGACTGTTGGCGTGGAGCAACCCCTTCTCCCCTTCCAGTTTCTGAGAGCTCTCTGTTTACATGCTCTCCCACTAGCTTAAATTCTCTCACACCCCCAACCTGGTGTAACAAAAAAGGCGAGCAATATTGGAGCTATCCAGCCGTACAGTTCTGAGCCAGATGTCAGCTCGGACAAGTGAAACAAAGAATTACATGGATCTATTTGTCTACAAGTGTATGCATCAGAATGGATTGGAGAAGGGAGCTTGTGGCCTACCCAGCATATTTTCTACGTAAAATATACGTTCTTTATCAAATGGCATGTTTTCGTCTACACAGAAACGCAGTTTTAAGCTTAATTTTCTTTATATATGTCCTCCATCATCAGAAAATCATCATCAGAGTGGGTCTTTAAGTACTTTGGTATTTCTCTTTAAAAATAATTGAAGTTGTACTGTGATTCAACCTCCTCTCCTATACTCTAATGTCAACGCTTTTGTCATTTCTAGGTGGACCATCAGAGCAAGAGTTACTAATAAGTCCAATGTCCGTCAGTGGAGTAACTCCAGAGGAGAGGGAAAGCTCTTCTCCTTTGAAGTTGTGGATGAGAGTGTGAGTAAAGAAACCCTCTTTTTTTGCTTCATGTCAGCATACTGTATCACACATGGCTGCTTTTGCTTTCTCCATACAATGAAATATGCTGGTCAACAGGGGGAAATCAAGATTACTGCCTTCAACAACGAAGTGGACAAATTTTTCTCTCTACTGGAGCAAGGCAAGGTGAGCAGATTCCCCTCTCATCCAAATCTGTTGATATATTAACTGATAGGAGCTACCTTGAAATATAAAATGGGGGGAAAAAATGACCTCGGTTGTGCATCCACTAGTATGAATGAATAGGACAATGCAGGGTTTTAACTTCCTTTAAAATAAATATAAACAATCTAAGCAAAGTATAGGTTCTACAAAGTGAGTAGAATTTCACAAAAGACATTTTTATGCCGTTTTGAGTTTTTTGTTTCTGATTATTTGCACAGGAAAAGCAAATAAACCATTGATGAAAAAGTGATTGTCTTAATTCCTCATTAAAATGTTCTTAAGTTAACTTTGATCCATTAGACTTAAAATATGTGTCATTTAGCACAGTTGTACTGTTTTTATTGTTCTCGGTTATCACCATTGGGACAGAAATGGCTGCAAGTTTTGTTGTCTCTCTAATAAAGGATTCTCGTGCATATTTTATTACTTTGCATCGTGAGCTACAGAGCCTAAAGAGAGAGTCCTGTTACTTTGAAGTAGGATTGTATGTAGCACTTGTTTTTTTTTTTTTTTTTTGTAACTTGGCCCAAATTTTTTAGCTGTCAAATTATTGCTTTATGGATTTGTGTTTAGAGTAAAGAGGTATAAAATAGTGAACGGTCAATGTAGTAGCTGGAAGGTGAAAAATGTTGATGGTTTTTGCCAATCATGGATGTGAAGGCGACACCACTGTGCGTCAGTGTTTTTCGAGCGCATAACATCTCTTTCCAGGAGTGATGTACTTTTGTTGAGATACTTGCAGCCGTGGAATATCCATGTTCAGAGACAGAAGGAACTAGATACTCTGTTTCTGTCCAGTCCATTTCCATTTTTAAAAGGTTTTGTGGTATTTGACAATCAGCGGGTTTTATTTGGTTGTTCGGCTTATTCAAGTTCCACTCTGATCATCTTTTAACTTATTATTATAAATACGTTCCCAGTGGTCTTTTGATTATGATGATGCCTTTTTATTTTTTGCCAAAATCAAAAGAACCTGTGTGTGTCGTCTTCTAAGACATAGCTTCTGCAGAGCGGCAGTAGTTCATTAGACACTCACCACTGAGTTGTGGGCGATACTTTTGGTGCAGAGTAACCAATTCCCATCATCCATCTCGGACTCTGAGGACCTCAGGGACCGGCTTTGAATTACTTTGTGTACGACTTGCGCTATATAAATAAGCTTGCCTTGCCTTGCCACCTGTTTACACGCTCTCCTGCTAGCTTACAGTCCCTCACACCCCCAACCTAACATTAACCTTGCAACAAAAATGGTGAACAGTATTGGAGTCGTATAGTTTTGATCCAGATGCCAGCTTGGACGAGGAAAACAAAGACGTACGTGAAACCAGTCGTCTACAGTGGGTCTTTAACACCTCAGATTGGTGTAGTTTGTTTAAAAAAATCCTTTGTCATTTTTGGCATGCCTGCTCTCTTGGATTTACAACACCAGTTCCTGACACCTTCAAGACACAACACTCTCATCCTGCAGCGCATGCATCTATGGTGGCCTCCCATAAAGTTGCCCATGAATGACAATCAAATAAGAACACCTCAGTAACACTACTTCGAAGAATCCAGTTTAAGTCACTTGTGCTTGCTGCCACTGTTGTATATTCAGTGATATAGGCCTTTGCCTCTTTTTGAAAGCTGCTTTCCTCTCAGGAGTACTGTGCCTTGTTGTCATCCCACACAAAGCTGTGCCGCTCTCATTGATTGATCTACCAAGTATCGCAGTGACATTTCTACTTTCAAGTGAAGATTTGTGACTTTACAGAAACATCTCTTCCTCTGATGTCTGCATCTTTGCATTTTCTTTACTCTAAATTACAACAAATACTTTATGTGAAATATAGATTTATTTTCATATGGACTGAAGTTGGAATGTGACTTCAAATTTGAAACATGCTTTCAGGATTTGCTTCATAACTATGTCATATTTTGACTCACCTGTCACCCAAAGCTTTTATTAATTATTTTTGTAAAAATAGAATATAAAAATTCAGAAGTTTTTTTTTCTTACGTATAACAATAGTAAATTGCTGATGAATACAAATAGTAGGGATTAAATATTACCGGTACTTTTCTGCCGGTAGACTGAACATTAATTGGCAAATAATAAAGCTGGCATATTAAATAGAACCCAATCTAAAAATAAATGAATATTTTACATCACTTCACTCAAATTGTTGAACATTATTCTTTAACTACTTCCTAATACATTGTGTAACTTTGATAATTAAGTTGATAACCAAGAGCTTCCCAGTGTAAGCCCTCCTTCAGTTTGTGTTTTCTGCCATCCAAGGATAAATGCAGGATTTAAACTCTATCACCTCTAAAGGTCCGACTCATTTAGTCATTTATCTTTTCCGAGTATTGACAGAGCAGTCAGGGAGTCTGAACAAACCACAAGGATTCTCACATAAGTCTCAGGCTTCTGTTTCTGCATATGTTAAATTAAAAAAGGAAGTGAGGAGATGATAAGGAATCCCAGGGAGAAAATAAAGCACTCAGCGAGAGTGGAAGAAGGGATATTGGAGCCTTGGGAGAGTAAATGAAAGAATGTACCTTCCGGACTGAGTGTAAATGATGTTGTTAAACAGGCTTGCTCTAAAAACTCTGTTTATTTTCGGGTGAATTACAGAAGTGATGAAGCTGATAAGACGCTTAATCCAAGTTGGACTGGAAGATGTTATGTTGAAAATAAGACATTTTGGACAAATACAATCTGTTTTGTAAAAAAAAATAGCTTTTGATGCATTAGTGAAATGGGCACCAACTCCAACTATCACTAAGCCAGCACAATACACCGCAAATTTATCGTTATCCCAAAATCCAGCTCTGCAATATGCATATCGCAAAAGACGGCGATTATCGCAATAAATCATAAACCTTAAATGTGTTAAAACAGTCTCATGGCAGCTTGAAGCATTTAACAAATCAAATAAATCCCTTTCATTTGACCAATCGGATGGACACTTTCAGGTTGTTGTCCAATCAGATGCAGCCCTATTATCTTAGATGTTTGTCATCTATGTCGACGAGGGTCATTTGGAGTATAATTTTTGAACTGTTGCAATGAAATGGGAATGGTTATTTGGTTATTTTGCTATTTGTTTATATACTGCAAATTATGTCGTTATCGCAATTTTAATCTCTAATACCGCAAATCGTGTTTTCCTCATATCGCGCAGCCTTAACTATCACTGTTGTTTTCATTATGTTGGAAATATTGTTTTATCTGGTTTATTTCATGATGCTGTCGGGTTTTGTGCACACCTCTCCTCCGTAGGTGTATTACATCTCAAAGGCCACACTGAAGGTGGCAAACAAACAGTACAGCACACTAAAGAACGACTACGAGATGACCCTCCATGCTCATTCATCAATTGTGCCGTGTGAGGACAACCAGAGCATCCCCACGATGAACTGCAACTTTGTGCAGATAGAAGAGCTGGAAAACCGCGACAAAGACGCCATCATAGGTAAGAGTCGGGGCTTATCAGCCTAACTCTGGTTCCACCCACGATAAACTCAAATGATTCATTTTGAGCTCAGTATGCTTGATTGCAAGAAAAACTGGAAAAGGCAAAATTTTCACAAGAAAAGCTGTATCTGAGAATCAAGTTTTTGCAGTCAAAGACATTGTTAACAAGCCAGATGCCATCAGCCTGGGATGTGTCAAACAATCAGCAATCTGGGGTGAGTTTTCTGACAACAAAAAAGACTTTGAATTTTGTTAGCAACCAGTGAAAGGAAAGTGTGAAGGATGGAATATAAAGTCAATTCTCAGAAAGTCAGATGCAAACTCCAATAATGTGCTGCAAGTGGTGTGTGAGCCTGCAGAAATGGAGAAGCAGCGCAAATCAACGTCTCCCGGTGAGGGAGCTGTCAGAAATGGCTTTCAGGAAACCACCCTTATTTTTTCTTTTATTATAAACACAAAAACTATTTTTTGTGGGGTTTTTTTTGTAAACATAGTTTTTCGTGTGTCTTTGTAGTCAAGTTTTGACTGGAGGGATACAGGAATCACTACACCACAATGCAGCCTGTCGTTACAATCACAGCAAGTGAAGTCACTGAAACACTGTAGGGCGTTGCATTCCAGCATGCAGAGTGTGTCTGTGCTGGTCACCGAGGAGCAAAGTTACATGTCCTGTGTGTCAACGCCCCCCCCCCCCCCCCCCCCCCCCGGTCTCTCTACCCCTTTGTTAAATGGGGGATTATAACATGGTAATGAGAACCGTCAGCCTGTTCCTGTGGTGATAATGGAGTTCATGGGTGGATGACATCGTCTCAATCATAATGGAATTAAGAGGAGCTGAGAGAGCACAGACAGGAGCTCCGTTCACGCAGCCCCCCCCCCCCCACCACCACCACCACCACCATCCCCCTCTGTAACCCCCTCTGAATTTCATCACGCCATAACAGAGTTATTATTTGCCACCTCCATTGCTCCTTCTTCAGTCAGCTCTGCAACAACTAGCAATTCAACAAGTCGCATTCATCAGTCGGCAGATATTTTCCCCAGATGTTCCAGGTGTTGAAGTTCACAGTGAAGTCCTTTTTTAGCTTTGGTTTGTGTTGATCATTACTATTGAACAGCGCGATGTGATGTAATCGGTGCGCCTTGTTTTTTTGTTAAGTTCTTCAACCACTGTGGGAAAACACATTTAAAAAAAAAAAAGTCTGGCTCAGTCAATTTTCATCACATTGTATTGACAGCAGTCCTAATATTTTGAGGCAACTTAAAGTAAATTATGCAGCACAAATAATGCCTCGGCTGCACGGTGGTTAGCACTCTTACCTCACACCAAGACGGGTTCAAATCCAAGCTCCGACCTTTCTGTGTGGAGTTTTCCCGCTGTCCTTGAGCATTTGTGGGTTTTCTGGCACTCCTGCTTCCTCCCACAGTCCAGTGGGTAAGGGACACCTAAAATTGTTACTTAGGCGTGAATGTGAGTGTGTGTATGGCTGTGTGACCGTGTGGCCTTTTGATGATACGTAGTGGGTGTTCCCCGCTTTTGCCCTTCAGTAGCTGGATAGGCTCCAGCTGGATAGGCTCCAGCATCAGTGTGATCCTGAACAGGAATAAGTCTGTTTAAAGGATGGATGAATTAATACATCAGAAGATTCCAACCACTAACTGTATCCTAAAGCTTCATTTTGTTTATACATTTTGTGAAAAAGATGCTGTTTTTCAAGGGACAACTTTAAAACAGTTTGACAAACCAGACATTTGTAGAAGTTTTCTTTAGAGTGAATTCCTGTAAATGATCTATGTGTGTGTGTGAGGGTTTGTTTTAGTTAAAAACATGTCTAAATTGAAGAAGTTAAGTTTCCCCTACTTTATCGTTTATTGCTTTAGAAAATAGTAAATGTATTTTATTTGGGAGTAAAAGTTACATTGAAGCCACTAATGCACTGTTTGTTCTTTAATCAGCTCTGTATGTCCCACATAGACTCTTACTGAAATGCATTGCAGACCAGACCTTCAGGTCGTACAGTGAGACAGCAGCTGCTCTTCAGTAAAGCAATCCTGAATGAAGTGTTAAGACCCTGAACATGACAGGAAACATAAATTAGAAATAAAAGTGTTTGTTGGGATTTGGAAAAGGGCACAAACTTACTTGGCCCGCTGTGACATTTATGTCACTCTGCTGTGAATTGGTAATACTAGATAGTCGACAGCTCTCTGATGTCTTTAATATTTACCCCTTTTGATGGGATAACACTTCTTATTAAATGTATTATTACCTAGGGGCATATTTACGCTCACGGTATGCAAAGAATGTTGAAAAGGCGCTCCCTCTTTGCCCTTTAAAGCGGCGCGCTTTTGTTTACCTGCATTTATCAGCCATCTGTGGAAGTGGAACGACTCTTTGTCTGCTTGTAGATGTAATCGGGATTTGCAAAAAAGCGGAGGATGTGTCCCGCATCACCACCAAGAACAGCAGAGAAGTCTCCAAGAGGGCCCTCCACCTGATCGACTCATCCGGCAAGGAGGTTACAGCCACACTGTGGGGGGAAGAGGTGAGGAGAAGAATCTCACCCTCTCACATTTATGTACACAGGAATTTGTCACATCTTTGCAGATGTGTTTATTGATGGCTTATGGGAATGGGTTTGCCTGAGTTTCATAGTTTGAATTTGACTAGTTGGTATCACTCTGTTGACCTTCAGAAAACTAGAAACCCAGATTTGAGACAGCGGGCTAAATAAGTCCCAATTGTTCTTCTCTAAGCTCATTCGATCTGCAAAAGCTAATCCTGCTTCTTTGCCGCAGTCTGAAAATGACTTTCAAATTAACTTGTATTTTGTCTAATTATAAAAGCAAACTATTGCACTCATTAGTTTCAGATGTCTGCAAGCCTCAGACAGACTAAACATGTTAGAGCCTTTACCATGACTGCTTTCGCTACCGCATTTCCCATCTCCTAAATTAGCATCTTTGACTTTTGTTTTTGTTTGTTTGTTTTTCTCCAGGCGGAGAAGTTTGACGGCTCGGGGCAGCCTGTTGTTGCCATCAAAGGAGCTCGCTTGTCTGATTTCGGAGGCAGATCTCTCTCAGCTCTGTTCAGTTCAACGATTATGGTCAACCCAGACATACCAGAAGCCTTTAGGCTGAGGGCCTGGTGAGTCACCCTGACATGAAGCCGTACACCAACGATCACACACATCAGTAATCACTTTTCCAGTCAGTTGAAGATGAATTTTATAGTCTCACCAGCTCTTCCCCGCAATTTCATAACAATACAAACTGTGTCCGAACAGTTTTTAATAAGCTAGTTTGTTATTGTGCACGAAAAACATAACACTTGGACTCACTCACGCACACTAACAAGCATACCTCAGTGCACAGCCCTGATTGTCACGTTTCAGGAGACGGATGGCATGTGCTTCATGATTCTCAGCAGGACTCCAGACAGGGTTGGATGGAGGGAGTAAAAGAGGCAAAACAGGGATTTTTCTTCTAGTTCTGAAGCACTGCTGTGCATGCTCAAATTCATGTCAAGTCCTATCAAATTGGACTTTTTATTAGAAGTTCCTGAGTAAGGATTTTGAATTATTACTAATTTATTCATAAAGGCTGCTCCCAAGGCTGGTCACTGGTAAAATATAAATGCCCTGCGCTTTTTTATTTCCACACTAGAGGATGTCTCAAAAAGAAGATTTAACACATTCATGGCCTCAGCAGGCATCAGTAAAGAAAAGAAAAAGAAGTCTGCTTGTTGTTTCCCGTAGGCAACATCAGTTTAACTCCTACAGCTGGTAATGCCTGCTTCACTAACTTTTATAATTTTTTTTTAATTTAGGCTCCACCAACAAAATGTTTGATATTTTTTGTGTTTTCTTGTAAAAAAAGGAAGACAAAAAAGGACAATTTCCAATCTAATCTTGTTCATAATTATCTCAAGAAAACATCTCACCCTGATGTAAAAGAAGATCAATAAGCAAAAATAAAGGACAGTCTTCTTTTCATCACTGCTTTAATTCTCCTCTAATTCCTTTCTTTTCTGCCTGTTTGATGTGTTTGTTTACAGGCTGATGCAAGTTTTTCTCTAAATAGATGAACATTTTTTGAGTCTTATCTTTACACAAAAATAATTGCTGTTTTAATTGTTCTTGTGGCAACGCGATGATATTAAATATTGAGTTATTTGAACTAGACACGTGAAAGGATGAATCCAGAAGATGCTTTGATCTGATTTCTCAGGCAGAATGCAGAGCAGGAGATGTACTGATGAACTTAGATTTTCAGAGAATAATAATAAGGTAGATAAGTAAACAGACGCAGTTAAATTAGAAAACGGGACTGGCGAGCTCTGTACAAGAAGGCCAGAATCTATGTAAATAGGAAAACGGATTGATGATGGAATGCAGTCGTCGATGATATAGATCCACATGAAATCAAATATGTTCAAGGATAATGATCTGATTGCTGCAGATCCGTTTGGGGAATACGCAGGTTTTCAGCCGTGCTTGATATGCGCTCTGTTGATGATAACTATCACTGCAGAGTTCTTTCTTCAGAAGAAAATAATCCCCTAAAATCTCACTCAAAAATGTATTTGCACTGTCTTTCTTTTCAATGGTCTGTGTATTATATTACCTCACGCTCAGAGCAGCGTTGAAACCTTTCCATTTGTAAAATGAAAACATGTGTAAAAGTGAATTGTGTTTTGTGTTTGCATGCTTCACTGTCATGTTTGATTATGTCCGCCACAGGTATGACCGGGAAGGCTATGCTGTCAATAGTCAGTCCCTCACAGAGAGGAGGTCAACCAACAGCGGGTCAAGGATGAACTGGAAAACACTGAGCGACGTTAAGAACGAAAACATGGGGCATGAGGATAAGGTGCGTTGAAAGAGATCATGAGAGCATCATTTTGAAAGAATAGCTTATTGTTGCTTCTCTATCGTTGTTGTGACTACTATCAACTATCAATCCAAGTATTTAAGAAAGGGGGAAAAAAGCTCTCCAAACAAAATTCCTGTTATTGCTTTTCACACCAAAACCTTAGAGATTTATAAGCCAAAAAAGAGAAAGTTGACACTTATAAGATGGCAATGACAACAATAGAATCCCAAAGCATTATTTAATGCTATGGCTTTAAAGTCAGTTTTTCTTAAGAATTCTCACAGGAACACTGTAAGTGATATTTCAGTTCTTGTAGTAAAGGTGGGATGTCCAACTCTGGCTACTTAGCATGTTATTAGTGTAAAGATAAGTATCCACATTCCATGGTAAATTTGGAGCCAACCAAAAAGTACCAATCGTTGCAGCTCCTCAAATGAACACTGGAAGCTGGTTTTAGCAATCACCCATTAACTTCAATGCTAGTTTTTAATGAGCTGCCTTGATTGTAACAGAGCTCAAATGTAAACATTATTGGGGGTGGTTGTAATTGGTAAGTGGTAGGACCAATGGGTACGCTCAGAAAAACTCTACTTTGTCCCATCAATCACCCATTTATTATGTCCCCACTGCCATTCAGGAATCTATGGGTATTATTTGTCCTTTAAATGCATGTCTCTGTGTTTAAAAAGTTCTACATGCCTCCTTTTTTCTGTTTAAGTTTTTCACTTTAACTAAAAGTTTGTTTTTCACATTCATAAGAGAAATTAATTGACTTCAATAGACATTTCAGACAGTAAAAAAAACGATCTGGATTTAAAAAAATACATCAATGGAATAAGTTTTAGAAAATGCAGCATTGATTCATTAGACCCAATCAATCAAACTTTTAAATGAAATTGTAGCTTTAATTCTGTATTTATCAAAGCTTCAGCTTTTATCACTTATGTGACAACTGGTTTTCTTAATCAAGAAAAAATAAATTGGTTTGAATGGAAACTTGCAAAAAATTCTATATTTAACAAATCAAGTTTTTTTTTAATTATGATATTGATTCAAACTAAAAACTTTTGAAATGCAGTAGAATCAACTCAGCCTTTTGGCAGTTCTACCAAACTCTAAAAACAACCCTTTTTTTCCCCACTGAAGAACTGCCACCTGTTTTAAATCAAAGAGCATGTCAGAGAAAACAGAAGGAATTTGCATTTCCAATCCTAACTTCCATTTGAGACGTTAAAAAAGCCGTTTTCCTGAAATAAGAGTGGAATTACAAAGCCATAGGTTAAATTAGGTTAAGCCACTCATTGAGGGATCAGCATTTAATCAGGTGAGAATTAGACCTCATCAGATTTTACTCTTAAATTCTTGGTTGGTTTCTCTGAGAATCTAGCTCTGAAGCATAATGATGTGAGAAAGAAAATCTCTCTCGCTAGGTCACTTACCTTCTTTTTGAAGAAGCATAAAAGAGCCTCTGCATGGATGATGCAACTGCATTGTAGATTTAGTGCAACAAGGTTGATAGCAGGGAATCATTCTGTTGCTGGAAGATGAGCAAAGATGGTTTGGGTCCACAGTTTTACCTGAAAGCACCTGAGACCGAATTGACAGAAAGATCCATCGTGCTGACAACCTTCAGCATCAAAAGCACACCGATTGCTTATTCCACCTTTTGTATGAAAGGAAGCTTCATGTTTTTCTAACATCTCCTGAATTCAACTCATTTACCTCTCCATGGGAGACTATCAGCAGGTGTTGGGAAAGTAGAGAATCACAGTTGTAGGTGCTAACACTGAAGACGAGATAAGACAGGCAAGCAGCATCATGAGGTATTTGTTACAGAGAGAATCAGGACGGCATCCAAATCTATCAAAAAATTCAACAATTAAGTAAGTTGCGATTTTCTAAATAATTTGGTCGAGGGTGCAACTTATATGTTTTTTTTTTAAATAAAACAACCGCATGTTCGTTATGTGGTTATCTCAATAATTGCTCATATGTTGCGCTAATATACTAGATTTCTCCTGTTTTATGAAGCTAAATAAGCTTCAATGTGTTACGGTAGTGAGGCGTACAAATATTTAATCTACTATTTATCTATTTTGTTATAATGATTTGCCTTTCAAGATGAGTTGTCCTTTTTGGTGCCAGATTTTGTAAAAAAAAAAAAAAAAGGTCCCCCAAAAGTGTCTTTATTATGCATATTTTGGCTGCTGCGACTACTCTGGAGCCACTTCTAGTCCAGAAAATATGGTAATGTGTTAGCTTGAATGCTGCTTTCGCTTGCTGTGAGTTTATGGGTTTGCTGTGCCAACTTGTTTTAGCTATTGGAGGGAAATATTGCCACTTATTGAAGGTCTTCTGCAGGATACTATTAAAAGATCAATGAAGAAAGTCCTGTTTTAGTATCACTGCATGGCATTATCATGTTTGAGCCAGAATAATCTAAATAGTATTTGCCAGTCCTTAAATTTTCCATCTAATGAATCTAATGGAAATTTCGAATTATGCTGTGGAGGAAGCCTGTAGGCCACAACTCCTAAAGAGAAGATGGGGGTGGTGACGCCTCAGAACAAAAGCATGGCAGTACTTCTTCAACTTGAAGTCACTGGCATCCTTGCGTGAAAGCATGCAGGGATCAAAGCTGCAAGAAACACAGGAGGGAAAAAAGAAACAGCAATATTTCAAAGAGATGACAGTAAATTCAGAGGCTGATTGTAAGATGAAGAAGTTTTTATTTAAGCAATTCTCACTTTTTTTTCTTGAAAGATGGGTACACAGGGTGGAAGTGAGATTAGTGGACCCCCCCAACTGTTTGTATAATTGAATAGTTCAAGGGGGTTTCTGTCATTGGCTGCGAGGCCACAGCTCAGGCTAGAACAATGGGGATCTAAATCTCTGGCTTCAAGTTTTAAAGGATTTCATTTGACATTGACCTGTTTGCCTTCATTGGCTCCCTGTTTGGAGGGGATGAGGAAGGAAAGAGGCTAAGGGGGGTATAGATGTGCATGGTATTTCTAATTAGCGTCGCACGTGCGTGTGTGTTGAGTCGTTGGACAACATTTAGGTTGGCATGTGCAGCAACGTCAATTGTTTGAAGGGGAGTTTTACTTGGTTGCCCTTCCACATACTAAATTTAATTGCATTTAGGTGCCAGAAGGTGACACGAGGATTTGGTGCGATAAGAATGAGAACTGCTGTGTGTGCGAGCCTTTTTGCATACTTTCTTGCATGCATGTTTCTTACTGTTTTGCTGCGTTTTAGTCATGCAGCTTTTAGTATGCTCTCTTCTGTGTTGTTAGGTTTAAGGCTTGCCCCTGGGCTTCCATGTACATACATACAGATAGAGAGAAACCAAAAACAGCAGATTGGAAGAGATGATGTGAAATTAATTGTAAGGGAATTGCCCCGGTCCAGAACTCTCTGACCTCAGATTTACATAAACAGCAGCATCTGCTGTCACCAGAAACCTTAAACAAAATCCACTCTTCACCCACATCCACCCTCCTACGACCACGTCCTCCCCACCTCTCCAGCCTTTGAGCACAACAATCTGCTCGGGCCTGCGAAATGTGATGAGACAGGCACGAGGACAGAAACAAGGGGAGCATTGCTAACGGGGGAAATTCTCCTAATTAAAAAAAAAGCTTCTCGCTAAGTGTTTGAGAAGGGTTCTTGCTGTGTGGCATGAGTACTCAGTAGTTGGGAGAACAGATTATGAGGATGTGAGTCAGTCGTAGTGTGCTAGAGGAAGAAAAAAAGTGTCACAGGGCTCTTTGTCTGATAGTACATGTGTAGGTTGTATGCATGGAGTGGGTATCATCGCTCTTGAAAGAAATAGAAGGAAACCCAAAATAAGGCTTTTTCTTAAAAGTGTTGCATGTACATTGACAAAAAATCCCTCATCAGTGAGGGGACGTCACTGTGAGTAATCAGGAGACGTCCCCTTAGTGCCCTACCCGCCAATTTTAACCGCACCCCCCTTAGTACACACACCCCTCCCCCCTCAATATATACATCCCAACATAAACACACACACATGCACACACACACTCTCTCAAACACACATGCACGCACACACATTTTGCAAAGAAGGTGGGACCTAGGACCATCTGTCCCCTGCCTCTTCCCTGGTGGGGGGTACGGGCCCCTTTGCAACGGCGGCTGTGTCCCCGGGGTGCTGGCTTCCTGGGCCCGGCGGTGCTCTCTCCGCGCGGTGGGGGGGTTCACATTACATCTGAGCCGGGGGTGTTCGTGTCCCTGGGGGGTGGGTTCTGGTCCTTGCTCCTGAGTGCTGGGCCCCGCCAAATTTCCAACTGTGGCCGAGCCTGGTCGGGCCATATTTACAACACCCCTTGTGGGCCCTCTTTTTTCCCCGGGGTTCCCCCCTTCTGGGCGGGGGCGGCGGGCCCCTGCCTCGCTCCTACCTGGACCAACCGTGGGCCGGGCGGGTGGCTGCCTGGAGTGCGGAGTGGGTCTCCCTTGGGGGGTCCTGGCCCGTACCTGGGGTTGGGGCGGGGGGATGCCCGGAACTCCTGGGTGGTGGTGGGGTGCTCGTCTGGGGCTGTGGGCGTCCTTCTCCAGTGGGGCCCTGCTTTGGGTTCTCCCGGCGCGGCGGGGGGGCTGATCTCCTGGTTGGGCTGGGGCGGCGCCCTCTTTCCCTCCGTGCCTCCCTGCTCTCTGGCTCTGGGGGCCTTGCGGCGGCCCTGCTGGCCCTGGCCTGGGTGGCGGGCTTGGTCGCCCGGGCGGCGGTTGTTCCCTGCCGGTTCCCGTGTGGCGTTGGGGGGAATCCGGCTGCCGCTGCTGGTGCGGTGGGGGTCTTGGGGTGGGGATGGCTGGGCACTCTCCCTCCTTCTTTTCACGTTCCACCATCCATTTTAGAAGAACATAAACACTCACCTGAGCACAGGTGTTAGCTCAACAGACTGAATGACTGAAATATTTCACACTAGTTGGTTTTAAGGCATAAGTATGCGTGTGAACACTATCTGTTTTGTGTACATGTCGACAGGTGGACATTTTTGCAACTAACAGGTGTGTTTATAACATTTGAGTGTGTGTGTGGACAGGCTCCGCCCTTTTTTTTTTGTTGTTTTTTTTTTACATTTGAACCTTACCATAATGATTAACAACCAGTAAACTTGTTGCTTTATGCTGCTTCATGGTCTTATCCCCCTTCCCCTCCTATTATCACCCCCTACCCCCCCTCTCTCTAACGTCCCTCTCTCTTCTTCCCCTCTTTCCTTTTCCGTCCGGTCCAACACCAAAGATTTTCAGACATGTTTGAAATTAATAAAGTTTGGCCTCAATTACAAAAGGGGTTTATTCAGACATACCTTTGGTTTGTCTGAAGATTAATAACCCCTCTTGTTAAAGTAAAATATGTCCAACCCAAGAGGCCCTCAGCTCTCATCTGTCTGCCTAGCTGTTGGACAGGACAAGTTAAAAAAAAAACAAAAAAAAAAAAAAAAAAAATCCCTCATCAGCCTTATAAGATGATTTTAACTTTTGACACGTGTTAATGGACAAAATTGGTCTTATTAGTTGATGGTAATTATTTATTAGTTGATGACAAGATAACCGAGACAAAGATAACACTTCATACACATTTCCAATGACACAATGATTTGAACTAATTTAATTTAATTTAATCCACCCAATATCGTTGGGTAAGGGTCAAACAATTATTCATGATAAAAGATCATTGGATAACTTTAAAAGTGATTAATTTCCCAAGTTAGATCATAAACCTTTTAGTTTTTTAAATGAGCAGTAAACCATTCAGTGTTTTATCTCAGAACCGCCTTGTGTTACGTAAAAGCTGCACCGGGCAAATAAAAATAATCTCATCAAACCTGGCACCTTCTGTCAAACTATTGCCTTCAAGTCAGTCCAACCGCTCCATGCTTCCTGTCTGCACATCTCTATTTGACTTCCAAACAATCTTGGAATAGTTTACAAAGAGCGGAGAGGGAGCCTGAGAATTCTTTGCATAATAGATGCAATGTGAGATAAAGCTGCAGCACACTGAATGTGCTAATAGTCTCAACACTGACTACTATACAAGGTTAAGAAGAGCAAAACTTGCACAGCACACATGGGGTGAGCTAAACTTTTGTGTTGTGAATTTGAATGAATGGAATCTTATTAAAGTGTCTGGATGCTGATGTCATGTAAACATATTTTTAACACCTTTGGTGGTAGAACCCATACTGCCAAAGTTGACAGCTGAAAAGCTGCTTTCCTGTTGTGAAAGCTGTGGAGGCTATAAACATTCAAAAAATACAGTATTTCGGAAGTGGATATGTGTTTTCTAAATGCACTGTACTGTTGTAGAATGTTGATTTATTGTCAGCAGTTCCCAATTTTTTTAGGTGTTTAAAAAAAGAAGTTTCGAAACTGTGCCAGCCGACTATTTAGTCATAACAGCAAATGTTTTGGGAAGAAAAATTATTTAGACAGTTTCTATCAGTTTTCCTGCTTTTATGAACAGGAAAAATGTCCCCAAAAATGTATCTCATCGGATATATTTTTAATCAACAGCCTGAAAAGTAATCAAATTCAATCAAACTTTATTTATAAAGGACTTTTAGTACTGCAGTTAGGTGGAGTGCTTTATAGACTTAAAACAATAAAAAATAAAATTATAAAACACACAGAAAACCTTCAACCCTGGAACCCCCCACAAGCCAAATAATGAGAGATAATATTATATGACCAAAACTCGAAATAGAACTTTAAATGGAAACCCAGCCAGATTAAAGCTGGAGATCACAATAAAATAGCATATTTTGATGTTTTTTTTATATTTGGATCTTAGTTTCTAAAGACACTGATTTACTGTCTAAAAGTGAAACAATTCGTGAAAACAAATTCATGGTCAGATTAAAGTTGATTCGAACCTAAAAAAGAATCCTGCATGCGTATAATCCTTCGACAAACCTGAGTATTGTTCACAACTAATGAGTATGCAGGCTCATTTCTGTAAATGTGCACATCTGTATGCAGAAATATGTCTTAAATATTACCACCAGACAGGCTAAGTATTTGTTTTTCATGAGCCATTCTTGCTTGTAAATTAGGTGTTAAGCAATATTAGTGCCATGAAGATTGAGGTTAATGTAAAATCATATCAGTTATTTCCTGGTAATTGTTTACTCCATGATCAATCAGAGGAATTCACTCTTTTTTGCATTTAGCTATTAAAATGAGAAGTGTTTCTGTTTCATCAACAAAGGTACTTATCTGTGAGGAACGTCTTCAGCTAAATGTCTTTATTGTGTTAGTGTTTTTTTTAACAGCAAATTAAAAGGTGACTTGATTTTGTGGCCCGTGATCCCTCTTTTTTCATTAGCCTTCTAACATTTCTGTCTCTCTGCAGGCGGAGTATTTCAGCTGTTTGGCCACAGTGGTGTACATGCGTAAGGAGAATTGTCTGTACCAGGCCTGCCCATCTGCAGACTGCAACAAAAAGGTCATCATCCAGCATAATGGCCTGTACCGCTGTGAGAAGTGTAACAGAGAGTTTTCAGACTTCAAATACAGATTCTTACTCTCCGTAAGTGAAGAGATCTACTTTAACACATTCATGTCTAGCAAGCTGCGGTCCCCACTGATCGCATAAACACAATCAGACTGAAAATGTATCTCCTGCCCACAACTCTTCCCTGTATATCTGTCTGTCTTAGGCCAACTTGGCAGACTTTGGGGATAACCAGTGGGTGACATGCTTCCAGGAGACAGCTGAGGTCCTGTTAGGTCACAGTGCACAGACGCTGGGACAGCTCAGAGAAACGGTGAGGCTCACACGCAAATTCTGCTGCAGACTCCTAATTTTTCTAGGAAGTCTTTCCAGTCATGAATTATTTCTGGTAAAGTGCTTCTTCCAGACCTTGTTCTTATTTTGTGTGGGTCTGTTTCAAAGGATGAGGCTGCATTTGATGAAGTCTTCCAGAAGGCCAACTTCAGAACTCACATCTTTAAAAACCGAGTCAAGCTGGAGACGTACAACGTAAGTAGCTGCAATCAGTAGTACAATGGGCTTTGATGCAATGCAATACAAGAATTGCAAGTATAAAATTGGGGGAATTTAATGACACATAATAATAGATCATTGGCCTGCTGGCAGATCCCCTGTCTTGTCTTTATTTTTGAAGAAATTTCCCAGCAGGCATTTTATTTTCCTCAAACTAAAACAATGACACAGGAAAAATATATTTGTTATA
Source organism: Oryzias latipes (assembly GCF_053564925.1). Taxonomy (NCBI): domain Eukaryota; kingdom Metazoa; phylum Chordata; class Actinopteri; order Beloniformes; family Adrianichthyidae; genus Oryzias; species Oryzias latipes. The sequence goes on along the minus strand of NC_136250.1, from coordinate 10,288,433 downwards.
GGAGCCAGGACTACAAGCAAGACGCACTGTTTTCAGAGCTGTTAAATGGTCTCATTTAGATCTAATTTTGTAATGAAAAACAAAATAAAACACTAAAGAGCAATGAAACAGAGAAGTGAAATGTTTCTCACATACTGGTACGTCTTATTTATCATATTATGTATCTGTCAGGGGTTTACATTACCTGATAATTTCTGAAACAGTTTAGTGCTTCTGTGCTCATCAGCCTGCATGTCCTGCATAGATTTATAAAAGGCAACTTGTCACCTATTATCTATCAGCAAACTGCAGTCCAAAGCATAAAAGGCCACCAACCAGGACACATAAATGCTGCATAATCACAACAAACTGTGAGTCACGCAACATGAATCAAAATCATTTCCATTTGTGTCTGTGACAAGAGAGTTGTTCCTCCGCCAATGCTCTTAGAAAACAAATACAACTGTGATTCCATTTCTCTTAATTAGGTTCTAATTAGCATTTAGCTATTGTCTGTCTAAGCCTAATTAGTTTAATTATTCAGTGGCTAATTTGCTACTGGGGCACATACTCTAGAGCCTGAGAAGTGATTGAGATGTGGTGTGAGCTGCGTCGTGACCTTAAAAAAAACCTTCAAGCAACATTATGCAGAGTTTTCAAGATTTTCTATAGTGAGGAAAATGATCTGAAACCATTGCAGGAAAGAAACTGCAATTAATATTTGCAGACACCCAACATGATGTGCAGCTGTAGTCAGATTTGTGTGAAATGGGATGAACCTATATATAAGTTAAAGAATGCTTGCTGTAAATTCTTACAAAGAAAGCTTCTAAGAGTTGATTACTGTGGCCACAGCCAAGCACAAAATATAAAACTTTATCTTCGCTTGATGAGTGAGGGTAAAACAGTCACGTTTGTTTTCTAATATAATGTTTTTAATATTAGTATTGGAACCTTTTTATATGTAAAACCAGTTCTTATTCTAGGGCAGTCATTAGACAGGTGATGTTCTTTATGTGGTATTGGCTGAAAACGTATCACTTACTGAAAAAAGCTATAGTTTTTTAACCATCAAGCCTGCCTTTATAGAAAAATATGAACTATTTTTGTATATATTTTCCTGATGTGAAATAGGTCAAAAGATAGAAATTCCAGTTCTTAACTTCAGTTTCTATTTTTCTTCTACTAAGTTGACACAAATAGTATTTGATACTTTATTTTTGGGGGATTGTTCCTCCTTTTATTAATGGGTTCTGGGTTTTAATAAAAGGAACAGTTTGATCCTTTCACAGCTTTATCAAGTTAGTTGTGTTTTTAGAATTAAAACTGAGGATTGAAACTTACATAAAACAACAATTCTAAGGATCTTTTAATTGATTGATTTAATGTAGCTAAATTAAAATTAAAGTCAAAATTGCTGTCAAAACAACTACCAAAAAAAGTGAAAGATGAAATTGCCCTGTCGTGTGTTGTTAAAGTGAAACCCCACAAAAGGAGCAAGTAAAATTGATCTTAAGACTTTGACACGCAAGACACCTGTCAACACATTCACCAGAAGCTGTTTACAGCATTCAGATTGTTTATTGAGAAGCAATACCGTCAAACAGCAATACTGTTTTTGCTTAATCCTTCAGAACAAGTCTGATCCGAACAGAAATGTGTGTGCACCTGTTCTCTGCTAGAGGGCCTCAGACGTATGCATGCATGTATGTGTGCGTGGGTAAAAGTACATCTGTCTGTCTTAAGGGAATACATACTTTTTGTCTCATTGAATGCATTACTGTCAGAGGAGACCTGCTTTTTATGCTGCATTTTCACAGGCAGGTCATTGAGAGCCAACTACACACTTAACTCTGTCACTTTAGATCATCCACCAAGCAGACTGGAAGCAGACTCTGCCAACATCATGTTCATCTGTCGAACTATGTGAGGGAATGGTTTCAGAAACTCAAATTCCATTTGCATAATGGCTTTGTACTTTAATACATTGACGTCTTCCAGTTACTTTCTTCTTCAGGGTGTAACTGAGGTTCAATACAAACTCAGTAGGTGAACACAAATATGCAGACTAAATTTTCTCCTATAATCATGTAAAACTTTAAATGTAAATTGTGCTATCATTTGTGTGATAAACAGCTTTTTAAGACCTACTCCAATGAAAATTTTATTTTGGGTGTTTTAACAGTCTTGTAGCATTTTTCTCACTATATAGTACATATAAAAAATTATTTAGGATTAAAACTGCATTCCTGAGTATTTCTTTATGGAAATGGTGGTAAATCACGAGCTGGTGAAAAACAGCCATTTGAATCATCCTTCCAATTGCGGATGAGTTGCATGGTTATCTTGGCAATGTTTTATGCCGGATGCCCTTCCTGACGCAACCCTCTCAATTTAGCCGGGCTTGGGACCGGCACAGAAGTAGAGAAGGGAAACAGGGAGCACCCTGGTTTCACGGACGGAAGGTGCCGTAAACCAGCACGAGCTAAACCGGCTCCCTGCATAAAAATAACATAATCATAATTAAAGGACCACTATTTACAAATAGATCAAAAGTTGATTGGAGTCGGACTTTAAAGCTTATAAATCATTATATGTTCAAATATTAGTGGAAGTTTGGATTTTGCTTCAAAAAACTCTGCACATCACAATGGGATGGTGTTGTGTGCAGCTTCATTATCACTGTTTCTCTGCATGCATCCTTAGTCCTGTAATCAAATATTTAGCACAGAGTAGCCTGCCATTAATTCTCTTTGAGGTCATGTTTTCAGTCTGTGGACTGAACAGTTGTGTGTTGCACCAGTGTTTGTTCTCGTTTTGTCATTATCGCATTCTCCAAGTCTTGTTTCTTCTAAGAGGAAAACAATTGTCGGCTTTAGCAGGTGAAATGTGCTTTGAGAGCTGAGAAGTGCTTTTTTTGTCTGAAGTGTGAGAGCAATAATAGTCAAAGCACATTAAATCAACGCTACCTCTTTTTAACAGCAGCCTGTCGGAAAACTATTACTTTCAAATAAGTTGTCACATTTTGTGAAGTGGAAGTTGACAGCTCCCGCTTTGTTACTTAATTCCTCCTGCAGTTTTCAGGTGGATGCAAATTAAAATCACTAATAGAAGTGTGAAATCAACAATGACATTTAGGCAGACGTTGAATTCTTCCGGCTTGTTGCTGAGTCACTAATTGATTTAAGAACTGTCATTAATTGAATCCTACCAGTGTTATCACAGGCATTTTGTAGCTGTGCCTCGATTAAAAAAGAAAACACACATTTTAATAATTTGGTAGTTAGTGGTATCTAGTTGTAAATTGTTTGTAGCAAAAAAACAAAATTAAATCAAGTTTGAAAAAGACAAGAATGTCTTTTTCTGTCACTTAAAAGAACTGGCCTTACTTCAGCTTCAAAAAGGAAAAACATTAGCTTTCACATTTTTCTACCCTGACAAATTGAATTCATTATCGAGTTATTTGGAGTTCATAACACCTTTGACCCCAGTGAGGTCACTTCCAGACTAAAGTTTGTTTATTCTGTGTATATATTCAAGTCAGGTCAGATCATCCCCTCCTGAGTTTCTTCATCATGTAGAATCATTGACTGTATATGAGAAATGGACTAAGTGACCCCCTCGCAAAAAGGACGTACCTGCTGACTAGCAGGAAGCCAAAATCCCATAGACTTCTATTGAGAAGCAGGCAGCCATTGTATTTGTCAGAATAACCGTTCTTGCTCTACTTCCTTTTTTAAAATGTTCTTGCTAATCCAAATTTTTTTCTTGATATTTTTCTTTAGTGCAAGTTATTCAAGTTGTAAACTGGCCAATCGGTTGCCTCAATAAAAGTATGTGGTCCTACGTCAAGTGTTAAAAACCTTAACAGATTCTCCCGAGCACGATTCAAGTTGTAGGGGTGTGGCCCTCCAACAAGCTCATTCCTGATTGGCGACCAATCGGACAAATCACTGCTTACTGGCATTGTTTGGCTCCAAAATGGCGTCTGCCGTATTATGAAAAAATGTCAGCTCAATTGACTTCATTTTGTTGGAGCTGAAAGTAAACCAATTTCTTTTGGTGACGTCACATATCTTCAGTCCAGATCTCAAATACAATGTATAGAATTGAATGTATAGAGTCTTGTTTTATTCTCTCCCTCTTTTCAATCAGTCTTAAAAAAAAACCGAATAAAGTTCCATTAAAGAGATAACATGGTTACGCTTTTGGGTTTGTTTTTAGAAAGGTGATGAACAAATGAGTAGAATAATCAATTTCATGGTTTCACCTTTTTCTCTCTAAAATGCAGAACATTAATGATGAAATCTAAATCAGAGATTGGGTAAAAAAAGGGGAGGAAAGATGAGCTTTTAGGGGTCCATTTAATGGGCAGAAAAATACCCCTTTTGATTTTCTGTCCTCAGGTGTTTCATTCTCATGCGCACAAACTAAAGGTCTAAATTATACTGTCATTACCCTCTCAGAGGGCTCAAAGGGGAAGCTTTGTCATTGGGGACTGTACCACCATGTGTGTAAGCATGTTCTATATAGAATGAATATATATATATATTTAGTTTTATATATATTCATATATATATATATGTTCAGTTTCTAGCCTATATATATAGGCTAGAAACTGAAAAGTACTGGAAAAGTATATGGGAGAAAGAGACAGCACATAACAGCAATCCCCAGTGGGTGGTCTCTCTGAGAACAGAACATAGCAACCTCCCTGAACAGAATCCTGTAACCATCACAGTGGCAGACATCCAAGAAAGAGTCTCAAGAATGAAGAACTGAACAGCACCGGGGCCTGACATGATACAGGCCTACTGGCTAAAGAAACTCACCGCACTCCACGAGCGCCTGGCAGCACAAATGAACCAGCTGCTAAGAGATGGGACTCACCCCAAATGGCTAACGGAAGGGCAAACAGTGGTAATTCAAGGATCCCTCAAAGGGTGCAGTCCCATAGCATAACCTGCTTTCTGCAATACCCCCCAGGTCTGAACCACCTCAGCCAAATAATCAACAAGACTGGCTATGGATACCGACTCAGAAATGGGCCCAATATCAGTCATCTCCCCTACATGGATGACATCAAGCTAAATGCTAAGAGTGAGCGTGACATTGACTCCCTTATCTACACCACCAGGATCTAGAGTACTGACATTGGGATGTCATTCGGGATCGAGAAATGTAACCGGATGGTGACAAAGAGAGGCAAGGTAGTCCACACAGGAGGGGTCTCACTCCCAGAAGGAACAATAGCAGACATTGAGGACAGTTACAAGTACCTTGGAATTCCGCTGGCAAATGGCAACCTGGAGCAGGCAACAAGGAAACCTGCAACAGCCAAATACCTCCAACGGGTAAGGCAAGTCCTGAGAAGCCAGCACAATGGCAAGAACAAGACCCGGGCAATAAACAGCTACGCACTGCCACTTAACAGGAGTTCCTGCAGGAATAATAAGATGGCCAACGGAAGAGATACAAACCACGGATCTTAAGACACGAAAGCTCCTCACCATGCATGGAGGGTTCCATCCCAAATCCAGCACCCTAAGACTGTATGCTAGCCGCAAGGAAGGAGGCAGAGGACTAGTCAGCATGAAAGCCACTATCCAAGGTGAAACATCCAAGATGCATGAGTACATCAAGCTCAAGGCCCCAACTGACAATGTGCTCAGTGAATGTCTCAGGCAATGGAGAGCAGAGAATACAGTGCTGGAGGACAGATCCTCATGGGAGGACCAACCCCTGCATGGGATGTACCACCGGACCATAACTGAAGTGGCTGATATCAAGAAGTCCTACCAATAGCTAGAAAGGGCTGGCCTACAGGACAGCACTGAAGCACTCATCCTGGCAGCTCATGAACAAGCCCTGAGCACCAGATCGATAGAGGCTCAGATCTACCACACCAGACAAGACCCAAGTTGTAGGCTGTGCAAAGTGGCGCCTGTGGTAATTGAAGCACTCGGGGCAGTAACCCCCAAGCTGGAGGAGTGGCTACAACAGATACCTGGAAAGACCTCAGACCTCTCAGTCCAGAAAAGCGCAGTGGTAGGAACAGCTAAGATACTGCGCAGGACCCTCAAGCTCCCACGCCTCTGATAGAGGCCCCGAGCTTATGTGAGAAACCACCCGCGGAAGGCTGAGAGGATAGACCTTTGGACACACCTTCTCATTCAAATGAATGGGAAGGTGTGTCCAAACAAATATTCACATTTATTACGTTTTTACTTCGACAAATGGGTAACGTCATATTTGCCGTTAAAAAAGAATTAAATAGTGAGCCTGTGTCAAGTAGAAAAAGGTATCAGTATTTATCTATAATGAACAAGTTTGTAATTACTCTGTTTTTATTCTTTGTTCTCAATATTAAAGTATTTTAAATAAAAAACAGCTCTGCTAGGCTTTCATTCCGGTCAAAACACCTGAAATCAACTGCACAGTGAAATCCGCTGGGCTTAGAGGTGTTAACTGTGTAAAAAACAAAACAAAGACTGGTCTGGGTTTCATTCTCACCCATTCGTTCATACCATGTGTTAAACCATTATTAGAGCAGTGACCTCCATAAAAAAATCCCAGCTGGCAGCTGAAGCTAAACCCCACTCTAGTTTTTCCTCTAAATCCAGCTTCCAATGTCAGAGGGCAGACTTTAGACAGAGTATTTTGAGCATTTTGATGTGATGGTTGATTCCAGACCTTTTTTTTTTTTCTTTCTCAGGATGAAAGTCGAGTGAAGGTGACAGTGATGGAAGTCCTGCCGGTTGACCACAGAGAATACAGCAGGAGGCTTCTCAGTAACATTCGCAGATTGGCTTGCTGAGCTCTGTCCCAGTCATCCAAACGGCTGCCATGTAATTACACATCTTTGGCGAGTTTCTGGTATTTTCTCACTGCAAGATAACATCATATCTGAGTGATGCCGTGGAGGAGCAGTCAGTGACTCATGGGAATTATTGGCAGCCAAACAAAGGCTAATATGTAGCTGTTCATAGTCTTAAGGAGGCTTTGAGGGAAACTTAGTGGGAATGGCTTTAATGTGTGACATATTTACATTTTGAGTTCTATTTAGATTGTCATGTTGTTTCATTGTTTTATGCATCCTGGCCCAACCAAAAAATAAAAGAGTGTATGAAGTGGATGTGTGTTGTGCTTTTACATAATGGCTACAAATCCCTTTCTGATGCAGTAACTGAATTTAAATGTTGTTGAATTTAAACAATGTAGCCAAGGTGAATATGAGCCAAGTTTGATTTATGTTTGAAAGAAATCATCAGTATTTTACTGCCTTCAAGCAAAGGAGAAGTATTAAAATATAGATAGCCTGTGATACGATCTATAATATGATTTGCATAATTTTTTGTTAAGGCAAATTGCATGTGTTGGCTCTAATATTAATATTCATATTTTTTTGGCCTTTGTCAATCATTGCAGGGGTCAGATTTTTAGACTGCAGTTGTTTATAGATTAGGGTAACATTCCATCCGTCCATCTTCTTCTACCTACACAGGCCAGATCGTTGGGGGGAAACGTCTAAAGATCCCCAGACTTCTCTCTCCACAGCCACTTCCTCCATCTCTGCTCAGGGAACGCCTTGGGTTCCTAAAACTTCAGCAAAACCCTGCCAGATATAGTCCCCCCAGCGCATCCTTGAGCTTCCCCAGGACCTCCGAGGATATCCCCTCAGGGAGGCGTCCAGGCTTCAGAAGACACGCCTGTGCTACCTCTACTGGCTTTTCTCAATGCATGTGAGCAGTGGTTTCACTACAAGCTTCTGCAGGCAACTAAGCTCCTCACCCTATCTCTGAGGGAGCGCTCAACCACCTTGCAGATGAAAACTAGTTTCAGCTGGGATCTTGTGCTTTTGGTCATGACCCAAAGCTCATTATCATAGCTGAGGGTATCAACATTTATTGACTAGTAGGTCAAAAGCTTTGCCTTTGACTGTCCCCCCAACCACAGCTGGATGAAGCTCGTCTGCTGGACTTTATATATGTAGTTGTAGATTTAGATAAGTTAATTTTTCTCTAAGAGTTCTGGTAAATCGCCTGTCCGTCCTGGGGGAGGATCCCTCCTTCATGTGGGCACCCCTGAGGTTTCTTTGTTTTTTCCGGAATCCGTTTTTTTAGGAGTTTTTCCTTGCCGCGAAGGGGGGTCTAAGGGCAGGGATGCCAGTATAGCTTAGTCAGTTTGTTAGTTCATTTTAGTATTTTCCTATTTGAACTCTTTGTATTTGTGATCCTTTTGAGTTCATGGTTTACTTCGAAGCCCATCGAGACGACTGTTGTTGTGATTTTGGGCTATACAAATAAAATTGAATTGAATTGAATATTGCTGAGCTGCTTCTTCAGACTGGTTCAGCTGCACCTATCCACCTGTCGATATTGCGCTCCAATCTACTTTCTCTCATGAACAAGACCTTAAGATATTCAAAGCCTCCATTTGAAACAAGAATTTTTGAGGTAGACTAGCCCCCCATGTCAAGAAAGAAGGCCTCAGAATGGGAATGCTGCTTCTCATTCCTGCCTTTTTACACTGAACTACAAACTGCTTTAGTGCTCACTCCAGGTCCTGGAAATTCTGTTCTTAAAAATTATGAATAAAATCGATGACAAAGGTCATCCCTGTCAGACTCTGACAAACACTGGGAACAGGCTTCACTCACTGCTGGCAATGCAGACCAATCTCCTGCTCTGGTTGTACAGAGATCAGACTGGCCTTACTAAGAGTCATGAATCAACACAAACCAACTGTATTTTCTTTACTATGGGCAACTCCGGAATAGAGGAGTGTCCAACTACACAACAAATTGAGAGTCCAAGCTGTGTGTAGAGGGAAGCACCACAATCTCCAGTCGATACGACTCGACTGAGTTCAGGCTCCTTCACACTCTGCAAGGTGATATTCCATGTTGTGATGGAAGGAGTCCAATTCCATGGATTGAGCTACCAAGTATCCACCTTGGTGGTCTCATGTAGTGTCATGAGCTGGGACTGGTGGGGGTCACATTGTAGCAGACAAGCCAATAGGCAGTCCCTTATGAGTTCCAGTGTTATCAATGCAATGGAGTGTAATCAGTTTTGATTTCATGTATACAGCCATAAGGAGGTTTTGAACCTCTCCTAACCTGGCCTGTCACAGTCTGGAGTATTAAGAAATAGTTATAAAAAAAGTTTATACAGTTAGGACCATAAATATTTGGACAGAGACAGATTCTTTGTAATTTAGTTTCTGTACATTACCACAGTGAATTTTAAATAAAACAACTCAGATGTCATTGAAGTGCAAACTTTCAGCTTTTATTCCATGGGTTGAACAAAAAGATTGCATAAAAATGTGAAAAACTAAAGCATTTTTTAAACATAATCCCTTCATTTCATGGGCTCGTAAGTAATTGGACAATTGATATAACTGAAAACAAAATGTTCATTACTAATATTTGGTTGAAAAGCCTTTGTTGGCAATGACAGCCTGAAGTCTTGAAGTCATGGACATCACCAGATGCTGGGTTTTCTCCTTCTGAATGCTCTGCCAGGCCTTTACTGCAGCGGCTTTCAGTTGCTGTTTGTTTGTGGGCCTTTCTGTCTGACGTTTAGTCTTCAACAAGTGAAATGCATGCTCAATTGGGTTAAGATCAGGTGACTGACTTGGCCATTCAAGAATATTCCACTTCTTTGCTTTAATAAACTCCTGAGTTGCTTTGGCTGTTTGTTTGGGGTCGTTGTCCATCTGTATTATGAAACGCCGCCCAATCAGTTTGGCTGCATTCACCTGGATCTGCACAGACAGTATGTCTCTGAACACCTCAGAATTCATTGGGCTGCTTCTGTCCTGTGTCACGTCATCAATAACACTAGTGTCCCAGTGCCACTAGCAGCCATGTACGCCCAGACCATCACACTGCCTCCACAGTGCTTTACTGATGATGTCGTGTGCTTTGGATCATGAGCTTCTCCATGCCTTCTCCATACTTTTCTTTTGCCATCATTCTGGTAGAGGTTGATTTTGGTTTCATCTGTCCAAAGAATGTTTTTCCAGAACTGTGCTGGCTTTTTGAGATGCCCTTTTAGCAAAGTCCAATCTAGCCTTCCTATTCTTCAGGCTTATGAGCGGCTTGCATCTTGCAGTGTACCCTCTGTATATACTTTCATGCAGTCTTCTTTTTATGGTAGACTTGAATACTGATACGCCTTCCTCCTGGAGAGTGTTGTTCACTTGGTTGGCTGTTGTGAACGGGTTCTTCTCCACCATGGTGATGATTCTGCCATCATCCACCACTGTTGTCTTCCGTGGACGTCCAGGTCTTTTTGCGTTGCTGAGTTCACCAGTGCTTTCTTTCTTTCTCAGGATGTACCACACTGTTGATTTTGCCACTCCTAATACTGTGGCAATTTCTGGCATGCTTTTTGTCTGTTTTCTCAGCTTAATGATGGCTCCTTTCACATGCATGGAGAGCTCCTTTGACCACATGTTGTTTGTTCACAGCAAAATCTTCCAAATGCAAGCATGAGTCCTCTAATCAACTCCAGGCCTTTTATCTGCTTCACTCATAATAACATAACAAGGGAATTTCCCACAACTGCCCATGCAATAGCAAGGAAGTCAATTGTCCAGTTACTCACCAGCCCATGAAATGAAGGGATTGTGTTTAAACATTGCTTTAGTTTTTCACATTTTTATGCAATCTTTTTGTTCAACCCATGGAATAAAAGCTGAAAATCTGCACTTTAATGGCATCTGAGTTGTTTTATTTTAAATTCACTGTCGTGATGTACAGAAACTAAATTAGAAAGAATGTGTCTCTGTCCCAATATTTATGGTCCTGACTGTACATGTTTTTATGTTTGCAGCCTGACACTAAGCTCCGTCAATGAAAAGTTGTGCTCCCATCTATCTGAGATGCAGGTGGTTCCAATTAATTGTTCTGACTGTCAAATAGCAATTTGGCTCTGCACCGTCTGTGTTTTGAAAAGTGGCATTCAAAAACCAGACGATAGTAGGCTTATTGAAAAAGGAGGGAGGCTTAAGGTGGTACAACATACTGTTGTTTAGCCTGACGAGAGATGTGCCAGATGAAACATCAACAGCGTTTGAAATGACATTTTCTTTTCTTGTAGCTTGCACTCCAACGCTGAATAGAAAGGGGCAGGGTCAGTGACCTCATTTATGACAATAACGTGCTGCTCCGCTGACTTCACCATCAGCGCCACCTCCTTTCTGCTGCATGCCAAGCTTTGTGTGGAGGTTTTAACACTGACACGCCTTTTTTTTTCCTCCAAACCCAGTGTTCCTTTTATCATAATCTCTGACACGTGTTCACTGTTCTGAGCCTCTGGTCTCTGATCATCACACTTTAAAGGCAATTAATCCCATCTTATTAAATTAGGTCGAGTGCCTGTATAAAATAAGTTAAGTAAATAATTAATTGCTGCTTTTGATGGTGATTGATGAGTAAAATTGTATAACACCGTTTAGACAATGTGCTTTTGAAGTGGCACCAACATTGGAGCATCCCTTTTCTAACATAAGAATTTTTTTTTTTTTTTTTACATTTGCTGCAATTAATATGAACTGTGTGTGCTAATCTATACAGTCTAAGCAGTTGGGCTATCATTTCCAGCTAATTAAAAAATGACATTTAAGATGGAAACTGCGAGTCTGCAGTTCTGGACAGCCCTAAGGCTTCAAGGGAGCGTGGAGGACACAGTGAAGTGATTTAAGGATGGGAATGTGGGAGCCTCTGTCTGGTCACTGCGTACTGTGTCTCTATCTGCAGAGAGAATGTGCGAGGCTACAAGGACGACACATGGAAATGAGCTGCTGCCATCAGAGGTCACGCTGCTGATCTCGCTCTTATCTGTCCACGGTCCTGTCGGGAGTCACAATGCGATTCAGTCAAGCTTTGCTATGTTTGTGTTCATGGATGTGTGTGCTGGAAACAGGTGCGTGTTACTATGCAAGGAGCATTTTTGGAAAAACACAACTGCACAGTCCTATGTAGGCTTGGACATTTGCACAGATGTCCTTCCCAGGAGCTTATTTAGGAGGATTTTGCACAATTTTCAACCTCCTCACTTGTAAAGAAGAAACAAAAATATTTGGATTGAATGTTTGATTAGCATCATTACTGCACAATGATTATTGCAAAAAGGGTGACAAATGATGGATCAAAAATGAAGTATGAGTTATTACAGAGTGCTCAATTTTAAGCAAGGCAAGTGTATTTGTGTAGCTTATTTGGTGTACAAAGACAAGTCTAAAAGCCTTATATAAACATTAAAATAAAATCTAAATTAGTAATCTTAACATTCAAAGAAAGTTAAATTAAATGTACTTAAGCTCGAAGTAACAGTTTGATGTAAACCTTTGAAAAAAAACTAATCAAACGCAGCTGAGAACAGGTGGGTTCTTAACCTGTATTTAAATAAACCGAGTGCTTCAACTAATCTAAGGCTTTCTGGACGTCTGTTCCATGGAGCATTGAAGCTGAATGCAGCTTCTCCATGTTTGCTTTTTTAGCCCTATAAAATTGATTGGACTAAATAAAGAAAAGATAATAGATAAGATTACTTTTTTTAAATACATTAAAAAAAACTGTTTTCACGTTTGCACTCACTTTTAGCAGTATCTTTTTTCATAAAGTGGTTTTACAACAAACAGAAATATTTTTTTTGCACCTGGTTGGGGAATTATTGCTATATTTTTGTGACAAAAGGTTTAAGTTGTGTGAAACTCTTCACTTTTGGATTTTTTTCAGTATGTTTTTATTGATGTTAACGCCTAGGGAGTGGGAGAGTCATGGGAATATCTTCAGCGTTCTCTACTTGAGAGTGTTGTGGGACCCTATTGCAGGACACAAGAGGCACAGAGCTGAAAGAGCCAAAAGGCACTCACTACATCAAGAAAGTGATATTGAGGAGGGTAGAATTCAACAACTTACAAAAAAAACCTTTGGGAAGTTGAAAAAAGCTTGTATGACTGGAGCAGAACAGAAATCAAACAGATGTACAAAGAAAACGGTGGTTACAGAAACAGATAAAAAGTTGATGAGGGTTAAATCAAGCCCCAACTCAACATATTGTCATAAACCATGTCCATGAATATCTCCTACAGATTATGAAATGTCTTTTCTGTCCATGTGTGAAACCTTCTCTACATCACCATGTATTCATCGTTCGTCTATAGTTGCTTCCAGAATTTGTGAATCCTTCATGTCCTCACTCGTGTGTTTTTTTTCTGCATGTGTTTTCTGCCCTTTCAGGTCTAATTAAGTCCCTCTTGACCCTTCTGTCTATCCATACCGTGGTCCATGTAATCAGGCCTCATCTGCTTCACCTGCCGGCCACTGCATTGATGCTTCTGTATCTCCTCACCCTAGTGCCAGATTGGTTTGCCTTAACTTTTGTTTCAGCCTCATTGAGTTATTGTTTACTCTTCTGTTTGGATTTATCATATGTGACTCACCGTCATTTGGATCAAGACTGTAAGTTTTGCCTTCACATTTTTTGTGATCTGACCAAGCGTGTTTGCTTTTAGACCTTTTTTTTCTGTTTGTCTGTCTGTTGTAAGATCTCCCTTTTTCTGAATTCATTAAGCCTTAAACTATGTTCACAGCGTCCTGGGCAATGCAATGTTGAGCAAGCATTTCCAATGAAGTCTATGTAAACGCCCGACATGCACATTTTGGGCTTTGGCATTTAAAACCCTAATGTTCACACATCACCATACACGTTTCTATGAAACAAACCTCAAGGAACTGCAAGACACACCTCCACTTCTCTTCAGATGCAGCCGCTCCTCTCTACGACCCTCCAGCGGGTCTAATAGAGGCTCTTTAGGTTTTCAGTGCTGAGAGTGGAAAGTAGCCTGTCTAGTAGATTGTTTCCCCAACTACTTGGATTACAGTTTCTTTAGTCAGATTAAAACACTCACACCTGTGAAAGACGTCACTCTCAAGTCAATCCTTTGCTGACGGTAAGTGTTTCTTATCAGCTGTGGAATGACTCTTCACTTATTCTACTAGCCTTTTTTTTAATTGTTTAAACTCCCCTCCTGAGAGTGACCTTTCCCAAAAAAAAAACTCATTAAAAACATATCCTGTAAATGTGCCCAACCAAGTATTCATCTTTCTATTAATCCTGTTTCTTTTTTCCACAAGACCTCACTATGGTCAGCAGCAGTGTTGGTCAGCTTGTTAATCACATGCTTTAGGCTCCTTCTTTTAATGCCCAGCTCTCTCAGCAGAGAGTGAGCTGACCAGCAACCCTTAACTTGGCAGCCTTAAGGCCTCCATAACTGTTCCTCTGTTTCTTTGGCCAATTTTGTGTGTTTAACTTTTTCTTTCATATGCCATTTTCTAGTTCTCCCAGGCAACTATGAGCTCATTTAATCATACAATATGTTCAGACCACAACACCAAATTGTTTGAGCAGGTGATGTATTCTGAGGAAGCTGGGCTCCCAAGTCTACTCTCACTTGCCATTCTCTGGCTTCATCCAGTAGCATTCCTACTGGTGCATTCTTCTAATTCACAAATAAACACCATTCCTTGCTTTTGCAGTTTACTGCATTTAGCACTTGCATTGTACTTATTATGCCTCCATCTGAGTCTCCCCTGTGGCAAGCTCTGAGTGTTGGAGTCAGGCTGCCCCTGAAGACAATAGACATGACGGATCCTCACATGTCTGTCTATTCAATTTTTTTTTGTAGATGGAAGAACATCCCATGTTGCTCGTACCAAAAAACATTTTCCTCTCCCCTTTCCAAGACGGTTTCATTCTCTCCATGCTTTACCAGTTTTTCCACTGACCTTATGTCATGTGAAAAGCTGTTAAAGCATGTCATCGCTAATTTTTAAGGAATTTAAATGGCCATGTCAATCGCATATGATAAAAAATGTTTAATGGTTCTGAAGATCCATCACCAAACTTTCTAGTTTTTCTCTATTTTTTGTTTTTGTTTTTAGTTGCACAAATGTTGATTAATTCAAATTCAAATAAAATTTATTTATAAAGCACCTTTCATGTCACACAGACAGCTCAAGGTGCTTTCCATAAAAAACAAACAAGAATACAATAAAACCAATCCCCGCACATGTAATAAAATAATTAAATAAGCCCATCAGAATAAAATACAAAAAAACAAGCACAAGTAAAAGAGAAATGACAGACCTTAAGAAAAGCAAAAAAAAAAAAAAAAGCACCCAACATGGGCACACCAGGCCCGGCAGCCCGGAGTAGCTTGATTATTCAAGCTACTTCACAGAAGTGCTAAATATGAAATGATAAATGAAAGTTAATAACATAAAAAAGGACCAACCTAGATCTGTTTACGTTGATGTGTTACAAAAGTATCTGATCAAAACTTGCTTTCAGCCAATACTCAAATTTGATTGAATTGGAATCTGGGCCAAAATTTTACCTAAAGACAAAAATTGTTCCTGCTCATTCTCAGGACTTGGTCCAAGTCCTCCACTACTTCTCATTAGCCTACATAAATTCATCAACACAGTTAAAGTTTTTAGGGGCACCCTCACGCTTAGAATAGTTTGCAGACTGTTGATTTTCTTTGTTCTCTTAGAGCAAACCTAAGACAGAAGCAAACCAAACCACCTGACAAAAACAGTTCTATGTCTGAGACTCATTATACATGAAACAAATCACTTTTCTTGGTTTACCTATCTCACGTCTGCATTTCAGTGAATTAATTGCAACGGGGATTAATTTCAAAGGGACTGAGACCCTCATTTTCAGGCAGGACCAGGGTTTTGTGTTTGCTCTGCATGATTGTGCAGGTGAATTTTCAAACATGTCAAACAAAGTTGTTTATCAGAGGAAACAAATGGTGGTGCGGGCCAACAGCCCAGAGTGAAAGTGCTCTAAGTTGGCATGAGATGACTGTGCAGCATTAACCAAGGACAGTGATTTCAAATGAATTCATGACTAATATTCAAAAAGCAGTTTGGCCAGCAGTCACATTGACATCATAAAAGTGTGAACTCTGTATGGACTGAAAGTCCTAATGTTGATTATGTTCAGTATTTTTTTTTTTTTAATTTTAACAAATAAACTGTAACCCCACAAAAGCCAATTAGGATGATATTGGTTTGCAAAGGTAAAAAAAAACATGTGCTGCTGGGTGAAAAAGACTGAAATGTATCAAGAAAAGCCTAAAGTCAGCTATGGCATAGCATTCCATCAAAGATCTACATGTTGTGCTTTGATGCGCATCATTTAAAAATTCTCATTTTATCCAAAACATGCATCCGCTAGCAGAAACGGGATTGCGTTCATCAGTTTGGTCTCTGCGGATCTCACAGATAACTTTAATAGACAGTTTGACTGCCTGTTTCTCTTCAAGGATTTCACTGTGTTATCAAGGACACCTCATGCTCACCAGGGTATTTATAGGCTCTGTTTTCTCTCAATGTGTTTGTGCCTGGATGTGTGCAAGATCTCGTTATTTCAGGGGAGAAGAAAGAAAAAGCCCCGGTGGCAGCAGCAGCACACACTTTTCCTCTTCGGTGTTATACATTCTGCAGGTGCACCTTAAAAGCTCTGAAAGTTGAAGGTTTCTTTCCCTATATATAGCATTTCTGCCTGCTTCCATATTCACATAAATTACAAGATAATCATGAAACTCATTGGCATATTTCTAATCTGCTTTTTCTGCTTTTTAAATGTCCACCTACAGTACATTTAGTGTTTCATACTGTTCCCTTAGAACTGTCTTTATTTCTCTCAGGACTAATTGATTTTTCATGGATTTCTCTTAATTGTCTGGTGACTTTACCTTCTGCCTACTCCCCCAGTACTAGGATAAACTTTAATGTCCTCGCCCCCTTTTATCATGCAGGTTCAGCCTGCGGACATGCTTTTTTTTTTTTGTTCTTTTCTTTTCTTTCTCCATTTTCCAATTTTTTTCTTTTCCTTTCAAACTTTGTTCTTCTTTTAGGGCCAGAGGCCATGCAGACACTAACACCAGAATTATACCCGCGGAGCGCAAAAGCACCAAGCTTTGCAATTGCAACAACCAGCTGGGTCATAGCAGTAAACCCCATGAATATGAATAAAAAATAATCTAAAATCCTGAATGCGGATTTCGCATGAAAATGTGGGTCGTGTTTGGCGGTCAGTCAACAGAGCCGCTTAAAATGACGTTGACATGTTTACATGATAAATCATTGAAATAAAGGAGTGCTAAATGATTTAAAAGCTCACTGTTAGAGGCGGCGCTTGAGCGTAGAGGTGCATGGTTTTTGCCAGCATGTGGTTTTTACTTGACATACTGCAATTGACACACACAACTGCATGTGCATCTCCTGAAGAAAAAAGGAAATGGGGAGTTTTGAGCTACAAAAAATGGGCTTTATGCATGCAAACATGCATAAATATTAAGCTAATCATCCTTACTTATTATTGCTCAAAAAATTAATAATTTAGATTTATAGTTGAATGCAGTGACGTGCAGTCAGGAGAGGCAGGTGAGGCTGTGCCTCACCTGTCATTATGGGAAGAAAAGAGAAAAAATAAATTAAATTATTATATTTGATCAGTTATTTGTGCTTTGCAGTCATTTTCCATTTAAATGTACCATTTTTGGTTTTTTTTTCTTTTCAAAATCGCTGAATTTCCGCATTTGCCGTTCAGATACTAAGTGACGTGCGATGAGGCACCAGCCCGCTGAGCCTCACCTTGGATTGCGCAATACCTATCCAGTCAGACGGTACTGCTGTCTCTCTGTATGTCGGTTCAATCACTTGTACTATATGAGCTGAGTTTACATAATTTAGCAGATGTATATGATGTAAAGTGTTTGTTTTTATAAATAACTGTATGTGAGGGACGTGTTTCTTGTGCTGAGCGCTAAACGCCTGCGAAAAAGCTGCTGGGTGAGGCCAGCAGTTTTCGTGCCTCATGTTAGGGGGCGCCGGTGAGCCCTGAGATTTTGAAGCTAAAAAAATAATGGAACAAGTGATAGCAAGCGGCAAGACATTTTCTTCAGAAGGAGCGGCATATGGACTTTATTTACAAGTAAATGTAAGATGATAATAACGTTTGTGCTTTTTTCTATGCTGCAGTTTGTATATGGAAAAAAACACGTTGAAATGATATTTTAAACAAAACACGTTAACTGTTGTCAATTAAATGGTGAATAAATTACTCAGTATGGTTCATATGTTTGTAAATCTGACTGATGACGTCAGTGCCTCACCAGCCATTAACCTCACCGCACGTCACTGGTTGAATGACATTTGTGTATAATGTCTCCAAGCCTTTTTTTAATTTCCCCATGTGAATTAGAAAGCCTGGGTTCTTTGTCCCTAAAATTTTGAGCTTGTTAATGTTTCATAACTAAAAACCACATCAGTTAACATCCAGAAGGACATTTGTTTGTATTGGCAAACATACAAGTGTTTGTAAGAGAGATTAGGTGTTGGCATGCTGAGTCCTCACCTGCTCAAAATGCAACATTGCTGAATTGTTGGCGCGTCTGGGTCAGAAAATGTGTGTGGCTTTTAAAGGACATTTGTAGAGTCGGCGTAGCTAAGGTGTTTAAAGAAACCACCAATAAACCTAATAATCTCACAAGAAATCTCCCTTATTTACTTTGATTGTATGTTGTAAAGGAAAAATCTACCTCGCGTGCAACGAGGGACATTAAAAAGGGGTTTCTGCAACACTTCACACAACTTTCTGAACAGACAGAAACCCCCTAAAATATTTTATCAAATAAGATATTTAACATTTAAATTAATATTACATACAAAACTAATAATAGAACTATTTCACACTTAAATTGCATTCTAAAGGGTGTTAAATTACAACATAATGTCTGTCACATTCACTAAAGCAGTGGTTCCCAACGGGCCGCAGACAGAAAAAAAGGCATACATCAACTGCAATTATTTTTGTTTTGTTTCTTTTCTGATCCTGAAGTTAGCAATTTTTTGTATTATAATTTTTTTTTTAAATCTACTGGTTTCTGTTCACCACGTCCGTCTGTCTCGACGCGCCACATGACTGTAAGCATCTGTTTGTATTGCTAAGTCAGAAACCCAAAGCTAAAAAGCTAATGAAAAACAAACAAAGTTTCTTTGGATAGAAAAGAGCCAGTGAGGAAACCGAATAAGAGCTTTCGACTTCAAAGAAAAATAACGCTGCTGTTTACAGACAAATGCAGGAGTCTTCCTCGACGTGGATTTATTGAAACAGTTGTTCCCACGTACCAGAAGCCGCTCCGCTATGTCTGATTCCTGAATAATTCCCACAGATAATCTGTGGTGGGTACATTACTTTTAAAGAGTACTTGATGACTTTGCTGTAGTTACTCATGAAATTGTAATTAAATTACTTTAAAAAGTATTTACTTTTTTTCTACTTACATAACAATTCTCAAGGGATTAAAGGTAGCACAAACTAAAATGTTTTTGCCTTTTGATTCTACAAATTGGCACCTATTACTGGGTGATGAGGAATTTTGACCTAAAAAAACACTTAAATGTTCATGAACAAAACATACATGATATCCACAAGATGTTTTGAAATAATTATGGGATGGCCACAGTCCCCATAGCTTGGCGGGCGTTTAACGCTGCTTGTGGCTTTAATTGGACTTATTCGTTTTAATTTTCTATTCTTTGGGATGATAAATCAAATTAAAGTTTTTTTCTGACCCTGTATGTTTTAGGAAAGGCATGCTGTGAGAGTCCTGAATTACAGTCAATGGGCTATATATTTTGTGTAAATCACATGGATCGACCACAAACCAGTGACTTTAATTGTCAGACCTTTTTAGTGGTGGAAACAATACTTTGACTTGTACATAAACTCTTGGGTGTAACTTACAAACTTGTTTGAGTTGAAACTATAGTATGCATTTTATTAATGTTAATTTTATGTATTTCTTCGTGGTGCAACAATCAGCAGTAAATGTGGTAAAATACTTATTTATTATGCACTAACACTGCACCTTCAATACTTCACTTTATTAGCGTGCCAAGCACTGCATGCTGAGGGCTCTTCAGGCTAAATTGCAACACAAAACATCCCTTTTTTTATGAGCCAGCGATCAAGAGTGTGCGATGCCTTTCACCTAATGAAAGCTTGAAAAGCTCCAGCTGTCTCCCTCTCTTCCGTCAACTGTATAAAGAGATAGTCAGTTAATAAATAAATTAAATTTACTTTAGTTTGTGGATTTCCCCTAATTTCTGAATCCTTCAGAGGCATAAAAAGAACTTGCTGCATTTTTGTCACCAACCGGAGCAATGGAAATGTCCAAATCTCATACAGCAGAATGAGAAAAATGTTTTGAATGGCAGACATTAGTCAAAGCTTTATTATGCTTTGGTCTTTTGTTGCTGCTGCTGGCTGACAAATTGGTGTTTGGAGGCTCTTTTCTAAAGACGCAGTGATGCAGAATGTGACACTCCCACTGTGGCAGCTGACTTCTGGATTTTTAATTGCTAAAGGAACGAGGCACAATTGAGGCGCAGTTGGACGGAGGGTATGATTATGAGAAATATGCTTTCAGGATGTGGTGGAGGCTCATGTCAATCATCATCAGTGCTATTGATGTGCTATTTTCTGCCTTTGTTTCTGGAGTTTTCTTCTGCAATCGGCTCAGTCGATGATTCAGAAGAGTGAAGTGGAATTTATAGATGCTAAAATAAATATACATAACTTCATTTGAGGACTACTGTAATTTAATACTTTTATTCTAATAATTCCAGCTATATATTTAAAAAGTAGTTTAAAATGTGGTCTAAAGTGGTCTAAACTTGATTTCTTTAAGGTCTCTAAATGCTAGACTTTTGAGTCCTTAAATTTAATTTCCAATGGTTTTCTATTTTGCACTTCCAACAATTTGCTCAAAAACAATAAGACATACTTGGGACTTAAACTAGTTTTAAGAGTATGACAGGTTGCAAATGTGCTAATAGCACCACACGCTAAAGTACATATTTGAGAAATAAAAATATTGATTACAATTTTTATACACTGCATTTTTTTAAAGTCAAAATGCAAATGTTTTTGAAGCAGACGAAAGATCCAAAGACCTGATTCAACAAGGAACATATTTACAAGTTCCCTTTTTAAAAATATTTCTTCTTTAACCCTTTTAACTGCCTGCTCAACAAACATATTATTAAAAACAGTGATTGTGTGTATTACTTGCCAAGGCAATAAGCAGCAGAAAAAGCCTTTTTTAATTGATTTTTGTCTTGGTTGGGTTGTTAAAGGGTTAAAATCGGGCTGCAAACCATGGTAGCCCATCACTGGTGGTCATGTGACACATTTCAAATGTGCTGGAGCTCCTTTCACATGTTGGTACAAGAAGAAAAAGCTATACTTCCCGACTTTGTATGCAGCTTTCTCTTTCTGGGCTTCCATTTCTCTTTCTCCTGCACACAAATATGGACAGGCCATACTTTTAGCAGATGCTGGTTTTTATTTTTCATTTACAGTGCAACAAAATATATTATAGTTTGCAGGATAGGCCCACTTTTTCCTGAATTTGATCAGTTTTTACCATCTCTTTTGGTGCAAAGTTTATATGACTTCGTTGTAAATGTATTAATCAGATTTCGGCCAAGTTTTGTCACATATTTATTGGATTTATATTGGGTGGGTATGAGACAGTACCACCTTTTCTAGTTATATCCCATCTATAATACATATCCTGGACACACACTATGTTTGCATAATCCTTTTAATGGTTCATCAGTGGACGCTCCTCTGGAGCCTGCTACAGTGGGAGCATCACTAGCAACTTTATGTTTCCTTTGTGTACATGTGAGTGATAGCTCATAAAATGGCGGGAATGCCCGAGAGTGAAACACAATTATAAAACTTTAATATGTTGCAACTAGAATCAAAATGTCTATTTTTTTATGTCTTTTTTTTTCCATTTTTTTAGTAAATCACCAGATTTCCTCCTCTCATTTCTGCGTGACTGATTTCAGTTCCATCATAATGACCCGCCTTCCACTTTTACAGCTGAGTCTTTCCATTGTTTTTTGTTTGTGCATATCTTGATAAAATTTGCATTTTTCTCTTACTTGTTTACTCCCTTTTTTTTCTACCCACATGTGCTGTTCTGCATGCTGTACTGTCAGCACATTTAAGACTTAGCTCTAATTCTCCAGCTTGTTTCCAGATTTTACTCCGAAAATATATATAGAGACTAACTGCCAGTCTGCTCCAGGGCAGCTGTGGCTACAACTGTAGTTACCATCACCAAGTATGAATGAATATTGGACACACTGTAAGTGCTTTGAGCATCTGGAAAAGCACAGATAAATCCAATCCATTTTTATTATTATTAAAAATGCTGATGTAAAATAAATCAGTATGCAGCAGCTATCCAATCACTAGTTGTTGAGTCAGTCCATGTGATGACATCTGTAGTGTTTATCTGATTACC
Source organism: Oryzias latipes (assembly GCF_053564925.1). Lineage (NCBI taxonomy): Eukaryota > Metazoa > Chordata > Actinopteri > Beloniformes > Adrianichthyidae > Oryzias > Oryzias latipes. The sequence goes on along the minus strand of NC_136250.1, from coordinate 10,266,035 downwards.
TAGTTGATAACTGTCTTACGCTTTTATTTTTATCGCCTCAAATCTGATCGCACAGATACTGAAGTATTAGTTGCTTTTCCACTAAATCTGATGCTCCTGTTGGCATAGCTATGAAAACTCTGCTTGCTTTGAGCCTGAGAAGAAGATAAAGGACATGTTGGCTATTTAAAGACCCACTCCAATAAAAATTGTGTTTGTGCTGTTTTAGACATGTTCTTGTGGCATCTTTCTCATGATGGAGGACATTTAAAAAATAATGATTAAAATCTTAATTTCTGAGTATTTCTTTATTCAAATCGTGTTGGACAGGGAACTAATAAAAACCCAGCGTTTGAAAAAGCGCTCAGTTTTGACGTATAAACTGAAATGGGCGGTCTTTCTTTCTGCTCCGTCCCATTATGATGCATCCACTTGCAGACAAATAGATCCATGTTCGTCTTCGTTTTCCTCGTCTGAGCTGGCATCCGCTTCAAAACTGTTCGCCTAAATAGCTTCCATAATTTTTTGTCAAACAGCTAATGTCAGCTTGGATTGTTAGCAGCTCTAAGATAGTGGGAGAGTTTAAACAAAGGGATGATGGGACATCAGCAGGCGGTTACTTCCCCAAAACTCAGAGGTGAATTTCTGATTTAACTCCTGTCGCTCTGCAGAAAATATGTCTTAGAAAAATTACATTTTTTTTAATTTCTTTTTGTTTAAAACAGCATAATCGTAATTAAAGACAAATGACTGGAAATGGCTTTACAAAAGATCAAAAGATGATTAGAGTAAGTAAACTTGGCAAACAAAATTGTGTGAGTGAAAGTGAAGCTAATTCAGTAGCATGTGGTTTGTATTTCCTTTTTGTTTGTAGAAGTCAAACTCAGCAGATATAGCAGTCTCAGTGTCTTCTTCTTTTGCTCTCCTCCATTTATCCAGCTGTGAGCTAAGTGTTGTAACTGCTAATTAACCGTTTTACACAAAAAAATGTAATTACACCCCCATGAAAAGTTACACAGTTAAACTGTAGTATAAAGGAATCTCGAACGAGTGGAAAAGAAGCTCTCTGCTCTGTGCAGCTGTCTGAGTGTTTCATTGATACAATTGAAAACAGATATATATTATGGGAAAAAATACATTGTTGAAATTTTTTATGATCAGTCACTATTCAGTAACATGTGTTTTTGCATGTCAGATTAACCCTTGTGCTATCCTATGCACTTTACCATTGGGAGTTGTGTAATCTAGACCCACTAGACAGTGCTCTGAACCTTTTTTCTTCAATGATTTGTGATTTTCACTGGTGTCCATGGATTACATGAAATCTTTCCACCTTTATCCACCTTTGTCATGGTAGGAATGACACGTCAATGTAAGGGTGGGGTCATCTAAGAGAGCACAAGGGTTAAAACAAAGTCAGAAGTACATGTCTTTAACCCTATTGTTTACATTTACCAATTATGCAATTTATGCATGTCCAGCTGATTCTGAAGTGGAGAAAAGCAGCTTGTTGCATAATGGTGCTAAGCTGTTATATAAAAAGCCGCTTTTCTGTGCTCCAGAATCAGCTGATTCACAGCAATCGCATAAACATTTAAAAATTGATGGTATGTCAAATTGTTGCTGGTGACATTTCCGGTGTTGAAGGGTCAAACAAAAATAAAACCCAGATAATTTTATTCTTAAATTCATCTGACTGGTTAATCGGTTCTATTGTTGGTTGGTTGGTTAACCTCTGGATGCCTATGAACGGACACCGTAAACACACATACTCAACCTCCAGCAGTGAATTAAAGAAACCCCATGTGCAGTTCATCCTAATATGTGAACGTCCCATGTTCACCTGTTCAGTTAAAATGCAGTAAAAAAAACATTGAAATGTATCATTTCGAACAGTCAGTTCGAACTCCCAGAGTTGGTGCAAAATGTGTGAATCAACACCAGCATAACAGCAAGAGACAAGGAAGATGCTGGTTAAAACATGAAGCCATTCTCCTACAAAAAATAAGTCTTGCACCACCACGAGCTGAGGGGTTTCTCTGGGAAGTCATTACTTCAAAAACATCACAAAAAAAGCCAGACTTGAGGTAACAACTGCACACGGGAACAACAATCATAATTTCTGGAGAAATGTCCTGCAGCCTGATAGAAAATTTTAAGCATGCTGCCATAATGAAAAGCTACATATCTTGAGAAAGGGCAAACCGTGAACACCTTAGAACACTATAGCAACTGAAAAGTATGGTATTGGCAGTATAATGATGTGGGACTGCCAACAGGACAGGTGCACTTCACTAAATAGTAGAAAATGATGACGGAAAATTATTAACTCTGACTAAATGTTTGAGAAAAGAAGACATATAATAATTTATCTGAAATGTATGTAAATATCTGCTTTCAACTCTACTTGACTATGTAAATCATGCAATGTTTAAAGTTTTGGACTTGAAGTACACCAGTCATTTGAAAACAAAGAGCTAAGATGAGGAGCTGAAGCCACAAACACACTGGGTTTGTGTTGCCAGACTTAGAATAAAACAATAAAGCTGGATGCTCATAAATCTCTCTCCCACAGGGACATGGCTAATCATAGATGCACCACGTGTCTGTAGCTCGCTATTTTAGCCAGATCATCAGTACAGATGGTCGCGAGCAACAATGCAGCTGATTGTATTCCAAAGCACACAACATCAGGATGTGGGATGCTTTACAATCTGAAATGAAATTTTAATAAAGAGAAAAAAGGAGAGTAGCTGATTTTGAGTGGGAGATTGGAGACTAAAGGTTTTCCGAGTGTGGGGAAAGTGTAAAAATAATCTCTTGTTTACGTCAGCTGTTTACATCAGCCTTTCCAAGAACATTGTTCTTGAAATTATCTGCTTGTAAATAGTCTCATGAAAATTTGACTAACAGTACAGTGATGTGGCTCTTGTAGATGTATCCAGCTAAAGACATTTTTACAGTAAAATGTACACATGGATGCATCGTAAACGGTTTAAAATCTGTGATGTTATCATGCAGCTCTTTGAAGAATCTAATCTAATTCATGTAATTTCTCAATAAGAAAAATAATGTCCCTGTTGTTCATGCAAGTTAAACCAAATGAAACATGCAACATGAATATTTTTACAAATTTAAAAATTGTATTTATTTTACAGTTTTCTTGACCCAATCACGCACAAAGCGTGCCAAGAACAATACTGTTATCACTGCAAGGGGGAGAAAAAATTGCGTTATATCCAAGCACAGACTGTGTGAAGGACTACAATGGAAACACAAAGACACCTAAAGTGTGACTTGAAAAGCTTTTATTGTGTACACATAGGAATTTATTCTGGCCAAAGTCCCCACAAAGTGGAAAAAGGATCATATTTTGGTCAAAATGAAGGAAAAAAACAAGTGACAGGCCTACAGGTGGAACACACAAACTGTGCGAAGGACTAAAATGCATACACAAAAAAAGGCTTTTCTTTAGTTGCAAGTATCAGGGATGTTCAATACAGGGGATTTGGTTGTCAATCGGATACCAAATATTTACAGGGCTAGCATTGCCGATATCCATATCCATAATTTTTTTCCTGGAAATATGATATCATACAATAATTTTGGAAATACTCAATTTTTTGGTAATTACATGTAATAAAACACAGGACAGAGACTTTGGCAAGTAAAAATGTTAATTAAATAATTACAATAATCTGAACTGAACATACATCAAATATAGAACATTTATAGTAATAATTGCAAAACTGCAATAATGAGAAAACAGTAACTATTTCAAAATTTCAAAAAAAAGCAAAAATGAAACAAATGTAAGTGTAACAACATCACAAACATATATTTAATTAAAAAAAATAAAGGCAGTCAGAAAATAAAGTCAGTTGGGAAAAAATGAAAAAAAAACACACTAAGAAATATAAAAATATAAACAACCCAACAAAAAATCCTGCCATTGGTGCAAATACGTGGCTTTTTAATGAATGATCTTCTTTAAAGCAAGAAAGGGAGGGGAAGGTGTGAGCTGCACTGAGGGAGGAGGTACTCTGTTTACACAGACGGACAATGTTGCCAGATTGGGCATTTTCCCGTACAAAGTGGACAAGTATTTAATGGGCTGTTTTTTTCGCCCTATCTGGCAACACTGTCGACAGATAGATGCTGCGTTTGTATGGACTCTTTCAAAGTGAATGACTATGGTAAAAGATGGCATCCCAGCGGTGCCTTATATTTTCTTTGGTTAAACATGTTTGGTGAGCTGCAAGTGAAACTTAATCCAGTGTCATGAATGTCTTTGCTGAGAAAGCCGATTCTGATTCTTGAACCACTTCACTCTCCTATAAAACTAAATCGGAAAAGTCACAAAAGCCTTAAAGTTTAGGCAAAACACTACATTTTCTGACAACTGTAAATGTCCTCATATTATTTAGTTCTGGGCTGGTTCTCACAAATGCATAAAGTAAAAAAAAAGAGACTTTTTGTGTTCTTACAAATACAGATACATCGCTCATGTGAAAGCAGGTCACATTAATATACTGTGCAGACTAGTTCCAGTGAAAACACAAAGCAGAAGACAGATGGGATGTATCACATCACAGCATGCTTCTTTCGGACCCCCTTCTTGTTTTTGTCCCAACCAAAAATCATGTTTGCCCTTTCATTTATTAAACAAAAACACATCTAGAGGAGGAAACATCAGCTCTCTGTTATTAGAAAGTCGTTTTGCCACACAGCATCCACAATAGATTCGGGGGAAAAAAGCTGAGAAGATCATAGCACCTCCAAAAGTTTATGTACATGTTCATGTATCTGTGCATGTATAATAGTTAGGTACTATACTGTACTTAATAATATTTTAAATCAAATGTTTTTATTTGACTTTTTTAACAAGGTGTGGAAATTAAAAATGCTTCGGTTTTCTAGTGATGTTAATAGTAATTTGAATATAGCACAATGGTGTAAAAAAACTAAGTCAAACCAATGAAATTTAGGGTTGTCATTTTTAATTTATTTAAATAATGTATTTTCTTATTTATTTTTTATAAATGCTTTACAGTTTTTGCTTCTTATTCTGATTAATTTGACATCTTGCACATGGCTCTAACTTCTGTTTTCTTCTTCCAGTGACTGTGGTGTTTTTGGTCACACTGGTAATTGTTTAATTAAATTTTTTTCAAATTTATTTGTATATCCCCAATTCACAAAAAGTCGTCTCCATGGGCTTCGTACTGGTAAATATACAATCATAAAGGATCATAAATGCATAGAATTCAATACGATAACACTAAAATTTAACTAAACAGACTAAACTAAACTGGACATCCCTGGCTTAGACCCCCCTTTGCAGTAAGGAAAAACAGGACGGACAGGCTATGTACCAGAACTCTTAGAGAAGAATTAACTTATCCAGCTCTAAAACTACATATTTAAATAGTCCAATGATCTTCATCTAGATGAACTTGGGGGAAGGCTGGGGGCGCGAGACAAGCCGGAGAATTCCACAGCCAGGTGTAGGAGCAGTAGTGGAGGTAAGCCAGAGACGAGGTACACGGTCAGGTACAGGAACACGGACAAGCCAACTGCAATCTGGAAACACTCCCGCTCCCCAGGAGGGGAGTGGGAGTACATGAATCACACTGCACACAACAGAGGCACGGAGAACTAAATGATGAATAATGATCAAGAATAGAGAAGAGGAGAGTAGAAGTAGGCGAGAATAGAACCCCAGTGCACCATGGTTTCCCAGCTTTAAACTTCTAGCAGCCTAACAACATTATTGTTATTGTTCAGACCTGATTTGGTTTGAAACAACCAGAGCTGCTTTGTATTGTTGATTATCTCTCTGTATAAAACCAACCTAACTTGCTGACTACAGCATTCTGAACTTCATTTTTTTTCCAGTTAACATTTTAATTTTCCTTAGCCAGTTAAAGTTTACATCATGTAAATGTCATAAATAGTGAGACCAATATCCAGCATTTTCTTAGTTATTATTGTAACTAATTTGCAAGATAAAACATATAAAACAAAGGTTAAACAATAATGAAATAACTGCTGTCATGACATGTTTTTTTTCTCTATAATTTAATCAAGTCATTTAAGGTAAAATAATTTTCACATTTTAACACTACGTTCTCACTCTGATTCATTGTTCATGTATCTGCCAGATTATTTGTGTTTTGACTTTTATATAAATTTATATATACACTGACCAAAAATATAAACACCACACTTTTGTTATTGCTCCCATTTTTTATGGTATGAACTCAAAGATGTGAAACATTTTCCACATACACCAAATAACCAGTTCTCTGAAATATTGTTCACAAATCTGTCTAAATCTGTGATGGTGAGCACTTCTCCTTTGCCAAGACAATCCATCCCACCTCGCAGGTGTGCCATATCAAGATGCTGATTAGACAGCATGATTATTGCACAGGTGTGCCTTAGACTGGCCACAAGAAAAGGCCACTCTGAAATCTTTGTTTTGTTTTATTGAGGGAGTCAGGGGACTCAGACAACCAGTCAGTATCTGGTGTGACCACCATCTGCCTCATGAAGTGCGACACATCTCCTACGCATAGAGTTGATCAGGTTGTCGATTGTGGCCTGTGGAATGTTGGTCCACTCTTCTTCAATGGCTGTGCAAAGTTGCTGGATATTGGCAGGAACTGGAACACGCTGTCGTATACGCCGATCCAGAGCATCCCAAACATGCTCAATGGGTGACATGTCCGGTGAGTATGCTGGCCATGGAAGAACTGGGATGTTTTCAGCTTCCAACAATTCTGTACAGATCCTTGCAACATGGGGCCGTGCATTATCATGCTGCAACATGAGGTGATGTTGTTGGATGTACGGCACAACAATGGGCCCCAGGATCTCGTCACGGTATCTCTGTGCATTCAAAATGCCATCAATGAAATGCACCTGTGTTCGTCACCCATAACATATGCCTGCCCATACCATAACCCCACCACCACCATGGGCTACTCGATCCACAACATTGACATCAGAAAACCGCTCACCCACACGACGCCACACACGCTGTCTGCCATCTGCCTTGAACAGTGTAAACCGGGATTCATCCGTGAAGAGAACACCTCTCCAACGTGCCAGACGCCATCGCATGTGAGCATTTGCCCACTCAAGTTGGTTACGACGACGAACTGGAGTGAGGTCCAGACCTCGATGAGGACGACGAGCATGCAGATGAGCTTCCCTGGGACGGTTTCTGACAGTTTGTGCAGAAATTCTGTGGTTATGCAAACCGATTGTTTCAGCAGCTGTCCGAGTGGCTGGTCTTGGAGGTGGACATGCTGGATGTGGAGGTCTTGGGCTGGTGTGGTTACACGTGGTCTGCGGTTGTGAGGCTGGTTGGATGTGCTGCCAAATTCTCGGAAACGCCTTTGAAGACTGCTTATAGTGGAGAAATGGGCATTCAATTCCCTAGCAACAGCTCTGGTGGACATTCCTGTTATCAGCATGCCAATTGCACGCTCCCTCAAAACTTGCGACATCTGTGGCATTGTGCTGTGTGATACAACTGAAGATTTCAGAGTGGCCTTTTCTTGTGGCCAGTCTAAGGCACACCTGTGCAATAATCATGCTGCCTAATTAGCATCTTGATATGGCACACCTGCGAGGTGGGATGGATTGTCTTGGCAAAGGAGAAGTGCTCACTATCACAGATTTAGACAGATTTGTGAACAATATTTCAGAGAACTGGTTATTTTGTGTATGTGGAAAATGTTTCACATCTTTGAGTTCATACCAATAAAAATGGGAGCAATAACAAAAGTGTTGCATTTATATTATTTATATATATATATATATATATATATACACACACATTAGGCCTGCACAATATACCGCAAATTTATCGTTATCGCAATATCAAGCAGTGCAATATCCATATCGCAAAAGTCAGCAAAAATCGCAATAAATGGTTACCTTAAATGTGCTAATACAATCCTATGGCAGCTTGAAGCATTTAACGAATCAAATAAATCCATTTATGCATTTGACCAATTGGATGGACCCTTTCCGATGTTGACCAATCAGATAAGCCCTTTTATGTTAGATTTTTGCCTCCTACGTCAACAAGGGTAATTTGGAGTATCATTTTTTTAAACTGTTGCAATGAGATGGTAATGATGTTTTGGGTTGTTTTGCTATTTGTTTATATACCGTAAATTATATCGTTATCGCAATATTGATCACTAATATCGCACATCGCAAGTTTTGCTCATATCGTGCAGCCCTAATATACATATATATATAGATTTGACGTAAACTGCAGAGCCATAAAGAAAATCAGCTGCTTTTTCTTGCAAAAAAATGGTTTGCATGCATGATGGTTGAAAAGAATTGTTACATGCCTATTGTTTTTCTTTTTCCTACTGAGTTGTCATGTTTAAACAAATATTTTTCCAAAAAGGGGGTCCATAGAAATTCTGCTCAATGTCCTCTTTCATCATCATTCTTTTGCATTTCATGTGCATCACATGCTATAGTGCCATTTGTTTCTGATTAATCAGCTCAGATTGGCTGTTAAACGTCACTCAAAACATTCCAACTGAAACACTCTTTATATGACAAAGAATGAAAAATACTCAAGTCACTCTTTTGGTTTCACTCTCTATCCCTTGCTAAGAAAAGTCGTTGAGTACAAACACACAGATGCAGTAAAGATGACTAAGTGTTGAAACTTAGCATCAGGGTGGGGGGAAAAAAGGTGAATCAAGCAACTTATAACTGATGGTCTGAGTGTTTCAGAAACCACTGATGCTTTAGGGTTTTTGTTGGGATCTTGGAGGTTCATATAAGTTAAAGATAAAACCTTTGCGCAAAAACAGCCTTGTGGATGTCAGAGTTCAGGGGAGACTGAACAAGCTGGCTTTATGTGACAACAATTACTCCAAAAACAACGAGCTGCAGCAGAGCGCCATCTCTGAACAGACACGTTAGATCTTTGAAGCAGATAGACCACAGCATCAGGACACCACTCTAAACACAAGTCCTCTATAAAAAAGGAAACTCACAATGTTGAATACAAAAAGTGAAAAAAAAAAAAATTAAGTCAGAAGACACTGGATTTCAGCTGTGACATTTTGGTGATGGGGCCTGAAGAATGCCTAAACAACATTAAAAGTGAAGGTCTATTTTACCTTAGATCAACCACAGATTGGTAGTGCTGGTATACTGATGTGTTGTCACTGATGTGACAAAAGCTTTGCATATGTTGGGTCCCCCAGGTAAAAAAAAAAAAAAACCTACCTCAGCTTAGACCATGGTATACTCGTCTTTTCCTGGATGCTTTGACCAATATAAGCACAATAGTCAAATATATTTTTAAACACAAAAGTAAATTCCCTATTCTCAAGTGGCCTCAACAGCCTCAAAACCAACCATTCAGTGGTAACGTGTGTGTATGTGTGTAGAATTTGCATGATGCTATCATGTTAAAATGAATCAAAATATGTAAGGAATAGTTCCAGTAATTTGTTGATTTGATTTCCCGCAGAATTACAGTAAACCTAGATACAAATTGGAGGTCCATTGGGGTAATAGGAAAGCTCACATTGTTAAATTGGTCATAAATGTTTGCTTTTCTTTGGATAAGAAGCTGGGATGAAAAGAATAAACAATTCCATGCATCATTGTTTCTGAAAAATGCAGGTATAGATTTGCTAAACATCAATAACTCATTCAAAGCAAATTTACATGCCCTCGTGATTTTTCCGCATCATGACCTGTGTTGATGCAGGACAATGAATAAAACCTGGTGAGCTAATGATCACAACAGGCTAAGAATAGTGAATAAAGAGTTATGTTTTCCACAGTAAATAATTAAGCCAATAATACAAACAAAAATTCAACGTTTACCTTGAAACACTAACTGTCTTAACCATCTGTCAGTTTGTATTTATTCCTTTTCTTTGTGCAAAAATAAAACTCTTTTCTCATGTCGTATGCATGTCCAATCAGAGTCCCCCTCCTCTAGACTTTGCCATCTCATTTATCCTGCCCCTTCTGCTAATGATTTCAGCTTAGTCGGGCATTCCATTCCACTTAGAAACTAATGAAATGTTGAGATCACTCATGAGAAGATTTCAGTTTTAATGATTTTTTTCTTCTTCTCCTTTTTTAATCCCTCATTTTTTAAAACATCTGTTCTCTTTGTTTAAATCGGAGAGTCATAGTAGAGGACTTACACACAAAGGCCCGTTTTCTATCTGCGTGCTACTGGGCTGTAATTGGAGAGAGGGTTTCTTTGGAGGCTGTGTTTTGCACAGGAACAAAACCATTTTTATTACTGGATGTCTTGTAGTAATAGTGTTCGGGGTATGGTGACTTATTGTGTCATCTAAAGACAGGAAGAGCGCTTCATTCACAAATTATGATCTCAGTTCCTTTACAATGGTTCTTTGCAAAGCACAAGTTAGGCTGAAGCAGTGGGGAAAACACACCACATATGCACGTTGTCTGCTGCTTCCAAGGGACATGCATAAGTTAGCCCATTAAAATAATTTTATTATTGATCATCTGTGGTTCCACAAGCCCACAACAAATTAGGACTATATGTGCGCTTAAACAGAGGGAAGAAAAGGATTTGTGAGTCACAGATTCTGCAATTTGTTCCACTTAAATAGATGAGAGTTTTGTAACATTTAACAGTGAGAGACAGAATGTAAAAAAAAAAAAAAAAAATCAAAAGAATCCAGGAAATTAAGAATTTACTCTCTCTTCTTCCCTTCTTTTCTTTTCCGTCCAGTCCAACAAAAGACTGTTACAGATATGAGTAAGATGAATAAAGTACGGTGGCCCTGAAGTGCAAAGCATTCAACAAATCACTCGATACAAAAACATTTTTAAGATCACAACAATTAAAAAAATAAAAAATAAATAAAAAGCAGCATTACATTTTAGAAAACAAAACAAAATTTCAGAAACCAAAACTTGAAAAACAAAAATGACAACAAAAAAAAATTCAGAAAACAAAATTAATTTCCAGGAAAAAAAAGAAATATTAAAAAATGAAAAACATTTCAGAAAAAAAAAATTCCAGAAAAAAAATGAAATATTAAAAAATGAAAAACATTTCAGAAAAAAAATGAAATATTAAAAAATGAAAAACATTTCAGAACACAGAATGAATTTCCAGAAAACAAAACGAAATCTTCAAAAATGAAAAACATTTCCAAACCGGAAGAGGCAGGTACTATGGGACAACGCTGATTGGATGATGATTTTTGTCAATCATTTGAACTGAAAAGTATTTTAAATGAAGCGATGACGGATTTTATCGTCCAAACAACAATGTACTATAATAATCCACGTATTTCCCATTTATATATCAAATAAAAAATGCAGCAAACTGTAAATGAACTTTAAAATTATTTTTTTAACATTTCGCCTGACACACGGTCACCCGGAAGTAGTTTGTGAGCACTTTTACTTTGAACGCTGTGCGCTAATGTCTACGGCTGCGAGGTTCACGCTGTCAATCATCTTTAGGTAAGAATCAATTCTGTGATCTTTTCTTTTGTCAGTCACATGTTTCTAAGGATGTTAATTTTAGGATGTTAAAGTGCTGCTTTGAAAAGATAATTTCTTTTTATCTTGCGCATGCGCAAAAGGAACCCGATGGAGACGAACCGTCTTCACATGATAGCCGTTCCCGTTTTCGGTGACAACATGAGAGAAAAAGCTCCGAGCCAGCCTGATTCTGTGATTTATACAGTAATTACAGTAATTATATGGCATCAGTGTTGCTAAAAATCGACTTTAAGACTGAAATCAGTAAACAAGTTCTTATGGGAAATAATATTTAAGTGCATTGTATATTTTTGAACCATGCATATACACATATACTGAAACTTAAAAATGAACTTTAAAGTTTATAAAATACTTAATTGAATTAACATGTGATATTTCTGCAGGTGAAGTTACTCAAAGCGAAGTTCCAGAAAGGTTTGTGCTGCAGAAGAACAGATGGCAGCTCTACATGGGAATACAAGAAGACTAAAGTCATTCATATCATTGTGCAGTGTACAGGCAAGTCACCATGATTTATGTGCAATGTAATCAATAAATATTATTTAACCTTAATATCTAATTTTTTTTTTAAATTGCAGGTCCTTTAAAAAAACGTATTTAACCTGCTGCATAAGCCTGATTAGTTGTAAATGATGCAGTGGGGAGTGAAAAACGAAGCACAATTCCTGCCTTTAGTGTCGGGCTGATGATCTGGAAATCACATCTATGAGGAATCGCATCAAACACTTGTACAACTCCAAACAACTTAATGTTCCTTTAAGCAAAACTCCAGTTTAAAATGTTCATATTAGGCTTGCTTCATTTAGGAGTTTTTCCATGTTTACCATTTTAGGTTTTAAAGCTTTATTAACAAAGATGATGTTTGATTTTCAAAGCTGTTGTTTAGAAATGTTTTTTTGTCAATGAAAAAACTGAATGCTGATGTGAGGATTGTAATAATGGATATGAAAATAAACAAATTTGTTTCATAGCAATGCAGTATATTTATTGAAAACTTAACATAAATACTTTATTCAATAACAGAAACAAAGAAACAGTTGTGGATTTTCCTTTAAGGGCTTCTTCATGCAGTTAATCAAATGTTACATTTACATTCAGCATTTACTCAGCGTACCTGTCAGTCACATTTATTAGAGGAAAAAATGCATCTGGGAAAAGTCTGTTTGTGCTTAACAACTATATCAAAAAGAGTCATGTCAGGGAAGTTTTGTCCACATTGCTGCTCAGCATCACATCCAGAGGAAGATGCACAGGTAAGGGACCCCAGTTCCTGCTCGTGCATGCTTGCAGCTTCCTCTGCACTGGACTCCAGCTCCAGCTCTTGAAATCCCTGACAGAGATAAATTAATAAATTAAAAATCCCTGACAGAAAAACATCGGCTGCCGTTCATCTTTCATTCAGGAAAAAGTTGAGTTCATCAAAATTAGGAGAAAATGGGTTAAACCAGAAATTCATTAGGGAGGGGTCAAAACACCAAACTCAGAATAAAATACATTATTTCAGTCTTATAAAAAATACATTCTAAAACAATTTGGTATTCCTCCTCTGCCTGAAAGACTAAAATGTTTTTTTTAAAGATTTATTTTACACTACAAACTTTGCCACCTTTAGTTACACACCTGTACATGTCTGATGATGTGCACATCCAGTCATTTACTGTCATGTTTCTGTGCACTGACACACTCTAAAGTCACAGATCTTAATAGTGTGAATAAGAAGCATTCATAACTGTTATTCTGAGACACAAACTGCTGCAGTTTACCTGACAGCTTTGCTGATTTATGCTGCTGGTACACCTGTCTGAGAATCCTGCCCACGTGACCCCCCCTCTCCAGCTGATGAGGTAACCTGTCATTAACGTATGACTGAAGGATCTTGGATCTGTCTGTAAACACCCACCTAGAAATCACGTTTAACGCTACATTTATTAGATCAAACAAATGTGCCTCCATACCTTATCTGTGGATGGCGGGACTGCATTTCCTGATGTGCGCCGTCTTTAACACCCGTTTCTTCGCAGCTGCTGCTTTAGACAGAATCCTCTCACGACATTTTGAAACATTTGTAAACCTGGTTGGTGTTGATATTTCTGCGTGCGTTCTGTCATCACATCCGCTAAATATTCAAAGATTAACGTTTATGTTAACGTTTTACCGTCCCTTTCTTTGTTTACCTGCAGAACGGACGTCATCCACACAAACTACTTCCGGGTGACCGTTCTGCTTCAGACGAAATATTCAAACAAAATAATTTAAACCTTCATTATATGTTTGCTGCATTTTTGATTTAATATGTAAATGGGAAATACGGGAATTATCATGGTACATTGTTGTTTGGACGATAAAATCCGTCGTCGCTTCATTTAAAATACTTTTCAGTTCAAATGATTGACAAACATCATCATCCAATCAGCGTTGTCCCATAGTACCTGCTTCTTCCGGTTTGGAAATGTTTTTCATTTTTGAAGATTTCGTTTTGTTTTCTGGAAATTCATTCTGTGTTCTGAAATGTTTTTCATTTTTTAATATTTCATTTTTTTTCTGAAATGTTTTTCATTTTTTAATATTTCATTTTGTTTTTCTGAAATGTTTTCATTTTTTTTATTTCATTTTGTTTTCTGGAAATTAATTTTTTTTCTGAAATGTTTTCATTTTGTAATATTTCTTTTTTTTCTGGAAATTAATTTTGTTTTCTGAAATCTTTTTTTCTTTTTTTTCTTTTTTCTTTTTTATGTTTTGGTTTCTGAAATTTTGTTTTGTTTTCTAAAATGTAATACGCTTTTTAAATTGTTGCTGTGATCTTAAAAATGTTTTTGTATCGAGTGATTTGTTGAATGGTTTGCACTTCAGGGCCACCGTAATAAAGTTTAGCCTAAATTACTAAAGGGGTTTATTTAAATATACACCTAGTGTGTCAAATGTTTCATCACCCCTATTGTAACAGTAAAATATGTCCAACACAAGAGGCTTTCAGCTCTCATCTGTCTGCTCAGCTGTTGGAGAGGACAAGTTAAAAAAATAGAAAAAGAATTTACTTGTATAATGGCACAGAAAGCAAGTATTTTTAACCCTTTAAACCAGAGCTTTAGTTCCGGTGTTGACATTCTTTCAACGAGCGTAACTCTTCAACCATTGACTCAGGTAACATTATTCCAGCGAAATTCCAGTGAAGCGTTTACCAAATCAGTTGATTCTACTGCGGGAAAAATAAGTGGCTTTGTGCCATTAGGCAACTCTTTTCGTTAGCAATTTGTTGCATGTTGGTGGAAAGCCAATATGAAAAGCCACTTTTCACGGCATATCGTTTCATTGACATTGACAGCGTGAACGGTAGAGGAGTAACAGCATGTCAAAGAGCACATCTTGTTTAGATGTGGCTGGCGAAATCTTCTGTGTTAAAGGGTTTACTCTTACAAACGAGCAAGAGTCCTGTCCCTCTTAAACCTGTTACTACCTCTTTAAGAAGCTCTTCTTTCCACCATTTGTTAACAGTTGTAATGGAACTTGTTTGAAAATGTCATCAGTACAAAACAAATCTAGCTACACCCTTAAGTTAGGTTGCAACCTTTGCATCATGACAAAGCAAGAGTTGTCCAAAGACACCAGGGACAAGACTGCACATATACTAGACTTACTAACGAGTCACAAACACACTTGATGATATAGTAATCTTTACGCCAACTTGTTTAAAAGAGCCAATTATTAAGTACACACAGGACTAGAATTGTTTTTCTTTTCTTTTTCTGAAACATAGTAATTTGTACGGAGCCCGTGTCCTGACATTAAAAAATTAAAAGATATCTCATTCCCACAGATTAATATCTTGTTCCCACGAATTAATATCTTGTTCGCACCAAATACTATTCCATTCCCACAAGATAATATTGCGTTCCCTCGAAATGATTAACTTGTGCGAACGAGTAGAGAACGCTGAAAGTGGCTTTTGCGGCCGAACAGAGACCATATCCGTGCTCATGAATGACTTATGACGTGAATAATTATTGCTTCTCACGAATTAATTGTTAAGTTCGCATGAGTTGATCATTTCGAGGGAACGCAATATTATCTTTTGGGAACAGAATAGTAATTCTCAAGATATTAATCTGTGGGGACGAGATACATTTTAGTTTTTGAATGTCAGGACACGGGCTCCGTAGATTTATAATTCAAAGCCTCAGTCACATGCACATGTACGGGAGGTTTGACCCATAGAGGTGCTGCAATGTTGGGTTGTTCGGGCCCGTGGAGGGTCATAGACAGGAGTGGCTGCATCTTAACAGAGTGCAGGTTAATCTCCAACTATGCGCACACTGGCTCCTTGCTGACCGCACGCATAGCTACATACATGGGGTGTGCAGGTAAACCAGGCAGAATTGCCTGTATGGACGCCCATAGGATATCTACATAAACAACCCTGATTGTCTCATTTCCTCAATTCTAACAGTCACGCTGGACATAAGAAGCACACACTTATTACTTGAACCTTCTTGTACAATGCTCAGAGTTTGGGAGGTTAAAAGAAATTAAGAATCGGTAAAAGATGCCTACATCTCACTTGGGTATTACGTGTTATAGAAGCGTTCACTTTCAAACTGTTGCCTGCAGCAAGCCCAACGAAAAAATGTGCATGAACATTTTTGCTCTACAAGCTCTCTGAGCGATCTGCGACCTTGATATTTTGTATGGGCCAACTGCGTGCCCCGTACAGGTTTGCCCATTTTTCACCGACATGCAGTGTGACTAAGCCATAGCTGTTGCTGACAACTGAATCCTCTCCTCAGGGAAAGCATTGTAAGATCTCTGATAATTCATAAATCACACCCATCCTTCCAGTTACAATTGATCTTTTGGAGGAACATTCTTAGCTGCTGATTCCTTGTTTCCTTTTTCTGTGTGTTTATGTAAAAGTTTCTTACAGGACTGTCTAACATTTTTACTAAAGATTCGCTCAGAGTACAGTAGAGTACAGTAAAGGCATAGATCTTTTCTTTGACAGCAGTCACCGGAGGATAAATCAAAATAATGAACTCAAATTGCACATTCACTTTATTTATGTTAGCAGGCATCTGTGCAAATAAAGGCTATCAAAACAAATTGGAAAATACTTTTATAGAACAAATAGTCGCTGGAGATCTTGCAGATGAACTGCAAAGTTAATAAATCAGATAAAGAATTTGCACAAAAGCAGCAGCCACACTCACAGCATCCGGTCTGCATTTATCTATTTAGTTATTTTCTTTGAACGGCAAAGCTCCATGTGCACATTCATACGACAAACACTGAAAGACGACTAACAATAACATAGTGAAGATTTCACATGCATTAATGTGAAAGCAACGTAAACAAGAAATCCATCTGATCCATGCTATTGCCAAAAATACTGCCAACCTATTTCTGCACACTCAATCACAACAGACCTTCAGGTCAACATGTAAAAATCTATAGAGAGCTTTGTAGTAAGGCTCTGTATAACCAAACAGCTGAAGGTAAGCTTATTTTCATAAAATAAAGTGCAAATTTGTGGATGCAGTGGTCTAAAGCCCCACCACCACTGAACACTAAAGCAGCACAGACATGTTCTCTGAAGTGGGTTTGGGGGTTTTCAGGAGAATGGTACTTGTTTAAAAGCATTGAACGAATTGTGAAATCTGACGGAGGAGGGGTTGTGTTTTTGTTCTACAAGAGCTGGGCTTGACCCCTTAATCTCAGTGAGAAGAGCTCTCTGAATCCTTCAATATAACTAGGTGTGTCTGACAATTCAGTCCTTCTAACTTTGGTTTGCGGATTGTTCCTCCTACAAGGCTGTACATCAGTGCACAAAGCAAGGCCATATAAACCCACCATTTAATTTTTTTATGGATCAAAGTTGCACAGGTTTCGGTTTGTTGATTAGCAGATGGGTAAAACTTCAAACTTATACATGTGTTGCATTACTAATTTCATGAAGTTGTTGAGTTGGGCATTGTAAACTCTCAACATACCCACGTTGCTTTGAGACTGGTAATTTTTCTTGCAGAATTTAAAAGGTGATAGAAATTATCATCCATTTATTTACAGTATGTCTATAGTGTGAAATCAGGCAATTTATTACTTTTCCCAATTCACTCTTTTAGTGAGGGTTTATTTCCCTTCTCCAACCCAAATATTTCTGATCAACTCATTGATCAGTAGGATTATTCGCAAGTGCACTGAACAAATTGTGTAGCTGCTAGTTCAGACTTTTATTGCCTGGGTATGTTAAAGACCTTTGTTGACTTTTTGTGGGATTTTTGTCAGCACTCTGGTAGTCCTTGAGCATCTTTAACCCTTTTCAGACCTGAGGTCAACATGTTTGGACATCACATTATGACCACTTTAGTTAATTCTGCTTGACTGGGTCCCTGTGAGTACATGTTTAGAGGTTAAAGAAGTTAAGGAAGTTGATTTACATTTTTTTCTGATGTAGAAAGAGGGCATGTTTTGCATCTATGTATCTAATTGTACTAAGCCTCTGAATGATCTCTTTCTTTCTAACTTTTCCTTAAGTTGCTCTGCAAATTTGGGTCTTTATACAATTTCTGTTTTAACATTTGTGTCTTTTTCTAATTTATTTGTTTATAAATGGTTCAAACCATTTCTTGATTTACCGAGGAAATTAAATATTCTCATTCCTTTGTGCTTCGAGGAGAAACTTTAACTAATTTTTACAAAAGTTGCACATTTTGATTCATTTCTGACATTCTTAGCATATTTTACTACAGCAAAGGAATAAAAAATAAACAGTGCCTTTATTTTAGGGCTACGTCGCAGTGCCAAAATACTCAAATAATTAGAAATTTTGTTCACACTAGGATTTAATTTCCACACATTTTGAATAGCTTGTTTTTCAAGTCACACTTCAAGACAGTTTTGTTTATAAAAAAAACAGTTTTAAATAAAAAATGTTTAAAATGAACACAGAGGTGCATTTCACTATTAAAACAAAACAGAAGTTTTTTTTGGATAGACCAACATGAATTCTGAAAAAAATACAAAAATAAATAGTATTTTTATCAAATGGTTAGACCTTTAGCACAGGTTTTGGACAGGTTTACACATTTTTAAGCCCTTGACATGTATTGATGCAAATATGCATCAATATAATGTCAATCCTGCTCAGTATAGCTGCAAGACACTTTTGTGAACATACATACAAAATTACCTTAATTTAGCCTCTAATCAAAAGAATAAAAAAAGTGATTTTTTTTTTTTTTGCATGGTTGGAAATGGCATCAAGGGGTTAAATAAAAGGAATATACCAATTTTTTTCATTTCTATCCTATAGTCTTTATCCTATAAGATCTGAGGTTTGATTCCTCCCCCCCCCCCCCCCCCCCCCCCCGCACAATGTGTCCTTGGGCAAGACACTTGAACCCCACCCCCACAGTGGCGCCTCCAGAAATTTTTCATGGGGGTGGCCGGTAGGGGGCCTCATTAAATCTTGGGGTGGCACAGAAAAACCATGAGCCATATTTTTAAAATTCATTCTACTAAACGTAGTAAAACAAACTTTAGAAAACCAACAGAAAGTTAAATGCCTACTGATATTTTGTAGAACATTAACTTTTAGTAGATACTACTATAGATTCTAGTAGATATCATTAGATCAGTGTTTTTCAACCTTTTTTGAGCCACGGCACACTTTAACATTGACAAAAATCCCGTGGCACACCAGCATCTAAAAATTTTTTTAAAAAGGAGAAAATCATAGTCTGTATTGACGTGCAGCCCCTCCACAATCTCACATGCATTTTTGTGATAATTGTGGCAGAAAAGCTGGAAGCTGCAGCTGTTTTTTTTCTAAAAGATGGAATAAAAGTTAAGTTAAAAGATTCAAAAACTGTTTGATTTGCGTTCGTTGTTGTTTCAAGACGTTAAGAGGAGAGACTCATCTAACACGCTGGACCAACCTGCCTCTGTCCCTTATGGGCAACGTAGCCACAGTAAAAATGAAAATCGTACCCAAAGTTAATTATCTCATCTCAATGATTCCCACACAATCGCCATTAAAATGGTTCAAAACATTAGACTCATCCATATCAAGCTTTTTATGGAACAATAAACCTGCAAGAATTAGTTTAAAAACTTTAAAATCTGCAAAAAGCTGTGGAGGATTAGAATTACCTAACTTCCACAATTACTTTCTTGCAAATAGATTACAATACATCTTAAAATGGTTAAAAAATAATCCAGAAACCAACTCATGGTTAGACTTGGAACAGGCGTTTTGTGGAAAGATCAACCTATCAGATCTTCCATTTATTAGCCAAACAGTTAAAAACAGGATTGTTTCAAAAGTATTAATATAAATGCCACTTTAACAGCCTGGTGGGAATTTCTCAAAATATCAAAATCATCAATTCAACCGTGCAAAATGACACCCATCTGGAACAACCCAGACATCCTCAAAAACAAAAAAATTATCCACTTCCCAGCTTGGCAAGCAGGGGGCATAAAACAACTAGAGCACGTAATTATTGATAGAAGATTCATAACTACCCAGGAACTTCAAGACAAACATGGAATAAATACCTTCTTGGAATATCAGCAACTTAAATCAATTATTACTAAAAAGTTTAAATACAGAGACAACGATTTAAAGCTACTAGATGTAGTTACCACTCTGATCAATTTCTCAATGAATAAAACTCTCTCCAAAATATACAAACTTTTATGTAATTTAGATAATAATATTTCACTTCCGACAACAAAATGGGATGCGGATTTGAGCATCAGCACAGATGAAAGCTTTTGGTCAGAACTTTGTCTAAACACCTTTTAAACTGACAAAAAGTCCAAATCTGCAGCTAATCCATTTCAAAACTCTACACAGAATTTACTACACTGGACAGAGGATGTTCAATATGGGTCTCAGCAACTCAGACATTTGTCAGCACTGTGACGGTAATCTACCCGACAATTACATGCATGCACTATGGTTCTGCACGCCTGTCCAGGCTCTCTGGCAGCAGGTATGTGCCGATCTATCAGTCTGGCTTAAGGTTTCAATCACAGCTTCACCGTCACTTTGTGTGCTTGGTGACATTAGTGCCATCGATGTAGGAGGATTAGGCTTTATCATTTTCATAACTCTTTGCATTGCTAAAAAAACTATTTTAATAAATTGGAAAAGCAAGAAAAATATAAATACAAGTCAACACAGAAATCTGCTGCTTGATCAGATCAGCTTGGAAAAAATGTCAGCCCAAGGTTCAAGTAACTTTGAAAGAATTCGGTCTCTCTGGTCTCCCATAGCTAACTCCATGACTTAGGGGGTGGGGGGGCCTGGTCGTCGTTGCTCCTTGTCCTTCTGCCGTGGGCCGGGGTGGGGGTCGGGGCCTCCGGTGCCTGGCGGGGGGTGGTGGGGGCTCTGTTGGTCGGGGGGTCGGGTCCGGCACCTGGGTGGGGCGGGCTGGGGTGCTGCGTGGTCCTCTGGGCTTGGGTGTGGGGGTGCGTGGTGGGGGGGTGGGGTGGTGGTCTGGCTTGGCTTGGGGGGGTGGTCCCTTTGCCTGTGCTGGGGGGGTTGGCGGGGGGCCCTGCTCGGGGGGGGGCCCAGCGGCGCCGGATGGGCTGTCCATCTACACCTGGAGCTGGGATCGGCCCTTCCCTGGCTCTGGGGCGGGACGGGACAACCCTATTGGGGCCCCCGGTCGCTCTGGGTGTCATCCGCTTCGGCTGCGGGGTCTGGGGTGGGGTGGGGGGGGGGGGCGGTCTTGTCGGCCCTGTCCTGAGGGGGGCATTCTGGGGGGGGGGCACTATTGGTACGGGGCAGGGGGGGTTGACGGGTCGGGGTCTCCGCTGAGGCCATCGGCGGTTTCCCCGGCCGGTTGGCTGCCTCGGTCCCGTCGAGGCCTGACCAGAGCTCTTCTAGGGCCGGCGTTTGGGGGTGGGGGCCTGGGCTTGCTCCGGGGGGGGATGCTTTCTGGCTCCTCTCTCTATGTGTGGGGTGGGTGGTGCTGGGCCTGGGGTGTTGGCGCCTCCGGGGGTGGGGCCCCTGGGCTGGGTGGGCCTGGCCCCCTTGCTGTGGGGGGCGGGCGGGGGACAGCTGTTTTACCACCGGGGGACAGTCTACCAGCTGTCCCCAACTTACCCCCTTCCTCATATAAACTCATATTAGGGTGAGGGGGTGGGGGGCTTAGCCTGCGATGGGCCTTGGGGGGGGGGGGTTACTAGGCAGTGGCCCCCCTCCTATGGTTGCCGTATGGAGTGGGCCCCCCCTCTTTCGGTTTTATTTGCACCTTAGACATGTAGGGCCCTTGGTAGGGGGGGTGCTTGGACATCACTGCCAGCAAGCAGCAGATGTCCTCCTAGCACCCTACCCGCCAATTTTAACCGCACCTTAGACATTTAGGGCCCCTTGGTGGGGAGGGTGAGGGGACGTCACTGTGAGTAATCAGGAGATGTCCCCTTAGTGCCCTACCCGCCAATTTTAACTGTACCCCCCTTAGTACACACACCCCTCCCCCCTCAATATATACATCCCAACATAAACACACACACATGCACACACACACCCTCTCAAACACACATACGCGCACACACATTTTGCAAGGAAGGTGGGACCTAGGACCATCTGTCCCTTACCTCTTCCCTGGTGGGGGGTACGGGTCCCTTTGCAACGGCGACCGTGTCCCCGGGGTGCCGGCT
The DNA here is from genome assembly GCF_053564925.1 of Oryzias latipes. Taxonomy (NCBI): domain Eukaryota; kingdom Metazoa; phylum Chordata; class Actinopteri; order Beloniformes; family Adrianichthyidae; genus Oryzias; species Oryzias latipes. The sequence continues at coordinate 10,243,832 of NC_136250.1, read as the reverse complement.
TCCTGGGCCCGGCGGTGCTCTCTCCGCGCGGTGGGGGGGTTCACATTACATCTGAGCCGGAGGTGTTCGTGTCCCTGGGGGGTGGGTTCTGGTCCCTGCTCCTGAGCGCTGGGCCCCGCCAAATTTCCAACTGTGGCCGAGCCTGGTCGGGCCATATTTACAACAACCCTTGTGGACCCTCTTTTTTCCCCGGGGTTCCCCCTCCTGGGCGGGGGCGGCGGGCCCCTGCCTTGCTCCTCCCTGGACCAACCGTGGGCCGGGCGGATGGTTGCCTGGAGTGCGGAGCGGGTCTCCCTTGGGGGGTCCTGGCTCGTACCTGGGGTGGGGGCGGGGGGATGCCCGGAACTCCTGGGTGGTGGTGGGGTGCTCGTCTGGGGCTGTGGGCGTCCTTCTCCGGTGGGGCCCTGCGTTGGGCGCTCCCGGCGCGGCGGGGGGCACACCTTTGGTTTGTCTGAAGATTAATAACCCCTCTTGTTAAAGTAAAATATGTCCAACACAAGAGGCCCTCAGCTCTCATCTGTCTGCCTAGCTGTTGGACAGGACAAGTTAAAAAATAAAAAAATAAAAAAAAGAGGAGAGACTCATTGTGCGCTGAGACGCTGTCAATTTAACCTAATGCATCATGATGTAGTGATGGCAGAAAGACTAGCGTCTCTGAGCTTCATTGTTTTGTTCACTTGTTCCACGGTCTGATACTGGATTCTGTGGAAAGCTACACCGCTAAAAACGAGCTTTAGCTGGTATTCTTGTTAGAACTGAGAGACTTTATCAACAGAATAAGAACAAGGAAGTGAAGACTTTCACCTCTTCTGATTGGTCAGACCAATGACATGTGATTAAGACTCCAAGAATGATTGGTGGAGACAGTTAAAGGGGCGGGACTTTGCCGGCAACGGCTTTAGTTCCTGCTAAATCGCGGTACGTCATTCGTATCAAAATGTCTTTCATAGAATCAAATAAACACAAAGAAAAAAGTTTTTTACGATCTTTCATATTCCTAACTACTCAGTATTTTATCAGGATGTTTGGATGAACACAGAGCTGACATCCTGGAGATGGAAAATGTTTTTAGATCAGTTAATGAGGGCAATTTCCCACGGCACACCTGACCATCTCCCACACTGGTTGAAAAACACTGCATTAGTAGATAATACTACTGATATATTTTTATTTGTTTTGTTTATATTTCATGCTTAGGTGTGTCTGCTTGGGGTGTTCGGCTCTTGACTGGGAGATTTCTATAATGAACAAAAGTGAAATTAATTGTTCTGAAATAAAAATAACAATACCCTTCCATGGTAATTATTAATTATATCTGTAGACATTTCTATTTTGGCTAATAAACATAAAAGTTTTATTAATAGGGCAACATAATTCTAACTTCACCAGTTGGGCCAGGGACAGGTGGAGCCCCTGCAACCCTTGTGCTATCCTAGGCACTTTAACGTTGGGAGTTGGGTCATCTAGACCCACTGGACAGTGCGCTGAACCTTTTTTCTTCAATGATTTGTGATCTTCACTGGTGTCCATGGATTACATGAAATCTTTCCACCTTTATCCACCTTTGTCATGGTAGGGAGAACACGTCAATGTAAGGGTGGGGTCATCTAAGATAGCACAAGGGTTAACTGAGTTCTGCCTTGCGTCTCTGACCAATGATGCTGACAGTCCCTCGTCTCATGCCGTCTCATCTTCCTCCTCGTCACTACTCCTCTGTTGCTCCCCTACAATCTCTTTCCCTCCTTCTGCTGTACTTTTCTTCTTAAAATAAGAATATATGTTGAATTTCTCTTCATTCTCTGAAAATTGACATTCACAAGCATCAACTAATGACTGTAGGTAACTATGTGGAAACAAGACAAACACATATCAAAATGTTGCGGTAACACAACAACCGATAGTGTCATGAAATGAGAGGCGCATGTGACAGGGACATCCTTTTTTACATATTAATAAAAAGTAATCGCACATTCACCACCACTGGTGATGTGGCGTCTTTGCACCAAGTATTTGCGAACAATACAGATCAGGTGATCTAAAGTAAACAGATTGTTAAAAGACCCACAGAAAATATTTAACAGGCATGAAAAGAAATTTAGTGTTTTGGGGTGTGCGATTGTGTGCGTGAATGCGTGCGTGCACACGCATGTGTGCGTGCGTGGATTCGTCCTGAAATCAGTCACCGTTTTGGACTTAAGGAAAAAGTCATCAAGAAAGTTCAACTTTAGGAACTGAGACTGTTTTTTTGTCTAACCGGCTCGGAGGCTCTGGGGGCTCGAACGCGGAAGTGAACCCCGCGTCTTATTCGTGTTCTGCGTCCAGCGGCTCGTCTTTAGATGTCTGTGCACTCAAAGGCAGCAGGGAGGGGAGGGGGTGAGGGCCGGTTTAGGTGATCAGAGCGACTTGCTGCTGCTGGCTGTACATTTGGGATGAAACGCATAACTGATGCAACAGCTTATAGTGACCGTGGGGTGGCCACTGGGGTGGCCAGGTGTCGGACAGGGGTGGCCGTGGCCACCCCAGTGGCCACCCCCTGGTGGCGCCACTGCACCCCCACAGGTTGGTGCCAGTGTTAAGCAGTGGAGTCACCACCAGTGTTTGAATGTGTGTGTGTGTGAATGGGTTTGTGACTGTAAAGCACTCACCTTTCAAAAAGGGGTGAGGGAAATTCATTGAGGTAAGCAAATTTTTTGTACAAACACATTTTAAATATAAATAATGTTAACCAAAATAAATATTAATTGCATTAAAAGATGAGAAATAAATGAAATTGAACACAGAAAGTGACTGCTTTAAGTTTTTTAGTCCTGAATTGGGTACTTTTAGATGCTAATTTGCCTTTTTAAATTAATTTCTAAAATAATTTGGGCTAAACTGCCAAAAGGGGACTTAGAAGACCATCTCTGCTATCACCAAAAGTTCATTTTAGAATATTGTGTGTCTGTGAGTGTGATGTGGTACTAATGGTAGTCTGGACAGAAGCAGGACACACAGTCAATGTAGGTTAGAATTTATGAGGGAGCAGCACTACCTGTCCAGGAGGATTCACCATAGACGGTTTCAAAGTTTTGCACAAATTTCAAACAGTAAAACCCCAGACCTGTGGTTTTATGCATGTGTGGCACTGCCTCCCTGCTAGAAAAATAAAACGCCAGCAAAAGTTCCTTCAGCTAGTGCAGTAAGTTAGTTGTCATCAGTGAATAGCTGCATGTGTGGTGCTGGGCCAGTGGGCAGACAGGAATAATGAGGGCTGAAGATGAAGACAGATGGAGCTTCACTCCACCCAGCAGGACTCTGCTCAGGACAGGCCTTTGTTATGAGAGAAAAGCACTCAGGGTCACAATGTTGTCATCTTTCAAACAAAAATAGATGAAATTTATATAAATGCTCACCAAGTTACTGCAAGAGGATGCTGGGAAATATGTTGGATACCAGCATTTGGACAGTTTTAAGTATTAAAAAAATTTTTTTTTTAAATAACAAAGTCTAAAAATATGAATGGAGAATAATTTGTCTCATGGTAAAACCAAGTTGAAGTCAACTTGTGTAGCTTTGATAACAGTCAGCTGATTTTGACAGAGGTTAATGAAGATCTCTGTGTGCATATCCATGTCTCTAAATGTGAGTGTTCATTTCCTTTTTGTCTGCAGCTCTGACAACAAGTACATTTAGCAGAACAAATGGTTTTAGGTTAGCACAAGCCGGGCCAGCCGTATTTGTCTGCTGTAAGACCTCCCAATCTCACACAGCCAGAGCAGTGTCTGAGTCATCCAAGTGTTTGTATGTGTGTGGCTATGTGCGTGATATAAGCCTCGGCACACTGTGAATTGCAAGAAATTGTATGAAAGGCGAATGCAGGGTGTTTCTTTGAGCTCTCTTTTAAAAATCGTAACGACACTCACACAGCAGTCGTGGAACAAACTGTGACTGTTATGGTGCTGCAGGTAAGGCCAAATATTACATCAGATTAGAGTGCTTAACATCAAACCAACTGTGAGTTTTTTGTTCTTGTTTTTTTCGGTTCGGACTCTTGGCTGCTCCCTATTCCCTTCTCTGCTTCTGTGCCAGTCCTAAGCCCGGATAAATTGAGAGGGTTGCGTCAGGAAGGGCATCCGGCGTAAAACATTGCCAAGTTAACCATGCGACTCATCGTTGAAAGGGAGGTTGTTTCGCTGTGGCGACCCCTGATGGGAAAAGCTGAAAGAGAAAGAAGACCTCTAACTTTACACTTGAAGTAAACTTAAACATTTTTCAAATGTACACACAGCAGAGGTATCAGTTTCAATGTTAACTCAATGTACAGATGCGATCTAAGGTCCTGCGGTGCAATTTGAGCGTCAGGCGCAGTGCGACGGACCGACTGATGCACAATTTAAGAGTCATGGCATAATTTGGGTGGCATGGTGCGTCCAGAGTTTAAAAAATATCTGAAATTTGATGAAGAAGATGGGTCGCGTCACTTAATCAGGAACTTGGCTTGAGCATTTTTTACACACTTTATGCAGACTCGGGTGCGGTCCATAAAAGAAGACAGACAAACAGAACAAACAAAAAGAGAACTTCAATTCACAACCAGTCAAACAGAGTATAAACTCTGTGCCCAGTGCTTCCTCAAAGTGGAGGTATAGCGCCATGAGCTCCTTTGGGGATCAGTCAGAGACATTATAATTCCATCTTTAGACTTGTCCAGGCGCTCCATGAGGCTGCAGGTAAGATGACGTAGTAGTGCCTCACAGGGGGGGATGTGAGCATCCACAAACAGCTGACTGGCTCTGTACCACCTGGGCACCAGTAGCAGAAGCCTAAAGGCATCATTATAGGCCACTATGAATCTACGGAATTTCCCACATCCATAATTCCACCACAGAGGAGCCGTATACAGTGGAGTGAAATAAGCTCTGAACAATAAATGCTTTACTTGGAGAAAACACATTTCTCATCAGCATATTTGCCTGAGCATGGAGTTTACAATATTGTCTCTGGATATCTCTGTCGTCCCGCCAATCATCGGGAATAAAATGTCCAAGATATTTAATAATTGAATTTTTTACCAAAGGCTGTCCACAAAGCTTGAAAACAGGAAAGTTTACATTTTTGTCGTCTTTGGTCTTGACAATCAATATTTTGCTTATAGAAGGATTATAGTTAACATCAAAGTCTCTGTTGTAGTCAGAGCAGACTTTTAAACGTTTTTGCATCCCAGCACTGTACAGGCTAAAAATGACAAGGTCATCAGCATACATAAGATGATTAAAAACCCGACATCCAAAAACACACCCGGTAAAAAAAAACAAAAAAAAAACACACCCGGTTCTGCAGAGATTTAACTCCGTGGAAAGATCATCAATATATACATTGAAAAAAAACATAGTGAAAGAATGTATGACACCATTGCTCACATAAAGTCTCTGATAAAACATTGCCCCGTTTGACAACCATCATTTGATTAGCATGCCAAAAAATCAGGAATCGTACCAGATATTTCAGCACACCTTGATTTATTAGCTTCTTAAATAGTTTATGGTGCTTCACTCTGTCAAAGGCCTTAGTGGCATTAATAAAACACAAAAATAAGGATGTATTCAGATTCAGGTATTTCCTGACTATCTCCTGTAAGTTGTAAATACACATCAGTGCCAAGGCTTTTTTAAAACCAAAATGATTCTCGCTTGTTAAAAGATCCACTTAAAGTCTAGTCAATAACAAATATTCTAAAATTTTGTGTAGTTTTGAGTCAGATGCCCGCTCGGATGAGAAAAATAAAGACATACATGCATCTATTTGTTTATAAGTGGACGCATCAGAATGGAGCAGAGCAGAGAGCTTGTGGATACAAGCTTTTTGCAAGGATAGTTTTTCGTCTGCCCCCACTTCACCACAAGTTGATTAAAGAAATCATCAAAAACTGCAATTTTAAGCTGAATTTTCTTTATACATGTCTTCCATCATGGGTAAAATGCCATACAAACATGTTGAAAACACCAAAAGCACAATTTTCATTGGAGTGGGTCTTTAGAAAAACAGGAAAAAAAACCTACTGCTGGTGGAAACCGGGGTAGGAATCCTCGCAGAGGGAGTGACAGGGTGACACGGATGGGCTGAGGCCCCCTCCTCCCTGTCTACTGCTCTTACAATGATGAAAGTGTCAGCAGCAAACACGGTTATCTAAGAGTCACAGGAGGAGGCCGAAAAACAGTGGGAGACGATACGACGAGGAGAGGGAACAAGGACAGAAAAAAGGCAGAAGAGAAGCTGCATGAGAAGGAGAAACTGTGAGGAATGCAATGGTGGGAGGAACGAGAAGAACAGCAGGGGCGATAAACACTTTGAATGTGAATCACCGGCATCTGGCAGGAGGAGAAGGAGATGGAGACTATAATACGAAGCATAGGGAGGGTTGACAGAGTTAGAGTGGGTGAGAGTGACAAAAGTAGACAAAATGGCAGATGAAGCTTTAATTGATTGGCTGTTGTCAAAAGAGCAAGGGTGTGCTTTTCTCAAAAAATAAATTTGCTTGTCTTAACAACTTACCGGTACTTACAAGTGACCTTACGATTCACTTCACATGGAACTGATGTATGTGATGGTGTCTTTCCTTCCAAGCAACAAAGATGCCCTTCTAGGCTCAGTGAACTTATTTTTGCAAATTCATGAGCTGCTCTTTTTTCGAAGTAGTGCAAACAGTGGAGAAAAAAAACAAGTGATTAGATGGAGACAAAGTGATTATTAATTCCTAAAATGATTAACTCTTTGATAGATTTGTGCCCATGAAAATCTGTTTTGCAGTTTATAAAAGGTTAATTTCAGGGTCACAGCTGTGCATGAGTCGCATTTAAAATGGCACAATTAGTGAATTAGTGACACATGGAAAACAACGGAAGAGTCCCCTACTGTTTATGTGGGCTGTCTACCATCTGGTACATTTATTATCTGTAATAAGTGAATTTAACAAATTAGTAGTATTCATCTATCTTAGCTGTTAGTTTGCGTTTCTGAAGAGAAGTCTTTAAAGGTTTAGAAAAGAAAAATACTATTTATTATAGAAGAGGTGGAAAAGAAGCACTGTGGGATACAAAGATGGGAAAGATGCTTTGATTTTTCAAAGACAGTATATGACATGGGTAGGCAAATTCTGTGAAATGTTTATGTTTATGTTATTCACATAGCTAAAGAAATAAAAAGCGAAAAACTGAATGAATGAATGAAAAAACTGTTGTGGCTAATTTAATTTCCCCCCAAAAAATGCAGACACTTTTAATAAGCCTGCAATTTCTGTCTTAAGTTTGTAAATTATGAGTTTTTTTGTAATTGTCTCAGTTTTTAAAGATTAAGGCAAGGTTTTAGTCTATTCTGTTCATAGAGAGTACAAACAGGGCAACGCAGTTAGACATACATACATGCAAAATGCTAATTAGGAATCCTGGAGTCTATTTTTAACGACTAAAGGCCACTTTCTTAACAAAAATAGCTCTGGCAAAACGTCAACTGTATGCAGAAAGATACCTTACTGATTTCGGAACTGTTTACCTTCTTTGGTGTGAGTTAACGGCGCTTTTACGCACACCCGTAAAAGTGTTGCAAAGTCCCTGCAGAGGACATGTCAGCTAATACCATGACATCTCACTATCTGTGACATTCCTGCCATGAAAATCTACACGGTACAGGGATTAGCCTCCCTCTCAAGGGACATGCCAACAACATTTAAACAACCAGCCTCCTTTGTGGAAACAATTGGACAAAAACACAAACTGTAGGAGGCCTGTGACACAAAGGCAGGCTCACAAACATATTACTCCATGATGGATTGTGGATTCTATAGCAGAAGTCAGATGAATGCAGTGAGGTTATGGAGTGAAGTAGATAAGGACTAGAATGACAAAGCAGTCTCTTTGTTTCTCCTTTATTTTCTGCTCTGGCTTTCCAGACTGTTTTGCTTGCTGTCATGTGAACACCCAAAGCGTGCACTGCTTCACTCTAACAGACACACAAATCAGGCCCCAGAACAACCCTCCTACACTTTATCTTTCTCTCTGTGCATTTAGTTTAACAAACACTTTGTGCTTAATTAACAAGTGCAACAGAGGGCTTTAACTGAAAGCATTTCAATTAAATGTTGTGGATATCAACCACAACATCAAAGGACTGCTCCTTTTCTCTCTATCAGCCACACAATGCCCAGTTGAGCTTAAAAGTTTGACGTCAAATAAGCTCAGACTAGATGTGCCCGCTCCAGATTGCTCTTGCAAGTGGTATGAATTCAGAAGTACAAGGTTTCCAGTTCTTCAGATTTCTCTGCACTGCTAAGCTGATACAACATGTAGAACTAGGGTTGAGAACTGGCCACTTTAATAGCCACACCTGTCAGATTAATGCAAATTTCTAATTGGCAAATCACATGGCAGCAACCATGAGCATGAAGGCACGGTCAAGAGGACCTGCTGCACCAAAGAAAGGGGATGTCAATAAAAAGAGATCTTGAACGTTTGATTGAAAAATTTAAGAGTAAAACTGGATTTTTTTTTTTTGCGTGAAATAGTGCTTAGGGCTCTGGGTCAGAGGCTGACCTTGGGTTGACCTTGAACCATTTGAAGAGACTCCAGAGCCTAGACGCTGATGGTGGTAAAGGCCAGACTGCCCCTGAAGGAAGAGCCAGGATGAGAATGGGGCATTGATGGGCTGGCAAAATGTCTGGAATGCAGATAAACACATTTTTATTTTTTATTTATTTTTATTTAAAGGGAGGAATTTGCATGTGATTGGCAGAGAAGAAAGTGAGCACTTAAGCTATTGGCTCAAAGTCAAGATTATTCGATGAGTGACGTGTGGAGGGAAGAATTTGCCTTCAGAACTGCCTTAAAGGCAAAAGGGGGTCCAACCCTGTACTAGTAAGGTGTAGCCAGTGAGAGTATACAAAAAATAAATCCATGTTCTAAAATATGCAAGGACACAATAACTGATATTTTAAAAAAAAGTCCTCAGTCCCACATTTTAATCTCAGAAATGTCTAACAGTGATCTGAAGTATGTCTAAAACAAGTGCCTGGACTGAGAATTTCTTATTGACTGCATATCCATGTCAGACTGTGACTTGTTGATTAAGTGAGAAGCCAGTTTCTCATGACACTGATTAAAATGGAGCGGTGCACAGTTCAAACCTGCACTTCAGGCTAAGAGGATTAGACCACAACATAGCACAATAGTCACTCTTGATTTTGAGGAACCTCTGTTGTGTGCCCTGAAGCCTTGTTGGCTCTTTTATGCGTTTCCTGTTATACAGAGCTCATGCAGCTGGTGATGCTTATTTTTTTCATAAATAATAGTTCAATTGGCAGAGCAGTGTGATGCATTTGTGTCCTTTTTGTTGTTGTTATCAAACTGTGCACTTCCAATGGTTGGATGCAGTATTTTTCCTAAACATTGGGATTGGGTCAGAGATCAGTGACCATAGATTTTATGACTTAGTATTAAATGTCAATAGGAAACAACATGAACTCAATAATTCCTAAGCAGGGCTTGTGCTGTAACGAACAACACAAGTAGATCTACTGGGGTTAAACACAACATATTTCAGTGGGCAAATGAGCCAAAGGGCTGCTTGAATTTCATATCTTGGTTTACTGGTTTACTTTTTCAAAGTTTATTTTTTTGTTGTTTTTTTTTAAGTTACATAACTTGCTCCTAGTTTGTCAACTTTTTTGTTAATTTCATCATAGTGGTTTTATTTTAGGGTCATCTCATCACTCAGATCAGGCTGTTTGTAACTACACTGACCAAAAATATAAACGCAACACCTTTATTATTGCTCCCATTTTTTATGGTATGAACTCAAAGATTTGAAACATTTTCCACATACACCAAATAACCAGTTCTCTGAAATATTGTTCACAAATCTGTCTAAATCTGTGATAGTGAGCACTTCTCCTTTGCCAAGACAATCCATCCCACCTCGCAGGTGTGCCATATCAAGATGCTGATTAGACAGCATGATTATTGCACAGGTGTGCCTTAGACTGGCCACAAGAAAAGGCCAATCTGAAATCTTCAGTTTTGTTTTATTGAGGGGGTCAGGGGACTCAGACAACCAGTCAGTATATCTGGTGTGACCACCATTTGCCTCATGAAGTGCGTCACATTTCCTTCGCATAGAGTTGATCAGGTTGTCGATTGTGGCCTGTGGAATGTTGGTCCACTCTTCTTCAATGGCTGTGCAAAGTTGCTGGATATTGGCAGGAACTGGAACACGCTGTCGTATACGCCGATCCAGAGCATCCCAAACATGCTCAATGGGTGACATGTCCGGTGAGTATGCTGGCCATGCAAGAACTGGGATGTTTTCAGCTTCCAACAATTGTGTACAGATCCTTGCAACATGGGACCGTGCATTATCATGCTGCAACATGAGGTGATGTTGTTGGATGTACGGCACAACAATGGGCCCCAGGGTCTCGTCACGGTATCTCTGTGCATTCAAAATGCCATCAATAAAATGCACCTGTGTCCGTCGCCCATAACATATGCCTGCCCATACCATAACCCCACCACCACCATGGGCTACTCGATCCACAACATTGACATCAGAAAACCGCTCACCCACACGACGCCACACACGCTGTCTGCCATCTGCCTTGAACAGTGTAAACCGGGATTCATCCGTGAAGAGAACACCTCTCCAACGTGCCAGACGCCATCGCATGTGAGCATTTGCCCCACTCAAGTCAGTTACGACGACGAACTGGAGTGAGGTCGAAACCTCGATGAGGACGACGAGCATGCAGATTAACTTCCCTGGGACGGTTTCTGACAGTTTGTGCAGAAATTCTGTGGTTATGCAAACCGATTGTTTCAACAGCTGTCCGAGTGGCTGGTCTCAGACGATCTTGGAGGTGGACATGCTGGATGTGGAGGTCTTGGGCTGGTGTGGTTACACGTGGTCTGCGGTTGTGAGGCTGGTTGGATGTGCTGCCAAATTCTCGGAAACGCCTTTGGAGACGGCTTATGGTGGAGAAATGGACATTCAATTCCCTAGCAACAGCTCTGGTGGACATTCCTGTTATCAGCATGCCAATTGCACGCTCCCTCAAAACTTGCGACATCTTTGGCATTGTGCTGTGTGATACAACTGAAGATTTCAGAGTGGCCTTTTCTTGTGGCCAGTCTAAGGCACACCTGTGCAATAATCATGCTGTCTAATCAGCATCTTGATATGGCACACCTGTGCAATAATCATGCTGTCTAATCAGCATCTTGATATGGCACTATTGTGAGGTGGGATGGATTGTCTTGGCAAAGGAGAAGTGCTCACTATCACAGATTTAGAAAGATTTGTTAACAATATTTCAGAGAACTGGTTATTTTGTGTATGTGGAAAATGTTTCACATCTTGGAGTTAATACCATAAAAAATGGGAGCAATAACAAAAGTGTTGCGTTTATATTTTTGGTCAGTGTATATACTGTCATTGTGTGGCTTTTTGATTATGAGCAGTAAGATGGTATTAGAAAGTTAAAGGCAGGTGGGTTACACCATTATTTCCAGTTTTTGCTTTTCAATCAAACCTAAGTGCACCTTTTGATTGAATATAATTGTAAACATATCATACATGTTAATTTTTCTTTGCTGCTCCAAATCTGTGAGTGTTCCATGACTCATTTTTGGGTCCTGCATTTTGTCATAGTTTTTTTTAACTGGATTTCTGGTTTAATCTGTTTCAGTTTTTCATTTGAGTTCATTTATTAAAGCGATTCAGTTTCTGTGAACAAGGAGGTCTTCTGTATTTGGTACCTAACCATTATTTAATGTATCTGCTGTCATTCTTCATTTTCCCATGCAATGATGATATTCTCTTTAAGGTAATCTCCTTCTAGATGTTAAAGTTTCTACAATGTGAGCTATTCTATGCAGGAAAACATCCAGTTAACCATTAAGTTCCACATTACTTGGCTCAAAAACATCCACACAAAAGCTGGTAAAACTCGCTTAATATATCAGTAAACATGGTTAAAAACTGATGTACATTCATTTTTGAGGCCATGCTGTTTATCTTTTAAGGTTTTCGCAAGCACCTCTGCTTTAGCCCATGAGGAACTTCCACTTTGATTTGACCTGTCCTGCCTTTTAGATATAAGTGCTGCACATTAAATCAGGAACTAAACAAAGTTATGCAGGCTTCTGCAGGATTGCGCCTCATAGTGATGGTTTTATTTTTAAGTTTCACACATATCTTGCAAGACAACTAAAGGGACTTCAACACTGAAGACATCTGATTAAAAAATAAAACCTGCAATATTACAAAACTGCACTTTAATAGTTTAAAGCTACAAAAAAAAAAAAAAACCTGATGCCAAGACCTCTGGGTGAACCTTTATACCATTTTAAATTTGAAAAAAATCTACTTTAATGTAAACTTGTTAACTTATTTGTATAAAGTCCACTTGGTACAAAGAAAATATCCATATGCTTAAGAAATAACAGAGTGGGCTCTAATTACCCATTACTCACAATAAGTCAACACAATTATTTCCTTTAACTGTAATGACCTCTGTCACTTCTACATCCATGGCTTGCACAAGGAGATGTTGGGGGCGTCTAGGTTTGTTAGCCTGTAGTTAACAGCAGATTCAACCTGGTTAGATCAAAAATGATATAATTCATCCACTCATGATATCATAATGAAGTCTACGCCAGTCTTCAGGCCAAACTAACAATAAAAAAACATTACTAAGCTGACAAGAACTTCTATATTTAAAACCTTTTTCTCCTGCTGTCATCTGTAAAAGACAAAAAAGCAGAATCAGAATTTTTATGATGAACAAACATGTCCAGCAGTCAAACTCTGTCTAGGAGCTGCTGCTGCTGTTCTGTGAGTTCTTGACTGTCTGGTTGTTTCTGGGTAAGAGAGGGTCAGAAATCATCCATCCATTTTACACTCTTCCCAAAATGCTGCTAAGAGCCTCAGCTGCTTTGGAGCCTCAGTTCAGCCACAAAATTCAATTCAACTTTATTTATATAAGCCAATATTACAACATAGTTGTCTCCATGGGCTTCATACTGGTAATTGTATGAGGAATATGAAATTAGTTCTAAAATACAATAGGTAATTGTTAAAATAAACTAAACAGACCCCCCCCCAAAAAAAAGAATTCAACATTGAACATACAAAATGATAACACTTTGCTTGACAAACGCAGCAAGTTTCCATCTCATTTAAGCCTCTTTTAATTCATCACTCTTTAAAAGAAATTAATTCAATAATAAAAAGTCAGTTGGAATAGACACCTTAACCCATCTTTCTGCTTTTTTTTCCTTCCTTCTTAGGGCTAAAATAGGAAAAAAACACAAAGTTTAAACTAAAATCTTGACTGGATCAATTCTAGGAAGAAATTAAAATAAAATAAAAACTTTTGCAAACAGTGAAAAAATCTGAGTTCTGCCTAGATGTTATGTGTGCATGAGTCCCACTGACTCCAAATGAGTTCCACACTTTGATCTTCACTCTAATTGGAATGAAACATTTTTCTGTGAGGACAGAAATGTAGCCTGGTGCTGTCAGGGCAGTCCAAACATGGCTGGTGTTAAACGACGCTTACAGGAAACGTACTGTGAGGCGTGTGAGGCGATGCATGATATGGCTCGTATGCTTGGATGCTGATGGAGGGGGAACATTAGATATGTGCATGCACTAAAGTTACATTGTAATTATTTTTTAGATGTATTTCCTCTTTGAGTTTTTCTTGGTTTATAGAAATGCCTTCAATTTTTTTTTGGTCTTCTTTCTTAACATCCTCCTTTTGCTTTTTTCTGGTTTCTTTTGCTGAGTCTCACCTCTTTCGGGGTTCACACTGAGAAATCAATTTCATCCAGCCTTTTTGCCTTTGGAAGGAAATGCAGTCATATATAAATATTCACATGTGGCTATTTCAGATGCTCAGCTCAGGGACAGAATGAGCTGTTCTTCTGTGTGATCATGAAGACTGCATACATGCATCCCGAATGATTTCTCTTTTTCCCTCTGCATCTTTCCCTCCTTTAATTTCTTCCTTCTTTAAACTTGGATTCTTTCAACTCTCCTAGAGCATTTTTCGAGTTTCTTTATTTTTCTCCCTGTTTCTCCACTCTTCTTTGTGATACTTGTGATTCATTCCTGAACGGCTGTTTAATTGTTTGTGAATATTTCCTTCCCCTTTTCTCCTTGATAGATCCTTTTCAATTCATACTACTGTAACAAATCTTGCCATATTACATCCTGCTACATTTTCCCCCGATAGTGCTCTTTTTTGGTGACATCTTTCTTTTTATTTTCTTTGGCTCATTGGTTCCTTGTTCTATTAATACAAAACCCTCCCTGTCACCTTTCATGATTCTCACATGCATAGAAACATATGGAAATACCTGGAAAGTCATTGAATATTCATTTTAACCAATTATCAGATTAACTGTGTTTGACATCTACTGAATGGATGAAACTGTTTTATAGCTTAGAAATGTGCTGTCTCTTTAGGTTTGAAAATGTATATATTCAAACCGTGAAGAAGACAGCTTTTTAATAAAGAGAGCTGCATTTTTCCAAGACCTAAAAGGTAACTGCACTTTTGAAGTAAAAGCTTTTTCGTGTACAAGTATCAGGGGCAGTTCCCAGGAGATCCAGCTGCATCTGAGCGCTACCTCTATGAACTTCGAGCATGTGGTCGAAGGCCATTAAAAAAATAAAGAGGGAAGAAAGAAAAATATATATCTTCCTGACTTTTATGCTTCAAAGTTATCTTCCAAAACTCGTTGGATTAAGAGAAAAATAATAAAACTGCTAATAATAGAAGTTCCAGTTAGTGCATGGATACTCTACTAAGACTTAATGTCATAATAAAATAAATAAGTCTGGATTGTGGTTGAAATATTTTTAGCTTTGCACATTATGCACTCATTTTCTTTTCTCTTTTCTAATAGAGACAAGCTAAACTGAAATGTTGTGGGGGGAACGTGCTTGAGTTTACATAACTACAGACGATGCAGCTGCAAACTCCATCATCCAACACGATCAGGACTATTTACACACACACACACACACACACACACACACACATTTATATATGGCGTAGTATGAACGTTGTAAGAATCTAAACTATTTGCATTCCAACACAGAAAATTTCAAATGTAATATCCAGCACATATGTTTTTGTTCATGACGATGTTCAGTTTACTACAGAATTCTATAATATTATAACAAAACTAGCATGAATTTAATCTTTTCTTCTAGCTGATCCAGCCTTTGACACTCATTAGAAAGTGATTAGCTTGTGTTTTTTTTAGGTTTTTTAACAGTGGGATGGATGAGATGGAAGGATAAATGTATATTATTGACTGAAGAGACTGGGTTGCATGTTAGCTTAATAAGAATAATGAGACCCAATTTAACCCGAGTTTTTAATAAAAAAAAAAAAAGTAGAAGCCCCTCCTTGCTTGTCTGTTAGCATGGGCTCAAAGTGCTTTTAGCAGTTTGTGTAAATTCTTTTACACCTAGTTTAACTGTACCTTAATTTGGGTTTAGTGTGTGTTGCTATGGGCCACAGAGACTGTTTATGTTTTTAAAAGAAAGCTCAAGACCTACTTTTTAAATCTAGCTTTTAGTTAAAAGGAACTTATTTGGTATTTAAATGTAATGGGATCTCCCAGGTCTGGGTCTTAAACTCAGATCTGGGGGCTCCCGTGGTGATGTATTTTGTGAATTTGAGTGAAGGGTCACTGATTTGGACATGGATCCAAAGTATCGTTTCCCCACTTGAGTACAAAGCCAGGTTTCTACATGGCATAATTTTATCATTCTTCTTGCTTCTTTTTATGGTCTTTGTGTTTGTGTGTGTGTGGGGGGGAAGCATTGTGCAGGTTTTAAACAAGACATTTGTTTAATGTCTTGTCCTTTTGTTTTTAAATTTGATTATGTTTTTATGTAAAGCACTTTAAGGAGCATGAGTTGTAAAAGTACAATAAAGTTTTATTTGTCCTTCAACCCTGTCATTCTTATTTACCTACTGTGTATAATCACAAAAGAAGAAATTAGAGGTGAATATGACCAAATCGCATTTTATTGAGATTTTAGCTACACAAATGACCTTTTTTGGCTGGTTTTAGTTTCTGTTTTGAAAAAAATCTACTTTTGTTTTTCATGATTTTATGTTTACCTAATGAAAATAAAATCCCAAAAAGCCTTTAAATGAGTTTGAATATTTTAATTCAGTGTCCATTTTGGAGATGAATAATTTCCCTGACTTGACACAGAAACAGCTAAACTCTGGACTTCATTGTACACACTGCTTCTGCACACTCAACTGTGATGCTGATGCAGCTGCAGCCTCCAGTCACTTCCCCTCCTGACTGCTGGTTGTGTTTGTCACTGATAACTACTACACGGATTTCTTTCCCAGATGCCCCCAACCCCTATACCTTTAAACTCCTTCTTGTTCTCTTTCAAACCCTGTTGCCAGTTTTGTTTTACAAACAGGGCGGAGATACCGTTTCTGAGAGCCCGCCTTTACCCCTCATGTCCTGGCTCGCGGTTACAGCGGGCATACTTGGTTTATTGGTAGACAAACCCTGCGCATGATTATAAACGCCAGGCACATGCTAACGGTGACCTCACCTTGACCCCTTCTCTCATCAGAGACGCCCAGACAGGTGTGTGGACCTTCGTGCTTTCAGTCACTCTAATGAATATTTCATAGGAGGCTTAGTGTGTTGGTAAAAAACTAGGACATGTGGTGGAGGGGGTGGAGTTATTGAGTCCTGGTTATATGTGGGTGTGTTTGTCTTCCTGCAGTAGATGAATGCGTTTATTCCATTACCTTTCTCCCCCCCCCTCTCTCCACATCCCTTTTAATTTCCACCTGTTTTTCCTTTCCTTTCAATGCCTTATCGTTCAGCCTCAGGGCTCATTTAGAGCTATGTCTATTAGCCACACACAGACAGATTTGCATACTCGCACTGACAAAAGAGAGGCAAACAAACGCAGACCACCTCAGCACTTTGAGTACCCTTTCTGTTTAATGTTATTTATAAATGCTTTTTCAGTCTGGCATTGTTTGATAACCACACAGAAAACATTTCAGCGGCACAAAGGATGGGAAAAGAGGGAAAGATGTGTGTCTGTGTGAGAGCTGGAAGAGGAGGGGAAGCAGCACGTGGGGGCGAGAAAGGGGGAGAATTAGAACACAGACGAGGAGGGGAGGACTGGGAGGAAAAGAAGGTTGGAAACAACAGGAGGAAGAGCAGGGAGGACAGTGTGTTGAGCTGGTTCTCATCAATGAGTCAGCAAAACAAAAACAAAAAAATTAGAAAAATGAAAAGTTCCAGTCTCCCACTTCCTGTCAATGGGAAATTACTGAAACACAATAGAGACTTTTTTGGTCTCTTTTTTTTTTTTTTTTAAGAAAACGCATTTTCCAAAGAATAAACAGACACAATTTACATCACCTCTTTTTGCACAGCAGCACAAACAAATTCACTGTTAGGGATCTCTAATCCTACATGTTAGGACACTGACACCAGTGACAGGCTTCTGAACGTTCCCAACATCTAGTTAAATAGACACAAGATGGCAGAGCCCGGCAGGAGAAATACACAAGCGGGATACAAATGTGGCTCCTGAATTTCCATCCAAGCCCAGAATTCTTAGGTGACCGTATCCCACACTTTTGATTGTTTTCTTTTTTTTTTTGCCTGTCATGGGTGTTTGCATGTTAGGATAGCTTATTCAAAGATAATTCTTTGTGCTGTAAAAACAAAACAAAAAATCAGTTTATTGGCTGAAGGACTGTGGGAACCCATGAGTATCTTGAAAAAGCTTCACCTTTTGTAATTGAGCACTTTGGACTTTGGGTGTAAAAAAAATATGAGGTGTAAAAGTCAAAGCAGAGGAAGCATGAGCTGCACTCTGCTCTGTGATCAGAAATCCCTGGACTAATGGGGGTTAGTGTCTGCAGTGGGCTGTGAAGGTGAGCGTTCAGGCTCTGTAAGGGTGTGTGTGTGTGTGTGTGTGTGTGAGAGCAGCTTCCAGCAAGTCCCACAGTCCTCGCTGTCCTCGTTGATTCCTGAAGTCTCCCAGGCTTCTGAACAGCTGGTGGGATCTTTGTCTCCTCAGACCTAGCAGCAAAAGAAAGCCTCTCTCCAATCAGGGCTTGAAGATCTCTCAGTCCATCCGTCTTGGAGCACACGTCTAAATAAAATAATGTATGATTCAGGAAACCCAGTCTCCCAATTTTTCTCATCAGAACTACCGACCTTTGGGAATATTCTTTATTTAAGTTCAAGAAATGTAAAGTTTGTGGCTAAGTCCTAGAAATAAAACATTAGTCTTAGAGTCTGTATTTAGAGACTGTCGCCTATCAGGCACTCTTGATATCTTTTTTTTTACCCCACATGGCTTCAGGATTGCACTTTAGATTCACACATTTTAACTTGCTCTCAAATCCTCCATGAAACCAGTTGACTGATTTGTTAGATCTGAATGGATTCTAAGTTTAGATAACTGCCAGGACAGACTGAAAAAAACAAAAAACAAAACCTGACAGCTATGTTGTTTGTAAGCATTTCAGTTGTATATCTTAGTCACCAAGAATACAGGCGTGCATTAAAACTGCTGTGAAATGTCAGCGTAAAGCCACTTTATCTGGAGATTGATAGTGATTATAGCTATTACAGCTCGATTCCTCCCGAGGACTCTTCAGTCTGTCTGCAGTACTTCTTTCTTTCTTGATCTTGGGGTACCGTGAAGTGAGCGGAGAGGCAGGCAGCCATAAATGACTGTCTTTGTCTTAGAGTGAATGACGGATGGGGGTTGTGCTGAGCGCGCTCTGTGGAGTCAAAAGGGTTAACCGTGTGCTTTCACTGCTATTTGAATCACTTATTGGCTCGTTATTTTATATGGCTGTACAGTTTTTATGAGTACATAAATTCAGCAGTTGGTAGCATAGAGACAACCGATTTCCTGATGTTTCCCATACTGACATCATTGTGACAATTGGGAGAATTTTTTATTTCTCCCCTCCAGGCTTTTGTGTTTTGATTAGGAGCCACCGGGATCACCGCAGAGATAATCGATAACGTACTCGTGTACTCTGTCAGTCGTACTCCTCACGGAGCCAGGAAAAGGGTGTTTCAGGAAAATCGATCCTAAGGTTGCATCACAAACACAAAAGTGTTCATCTCCTGCCTCAGCGCAAGATCACAAAATAGATTGAGAGCAGCAGGGCTGATGACAGACACGTAGTAAAGTCTGCAAGGTGCTGCTCTGCTTTATTAGAAGCCCTCTGGACGCCACTTGGCGGGCCAACAGAAGTTCTTGGGATGCACTTGTTCCTCCTCCTCGAACCTGAAGACCCATCGTATTTACCCCCATCTGGAGAGTAATCTTTCTCACCCTCCTCCCTAAGTAGCTGTACCTCATTGAGCCCCCCTTTTGCCTTGCGACCCCGGCGGGTGCAGTTTTTGCGACTTCCCTTTGGCGGCCGTGGCAGTGGGGAAGGTGAAGGGAGGCTGTGCTGGTCCCCGTGGGGCATGTACGGCCGCTGGTGGTGGTTGTGGTGATTCCGGTGGCGATTGAGGTGGTTCAAAGACTCTCCGTGTTCCAATTCCTTTCCCGGGGAGCCTTGTGTGTGACTCTCTCTTGACAAACAACTGGGCAGCTCCTCTTTTTTTAGCAGTTTTAGGTCCTTTCCCACTAACTCTGGTGGTGAAACGCAAACCAGAGAGGATGTGGAGCCTCTAAATCTGCGTAGCCAATCCCAAAGCGACATAGCCTTGCAGTCACATTCCCAAGGGTTGTCGTTGAGCCGCAGGTACTCCAGTGCTGGCAGAAGAGTCAAAGTGGCACCAGACAGCTCTGTGAGATTGTTGTTAAACAGGTAGAGGGTAGTGAGGCGCCGTAGGTCGTGGAAGGCTTGACTGTCAACCCACTGGATCTCGTTTTGGTGCAGAAGGAGTCGGTCTAAGGCACCCAGACCTCGAAAAGTGTTCTGACGGAGACTCCACAGACGATTCCCATGCAGGAAGAGGTGACTGAGGTTCAGCAGGTCAATGAAAAGATCATCGTCCAAGAACTCCAACTGGTTGTCCTGAGAGGAAACAAAGGAAAAATGCTCTATCAAACAGCTTGCCCCATAAATTATTATAACCTACACAATGCCATACATGGTTTTGTCAACTATATCACATTTCCAAACGTGTAAATCCAGGAACAAGCTGTGCAGGGTTGCAAAATCCCCCAATCTGTGTAGCTTTGTTTTCCAGAAGGCTCTGTTTATTATCAAAGGTTCAGAAATGATTTTCTGCAGCAGCGACTGCAGTGACTTTTTCTTTTCCCTTTTTTATTTGTTTTCTGCAAGAAAATAATAGTGGCATTTACTAATTTGGGTTTTGAACAAAAGGACCATGATTCACTGCAGCGTGACAGCTGATTTGTTCCATTTGTTAAAAGAAATAAACATCGTTCAACCTGCAGAAAATCTCACTCACAATCTAAAAACCATTTTTGATGATACATTATATAAACAAAACATAAAAACAAAATAAAGAATCTGAAGTGTGGATAATTTACAAAGCTTTAAAAAAAACTCAACTAAATATCAGAACTACAGATCTTGTTTCTTGCATCACTCAGACCAATAAAGTTACAGCAAAGCAAATTGAATGTGTAAAAAATTATCATGATTAAAAAAAAACAATAAATTTAAATTGCAATCCTTCCCCTACAAAGTAAAATAGTTTTTGTTTTTGTTTTTTTGGGCCAAAGAATTAACTTAATAAAAAAATACAAACAAAGTAAATTATTAAAAAAGCAAAGATTATACAAAAATATATTAACCTAATCTAACTTTGTGAAATTACATTTCTTTTCTACTGAAATGCTTTTTTTTTCTACTTAGCACTTTTTTTTATTGCTCTTTTTTATGCTTCTCAACTTTTACTGCATTTTTTTATTAGATATTTCTAAATCTTCCATTTAATGTTGTTCAGATAATAAGTCTGTCACTGACATTATTTCTGTTTTATCAAACACGTTTTTTTCTGCCTTTATCTGTTGTTGTTTCTGCAGTTGCTCTTGTATTTTTTTAAACCATATTGTCTGCCGTATTGAGATTGTGTTGTTCTGTTTGGCTGTAGGCTTGTAATGTTCACCCTAAAGCCAGTGTAGCATTTGATCAGGGTCACAGAGTCACGCTGATAGATCACTGCTAATATAATGGTATTGTGGCTGCAGAAGAGCATTGGTCAAGCACCTGTAAGTAGAGGTATTGGAGGTTCTGTAGGCCTGAAAAGATGCCTGGAGGCAGACTGATTAGACCACAGCGGTACAGATGCAGGGCGTGCAGACGACCCAAACCAAGGAAGGTGTCTGAGGCAATGGCCTTTAGGTGCCGGTTGTCCCCCAGGTCAAGCTCTTCTAAGCGATCAAATCCGTGGAATGTGGATGGTTGAATATAGGAGATGTTGTTGGAGTAAAGCCAGAGCATGGTGGTGGTGGGGGAGAAGTGGCCGCGGAGTAACCTCTGGATCTTGTTGTTTTGCAGGAAAACCCGCTCACTCTGAGCGGGGATGCCCTCCGGCACGGCATGGAAGTTGTGAGCCTGGCAGGAAACAGTGCTTGGTAAAGTGTAGCAGATGCAGTGGTGAGGGCAGGGCATGGAGAGATCCAGGCCCCACAGCACCAACAGTAACTCCACCCCACCATAACCTGAGGGGAAAAAAGCAAGATAGAGGAAATGAGGGTGAGACAAGCAGAATGTCACAAATGTCTCTCAAACATGCACCAATGTCCATTTTGTCCTTTTCAAACATCCATTCCCATGTTGTTCCACCGTTCTGATATAAAACAATATTTTTTTTTACATTTGTTGACCTCCATTATCATTTTTTTTGCTGCTTTAACCTTGAAAAATCCAACAATACTCCATCAGCCATACACAGAAATCTGAGCCAGAGTGTAGCCTCTGTCTGTGTGGCAGCAGGATTATAACAGAGATGTTTACACCTTTTTGTTTCCTATGTTACTTGTAACAGTCCTGGCAATAGGGCACAAACCAACACAAACAACAACCTATCATGAACAAACTCAAATCCTTTTCTAGCCGACAGAAAATCTATTTTTCCTTCTGCTGACAAACGCACGCCTGAACACGATCCTGCAATGAGGGAAAACAGGAGTTGGAGGAATCCAGGAAAATACCTGTACCTGACCAGAGAATTGGATATTATTGTATTTTTTTCAGAGGCCCTTTCTAAGACCCAACATTATTTTTTTTATCTTTCTTTCCAGCATGCAGTTATTCCAACGTTTAATATCTTTTGGAGCTGGAGAAAAAAAAGAAGGGGAATAGCACTAATGCTGAGTATTGTCTGAATTGAGCTAAAGACTGAATAAAATGCTGCTGACCTTGTGGTTAATTGTATGAGGAGATGTGGTTAACATATCTAAATTACAAAAAGGATTAATACTTTATTGGTAAAGTTTGTACATTTTTTTTCTATGCATGAGAGAGTAAGAAACAGAATTTCGATTCATTGTATGCCGAGTAAATGTGAAGAATCAACAATAAAGTTGACTTTGAAATTAAAAAATATCTGGTAAAAAGAGAAACATAAAACAAGTAAAGCATAATTTTAATTTCACAGCAACTTTTATTTAAAGAAAAGTCAACAAAACTTAAATTATACTCTAAATGACCCTCCTACATAGTACATAGGGCATCTAACATAAAAGGGGTCCATTCGATTGATCATATGCATAAAGGGCTCTATTTAATTAGTTAAATACCTCACGCTGCCACAAGATTGTTTTAGCATGATTGTAAACGTGCGGTTTTCGCCGTCTTTTATGAAACTCATATTGCAGGATTGCGATGATTATACATGTCTGATTTAAAGTTGTTTCTGTTATCCTTTAAGCATATCCCTTCAGGGGTCACCACAGCAAATCCCAGAGATTTTTATGCTGGATTCCAGACACAAACTTGCATTTTTATCCAGGCTGGGGACAGGCACAGGGTGGGGTTTGCAAATACTGTCCTAAATAAAAAAGAACACTTATGGGGCTAAAGCTTGTCTTCCTGCTGTTTTTAATCTTTCACCATTGGTAGCAATGGGCATCTTGCAAAGATGCAGAGATATTTTTGTGTCAGTGAAACTGCCAAATCATCTGTTTTGACCCCGTCTATGACCTGGTAAGAACCATAACAACAGAATGTACATGCATGTACAACATCCTCTCAGAATGTCAGTCTGCATGGTTGTGCGCCTATATTTCAGAGATATGTTGCATTTGACAAGAGCAACCTTTTCATTTCTATACCTGCTTCCTCCTGCTGTTCAGAGCACACGCCATGCTGACACTCATTTCTATGTGAGCTCTGGAATCCCCAAGCATGAATCTTTTTTTATCACTGGGGTGAACTGGAACACACGAAGGGCAGTTTTCTGTTCATTTGAAGTGAAGGTTGGTGATCACTGCAGTCAGTGCCTTTTGGCAGTTTGGTGAAATAGTTCAAAAAGAAATTAGGAATTCCATGCGGTTGGGTGAAGAACCAAAGAAGAATCTGTACAATGCGTATGTTTGTTAAAATTCCAAATGCGCTCTGTGGGTAGTAAACACTCCAGTCAATGTCATCTTGATGGCAGCATATGTTCATTTAAAATGTACTTTCTTATTAGTGGCAGATGGGAAAGCCATGTGCACTCATGTCCATATCTAGAATAATAAACAAATGCAGCTTGGGGACACGAGACCATGTGATGTGTCATAGACTGATTTAATGGTTGAGGAGGGATTAAACACAGAATACTTGATGGGGAGTTCTAGACATGTGCAGAACAGTCACCTTTAGAAAAATGTTTCGTTCTATACGAGACCCAGCAAGTAGTGTTAAACGGAATGAATCCATCTCTCGTTTTTTGGCCCCTTTTGTGTTCTCTCCTTTGCTTTATCAGTCCATCTGTGTCACCCTTGGTTGCTTCATGCTTGTCTGCCTGCTTTCTGCAGACTGCTTCCTCTTGTTTCCCTCCACAGCTTTATCTTTTTGCTCTGCCCCACATGCTGCGTCAGTTAATTAGGTGCAGAACTGCAGCTTTTTCCTTTTTTTTTTTTTTTTTTTGGGGGGGGGGGGGTCTGAAATATAGAATACATTTCGTCTTTGAGATGTTGAGAAATGATTGGTCAAATTTCCTAAAATATTTTTGCATGCAAATGCTTTAATCTAATTTAGCATTGTAGTTGCAGAACCGAGGGGGGGGGGGGGGGGCGCTCATCTCTTAGAGGGCTCAAAACTCTCCTAGATCTTTTACGTCCCATTATCTGTTTAGTGAGTTAAAGATAAAAAAGGAATCAAACACATTCAATACACTAGACCATTTGAGCCCATTTGAAGACCTCTGTAGCATCTTTTTCTCACAAAGTTGCTGCCATATTTCAGCTTTTGGACAGAAAGGCTTAAATCATCCCCATCACTTCTGGGAAGATTTCCTGGAATCTCTGAGTCCTGCTGCATAGATTTGTTTTAGTGAAGCTGCAGACGGATAATCAGTGTTCTGAACTGACTAAATGCTGTGTTTTCAGTTTATCCTGTAGGTATGAAATGAGGCCAAGGCTTCAGTTTCGTAAAGCTCCTCCATTAAAATAAGAACCTTCTCACTGTGAGCATGTCAACAAGTGATAGGCTTCTAAGTATTTAGTCCATTTCCTGCTCTAATTTTAAAGTTAATTCAAATGCATACATTTTCAAGTCTGACAGTTTTTAGCTTCATACAAAGAAAATCAAAAAAATGAGCCATTGATACTAAAGAGCTTCCAATAGCCTGTGTTCCATACCAAAGGGTGCATCATCAATGAATGATTATTTTTGAAATTATGTCCAATATAAGGCACACCAAACTATAAAACCCAGTAGGTTAAGCAAGATAAAAGACTCAGAAATAAGCCCGTCAGACTTTAATAACTGCATTCAGAGTAACTAAAACTTGTTTGAAGCACGCTACATGTTAGAAGCGTTCTTGTATTTACAAAACCTATAACCCCCAACCTTAATTGCAACATGCAAAAAAACAGACTGATATACCGATAAAACAAACACACAAAACACGTAAAGAAAAACAGTCAGACACTGTTAACCGTGACACCCAACCAAACAGACAGGACAGAGCGTCGTGTAACTCTTAAACTCTCCTCAACATCAGTAAACTCGACCACAATGGGTCCATATATAAAGCGCTCCGGAGTATAGGACGCACTGTCATTTTTGAAAAAGAAATTAAAGCTTTTGAGTGTACCTTATGTGCGCAAAATTCAGTACCCTAAACTTTGCAGATGTTACCTGAACTTTGCTCAGAGTTAACAAATTCATATTAAACTCATAAATGTTTGCTGTTGTTTGTTCTATTTTTTAAATAACCATTATCATACCAGGAAGTCCCATTGAGATAATATCTCTTTTACAAGGGAGACATGGCCTGAATGGCACCATCACAATAAAACCATACAGTTAAAACAATAAATTAGAAATAAAATACAATCAAAATGAGCAGTATAACAATAATAAAAAGACTGAATTATGAGTTACACAGTCAGGTTAAGAATGACGTGCATATTTCTTTAAAAAAAGCTCAAAAAGCTTTGCTTTAAAGCAATCCAAGGAAATTAGTTCACATAGACACAAAAAGTCTTTGCGGAACTTTTTCTGTTTAATCTATAGTAAAAAACACAATTGGTAAGTTAAAAAAAACACACACACACACTGCACGATCTGTGTCAAGCAGGACTCAGCATCTTATTTATGATAATACATACTTTATCGGATTAAAACATATATAAGAAAACAAAAAAATAATAAAATCCTAATATTTACTATATAAAGGATGAATGAAACCTGTCTGATACTCATGTTTGAGCTAAAATGCTACAAATTTGAGATTTAGAAATTGCTGTTGTAGTAAAAAACAATCGCTCTGGTCATGCATCGATTGTTTCTAATGTTAACAGTTTAAAAAAAAAGAAAGATCATTGGAAGTGATTATCAAGTTAGAATAAAGCAATGCTGTAAACGTCTCATGGAAAATGAGAAGAACGTGCAGAAAGAAAATATGTAAATGTGAACATGCAAAGAGACACCTGGGGAGCAATTTTAATTTAATA
This sequence comes from Oryzias latipes, assembly GCF_053564925.1. Classification (NCBI taxonomy): domain Eukaryota; kingdom Metazoa; phylum Chordata; class Actinopteri; order Beloniformes; family Adrianichthyidae; genus Oryzias; species Oryzias latipes. The sequence continues at coordinate 10,217,669 of NC_136250.1, read as the reverse complement.
GATTAAGTATATTTTGTACAACGGCTTTAATATATTTAGTTTGCATGCTTTGGTTTTGTAAATGTTTCCACAAAAGACTTCTGTGCTGCATCTTACAGAAACATTTAAACCTTCGTCACAGAGTGGACTTGTCGGTACAAAGAACACATTTGCATTTGCATGGTGAAGGAGCAGGCAGCATTTGTGGCACTGGACTGATTTGTTCACATCTTGGAACCAGTATAACTAATTTGTGGAAATTTGATACATTTCCAATGAAGTTAGATTTGTTACAAAAGCATTTTCTGTTTGTAAAAATGTTTCATACTTGTAATAGGAGATATGAAATGGTGGAAAATATCATCATCAGAATTTCCTGAAACTTAAAAACGACCAACTTATGTTTTAGTTGCAATGTCAAAATGAAATACATCAGTAACCATATTTTGGGTATCTTTGGCCATTTTGTCTTGTCTCCTGTGTCTAGAATGAAGAAACACATTTCTTTTCTCTTTTTTTTATTTTTTGGCATGGATATCATGCCTCTGATTGACTGTTCCAAGCAGCGCACAGATTGGGTGGCAGTGTGAAGGCTGCTAATTGGTTGATTTCCTGAGAAGCAAAAGAATTGTACTAGTAACTTGGGTTTGTCATTGTGGATCAATGCGTGTGCTCGTATGTGTGACGTTTCACACAAAGCATTTTTACGAACTGACAACTTTTTTCTACAGTTTGACAGACACAAATCACTAACATATACCAAACCTTTTTACGGACAGACAACACTTTTGCAAGAAATCTAACTTCATAAAATTCCCATTACTAACTTAACTTCTTTGTTTTTTGGAGAAGAGCACTACAGGCATTGACTTAAAAATGCCATGTTTACTTTGAAATAAAATACCAGTTTAAAGAGAAATTGCTAGATTGCCTGGAAATTGAATCGAGTCGCGTTGAATGTCAAACAAAAAGAAATATCTTTATGGAAATACAGACGTTCTACAAACTGTCTTTCTAAAGACCAGTTTCAGCTGGATCTTCATTATAAATGAGGATATATTTTAATGGTACCAAACAAGTGATTGGAATTTACTTTTTTGCCAGCGATTGTCTGTTTTAGCAACTGATCCCACTTTAATCAAAACTCCCTTGGTTTAATCCTCTGAGGCCATTTCCTGCTGATTGTTTGTCTAAACTCTCATTTTGATGTCCTTCATCTGATATTTGATGAAGGCTCCATCAAACCCAGCCAGGGTTCAAAAACAAAAAAAATGTCTATCAGCGAGAATGTCCCTTCAAAGGGTAATGGGGAGCAAATACACACATCTTTCCACTATCACAACTGCTTTCCAGGAACAACGTTGCATCGGCGAGAGACACCTGTCACTCGTCCAGGCAAAAAGTTAGACAGGGAAGGTAGAGGAGAACCAGAGAAGCAGTGAGAGGAGGAACGGGGCATATCATGCTCAAACGGAACGAGGAACTCTTAAAACATGAAAGCAGAGGCAGGAGGGGGGGAGGAACAGCACGGCGGTGTGGGAGGGAAAGAAAGCACAGCGAGTGAGACTGCAGCTAAAAAAAGGATGACGGGAATGACAGGGATCCAGTGTGAAGCAGAAAGCATTACACAGGTAGATGTTTGCTCTGCACACAGCAAGACTGTGACTTCCGACAAACTCCACGTGAAGCTGTGACCTTCTGAGGGCTGACTCGAGTCCCACACGTGTCAAACGCTTCCATTCAAGTGCGCACATATAAGCCACCTCTAGACATAAATTAGACTAATTAGTCAGAAAAATTAAACTGCATAAATAAAGGAGTTTAATTTGTAAAAAATTGAAATATTGCAGAGACGGTGTAAAACGCAAGAGGGGAGGGGGCTCGCCTAAAACTGCTGCTTCCCTCTTGTTATTAGTTGATTTAGCTTAGCATAATCCCAAAGATCATTTAGCGCTGCTCATTCAAATGGTGATAAATCTGTGGCGGAGTTAATGAGAGATTTCAATGGTGTCATTGCTTCAAAGACACAGTTGAAATATCTGCAGTAAATAATCCTCCCCTGTCTTGTAATGTGGTGCCTAACCTCTTCATCCATCTTCATACCGGACACAAATCAGGTCAATATCAGCAACTTTGCATCACTGGTTCCTTTAGACCAACGGAATTACATTGTTGTAGAAAAAGGAAGTTTTCTGTTAGTCAAAGTTTCCCTCCTGTGACCTCAATCAAAAGCACCATCAATAAAAGTTCAAATCGACTCGTTCTGCCCGAAGCGAAGGAGTGACAGTTTGGTTTTGTAGCACAGACGTTTGTAACACGACCAGAGGCGCTGCATACTGACAGGCGGGACAAGCGATTGCTTTCAGTCCCAAGGGTTGACTACTACAGCAAATGGAAATGTATACAGTTTGAAATGATTAGAGTAAACCAGTGCAAAATTCCCCAAAGAAGCCCCTTTCCTTACCTTTCATTCTCTCAAGCAGAGCACAGTTTTGACCCTGTAAAGCCCACTGCATCAAACAATTGACAGAAATGTTAATTTCTTTGGCATTGAGACGTTTCTGGAGTACGACGGAGTTTTAGGGCCACCAAAATAAAAAAGAAAGGTAAAATTACGAGATTTTAAGTCGTAAATTAATGAGAAAAAAACTCGTAAATTTACGAGATTAAAGTGGAGGTGAGCATACAGTGCAGCAGCAGGTGAACGCCGCGCAGCAGCAGAGCAGCAATCTAAACTCAATTGATCAGGTGAGCTGAATGTTTATTGATAACGTTCCAAATGTTTGGAAGCTCATATATTTGATTTACAATTTACTAATGTTTTGTTTATTGATGGGTGGTTTGCAGGATCTCTGCAGCCGGATAAAGCCATCAGTATCCCTGCAGGCAGCTTTCCACTTCAATTCTTTCTTACTCCACCAAAGACCAGATCTCTACGTTTGTGTGACGCTTCCGTCTGCGGAGGAGCACTTTTTGGCATTTTCAACATTCTAATGCTAATATAACAGACTATTTTCATTCCTCTTTATTGTTTTATGTTGAAACGGGACGTTTCATCTGGAGGAGGGGGCGTATGTAACACTGTTTACCTCTGCATTGGTGTTCCGATGACAGGTTGATGGCGTAAGGTCACAAATCAACTTCAGGTTGTGTGAATGAAAAGGACAATAAAAGCTGCAGCGATCCTCTACACCCAAACGTGTCTCTGAGCTCCTTATTTTACAGATGAGACTCCGCTTTACTGACACTGAACCCTGGAAAGCCGCCTCCACTGAAAATAATCTGATTTTGAGTCGCCAAAAAGTTCAGAATCTCTTTGTTTTTAAACCTATCCGGAAATAAAGCTTCACAAAAGGCTCCACATATTTCATAGCTAGGCCCCGATAAACGGAAAACTTTTTTCCTCGTTAATCTATGACTTTTTTTCTCTTAGATCTACGAGATTTTAAGTCGTAAATTTATGAGATGAACTCGTAAATTGACGAGTTTTTATCTTGTAAATTCACCACTTAAAATCTCGTAATTTAACACTCATGAATTTCTTTCTCATAAATTTATGACTTAAGTCGTAATTTAAAAAAAAAAATTGTTTTTGTAAACTGGCCCTAAAATTGTCGTCTTTCCAATAGGCAAGTTTTATCATCACAAGTCCAATTTGGGCAATTTCATAGTCAATGGAATATTTATGTGAGTGTTCAAGAAAAAAGCACCTTATTTATCACCGTCTCTGATTTGATCCACGCGTTTTTATCATGGTGTAACTGTTTTCTGTAAGGAATAATGCCCAACGAGGTGTACATGATCAGAAATGACAGGAAATGCGGAAGCCTGAACCATCCAATGCAAAGTGGAGGACGGCTGTTTCTGCAAAGTAAAAATATGTTTCAAGGAAGCAAAGTCTAAATTCTTCAGTTCCTCCTTGTCTTATTTTCTCCCTCTTAGATCGCTTCTTTTCTCCCTTTTTTCAAAATGATCAAATTAACCACTTTGGTTTAAGGAAACCAACTCCCCTGTCTTTTTTACTATCTCGCTGATGTGATAAACTGTGCGATAAGGTAAAACAACCGATTTTCTTATTTTGAATTATTTGTTTAAAACACGTTAACAATTTAAATACCGACTCGCAAGCGGAGCAATATATAGCATTTGTGTTATGTGACCAGAACTTATTTTTAGGTTTGTTATATCGTTCACCCCCTTCATCCAATCAGATTCAAGTATTCACCCAGACCACGGTATGAGTAAGGGATAACGCCCGACAAAGTGTGCATTGTGAAACTAAAGGACGACATGCAGGCCTTAACCGTCCAACATGAAGCAAAGCATGATTGACTTCGTGAAGACCATGAGTTTTGACCATGTGAATACACAATTACAAGTACACACGGTTACGCACAAAATGAATTGTATGAGTTACAAATCATGAATTAAGCACACATGAATCTATGCCCAGAGCGTGAACATGCTCAGTTTCTGAGTTAAAGAGTGTCAAAAATGAGACCAGTGTCACAAAATTGCTCAAAATCATGGAAATTCTCCTTGTTAGTCACACCAAATTGCTTTGATATGTAATCTCAGTGTAATTTGGGATACATTTCCGAATGATTGCAAGTTAAAAGCAGTTTGTGCATTTTTTTAAGCTGTTTGCGTGTAACTTCTTTTTTATTTTATTTCTTTCGTTTTGCGATTAGGTGTCGTCAACTAGTGGGGGGGGGTTTCCCCACAGTGAGACTCAATTTCTTGACATGCATCATCAAGCGAGAGTGAATTTTCCCACATTGTGTAGAGTTGGAAGCTATAAAAAACAGTGGTGTGCTGGCAGCATTATAAAAACAAAAGCTTTGCAGAGATGTTTTGGTTTGATGGCTATGTGGCCTCATATGCATTTTCTTTAAGTATTGTGTACCATTGATTAAAGCAAAGAAACTCATAGTACTTCTTTTTAATGAAAAGAAGTAATTGGTATATTAATAAAATATGTGAATTTTGTTGCTTTAATACTTTACGTGGAGGGTTTTAATCAAATGCTTGTCCTCATGCCTAGTTTCATGTGCTTAGACTTTTCCTTATGGTACATATCTCAGGCTCCTAACCTTGTGGTTGTGACGTGTTTTACCATCACAGTGACCCATTCAAAATGAACCAGCAGGTCTCCTTAGAACAGGTTTGAGTTCGCCGGTGAGAAGCAGACACCAAACAACAATGAGCTCCATCCATTTTACATGCAGTAATTGGGTCATTTGAAAGGCTAAGCTTATCTCAACAGTAATCAGGTTTCTAATTATACTTAGTAAAACTTTGCCATGACTTACTCTCTCTCTCACACCCAAGTAACACATTGTACCATTTACATAATGAGTTGATGCAGGTCACGGGTTTACCTATTTAAATTTGGCCAATTAGTAATAAAATATAGAGCTGAAAAAAAAGAGCAGATATGCTAAATTCAGAGCAGGATCCAGAAAAAAATAAAACTTGTCGGTCTTCACAGAATGTTTTTAATTGCACAAAATGTAATAAATGTTGCATCTTCATGAACATCCTCCATCTGTTGTGGACAGTTTTCTAGTTTTCTTAATTAAATTCATCTTTATAAATGGGGTTAATTAGCTCATATAGGCTTTAATAAAACCTATGCACTTCAAACAACATAAATAGTTATGATGGTTAAAGCAAAATGAATACATTAAAAATAAAGAAGACTTTATTCATCTGTAACCTGTTTAATATTGCAGAGTAGGGGAAGTTGGCAAACAGGCTGTTTTTACATTGTAAAATACACTTTATTTGGTAACTGTTCCTTCATTAAAAAAAAATCTTTGCTTTCAGTTTTGGCACAGAGAAAAATAGAAGAGCTGATGTCACGGCTTTGCCTCTAGACCGTTATTGTCATGGTGTGTGCCTGAAGACTTAGATGCTTGTTTGTTTGTTTCTGGAGATTGACCTCACTGTTTAAGATGCCTCGCCACAAAATCCTGTGCTGGTTCCATTCTAAAATCACGAAAACACACGTTTTATGTAATATGCTTGGAGCATTTAATCCCTTTTCTTGCAAGACTATGAGCATTAAAAGAGTCACCTGAGTTATACCATCATATCTTCTGATGGTTTTCATCAGGGGATAGACTTAAAGTCTGTTTTTGGTGAGCTGTATTCCTTTATCAAAACAAAGCGGAGGTAAAATTCAACTTAAGACACTGGGTTTCCCCTAGGAAAATGAAGATCTGAAAACCATTCGACCAAACCCGCTGTAACACCATCACCGTGACAGCCCCTCAGATGAGTTTACAAGCAGAAATGCAGATGCAAAGTGATGTATGCTCACACTAGCACAAAGATTAGCACCTCCCATGGAGCAACCAACACAGCCAATCATAGGGATTTCACAGCTGACTTATGCTGATCTGACAGCAAGCATCTGCTGAAGAGCTGGGCATGAATGTGTGTGCACAGTTTCTAATGTGTGCTTGGGAATGCAAACACACTTCATAGAAGTTGTAACTGAGGAGCTGACAGCCCTCCCGTGTCTTGGCATCCATGCATTTTGAATGCTTTTTGCTGGATGTCCTCTGAGTAGACTTCTAGATCTACTGCTTGCTTTCTGCTCTCTGTTGCAGGTATAATCACTTTCTGTTAACCTCCTCCACCGTTTTCATTTTATTTACTTTCCCACTTGTGTCCATTGCCATGCGTATAAAAGTATGGCACAAATTATAAATGCATACATCTCCCATCTTCCTTGAATAGTATTTTTATTTAAAAACTCACAGGGGCAGCAGTGTTTCTAATGTGGGGAGAATAAACTTTCAAATCAGACTGCACATTTTTACAAATAGTAGGAGGTTGGTTCCATGAGGGGAAAACAATGAAGCATCACTGATCAAAATATCATCACAGGTGTAAATTTTCGCAGTGATGCCTGTCCAAGACCATTCGTCACTGCACAGTTTATGGGATAACTTGCTGCTCCCCCACACTTTCCTTGGACAGAACCAATCACAGGCGGGCTCTGGTCATTTTTCAGCATAATTGGACAAAACTTGAAAGGGAGATCAGCACCGGGCCTCTCATTAGACAGGCTTCCAATGGAGCATGCCTTCAACCACTGCAGAACTGGCAGCGCCTTATCTGATCATTTACGGTCTAAACCACGCTCTCCAGCATCAGACAGAAATTAGATTTACAGCAGGAAAATGAATAATGACTAACCAGCACAGTTAAATGTACAGTATACTGTGCTGGAATGAGATTTTCCACATTGAAAGCTCTGACTGTCACACTGTTTCTAATAGATTTAAGAAGCATACAAGTTTTTCATTTTTCTGATTGTGCTCTCTGTGAAAAATGCATTCAGGTGGAATGACAGAAATATCGCAGAGAAAAGATCAGTCAAGAAAAATGAGTGAGGCGCCACAAAAAAGATGAAGAGACAATAAAAGAAAAGATGAATGTCTCTGGTTTTTGTTTTCACTCTGTCAGCTGAAATGATGTGAACTAAGTGACTAAAGCCCTTTATTTTAGATAAACTGTAAATCTGTGCAGCCACAGAGGTTGCAGGTTAAACTCCAGTGTTAAGGACAAAGCTTGGCTGCTATGACGTTAACCTTTATTTACTGGCAAGAGTTTAACATTCCCTCTGATTGAAATGATAATAAAATAGTTGCAACCTGTTCCTAAGTGGAAGATGAAGGCTATGGGTTTTAGGTACAAGGCAGAGAAATAGTTATGACTCACTCAAAAAAAAAAACTCTCAGGCAGAAAAAAATATTTGTAGAAATATTATTATTCAGCATTCTAACACAATCCTAAACTTTCCTGGTGACCTTTTATGCTCACTATTTGCTATGAAACCAATAAATATGACACTTTTTTTGTCAAGCTCTTCAGATTGGAACGTAGAAGCAGAACTATTTAACAAAAAAAGAGTTTTAAATTTTTTTTAAGTTGTGAAAAAGGTTATGCTGAAAAAAGAAATGTCTATGTTATTTATGAATGGATCATACTATGTTGCTACATTTTAACCCAAAAAGCTGATGGGCATAATTGGAATACTAAGTAAACGCTTTAACTTTGAAAATTCTTTTAAAAAACAGTGAATCAATACAAATTCTAAAAAAATAAAAATAAAGGATATTTGTCTAAATAGAAAAAGCTGAAGATGATATGACGGTAAATAACAGACAGACAAAACAATTTGATTTAGCAAATTTTACATTTCAAAAACAAAACTCTCAAATCTTAATAAATTATGACTTATACAAAACAGCTTTTTGGAGGTACAGTTAATAATTTAATCATCATCTACGATGAAGATTGTCTATTTTGTTTGGCCACATATTGCGTTCTAAATCCCATCCGTGTTTTCCATTTTTTTTTTTAAAAAAGCACTCATAGAGGAAAAGGCTTTCACAAATAATTCAGGACTTTGAGAACATGTTATTTGAATCTACTCTTCCTCACCCGAAGCAAGTAACAAAAAGAGATGTGGCTAAAGTTCACGGTAATATTTTCAGTGGCGAGGCCATGAAAAACTCATCTCAACTGTCAGAGTTCTTTGGTTCTCCTTGTCAAGGACAAATGTGTCTACAAACACCTCCACACATGCATGAACATCCCATGATAAACATCAGGACACACACACACACAAAGAAAACATACAACATGCACATACAAATTTCCTAAAGGTTTAGTTGAAACACTGTAAGGGTATTTTAATGCAAAGTAGCGTGCACAGCATCTTCTACTTCATGCGTCCTTGTGTTTGTAATAAGCCTGAGTTCTCTGCTTCTTATGCACATAGAGACCAATGCTGTTGTTTGGAACAGGCTGTACAAATGATGCTCATTTGTGTTGTAAGGTTAGACTTTTTAATGGAAAAAGCCTCCATTTTGCCATCAGCCAACGTTAATCTTTGAAAAACTGTAAATGCTGGTACTTCTACACTAGCCTCCTTTCCAGTGTGGAAATTTTATAACAGGGGCTCCAGGCTGACAACTTGGCATGTAAATGTTTATTAACTTTCGCTTTAGCAGAATAAAGCAAGGACTGATATATAAATTAAATGTAAATGATTGATTTTTGTCAATTCAAATTTCTGGGTTATGGTGATGTTAGAAAATAAAATTATATATATTTTTTACCATAATAGGGTCTACTCACAGCACAGCATTTGTGGAGTAGGGTTTGTGAGTCATGTCACTGCTTATAACAAAGATACAGTTTTTATTTTTATGCTGCATAATTGCTCAGCAATCATACTAAATCCAGGAGACTTCATAAAAACCATGAAGTTGGTGTATAGCTGCAAATTTTAGTGCATTTTGTCGAGTTGTACCTGGATTGTCTCTTAGCAAGCACTAAAATTTGGCAACAAATCACACAAAAACCACTGTTTGCACTGTTTTGATGAATTATTGAAGTTGGTAATATAAAATATAACATTCTCTGTCATGTTTTGTTCTCATAGTAACAACATCAGTGTGTAGAATCATTGAAATGATGCAGTAGCACCTAACAGGGAAATGATTAGAACGAGTGATCACAGCCACCAAATAATCTCTACGTTTGTGTCAAATAGCCTCTTATGGATTTTCTTTATTTTTAGAAATATCATGAGTTTTCATCTGCTTTTATTCACTCTTTATAGTTTTACTCAGCTATGATGTTTGATGCCTTAAAATATATTTTTCAAGAATGTAAAAGACATGCAGCCTCTTCTTCTACTCTCGTGCACACAAACAATTGCTTTATCAAATTGTCCCCATTTTCCTTAATCGTGTCTTCTGTCTTTCCTTCAATTAAAGCCCGTGTGCAAAAAAGGCCTCCAGCTCTCCATGTGACCCTTTGAAGTGAAGTATATTTAAAAGACAGATTTCTGAAATGCTAAATGAGCTCTAGGAGAACTAAAAATGAGCTCAAGAAATATTTTTTCAAATAGTGTATTATTAGGCACACAGTTACTCCCTGTTTAGTAACTTAACTATATACTTAAGAACTATTGAAATTGTGTTCCTTGATTTGCTCTAATATAGTTTGTTCTACCTTCAGGAAAGTATTCCTAGCTTCAAGTCAAAAGAGATTAAAGAATTATATTCTCATGCCATTGTGCAAATCAGCAACAACATTTCTACAAAGCAGATTCAAAATCTAAAAAATAGGGGACAAAGAAATGCCTGAAAAAATGAGGATAATATTCATAAACCTAATGTGTGTGCTCAACTCTGGGGCTAACTTTGAGATTGTTTTGCTTTTGAAAAACACACTTTTGAAAAAATTCTTCCAAGCTCAGGTATTGTATTTATCAGAAAGTTTGGGTTCAGCTTCTTCCTATTTTTTTTGTCTCTTAGCTGCTGTCACTTTGGCTTTCCCACGCTGTCGAACCCAACCTTCATTCAAAATTATCTACACTCCTATGGGGCAGTAGAATCTCATCACCCTTTCACTCCGCCAATCATTATCCTCCTGCTTTATTTTAAATTTCACACTTGTCTTTCCCTCTTCTAGTCTCAGTTACACAAACGCTCTTCTTTTGCATCTCTGTTTAGTCCTGAACATCTCAGCAATCATTTTGACCCATTCCCATCACCTGTGTTTAGAATGCAAGGTCCTGTTTGTATACGTTGCCCTGTTATGCCAACAACTGATGCAGTTTGGGTTTAAGAACCGTCAATCTTGAAGCTAGCAGCTCTTTGGGTTCACCTATTTATGGCAAAAGCACCAATTTCTTTGGGCTTGTGACAGTGTATTATCTTTTTCATCTCTTCATAAGGGCAGCTACAGAAAGCAGGACAAATGATGTGTCTTTGAGGCAGGCTGAAGTTAATAGTTCTTTTTTTTTACACAAGAGAGAACGTGGCTCAACCAGAAGGCGTGGAAGACGAGTAATCTTGTGGTGCCACATCAGCAGATGAATGAGGACATGAGTGCTGCTGTTTCATCTTCAAGCTTCAAGTTACTGTAGGTTGGTTCAGTGGGTCTCAACGTTGTAGTCATGAAGAGTATTTCTATACTGTATATAAAGATCATGTCACACAGCCACTACCAACGTTTTGCCAATTTTCCACATATGAAATCTTGGTCTTTCGTTATTTGTGCGTAAAATATGTGATTCACAAGTGTTTCTTGCGTTCGTCATTCGCTGATGTCATTCACAGATGTCCTTCAAGGGCTTCGGACGGTGAATCTATAAGTGAATTCGGTTTTGGGCCGTTTAAAAATGGTCTCGCCCACAACTCAGAAGTGAATTTTTAATGACTTATTCTGATCTATAACTATGTCCCGAAAAACATCATAACTAGAGGAATACTGGGAAACGCTTTTACAATAGATAAAAAAATGATCAGAGTGGAACTTTAAAGAAAATAGCAAGTTTGAGAGTAGATAAAAAGTAGAAAACATCAGTTAAATGTACAATGGAAGAATAGGATGTGAGCGTTTTGGGCTAACGTGTAGTGCTCAGGTCATACAGGCAACTGAACAGAAAGTAAAAAATAAAACAGGCAAAATCGGACCTGAAAAAAGCAGGACAGTTCTCCAACAGCTCTCAGTTCAGGAGCAGCTTTTCTGGTGCAATGACACAAAGTCTGACAGGAGTCAAGGAGCAGAGCTTCATTCTCTGTTCCCTCCAGCTCAACAATTTCTTAGGCTGACATATCCACCATTGTATTAGCACTGTGACAGAGGGATGAGTGGAAAAGCTCAATACAGGATAAGGTGCATACGTATGTGTCTGCAGGTGTGTGTCTATGAGTGTCACTAATCTTCAAAACAGCTCTATTTGCCTTCCTTGTAATTAACTGCAGTTACCTTTCAGCTCAAATTTAAATCCTCTGCTCTAATTAGACCGCTAAACGAAAAACTACCTGACAGAGACGGGGGAAAAAATTGCTAAATGATGGGGTTTGAGAAATAGTGGTGCATTTACTCAGTGGTACAGTAGACTGCAGGCTGACAGAATTGGCTTCAAGAGTTTTATTGAAAACCAGACATCACCAGCCATAAAGTCAAGTTATGTGAAAACGTTTTATTGGTAACCATAAATACAATCATTTTTTCGACAAAAATTTAATATCTAGACTGTTATAACAAGATACTTCAGCATTCTCATTTTCAAGCAAATACAATTAAAATTCTATTTAGAGTGGTAGCTAGTTCCCTCACAGCCAGATAGATGCCTTCTGCACATACAAAGCTCTGTCAAAACAAAGCCTCGTATTTAATAGTATTTCTAATAAATTGAAAATAAATCTATAAGTAATCTGCAGACGCGCTTTGTGTTTTTTGGCCCTGCGACTTGTGTTTTGCATTAAACACATTCTGCATATGTCTTCAATTCACAGAGCAGACTTTCCGGGGTGTGAAGATATCAAGCGCTATAAATCTGGCAGACAATTGAAAAAAATAAATATAGAAAACATTCTTGCCAACGATGAAGATCAAATGTTTATGAAATTGTAGTCTAGACATTTTAAAAATACATAAAATATATTTGTTTTAACTCAAAAGACATAGTGAAGTAAACTTTAAGTTGAAAAAAAAAAGCGTGAAAGGCATCTTGTTTTGAAGAAATGCGACACATACCCACTGACAGGCAAACAGTCTGTCATAGTCATAGTCTGCTTATTACAGATTTTCAAAGGCACATCTCTCTTATCTCTCTCTGTAGCTTCACAGTTGGAGCAGACTAAAATACAACTTTTAACAATAATAGAGTAAGAATGTTCCAAAGTTCAGCAAATCAAAACACAAATGGGAATGTTAAGGCACCACAAACCATATGTCTCTCGATTTGGACGATTGCTTAAAGGCTACAGTGCTAACATTTAGAAAAAAATGTTGCTCGTGAAGGATCAGCAAACGTCATTTCAGGACAGGAGCACCCAGAAGTCAGTCGTGAAAGAAGTTGAGACGCAAAAATGCAGATCACCTCTTTCAATTAACCTCCTAAATGTTACTGCATTGGCACTCAGACTCACTGCTGAGATGTCATGCTGTCAATACAAACCTTTATATTGAGAATTGGCAAAGAAAGATCAACATATGTGAATAAATATATTTACTTTTTTAAAAATCTGCCTTTTTACTTATTTTTTTAAATCAATGGAAAAAAGTTCTCAGTAGTGAAAACATTTAAAATCTGTAAAAGTTGTTGGAGTTGAGCATCGTGGCGTATCTTTATTAGGAATGTAACGGTTAATCAAATTATATTCCTACAATCCAACCACACACAGACCATTTTATTAGTTGCATCGAATTTAATCAAATCAATTTATACCATAAAAAATAGTTTAAAAATGAAATAAATTGATTACATCAGTATTGAAAAATACCATTTGGACTGAGCTATGATATGTGTGATACAGTGTGGTAGAATGTTCTAATAATGTTCCGTTTATAATATTTTAATGTGGAAAAACAGAAGGGGGCTGAACTTTAGGATGCCTAAAATGTGGATTTGCTATTAATCCTTGTTTGTACATATATTTAATTTACACTTGATTATCTTGCAAGAAATAAAAGGAATCTGGTAAACTTCCCCTGCACCGTTCAGTACCAGGTATTTATCTCCCAGTCACACTGGTTGAAGTTTTGGCTAAAAACGTCCTGGATCCATTTTAGGTCAGTGAATTGGATCATTCCAAATGAACCAATATCGACTATAAATCGCTTTGGCAACCACAAATTATGATACAAAAATTGTAAAAAATTAATTTTTACGCCTTTATGTAATACATTGACTATAATGTGTTTGTGATCTGTCATTGAGGTCACACTAGAAGGATTTGTGAGGTGCGCTTGGTGTCTTGCACAACAGGACTTTACCCAACACAACAATCATCCGGCGTATGGAGAGCCTAAAATACCGCTCAGTGGACTTTCTGCCCAGAGACAGATGCAGAAGTGCAGAGAGTAAAGATAAAAGTGAAAGAGCAGCAAAGCACAAGACAGGACGGGCCTGAGTGAATAACAGACAATCTATAATGGATGACAAGGTGACCAAGTTCTGTGCTCCCTATTTCAGGCTTGCTTTTTTTCCCTTCTTGGTTACTCTGTTCCCACTCTCTCTGCTCTGCTCTCACTGTGACATTGTGTCACTGCGTTGGACGAAGACAGTGACTGCCATCCTCCCTGAGCCTCTTAGCTGCTTTTGGAGCACAGCCGCTTTACTTAACAGTCTTTTCAAATGCCCTGGAATTGCTCTCTACTCTGTACTTCACCAATAAAAGTGAGATTACTGGATGGGTTATGTAAAACATGGGGGCATGATTTATTTTTATTTTTTTTTATGCCGTATGGCTATGAATATGAGAGGTGAAATAAGTAGGACCTGGCTGTGCTCTGGTGAACATTGTGCAGTGACACCTGGGAAACCAAATCATTACTTTCCACTATGTGTGCAATAAGCTATGCATTTGAAATTGGCTAGAGAGTCATTCAATGACTCCGTGTCATGTGAACTTTTTTGTTAGCCCTGACTTTCAGTAAATTGAATATAACTCTAAGAACAAATGGGTTAAGATTAATTTGCAAAAGGAAAACGTGCTTACTTATATTCAATAATATTGGGCTGGTTACTTTATTGGTAATTTTGATATATATTCGTAAAGTTAGAGTCAGTGGCATAAAATTATTAAAATGTGTCTTTGGCCTCCTTAATGGTCACATTGAGGACACTACTTAATTTACCTTTAAAACAACATTTAAAAAGTCTGTTTGTATTCAGAATGTATATTTTTGTTTTTTAATAATCTTCCTTTCCACCTCTCTGTCAAACATTAGTTGTTGGCATGATGTGCCACCCTTATTCAAGCTAGGTTTCTTCTGATTGTCTGCTTGACTTATAGTACAGAATTTCAAGCAAACAACTTCTTTCACACCAGCTATTTTATAATTAGCTTTCTGTTCAGAGGTGGATCCTACTGAAATGGTGTCCTTGCAAAGACACACAAAAGAAAAGCTTTTTTAATTTAATTATCTGATTTTTATCCAGTATAGGAGAAGAAAACATATGACTATACTTCTTCTTGTAGTGTCTCATGACACCAGTCTCCTGTAGCAGTCGCTCTCCTTTGGCCCCAAAACACGTAATGTCACCAGAGACTCCTAAATATCACAGCTCTCTGAAATACTGTAACTCTGACCGTATACACCAGGTTTCATGGGCCGGCCTCCAGCTGTTTTCTTACAGAAATCCTACCTTATCTGCTACTGATTACCTGGATCTGGTCCATTTAGCCATAACGGAGCTTCAATAGCAGGCTGCTTGGAAATCATACTTGACACTGGCCCTCAAAGCCTGGTGACACCCCAGGTATACACGACCAATGTGAATAGGTTGATTCTGATGCAAAGCAAAGCGGCCTTTTTATCGGCTTTGCACCGATATGCCACACTTTACATTCTAACATAAAGAAGTACATAACTGTAAAAAGCCACTTTTCTTTTCGACAGAATCAGCGGATTTACTTTGATTGCATAACCACCTCACTACTGTAAAATGTTACATAGTAGCTGCTTTTCTCACATTTAGAATCAGCTGGAATTAGTCAAAGGGTTACGGTAGTTGAAAGAATAAACCCAAGTCTTTTTTAAATGTCAGGTCATCCTAATTCGTTTTTGAATAAATGCCAGCACTGTACTTTATGGCATAGTACCCAAGCTCATGTCATAATGTACATATGTATTTGCAGGAGTTTGGAGCTTATTTCATTGTCTTGTGTTCTGCAGGACTTGTAGTGCTGATAAGCATTTAAATGCAAAAGTTAGACTAGAGGCATCATTGGCAAGAGAGTTCAGTAGACGTCTACCGCACCTGTTTTCATGCTTACTGTAATCATACCACCGTGCAGCTGGACTGATATTGTTACATCCTAAAATTTCAATCCAGTGTTATTGCTTTATGTTTTGTGGTCATATGTACAATACTAAAACACATTTAATAAACAATGGGGCTACTTTTGGAAAATATACCGTAATCATACCTCTACAGAAGGAATTTCTCTTAAATGTTTTGTTCTAAACAGTCGTGACCCATTACTGATTCAAGTTTTTTCAGCAGAGTCCTGGCCAGGTTAAACACTTTCTAAATAAAAAGCAACTTTATGGCTGTTTGTAAAGCTCATCTTCCTAAAACAAAATAATTAAACAGAACTTCTACACCTGTTTTTATATGTGAAAAACTGCACTGACTGCGACTGGTGAAAATATTCTTAGGGAAATATACACCAAAAAGAAAAACAAACAGTTCCTCCTCTTCATCAAAAAAATGCAAAAAGTCCAAAAAGTTGTAGTGCTCTTTCTTCTAACTGCCTATGAAACACTAATGAATTCAATCTAGATAATTTTTCAGACAACCAAACGTGCTGCAAGCCAAACAGCCTTCTCATCCCCAATGGACTGTTTGGGTTACTAGAGTCTAAGATTTCGTCAGGTTGTTCTCTGGAACACACATGCCAAATTAAAACAGTCATTTTCAGAGGCTGATGGAATACTGCTTAGAAAGTCAAACTTGGAACCATGAGCATTTAACTACTGACCCTTTTTAGTTGAATAATAGCACTTTTGAGCATGATCTTTAACCTAAAAACTGGGAAAAACTTGACTGATCTCCGTTTTTTTTGGTGTGAACTTTATCAGCTTTAATACGTTTTACAACAATATGCTATATGGCTTTCACATTATAGCTTATAAAACAACAAGGACACGAATTATGTTCTATTTAAAAATAAAAATAAAAGGAGTAATAAACTATTCTATGCAGTAGCAAGAAGCTCAATAATGCTCTGTCCTGCTAGTCCAGCAGTGCAGTCAGATTTATTCAATAAATTAGTTATACCTACCAGACATTGTGTTGTGCTACAGCCACTGAGACTATTGCTATTGTAGAAGTCTGCAAGGCTGTTCCCGAAAACAATAACTGGAACAAATACAGGCCACTGAAGACAATAATCCTTTGTGTGGCAACAGAGGTGGAATCAATAGTCTAGATTTAGCAATTATTTCAATGTCTTAAAGCTGATATATGTGTGAATAAAAAAATAAAAAAAAAGTATGTAATGTTTACCGTCTGCCATTTTGCACTGGTATGTTCTATTTTTTCCCAATTACAATTAAATATTTGCTCATTCTCAGAGTCCGCACTGCAGGATTATCCAAAGCCAGAACATCTCCAAGATGTTTAGTCTACAAAAGCTGTGTTGCACGTCCATAAGCTTCTAAGACTCCTTCCCTACTGAGCCTCTCCCAGTGAGGCTCGGACCTCCCATGGTGTTTCATTGGTAAGTTTATTGTACGAATCAAAACAGAGTGTTGAGCCTGTTATAACATGGGGTGAAGTAGAAGTGAAAGCTGGGCATCTGTGTTGCTTCTGCATCTACTGTGTGGCTACGTCTGTTGGATTTTACAGGGAGAAAAAAGAAGCAGGCCAAGAGGTGAAGAAAACTATTTTTACAAGCTGATTCCTTAAAAAGAATTCCCAAAACTGAACAAAGAAACCTTTAAAAGCCATCTTCCTAGCTAAAGGCATACTACGAGTAAACACAGATGAAACAAACAAATTACATGAATGGTATCATCTCATGTTTTTTTAACAATATCAAAAATAGCTAAAGTGATTCATTTATTTACTTACTTTTACTGGGATTTTTGAGTTGTCAACAGCTTGGCACTCTGGGAACATTTAGTGTTCCATCACTCTGAGCCCAAAACATCTGAGCTTTTCCAGCTCACACTCTCTGTGATAGAAATGTGACCATTCAGTAAACAAAAAAAAACAAAGATCTGAAGCTGTTGTCGTCGTACTTTTGCTGCTATTTTAGTTTGGTTACATTTCTCCTCATCCATCTTTTAGCTGCGCACATCAATAGTCTCTCTCGTTCTCAGTACAGCAAATACCTCTGAGGATATCAGTTAAAATATTTAACACCGCTCTCCCTGAGTTTACGCTGAACAAACAGCACTCCAAACAGGCTTATTTTATCAACTGTACCACGCTTACTAACAGAAGCCCTTCCAGGCGTCCAGATCCAGATGTAAACTGGTTTTGACGCATGACAGCATAAGATGTCCAGTACACTGCAATAAAAGTTGCACACCAAAGTGCAGTCAGATGAACTGTATTTCTGTGTAATCCCATGCATGCAGTGGTGAGAGGTAAACAGCCATTTGAGACACTTGTCCTAGCTGGATGCTGTTGCTGGATGATAAAAAAAAATAATTGGTTTGTATTTCACTTGTGTGCAGGAGCAACTAGAAATGTTTGTGTGGGTTTTTCTCTGAAGCTAAATGATGCTGAAATGACATTTCTTACAATTTAGGGCTTGGGATAATAGGAACATTTCTGAGGACTGATGGGGTATTTTCTGAATCTGTCAGGAAATTAGATTTTTTAATTGCCTGTTCCTTCATTTACAGGTTGCACATCCAAAAAATGTGTAAAACTCTGCATTCCACTAACGTAATGCCACATCTTGGTCTTAAGGATATTTTCTTTTTAGGTGTAACAGTCCTCCTGCTATTTCAGGGAAGTCATTAAGAACAGTTCTGTGGAATTATAATCCAAACCTTTATTATTTTAACAGTTTCTTCAGTATGACAGACACCAACAGCAGAAGATCTGACCTTTTTGACCCTTATCTACCCATACATTTAGCGAGACTGTAAATATTATTACAAAAATGTGTTAGGAAAGCAGAACTAAAGAAAATATAAATATATATCCTCCAGAAAAACAATATTAACAGAAATTCTTATTATTACTAAATCATAAGACTGTAAATTGCAACTGGATTTGCTAAAAGTGTGTGTCGGTGTGTGTTTGCATGTGTGGACACGTTGCTGCTTGACTGACAGCTGAGGTAATTATAGTTCCAATGTGGCAGTAACCCCCGCACAACCTTTCAGGCTGAGTCCTTGCACTCTTGCACTGATGAACTCCAGCATAGAGGCTATTGGCGAAATGTTCCCATCCTCTGACAAAAACACGGTACACCTTCTAAATGGTTGAGGGAGGAAAGACAGATGGAGGAGGAATGAAAATAAACAAGAAGAAAAAAGCACTGGTGGGTTGAGGCTAAATGGGAAAAAGCTATCATAAACTAGAATGTTGGCAATGAAAATTTTGCATGAAAAAAACCCAACAACAGTAAGACACTTAAAGGCAAAGAATGAAAACTTTTTCTACTTTATGCACGTTTTTTTTAATTAAAACGGATGCAGAAACTGATTGATCCCTACTTTGTTATTTCATATTTTGTAGATAAAATGTAAGACATCAAAGTTTGGCTATATGTAAAAAACTTGTTTTTGTCAAAAAAACAAAACGCCAAAAATCAGCAGGAACATCTTCCTTTGTTTCTAGTGGTTTATGTAAAACCCTCGTTAACCACCATATTGTTGTGTTAAAGCCAGGAAATATAGAATAAAAAACGATAAATGATCACTTTTATGCATCAATATGTGGTTTAATTGCATAAAATAGTGTGTCGTTAAAAGCATGTTTACACTTTTTCAGCCACCAAACATGATAATATTGGCCTCAATGTAACATAAACTATAACTGCCTTTAAGGGGATATGAACATTTCTGTCAGTAAGTCTTCCTAATATTGTTCGGCCTTCGCTATATGAACAACCTGATAATGCTTAGCTTTCCACTTTTTTCTTTTTTCCCACACTTTTTGGAATAATAGCTTGTTAAAAATGTATGTACTGTTTAAGAAACAACATCTATTGACTTATTTATCTCAGCCGTAATCTTGTTTACAGATAGAACGTAACAATCCATCAATCATCCATTCATTTTCTTAACCCACTGCATCCCTTTTGGGGTGACGGGGCTGCCGTAGCCCAGCCTGACTAATACTGGGCGAAGGTCGGGTACACCCCCAGCCTGTCGCTGGGCACTTTTCATACTTGGTGACACAAAGTGCTGCATACCTAGATAAATGGTATAAATACAGCTAAATAATTTAAAAAATAGAGCCACCCCACACCCCACCCTTTTTTCCAGACACACAACCCCCTCACACCTCCCAGCCCTTTGACCGATGAAGATGAACATTGGGAAACAGGCTCATCTCACATATAAGAGGTCATTGAGCTTTAGAGAAGTTTTGAATGCTTTAAGCCGTTTTTCCCCTAACTATTATCCTTTTTCCAGACATTTTTTGAAAAATTATACATTTTTTTAGATCACCATATAGCCAGCTAAACATTAACTCTAAATGTGGATGTTCAGATTATGATAATAAATGGTAATAGGTTTATATTTTGTTTCATATTTGTTGAAAAACACTGGGGTAAAGGTATGAATTTAAAAAACGGAGAATGGTTAACAGCACAAATTGTCAGTAAACTTTAAATGCCTCATTTTATTGTCAAGTTTTTTCTCTAATAGCTAAGGCAATAGGGTTTAAATGATAAACCACTGGCAAAACATTATTGTTCTTTCTCTCCCTCTTCCCAGATCAACTATCTGTGTTGCAAGCCTTCATAATTTTGATGAAATAATAATCTCTTCCTGACATAGTCCTTTACTCTGTTTCCTCCACCCCTTCCCCCAGCCTCCTGTGTCATGGAAATCGAAGTCACGTCTTTTTTTTTTTCTCACTCAGAACCCATCTGTGCATACCCTCCTTTTCAATCACTCCCTTTATCTTTTGCCACCTCTCTCTGATGTCTCTTGTCTTTCTTCTGAGATCTTTAATCTATATGCCAAAGCAACCTGGGAATCTAGTCCAACGCAATTGGAGTGTTTAATGTACCGGGCAGAGAGTGGCAGATTATATAAGTTAATATGATGTGCAGCAACAGGACAGCTTTGAGGACGTTTGTTAGTTGGCTTTCTCATGAAAGAGTAAGTCGAGCATGCTCCGCTGAGTCTCACACCACTCTGCAGGAAAATGATAAGAAAAAAAATCAGACACACTAACTACCACGAAGCAAAAACAACAAATGACTTTAAATTCATACATTCCTCTCCCATCTACTGGGTCCACTGTGAACCATTTTGATCTTCAAATGCATAAATCACATGCATCCCATCCCTTCATTTCATATTTCAGGATCAAACATTCATTACAGAGTCCAACAAAACTGAGTTGTATTTGCTCTGGCTCCTATTCCCTTTTCATCTGTTTAGTGCCGTGTTTGCTACTTTAGCTAAATTCTGCTAAATTAACACCAAATGTGTGCCCTTTGAAATTAAAACTCAGTAAATTTGACTGAAATTAGAAACCAGACATTTTTTTAGCTGTCAAACTACTCAGAGCCAGTTTGGTACATTGAAAAACTGCATAGTTAAGTGATAAACATTGAAATTCGGAGAACTGCAATGTTGCAGGAAAAAAAAGCCAATAATCGTCATTAAAAGGGTTTATAGGTGAGTAAAGTGGTTTTAGTAGATTTAATGCTAAATCTTACTTATTGTAGGTGTGCAGGAAAAAAGCTTAGGGGAGAAAGACTGAAAAATCCCTTCTATTTAAAGATTTTTTATATAATAAAAAAAAAATAAAAAAAAATACCGGTAAATAATAGGACTCACTATCAAATTAACGGATTCAATTTGGATTAACAAGTTTGTTATTCGATTTTTTTAAATAATTACTTGATTTCCATTTTTAATGAAAATCAAATTTGGTTGTTAGAGATATGTTAAAAAACAACAAGTTATACTGGTGTAGTGGTTAGCACTCTGGCCTCACAGCGAGGAGGTCCTGGTTCAAATCCTGGCTAGGTCCTTTCTGTGTGGAGTTTCCCAGTTTTCTTCAAGAACTCCAACTTTCTCCTACAGTCCAAAAACATGCTTCGTAGGTTAACTGATGATTCAAAATTGGCCATAGGTGTGAGTGATTGTGATTGTGAATGTGTGGCCCTGTGACAGAGTGGCGGCCTGCCCAGGATGTACCCTGCCTTTGTCCAACAACAGCCGGGACAAACTCCAGCAGCCCTGTGACCCTGAAAGGGTTCAGAAAATGGATGGATGGATAGATGGATGAATGGATAACAAGTTATTTACACTGAGCAAAGGTGGAATTTGATTACCTAAGCAGTGACACAGCACTGAAAAGTGAATTGGAAGAGTTAGTAGAGTGAAAGCAGATGGATGTAAGTAGACATGTCTGTCTTATTTGTAGATTTTTGATTAAGAAAAAAATAAACTAGAAATTAGATCTGGAGGTTTGGTCAGACGCAAAAGCTGGGTTGACAACAAAGGCTTAGACGTATAAATGAATGAAAACCTGATTAGTAGAAAGGGCTTGCCTTGACTCGGACATGAACAAAGGCTGGAGTGACCAGATAAACCACTACAAACTGAAGCACAGAGACCATATGTACGGGGGAACAAGGGTTGATTGTGGAGGATGAGGAGACAAACAGAGAGAGAGAACAGAGAGCATTACATATATATAAAGTAAGAAATATTTCAACAAAAGCCTGGTATATTATGATGATTTGAGTTAAGTTATTGGTCTTTTGATATTAAGTTATAGTTTGTGTTATCAGTGGCGTGCTTAAAGCCGTCTTTTCAGTTGTTCCGCATTAGATCAGACACCTTTTTGTTATGTGAAATTTAAGTTCAATCATCTTAAGCTTTTAGTTTAGTTGTTGGGTTTCTTATATTTGTAAGTCATATTTTAGTTTATTCCATCCAGACATTTTCTTCTGCTCATCTGGGACCGGGTTGCAGGGCAGCAGTCTAAGCAAAAACAGAAGGAGTTTCATCTCCTCTGCCACTTCCTCCAGCTCCTCTTAAGGGGATTCTGAGGGGTTCCCAGGCAAGCCAAGAGATGTAATCTCTCCAGCATGTCCTGGGTCTTTTCCGTGGGCCTCCACCTAGTGGGACTAAACGCCTCCCCAGGGAGGCATCCAGGAGGCATCTAGATCAGATGCCTGAGCCACCACAACGGGTTCCTCTCAACGTGGAAGAACAGTGGCTTTACTCCAAGCTTTAATTTAATGAGTTTATTCATCCACTTGTATCAGTTTCTGTCTAGTCCTCTATTCTCACCCATTTCAGGACATAAGGATCAGATCAACATGGACCCAGTAGGAAAAAACATATTGAGTTGAAAGTCATGCCTGCTCCTTTCTGCCATTTAGGGCTGCACGATATGAGGAAAACTTGCGATATGCGATATTGGTGATTAATATTGCGATAACGATATAATTTGCGGTATATAAACAAACAGCAAAACAACCAAAAACATAATTTCCATTTCACTGCAAAAGTTTAAAAATTATACTCCAAATGACCCTCGTCGACGTAGGAGGCAAACGTCAAACATAAAAGGGCTCATCTGATTGATCAACAACGTAAACGGGTCCCTTCCGATTGGTTAAATGCATAAAGGGATTTATTTAATTTGTTCAATATTTCAAGCTGTCATGAGTTTGTTTTAGCACATTTAAGGTAACCATTTATTGCGATTTTTGACATCTTTTGCGGTATGCATATTGCACAGCTTGATGTTGCGATAACGATAAATTTGCGGTATATTGTGCAGGCCTACTGCCATTAAAGCCTACATCACTCTGCAGGACTATATGTCTATATCTATTTAGAGCTCTCCATGACTTTAACCAGTTTCTTAACCCTTGTGTTATCTTAGATGACCCCACCCTTACTTTGACGTGGTATTCCTACCATGACAAAGGTGGATAAAGGTGGAAAGATTTCAAGTAATCTATGGACACCAGTGAAGATCACAAATCATTGAAGAAAAAAGGTTCAGAGCACTGTCTAGTGGGTCTAGATGACCCAACTCCCAATGTTAAGTGCCTAGGATAGCACAAGGGTTAAAAGGACTTGCTTTTGTTTTTTTTGGTTTCCAACCTGTGCCACGAGCACACCTAAATGGGCCACTAAGTATCACGTCTTGTCCTACTTCTTTTTGTGGTAATCCTATTCAGATCCTACATAGGGTTGAATTTGGACTGTTGGCTTATTGTGGCATTCTTCTTTCCTTTTGTGCCTCTCATATTCAAAGTAAACTGTAGATTAGCATTTCCTCTGGTCCTGAAAAACCTCTGTGTAACCCAGTACTAATATATTCATGTGTAGATGCAGCACCTGTGGGTTTTGGTGCAAAAGGGGGATGTGATCATGTGATAATTAAATGCCAAATTGTGCACATATCTTGTGATTTCCACTCTTTTTTCATTTCAAGTTCCAAAAATCCACACATAGCTGTGACATAATGTTGTATTTGTCAGAGAATACTTTTTCACCAAGAAAACAAAATGGGATTACAAAGTTATCATCTAACTGTATTTTTTATTTTCTAGTTTATTAGTTTGTAAAATGGGGCAGAACTATTTAGATTTGATAAGAGTTTTGATGTGAGAAGTCTGAAAAACATCCTTACACTCACCTGTATTTTGGAGACATGAGTCTATGTTAGTTATAAAAGGTTTAAATAGAAACATTGCAACCTTGTTACTATGTAAGACAGAGTGTCTGGTCATGTAGTGTGAGCTTCTAGACCAATGAAAAAACTCTGCTTAAACAGCTTGTCCAATGAAAGTGGAACAAATAAAAAATGAGAAAGGAAAAGCGTTAGAGAATGGATGAAAAATTTATCAGCTATAAACACACAAGACCTTATCTGTATTCCTTGTAGCACTGAAATTACTTATTCTTCTCAAAAAACAGCAACAAACCTATATAATTATAATCTCCAGTTGTGTATCTTCCTCTTAATTGGCTGTTTCCATCATCTCTTCATTCTTCCTAAAGAGCCGTCACATTTCCTGTCAGTCCATGTTTCATGACTTTTTAGGTCTGTAAATGTGGGGGTAAACAAACCATTTATTCCACCGAGCACTGCAAATTTTCTAATTTACATTCAAAGCTGAGAACATGAACCGCTCCACATTTTCCTTGATGTTTAAATGTTCAGATTTTTAATAGATCATCTTTTCAAAGACTCCCACTGTGGAGTTCACAATGACCCAGTGGGGCTCGTGAGGTGATGTTTGCTCCCCTCGCGGTCCATTGAAGAAACAACATACATGTCTGTTTTGAATAATAATACAAGGAGGTCTTGATCTCTTTCTAAAACACACACCAAAGCGCACTTAGGCAGAACTGCTGACAGAACTCAGTTTTCTCTGAGCTTCCCCATCCTTTATGATTCAGATAACCATCAGCGTAAGCTTCTAGACTCTTGCTGCCCATTTCTCTATTCCCTTTTCTCCCGTGCTTTTTTTGAAACATTTTTTTATTTAGACACCCACATATGCAAGTGAAACCAAAAGCTACATGATCACATTTCTAGCTGTGTGATTAGACATCCAAACACAAACTATGGAAAGGAGGGTCCCATTCTTCCTGACTGATAATGATCCCTAAAGCACAAACACTTGGTCCACAGAAACACCAAAGGAAGGTTATATTAGCTTCAAGTGAATGACGGTGATGGAGATGCTGTCATCCACGCAGAATCTGAAAGGCTGAAATATTTGTGGCATTGCCGTGAATGTCAGGTGCATTTTATCTTAGTGTTGACTGGAGGCCGGCCCGCACTAGAAAACCCAAAATTCTGCAAGCAGTGGTTAATGAGGTGTGCTCAGCGGACTGACATCTCTAGCCATTATCTAGCGTAGGAGCGAACAAAGCCGCAGGAAGCTATCGATTAACTACTTGACATGCAGCTATAGCACGGAGGACAAAAAAAACAGAGGTTGACAAGGACAAACTGATATTTCCAATAAACTACCGGTGTTAAAAACAATAATTCATATAAAGCACATTTCACTTTTATCCTAATGCGGATACAATGCAATTACGACCTCAGCCGTGACTCTCAAGGACTGTTGAAAGACCCACTTCAATGAAAACCCTATTTTAGGTGTTTTTAACATGTCCTTGTAGCATTTGTCTCAGGATATTTAAAGAATATTAGGATTAAAACTGTTTATTTTTATTCAAATTGTGGTGAATCAAATGTTGTTGGAAAAAGACTGTAGCTAAGACCCTCATGCTAAAATCGGCGGGCAACAAGCTCCCTCTCCGCTACACTCAGATGCATCCACTTCTAGACAAATAGATCCATTTATGTCTTTGTTCCTTGTCTGAGCTGACATCTGACTCAAAACTGTACGGCTGGATAGCTCCAATAGCGCTCGCTTTTTATTGTAGTGGTAATGCTAGGTAGGAGTTGTGAGAGGGGTATATGCTAGCAGGAGAAAGTGTAAACGTGAGATTATGGGAAATGTGTGCTGTCTTACAGCTCGCCCACAACTCAGGCAAATTTCTGATTAACTCATGCCGCTCTGCAGAAACTATGTCTAAGGAAACAAAACAGATTTTTCTTTTTTGGGCTAAAAATGGCATGATCATAATTAAAAGACCCCTAGAAACAGGTTATAAATACATAAAAAGATGATCGGAGTGGGACTTTAATGCATATCAAAGATATAGAAATAATCAATCAGAATAGTTTTGAAAAATGTGGACGTATGTTGAGACGCAGAATTTCACGGGCAAACTCAGAAAATCAGTCATATCATTTCAAACGTTGCACCACATTGAGTCATTTTCCTTTAATTTGCCCATTTGATAGCAAATTAAAGTTTCAGACAGTTTTATTTTTTCACTGAAATGACATTCATTTAGATTGTGAAACACAAATTGTTGCACACAGTTTTGAAGTATAGACTCATTACACAGACAGTAAGAGCAGTTATTGGTGTGAATTTGAGCATATCTGCAGCCTTCTGTGTCTCTGCAACAATCTAGTTAACTGATGGGGCTGAATAAATAAGATGGCAGTTGACTGTTAGTGCCAGTCAAAAAATTAAATTCTAGGCATTTTGTGTCATGAAATTTCTGCCAATTTTTCCACTTTGAGCAGAGACTCAGACGTGGCTCAGTGCAGATTATTCATACGATAATGTTTATGTTCCTGGCAACTGCTCAGACATCCACAAAAAGCATAATGTTCACGCATGCATGATTTCAAAGCTAACAATGCTCTTTTGTTATGTCAGACTGTTTAACATTCTGGTGCACTTAAGCTTGCAATCGTATAGCAAATATATGGATTTGTGGTTCTTTGAAAATCATATTTCACTGTATAAACTCCAGCTTGATAATTGGTGGGCGTTCGCTCAGGGAACAGAAATAAATGTCCTTTTACAATATGCCGAGAAATAATTAACACCTACTCTACAGATGTGATAAGCGGAAAGAAGCAGAAAAAGCAACATTGATGTGTAATGTCAGTTTGCAGGATGTAAAGAAGTTATTTTTTACTATTCTTGTTTTTAAAGTTTAGGGCTATACTGTAGTCCCAAATATGACCAAGTTTGGTCATACAATTCTGAGGCAAATTTTTAATGGATTACCTCTTACTAATAGCTTTTTTTTTTAACTAATGATGTGGATTTGTTCAGAAATGTTTCCATTTGTGACTTTCTAAGACAAACAAACAAAAAAAAACATTTATTTTCAGATGTTTTCAAAGAAGACACAAGGACACAGTTCTTTCAGATGGACAATTTCAAGGTTGAAACTTCTATTCATAATCGTTGATGTCTTCTTTGGGTTCAATAAATGTTTTCACTTCAGATGCCCCTCAATAGTGGAACAGGGATATTTTGGGGGCTTGTTTTGCAATCTGCATTTGTCAAGGGTGGAGCACTATAAAAAATTGATACCATTCACATATTAATTGATAGTTATTAATTAACTCATGGATCAAAAGACGCTGAACAAAGAGTTGTTTTTTGTGTGTGTTGGAGCTCAATTTCTAACAGACCTGTGAAAGAAGTGATGTTTTCTAATTAAAAACAGCATTAATGTATGAATCTATAATATATTCTGGTCAAAAAACTATTTACAATAGGCGTTTCTAATGTAAAATGTCATCATCTCTTATGTTTGCTATCATGTCGTAACATCTTAGCCTTTTTCTGTGTCTTTTAAGCTGAACGTGACTGGAGGTAAATCAAACTGCATCTGTTCTGTGGCAGTTTACGACGAACAAGATGCATACAACCCAAAGTATGATACTTGATACTTGATGAAATCTTTTTTTGTTGTTTTATCTTTTTTAGAGTTGGTGACACATATCAGTGTCAGCGACACTTACTATAATTCAAAGCCACACAAGCTTCAAACTAAAGGTTAGAAAAGAGTGAACAGTGGGTGTTATGTTCGCCACATCATTATATAACAATTGTCGATTTCTAAATACAAGTTTCCAACTCCATAGCTTTCCTTCAACACTGGCTTTCCATTATCAAAGTCATCAGATAAAGACAAACGTCAATACTAACAACTGACTGATGGTATCAAAGAGCAAATGCATTATTTCAGGGTTGCAAGACCGTCTTCATGTTAAATGAACCATGTTGTGTAGAGATCAGCTCTTCCTCAGTGCCAAAGTGTGCTTCACGAATGTTAATGTTGAGGTATTAAAGATGATCTTACATTTTCCAGGTGGTCATATTAGGATTAAACGCAGCATGCTTTTTACCTCATAACCAGAAAGAGAAATCAAAGCAGGAGGAAAAAAGAAACCTCGTCATGCCACATGCTGTGAGGGAAGAGTAACAAACAAACCTTAAATTTAATTAAATTTAAAAACCTAAAGTTAGGATTAATGCAATAAATATAAATCCTTAACAAAGAAGATTAATCAATCTTTTTCTTAAATGACACTTTTATTAGGTGCCAACATCAAAGACCACAAAATGACAAAAGCAAAAAATGAGTAGATGATGCAAATCATTCGCTGACAACTGTGTTTAGGAAAAGACATTGAGATTAGTTCATGGAAAGAATATGGATTAATGTTCCTTAAGGATTAGGCTTTTAAGTAAAAAAACAAACAAAATCTTTCACAAAAATTGATCCAATCATTTACTTCTGTCTTTATCTCTGCACTGTGACAGCACTACAATGGGATTGAAAGCATCACAGAGTAAAGCAGGAGAAAACAGAAAAGTTGGCAAGTACGATTCATGGTCAACCTTGACGGATCATTGTTAAAGCATGGCAGGTGACTGACTGCAGCAAGGATTTCCTGCTGAGGTCTCAAAAACGCACATCATTCAGAGCTTTGCCGCACCAATTTAAAGACCCAGTAGTTGCAACGATGTGTCCCAAGAAATACTGGAAGTCTCAGGATAACCAAGACATGTGGGGTCAGGTAAAATAATTCAAAGGAACCGTGCACGGACAACAAGTGGGTTAAAATTAAATTAAAAAAACAAAATAGTGGTGATTTAACAAATAAAGAGCTTTGTTGTCTCAATTGATGTTTCTTTGTTTTGGATTTGTTTGGGTTTGTCTTGCTATGGCACCTTGCTGATTGCATTATAAGTTTACATGTAAATTTACCTAAAATATTACGTCATACAGATTTAATAGTTCACTGGTTAGGTCATCTTGAAAGTGTCAAAAATTAAACCTACAGTGGAAGAGTAATGCAAACACATTCTTAATGTATGACTTCATTCATTAAGAATGGCTTAGTTGTGCTTGAAGAAAATATGCTACAATAAGCATTTCAGTAATTATCGTTTGCGTTATGCACTGAACTGTGTATGTAAGGTACCAGCACGATCCAGAATATCCACCTACATGCAGTGGCACAGACAGCAACACGGGGATTGTGCTCCCCTGTGGACATGATTAACACACTTTCGCGTGGCTTTACACATTTTCCCAGTTCAGGCTTGAATGGTAAGTCAAACTTGCAAACAGTTCCTACAAGCCAGATGTTGCTCAAAACGGAGAGTGTGCCCCAGGGAACAGCTGTACGCCCCTCCTGACCCACCTGCCCTGCCTTCACAATGTGCTTGCAGCAGCAGGCTGCTTGTACTTTTTTATTGGTGTAACCAATAGAAAAAAGAATAGAAAAGAAGGGTTTACAAGCTTCTACATTGGTGCTCTAAAACATTTTGTAGAAAAATGGTAGTCCATCACATAGGGTTATATGAATATTTTAAATTTCCATCCTTGATTTGACTTGAAAACACCAGTTTGGTTTGCAGATCTCTTATATTTTAGTGCTGGTTTCTAAGCATTAGACAGTATTTTACAATTGATGTCATATGGTTAGTGATCTAAAGGTGTATTCAGATTGGGCACATTTGGTTCACCTAAAGTGAACCAGAGTTCGTTTCCCCCGATAATCCAGAACAAATTTTCAGTCTGAATATACCCAAGTGGACCCTGCTTCGTTACCAGGAACCGCTCTCGGAACCATCTTTCGAGGTGGTCTAGGTTTGTTTCCAATCTGACTGAGCTTCAGTTCACTCTGTTTCTTCAGTTTCAATGTTCGGAGGGAAACAACTGGACCGAAACGGCCACCGTAGCCGGGCTTTACAGGGTGTGAACAAAGTAAGAAGGTGGACAACTGCTGATGTCCTTCTCCCGCTGCTCCATTGAAAGCATTTTAACATACTGTTGTTTGTACCTGGTTTTGCATTGTGGCAGACAAGAAAGCGCTCCAGAGGGTCACCTTTACAGCCCAGAAGATCGGTTGCCCTTTCCCATCTCTGAAAGACCTGTTCCCGCTGCCTCAGAAAAGCCGAAAACATTTTACGGGATTCATCCCACCCCAGACATTTTTTGTTTACACTGCTGCCTTCAGGTAGAAGACACAGAACAATTAAATCTAGAACAAATGGACTAAAACCTTTTTTTAACCAAGAGCCATCACAGTTTTAAATTCTGCCAGATTTTGAGTGCCTTTTTAATTCAATTCTTTTACTTGTATGCTCAATATTAGGAGCTATGAATCTGCTGGACATGTGAATGTCTGCGTCTGATTTATTTATTGCATTCGATTTTAATTACAAATGCGCCGGACTGCACTGCACTCAATTTCATTGTATAATGTGCAATGACAACAATGTTATTCATTCATTCATAAAGAGAACCTTTGTTTTCATAGTCCATCCAGGCTGACTTTAATACTTTTCAACTTTATGCAGCTTTTTTTAAATATGCAGCAAAGAAAAGCACCCTTTTTCAATCTAGCAACAATGTAAATGTCACTAACGATATCTAACGAGCCCATTTTTTTATTAATCCTGTACTAAAAATTTGAAACTGTTGTATTTACGGCAGCCTGAGCAATTCACGGACGATTCCATCTATCTAGAAAGTAAATGAAATGTCTTCTTTCAATGCAACGTATCGTTCTTCCTTTCCTTCGTGTATAGATCTGTGATGCAGTGACAGCCTGTCAAGGTGGTAGCATGACTCTCTTAGTGACGGATGGAATTGGCTAGTCCCCCTGTGACCCTGAAAAGAACAAAGTGTGTATTGCAAATTGATAGATGGATGGATTCTTTTTACTGACCTTTGTTGCCTTATTTAATTATGGGGGAATTGATGCATTCACCTAGTCCTTAATGTTTAATATTGTAGTTTTGACCAGACGATATACAGTACAGACCAAAAGTTTGGACACACCTTCTCATTCAAATGAATGGGAAGATGTGTCCAAACTGTTGTGTACATAGGCTACACTAGACAAATAATCTCTGACATCCCAGACAGCATTCTGCACAATGAAAATGAAAGAAGTAAAGCAAGAGGAACAGAAAAACAAAACAAAGATTGATGTAGGACAATGAGAACCAAATGAAAACTCAAATGTGGAGTGGCTAGAAGAAGCTAATAGTGACGGACAGGAACCAGCAGTGATGTGACTCATTCATACTAAACGTCAAGCTCCCTTTGTGAACCATGACTCTTCTCGATGTACATCACAGTAATGTACAACAGGAACTCACGCAGACATAAATGCGGGCAGACTCTTGTGGGTCAAACTTGATGTCAGATGGGAATGGACAGCAGCGGTGGAGCATAAGCATAATCACAGCACTCGCTGAGAAGGACAACACGTGAATATGTGCATGCCCTTGTGTCATCAAATCAGGATGCAAGTGTTGCTAAATTTTCTACCACAGCGCTCCAGGCAGATGGAAATGCCATGAATATTGACAAAGGGAAATGTTACTGTACACTCATAATTATTTTAACATGAGACTAAGCAATAATATGTGTAAAATATTCATGGAGAAAAACAACTTTGTTGTGGTGGGATAGGAAAAAAAGCTTGATGTTTGAGACACATTTTGGGATACATAAATTACTGTAAGAGAACAAACTAAAGGCATGCTTGAACCAGAAAAATGTAGTTTTATTCTCCCACTCAATATGACATTTACATAACTGTTTAGGCTCAGACACATTAAGAACAGGACATTCAGGCAAACATTCACAGTTCTTTGTCTTGTTGCAAGCTCGTTGTAAACAATATGCACTCCTCCTGTATTTCTACATAGCTTTTATAAGCTTTATTACAATGTTGTTGCATTCTCCAAATTAAATGTTTGTTCATCATTAAATTGGTTCATTTTACTTGGAAGAGCACCAACTAGTGACAACACCTGTGGCTTCATCTCTCTGCAGTGAAGTCTCCTTTGGCGCAGTGTCACATGTCAGTTTAGTCATTTTCCACAGGTTCTATGATTGTTGTCACATCACACATATCCCAAAGGGTTTTTCCCAAACAGCAGCCCTTTGACTCTTCACCAGCAGATGCAATAAAAAATGAAAACAGGTCTTTCATCGACCAACACACAGCAGGTGTGCAGTCAAAAGTCAAACATTTAATAGTAAATAGGTGCTTTGTGTTGCAATGTGCACCTGTGTATAAACCTGCGCTTGTCCAATTTCTGTAGATTACGCGAAACTTGAAATAAAAAAAAAGTACTGTGTTTTGGGTACATTGTGCACATATATATTTATAATTAGGGGATTTAGGTCTGGTATGTATTTGTTCCACCCTGACATGTTTCTATTTTTGTGTTTCAGCTGTTCCCTTGAGGGGTCGCCACTGAGGATCATCCGCCTCCATCTAACCTTATCATCTGCATCCTCCTCACTCTCACCAACCCTCAGGTCCTCCTTCACAACATCCATAAGCCTTTTCTTCTGTTCTACTCAAGGCCTCTTTCCTGGTAGCTTCTAGCTCAGCATCTTATTACCAACATCATCCCCGTTCCTCCTCCAACCAAACCACCATGTTTCTTGCATTTATCGCCCAAACATCTAACATGAGCTTCCCCTTTGATGGATTCATTCCTGATCCATCTTCGCTACTCCCAAAGAGAACCTCAAAATCTTCAGCTCTGTCTCTCCCTCAGAGCCACTATCTCTAAGCCGACAATTTGGTAGGTCATGCTTGTGCTGTGAAAAAAATACTAATAAAAAGGAAAAAACATACAAATAACTTCTTTCTTTTTTTTAAAAGAGAGGTCTATTGATCTAAAGAAACGATAAATTGACAAGTGCTAAAATTTTACTGATAAAAAACATTTGTTTTTCCAAACATTTTCTTTTTAAACAACAGGACTTTCTTAGAAGAAATTCAGTAGTTCTGCTCCTGGTTATATCTTTAGGTTACTTCCTTTTACACAGTGGTTGAATACTTTTTTTTAATAAATTGAGTTTATTTGAGACCATTTTTTGCTTGAGTAGATGATCACCATGTTTTACCTCATTATCATCTGAAGGACTGACTGTGGACACTTCAATATGCTTCTTGCATTAATACCTTTTCATTGTCTGCATGCATCATCAAAATAGGACTCTAGGGTCTTTTTACACCTCATTGGGCCGTTTTAATATTTCCATAAATTGACTTAACGTTTTTTAGTCTCTATTTTATTGTTACTACCTAAACTTGCCAGTTATTTATTTATGGACTATGTGATAATTTTGCAAGTACGCCAACTAAATATGTGAGCATCTAGAAAAAGAAGCTTAATGGTCTTTGGAGGATTTCTTTTTGCATACTTTTTTAACTTAAAAACACACTGCCAGTGGAACAACATTCTCAAACTGGCATAAATTTACTCTTAGGAGGGGTAGGACTCTCCAGAGGTGTATGAGAAGATTCTCAATACTGCATCAAATATTAAAGATGAACCTCATTATCTTCGAGTGCTTTCTAATTATTATGGCTCCTTCTAAATGAAAGCACTTGCAACTATTATCCTGTCAATTTGTTTTCCCCCACACTACAATTCAAAAAGAAGTTTCTACTGGATTTATGTTTTTTGTTTGTTTGTTTTAGGTTGAATAAGTTATATCTTGAAGTTTAAGCTATGTTTTTTAAAATGTCAAAGATTCCTCTGATCCTATTTTGGATCCAAAGCAAAGTAGCCACTCCTGGATTGGAATCAGAGCGCTGAGAGTAAACGCATTTCTTGCTATGAGCCTGTCGGGAGTTGATTGTATTCTATCAAATGAGAAGTCATGAACCATTCTGTTTAAAATCTTGTTCCCACAAAGCACATTAGCCTACTCTTTGATCCTCACTTTTTCTGTGTGTATCCAACACTGCAATGCAGCCGGCAAACTGCGGATTAGTCAGGCACTGAAAGGAAATAAGAGATTCCTGAACTCTGTCTACCAATAATCCAGCCAGTGAGAGCGCAGCAGCATTTTCATGTCATCGAGCAACTTGCCCAGTCCGCCTCCTCTGAAATGAGATTATTGTAGACGTAGCTGCTGAAGAGATGAAGCAAGTGGAGCAGAAGAATCTCTTTATGCAGTTTAATGTTGCCAAGTTGTGGATTTGCCTTCTTGTTATTTGTCTTTTAATATGTTTGATTAAACTTAACACCCCCCCCCCCCAAATCTGATTATATAGGGGGGGAAATTGGCCAAAGGTACTTTTTTCAAGCTCTTGTACATATCTTTTGTCATCATGAGATAACCTTTTTTTCATATCTCAAAGAATAAGATATCGCTCTCTTTTTACTTTTTTATATTTTTATAAAAGTTTAAAATGTTTTTGCAGAAAACCTGTTTTGGGAGCAGCAGTAACAAGGACGACTCATTGTACGCTAAGGCGCTGTCCCTTTAAGCCAATGCATCATGGGAGATGTAGTGTGAATACGGCGAGAAAACGGCAGAGACACTTGCGTCTCTGAGTTTCATGGTTTTGTTCACTTGTTCCACGGTCTGATACCGGATTCTGTGGAAAGCTACACCGCTAAAGACGAGCTTTAGCTGGTGTTTTTGTTGGAAATGAGTGAGTTATGAGCTAAATTGGAACAAGGAAGTTTAGACTTTAAACACTTCTGATTGGTCAGACTGATGACATGTGATTAAGCCTTCAAGAATGATTGGTGGAGTCGTGGAGACAGTAAAAGCTGCGGGACTTTTCAGAAAACAGTTATAGCTGCAGGTAAATCGCGGTGCCGTCATTCTTATCAAAATGTCTTTAATAGAATCAGTTAAACACAAAGAAATAAGTATTTTATGATCTTTCATATTCCTAACTACTCAGTGTTTTATCAGGACCTGTTTGGATGAACAAAGAGCTGATTTCCTGGAGATGGTTAATGTTTTTAGATCAGTTAATGAGGGCAATTTTCCACGGCACACTTGACCATCTCCCACGGCACACTAGTGTGCCGCGGCACAGCACACTGGTTGAAAAACACTGATCTAGACCCACTAGACAGTGCGCTGAACCTTTTTTCTTCAATGATTTGTGATCTTCACTGGTGTCCATGGATTACGTGAAATCTTTCCACCTTTATCCACCTTTGGCATGGTAGGGAGAACACATCAATGGTCATCTTGACCCCATAGGATAACACAAGGGATAGACAAAGCAAAAAAAAAAACTTGTTTCATTTGATCAATAGTTACTAATTTAATAGTTCTAATTACTGTTGCAGTGCAAATACAGATTTTTTTTATTTTGATAAAAATAAACAATCAAATGATATGCTTTTAGTAGTAAAAATGCATTTCACACTTTTTTTTCATGTCCAACTCCAACACATACATTATAAAAAAACACAAACAAAATATATTCTTAATTGACTATTCATTTTTATTTCCTTCTGTGCTCTCACTAAAGATGCTAATGTACAATGTCTCTGTAATTAAACCCACATGAACCTTTTAAAGTTGGCATGAAAGGTCAATGAATTTTCATTTTTTGGAATTTTCTTCCTGTAGCATAAATGAACAACATACATGAAAGTCATCGTTTTGGGTTAATATATGCTAACAGATGCCATCTCTTGCGAGTGTTTCACTCTGACCTTTTATGTCACTAAACCTTATGGCAAAAAAAAAAGTATTGATCAATTGAAATTGAATTTCATATATTTTGCATTCTCTACCACCACCTTTTCCACCTTTCCCTGTTGCCTTTTTTTGAAAACTAAAATGATAGAACATGTGACTATTATGTTAACGTAATTGCTGGTCTAAATACCATAACTTGATCTTTAAGGTAGAGATTCCAGTAAAACTGTCTTGTTTTACTGTCTTGTCAAAGTGCCCTTATGTGAATCTTGTTTTCTGCCAGCTACCTCAAAATGTGTCAAATTTCCTGTTTAACTCATCTAAATGTATTATAAATTCATGAGAAATGCTGATTGATTCAGAGAATACTCTCTGAGACACTATAAGACCCTGTCACAGTGTTTGTCTACTCCAAACCTGTAATTAAAAATAAAACACAATTTGCACTTGACAATTGGTGTTTTATGTACACTTGTGTTTTCTAATTGAAAAAAACTCAAATATTACATTGACGATAAGTGTTTTTTATTTGGTCATGCGATCCTACATCCATATTAATTCAAAATTAGCATACAGTAATGCAAACTATAACTTAAGGAAAATACATTAAAATTATTGTTTTTCATTTCAGAAATTGTTAGTTTTATTTCTAAAAAATTGTTAGAGATTTATATTGTATCCTGTAATTCAGTTTATTCAATGTAGTCTATAATTAAGTTCTGCCATTTTTGGACGTCCAATATCTTCAGTAGTTTTGGATTTGCAGTGCTTTACACTCTTTTTTTTATAGCTTTATGCCATATCTTGATTAGAAATCTATTTTCTCATATGAAAAACTTTATTAGCAAATTCTAAGTCTGAAGATTATAGATCACTTAGATCTGTTGAGTACCTCTAAAACTGTATTAGAGCATTAGTACAGTTCTGCCAGTACTACTAATTCATCAAATTAAAAAAAAAAAAAAAAAGATACTGCGGGTGGTTTCATCCCAAGCTCGGGTCCTCTACCAGAGGCCTGGGAGCTTGAGGGTCCTGCACAGTATCTTAGCTGTTCCTAGCACTGCGCTTTTCTGGACTGAGGTCTTTCCACAACCACAACAGGTTTCCTCTGTTCTTTATCCACCACTACAATGTCTGGTTGGTTCGCCATTTCCATCCTGTCAGTCTGGATCTGGAAGTCCCACAGGATGTTGGCTCTCTGATTCTCTACCACCGTCGTAGGTCATAGAGAATGACCCATTTTGACTTTGAGGTTTCCAGTCCATATTCTGCGCACATCTTCTTCTTTCTCTTTCGGCTTTTCCCATCAGGGGTCGCCACAGCGAATCATCCTTTTCCACCTCACTCTATCATGAACATCTTCTACCCTAACGTTAGCCAACTTCATGTCCTCTGTTAAGACATCCATGTATCTCCTCTTTGGCCGTCCTCTCGCCCTCCTGCCAGGCAGCTCCATCTCCAACATCCTTCTACCAATATATCCACTATCCCTCCTCTGAACATGTCCAAACCATCTCAGTCTGGCTTCTCTGACTTTGTCGCTAACACAGGCAACATGAGCCGTCCCTCTGATGTACTCGTTCCTTATCCTGTCTAACCTGGTCACTCCTAAGGAGAACCTGAACATCTTCATCTCTGCTACCTCCATCTCAGCCTCTTGTCTCTGTCTCACTGCTACCGTCTCTAACCCATAGAGCAGAGCTGGTCTCACCGCTGTCTTGTACACCTTTCCTTTGAGTCTTGCTGGCACTCTTCTGTCACACAACACTCCTGACACTTTCCTCCACCCGCTCCAACCTGCCTGCACTCGCCTCTTCACCTCTTTTCCACACTCCCCATCACACTGAACTGTTGACCCCAAGTACTTAAACTCCTGCACCTTCTTCACCTCAGCCCCCTGTAACCTAACGCTTCTACCTTGATCCCTCTCGTTCAGACACATGTATTCTGTCTTACTACGACTGACCTTCATGCCTCTTCTTTCCAGAGCAAACCTCCACCTCTCTAGCTGTTCCTCCACCTGCTCTCTACTCTCACTGCAAATTACAATGTCATCCGCAAACATCATTGTCCAGGGAGATTCCTGTCTTACCTCGTCTGTCAGCCTGTCCATCAGCATAGCAAACAAAAAAGGACTCAAAGCTGATCCTTGGTGTAGTCCCACCTCCACCTTGAACTCCTCTGTCTGACCTACAGCACATCTCACCACCGTCATACTTCTCTCATACATGTCCTGAACTACTCTGACATACTTCTCTGCCACTCCAGACGACCTCATACAGTACCACAGCTCCTCCCTCGGCACCCTGTCATACGCCTTCTCTAAATCTACGAACACACAATGCAGCTCCTTCTGACCTTCTCTGTACTTTTCCATCAACATTCTCAAAGCAAAAATGGCATCAGTGGTGCTCTTACGGGGCATGAAACCATACTGCTGCTCACAAATCTCCACCTTCTTCCTAAGCCTGGCTTCCACTACTCTTTCCCACAGCTTCATTGTGTGGCTCATCAACTTTATTCCTCTATAGTTGCTGCAGTTCTGCGTGTCACCCTTGTTCTTAAAGATCGGAACCAGAACGCTTCTCCTCCATTCCTCAGGCATCTTCTCACTCTCTAAAATCCTATTGAACAACCTTGTTAGAAATTCCACTGCTGTCTCTCCTAAGCACTTCCATACCTCCACAGGTACGTCATCAGGACCAACGGCCTTTCCGCTCTTCATCCTTTTCAGAGCCTTCCTAACCTCATCCTTTTCAATCTCTGCTACTTCCTGCTCCACAACAACCACATCTTCCTCCCTTCTTTCCCTGTCATTTTCCTCGTTCATCAGCTCCTCAAAATACTCCTTCCATCTTTTTTGTACACTCTCCTGAGTTGTTAGCACCTTTCCATCTCTGTCCTTAATCACCCTTATCTGTTGCACGTCCTTCCCATCTCTGTCTCTCTGTCTGGCTAGCCTGTACAAGTCCTTTTCTCCTTCCTTTGTGTCTAACCTGTCATATAGCTCATCGTAAGCTTTCTGTTTGGCCTTTGCCACCTCTCTCTTCACTCTACGCTGCGCTTCCTTGTACTCCTGTCTACCTTCCTCAGTCCTTTCTACATCCCACTTCCTTTTAGCCAACCTCTTCCTCTGGACGCATTCCTGTACTTCCTCATTCCACCACCAAGTCTCTTTACCGTCTTTCCTCTTTCCAGATGACACACCTAGCACCTTCCTACCTGTTTCCCTGATAATTTCTGCTGTAGTTTCCCAGTCATCTGGAAGCTCATCCTGACCACCCAGGACCTGTCTCAACTTCTGCCTAAATTCCTCACAAGTTTCTTCATTCTGTAGCTTCCACCACTTGGTCTTCTTTTCTGTTTTCCCTCTCTTCTTCTTCCTGACCTCCAGAGTCACCTTACACACCACCATGCGGTGCTGTCTGGCTACACTCTCTCCTACCACCACTTTGCAGTCAATAACCTCTCTCAAATGACCTCGTCTGCATAGGATGTAGTCCACCTGAGTACTCCTACCTCCACTTCTGTATGTCACTATATGTTCCTCTCTCTTCTGGAAGTAAGTGTTGACTACAGCCATTTCCATCCTCTTCGCAAAGTCCACCACCATCTGTCCCTCCAGATTCCTTTCCTTCACACCAAACCTGCCCATCACCTCCTCATCACCTCTGTTGCCCTCACCAACATGTCCATTAAAGTCTGCTCCAATAACAACTCTCTCTCCTCTGGGGATACTCTCTATGACCTCATCCAACTCACTCCAGAATCTCTCCTTCACTTCTAACTCACAGCCAACCTGTGGCGCATACCCACTGACTACATTCACCATCACCCCTTCAATTTCTAACTTTAGGCTCATCATCCTGTCTGAGACTCTTTTCACCTCTAGAACACTGTTTACAAACTCCCCCTTCAGAATCACACCTACCCCGTTTCTCTTCCTATCAACACCATGATAGAACAGTTTGTATCCTCCTCCAATACTACGTGCCTTGCTGCCCTTCCACCTTGTCTCCTGCACACACAGTACATCTACCTTCCTTCTCTCCATCATGTCTGCCAGCTCTCTGCCTTTCCCTGTCATTGTGCCAACGTTAAGAGTCCCTATTCTCAAACCTATGTTCCTGCCTTTTCCCTTCTCTCTCTGGCCACGGACCCTTCTGCCTCCCCTCTTTCTTCGACCAACAGTAGTCAAATTTCCACCGACACCCTGTAGGTTAACAGCATCGGTGGCGGTCGTTGTTAACCCGGGCCTCGACCGATCCGGTATGTGTAAAGTGTTGTGGATGATTCGCATGGTTATTTTGGCAATTTTTACGCCGGATGCCCTTCCTGACGCAACCCTCTCTATTTATCCGGGCTTGGGACCGGCACAGAGGCAACTGGCTTGCAACCCCTGCGGCTAGATTATATTCTGCGCACATGTTCCTTTATATTATTCCAGCCACTTGATTGTACCGTTCCATGTATGCTTTACCTGCCAGCATCTTACATCCTGCAGTTATCTGCTGGATTGTTGCAGGCGCCTCTTTGCACAGCCTACAACTTGGGTCTTGTCTGGTGTGGTAGATCTGAGCCTCTATCGCTCTGGTGCTCAGGGCTTGTTCCTGAGCTGCCAGGATGAGTGCTTCAGTGCTGTCCTGTAGGCCAGCACTTTCTAGCCATTGGTAGGACTTCTTGATATCAGCCACTTCAGTTATGGTCCGGTGGTACTTCCCATGCAGGGGTTTGTCCTCCCATGAGGATCTGTCCTCCAGCACTGTATCCTCTGCTCTGCATTGCCTGAGACATTCACTGAGCTTGATGTATTCATGCACATTGGATGTTTCATCCTGTATAGTTCTGGATATCCAGGATACATTTATAATAAAGCTGTTCAGTTGTAAAAGAGAAAAAGGACTTCATGACATGTTTAGTGGCAAGAACTGGATTCTCCCATAGAAAGCACAGAGGATGAAAATTTTGAACTTGGTGCTGCACAAACAACAATTTGCTACTACAGCAGCAGCAGGAAGATTGTGAAATACTGATATAGGAGGCCAAATTTTGTCTTAGTGTTCTTGGAGTCTAAGCAGTTGTAGCTTTTGCATTTTAGCATTTTAGCTTTAGCATTTTGTATTGTATTGATCCTTTGTGTTCTTTGAGATCTCTTCATCTCTTCTCATTTTCAAAGATAACTAAAATATACTAAAATATATATAGTAAGCATGCTATTTAAGAGTAACTCAGTACACCATATCTACATATCTATCGATCGATCGATCAATAGATATTTGTAACTAACTCAATAAACCAAAAAATATATTATTATTAAATATTAAATAATATTAAATATTATTTCTTTGAAAAGCCAGTTTGTAGTTAACAAGTCCTTTTGCTGATAAAGTTTCAATAGTAAGATTTATTTGATAAAATTAAGGCAGTGGTTTTCATATAAAAGGTTTTCTTTGTTCCTGTTTTTTTTTGTAAGAAACCTTTCTGCATGATGAAAATCGATCAAAAACAACCCGCATTAATCGAAGTCTCACTTTAGTGAGAAGAAAATAGAAGTTTTTTCTCATAAGCTGTATTTCTTTGCGCTCTATGCCTCTGCAAGCTCCCAGAAGTGGTGCTCAGTGAGCTGCCTGTGCTAACACATGCAAACACACTGACCAAATATCAAACACACAAAAGCTGAAGTTCATTCTCATAAACACAAAGACATGAGCCCACACATACACACACACGCTCAAATAGGCTAATCTGTCTGATAGAAAGAGCTTTCAGATGGGTAATTAAATTTCCCAATGATCCGCTGTGGTGGCTACACTCGAATCCAGCTTTCAGGGGTGAGCAGATGACCAAAACCCACATGAGGGGGTGTGTGTGGGGGTTATATTTCATGTTGACAAGAACAAGATAAACACCAGTGCCTTAAACGACCATTAGCACCAGAACCCACATCTTCAGCACTTCTGCCGTCACTGCAAAATTCAGAAGCCCAAATCCATGTGCCTTACACTCCACACTTCTCCCTGTCACAGCCAACAAAATGGATGAATTTGGACAAAAACAGTAAAAATCACAAACATTTAAAGTGCTATTAGAGATGGGGAAAAAAGCAAACACCTAAAGTGACCAACCCTGCTGTCAAATGACAAGTGAGTCACTTTCAGCCCACAAAACTACCCTGAACAACATGCATTTAATAAAAACAAAAAGTGTCTAAAAAAGCCAAAGATTGCTCCAATCAGTGTGAAGAAAAACCGTTTTGATGTATCACACTCTAGCTGGTAAATTCTTGTCTCAAAACTGCTTTCTTCGATGGTCAGACCCAGTGCTAATAATCACAAATGTTTTTTTTTCCACTAAGCAAAGTTAACAAGCTCCATCTGCAGGTGGTATGGAGCGTCATCGGGGAGATCGGAGAAATTGTCCACCCCTCTATTAAAAATTAGCAGTGTCGGACGCATCTGTGCTTTCATCGCAGGCTAATGAAAAAAAAAAACTCTACTCCTTTTGCCTCAAACTGTCTCTTAATATCGGATGAAATGTCTTACATTCTCTGGAACACAGTGTTCCAAGCCAGGCAAACGTTAGCAAACACCTTCTTCTTTGAAGGACAAACGTTCTCCATCATTTTCATCATGCAGTCTTTAAGAAATTCCCTGTCGATAAAAGCTTGTGTTGCTCCCTTGTAACTTGCTTTTCTGGCAGTGTCACTTGATTCACAGGTTCTTGTGAAAATTGCTTCTGTGCCATAAAACACTTTCCAGTTGTTTCAATTTTTCACAGCATTTTATTCCAGTTAGTTCAAAGTTAGCATGTTTTGTCTGATAATGCCCCTTGATATTAAACTCTTTAAAACAGCCACGGTCCCTTGGCATAATAGCTATATGGTGCTAGACACAATTTTTTTCGTTTTTGCAATAAAAAAAAAAAGCCAATTTCCACTTTTCCTGGAAGCAGTGGCCCTTGTTTTCAGCCAATCACAGTTAAGCAAACATACACATGGTTTTTAGAAAGTGGTGGGAGCCACAGAATAATAATTTTATGGCATGAGCTCGCAGGCAGCTGAAAAATTGAATGCGGGCCAAATGCAGCCTATGGGCCTGACTTTGGACGTGCCTGTGCTACACGTTACCCATGTTTGCTTATTTACAATACCCTACCTAAAACTCCCAATCTTGCTTGCAAACATGTAAAACAACAAACTGATAATACTAAAACGAATGTTACTGTGACGCTTAATCCAAGCCTTGTTAATAATGGGGCTGGGTGGATATATTCAATTGAATCAATCTAAATCGATTCAAGCTTAACCCTTGTGCTATCCTAGGCACTTTAACATTGGGAGTTGTCCCAATGTGCTCTGAACCTTT
This sequence comes from Oryzias latipes, assembly GCF_053564925.1. NCBI lineage: Eukaryota > Metazoa > Chordata > Actinopteri > Beloniformes > Adrianichthyidae > Oryzias > Oryzias latipes. Next base: position 10,174,245 of record NC_136250.1, on the reverse strand, counting down.
TTTTTTCAATGATTTGTGAACCTCACTGGTGTCCATGGATTACATGAAATCTTTCCACCTTTATCCACCTTTGTCATGGTAGGGAGAACACGTCAATGTAAGGGTGGGTCATCTAAGATAGCACAAGGGTTAATAAATCAATAATCAATCCATAAAAGTAGAAAATCTCTCTTTTATGCCTTTCTTTTTCTGGAGACCTAATGCATAACAGCAGTAAAACTTAAGTCCACTAGCTTGATGTTGATGTATAATGGAATTTCACATAAGATGGCTAATGCCTGGCTCGGTCGACCTTTACATACATTGCTGACTAAATGAACAGTTTATATACTCACAAACATGAATTTTCCAAACTCTTTTCAGTAAACCTTTTTTTAAAGTAACCATTTTTGGTCTAAAGCACAGTTTTTTACTCAACTCTTCTGAAATACAGTGTAATGATGAAGCGTGTTCACCACCTTGTGGCCAAACTCAAACGCCCTCCAGAAGAGGCAGAACATTTATTTTGTAACATTAGCCAATTTAGAATATAATTACCATATAAATATCTGTACGTTTTTGTTTGAGCTTCTCTGTTTGAGAAATCATGTAACACTGCACGGTGATAACAACAACATTGGTTTATTATTTCACCGCTAAATTCTACAGCATGTGAATTGTGTCAAATTAATATGAATATTTTCAAAAACATATATAGATTATTATTGTATTTCTTTACAAATATGTCTAAATGTGTAAACCATGTAAATTCAAAACTGAATTGAATTGATTTAAATCAAGTGGATCGAAAGAATCAATAGCTGCGTTGGCATACTTACAATAACAACCAGCCTTGTTAGGAACTCATTCAAAAACAGACTGATATATTGACAGAGCACTGTGTACCTTTCAAAATCACTTTGACATCAATAAGCACAACCAGAATTAATGCATATGGTATTCCAGATTATGAGGCGTACTGTTGTTTTTTTTATTTTTTTATAAGATTTTAAGTAGACCTTATAGTGTAAAAAATAGCATATTCATTAAATAAAATAAATATGTTCTAATATATTTCTATTTGTTTGGTTTTAAGTTTTTTCATATGTTTAATATATTACGTCCAAACATGCAGTTAATTTTTTTTTGCCTTTTTTCCCATTAAAGAAAAAACAGAAAAACAGAAGGAACCAGAAAAAAAAGAGCCAATTTAATTGATGAGCTTTAGTTTACATCTCTTATATTGTTTTTGCCAGTTTCCTCAAAGCAGATGGTTGGTTTTACTTACTATATCCATCCGCCCCCAGGGAAAATAAATGAGCAGCACTAACAGGAAAGCATGCCATTTGTTCATAGCAAACAGAGGCTGGAAAACACAATAAAAGTCATTCGTTGGGCTAAATGTAGCATAGCGGCAGCAATGAGCAGAGAACAAGGGTTATAAAAGCATTGGTGTGATTTGATCACCAATTGGCATGGCAACCAACCTCTATCAAACAGACTAGATTAATTGAGGTCTGTCATGTGAAAAAAAGGAAAAAAGCCAAACGAACTTAGATTCTTGGATGCAGCCTGTTGAACTCAAAAGGAAACAAGAGTTGATTCTAACTTCTAACAGATCTAGCATCAAACATAACTTAGCTCATCCTGGGGCTTCATAAACTTGGCAAATGGAAAGTTCAAACATTTCAGTGTGGAGATCATCTTCACTCCTGCACAGTAAGGGCAGCAAAAGGGAGCTCAGAAGTGAACAGGATCCCTCGAGCTGGTGGAGCTGGCCAACTGTGTGTAGCTGAAGGACCCTTACTACAAGTATGCGTGTCTGTGTTACTAAAGTAGTGCGTTTCCTGAGTCAGACCATTTTTTTTCCAGCCGATGAATTGCCTGAAACCCCATTAAAACACATCTGCATAAAGTCTTTTACTGCATTTTTTTCATTTTATTACTAAAAATGACTTAATAACTCAATTTCCATTTATTGATTATTACTTGCAACTTTATGCGTCAGAGTGCTTGTTTATAAAGACAGCAGGTACAGAAGGAGGACTTGGTGAAACACAGAGAGGGGTGGAGACAAGAATGTCTTTTGTTCTTCATCTCTTTTTATTAGCAGTAATTAGACAGGTCTGTGTAAGCCGCAAACCAAGCAGAATGATGGATGAGCCTAAGGGAGGTGGGTGCCGATGCAGAAGAGGCATGATCAAGCGAAATGCTAGAATGCTGCAGGGTGATTAGATGAAAATCAGATTGGGGGGACAAAAAGGAAACCAGATCAAGTAAACAGTGTCGAGTGGCTAGGATGATCCAAACAAAAGCATGTCAGTGATCTGACAAGGATACAAGGATACATTTCCTTCTTTTGATTTAATTGTAGCTGCTTAACACTGGCACAACAATCAAACTGTCGGAAGACTACGGCTCAGCCACTCAGCTGCTCAATCTGCAGCTTCCATCTGATATCTGATTTCAGCTGTAATGTGAAACTGGGACGTAAGAGAGACACTGGGGAGCGAGTAAGACTGTTGCTGAAGGGAAGAGAGAAGTGTGATGGTGAGAGAAACAGAGAGGTGAAAAGGGGTGGGACAGGAGCAATTCCCAGGCTTGTTAAAATACTGCTAATTACCAGCTGGCCTCGCAAAATAATGAGCCTACCTGTGCTGAGAGCTGAAGGGCATACATGGCTAAAAACAGGGGGACTGGAGGAAAGCACCGAGGAAGGAATTATAGGAGGCAGCGATAAAAGCAGACATAACAAGCAAAGGTCAATGAGACACTGCGTTCATGTAAACAGACACCGTGAGACAAGCAGGAAAGGCTTGAGCTGTGCAAGTAGTGTTTTTTTGTTTTGGTGGTTAAAAAGCACTAAAGACATTTATGAATTATATAAGGTTAGCAGAAGCCAATGAGCTGATCATCAAGCCACTGAATATTAAAAAAAAGTAGGACAACAAAGTCTTGATACCTTTAAACTTAATTAGGCTTCAGGAGATGGAGAATCACAGTCAGCATTTTTTTAAGCTGTGACTTGGTTTCTGCAGGGAAGAGTCTATGAAAATAATGCTAGCGAGGATTAGCTCTATGAAATGTAACATGCCTTTGTTTTACATTACAACAGGGTATTCATGTTGTAACACTATATGTTGCTCCAAAAGTTTATTTTTTCTATAACGTTAAATTTTTTCTATATCAGTAGCATTATGAGTTTGGTTTTTAACACTACTTTCTATATTTACCTCCCAAATGTTGAGTATTTTAAACTTCTCAAAGCTTTCGTGTCCTTTTCAAATTCAAGTCATTCTTGTGCGCTGACCATGGTGCTGAACTCCAGAAAAAAGGATCTAAATATTTATTAAGTCCCCCTTTCATATTTTTTTTTTTTTATAAAAAAAGTTCCCAGTGGTGTTTTAATAGTGGCTATGAAATTCCTAACCAAAATTTCACAACCTAAATGTCCTAAAAAGCCATATTTCATGTTTATCTGAAGCCACTGTTTCCAAAATCTCCACTACATGGGTGTGACCATTGGTGCTGAGCTGAGTAGCCCGGCCCTAGATCCCTCCTTTCTGCAAGCTGAGCCTTGCATGAGTGAGGAGCTTAACACAGGGGGGCACAAACGACACCAAATGACAGTCTCTATTCTCAAAAGTTTATCTTCAGCGATAAAGAAACGTTGAGAAGTGAGGTACAGCAGCGCAATCTGAGCGACGGACACAAAAGTCTGGCAGCAGCGCAATTTTTTTAGCCTCATGACACAATTTGGTACCTGTCTGAATTGTCTAAACATTGTCTCGGGCGAAGGAAGGCACACCCTGGACAGTCTGTCACAGGGCCTTCAGTTGATTTCATTGTATAACCCAAGAGTCAGCAGGCTGTTTACACTTTGTGGTGACTTTCAAAACCATGTAAAAATTTATAAAGCTTTCACGTGTTTCGGAGACCAGATGATAGTTTTACATTATTTTGTGGTCATAAAATACTGGATACTGCCAAAAATTAGGCTAATCATTAAAGATAAGTTAGAGAAACAACAGTCAGCACACTAGCTGGCTAATATTTGTTAATATTCTTCATCCTCTACAGGTTTTTTGAGGGACAAAGCTAAGTGGGCTACTCCAGAGATGTAATTAGCTTGACTTGATTAAAACACGAGTTTCATCTGTGCAGTTGGTAAATCACCATCAGAGCTAAGACACAAGGTTTAGCAGGCAGACACCTAAAGAGAAGCTCCTTTAACCCAAATCTCAAGAAACTACCGTATATTTTAAACACATAGGCTAAGGAGAAAAAGTAAATAAACAGATTAAGGGGCATTAGCCCAAGAGTTTTTTGATAATAAACTCAAAGTACACCAATGTAAACAAGTACAAAGGTCAGGTGTCTGAGTCTATGTGGCCAAAGATCCTAATGTGCACAATGAACACAAGCATGAAACAAGTGTTGAGTCATTCCTGAGCTGTATTGGGGAAATATCTTTCTGCTCCATGAGGCATGCACACTCGCCACTGAAGGTACAGATCAGCTGAATGGAAGCAGACTTAAAAAGGTCAATGTTTACAGTAGCATTGGCAACGGCCATCGCACTGATATTGTGCAGATTGATAACAAAAGAAGCAAAAAATAGACAGAACCGCAAGCGGGAAACTAACCCATTTTGGTAGGTTTGGCTAGTTTAAAATGTGTGTGGAGGACTAAAATTAGACTTCATATTTTTATGATTGCTTCATTTTCAGGGAGACAATGTTTAAGTGAGACAGAATACAGATGTCGACACAAGGCCAGACGTGAAATCAGAATGTCGCCATTACATGGTAACTAGAAGCATACTGGGCCACCGGGATACCCTAAGGACTACAAGGCCTCTGTGAGAGTTCTGACAACCAAGAAGATACAGTGGCACATGCACGGCACATCTACACTGCATCTTGGTTCACATTCCTTGAATGCAGAAGGAAGGTCGTCAGACACTTTAATAAAACATCTGGTGACTTAGTTTCAGGCTCAAGGAGACTTTCCTTTTCAATTTGATGTAGTCAGTGAATGAGACATCGTAGTGGAAAAATCCATCATGTCAAAAGCAAAATACCCAAATTAAAAAGTGAAGTTTAAGCTCTGTCTCATATTAGTAAAAATTTAGAGCTAAATTCTGTTCCAATTTACCAGAAACTCATCTAAATCTACATTAGGCAAACACTAATCAGATATTTTAGCTACAACATTTAAGCCCACTCATTCCACACTGGGGATAACAGTTTGCAAAATTCTAAATTAGGATTTAAAATAAAACCATACAATCAGCTGCAATGTTGATGCTAAAGGAGAAAACTCTGCAAATGCATCATTGTGGACAATGAAGGTCAAACTATCCAGCGATGCAACAACAAGCAAAATATTTAGATGGACTTTCCTGGAAACAGTGGCTCTTGGACAAGGATATACTAAAAAATGTAAAATTATGCAACAATAAGAACCTTGTGGTGCTTTCCTACTGAGATTAAAAAGACCAAACATTTTTGTTTTACTCCCTAATGTTTTCCTCAATCCTTTTGTTTCATGTGTGTGCATATGTATGTGTGGGAGCATTTGTGTGCATGCATTTGTGTGTGTATGAGAGCTAAAGCAAGCTTTTAGTAAGTGCTTTTGGTGTTTAAAGTGAACTCAGCCACAATTACAATGTAGTTTATTTTTATTTTTATTTAGCTTAGTTTAGTTCAGTTACGACAAATATGGGTGAACATAATTTCTTGTCTTTTTAAGAAAAAGTAATTTTATTTTCTAAAACATTCAAGAAAGACAAAATAACAGCTAGAGAAAAACTTGTATCCTTGATTTTATTTTCAGTTTGTAAGTTAAAACAATTACAAATTTCATCCTCCTGTTAATTCTGTTTTTATTGTACTTGTTTACCTACTACTAAAGCTATTTTTCATGTATTTTCCTATAATCTTGAGCCTGTCCTGAGAGCGTGCAACAGTGAGAAGAACATTTCTGCCTCCTTTTACTCCCTTTTTACTTCTTCTCACCACAAGCACAAGGAGAGCATTGTGTTGGGCTGATAAGAGTTAGTGGAGTAACTGTGTCAAAGGTCTCCATGTTCACATAAACATTTTCTTTTCTTTTTTAGAGCTTTCAACTGACGGCTTGAGTGCTGCCTTAAAAAGTTCCACCAGAATTTTGTCAGAAAAAGAAACAATTTGAGCTCTTTCAGGTCATGGCTTTATTAAGACTAGTGTCTAAAAAGCTTAACAAATACATAAACATGATTGGCAGTGGTTAGCGCTCTTGCCTCACAGCAAGAAGGCCCCTGGTTCAAGTCCCGGCTGGGGGACATGAAAAATACATCAATTGGGGACCTTTCTGTGTGGAGTTTGCATGTTCTCCCCGTGCATGCGTGGGTTTTCTCCGGGATCTCCGGCTTCCTCCCACTGTCCAAAAACATGCTTCATAGGTGAATTGGCAACTCTAAATTGTCCATAGGTGTGAGAGTGCATGGGTGTGTGATTGTGGACGTTCTACCCTGCGACAGACTGGCGACCTGTCAAGGGCATCCCCTGCCTACGCCCAAGTAGCCGGGATAGGCTCCGGCAGCCCCGTGACCCCGAAAGGGACAAAGCGGTACAGAAAATGGATGGATGGATGTCCATCATGCCAAAAAGCTGTGCTTTTAAATGCCAAAGGGAAGGCTAAACACCATTTTCAGCACAGAAGTCAGTGACCTAAACCTGTAAGAGGCAGCACCGATCAGGAATAGAAGATTAGCTTCACATTTGCTGTCACGATGTACGGTTCTGATCCGCTTATCAGAAGGAGTGTGTTACAAAACTGCTATGATTCAGAGGTGACATTCTGCCGCCACATGGATGAGGAAATGTGTTTCTGCTTTCGAAAGTGACAAAAAAAAAAAAATTCTAGAATATTTTGGCTCATGTGCTTTTCCTGGTGCCAAGACAATGATTTTCAGGTACTTCCACACACACTAAGCTGCAGTCTTTTAAGTACATGATGAATTTCAATTTTTCATTTAAATATTAATTTTCAGGATCACCAGACTGATTCATACATAAGTGATTGCAGATGAATCATTCTTTTTTTTTTTAAAGAAAGGAAATGTCAGTGCAAATGCATGCAAATGTAACACATGAGAAACAACAAATCCTGTCTTTTTCATTATATCAGAGGACATGACGGGTACTAATGTGGTGAACGTAGGTGGCTGTGAACTTTTGCTTTTAACACTGTGCATCATATGCAATTTTCAAAGCTCATCTAGACGTACAGACTTTGTTTCTGCTGTTTAAGCATCAACCACAGCAGCAAACAAGGCACGCATGAAACTTTGTACTTTGTAATCATCTGTGACACAAAGAGTTTGTTTTGTAGCAGGTGTTTGCATGCTTAGAAGCAAGTCATCGCTTTCAGGCAGAGTAGGAACTATAAAATGTTCCCTTTAACTGTTTAGGATGCAGCACCACAAACACAGGATCAGGCGGTTAATGCATTTGACAGCTGCACACATCAGAGCAGCTCTCAAAATCAACTTTTTGCTGGCAGTGAGGGAGAAGCTTCATCTATTTTTGGTTCTGCTGCTATTTCTGGTGACTGTGTGACGCTCTATCTATAGTTTTCATTTATGCAAAAGCTGCAGTTTCACCTCAGTGTTGCGTCAAAAGCAATTCGAATTCACCATTTTGATCGGTCGTTTTTTTTTTTTTCCTCCCCTCTATGGTCTAAGTGTTCCAGTTCCTTCAACTGAAAAGGATGGGACGTGTAATTTTGGCTTTCATGCAGAAACGGAGTGAGCTGTGGATTTGCCTGAGAAGGATCTGCATGTGGGGCGGTGTTCACAGAAGGCAGGGATTCATGTAGCTGAAAAATATGTGTGGACTTCAGAAAGTTAGCCCTGGCAACTTCAGATTTTAAGTATTTTTTTTCATCCATCTTCTATTACCTTTTTGTCCTGTATAGGCCCATCTTTGCTAGTTTTAAAGGCCCACTCACACATAAAAATCATATTCTTGTGGCATTTTTCTGATGGGGGACATATATAAAGAAAATGAAGCTTAAAATTGCATTTCTGGGTATTTCTATATTCAGGAGCAGACGAAAAAATGCCATTTGAAAAAGAGCATATTTGTGATGTTGAAAATACACTGGGTGGGGCACAAGCCCCCTGCTCACTCGATTCTGATGCATCCACTTGCAGACAAATAGATCCATGTACGTTTTCCTCGTCTGAGCTGGCGTCTGGCTCGAAACCATACAGCTGGATACTTCCGCTATTGTTCGCCATTTTTGTTACACTGCAGATGTTAGGTTGAGATTGTGAGGGAAAAGCATGTAAACAAAGAACTCTCAGCAACGAGTAGGAGAAGTGGGGTTGGGCTTGCTCCCCACTAGAGCCCTGCGCGGGACTATTTTCTTCATCCCGCTCCCGCCCGCGCCCGCTGAATTTTTGACCAATCCCGCCCGCTCCCGCAACGTATGCGTTACACTCCCGCCCGCTCCCGCAATATTTATGTCCACTCCCGCCCGCACCCGCAAAACTCATAGAATTTAGTCCCGCACAGTAATAGAGATGCATTGATTTTGTAATGTCTCCCGTCCCGCAGGAAAAAAACACGTATTTGTATTGATATTACTAAAGAGATTCATGTCCCTCCTCCAGCCTCATCTTTTCATGCATTCCTCTTTTGTGTAATGTGCAACTTAATTATTAAATATATTTTCACAAATCCTGTTCGGTTAAAAGTGTGCGTGTGTGCGCGCGCAGACAGACGGCCTGAAGCGCGCTCTTAGTAAGAGGCGGGGCGGGGCGCACCCCCAACATCAGGTTAGATGACAGAGGCCATTGTGCGTCTCTACCTGGTGCCTTCAAGGAGCTTCAGTACATAAGAATCCAACAGCTGCACAGCCTAACGTAGTCCGCTAATATATATTCATCAGATATTCATGGCAGCACTGATCCCGCGGGGTTTATTTTTTGCCGCCCGCTCCCGCCCGCAGCACAATCCAAACCGCCCAATCCCGCGAGATTTGGGTTGGGTCCCGCGGGACCCGGCGGGACCCGATCCCAATGCAGCCCTCTACTCCCCACCAACTGCCCACAACTCTGGGGCAAATTTATGACGAATTGCTCCTGAATTGGCTAAAAACAGCATAGTCATTTATAAAAAGCTAACTGGGGACACTTGGTAAATAGATCAAAAGATGATAGGAGTTGGATTTTACGACAGAGTGCTCATCATAAGGTTTATCCATCCCACAGAACACTTATATAACTTGAAAACCCTTTTAACTCAGTAAAAAATAATAAAAATGTGATTGTAAAACTTCTGAAACTCGTTTTAGCAAAAGTAGACTATGTATGTCAGAAGTATTCATTATGCAAAACTCATGGTTAAAAAAAGCACATTTCATAATCCCTCTAGGATTTTCCCATGCAACAAACAGAAGTGGCCAAGCATTTCCGACCACTCTTCGCTGACAAAAAGTAACAGCTAAAGCTGTCAACTTAAGGATTGGCAAGTCAAATTCATCTAAAATATATCAAGCTAAAATGTGGCTACAAAGTCTAAGCCTCACAAAGAATCGCAAATGAAATATTCTCTGCTCAGTGCAGATTAAAACTGCAGCTCTACTAACACAGGATGAGTCTCACAGCACCACTTCCAAACTCTAGATCCCTTCAGTTTTTAGCTATGAACATGTGAAATATTGTAGCTGCAATCGTTGTTATGAGGCCTTTGTGTTTTTAAAGTCTGGCAGCAGGCAGACAGAAGGAGAGTGACAAAACGCCTCGGTCTTACTTCTTTGCAACAGCGGGTGTGATCAAGACCAACATTAGGCCAGCTGATAAACTCTAAAACAAAAAGTCCTCATGGATCTTCAAAGTGTTACATAAACCTTACATATGCTGTTTAAAAACTCATTTTCATTGTTGCTCTTACTTCACTAAACCCTTTACTCATTAGCATTCTTAAAAACTGTTGTGTGGAGCTAAAGCTGGGGAGTACGGGGCAATGGAAACTGTGCAATCTTGGAGGTATGCCTGCAGCAGATGAATTACCATCCAATCAAACATGCAGGTTTTTGGTGGTAAAAGAGGAAGCCTGTTCGCCTGCAGAAAATAATGTGAGGATCATATAAATAACCACACAGACACGGACGTCCCTGACTCACCAGCAGAACTAACACCCTAATCTTTGTATAATGAAGAAAACATGTTTGGAAAAGTCCTGAAAAGCTTCTCTGGGAAGAAGAAGAAGAAGAAGAAATGTTAAATTGTTACTTAATTAAAAATAAAAAGATCTGATCAAGTAAAGAGTGGGAAGGCTGTGGCTGATCACCCGTAAAATAACCACTACTATCTACTGATGGTTTTTTACCCTATGGGGAGAAAAATATGTATACTTGACTATATAATTTGACTAGATACTGTCCAATCCCAGCTGTAATGGTTAGAAGTCAGAAGCTCATTTTAAAAAAAAGATCATGATGTCTTCCATGCAATTATTATTTCCTACTAATTCATACTTGATTAGGGAAAACTAACAACAACATGAAGAAACATTGCTGATACATTTTACATCAAAAAGTTGGAAACTCCCTTAAGAAAAATTACAATAATTTAAATGATAAGTAAGTGAGTTTCAGCTCCAACCAAATGAGGTTAATTTAGTCGCTATTTATCCGTGACACGGATGCTGCCGTTAGGAGCCAGACGAGGTCGGTAAGCAGGGATTGGTCCGAGTCGGTTTCACTAAGCGTTTCTATGACAACCACTCTGGTCAGTCAGAAATGAGCTTGTTAGAAGTCCACACCCCCTTCCTATGAAATGGAGCTCTGGAGAATCTGTCAAACATTTTGAACTTCGAAGCTGGGGGGCCAGCAGGGGACCACATGCTCTTATTGGAGCATCTGATTTGTCTATTTAGAACTTAAATGGCTTTAATTAAATGAATAATACCATAGGAAAAAATAGATTAGCAAGAACATCAGAGCAAGAATGGTTATTCTGACAAATATGAATGAGTAATAGCTCTTTCTTTATCAAATTCTAAGGGATTTTGGCTTCTTGGAACCAATCGGTACTTCCAATTTAGAAACGCGAGGGTGGATGGGGTCACTCAAAAATAGGGACAACCCTATTTTTAAACCAGTCAGTTTGAAGTGAACTTGTTTTCCTGGCTGTGTTGGTGGCTCATGACTGTTTGGGTGGTAGCCAGCTGTGATAATCCTGAAAGCGGCAAAGTAATGAGGCAGAGGAGCATCTCTCCAGGCGTGATATCCTGCTCAAATACTAATAAAATGGAATGACAATGGAAGGCCTCTAATCAGTCTCTTCCAGTCTTTAAATCAACAATTTCAAAGTGTTGCTTTCTTTAAACTTTCTTTAAAAAAAGAGATGACACAAAGGGATTTTTATAACCTTAGTGGAGCCTGATCACAATACAAACCCAAATTAGAAAGGGCTGCTGCATTAAAAAAAAACTTGTTTAAATGACTCTACTCATTTGTAGACGACTGGAAAGATGTGAAGTGAGAAAAAGTGTCTTTCTGCTGTTTGAAGGCCAGTTTAGGATCACCTCACACTAAAAAACGAGTGTAGCCTTGTGCAAAATCCTTTAGCACTAAATGATCTTTCAGAATAGCTAAACTTTTTCTCCAGTGTTTTCTGTCTAAACCTGTGCACACATAAACTGTGAATCCTTTATTTCTCGTTCACAATGAAACCTTTTGATACAAGCTATCTTTAGCTGCAAAGTGAAGCCTGAACTTCAGAAGGAAGGAGTGCATAGAGGTAACTTGATGTCTAAATGCTTAGTTTCTTAGAATGAAGTGAAGGTTTGTTGACAAAAATGCTTAGATTTCTACATTTAACAGTGTGGTGTGGTGGTTTTCATAATAATAAATATCTTTGAAAAATAAATTATGCCAAATTGCTTATTTAATAATAAATTACATTTGATGCAAACCAAAAAATACCAAATTTTGGTTCCTCAGACTGCAAAAGAAAAGGATTATTTTCAAAAAGGATTTTTATGCTAAGATTTAAAAAAAAATCCAGCTTCGTTTTGAGGATCTTAACTTCCTATTCATGACACTGCTGAGCGGGCTTAATTGTATATTTTTTGTATTAATTTGAGCTAAAACTGTTGTAATATTAGGGCCATGTATTTTTTTGACAGCAGAGCTTGAAACTTTATCTTTTCTGCCTTATTTTCAAAACGTAGTTGAGGAAGGAGCAGTAAACGCTTTTTACTGGCAAGAACAATAATTATTATAATAATAATTATTATTATTATTATAATTATTATTATTATTTAACCAGTAGGGTTTTGTAACTCTCTTTTAAATTGTTGAAAAAGCAAGCACATAGATATGCCAAGAAAGAGATGAGGTTCAGTTTTCCTGCAAGCTAAAGTCACAGTCTCACTGATATTTTACAAAATAAGAGTCCAAAGGATTAATCTTTATTTGACTGACTTGTCTAAAGGTTTTGAATGTTTTTAAGAATCTATTGTAACCCTTGTGCTATCCTAGGCACTTTAACATTGGGAGTTGGGTCATCTAGACCCACTAGACAGTGCTCTGAACCTTTGTTCTTCAATGATTTGTGATCTTCACCGGTTTCCATGGAATACATGAAATCTTTCCACCTTTATCCACCTTTGTCATGGTAGGGAGAACACGTCAATGTAAGGGTGGGGTCATCTAAGATGGCACAAGGGTTACAATTAACTTGTGTTTACAAGTATCCCCTTAATTTGTTTTCAACTGGATGCAAATCTGTCAGGACAGTAGATGTTAAGGACGACATGGTCGTCGCTTGCTGAAAGCGGGTTTGTGTTAGCCTTGGACATGGAAGCATGACAGCAAGAACTTGATGGAGTAGCATCTTCTTTCAAGCTATGCTGTGACTCGCTTACCGAGGACACGACTTCATCCTCTTAAATTCTCGACAGCCACTCTGTGTGGTCAGTGACTGAGATCTGATTTTCTTTTTTTCACGGAAGTGCAAACTGACGGGGATGAGGAAGATGAAAGACAGTGGCTGAGGAGAATGTCTGTTTTGGTGTGGGGAAAATCTTGACATGAGTTACATTTGTCAGCTGTAATAGAGAGGATTTCCAGAGTGCGATTCAGTGATGTGCAAAAGTGGACAGAGCTGCCACAGCTGACAGGATCTTGGTATATGTCCAAGTCACAGTGGGAATGTAGCTATGCACCGAACGCGCAACACGCCACTGATTGTGGGCTGACAGCCTCATAAAACTAAACGTGCTTTTTTGTGTTTTCACTGAAGTAAAAACAAAATGCCTGACACTAAGGGCAATTAAATTTCAGCACAATCTTTATATATAGATTAGATATATATAATTAAATAGTCATTCCTGCAGGAAACAGTTATAACCTGTTTTAATGCACTTTAGCCCACTTCCACAAACCATAGTCTTTCGGTATTTATTCAGGCTGTATAAATATTGTTTTAGAAGCAAGTTCCTTGAAGAGCTGCGTTTTTTCACCTAACTTCACACTTTTACTACCTTTCAGAGATTGTTAGTTTTAAAGAGCTAGCTTTTTTCACACTCTGCATGATTTACGCCCTCGTAATATTGCTGCAGAGTTAAAGCAAATAGTTTTCCGTGTAACAAAGGGTGCTCACTTAAGGGAAATTAAATGTTTGTATAATAAATCCCAGTAATAAAATTCGCAACAAAATATATTTAGTCATTATAACCTTTAAATCAGGAGCCCATCTGTGGAGAAAATGCTGATGAAGATGAAAGAATATTTTTCATCGTTGCTGCACTGTGGATGGTTTTGCATAAACAGCTTTGTCTTGCAGTCTTGCAAAAGGAATGGGACGATAAAGGATTAGATTGTGTTTCAGGGTTTGTGGGGTGTGTGTGTGTTGTCTGCTGAAAATGGGTAAACGGCTGAATGCAAAGCTCCAAGCAAAAATGAAAAAGACAACAAAACGATGAGAAAGCATTTTGCACGCAGGCATTAAAAAGCAGATGTTAAAGCATCAGGAAAATATGTGCTTTTGATTAGGGATTGGTTGTTCACTTAAAACAAAATGCGAGTCAATTTTTTTCTCCATTAAAAAGCAAACGGTACGGTTTTTGTTGAAAAACAAAGAGAATATTGAGAGGTTATGTTTCAGTTAGTTGATCCTTGTGACTCCATCATTTGGATGTTTTGCCTTTTCCTGTTAGAAAGGTTAAATGATTATAATGTCAGGCCACTAGGCATGGACAATAAATCGCAAATTCATCATTATCGCGATATCGAACTGTGCAATATGCATATAGAAAAAGATGGTGAAAATTTCAATAAGCATGGTTACTTTAAATGTGCTAAAACAATCTTATTGCAGCTTGAAGGGTTTAGCAAATCAAATCAATTTATGCATTTGACCAATTGGATGAAGCCCTTTTATGTTAGATCCTCGCCTTCCTGATAGACTAGTTTAATTTGAAGTATAATTTAAGCTATGTTGACTCTTTTTTTATTAAACTGCAGTGAAATGGAAATGACGTTTTTGTTGTTTTGCTATTTGCTCATATATCGCAAGTTATATCGTCATCCGAATATTAATCACTAATATCGAGTTTTTCTTATATCGTGCAGCCTTACAGAACACAATAAACAAGTCATATCTTTACTTCAAATAGTACCATCTTTATACCCTACCAGTAAATGTAGGATTATGTCAGCATAAGGAAGCAGTGGGTCAAGAAAAACAAATTAAAATGCTGTCCTTTCTTTGGACAAAACTCTAAATTTGGTTGCAGAGAGACTTGGCAAACTCTGAAAAGTTATTCTAAATGTGCTTTTGACCCAGACCTGAGTGTACATCTGGGTATTTCACTTAGTCGCTTCAGCTGTCTGCTTCCTGTCTCTGCTTCTTTCAAGCTCTTACTGTTTTGTTTTTTTCCCCCCTCAACGTGTCTGTCAGAGCTCAGGTGCTTATTTGTCTCCTGTCGATGCAAAATCCGACGTCAAGCTAAGGTACTGAAATAGAAGAGTATGAAATATGAAGCAGTGTTACATAACGAGCTCTAGAAGTGAACATCTGTGTAGAAGAAAACGCCCAATGCATCTTCGTACACTCAGCCCAAACACACGAGGTGACGTCCTGCAGTCACTGGTGCTCGACGATGTGAATCACAGGACGGCATGGCTTCACTCAGTTCTCACAAAATGTCCTCAGCTAAGCAGAAACAAGTATGCGGGGAGCAACTTTATAGCCTCCACGGGCATCTCTGCAGCTGAACTGATTTTACAGTAACTGCAGTGTCAGCGCTGATATCATTTCAGGAGTTAATCAGGCAACTTTAATGGTACGGCAGGACTGAGAAAATTTAGCTGTTTTAAGGTATTCTGAAAATAAAAAAAATGTTA
Source organism: Oryzias latipes (assembly GCF_053564925.1). NCBI lineage: Eukaryota > Metazoa > Chordata > Actinopteri > Beloniformes > Adrianichthyidae > Oryzias > Oryzias latipes. Next base: position 10,158,858 of record NC_136250.1, on the reverse strand, counting down.
GTCCAATTAATGGCTTTAGTTAGGGATAATACATTGCAAGTAATGGTGACTTTATTGACTTCTTTGTCCATCTTCATTCTGGAATCAGCAAAAATGTAAGATTACGGCGTACAAGTAGGTTATATTTGTGGTTCCCCTGGGTGGGGCACTACTTTTCTCCATGGCTGTTTACCAATATCACTTTCTCTGTGCAATAAAGCAGGAAATATAGATTAAATATGCAGCTAATCAGATTATAAAACATCATAAGCAGAACCATACTCTTTCAAACTATCAACATGCTTTAAGAGCGTGACTACAGACACCGGTTTTGTCTATTGAGTAACCCTTTACCATTGTGCCGGCTTACTAATGTTACCTAATCCATAATTTAATTATTAATTAACTATAAAATAAAGTGTTAGTGTTCAAAGGTGCTTTACTATGAGTATTACTTAATGTATTAATTAACGGGTAACTAATGTTTATAAGTCAACTTTACCTATATGCACTTCATAGCATTCATAAAAGCAGCCTTTAAAATTGCTTAGTACGGTATTAGTTATGCAAAAACGACATGCTTGTAAAGCCTTAATTATGTCTTAAGTAATCATTTACTATATGTGTTTTTTCCAAGATCATTACGCAATAATTCCGTACGATTTTATGTCATGTTTTTACCCTGACCTAACCCAGGCTAAAAAGCCTCGTAGGCATTACTTAACCATTACTTACCCTTAGTTAATAAGTATGATTTGGAAATTGCTTGTTTTGTGATTGCTTAAGTGGCAATGAATAAGTAAGGCTTGTTTACCACTGGTATGTTTTTTCTGAAAGAATAAATTATTGAAAAACATTTTTTATTAAATAATGACCAAGTGGTTGTCAGGCATTAAGTGTTTCCAGAGTGATCCTTGTTCACACTTGACAAAAAGGTTCGGATAATCAAATCATAATTATAAACAGAGATTACGTAATGGTCAAGCAATGCTTTCAGCTTTGATATATGTCGGGCAAAAAAAAAAAAAAAACTTTAACTGCTTCCTAATTCTGAAACTGCCATAAAGTCAGGTAAAAGTGATGACAATTGCAAGAAACAAGAAACAGGAGTAACACAAAGCACATGTTTTAGGTGCATGAGCTATTCAAACATGGGATGTTTGTCCCTACTCTTTGATTCTTTTATGTTGAATTATGAACACTGACCTTGTCTGCAGCCAGGTCATGCCACTGGTGCTCTTCATGATTTTCTTTTGTGAACTCTTGTTTGACTTGCAGTTGTGCTCATGGAGTAAATCGTTTGGTGCTTAAAAAGGTTTTGCACTCTTATGTGCTTTTCTGCATTTTGCAAAGTGTTTCTAGAAAGTTTTTTCTAGAATCACAATAGTCTGAAAAACGGCTTTCACTTTTTTTTTTTTAAAGATGACTAAATTGATCGGAGTTGCCTTCTTTAAAAAACAAAAACAGGCAAAACTAAATGTTGAGTTCGACTATGTTTGAGATTGACTTAAGTGTGTGACAGATTAAAAAAAAAATATAAATAAATGATTCACCTAACAGTTTATCACAGCTCTGTATTGCCTATGCAGCATTTGCTCTTTTTGAAGCAAATGGAATTAAAGAAAGAAGAAAGCAGTGGTAAAAAAAAAAAAATCCAGAAAAAAGAGGAGTATATAGGAGCAAAAATAGAGGGAGTTGATTAAAGTTGATTAAATCTTGTGTGGATTTTGTAATCTGTATGAAAGGAATGTTTGGCGATATAGTGTAACCGTACAGCATAGGATGGTGGTGTTTAGGATGACTCTGGTTGTGAGGGAGATGAAGAGGGCATGGATGGAGCAGAGAAGAAAGTGGTAAAAGTTTTTTTTTTAAAGGAAAAGTTCTGTGTTGCTATTGGGGAGGAGTTGAAACAAGTTGTAGGAAATAAGACAACCCCGATACCTGGACTGCCGCAGCTGAAGTGATCAAGAAGACTGTAAGGAAGGTATTTGGAGTGTCATCAGGAATAAGTAAAACTGATGAAGAGACTTGATGGTCTCACACCGACAACAGATCTTGGACAGAGAGGCATCAAGATTTTCTCTTGGGTCAGATGTTTGAATTCCATCAACCATATGGCTATTTCACCCTTTAAGACCAGAGCTTTAGCTCCAGTGTCAACATCCCTGTAACCCCTTGTGCTATCTTCGGCACTTTAACATTGGGAGTTGGGTCATCTAGACAGTGCGCTGAACCTTTTTTCTTCAATGATTTGTGAACCTCACTGGTCTCCATGGAAAACATGAAAATCCTCTCCACCTTTGTCATGGAATAACACGTCAATGTAAGGGTGGGGTCATAGGATAGCACAAGGGTTAAGTTTTGTAACTCTTGAACAGTTGATTCAATTAACCTAACTCCAGAAGCAGAGAAAAGCAGCTCTGCGCTGATGTGCAACGCTTTACAGTGGTGAAGTGTTTACGACATATCATCATCATTATCAACATAAATCAGCTGATTCTGTCTCGACAAAAAGTGGCTCTGTGCTGCTATGCTACACATTACATTAGTAATGTGTTGTATTTCGCTGCAAAGCCGCTATAAAAAGTCACTTTTCTCTGTCAGAATCTCCTGATTCACTTTGATCTGATGTTAAAGGGTTAGCGGATAAAGCAGCAGCCATTGTGTTCAAGTCTGTACCTCAGAAAAAATGGATGCCACGAATGGAAGGCAAAAGATGTCAGCCCATTTGGTTGTTAAATGTCTCACTATAATAAATATTGCATAAATATTGAGTGATCAGGCATTTTGGTATCAATAACTCATAACACAGTATGTTTTAATGCCTTTTTCTTATATTGTGTTGGTATTTGACAACATCCACAACCCCCCACTCCTCCTCTGTAATGTTTATATGACAAGAAATGCTTTAAAAAGCACAATACTCCAACTCAACCCTTGGTTTTGCATATTAAGGGTAAGACTGCTCACATTTTCAGAAATAAAAAGGGGGAAATTCTAAGAGTTAGGGCCACAAAACCGCATTATAAAATTGAGGAAAATGTCAAATGACAGCCGTACAGATCACATTTAAGGAAAGATTTAATGCATAAGACAAAATCCAATCGGTATCTGACAGACATCCAGGTTCATTCTCTTTATTTCCTCAACGATCGCTTAAAGTAACAACAGATCATCCTCCTCTGCTTCAAACATATTGTTCTTCTCCACTTCAATCAACTCTGAAACAGCCATTTCTGCTGCTGCCACTCACAATCCTCTGCATATGTACACAGAGTGGCTGCAGCAGGAATGCCTCATGAGGACTTTATAGAGGCTTTCTGGGCAGAGCTTTCCTTGCAAAGTGTTATTTTGTTTTTTGTTGTTGTTGTAAGTAGAAAGAGCTTCTTACAGGAGTTGGAGCAAGAGAGCAGAGGAATCCAGGAAGCCAGGAGCAGACGGGCAGTGATCTGGCCACCACTGCCAACACACCAACTGGAGAGAGTTGTGTTTAACACTCTGATACCTGGGCACCATCTGATGATGTCTGCTCCTGACCAAAAACAGTTTACCCTAATGAAGAATCTAAAGAAAATGATATGTCAGAATGTGTTTCTAACATAGCATCAAGGTTAGATAGCTTTTGTACATTAATTAATAAAGGTACTCAACAAAACATAACCAGTATAATTCACTATTTTTGCCAACAAATATTCTGCAGCATTGAATTAATAAAAAAGTGCCATGTGTTTTCTGGCAATGCTTCCTTGCACGAATTTGACAGCATGTTGTTATGAAATATCCACCACCTGCTGAAGACTGAATAATATCAAACCATCAAAGGGAAAGTAGTTCGTGCCCATGCGCATGTGTAGTGTGCACGACATAGTCCAACTAAAAAGCCATTGGTAAAGTTGTGCTCTGTAGCACTAACCATGGTCAAATACTCCACAGGGTGGATGAGGGGTCACATTGATTCAGAAAGGCCAGAAATCTATTGCCAACACGCTGCTTTAAAGACCTCCCATAAGATAAAAAAGAGGGGTTCAAGTTAATTGGAAAATGGCGTGGGATCATCGATTGCCAATTCAGATTGCACTACAGAAATAAAATACAACTTTTTTAAATGTCACAAACTTTTGTCTTTTGTTTTAGAAAAAAAAACTATGCATTGAAATCATATCTGCTTTTCCAGAAGGACAAGCAAAAAAACGTTTCTCTTCACAGCCGAAGCACTTGACATTAAGAAGACAATATTCAACAAATTCAACAAAATTGTCAACGTTTGGTGTTCTGTTCTTTATCTTTGTTGGTAAGATAAAGCTGCTCCAAGCTTTCCTTGGCAGATTCTAAAGACATTTTCACAAAGTGTAAGTTTGAATCCCACTCCTTTATTCAGCACAATATAAGCTTTAATTGAACAAGATTTTACTTCTACCTTAAGATTTTGAGATCTTTTTTTTTCTTATATTCGTCAGAGGAAAAATTTAATTTCAGGACAGAAGGTACATTTACTACACATGGCAAGCACAAAAAAACCTGGCTTTGTTGGGGGTGGGCACTGAGGGCCGCATTCCTGCATGTTTTCCAACATACCCTGCTCTGCCATGTTTTGATTGGCTGGACACACCTGAACCAGGTAATTTTGTGGGGGTGCACTACGGTGTGTGGAGGATAGGATTACAATGGAACCAAATGAGTGTCAGATGTCTCCATCTATGGAGCAGCATTCCTGCTCCATAAAAACTAAATATTGGTCTACCTTTAAGCCTGTACAAAGTTGTCAGCTTTGAAGTTGAATATAGAGTGACTTTGGTGTGCAGATATACGACCTCTATTGGTTGTTTACTCAGGTTTTATGTGTCTTGTGTACAACTTTATTAAAACTGAGTGGACAAAATGAACGACCTTGGGAGAATTTCAGGCAGGTAGCTCAGCAGTACGTTTACCTGTTTACATCTCCTCTTGGACGGTTCGCCCAATTAACTCACCTGTTCCGCGACCTGCTTAAAGAAACCAGGTGTGCGCTCTACCCTCTCTGTCATCCATTTCCGCGGGCGCTACGTCTGTTGCCCCACCCTCCTCCCTGGCTTCCACCTGTGAGCTCCGTTAGGGGTAGTTTAATACCCAAAGTTTTCTATGGAAGATCTTGTTTCATGGTATCTGAACGAGCCTTATGCCAAACTAAAAGAAAAATGTGGAAAATTAAGCATTCTCTACTGCAGTGTTTTTCAACCTTTTTTGAGCCAGGGCACACTTTAACCTTGACAAAAATCCAGTGGCACACCAGCATCCAAGAAAAAAAAAAGGAGAAACTCATAGTCTGTTTTGATCTACAGCCCCTCTGCAATCTCACATGCAATTTTGGGATAAATGTGGCAGAGAAAGCTGGAAGTTGCAGCTGTTCTTTCTAAAAGATGTAATAAAAGTTAAGTTAAAGAGTTAAAAACTGTTTGATGTGTGTTCATTGTTGTTTTAAGACGTTAAGAGGAGAGACTCATTGTGCGCTGAGACGTTGTCACTTTAACCCAATGCATCATGGGAGATGTTGTGCAAACAACCGCCGAACGCAGATAGCCTAGCGTCTCTGAGCTTCATTGTTTTGTTGTTCCACGGTCTGATACCTGATCCCGCGGAAAGCTACACCACTAAAGACGAGCTTTAGCGGGTATTTTTGTTAGAACTGAGCGACTTTATGAACAGAATTAGAACAAGGAAGTAAAGACTTTAACCACTTCTGATTGGTCAGACTGATGACGTGTGATTAAACCTCCAAGAATGATTGGCGGAGACAGTTAAAGGGGCGAGACTTTTCCGAAAAAAGCTTTAGCTGCAGCTAAATAGCTGTATCGTCATTCTTATCAAAATGTCTTTAATAGAATCAAATAAACACAAATAAAAAAGTATTTTACGATCCTTTATATTCCTAACTACTCAGTGTTTTAACAGGGCCTGTTTGGATGAACACAGAGCTGATATCCTGGAGATGGGAAATGTTTTTAAATCAGTTAATGAGGGCAATTTCCCACGGCACACCTGACCATCGCGGCACATTGGTTGAAAAACACTGCACTACTGCATGAGTTGTCTGACTGAAATGCTGTGGAGTGACTAAAATACACAAAAGGAAGAAAGAAAATCAGAATTAAATGGTGTTGTTCAGCAGGTCAGATCGCCATCTGTCACTGAAAATATCTGCCTAAATAAATGCCAGGCCTGTTTTTGATGTATCCATTTAAATGGATATTAGATGTAAATAAATAGTTCTGTATTTTACCAAGGAAACCTGCTAACTTTCTGTATTTCTTTCACTTGTCTCAAATCTTAAAATTACCACATTTTCAGCTTATTCTATTATATTTATTTATATTATTATTGGTTCTCCACATTTGACCCATCCCCAAGGGTGGCAGTGAGCTGCAGACAGCCATGCTTGGAAACCATTTGTTGGTTCAACCCGCCAATCCAAACCCATAATGCTAAGTGTCAAGTAGGGAGTGGATCTCATTTTAGAGTCTTTGGCATGACGTGATCATGGATTTGAACCCCTGACATTCCAGTTTTAGGGCAGACACTCTACCACTATGGCTCTTAGAACAAAAAATAAAATAATTTCAAAAAGTATACTTCAACCACTATGCTAAAGTATAACAGACAAGTGTATATTCTGGAGCCACTTCCAGCCAAGCAGATCCTCTTGATGACAGACCAATGCTCCTCACTGAACCCTTTTCTGCTTTTACATGCTTATTTTTAGCTCCCTCCATGTTAACTAGGGAGGCTCTCTATATTCATGCACATTCATGGCTTAAATAATAGGAATAATTTCCTGGTCCCATCACAGCGGGGCTGTCAGCCATGCTGTGTGGAAACATCAAAGGCCACCACAGCCCCATTTTCTTGTTACACCTCATCAATTCTGCTCCAAATTCCTCTTCTCCCTTATTTCTGAGTGTTTTCAATTTACTGTATACTCTTGTGACTGCGGTCGCTACACATGACTTTGACTCGACTGTACGTGTGGTACATGTGTAATTTGCCAACTGAGGACCATGAGGTGCCATTGTTGCTGTTTGAGATAGAACATTTTGTCAAATTTGGATTTTTTTTTTTTAGTATAAAGCATATGGCAAGAAACCAATCCCACTGCCAGCAAGCACATTCTGGGCTTTTTAAACAATCGGTGGAGCTGATTCACCATTTACAGAAAGTGTGAAACCTAAATTCTCCATCTTTTATAGAAGTAATCATTATTTTTTTTCAATCAATGTGATTGTTAATTAATTTTTTCTGAGCTGCCCTGATCCTTTTCCCTCAAAAAGCCTTTCTCAGCCAAGGCTGCACTAGTAGCTTTGCACATGTTACGTATACCCATTAGCTTTGTATTTCTGGCATTTCTTTGATGTGTCTCTCTTGCAATCTTGGCAGAAACTAGCCTTCAATCTAACCTCAATCTCTGCTGCACTACAAGCTTCCTCTTGGTTCCCTCTTGATCCTCTTTCTCATACCGTCCTGACCCAAACAGGCTCCTAATGAGGCCAAACCTTCTTTCACATTCATCCCCACATACCCTCTCATGTGGATCAGGACCCCCCTCATCCACCCCTCATCTGTCAGTAATTTACACACTTTAACATCTTACCCTCACTTTGTTTCTGGCTCCTTTTGTTTCCACTCATCCCTTTTGGGAGACGGGCCTGAACGTGCTTGTGAGCTAAAGCGGCTGAAATGTGGGATGACATAGATAACAAGTATAGATGGCACAGATATGATAGACACTGTGACAGGACGTACAGAGCCTTTGACCCTGCACCCACCCTTGTTTTTAATCTCGTTTTAAAGGTATTTTCTGGTGGCTTTTCGTTCCTGACAAAATCGCAGCAGATGTTCTGGATTAAAGCTTTAATCATTCAGCTAAAGCTGTAAGGGACAGTTGTGCTTATAATGTTCTACAACAGAAGCCTCCTCATTCAATGGATTCTTTCGGTTCTGGTGGAGGACAAGTGCTTTCTGCCTGCTGAAATCCCATCATGACGTCCTCTAAAATGTTCATTCACACTAACTGCCTTCTGTTTCCCTGATGGGTTGCTTTCTTTCTTTTCCAACCAGTAAAATTACTCTTTGTGTTATTGACCAGCATTATCAATCTGACTCCATGCACTCTCTCTGCACGGTTGTTCTCTCCTGCTTCAATCATGAGCCTCAGAGTTTCATACCCACCCCGAGATCAATCTCTGTTCCAAATTGGTCCGTCCATAATACATTATACCAATCCAGACACGTTCTCAGTGCCTCTTTAGCCACCCAGTAAAGGAAGGAGGAAGGATTGGTTTATTCCAAGTAGCATGGTGTCACAGTCAATGAACACACTGGGTAAAATGAACTTTATTCACCCAGCGCTCTGTCGTCTGCGGCAGAGTATGTATCCAGAAGGGAATACACACGCTGAGACAGTTTGACTAGTTTGAGATGTGTGTGTGTGTGTGTACATATATATATATATATATATATATATATATATATATATATATATATATATATATATATATATATATATATATATATATATATATATATATATATATATATATATACACATATATAAGAAGTTTGTTTGCTTCACAATAAAACCCTGCACAGAGAGCTGCTCTTTTCTAATGCCCTTTAAGCATTAAATCTTACAGAAAATTATAAATTTTAAAGAAATTATGAGTGTCTTTTTCTATATTTCTGCTATGGGTTGGAGGATAAAAGGCATAAAGATTGTGTTTCTAGTGATCAAAGGACCTCTTAGTAACCTCATTGATACAAACTAACCATATTCTTTTTTTTTTTATTAGTATAACAACTAGACTGACAAAACTCACTTGAATCAGATACCCAGGCTAGTGTTGTTACGGTTTCTGTTTCTTTGCCCTTGTGCCTTGTTTCCTTTTTGTTCTGTGATGTTTTGAGTTTAACTTCCTGTTTTATTTTGTAGTGTTTCCTGGTTTGTTGTAGTTTTGAGTTTTACTTTGGTCCCCATCCTTCCTGAGTGTTTCCACCTGTGTCTCGTTTGTCTGTATGTATTTAAGTCTTGTCATTCCCTTCCTCCTGTGCTGGTCCATATTGTATTCTGGTCTTCCCCTGTTTCGAGCGTTTCTAGTGTTTCGAGTTTTGCCTGCCTGTTGCAGTGGTTTTGTTTTTGTAGTTTCGAGTTTATGTTATTAAACCCTATTCCCTGCATCCTCCTGCCTCCTCTCTTCTCTGCGCCTGGGTACTTCCCTTTCCCCCCGTGACATTATGGACCAGCCATACCAGTACCCAGCAGAGGGGACCTGTCTCTGGTGGACCCCTGGCTCTTCCCAGATCTACAGGGACTTCAAAGGGAGTCGCCTGGCCGTAAGGGGGGGTCGACCACATCACCGCCCCCCCCATTCTAAGTCCTCCCCTGTTTCCTGGTTGGAGCGAGAGGTTCTCCGGCATAAGTCCTTCCTGGACCCTCTCGACCAGGACCTATGGCTGTGGGAGGACTTATTTCTGCAGGAGGACGGGGCCGCGATCCAGTGGGCCTTGGACTGTCCCCAGCTCCCTGCCTCCATCTTTGACGGGAGTCATCTGGCTGTGAGGGGGGGACGCCGCCGACGTCATCGCCGCCGCCCTTCTCGACGTCCCGTCTTTGTTTCGGAGGTGGACCTGAAGGCACCCCAACCCGATCCTGCTCCGAGGAGGGTGCCGGTCCCACCCTGCCCCGTTCCGGCTCCGAGGAGGGTGCCGAACGCACCCCGCCCCGTTCCGGCTCCGAGGAGGGTCCCGGACGCACCCCGTCCCATTCCTGCTCCCAGGAGGGTCCTGGACAGGGGGATGGCAGACCGTAAGGAATCGGAGACGCCTCAACCCCTTCCTGCACCAGTCGTCTGGCGAGAGCCCCCTGCACCAGTCGTCTGGCCCGAGCCCCCAGCACCAGTCGTCTGGCCCGAGCCCCCAGCACCAGTCGTCTGGCCCGAGCCCCCTGCCGCGGACCCAGAGCCCGAGCCGCCTGCCGCGGACCCAGAGCCCGAGCCCCCGCCGCTGAGTCCGAGTCACCAGCCGTTTGCTGGTCGGACCCGCCTCGCCGGACTGAACGGCCTCCCGGCCGCCCCCGGACCCGCCTCGCCGGACTGAACGGCCTCCCGGCCGTCCCCCGGACCCGCCTCGCCGGACTGAACGGCCTCCCGGCCGTCCCCCAGACTCTGCTGCATGTGGCAGTTTGTTCTCTGGACCCCCTCCTCATGGGCTTAGTTGAGGAACCTCGGTGCGGTTCCTTGAGGGGGGGGTAATGTTACGGTTTCTGTTTCTTTGCCCTTGTGCCTTGTTTCCTTTTTGTTCTGTGATGTTTTGAGTTTAACTTCCTGTTTTATTTTGTAGTGTTTCCTGGTTTGTTGTAGTTTTGAGTTTTACTTTGGTCCCCATCCTTCCTGAGTGTTTCCACCTGTGTCTCGTTTGTCTGTATGTATTTAAGTCTTGTCATTCCCTTCCTCCTGTGCTGGTCCATATTGTATTCTGGTCTTCCCCTGTTTCGAGCGTTTCTAGTGTTTCGAGTTTTGCCTGCCTGTTGCAGTGGTTTTGTTTTTGTAGTTTCGAGTTTATGTTATTAAACCCTGTTCCCTGCATCCTCCTGCCTCCTCTCCTCTCTGCGCCTGGGTACTTCCCTTTCCCCCCGTGACAAGTGTAGTGGTTCACACTTTCACTTCACAGTGAAAGAGGGCTCAACCCCTGGCTGGGACTTTTCTGTGTGGGCTTTGTTCTCCTTGTGCATGCACAGTTTGCATTACTTGCGTCATGGCTTAATTGATGGCACAAAATTGTCTCTGATGCAACATACACATCAGGCATGTGACACGCGTTTAAGAATGCGTTGAACACAGGTTCTTGAACCCGCGTTTAGCATATGGTGTTTACACTGGACTGTCGTTACCTGATACTAACCTATGAACCAATTGAAAGAGACTTCATCATTCACAGTTCTATTATGATATATGAAAGACTTGGTGTCGTATAATGTCAGTCGGATAAAAACCGCAATTATTAATTTCTCATTTATGTTCAATTTTCAAACGGTTGGCACTTCCATGAATTAAAAGAGACGCCATCTATACGTCACTACCAAATCAAAGTCCATGATTGGTCAACTTTTGTACATATAGAGCCCAAATTCAGACTCAAAAACTTGCGTAGCCACACGTGAATTCACTAGTTTTGAATGCTGAAGCCCGAAATGCCGGTTTATGCGCATTTACCGACACGTAGACTTTTCATTTGAAATGGCTTGTTCACCTGTCTGTGGCTGGATGGGCTCCAGTATCCTGATAACACAAATGGGAATATAGCAGATCTTGAAAACATTTTGATAGAAGTTAGATTACTATGAACAGGAAATATCTGATTCAGCAGAGTTCCTTGGAGGGTTTGAAATTTTTTAAATACTACTTGGAAAATGTATTTATGTATTATGTATCCCTGCTAAAATCCAGGAATTTTCCTATTTTATCAACATCCTATTCCAACTTAAACTGAGAAGGCAAGTATTGTAGCTATAGTTAGCTGTAGCTGACCTAACTTTAGGCCCATTTTTACACGTCCAATCCTTCGTCCATTCCTTCCTTTGTCTTCCCACTCTGCCATCAACACATCAAAATCCTGTGTGGGTGCATGCACGCGGCCTCCTGTTTCTTTGACAGGATGCCGAAGAAGAGCTTCAGATCTGCTGGGAAGCTCAAAATAACTTCGGTCCTGACGACAGGAGAAATAATGACAGTACTTCAGCTGAAGCTCACGGGGGCTCCTTGTTCAATGTTTAGTGCATCAAAACCAATTTTAAAGTGGTGAAGGTCCAGAGAGGATGATTTATACCTCTGTGTGTTTGAGTGTGTAGCAGGGAGGAAAAACTCGATTAACAAAAAGAAAAAGCAAACATTGCCATTTGTGTTTATGACTATCCTCACAAAGGTTTTCCTCAAGTTAAAATCTCATGGGGCTTTATCTATATGTATATTTGCAACAACAAAAATGTGTAAGATCTGTTAAACATAAAGGATTTGTGAATCTATTTTAAAAAAAGTATATTATTCGGGTCAAACAAAATGCATCAAATTTCATATTTTTATTTTTCAATTTTAGGATTCATTTATTTCATTTTATTTTTTATTGTAATATTTTTGGTGTTTCTTTATTGCTTGATTTCTTTTTACTTCATAGACTGTCTAGAACTCCCCAGGTGCTGGTTTGTTTAAATGTTAGAACTACAAGACATGTTTAATTAACCTAGAAAGTCTAAAAGCTTCAGTATCTGTGGAGATTTTTAAATGGCTTTGTAATTAGAGATATTTCTTATTACCTAGACTCATTATAGTTTTCTTATTCTTAAAATATTTCTTTATTCTATATTATTTTTTTTATTATCTTATAAATACTTAATTACCTCGGATTTAATGGCATTAAACAGTATTGTGCATTTGTCAAAAATGATCTTTTTTTTTGTTTCAATATGTATTTTCACTGTATCTTATTTTATTAATGTTTATATAACAGCAAATTTGCAATTGAAGTTTTTTTCCTCCCGAGAATTTTCCATTTTATGCAGCATTTTTTTAATCACTTTTTAAGCTGCTTCCTCCATTTAGGGTTATGGGGTTGCTGGAGCCTATCCTATCCACTGCTGGGGAAAGCTGGGTTGCCAGTCCATCACAGGGAAACACAGACAACCACACACTCGGATTCACACCTCGGGACGCTTTTAAGTCAACTATTGATCTAAGATGTATTTTTTTTGGTCTGTGGAGGAAGATTGTAGAAAACCATACTTTACCATTCTGCTTATTTCTTTCCGCAATGACTTCATGCGGTTTCAGGTTTATCTAATATAATTTGTAGCTGTTTGTAAAAAGCTCACTAGTTTTTGTCTATGATGGCTTACATTTTAATCTTTTTTTATTCTGTTTCTCTTTGGGTTTTGTCTTTTCTGCTTAATTTTATTAGTGTTTTGCTTGTTATTAGTGTTTTGTGTGTGGCAACAAATGGAGTCTTCTGAGTTTTTCTTTTCCTTTTTTCAAAATGGTTATTTTAGTATTTATTTTAAAAAAAACATGAGGTCAGCTGGTCTTATCTATCTGGGATATTGAGTAGCCCAATCAAAGTTAAAGTATGATATTCATATGCATTCATATTTACAGTCTGACTTTGTAAAACTTCATCAGGTCAGACTTGATCAAAATTAGCACCAAAAATATCAACCAACAATGTAGTTCAATAAAACAACCAACAGTTTGGCTCAAAGGAGAACCAGCTTTCAGAATTTTTCATATAATCACCCATTTTCTAGACACGGCATCTGTGCACATCTGTGTGAACATATGTGGATATCCCTGAATCGTTTAAAAAGGAACCACTGCTTAAAATTCAGATAAGAAGCTTATCGTGTGCACAGACCATCAACATTATTAAAAAAATAATAATCACTAAAAGATGTTCTAGTTATTGCAAAGAGACTGTTCTGTTTAGGCAGACATTTTCAACTATGTATCGGTTGTCAGTAGGGCTGGGTGAGTCATCGATCAATCGATTTAATCGATTGATTCGAACTTGTTGTTTTAGACTATTTATTTTTGGGAAAATCGATATTTTATTTTTGATCTTCTCCCCTTAAGAAAATTATGTAGCGACTTCCTCTCTGTATGCACTTAATGTAATATCATTTTTTATAACAACACCTATAGTTTTTCTTTGTAAACGATAGAATTATTTTGTTTTCTTTTAATCTACCAGCCAACTTGGCAGGTAGATAAAAAGGAGATTTTGGTCACTGGTGTTGTGACTTCAAACTTGGAGCAACAAACATCAAACTTTGTGTTAGAGCCCCTTTCCAAAGGAGATGTTCAGAAAGGGTTAAAGGCCGACGCTTCGTGTCGGACGGTTCAGGCTTACACGGCGTGCGTTAAAAAGTGATAATGCATACTTTGAAGGCCATTAACCTGCTTATACCATGGTCACTTACAAAAGAAATAAATAGTCACCCATTTTAGTCCTTAATTCTTGTTTTTTTTCCAATTTGGATCACTTTTGTCACAAAAGCGGACTATTTGTTACGTAGTACGGCTCGTTGCGCCGCACCACGTGACAAATAGTCCGCGTCGCGCCACACCACCCTGTAGACAAGATTCGGCGATATAAAGCGATATATATATATATACAGTGAGGTCAATAAGTATTTGATCCCCCTGTGAGTTAGCAAGTTCTCCCACTTAGAAAACATGGAGGGGTCTAACATTTTCATCATAGGTGCATTTCCACAGTGAGAGACAGATTCTGAATAAAAGTTCAGAAATCACGTTATACAATTTTTTTAAACAATTTATTTGTATATTACTGTGACAAATAAGTATTTGACCACTTGAGTTAAACAACTTTAATATTTGGTACAGAAGCCTTTGTAAACAATTACAGAGGTCAAACGGTTCCTGTAGTTCTTCACTAGGTTTCTACACACTGCAGCAGGGATTTTGGCCCACTCCTCCATACAGATCTTCTCTAGATCTGTCAGGGTTTGGGGCTGTCGCTGAGCAACACGGAGTTTCAGCTCCCTCCAAAGATTCTCTATTGGATTTAGGTCTGGAGACTGGCTAGGCCACTCCAGAACCTTGAATGTTTGAATGTTTCTTCAGATTCTGTCTCTCACTGTGGAAATACACCTATGATGACAATTTTAGACCCCTCCATGTTTTCTAAGTGGGAGAACTTGCTAAATCACAGGGTGATCAAATACTTATTGATCTCACTGTATGTGCTGATCTTTCCGATGGGTTGAATAAAGCATCAGTTCAGAGAGAAAGTTCACCTCTTATTGCTTGTTTTTGTCCAAATGATGAAGCAAAAGGTTGTTTTAAAGAAGCCGATGCAGTGATACAAAACATTTAAGCTAGGTGACCGGAACTTCTTTTATCACCGTGCGATTATCCTGTGGTATATCCCTTTTTAATGCACACCCAGCAGCCAATCAGAATCGAGAATTCACCCGGACCATGGTATAAAATAAAATAGTTTTTGTAAAATATATTTCATCATATATAATTTTTGTTAAAGAAAGTAAAAGTAGGGAGAAAAAAAATCTTAAAATTTAAAATTAAATTCTGAATTAAAAATCTGAGATGTCATTTTTTGGCCATATCGCCCAGCTTTAGTTGTCAGGTTGGAATAAAGCCATTCCCCTGCACAACACAAAACTAACTTAGGCCCTTTGAACAAACTAATTTGTTTATTTCTTACTTTAATCTTTTATCTTTGTCATTAAAGTTTAAAATACATGTCAAAGAAGATAACAGCATGAATCAGTGGTTTCACAGAGGGATTGATGAGCAGTCTAGTCTATATACCACAACATTTAATTTAAGACTATAAAGCCTGGCCTGATTGACAGCCACACATAATCGCCACTCAAGCGCACACACATTTTTTGGGGGGCTGACAAGACAGTTCTCTCATTGAAATGAATTGAAGCAGCCCGTCTTTGGTCAGCCCATAAAATTCCCCCCAGAATCACAGGTCTAAACCATAAAATTCCCTGTGATAAAGGGAATACATGCCTGCCTTCATCCTCCCCTCTCTCTGGGAGATTGCTGTGGATGGCCCGGTACCTTTGATGTGAGCCGAGTGAGGGCTTAACTCTGCTCCAGCTTGGCTGACTGAATGCAATTCCTGAAGGTATTACCATGCTAACTCTTTAAGCGCAGTCTATGCTGTGGCACGGGAGGACCACTGGGGGCTTTGTGCTTAAAAAGAAACGATTGTAGTTGAGAAGAAAAACTCGAGTACAGAGGTTATGGTGGGGGTCCAAAACGAAGGCAGTGAATGTTTACGGTTTAGCATCCATAATACGTTTAATCCAATTTATCCACCTTTGCAGAAGTGCCATTGTTGTTATTAAAAAAGCAAAAGAGCGTCCTAACAGCTGGTGGCAGTGGGAAGGGATTAAAGAAGTGGATTAGGTTTTATTACCCTCTTTTCTGGTGACATCTGAAGATGATTAAGAAGGAATTTAGTCTGTCCATCCCTTACGCAATCCCTTTTATAAAAAATTAAAAAAACATTATTCCTTACATCTCATGTCTCATCCCAATGCAGCAGCATATGGGATCTGTTATGGCATAAAGGGAGACATCATTACCCGCTTCTTGCTGCAGGTGATTCAGAAAAAAAAATATGGCATCATTAGAGGCATGTTTAGCTCCAACACACGGCAGCACACTTAAACATGTGACTACATAAAAAATCTCTTCCACAAACGTGTCTGGGGAGAATGCATGCTAGATGACATTTGCAGGAAGATTAGGCTGTCTCTATGTCACTGAGAAGACCACGTATGGTTTTCCAACCAGCCGAGTAGACTGACGAGAAGAGAAAGTGACAGGTATCATGCGTAGAGGGAAATACAAACTGGAGGAAGTTGACAGAAACCTTTCTACTCTGTTTGTAGAGTTTTAAAGGGTTTAATAACTTCCAAATTTAGCTGTTTTTCTCCATTTTTTTTTCTTTACTAATATTGACTCAAGACTTGTTTGGCCTTAGAAACCCACTCTAATGAAAATGGTGTTTTTGTTCCATTTTTCTGATGATGAAGGAAATATGTAACGTAAATGATGCCCAAAATTGCAATTTTTGAGCATTTTTTATTCACATTGTTGTGAATCAGGAGCAAAAAACTGTTTGAAAAGAGGCATATTTATGATGTAGAAAATGCACTGGGCAGGCCACAAGCCCTCTACTTCATTCCAAAACAGAGGGGGAGGAGGCTCTACCTTCTGATGAACTCCCACACTGCAGAAACGATGTCCTACAAAACAACCGTTTTTTTTGTTTGTTTTTTTTTTTTTGCTAAAACCCCCTAAAAATAGAATAATCATAATTAAAAGATCATTGGCAACGCTTTTACAATAGATCAAAAATGATTAGTGGTATTCCGCTGTTTACTGGGGATCTGGTCTTTTTGGACTCTTTACGCCATGACATTCTCATGCTCACGCTTAAGAAGTTTGGGTGTGAAATGGTCAATTGATTGCTGCAAGTCTGAGGTCACAGGCAAAATAAAGGTGGAGTTCCCTCAGGTTCAAAATAAGTAATTCCTCCAGTTTAAGGAGTTTACGTTTCTGGGCATTTTAAGTTAATTGAGATATAACTGTACAGCATCTATTAATGCATCCATGTACTGGTTTGCCTGGAATAGGTACCAGTCAAGACTCAGACTGTTTTGCTTTTTAGGCTGAAACAAAATTCTCAGATTACTAGTCAATCAATGTTTCACCCTTACCAGTGACTATTAAGCGAGGGTTGTTAACCAACAGATACAACCTTATTGGCTAAACACACCATATCCAGGTAACCAACAGCAGATAAAGTAGGATTTCTGGAAAACCAGCATAACGCCGGCCCTCAAAGCCTAGAGTTTGACACCCCTGTTTTAAACCAAAGCAAAACACTGAACACTATCTTCTCCTCGTCACTACTTCTCTCATCTTACGTCAGCATACATTAGCTCGTCCTCATGGTTTGTTAGCTTCTTATTTCATCACACAGCTCTCAAACTCACTGCAAACTTCATCCAACTTCTACTATCCGATAGGGTTGTGCCGATTGACGATATCATCGTCCATCGTGATGGGTGACTGACATCCCGATGGAGAGACACCATCGTGATGCCACGCCCCCGCCACGTTGCGCGTCGACACCATAAGCCGCGGTTACATGTACCAAATATCTTGATGGGATCAATGGTCAGATTAGAATCCAACCGTGTAGATGGGCCCAGAAAAATGTTTTCAGAATATAAAAACGTTCACTAAGGTCACACTTTCCGTCGGAATAAATCATTCGCACATGCGCAGTAGGGTTTGAAAATGGAAGGCTATAAACTCCGCCGAGCGGCTTTTTTTTTTCAAACTTTATTGTATGTAACAATTCAATACACAACAATGTTAAACAGCGCCGAGCGGCTATTTACATTGACATGTCAGCTCGGTAAAATACGAGATGATCTTCTAAACGTGCTTTTAATAATGTTACGGTTATTATGAAACACCTGTTCGCTCATCATTTGAATTTTAATCCGTGTGGTCAGTGCTTTTTCTGAACGGAGCCAGGATTAGCAGTATGCTAACACGGGCTAACAACATTAGCTTTGGGTGGTGCTGCTTGCTGGCTGCACGTAAACATGTAAGAATAACATCAGCCTTTATTTAGTCGGGACACGACTGGAAACACAAATCCGCGTGATTGTTTGAATGTTTTCTAAGGACTGAGCGACATTTCTGCTTTGAAGCTTAAACCGCTGTGTGTGCTGACGATCCGAGCTGTGCTCAGACACACTTTTAGACCCGGTTCTACTAGCGGACTACTTCTTTTCTATTTTGTTTGTTATTTTTTTGTAAAAGTCACTTCCTTCAGTTTATACTGGATCATCGCGGATTAGTCATCAGTTGGGAAATAAAATGAAAAAAGCAAAAAAACCAATAGCAGTTATATAAGAACGAAAAATGTAAAAATACCCCCCCCCCCCCCCCCCGACGATGTCATCGTCCATCCCGATGGTTGACAGCAAACATCGTCAACGGCCAATTTAAGGGACATCGCCCAACCCTACTATCCGATGCCTTTTTCATTGTGGAACATCCAGTCAGTCTATCGATGGTACATGTAGCCACAAAATACATAAAGATTATTCTTTTATTTAGCTTTTTTAATTAATTATTTAAAGGCTGAATTTCACTTCATATCCCCCCCAGTAAAAAGTATACAGTAACCGTTCCAAGGGTGTATTTATTTCTCTTGACTGCAAGCAGCTCAGAAAGTACTGTATAGAAGAAAATGTGTACAACAGAAATGAGTGTTTATATAAAAACTTGAATTCGTCCTCACCTTTAGTCATTGAACATCAGACTTTCCCACTAAGTGTTTTCACCGAGGCAGGAAATGTGCTGAAAGCCTGTCAAAAATTACCGGCTGAGTTCTCTTTGTGTGGTGTGGTTGCATATTCTTCTGGTTTCTGTAAGACCTGATTGCAACTGTATTGATCAGGGCCAGCTGAGAAATCGACCTGGACTTGTCTGACATCAACCCCTCCTCCTCCTTCTAAATATTTCTCTTCCACCTTCAGCCCTCAATGTTTTCTTCATTCTTAAGCATCACTGACAGTCTTTTTATTTTGGTTCCTCTTTTCATTTTCCAAGTAAATTCTATGCTTTTTTTTCTAACCTTCTTATTTCACCGGTGCCCCCTTGATCAAAAATCATTTCCTCCTCCACTCCTTCATCCGTCTAGACAGTTCTTTGCATCTGTTTTGGTTTTCGTCATGCATCCATTACTCCTTCCTGCACATCTGCATCTCACTTTATCCTCTTGCCAATTTCTTCGCCCCTTATCTCAAATTTTGTAACCCTTGTGTGCGCTCCGTTCCTAATCTCTTCCCCACATCGCCCATCCCCCTTATTCGCCCTCTGAGTGATTAAGTGATGGTTGGGCTGGCACAGCTGGTGTAGTTGGGCATGTCGCCCATCTTCTTGACAGCTGTGCTGCAGCGTCTTTGCCAGATCCTTACTGGGGCATTAGTACTCTTGTAACATTTTCATCACAAGTTATACAGGTTTGTGGGGGACTCGCTGCACTCCAAGCTGTTTAAGCTTTCGTTTTATCATCTCGCTGCTGTTATTATAAAACTGCACAATTAGTACAAGCCAAGGTTGTACTCCATGAAAATCTTAAATCTTTCATTTTCAACCAAGTTGGTAAACTTCATTCATCTGTCTTTCTTTTTGCACTTAACATCAGACTGACTACAAAGCCTCTGTCATTAAACTCACACCTACATGTCTTCATTGAAAAAGCCTGCCACTGTCAGCGCACTGACTTCCTTTATTTAACAAGTACAGCAGAATACAGCCTCAATTGTTACTTTCAACATTTGAATAAAAAAAGATCTAACAATAGTGATTCAGTCTCAACTTTCTGTTATAAAAGTTAAGTTTTTCAAGTAAAGAGCACTGAGTCATGACCAAATAAAAATCTTTTGAGGCAAAAAATGAAGATTTGTTTAATAGTGAGGTTTTTTTTCCCTTTCCTTTTTGGGTTTTTTAGGTCATGTTTTTGAACAGACTATGATAAAAAAGTTTGGATTTCTGTTTCTGTTCTTCCACATGCCACGAGCACACCAGGTTGAAGTTGCCAATCAAGCAGCTGTTTCTGTGTTTTTGGTAATTAGTCCCAAGTGTATTTAAACCGAGCATCAGTTGTTCTGAATCACATCCTCCACCTCACCTCCATTTTTCCTATGAAGTTCACCTGTTGTTGTTGTTTTTTAATAAATATGTTAAAATTTGTTTTTCTGTTCACAAGCCAAAGTCATCTGCATCTGAATCTTACATAAACTGCTATATTTAGGGCAAGGCAGGGCAGATTTTGCACGAAAAAAGTACAAAAGTCAAACAGTTGACCTGAAGGCAGAGGTTGAATAAAAGCTGGTACTTTCTTTCTTGGATAGCTTGCAGTTGATTGCAAGAAGGGATATTCATTCAAGGCAGATGAAAGCTTTTACAAGTGGAGTATATGCCACATCTCATTGCTGTAGTTACTAATCCCAGCTGGTGACTTGGCTTGTTTAATAAATGTAAAAATGTGTTTTTTTCTGCAGTAAAGCATGCTTAGAATAAAAATACTCTATATTACTGAGCAACTTTAGGGTGGCATTACACCTTTATAGGTGTTATAAATAGGACTGTTTGGTAAAAGTAATGATCCCTGAAAAAAATGTGGTGCACAGCTTGATTCATCTGGCTTATTGCTCCCAGGTCATTAGAACTGTTGGATTCCTTCCCAGATGGCACGCGCACACATCTCACTAGCCTCGGATTAAGACTGGTGGCACACAGTGGCCTTCTATTTAAAAAACCTGGCAAACAATTTTCCCCTCTAATTAAATGTCTTAGTTAGGTCAGTCTGCTACTTCAAGTCCCCTTAGCAATTTCTATGAATGGTTAAAACAGCTAGCATTTTAGCTAAAAAATAAAATAAAAGTCTTAATTAGAATGTTATGAATAAATCCACACAATAACACGATGGTTATGACAGATGAAGTTGCAATATTAACCGCTCTGAATGAAAGAAGTCACTTCCTCCTTTGGTGGTTTGGCTCTGCAGAACTATTTATAGTATTTTATTGTACATATTTAACACTAACTGACTGTCTCTTCAATTTTAAAGGAGGTGGTCATGGACCATAAGAAAAAAACTTAAAAAAAGATATTCGAATTCAGAGATTCCATGTGTTGGTGTCTTGGTGCTTAAAACCCGAAGACAGACTAAAGTGAGAATTGTACACTGTTAAAGAACCCCTCTAATCATCTATTTAATCTATTTTAAAAGCGTTCCTGGTGTTTTATTATTATTATTATTATTATTATGCCATTTTTAACCCCCAAAGAAACCTGTTGTTTTTTAGGACATGGTTTCTGTAGAGCGGTAGTCGTTCATTAGATGGAGCAACCCCACCCGCTTTCCCTTTAAAGTTTTGTAAATTTATTTTCAAAAGCAAGTTTGAGAACTATGATGAAATGTATTCAAATTGTGTGTTTTTTTAGAACAACTTGTAACAACTTGTAAACTTGTTTTGCAATTGAACAGTTCGGTATTTCTTCTACATTTTTACCATAAAGATGAAATGCACAAAAACATGTTTGCATTGTGTGCTAGCTCCATGCTTATTCATTAGTATTTTAAACCCCAGCTCCTAGATATATTAGAATGTGTTCTATCAGCTTTGTTGCATTTAAATAGATTTTTTATGCATGTTGCTTTTTTAAATGTATCCCTATAATGTTCAGTTCCCCTCTGATTACTTTCTTTTCAACTATTTTTCATTCTAACCAATAAAAAAACATGCTAATATTAGTATGCACAAAATTCCTAGCTGGGCCTCTGATTGTTATATAAGTTTGAAACACTTATTTATAAATGTGCACATATGAACACCGTGCTTTAGAGTTATAATAGGACTCCGAGTGAAGACACAAATAGTCTATGAAAGCAAACAAACAATGTTTTTATCCACATTTGCACATTTCCTGTTTTCTCTGCCATTGCATTCTCATGTCACTCTGAAGCAGTCGAACTAAGACTTGCAAAATCCCGCCATGTCTGATCCTGTAAAGACTAAGGCATGTGTGTTTTGGTGATGGTTAGCTCAGCAATAGTAAAACAAAAAGAGGTAAACTAGACAATGTCAAACAAGCCTGTAGTGTATGTAGGGATGAGTATTGTTAAGGTTTTAACGGTACTACTACTCTTATTGATACTGCTTATCAATCTGGTATTTTAACGATACTCTTTTCGATACTATTTGAGGATAAAAAATAAATAAATAAAATAACAAGTTAAGAACATAAAGTGTTGTATTTCCCCATTATGCAACAACATTATTTTTTTAACAAAACATTTTACTTTATACATGTTTCTAACTTGAAAAGTAAAATACATTAAAAAAAAGTTATTTAAAGAAAAAATAAACAGCAATGTTTTGACATATTGCTGTCATGATATAAATATAAAACAAATGTAAATATAAATACATTTTAAATATTTTCATTTTAATTTTTATTTAAAATAAGTTATTTAATATTTATTTTAAATATTTTAAATATAAAAATATATTATATATATAATAAATATAAAACAAATTAAATACCGTAAATTCCGGACTACAAAGCGCACCCGATTACAAGCCGCACCCACCCATATTCACGTGTTTGACTGCTTTTATACATACACAAGCCGCGTCAGAGTACAAGCCGCGCATGTGTTAGCCGATATTGTCATCCTGACAGATCACGCCCAGCATCCCAGAGTGAGTGCAATTCATTAGCACATTGTGGGTGGTGCCAATTTTGCCTCTGGGTCACGTATTTGAGTGTATCGACATCTGACAAACAGCATGGAGCTCTATTCTGTTCACAAGTCCCTCAGTTATGGTGTTTTTATTTCATTTTTTTTTTACTTATTGACAATCTAGGTATCTAACATAAAATTACAAACAGTAACCATATAATCAACATTACATCCCTCAGTTATAATGAGGAAATTTACATCCGCGATTCCACATTTCCCATGAGTCTTAGGGGCTAAAGGCGGGGCCAACGCCCGGCTCGCCATTCTGTTGTACGTGTTTAAGAATTAGCAGCAGTGCATGGAGGGGTGAACGGGAAAAGCTCTCCTTCCGCTTGTGTCGCAGCAGCGTTATGGGAGTAACAGGACTGGTTAGAAAACACAACGGTAAAATAAAGCAGCGGCGACTGAAAAGCGCGCGCCTCAGCGCGATACGCGCGCCTCAGTGCGGCGCGTGCGTCAGAATTCAGAAGCCTCTGCACTCCGCGGACGCCTCTGCGCTCCGCTCCCGCCCCGCGCGCTCCTTGTCTCCCCTTCCTTTCTACTCCGACACCTCTGGCCAGGGCAGCTTCAAGGAGGAGCACTTCGTCCCCGTTGCGCCGGTGGATGGAGCAAATCGTTTCTGTGCAAAGCAATCGGACTTAAAACTGTACGTTTTGTGTATGAGGGGCGGGTGCGTTGTTACGTGTGGGAGCCTTCAGACTGCCATCGGCCCCGCAGATCAATCAGCAGGAGAAGATGTCTCCAACTCACACGGAGGCTGTGAGTTTTTCAAAGCAAAATTCCGCTTTTACGGTTTCCTTAGAAACCGTAAATGGAGTGTAAATTCACTCCATGCGCTGTTCTCTCCGTCACGCAGCAAACCGGCTTTTCCAAACCCGTTGGTGACGGTGGACTTTTTTACGCTGCTTTTAACGATTGCTTTTAACTTGAAAGCTTCATCATATTGTAGCGGCGATCACGTGCACGTTGGGTCTAATGGCCCCAAAGGATTCTGGGATGTGGCCGGGCATGCGTGTTTCATTTTGTTGAACCATGACTGAAGTGTCTAAGACCTGAAGTCAACTCCATGCTGTTTGGCTGCTAAGAGGTGTGTTGAATAAAAATGCCTCGTGCTTGGTGTTAGACAGAGAATTCAAACTATTCACTGAGTTCGAAAATACGTACATGGCGGCTGCCAATTAAATCCATAAATTAGCCGCATCACTGAAAAAGCCGCAGGGCTGTAAGCGCAGGAAAAAAGTAGCGGCTTGTAGTCCGGAAATTACGGTAAACTGTTCACTCTAAACTAAAATACAGTTGCGTAGGGTAACATGGTGGAGTATGCAGGTAGATTGCAGAAAGCTGCACGTTCCTCTTTTTTTTTTTTTAAGTTCTGCATATGGTGCAGGATTTGAACCATAATAAACACATTCATCTTTGCTAATAATTTACTTCTTCTGCGAGTCCTGTGTTCAAACTTCAAGGGCTTCTGGGGGAATTTCCATAGCATTCATTTCCAAGCTGAGTGCGTTCTTGAGTGAGCGATGCGGCCGCCCGCCGCGACTCTTGCTGCTTCATCACCGCGGTGATCAAAATCCCACACCGTCACAGCTGTACTACAGAGCGGTTTAATAAAGAATCATTCACCGTTCTACTGGAGGAAACCTTTTATTACTGTTCTCCTTCACTCCCTTACAACAAACATGAACGCGCGTGCAACTCCAGCACACTTGTGTGCGCTCTTACTTAGGGCTGTGACAGTGTGGGATTTTTGATCACCGGGGTGCTAAACCATCAGGGGGCGGGGTGTCGCGGTTAACAGCAGCAGGGCAGGAGGCTCCGCCTTTGTTTATACAGACACGTAACTTTGCGCTGCACAAAATAGTTCCAAAACAAAACATGTAGTGATATTCATCGAAATCTAACAGTGCTCGTTCATGTTTGGTGTTACGGAGTGAAGGAAAACAGTAATAACCCACACACACACACACACACAAAATCCTCCGGCGGGCGGTTGTGTCGCGCACTCAAGAAAGAATTGAATACAATGGAAATTAATACAATGGAAATGAATAATTAGAACGCAGAGATGGAAACTTCTGCTGTAGAATGAGGATGTGTATGTGCTTCTGAAACCGCGCATGTTTATGTAAGTAGAGGCAGCGCGTGCAGAGTAGAGATCAAAAATCCCACACCATCATAGCCTCTAGTTTATATCTTGTGGGACACAAAAAAATGCAACTTCTCCAGTACCGATAGCAGAACGGTCATTCAATACCGGGGCTCGGTACTCATCCCTAAGTGTATGTGTTTTCTTAGTTAAAAAAAAAATCTCAGCAAGGAAAACAAAAATGCTCAGCGGAAACAGCAATTTTCTAGTTTGCTCCACAAATTATCAAAACAAATTCCATTACAAAACTCAAGACTATGGTTCTCCAATAAAAAACAATTATATAACAGTTCACACCTCACTGCAACTTGAAGCCTGATTTGTTTTTACTCATAAAAGAACAAGGAAGAACTTTATTTTGGTCAAGTTTTGTTCGAGACTTTTGACATTCTGGGTTTTAATCTATCACTATTCCGTAGAAAAAGCGGATTCTGAAAGTACAGATAGAAATCCATGTCAAAGTTGATAGAAAAACAAAAATGTGAAATTCTTTAGAAAATTTCACGTAATCTTCTGGATTCTCCTTGCTTCATAGTACCCTAATTTAGTATAACATGGCACAAACTGACAGGTATTTTTCTCACAAATTTGCTCTCTTTGTTAATTGTCTATTAGGTGACTTCGAATTAAGACCAAAAAGAAACTATGTCTTAAAGATGCAAACACTATTCTCCAATTTTCAGCTGGTCCAACTGCTTGAGCAGTTTGTTAAGATGTTCCTGCTGCTGTTTATGCCTTGTGTTAACGGTACAGCATTGAAAGTGGGCTTTAACTATAAGTGTAGGCACCAGTCAGAAGCAGATGGGCCTGTTAATGCAGTGATGTTGTTATGTAAGCCCTGCTATCTTTGGCCCCATGTGTCTGTCTATACTGCAGTAAAGTGAGGGGCAGAATACAAGAGAAAAAGGAGTTTGTGAGTCAATGTGTCTGTTTGAGCCAATCACTACTTGCAACACACACACACACACACACACACACACACACTGAAGGACAGATGGGGATTGATGTAGTAAATCAGAAGGAATTGACTTGTAGTCCAGGGTTTGATGAACTCTTCTCCCTCTTTAACCCATCTTCCTCATTTCCCTACAAGCTGGGTAGCAGCCAATGCAAACGTCCAACACTCATCCGTACAAAGATACAAGAAAATACATTTCAGAGGAGTACGACACAATAAATCAACTTAATCCTTGAATCGATTTATATTCCTACGATCCAACCATATTGATCCTTCTGAGACAACTTGTTAATCGAATCGACCTCCACCATTATAAAATCAATTAAAAAGGAAACAAATCAATTATATTAATATTTTAAAATACCATTTGAATTGAGGCACAGTAGGTTTATTTTACTAATGTGAAAATGAACTATTGCATCACAGCGGAAAACACACAAGTGATGATAGTAAAAAGTTATCAGTCCATCAAAACAATCCAATGTGTGGAAACACTATGAATATAGCAAAGACATGTGACCATACAGTGTGCTAGAATAATTTTTCGATGTGGAAAAACAACAGTGGGCTGAACTTTAGAAAACTAAAATGTGAATTGTTTTGCCATCAACGCTTGTTTACTTGTTTGTTTGAACACAGTTTTAATTTACACTTTATTATCTTGTAAGAAATACAGTGAATCTGGAAAACTTTACCTGCACTGTTTCTGTATCCAGGTATCTATCTCTGAGTCACACTGGTTGAAGTTTTGGATAAAGATGACCTGGATCCATTTTTGGTCAGTAAATCAGATCAAATCATTACACCCCTACAATAGAGCGAAGAACTTCAAACTAAAAGATAATAAGGAAGAAAACTGTTAAGAGTTGATTTCTTATGCATATTTTTACATCTGTAGATCTTCAGCCAATTTATGTAAGATTTGTTGTAGTGAGTAAAACAAAGAAAAACCCATAAAAACCAAAAAAGGAACTTTTTTCAAGATGTTGAAGAAGAAATCTTCAAAAATATCTTTAGATCCCACTTGATCCCTTTTGGGGTCCTGGGTCATTGGATTCAACCTAGCAACTGTCGGGGGTAAGGTAGGGCACACCCTTAAATATTTTTATATTTGTAATTTTGAAAAGAGGATGAATCTATCCTCAGTCATTCTATGTCTAAAGTTCTTTCAGCTTTTTGCTAAAAGTTGATTCAGGTTCTGTTTGTTTCTTGCTTTCCGCATTATCTCTCACCAGCATCAACAGAGACTACAACTCACATAAATATTGAACACTATACGCAACAACACTGTTCATGTTTTCTTTTGCTGGGACTTTATAATAGACTGAAATGAGAGACTTATTCAGCATCTTCAAGATACCTACATGGAAAACCTGCTGCAGAATGTGACAGGTCGTGCAGGCATAATAAATAGCAGATTCTAATGAGTTTTTTTTATTGAAATCTCCAAATTGTGTTTCCATAGCAATAGAGCGCATAATTTATTCATCAATGTTTAAATGCTTCTTTGTTAACCAGAAAAAAATGATGGATATCAGGCTCAGCCAGGACAGAACTTGGAACTGAGGCCGCTGGCTAAGACATAAACACCCATGACAATGAACACAGTGCTTATCGCAATAACTTGTTTTTTGAACCGCATTAGAAAAAAAAAGGGAAGCAAAGGAGCGGGACGGTGAAAGGATGGACTGAGCTGTGTGATCTTGCAGCACAGCCATGCTGCTGAGAGACATGGACTCCAAACATCTTCTCAAAAACCAAAACAGCTATCAATTATTCAACAGGTACAGAGCGCACCAGCTACAGAGGAGAAGACATGGAAGGAGATGAGGTTTGAGAGGAGAGGAGGGGTGGAGGAGATACTGTACATCCTGCAGGAGGGATATGCACAAAAGATTGGAATTTTCATTCAGCCGTTGCCTTTAGAAAATCACTGTGGAGGCACTGTTTGTTTGTTTGTATCAGCGACAATAAACAAACACAGGACTTTGCATCTTTGTCGAAACCTGCCAAAACTTCTTTTCTCTCTTTGAATCCAGCATAAAAATCTCAAACAAAAATACAATGATAATATAGAATCCACAAGGATTTCTGGCTAAATAAAGGTTTTGTGATTTTATTTTTTATTTTATTTTTTGCAATACATTGCAGTCTAAATAGCACTTAAAGATCCACTCTGATGAAAATTGGGTTTTTGGCGTTTTAAACAAATTCTTGTAGTGTTTTTCTCATAATGGAGGACATATTTAAAAGCAAATTAAGCTTAAAATTACATTTCTGAGAACATCTTCGCTCCAATCGTTGTGAATCAGGAGAAGGCGAAAAAATATTGTTTAAAAATAGCTTGTATTAGTGGCGTAGGTGCTACGGTCGGCGGGCCACAAGATCCCTGCTTTGCTCCATTCTGATGAATCCACTTCTAGACGACTGGATCCATGAACATCTTGGTTTTCCTCATCCAAGCTGGCGTCTGGTTTAAAACTGTACAGCTGGTTAGCTCCAGTATTTCTTGGCTTTAATGTTGCTCTGGTAATGTTAGGTTGGAACTGTGAAGGGCTGTAAGCTTGCGGGAGAGACTCTAAACAGATTGGCAACACTCCAACCCACCACTCATGCTACATTTACACCGGGCTCAGAAACGCCGTTCAAGCAACCATTTCCAATGAAAAGTCTGTGTACACTCAAGTTTGGGCTTACTCTTTCAAATCTCTCTCGTTCATGCATCGCTACGCAAGTTTTTTAGTCCATTTTCAGGCTCTACGTACAAAACGCATGTCTATTGAACAAGCATTGAAAGTTAAACCAGTTAAACTTTGACCAATCAGAGACAATGATTTAGTAGGGACACATGGGTAGCGTCCTTTTCATTTCACGAAAGTACCAACTGTTTGAAAATTGATCATGAAGGATGAATTAATAGTTCCGGTTTTCCCCCAACAGAATGAAATGACGCCAAGTCTTTCATATGTCGAAAGAGAGCTTTGAAAGAAAAAGCCTGGAGCAAGATTTGCCCCCCATTGACGTTTTGCACCAAGCCTCTTCAAACTGAGTGCATGCGGTAGTATCATGTAGCAACAGTCCAGTGTGACCACAAAATGCTAAAAGCACATTAATGAAAGCCTGTTTAGCACGTTCTTGAACACGCATCACGTCCGATTAGAACATAGCATCAGAGGCAAATTTCTGATGAAGTATTGCCGCTCTGCAGTAACTATGTCTTAGAAAACAACTTTTTTGTTTGTTTGTTTGCTTGGTGTTTTTTTTATTTTTTATTTTGTAACTAAAATCTGGTTAAAAATTATAATTAAAAGACCACTGGGAACACTTTGAAAATGAATCAAAAGATGATCGGACAGGGACTTTAAGACTGAAATGTGTGAACATGAAAGTAAACAGATGAAAACAAAGTATGAAGAAGTTTTTATTTAAAATCCAATTTGACAGGGATTTCTTCTTCTTTCTCTTAAAATTTCAGCCAATTGAACAAGAAATCTAATTGCTAGGTTTGCAGCATGAAAGCCACATGTTTATTAGTTAAAACTGCTGTATAATCACAAATTCCTTCTGCCCTACTGTAAGTTGGTGTTCAGTAGGTCGGGGATGGAGGTGGGTGTATTTTTAAGGTTTATAAAGAGCCGGGCTGTCTCGTTACTGCTAACAAAGGCGGTCTTTTTCTGTACTTGATACATGAAATTTCAATCCATCCTCGCATGTCACACTCTGACAGAAACGTCTCAAAAATGTCCGTGGCTCATTTACTTTAATCAGCAGATGAAGACGCACCCGCGAGCGACTGCTTCATCCAGCTGTCACTCCCTCTGGTGACAAGAAAATACCAAAGTTCCTGAGCCGAGAGAGACACAAGACTGTAGCACACACCCACACAATCAGCCTCCATCAGCTCAAGTGTCTTCACCTGCCATTGGCTCTGTCTTTCTGCAGGAAGCCTTTCTTTATCATCCAGGTGAAGTGTGTTTCCAAATAATCATATGTTTCCTGACTTCTTTCTTTCTTCCTCTATCTCGTAGTTTATCTCTCCTCTTTTTTGTTCTACACCAGCATTTGTTTAGCGTACGGAACCACTCTTGGGTTCGGCTCTGGCACTCGCACTTTTGACTCCCGAGGCTCACACGAAAAAATCACACCCTTCTTTTGAAGGCTTTGTACTCGCTATAGTATGTGATCAAACGCAATTATTTTCCACCCCTCTTTCATTGCAAAGTCTTTTTCCTCTCCCAGATGCAGAAACACCTTTTTTTTTCTCACACTCTCCCATCAGATACAACTGAACATGTAACTTGCCCCTCAGCTGTTGCAAAGTGAACCTGCAATCAGAGGTTTTTACAGGACTCCTGACAGGGAGAGATCCCTGCTTTGATTGGACAATTTGATCATGCAAGATTTTTCTATTGACTATGAAGCCACATTTCCATGTGCTGTCTGTAAAGTAGGAGCTGTCTAGATACCATCATACTTAAAGTTGAAAGGTTACGCAGGAATAAACCATTTCTATCTGCAGAGCTAGCTAATTTTTCATTTGCTTTTAGGTCCTATGGGGTTATAGATATACGCTTTTGTTTACCTCTCTATATTTAGCATGTCATATGTGTCAATTTTAAACTTTTTCTATGTGTTTACCTCCCTTTATAATAAAATTCTACACTAAACCATTAATGAAGCGTGAGAATTACAGGACAGTGTGTCATTTCCTGCCAAAAGCACAGCAAAATAGAACACAAGGATCCGTATTTTGGGTAATGTTTTATGTTTGCAGCTGAGTATTTCAAATTTGGGCTGATGTCCTTAAATGACAGGAGTTACACAGGGGGTCGACAGAGAAGCACTTTGCACTCACCAGAGTCTTCTGAATATTAATGACACTTGGTGCATCCGATGAAAGAACCCATTCTGCTCTGTTTAGGTCAAGGAAAAGAGTCTGAAGGCAACCCAGTTTCATTTTATGACACAGGCTAAGTTTAGACATACTATTACCATGAAAAAAGTGTTTCGTCGAATGCACCACAGGTTTTCAGGTGGTGTACAGCACAATTTCACACATTTGTCCCCCCCCCCCCTTTTTTAGGCCTTTTTTGTCCGACTTTGACGGATCAGAAATGCAACACTTCGGCTCTTGTAATTATTTTACCATATTTACACAGGGCATCAATTATAAATGGGACGCAGGCTCCCAGAAAATTGCTGTGCAGCTAAATGATAAAACAAGATTAGGCAGGCAGAGCGTTCTGAGCTGAGGAAACACAGGACAGAATGAGTCTGTGAGTAACCTTGAGATGAGAGAGAAGGAACACTTGCAAAGGTCGTTGATATGCAGAGCTGTCACAGGGATTCTCGCCGTGTGTGCTGCGTGTTGGTTCGTTGTGTCCTCTTCTCTGATAACTTGCATTACAGATGTAATTGATTGTCGTTTGAATTCCATCTCATCTATTGATTCCTGAGATGATCTGGTTGGCTATTAGGTTACATCCTCCACAAAAGTGACACATTCTCCAAAACCAGGTCCTGATTTGTGAAATCGGGATGTCAGCACTGCAAGAGCTCATTTGGATCACTCTCAAATCTCAATTACACTAATATTTGGAGCCCTTCAGCCCGCTTAAACACATTATAGCAAAGCCGTTTGTTAGCATTATCCACCAAGGGGATTATGTGTGCAAAACAAGGCGAAAGAGCAGGAGTGCCTTGTCTAACTGTCCTCCAGATAATAGCTTTTAGACTAAATATATGTGTGCCAACTCTGCAGTCTCCAGCAGGAGAGGACTTTGAACGTCACATCACTTCTTTGCCTTTTTGTTATTAGAAGCACCACTTTGTTTGGTAACAGTAAGCTGTTTTAGGCCCAAACTTTGGAATTTAATTAGAACAACGTTCTTTTTTTTTTGCTCAAGCTAGCATGGAAATATTAAACAAGTTCAGAAAAGTTGCAGTTTTACCACCAAATATTGACACTGAAAGTTTGCATAATTGTCAGAGCAGAGCGGAGGAATCCAAAAAGAAGATCATAGCTGGAGGTAGTTGCATAATAATTTCACATCTCAGATATTGCTTTTTTTGTGTGTGTTTTAAGTGTAGTCACAGCAAAGGCAAAAAAAAACAAAAAAAAAAAAGACGTCATCAGTCAAAGTCGATGATATGAGAGGAAGAGCTTTGTGCCTTCAGGTGCTGGCATTTATAAAATACAAGTTGCGTAATCATATTGTTTTCCATAAAAGTGCAAACCATCAACTCAATGCAAATGTGTTTCTCCTCCCGTCTGTCTCTCTTAAAGATTAGGAACAGTATCAGGCAAAAATGACACAAATGCATTAGAATATTGCATGCTAAAGGACAGGTGAATCAGCATCTGTGTTCCTCTGGGCCACTGTGGACACACACATACAGAAGACTGATGTAACAGACTAAGATATTCGGTGACACAAGTAGTTAGGATGAGAGGATTTTTTGGGGGGAGGAAAATGCAAATAAATCTCTATAAATGTAACCTTTTCACAGAAAATCCACATACAGATACTTACAATCGTCACATATAGTTATTTAGTTTGCTAAATGATTGCTTGAACTAAAATAAAATTATAGACTTTGCTAGTTAAAAGTAACTGAAAATAAGAAAAACTTTAACAATAGGATGCTGTGTATTACTATTGATGCAAATTTACATCAAACCACGTTTCTTCCAAATTTACCTTTAACAGCATGAGTGACGTTTATGTCATATTTGGAAATTAATTCAGGCGTCAAGGGGTTAAATATTCTGCAAACAAGCTAATCCATTTAAACTATTACTGCAAATGTTTTTAAGATGGACACAGACATTTTGTTATCTGATGTGTTTTTAAAAGTGTTGTGCAAAAATAATGTATGTGTAGTGTCTGTCTGCTTTAGGTTAAATATCATGCTACAAATCAAGCTTTAAAAACTCTCTGGGAAAGAAAAAAAAGAAAAAGCTTTGGTTGTTACCCAAACCAGTCAAGCTAGCAGCCAATCAGCCTGCCAGGCCTCTCTTTTCTCTGAGTGATGCTGGCAGCAGCAGCTGCCCAAGCAGAGAGGATAGAGAGGGATGGGGGGGGCATAAGGAAAAAGATCATTTTCATTACACCAAAAACCCTTATCCTCATTCTCCACTTTTCCTCAGTGGAGAGACATGCATGCAGGTCGGGTGACAGATGTAGTATCGCAGGCTGACTGCACAATTACGCTGAATTGTATTATTGTGACTGACAGCAACACATCATTGTGCAAAGCAGTGTGTTTTTGTTTTTTTTTAGCTGTTTGAGCGGGTGTACGGGTAAGTGGGCGTGTGCTACCCAACTGAAATTGCAGCAAGATTAAAATTGAAGCTTGTCTCCCTCAAGCGAGCCACTCTCTCTGTCTGTCACATACATACAGAAAGGGGCGGGGGGGGGGGGGGGTGACAGCACTAATCAGCCCTCTGTCAACCCCATTAGGTCTCATCCTTAATGAGGAGATCACCCAGCTTGTGTCCAGGCTTAGACCAAAGAGGGGTGATGTGCACTGTGGTGTCTGAGTGTGGTTTTATGTAAACAGCAGAAAAATGCAATGTCTCCATTGAGGAATGGTGGGGGGGGGGGGGTTGTGTTTTCTTTTTCCGCCACTAGTTTTTCGCAGCAGCAGCTCGGAACTCGTCGCAAAACTGTTGATGCCTTTCACCAAGATGTTCTTTTGGAGGAGACGACTGGCAGATGAGTCACCAGCAAACTCAAATCCTGACATTTCTGCCTGTTTCTGTCCATTTTTATATTTGACTTCCAAAGTGATTTATTTATTATTTTTATTATTTTTATCATTATTGGTGCAAATAGAGAAGACAGATGCTTTCACAGGTTGGAGCTTACCTGTTAACCTGCCGAAAGGCAAAGTCACTGTGCTCAGCCTCACTATGTCTCACTGTCACCACAGAGAACATACTAAGCTACACCTTTAGCTGCTTTAAAGTCCCACTCCAATCATCTTTTGATCTATTGTAGAAATGTTCCCAGTGGCCATTTCATTATGATTTTACCAGTTTTATAGCCAAAATTAGAAAAACAAAAGCAACAGCTGAGTGACTTTCTAGTACAGTGATCCCTTGCTGCAACACGGTTTACTTTTCACGGTTTCGCCACTTCACGGATTTGCATCGTGCATTGTGTTCTGCATTCTGATTGGCTAAAAAGTCACTCCGCTTCTTCTCTACCTGTGCGTCAATAACGTTGCAGTTTAATATGTACATGTATGTAAAACAGCTGGCCAAATTTACATTACGCACGTGCAAATTCTCTTGCAATTTCGAGTTTCTCTAAAACCCATAGAAAAAGAGCGACAACAACTGCCAATCACTATGTTCTTCTCCCGAACAAACACAGCTGCACCGCGGGCTTCAAAAGAAGAAAACACTGCAGTGGAGTCAGGATGCAGCGGCTCAGTCTGAAGAGCAGTGAAATACACCTGAGTCACTATTTGTCCCACTGTACTTTGTATTTTTTTCATAATCATTTTATATTTTCTCCCGTTTAATCCAATTCTTCGGGGTCGCGGTGGGCGGGGCTAATATCCGCGATTTGAAGCCTTCTGTTCACATCGATGATTAAAATGATTATTTGACAGTACAGTGCAGAAGTTATTTGTTGAAAAAAAGTTTCTAAAGTACTTTTATTTGTGAAACAAATGCTTGAGCCTGTAAAATGGTTTGTTCATTCTTTTCAATTTACAATAGAGTATTTAATTGTATAATAATTGTTAAAAAAAAATAAAGATTTCTACTTCACGGATTTTGCCTATCACGGGTTCTTTCTGGAACCTAACCCCTCTATAAAACAAGGGTTTACTGTACATAGTTTCTGCAGAACAGCATGAGTTCTTTAGAAAAATTTGCCCCTGAGTTGTGGGTGGGACTGTTAACACAGAGTAGGCCCCCATCATCCCTTTGTTTACATGTTCTCCAGCTAGTTTACAGTCCCTCACAGCCCCAGCATAACTTTAGAGGTGCAACAAAAATGGTGAGCATTATTGCAGCTATCCATTCATTCATCATTCATTCATTTTCTTAACCGTTTATTCCCTTTCGGGCTCACGGGGCTGCCGGAGCTTATCCCGGCCACTTGTGGGCGAAGGCAGGGGACAACCTGGGCAGGTCGCCAGTCTGTCGCAGGGTAGAATGTCCTCAAACACACACCCATTCACTCTCACAGTCACACCTATGGACAATTTAGAGTTGCCAATTGACCTATGAAGCATGTTTTTGGAGCTATCCAGCTGTACAGTTTTGAGCCAAATGCCAGCTCGAACGAGGAAAACGAAGAATGTGGCTTGCAGTAGTAGGTCCTACGTCACAGTACTTACAAGCTTTTTCCTGCATATTTTTCAATATCAAAATCCTCAGAAATACAAAGTTAAACTTAAATATCTTTATATATGTCCCCCGCCATGAGGGGAATGCTACAGGCACATGTTAAAACCACCAAAAACACGATTTTTATCGGAGTGGCAGTGGGTCTTTAATCTCAACCATTTCTCCCTGCAGACATATGTTCGATAGGCTTACTCGACATTACGCAGGCAGAAACGTGGCTCATATCCCTCCAACAAACTTTCGACAAAAAACGCCCAAAACTAAGAACTTTATCCTTCTTTTTACAACCACCTTCTCACGTGCTCGCCTTCACGCTCCCACACACACAGGCGCGCGCGCAGCATCAGCAGCGGCTCGAGCCCTTTTCGTCCAGCAGGCTCCTTAAACTGCAGTGCGGCAGCAGTTTGCTATTTTAAGAATAATTTTTACATGAAGTGAATAAATATTTAATCCGCTTTCCAGTCTTGGCCGCCTGGGCGGATGGAGGGCTGAAGGGCTGTTTAAGGAGCAACCGGGGCGGATTAATATGTGGTTTATAATGAGACCAAAATGAAACTTAAAAGACTACCCAGCAACTCTAAAACAACAATAAAAAATAAAAACATAATTGTTGGCCGAAGTGGCTCACTTGGTGTGAGTCTTACCTCGCCTGAACATGTTGGCTGTCGGGATCGTCTAGCAGACTCG
The DNA here is from genome assembly GCF_053564925.1 of Oryzias latipes. Classification (NCBI taxonomy): domain Eukaryota; kingdom Metazoa; phylum Chordata; class Actinopteri; order Beloniformes; family Adrianichthyidae; genus Oryzias; species Oryzias latipes. The sequence continues at coordinate 10,122,801 of NC_136250.1, read as the reverse complement.
GTGCTGAAGTAGCATCCTTGTGAGGAGATTGTTTTGATTCCCGTCGGTCTTCCCAAGTCAAGGCAAAAATAAATGAAGGCTCTATTGAAGCTGAGCTCTTATTGAGGTCAAATATTTAGACGGAAAAAAAACATCCACCGGCGCATAAATAAGTTTAAGATAGTTTTTTAAAACACTAAAGTATTAAAAAGACAGTCCCAACACACTGGCTGGCTCGGGCTGCGGTGTGATGTTCAGCTCACCGCCATCTGCTGTTTAGGATTTACAAAGCGTGCATTATGGCATATTTTATTAAAAATATAGATATTGTCCAGAGTTGGTCGAAAATAGGTCGAGAGCAAATGAAAGTTCCTCTACGTGTCCATTGTCGCCTTCCTTAACGCGGACTGCTGGGCTGCCGGCGCTGCCCGTCTGCTGCCGCCTCCGTTACCGGAGACAGAGAGCTGCGAGGCTTCTGCTCCCCTCCCATCCCAAAGCGAGCAGAAGTGACGAATGGCAGAACATCTCCTTCACTGTCTCTGAATTCAAACGCTTTATTTGGCATGACAGCGAAGAAGCCAGACTGCTCACGACGAAGCAATTACAAGAAGAACAGCTCTTTTATTACAAATCCTCCTCTTATCAGGTCTTGCACTCTCATTCTTACCAACCTTTTTTTTTCTATTTCCATCAATTTATTTTATTTCAGTATAGAACAAGGATTACTCCAAAAAAAATTCCAATTAAAATCCATTTGGTGTTTTTCACTTGACCTACTCTTGTTCTTCTTTCTTCTATTCATTTTCTCCCAGTCTCTCAGTGTTTCGCTTTCTTTTAGAGCCAAAATAAATTGCCACCGTAAAATGTCTTTATTGAATATCTTCAATCATTTTGAATAGTTCTAAAAGTGTAAAATTCAGGCGTTTGGAATGATTCAATTAAAAAAAGACCTTTTTAGCTGTAGCCTATATTGTATAGTAGAACTCTTTTTTTGGAAAAGTAGTGCAGAAATCTTTAGGTTAGTTATAAGGTATCATAAAAAGAAATGAAACTGCCAAGAAAAAGGTAAATATAAATGAGTTTGAGTGTCCTGAACAGGAATCTTGCCTGTTTGCGATGTCCTGAAGTTTTTTTTCGCTCTGTTTCCACTGCAAACTAAAACCTTTACCTTTCAGTATGGTATTTATACAGGAAGTTATTTATAACAGATTATTTAAAATGTTTTTAAGTCAGATAGATAGATAGATAGATAGATAGATAGATAGATAGATAGATAGATAGATAGATAGATAGATAGATAGATAGATAGATAGATAGATAGATAGATAGATAGATAGATAGATAGATAGATAGATAGATAGATAGATAGATAGATAGATAGATAGATAGATAGATAGATAGATAGAAATGATGGTTGTGCTCATGTTAGATCAGTAGATACAAATGGTAGTCTATGGAATATCTATGCTGACATAGGACATTTAGGATTTGTTTGTTTCATTTGAATTAAATCGGTTGTATATAAAAACCTTTAGAAAAAAAATAGAAGCAGAAGCATTACTGTTTTTCAACAATTAGACAAATACAATTTACAATTTTAACTATCCTAAGTTTGATACGTCATTGTATGAATGTATAACTGATGATTGTAATGTTTTTGTGTACTTTTCTTTTTTTAATTCTTGAAATAAACCATTTCAAATCAAATCAAATCAAATGAAAAGAAATATACAAAGTGAAATTGATGTCATCTACTAGTTCTCTTTTTTTTGGAGGGGGGGGGGTTATATTTGAATTTTTAATTTTAATTTTTAATCAAATCAGTTATTTAAAAGGAAAAATTCTTCTGTATTTTTTTTTCCTTAAACGTGATGATAAAGTAAGAGGAGTACTGAACTATATGTTATTTTGGGAATTAGTCACAAGGGTTACAATACAAGTCTGAACTGACAGAGTATTATTGTATTATAGTATAAACAGAATATTTTGTTAAAGCAATTGAATCACTAATTGTTAACTAAATTCTGTGACCTTCTAAAGCATCTGAGCAGCAAAATAGCACCTCATCCAACAGTTTTAATAGTTATTAAGCCAACTCCAAGCTATTTCATTTTTTCTGGCCAATACCGATAACCGATATTTCCCCTGCAACTGTGGCCAATATTTGCAGCTACCGATACTTAAGTGCCTACAGTAACACAACGTTTAGATTTCCTTTTTGTTTCTTTATTAGAAATTCACAACTTTTCTTTTACTGGACAATCACATTGTACTTGACCTTTTTAACATACAGCAAAGGATCTCATAGGAACAAGTATCCCTTTAAAACTTTCATATAAATATATTTGTAAGAATTCAGGCCATTTATTGAATATTGGACATACAGTAACTGTAAACCATAAGCTCCACATTGCCAGGGATCTATTAGGAACAACCTGTATCCCTGTCAAAAATAACATTATCCTGAAAACAGTCAATAACTGGCTATGACTGTAAACATAAGCTTCCCAACTGTTAGAAACAAGTATACATTTCAAAAATAAAGTGTTTCTGAAAACAGTCAGAAGAATATCTGTAGATTTTTTAAATATCGGACCAATACAGATAAACTCATTTTACACAATTATCGACCGATACCGATACTGGCACCGATATATCACCCATCCCTATTATATAGCAGTTTAGTATCTGGATGAAGAGTGAAAGCATTTAAACAAACTTGCCAAATGCCACAACTGTCACATTATTACCTATAAACTCATAATTTTACCTTTTTCTTTAGGTTTTTTTTACTTTATCAACTGTCCCACTTGTAAAATAATTAAGTTTTAATGATGTGTCCATAAACAACAATGTTGTAGGACTAAACTTTTGCTAATAATGTAAAGTGTACATAATCATTACAAAATACAAAATAAAAACACACAATTTTAAGCTACATAAAACTTAAAATAATAAGAAAGAATGCAAAGAAAAACAAAAGAATTTCAGATTGAAATAGTCAAGTGGAACATCATTGAATCATTGAATGGCGGGTAGCATTTATGTATTCTGGGATATATTTTTCTCTTGACTAGATTAAACTCCCACGTAAAGACTGGGGAGCCAAAAATCAAACACATAATTAACATCACAGAATTGTTTGAGCTTACACTTTCACAAAAAGCACTCACAAAAATCCATTTCCCGGGTTTTTAATTGATCTTCTATTATTATTCTCTTAGATGCTGGAATTTGTTTTGCCACCAGAAAGTTGCAGTTTAAGAGCTTTGTCGCAGTGCCATTGAACATTTCACGCATTGGTTTAATTCTAAATTACAATTCCCTTACAAATGTATTCCAAACAACTCACAGCTGAGTTATGTTGGATCTTTGGGTTAATGTATCACAGGAGTTTAAGAAGGTCGTGTTAAAGAAGTCAGAAGTCATTAGTGTTAGAACTGCGTTACAGATCCTCTGTAGTTATGACAAGTCAGACTGAAGTCAAAACATCTGTGACTTCAGTCTGACTCAAGTCCAAGCCATGTGACTCCAGTCCACGTGTCTTCCTGCCCAATTTAATTTAGTTCAACATGAGATGTTTTGCTTTCTTGTTAGGTGCCCAAGAGAAACAGCTACCGAAATCAGTGTACATTCATTCGTTGTTGAGATCTTTCATTTTCTTTACAATGTGACAGGTTTTAGTCATGAATATTACAAATTTCAGTTTTTTTTAGCCAAATTTATTGCTATAAACTCTAGTTTGAGAATAAAGAGACTTTGCAGCATTTGCTTTAGCCTCAGGCTGACTACCTAAACATGTCTGCATTCCTCAGGAAAAGTCCATAAGTGTGTCCTCTGCTCTGCTTGAAAGCTATACCATGATAATATCACTGTTCTTCCACTTTGTGTCGTCAACCAGAGATTATTTGTTTAATGAATTATCATTGGCTGTGATAATTCTGATATTACAACCAAGACTACTATTATAATAATAATCAACTAAAAAACTGCCAGATTAAGTCTTAATTGGAAACCAATACTTTTTAGAACAAAATAAAAACCTAATAATTAAACGAACCATTGTCCATTTTGAAGCACAATAAGCTTTTCATTTTTTATAGAGGCTGCAGAATGAATTGTTTTGATTTTTTTGAAAAACAACATAAACATTTGAGGAAATTAATCTCAAGGTTCAGTGAAGAATTTGATCACACATGCAAATGTTATTTTTACAACTAGAAGAAAAATGAATGTAATTTGGCTCATAAGCCCCATTCAAGTCTCAAATCTCATTAAGCCCATGACTGTATTTATTTTAAACTTTTAAAAATATGTTGCTTTTGTTGTTGTTTTAGATTAAAATGTTAGCAATTAGCAGAACAAAGTAGCTGATAAGCGAGTGCTTTTTTTTTTGGTCTGCTTATAGAAAAAGGGAACTTTGTTGTAATGATGTAAAAATACTTTTTTTGTTGATTTTTTACAATTTAGTTATTTTGCACTGGATCTGTTCCGCAAGTTTTTTTAATCAAATAAATATCAAATGAAATCTTTGTTGTAGCTGCCAGCAAAAGGAAATATCAACTGCCATGTGTTCATGTCAAGTTTTGAAGCTTATTATGGGAATAAAATGTTATTGTGCTGTTGTATTTTGTCACTGAATTACTTCAAATTCAAATCAGGGAAATTAAAAAAAAAAAATCGGGGTTTGACGTTTTCTTAAGATCTGCATGTCTTATGATGTTATATTAACCAGTACACAGAAATTTTGAGACAAACAGAGGATTTGATTTAGTAGCACATACAATTTATGTAGGTAAGTGGATCTTCAGTCTGAATGATGGTGTAAATAACAAATCTTCCACTTTAGAGATCTGTCAATCAGTCAGATGGAGATTGTATTTTTTTTACTGGTTTTCCTGATTTCAAAGGCACATGTGATCCCTTTCTGTCTACGGTATTTATTTATTTATCTGCCAAATGCAGTTCAGTTTAGATTATGATTTTTAGATCTTTGTTTTCATTTAATTTGAGTTTTGTCTTTGTTTTCAAAGCATTTTTATCTGTGATTATTTAGTCTTTGTCACAAAAAAGGGAAAAGAGGCAAAACTCCAGAGTGCGCTGTCATGTCTACAGTTGACCTTAAAAGTTATTTTGAGATGTGAACTTTAGACACAGCAGCCTGAATCTTCCTTAAATGGGTTCAAGGCCTTCCTTGTCCTTCTCTTTATTCAGGTCTCTGACATAGCCCAGGAACTCTTAGGGGATCCAGATCTAGTCCACAGAAGCTCTTAATCTAGGCCTCTAAAGTGGTAAAGTGGTTTAGTAAACTCCTCATACAAAGAACAGCAGAGTCGCCCTACTACTAAACTTGTTTTAGACCTCATACTGCAGTCTGCATTCTGAGAGAGCCAGCGTTATGCATTATGCAGAACCAGCACCACAGGAAGCTCAATTGTGTCCCTTCAAACCACCTTAGGAATCCTAACTAAATCCTGTTTTTGCCCAGGTCAACATCAGTTTTTAGGGAAGACTTGAGCATGTTTGCTTCGGCTAAACTGCTTTCACTGCTCTCACTGCCTTTTTATAAAAAATAAGTGACATGGATCTAAAGTTTCTACAGGAGATTTTTATCTTGACTGACAGTTCATTTAGTCTGACAGTCAGATCAGACTTGGCTTGGCGCTTTGGCCCAGCGTTGCTTCTGCTTTCAGTTTCCCACCTTTGACTCCTTCCTGTCTGCTTTACTCTGTTGCGTTGTGTGTTTGGGTGCAGCCTGCTAACCTGGGGCTCATTACTTCACTGCATTACATCTACCTCACTACTCCAGTCCACTCCAATTCATCAATGTACCTAAATAGCCCACAAAAAGCCTCAACTGAAGCTAAAAGAGAGAGTCAAACGTTGTAATTTCTGCTTCGTGACTCCCTTTTGTTCAGCATCACAGACCTGATTGCAGTGATGCTTGATGAGGCAAATCACTGTTTAAACAGATCAGTTAATTTTCCTTTTAGAGTTATTTGTGACTCCATTTTCACAGGTGACAATCAAATTAACAAGGAATTCTGTAAAAGAAATACATAATATAATTATTATCCTTAATCCCTAATAACATTATTGTAAAAAAATAATGAAAACCCGCAAAAGTTAAGAAGTGTTTTTAAAGAAAACTTACTTACTTTTTTGATGAGCGCAAAGACGCCTCGAGCACAGATTAGGAAAACACTAACAAGAAACTAGAAAGCAGCTGAAGGTCAAAAGGAGGCGATGAAGTTAGTTACCTAAACATACAATATCAAGAAAGCAGTTGAAATAAACATCTAGCTAATAATAAAATCACCCAAGCTGTTCTAGTTCTTAAAGAGTTTTTTTATTCAAATGTTATACAAATCATTACGATGAAGGTGTGGTTTTTATTTTTTATTTTTTTTTTTTTGGTATCTGTCCGTACACTTGTGCTAAACACTCCCTTGCAGTTTGTGTGAGACAAATATTGTTGTTCGAACATTATTTGTTTTAAGTTGCAGTCCTTTGTGTACATTTGTTTTCACTGAGACTTCTATTTAATCCAAGCACTGGTGTCAGTGTCAAGGATAGTATAAGGGGGCAGTCTGTATGTATGTCTTGGGTGTTTCAGTTTAGCTTCAGTTTGCTGATCTGCTGGTATTTCTATAACCCCCAAAAACTACCACTTTAGCATTAAACAATGCTAAACTGAAGTGAGACATTGGCTCCACCTGCCCTCACTACATCAGTCACTGCAGTCATAATCTCCACACTAACAAAATAGTCCTTAAAATTATCTCCATTCAAAAATGTATTTTCCAAAGTTTCTGCTGTTGTACATTTTCTAAGCTGCTTTTCTTCTGCAGAACTTATTTCTGCTGAGGATGCCAGTGGTTGCTTTGACAAAACGAGCTGGGCTTAATAACAGTAACATAACATTAAATACTTAACCCTAACCCTTTGGCAAAACGTATGCAAGACAGCAACATTAATACGTGTCTCACTCACTGGCTCACCTTGCAAGGATAGGTCATGCGCAAAGATGATGGACAGGTGATCTGTAGTGAGCTGCTTAAGCATTTGCAACCTTTTATTGACCTTTCCCAACCTTCTGACCAGCTGATTAGTGTCCAGTCCACCCCTCTCTGATTAGCCTGAAAATTTTAGCTGTTTGGACGACCTTTTCATTGCAAAGGTCTGCTCCCTGCTCGGCCTTCGCTCTTCATCTCGCACAACAGCACACACCAACCAAACCGGACTCTCCTCTTCAGGAAGCTCGTCTCCAGTCTCTGCCTTTTTGCTTTCCAAAGTGTAACATGATGAGGCTTATCGACCACTATGTTGTTAACCACTGCACATTTGTGGTTGTCTTTGCTACATTTTACAGTCATTGGAGTTCATCTTCAGTTCCTAAAAGCTGTTCCGTATTTATAACATTATTATTTTCTGCAATATTTAAAATAGATTTATATTCACAATTTTTTTGTTCATCCTGCATCAAACTCTAAACTTGAGCTATAGAGTTCAATCTTTATGTTAGTGCAAAATGTGGTGTTTATGATGCTCAGCACTTTATTTAGGTTTATGTTAATGTAACACATTAGATTGAATGGCATTAGAAAAAAATCTGTGGCATAATAAGCTTTTTCCCAAATATTTTTATAATTTTACCAAAAAAAGAAAAGAGATTTTTTGGAGTTTGCAGTTATCCCCAAAGCTAAAGCAACAATACATTTCATGGTCAAATTTCTATAAGAGAAATGTAAAATCATCTAAGCTTTAGAACAAGTAGGGTCTGTTGGCAAAAAAAAGCTTTAATTATGAAAGGTTGGTTACAAAGGTTCAACTCCAGGTCTAGCTAAATGAAATGCAGCATTTTAGCAGAAGTCCCTCAAGACAGTGTCAAGCATGGCGGTAGGGAGTTATGATTTGGGAACAATAAAGGGGTCCTAATCCCTTCCTCAGTAATGAATATTATAGTTTTGACGCCATCTGTTCAGCAGCTGTGGGTTTGTCAAAGTTTATTTAAAATAAGTAAATAAAGCTTTTACAATGTCTTGGTCTACAGCCAGCTCTTCTTAGTTTTTACGGATTTTTTTTGAGGAGCTGCACGTTATATTTTTATGCTTTTATCCCTTAAGCTGATGTAAAAGCACCCGAATTCCATTGTATCATAAAATAAATCAAATTCTGTTTTGAAAATGTTGGCCTGTTACCACACTCCACTGTGATCCCATAACTCGGTCTTTTTTACGCACAAATGTTATTGCTGAAGAAGAAAACGTTTTACAGAAAATATTTTTCGAGACAATTGCAATGCATCGGCTGCTTTTATTCTGCGGATGATACAATTTAGGGCTTATTTTATTACCCCAATTCATAGTTTTTGTCTGTCTTTGCTGCATATCCTTTCTCTGACTGTAGTTCTTTATGGCTGCCTATCTTGTATTACAGGGTTTGGGGAAATGAAATACTTTGAGAGGGAACAGGAGGCAGGAAGAAAGGCACAGTGGTGTGTTGACTGGAGCTCCATAGAAGTGTGTGTTTTTTGCTCCCTGCGGGGGAACCTCTTGGCCTTCACCTTGGATTGTGCACGTTGAGACAAACATACTCCTGCCCACACATAGAAACAGGCATCAAAGGTTTAAGTGGTTGTAGAAAACACAGTTGTGCATAAACTGTGGAAACAATGATCTTCAAAAGCTACAACTGTCAGACATTTTTTGTCTTCATTACCAGTGAGCTGGTTGTCTTAATTTTTTTTTCTTTCATTTGATTTCAGAACGACGAAGCCATGGACATGACATTCAGACAAAAATAAGTTCTAGCCTCAAATTGAATGTTTGTGGCAACAATTTAGTATTTTGTGGTCAGAAATTATCATTTTACTGTTTATTAGTATTTTAGTTTCATCAATTCTTACTACTATTTTGTGCCCACAGAATGCTCATTTGTGCACAAAATACTAATTTTTGCAAACAAAATGCTCTTATGTGCATACCAAATACTAAATTGGGTGTACAAAATATTAATATGGGCACACAAAATGCTATTTTCCATGCACAAAATACCAAATACTGGCCACAAATAATTAATTTAGGTTATCAATATTTTATGACATGTCCTGTGCTCCATACAGAACAATTCACCCAACAATAATGAAACTTGATGTTTAATAGCTTGTTTAAATGAATACAATCCAAAGAAGTCCTTCTAGAACCAAATATATTTAACTTGCTGTGAGTATAAAATAATGTATAAATGTATTTTTCTAAGTAAGTGCATTGGGTAAATCTTCTTTTTTAGAAAAAAACAAAAGCATCCACAAAATACCACCACCATCTATGAAAACCAATGAAACACAAGCACAGCTGCAGCCCGGAAAGGATAATGAGGTGAACTTCAGTGATCATTTTTACAGATTTGACTTTATCATGTCACAATGTTTTTTTGTTTTTGTTTTGCAATAAAACTCTTCCTGCTCTGGCTGAAGCTCCATACTTTGCACAGTAGAATACAGATCATACAATTTATAAAACTCCTATTCTTATCTGTTTGTAAAGCAGGCTGGAACAGTTCCCAACAGTTCTAACTAGACTTTTGGTATTTCTCCTCATTTATCATCACTGTCCTTGTTTCCAAACAGGACTTCTGTTTTCTCTGTGTTAAACTGAAGGAAGTATGACTGCATCTTGGAGTTTAGCTCCTTTAAGCAGCAGCAGAGAATGGCTTATGGCAGTTTGGTGTCAGAGCTAAAGCTACAAGTCTGCATGAAACATCTTAGCGAGCACAATGTTTCATTCGATCAGACTTGGAGTGAGCATTTACAGTTAGAAAAGCAGGAGTCCAGGAATTGAGCCCTTGTACTCTTTCAGAGTTATGATGACCAATGGAAGCAATAAAATTCCTGCCTCCAAGATAACAAAACTAACATTTTTACTGAGTCGCTGTTGATGTGGAAGTCAGTTGGTACTTTAACAAATGCTGTTTCGGTGATCTGGTGTTGTGTAAAATATTAACAAAATTGTCAAAATGGCTGTTTGTGTTTAAAAAAATAGACAAAAAAGAATAGCTTTTTTGTTGAACTAAAAAACATTTTAAAGGAAAATCAGAGATTGAATTGTAAAAGAATAGTTTAAGAAGATGTTTAACAACCGCAGTTTTAAGTAAATGAGGAAAAATACCTGAATGGAACAACATGTTAGGAATTTTCCGAACACCACTTTGAACGCCTTTTAAGAGAATTTGGTTAGCAAAGAGCCCACATGGCCGACAGATGAGGTTGTTGCTGAAACTACGTCCTTGAATTTTTAAATTCTAATTCTAGTTATTTCCACCATTCTGCCCAAACTATTTCAGCCAGGGTCTTTTTACCACAATTCTGTCATTTGGCATCAAAAGCTAGTATTTTGGGTGCATGACATGTGAATCTAGGGAGAAGAAGTACTCAAGTTTTTTCCAACTCAGCAAATATTATTTAACTCAAAGTATACTCACTAGTTCTACATTTATTTTGAAGATGCACTCTGTGATTTTTTTTATATTTCCTTTTCGCTATTGAATATATTATCAGGAATTTTTGTCTTTCAGCTTTTTTCTGTTTGTTTTTTACTGATGTTTTCGTATTTAAAATTCTGCATAAAGTCTGCAGCTTGGCAACTGTTATTGGTTTGATGCGTAGCAGGTTATGTCTTTTTTTTTCTTTTCTTTTTTTCTACCTTGTCCTGTCCAACAGCTGAGCAAACAGGTGAGAGCTGAAGGCCTCTTGTGTGGGACATATTTTACTTTTACAACATGTTATTAATCTTTTGACACATTAGGTGCATATTTGATGTTTTGTAATTTATACTAAACTTTATTCATATCAATAATATTTGTAACTGTTTTTGTTGGACCGGACTGAAGAGAAAAGGAGGGAAGAAGAGAGAAGGATATTAGAGAGGGGGGGATAGGAGGGTGATTATAGAAGGAGGGGAAGGGTAAAATCATGAAGCATCATAAAGCAACAAGTTGCTGGAAGTTTATAATCATTACAGTCAGGTTTAAATGTATAACAAATCTTTTTTTTTTTTTTTTTTCTTTTTTTTACTTGTCCTGTCCAACAGCTGGGCAGACAGATGAGAGCTGAGGGCCTCTTGTGTGGGACATATTTTACTTTAACAATAGGGGTTATTAATCTTCAGACAAACCAAAGGCATGTCTGAATAAACCCCTTTTGTAATCGAGGCCAAAATTTATTCATTTTAATCGTACTTGAAAATCTTTGGTGTTGGACCGGACGGAAAAGGAAAGGAGGGAAGAAGAGAGAGGGATGTTAGAGAGGGGGGGGGGGGGGGGGGATGTGATAGTGGGAGGGGGGGGATAAGACCATGAAGCAGCATAGAGCAGACAAGTTTACTGGTTGTTTATCATTACGGTAAGGTTCAAATGTAGTACAAAAAGGGCGGGGCCTGTCCACACACACACTGAAATGTTATCAATACACCTGCCACCCGAGAAGGGCACCCACAGCCCCAGACGAGCACCCCATCACCACCCAGGGGTTCCGGGCATCCCCCGCCCCAACCCCAGGTACGAGCCAGGACCCCCCAAGGGAGACCCGCTCCGCGCTCCAGGCAGCCACCCACCCAGCCCACGGTTGGTCAAGGGGGGGCCCACAAGGGGCGTTGTAAACATGGCCCGACCAGGCTCGGCCACTGTTGGAAGTTTGGCGGGGCCCAGCGCCCAGGGGCAAGGACCAGAACCCACCCCCAGGGACACGGACAGCTGGTAGACTGTCCCCCTGGTGGTCAAACAGCCGTCCCCCCCCCCCCCCCCCCCGCCCAGCACAGGCGCCAGGCCACCCCAGCCCAGGGACCCCATCCCCCGAGGCTCCGACACCCCAGGCCCAGCACCACCCACCCCACACAGAGAGAGAGGAGCCAGAAAGCGCCGCCCCCCCCCCCCGGAGCAAGCCCAGCGCCCCCCCCCCCCCCCCCCCCCCCCCCCAAGCGCCGGCCCTAGAAGAGCTCTGGTCAGGCCTTCTGAGTTTGTGTGCCCTGGTATGAGCTTTCAACGTGCCATTTTCTGTCAAAAGTGAACTGTTAAGGCTGAGACCAGAAGCTCTCTAAATAAAGTCAATTATAGCCCCAAAGGTGAGATTCTTTGATTCTCAGAAGTGAGGTAACTCCACAAAAAAGTGTCACCAGCCTCCATTTGAGTAATTTACATGGAAACAAAGGTGTTGCCGAAAAATGCCATCAATTCTGCCAGAGATTTTCTGCTGCATATTCTTTAAATCAGAATAACAAAATAAATTAGTTTTCCTGGGATAGGATAAACATTAAAGTGGGGAAATAAAATAAAAAATATTTTTCCAATTCTTTTTTTATGACTAAAACACACATAGAAAATGCATTAATCAGGTTAAATTCTTACCATCTGCAATCTAACCGACCTATGGGACATTCTAAACAGCTTACTACAAATGTAAGACGAAAACATCTGATTTATCTTGGTCAAACCTATTTTTGTACTCAATGTAAGTTAGAGCAAAAATCTGAAAGGAGATGCAAACTGCCCCCCCCCCCCCCACCACCACCTACTGAGTGGAACTAGAGGAACTCCCTTTATTTGACAGCCGCCACCCATGTGCAGGTTAGCCATGACAAAGGGAATGTTGAACTGCCAGTGTCACTGTCAACGGACTGGCAAGATTTATGCCCCTCTAGCATGAAAGGGTGTTATCAAAGAAAAATCCTTCTGTTGAAAAATCAATACAATCAACTTCAAGAAAAATTTTCATTCATTCATCTTCTTCCATTTATTCCCTTTCGGGGTCACAGGGCTGCCGGAGCCAATCCCGGCTACTTGTGGGCAAAGGCAGGAGACACCCCGAACAGGTCGCCAGTCTGTCGCAGGGTAGAGTGTCCACAATCACACACCCTCACATTCTCACCTAGAGACAATTCAGATTAACCAATTAACCTATGAAGCTTGTTTTTGGACGGTAGGAGGAAGCTGGAGAGCCCGGAGAAAACCCACGCATGCACGGGGAGATCATGCAAACTCCACAAGGACACGTCCCCCATTGATGTTCTGGTTCAGGTCCCCCAGCTGGGACTTGAGCCAAGGGCCTTCTTGCTGTGAGGCAAGAGCGCTAACCACTGTTCCACCGTGCAGCCTGAAAAATATTCAGCTCACAAAAAATGGTCAAAGAAATATTCTGGAAGAGAATTTCAAGGTCAGACAAGACATTTGTCACTGGTGGATGTGAGATCAACTGAAAAAAAGGGTTAGAGGGCCTTGTCTGATTCGGTTTAGCATAAGTATAAGTATTACAAATATTGTGCAGTGGTAAGGCGGTTGAACCATGATCGTAAGATTGCAGGTTCCATTCCCGCCTTGCACGCCCATGTGTCGAAGTGTCCTTGGGCGAGACACTGAACCCCACCTTGCCTCTGGTGGGAGGCTGGCACCAGTGTTCGGCAGCGGAGCCGCCACCAGTATGTGAATGTGTGTGTGAATGGGTGAATGGGAGTGTGACTGTCAAGCGCGTTGGGCCTTCGAAGAAGGTAGAAAAGCGCTATGTAAGTATACGCAATTTACCATTTAACTTGTGACAAAAGACAAGTAAAAATGGTTTAGTGTTTTGGTCTAGCCTAGTTAAAGCACTGTATTTTCCGCACGGTAGAAATTATTTGGCACACCATCCACGAGAGGTCTGTTATCAAATTTATTTCATATCTAGGCGCACCCAACTATGAGGCGCATTAAGCAAGACGAAAGAGTCAGAGATAAGTCAGAACGTCAGACTTTAATATCTGCGTTTATAGTCATTCTAGAACTTGTTTGTAACATACTCCACATTAGGGTTGTTAACGTTTTCACCAGGGATTCATTCAAATCGGTTCATTGATGAATCGATTTCTATTCCTAGGATCGAACTAGATCGATCTGTCAGAACCAGAATGGAATTGGAATGACCTATACCATTAAAAAAGGTTTCAAAATTAGATGCATCAATTTTCGTATTTAAAACTGGAAAAATCCATCTGAATTGAGACATAGGTTTATTTTACTCTAACGTATAAAACGACCAAGTGCATTACAGCAGTCAACACACATTTGATGGCAACAGATAATGATCAAACCATCATTCCAGTCCAATGTGTGGAAACACTTTGAATGTGTCCATACAGTGTGCCAGAATGTTCTAATAATGTTCCCTTTGTATTATTTTGATGTGGAAAAAAAACAGTGGGCTAAAGTTTATGAAACTACAATATGAATGGATTTGACATTAATTCCGGTTTATTTGTTTGTTTGTACACATATATAATTTACTCTTGATTTCTTGCAAGAAATACAAGGAATGTGGAAAACTTCCCCTGCACTGTTCAGTACCCAAGTATTTATCTCTGAGTCACACTGGAGAAACTGTTAGCTAAAAATGTCCTGGATCAATCTTAAGTCGATGAATCGGATCGTTTGAAATGAACCAAAATCAAAAGTGAATCCAATCGTTGTTAAAATGTATCACTAAACGATACCTGTAGCTTTTCAACCTTGTCATCTATTAATACTTTATTTTAGTCACATGATGGAGTTTGTAATACTACTTAATGATATGTAGTCATTTGAAAGCCCAAACATTCACTACGGGTTCCATTGAGGTCAAAATTAGGAGTGTAATGTCATTTTTCTGTTTTGCTGTTCATTTATTACCATCTATTCTTGTCACTCTGTGTCCTGCACTGTAAAAAGAAGCTAAAGCTGCTCTCCAAAGCAATTTAGCAGCACATGTCATGGCATTCCCTTCACATTTCCCAAGTGAAACCAATTTGAAGTTTGACTTTTCACCTTGCCGGACAAAAAGAAGCTTTCCAACAGCTTTGGTCTTGCAGACTAGACAGCTCTTTGGCTGCTGGTGTGCCACCTTTGTGAAAGTATCTATAATGGGAATTGTGATGAAGACTTAGATGGTTACCTGTGTGAGTCTAAGGGTTAAAAAGCAAGTATATTTCTGTTCTAGAAAGCTGCCGAGGATCCTTCGTTCTCCAGAGTTCATTCTGTGAGTGAACTGTGAGTGTACATCCCCAATTAAAAAGTGACATGTTTTGGGTTTGATGTGTTTTTGAGGGTTTGTTGAAATAGTTTGACATCCAACAACTGTATTTGTTATTTTGTATTTAAAATGCTGTCTACACATTTAAAGCCTCTTTGTTATGATTTTGAATCCCACATTTGTTCGACATCTGTTCCTTCAGCCCATTCAGCTGTTTAACCCTCCTGTGTGTGTGACAACAAGGATTTAGCTCTGTAACACCTCTATGTGGTTGGTCCGAGACCTCCAAAAACAACAGTGTGTCTTTCTCCCCATCTTCTCCAGCTGCAGTGAACACTGGCCCAGCTGCAAATGGCACTCACACGCAACCCACAACCCCTCACTGATATGACAAAGCTATTGGGAAATGAATTGTCAGGTGGTTCATTCTGCTTCAATGGTTTGAACACAGGGGTTGGCCTGTCCACCAGTCCACAAAGCAAGGTACGTGACCTGAGTGCAACAGGATTTATTTACACAGGTTATTTTAGTTCAGCACACAGAAATGTAAGATGAACTAAAATTTGTATTGATTCTTGTGGATTATATGTGTTTATTCTTTATGGATTAGTCAGTGTAGCATTAAACAAGGCAGTAGAGCCTCACTAATAAACAATTATTGCTCATTTTCATACACTAAAAACAGCATTGAAAATTCAAACACTCCATTGTTTCCTGATCATTTTGCTGTGTGGCCAGTTAGAAACCTACTGATGAAATTCCTGTGGGTTTCGTACTTTAAAGCAAAAACTTACTTCAGCATGAATGTGGCCTCAGACCAAACCTATCTTGGGCTACACTAACAAATATAACTCCCACCATGCGATGGGGAGGCATTGGCAGAATCTGCAAGATATGCCGCCGCCCAATTTTTTTTTAAATTGTTGGTGTGGTCATGAATGTGGACAGCAGCAGTCAGATGTCAGTCCGATGCCAGCCCGATCGCCGGCCGGCAGCAGCTCTGATTGGACGATGTGTAAATGTCTCCAGAGGGTGGCCGTCCATTTCACGTGCCACCCGGTAGTCCGGAGTTATACAAACGTGGGGCATTTTGCCTGTCACTGGACGGCCAACGCGCGACCTCAAAATGTGCCCGAACTTGTGACTGATGTCCACTTTTAGAGAAAAATCATCCGCTCGCTGTCAAATTTTAGCTCTTTTATAAACCTCCACGGCCACCGCGCAGCATGTAAAAATGCAACTGCAGTCTCCCAATTACAAATGCAGCCGTGCAGCCACGTACTGAATTTGCTTAAAAACTTGCATTTAGGTCGCCGTGCGATGGCATTTTGGGTTATGTGACTAAAACTCGATAATGGTTGGTTTTACTTTCCCTTCCTATAAAACTTTATTTCTTGCTAACAACCACTTGCTGTTTGGTCATCTGGTATGACAAACATTTCTTCCACGCATCACTTTGTGAGTGTAGGCAGAAGCCCTATCTGAAAGCTGAAGAAGATCATGAGATGCCAGAGTTACATCACACATATTTGAACCAGAATCATTACCGTGGACTGGCACAAACTAAAAGTGACTTGTGATACAACATTAAAAATTAAAGCTACAACAACTTTTTAACTTTAACTTTCCATTTCTTAAGCCTTTGGTGGATGTGATCATCTGCAAAGATACATAGTATGTTAATAAAGAAGACAACATTCAATAGCATACTAAGTTTTTGTTGCAATGCGAAAAGACGACGTTAAAACCCAATGAGGCCACCTATGGTTCCTCATTGCATATTGATGACTCATTTTACAGTCAAAATCAAGTCAGCAAGTAGCTGTCCATTCTGACCCACTTTGTTTGGTGCTGTGCCAACATAGCCGCTCTATTGGCACAATGGGACTGACGAAATCATCTTCCATTCAAACCAAGACCACATCCTAGAATGAATACAACCAATCACTTCCTGCTTCGGCTCAGTAAATACCCAGACTTTGTTTAAATTCTTCTGGTTCCACATCATTGGATTTCTGGTAATCAGCATTAATGTTCAAGCACTTAAACAGCTGTTTTTGAGGCCACTACACTGACCTTAACAAGTGATTGCATTCAAAGGCCCAGTATTGGAGGCTCAGTGTGAATCACTTGAACAGAAAAACAGGCAGAGTATCAGAGGCTTGAGAACACTTCTCTCACCCTCTGTTCTCTTTTGTTTCATAACCATCTAACCCAATCTGATAGCAACTAATGACTGTGATTACTTTAGAAGTTGCTAATAGCTGTCGCTAATCTCCCCTCTGCCCCCTTTCGTTTCATCTCACTGTGCTCCTCCTGCATCATCCGCAAATCTCCTTACGGTCTGACACTGCATGAGATCACCACTCGCAGGGCAACCTTAGAACACAGCATCAGCTGTCAATAACCAAGGGAGGAAATGTTCAAATTGGAGCAAACACTTATTATCGAGGAATTCAGTGAAACTTCATTAAAAAAATGCATTTCCTTACCTTCTTTTTTTCTACAAACCCGTGGAAGATGGGTTTTAGTCGGAACACGTCGAGTCTACACACATATTAGTCTGTAGGTGCACATGAGTGTGTGTTACGGAGCAGGGGGTTAGATACGTGCTAGAGCATGAAAGAATGTCATCAGCGAGCAGAAGAGTTAATCATGTGAGGAAGACAGAGAAAACTCCTGTCAAGCTCATCATTCTTTCTGCAGCGCCTTTCCTTTCCACTGCTGCATGTTATGCTGTGATAAGGTTAAATCAAGGCAGCTAATGAGCAATGAGCACATGCATATACAAATGTGCTCATGCATGTTAAACTACGCTTCCACCTGTTCGAGCATTCACTCCCAAAGGAAAAAAGCGTCATTATACATTCTTTACACACACTTTGTTCTGTTGTGGGACACAGAATTAGAGTTTGATCCCTGGATTCTACAAAAAGGTTGTAACAAAACATGCAGAAAGAAAATAAGGAAGCCTTAGCCAAGTCAAAAGGAAAAATCCAGACTTATCTGTTTTTGCACTGAAAAAGAGCTTTTCTTTGTCAAGGAAATGAGGAAAATCCCTGTCAAAGGTTTGGACTTGTAGTTTTATTTCTCCTAAGCTGAAGATTTGATGGAGTTTAGCTGTTCTTGGGACTGCACACTTCTAAAAAAAATGTAATCCACTTTAGCTGCTTTCTTAGGTCAGGGGTTGCAGCCCAAAGGGATGTTTTGATGATCACTGCAGTTGTCTTTTTTTTTTTTTTTTTACATCGTACCTCAGCTTTGTCTGTTTTTTTTTTTTTTGCAGCAGGTGTCACTTTTAATTGTTACATCTATCATTGCTTCCTCCCTGAGCAGTTTGCAGATCACCACATTGTCCAGCTGGGCATTTGTCACTGTTTATCAGTTTACATGCTGAAATCCCACACTGGATCTTTAAATCCCCAACTTGTAACTGCTATTAGATTGCTATTCTCTTATTGTGTATTGTGGGGCTGTGATTTATTGACACTTCTCATATCTGGGACTGACTCTATGATGTGCAAAGACTCTTCTTGGTGTTTACCAAACTTTTTGATAAATTCAAGCTAAAGTGGCATCCTGAAGTGTTTTTCTCTGTATTACAGCCGGTTTTTGTTATTTCCAAATCTATTCTTGGTACTGTTTGTGTAGGGAAAAATCTTGAAACTGTGTGGTTTTAAATTACCACCTAAAAGTTGGTATCATCCATCTATTGTGTGTGCATTTTTTACAAAAAAATGTATAAATAAACATAACACCACTTCTTCAAAATATGTGTAAGACAAATATAACCTCTGTTGATTAATTTAATTCCATCTTTTCATCTTTTGACATAGTTTTTCTTTTTCTTTTGTAACCTGCCAGCTGTCGACTTTACATCCTTGAACTTTTTCTGTTTCTTTTACTCTGCATGATTGCAGATAACTTCAGGCAAGTTGATTCCCTTGTTTCTGATTTACGTCGGACTCCTTGTTCCCAGGGATGCAGCAGAATCTTAAGTCCACCTTTAGGCTTGCCGTTGCTGAAGACAGATCTGGCTGTATTTCCTCCTGAATCTCTCACCCGATAACTGTAGATTGATTGACTTTGACAGGAACTTTCAACAAACTCTTAAATTAAAGCTTTTTTTTTTAAAAAATCTTTAATTTAAGAGTTTGTTGGAAAAAAAAACAACAATAAAAATAACAAATGCTGTAAATGACTTGTTTTTTGCACTTGTAAATATTGAATCTACATAGCCATTCTTTTACAAAGAAAACCCCACAGAGCATTTAACCCTTTATAGGGCAAGTGACTGTTTTTGGTAATTTCCGCACCTGTTACTTATCACGCCCTTCCCCCGTCTCAGTGAGTTCAAGAGTCATGGGATCTTTACCCAATGGAAGTGTGCAATATGCAAAATATGAACTGTGCAAATATAAAAATATCTGTAATTCTGCGCAGAGTGACAAAAGCAGACTGGAAAGTAAGAAGGTGCCATACCTGCTAGGGACTTAAAAGTAAGGACCAGAATTTTAATAAAAACCAAGTATTGCACTGGCAGCCAGTTCAAAGAGACCAAGATCAGTGTTATGTGGTTAAAGTTTGCCCAACAAATAAATCTGGCTGCTGCATTTTGGACCCGCTGCTGCCTGGTTGTTGAAGCCTCGGGTAACCGAGCATATTAAGAGCTGCAATAATATAATCTGGACAACACAAAAGCATGGGGACCATTTCAGGGTTCGTTTTTGACATGAAAAACTTAACCCTAGTGAGACATTGCATTTGAAAAAAGCAGGACACAGTCTCAGCATTTATTTGGAGGTCAAGCTTCAGAGCTGCATCACATTTCACACCCAGGTTTGTGACCATAGACTGAAAGGGGCAAGAGAGAAGAGATCAAGACCATGATCTTTTCTACCACCGGGACTAAACACAATTACCTCCGTTTTGCTTTGATTCAGGCCAAGAAAGTTAGCCAACATCCATGATCTAACTTCAGCAAGGAAAACATTTATTTATCATGTATTGTGTAAATTGTGTGGTTGGGTCTCTTACATAGGGACCTAAATTTGGCAGTGGTCAGCAGAAAGGTGGAAGTCCACCATCTGCTTCCGATGCAGCATTTCCAGTGGCAGCAAGTAAATAACAAATAGCAATAGACCCCGAAGCGACCCCTGAGGGACCCACCCACTTCAGGGGGTAACACTTGGATGAGTGAGGGCCCATTCTAACACAGAAAGACCTGTCTGTAGGGTGAGACCGCATCAACCAGTTCACCTGCATCAGTTGCTTTCTTTAATTTTTTTACTTCAATGATCACTCTGTTAATATTTTTTAAATGTTTTATTTGGAGTGTGAGGATTATTTGATCAATTGGTGAATCAATTTATCCAACCAGATCGATCTGTCTGAGGCAAGTCGCTATTTGAATCAAAGCGACCTTCATTATTAAAAAAATCGTTTCAAAATGAAACAAATCGATCTATAATCAATATTGGAAAATACCGGATTAGGTTACAGTTTATTTTACTATAATGTAATAACGATTAAGTCGCATCACAGCAGACAAAACACATGTGATGTCTTTGAACACAACAGGTGCTGCGCAAAATAAACATATATGCCCAACTTCTAAATTGATCCAAAACAGATACTTTTTTTTGTGAAAAGTTATTTTTCCGCCTAGTTAACATTTTTGTAAGTTTCCTTTATTTTCAATATGTTTCTAACATCCAAGCTGACTGGAAATCTTATGCTGAAGCAGTTGAGTCACTTCAAAATTCCATTAGGGAGATTCTTACCTTCACAATAGAAGAGCTAACATTGCACATCTAAAATGCCGCTCTGCGTCCCTTCCTCAAGAGCAACACGAGGAGACAGCCTGTAAAAGCATGCTATGTCGGTGCATACCAAACGTCATAAATGGCATAAATGCATTTTTTCTATTTCATTCTCTAAATTGTCATGTGTGTATTTATTCTAGCTGAGACATACAGACGTAATATACACACATTTTAAGCCTCCTTACTCACTGCCAACCAGCTCCCATTTCAGTGATTTTCAGCAGGAATATTATAATATTCCTGTTCCCCATAAATCACTGTGACAGCAAAGGGCCACATTACACCTGAGTATAGGAGCTCCCCCACTTTCCTTTGTCTCCCCCACCTTTTCATCACCCCTCCGCCTCCTTCTTATTTTCCCTTTCCCTCTTCTTCAGCCCCTCAGGGACACACACAGCTTCTCATCAGTGCCAGTGAACATCAACAGCAGCCTTGTCCCCAAGGTGTGTTCTTTAACGTTACCTAATTGGCATGTGCATCATGACACAGCGGCCGGTGTATGTGTGTGCTCTCACAGTAGCGGTAGACCTTTGGTGTGTTTTCCTAATACATTTAGTCTCTGTGTGACACCCACACAACCAGAATCCACAACATCCATAAAAAAGTAAAGGAACAGTGGTGCTTAAAATCACCTGTGCATGGGGGAAAACCTGTTCTGGACACTGGGCCAAAGGACGTTTATTTTACAGCCGTGTTATCCCTGCCTAACAAGTCCCAGCTGGGACGTCACCAACCCATTCACAGTCTCTCCAGACTCTGGGTGTGTGCTGGAAAAAAAAGTAATCAGGCTGGTAATCTCTCTTTAGAAATGCAAGCAATAACCATTAATGCACTGCCGCAGATAATGGACCTGTCAGAAAGTTAGAAAGTGAATGATATCGGATACAAGGAGCAATATTCTTTGCGGCATCCCAAATGATAAAACACCAGTGTTCATCATTCTTTTGTAAAAATCTGTATCAGTCAACCGTGTTACTAGTAGGTGTTTCACCACTGCATTGATATTTGTTACGTCCCTCTTCAGAGAGGAGGGAGGAAAATAGGTAAAATAAAGAAAAAATGATAACTGGACGGGGTTAAGTTGGCCACACAGCCGTGTGTTAGGGTGACAGGTGTCATAACAGAAAAACCAAGAAAACTAACAAACAAAACACCAAAGGCTAACTTAATGATGACATAAATTAAACTCTCAGGCTATTTAGCAAGAAAATCTTTACAGAAATGCATTCTCCAAAACACAGCTACTCAAAATGCAAAGAAAGACCACAAGGTTAAATTTAACAAAAGAACAAAGCCAGAGTAAAAATAAGAAGAGGGAAACCAGAGGCTTTCACAGGCTAAGGCCAGGCAGGCAGCATGGGCAGCCTGAAGAACAAATTCCTCTCAGCAATTGAGCTGCCACTGGAGTAGAGGTTCCTAGGAACTGTTTCTTTTTTAAACTTCCCTCCCAACCAGGGGGAGCGGAGTAAGCAGTTGTGGAGGAGCTGGATCTCTCCAGGAGCTAAAACTCAAGCAAATATACGCACACATCGCACAAAACATGCAGGCACGACCAGGGGTCGTAACAATATCTAAGTCAAATAACATGTAGTCATACTCATTGACTATATATGAGAGCTGGATTGGTGTGGCCCCTTTCCCCCTTGGAGTTCAAACTTGTTCCAAGAAGCCGAAATCCCACAGACTTCAATTGACAAAAATCAGCTATTAGTCAGTCACTATATTTGTCAAAATAACCCATTCTTGCTTTACTACTATTTTAAAAATGTTTTTTTTATCCTAATTCTTTTTCATGGTATTTTTTTCTGGAGTTAACGTTATTCAAGTTATAAACTGACCAATCAGACGCCTCAGTAAAAGTATTTGGTCTCACGTCAAACCTTAAAAGCACCTTTTAAAAAGCTCACTCCCGATAAGAGTCGCTGCCATCACTGAATTCAAAAAAAATTTGACAGTCAGAATTACTGAGGCACCACCAGAGGCTTCTTTAAAGAAAATCTTTATATCTTCTCTTCATCTTTTTACTTCACTATGAGGTCCGTCTGTAAAGTGAACTGTGGCTGCTCTTGTGTGCATGTGGTGATCCCAAGTCCTGCTTAGAGATAAGATCCCTCTTGAGTGCTGCTGACCTCTTTCCATGCTTTAAAAAAGTATCTAAAAAGAGATTCATGCAGCTTTGAGAATCACTTCTTATTTTTGTCTAAAAATTTTCTACAGGCTTTCCCTTCACACACGTCCCACCCCTTTAAAAGCAGCAGCCCGTACCAGCATCCAACCCCCAACCTGCTGGAGTCTGACTCACAGTCTTTTCGTGTGTGAGTAAGTCTGTGATCAGCTGCATCAAGAGCTGCTCTCATTTCCCTTTTTTCATATAACTTTTGTACTTCTGTGCCAATCAAAAGATGCTACATACAGTTTAGCTCATTTATCAATGCTGAGGTTTCTCCATTTTGGCCACACCACCTTTATTTCTCAAAAACGCAGTATGGTTTAGCTTACAAAAGCCTTCAATGTGTATTCAATTTTAAAAATACAAATAGGTTATAACTCAACGGCTACAGCTTACTTTTGTAATCTGCACATTTAAAATGCTTTCAAACGAAATCCAAAAATAAAAGTTCCAAAATGTCTGCAGTTGGTTGAGATGCTCGACTGGCTTTTCATTCCCCATTTTCTACGCTTGAAATCATCTCTATGCAAACTTTGCAGATGGTGTTGTAAAAGTCTGCAATGCAGTTCCAAGTTGTTAGAGTAGCCTGAAAACAACCTTCATTACCAATTCTTTCTGTGCTGCTTCTGTGCGCTCCAATTAAGTTTTGGTTTTTTTAAACCGGGCAAATAGAAACTCCCTAACACCTTTTACTTTGAGATGAAGCAACTCGTTACCCTGTTTTTCATTCAATTCAGTTAGAGAAGCTTTTTTTTTCAGACTTAATTACAGTGAGGTCCATCATCCTTTCCCCTCTGGAAAGTTTTAACGTCGCCACAACAATCCAGACACAAGTTTGGATTCATTACTCTCAAGCTTGAGACTTCTCTGCAACAACAGGCGCCTGCTGTAAGACGGCTGCATGAGCCACTGCGGACAAATGCAGAGCACTTTTTCAAAGCGGGTTCGTCTAAATGCTGAAATATCTGTGCAGCATGTGGTTGATACATTTCCAATTTTTAATGTTTGATTTTTAGTGTGATCACAGAATTACATTTTTGGCGGCGACCAAGTTTACTCCCTTCCTCTGACTACTTTTTAGTTAATCAATTTAATCTCTTTAATCTAGATGTTTAAAAAAAAAAGTCCCACAGCCAAATGTATCAAGAAAATTTGCAATCCCTTGAAGTTGTTCTAGCTCTGCAGCAACTAATAGACTCCAAATTTCACCAGAGATGAATCAGTGCATCAGTTTTGAAGCACTCCGGAGACCATCTCTGGGCTGGATCCCACAGTAGAAAGGAGAAAAATCTTTGCAGCTGACAGAGATTTTTATTTCTTTCCTTATCTCTAAAAATTGTAGCATATTTTTTTTATATATAAAAGAATTGCAGTTAATAAATGATTTTTTTTAAAAAGTAATTTGAACAGAAAACACAATGTGGTTGTCAGTAAACCCAAACAAATACGTTTTATTCCAGAATTCTACTTCGTATCACTAAGATTCACCCCTTTGTCTGTCAAATGGACCTTATTTAATAACTTACTATACAGGTAAGTGAACACTCCTGTGAGTTCAAAGAAAGTTTTGGAAAATCTATTAGAAAAAAGGATGTTTTTAACTTTCGATGTGACTTCATGCATTTTCCAGTAGAAAAACAGTGGTAACAACCCTAAAATGCAGAGAGAGAAAATATCTTTCTGCCCAAGGAGAGACATTTGAATAAATATTTTGAAAGTCCTGAAAAGATGCCGATTTAATTCCAAAGAATAAAGGAGGACAAATGATCTAGTTTTTTCTGAGATCGGTGAGATCTTTGCATTGGAATCAAATTGAAAGAGTCGGTTTGGCATAAATGCTTTGTGCTAAAGACCTTTTAGTTTTTAAAATGTTATCATTGCACTATTTTCATGCTGTCTTTCTTGCTGACAAATCAGTTTCTGAAAAATGTTGCTGATTGTAGTTTTTTCCAAATCCACTTTTTATCTCTTTAATTCTTTTAAAAAATCTCCAGTGGTATTTCTGCATCAACTGTCCTGCCGTATCTTCAACCTTTAGCCTGATTAAGCTCAACCGTTTTTTTGTTGTTCTGCTGGAGCCTGATAATGGCAAAGCTATTTCAATCCGGATTGGAAAAACAAACAAAACATGCCGCATTGAGGAGGAAAATGGAAGACTAAAAAAGGACAAAACCAAGGCAATGACTTCCTGTCTTACTTTTTTAAAAACAACTACTCAAAGGGATCTATAATTTTGACATGGTTCAAACTTGAACCTCCATCACAAACCTCCAGTCAACCTCTTGTTCTGAACACATCTAAACAAGAACTAGTTTTCAGATTGGTGCTCTTATTTAAAAAATTATGTACTTTTTGATCTAATGACCAATTTAATATTTTTTGGGGGGAAAATATAAGTGCACTTTTCAACATTTATTGTTAAAGTTTGAGGCAATATATAGGTAAACTACCCATAAAACCAACAATAAACAGTCATGAAAACTAAGAAGGAAAACACAGTTTATTCAGAAGTGTGTCACTTCCAAAAAAAATAACATTTTAAGATTTTACATACTTTTATCGCTTGGAAAGAAACTTTTTAAGTGGTTAAATATTTTTCCTGCAAGCATTTTATTGTGAAATTCTGGAGACCAAGATGCTGAAATTGTTCAATTGTCAGAACATGCCAAAACGTTAAAAAATATCTTTAATAAAGCAGTTGTTGATCCATTTTTATTAATAAAAAAAACAGGTCAATACCCGTGTACGTGTGTGATAGAGCACAAAAAGCAAACCTATCTTTATTCACAAATTAAAAAAAACAAATGTATTATGGGATGCCTCTTCAATCGTCCAAGTTATTTGCAAAAGATCTAATAAAAATATTTTTCTAACAGATTTTGTGCCTGATTTTGGTTGTTGACCTTTTTAGTAATGTTTGAAAAAAGTTTTATCAGTCTGTTAACAAACAGCACTGTTCAGTCAAAGATGAGTCAGATTATTTTTAGCAAAGGACGCAAAGTTTTTTCCCCCTCTTTTTATAATTACTCAAAGTTATTCATGCGTGTTCTGCATGTTGGTCCAGTGCAGTGTGTTCACAAACAGTGACAGATGAGTTCAAAGGAGTCACTTTTATGAGTCAGTCTGAATCTGCTGCTCAAAATATATGGCAGTTTTTACATTTGTAAGTTTTTCAAGTGGAAACAATCAGAAAATAAACAAAAACACAGTTTTTATAGTCATAAAGTAGTTTGTTGGACAGATATATAGAAAGCTATATATATATATATAAAAATATATAGTGTAACTCCAAATTAGATGGTTTCAAATAAATATATATATTTTAACAGGGAAAAAAGGCTTGACACTATCACACAAATGAGGATTTTTGCTGACTCCTTCACTCTAAAAAAAACTAAAAGGAATGCTCCGGGTGTGGTGAATGCATGAATCTTTGCTGTATCAGGACGTTGTCTGAGACATTATTCAACAAAAGAATGATAACAGTGAGTCACTGACATTTTAATCTATTTAAAATGACAGCTCTGCAACTTGTGCAGCCTCATCTGTCCCGTGTGCAGAAGCCCGTGGTAACATTTGTCAGTTGTCAACAAAACAACACCAACAACACAGCATCTCATCACAACAATTTTACAGTGCAGACCTGTCCTGACATCCTTTTTACCTGAAATAAAATATGATGTTGATTGTATTTGCTGCAACAGGCCTGCAGTTTATTTATTTCTTTTCCATTGAATATTGACAGGCTCTTGTGCTCGGTCTGCTCTGCCAGTTAGTTAGTGAGGCGCAGACAGGACATTTGTCATGCTCTTCTTTGTCCTTCTTGCTCACAGACTTCGAAGGCTTGAGCGGCTGATTGACAATTCCTCCCATAATGCATCAGATGACAGCAGGGCATAATGTCAGCTGCAGGACACAACTTTTGGGCTCTGACCTCTTAAAAAACTTTTGTCTTTGGTCAGTCAAAGCCCTCCTGCAAAGAAAAACAGATGCAAACATTACAAATAAATGTTCTTTTTTTACATTATATAAATTTTTTAATTACTATAAGCCATGACAGCTTTGTTACATTTTCCAAACACCTATTTACTGTCAATTTCTATTTTGGAGGACTTTTTAAAGGCAAAGGTTGGCAAGCTAGAGTGTATCTCACCTTTGCCCTGGAGTAGTTGAGATAGGCTCCAGCAACCGCTTTGATCCAAAACAGAATAGAGGGATGGACATGACATCTTATCCTCCTGGTTGTAGAAGCTACACTCTGTATCTATTGTGCAACACTGCCTCCTTGTGGCCATCAAAAAACAGGAAATCAACTACCACACACATATTTAAGTGTGTGAGGTACTGTATACGTATAGTATTTTTACCTGTGTGAATATATACATTCATACTCAAATAAGCAGAAATTTTAAATACATTCAATCGTCTTCTGAACCCACTTAGTCCTGTTCAGGGTCATGAAGTTGCTGGAGCCTATCCTGCTGTTAGGCAAAGGCGGTACACCCTTACGAAGGACAGACAACTACTCAAATTTACACATCGTTGACTCGGTTAACTTCAGTAGAATGTCTTTGAACTGTGGGAAGAAACGGTAGTGCCCAGAAAAAAAAAACGCTTGCGCAGGGAGAACATGTGAACTCCACACAGAAAAGATGGCCCTGAACCAGGGTTCTCCAACGATGAGTGCTAACCACTACACCACCATGCAGTCAATTTTCTAAATACATTTCTAAACGACGCTAAGCACTCTAGCATAAAAACACATGCAACAGATGTTGTTCATCTTTCGGCATATCCCTTCAAGGGTCGCCACAGTGAATCAATTTTCACTGATTTGCACAAATGGTTTGATCTAAAATCTCTACAGTAATAAGCCAACTATGGTAAGAAAAATAGAAATAAAGACTTAGAAAACTAGTTATTATAGGATACTGAGAGATGAAATCCTTAAGTCATTCATAATTATGGAAATTAGGAATCTACTTATTAGGGATGCAACAATTAAATTTCTCCATAATTTGGCAAAAAAAATGGTTTGTTCCAGTTCAAAAAATGATTTATGTATTACCAAAACAACAACAAAAATTCAGAAAAATCCTAATAAAAATTTGCTAATAGGTAAGTAAAAATGAAAAAAACCTTTCAGTTGTCTTACACGAAGCGTGGTGTAATGTAATGAAACAATAAATCCTTCTTACATGTAGTTAGCACAATTATTTGACTCTTTCAACATAAACATGCTGGGATCCAGTATGGATGAAACGATTTATTTTCCCCACAATTCTGTTTAACGGTGTATTATCTTCGATCGAGAATTGTGGCATCCCTACTACCTAAAAACAGCACCACCTTATTTCTTAAGGTCACTCATTTCAAAGCTAAAAGGCCCTGACAGCACAGCTACAGATCCACATTATGGCTAAAGGTTTACAATTCCACTAAATTGGGGAGACAAAACAACACAGATTAAAGCTAATGTGTAAAATCTTAACATCAATTCTGAAAAAGCAGGAAGCCTTGTTTGTCTTTTTATCTTTTTTTTTGCTGGCATCAAACTAAAGATTACAGCGCTTAAATTGAATTTACATGACTGTATTGTTTTGTGGTTAGGGAGGAGAGGTTCCAATCCTTTCTGCGGTCCTCTAGCTTTCTCCCATTCTTCTTTAACATGTGGTGATGACACATACATATTTTTGCTTTTGTTTTACTAAAAACACGACACCTCTCCCCTCTCACAATGGCCTTAGTAATAAACTGTTCAAATTGTTTTCCTTCAGCAATTTTAAGCAGACATGATCCAATCCAATCCAATCCACTTTATTTATATAGCACATTTCTCAAACTGGCAGTTTCCAAAGTGCTGTACAGTGACCATCACCAGACAAAAGATTGCCAAACAAAATAAAAACAAAGTACACCAGTAAAATGAATAAAAAATAAAATAAAAATAAACACAGATAAATATAGATTAAA
The DNA here is from genome assembly GCF_053564925.1 of Oryzias latipes. Taxonomy (NCBI): domain Eukaryota; kingdom Metazoa; phylum Chordata; class Actinopteri; order Beloniformes; family Adrianichthyidae; genus Oryzias; species Oryzias latipes. Next base: position 10,093,823 of record NC_136250.1, on the reverse strand, counting down.
AAATAAATAAATAAAAAACAAGGTAAAACAAGATAAAAACACAGATAAATACAGATAAAAATACTGTAAAAACACAGAGGACCACACAACTCATGCGGTGTTAAACGCTAGAGAGTAAAAATACGTTTTAAGACGGGATTTAAAACACTCCACAGAGGGCGCTGTTCTGACATCCAATGGCAGAGCGTTCCACAGCTTAGGGCCAACAACAGAGAACGCTCTGTCTCCCCTAGTTTTGAGCCTCATCATGGGCTCCACAAGCTGGAGCTGGCCCTCTGACCTCAGAGCACGAGCTGGTTTATAAATCTGAATGAGGTCAGAGATCTATTTTGGAGCCAGTCCATGTAGAGCTTTAAAAACAAACAATACAATTTTAAAATTAATCCTAAAATTAACAGGGAGCCAGTGCAACGACGCAAGAATGGGAGTGATGTGTTCATATTTTTTGGTTCCTGTTAAAAGTCATGCAGCAGAGTTCTGGACTAACTGCAACCGGGAAAGTGCCTTATGAGAAACCCCAGTGTAAAGTGCATTGCAGTAGTCCAGTCGTGAAGAGATAAAAAAAATAATTTGAATGATTTGCTGTTATGAAATGTATTATTGTTGATGTTATGTTGCTATGTGTTGATATGCTGGTAAAAAAATGAAATTGTTTTAACTTATTTTAACATGTGAAGCTTTTAAGGTAAATATGATGAATTAGTCACTGTATTTTGTGAAATCAGTTTTGGGTTTTGTGAAATTGGTATAATGTATGTAATTTTTGCGTATGGACCCCAGGAAGACTAGCGACCACTTTGTGGAAGCTAATGGGGCTCCAAATAAATAAATAAAAAATAAAAAAAAATAAAAAAAGCGTGCACAACCTGCTCAAAAATATTAAAAAATAAAAAGGGTTTAACTTTAGATAAAAGCCGCAAATGATAAAAACTTGATTTTAAAACTCCATTTATCTGATTATCAAATTTAAAATCACTGTCCATGATGACACCAAGGTTGGTGACTGTGGGCCTCAAATGATGATGAATGGGCTCTAAGTCAAGATTGGCTTTGGGTCCAAATATTATGACCTCTGTTTTCTCCTCATTAAGTTTTAAAAAGTTCTGGGCCAACCAATCTTTGACGTCCCCCAGACAGTTAAGTAAGGGCGTCAGGGGGCTGCTTCCATTATTTTTAACAATGGGCATGTACAGTTGACAGTCATCTGCATAAAAATGATACGACAAGCCATGTTTCTTAAAAATTTCAGCTAAAGGAAGCAGGTATAAAGAAAAGAGTACAGGTCCTAAAATTGAACCCTGGGGAACTCCAGAAAGTAGTGGAGTAGAGGAAGAAGTGGAGTCCCCCAACCTAACCGTAAAGGACCGCCCTGACAGGTAAGATTTAAACCAGTTTAGGGCAGTTCCCCTAACACCCACACAATATTCAAGGTGGTTTAAAAGAGTTGTGTGATCCACTGTGTCAAAAGCAGCAGTCAAGTCTAAAAGTACTAAAATAGCAGAATTACCAGAGTCTGTGATTAAATAAAGATCATTAAAAACTTTCAAAAGAGCAGACTCTGTGCTATGAAATGCCTTGTAGCCTGACTGAAAAGTGTCTAAAATCCCACTATCATCCAAAAAAGGTTGCAGCTGTGCCATTACACACTTTTCCAAGATTTTAGACACCAATGGCAGCTTTGAAATTGGTCGATAGTTGGCCAAGCATGTTGGATCCAGACCTGCCTTTTTAAGTAAAGGTTCAACAACAGCTTCTTTGCAGAAGGTTGGGATATCCCAAAAATGTATCCAGGACTGCTGTATTGCTATTAGATTTTTAAAAAATACATTAATTATTAAATAAATTAGACTTTTTTTAGGTTATTTTCTTATTTTGTTTTAATATATAGAAAATAGTTTTTTGTGAAGACAATATTGCCACAGGTTGTGATATGATGCAGCAGCCATCTTTGGAAGGTAAGTACTTAAACCAAAGTGGATCTCTACTTTGCCCCCCAAAAAAATAATAGTAAAGAAGAAGAAAAATTGTCAATATATGATAAGCCATATTTCCTCCTGTGATAGAATAGCTTTGGTAGGTATCTGTTTATAAATAAATGAAAAATCCTCTCTTACTACATTATAAGAACACAGATAAAAGCCTGTTGGGACACAGGGGCAAGTCTTAGTCTACCAGAAGACTAAGAGCAGGATTTTGCCTTGGGTTTACATCTGTGTGTGTGCTTTAGCACTCATTAGCATGTGCGTCAGAGTATGGGCTTATGTGTGTTCTGATCAACAATAGACCTTTGCTAAATCTAATTGACAGAGGCGGGGGGGGGGGGGGGGGGGGGGGCACTCCAACAGACAGAGATCCTGTGAGCAAACTGGTTCCGATAAATGTCTCAGAACATTGCCGTAAGGATAGAACAACTTTGAAAAAAAAAAAAGCACCAAAACATTTGTCCTTCCTGAGATTTAAAATGAGGAGCAATACGAATTAAACTCCAGTTTTGCTAATTATAACATGACGTTTTCTATATCAGAGTTAATAATCAAATTTACTTGATCTAATTTTTCATTTAGTCCTGTGACTGACACTTGGAGTTTTCTAAAACTTTCAGGAGACAAAAAAATAATAATTTATTTAACCATTTTTTTATCTTTCATAATTCATCTTCTTATCTTTGAGTCATGTATTTCTGTTATTTTAATTTCCAAAATGTAAGGGAAATGATGAAAAACAGGGCCTGTGTAGTGTTTCAAGGTTTTCATTTTTTTATTTGAGTGCAATTTTTTTCTTTTGCAACGTCTAAAAGGGTTGTGAAAATAATCAATAAAAAAGCCTACATTTCTAAATGGAAAAAAGTCAAGAGTCATTAAAAGTCCCTTATCTTTTTTTGCAAAAAAAATAAGTGGGCTAATAAAAACAACTTGATTTATGAAGAAAATAATTTCATTTTTGTGGGTCTTATTTTTGATGACTGTGCATAACTGTCACGACCAACTAAAACATTCTGAACCAAAATGCAGATTAATTTGCACATTTTAAGGTGAATTTGAAACAAAAAGCCCCTGTGTGTAAAAGTAGCCTGTGTCCCAACAGGCTTTTATCTGTGTTCTTATATGTAGTAAGAGAGGATTTTTCATTTATTTATAAACAGATACCTACCAAAGATATTCTATCACAGGAGGATATATGGCTTATTATATATTGACAATTGTTCTTGTTCTTTATTATTATTATTTTTGTCGGCACATGTGTAACTTTATTACACTGCTTCAGATCACTTCTGAGGACTGATTTTATTTTGAAAAGTCCAAGCGGAAATGCTACAGGTTGACTCCGGAAAAGCTCGTGAGTTCAGGAGCTGTCAAGTTTCCTTAAAAGCAAAACGTGGTGAATTTATCTCACCCGATTCATAAAAACGCGTGGTTTTTTTTTAGTCTTAAATTATTATTTATTATAGAGGCTACTCTCCAGCTTGTTTAGCGAAGACAGCGAGACTAACGTCCACATGGCTCCTCTCCGGATTCTGTGCATTCACGGTTACCGGCAGAACGGCAACACGTTCCGGGAAAAGACCGGAGCCCTCAGGAAGCTGCTAAAGAAGCAAGTGGAGCTTGTTTACATGAGCGCGCCTTTGAGCGTCCAGAAAGAGGGCTCTGAAGGTGAGTCTGTGTTTATGCTTTCATGAAGCCCGACGTCAGATGGGAGAGCTTCTTTTTCTAAATAAAAAATGGAAACAGGGGTTTTCCGTTTCCGGTTGATGGATCTCTTTTTAATGCTTTATTGTTCAAAAGACATAGAACAAGTATGCATGAAGACCAAACTAGCCTATCTTGAGAGCTGCGATAATTAATAAATGAATGTGAAAACAAAACAAAAAAAGTGAACGTTTAGGACTTAAAATATCTTTAAACTCAAAATGAACGTTTTTACTCAAAACTATTGCAAATAAATTGTGTTGGGAGTAACCTATTACAAAAGGAATTTCATGATAAATTAAATTTAAAATATACTGTAGCAAAGTAGTTTAAGGCATTATTAATGGATTTTGATTCATATTGTAGTCATTGTGTGTTTAGGATTCCAATAGACTATTCGCCCTAAAGCCCCGTTATTGTTAAATGCTGCAAGACCAAATTGATAGATTTTTTTTTATTGTTTGTTTGTCTTATTTATTTTTGTGGTCAGTAACTTTAAATCTGTTTAATTAATAAAATTACCGAGCTACATTTTGTGTTTGATGTTATTCCCCCATAACTCTTTGATTCATTTATTTCTGCGTATTCCTGATTTTTCTCAAAGAACCGAATATCTGCCTAGTTGTTGAAGGATAAGAAGAAGTAAAGCAGTTTAAACCTGCTTTTATTGGGCAGCATTAGATAGACACACAGGTTTTAAATTCCCTATTTGGTCTCTGTTTTGTTGTGTTTTTGTTGTGTTCTTTCACTTTGCTAGACATAAACTTTATCATTAGTAGTCATTTTTCCTCATCTACATGTGAAACGCTGTTGAATTTTTATCTTTTACCCTATATCTGTTCCAAAGAAAATAATATACAGAAGTCCAATAATACTTTACAACTCTGGGGCAGTAATCCAGTAAAGTAAGGGATTACTCTTAAATAGGCCTGCACAATATACCGCAAATTTATCCTTATCGCAATATCCAGCTCTGCAATAAGCATATCGCAAAAGACTGCGAATATCGCAATAAATCGTAAACCCAAACTGTGTTAAAACAATCTTATGGCAGCTTGACGCATTTAACGAATCAAATAAATCCCTTTATGCTTTGACCAATCAGATGGACGCATTCCCATTGCTTACCAATCAGATGGAGGCCTATTATGTTAGATGTTTGTCACCTATGTCAATGAGGGTCATTTGGAGTGTAATTTTAAACTGTTTCTAATGAAATGGGAATGATGTTTTTGGCATTTTTCTATTTTTTTTTATATACCGCAAATTATATCGTTATCGCAATATTAATCTCTAATATCGCATATCGCAAGTTTTCCTCATATCGTGCAGCCCTACTCTTAAATAATACTCTGCTTATCCCTCTTATTGGAGAAGCATGTTAATGGTTGATTTGTGTAATCTTTATTTACATCTATAACTCTTTTGCTTTGAAAAATAAGATGTGTTATGAGTTTAGACATTCATTCATTTGAAGGGATTCTGTTTAAAAGCTTGGTCTGGTTCTGTCTGTGTATCATTCCTAGAACATTGAGTAAAAATGAAGAACCATCATTCAGTTCTTCTCTCTCAAGTTTCTGCATAATAAATGTTTTTTTTTTCTTTTGTCTTTTAGAGGTTTGCAACGCAGAGACCGGTTCTGGTGCTGGAGGTGAGGAGGACCCAAGAGGCTGGTGGTTTTCTGACACTCAGGCCCGCAGTTTCAATGCTCTCCAACAGTGCGATGAGAGCCTCGGCCTTGAGGAGAGCGTGTCGGCTGTGAAAGAGGCTGTGAAGGCCCACGGCCCGTTCGACGGCATCCTGGGCTTCAGTCAGGGAGCAGCTTTTGTCGCCATGCTGTGCTGCCTTCAGGAACAAAAACCGGAGCCGGATTTCACCTTCCGCTTTGCCGTTCTCGTCGCCGGCTTCCGTAGTTTGTGTAAGGAGCATGAAAAATTCTACAGCACCACTCTGCAGATCCCCTCCCTGCATGTCTTTGGACTGGAAGATAGAGTCATCCCTGATCACATGAGCAGGGACCTCCTGCCCTCCTTCCAGGATCCCCAAGTCCTCATCCATCCTGGTGGACATTTTGTTCCTGCTGCATCTGCTCACAGACAAACATACCAGGACTTCCTCAAGAAGTTCCAGTAAAGCCTGGAAAATAAACTAAAACAGAATCAGAGGCCCATGATTACAGTGAGGATCAATTTGAAAGACATGACTTACTCCTGCAGGAAAAAAATGTTTTTCCTGATTATGTTATGCATCCGAGACATAATCAGCTTTAACTGTTGTTATTTCTCAGGAAACTAATAAATAACATTTCTAAATTTAAAAAAATCTATCTGTGTTTCACGTTCAATGTTTTGATTACAATATATTGAAATAATATGCCTCATTAAGTCCTTTATTTATAAAATGTAGCTTTAAATTATTTACAATCATTGATTTATAATGAAGAATAAATACAGTGATCTATTTCTACTTACAACAGTTTCATTTTACTTTAAATAGCGGCACAAGAAGTTACTTTCAAAATAAAATACACCCGTGTCAAATAAGACACATCTGCTGCAGTAGATTTACAGATTCACATTTATAGTTTACTAATTTACAGAAAAAACTGCTTAAGTGAATGCTAGATGTAGTAAAACCTGAAGTAAAAAAAAAACACAATTAAGCTGTGGAATTTAAAGAATGTGCTTAAAAAACTTTAGAAAAGTACCATCAATGGAATTATTAAGTGCCTAAATGTACCATTAAAATGTCATGAAATTAATAAATACAAGATTAAAACCAAAACAATGATTACAGAAGAACCCTTGTGCTATCTTAGATGACCCCACCCTTACATTGACGTGTTCTCCCTACCATGAAGAAGGTGGATAAAGGTGGAAAGATTTCATGTAATCCATGGACACCAGTGAGGTTCACAAATCAATGAAGAAAAAAGGTTCAGAGCACTGTCTAGTGGGTCTAGATGACCCCACTCCCAATGTTAAAGTGCCTAGGATAGCACAAGGGTTACGGCTAATCAATTTAAAGTAAAAAAGTATTCCAGTGTTCTGCACGTTTATAAATGTCAGTTACTTTTTACTTTTTTATTCATAATTTAGAGTTATGAGAAAAAAATGCTTTTAACAGTACAAACTCAAATCTAAGAAAGTATATTGAGAACAGGTCACATTTGGCACTTAGGAGACACTTTGAGTTGATATGATATAAGTTCATCACATTTTAGGGTGGGGTCAGTTTCCTGCCTTAGAATTGAGCCCCCAACCAAATGATTGCCAGAGAGCCGCTCAGCCAACCTCAGTCCATGTCTCTTCAGTTTCCTACCAGGAAGAAAAAAGGAATTTTCCAAAATGTATTGCAGTGGTCCAAATAAATAAATGAACATCCTATCTCAGTCCAACATTTTTCCTTTGTCTTTTCATTGCTGCTGATGGTTATGGTCCATGTATGACTGTCACAAACACGTTCAATTCATTTTGTCATTTAGGAGCACATTGTTTTTTGTCCTCTTTGCACCAAATTCCAATGGGAAAGCTGAAAAAAAATAGTGGTCACCGAAAATGTATGACAGGTTAGGGAGGAGTGAAAACTGAGGACAACATGCAGAGACTGGATGGAAACGTTCAAATGCTGCTTTGATTAACATTTTTTTGTCCGTTACAGCAGTCGGATCTGGGATGCATTTTCTCATTTTTTGCACTCCAACATCCAAACGACCCCAACAATCCTTTTAGGTGATTTGAGTCCAGGGTCTAATGATGCTGCGCCTGCCAGTTAGCACAGACAGGTTTGTGCCACGGCCTCGAACGCGCGGGGTTCAAGTACATGTTGTTCTTTTGTAGCAGGAGCATGTGCATGTCAGGCGGTGCACGCTTCAATTGTTTCCAGATGTGTGGCATGCTCTCCTCTCTCCCCTCTTTCCCTGCTTTGCCCTCATGCCTCAGCCTTCTGAAGCATCTTCACCTCGCGTTTACATCCTGTGTGTCGTCTGCTTTTGTCACCACGTTTGCCTCGTTTTTGACAAAAGTCAACTTCACAAACTGGTTAAAAGCTGCTGGCTTTTGTTTCATCAGATCCAAATATATCATTTTGTATGCAAAATCACTTTTGTACTCTTCCCAAATATTTGATTGTTATTCTACGGTTACCTAATTTAGCTTCCTGTGGACTCTTCCAGCTGCTTTCAGAGGGATCTTTTTGCATCTGAAGTTCTCATACTTCTTCTCTCCAGTCCTCCCTTGTGCCCCTCCAAGACCAAACTATGCACACTCACTCAAACACATGGTTTTGATAAGAAGGAGAGTTGAATGGAGAGAATGAGCGAGCAAAGGGAAACGGTAAAAGAAAAACACAGAGGGTCACTGTTGCCAGTAAGTTTTACAACAGAGCCGTGACTCTCTTCTCAGGAATCCGTTCCTCCGGTTGCACAACAGCCGGGAAATAATGGAATGAGAGACAAGAACAGATGAAGGCGGAGCTTTCTGCCCTCTCTGCTTCCCATCCAAGGCTGGTGAGGTTCAAGCAGGAAACTGAAGGGACATTTGAGCAACAGGCCACTATTTGACCATTTAAAAAAAAAAAAAAAGTCCCCCCTTTTGATGAAGAAAGAAGAAGAGAGCAGAGAGGTGTGTCAAAGTGCAGAAGGTCTGTGTTTTGATGGTGGAGACGTTTCGTCATGGGACTGATGGAAGGGAGGAGCCACATGGTTTGTGCATCTTTATAAAACCAAACTCCAAAGAGCCTGGTCATCCCATGGCCCTGCAGACGCACTCAGACAAAGTGGACCAACTTTGACTTTTGACAGCTTTGCCTGGGACAACTTGAGATTACAACATATCAAGGAAGGAACTTGTGATTTTACCATTTTCCAACAACTTTTTGGACTTTTTTTCTCACCTTTTTTATTCATTTTTCTTATTCTATATTGCTCTAACATTGTGAAGAGGACTTTAAAGAAATGAGGATGGTCATCTTTTGTTTTAATCACTATTTTTTTCATAATCTCTTAAACGATATTGTTCTTGTGTAAATATTTATGTAGTTGATGGGATGTATCCAGTGTCATGCGGGGCTGAGGGATGCCTCTCTCTGTTTGTGTGGGTGAATAGGCCTTTGTAGTGAATAGCATGTGTTCTTGTTACCAGTCATCTCAAGCTGTGATTATGGACTGGTTAGATATAAACTGTCCATGATCTTGTGAAGTTTGGTATTCAAATGAAAACAAAAGTTAGTTTATTCTTTTAAATGTTAATACAACTTTTTTAATGTTTATTGTGGTTGGGTTTAGTGGTTTTTCTGGTTTTCTGGAGAACCTTTGCTTTGACCTGAGCCAATGTCAGACATGTTGACATCAAAATCGAATCACATATTTAACACTGTGGTTGGGGTTTTCTTCTGCAGGCTGTAATGTAGAAAAGGAACCCTCTTTTATTCAGCTGTGCCATGTACAGTCAAAGCTGGGATGCTAATACCAGATGTAAACATGTTCCTGAGCTGTAGTCAAGTCAGGTTTTTTTGGCAGACGGGACACGGAGGTGAATTCAGCTCGCAGCTGAGGTTGTCCTAAATTAGTGCAGCGGCCTGTTTGATGCGTGATGTCATCTCTGTTTGTTTGCCTGCTCGTCTGCAGAACGGGACTGTTTTTTGAGGCTGCGGGTGGGCCCTGGCAAACCAAGCTGTGGTCTGGCTGTCCTCATAGGTGCCTGACTGACACCGCTGGGGTAAATGTTAGTCATAATGCTGTGGAGGAGGAGGAAAGAGCTAGAAGCATGTCTTGGCCCACACATCCGAGGAGAAATAGGAAAACTGTTGTGAAATGCTGTTTGTGTTCAGAGACAAAAATTCCAATGAGAGCTTGATCTGGTGAAACTATCTGGAAAGAGGCCAATTCGACAAAAAAAAATATACCTGCTTTGCGTGTTTTCAGGTAATGCTGGGACTGCTTTGCTGTAAACAGTGGATTTGATAAATAAGCTTACATTTTGGAAAACATAGTCTTTTTAACTGAATTAAAAAAAAAATCCCCTCTTGTGTGTGCTCCAGATGTTTGTCTTCAGCTGGCGTAAGCTGTTGATTAAAGTAATGATTACCTCTGTGGTGTGTAAAATATGAGTCACAAAGAAGGTCTGAGTGGGTGTTTAGTAAGACGATAACTTCTCAGCCCTGAACAGTAAGAGTTTATGTGCTGCTGTTCATCTGTCAGCACATGAGCTTTTACTTTGCAGGGAGGCAGAGGAGAAACAACAAACCCCACTTTATCTTATTGTGAACTTCTTTGATAGTGTTTTCCTCAGTGAGGCTGTAGGAATGGTCTATTGAAGAAATAATGTTTTAAATTAAATTTGTTTCAAACATGTCAATAGTTAGAATACATTCTTTATGATACCAAGGTAAAGATTATAATAGTAATAATAGTGATGAAAAGAAAGAAATTAATGTAATAATAATAATAACTACGCAAAGCATGTTGAAAATGGAGCAGGCAGACGCTTAGCTTGTTGAATCCTGCTCCTAAAAATAGTGATAATTCATAAACTCTTAGGATAATATTTAATATAATAATTACAATTTAACAATCATAAATGCGTTTGTCAATATACATCAATATATCAATATCATATTTCAAACAATATATACATTTTATCAATATACAAAAATAAAAACAGTTACCATGTCATTTATTCCTAAATAACACCTACGTTTACTAATAAAATCCCCTAATTGATACCATTAATATGCTCATAATTATCTTTATCCATGCTATAGTTGTTCACCTTTCGGCACATCCCCTTATCTTTCACTGATCCACACTTTCTGTTTAGCAGAGAATTTTTGCGCCGGATGCCCTTCCTGACACAACCTTGTATCTTATCCGGGCTGGGGACCGGCACAGGGGACCCCAGACTTGGCCCCCCTTTGTGGCTACATAGTTAGACCACAACGTGATGGGTCTTGGCCAAAGACCCACACTGGATTGAGCTCATCGTGCCTCCTGGGAAACAAACTCCGGTTTTTGTCGCCCTCATTGACACACAATGTCCCCTAGAGTGATCAAATCCCCTAACAGCCAATAAATCTGAGTTAAGTGGCTGTTCCTCTTGGATTATGGGAGTTTTCTCTTACATATTTTCTGGATGTTATAAGTTGTTAAATGCTTTATGTGATATTAGTACAGTTTGATATTTTACAATTCAGCAGGATGAAAAAGATTACACTTGTGCAAAATTACACTCAACAAAATTTTCATACAGTCAACAGTTTATTTTATTTTTGTTCTTTTTATTAACAAATATCCACACAGAGATTCTAAATTCTTCATTTTTGTCATCTGTCATTTGTGCATCTGCTTTTCTTTCTTTTGTTATGCTGCCAACACTGTTTTTATTTCCTCTAGAGGGCAGAATAACTTCAGAAAACAGAGAGCTGTGCTTGACACGGTCCATGACAGCTTAGGTCACACTTTGGATGCTAGTTGCTACCTTACCAAGTGTGTATGCCTCCATGTGTGTGTAAAAATGGAGGACTCTGTATGTGTTTGCTTCTCCCTGCAAGTATTAGTGCTGCCCACTGGAGATTGTGCTTTGAAGTGAGGCTGCTCTTGTCTGATGAACGGAAGGGGAAGCAGGTGTTGGAGCAGGCTGACTCATCCATGCATCATCTACTATTTACATTCATCACATTAGTGTAACATTCATATCATGAAAACCATCTAATGCCTAATAAAATGGTGGTCATTATTTGTATAATTGTGCATGTGTCATTATTTTAACATCTGAAAAATATCTGCATCACTTACATTCAATGTTATGTATAATTGTATCCTAACAGAGGATTAGAACACCAAAATAACTGAAATCTAATCAACATTTCAAATATTATTATGCTTTTTTACATAAAAAAACTCACACGTGAGCATTTTCAAATCCATTTAAATATGAGTCACAACTCCTTTTTCTATCCTGATGACATCTGCCCCTAACGACCATGGCTGTAGACTGTTACCACAGTGCTTTTGCTAGAGTAACAATCTAAAGCCACGGTCGCCATGGAGACAGCAGGGTGGATGAGGATTTAGAGTTGGCATGGTAACAGGAAAGTGCAATGTCTCATTGGTCTGAGTGTTGATGTTACGCACTTACAGGGTGCAGGACTCCCCCCAATGCATGCACACAGGTTTCCTCTCAGAAGCAGGATGGGGGGGAAAAAGAGAGACGCATTGAGTGAGAGTTCACTGACACACATAGTAAGCTTCAGCTATCCAGTCAGCCATTTTAAAAGTACTGCGCACTTCTTCTGTGCTTTTTTTTCCGTTTCCACATTGTAGCAACTGCTGGCTGATGTATTGCCAGGCTTCAGTAGCCATGACTGTAGACTGTTACTGTACTGTGAGATTGTATAAGCAGTAAGCAGTCTAAAGCCAAGGTGCTGATGCTCTAGCGCGAATGACAAGAATGGCTTATAGACGCCCTCTGTGAAACCTGTATAAACAACGAGAGAAGAAAAGATTAAAATTTATTACAAAGACTTTAGGACTTTCATAGGAACAGAGCTGTATTTGTTACATGAATAATTTTCCTTAACTCATGCGTTTGCTATAGCACATCACTGAATTAAAGGAAAAATCCCTTTTTATTACAAACTGTTTCCATTTTGTACCATAAATGACCCTAAAAAGCCTTTTTTTAAAAGCAAATGACAACATCTTAGATTACATAGAATCAAAGGTATTCTCTAATCATAGAAATGGGTAATAATTTTCTAAAATGTTCATTTGTACAAACATTATGCAACTGTGTTTTATAATATGCCATTAGTGAATAACTGTATGTGTCCATCAATGGTTAAGTAACAAATAATCTGTATAACTGTCTCAGCAAACAGCAAAAATAACCCAAGAACATACTAAACATTATGGATATTTCATTTGATAGGTCTGTAAAAGCTTAACTGACTTTTTTTATAGGTGGACAAAAACTACTTTTTTTATCCCTAATTTACTCTTTAATCAAAAACTTTTTAAAACTTTTCCTATTCAGTCTCCTTATGTTCCTGTCTGTTGCTTGTTAGTTTTTCTTTGAGATACTTTCAAAAAGAATGTAATAGGATTAAATGTAGTTATATTAAGCCTCTAAACATAAGAATTGTTATAAATTATCTTTTATTCAAAATCCTCAAATACACTAACAATGTCTGACTTTAATATGGTCCTTTCATTACATTCAGACAATGTCCACAATTAGTGTTTTAATTTTTTTTTGTATTAATCTACCATATCTGGTGTGGTTTAGACATATACAACATATATGTGTGTGGTGATCACTCATTTATGCTTAGATGTCCTGCAAAAATCAATGGTTGCATCAACTACCTCATCATTTATCATCAGTAAGGCTTAGATGATCTCATCCCTACCACAATAAAGAGCAAAATGTTGTTTAAGCCCCTAAAAATGAGACCAAGGGGCTGTAACAAAGAGATTGTGTGTTTCAGCACTCTGATGCTTGGACAGCGACCCAGCAACGCTCCATCTGAGTGCTGTCCATGGTGCTGAACAGAACTGTTCTGGCTGCATCTGAATCTGAGGATTCTTTCCAATTGTCAGTCGTTTCGTTTTTGTTTCAGCACAACTTCTACCATCAGCTTTTTACTCCCTTAATATATGGCGCTCAGATGACAAGCTTCCTACGTGTCTTCTTGGCTGGACAACCCCGAGGGTACTAACGAGTGACGTCACTTCACGAACACCAATCGGCTCTCAAGACATTCTGGCGCGGCTTATCAGAGCGCGGGGGCAGTGAGTTGATCTGCTTTGGTTTCCATGGCATTGGGGAAAAACCGCGTCAACTGTGCGTGCTGACTCGACGTTGGCGGTGAGCAGCGGTTTTGGATGCCGGATCTTCTATTTATTCTATTTCTAGGCGCATCATATCTTTTCAGTTGTTTTACAAAATTCAAAATCATTTTGGAGTCCGTACAGCATCTATAGCACAAATCATTTTGATCTAATACTGCCTTTAAGTCTCTAACATCCCATAATCCTCCAGTATGCTGCACTGCTTCAAAGCCAGCAATACAGTGTGCCAACCAACACTTGTGAATGAACAGCGGGATTCATTGACTCGCTTTGCCCACTCCTCCCCCGTCGTGGGGGCTCTCACTTTGCGCATTAACACCCCCCCCCCCCACCCATTCCCCAAAAAAAAAAGCTCTCACTGCAGTGTGCGCTTGCGTGAACGAGTGAGCCCAATGCCTTTAAAAGGGGTTATAGTAGGTGACTGCGAATCATCTGCATAGTGCGCAAGAATGACGCAGTGGTGACTTCACTGCCTGACGACGTCACAGAATTGAATCTGGGGGGAAAATGGAGAAAACGCCGACCGGAAGTGAATATTGGGGAGGGGGGAGAATGAGCGGTAATGTCATTTGCATCACCGGAAACCTCCCGGTGATAAGGGTGAGGAAGCCCTCACCCTCCCTCTCCACACTCCCACCACCCACGAAAACTTAAAAAAAAGGCGCAGAAAAACACGCACACCTGAGGGCATAAGAGCAGGAGCGCACATCTGTCCTGCACGTGCCATTATACTCTGCATAGTAACGTTTACTTAGTCAGACGAGCGCCATCTGCCAAAACACATTATTTTCTGTTTGATCAAGACCTGCAGGTGGACGTTGATTTGGATAAAAACAACTTTAGTCCATAAAAGAGGTTAAAGCAGAACTTGTGCTCGTATGAAAACAGTTCTTCTTTTATCATTTTTTTCCTCAGGTTATAAACTGAATGCTCCTCACTTGCAATAGAAAATGACTCACACTGCAGCAACTTATAGCCGCCGGGAAAAGATAAGAAAAATGTCAGTTGACGCAGATCTGGAGCATTTTTTTATAAGTGGAATGATAAACCCTGTCAATCTCAACTGCAATTTTCTTTTCTTGCGTTTAAAGTGTCCAAACCATAAACAGAGCTAGTTTATATTTAAAAAAAAATCTAACTTACCTGAGTTTATTGGCAGCGCCACTTTGCCGTGAGAACATGCTCGTCCTGCTTCCAAACCTCTCTGTCTTCCTCCACTTGAGGCTGTTCGCGCAAAATCTGTGCCACGGTGTCCTCGGCGCGCGGCCGTCCCCTCTCCTCCACAGTCGCTTCCCATACAGACAGGGCTCTCCCATCAACCGTAGGCTTTTTATAGAGATCCCGTAGTAACTAGTGGAGGGAACGTAGGAGGGAGGAGAGGCGGGGGGAGATGAGGGGTGTCTCATTCAAAGATTCACCTACACATATGCGTGCGTATCCCACGTCACTGAGCGGAGTGCAGCTATTTAAAGGGAGGGAAAGTATAGCCTGAATCACTCTGCGGTTTTTAAAAAAGGGAGAATGAAAATAGTAAGAATGTTGTGGACAAAACAGTAAATCAAATAAAGGAAACTTTTTTTGGGAAAAGGGACTCCAGAGTGATTTAAAAATGCAATCTGTGTTGTTTGAGGATTTAGTTTATAAATGATCATTTATAGTAATCACATGCAACATTTTGGGGCAGTGAGTCTGAAAAAGATTAACAATTTCCCAAATGCGCCAAATGACACCTGTGGAGACATTCTTTTCACGTTTTGCACAGAAATGAGAAAATCGTGATGTTCGCTCAGGGTGACGAATCACTGCAGCTGCCTGTTGGAGAAATCTTTTGGTGCAGCGGATTAATGTTTTATTTTAATTTTGACTGAAAACCCAACTACCGAAGAGCGATTCCACCCATCGAGCAAACCTCACGACCGATGTGCTGGAGTCGTGCGTAATAATCCTGGGTTCGTTAAATTCAGCTCACACATTGGGGATATTTAAGGGGGGAACCTTGTGCGCAAATAAAGTGCGTCGGACGCATGCAGACTGATGTTAATTAAACTATCTTTGGCCATTGGAGTCAAGAAAAGCTGTTCTTTCGTTGGTTGTTTAAAAGGTTGTCATACTGAATCATGCCACGCGGGTCAGAGGAAACTTACTCTTCTTCACGCCTCCAAGCAAGGACAGGTGTGTGTTCTCTGTCTGCTTCTCTGCTTCCTCCAGAGCATCATACATGTGACATATTTAAAAGTTCAAGTCCACAAAAAGTACATACTCTCTTGTAAGTTTCAAAAGTTTTCTGCATTTGTTTTCCAAGCTGAGGAACTTTCTAAAGGCAGGAAAGGGTTCTTTTGTTCTAGCCAATTTTATTTGAAACTAATCCAATAGGAAGAAGAAGTTAGTGAAGGGGCGAAATATTAAATTGTGTTAATGTAAATCGTTTTGCATTCAGGTTCTCTTGCTCATCTTCTCCACCAAGATCCATGCCAGGAGTGGAGTAATGGCTCCATAACCACCGTGTTCTGATGTATTTTCTCCTATGGTTCTGTACCTGATTTAAACCGCTATATTTGAGTTTCCATCTGACTGTATTTTGTTCAATTTTAAATAAATATAGTGCTCATTTGCTCTCTGACAGACTCTGGAAAACATGCATTAAGAAAATGGGTTTTAAAATGGCATTTCTGAATATTTCTTAATTCAAATTGTGAATCAGGAGCAGCCAAAAAATCAATTTGAAAAAGATTGTATTTGTGACGTAATAAATACGGTGGGCGGGCCAAAAAGCTCCCTGCTTTGCACCATTTTGATTCATCCACTTGCTGACAAATAAATCCATGTACATCTTCGATTTCTTTATTCAAGCTGGCATTTAACTCAAAACTGTACAGCTGGATAGCTCCAATATTGCTCGCCATTTTTGTTGCACTTGTAATGCTAGGTTGAGGTTGTGAGGGGCTGTAAGCCAGTGGGAGGGCATGTAAACAGAGGAATGATGGGAAATGGGGGCAGGCTTACTCTGTGCCAACAGTCCCGCCCGCAGAGCATGCACAGAGAACGACACAGGTTTTTGATTTTGGCTATTACATATACATACATATTATAATCATAACTAAAAGGCCACTGGGACCAAGCTTGAAGATGGACGAACGGACGGACGGACGGAGAGATGGATGGATGGATGGATGGATGGATGGATGGATGGATGGATGGATGGATGGATGGATGGATGGATGGATGGATGGATGGATGGATGAATGGATGGATGGTACACATCCACAAAACAAGTAAAATGTCAATGTTTGGCATGAGAATATTTTTTTCAAAAACCAAAAAACGTGACAACCGGAGGTTCTAACAAATCGACAGGACAGCAGTTGCTTCATTGTGAGTTGCTTTCAATGCAAACCTTCCACAATGTCCTCACCAAGTGTCTGGAAGGGCTGCTCCTAGGACACATCAAAGACTGCCTTCCCCCAACCTTCGACCCCCACCAGTTTGCTTACAAAGTGGACAGATCAACGGAGGATGCCATATCCATCACCCTCCACACTGCGCTTAGCCACCTGGAACACAGAGACACTTACGCCAGGGTCCTCTTTGTGGACTATAGCTCAGCTTTAACACAATCATTCCGGACATTCTGGTCAGGAAACTGTCTGACCTAGGACTCCACCCACTCACCTGTTCCTGGATCAAAGACTTCCTCACAAACAGACCACAGACAGTTAAACTTGGTCCCTACTTCTCCTCCCCCCGTATGCTGAGCACAGGCTCCCCACAGGGATGTTTGCTGTACGCGCTCTACACAGCAGACCAGCCCACAGCAATACCATAGTGAAGTTTGCAGACGACACTACTGTGGTGGGGCTGATTTCTGGGGGTGATGAGACGGCCTACAGAGATGAAGTCCTGAAACTGTCCAGGTGGTGTCAGGCTAATAACTTCATCCTGAACACCGCCAAGACCAAGGAGATCATCCTGGACTTCAGGAAGAACAGAGCAGATCCACCTCCACTCTACATCAACGGAAACTGTGTGGAGAGGGTCCACAGCTTCACCCTCCTGGGCACCACCATCTAGGCTGACCTCACATGGTCTATTAACACCGTGGCAGTCATCAGGAAGGAACAGCAGGGCCTGTCCTTCCTGAGAAGGCTCAGGAAGAACAATGAGAACCAGGAGCTGCTTGTAACCATCTACCGCTCAACCATCGAGAGCGTCCTGTCCTACTGCTTCACAGTGTGGTTCTCCCACTGCACTGAAGCAGAACGGCAGAGCCTCCAGAGAGTGGTAAAGACAGCACAGAGGATCATCGGCTGCCCCCTCCCCTCACTGAAGGACATCTACCAGTCACGCTGCCTCAGCAGGGTGACTAACATCATCACTGACTCCACCCATCCTGCTTTTCCTCTGTTTGATCTGCTGCCCTCTAGGTCCATCAGAACCAGGACGAACAGACTAAGGAACAGCTTTTTTCCACAGGCAATCACCATAGAATATACATACTTCCACCAACTACACCCCACTCTGACTTTTTACAAATGCTAAATTACTGACTACTACACATGTGTGCAATAACTGACTTCCTTGCAATAACCGGGTCTCTGTGCAATAACACACAATATCTACTATGCTGCGCTCATGTCAACTCAACTCATTCCATTCTATTTTTTCATACGTATTTAATATTCAATTGTTTCTGTGCACATTGTATGTTTTTGTTTAGACATGTGAGTTACAGTATTTTCATTTTTTATTTTATTCTATTTTATTTTGTTTTATTCACCACTCCAAGGCTGCTGCAATTTCATTGTATCACCATGGACAATGACAATAAAAAGGATTGGGATTCTGACAAATGGTATAATATTGTGACCCTCACTCATGACTTTACCTGCCAAGACTGTTGACTGGTTTTGAGCAACAGCAGAACATGAAGCAGAGCATTCGCTCACTGACTTATTTTTGGGAAAATAACAGTTTTCAGTGTCCTTTCTGATTTCCAAACTTAGTGTACTCTGAACACTGTCTGCACTAACTTCTCGTAACTTCATCTCACCCACTCACTTTCTATACAAGGTACATCTTATTCAAAGTTGCAAGTGTTTGTTGGGAGCAATCCTCCAACAACAGCAGTTTAGTGGTCCATCTCTGGACCACTAAACTGCTGTCAAAGGGGTGAAATAGTATCTGAAAAGTCACATTCAAAATATAAAATCTGCTTATTGTAAACATTTTGAATCAGTTTTGTCAGGACTGTGATTTCCTATTTTTTGGTTTTACCATAAATTTGCCTAATATTTGCCTGCAGATGATAAAAGAAGTAGCTCTGAATCCCCAAACTGTTGAATCTCCAACTTGCAATTTTATGTGTTGTGGAAGTTTTTGTCGAGTGAGTGTATCCACCAAAGCACTCAGTCACATTTTTTCAATAAGTATCTCACATAAATATGCAAGCATTGGGAGGCGAAAGAGTATAAATGAAGCCTTTCTACACTTTCTTAACATGAAACATTTTCCTCATTACTGTCTCACAATGTCTTTGTAAATACACAACTACATTTTTAGTTTCAAGACTGTTCAGGTTTGATGATTCGGAAAAGCCCTCTGGGGAGTTTTACCAGGGTTAACTGTTTGGTTTTGTTTATCCAAGGATCCATCCAAAGGAGGTCCACCTATGGCGAAATTTGATCGTGAATAGGGGTGCGGATGATTTTCTCTTCTGTGCTCGTGTGTGCGTTTGTCATGCCCAGTCGTTTGGCTCTTCCCTGTCTCCTCATCTGTATTCCAAACAGAGAATGCAGTCAGATAAGTGTGAAGAAGAAAAAAAAAACATCCCTTGCATACGCTCTTCTCACAACCGCCTACCTTACCTTCCCACCTCCCCTTCTCCCATTCTGACTCATACTGAAATCCCAGAGAGAGTCTTCTTTCGCTACCCCCACCCCTCCACTCTCATTTGTGTTTTCTCTCCCTTTGATTGCCGAGCTGGCTCCAAAGCAATGAGCAGGGCAAGACAGCATGAGCGAATGAAAAAGACAGAGAAAGGAGGGATCGAAATGGGGAGGCAGAGGAGGAGGACGAATGCTTTTGTGCTGCCAAACGTGCTTGTAATGAGGAATCTAGGAAAGGAAAGCTGGAGGGAAGCTAGTGATTGTGTGTGTAGGCGTATGTATGTGTTAGAGAGACAAAGTTAGACAGAAGCTTGGAAAGAGTGGGTGTTCTTTCGTGAAACCCCTTCCGCCCCCACATCATTGCCTCCTCTGTCCCCCTGCTTGCCTTGCTCCCGCAAACCCACACCTGCACACGCTGGCAGTTCCTCATCCACCCACTTGCAGGCATGCACCTGAGCAGACACATATTACAAAACTCCACTTGGAAACTTTGAATGTGTGAGTGTACACCTGCCATTAGTTTTTGCAGACAGAGGCAGAGAAAAGTGGCGTAAACTGACATAGAAGATGATAATATTATATTTCGGATATATATGCTTTAAAAGGAAAGATAGGACAAAATAAATGAAAAAATTCAACAAATATCTGAAAGAGAGTGAGAAGAGGTAAAAGCTTTCAAGTGACATGGACTATTGAAAAAAACTCAAATCAAACAACCAGGAGTCAAAGTTTGGTCCATTTTTAGTAGCTAAGGCCTCCACTGCAGATTTTGAAAGCTTCATGTAAAAGAAATCCTACTGTTAATGCCTAAAGGTCCTATTTTCAATAAATCATAAAGTCGCAGTAACCACTGAATGAATTAAGCCTTCGATCTGACTTTTGACACCAAGCATCAAACAGGGAGGTGTTCAAGCCTCTAACTTGTGTCAAACCCATTCAGACTTTGCCCAAAAGATTCTATCATGAGAAATAATCAAATATCTTTTTTTTTGGATGTTAAGGTCTCACTCTGATCATCTGAGCTGTTGTAGAAGCGTTCCCAGTGTTTTTTCTGCAGAGTGGCAGTAATTCAGTAGAAATCCACCTCTTAGATGTGGGCAGGACCGTTGGCGTGGAGTAACCTGCCCCCCTTCCCCTCCACACTGAAGGAGAGCACAGATAAGCTGCACCTGATACCCACCAATTTCAATAAAGAAATACTCAGAAATGCAATTTTGATCTTAATATTTGTCCTCCATGATGACAAAAATGCCACAAGAATACCAAAAACACAATCTCCACCAGAGCTTTAAATAATTCTCTTTTAATCTTGTCAAAATCCCTCAATGGACCTAAAAATGATCCTTGTTGTATTGTAACAAAGATTTTTTACTCTTTTTTTCCACTGCCTCATAAATGCATGCATTTTATGATAAATATCAGTCAGTACTGGTCCTAGAAGCCAGTTCTGTACAAAACATTGACAAAAAGAAGTAAACAACAAAATAAGAGTTCTTATATTTTCCTTTTTGTATTCGCTGTTAAAAAGTGTGGCAACTTAAAAATAAAACATCTCAACTTCAACAAATAAGTGCATAAAAGTGAGTATAGTTCTTTGTACTGAGACAATTACTTGGCATGACTCAAACTACAATTTTATCAAATAAGGTCAATCTGTTCCTCATTGCTTCAGACAATCTTTCATTTCAATTCTCTGTTTTTCTTTTGACCACTCTGTTGACACATCACCCCATGTAAGTCCATATCATATATATAATTTTTAATTTATTCAATTTCTTTTGCCCTTTTTTTTAATTATACATTGAAAGCCTCCTATATTCCAGTCATCTTGTGCCAGCATCAATGCGTCATACAAGGCTTTGGCCTCAGTCTGTTTCTCTGGGTTTTTTTGTCCGTTGCTCCCACACAGGGCTTCTTCCTTTCTACCTTTTGTGATTGGGATGTAAGAACTAATCTCAGCTGTCTCACCTCCTCCCTCCTGTCATGTTTGTTGCTTTATTACTAACCCAATACCAGCATTCCTCAAGTCAAAAGTATCCTCCTTCTCCTTTCCTACCAAAGTCGTCTCTTAGCACCTCCTCCTGGTGTCCCACTTTGGTTAGATAGACACAAAGAGGAAAAGACAAACTGAAATGGGACCAGGACAGATAGAGACACGACTTGTTTGGAACCCCCCCTCCCACCTCTAGGTGTCAAAGATTGACCTGTAAAAACTCCCTGGTTCTCATCTGTATTCCCACTGTCTCCTTTTCCTGTTCTCTCACATCCTCCTGCATCATACCTCCTCATTTCTCTTCCTCCCTACCTCCTTTCCTCCTCTACTCTGTCCTTTTGTGGCTCTAGCCATCCTGCATTGCTCCACCTTCACCGTGGTGCAGCACTGACAATCACAACCACGCACAAACACACACCCTGGGAAACACACGCCCACCACTTCCGGCAGCCCCCCTTCTTTTTCACATCTCTCCACCGCAGACACGAAACATTCTACAACCCCTGGTGTGCCAGCGATACAGCGGGAACCACTGATCTGCTCTCGCTAAAATGAATATAGCAGGATTCAGCATTCACACAAGGTGCCTACTTACTGCTCCCGTAGAGAAACTAGTACCATCAAAAATGCACAAATATAATTTGCAAATTGTCAAGTCTGTATTTCAGTTTTATTCGAGGAACTACCCTTTTGGTAGCTTTTAATGAATTAGATAAAAACCTTTGTGGAAGTATACCATGAAGTAAAAAAAAAAAAAAGATTTGTCTGCTGAGTTATTTTAGCTTTTCTTTTATTCTACTTATTTCTGCCTCATTTTAGATTTGGGAATAGTAATTTAGTATGACCAAAGTTGTACACAAATGAATTATTTTACCATCAAATGTATCTGACAAATATGTGAATCTTCATACTTCAGATAAGTAAAAAATACTTTGCATAAATAATTTAGTGAATTGACAGAACTACATGCAACATTGTTGGCTGAAGAAGTGTTAGGACTGGCTCTTTAACGTGGTGTTGCTAGGGGAGTGAAGCTGTTTATTCTGGTATCAATGACATTGATAATGTCTGCATGAACTCTTCCCATTTCAGCCTTTTATGGGGTTCACACATGCATATGCTTCCTTTCACAGTTTGTAAAGTCAGTTGAGGTTAAAATCCTGTCGATTAGTCAGAATAAAAATATGTCAGTGTTTATTAATGAATGACAAAGGGTCTTCAAAGAAGGCTGGAAAAGTTGGGCCAATTTCAACCCTTAAGGCAGAGGAATTGGATTGTTGGTTACAAACACTGAATAAGATGAACAACCCTGACACCTAGTGGGCATCTACTTCCGTCGCTTTTTTTCTGCATGGCACTAAGTACAGTAACAATAACAGAGCTTTCGTTGTCTAAAACTTTTCCACATTTATGAAGACGGTCATTTGAATGTTTTGAGGGGGAAAAACTATAAAAAGAAATATGCACAACACAAGGTGTTGTAAAAAGGGGTGGGATCATACAAGAATTATCTTCAACCCACTAATTCTCAAGCACATTGTTTTGTTTTATCTGTTTATTTTTAAACTCTTGTGTCTATTTTGATTTTGTGTTTTAAAAAAATTGAATCCAGAATAAAAGGTTGCTAGTGTAAATAAAAATTAAATAGGTAGGAAAGCCCCACAGTGTAATAATGAATAGTTCATGTGCAATAGTTTAAGGCTCATCTTTATTTGCCAAGTTACTCTCCACACAGGCATGTATAGAAACACGTTTTAATCATGAGAGTGCGTAAAATATGAAACTTCTGATAGAGACTCCTGGTGAATTGCTTGCTGTAGAAATGCAACTACATCTTGTACGAAAAAAAAAACTATATCTTGTACGCAGGCGCAAAGCGTGTGTGCGTATGGTTGGCTTGCCTCCCTTCGCTAATGTCAGACTGTGAATGTAGTATGTCCAGCTCGGCTCCCGTACTTGTTGTGTTTGTGTGAAAACAAAGATGGCGAACGAACTGGACAGAGTACGAATCTCAGCCGCGGAACTACGAGCTGAAGCTTTGAATTCATCCAATATTACTGAGTGTGTTGCAGGTGAGAGTTTATAATATTGTTTAAATAAAGGTTGTTGTGAAAACGTTTAAAAATCGTTACGTAGATAACTAGCTAAGTCTGTTCAGGGCAGCTGTTTAAGTTGCTAAGTTTGAAACTAGCTCATGTTGTTAGCATTTAGCTTTGATCTTTTTCTCCAGTCGCGCGAGTTTACTTCTTTAAACGCTTCACTTAAAACTAGAGTTACCTGATATCTTTTCCTAATTTAGTCATATTTTCCAAATTGTATCCGATTTTATTTTATGCCTAAATTATATAGAATAATTTCTTACAGATAAATACTTCTATTTTAATGATAGAGCGTAATGGGCAACGACGTCCACTTCCGCTTTTACCTTATCAGTTACACTACAAAGCTAATCAATGGTTTTCGGGGGGGGGGGGGGGGGGGTATACGTGTGGTTATGAATAATTACATCTTAATGAAGGTTTTCTTTTGAAGTCGCTCAGTTTCCATGTGGAAATTTTAACCTTTCTTTCTTTAACATTTTTTTAACATGACTAAACTATCAATTTATTATTATTATTAATTATTAGGATTAACAAAAGTTGAATATTTTTTTTAAATCTAGTTGCATTACTATACAAAACAATTGTAGTTAAAAATAATACTGTGACATTTTTTATTGCATGGGTATTTACAAATGCAAGTCTTTTCTTCTTACTGAAATTATAAATGGACCTCATAAACCTTTATTGGTTTACTGTCATGATCCAGGATGGATAGCAGCATTTGTGAAACAGAGTTATGCTTTTAGTTTACTGTTTTTGTCATTAAGAAAAAGGCTTCCTTTGAAAAGAGAATTTGAATCTCAATAGGACTTCCCTGGTTAAATAAATGTAAGTAACATAAAATAAAAGAACCACTATATGATGTGTTTTAAATAAACAGTTATTTGTAAATAGCAACAATCAGTTATACAACGAAGTTGTTACTTGGGAACATCCAAGAACATAAAAAAAAACTAAAAATAGAGAATTTACAGCTGTGCAGGCTTTTTTTTTCAACCAATAGGTTTTGAATTAACTCAATGTGGGGGAAAAAGCCAATACAGTTGCTGCTGTCAGGATACTGCTAATTTTTGAGCTTATCATAATTTGGTCCTAGACTATGTCTACGTCTGTAATCCTTACAGACCCACTCTAACGAAAATTGGCATTTGGATGTTTGTAGATCCATGTACGTCTTTGTTTTCCTTGTCTGAGCTGACGTCTGGCTCTAGACTGTACGGCTGGATTGCTCGCCATTTTTGGTGCTGGAAGCTGGCAGGAGAGTGTGTGGTCAGAGGGCTCTCAGCAATGGGGAGGGGGGTTAATATTCGGCACATTGATTGCTGCCAAAGTCATTGCTAACTCTTGTCAGAACCCTATTCTTCTGTTAACTGTAAACTCCTTTTATCTGGCTATGTCACTGATGGACCTGGTTATTTGGCACGAGGAAATCTCAAATTCCTGTTTGGTTCTACAGAGATTGAGATGGCTCATCTTAAAGCTTTTCTCTGTTATTACTTTTTCCTTTAATAATTGTATTTTTGCTTTTTCACAGTGGAGCATCAAAACCATCAGGTTCAAAAACAACACAAGAAGCGTGAAGGCAAACGTCCGGATCTTCAGCGTTACCAGCCTGCAGCTGGAAGTGGACGCTCTGCCCTGGATAGTGAGGAAGGAGAAACTCCTCCAAACCACCTCCTTCCACCCGACTCTTCAAAACTGGATCAGTCAATCGGGAATGAAAAGAAAGGAGACGCGGGAAAAGTCTCAAACAGACAAGGGTGCACTGATTGTGAACCTAGTACCAAAAAAGTGGAAGAAAGCACTATGAAAGGCGATGGCAGTAATAATAAAAACTGCAGAGAGGGCAGCCGGTCACAGCCTAAAGGAGATGCGTTTAATGAAGAACATCAAGAAGTAGACAAGATTGCTAAGACTGTGAAGAAAGCTCGAAAACCAGACAGAGAATTTTATCAACCCGGGACTCGCAGAAATATTCAGGGAAAGGACTTAAATGTTGGAAGAGATCAAGAAATCCCTCCAACTAGGAAGCCTGAGCAAAACCCTGAGCCTCAGTCCCAGCTGAGTGCAAAAGCAAGAGAAGGGAACAAAGATAAAAATATACAGAAACAGAGAGGTATAGATAGAGCTAAGTCGGGACAGAATGTGGATATTACTTCCAAATGTAGCGAGGTAAATAGAGAGCATCAAAGCCGAGATGTAGAAAAGCCTGTGTTACCCATCGACTCATCTGTTAAGAACATTACAAGCAGCGCTGAAAAAATGAGCATAAAAGAGAAAGATAAAACCAAGGGCGTAGGCAAAGCCAGCGGAGAGTCGACGTACAGGGGACGACAAATGACTGATAAAGAAAAGAAAGGTCGACCCACTGAAACAAACGATGATGCAAAAAAGGGAGAGAAGGGTAACCACAGGACGAAGGAGGTGGAGAGAGAAAAGGAAAAGAAGTGGGAATCCAGAGGAGAAAATGAGAGCAGCAGACGAAAAAACAATTCAGGAAGGACGGAGAAGGACAGAAACAAGAAAGTATTGGAAACAGATGGAAAAGTATCGAATAAATCATCTGAGACAAAGCAAAGTAAGGGAAGAGATAATCGCAAACAAGTCAGGGACAGAAAAGACAGCAGCACCTCCACTGATGCTGGGAAGCAGGACAAGGCACAAAAAGATCTAGACCGAAGTGAGAGACATGGATCCAGTGCGATTGCTATAGCTGGAGCATCAAAACGCTATTCTAGATCAGATATTCGCCACTCACGAAACAGAACCTACAGCAGTAGCTCGGCCAGCAGCGTGACGAGCCAAGACGGTCCTGGCCGGGGACTGAACCCTGAGCACAATACAGACAGGATGGACTACCGTGATGGGCGCAGAAGCCACTTACAAAGTTGGACAAACAGTAGGCATTCATCATCAGAATCTTTGGAAAGGAGCGACATGAGTGAGAGGGCAGAGGAAAGGAGGAAAAGGCGAAGAAGAGGGGGAGAAGGAAAAAAGAATGCAGAAAACCATGGGGAGGACAGGAACACACCGAAGCCAAACAAAGGTAGAGGGCTGATAACTGTAAAGTCTTATGAAGAAAAAAAGCATTTGAGTGGCCAGTCTCAGAGCCGGGAGACGCAGAACCACAAGCAAGGTTTGGTTCCTCGCGGCAGAGGTGGCGGCATCCTGGTGCTTCCTGCTCGCACCGACATCTCCAATTCACCCGAGATTGGACAACGCCTTTTTTCCGGTGGACTTCGAGGAGGGGCGTCTTACAGGAGCAGAGGAGGTAGAGGAGGCATGAGGCGACTGTGGGATCCAAACAACCCAGATCAGAAACCTGCCCTTTCTAACACTCAGCCCTCACTCCATTCTTCCCTGAAACATCCTGTATATCTTCAGAGTGGACCTGTTCACGGGCAGCTTCACTTTCTAGACACAGATGATGAGGTAGCGGGCAGTCCTCCGATCCAGGGAGAACATTTCCAACCCCGGCAGGCTGCTGCTATGGCTTACTACAAATTCCAAAGCTCTGATAACCCCTATTGCTACCCCATGGCCACCAGTAATCTTCATGGTCCCAGCACCCCCACAAGTCACAGCTTTCCATATGCTTATAGTATGGCGCCATACCAAATGCCTCAATCTAATGGTATGTATGCGAGCCATGGTGCTGCTCAGTTCAGTGGAAGCTACAGGGGAGCAGGATATCCTCAGTCAGGTGCGGATAGTAGTCTGAATATTGAAGAGACAGAGCAGCAAACCAGAGGGGAACTGGGGAGGATGTTGAGGGCTGCTGATGCACACGAGGTCCAACTGAGTAACCTGCTGTCGAGGGACAGAGTGAGTGCTGATGGATTGGATCGTATGGCCCAGCTCAGGTGAGAAGGTTTTTTTCTTTTTTGGTAACTCTGGTAACATTTTCCAAACATTTGTATAAAGATCCACTTTGGTGAAAATGGTGGTGTTTTTTTTTTTAACATGTTCTTGTGGAATTTTCTGATGATGGAGGACATGTATAAAGAAAATTTAGCACAAAATTTCTTTATTCAAGTCGTTGTGAATTAGGAGCAAACTAAAAAAATGCAGATTGAAAAAGAGCTTATTTGATGTAGAGAATACGCCGGGCGGGCCACAAGCTCCCTGCTCCGAGCTCTCTGAAATGGGGAGGGGAAGTGGGGGCGGGGTTGCTCTGCACCAACAATTCTGCTCACAACTCAGAGGCAAATTTCTAAAACTAGAACTTTTAGAACTACCGCCGCTCTGCAGAAGCTATGTCCTAGGAAACGATACAAATTTTGGCTAAAAAATGTCCCAATCATTATTAAAGGACCACTGAGAACTCTTTTAAAATTGCTCAAAAGATGCCTGGATTTAACTGAAAGTTGTTAAATTGGTCTTTGGTGAATTATAAGTTTAAAGTCCACACTGAAACACTGTTGTTCTGTGCCTCCCAAACCTTTTTAGAGCTGACCTTTTGGGGCTGTACGAGCAAGTCATCCTGACAGACATCGAATTCTCCGACTCTCAGAACGTGGATCAGGCTTTGTGGAAGAATGTGTTCTATCAAGTGATCGAGCGTTTCCGGCAGCTCCTTAAGGACCCCTCCTACGACAACACCCCCCACATCAGGAACATGCTGCTCACTCTCCTAGACGAGGTAAGGGGTCAGACTGAGATTTACGTTTAGAAGCTGATGCAAGCTCATAGTCCTGTCTCTGACCTCATTTTGGTCAGATAGAAACTTTCATAGTTGCAAATAAATATGATTTTATTTACTTCAGAATTTACTATCTATTTATGTAAACACTAAATCTTTCTAAAAACTTCCCATTCTGTGTTTTACAGGGGGCACAATTCTTTGATGCACTTCTTCAGAAGGTGCAGACAGTTTACCAGTTTACGCTAGAAGATTATATGGACGGGATGGCCATCAGGGCTCGGCCATTACGCAAAACGGTAACCTAGTAACACTTTGTGTGTATAGACCCTGGAGTTATATTGTTGTATTTGTATCACCTGTGACATTTCTACCTTAAACTTCTTTGATAGGTCTTGTTCTGTGCATTTCAGGTGAAGTATGCCCTCATAAGTGCTCAGAGATGCATGATTTGTCAGGGGGATATAGCACGTTACAGGGAACAAGCCACAGATTCTGCAAACTATGGCAAAGCTCGCAGGTAAACGCTCATTTCTAAACAGTTGCATTGGTGGGATTTGCTTGTATATCCACAACCTTTGACACATGCTTTGGCTCACTTGTTTGCTCTTTCTCTAGAGATGCCAAGTTTTATTTAGAGGAAACTTTCCACATTTTACTATTGTAGAAATGCTCAAGTTATTCAATTATCAAAAAAGTTTCTTTAAAGACATTTACTGGTTTATTGCATCTGCTAAAGTGCCAGGCAGCGGGCACTAAAATCAAATCGCTTGTTTTTATCTGGTGTTTTCATTATGTTACATTTTTACAGCTTTAACTGAACTTTGTGTTACAGCCAATTTCCAAAAGGAGATGTTAAATTAAAACGGTTTTGTTAAATAGAGTTTATCATTTTTGTTAAAGAAAGTAAAAGCAGGGAGAAAAAAATCGATAAAAATTGAATTTGGAACGGAAAAAAATCAGAGGTTTTCTTTTTTGGCCCATATCGCCCAGCTGTAGTTCTACTGAAAGACATTTTTCCTTGTGTTTTTTTTTACTTGTTTCTTCTTGTTGCTTTTTTTTTGTAGCTGGTATCTAAAAGCTCAACAGATTGCCCCCAAAAATGGACGACCGTATAACCAGCTGGCTCTTTTAGCAATCTACACAGTAAGTGAAATGTTTGGGTGTTAGTTTGACATGCGGTGACTTTTAAGTCTTTTCCTGTTTATGTGGGGAAATTAAGGCATAAAAAATGAAAAAGTAAAGGGGAAAAAAAGAAGCACGTTTACTAAAGAAACATTCCAATGAGAGGATATTCATCTGTGTACAAATGCTCACTGTGATGGTTAACATGGTTACTTAAAAGAATTGAAATGTCGTTTTAACCGTAAGGTTAACACAAAGTGTTGCTTAGGACTGGTAAAAAAAATAAAACATAAACTTCATAATCTGACTTGTTTGTGTGTGGATTCTCATCCGTTCCCTGCAGAAGCGGAAATTAGATGCCGTTTATTACTACATGCGCAGTTTGGCTGCTTCTAACCCCATCTTGACAGCAAAAGAAAGCCTGATGAGCCTGTTTGAGGAAGCTAAGCGTAAGGTAAGTGGTTTGTAAAGTGGGACTGACAACATTTGACAGAACGTTGCATTTTCAGGCAGAACTTTGAACTTCTTCAGGATAATCACCAAAGTCTGTGGAACCAGTAGTTTCGGCCTCTTAGGCTATTAGAAGTCACATAAAAAAGTTAAATGAGATAGATTAA
This sequence comes from Oryzias latipes, assembly GCF_053564925.1. Taxonomy (NCBI): domain Eukaryota; kingdom Metazoa; phylum Chordata; class Actinopteri; order Beloniformes; family Adrianichthyidae; genus Oryzias; species Oryzias latipes. Next base: position 10,063,926 of record NC_136250.1, on the reverse strand, counting down.
CGGATATCCAAAACTCAACCGCTCCAGAATGGCATTAGCTTCCTTCTGATCAGCTTTGTTTTCATAGGCAGAGCAGCTGGAGCAAAGGAGAAGACAGGAAAATGAAGGGGGCTCTCAGGGTCCAGCAGTAAGAGGGAGAAGAAAAGACGAAGAGAGCTCACGTGTGGAGATTTGGATCCGTCCTAATGGCCAAACAGCAACCCCCTTTAACAAAAGAGGGGGCAGTGAGTCCAGCAGAGACTCGGAGCAGGACGGAGAGCTGGGCAGTCTAAGTGCTACTGATGTAAGACGGCTTTATGGATTTGATTCTCATGTCTATAGAAATAGATTTCATGTGTTTTTTATTAGAGGGAATTTTGTATTTTTTTAATTTCTTGTGTTCTGCTTTTCCACGGTCGGTCCTCTAAAACGTGTTTAACTACTCATTCTGTCTGTCTGTCATTTTGTCATCTTGATGTTTTAGATTTTTCTAATTTCATTACTTTGCTTATATTCAAAGATATTTTCAATCCCCACTATGTTTTATTTTTGGTTATTTTAATATTGTTTTCCGTTATTCTCATATTTATAACACAGAAAATGGCTAAATATCCTTAAAGACCCACTCTGGTCATCTTTTAAACTGTTTTGAAATCGTTAACATTCATGTTTTAATTATGATTATTGTTTTCTATGAGAGAGTATTAATGTTGGCACAATGTTAATATTAATGTTAATATTAATGTTGGCACATTAATTAAGTATTAATGTTGGCACAATGACAGGGAAAGGCAGAGAGCTGGCAGACATGATGGAGAGAAGGAAGGTAGATGTACTGTGTGTGCAGGAGACAAGGTGGAAGGGCAGCAAGGCACGTAGTATTGGAGGAGGATACAAACTGTTCTATCATGGTGTTGATAGGAAGAGAAACGGGGTAGGAGTGATTCTGAAGGGGGAGTTTGTAAACAGTGTTCTAGAGGTGAAAAGAGTCTCAGACAGGATGATGAGCCTAAAGTTAGAAATTGAAGGGGTGATGGTGAATGTAGTCAGTGGGTATGTGCCACAGGTTGGCTGTGAGTTAGAAGTGAAGGAGAGATTCTGGAGTGAGTTGGATGAGGTCATAGAGAGTTTCCCCAGAGGAGAGAGAGTTGTTATTGGAGCAGACTTTAATGGACATGTTGGTGAGGGCAACAGAGGTGATGAGGGCAGGTTTGGTGTGAAGGAAAGGAATCTGGAGGGACAGATGGTGGTGGACTTTGCGAAGAGGATGGAAATGGCGGTAGTCAACACTTACTTCCAGAAGAGAGAGGAACATAGAGTGACATACAGAAGTGGAGGTAGGAGTACTCAGGTGGACTACATCCTATGTAGACGAGGTCATTTGAGAGAGGTTAATGACTGCAAAGTGGTGGTAGGAGAGAGTGTAGCCAGACAGCACCGCATGGTGGTGTGTAAGATGACTCTGGAGGTCAGGAAGAAGAAGAGAGGGAAAACAGAAAAGAAGACCAAGTGGTGGAAGCTACAGAATGAAGAAACTTGTGAGGAATTTAGGCAGAAGTTGAGACAGGTTCTGGGTGGTCAGGATGAGCTTCCAGAGGACTGGGAAACTACAGCAGAGATTATCAGGGAAACAGGTAGGAAGGTGCTAGGTGTGTCATCTGGAAAGAGGAAAGACGGTAAAGACACTTGGTGGTGGAATGAGGAAGTACAGGACTGCGTCCAGAGGAAGAGGTTAGCTAAAAGGAAGTGGGATGTAGAAAGGACTGAGGAAGGTAGACAGGAGTACAAGGAAGCGCAGCGTAGAGTGAAGAGAGAGGTGGCAAAGGCCAAACAGAAAGCTTACGATGAGCTATATGACAGGTTAGACACAAAGGAAGGAGAGAAGGACTTGTACAGGCTAGCCAGACAGAGAGACAGAGATGGGAAGGACGTGCAACAGATAAGGGTGATTAAGGACAGAGATGGAAAGGTGCTAACAACCCAGGAGAGTGTACAGAAAAGATGGAAGGAGTATTTTGAGGAGCTGATGAACGTGGAAAATGACAGGGAAAGAAGGGAGGAAGATGTGGTTGTTGTGGAGCAGGAAGTAGCAGAGATTGGAAAGGATGAGGTTAGGAAGGCTCTGAAAAGGATGAAGAGCGGAAAGGCCGTTGGTCCTGATGACCTACCTGTGGAGGTATGGAAGTGGAGCAGTGGAATTTCTAACGAGGTTGTTCAATAGGATTTTAGAGAGTGAGAAGATGCCTGAGGAATGGAGGAGAAGCGTTCTGGTCCCGATCTTTAAGAACAAGGGTGACACGCAGAACTGCAGCAACTATAGAGGAATAAAGTTGATGAGCCACACAATGAAGCTGTGGGAAAGAGTAGTGGAAGCCAGGCTTAGGAAGAAGGTGGAGATTTGTGAGCAGCAGTATGGTTTCATGCCCCGTAAGAGCACCACTGATGCCATTTTTGCTTTGAGAATGTTGATGGAAAAGTACAGAGAAGGTCAGAAGGAGCTGCATTGTGTGTTTGTAGATTTAGAGAAGGCGTATGACAGGGTGCCGAGGGAGGAGCTGTGGTACTGTATGAGGTCGTCTGGAGTGGCAGAGAAGTATGTCAGAGTAGTTCAGGACATGTATGAGAGAAGTATGACGGTGGTGAGATGTGCTGTAGGTCAGACAGAGGAGTTCAAGGTGGAGGGGGGACTACACCAAGGATCAGCTTTGAGTCCCTTTTTGTTTGCTATGCTGATGGACAGGCTGACAGACGAGGTAAGACAGGAATCTTCCTGGACAATGATGTTAGCGGATGACATCGTAATTTGCAGTGAGAGTAGAGAGCAGGTGGAGGAACAGCTAGAGAGGTGGAGGTTTGCTCTGGAAAGAAGAGGCATGAAGGTCAGTTGTAGTAAGACAGAATACATGTGTCTGAACGAGAGGGATCAAGGTAGAAGCGTTGGGTTACAGGGGGCTGAGGTGAAGAAGGTGCAGGAGTTTAAGTACTTGGGGTCAACAGTTCAGTGTGATGGGGAGTGTGGAAAAGAGGTGAAGAGGCGAGTGCAGGCAGGTTGGAGCGGTTGGAGGAAAGTGTCAGGAGTGTTGTGTGACAGAAGAGTGTCAGCAAGACTCAAAGGAAAGGTATACAAGACAGTGGTGAGACCAGCTCTGCTCTATGGGTTAGAGACGGTAGCAGTGAGACAGAGACAAGAGGCTGAGATGGAGGTAGCGGAGATGAAGATGTTGAGGTTCTCCTTAGGAGTGACCAGGTTAGACAGGATAAGGAACGAGTACATCAGAGGGACGGCTCATGTTGCCTGTGTTAGCGACAAAGTCAGAGAAGCCAGACTGAGATGGTTTGGACATGTTCAGAGGAGGGATAGTGGATATATTGGTAGAAGGATGTTGGAGAGGGAGCTGCCTGGCAGGAGGGCAAGAGGACGGCCTAAGAGGAGATACATGGATGTCTTAACAGAGGACATGAAGTTGGCTAATGTTAGGGTAGAAGATGTCCATGATAGAGTGAGGTGGAAAACGATGATTCGCTGTGGCGACCCCTGATGGGAAAAGCCGAGAGAGAAAGAGTTTTCTATGAGAGAGTTTTTGCAGTTGTGGGTGGGATTTTTGGCGTGAAGCACCTCCCCCACGCCGTGTGTTTTCTATTTAACAAATAAGCCCTTTTTCACGACAATTCACACCAATTTGAATAAAGAAATACTCAGAAATGCAATTTTATATTCTTAATATATGTTCTCCATCATCAGAAAAATGCTTCAAGAACATGAGTTTCACCTGAGTGGGTCTTTAAGTCTTGGTGGCATGTTTCTTTATGAATTTTTTTTTTTTTGCTTACCGGTATATCAAATTTTATAGAATACCATCAAGCTTGTTAGATTCATTTAGGATTAATTTATCTTTGTTGCAAGTATTTCATTCTTTTAAAAATGTTTTGTGTGTGCAATTTAATATTTATTCGGTTAATTTGACTCTTGAAAAAAAGTATTAATGTAGGATGACAGTATTTTTGTGGCAAAAGAATGATTCATAGAGATGATTTATTTCTCTCTTTCTACTATCTCTTTCTCTACAGCTAAAAAAGAGGTTTATTCTGAGTTTTCTTCACGCTCATGGGAAGCTTTTCACAAAAGTAGGGTGAGTTCCGAAAACCTTGTCTTTCATGGACTTCATACGTTTGAATGACAAAAGGGACATTTTAATCACGACTGCCTTTTCTGCCGTCTAAATGCATATGTACCGTATCTGTGCAGCATGGAGTCCTTTCCTGGCGTCGCGAGCCGCGTCATTCAGGAGTTTAAAACGCTGCTGCAGCATGGCGCCTCTCTGCTGGGAAGCACCAACATATTGCAAATCATCACAATCAACATGTTTGCCGTTCACAACTCTCAAAGCAAAGGTACATTTTTTGGTGTTTACATGAAGACATACTGATACATAAAACCCAGAACTGATCAAACTGGTTGGAGTCTTTTCATTTTTTGCCTTTTACAAGGAAGTATTATCAAATATTTTTCTTTTTTAAACGATTGAAGAACTTACAGTAATTGAGTTTGTCAGGGTGTTTGCCTTTGATAGCCAGGGCGTCATAAGTTGCGGTCGGCAGCATTGTAATATTTCAGTTTGAACCTAAGCTTTAAAAAAAAAAAAAAGTCACGATAAAGCAAAACTGAATAAATTGTTTTGTGTTTTTTTTCTTCCTTTTTTCCTCTTTTAGGCGAGGAAGGAGAAACCCGATCCGTTCTTCAAGAACAAAGCACTGCGCTGGGGCTTGGCATGTTTGCACTGCTGGTGCAGCGCTGCACAGAACTCCTTAAAGAGATCCCTGCAGGTTAACTCAAAGGAGTCTTCACTTTTATCTGATCACTTTCTTTGTCTTATACTCTGTCTGCGTACTTTTTCAACAATAGTGGGGCAGTCACTGTATTATGATCATTTCTAAATTACACTTATTTGTGTTTCTTTTCCTGGTCAATTCTAAGTCCTAATTATTAAAACTCCTGTATTTTCCCATATCTCCCTCTTTCAGAATCTATTCAGGTGGCAGATGGAGAGGAGGAGGAGGAGAAAACGGGGGAGCCGGAGGGGATGGTCAGAGTCTCTGCCTTCCCTTTGGATCTAAGGGAACTGCTGCCAGGCATCAAAGTCTGGTCTGACTGGATGTTAGGACACCCACACCAATGGAACCCACCACCATGCGGTATAGAGTGAGTACTTCATCTGCAGTACCTAGTTTTATTTTTGAAGGTTTACTGAAAATCGACACAAACTCTTTTATAACGGTCATCAGCATTCCTGTCATCTATTTTCACCCACTAGTAAATTGGGGCTCTTTAGAGTCTCCAAAAGGACTTGTTTGCGGCAGATGAAGAGCCAAAGCTGTCACAGTTTCTAACAAGATCAAATTTGCATAGCTTTTACAAGCATCTGATGGTCACTTTCTCTTCCAAGTTGCAGCCCTGATGTTTGGCAGTACCTGGCTAACTTGTGTAATGTTCTGGCACACGTGGACCATGAGGAAGTGCTGCTGTACAAGGTTGATAGCGACGAAGGGGAAAATGACGAGGAGTTGACAGTTCTTCAGTTGAAGGAAGACAAGCTGCTCGCTGGCTTTGTCCCGCTGTTAGCCGCACCACAAGAGCCCTGTTACATAGACAAACACACTGATGAGGTGAGTGGAAAGCAACACACTTTTAATCTGAGACTGTAGCCTAGGTCTGGGCTTGGATGTATTTTCAAAAATTGTACTTTAATCCGTTTGCCCGGTTTTTGCACATCCTGTTAATGCACTTCCTGTGTTTGTGTGCACGTACCTTCCTATCTTCTTCCCTCAGGCAATAGCAGCAGACTGCAAGAGAGTGACGGTACTGAAGTACTTTCTAGAGGCTTTGTGTGGACAAGAAGAGCCTTTATTGGCCTTTAAGGGAGGAAAGTACATCTCTGTAGCAACTTCTGCTTCGAATAACCAGTCAGAAGATGCAAGAAACAGACAGGACTCTTTAACAGAAAATGAGGTGAATATCTCATACTTTGTGCCATCTCCGTATTTTCTTCATTTTTTTGACCAAAAACCTCCCACATTGTATGTATATGATCCTATAAATTGAATCTAGGATTGCGAGCGATGCCAAATGTGTTTTCTTCTTAGCAGGCTGATGTGATACTGGAGGCAGAGTCCTCTCTTTCTGCATCAGAAGAAGAGGAAGAAGACTTTGATGGAGGGGGACACAGTGGAAATGATATCCGACAACTGAAGGCTCGACATCATGCCCTCACTAACAAACTGGCACAGCGACAGAAGCGTTTGGACAAAATACAGGTAAAGTCGTATTTGCAATGTCAGCCGTTCTATATACTTGACATTTCACAAATATGGAGTAAAGGCTGGGAGATTTGACCATTTTATTATATTTTAAAAAATGTTTTAGTCTAATACATAATATTAGTGTTATGAAACCTTATCAGAAGTACTTTGTAAATAAATGTCAGGGTATCTTGTGAAAAATCATTATTTAAACATTTATTTGGAGCCACTTTTCTGCTTTAAACAAACTAAAAACAAAATAGCAAATCAACTCAATGTGACCTCAGAGATCTTAAACAAAAGCACTTAACAAGAATCTACTCGAAAGACATTTCTAAATCATGCTAAATAAATTGAATTCTCCCTCCATGAATGTTAGAGGTGATAATTTAAAGGTGAAACCACTGAAAGAACACCCTTAAATAATAATAAGAAAAAAAGAAAATAGAATTAATAATAATTTCTGGTTGAAGTCAGAGTCTGCTTTTTCCTTGATCACATTTGAAATAGATCAACTTGATCTGGGGGCACTTAAGCAAACTGCAGGGGGCAGGCAAAGATAGAAAATGACAAGCACATTTTCTATCAGCTGTTTGTAACAATAACTGGAATAGTACAGTATCAGCTTAGCTTCACAATATAATTTATTTAGCTTCTTTAATAAGTTATTATAATTACTAATATGTTAATAATTGATGCCCAAAGGTTCCATAGGTTTTTTTTCCCTTCGCTTTTACTGTTCTTGTATATGATGATTAAAAAAGAAAAGAACGCCCTTCTTTTTACACACTGGTCAGTTATTCGTACAGGTATTGATTGATTTTATGTGATCAATTCATTAACAAAGCAGGAGAACTTTTTAACATGTGTGTCTCTGTTGCAGGCTGTGCTGCAGCCTGGTGGTCAGCTGGAACTGGAGATTCGGCCTCTGTTTTTGGTCCCTGATACCAACGGGTTCATTGATCATTTAGAGGGCCTGAAGAAAGTACTTCATTGTGGAAGTTATATAATAGTTGTGCCATTAATTGGTAAGCCAAAGCAAAGGGAAAAGTTTCAAAATAGTTTAATGAAAGTCAATAATCAAGATTTTGGGTATAAACGGTAAATACATGTTTGACGTTTGCTTTGTGATTTTGGTGCCAGTGATTACAGAGTTGGATGGCTTGGCCAAAGGTCAGGACACTTTTGGTGGAGGACTGGGTTCACGTGGGCGCAGCACCGGCAGTCGTGGCAACTACAACAGTGCAGCCCACGTGCGGGCGGTGCAGGACAAGGCTCGCTTAGCTGTGGCTTTCCTAGAGAAGGGATTCGAAGCCAGGGAACCGTGCCTCAGAGCCCTGACGAGCCGAGGAAATCAGCTGGAGTCCATTGCTTTCAGAAGTGAAGATACTTCTGGACAGCAGGTAGGAGCATCTTAAAATTACACCAGTGACATTTTTTCTTGTAAATCTTTTGCATTTGAAATGTCTGTGTTCTTTTATTTGGGTTTCATTTTGTTTACTTTTCAGGGTAACAATGACGACGTCATTTTATCCTGTTGTCTTCATTACTGCAAAGACAAGGCGAAAGATTTCATGCCTCCCCAGAAAAGTATGTAGTGATCATGTACAAGCAGTTGTTAACACACTACAGGATTTCTTGTTTAGTTGATAGTTGTCTTTTCTCTCCCTCATAGATGGGACAGTGAGACTTCAGAGAGAGGTGGTGCTCCTGACAGATGATCGCAATCTGCGAGTCAAAGCATTGACACGCAACGTCCCTGTGCGTGACATTCCCTCCTTCCTCAGCTGGGCCAAAGTGGGCTGAAGCAGACAAAAGCTGCGATCAGGGGAACACAACTGCTGAAGCCTGCTTGCCGTTTAGCCAGGAGAAGTCACTTAAGCAGAGAACGAGGAAAAGAACTGGGAAAAGGAGAGGAGAAAGAAGCACTTCTAACGAAACAAGCAATTTCAATGCAGGGTGGGGTCAGTTAACTTTCCCCCCCTTCTGACGAAGTGTTTGCAAGTATGTATGCGTTCTGATCAGCGAGCTTTCCCAGGAAGAGACCGAACGTCAAGAAGTCTAGGAGGTTAGAGCTGAAAGAAAGAAGTAGTCTAAATGGAGTGGTTTGATTTGTAGGTTGCCTTGTTGAGCTTCAGAACTGCTAGCGGCATGCTATTTAAAGAAGGCAAAGCCAGAAAGGGGGAGTTCGTTTGGCAATGACGGCATTAATGAATGAATGCTGTAAATGGTACTTCTGCACCTCATCGAGGGTCCGGGCTTAGACTGTTAAGTCTCTGCAGCAAAACGGAGAGAATGCTGCACAAGGAGAGACACAACTGAAAGGTGTGTGTGTCAGGGAAAACACATAAACTCTGATTGTTGGGAAGGTAACACAGAACCCTCATTGAAAATCAGCACAGAGCAGTCACACAGGTTCAGTAATCTCTACTCAGCTAGGAAATCCTTTATTCCAGTAATGTATCTTCCTTTTTCTTTGTCCATTGCAATGAAAACCCTTCAAGACATGAACATTACTTATAATTTATCTGTTGAGTTGTTGTATTCTTTTGAAGCTCCTTTGTAAAAAATGTTTTATGCTACTTTTCGTTTTGATTTCTTTATAGACCGATAACCATCTGCTTAGTTTTACTGAAAGTGGGATAAACTTTCAATTATTTATCTGCATTAATTTGATCTGCGTGCCAATGTGTATGTAAGTAACTCGTGTCCCGCTTTGAGCAGCGCAGCAGATGGACGTGTTTGTTAGGTGGGGTTAGGTTTCCAGGTTCTAGGATTTGAAATTCATAAACTAACTTTGGTCGGATTTTGAGTTAATCTAAGCAAATTATCCAGTCAAAACCAAAAAGGCTCCACATATTTGACTATTTGAGAGAACCACACTTTGGAGATGTGGTTGACTTTGACAGTAACTTTGCAGAAACTACTATCACACAGCAGTACTAACTATTTCATTTTTTTGCTACTTTTTTGTGCTTTTCAATCAGCTTCATTTTTTTTTTTCAATCCATCATACTGTTTATTGTTGCATCTACTTCCTAAACTCCCAATATGTTTTAATTCATAGTGTAAAATATACATCACTTTTATGACAGACCTACATATTGAACACAAGTAATGCTGTTTGTCCATGGATTTACTGTCAAAAGACGGTTATCTCATCAAAATGAATGACCAGATTGTAGATATTTCACATATAAAAATGTCTGTTCCCTTAAAAACTGATGTAGTTTACAAAAGTGCTCATGTTGATTGGATTATTCGATACGTGTAGTAAAAATGGAAAGATTTCAGATAATATCTTCCACCTTTTCAATAACTTGTGATCAACTTCCATCAGCAGCTAATGTTTGTGTGTACACCTTAACTAAGATGTGCTCATTTCTGTCTGGGTTTTGTGGCTGTGTTGTATTTTTAACTTGTTGACAATTGGCTATCTTGGTGATTAAATCATTTAAAACCATTGTTTTTTTTGTTTTTTGCTTTGTGTTTATTAAGAGTGTGGCTATACACTATTAGTTCAAAAGTCAGACAAAAAAATGATTTGGTTAACATCAGTTATTCCTTTATAGGTGTAAACTTAAGTAAAACATGTAAACCCTGCAGAAGGAAACATCCTTATATAAGTTCACTACATTGTTTGCTTTAGGAAAAAAGCAGATGGTTGTTTCTTAATAATTTAGTTATTTTTCTGCATTTTATTAGTAAATGTACAGTTACTTAGAGGGTTGTTACTAATGTAATATCATTCAGAAATGGTTATACGACTAATCTATAAAGATTAACATTTAGCAGTTATTAGTGCCAATTACTGGAATCAAAGATTTTTAGAATAAAATCATGTGACAAACATAACTGTTATTACTTTGACTTTTATAGTGGTTTTATACATTCTTTTACTAAAGTTGTACTGAGAAAATGAATATTTAAAGATAAAAATGGTCAAGTTGAGAATCCCCAAAAATTGTGCTGCTCAAAATCTAATATTCATCTCTATGCAGATGATACTATAATGTATTCGTCCAAACTAAGCATCATGGAAAACTATAAAAGGCTAGATCTTGACCCCACAAAGAATAATAATTGTTTAAGTATAATTGTTTTTTTTCTGATAAATAAATTTGGAATAAAACAAAATTATACTTCATGCTATTCCAAACTGGACTGGGCACATCTATTCGAAGAAGAATAGACTGGGGGAATAATCCACCCAGTCTATTCGTGCCTGGACATCTTTACCATTGTTTAGGAGAGCTCTCTTAATACCTTTAAAGCCTATCTGCTTTTATTTGCCTGATCCTTAAAGATCTAAAAATGTCTTATTCTTATTTTCCCTCTTTCCTGCTTAGCATATTTAAATGCCAATTATTTTCTGTTTATTTTTTTTTTTTTGAAAAATGTTTTGTGAAACTAGTGGGATGAGGGGTAAAAAGAGAGAGTTATGTGCAGGTGTGTGTGCTTTTTGTTGGCTACTTTAATCATAATTTGTATGATCTTTTGTCTGTTTTTCTTGGTTTGTTTGTTACTAAACTTTAATTTTTCAGCTTTTCCTTTGTTATAAACCTAACAGTAGGAAGCCCTCAAAAATTAGATGTGGCATCTCAAGGGGCTAATTTGTATTTGTATTTATTTATTTAAGGGACAATGCATACAACAAACAGTGTAGAATACTCTAAAGGTAATGAGACACTGTAAATATGCAGGATTGTAGCCTAGGCTAATTTCCATCCTCTGTCCCTCCTCCCATTACTTAATATATGTTTAAATCAATATGCTTGCATACATCTGGAAAACATAGGTGTGGCAAAAAAATATAGGATTTAATCGGTGATGTTCACATCAGTGCATCATTTATGGGATAAGTACATGTGAACCCTGTAAATGTTCATACCTACGATCACCTCTATAGAATCAAAGAGGGCAACATGCAGTTACAGTATACAAGTACGCACGTCTGTGCGTCAGAGAAAGGAAGTCTCGCAGCCTATCCATCCCTATCGTTTGCTTGAATGTACTCCTGCGCCTGGATACAGACCACACAGCCAGCCTCGATTCCCATCATGGTGACAACAGGAGTGCTGAGCATCCAATCAGAGGCCGGAGAACCCTCTTCTGGAAGCTGGTTGGTTTTCCAGCCTGCAGCTTGTTGTGAAATGTCCATCTTTAACCTCTGCTGCCATGCACACTGCGCTTATCCTTTTTATTTCATATATTTACCCCTCCCGTTGCAGATTACAGTTATTTTTATAATTCGTCTCTTGATGATGTTATCATACCCACACTGGTGTCATAATAATATATTAATTGTTGCAAATGAAAATAAAATTGTTTGAATGAAACTGCATATTTAGGAAATATGACTTTAATGTTGTGATAAAATGTTATAACTTGGCTTAGCACAGAAGTGTCGGAACATATAAGCAATAATTATTATTGGGGGACATCTGCTATGAAACCAAACCTCATTATAACACCGAATGATCCCATCTCAATTTAAAATTCTGCACACATCCGTAAAGTTTTGCACAAGATTAGAACTGATTGGAAAAATTTATATTTCCAGTAAGCAGTTTTAAAATCCATTCCTCCCACCTGACGAGGAAAACAGACTGTCCTCACAGCAGCATCCTCCTTATGTTTACCTTTACCTGATCATGTTCAGCCATATAAACAGTTTTGACGGTACTGCAAGGCGACGGCTATTTATAGCCGAGACCAGATTAAGCCTCAAACGGTTAATCAGTTTAGGGGCTCCGTGACAGAAAGTGCTTATGAGCAAACACTGGAAGTGGAAAAAAAATAGAGAGAGAGGGGGCGACTTGTCCATTACCATTATCTGAGGTTGAATAAACCAGACTTAATAATATTGGGGGTACATTTATTATTTGTAGTATATATATTTTAGTGTCCACGCATTTTTAGCTTGGACGTTAGTGTGAGGGGAGTAAAATTAAAATAAAATAAAAACAAATTACATTTACGGGTCTGACTTTTTTCCCTCTTGGAGATTTGTTTATTTCCTCCTCAGTGAGGGGGGGTTGTTTGCTTCGCCGCCATTTTTGGAGGAACTGCCTATCTGAAGAGAGAGAAACTTTGCTTGCTGCTAAGCGCTAACGGCTATTAGCTAGCTGGCCAGTGGGTTGCCTGGGAGCGAGCTCGATGTGACAGTTTGGGCTTGCCCGTCGTTAACCTCGCACTGATGTAAATTATTATTCCTGCTGTCAACCTGTATATATGAGATAACACGCTGACAACTTACGGAACATCTGAGAAAGACTTGAAAAATAGTGACTCCGTCTGTGTTTGGGTAGGGCAGACTAGATAGCGAATTAGCGTTGCTAATTTTTTTTTACAGCTAGCGAATTCACACTGATTTCTATGGACCGCATTGGCCGTCTGATTTAGCCATCTGGCTCTGCTGTAGCAGGGTGACTGTAATCAGCTGCTGGCTTTACAACGCTTCTTCTCAACCCGTGTGGATGCCCTTTTTTGTCAGGTGAGTTGAACGTCAACTTTAGCCCGTTCTTCTTCTTCTTGCTAACATTTTCCGAAGTAGTGGCACGCCTGCTGTACCCGCTAAGTACGAGCTTGGTTTCAACATTTCGAGCTAGCCAGACAAATGTATTGCTATTCTCCTTCCAACCTGAAGTTACTGTCACAACTTGTATAGTCAATCAGATATTTCAGTCAGAGCGTCAATCAATGCAGCCTTTGTGTTATTATCACATATGTGCGTTCGTTTAGGACGCCAATGCAGCAATTCAATATACACACACGAAACGGAAGTCTAAAATAAATAGCAACATTTGATTTGCGAGTGTATGGATAATGGGGACGGTTTGCTTCACCGAAGGCGAGTTAGCTTAATAGGTTAGCTTGGTTAGTAATCTGCTTTATGCAACTATCGTGGCAAGCACAGTGCCACTCCCTCGGTTTTGTTTTCGTGTGGTGTGAGCCCTAAACATAATGACAAGCTCTGCTTTTGTGGCCTTTGGGACGTTTTGCCATCCATAAGGGTTATTATGAATGCATAGCCGTGCCGACGATGCGTGGCATCAATCGGCCGTTGTATTAACGTACTGTATTTTTGCACTATAACTTAACGTTGTCTGGTCGCCTGGCGTTGAGTTTTTAATAAACCACACGAACCATTTGGAAGGAGAAGGCCTTCAGGTTGTGCTGTCTGTTTTTGAGTAGGGAACCGTGAAGCCCCATCGGTTGCCGATCACCCTTTTTTGTGCATTGCCTTGAGTCGCATTCCTCAGCTTTCCGTGTTGATATTGCGTAACAGCGGCTACCACTCATCAAGCTAACCCTCGGCTTGGCTTCACTGACCGTTTAACTGGCGCTTAACACCACGCACTAAGAAAATCGCCGTGAATAGCGTCCAGGTTGTGATACCGACCGAACACGACTTGTATTTTGTCATATATATTAAGAGGTTTGGGCTAGATCCCACAAGTCCCGTTGGATTTGAGTTTGTGTGATTCATTAAAATCATTTTCGGTTTTCTGTACCTTATGATTCATTTGCATGCTTGCAAAAATGCATCCACAGACAACAACTTGCTAGGTGATGATGGGAGTTATGCAGCTTTTATTGCCTGATCATCACAATGTAGGAGGAGCCTCTCTGAGTCTTTGTTGTTTTTTTTCCCCCTGTGGATGCCAGTTTTGTATCAGCCAAAGCTGAGTATAGAACAACAGCATACTAGATATGGCTATTGAAGCAACTGACTCCACCACAATAACAACAAAAAGAGAAAATGACTAAAGCAGTGTTGTGGTTTCACTGGGCGATCCACCGGATTTCTAAAAATCTGACAGTGTGGCATTGCCTGCTTTGATTCAAATATCTATCACTGAACAAAATTGTATTTATACTTTGTTTAATTACATTTTTCCCCCTGACACTTTAGAGCTTATTTGCATAGATAGGAAAGCTTTGTTAGGCATTGTATAGAAAAACAATATATATTCAGATGTGGTCTGTTAAAAGTAGCTGGTAAATGGTAAACAAATGTTTATTTAATATATTTATTGGTGTACTTCTTTAATTGAGGCTAATTTTTTTAAATCAAACGAAACTAGTGAGATATCATTCTTCCATTTGTGCAACCAAAAAAGCATATTTCAACCATCTAAGATAAAGATGGAAAGTAAATTTGTTTGATCGTTAAAAAAAAATGAAGCAAATTCTGACTGACAATGAAACAACTTTATGTATCAGAAAGCCGGGGCCACATATCTGATGTTGGATATTTAATGGATCGTTCTGCAGTGTGTGTGACAGCTGTTATAACCCTTGTTTACTAATGAATCAATATGAACGTAGTGCAGAAGGTTGGGATGATTAATGCGGTGCTGCTACTCACTGCTGTTTGTAGGTGGTTGCCAAAAAAAAAAAGCAGTCAGCCTTTCACCTTCAAAATAAATAAATAATGACTACACTTCTCTGCTTAGGTCCCACGATTTTTTATTAATGTCGAGTTATATTCAAATAAGACATATTAGATGCTTGTTGTCACTCATTTTGGTTTTTCTGTACAGTTATGAGATGGCAAAAAAGGCTCAGATAAGATGCATTCTCCATAAACCACTTTTTTATTTTTTTAGCAACTTATTCATTGCTATTTTGATTCTAAGACACACTTGTCTATAAAATTGTGTTCATTTTCAATGCACAACTTCCTCTCCGAGCCTGAATTCGGACAAAAGCGTCAACATTGTTGATGTGAGCGTTATGACATTTCTCTCAACAGGACGGTTAATGGAGCTTTGGGAGAGAAACGGGGTGGTTTCAATCCTCTTAGTGCTTGGTCACTTTAGTCCTCCCCATCACCATTATCTGTGCGACACCAGGAAATGGAATGAGTTGTTGGTGGAATTTAGTAGAGACATAGCTTTCTTTGTAACTGAACAGTAGACCCCCCCCCCCCCCCCCCCTTTCATCTGTCCTTTTTTTTATTTCTTTTTTACAGGGGGTGGATATATTATCATGTCATTTATTTGGATTCTAACATTTGTATTGGTCTTATAACATTTCCTATATGCAAAATGATATTTCTTTATTACTTCATATTTTCTTTAAATTTTACAATTCACAAAATAAAGTCATCAATGAGTTTTGCTCATTTAGTTCTTTTTAAATTAAGAAAATCTACAATTTTAAGGTTGTGTTGTTTCCCTAAATTGAATATGCTCCCTTTTAAGGCAATTCTTTGTTGTTGTTTTTTTCATTTTAGGGCAAAGAACAGCTTTTTCATTAATGTTCAATGTATGATTTTTTATTCATAATTGTTAGGATCCTAATAATTTTTACAGTTTGGTTTAAAATGTTAGGCAAATCTTAATTTTAGTGATTAGTAAGACCTGTATTGTAAAAGAGAAATAAAGAGTGGACGTCTTTAAGGTGGATTTCATGGTTTCTGTTTGATCACTTCAGGTGGGTTCAGATAACTCCATCTTGCTGCTTTTTGAAGGATGCTATGTGATCTGGTGGAAGTAGAGGCAGGTCCAGGCGCTTCTCCTAAATCTTTAAAGTGCTTCTACATTGTCTTTACTTTCCATAAGCAGGATTGCCCCTGGCTTCTCTTGCCTTGCTCGTCATGTGCACCTAAGATGGAATTCAGTCTAGGAATCAATATTGATTATTTATCACCCTGTTCCATCTCTTTCTGTTCCTCATCTTTGCCCCACCTTTCGTTGCTCTGCATTTGTACCATGGATGCTTCTTCATTAGGCCCCTTTGCTTGTATTATTGTGCAGAGGAAATCAATTCACATAATTCAACAAGAGCAAATCCATTTTCGCAAGCACAAAACACTTATTTTTTCCCCTCTACACTGCACATGCAGACACACACTCTGCAGTCCAGCTCATCTCTTCCAGATTCAGTCTTATGACTCTGTGTTCAGTCCTTCGTTTCATGGAATGTGTGAGACGCACACCGAGGAATTTGTCATTGTGTTTTTACAATTGGGTGCAAGGCAAATGTCAGAAATGCACAAGTGATAGCATTTTGTATCACAATTTGACATTTTTTATTTTGAAAGAAAACATTTGTATGCTGGTGCCATTTAAATGGTTTCTTTTAAGTAAATTAAGCATCACAATTAAAGTCAGCACAAGGAATTGTACATTCAAAATGTATTAAAGAGTTCTTTAAGACAGTATTTTTATAAATACATCTCTGACTAGTTGTCTATAAAATATTTATTTCATTCACTACTGAAATTGTATGTTATTTATGTTAGTGTTTTGACCACATAAGGTGTAAATCAGGCATGTCCAAAGTCCGGCCGGTGGGCCAAATGCGCCCGCGTTTAAATTGCCCCCTGCCCATAGGTTCCTGTCACAAAATCAATAATGTGTGGCCCCTAGCACTTTTCCAGAAACGAGCATTTCTTGATGGCGGTTGGCTACAGTATAAGCCGTTGTCCGTCG
The DNA here is from genome assembly GCF_053564925.1 of Oryzias latipes. Taxonomy (NCBI): domain Eukaryota; kingdom Metazoa; phylum Chordata; class Actinopteri; order Beloniformes; family Adrianichthyidae; genus Oryzias; species Oryzias latipes. The sequence goes on along the minus strand of NC_136250.1, from coordinate 10,047,205 downwards.
CGGCTACTTGCCCTTCAAAGCCTTAAGGGCCAAACGAGAAGAACAGGTTTATTTGTTTCTCTGATCAAAGCAACAATGCTTTGTTGCACTTCTAAATTAGATAACTATTTTCCTGCTCATGTGATTTAAATGTAGAGGTTTACGGTGAGCAATTAATCGTGAATAATTTGTAACATTTCATGTGAACCCAAGTTTAATGTTGACAAATGTTTGTTTTTCCCAGACAGACTGTTTATTTGTTTTTATTTCTGGTCTTTAAATGTGAAATTCACAGTAATATTGTTAAAACGACATTTAGATGTATTTCTGATTTTTGTGAAGAAGTGATATGTATTCCATTTCAAATATTTTTGCGTTTAACGCTGTTATTAGGATTCAAAGAAATGTTTTGGTCTTCATACATTTTCACCCCAACTATGCAAAAAGTTTGGACAGCCGTGGTAGAAATCATCACCATAGAAATGTTAAAACCAAGCTTTGTTGCTGAGCCTCGCCTTTTACTTTTGAAATGTAATTGTATTTTCTTAATAATAATGGATTGGATTTATCTGTGCTTTTCCAAAGTACCTACAGTGTGTCCATTATTCATTCACTCCTCATTCATACTTGGTGATGGTGAGCTATTGATGCAGCCACAGCTGCCCTGGGGCAGACTGACAGAGGCGTGGCTGCCGTTCCGCGCCTCTGTCCATCACCGGGACATTCAGACACATTCACACACCAGTGGAGCCACACTGGAGGCAAGGAGGGTGAAGTGTCTTGCCCAAGGACACGACGACAGTTGACTGGGGGGAGTGGGGATCAAACCATTGATTATTATTCCACTTACACATTTTGGCTTTAAATATATTAATTTGGTGCCAGATTGCTCAAAACTGAAGGAGGCTAGGAAAATGATATGATAATAATTTTCAAGTATTAAAAAAAATAAAATAAAATGCAAAGTCCTCCTTTTCAAGCCATGGAGCTCAGGTGGCTTACACCTGAAAGGCCTTGTGGGAGATGCAAAACTTTTAGGGTTGCTGCAGTTTAAGAAACATGTTTATATCATCCATGACTTTACAGAATTTATTTACAATTTATTTATATCTTAAGCAATAAATGCTGGAATCTTCTGTTGTTGTTTTTTTGGCACAATGATTTTCTAAGCAATTATTGAGATTGTAAACCTTTCTTTAACTTGTCTTTTAAAGCGCAAACCTTTTACTGACATCGTTTTTCTCTTTCCTTTTAGCAAAGACCAAATTCCTGTGAGACCTCAGTGAGGTGTTATCTTTTTTATCACTATCTATTTATTAATAAGACATTGTGTTTATGCAACGTGTGTGTTGCTCACCAGCACATTTCTGGAGCACAACTGAGTAAGAAGAAGAAAAAAAGGGCAATAGCTTTGAACATCCCACATGTGTATCTTTTTCTCACCGTGTCACTTTTTGACACAAAGACGACGTGCTTTGTTTGGGAATCAACTTTAGGTTGCAAGCAAAGAGATGGATTTAAAAAATGGAAAAGTGTTTTTTTGTTGTTGTTGTTGTTTTTCTTTGGAAGGGTTCCTTTTAACATTGTTGACTGTTTAGTTGGGCCATGATTTCCACCTCCGCTTTCTCTGCTCTCACTTGTCATGCTTGCTGTGTGAGTGAAGTAAAAATGTGTGTAATAGATGTTATACAACCAGAAATGCAAACAAGTCCAATTTTGCTCCACATCTGCTTAGAAATATTGTTTTTAAGAACCTATACACCCCCAACCTTTTATATCCTTAAATACGGACAGCATTGGTTTTAATATGAAGTAAATCTAATGTGCTACTAAAATTCATGCATTACATTTTGCTTTTACATTTACAAAATAAAGTTCCTGCACCTATTTGGCAAATTATCCCCAACAACAATGATTAATCTGGGATACAGTGCAACCTACATACATATTGATTATCCTGTGCTGTCCCCCCCGTCCTCCCGGGGGCCGCTTTCTAGCAAGGGACACACAAAAAAAATCAATTTTTAAACTGAATTGTTTGCATTGACTTGGTCTATTGCTTATAGATCTGTTATAATCTCTAAAGCAATTTGTTGACAGCCAGATATGCAATTTCATAGCCAGTCTTCAGTCAGACAGAATAGTTCAAAATACTTACATTTACTGATTTGTTCACTCTTGTTTTTTTATTCTCTAGTTAGATCATCTCTAAGAGTTCATGGATTTAAATGAAAGAAAATGTATGACTTGTTTCCTCTTTTCCACACTTGATATCCCCTCCCCTCAATTTCAAAAAAGTATATTGCAATCAGTCATTTTAAAGTTGTGTTTTGGTAGTTTCCTGCAAATGCTAAAAATGTATTTTTAGTTGGACTTGATGGATTTTTTAGCCTGTATCTTTATACCCAGGACTGTCTTACATCCATTGCAACCTGGCTGTTGAAACAGAAACTAGGCTTTTATTTTTGCTATATTAAAAATCTGACAATTTTAAATTCTATATTTGTTCTGTTAAAGATCTGCGTCTCTCATCTGGACATTGCTCACTCTGATCTCTGTCTGTCCGTTAGGTGTCCGCGTGCTGGCATCTCAGACTCATCCACTACTGCAAATGAGGCCGCTGCTGCTGCTGTTCAGCTCAGCACACAGATAGTCCCATCACCTGTGTGTGGGTGAAAAGGGACTACAGAAACCAGGATGCCCTCCTCCATAAGGGCAGGAAGCCTGAAGGACCCGGAGGTGGCTGAGCTGTTCTTCAAGGAAGATCCAGAGAAGCTGTTCTCTGACCTTCGGGAGATCGGCCATGGCAGCTTCGGCGCCGTCTATTTTGTAATGCATCTACCTTGTCATTGCTCAAAAACCTTCCATACAACTAATGTTTTGATGTTAATCAATTAAACTACTAGCTGAGTCATTGGTGCATGGAAAAAACAAATTATTTATAGATTATTTAAAATATTTTAACCAAAAAACATTTTTTTTTCATTTCATTACTTTCTAGAAAAGTAAATTGCAGTTTAGAAAAATTGTAAGGATGCTGCCACACATCAAAAACGTTTTTTAGTATTACAATGCAGAAAAATGTGTTTTTTGAATGCTGAAACACTTGTTGCATTGTAGTTATGTAGCAAACATGCATGAGTGATGAGATGTATGCAACAGTTGGAATGTGCACCAACAATGTACCCTGTGTTTTCCAGGCATGGGATGTGCGCACAAATGAGGTGGTGGCAATTAAGAAGATGTCCTACAGCGGCAAGCAGTCTAATGAGGTGAGTCGCCGGCGGGCGTTCGTGTTAGCATCAGAAAAATAAACCTAGTAAAGTCATTAGACCTCAAGACAATGTGGAAGAACCCTAAATAGTAGAAGACACACAACAGTCAGGCTTCATCGCAAGTTTTTTCATGGACCTCAACCATCACAGGGGCTTCAAATATTGATTTGATCTAAAAAAAAATATAATTAAGTAATCTGAATTGTATTAATGTATTTTATTTAGACCTTACTTAGTTTGACAGTTCTTTGTTGTGCTTGGAAACAAATCCACTTTAACATTTTACTGAAAGTACTGAAATGCAGAACGCCTAAAAATCTAAGAATTTCACACTGAAATTTAATAAAAAATGTTAAAATAGATTTATTAATGACTTTACTGCTGCTTTCATCCGTACCCGATGCTGAAATCAAACTACTGAATCATTTGATTGTCACTACCTGGTTTCTGTTTCCCGGGATTTGATGAAATGTTGTTTTTTATGTCGAATTTCTATTTTAAAGCAACATTTGTTTGGTTCTGAAAGACTATTATAGAACTTTTAAAGCAATTAATGAATGTAGAATTAAGCATTTCAATTAAAAAAAATTTGAGAAACTTCACTGTTTATGACTTCAGTGTGTCATGAACTGCGTGTATAAGTGCAAATATTTTTATTAAAGATTGACCTATTACAATGGGATCATTTATATGTGTATATACAAATATGGAAGTGTATCATCTTCCATTTTTTGTTTTGAACTTTTTAATCAAATCATAACTAATCCTAAACTTGATACATCCTTCTATAGATATATAGATTACTTTTGTTTGTCTTCTTTACTATATGATTTTTTTTGATTGCTTCAAACAAACCAATTCCAAACTGAAATAAACTGTAAATAGTGAATTCTTGTGTAAAATGTAACATTACAGTTTATTGCTGTAAGGTAAAATTTGTTTATGAAAAAAATAATGTTTTCTTTTGTTTTTTTACCCACTCTTGCTGTTAAATCAGATCACCTTTATTTAAGATAAAATGGTATAAGACCAGATTGACATCTACTGGTCTAAACTATAATGAATGTGTTTCTTCTTGTCATTGAACCTTTAAACTTCAAAAAGGTTCACACACACCTGCTAACTTTCATTATTTTCTCTCTTCGCCTCTCCAAGCCTTAGTTCATCTGTACAGAACCTTTTTATTCCAAAAGTTAGGATTTCTGATCTCGTCTCTAAAGCCAACCAAAACGTTAATAGCTTCTTATTTTTTATTTCCTTCCAGAAATGGCAGGACATCATAAAGGAAGTGAAGTTTCTCCAGAGGATTCGTCACCCCAACAGCATAGAATATAAAGGCTGTTACCTTCGTGAGCACACAGCATGGGTAATGTTCCCCTTTTATTCACCAAATAAATTACAGTGTCTAATACTGGGATCATCTTATAATCCTTTTGTTCTTTTTAGTTGGTGATGGAGTATTGTCTTGGCTCCGCCTCTGACCTTCTTGAAGGTGAGCTAGAAGGAAAGAATAAGACATTGATCTTTGTTTGGTCACCTCAGCGGATGCTGGCTGCTCCACTGACCACTGCTCTCTCACACAGTTCACAAAAAACCTCTGCAAGAGGTTGAGATTGCTGCCATCACACATGGTGCTCTGCAGGGACTGGCCTACCTTCACTCCCACAACATGATCCATAGGTACAGCATACTATCAGAGCTGCTAACACACAAAATAGTTGGGTTTCCTTGGTTAACCCACTTCTTTTTTCGTTTTTTGCATGTTTGGATTGCTTTTAGGGATGTGAAGGCAGGAAACATCCTGCTAACTGAGCCTGGCCAGGTTAAACTGGCAGACTTTGGCTCTGCCTCCATCGCATCGCCTGCCAACTCCTTTGTGGGAACGCCATATTGGTATGTGAGAAGTGCAATACTGCATTGGCTGAAAGAAGACGGATTCAGCTAAGGCTTTTTTAATTTTCACACAGATGAAAAGTAGTTGATGACTTTTCAGACTCTTTGTGTAGTTTTTTTCTTTCTTTTAAAGTTTAAAAACCTGTCTTTAAATGAACTTTCATTAAATTAAAATGTTTAATTGTGCTTAACAAATATAAACATTAGTTGTGTATTAAGGACAAGACAAAGTATCAGAATTAGGCAACAGATTTTAAGCATGGAATTGGAAAAACAACTGAATTTGATATGGCATCCAATAATTTTTTCCTTTTTACCTACATTTTGTTTGTGTTTATATATTCTTATTCAAAATGTCTTTAATTCATTCAGGATGGCTCCAGAAGTGATTCTAGCTATGGATGAAGGCCAGTATGATGGGAAGGTGGATGTCTGGTCCTTAGGGATCACCTGTATAGAATTAGGTAGGTGTTTACCTGTCATGGATGCCACATACTTTTTTTAACTCGCCTGCAAGTCTGTCAGCCAAGAAGACTAAACATGTTATTGTTCCTGTTGCAGCTGAGAGGAAGCCTCCTTTGTTTAACATGAATGCAATGAGTGCCTTATACCACATAGCGCAGAATGAGAGTCCCACGCTGCAATCCAGTGACTGGTAAGGTGTCTCCTATTTCTCACTCATCCAGTAGTATTTCAGCTACCAGGTACACCACATGAACAAAAGGATTGGAATATATATTGCTATGGGATGGAATGCCATTTTACCCCATGTGGTGCGGCGCTATTCATAGCCCAGCCTAACCTAATGGGGCCTATAATTAGGCCTCAAGAAATGTTACTACTGGTAAAAACTTAAATCTAGACCTAATCGAGTTACTAGCTTCCATGGGCATCACCATAAGCACAAATCTGACCGTTGTTGGTTCATAGAACAGACTTTGCTGATCAAGTAGCTTGTTTTTAGAATTTTATGATCAACAAACTTTAACCATAGAGGGATTATTATAAGTTCTGCACATATTAAGCAAATATTTTGAAAGTGACCAAATACACTTTGTGAGCAATAACTTGGTTATCACTCGACTACGTTGTCATCAAAATCCTTCTTACCAAACTAGAACAGAGGAGCATGTGTGAACATTTGAACTCCATGTCATTGAAGACCCTGTTGGTGATACTTTTACTCATGTTGTACTTCTAGAGCCATATGGTTTTGGCATTGTTGCCTCGTGAATGTTTTCTCTTAAAACTGATGTTTTTCATCCAAACCCCCACTATTTGCTCCTCATTTTGACTCTCTGTGAATCGTCTGTGTTCCAGGTCGGATTATTTTCGAAACTTTGTCGATTCTTGCCTTCAGAAAATCCCCCAGGACAGACCACACTCTGACGACATGTTGGGTGTAAGTACACACCTGAGATTCATGGCTACACAAAAACAGAGGACTGTTAAAATGGGGGATTGGCGTAAAATCTCGTTCATGTTTGATCTTCTGATTTCAAGAGCTTCTATTTTCATTCATTACTCCTCTGCTTTCACACATGAGGAAAACACACATATCCAAGCCAAGAAATCCTACATGGATTGTTTGTGTTTAAAGAAGCCAGATGTAAATAGTGTAGTTATGGGACTTCGGCTCCCACCGTCGGTTAACTGTCCCTCAGTCCATTAATGGACTCTGTTGCTAACGGATACCGTCCTTGGCGTATGGAGGCTTTCCAAACTGTTTTTCATCTTTAAACGTAAAGCTACAATACAGTGCTTAACATTGTATATTAAATTAAATTTTCTTCTGTTTATCTTGCTCTTCAGAAATGCATATTTTGTTGTTTTTTTTGGTCACATTTTCTTATAACCTACAATGTAGTTTTACGTCTTGATCTATACTGACGGAGAGCCTCTGCTATGAAACGATGAGTTTTAGACATATTTTTCTTTTTTTGTTTCTTATGGTGCATTTCTTCCTTCCCATAATGCTTTGCTCCAGCATGCTTTTTTGCAACGTGAGCGACCAGAATCCGTGCTGATGGATCTCATTCAGAGAACCAAGGATGCCGTTCGGGAGCTGGATAACTTGCAGTACCGCAAGATGAAGAAGATCCTTCTGCCAGAGGCTCACAATGGACCCACAGCAGAAGCACATGATGGAGAAGAAGTGTGTACACGATTGCTCGTTGAATAAATACTTAGAAATACATTTTCCTGTTAATTTAGATTAAGTAACGAAGCATGCTTTGTTTTTTGTGCATGTCTTTGTGTTTCTTTTGGGCACCTCCTTGTTCCCTCTGTCTGCCTCCTCTTTGCTGTCTGTTTCTACCTACTTTCCTCTGCACTGAAGGACCTGGAGTCGGGTGGAGGACGGACTGGAACGGTGAACAGTGTCGGCAGTAATCAGTCCATCCCCAGCATGTCCATCAGCGCCAGCTCACAGAGCAGCTCCGTCAACAGTCTAAACGACGCGGCCCAGGACAGCCGTAGCGAGCTGGACCTGATGGAGGGAGATCGCACCGTCATGTCCAACAGCTCCGTCATACACCTAAAACCGGTGGGTGGAGTTACAATTTCCTAACATCAAAAATAAGAAGGCCAGAAGTAACTTTTTTTTTTTTTTCAAAATTCTTATTGCATATCTGAATGTTGAAAATATTTTTTTGAGACTTTACACCGCCCATTAATAATTAAAAAAAAAAGGTCAAATGGCACTTGCTTTAGAAAAATAAAAATCTGTATATTCTTAAGTCAAAAGCAGTTCTGAATTACAAAAATACCTAAATCAGGAAAATTAATAGAACAACGAAAACAACAACGCATTTCTAGTCTTAGTGTGATACTTTTTACATTGTTTAAAAAGAAATCGAAGGGATTCCTTTAAAGTCTCACTCCAATTGTCTTTTAAGCCATTTTAAATGTTTCCAGCATTCTTTTACAGTTTTGCCATATTTAGCTAAAGTCCAAAAACTTGTTGTTTTCTGGGACATATTTTCTGCAAAGCGGCAGGAAGTTCTTTCAAAATTCAACTCTGAGATGTAGGCGGGACCTTTGCCGTGGAGCAACCCCGCCCCCCTTCCCCTCTTTATTGGGTAGCAAAGCAGGGAGCTTGTGGCCCAGCGTATTTTCTAGGTCACAAATAGGTCCTTTTTGAAAAAGGCTCTTTTTCTCATCTGCTCCGGATTCACAGCGGTTTGAATACAGAAAGACTCAGAAATGTCATTTTAAGTGTAATTTCATAAATGATTCATGATTAGAAAAATGCCACAAGAGCACGTTAAAGACACCAAAAAACACATGTTTTCTCGGAGTAGGACTTTAAATGTTTATGATCCCAATGGTTGCTCTTTGGCTCAGTTGATTTTAGAAAATTCTGTCAACCCCATGACTCCTATCTTGATGCAGCCTTAAGCACAAAATAAAATCTGTAAACGAAACAAAATAAGGATGGGTTTTCTTTAAAAGGTAATCTATGAAATGAGATGGCTTAAAAGGCACACAATGTCCCTTTTTGGCTTGGAAGTTTGATAATGTTTCTATAATAAAAAGACAGTACTATAAGAACATAATTCCTATAAATGGTTAAGCTTTAAAAATGTTAAATCTGTTGTCTTTTAGGAGGAAGAGGAAGGTCTGACGGGGGAGAAGGCCGCCAGCAGTCAACCCACTGAGCCTCAGGCAGCACCAGCTCAGGCCCCAAGAAAGCACTACCGCAACAGAGAGCACTTTGCCACCATACGCACAGCCTCGCTGGTAAGAACGCACAGATTCTAGCATAGATTCTAGATTCTAATTTAGAAATAAGAATTAAATCGGCTTTGTTGACATTATTTGTTCCTGTACTTCATGCTATTCTTTTAAGAAGGTGTGATTTCAACGGATCTATGTCTTCTAGGTGACTCGTGAAATACAAGAACATGAGCAGGACTCTGAGCTCAGGGAGCAGATGTCAGGGTACAAACGCATGAGACGGCAGCATCAGAAGCACCTGATGGCGCTAGAGAACAAGTTGAAAGGGGAGATGGATGAACACAGGCTGAGACTGGACAAAGAGCTGGAGAGCCAGAGGAACAACTTCACCCAGGAGATGGAGAAGCTGTTGAAAAAGCACCAAGCAGCCCTGGAGAAGGATGTACGTGGACGGCGCTAAACTAAAGCAAAAATGATGAAATAGCAGTTAGGTGGTTGAGGCTTCTTCTGAATGAGTTATCTTAATCTCCTTCAGGTGAAGACATTTGCAAACGATGAGAAGAAGTTCCAGCAGCACATCCAGGGTCAGCAGAAGAAAGAGCTCAGCAGCTTCTTAGAGTCACAGAAGCGAGAGTATAAACTACGCAAGGAGCAGCTCAAAGAGGTAACACTCAAAATCCCTACACACACACTGTTTATTTGCAAAATTGTGGTGTTTTTTTGACATTTCTAGAACTTGGATTGAGTTTTGCGCATATGTGAAATGGAAACACAGCTACTGATGGGTAGAAACACTGAAGCAACTCAAACTGTAATTTTCAAATGTATCATATTCGTCTACTAGGAACTGAGTGAGAACCAATCAACTCCCAAAAAAGAGAAGCAGGAGTGGCTGTCCAAACAGAAGGAGAACATCCAGCACTTTCAGGTGAGAACCCAGCTTTGCTTTTCTGTTCGGCAGAACCTGAGCGGTTGTCATCATCGTTCAGTCCCAGTCATTTTTTAATGCGACCATAGATGTGAGTCTTGTTGCAATGTGTGAAACTGCAGGCGGAGGAGGAGGCGAACCTACTAAGGAAACAGAGGCAGTATCTGGAACTGGAGTGTAGGCGCTTCAAACGCAGGATCCTTATTGCCAGGCACAATGTTGAGCAGGATCTGGCCAGAGAGGTACTTGGGAAGGGGAAGTTCACAATCGTTCCCCCCAAACACACACACATTTGTCCATTCTATGTTTTTTAGGAGCTAAACAAACGGCAAACGCAGAAAGACCTGGAACACGCCATGCTGCTCAGGCATCACGAGTCAATGCAGGAGCTGGAGTTCAGGCACCTGGCTACGATCCAGAAGGCCCGGGCGGACCTGATCCGAACCCAGCACGAGACGGAGCTCACCAACCAGCATGAATACAACAGGAGGAGGAAGAGGGAGTTGAGGCGCAAGCATGCTATGGAGGTCCGACAGCAGCCCAAAAGCCTAAAGGTAAACAAACAAACTGACGGTGTTTCTGGTTCACAAAGATTCAACAGCAGATCCTCACCGTCTTCCTGCTTTGGTTTCTTTTCTTTCATTCAGTCCAAGGAGCTTCAGATTAAGAAGCAGTGTCAAGAAACATGTAAAACCCAGAGGCGGCAGTACAAGGCTCTCAAGAACCATCTTCTGGAGACAACACCCAAGTCTGAACACAAGGCGGTGCTCAAGAGACTAAAGGAAGAGCAAAAAAGGAAGCTGGCTATCCTGGCTGAGCAGTACGACCACTCCATCAACGAAATGCTCTCCACACAGGCGGTGAGGAAGATGTATACGTGTCAAACAAATCCAGGTTACCAAGGAAAAAGAATATCTAAACAGAAAGTTCAAGGATAGAAGTCATGGGAAAGTGGGAATCTTGTTTTCTAACAGACTTGGAAAAAAAGTAAAAAAAAAAAAAATAGCTATTTGAAATAGAAATGAAAATTATGTTTTCACATTAAAAGCCTTAAAAATGAAATGATCATTTTTCTTTAACATTTTTTTAAATGTAAATGTTATTCTAGGCCAAGTTAAACTCAGTTGATTATTTTTGTATCCTTTGGGGAAATTTTTTTTCTAAAAACTTAGGATTCCAAAAGGACCGAATAAAGAAATCTTTGAGACATCAGATCAAATGAAAAAAATATCTGAAGAAATTATGGAAAGGAAGTTGGAAGAAACTTGATCTAAACATTATATTTTAGTTTATTTTGTTTTGAATGATCCAGATACTGGATCATTGAGTCAAATATTACTTTGTGTCGTGACAAATGATTTTAGGAATCTTAAAGCCTTTTTTATTCTTCCGTTGTTTAAAGAAGAAACCATAATGGTGCTGATGAAGAAAGATACTCGTCTTTGAATGTTCTGCTCTTTTTGCTCCAGCTGCGGTTGGATGAGGCTCAGGAGGGTGAGGGTCAGGTTCTAGACATGCAGCTGCAGCAGGAGCTGGAGCTGCTCAACGCTTACCAGAGCAAGATCAAGATGCAAACGGACGCTCAGCATGAGAAGGAGCGGAGGGAGCTGGAGCAGAGGGTCTCTCTGCGGCGAGCTCTGCTGGAGCAGAAGGTAAGGCCGGCCTCAGGTTGGCTTTGTGTGCATTTATGTCAGAACTTTCAGGAGTGTGTTTCAAAATATTCACCAGCCTATGCACACCGTTTATTTTCTCGTAACATCTTAGTGGTTTCTACGTGTATTTTAATGACTTGCGTAACACTTTTCTCACCAGATCGAGGAGGAAATGCTTTCCCTGCAAAACGAGCGCTTGGAGCGAATCCGCTCTCTGCTGGAGCGCCAGGCCCGAGAAATCGAGGCTTTCGACTCGGAGTCCCTGCGGCTGGGTTTCAGCAACATGGTTCTGACTAACTTGGCTCCCGATTCCCAGGGAGGCTGGGGTGGAGGAGGCGGTGGAGGCTCCGGGCCTCAAGGGGGAGGCCACTGGTCCGGAGGAGGCGGAGGAGGCAGCCAGCACAGTCATCACCACCAGGGGAGCTCCAGCTCGCAGCAGCCCTGGGGTCACCCCATGCTCGCCGGGGGCCCACCACCTTGGAGTCTCCACAACCCCGTAGGAGGGAGTCAGAGGGTTAGCCAGGGAAGCACAGGGGGGGTGAGGAACAGCCCACAGGCTATGAGGAGGACGTCATCAGGGGGGAGGAGTGAACAGGGCATGAGCAGGAGCGCCAGCATCACCTCTCAGATCTCCAACGGATCGCACCTGTCATACACGTAGAGCACACACTCGCAGAAGACGGGGGTCGCCTCAGCACAACACACACCTACACACTCTGAGGCGGCGCCACATCCCATAATACTCAGACTGGGTTCCACATCCACCCCAACATTTTGTTGTAAAGCTGGCAGCATCTGTGGAAACCCAGACACTAATCCAAGATAGCCGAGGGCCATTTCCAGTGTGCCACACTACAGTCGTGTCATTTGAACAGGGTTGCTCTGTGTGCTTGTTTGCCAGCTTCCATTGCCATAAACCCTTTGGTGACAATTTCCCCGTGAAAACAGTTGAGTGGTTTACCGTTGTTTTTTTTTTTCTGCAAAGGATTTCTTTAAGTGGATATTTGGTGTTGTAGATACCAGTGAGGTGTAATCTATTAAGCCACTTGCAGCCAAAAGGAGACAACAGAGGGAAAAGGTAATGAGAGCTCAAGTACCAATAGTTATTATTGATGTTATTGTGGCTACAGGACGAGCGTTCACCTCTAAAGTACCATGGGATACTTTCAAATGACGATCAGAGTTATGCAAGTACACTGAATGAAGCTGCTAAGATAGCAATAGCTGGACTTAACTGTTGATGCCAACATTTGCTGCCGTGTTTTGGTCAGGTATTGTCAGAAGGCCAAGTGAAATTTGAACTCTTGTTATTTTTTTCTTTTTTTTTTTTTTAGCTGCATGCTCATCTTCATCAGTTCAGGACTGGGGTTTCCACAGCCCTCTGCCTCATGAGGAATCCTAAAACCTTCACATGTTTATTGTTAACTGATATCTAATTTGGCAGTGTTTTATGATACAGTGGGGGTGGGGGGTGACAACAACAAAAAAAATAGCCTGCAGGCCGTTGAAAAAGATAAATGCAAATAGAGCTTAGCCGCTGTCGTCATGACGGCGAGCTGCACTTAAGCACAGCCTCTCACACACCTTTCAATGGTAATCGGACTCATGCGGAAACACATACATACAGGAAATCCACCGTTTTGTAAACTTGACTGGTGGATGCATGTGCAATTAAAATGTAAACATTAGAATTTTAGGAAGAAGCGGCTCAAAGCAGAGGAGTTGGCTCACTAATGGAAGAGCTGCTGTCGCCCTCTGCTGGCCGGCGACGGCTGAATGTCTTAAGAGGACGGATGAGCGGTGATGCTGTGGTCTCTGCCGCCGTGCCCCTGCTACCTTCCCTGCTCTGACAGCCCGCTCTGCCCCCCCCCCCCCCCCCCCCCAAACCACCGCCAGGCCACAAGCTCAGCCACCGTCTCCCCCCCCCCCCCTTCCTTTTGAAGTGTTTTTGTACTCACCGGCCTCTTCTAATCTACTGCAAAAGAGCTCTTTAATTAAACAAAAAAAGAAGAAAAAAAACAAGTAGATGTGAGTTATTATGTAAATCTTTAAAAAGAGGATTGTAGAGAAGTGCGGTCTTATTGTGACGTGCAGAAACGCTGCATCGTTTGTTCGGAGCTGGAATGTACAGCCAATGTGTGAATATTTGTATAGTTTGAAGATGTGGAAATCTTATCGACAAATCATTTATCTTGCAACGAGGGCACAATGTCGGGGTTTTAGACGAGCGGTGGGTTTGGAGTTTTCACTGGTCTACTTGCAGCCGCAAGTTCGGAAACTTGTTACAGATATTCTGTTGTGATTGACGACACAACGCTAGGTCAGATCGCCTTGAAAATGGCAACATTTTGTTCGTGTAGGAGAATAATTTTGCACATTTTGAGTATTTAGTTAGTCTTTGCTTTTAGCATCGACTATATTTTACTGACATTAATTGTGTTTGATGCAGACCTGGAGTCTGTTCAGGATCTTCAGGTTTTTTTTTTTGTTTTTTTTTTAAGGACCCTCGGGCACGAGGTGAAGGTTATGCAAGTGTGGAGAAGGAATTGTCCCAAAATATATATTTGAGAAATTTCCTGAAATCTGAAATAGTTGGTGCACTCTGCAAAATTTTGGATTAAACTTTTTAACAGCTGTTACAAAAATGACGCCTCCATTATTTGAGATTTTGAAAACAAAGCCATTTTGGTTTTATTCCTGATTTATTTATCAATGGGCCTCCTTTCTTTCAACTATTGTGTCTCAGAATTGGATGTTTTTGCCTTTAGAAAGAAAAACGACAACGATTATGCAGGCAAACATGCCGGTTTTCTTTATCCAGAAGCTGGTGCATCTTTTATCCACCTCTTCTCCAGCTCCTCTCCACTTTATTTTTATTTTTGTCTTAAAAATTCCTCCTTTTATTTTCTAGATATCGTCTGCAGAGGGCCAAGTGAGCAACAAAGTTTAAGACCTCATGCTTACTGAAACTCACAGGTGTTTTTTTTCTTTTTTTCTTGCGAGGTTGCGGGGTTGAGTCTAGCTTTAGACTTTGGTCACCCACAACTGGATCAGTTGCACTGATTGCACAAGTAGCTGACCAGATTAAAGAGTCTACTGTGATGCCCCGCCCTCAGTGTGACAGAGTGACAGCCGTCGGCTGACAGGAAGGCGGAAGGCAGGGTCAAGTCTCTGTACAGTCTGTTTATCAGTATTTCTTTTTATCTCTCCTGTCGATATGTGGATCTTGCTGTTTTAATCCCCTGGTTCAGAAATCTGTATTAAACTGTATAGATTGTGCAAAAACAGAATGTCTCAGAGAAGATTAAAGCAGATATTCCTTCAGATGATAAAAAGATTTAAAGTGTATAAAGTAAATGCAGAGGCAAAGTTTAGGGGATAAATGTAATATTTTGTTTGTAATTACTTTTTTTCTTTTTCTTTGAAGAGGGCTACTGGATACAAAAAAAATCATCTGTAATAAAGTAATTTTAATATTTCATGGTCTTGGTGCTTTTTTGTGTCCACAAAGTCATCTTAAAGTATTCTTTTAAGGTTTTTAAACTTCAAATGAAGAAATGTAATTGAAGGTTTATTGAAGGAATATTTCTATGAGTACGAATTATTGAAAGAGTTTTTTGTGAGAAAACTGTTTATCCCCTCATTTCCACAGTTCTTTCTTGAATATGTAAACATGCTCAGGGAAAATTCAGAACAAGTAGTTCTAGTAGTTGTAGAGCAAAAAGCAAAGCGAAAGACTTCAAGATCTTAAAGTGAAATGAGATCAGAACATCTCTTGAATGTTTTTTTTTTCATTGTTAAAAACTCGATTTCTTCTGATTTTAGCACATTCTATTATTAAGTTTTTATTTAAATTTTTTTTAAAGATGTTTTGAGAGTTTACATTTACATTTTTTGTAAAAGCCACCTTTAACCTCTTCAAAAACTAGTCTCCTTAGCGGGTGTAGGACCTCTTCCAGGTGAAGTTCTCTGGATCGTCCACACCGCTGTGCTGTGATGACTGGGCTTTAGGTCTCCTCATCACATTGGTTCTCCTTCTACGAGGGACCGCCATCGTCTCTGTCCTCCTCTGTACACTTTGACTCCCATCAAGTGATCTCCTCCAGCGTGTTTCATCGCTCTCCTCGTATTTTAGGAAATCGGCTACCACTCTGAAGTATTCCAGAGCCAGGATGTGGCTCCATCTTTTTTCATCCTCCTCTTCAGTC
Organism: Oryzias latipes; assembly: GCF_053564925.1. Classification (NCBI taxonomy): domain Eukaryota; kingdom Metazoa; phylum Chordata; class Actinopteri; order Beloniformes; family Adrianichthyidae; genus Oryzias; species Oryzias latipes. Next base: position 10,031,592 of record NC_136250.1, on the reverse strand, counting down.
CTTGTCCTCCCTTCATCCGCCTCTGCTCGTCTCTCCAGTGTGAACCCACAGTGGCCTCCTCTGTCCGTCAACACCAGGAGAAAGTAAGGATTGCTCAGGAAGAGGGGAAGGGGAAGGGTGGAGGCTGGTGGGAGGATGGGGTCGTCCCTGCTGCAGATGCAGAGGACGGGAACCGCCACCTCATCCGCATCCCTCAGAGGTTCATTCCTTCCCCAGTAGCCCTCCCAGTCCTTTGCCAGGTAAGCTCTTTCACCCAGTGTCCAGGCCAACGAGGGGGCCAGACCCTTCAGAGGGGAAGACCCATGAGTTTGTTGCTGCTGAGGCGGGGCTGATGTGCAGAAAAGGGCTTCTTCAAACTCCCTGAGGGATGAAGAGCTGAGAGCCCGATCCACATCCAGGATGCCTTTCAGAGAGTTTTCATATCTGACTCCAAAACCATCCCGGTAAGTAGAAGAAAAACATTTAAATAAACATTTTGATCATAGTTTACATCGATTCTTTGTTTTTTCAACAGTTTCTCTCACCTACTGAGCTGCTGTTTCCGGTGAAAAAGCGCCCCCCATCGATAAATCGGAGGCATCAGTGTTTCAAACCACAGCTGGCCCAGCAGCACGGGTGAGATGGCTGCAGCTGCAGTCAGGTGGGAGCCGGACCCACATTCTCCCAAATAGGAGAGGAGGACACCTGAGCCTGAACCCTCACTCACTGCAAATAGCATGGAGGACGGCCGACGGCTGTGGACGTAAGCCACTGCCTGAAAGAGAACAATGCTCAATTATACTGTTTGAAAAAGGGGAGCTCAAAAAGAAATGCAGCTGGGTGAAACATTTTTGGGTGATGAAATGATCACTTTGACAGAAAAATGCAAATGTGAAGGTATTTATTCCAGAAGAAAATTAAAAATGTAACATTTTTTGGGGGAAATCATTTGAGAAAAGATCAATTTAAAATTAAGTTTCAGATAACAAAAGAAATTAAACAAAAATAACCTAAAGTTGGATGCATTACTAAGAAGCACAGTGAAAGTGGACACCATGTTTAACTGAGCTCAACAACAAGAATAAAATGGGGCCGAAAACAGAGTCTTGTGGGATACCAACATTTGGAAAAACAGTTCAAGATTACTAAACATTAGAAATATATTTTCTACCTCTTCAAGATCAGACGGGTCTCCAAACTCCATCAGTCGTGCTGTACTTAACGGGGATCCCGCTGTCCCGCGATGGTGAAACACCACCACATAAAAGCCCTGCAGCATGGCCTCCTGGGAAAGCAACTTTAAATGAGGTGTCATTCCACCCCAGGACTGAGGGATGAGGAGAAGGACAGGAGGGGTTTGGGTGAAGCAGCCCAGACCTTTCCTCCCTAGCTGATGCTCTCTCCTTGGCTCCTATCTTTTCCTCACTCCCGCATCATCATGTCTTGTCCCCACAGCCCAGTCCAGAGCAACCATTCCCCCATCCTTCAATACCAGGTTCTCTCTTGTGAATTGGGTAGTGTCTCCATATTGTCCACACAGCTGGCTGGACACGGTCTGGAGGTGGGGGTCTCCTCTGGGCCAGGAGGCTAAGTTAGACATGTTCAGTGAGCTGCAGTGCTGCTGTAAATGTTTGGCTAGAGCCGTGGCCTTGCAGATAAACCTGGCTCCGTCTAACTTTCCACCTAAATCTGATAAAATGTCTGCTGTTTCAGGGGATTCTGTCTCCTTAATGCACGTCTCCATATTCCTGTGAAGTGGGAGTTCAATGATCTGGCAAACAATGACCCACAAACTCCAGCTTGCAGCCCTGACAGCCCGTCTCCCCCAGCAATGCACTCTGGGCCATCGAAGAGCCACAAGCCACAGGAACACCAGCAGAAGCAGGAAAAAACAAAACAAACAATCCCAGCCAATTGATTCCATTGTCACAGAAATTTAACAAAATTGGAAAAAACTCAACAACTTTGGGTGAAATTATGAGTCCATATTATCCTCTTCTTGCTGTGGTGATGTCAGAGTTCTTCCTGAAATGTGTTAATAGTAACACAAATACTGGCTAAAAAGAAAATATAAAAAGCAAAATAGAAGAAAATAATTCCTGAATGATTGACAAAAAGGCAAAAGCAAGAAAAGAGAAGGTTTTGCTCCTCCTTTTATGAATCATTTACTAACAGGTCGGAGAAAGTAAACACACAGTCATAAATCTGTCCCCGTAATGCATGTTTTCTTTCACCTGGTTTCATCCCTGAAATCACATTTTAGACATTTTGATTGAGTTTAGCTGCTTAAGGACTGAACTGTCTTGGTGAACGTGTCAGTGCTGGTTTTCCTTTTCTTTCTAATGGTTGTTTTGGAGATACTCTCTTAAAAATTAACTCTTTTTGGAGCTCTACAAATTAACATTTTTTTTATCTTTCATTTCATTTATTTGGCAAATATATTAAAAAAAGTTTTTGCTTTAGATAAAATCGTGTTTTTTTTAATAATTACGCTTTCTTTTACGAGCTTTATACTACTAACAGAAATAAAAGAAAAGGTGGAGTGGCTTTATACATTGAACAAACAATAAATAGCAAAATTGTCAACGAATTATCTTACACTATTGACAATGTTCTGGAATGTATCACTTTATATATATATATATATATATAAGTGTAAGTCTTTGGTTTTTGTTTCACTGTGTAAAGTGTTTTGTGTTACATGCATATGAAAGGTGCATTATAAACAATTGTTGATTTCATTTGATCCATTTTCTTCTGACTTTTGGGGTCACAGGGTTGCTGGAGCCTATCCGGGCAGGTTGCCAGTCCTTTCTGGAACATGACATCAGCAAACACATCAAAGTGAATGTGATTTTAAAAGCTCAACAATTCAAGTGCAAAAAAATATGAATCCTTTTGAGACTTTACAGATAATGTCGCACAATGACGATACAACATTCCTTTATGTTTGTGTTTTTGTCATAACCCACTGTGTTCTTGGAAGTACAAATAATGGAGAACTTGTAGGGCATGTTTTGACAGTAAATATTAAAAACATGCGATTAGCACAGTGACAATGAGGCCCTAGTATACTAACAGATAAAGAGATGATAAATGAAAAATGCATGACAGTTTGTTCCTAAGAGAAACAAAATATGATAATACAAAGAAAAACTTTCAGTGTACAATTAAAGAAACTTTTAAAAGAAAGGGGGGAAATCCAGATAATTTTTTTATTTCCTGCCATAAAAGTGTTGATTGAAAAACAATATGCTTTTTATTAACACAATCATAAATAACAACAAAGGGCTTTTAATGGCTGAAGCCCCTCTCAACAAAAAAGAAGAAGCCACAACATCCAAACGGCTCTTCTTCTGCTCCACAACAGTTTCTGACATCAACAGAACTAAAACTGAGTGATCCTAACAGGATGAGACCTCCTGTCTTAGATCTTTAGCATTTTGCAGTCATTTGCTGTATTTTAATTTGAAAATGTAAACTTCAAATGGTAACAGATCCAATCCTATTATTTGAATTTATAGTGTTATTCTGTTTTGTGATGTGTGCAGCTGACCTGTTGGCCAGGTCACCCTTGCAAAAGAGATCTTGATCTCGATGGGTTTTCCCTGGTTAAATAAAGGTTGATAATAATTATATAAGGGGTCTCTGTTCAGGGGGGATCACATCTAGATCAGTTCACAATAAATAAAAAAATAAGTATTTGAGGTCATCTTGCCAAGCTTTTCTTTTTTCTATCATCTGTTTTTGTCAGTTAGATACCCCTTGTGCTATCTTAGATGACCCCACCCTTCCATTGACGTGTTCTCCCTACCATGACAAAGGTGGATAAAGGTGGAAAGATTTCATATAATCCATGGACACCAGTGAAGATCACAAATCATTGAAGAAAAAAGGTTCAGAGCACTGTCTAGTGGGTCTAGATGACCCAACTCCCAATGTTAAAGTGCCTAGGATAGCACAAGGGTTACTTGGTTTCACACCTTGAACAAGCAAATCTTTCCATGGTCAGGGTTTACTTTCAGTTCTCTGAGAGTGAGGTTTTATTCCATTTGTTCTAAACTCATTGAATTCTGCTGAGGGCTCTGCCATACAGACTCCACCCTAGAAAAAATGAAGAATTAAAAAATCAGGTGACAGCAACACAGAAGCATTCCCACCAGGACAGCGGTGAAGCACCAGGTAGGTCCACAGACAATGTTAATTCATTTTTATTGTTAACTTTGCATATTTTACTGTTACTGAACAATTTATTTTTATAATAATTTGTCAATATGCATGCACATATGCTTGGGATTTTCCATCATGCGTAGCTTACAATTGGATTTATTGGCCATTGATCAAACGGGCCCAAACAGCAAACAGTCCAGAGCAGCGTGGGGCAGGAGTGTGACAAGACAACGCTCAGCCTGTGAGTACTGAATTTGTTTTAGTTCACTGGAATGTGAACGGCTGGACGCTGAATAACTGTGAACTAAGAGCGCAGATTCTCATGTCGTTAGAGCCTGATATTATTTCTTTAAATGAGACTTATCTATCTAATTTGATACCGGAGCTGGATGGCTTTACCACCTGGATTGGACACAATCGGGTTGTGCACAGAAAAGCTGTTGGGGATGTGGGAATATTTGTGAAAAATACTCTTTAGGACAGTTTTTCTTTGAGAATTGATAAACCTACGATGGGATTCTGTCTTTACGTTTTGAGCACGGTTTGTCAATTTTCGTTTATAGCAATCTCATGCTACTTTTCCCCTGAAACCTCTACTTGGGGGCACAATGCTGATCGTTTTTTTTGCCCACTTACTTTCACTAATTTATGCATCAGATGCTGATTCTGTTTATATATGTGGAGACTTGAATAGTCGCATAGGATGTTTAAAAGACTTTGTGGATGAGGATGATATTCCCTCAAGAGTTGTGTTAGACACAGTATCAAACAATCACGGACACGCTTTTTTTGAATCTCTTAAAGACTCTAAATGTTGTGTTTTGAATGGAAGGGTAAATCCAGAGAATGATCGCTTCACCTCTATATCCTTTAAGGGTAAAGCTGTGGTGGACTACATTGTCACCCCGCACACTGGTTTGAATGAGTGTGTTGAATTTAAAGTTCTCACCCCTTTGGAGCTGGTAAAAAGCAACGAGTCCTATCTGATTAACCTAATTGATGAAAGAAGTAAACTCCCTGATCATCCAGTGCTCTATTTGCATCTTAAAACCATTGAAACAAATTTTATAAATAAAATGCAAGTTGGTTTACAAAATAAAAAGCAGAAAACTGCCTGTTAATTTTCTGGAGTCAGAAGTCTGTTGTTAGTCTCTATGTGAAATTGGTCTTCAGATGAGGGAAGGTAAGCAAACACAGGAAAATCTGAACCATTGTTATGGATGGTTTTGTAACGTTTTATATAAAGAAATGGATAAAAATAGACCAAAACAGAACTATAAAAGCAATAAAGGAATATGTTAAAGAAAACAACCTTACTGGACTGTCAGAATGGATTCAGGAGAAATAGAGCGTGTATTGACCATATTTATGTTTTGTCCTCCGTGGTGAGAGCTAGACTTCAAGACAGTAAAAGTACCTTTGTTTGTTTTGTGAATCTTAAAAAAGCATGTGACTGGATAAACAGATCTTCTAGAATATAAATTACTCATGTATGGTATTAATGGTAAGTTTTATAAAGCAATTAAAGCTCTGTTCAAGGCTCCATTAGCCTGTGTATAGGTGAATGACCTAAAAAAGGTTGATTTCCTACACCATTTGGAGTTAAATGTTCTTTCCCCAACCCTTTTTGCTATCTATGTCAATGATTTAGCTCAAGAAATTAAGAAAACTAACTTAGGGATTGATATTAATAATTGGAACTTGAGCATATTACTTTATGCTGATGATATTGTTTTGATAGCTGATGAGGAAATAAAGTTACAAGGAATGTTAAATACAATGGATGAATGGTGTAACAAATGGAGACTCTATCAATGATGATAAAATACAAATACTGTAGTTCATTTTAGAAAGCCTTTTGTACAAGTAATTCTCAGTTTTATTTTAGTAAAACTACAGTGGCGGACAAAATTGTTGGTACCCCTCAGTTAAAGAAAGTCCACAATGCTCAAGAAATGACTTGAAACTTTCAAAAATAATAAATTGAAATTTATTGAAAATTAAATAATCAAAATCAGCCATTACTTTTGAGTTGTTGATTAACTGAATTATTAAAAAAAAAAACTAAGGAAATAGGGCTGGACAAATATGATGGTACCTCTATAAAAGAATGAGAACTTTTTGCCCAGGGGGTCATGATGAACTCAGGTATGTCCTTTAATTGACATCACAGCTGTTTTCAAACTCATAATCAGTCAGTCTGCCTATTTAAAGGGAGACAAATAGTCACGTTGCTGTTTGGTGAAAAGGTGTGTACCACACTGAACATGGACAACAGAAAGCCAAGGAGAGAATGTCCCAGGACATTAGAAACAAAATTATAGACAAACATCGTGAAGGTAAAGGCTACAACCATCTCTAAGCAGCTTGAAGTTCCTGTGACGACAGTGGCACATGTTATTCAGACGTTAAAGACCCACTGGACGGTAGCCAACCTCCCTGGACGTGGCCGGAAGAGGAAAATAGACTACGTGCACGACAGAACTTCCGGTTAACTTCCGTGTTTCGAGTGTGAGGCCGACAATTTCCTGTTGGTCGTGTTATTGTTGTGGGGAGTTTTGTTGAGTTGCTAGTTTTGAGTAAAAAGGAGCGGATTTCGGGTAAAAGAGAGGCGTTTGGTGTTTCAACGCGTGACAATGACATCACAACACTGTTGTGTACCCGTGTGCGAATTGGTCAAAGTACAACAGTACTAATATAAGCTTTCATAACTTTCCAGTAGATGTGTCGGTGAGAGCCGAATGGATGGTGAACACAGCGGGAGGACTTCACCCCAAGCAAGACTAGTCGTGTTTCGTATTTGCAGCAATCGGAAAGAAAATGCGTCATGTAAACACGCCGTTCGGAATACTTTGCCCCGGTCAGACTCGTTCGGATCAAAATTTCTTTCCGATCGAGATAGCTGGGTATACCGATCGTTGTTCATGTAAACGGTCATTCCGATCGTGTGTCACTATTGATCTGGGTTACGTCATGCATAGACGGTGTTTCGCTGAGAGAAAGCTTGTGAGCTCATACGGGACCGACCAGCGGCTCTGCAGACGCCCCGCTCAGCTCTCGCCCCGCTGGCTCTCCCGTCTCTTTCACCCCTCACGAGGGAGATGCGGGGGGTGCGTGCTCACTGACGTCTGGACCCGGCATCCGAGCTCTGCGTTCGGGCTCCGGAGCCAGTGGACCGAGTGAACCTCTCTGAATGAGCAGAGCAGCTGGATTTATTAATGTGTTTGAGGGGAGGGTGCTTTGTTACGTGTGCGTTTTGTTATGTGTGAGAATTCGGACTGCGAGCCGAGCCGCCACTCTGGGTTAGCGGCTGCCGGACTCGCGAGGACAGAGCAGAGCTCGAGCGGCCAGCTTACACAGCCGTCACGGGGCAGTGTGTGAGCTTTTCAGAGCAGAAATGCCGCTCAGTCCTTAGAAACTGTTCAAAAAATCACGACACATGGAATTGTGCTTCTAATTGTGCCCCGACAAATAAAGGCTGATGTTGTTAGCCCGTGTTGTTAGCCTCTCCTAACACTGGGTTGTTCTTCAGTTCTGTTCTTCTTCCACAAAAAAAGCACTGACCACAAGGATTAAATATAAAATGAGAGCGAACAGGCACTTCATAATATTCATAAAATTAATAAAAGCACGTTTGGAAGATCGCCTCGTATGTTACCGAGCTGCTGCATAAATGTGACAGCAAAGGTTTGTTTACAACGGGACACATTTCCTTTTCGGTATTTTCGACACGATATTTTGCCCGTAACCACGCACTGGTCGACAATCCCGTAGATGTCGTTCACGTCGATTTTCGGGAGACCTTGTTTGTAGAAAACGGGTGAAATATACCATCTTTCGCAATCAAAATCTGCCGTGTCGCTGCTATAGAAGTCGCAAGCCGGAAATGGTCGGCCTCACACTCAAGGCAGCGGAAGTAGAACTCCTTACTTTCGTGCACGGAGCCTATTGGTGACAAAGTGAGGAGACGGATAATTCGAACTGTATCCAAAGAGCCCAGAACAACCTCCAAAGACATTAAAGGTGAACTCTTAGATCAAGGTACATCAGTGTCAGATCGCACCATTCGTGGTTGTTTGCGCCAGAGTGGACTTCATGGGAGACGACCAAGGAGGACACCACTGTTGAAAGGAAATCATAAAAAGAGAGACTGGAATTTGCAAAAATGCATGTTGACAAGCCACAAAGCTTCTGGGAAAATGTCCTTTGGACAGATGAGACTAACTGGAGCTTTTTGGTAAGGCACATCAGCTCTATGTTGGTAGACCCAAAAATGAAGCATACAACGAAAAGAACACTGTCCCTACTGTGAAACATGGAGGAGGCTCAGTTCTGTTTTGGGGCTGCTTTGCTGCATCTGGCACAGGGTGTCTTGAAGTTGTGCAAGGTCAAATGAAATCTCAAGATTATCAAGGCATTCTGGATAGAAACGTGCTGCCTAGTGTCAGAAAGCTTGGTCTCAGTTGCAGGTCACGGGTCTTCTAACAGGACAACGATCCAAAACACACAGCCAAAAACACCCAAGAATGGCTAAGAGAAAAGCGTTGGACTATTCTGAAGTGGCCTTCTATGAGCCCAGATCTGAATCCCATTGAACAACTGTGGAAGGAGCTGAAACATGCCATTTGGAGAAGACATCCGTCAAACCTGAGACAACTGGAGGAGTTTGCTCATGAGGAGTGGGCCATAATACCTGTCGACAGGTGCAGAAGGCTCATTGACAAATACAGAAACCGTTTAATTGCAGCGATTGCCTCAAAAGGTTGTGCAACAAAATATTAAGTTGTGGGTACCATCATTTTGTTTTTTTAAACAATTCTGTTAATCAACAACTCAAAAGTAATGCCTGATTTGATTATTTAATTTTCAATAAATTTTAATCTATTGTTACTTTTGAACGTTTCAAGTCATTTCAGTGAGCATTGTGGACATTCTTTCTTTAACTGAGGGGTACCAACAATTTTGTCCACCACTGTACTTTTATGTATATAGATACTTCTAAATATCTTGGTTTTGTTTTTCATAAAAATATGATGTTCTCAGAAAGAAAACAGCTGTTATCAGATTCTGCTGGGAGGGCGCTTGGTGCAGTGAAAAATAAGATGAAGGTCTGTCCTGAGTTAAGTTTTGACACGTTTAGTAAATTGTATGATGCCACGGTGGGATCTGTGTTATTTTATACCCCAGGAGTCTGGGGTTATGAATACGCTCCTGAGTGTTATAAGGTTCAAAACAGGGCAATGAGATACTTTCTGGGTGTACACAGGTTCACCACTAAAGCCGCCATAGAGGGGGACATGTGGTGGCAACATTGTGTGATCAAACAAAGAGCAGAAGTTCTCAGATTATGGAACCGGCTAGTTGCTTTACCTGCAGAGAAACTTGCGTGTAAAATGTTTGATTGGGATAGAGCTCATATTTATCCCTGGTGTAATGATGTATTTAACATTATGTCCTCTGTGAACCTACAATCATTATTTTTTTTAATGTTTGAAATGTAAGATTGTTAATGTTAAGGCCCGTACACACCGGGAAGAATATTCGCCAGGCGTTATTCGCCACGTTTTTTGTGTTCACACCCAGGCGATTTTCGCTGACGATGCGCCTAGCGAACATGCAATTTCCTTCCCTGACATTAGATGGCGCTTAATGTAAAACAGAAATACTCCTGTACACAAGGTGGCGCTGCGCAACTTTACGCTTCTTAAAGTCGCTTTTCACTCAGAAGAAGAGAGCGAGTATTTACGCGCTTGTCAGAATCATACAAAGAAAACATGAATATTTCAAGCACCAGTAGTTCCAACTAGTGCTTGGTTCGGGATATTTTAGAATTTCCGTCATTATTTCTTTGCGGCAGTGTAGACTCTACTTGGCGTCTATGTTCTCCGCTGGTATATGTGCTCAGAAAGGCAGTTTTGTGTTTGAGCGCCCCCAAGTTGTGTTTTACTGTAACTTCAGAAGCTCCAGACACGTGAGCAAAAGCGCCATTCTCATTGGTCGTATAGTTTTCGACGCGGTGCGTCAAACCAAAAAAACGAACCCGAGGCGTTTTTAAAAAAGTGACGCTTTGACGCGTGGCGTTTTTTCGCGTCGATGTGCACACTCACATTGGTGCCCTTGTTTAGTCACGAGGCGTTAAACGTCGGCGAAAATCGCGGGCGAAATTCGTCCCGGTGTGGTGTGTACGGGCCTTTAAGTAAACTTTAGTTGGTTATTATGATAAAGGCTGGAAAATGAAACTGCTTCAAAAACCAAAACTACGAACTTATTTGCAAATTAAGGATACATTTTGTGCTGAGCCATATGTTATGTACAACTTAAAAAGAGGACAAAGATCCTCATGTGCTCAACTTAGAGCAGGAATGCTCCCCCTACAGGTGGAAGAAGGGCGCTTTGAAGGTGTTCCTGAGCAGGAAAGACTGTGAGGTCTGAGCTGCAAGTGGTGGAGGTTGAATTTCATTTTTTGTTTTATCGTCCTTTGTACGAAAACAGAGACTTTGTTTGTATTAGGCAATAGAAAATAAATGTCCCGATTTGTTTTGGTTATCTGAAGATAACATTTTACGTTGGCTTTTTGAAAATGAATTTTTTTGTTTGGCAAATTTTGTGTCAAAGGCATGGACAATTAGAATGGACACTTTGTAATCTGTTAGACTCTGACTAAGGAGGTTATTGTATTTTTGTGATGGGCTTGTTTCTCTCTCTCTCTTTAAATCTTTAAAATTCAAAAACTTAATGGTAAGTTGCAAATATATATATATATTTTATATATATATATTATATATATATATATATATATATATATATATATATATATTTTATATATATATATGTGTGTGTGTGTGTGTGCGTGTGTGTGTGTGTGTGTGTGTGTGTGTGTGTGTGTGTGTGTGTGTGTGTGTGTGTGTGTGTGTGTGTGTGTGTGTATGTATATATATATTTTTTTTCTTCTGCATCTTGTTTTCCAGTGTCATATAAGCCCTTGTGGGCTGAGCACATCAGTGCATGACTGATATGCCCACTTAAATCATATCAAATCAATCAGTATTTTAACTTTTGGTCCCTCAATGTGATTATTAAATGGTTATTACACTACAAATGGTTTGTTGTATGTTCTTGATGCATTTTGTTTCGTTCATTTTAGAAATGTATCACCTTTTTATTTTTATTTTTCAAATGAATTCAGTTATGGAAAATCATTAAAAAAAGATCTACATTTTTTCCTCAATGTCTATAATTCATGTGGGACAGAGAAATTGAACACATACCAGTACTTCCTATTTAAACATGCAGTTGAAGAGTTATATGAGCTAATAGTTCTCTAAGAGTTCTGGTACATCGCCTGTCCGTCCTGGGGGAGGATCCCTCCTTCATGTGGACACCCCTGAGGTTTTTTCTTTTATTCTGTACCTGTTTTTTTAGGCATTTTTCCTTTGCACAAAGGAGGGTCTAAGGGCAGGAATAACTAGTTTAGGTTAGTCTGTTTATTTGAGTACAGTTTAGAATATTCCTATTGAATTATATGTATTCATGATCATAATCATTTTATATCTACTTTACAATTACCGGTACGAAGCCCATTGAGACGACTATTGTTGTGATTTTGGGCTATACAAATAAAATTGAATTGAATTGAATTGAATTGAATTGAACTTCCCACATTCTGACATCAGTGAAATCGTGAGCGATTTGCAAAAATAAAAATGCTCCTTACTATTAAAAAAATGATTTGTGTATCAAGGGCCACTTTTACAGGAAGACAAGAAAACAAAAGGCATTTAGAGATGAAGAAAAGTTACCTTTGTGGATTTTTCTGCAGGTATTTTACAAAAACTGTTTTTTTTCTTCCCACAAATAGTTTCTCTTTTGGAGTTAGCACCTTAGCTTCGGTGTCTGTAATCAGAATGTGGCAGCTTAATATTTAATATATATTATTTAAATATATTTTAATGATATGTTTTGAAAAATTGGACATCTCAGAGGGATTTTGTACAGTCTGCTGGTAATTATTTAATAATTCTTTCTTGAATAATAGATGTTTGAAGGTACAAATGCTGGCTTCCTCTCATGCACTCCAACAACTGGCTGTCACAGAGTGGTCTTGCTGTTGTATTTTATTCCATTTAATAAATTCAATGTGAAATTATTGCATATTGCAATAAACTTTTATTAAAAATCAATAGAATTGTAAAAGGTTCACTTTAACCCCTCCTGTTATGTTCATTTGTGAGGAACATGTTCCTGGGTCAATTTGACCCGGGGCATTTTTTATTAATTAAAAAATGTCTGAAATCCAAACAAGCAGTGTGAATATTTCATTACTAACTCCATTACTAATTATTCTATCAATATTTAGTGAAATGGTGTTCTTTACGTCTAACAGGAAGTGGTTCAATTATTAGATAAGTCACTCGTTTTTCTTAAAAGTATACATGTTCAAACTTTTTTTTAATTTTTCACTACTGTATTACTTTAGAAAGACCACCATATAAAATACAATACTTTTACATAACATTGAAACATAATCTTGAAATTTTGTTTTTCAAACATGCACTGTGAACCAGAAAAAAAACAAAATCACAATACAACAGACAAGCAATTGCAATATGAAGTTTTGTGTTTGTCTGTACATATACACAGCACAAGAGTGACCAGTCATCACACTGTGCAAAATATGCAAATTAATTTTGCACAGGTCATGCTTGTCTTGACCTGGATCCTGTCTCTGGCTCGACTCGCGCCCCCGGCCGTCGCCCCAACTCTGTCTGGATGAAGCTCATCTGCTGGACTTTAAATATGTAGTTTTAGGGTTAGATAAATTAATTCTTCTCAATGAGTTCTGGTAAATCGCCTGTCTGTCCTGGGGGAGGATCCCTCTTTCATGTGGGCACCAAAGAGGTTTCTTCGTTTTTCCCAGAATCCGTTTTTTTTAGGAGATTTTTCTTACCGCGAAGGGGGATCTAAGGGGAGGGATGTCAGTTTATTTTCCTAATGAATTCTATGTATTCATGATCCTTTTGATTTTATGTTTTACTTTCTCAATTACCAGCACAAAGCCCATCGAGATGACTGTTGTTGTGAATTTTGGCTATACAAATTAAACTGAATTGAATTGAATTGACATGGTCACATGAGTCACTGCCATCCTAGTGGGCCCTGGCACTTTTATTAAGTTTTCTGCAGACAGGTTTGTCTGACACATATTTGAGGATGAAGACCAATGTATTTCACCATTCTTTGACATGAATGTCTTGCTTGGAGGAACAGGAATAACAATTCCCTCATCTGGTTCAAAATCAGAATTATTAGAATCAGAATTTAGCTCAAGATGGTCTTCTTCTGATCATGATCAGTGATGACTTCCAGAGCCTCCTGGACTGTCATCTTTCTGCTTCTGCTGCTCATTTTGCAAAGGTCTGCCTGTGTAATGTTGGAAGGACTCCCATGCAGAGAATCTTTTATATGTTTTGCCCCTCCCCTGTTGAGTGTCCGCTGAATGTTTAGTTTAGTTTTCCCACGAGAACATCAATGGTTCCTGTCAAAAGTCATAACACCTATGCACCTGTGTGTGTGTGTCTATGTGTGTGATTGGGGTGAAATACATCTCACAGCTGCAAATAAAGGAATACTAATATAATAAGACATCCTTGTACCTCCAGTTTGACTGCTGGGTCAAATTGACCCGGACAGTATCTATGTGATATATAGGGGGTGGTTGCATAGATGGTAGATGAACCATTTTCCTAATATATGTTGATTACACTAATTAAGGCAAGCAGTAGAAGTTTCATGGTGAAAAAAGACTATTAACTATTTTTCCTACATGTTCAAACTTTAAAACGGGTCAATTTGACCCGTAACATAACAGGAGGGTTTAAGCTGATTTGTTTTCTTTGAAAATTGACAAACTGTGTAAGTAAAATGTCAGACTTTATTTCTGCATTTTTGCAGGAGTATAACCTTGCCAAGTTAACCATGCGACTCATCCTAGAAGGAGAGTTGTTTCGCTGTGGCGACCCCTGATGGGAAAAGCCGAAAGAGAAAGAAGATCTTTCGTCTTTTAAAGTTATTGACTGACTTTTAACAAAATTAACACAAAATGATATTACAAAAAATACAAATCAATTTATGCATTAATCCAAGCACTTTCAGTTATTTCCATTTAAAAATATTTCAAATCTCCTAAATGCTTTTCTATAAAACCACATACCAGATATGTTAAATCATTCCTAACGTGTGTGTTTCCTTTGTTTCTAACAGAAAAAGGAATTTCCATCTGGCTAAAAGTTGTGTGAGAAGCTTTTCAGGTCTTGAAGTTTGGTCTGAGTTGTACAAAAAAAGTGGATAGTAAACAAAAATGAGGAGAATTCTTTCTAAAGCGGGAAAGAGAGAAAAAACGTTTTTTTTTTTTTTTTTAACTATGAGGTAGTAATATTCTTCTATTCTCCCTTTTTTTATAGGCTGTGCAATCATGTTGTCGCTGGCATGGTTGTATCTTCTCTATTTACAGAGTGGAGCTCTTAGTTTTGGTATATTTCGTGAAAACTCTTTTACTCATCAAACAATCACTGAAAGAGCACTCCTGGATGTTACAGCTCAGGTCTGCAGAGCTCTGGCTCTGGCTGAGGGGAGGGACTTCACTTTTCCTGTAAGATTGTAAAACTGTGATGTCATCAAAAACCTTGCATTTGTTTGGTTTCATATTCTCTTCAGCATTAAATATGGAATTTATTCAATTTTTCATGCAAAACTATGGAAAAATTTTTTGGAATTGACAATTCAATATGTAACTCAGGCTTGGAAATATAAAAATATAAAAATTATATAATTTAAAAAAATTAAGAATACATTATTTAAAAAAATTACAGTTAACTATAAAAAAACTTAAAAATAAAATATTAAATGAAAACAAAATCAGTTATATTTTGAATTGTTATTGCTTTTTGATACCATAATTCAAATGGCAATGCAATGTACAATTCAATGTGCAATTCAGTTTTGCATTTTGAAAATACAATGCAATTTACTATACATCATTACTATACAACATTAAAAACTTACCTTTCAAGTTTATTTTAAGTTACAATTTATTAATTGTAACTTAAAATCTAGTGCATTTGAATTTGCCATGGTGTTTTTGACTCAAAATTAAAAAGAAATTGCAAAACAGCGCCCTCTAGTGTAATGTAGCTGTATGGACGTTTTTTTGTCTTAATTTATGGGTAATGTGTTATTCTCAATTGACAATTCAATTTGCAATTTTAAGACGGAATTTAAAAAATTCATTTTCCAATTTGAAATTCAATATCAATAATCAAAATTAAATCTTACAAATGTAAAAATAAAAATTTGAATTGAAGCAAAATCAAATTTTTTGTATTGAATGGTAAATTGCAAAATACCTTTTCAAAATGAATGATCCAATTGCATATTGAATTGTAAATTGCTAATTGCTTTGTCATTTGAATAATTGCATTAAAAACCAATGACAGTTTATGATGCAATTGATTTGGTTTTTATTTAACACATTTAGTATTTCATTTTTAAATAATGTCAAATTGTAAATGTTAATACAGAATTATAAATTGCAAAGTGTATTTTCATATTCCAAGCCTGATTTGCATGTTGAATTGCAAATTAGAAAATGATTAAATAGCAAATTGAATTGTCAATTGAAAATTGCATATTACTTTGAATTATAGACATAAATATGTGTGTTTCAGGCCCAACCTTTCACTGCCAAGTCCATTGCTGATGCATGTGAAGCTCCGAAGTCCTACAAATTTTTTCTTTTTAACATCGGTCTCATCCAAAGCATGAATGCGGCCACAGATTTTCGTCATTTCCTTGATGCCCGTTACCACTGTAATGATGAGCTTTTAGTAGAAGGACAGAGGCTCATCACAGATGGTTTGTCAGCAGTAAAGGCTGCCAACAAGAGGCAAAATTATTTGGCAGCAAGATTAAACCTGGGAGGGATACTCCACACCTTACAGGTATTTAGGTATTTTCTCACAATCCATTTTATGGTCTAAAACCATACTTCAAAGTCTGAACAATCATTTTTTTATACCTGTAAATTCAGTGTTGATTTAACAAATCTTGAATTAAACATTGAGTTCCAACTGAGTGTTGTGTTGCTTCCAGGCTAGAGTACGGAGCCCGTAAAGGGACATTGAAGAAAAAAATTAAAGTAAAAATACAAAAAACTTACTGGTACAGCCCCAGTAAGTTTTTTTTTTACTTTGATTTTTTTCTCTTTGATGTCGCTTTAGGGGCAATTTTATGCTTTTATGCTCAGGGTTCTGCAACCTTAACCCTTGTGCTATCTTAGATGACCCCACCCTTGCATTGACATGTTCTCCCTACCATGACAAAGGTGGATAAAGGTGGAAAGATTTCATGTAATCCATGGACACCAGTGAAGATCACAAATCATTGAAGAAAAGAGGTTCAGAACACTGTCTAGTGGGTCTAGATGACCCAACTCCCAATGTTAAAGTGCCTAGGATAGCACAAGGGTTTAAACAGTATAAGAGCCATTTGGGCTTGATTACTGATCAAACCAAGTAGGAGCTGCAAAATCCAACTTTCCCTTGAGGAAAATTTGAGAATGCTTTGCATTCATTGTTTGTTTTTTTCGACAATTTATTTGAATTATATTTCTGTTTAGGCGTAAATACAAACAGAAATATAAAGAGAAACTAGCACATTCTCAAAATGTGCGACGTTTGGCAAAAGCTCGTATCATTTTCTTTCAAAATAAAAAACACCCTGTGCCAAAATGGTTACTAACTATTGTCTTGCAGCATAAAATTATACAACATGTGCTTTAAACTAAGCACATATTTATAAACTTAATTTATCTAAATAAAATAAATGCTAATTTGGTAACCCTTTAAAAAAATGACTTTTCTTTTACTTTTCTTTAGCTAGAGAGGCACCATGGAGAGATAAAGAGCCACATGTGGCTTCAGGGCCCCAGGTTGCAGACTTTTTCTAACTGAAAAAGAAATTAGTTAATTTACTGGTAATTTGTCCCTGAATGGAAGCTAAAATAGATACTACATTACAGAATAGAAAAACAAGATTACTAGAAAAAGTAAGTAATATATTGTGACTGTCTAGTTTTGTTGCATTTGGCAAAATGCACTTATTCCAGATTATTACTTGATTGATTTTTATAACAGTCAGTTGCACAAAATATTTTTTTCCATCCACATTTACACCTGCAGGATTTCTACAGTCACAGCAACTGGGTTGAATTAGGAAACAAATTTCCAAACATAAATATGATCAGAAAGAACGCCAACATTGGAAAAATTGCAGGTAAAACCACAACTTAGACAATTTTTTTAACATTTATGAGTCAAAAACAATGCCTAGAATTTCATGTTTCTCTGCAGCTAAAACCACTGCAACCTGTCGTAGCTGTAATGGGGACGACTGCAGCAACAACATTTTGGAGGATATAATAGCAGGAAATATTTTGACATCTGGATACGCTCTTGTTTGGCCTTGGTCTGGGAACAAACCGAAAGGTAAAAAAAACAATACTCTACTAAAACCAGCATTTTTATTGACAAAATTATCCTGATTCATGCGGTAAGAATATTGTTAAAGAATATTGTTTTTTTGGTTTATGCCCCTTGTGTTGAGGTGGTGGAAGTGGTTACATCAGTGTTCACTTTAGCTTTACTATCTGTTTTGTTTAAATATTTAAATTAAGTGTCCATTTGCTCATTTATGTACAGTATTTGTGCTTTTACTTAGAAAGCTGAGAATTCTCTAAGGTCTAATTTTTTTTTGGTTTTGTTTCCATGATTATCAGGAAAGTGCAGCCATGGGGGTTTCCTTGATGCAATAAGTTCAGCTAAGCCTAAAGGTGGGATCAACAAAGATTCTTACACCTCCAGCCATGGACATCTTCACAGGGAAGCAGCAGAGCTGGCAATATCTGCAACCAGTCAGCTTCTGGAGGACATTCGAGGAGCTACTGGGGACAGAGAATTCCTTCAGTATTAAAACCCTTTGACAGTCTTGAGTGATGTACTGCCCAGAGCAGAATTGACCTGCCGTATTACCGTAAGCATTTCCAAACTCAATTTTTTAATTCCCTAGGTTGATGGGAATCTCAAAGGGATCAAATAAGGCTCTTTGTTTTGTGGTGGACACAACAAGAAGTATGGGTGACGACATTGCAGCAGTACGGACCGTCACTTCAACTGTAATTGATAGTAAGGTTGGAACAGAGGATGAGCCTTCACTCTACATTCTTGTACCTTTCAATGATCCAGGTGTGTTCCTCGAACTGCAATTTAAAATCCTGTAAAATAAATCATATGTTCTGTTCTGACATTTGTTTTTAAATGAACCAACATAGTTCCCTTTTTTTAAAAAAAAGAGTAAATTAAGAAAAAACAAAAACTATAATGTGTCTTTTCTCTCGTGTGTCTGACAGATTTTGGGCCTTTGATGAAGACTACAGACCCCAAAGTCTTCAAAGGTTATATCAATTCCCTAACACCGTACGGAGGTGGAGATACTCCAGAAATGAGTCTTTCAGGACTTCAGGTTTTATGCTGTGTTCAATTCTACTTTAGTTTTTATTGTCTAACTTTTGATATTCTAGAAGGTCCATCTTCTGTTTGACATTTTTTCAGCTGGCTCTAACTGGCTCTCCTCCTAATTCTGAGATCTTCCTCTTCACTGATGCGCCTGCCAAAGATGAATGTCTGAAGAACACAGTGATTGCACTGATAGAGCAGAGCAAGACAGTCGTGAGTAGTTCCATACACCAAGATGCTGTTAAGAGATCTTTGATACACTATTTTTGAAATGCAATCAATCCTATTTACCTTGAAAAATGAAAAAAAATACAATGCTGCTTGAGTCAGCATTAATATGTTCATGTTGTTAATAAACCACGACTGTCTCTTCCAACTGGAGCACACCCCTCTATGTCAGTCTCTGTCTCTATCTCAACATGTCTGGCTGGGGTTACTGGAGCTTTTTTATGGGGCTACTGATGAGACTGCTGAGGACTGCCGGATGTTTCTTGCTTGGTGCAGACTTCATTTTGTTCCCCTTCAAGGAAGGTTTTTTTGACGTGCCAGCCAAGCGATGGGACTTAGCAGAGTGGGACCTCGGAGTCAACTTGCGATACTCGTTTCAAGCTTTTTTCACTCAACTCTTCACAGTGTTCGACCCAACTCTGCCCCAGAAGAGGCCACTAAGGAGCTGCTTCCTCTCACGACCCAAACGAAGGGTGCATGTGCCAACTGGCTGACTTGCAGCACTGTCACCCTCTAGAGTGCTGGCCAGGAACGGCCTCATGCGGCCACTGTGGAGCATGATAGAAGCTTTGCTTTTGTTTTTGTTTTTTTTGCAGAGGACACCTTTATTTGAACTTATGTAACACAAATACAATGCAAAAATGCTCTTATTTTTGTGTGGGGCCTTTGTGCTTGGGAGACTGTTTTAGGGGAAAACAATGCCATTTGGAGATGGACCCTCGAACAAATGAACAATGACGCTTTCTTAGCGGCAATATAAGAGATGTCGCCATGTCTCCTAACTGATGGCTTTGATCCATCCGGCTAAAAGGACTGTGGTGTGTGGGTGTCTGTGGTTACCCAGGCTCTCTTCAGTCTTTCTTTATTCCAGGCCGATTGAAAAGTTCTGTAATGTGTAAATGGGGGCTTAACATATCAAAAGTCTTAACTCTGAGACAGAGCTCGAGTCTTGGGTGTTCATGGTTGTGCCGCTGGTTTGTGAACACTTAGTGGGCTTGGGTCTCACATCGCAGCGGGAATTGATGTATTGTAGAACCTCAGGTTTACTTCTGTGCCTTCAGCCAGACACGTGAGGGCGTGATATCCCATCTCAGGGGTTGGTTGGATTGGTTGGCTGTGTGTAGGACTGGCACATGGGAAACCAACCAGAGTTTGCTTCCCAGGGGCCACTATGAACTTCATCCAGTGTGGGTCCTTGGACAAAACCCTTTGCGCTACTGCCCAACTATATAGCCACAAGGGTTCCCACTATCTGGGTCCCCCTGTGCCGGTCCCCAGCCCAGATGAAATACAAATTGTGTCAAGAAGGGCATCTGGAATAAAAATCTCTTCCAAATCACCTGTTCGACTCAGTAGAAGCAGATTTGCTGTGGCGACCCCTAAAAGCATATGCCAGGAGGTGGACAACAACATATATTGTACCGAGTGAATTAAGTCAAAGGAGCTGTAATGTTTTATTCATTCATTCATTCATCATTCATTCATCTTCTTGACCGTTTTTCCCTTTCGGGGTCACGGGGTTGCCGGAGCCTATCCTGGCCACTTGGGCGTAGGCAAGGGATGCCCTGGACTGGTCGCCAGTCTGTCACAGGGTAGAATATCCTCAATCACACATCCATTCACTCTCACACTCACACCTATGGACAATTTAGAGTTGCCAATCAACCTATGAAGCATGTTTTTGGACGGTGGGAGGAAGCCAGAGATCCCGGAGAAAACCCACGCATGCACGGGGAGAACATGCAAACTCCACACAGAAAGGTCCCCCATTGATGTTGTTTTTTCACATCCCCCAGCCGGGACTTGAACCGGGGGGCCTTCTTGCTGTGAGGCAAGAGCGCTAACCACTGCGCCACCGTGCAGCCTAGCTAACAAAAAATGAATATGTTGTTGGCCATCATCAAAAGACAACTTTATTCTGCAGCTTCATCATGTCCTGATCAATCATTCAGGTGAACTTCATGATAACCAACATACCAGGGCTCCGTCGTCGCAGAGAAGCTAATGAAAACCAACAGCAACAGCAGAACCAGCGGGTGGTGAGGTCAGATTCTCAGCTGTACAGAGATCTGGCTCAGGCTTCAGGAGGACAAGCTATTCAAGTTTCCAAAACTCAGCTGCTCCAGGCTACCAGCATAATCACAGAGTCCACAAGCTATTCTCTGGTATTAATACATGCTCTCAATATTTGCAGCAGCTAATTCTATTGTACATAAAATGTCCATCTGTCCCTTTTGTTCAATTTGTATCCCAGGTGACCCTTCTGCAAGCAAATAGAAATTTTGGGAAGGCGGAAAATTACACTTTCATTGTGGATGAGACATTAACTAATCTGATCATTTACATCACTGGAAGCTCTGTCAACTACACGCTTGTCAATCCTTCAGGTGACGGTTTTGATCAATTAAAGTTACATACATTCTTTTTTAATTTCATAGGTGATCCAATCACACTTCAAAATTAAAAAAAAAATCTTGGCACATTTTGGCGGCAGCACTGAGATCTGTGTCTTGAAAAAAATAACTAAAAGTGATTCATAAACCACAGCAAAAAAAAAAAAAAACTTTCTCATAGTTTCATTCACTATATTGATCATAATACACTTTAATTTCTAGGTGAGCTTCATAATAGCACCTTCAAAGGGCCATCAATCATCACAGCTGAGTTGGTGGGAAACTTACGGACTCTGCGGTTGCGGGGCCAAGTTGGATTGTGGGAATTGAGACAAACGTCAACAAATCCCTATACCCTGAGGGTTGTAGGTGAGACACCTAACAATGCTGAAATCAAATATTTATAGAATTTTTCTTCTGAAAAAAAGTTTATCTTGAGTGTCTGATTAAATCAAATAGCAAAAGTCTCTAAGTACCAGGTTGGACCCCTTTTAACTTCAGAATTGCCTTATTCCTTTGTGGCATAGCTTCAAATAGGTACTGGAAACATTCCTCAGAGAGTTTGGTCCTAATTGACATGAAAGCATCACACAGTTGCTGCAGATTTGTCAACTGCACATCCATGATGCCAATCTGCCGTTCCACCACATCCCAAAGTCTCTCTATTGGGTTGAGATCTGGTGACTGTGGAGGCCATTTGAGGACAGTGATAGTTATCATGTTCAAGACACCAGAGTGAGTTGATTCCAGCTTTATGACATGCCGGGTTATCCTGCTGGAAGTAGCCATCAGAAGCTGGATACTTCCATCTGTGCCGTGGCACTGTAATGCATTGTTGGTGCCAGATGTCAGAGGAGAATGATCAGACTGGTTCCATATAGATAGAAAAGCAACAGTAACTCAAATAACTACTGGTTACATCTGAGGTCTGCAGAAGAGCATCTTTGAACGCACAACACATCCAACATTGAGGCAGATGGGCTACAGCAGCAGAAGATCACATCTGGTGCCACTCCTAGGAACACAAAACTGAGGCTACAATTCACACAGGCTCACCAAAACTGGACAATAGAAGATTGGATAAACGTTGCCTGGTCTGATGAGTATCCATTTCAGAATTTGCCCCAAACTACATGAAACCATGGATCCATCTTGCCTTGTCTCAATTTTGTTGGGGGACTTTGGGCCTCTTAGTTCCAATTGAGCATTGTTACAATGCCACTGCCTACACGAGTGTTGTTGTTGATCAAGGCCATCCCTTTCTGACCTTAGTGTACCATCTTCTGATGGCTGCTTCCAGCAGGATAACATGAAATCATCTCTGGCTGGTTTCTTGAACATGACAATGAGTTCTCAAATGACAGACACAGTCATGAGATCTCTACGCAATAGAGCAACTTTGGGAATTGGTGAAACGGGAGATTGGCATTCTGGATGACTAGCCAACAAATTTGAAGTAACTGTGTGATGCTACCAAACTCTCCAAGGAATGTTTCCAGCACCTTCTTGAATCTGTGCCACGAAGGATTGAGATAGTTCTGATGGCAAAAGGGGGTCCAACTTAGTACTACCAAGGTGTACCACATAAAATGGCCAGTGAGTGTATATATACATTTTCGATGATTATAATCAAAGAATGTTGAGAGTCTTCATAGCCGCACAGGAGAAAGACTCATGGCATCCATTCAGCTATTAAAGGCAACCTTTTCAATTTCAACTGGATTTACGAAAAAAAAATCTAGCCTTCAGAGCCCTGACATAATTGTAAATCTGCATGTATCGATTAGATGAGTATGGCTGAGTATCAGCAGCATGACAATGGAAATGTATGCACTTAAAAATGCAAACCACTTTAATCAAAGCAAGCAAATGGGAAAAAAAACTGACCAAGCACAGAGCCATGTGGTGCACTATGACTGACCCCCTGTTTTGTATGACTGAAAGATGTAAAGGACAATGTTCCTTGTATATATATATATTTTTTTCTATTTACAGGTCAGAGTCCTATTGATTTCATCTTTAGCTTTGTTAAGCAATCTAAGGGCCCATTAGGAGGATTTGATCTAGTTGAAAATCGTCCAACAGCAGGTTAAAAAAAAGCCCTTTCCTGTGCTTTTATTTTGTTTGAGGGAGTTTCCCAGCTTTTTAGTTTGACCTGTTTTTCTTTCCTTTAAAGGCAGCAACACCAGTTTGCAGGTTGTTCTACTTGAAGCTGACATCTCCACTGTAACAGAAGTCACTTTGGTTGAATCCTCAGGGTCAGGGCAGGTTAATGGTCATGTGGAGGCTCAGGGTGGAGGACAATACTTAGTCCATTTTGACAAGATACCATCAGTTGAGTTTGTGGTATTAGTGAAGGGACAGAGCACCAACAGTACAACCTCGAGAGAATCCTCAATGACATTCCAGAGGCAGTCTTCAACCAGCCTCAGAGCCTCTTGCGTAACTGTTACTTTGGTAAGAAGATGTGTCAAAACCATTTAACTCAAATAAAAGTTGTTTATTTGTCTTTTTAGCATGTTCTTTTGATCTGTTTGTTTTCAGTCTGATACAGGAAGTGTCTTAGAGCCTGGAACTCCGCTCCTCATTCCCTTTTCTGTGACGACCACAGGCAAAGGAGGAAACTTTGTCATCAAAGCTACCAATGACCAAGGTTATAATTTAACCTTCCCATACAGTTTAACTCTGGAAAGTGGAGGTAGTGCCAACGGAACTGCAAGTATCACAGCACCTCTGGCCTCCCAGTCTGGTACTGGTGTCACACTGACCATAGAAGCTGGAGCTCCAGGAGGTGCAGACGCCAACTATGATGTGCTGCGTCTCACTGTTCTTCCAAAGGTCCATTTGAGATAGAAGACTACATTGCTATACATAATATTTATACCTATATTTTTTAAATTTGTGGTAATCTTTCCTTTTTCTTCCACCTTCAGGTGACAGATTTTTCTCCTCCAGTTTGCCAGTTGCTTAGTCTCCAGTCCAACTGCAGTGACAGCTGCAACCAGTCTACATGGGAGCTCTCTGTCCAAGCGGCCGACGGAGAAAATGGAACTGGGATCGATAGCATCTGTCTCAGAGAAGGCGACGGCATCTTAAACTTCAATATGACAACAGCCAACGTGACGCTGGTATCCTACAACGCATCCTGCTGCTCGCCTAACGTGCAGCTGGTGGTTGTAGATCGAGTGGGTAATGTGGAAGTCTGTAGTTACTCTGTTGCCCCAAATGTAAGCACAACATTCAGTCCAACAATCAAGCCAAGTTCATCAACAACAGCTTCATCATCTGGAGCTGTCCAGCCCTCTCTTCTTTGCCTCAGTGTCATAATTTTGGGGCTTATGTTGGGCTGTAAGATGCATTGAGATTAATTTCTATATTTTCCAGAGTTTTTGATGTTGTAGCAGATCGGCCACAAGGCGTTAACAATTAGTTAGCGCTCACACAAAGATGGTATGATTTTCATCAAACTGCAGCAAAGGAATTTTGCATATAGTCACTGCATAATTGTATTCATCTGAGAATGAAATAAATTGGTGAATCTCAGCACAAGTAATATTTTTAATAAGTTAAAAAACTAAGAGAAATTAAAAAAATTATCTATAAAAATTAAATCAAAGGTTTACATTTTGACATTGTCATGATATTTGATTTTTTTTTCTTTTATATTCCTACATCTGCATACGGTTTATAGTAGTTCTATAATCAACCTTGAATATGTGGCTACTTTTTCTTATTAAGGTTTTGCGGTAGGGGGCATAAGGTTTGTGTATAAAATTAAAAAATAAATTTTTGTATTTAATTTTAATGAGATTTGTTCTAATGCTAATGATGAAGTATAGTATTTGATTAGTAAAAGTTTTCTCTTACTTGACTATTGTCATTTCTTTTAAAATACAATAATGTAATAAGTTAAAATAAACACTTCCTTTTATTTATTTATTTATTTTTAACTTGTCCTGTCCAACATCTGGGCAAACAGATGAGAGCTGAAGGCCTCTTGTGATGGACATATTTTACTTTAACAACAGGGGTTAGGAATCTTCAGACAAACCAGAGGTATGTCTGAATAAACCCCTTTTGTACTCAAGGCCAAACTTTATTCATTTTAATCATATTTGAAACTCTTTTGTGTTGGACCGGACAGAAAAGGAAAGGAGGGAGGAAGAGAAAGGGATGTTAGAGAGGGGGGGGATAGGAGGGTGATAATAGAAAGGGGGAAATAAAACCATGAAGCAGCATAAAGCAACAAGTTTCTGGATGGTTATACTCATTACGGTGAGGTTCAGATGTAATACAAGTCTATAAGGGCGGGGCCTGTCCACACAAACACTCAAATGTAATCAACACACCTGTTGGCTCCAAAAATGTTCACATGTCAACATGTACACAATACAAATATTGTTTACACACGCATACTTATACCTTCAAACCAACTAGTGTGAAATATTTCATTCAATCAACCTAAACATTAGAGCAAAGGTGAGCTAACACCTGTGCTTGAGTGAGTGTTCATGTTCTTCTAAAATGGAGGATGGAATGTAAAGGAAAGAGTGAGAGTGCCCAGCCATCCCCACACCAAGAGCCCCGCCACAGCACCAGCATCAGCTAGAACCCCCCAACCCACGCACGGTAGCAGATAGAGGACAACCGCCCCCCAAGTGATCACATCCGCCACCCAGGCCAGGGCCAGCAGGACCGCCATGGGGGCCCCCAGAGCCAGAGAGCAGGGAGGCATGGGGGGACAGAGAGTGCAGCTCCTGCCCAACCAGGAGAGCAGCCCCCCGCCGCGCCGGGAGGGGGGCTGCCCCAAAAGAGCGCCCACAGCCCCAGACAAGCACCCCACCGCCCAGGAGTTCTGGGCACCCCCCTGCCCCAACCCCAGGTACGAGCCAGGACCCCCTAAGGGAAACCAGCATTTTTATTCACAAAATTATCCTGATTCACAAAAATGTGTTAAAGAATATTTTTTTTTTGGTTCATGCACCTTGTGTTGAGGTAGTGAAATCAGTGACATCAATGTTCACTTTAGCTTTACTATTTTTTTTGTTTAAATATATAAATCAAGTGTCCATTTGTTCGTTTGCTGTGATAAGTATAGTAGTTGTGCTTTTACTTGGGAAGCTGAGAATTCTACAGTTTTATTTATTTTTGGTTTTGTTTCGATGATTATCCCTTGTGCTATCTTAGATGACCCCACCCTTACATTGACGTGTTCTCCCTACCATGACAAAGGTGGATAAAGGTGGAAAGA
Source organism: Oryzias latipes (assembly GCF_053564925.1). Lineage (NCBI taxonomy): Eukaryota > Metazoa > Chordata > Actinopteri > Beloniformes > Adrianichthyidae > Oryzias > Oryzias latipes. The sequence continues at coordinate 10,005,004 of NC_136250.1, read as the reverse complement.
TTTCATGCAATCCATGGACACCAGTGAAGATCACAAATCATTGAAGAAAAAAGGGTCAGAGCACTGTCTAGTGGGTCTAGATGACCCATCTCCCAATGGTAAAGTGCCTAGGATAGCACAAGGGTTACCAGGAAAGTGCAGCCATGGGGGTTTCTTTGATGCAACAAGTTCAGTTGAGCCTAAAGGTGGGATCAACAAAGATTCTTACACCTCCAGCCATGGACTTCTTCAGAGGGAAGCAGCAGAGCTGGAAATATCTGCAACCAGTCAGCTTCTGGAGGACATGCGAGGAGCTACTGGGGACAGAGAATTCTTTCAGTATTAAAACCCTTTGACATTCTTGAGTGATGTACTGCCCAGAGCAGAATTGACCTGCCGTATTACCATAAAGATTTCCAACCGCCATTGTTTTTAAATGAACCAACATAAGCCCCTTTTCAAAAAAAATGAAAAATTAATAAAAAATAAAATTAAGAAAAACAAAGACCCAAAAATATTTTGGTCTTCAAAGGTCTTCAAAGGTTAAATCAGTTCACTAAGAGCGTACGAAGGTGGAGATACTCCAGAAATGAGTCTTTCAGGACTTCAGGTTTTATGCTGTGTTCAATTCTACTTTAGTTTTTATTGTCAAACTTTTGATATTCTAGAACAGTGGTTCTCAAATGGGGGTACGCGTACCCCTGGGGGTACGTGGAGGTACTGCAGGGGGTATGTGTAGCTTTTCAAAATATCTATATCAGTAGGCTCATCCTAATAATAAATCTTGAGAAAAATTATTTTGTAAAAAGTTCGATAAAATATAAATAAGTGTTCATGCACTGAATTTTATATTCAGTGTTTAGTTTCAATATCCTTTGAAATAAAACTCCCCCCCCCCCCCACACCAAGTTAGTTCGACCCACTGACGTCACGCACTCATCAACGACCTGTCATTACCATAACACTGTAACTATGCCGGGCTCCAGACTGCAACCATTTGGTCGCATTTTGCGACCAAAATTTGAGAGTGTGCGACTGAATTTTACATCCAGTCGCACATGTGCGACCAGTAAATTTGCCTCCCCTCACTCTGTATTTTTTATACATTAAACGTGGATGGGGCACATCAATGATCAATGAAATAATCAATGAGACGCGAGCGCACACGCACGCAAACACACACACAAACTCGCACACATACTCAAGAGACGAGAGCACACACTCGCGTAAGTGGCTAAAATGCGTGTAGGGGAAGGGGCCTAGAGATAATCGAGAGCGCGTAAACATCTGTGGGAAGGAAACGGAGACAAATATTACAACCTGTGCGTGCATCTGAGCTATGAGCAAGCGAACCATTGATTCGTTCTTCCGACCTGCGGCTAGTGTACCAGTGCCAGAGTCTACAGCAGGGGTCTCAAACTCGCGGCCCGCGGGCTATTTGTGTCCCCCACCTTCGAAATGAAAGTTTAATTTTAATGCGTCCTGCCAGTTTGTATGAATGACACCTTTTCATTGTCGTGTGCGGAGCTGACAAACCAACCAATCACAGTGGAGTAAATGACTATTGGGGGCGTGACAATGACCAGGCTTGAAAGCAGGAAACTAAATTTCCAGCTGCGTTCGGTAGGTTGGGGCCTTGCTGCTCCCGCCCCTTTCTCCTGATTTGTGATGATTGACAGGTGATTTTGGAGCAAAAACAAAACATATATGTCACACACCAGGTGATCTGAACAGCGTTGCGTCCATCTGGGGGATCTCAAACACGCTTATTGTGCGTCTTGGCTGCACTTATTTGGTGTCACCAAGATAAATTTCCATCAGTTTTTGAGCCTCTCTCTGATCTCAGGTATCTGTATCGATTGTTCTGATATCCGGTGAACATCGCCCGTTCTTTTACAGTTTACCTTCTTCTGTCAGTTTACCTTCTTGTTGCATCTTCAAAAGTGCAGATTAAAATGTGACACTGAATGTGAAACAGCACATTGTAATTTTTGCATCTATTATTAAAGTATTTATTAGTAATACAGTGGAAATTAGTAGATTTGGTTAGCATGTTGATTTACGGTATGCGCCCTTAAATTTTCTGGTTGTGCCCCTAAATTTTTTAGTTGGGGGCCACTGTGCTCTTAGTGAAAAAAGTTAGTCTGGAGCCCTGCTATGGAGACGTGGTTAAAGTGCAGCAGCCATGCTGCTGAAAGTACAGATGGACAAGTGAAAAAGAAAACAAAACAAGAGGTGACAAAGTCCAGAAATTACATGGAAGAATATGTTTTATTGGGATTTACGTCCACGAGCTCTGACCCACCCCAGGCACTGTTTTTTTTTTTTTGCGGGGAGAAGTTAGCCAACGCTAGCATGAAGCCGGCACACCTCCAGCGGCATCTCAACACAAAACATGGATGTCACGTTGGTAAGGCACCAGAGTTCTTCAGGAGAAAACTTTCTGATTTCAAGTCATCCCAAGCCACAATGCGAAAAGTCTCCACTACATCAGCCAAAGCCCTGGAGGCTTCTTACGCGGTGTCTTTGCTTGTTGCTAAAGCCAAAAAAAACGTTCACCATAGCGGAAGACCTACTGCTCCCCGCCGCTTTGGTATTGGCCGAAACTATGCTGGACAAAAAATCAGCGGATACATTAAAAACCGTGCCTCTGTCCAATGACACCGTTTGCCGAATAAATATCATGGGCACAGACATTATCGAACAAGTTATGGGGAAACTTGGCGACTAATTTTTAACTGCAGCTGGATGAATCCACAGATGTGAGTGGACATGCGCAACTTGTTGCATTTGTAAGATACATTGACACGGACGACATCTGTGAACACATTCTATTCTGCAAAGAAATGGGGGGCGAACAACCGAAGAGGACATTTTTAATGTCGTTAACATGTTTTTCACCAGAAACGCTATCAGCTGGAAATCCTGCAGCAGCGTCTGCACAGATGCGGCTGCATCAATGACGGGCAGCGCGAAAGGCCTCATAGCACGGATTAAAAACGAAATCCCGACATCAAGTGGACGCACTGTGTGATACACAGGGAAGCGCTAGCGTACAAGAAAAGGAGCCCTGTGTTGCACGATGTTTTGAACGACAGCATTAAAGTTAAAATTATAATAATATAATAATTAATAATTATTATTTGTGAGCAAATCTTTATTTATGAAGTTAATTTATTTTGTAAACAAAATATTATTTATTTATAATTAAGTTATAGATTTATTTATGTGAACAGATTTTTGTTATTCATGTATATTTTTTATTTTATTTATTATTAGCAGCATTTTGCACATTTGAGTTTTGACTGGTTTTATACCTTCTGGTGGTCAACGTCTTCTGTTTTTTCTTTTTTGTTTGTACATCTGATGTTTGCCATATGAATGTTTTTGTCAGGTTCACTGTTGTTTGGCTTGAATAAATCTGACTTTACAGCACTGTACCTCTTTTTTCTTCCAAAAATGTTTTGCCCGTGTCAGGGGGTACTTGACTAAAAATATATTTCTAAGGGGGTACATCACTGAAGAAAGTTCGATAACCACTGGTCTAGTGGTATCTTCTGTTTGACTTTTTTTCAGCTGGCTCTAACTGGCTCTCCTCCTAATTCTGAGATCTTCCTCTTCACTGATGCGTCTGCCAAAGATGAATGTCTGAAGAACACAGTGATTGCACTGATAGAGCAGAGCAAGACAGTTGTGAGTACTTCCATACACCAAGATGCTGTTAAGAGATCTTTGATACACTATTCTTGAAATGCAATCAATCCAATTTACCTTGAAAAATGAAAAAAATACAATGCTATTCTGCTTGAATCAGCATTAATATGTTCATGTTGTTAATAAACCATTAATGCATTGAAAGCATGAGGAACAAAGATGGCACTTCCCTTTTAAACTCTTCAAAATAAAAGTGACACACCTTTCAACCTAAAAGCACAGCAAAAGCTTTTTTGAAATGCAATCAATCCAATTTACCTTGAAAAATGAAACAAATACAATGCTATTAAGTTTAATTAAACAAATATCAATAAACAGAGGGAGAAGAGAGATGGCACTGCCATTTTGAACTTTTCAAAATAAAAGTGACACATGCACACCTGTCAAACACAACAATTTGTTTGACCTACAACTTCCTTATACTAACAACACCCACTCAGTATCCACTGTTAACTAATTTTGTTTTACTTGAGGAAAAGTTTGGAGACAAAATGTGTTTAAAAAACATCAACCAACATAAATTTTTATAATAGTGTAGGTCTACATTATTTTCTCAAACTAATTTAGAGACATTCAAAGGGATCAGTGTTTTGTTGTAAACTTAGATGCCAAGCACTGCTAGGGAGCTGAAGCATTGATTTATTTGAGGGCTTGATCCTGAACAAGATGGAATGTTGGTCAGAACACAGGGAAGGTTCAGACTGGATCCCGTCTAGATGACCCAACTCCCAATGGTAAAGTGCCTAGGATAGCACAAGGGTTAAAAGTTACATATTTTGTCTATGTATACATTTAAAAGTCCTTCATTATCCACATCATATAAACACACACATATCTGCAGCTAAAAATCCCGGAGGGTAATCTTTTAAAAATTCAAAATCAGCATCTCTGGTTTTTAAGTTTTAGTTTTGTAAAAAGGTTTGGATTTTGTAATTAACCTGTTTATTAGCTATGAAGAATGTGTGGCCCAGCAACATTTTGAAACTCATTCTTTACTTATTGTTTGCTTCTTTTTCCTGCACTAAAGTTGTGTAAATCAAAACTAATTTTTAACACATTTTAGTGATATTTTACCCAAAACATCTTCTGAAACTCATGTCATAACAGATTTACTACCCACAAATTTATAAAAACATTTGAAATTTTTCCTTTTTGTCACAAAGCTTTTTGAGGATCACTTAAATGTTTTGTTTTGTTGAAGGCTCGTTTAAAGGTTTTTCATTTTTAAGGCAGAATTTTTTGTTTTACTCTTTTCCTACGGTGGCCTCAGTTTCTCTATAAGATCTCTGTTTGTTCCTATGTCAAACATGATTTTTTTTATTTTTTTAGACTTAACTGAGATAAGAGTTGGTTCTTGTAGTTCCTTAGTTATCACTTTGCTATAATTTTGCACCACATGACCCTTCATGTAAATGTAAAACACTTTGTAGCACATTTGTCTTTAATGTTCTACTTTTGCAGGTATTAAAGGAAGCAGCTTGTTAAGTTATACAGGTTTTATAGATTAACATAAAAAATCCAATTGAAATTTAAACTGGTAGTGATGTTTTAGCTAACAAAAAAGATTGGACAATCCAAAAACAGAGTTGAATTTTTTGCCATCATTAAAAGAAAACTTTTAATGATTTCAGCAGCTAATTCTATTATGCGGGTAGTTTTCGGTTACTCTTTTCTTTAATTTGTATCCCAGGTGACCCTTCTAGGCAAAAAGAAATTTGGGGAGAGCGGAAAAATACACTTTAAGTACATATAAGACAGCAACAAATCTGATCATTTACATTACTGGAAGTTCTGTTGACTACACAATCCTTCAGGTGACTATGCTGATCAATTAAAATTACATTGATTTAATTACGCTTCAAAATATGGCATAAAAAACAACTAGGAGATACAAAAACAAGAGAAAACCTTGCATTAACCATAATCTATTTTAATTGTTTAGGTGAGCTTCATAATAGCACCTTCACAGGGCCGTCAATCATCACAGCTGAGTTGGTGGGAAACTCATGGACTCTGCGGTTGCGGGCCCAATTTGGATTGTGGGAATTGAGAACAATTCAACGTCAACAAATCCCTATACTCTGAGGGTTGTAGGTGAGACACGTAACAATGCTGAAATCAAACATCAATTTTCTGCTTGGAGACTTTATTTGAGTGTCTCGTGAAACGAAATGCCAAAGTAATTACTAAGAAGTTGGTATTTTTATTGAAATATGCAAATCAATATGTATAGCTTTAAATGTTTATGTTAAAACAAAGAGGTTTGAGTGTTCTCACAGCAATACAGGTCATACTATTCATTCAGCTTTAAAAAACAACTTTACCCTTTATATTTTTTCATTAAAAAAGTAAAATAAAAAAAGTTATTTCACAGTTATTTTATTTAATTATATTTTTAATGAAAAAATATATAAAATCAAATCTTCAGAGCCTTCACATGCTTGCAGCTTTTCTCTATTAGATCAGTATGGCTGAGCATCATCAGCATGGTTATGGAAATGTATACTATTAAGCCTAATAATGCAAACTACTTTAATCAAAGCAAACAAACAGACAGAATAAAAAACCTGAATATAGATATGGAGTCTCAAATTGTTCATCATTAAAAATAAAAATGACCTCGTGCAGTCATACAATCCACCAATAAATCTCTCATAAATATATAAAAAGATCATGAAATTGGGAAGAACCTGCACAAAGATTTTAAATGAGCCATTATATTAATAAATATTATTCATTTTGCTTTAAAAACATGTTCATTATTTTAAAACAGCATTTTAAAATATTCATTTTTGATCACGTTGAATATTGTTATAATTCTATGGCTTGTTTTTTCAAACTCAGATTTCAGAATCAATCTTTTCCAAAGTAGCTTTGTTTTTATTTCACATTGCTGTTTTTCAGAATGACTTTTTTATTTCATGATGAGCTATTTCAGCAGAATGAGTCTGTCTGTCAATCAAACCAGACAAGGCGGAGACACTTTTGTGATTGGCTACTCCTTTACTCAGACATAAGCAGCAGCACCCTAACTACATTGATCGATCAAAGTTGCTTCAGTGGACAATGGTGCAATGCCCACCCCTCATCACTAGGTGGTACCTCAACACATCCCCAGTGATGAGGGGCAAACACTGTTGGCTAGTTTAAAATCTGTGTGCAGGTTTTTCCAAGTTTTATGATCTTTTTTATAAATGTATGAGAGATTGATTGGTTGATTGTGTGATTGCACAAGGTCATATTTTTTTTTTTAATTATGAACAATTTGGGACTCCATATTTAGGTGACTAACCCCTGTTTTCTTATTCTGCAGCTGTAACTTACATTGTTCCCTGCTTTGCTTTCTTCTTTTACTTGTGTTATTTACAGGTCAGAGTCCTATTGATTTCATTTTTAGATTAATGAAGCAATCTCAGGGCCCCTTAGAAGGATTTGACCTCTGGTGGAAAATCGTCCCACCACAGGTAAAAAAAAGCTCTTTTTTTACTTTTTTTTTTTTTTTTTTTTTAACTTGTCCTGTCCAACAGCTGGGCAGACAGATTAGAGCTGAGGGCTTCTTGTGTTGGACATATTTTACTTTAACAAGAGGGGTTATTAATCTGCAGACAAACCAAAGGCATGACTGAATAAACCCCTTTTGTAATTGAGGCCAAACTTTATTAATTTCAATCATGTTTGAGAATCTTTGGCGTTGGACCGTACGGAAAAGGAAAGGAGGGAAGAAGAGAGAGGGATGTTAGAGAGGGGGGGGGGGGGGGGTGATAGTGGGAGGGGGGGGTAAGACCATGAAGCAGCATAGAGCAGACAAGTTTACTGGTTGTTTATCATTACGGTAAGGTTCAAATGTAGTAAAAAAGGGCGGGGCCTGCCCACACACACACTCAAATGTTATCAACACACCTGCTAGCTGTAAAAATGTCCACATGTCAACATGTACACAAAACAGATAGTGTTCACACATGCATACCTATGCCTTTAAACCAACTAGTGTGAAATCTTTCATTCATTCAATCATGCAAACTATTAGTGCAAAGGTGAGCTAACACCTGTGCTCAGGTGAGTGTTTATGTTCTTCTAAAATGGATGGTGGAATGTGAAAAGAAGGAGCCACCCCCACACCCAGACCCCCGCCGCAGCAGCAGCGGCATCCGGAACCCCCCAACGCCACACGGCAGCAGGCAGGGGACAACCGCTCCCCGGGCGACCAAATCTGCCACCCAGGCCAGGACCAGCAGGACCGCCGCGAGGCCCCCAGAGCCAGAGAGCAGGGAAGCACGGGGGAAAGAGAGCGGCGCCCCAGGCCAACCAGGAGAGCAGCCCCCCCGGAAGAGCCCAACGCAGGGCCCCACCCGAGAAGGGCACCCACAGCCCCAGACGAGCACCCCATCACCACCCAGGAGTTCCGGGCATCCCCCGACCCAACCCCAGGTACGAGCCAGGACCCCCCAAGGGAGACCCGCTCCGCGTTCCAGGCAGCCACCCACCCGGCCCACGGTTGGTCCAGGGAGGAGCCAGGCAGGGGCCAGCCACCCCCACCCTGGAGGGGAGCATCCCCGGGGAAAAAGGGGGGCCCACAAGGGGTGTTGTAAACATGGCCCGACCAGGCTCGGCCACTGTTGGAAGTTTGGCGGGGCCCAGCGCCCAGGGGCAAGGACCAGAACCCACCCCCAGGGACACGGACACCCCCGGCTCAGGTGTAATGTGAACCCCCCCCCCCCGAGCGGAGAGACTACCGCCGGGCCCAGGAGACTGGCACCCAGGGGACACGCCAGCCGCCGCCAAGGGCCCTGTACCCCCCACCAGGGAAGGGGTAGGGGACAGATGGTCCTAGGTCCCACCTTCCTTGCAAAATGTGTGTGTGCGTGTCTGTGTGTTTGTGAGGGTTTGTGTGTGCGTGTGTGTGTGTTATATGTTGGAGTGTGTATTTTGAGGGGGAAGGGGTGTGTGTACTAAGGGTGGTGCAGTTAAAATTGGCGGGTAGGGCACTGAGGGGACATCTCCTGATTACTCACAGTGATGTCCCCTCACCCTCCCCACCAAGGGGCCCTAAATGTCTAAGGTGCGGTTAAAATTGGCAGGTAGGGTGCTAGAAGGACATCCGCTGCTTGCTGGCAGTGATGTCAAAGCACCCCCCCCTACCAAGGGCCCTACATGTCTAAGGTGCAAATATAACCGAAAGAGGGGGGGCCCACTCCATACGGCAACCATGGGAGGGGTACCACTGCCAAGTAGCCCCCCCCCCCAAGGCGCATCGCAGGCTAAACCCCCCACCCCTTCACCCTAATATGAGGTTATATGAGGAAAGGGGTAGGTTGGGGACAGCTGGTAGACTGTCCCCCCGGTGGTCAAACAGCCATCCCCCAGCCCCCCCCCCAGCACAGGGGCCAGGCCACCCCAGCCCAGGGACCCCATCCCCCCAGGCGCCGACACCCCAGGCCCAGCACCACCCACCCCACACAGAGAGAGAGGAGCCAGAAAGCGCCGCCCCCCCGGAGCAAGCCCAGCCCCCCCCCAAGCGCCGGCCCTAGAAGAGCTCTGGTCAGGCCTCGACGGGACCGAGGCAGCCAACCGGCCGGGGCAACCGCCGATTGCCTCAGCGGAGACCCTGACCCGTCAACCCCCCAAGGCCCCGTACCGATAGCGGGCTCCCCTTCCCCCCCAGAACGCCCCCCACGGGACAGGGCCGACAAGTCCCCACCCCACCCCAGACCCCGCAGCCGAAGCGGATGACCCCCAGAGCGACCGGGGGCCCCAAGAGGGTTGTCCCGTCCCAGAGCCAGGGAAGGGCAGATCCCAGCCCCAGGCGTAGATGGACAGCCTGCCCAGCGCTGCTGGGCCCCCCCCCCCCGAGCAGGGCCCCCCGCCAACCCCCCCCCCCCCCCCCCCCCCCCCCAGCACAGGCAAAGGGACCACCCCCCCAAGCCAAGCCAGGCAACCCACCCCCCCAAGCCCCCCACACCCAAGCCCAAAGAACCACGCCGCGCCCCAGCCCGCCCCACCCAGGCACCGGACCCGACCCCCCGACCAACGGAGCCCCCACGGCCCCCGCCAGGCACCGGAGGCCCCGACCCCCACCCCAAACCACAGCAGGAGGGCAAGGAGCAGCGACGACCAGGCCCCCCACCCCCTAAGTCATGGAGTCAGCCACGGGAGACTAGAGAGACCGAATTCTTTCAAAGTTACTTGAACTTTGGGCCGACGTTTTTTCCAAGCTGACATGATCAAACAGCAGATTTCTTTGTTGACTTATGTTTGTATTTTTCTTGTTTTTCCAATTTATTAAAATAGTTTTTTTTAGCAATACAAAGAGTTATGAAAATGATAGATGCTAATCCTTCTTCTATATCGATGGCACTCATGTCACCAAGCACACAAAGTGACGGTGAGGCCGTGATTGAAACCTTAAGCCAGACCGATAAATGGGCACATACCTGCTGCCAGAGAGCCTGAACAGGTGTGCAGAACCACAGTGCGTGCATGTAGCTGTCGGGTAGATTACTGTCACAGTACTCGCAAATGTCTGAGTTACTGAGACCCATCTTGAACATCCTCTGTCCAGTGTAGTAAATTCTGTGAAGAGTTTTGAGATGGATTAGCTGCAAATTTGGACTTTTTGTCAGTTTGAAGGTGTTTAGGCAGAGTTCTGACCAGAAGCTTTCATCTGTGCTGATGCTCAAATCTGCATCCCATTTTGTTGTTGGAAGGGAAACATTGTTATCTAAATTACATAAAAGTTTGTATATTTTGGAGAGAGTTATATTCATTGAAAAATTAATCAGAGTGGTAACTACATCTGGTAGCTTTAAATCGTTGTCTTTATATTTAAACTTTTTAGTAATACTTGATTTAAGTTGCTGATATTCCAAGAAGTTATTTATTCCATGTTTGTCTTGAAGTTCCTGGGTAGTTATGAATCTTCTATCAATAATTACGTGCTCTAGTTTTTTTATGCCCCCTGCTTGCCAAGCTGGGAAGTGAATAATTTTTTTGTTTATAAGGATGTCCGGGTTGTTCCAGATGGGTGTCATTTTGCACGGTTAAATTGATGATTTTGATATTTTGAGAAATTCCCACCAGGCTGTTAAAGTGGCGTTTATATTAATAGTTTTGAAACAATCCTGTTTTTTAACTGTTTGGCAAATAGATTGGTAGCTCTGGGAGGTTGATCTTTCCACAAAACGCCTGTTCCAAGTCTAACCATGAGTTTGTTTCTGGATTATTTTTTAACCATTTTAAGATGTATTGTAATCTATTTGCAAGAAAGTATTTGTGGAAATTGGGTAATTCTAATCCTCCACAGCTTTTTGCAGATTTTAAAGTTTTTAAACTAATTCTTGCAGGTTTATTGTTCCATAAAAAGCTTGATATGGATGAGTCTAATGTTTTGAACAATTTTAATGGCGGTTGTGTGGGAATCATTGAGAAGAGATAATTAACTTTGGGTAAGATTTTCATTTTAACCGTGGCTACCTTGTCCATAAGGGACAGAGGCAGGTTGGTCCAGCGTGTTAGATCGTCCTGTATGCTTTTCAGTAATGGGGTGTAGTTTAGCTGCACCAGTTCTGATAGTTTTGGGGAAAAGTAGATACCCAGATATTTGATACTTTTGACTTTGTTTCTGAGCTTTGGCATTTAGTTTGACCTGATTTTCTTTCCTTTAAAGGCAGTAACACCAGTTTGCAGTTTGTTCCACTTGAAGCTGACATCTCCAGTGTGACAGAAGTCACCTTGGTTTAATCCTCAGGGTCAGGGCAGGTCAATGGTCTTGTGGAGGCTCAGGGTGGAGGACAATACTTAGTCCATTTTGACAAGATACCATCAGTTGAGTTTGTGGTATTAGTGATGGGGCAGAGCACCAATAGTACAGCCTCTAGGGATCCTCTATGACATTCCAGTGGAGGTCTTCAACCAGCCTCAGAGCCTCTTCTGTATCTGTTACTTTGATAAGAAGAAGATGTGTCAAAACCATTTAACTCAAACGAAAGTTGTTTATTTGTCTTTTTAAAATGTTCTTTTTATCTGTTTGTTTTCAGTCTGATACATGGAGTGTCTTAGAGCCTGGAACTCGACTTCTTACTCCCTTTTCTGTGATGACCACAGGCAAAGGAGGAAACTTTGTCATCAAAGCTACCAATGACCAAGGTTTTGACTTAACCTACCCAACCAGTTTAACTCTGGAAAGTGGAAGTAGTGCCAATGGAACAGCAAGTATCACAACACTCCTGGCCTCCCAGTCTGGTACTGGTGTCACACTGACCATAGAAGCTGAAGCTCCAGGAGGTGCAGACACTAACTATGATGTGCTGCGTCTCACTGTTCTTCCAAAGGTCCATTTGAGATAGAAGACTACATTGCTATACATTATATAGACGCTACTCAAAAAGATAAAGGGAATATACATCCTATACCTGAACGAATGAAATATTCTTTTGAAATGCTTTATTCTATATGTAGTTGCATGTACTGATAACACAACCACACAAAAATGATTCATGGAACTATTTTAGCCTAGAGAGATGTAGAATCATACTCAAAATTAAAGTGTAAAAACACACTACAGGCTGATCCAACTGGGATGTTATATATTTGAAACAAGTCAAAATGAGGCTCAGTAGTGTGTTTGGCCTCCACACGCCCACATGACTTCCATGGAACACCTGGGTTTGTTTCTAATGAGGTGGTGGATGGTCTTCTGGGGATCTCCTCCCACACTTAGACCAAAGCTTCCCCCAACTCCTGGACAGACTGTGGTGCAATATGATGTTGGTGGACGGACCGAGACATGATGACCCAGGTGTGCTAATTGGATTCAGGTCTGGGGAACAGGCAGGCCAGTCCATTACTTCAATACCTTTGTCTAGTAGAAACTGTTGACACACTCAAGCCACAAGAGGTTTAGCATTGTCTTCCATCAGGAGGAACCCAGGGCCAATCGCACCAGCATACGGTCTTACAAGGGGTCTGAGAATCTCATCTCGGTAGCTCCTCCATGCTATGGACTCTACGCTGACAAACACAGCGAAGCTTCTTGCTACAGTTTGCATTGATGTGCCATCCTGGATGAATTGCTCTACCTGGGCCACTTGTGTGGGTTGTAGACGTTGTGTCATGGTACTACAGGAGTGACAACACTGTCAGCATTCAAAAGTCACCAAAACATAAGCCAGAAAACATAAAGACGGAGAAGTTGTCTGTGGTCACCACTTGCAGAACCACTCCTTTATTGGAGGTGTACTGCTAATGGCTTTTTATTTTTACTTGTTGTCTATTCATAATGCAGAAAAACATGTGAAACTGATTGTAACTAAGTATTTTTTTGTAATTAGACAATTTGATTGTTACTTAGAGTAACATTAAGTCGTTCAGGGTGTTCCCCACTGTTTATTCATTTTTTTATTTATTTATACATACATATATTTTTTAATTTGTGGTAATCTTTCCATTTTCTTCCACATTCAGGTGACAGATTTTTCTCTTCCAGTTTGCCATTTGCTTAGTCTCAGGTCCAACTGCAGTGACAGCTGCAACCAGTCTACATGGGAGCTCTTTATCAAAGTGACCAAAGGAGAAAATGGAACTGGGATCGATAGCATCAGTCTCAGAGAAGGCGAAGGCATTTTAAACTTTAATATTACAAAAGCCAACGTGACGCTGGTATCCTACAACGCATCCTGCTGCTCGCCTAATGTGCAGCTGGTGGTTGTAGATCGAGTGGGTAATGTGGAAGTCAGCAGTTACTCTGTTGCCCCAAATGTAAGCCCAACATTCAGTCCAACAATCAAGCCAAGTTCCTCAACAACAGTTTCATCATCTGAAGCTGTCCAGCCCTCTCTTCTTTGCCTCAGCATCATGATTTTGGGGATTATGTTGGGCTGTAAGATGCATTGAGATTAATTTCTATATTTTCAAAAGCTTTTGATGTTGTAGCGGCCACAAGACATTAGGAATCAGTCAGCCCTCACATTAAGGTGGTATGATTTTCATCAAACTGCAGCTAAGGTATTTGGCATATAGTCAGTGCAAATTTGTATTCAACTGAGAATGAAATAAAATAGTAAGGCTTGAAACCACTATTATATAATATAATATTTTTACAAAATTATTTTCCAAAAGAAGTAGGAAAAGCTTTTGATTTAGACATTTTGAAGGAAAATCATATCAAAGGTTTGCATTTTGACATTTTCTTGATTTTTGATTTCCTTTTCTTTTTTTGGTATAAAGGATATTTACATGTTGATTAAGAAAACTTTACATTCATACATCTGCATACAGTTTATGGTATTTCTAAAATCAACTTTGAATATGTTGCTACCTTCTCTCTCTCTAAAGGTTTTGCAGTAGGGGGACATAACTTCTTCTTTCTCTTTCGGCTTTTCCCATCAGGGGTCGCCACAGCGAATCATCCTTTTCCACCTCACTCTATCATGAACATCTTCTACCCTAACGTTAGCAAACTTCATGTCCTCTGTTAAGACATCCATATATCTCCTCTTTGGCCGTCCTCTTGCCCTCCTGCCAGGCAGCTCCATCTCCAACATCCTTCTACCAATATATCCACTATCCCTCCTCTGAACATGTCCAAACCATCTCAGTCTGGCTTCTCTGACTTTGTCGCTAACACAGGCAACGTGAGCCGTCCCTCTGATGTACTCGTTCCTTATCCTGTCTAACCTGGTCACTCCTAAGGAGAACCTCAACATCTTCATCTCCGCTACCTCCATCTCAGCCTCTTGTCTCTGTCTCACTGCTACCGTCTCTAACCCATAGAGCAGAGCTGGTCTTACCACTGTCTTGTACACCTTTCCTTTGAGTCTTGCTGGCACTCTTCTGTCACACAACACTCCTGACACTTTCCTCCAACCGCTCCAACCTGCCTGCACTCGCCTCTTCACCTCTTTTCCACAATCCCCATCACACTGAACTGTTGACCCCAAGTACTTAAACTCCTGCACCTTCTTCACCTCAGTCCCCTGTAACCTAACGCTTCTACCTTGATCCCTCTCGTTCAGACACATGTATTCTGTCTTACTACGACTGACCTTCATACCTCTTCTTTCCAGAGCAAACCTCCACCTCTCTAGCTGTTCCTCCACCTGCTCTCTACTCTCACTGCAAATTACAATGTCATCCGCAAACATCATTGTCCAGGGAGATTCCTGTCTTACCTCGTCTGTCAGCCTGTCCATCAGCATAGCAAACAAAAAAGGACTCAAAGCTGATCCTTGGTGTAGTCCCACCTCCACCTTGAACTCCTCTGTCTGACCTACAGCACATCTCACCACCGTCATACTTCTCTCATACATGTCCTGAACTACTCTGACATACTTCTCTGCCACTCCAGACGACCTCATACAGTACCACAGCTCCTCCCTCGGCACCCTGTCATACGCCTTCTCTAAATCTACGAACACACAATGCAGCTCCTTCTGACCTTCTCTGTACTTTTCCATCAACATTCTCAAAGCAAAAATGGCATCAGTGGTGCTCTTACGGGGCATGAAACCATACTGCTGCTCACAAATCTCCACCTTCTTCCTAAGCCTGGCTTCCACTACTCTTTCCCACAGCTTCATTGTGTGGCTCATCAACTTTATTCCTCTATAGTTGCTGCAGTTCTGCATGTCACCCTTGTTTTTAAAGATTGGGACCAGAACGCTTCTCCTCCATTCCTCGGGCATCTTCTCACTCTCTAAAATCCTATTGAACAACCTTGTTAGAAATTCCACTGCTGTCTCTCCTAAGCACTTCCATACCTCCACAGGTACGTCATCAGGACCAACGGCCTTTCCGCTCTTCATCCTTTTCAGAGCCTTCCTAACCTCATCCTTTCCAATCTCTGCTACTTCCTGCTCCACAACAACCACATCTTCCTCCCTTCTTTCCCTGTCATTTTCCTCGTTCATCAGCTCCTCAAAATACTCCTTCCATCTTTTCTGTACACTCTCTTGGGTTGTTAGGACCTTTCCATCTCTGTCCTTAATCACCCTTATCTGTTGCACGTCCTTCCCATCTCTGTCTCTCTGTCTGGCTAGCCTGTACAAGTCCTTCTCTCCTTCCTTTGTGTCTAACCTGTCATAAAGCTCATCGTAAGCTTTCTGTTTGGCCTTTGCCACCTCTCTCTTCACTCTACGCTGCGCTTCCTTGTACTCCTGTCTACCTTCCTCAGTCCTTTCTACATCCCACTTCCTTTTAGCCAACCTCTTCCTCTGGACGCATTCCTGTACTTCCTCATTCCACCACCAAGTCTCTTTACCGTCTTTCCTCTTTCCAGATGACACACCTAACACCTTCCTACCTGTAGGGGGACATAACGTTAGGGGGACGTTAGGGGGACATAACGTAGGGGGACATAACGTTAGGGTAAAAAATATAAATGAAATGAGAAATAAAAAGGGGCGGCTTTAAAGGTATCAAATTATACTCTGATATATAAAGTGATACAAATCCTCAACTGATGCTGATGCTGTCCCTGTGATGTCCTCATTCCTGATCCCATCCATCCTAGTCACTCCCAAAGAGAACCTCAGCATCTTCATCTATGCTACCTCCAGCTCTGCTTCCTGTCTTTTCCTCAGTACCCCCCCCCCCCCCCCCATAAAATTAATAAACAAAACTGTTTTAATTTGTAGATTTCTTTTCATGAACCCAAAAATGGCCCCATCGGAGCGGCTTGAAAATGGAAACACATCAAACACTCTGCAAACTCTATATTACTGATTACTTTGAGCCATAAATTAGGAACAGAAAATTGTCCAGATTATTTGGATATTTAAAAGTCACATCCAAGGATTTTGGATTTGCATAATTTGGTTCCTGTGGAGCACAAGTTGCAGCACTGATGATGTCACAATATAAAAACTTATGCAAAGTTGTTTGTAATCAGGTTTGAAGAAATCTGTGCAACTTTAGATCCCATCAGCATATAAGAATAATCTTTTCCTTTCGGCTTTTCCCTTCAGGGATCGCCACAGCGAATCAGCTTCCACCATCTAACCCTGTCTTCTTCATCCTGTACTCTAACACCAGCTACCTTCATGTCTTTGTTCACTGCATCCATAAACCTCCTATTTGGTCTTCCTCTAGACGTCTTGCCTGGCACCACCAGACTCCAGCATCTATCTACCAATATATTCACTGTCTCCTAAGGACATGTCCAAACCATCTCAGTATGGTCTCTCTGACTTTATCTCCAAACCTCTTACATGTGCTGTCCCTGTGATGTCCTCATTCCTGATCCCATCCATCCTAGTCACTCCCAAAGAGAACCTCAGCATCTTCATCTCTGCTACCTCCAGCCCTGCTTCCTGTCTTTTCCTCAGTACCATTGTCTCTAGGTCGAACAAAATGGTAGGTTTGGACACCTTTCCTTTCAATGGAGCCAAAAGTCTATCACATCTGACACTTTTCTCCACCCATTCCAATCTGCCTGCATTCACTTCTTCACTTCTTTTCTCACTCTCCAGTACTCTGGACTTTTGATCCAATATACTGAAAATCCTCTTCCTTCTTTGTCTCTTCTCCCTGTAATCTCACTCTTCCACTTGGGTCCCTCTCATTCACACATCTACTCTGTCTTGCTGTGGCTAACCTTCATTCCTCTCCTTTCTAGGGCAAACCTCCACCTTTCTAGCTTCTCCTCCACCTGTTCCCTGCTCTCACTGCAAATCAGAATATCATCTGCCAACATCATAGTCTATGATGATAAATTCTGTTTAAACTCATCTGTCAGCCTGTCCATCACCATTGCAAACAGGAAGGGGCTCAAACCTTATCCCTGATGTAATCCCATTTCCACCTTGAACTTTTCTGGCACCCCGACACCACAACTCACCACTGTCTTACAGCCCTCATGCATGTCCTGCACTGCTCTAACATACTTCTATCACTCCTGACTTCCTCATACAATACCACAGTACCTGTCAGGGCACCCTGTCATAAGCTTTCTCCAAATCTACAAAGACAAAGTGTAGCTCTCTCTGACCTTATCTGTACTTCTCCATCAACATTCTCAAAGCAAATGTTGCATCTGTAGTGCTCTTTCTTGGCATGAAACCATACTGCTGCTCACAAATGTTAACTTCTGCTCTGAGTCTAGCTTATACTACTCTTTCCCATAATTTCATTGTCAGCTTTATTCCTCTGTAGTTGTTACAACTCTGCATATGTCCAATATTCTTAAAAAATGGGCACCATCACACTTCCCCTCCATTCCTCAAGATCCTGTAGAACAGCCCAGTCAAGAACTACCATACCTCCACGGGTATATCCTCAGGACCAAATGCCTTTCCAGTCTTCTTCCTCTTCAAGACTCCCCCCCCCCCCCCCCCCCTTCACCCTCACTAATCTTTGTTACTTCCTACTCCACAACAGTCACCTCTTGTACTTTTTTTTCTCTTTCATTTTCTTTATTCATCATCTCTTCAAAGTATTCTTTCCATCTTTCCATTACACTAATGACAACTGACAACTATCATATGATAAATAATAATGGCACAAATCATCTTGCCTGGCACTTATATGGAGTGATATTTCTGCCACCACGTTGTGCACGAAACTTTCTAAGTTGCACACAAAAATTTTAAGTTGCACGGGAAAATATTAAATATTTGCTTTTCAATAATTAATTATTCTGCTTTGATATATTTTTTTGCTTACATTTTTTTATTTTGCTTTCAAAAACGTTTTTTGAGTTTGCAAAACACGTTTTTGCGTGCATTGTGTCAAATCTTGCTTGTGTCCTATCTTTGATTTTGCAGACCACTTTGAGCGCGATTTAGCGTGAAATGACTGCCACTGGCATCGGCAAAAAGAAATTCGCATGCGTTGTGTGTCATCTCTCTTTTTTCTTATCTTTGCTGAGTTAAGTTTCGGTTTGACGTGACCAAGCTGCCATCAAACAGCTGCTGATTGGTCCAGATTCTAACCAATCAAGTGTCTCTGTCTCATATTGACAGTACTCTGAGGCAGACATGGTCTTTGGAATTTGTGTTCTGTTCCGACGTGGTTCTGCCGTTTTCAACCATTCTGGCCCGTTTCTCTCAGAGTAAAACCCATAAGTTGCAGCAAAGCAGCTAAAATCAAACTGAGTTTTGTATTTATTCATGTTTATGTAGTGTCCAACGTGTTTAAAACGTCTGCAGCAGAACAAAACGTCCGAGCTCCGACTCCGTCCAGCCGGAAGAAGTTAAACTTTTTAAAAATTTTATCTGAACTTTTGTTTTATTTTAATCAAGAATTGTTGAAATATTAAGAGAAAATAGCATTTTTTATGACTAATAATTTTTAAACTTTGGACAAATGCTCACAAGTTCTAAAAAACATGAGACTGGTGAAAATTTACATAAAAGTTAAAAATGCTTCTTCTGCTAAATACATTTAGTCTACTGTGGTGAGCCATCAATCTGTTGCTCATTATTGCTGTTTATCTAATCTCAAACACTTGTGCAGCATAAAATAATATGTGCTGTAAATCTTTTATTATTTTGTTTAAACAAACGGATCTTAAAGAAAATCACTTTTCACTAATAATTTGCTCTACAGGATTCACAGATCACACACAGGCCTGTAGATTTAATGTCAGCAGATAAACTTTACAGTTTCAGGAGATCCTCAGCCATAAATTCACAAATCTGACTTAATAAAAATGAACCAATGCTAAAAAAAAAGAAAATATGAATTATTAAAAAAAAATGAAAACGTCTTCATCCAAAAAGACAAAAATCATGGAAGCGATTATGTAGCATAAATAAAAAGCAAAGTCAAAACCAGAAATGCTTTTTCATTTTCAAATTGAAGCCGCATTTTTTGAGTCAAAAATAAAATGAAAAAGCAATCCATCAAAATGCTTTTTCATTTTCTTTTTCAACACAGCTTATTCTGTCACTTAATTAAAATGAAAATGGTATTTGACATTTCATTTTCAAGACATTCTCTGGTAAATGTGAAGCATAATTCATTTAGAAATGTCTAATTTGACATTTAAAATGGATTAACAGAAATGCTTTTTAATTTTCAAAATGAAGCTGCATTTTTTGACTCAAAATTAAAATGAAAAAGCAATGCTTCAAAATGCTTTTTCATTTCCTTCCTCAACCCAGCTTTTTCTGTCACTTAATTAAAATGATAAAGAAAATGGTATTTGACATTTCATTTTAAAAAAGGTCCATGGTAAATGTGTAGCATAATTCATTTAGAAATGTCTAATTTGACAATTAAAATGGATTAACAGAAATGCTTTTTAATTTTCAAAATGTAATTGCATCAAATGACTCAAAATTCAAATGAAAAAGCAATGTTTAAAAATGCTTTTTCATTTTATACTTAAAACCGCTTATTCTGTGTCATAATTAAAACGAAAATGCAAAGAGGGGATTGCATTTGCATTTTCACATCCACCCTTATTCAGTCTGGGAAACTTGTCTCAATAATCATTTAGGAAAAGCATTTCCAGAGGGGAGGCGGGGCGATGAAGTCACTGCTTTCTCCGTGTGTCTGGCCGCTGACACACACAGACACACACACCGGGAGCAGACTGTGTTAGCGGCAGAGAAGACGGCTTTGTGGTGATTATGACCTTCTGATGATTGTACACAGCTTCTCAGGACTACATAGCAGCATGTCGCCTTCTGCAGTCCTCCTACTGACGCACCGCGGACAAGCTTTTGTTCTTCGGACTGGCAGCTGCCTTCGCATAGCGGAGCGCGAAGCTCCCGATGATGATCGCTGAAGGCGGAAATGCTGCTACGATCTGAGAAACCATCATATGAATTTGTGTTTCCAGTGGTGTCCAGAACAAAATAAAGACTGATTCCCACATATTTACAAATGTATTTGCAGCTTCGCGCTGAATTTGCTGTTTGATTTATTAAGATCCAAGAGTATAAAATGAAAAAGCATTTTGAAATATTGCTTTTTCATTTGAATTTTGAGTCATTTGATGCAGTTACATTTTGAAAATTAAAAAGCATTTCTGTTAATCCATTGTCAAATTAGACATTTCTAAATGAATTATGCTACACATTTACCAGGGACCTTTTTTAAAATGAAATGTCAAATACCATTTTCATTTTCATTTTAATTAAGTGACAGAATAAGCTGTGTTGAAAAAGAAAATGAAAAAGCATTTTGATGGATTGCTTTTTCATTTTATTTTTGACTCATAAAATGCAGTTTCATTTTGAAAGTGAAAAAGCATTTCTGGTTTTGACTTTGCTTTTTATTTATGCTACAGAATCGCTTCCATAAAAAATGAGGGTAAAAAGAGCTGGTTCAGCCTCGGGAGCAGACACCATGTTAGATTCATATGGCAATTTTATTGGTTAGAATCTGGACCAATCAGCAGCTGTTTGATGGCAGCTTGGTCACGTCAAACCGAAACTTAACGTAGCAAAGATAGAGAAAAGTGTGATGACACACAACGCATGCAACTTTCTTTTTGGCGAGAGGACCTCTTCAAACAAGCAGAACCAGCTTTGACCACGCCTGTGAATTATACAGGGGGTGTTGACATTATAACCACAGTTTACAGTACAGCATAAAGTTTAGTACTTGAGTTTTATTTATATATGTTTTTAAATCTCACTAATCATCTTTTGATTCATTGTAAAGCGTTCCCATAGGTCTTTCAATTATGATAATGCAGTTTTTGGCCAAATCGAAACTGTGTCGTTTTTTTAGGCCATTGCTACAGACCGGCAGGGGTTAATTCAAATTTTGCAATACGAAGATGTCCTGCTTTATATCTGATTTTTAGCTTTAATAATGCTAGTGACAGAATATGAGTGGGCACTGATCATCGCCTCGTCCCCCCTCCCTCCTGGAACTGCTGACTGGAATTGATTTATGATGCACTTTTTGTGGAGTGGATGTGAAAACGAAAATGCAATCCCCTCTTTGCGTTCTCGCTTTAAATATGTTAAAGAATAAGTGATGTTAAGTAGAAAATAAAAAGCATATTGGATTTTTTTTCTTTTGCTTTTTTTGAGTCAATTGATGCAGTTGCGTTGTGAAAATGAAAAAGCATTTCTGTTGATCCATTTTAATTGTCAAGTGATGCCCCGCCCTCAGTGTGACAGAGTGACAGCCGTCGGCTGACAGGAAGGCGGAAGGCAGGGTCAAGTCTCTGTACAGTCTGTTTATCAGTATTTCTTTTCATCTCTCCTGTCAATATGTGGATCTTGGTGTTTTAATCCCCTGGTTCAGAAATCTGTATTAAACTGTATAGATTGTGCAAAAACAGAATGTCTCAGAGAAGATTAAAGCAGATATTCCTTCAGATGATAAGGTGATTTAAAGTGTATAAAGTAAATGCAGAGGCAAAGTTTAGGGTATAAAAGTAGTAATTTGTTTGTAATGACTATTTTTTTTCTTTGAAGAGGGCTACTGGATACAAAAAAAATCATCTGTAATAAAGTAATTTTGATATTTCATGGTCTTGCTGCTTTTTTGTGTCCACAAAGTCATCTTAAAGTATTCTTTTAAGGTTTTTAAAATTCAAATGTTTATTTGAGCCCCTAGAAAATAAGAAATGTAATTGAAGGTTTATTGAAGGAATATTTCTACGAACACCAAAAAACCTATGGAGAGGCTGCGTTTCAGCTCTATGGCCCCTGTTTATGGAACAGTCTGCCAGAGGACCTGAGAGCCGCAGAGAGCATTAATGCTCAAATTTGTATTTATTTTATGTTTTTAATTGTTGACTTTTTATTGTAAATGTAATTTATTGTTTCCCCCTAGCCAGGACTCCCTTAAAAAAAATATTCTTAATCTCAATGGGGCAATTCCTGGGTAAATAAAGGTTAAATAAAAAATCATAAATAAATTTTAAAAAATGCTTTTAAGAAAAGGCTCAAGACCCATCTTTTAACCTGGATTTCAGCTAATATTTTATTACATTTATTCATTTAGTTATTTATTTATTTACATTTATTTATTTATCCATTTTATTTTGTTTTATGAACTTGAACTAGATTTGTAACGTGTTATTTTCATTTATTTCAATGTTTCATATTTCAATGTTTATTGTTTTTATCAATGTTTACTTGTTTATTCTCATTTTTATTTTCATTTTAATTTCCGGTGCTTCCTCAGTTGGGACCTCTCCCTCTGGGTCGGCTGCTGTTCAGCCGCTGCGGCTCTGGATGGGGAAACTGCATCACCACCTTGCTGTGGTGGAGCGGTCTAGGGAGCTGTTCACAGAGAGGGGGTTCCAATTATCAAGGTTTCCAACATCTTATTTTCGTGCTCAGCCTATATCTCATTGTCTTTCCCCATCAGTTAGGGGGTGGGAAGTGTGATAGGATTGTGGGGTTGTGTAGGTACGGGGAGGGGGCCCTATTTTTATTTTTATTTTTGTGTTTGTATATTTTAATTGTCATGCTTGTTTTTATATTTTGTTGTGTTTTAATGTAAAGCACTCTGTGTTGTATTTTATATGAAAATGCTTTATAAATAAAGTTTTGATTTGATTTGAACACAAGTGATTGAAAGAAAAAGTTTTCTGTGAGAAAACTGTTTATCCCCTCATTTCCACAGTTCTTTCTTGAATATGTAAACATGCTCAGGGAAAATTCAGAACAAGTAGTTCTGTCCTCTGTCCTCCTCTGTACACTTTGACTCCCTTCAAGTGATCTCCTCCAGCGTGTTTCATCGCTCTCCTCGTATTTTAGGAAATCGGCTACCACTCTGAAGTATTCCAGAACCAGGATGTGGCTCCATCTTTTTTCATCCTTCTCTTCAGTCCTTGTCCTAGAAATTGGGTAGTGTCTTCATATTGTCCACACAGCTGGCTGGACACGGTCTGGAGGTGGGGGTCTCCTCTGGGCCAGGAGGCTAAGTTAGACATGTTCAGTGAGCTGCAGTGCTGCTGTAAATGTTTGGCTAGAGCCGTGGCCTTGCAGATAAACCTGGCTCCGTCTAACTTTCCACCTAAACCTGATAAAATGTCTGCTGTTTCAGGGGATTCTGTCTCCTTAATGCACGTCTCCGTATTCCTGTGAACTGGCAGTTCAAGGATCTGGCCAACAATGACCCACAAACTCCAGCTTGCAGCCCTGACAGCCCGTCTCCCCTAGCAATGCACTCTGGGCCATCGAAGAGCCACAAGCCACAGGAACAGCAGCAGAAGCAGGAAAAAAGAAAACAAACAATCCCAGCCAATTGATTCCATTGTCACAGAAATTTAACAAAATTGGAAAAAACTCAACAACTTTGGGTGAAATTATGAGTCCATATTTTCCTCTTCTTGCTGTGGTGATGTCAGAGTTCTTCCTGAAATGTATTAATAGTAACACAAATACTGGCTAAAAAGAAAATATAAAAAGCAAAATATAAGAAAAGAATTCCTGAATGATTGACAAAAAGGCAAAAGCAAGAAAAGAGAAGGTTTTGCTCCTCCTTTTATGAATCATTTACTAACAGGTCGGAGAAAGTAAACACACAGTCATAAATCTGTCCCCGTAATGCATGTTTTTTTCCACCTGGTTTCATCCCTGAAATCACATTTTAGACATTTTGATTGAGTTCAGCTGCTCAAGGACTGAACTGTCTTGGTGAACGTGTCAGTGCTGGTTTTCCTTTTCTTTATTATGCTTGTTTAGAGATTCTTGTTTCTTTTGTTGTCAGACACGAGTTATGTTAACATACCTGACTTTTTTCGATGGACGTCTTTGTCAGTTGTCATCAGATGGTTGTGTGTTACAAATATAAACAAATGATTGTTATCAGACATAACCCGTGTCTAATAACAAAAGAATGAAGAAGTCAGTTATATTTGAGGACACTATGAACTTTATTGTACTTGTCTAGAGATAGTCTCTTAAAAATTAGCTCTTTTTGGAACTCTACTAAATAAATATTTTTTATTTTATTTTTTATATTTTTGAAACTATATTTAAAAAAAAGTTTTTTGTTTTAGATGAAAGCATGTTTTGTTTTAATCAGAACAAGAAGAGTTTTGAAAAGACCAGTTTTACTATGTAATTAATTGTATTTTCTTCAGTGTAAAAGTTGCAAATGCCAAAAAATGCATAATAATAAATAAAAATCAATGCATAAGTTGGACTTGTTGGAGACATTTATCTAACAAAAATACAAAAACATGAATGGACATTTCATTTTGAAAGGCAAATCATAATAACTGCGCAGAAACCAATAATAGACTGAATATCTGCACAGTTAACTGTAACACATTGATTCTTATTTAGCTTCATAAAACATAGGAGGAATCTAGTAAATTAGCACAACATATGGACAATTATACAGATAATAAACTCTTTATATCACTTTCAATAACTAAGTTAATTCAGTCTGTTGATTTGGATGCTTATCATAGCAGATATTTCTATATGCAGTGGTCAATAAATACTTACAGTTAGAGACAGAATGTAAAAAAAAGAATCCAGAAAGCTGCATTGTATTATTACTATTTTTAAAGATTTTATTTGTTTAAGTATTTAAAGATTAAAAAAAAGATTTATTTTCTTTTCTCTTTTGTCAAACTAAACTTTTGTTGGTTGTCAAAGAGTGAAGATGGTGAAACCTAGTTACAATCCACAGCGGAAAAGGCACAATTCTTTTTTTTTTTTTTTAACTTGTCCTGTCCAACAGCTGGGCAGACAGACGAGGGCTGAGGGCCTCTTGTGTTGGACATATTTTACTTTAACAATAGGGGTTATTAATCTTCAGACAAACCAAAGGTATGTCTGAATAAACCCCTTTCGTAATTGAGGCCAAACTTTATTAATTTCAACCATGATTGAAAATCTTTGGTGTTGGACCGGACGGAAAAGGAAAGAAGGGAAGAACAGAGAGGGACGTTAGAGAGAGGGGGGGGGGTTAGGAGGGTGATAATAGGAGGGGAGGGGGGGATAAGACCATGAAGCAGCATAAAGCAACAAGTTTACTGGTTGTTAATCATTATGGTAAGGTTCAAATCTAGTACAAAAAGGGCGGGGCCTGCCCACACACACACTCAAATGTTATCAACACACCTGCAAGCTGCAAAAATGTCCACATGTCAACATGTACACAAAACAGATAGTGTTCACAAACGCATACTCATGCCTTAAAACCAACTAGTGTGAAATATTTCATTCATTCAATCATGCAAACTATTAGTGCAAAGGTGAGCAAACACCTGTGCTCAGGTGAGTGTTTATGTTCTTGTAAAATGGATGGAGGAATGTGTAAAGAAGGAGGGAGAGAAAAGGGACAATTCTTACTAAACTGTTTTTTTGTGATTTTTCTCTGATTTGGTGGCATTATAGAACTCTTGATAGAGATTTTTTTGTAATTATGTATTTGCTTCCAAATCAAACACTACTACCTGAGAATTTGCCTTTAGTTGGTTACCTAAGACAAAAACACTCAACTCAGCTGATTTTTCGTTTGTTGTTGATAATTTGAGGTTTTCTAAAACATTTGGATTGTAGTAAAACAGTCAAATTTTTACCAACTGGGCTTTCCTTTATAGCTTTTGTTTGCTTTGGATTGGTCGTGACGTTTTAGGGCAGTTAAATTTAGGAAGATTTACTTTGCTTACTGGAAGTGCTGTTACTTCATTTCTGCATGCCATTCATAAGTATGCCTTCATTCTGAACCAATAGCTACATTGCATGCTTTTACCTTGAAATTCACGGATGTTTATGTCTCTGCATTCCAGACGCTTCTTGCCCTTCTCCAACCCGTTCTTCAGGTCCCGGGCCATACGAGCAATTGCCTGGGGAGCAAATTTAAAGCTCAGTGCTTGGTGGAAAAGAACGAAGAATCTGCACTGGTCTGGCCTTCAACTGCCATCAGTACCAAGACCAAACTGTTTGAAAACAAATAAGCATTGCAGCCAAACATCCAACTGTCAAAAACCTTCTTTTTTTACATAGTAAAGAGAACAAAACATCTTCTTTTTTTTTTTGAAACTCACTTTTTATTAGTTTTCTTTTCCATTATCTGAAATAAGAACAACACTGAAACAGTCTGACATGAGACAAAACACAAACAAAAATAAACATATAAATAAATAATAATAATTAAGTGTACTGGTTACAACAAATAATCAACTCCAAACTGGATCTTGAAAGCTACATAAGGTTGCTCTGTGACACAAAACCAGGGTAATGACACATTAACAGTCATAAATGTCCTAATTTTCCACATCAAAGCTCTCTCCTTTACATTTGTAACAAATCCATTCATTATATCTGTGTATTTTAGATATCTGATTACCGGTAAGTGAAAAAGCACAATTATACCAGTCTAATCTGGGCATTCCAAGGCCTCCATGTTCTCTGGCTCCAAATACTTTAAGGGATGGGATTTTACCTGACCAAAGGAAGGTTTCTACCACCTTGTAGTACTTTTTCAGAATTGAACAAGGGAGACCTTAGGGTAAAATGTGAATAATATAACTTATCTGTAGGGTAGCTATCATTTTCAGAAGATTTATTTTACCCAGAAGAGATCATCTTAATTTATCCCACTTTTGAAATTTACTCTCCATTTTCAGTATGAGGGGTAAGAGATTTTCAGTCATACTATTCTTCAAGCCTGGAGTTATATGAATACTTAGATAAGTCAAACCAGAAGGAAGCCACCTAAACTGCCATCCCTGTCTGTTCTTTGGCAAGCAACCCTCAGATATAGGCATAGCTTCTGATTTGTTCCAGTTAATTTTATACCCCCGACAAAGTAGAAAATGATTCAATAGCTGATAGCATGTGGGGTACATCCGTTTCTGAATTTGAAGAAAATAGCATCTGCATGCAGTAGTGGTTTATGTTTTGTCCGGCCAGCCTTAACACCTTCTATGTTTACGCTTTCTTTAACTGCAGCTGCTTGCGGTTCCAGTGCCAATGCAAAAATTAACGGACTTAGAGGACACCCCTGTATTGTTCTTCTACAGAGAGAGAGAAATGTGTTGACCTCCTTCCATTTGTTAAAAACAAACCTTTGGGATGTTGAAACAACAATCTTATGAACGAGGAGCCCAACCCAAACTTATGTAGTGTTCGAAACATATATGGTCACTGTACCTTATTAAATGCTTTCTCTGCATCCAAAGAGAAGGCCACCATTTTTCCTGCCATAACAAATGTAATGACCTACTGACATTATCAACCGAATGTCTCCTTTAAATAAAACCCACTTGGTCTGGATGAATAAGAGTTTGTAAATAATTCTCCAATCTAATTGCTAGGATCTTTGCTAATATTTTTGCATCCACATTAATCGATAATACCGGGCGATAACTACTGCATTGTTGAGAATTCTTCCCTTTTTTATGAATATGTTTTATTACTATTAATTGCATGCTTTCTGGTAAACCTCCCCTTTTCAGCACATTTTGAAACACCTTGAGTAATCTTGGAGCAACCAAATCCGAAAATTTCTTAGAAAATTCTGTTGGGAATCCATCATTCCCAGGTGACTTCCCAGCACTTATCCTTTTAATTGCTTGTTTAACCTCGTCAAGAGTCATTTCTCCTCAAACATCTATCTGTTCCTCAACTGACAAGGATGGTAGATGTATTACTGACAAGAAATGATCTATATCCTCCTGGTTTGCATTGCAATGTGAGGTGTATAACTTTTTGTGAAATAATTTCAATGTTTTATTGATCTCCCCAGTGTCCGTCACCAACACTCCTTCATTTTCTATAGCTGGTATTAAAGTCGAATTATATTGTTGTTCTATCCTCTGAGCCAAGAACATTCTGGCCACCTTTCCTTGTTCATAAGATTTCTGTTTTCTGTTGAAGTAATGCAAATTCTACCTTTTTCTGCAGTATGGAATTCAATTCAAACTTATGCTTATGTAAGCTGTGAGAAAACTTTTAGATTTGGTTAGTGAGCATGTAATTTCTCAATGTCTTTGATTTCCCTTTCTAGCTCCTGTAGAGAAAAAAAAGGTGCAGTGTTGCATCAGATGACTCCTCAAGTAAGCTTTAAATGCATACCACTCTATCTTTTATAAAATTATTGGAAGCTTCATCATTAAGTAATGAGGTAAATAATCTCCATCGAGTCTGTGCTCTTTAACTTTTGGTTTAAGGCTTAGCACCGTCTCCATTGGAGCATGATTGAATAATATAACAAAATGTCTTTAAAAAAAAGACTTTTTCTTGCTTTGCTCTCCATTGACTCAGGTGTTCATCAGCGGATTCCAAAAAAAAAGAACATTTGTTGACTTTGGCTAACATAAAGACAGAAGCGAAGATGTGCCAATCACAGAGGTCTATATTTGGACTAAAGCAGAAGGGGTTTTTTGTTTTCTTTTTAGCCAATAGGTCATAGCAATTAACTAAAGCCACAAAAAATGTAAATTAAGTATGATGTATTGTTTTTACTGTTGTTGCTTCCTCTTATGACTGGCCAATTGGCTTCTTGCTATTCCTGTTTCACATTGGCCTTTACAAAATGACAGGAGTTTACATTCCTGGTTACGTGCGATCTCTGCTGCACTTTCTTTTTTCTTAAAACCTAAAACACCAACTGAAGGTTTTTTTTAGCTTGATGCCCCTTCCAAGAACATTCATTTTCTACTTGGCGTCTTAACATAAAAAATATTTTATGCTTCATTATGTTGTGTGCTCAAGGATTGTAGGCATTGTGTGAATCTTTGTTTCTTTCCTTTTCAAATTGAGAACTGTTTTAATTGTGTAAAGCTTTTTTTTTACATGTATATTAAACGCGCTTTAAAATACAATATTTGATTAGATTTGATTTATTTTCCGAATCCCTTTCGTAGCCACATTGTTGTTGTAGCATATCCTAGCAACATTTGGGCGGAGGCAGCATTTGCTCTGGGCAGGCTGGCATTCTGTCACAGGGCTCCTTTCTGGAATATGACATCAGCAAACAAGAATGTGATTTTAAAACCTAAATCCTTTCAAGAATTTACAGATAACGTCAGACAATGACGATACAACATTCCTTAATGTTTGTGTTTTTGTTACAACCAATTGTGTTACTGTAAGTACAAATGACGTAAAACCTGAGGGCGTGTTTTGACAGTAAACATTAAAAACATGCGATTAGCACAGTGAGGCCTTAGAATATTAACAGATACAGAGATGATAAATGAAAATTAATAAATGCATGGCAGTTTGTTCCTAAGAGAAACAAAATAGGATTTTACAAAGAAAAACTCTCAGTGTACAATTTGAAAAAGGCAAAATCTGGATTATCTTTTAATGTGCTGCCATAAAAGTGTTGCTTGAAAAACAATATGCTTTGTATTAAACAAAATCATGAATAACAGCAAAGTTCCCTTTAAGGCTAAAGCCCCTCTTAACAAACTAGAAGAAGCCACGACATCCAAACGTTTTTTTTTTTCTGCTGCATAACAATTTGTGGAACATAATTCAACAGAACTAAAACTGAGTGATTCTAACAGGATGAGACCTGAGATCCTGTCTTAGATCTTTTGCATTTTATATTCACTTTGCTTTACTTAAATTTGAAAATGTTAACTTTAAATTGTAACAGATCCAATTATTTTTTGAATTTATAGTGTTATTCTGTTTTGTGATGTGTGCTGCTGACTTGTTGGCCAGGTCACCCTTGCAAAAGAGCTCTTGATCTCGATGGGTCTTACCTGGTTTAATAAAGGTTGATAATAATTATATAAGGGGTCTCGGTTCCGGGGGGCATCACATCTAGTTCAGTTCAGAATAAAAAAGAAAAAGAAGTATTTGAGGTCATCTTGCCAAGCTTTTCTTTTTTCTATCATCTGTTTTTGTCAGTTAGATACTTGGTTTCACTTCTTGAACAAGCAAATCTTTCCATTGTATGTTTACTTTCAGTTCTCTGAGGGTGAGGTTTTATGCCGTTTGTTCTAAACTCATTGAATTCTGCTGATGGCTCTGCCATATAGACTCCACCCTAGAAAAAATATGAATTATAAATTCAGGTGACAGCACCACAGAAGCATTGCCATGAGGACAGCGGTGAAGCACCAGGTAAGCCCACAGACAATCTTAATTCATTTTTATTATATATAATAATTTGTCAATATGCAGGCACATATGCTTAAGGTTTTCCATCCTACGTAGCTAACAATTGGATTTAATTTTGATTTATGGTCTCTCAATTTGATTATTAAATGGTTATCACACTACTAATGTCTTGTGGTATGTTCTTGATGCATTTTGCAATTTTTTTTTTTAAGTAATGTCTTACCTTTTTTTGTTTTTTCAAATGAATTCAGTAATTGAAAATCATTAAAAAAGAACTGCATTTTTTCCTCACTATGGGACAGAGAAATTGAACACATACTTCCCACATTCTGACGTCAAGAAAATCGTTAGCGATTTACAAAAAAAAAGCTCAATAATCATTTTAAAGAAGGCTTTGTGTATTAAGGGGCACTTTTACAAGAAAACAAAACAAAAGGCATTTAGAGATAAAGAAAAATGACCTTTGTGCATTATTCTGCAGATATTTTACAAAAAACATTTATTTTTTCTTCACAAATAGTTTTTAATTTTGAGTTAGCACCTTGCCTCCAGTCTCTGCAAACAGACACTGGGAAACCAGTTTCTTTGTAACGCTTGATGGTTTTCTTCCTCTCATTCTCTACCACCTTCGGAGGTGTTTCCCATTTTGACCTTGGGGTTTCCAGTTCATATTCTGCGCACATGTTCCTGTATATTATTCCAGCCACTTGATTGTGGCGCTCCGTGTATGCTTCCCCTGCCAGCATCTTACACCCTGCAGTTATGTGCTGGATTGTTTCAGGCGCCTCTTTGCACAGCCAACACCTTGGGTCTTGTCTGGTGTGGTAGATCTGAGCCTCTATCACTCTGGTGCTCAGGGCTTGTTCCTGAGCTGCCAGGATGAGTGCTTCAGTGCTGTCCTGTAGGCCAGCCCTTTCTAGCCATTGGTAGGACTTCTTGATATCAGCCACTTCAGTTATGGTCCGGTGGGACATCCCATGCAGGGGTTTGTCCTCCCATGAGGATCTATCCTCCAGCACTGTATCCTCTGCTCTCCATTGCCTGAGACATTCAATTCAATTCAATTCAATTCAATTTTATTTGTATAGCCCAAAATCACAACAACAGTCGTCTCGATGGGCTTCGAAGTAAAACATGAACTCAAAAGGATCACGAATACAAAGAGTTCAATAGGAAAATACTAAAATGAACTAACAAACTGACTAAGCTATACTGGCATCCCTGCCCTTAGACCCCCCTTCGCGGTAAGGAAAAACTCCCAAAAAAACGGATTCCGGAAAAAACGAAGAAACCTCAGGGGTGCCCAGATGAAGGAGGGATCCTCCCCCAGGACGGACAGGCGATTTACCAGAACTCTTAGAGAAGAATTAACTTATCTAAATCTACAACTACATATATAAAAGTCCAGCAGACGAGCTTCATCCAGCCGTGGTTGTGGGGACAGTCAAAGGCGCCAGTCGAGCCGGAGACAGGAACCTCAGCCAGGTGTAGGAGCAGGAGCAGAGATGAGGTACTCGGTCAGGTACAGAGCAGAGACGAGCCAGAGATGAGCCTGAGACAGGATCCACAGCCAGGTGTAGGAGCAGGAGCAAAGGCGAGGTAAACGGTCAGGAACTGGAGCACGGATGAACCAACTGGAATCCCCAGGAGGGGAGAGGAAAAGAGGGACAATACATGAATCGCACTGTACCAGACACAGGCATGGAGAACTAAATGATAAATTATGATCAAGAATAGAGGAGAGGAAGGGTAGAAGTAAAAAAGGAAAGAGGACAGAGGACAGAACCCCAGTGCACCATAGTTACCCCAGCTTCAACTTCTAGCAGCCTTTTAAAACAAATAGTTATTAAGTTTAATTTAAACAAATTAACATTAAGTTAAATAATCTCTGAATACTAACTAGTCTGACAATAAGCCTGTCCAAAGAGGAATGTTTTAAGTCTAACTTTGAATGTAGAAACTGAGTCGGCCTCTCTTACATGAGCTGGGAGTTTATTCCATAAGACAGGGGCTTGGTGACTAAACTGAGCACACTGTCAGTTGGGGCCTTGAGCTTGATGTACTCATGCATCTTGGATGTTTCATCCTGGGTAGTGGCTTCTACGCTCACTAGTCCTCGGCCTCCTTCCTTGCGGCTAGCGTACAGTCTCAGGGTGCTGGATTTGGGATGGAACCCTCCATGCATGGTGAGGAGCTTTCATGTCTTAACATCAGTGCTCTGTATCCCTTCTTTTGGCCATCTTATTATCCTGCAGGGTTTCTGAGAACTGGCAGTGCGTAGCTGTTTATTGCCCGGGTCTTATTTTTGCCATTGAGCTGGCTTCTCAGGACTTGCCTTACTCGTTGGAGGTATTTATCTGTTGCAGCTTTCCTTGTTGCCTGCTCCAGGTTGCCATTTGCCTGCAGAATTCCATGGTACTTGTAACTGTCCTTGATGTCTGCTATTGTTCCTTCTGGGAGTGAGATCCCTCCTGTGTGGACTACCTTGCCTCTCTTTGTCACCATCCGGTTGAATTTCTCGAGCCCGAATGACATCCCAATGTCAGTACTGTAGATTCTGGTAGTGTGGATCAGGGAGTCAATGTCACGCTCGCTCTTAGCATATAGCTTGATGTCATCCATGTAGAGGAGGTAACTGATGTTGGCCCCATTCTGAGTCGGTATCCATAGCCAGTCTTGTTGATTATTTGGCTGAGGGGGTTCAGACCTATGCAGAACAGCAGTGTGGACAGAGCATCACCTTGGTATATCCCGCATTTGATGGAAACTTGTATAAGTGGCTTCCCATTGGCTTCAAGGGTGGTTTTCCACAGCTTCATTGAGTTTCCTATGAAGGCTCTTAGAGTCCTGTTGATGTTGTACAGCTCCAAGCATTCAGTGATCCATGTGTGTGGCATTGAGTCATAGGCCTTCTTGTAATCAATCCAGGCTGTGCACAGGTTGGTATGTCGTGACTTGCAGTCTTGAGCGACTGTTCTGTCGACCAGGAGTTGGTGTTTGGCTCCTCTGGAGTCTCTACCAATGCCTTCTGTGTGTTGCTTATGAATTGATCCATGTGCCTATTTATCTTGGTTGCAATGATGCCAGACATGAGCTTCCATGTTGTGGAGAGACAGGTTATTGGCCGGTAGTTGGATGGGACTGCACCCTTTGAGGGATCCTTCTGGATCAGGATCGTTCGCCCTTCTGTTAGCCATTCGGGGTGAGTCCCATCTCTTAGCAGCTGGTTCATTTGTGCTGCCAGGCGCTCGTGGAGTGTGGTAAGCTTCTTTAGCCAGTAGGCATGTATCATGTCAGGGCCAGGTGCTGTCCAGTTCTTCATACCTGAGATTCTTTCTTGGATGTCTGCCACTGTGATGGTTACTGGATTCTGTTCAGGGAGGTTGCTATGTTCTTTTCTCAGAGAAACCAACCACTGGGCATATATATATATATATATATATATATATATATATATATATATATATATATATATATATATATATATATATATATATATATATATATATATATATATATATATATATATATATATATATATATATATATATATAATTCTTTCTTGATTATTAGCTGTTTGAAGGAACAGCAGCTGGCTTCCTCTCATGCACCCCAACAACTTACTGTCATCGAGTGGTGTTGCTTTTGTATTTTATTTCAGCTATTCATAATTGTAAACTATATAATCTTTGCTCTTCAATCAACTCTTCTTGAAAATCAATAGAATTGTAAAAGATTCACTTTAAAGCTGATTTGTTTTCTTAGAAAATTGACAAACTATGTCAAATGTCAGACTTTATTTCTGCATTTTTGCAGGAGTACCTTTCGTCTTTTAAAGTTATTAACTTACTTTTGACACAATTTACACAAAATGATATAACAAAAAATGTATGCAATGTATGCATTTATCCAAGCACCTTCAGTTAATTTCCATTTTGAATATTTCAAATCTCCTATATGCTTTTCTATAAAACCACATACCAGATATGTTTAATCATTCCTAACAGTTGTGTTTCTTTTGTTTTCAACAGAAAAATAAATTTCCATCTGGCTAAAAGAAGTGTGAGGAGCTTTTCAAGTCTTGAGGTTTGTTCTGAGTTGTACAAGAAAAGTAGATAGTAGACAAAAAGGAAGAAAATTCTTGCTTAAGTGGGAAAGAGAGAAAAAAAGTTTTTTTTTAAATATGAGGTAGTAATTTTTCTTCTATTCTCCCATTTTTATAGGCTGTGCAGTCATGCTGTGGCTGGCATGGTTGTATCTTCTCTATCTACAGAGTGGAGCTCTTGGTTTTGGTGTAAACCCATTTCCTGGAGACTCTTTTAATCATCAAACAATCACTGAAAGAGCACTCCTGAATGTTACAGCTCAGGTCTGCAGAGCTCTGGCTCTGGCTGAGGGGAGGGACTTCACTTTTCCTGTAAGATGACACTGTGATGGCATTTGTTTGGATTCATCATCTCTTTAACATGAACTATGGAATTTTTTCCATGGATAACTATTGAAAATGCATTTTGCAATTGACAATTCAATATGTAACTCAGGCTCGGAATATAAAAATACATTTTGAAATTAAGAATACATTATTAAAAAATTTAATTCACTATAAAAAATATAAAAATAAAATATTAAATGAAAATAAAATCAGTTGTGTTTTATATGGTCATGGCTTTTTGATGCCATATTTCAAATGACAGTGCAATTTACAATTCAATATGCAATTACATTTCAATAAATTGTAACTTAAAATCTAGTGCATTTTAATTTAATTTGCCATGGTGTTTTTGACTCAAAATTCAAAAGAAATTGCAAAACAGCGCCCTCTAGTGTAATGTAGTGTAATGTATGGAGGTTTTTTAGTTTTAACCAGTAATATGCAATTTTCAATTGACAATTCAATTTGCAATTTGATCATTCCATTTGAAAAAGGCATTTTGCAATTCAGAATTCAATATCAATAATTACAATTCAATCTTACAAATGTAAAAATAAAATTTTAAATAGAAGCTAAATCAATTTTTAGTATTGAATAGTCAGTTGCAAAATATATGTTCTAAATGAATGATCAAATTGCATATTGAATTGTAAATTGCTAATTGCATTGTCATTTGAATTATGGCATTAAAAACCGCCATTTATGTTGTTTTTATTCAACCCATTCAATTTTTAATTTTTTAATTTTGTCATATTACTGAATTCTAAAAAGAAAGCTGTATTTTTATATTCCAAGCCTGAATTCCATGTTGAATTGCCAATAACAATATGTAATTTTTATATTTCATGATTGGGAATTGAATTGTCAATTGGGAATTGCATATTACTTTGAATTATGGGTAAAAAAAAAAACTTGCATAATGAACTAGAAACATAAATGTGTGTGTTCCAGGCCCAACCTTTCACTGCCAAGTCCATTGCTAATGCATGTGAAGCTTCAAAGTCATCCAAGTCTTTCCTTTCCAACGTCTTATTCATCCGACGTATGAATGCAGCAATAGATTTACGTCAACTCCTTGATGCCCGTTACCACTGTGATGATGAGCTCATCATAGAAGGACAGAGGCTCATCACAGATGGTTTGTTAGCAGTAAAGGCTGCCAACAAGATGCAAAATTATTTGGTAGCAAGGTTGATCCTGGCAGGGATACTCCACACCTTACAGGTATTTTCTATCTTTTTCTAATCTTTTTATGGTCTAAAACCATACTTTAAAGTCTGAACAATTGTGTTGTTACGCCTGTTAGTTCAGTGTTGACTCAACAAATATTGATTCCAAAAATTAAGTAACTTTTAACTGAGTGTTGTGTTGCTTCAAAGCTTAATATGGAGCCCCTAAAGGTACATTGAAGAAGAAAAAAATTCAAGTGAAAATAAAAATATTACTAACTGGTGAACACCAGTTAGTTTCAGTTACTAACTATTGTCTTGCAGCATAACATAATACAATATGTGGTTTAAACTCATAAAAGATCAGACTTTTTTTCTTTTTTTTTAACCAAAGTTTAACCTTTAAAATCTGTCCATTCTGGAGGAAGAGTACTGCGCAAAAGCCCCCAGAATCAGGAGATATATTTATCTGGATATCCTCAGAAATACCCCATATCTGGTGATATCTACGGTGGATACTCTCCGGACATGACTGTTTCTAAGTTCATGTCCGGAGCATATCAACTCCGAGTATGGGACACTTTTATTCTGATAGAATCTGGAGATGAGATTCTCTCCAGATATGAGATGCGTCACTAGTGATATCCAAGGTCAGGATATTTCCAGATTCTATCCATGTCAAATCTGTTGATATCTGATGTCCGTATACCAGTCATATCTGAAGTTAAGATTTGGAACATATGGCCATCAGGCATATCTGATGAACCAACACCATTGATATCCGAGGTCAGGATATTTCCAGATTCTATCCATGTCAAATCTGTTGATATCTGTATACTAGTCATATCTGAAGTTAGGATTTGGAACATATGGCCAGCAGGCATATCTGGAGAACAAACACTAGTGATGTAAGTCAGGATATTTCAAGATACCGGTCATCTCAAAAATATATAAGAAATAAAAGAATCTGAAAGAAAGAAGAAGTCTGTTAGGTTACAGTAACATTGCTGTTCTGGCCAATGTTCTAGAATACAGGCAACTGCCCAACACAAAACCCCCCAGCGGCCGAGTGGCAAACTCAAGAACGCATGTAGCTTATAACCCCAAAGGAAGATCCGCCAACGTTTTCCGAACACAGTCAGAAAGAGAAAAGTCATCGCAGGAAAGGTTCAACATAGGCTAAACATGAACCACCTTTTTTAAAGTCCTAATAAAAAAGTGAACACGTGTTTGTCTGTTTGGCTGCTTTAGTGAATCGTGCTGCTGCTTTTATTTGTCCGTCTTCGTGTTGCGTGACCGGAACACCAACATGTTAACCATGTCAGCTATCAGTGAGGATCTTAACGGGGTGAAGATGTTTCCTGCCGCGCTGAATTCACGCTCCCATGGAGAGCTCGTAGCGCATATAGACGTATATTTTCCTGCCACTTTTGACAGAAGTGCAGAGACATCGGGGCGCC
The DNA here is from genome assembly GCF_053564925.1 of Oryzias latipes. Taxonomy (NCBI): domain Eukaryota; kingdom Metazoa; phylum Chordata; class Actinopteri; order Beloniformes; family Adrianichthyidae; genus Oryzias; species Oryzias latipes. The sequence continues at coordinate 9,967,299 of NC_136250.1, read as the reverse complement.
TGCGCTCCACCCTCGCCCCGCAGGCTCCTCTCCTTTCCCTACTCCGGCGCCCCCAGCGAGAGGGGAGCCGACGTTCGGACCCCGTGCAGCAGCTGCCGGTGGACCCCCGTGTCTCCGTGCTGCCCGCGCTAAACGGGCCCCACGGCGGTGGGGGGGCGACGTCTGCCGCTCCAGCGGGGTAATCGGGAGGGAGTGACGCCGTGGCCGCCCAACACGTAGAACCTAAAAGAAACCTAACTGACATAGTGCCCAGGGTGTCCAACATTTGTCCATAACCGCATGAGAATACACAATAATTAGCAAAGATGAATATGTTTATAGCTCAAATCACACACCATATGCAGTCCTGTAACTTCAAATAAATAAAGTGTGGGTCCTCGGTGATGACGTCCTGCGTGTGATGGGGTTTTACGGTCTGACACCGAATCCCAGGAAAAGCTACTAGGCTGCGCGAATGATCCATACGGATCACAGGCCCCGGTTCTGCACAGACGTCTGCCGCGGATTCCAACACCCCCCCCCCCCCCCCCCAATCCCCCATCCCCTCCATGCACTTCATTTAATCTCTACGGTCACGTCCTCTGCTGTTTACCGTGTTAAAGTCACTGCTCGACGTTTGTCCGTTAGGTGATGACATGTTTCTGGGTTACTTGAAGTTTTATACAAAAGCGAAGTTTTTCAGCACAAAATATTTTTATTCCAACTTTTTTTATTGAATTTTTAGAACATATTAACATACAGAGCATGTGTTCAGAAGGTAGTCGTGTTTAGACGAAAATACAGCTCTGTTTCCCCATTTCCCTCCCATCCCGAACAGAACATTCCCATATCCAGGTCATGCGTATACACACTCGCACACATACACATACAGACAGGGCATAGTAGAGATCCAGTCTCTACTTGTGTGCACATATACAAGAACACACGCACACGCACACACACACACACACACACACACACAAAAAGAAAAAAGAAAAAAAAAAAAAAAAAACATAATAAAATAAGAAGGGAGGGGGGTAGTAAAAATTGTGTGTGGGGGGGGAGGGGGTCAGTCAGTTTCTGCCTCTGGGAGCAATGTAAGAGTATCTACTAGTGATAAAAATGGATGCCATGTCTCTTTAAACTTACTTAGAGGTCCTTTTAGTGAGAACCTCAGCTTTTCAAGTTTCAGGTTATATAGCACCTCCTTTATCCAATAGTCATGTGAGGGGGGGTCAGGGAGCTTCCACCTAAGCAAAATCAATCGTCTGGCCAACAGGGTAGTGAATGCTAGAGCACGTGTGCAAGGTCCAGAGAGGTTCATGTCAACAGAAAAACCAAAGATAGCGGACACTGGGTTAGGAAGTAGCTTTGTTCCATATGCCTGGCTGAGAGTGTTAAAAACATGTGTCCAGAAACGTCTTAATTTAGGACAGGCCCAGAACATATGGGTATGGTTTGCTGGCGAGTGTCCACAACGGTTGCACTTATCAGAGATGGATGTGTAGATTCTGGATAGTTTTGCATTTGTGTAATGTATCCTGTAGAATACTTTGCACTGGATCAAGGCATGTCGGGCACATATAGAGGACGAGTGTATCAACTTTAAGGCTGTATCCCATTGTTCTTCAGATAGTGTCATATGTAATTCCCCTTCCCAGGTGGTTTTCATGAAGGAAATTGACCTACTGACTATTGTGTCAATCATTCCAGTTAGAACTGAAATACAGTGTTTTTGCTGTGGGTCCACCTTCAATAAGGTATCTAAAAAAGTTTCAGGGGGGCGGTTAGGGTAATGAGGGAATTTTTTCTTCACAAAATCTCTTGCCTGGAGGAAACGGAAAAAATGAGAGTTGGGTAAGTTATATCTGGCTGAGAGATTAGCAAAAGTTGAGAAGATATTGTTGGTATATAGGTCCTTGACTTTTTTAAGTCCTTTACTATGCCATATTTTAAAAACCGCATCAGTAGTGGAGGGAGCAAAATTACAACTATTTAGTAGGGGAGATAGTATTGAAGGACCATGCAGACCGAAATATTGTCTAAATCAGCACAAAATATTTTTACACACTGTAGATACACATACGGAAACTTCGAGGGGGGGGGGTCATATCCTGTGTCCTTATAGCTTCTTGGTTTTTTCCACGTCGTCCAGCCTCTGTGATTATGTTTCAATCGCTTCAGATGAAGACTCTTTTCCTGAAAAAAGGGAAGGAAGGATGTGGTTTATTTTTGCTATTTAAAATAGCCCCCGGAATTGGTTAATATAACCCCGTAGCCTCCAAGCCCCGAATAAACATGCCCTTTAATTTAGATCAAAAGTTTTACCTTAACTAATAGGCTCGGCCGGGTCACTGCCGCCAAGTCCCGGATCCTCTGAGGTCTGGTCGCTGCGAGGACGCGGTCGGCCCCCGCTTACTAGAGGGTGTGCACGCAACACCGTTGTCCATGTTTCCTACGGTCAACTTTTATTCTTTTTTTCCGTCTTCATCTTCGTCCCTATGCTCCATGCCGCCATTGTTTTCAAACAGATTGCGTAATGGCGGCGCGGAGCTCTGTAACTCGACAGCTGATTGGTCGCGCTGCAGAATGTGACCAATCGAATTTCACTTTACTGGAGCTCGGGTAACACGTCACTAGGGATGGGTACCGCGCCCCGGTATTGAACCAGCCCCGGGGCCGCATTCTTCAAGACCGCAGTATCGTTAAGATCTGACCTGAACGGTTCTGCTATCGGTACTGGAGAAGTCACTTTTTTTTTTTTTGTGTCCCACAAAATATAAGCGTTATCTGCCATATTTAACTCACCAAGTCAGTCAATTTTCCGTTAATTTATGATTATATTAATTTTGGTATTCTCGTTGAAGAGGAGAGCTCTGTCTGTCTATTTGTGTGCACGGGGGGCGGGGCTGTTATTCAGACAGCACGCGCCGCGCTCGCACACACACAAGACAAGGCAGCGCACACACAGTCAGTGGCGATCTTGTAGGGGACACGTGAGCGCCCTAGACTAAAGGCCTGTTCACACCGGGACGAATTTCGCCGGCGATTTTCGCCGACGTTTAACGCCTCGTGACTAAACAAAGGGCACCAACGAGAGTGTGCACACCGACGCGAAAAAACGCCAGGCGTTAAAGCGTCAAAAAAAAAAAACGCCTCGGGTTCGTTTTTTTTTTTCGACGCGTCGCGTCGAAATCTACTCGACCAATGAGAATGGCGCTTTTGCTCACGTGTCTGGAGCTTCTGAAGTTACAGTAAAACACAACTTGGGGGCGCTCAAACACAAAACTGCCTTGCTGAGCACACATACCAGCGAAGAAGATAGACGCCAAGTAGCGTCTACACTGCCGCGAAGCAATAATGACGGACATTCTAAAATATCCCCGAACCAAGCACCAGTTGGAGCTACTGGTGCTTGAAATATTCATGTTTTCTTTGTTTGATTCTGACAAGCGTGTAAATACTTGCTCTCTTCTTCTGAGTGAAAAGCGACTTTCAGAAGCGTAAAGTTGCGCAGCGCCACCTTGTGTACAGGAGTATTTCTGTTTTACATTAAGCGCCATCTAATGTCAGGGAATGAAATTGCATGTTCACTCCACTCATCGTCAGCGAAAATCGCCTGGGTGTGAACACAAAAAACGTGGCGAAAAACGCTGGCGAATAACGCCTGGCGAATATTCGTCCCGGTGTGTACGGGCCTTAAGAACTAACGTTTCTGCGTAAAAATTATTACGTTTGCCTACCATGCTGTCACCTTGCTACTACGATGACCGTATGTTGCGCTGTTTGTGCAGAACAGGCTGGGGCAGCGGGAGGGGGGGTGGGGTGGGGGGCGTTGCACGCGGAGCATACAACAAACAGGTAGAGAGGCGGGGCTTAGACTCACCGCTTATGATTCCAGACCCGCGACAAACTATCAGCTGCTTCCTAATACTTAATAATAATTAATAACTAATGATAGTTGTCATCCGTAAAATTAATATCATTTATTGGGTTTACTGGATTTAAAGAAAAATAAATGGAGTTGGCAAAATAGAAAGGAGTCTGCATCAAAGTGAATTTGTTTCCATCATTTAACTTAACTTAACTTAACTCTGGTGGTGTTTGACAGACAGAAAAGTCTATTCAAGGTTGTGGAAAATGGACAAAAGATCAAAGGAAACATCACACTAATAAATAATAAAAACAATTAGATTAAATAATTAAATAAATATCCTGTCTGGAACATTCTCATGTATAAAGTAAAATGTTTTGTTAAAAAAAACAATGTTGTTGCATAGTGAGGAAAGAAAACACTTTATGTTCTTAATTTGTTATTTATTAATTTTTTTTCGTCCTCAAAAAGTATCGATAAGAGTACCGATAAGAGTACCGGATCGATAAGCAGTATCGATAAGAGTAGTAGTATCGTTAAAACCTTAATGATACCCATCCCTACACGTCACGGTTGTTTGTTCTCCTCGTGTTATTTTGCGGCTTAGAAACTACTGAGGACGTTTTGTTCCCGGCAGTATTTGGAGAAAAGGCTGGAGTGTGACCCAAAAATCTATGATAAATAAAAAAAATGAAAGAAGTTTCTTTTAAAATCATTCACAAAATTTACCCCACTAATCAATTCATGCTAAGATACATAAAAAAATTGATCCTAACTGTCCCTTTTGCAAAAAGAACATCGAAAAGCAATTAACCATCTTTTTTGGAATTGTACTGAAATTAGAATTTTTTGGAAGAAGTGTTTACAATTTATCAGAAATCATATTCACCCCAATTTCACTCTGAAATTTGAATCTATAATTTTTGGCTTTCATAATAAAAACTTGGACTCTAATAAAAACTAAAAATTAATCTTATTATTATATTTGGCAAATTGTATATTCATAAATGCTAATTTTATTTATCTCCCCCCCCCCCCCCCCCGTGTTAATCAAACAAATTGAAATGTATCTCAGTAAAATCTCTAAAAGCCTTAAGAAAGCTGTATGTTTGTATGAAAGTTGTGGAAACCTGAATGTTTTTGTGTAAAATGCATGTAAGATGTTTGCTCTCCTTGCTGTACTTACATTTTGTACAATAAAGTTAAAAAATAAACTGTCTTTACCCACTCCCTGAAAACATTTAAGCATAAACAGAGCAGTAGTTATCATTGATTTCTTACCAAAAACAATCCTAAAGTTTTTATAAAAAAATCTTATGTTTTTTTTATTGGTATAATATGAGATACTGTTTTACAAAACATCCCAAAAGACTTTCCTGCCACTTGATACATGCTCAGGGAGAAATTGGCTGTTGAAAATGCCAAAAATTTGTTGTATGCCCGAAGTGCCACTGTATTTATTACCTTTGATGAAGCAATGAGGATATTACTGTATACCTTAATCAAACTTGGATTGACTTGTCAATACTTTTCACACCTGTTTTATTTGCGGGAAAATATAAGTGCAGAGCAAACTCAGCTTAACAGATCAGATGCGTAATTCAAATTTATCATAAACAATAGATGTCTGGAAAAAAATACATGTGCCTTTGAAGTATCTTGTGCACATAAATTGCTAGTCAAGGCATCAATCAAACAAGTGATACATTTAATATCTAGAGACAATACATGTCCTAATGCAGTATCGCCTTTGCACATATCATAAAATACGGTGTAGGTACCATAACCGTTCGTCCTGGAACTTCTGTTCGGGGCCCTTTCGATTGAGTATAACGTCACACTACGGTAACCCCACTTGGACAAACTACGTAGCGTCGACATCTGCTTTGGCTCTACATATTTTCATTTCACTTTCCCTTTTTTAACCTAAAGGAGTTTTCCCTCATAAATTGTGTCTGACAATATTCTTTGTCATTTTTATAAAGACATGCTATCACAATCCACTCATTACTCCAGTTTAAGTTCAGCCGTGGGTGAAATTTTTGTCAGCATGGCTAAATGTTGCCCTTTCGGGTCCGTTCTGTCAATAATAAAGCAATGGGTGCACGGATTAAAAAAACTATAAGAGAACATTAATTCAATAATAATCCTATTTCCAGATTTGACTTCAAGTCATATTCGAAACTTGGATATGACCAAAATAAGACACAACCAGTATCTTCTGCCCGGATATCTTCAGATATGCTGCCTGTCTGGATATGCACGAGAAATGCCTCAACACCTAGACAAGTATACACTACAGATACTACAGGATATTTACCGTCTTCAGTATCTTTACTCCAGATATTTCCAGATTTGACATCAGGTCATATTCGGAACTTGGATATGACCAAAATAAGACATAGCCACTATCTTTTGCCCGGATATCTTCAGATATGTTGCATGTCTGGATATGCATCAGAAATGGTCCAGATTCTTTAGATATTTAAGAAAGTATCCCCAACAGATATTAAGGATTCTGGCTCTTTTCGCGCAGTCCTCTTCAGGTCAGTTCATCCTGTAGGTTCATCTCAGCCATAAATGTATAAACTTCTTTAATCTAAATTAAATAACTGCCAATTTGGTAACCCTTTAAAAAAGTTACTTTTATTTTAGTTTTCTTTAGCCAGAGAGGCAAAATGGAGAGATTAAGAGCCACATGTGGCTTCAGAGACACAGGTTGCAGACCCATGCTCTGACTGAAAAAGAAATTAGTTAAGTTACAGGTAATCTTATCATGAAGGGAAGCTCAAATAGTAACTAAATTACAGAATAGAAAAATACGATAACTAGAAAAAGGAAGTAATATATTCTGATCTTCCAGTTGTGTCCCATTTGGCAAAATGCACTTATTCCAGATGAATTACTTGATTGATTTTTTTAACTGTTACAATTTTGTAACAGTTAGTTGCATGAAATGTAAAAAAAAAAAAGTAAAATAATTATGTAAATTAATTAATTAATCCTAAAAAAAAATTCTACCTCCCCCTTTTCCTCTTCCCCCTGCAGGATTTCTACAGTCACAGCAACTGGGTTGAATTAGGAAACAAATTTCCAAACATAAATATGATCAGAAAGAACGCCAACATTGGAAAAATTGCAGGTAAAACCACAATTAGACCATATTTTCTTTAAATTTATGAGTCAAAAAATATGCCTAGAATTTCATGTTTCTCTGCAGCTAAAACCACTGCAACCTGTCGTAGCTGTAATGGGGACGACTGCAGCAACAACATTTTGGAGGATATAATAGCAGGAAATATTTTGACATCTGGATACTTTGTTGTTTGGCCTTTGTCTGGGAACAAACCGAAAGGTAAAAAAAACAAAAAAATGTACTGAATCCAGCATTTTTAATTACAAAATTATCCTGATTCACAAAAATGTGTTAAAGAATATTGTTTTTTTTGTTTTTTGTCCCTTGTGTTGAGGTAGTGAAAGTAGTGACATCAGTTCACTTTAGCTTTACGAATTTTTTGTTTTTATTTAAATGTATAAATCAAGTGTCCATTTGTTCATTTGCTGTGATATGTACAGTTGTTGTAGATAGCTGAGAATTCTACAGTTTTATATTTTTTTGGTTTTGTTTCCATGATTACCAGGAAAGTGCAGCCATGGGGGTTTCTTTGATGCAACAAGTTCAGTTGAGCCTAAAGGTGGGATCAACAAAGATTCCTACACCTCCAGCCATGGATATCTTCACAGGGAAGCAGCAGAGCTGGCAATATCTGCAACCAGTCAGCTTCTGGAGGACATTCGAGGAGCTACTGGGGACAGAGAATTCCTTCAGTATTTGACATTCTTTGACATTTGATAATCTTGAGTGATGTACTGCCCAGAGCAGAATTGAACTATTTAAATCATTTCCAACCTCCATTTTTTAATCCCCTAGGTTGATGGGAATCTCAAAGGGATCAAGTAAGGCTCTGTGTTTTGTGGTGGACACAACTGGAAGTATGGGTGACGACATTGCAGCAGTACGGAACGTCACTTCAACTATCATTGATAGTAAGGTTGGAACAGAGGATGAGCCTTCATTCTACATTCTTGTACCTTTCAACGATCCAGGTGAGTTCCTAGAACTGCAATTCAAAATCCTGTACAATAAATCATATGTTCTGTTCTGACATTTGATTTTAAATGAACCAACATTGTTCCCTATTCAAAGAAATTATAGAATATAAAGAAAAACAACCCAATAATGAGTCTTTTCTCGTGTGTCTGAAAGATTTCGGGCCTTTGATGAAGACTACAAACGCTGAGGTCTTCAAAGGTTATATCAATTCACTAATACCAGACGGAGGTGGAGATGCTCCAGAAATGAGTCTTTCAGGACTTCAGGTTTTATGCTGTGTTCAATTCTACTTTAGTTTTTATTGTTAAACGTTTGATATTCTAGAAGTTACAACGTTTGTTTGACTTTTTTTCAGCTGGCTCTAACTGGCTCTCCTCCTAATTCTGAGATCTTCCTCTTCACTGATGCGCCTGCCAAAGATGAATATCTGAAGAACACAGTGATTGCACTCATAGAGCAGAGCAAGACAGTTGTGAGTACTTCCATACACCAAGATGCTGTTAAGACACTATTTTTGAAATGCAATTAATCCAATTTATCTTGACAAATGAAACAAATACAATGCTGCTCTGCTTGAATCAGCATTATTTTTTCATTTTGTTGGACAAATGTCAAGAATTTGTCATTAATGCATTGAAAACATAAAGATGAAAGATGGCTCTTCCTTTTTTAACTCAAAATACAAGTGACCCATGCATACCTTTCAACCTAGTATAAGGGAACACAATGCCTTTTGGAGTTGGACTCTCAAACAAATGAACAATGACACTTTCTTAGCGGCAACATAATAGACGTCATGTCTCCCAACTGATGGCTTTGATCCATCCGGCTAAGAGGACTGTGGTGTGTGGTGTCTGTGGTTACCCAGTCTCTTTTCAGGTTCACAGGAGGCCCTTTAGTCCAGGCCGATTGACAAGTTCTGTAATGTGTAAATGGGGGCTTGACATATCAAATGTTATAACTCTGAGAGAGAGCTTACGTCTTGGGTGTTTGTGGTTGTGCCGCTGGTTTGTGCACACTCAGAGTGGGCTTGGGTCTCACATTTCAGCGGGAATTGATGTATTGTAGAACCTCGGTCTACTTCTGAAGTCTTCAGCCAGACACGCGAGGGCGTGATATCCCATCCCAGAGGTTGGATGGATCAGTTGGCTATGTGTAGGACTGGCATGTGGGAAACCAACCAGAGTTCGCTGCAGGGGCTACTATGAACTTCATCCAGTGTGGGTCCTTGGACAAAACCCTTTGCCTTACTGCCCAACTGTATAGCCACAAGGGTTCCCAGAGTCTGGGTCCCCCCTGTGCCGGTCCCCAGCCCAGATTAAACACAGGGTTGTGTCAGGAAGGGCATTTGGCATAAAAATCTCTGCCAAACCACCTGTTTGATTCAGTAGAAGCAAATTTGCTGTGGTGACCCCTAAAAGCATATGCCAGAGGGTGGACAACAGCATATATTATACCAATTAAATCAAGTTAAAGGCACTGTGATGTTTCAGCTAACAAAAAATATTTGGACAATCCAAAAACGGAGGGTTTAATTGTTGGCCATCATCAAAACACAACTTTATTGTGCATCTTCATCATGTCCTGATCTTTCATTCAGGTGAACTTCATGATAACCGACATACTAGGGTTCCGTCGTCGCAGAGAAGCTAATGAAAATCAACAGCAACAGCAGAGCCAACGGATGTTGAGGTCAGATTCTCAGCTGTACAGAGATCTGGCTCAGGCTTCAGGAGGACAAGCTATTCAAGTTTCCAAAAGTCAGCTACTTCAGGCTACCAGCATAATCACAGAGTCCACAAGCTCCTCTCTGGTATTAATACATGCCCTCACTATTTGCAGCAGCTAACTCTATTGTGCAGGAAATTTCCAGCTTTCCCTGTTTTTATTTTGTATCCCAGGTGACCCTTCTGCAAGCAAGCAGAAATTTGGGGAGTGCGGATAATTACACTTTCAGTGCAGATGAAACATTAACTAATCTGATCATTTACATCACTGGAAGTTCTGTTGAATACACGCTTGTCAATCCTTCAGGTGACTATGCTGATCAATTAAAATTGCATACGTTGATTTAATTACGCTCCAAAATATGGCATAAAAAACAACTAGGATATACAAAAACAACAGAAAACCTTGCATTAACCATAATTTATTTTAATTGTTTAGGTGAGCTTCATAATAGCACCTTCACAGGGTCGTCAATCATGACAGCTGAGTTGGTGGGAAACTTACGGACTCTGCGGTTGCGGGCCCAAGTTGGATTGTGGGAATTGAGACTAACGTCAACAAATCCCTATACCCTGAGGGTTGTAGGTGAGACACCTAACAAGGCTGAAATCAAACAATTTGGACAAACAATTTTTTTTCAGAGATAAGTTATCTTGAATGTCTGATTAAATCAAATGGCAAAAGTTAAATAAAAAAGTCTCTAAGTACCAGGTTGGACCCCCCTTTTACCTTCCTAATTGACATGATAACATCACACAGTTGCTGCAGATTTGTCGACTGCACATCCATGATGCCAATCTCCCATTCCACCACATCACAAAGGTGCCATCAGAAGATGGCTACTTCAATTAATGCTGTGGCATTGTAATGCCTTGTTGGTCCCATCGGTCATAGGAGAATGATCAGACTGGTTCCAGCTGATAAAAAAAGCAACAGTAACTCAAATAACCACTGGTTACAACCAATGTCTGCAGAAGAGCATCTTTGAACGCACAACACTTCCAGCCTTTAGGCAGATGGGCTACAGCAGAAGAAGGACACACCCGGTACCACTCCTAGGAAAGCAAAACTGAGAATACAGTTCACACAGGCTCACCAAAACTGGACAATAGAAGATTAGAAAAATGGTGCCTGGTCTGAGGAGCCTCCATTTCAGAATTTGGCCTAAACTACTTGAACCCATGGAACCATCCCTCCTTGTATCAATGGTTCAGCCTGGTGATGTCATGGTGTGGGGTCATTTTGTTGGCACACTTTGGGCCTCTTAGTACCAATTGAACATTATTACAACGCTACAACCTACCCAAGTGTTGTTGCTGATTATGTCCATCCCTGTCTGACCTTAGTGTACCATCCTCTGATGGCTACTTCCAGGAGGATAACGCGCCATGTCATAAAGCTAGAATCATCTCTGACTGGTTTCTTGAACATAACAATGAGTTCTCAAATGACTTCCACAGTCACGAGATCGCAACACAATACAGCACTGTTGGGATGTGATGAAACGGGAGATTGGCACCCTGGATGAATAGACAACAAATCTGCAGTAACTGCGTGATGCTAACAAACTCTCTAAAGAATGTTTCCAGTACCTTTTTGAATCTGTGCCACAAAGGATTGAGAGATTTCTGATGACAAAAGGGGGTCCAACTCCAAGGTGTACTTAATAAAGTGGCCAGCGACTGTATATACACATTTTAGATTTTTGTATTATAATCAAAGAATGTTGAGATGTGTTCACAGCCAGTCGGGAGACAGACTTATGGCATCCATTCAGCTATTAAAGGCAACCTTTTCACTCTTACCCGGATTTACGGAAAAAAATCTAGCCTTCAGAGCATTGTCATTTGTAATTTTACATATATCTATTAGATGAGTATGGCTGAGTATCAGCTGTAAAGCAATGGAAACGTATGCAGAAGTACCTAAAAATGGAAACCACTTTAACCAAAGCAAGCAAAAAAAAAAAAAAACTGACCAAGCATGGAGCCCTGTTGTGCACTATGACTGACCCTTGTTTTTTATTACTCAAAGCTGTAAAGTTTCTTGTATGTTTTTACTCATACTATTTACAGGTCAGAGTCCTATTGATTTCATCTTTAGCTTCGTGAGGCAATCTCAGGGCCCATTAGGAGGATTTGATTTAGTTGAAAATCGCCCAACAGCAGGTAAAAAAAAAGCCCTTTCCTGTGCTTTTTATTTTGTTTGAGGGAGTTTCCCAGCTTTTTAGTTTGACCTGATTTTCTTTCCTTTAAAGGCAGCAACACCAGTTTGCAGGTTACTCTACTTGAGGCTGACATCTCCACTGTGACAGAAGTTACTTTGGTTGAATCCTCAGGGTCAGGGCAGGTTAATGGTCATGTGGAGGCTCAGGGTGGAGGACAATACTTAGTCCATTTTGACAAGATACCATCAGTTGAGTTTGTGGTATTAGTGAAGGGCCAGAGCACCAATAGTACAACCTCGAGAGAATCCTCAATGACATTCCAGAGGCAGTCTTCAACCAGCTTCAGAGCCTCTTCTGTATCTGTTACTTTGGTAAGAAGATGATGTGTCAAAACCATTTAACTCAAATAAAAGTTGTTTATTTGTCTTTTTAGCATGTTCTTTTGATCTGTTTGTTTTCAGTCTGATACAGGAAGTGTCTTAGAGCCTGGAACTCCACTCCTCATTCCCTTTTCTGTGACGACCACAGGCGAAGGAGGAAACTTTGTCATCAAAGCTACCAATGACCAAGGTTATAATTTAACCTTCCCATCCAGTTTAACTCTGGAAAGTGGAGGTAGTGCCAACGGAACTGCAAGTATCACAGCACCTCTGGCCTCCCAGGCTGGTACTGGTGTCACACTGACCATAGAAGCTGAAGCTCCAGGAGGTGCAAACGGCAACTATGATGTGCTGCGTCTCACTGTTCTTCCAAAGGTCCATTTGAGATAGAAGACTACATTGCTATACATAATATTTATACCTATATATATATATATATATATATATATATATATATATATATATATATATATATATATATATATATAATTTTGTGGTAATTTTTCCATTTTCTTCCACATTCAGGTGACAGATTTTTCTCCTCCAGTTTGCCAGTTGCTTAGTCTCCAGTCCAACTGCAGTGACAGCTGCAACCAGTCTACATGGGAGCTCTCTGTCCAAGTGACCGATGGAGAAAATGGAACTGGGATCGATAGCATCAGTCTCAGAGAAGGCGACGGCATCTTAAACTCCAATATGACAACAGCCAACGTGACGCTGGTATCCTACAACGCATCCTGCTGCTCGCCTAATGTGCAGCTGGTGGTTGTAGATCGAGTGGGTAATGTGGAAGTCTGCAGTTACTCTGTTGCCCCAAATGTAAGCACAACAGTCGGTTCAACAGTCAGCCCAACAGTCGGTTCAACAGTCAGTTCAACAATCAAGCCAAGTTCCTCAACAACAGCTTCATCATCTGGAGCTGTCCAGTCCTCTCTTCTTTGCCTCAGCGTCATGATTTTGGGGCTTATGTTGGGCTATAAGATGTGTTGAGATTATTTCTATATTTTCAAGAGTTGTTGATCGACCACAAGATGTTAACAATCAGACAGCCCCCCTTTGATTTTCATCAAACTGCAACCATGGTATTTGGCATATAGTCGCTGCAAAATTGGATTCAACTGAGAATAAAATAAATTGTTAAATCTCACTCAGCACAACTAATATTTTTAATAAGTCAAAAAACTAAGAGAAATTAGAAAAATTATGTATAAAAATTAAAGCAAAGGTTTGCATTTTGACATTGTCATGATTTTCGATTTTGTTTTTCTTTTATATTCCTACATCTGCATACGGTTTGTGGTAGTTCTGTAATCAACCTTGAATGGGTTGTGACTTTTTCTTATTAAGGTTTTGCGGTAGGGGGACATAAGGTTTGTGTAAAAATAAAAATTGAAATGTATGTATGTATATTATTTTAACCCTTGTGCTATCCTAAGCACTTTAACATTGGGAGTTGGGTCATCTAGACCCACTAGACAGTGCACTGAACCTTTTTTCTTCAATGATTTGTGATTTTCACTGGTGTCCATGGATTACATAAATTATTTCCTCCTTTATCCACCTTTGTCATGGTAGGGAGAACCCTAAGATAGCACAAGTGTTAATGAGATTTGTTCCAATGCCAATGTTGATGTATTGTATTTGATAAGTAAAAATTTTCTCTTACTTGACTAAAATCAATTATTTTAAAATGTAATAATGTAATAAGTTAAAATAAACAATTCCTTAAATAAAGTATGAAAAAGATCAACTGAGGCCTAAATTTTATGTGTTTGCTTGAAAATAAAAAGAGCACCCCCCTCCCCCCTGAAAAAAAACAATTTTAACTTATGAGTATTTTTCTATTACCGTATGTTCACGATGGGTCTTAGGGCGTAGTCTCAGTTGAGGGTGATTTTTCACTCGCGCTCTCCCCCCTCGCGCAAGGGTCAGACACACCGGTTTCAGGATGCACACACACACATTTCACAACACACGTTAGCCCAAGCATCTACAATCCATTCACAAATCGTGGTGTAACTCGCCCGGCACTGCCTCCCACAACTATAAATGGAGATTGTTCCTGCCCCGATGTGCGTATCACTGCCATGTTAGTCTCGTTCTTCTCGACAGTGTGACTCACCAGGATGTCAAAGGTGAGCTTGTAATCCGCTGGAAGTTGCTGTGGAACCATAACCCATTCAGAGAAAACAACCTACCTTTCTGTGGTCAAGAACCATGGCCTCAGACTGAAGCTCAAGACAACAATTTGTGAATATTTACTAAACTAAAACGGAGGGATCCCAGGTAAAAGAATAAGACCATTTACTGTTCATTGGAGGTCACATCTATTAGTGTAAAATGAAGAAGAAAAAGAACTCTTGAAGATCATCTAGCAGATAGATACTTATCCATTAGGTTTTACACATTGACCAGGCAGATCTCTTCATGGTCACGTTTTACTTTCAGTTCTCTGAGGGTGAGTTTATAGACAGTATCATTGAACTCTGCTGAGGGCCCCGCCCTAGAAAAAATGAAGAATTATAAAATCAGGTGTCAACCCAAGAGAAGCATTCCCACCAGGACAGCAGTGAAGCAATAGGTAAGCCTACAGACTATCTTCATTAATTTTTATTGTAAACTTCACATTCTTTCTGTTATTGAACAGTCTATTTTCATAATAATTTATAAATTACATGCATGTACATTAGGGATGTATCATTTTCAGATACCTTATTATTTGATGCTGTTTGTAAGTGTAGCCCAGTTATAAAAAGCATTTATTTTTCCTGCTGGCAATTAAAGGGTTAATTTTTCATTTGCAGTAGAGATGGTTTGGCCCTCCAGGCATACCATGCAGGGCTCTGTGGAGGGTGCCATCTTGTGTCTGCGTGTTTTTTTCTTGCAAGCACGAGGCAGAGAAGGAGCTGCGTGACCAGCAGAGAAAGATCGGCAGTGTTATAGACGGAAGAAGAAAAATAAGTTAAAGAATTAAAAGAAGCTACTTTTTGTTTTTTGAGATCGGTTACGTTGTGTGCCGAAAGAACATTTTCAGAGCGGCTACGTTGTGAACGCGTCGTGTTTAAGAATTCTTGGAAACTCCGGTGAGTAGGAAAGAGTTGTATATGGAGTTGACGGTTATGTTTTAAATTAAATTCTGTTAAAAAGGGGAACAAAACAATTTGGAGTATGTAGAAAATGTTAATTTGTGTATTAACTGTGTTATTAATGTTTACTTTATTTGATTTCTTTCTGGTATACATATGCGTGAATATGTAATTTTTGAAAAGTTAATTGAAAAGGTGGTTGAAGTATTCATTGTTTAAAAAGAATTGTATTATACCATGGTTATAATAATTTTATTTGTTAAAACTTTATTCATACAGTTATTTTTTCAGATTTGTGGAAAGGGAAATTCCTTTTACTAATAGTAATACTTGTTAAAAGGATTACTGAATTTTTTGTTTGTAAATTGGTTTTGGTGAACTACTAAAAAAAAGAAAACCATAAAAACAATTTCCAAATTACAGGGAAAAGATACTGAGTTTATTGAAAGATGAGATCTCACTTGAACTATAGATTATAATGTGTCTGATTTATTCTGTACTATGTGCAGAATTGTTTTGATGACCCTCAATTGTAGCTCGGACTACAATTCTTCATTGGAAGTCGATGGCGAGCCAGGCGTAGAACGAGAGTATCCTGTTGAAGATTGAAGTACAGTGTGGCAGCTGTTACTGATTCCCATCAACAGGATTGAACCCAATCTGACAGGACAAGAGATAAGGAATATTCCTATGCACATTCACTTATCATACCCGGGTAGAGAACAAATTGAGTGCACAAACGAGACAAAGGACAATTTATTTTATACTATTTTTTTATAAAGCTGATTTATTTTGTAAAAGAAATTCAGTTTAGGAAGAAATTATTGTTTATGTTGTTGTTCTATTTTGTGTTGTGAAAGGTAATGGAATAAACCTGCCCTCTGTTATTTAAACACATTGTTGTTTTTTTCTTCTCTTCGTAAATAGGACCTAGTAACTTTGTGTAGCTTTTGCTGGTTAAGTTGACACAAGTGCTACATAAGGTTCTTTTTTCTGTGATGCCTCAACTTTTTTATACTTTCAAATTCATTCGACAAAAACTTATGTATATCAGACATAAACTCTCCACATATGTTCCCATGACATCAACAGGTATATTGTGAGCCATTTAAAAAAATAAAATGCTCTTACCATAAAAAAAAAGCTCTGACAAATTATGGTACTTATTTTTTACGAAAACAAAACGCTTTTAGTGACAAAGAAAAAAATTACATTGATTACGTTTTCAGCAGGTATTTTTCAAAACTACTGTTTTTGCACAGAACAGTAACTCTTTGGAAGTTGACACCTGCGTTACTTCAGAGCCTGCATTAGAACGCCAATCTACCTGGTCAGCTCAAGGTTGTATGTATTTGCAATTGAAAGTTGCAATGTCAGAGGAAATTTGTCACAGTCTTCAATAATTCTTCCATGATTTTTGGCAGTTTGGAGGAGGAGAATTCCTCAATATCAAAAAAGGTTACATTTATAGCTGATTTATTTTCCTTAGAAGACTGACACACAATTTAAAAGTCCGGAGTTCTGCATTTCTGCAGGTGTGCCTTTTGTCTTTTCATGTTAATTTTATATCCGACTTTTAACTCAGTTAACACAAAATGACATAAAAATACCCAGTCAGTGTATGCATCAGCCTAAACCACATTTACCTTCATTTCCATTATAACTTTTAATGCTTTTCTGTAATCTGTTTTTCAAACCACAAAACAGAGTTATTAAATCATCCCTAACTTGTTTCATTTTTTAATAAAAGTAAGAGGGAATTCCATTCAGCTACAGGCTGTGTGAAAAAGTTTTCAGGTCTTTCACATAATCTTTTATTGTTCCTCCCATTATAAACATTCAATTCAATTCAATTTTATTTGTATAGCCCAAAATCACAACAACATTCGTCTCGATGGGCTTCGAAGTGAAACATAAACTCAAAAGGATCATGAATACAGAGAGTTCAATAGGAAAATACTAAAATTAACTGACAAACTGAATAAGCTATACTGGTATCCCTGCCCTTAGACCCCCATTCGCAGTAAGGAAAATCTCCTAAAAAAAAACGGATTCCGGAAAAAAAACGAAGAAACCTCAGAGGTGCCCACTTATAGGTTAACAGGAGGATCTTGAACTTGATTCTAGAATCAACTGGGAGCCAATGGAGCGAAACTAACACAGGAGTGATGTCATTTCTTCTGCTAGTTCCTGCTAACAATCTAGCTGCTGCGTTCTGAACAAGCTGGAGACTTCTTAAGGAACTCTTAGTAAACGCTGCTAACAAGGAGTTACAGTAATCCAGCCTCGACGTAAAAAATGCATGGATGAGTTTTTCAGCATCACTCTTAGAAAGTATATTTCTGATCTTAGCAATATTCCGCAGGTGAAAAAAGGCAGTTCTACACGCCTGAGATATGCAAGCCTTAAATGATAAGTCCTGGTCAAGTAAAACCCCAAGGTTTCTAACTGTGGAATTGGGGCCTATACTTATGCCATCCAAGGAGACTATCTGATCAGACAGAGCATCTCTGAGGTTTTTAGGCCCTAGTATAATGACCTCAGTTTTTTCTGGGTTCAAGAGGAGGTAATTAATTGTCATCCAGGTCTTGATGTCACTGATGCAGGCATTCAGTTTCTCTATATTGTCATTCTGGTCAGGTTTCATGGATAAATACAATTGCGTATCGTCGGCATAACAATGAATATTAATGCTGTGTTTCCTGATTATGTTTCCTAGGGGTAGCATATAAAGCGTAAACAGGATGGGTCCTAAAACTGAGCCCTGTGGGACTCCATAGTTGACTCGAGTGCACTGAGAGGAATGTCCATTTACATTAACGAACTGATATCTATCGGACAGATAGGATTTAAACCACTGGAGAGCAGATTCTCTGATCTCTATGTCCTGCTCTAATCTATGGAGTAAAATACTGTGGTCAATAGCGTCAAAGGCTGTACTGAGGTCGAACAGGACCAGAATAGAAAGTAGTCCCTTTTCTGAGGCCAATAACAAGTCATTAGAGACTCTAACTAGTGCAGTTTCCGTACTGTGGTAGGGTCTAAACCCCGACTGAAAGTCTTCAAAGTTGCTGTTGTCCTGTAGGTGGTAGTAAAGCTGCTTAACTACAACTCTTTCTAGGATTTTAGAAATAAAGGGGAGGTTTGATATCGGTCTATAGTTGGCCAAGATGCTAGGATCCAAACTGGGCTTTTTCGGAAGAGGTTTAACAACTGCATATTTAAAAGACTGTGGAACTTAACCTCAACTTACCTTTCCAGAGAGGTATTTATCATTGTTAATATGGAATCATTAATTAGGGGAAAAGTTTCTTTAAAAAGTCTAGTGGGAATTGGGTCTAACAGACACGTTGAGGATTTGGAGGACGTAATGATTGATGCTATTTCCACTTGATCCACAATAGTGAAGCAATCTAATGTTACAGAGGTTTCTATGGATGCCTCCACTTCTACCGCTTCAGCCTGCTCTGGGCTGATAGTAGGAATAACTTGATTTAACTTATGTCTAATATTTGAGATTTTACTATCGAAAAATGTAAGAAAATCATCAGAGCTGAGAGAAACAGGAATATGTGGTTCTACTAAGCTCTGACTGCGAGTTAATTTAGCAATAGTGCTAAAAAGAAATCTTGGATTATTTCCATTCTCTGATATTAAGGTTGAATAGTACTGGCTTCTAGCTCTACGCAGAGCTTTTTTATAATTTAATAGGCTATGTTTCCAGGTATTCAGAGACTGCTCTGAACCGGAGCAGCGCCATTCTCTTTCCAACTTATGGGTTTCTTTTTTAAGAGTATAGAAAACTTATCTTTTTATGTCTTATACATTATCTATAATCTTTAATGTGAAGTGAACTCATTTTGAACTTTCAAGACTTATACTCCTGTGACATTCCTTTTTGCTTTATGGCTCCAGCAGTAAACTTTCCCCCTGCAAACCCCTGTGAAGAAATAGGATTGTCTTTGTGCAAATCTAGGAGTTATCCAGAGAAGCAATAAATATGCCATGGACTACATCTCTACCATCTGGGTTGAAGGTTTTTCCCCTGGAAAAGTGTGCAGATTCATGTTCTCATGTGGAGGTTGAAGCTGACCTCCCCCTAAAGCCGGGAGGAGCGAACTCTGTGGCTGATACTCCTATTGGCCAGCAGGCGGGCTATCGGCTGACGAATCAAAGCGATAAGAGGAGGAGATTCAAACACATGTTAAAAGGACTGTTTTGATAGTTTTCCATTGTTCTCAGAAATACCCACGAGTAATTTGCATGTAATTTATGCGTCTGTAGGCCTTTTAACTTGAGAATCCAGATATCTGCAACAATGTCTTTTAATCTGTGTTAGAACTATTGTCAGGGCAATAAACTTTGTGTATTTTTAATCCGGTTGAATCCTTGTTTTCTTTACCACTCTCGACTACCGAACACGCATGTTCATAGAACTGCAATTCAAAATCCTGTACAATAAATCATATGTTCTGTTCTGACATCTATCTTAGATGACCCCACCCTTACATTGACGTGTTCGTCCTACCATGACAAAGGTGGATAAAGGTGGAAAGATTTCATGTAATTCATGGACACCAGTGAAGAACACAAATCATTGAAGAAAAAAGGTTCAGAGCACTGTCTAGTGGGTCTAGATGACCCAACTCCCAATGTTAAAGTGCCTAGGATGGCACAAGGGTTACATAAACCAACATAAGCCCCTTTTCAAAAAAATAAAGTAAAATTAAGAAAAAACAAAAACCATAATGTTTCTTTTCTCTCGTGTGTCTGACAAATTTTGGGCCTTTGATGAAGACTACAGACACCGAGGTCTTCAAAGGTTATATCGATTCATTAAGAGCGTACGACGGTGGAGATACTCCAGAAATGAGTCTTTCAGGACTTCAGATTTTATGCTGTGTTCAATTCTACTTTAGTCTTTATTGTCAAACTTTTGATATTCTAGAAGTTACAAAGTTACTCCTAATTCTGAGATCTCCCTCTTCACTGATGCGCCTGCCAAAGATGAATATCTGAAAAACACAGTGATTGCACTGATAGAGCAGAGCAAGACAGTTGTGAGTAGTTCCATACCCCAAGATGCTGTTAAGAGATCTTTGATACACTATTTTTGAAATGCAATCAATCCAATTTACCTTGAAAAATGAAACAAATACAATGCTATAAAGATTATTTAAGCAAATATCAATAAACACAGGAAGAAGAGAGATGGCACTTCCATTTTTAACTTTTCAAAATAAAAGTGACACATGCACACCTGTCAAACACAACAATTTGTTTGACCTAAAACTTCCTTATACTAACAACACCCACTCAGTATCCACTGTTAACTAAATTTGTTTTACTTGAGGAAAAGTTTGGAGACAAAATGTGTTTAAAAAAACATCAACCAACATTAATTTTTATAATAATGTAGGTCTACATTATTTTCTCAAACTAATTTAGAGACATTCAAAGGGATCTGTGTTTTGTTGTAAACTTAGATGTCAAGCATTGCTAGGGAGCTGAAGCATTGATTCATTTGAGGGCTTGATCCTGAACAAGATCGAGCGCTGGTCAGAACACAGGGAAGGTTAAGGCTGGATCCCGTTTTGAGGTTATTCCTGCTTTACTTGGCAGCTGATTTTGAACGTTTCTTTAGTTTTAGGTCACTGACTTAAAATCCAAGTAATAGCGTCAGGAACTGAAAAACGAACTGATTGGTTAACACTTTAACGCTTCTTCAAGGACAAACTCAGCCAAAATGAGAACCAGAACTAATCTGACTAATCAAAATGCGCAGATCACAGCCCAGCACAATGTCATATCCCATAAATCCCTGAAGACAGGGTGGACCTTTGTAACAAGCATCATACCTCAATGCTGAGAGTCACCGTAACCCTTGTGCTATCCTAGGCACTTTAACGTTGGGAGTTGGGTCATCTAGACCCACTAGACAACTTTCTGAACCTTTTTTCTTCAATGATTTCTGATGTTTACAGGTGTCCATGGATTACATGAAATCTTTCCACCTTTATCCACCTTTGTCATGGTAGGGAGAACATGTCAATGTAAGGGTGGGTTATCTAAGATAGCACAAGGGTTAAAAGTAAAAAATTTCTGAAAGGACTCTGGAAAAGAAACAGAAGTGACTCTGATTAAAGTACCACCCAATTTTTGATAAGGTTTGTGATTAGGTACCATGTGTTTTCGTTAATGTGACTTTTAAAGTTACATGTTTTGTCTATTTATATATTTAAAAGTCTGTCATTGTCAGCATCATATAAATTTATAAGTATCTTAAGATAAAAATCCTAGAGGGTAATCTTTTAACAATTCAAACTCAGCATCTCTGGTTTTTAAGTTTTAATTTTGTAAAAAGGTTTGGATTTTGTAATTAACCTGTTTAATAGCTACGAAGAATTACGAAGAATGTGTGGCCCAGCAACATTTTGAAACTCATTGTTTACTTATTGTTTGCTTCTTTTTCCTGCACTAAAGTTGTGTAAAGCAAAACTAATTTTTAACACATTTTAGTGATATTTTACCCAAAACATCTTCTGAAACTCATGTCATAACAGATTTACTACCCACAAATTTATGAAAACATTTGAAGTTTGTCCTTTTTGTCACAAAGCTTTTTGAGGATCACTTAAATGTTTTGTTTTGTTGAAGGCTCGTTTAAAGGTTTTTCATTTTTAAGGCAGAATTTTTTATTTCACTCTTTTCCTACGGTGGCCTCAGTTTCTCTATAAGATCTCTGTTTCTTCCTATATCAAACATGACTTTATAGACTAAACTGAGATAAGAGTTGGTTCTTGTAGTTCCTTAGTTATCACTTTGCTATAATTTTGCACCACATGACCCTTCATGTAAATGTAAAACACTTTGTAGCACATTTGTCTTTAATGTTCTACTTTTGCAGGTATTAAAGGAAGCAGCTTGTTAAGTTATACAGGTGTTATAGATTAACATAAGAAATCCAATTGAAATTTAAACTAAAGAAATTTGGGGAGAGCGGATAATTACACTTTCAGTACATATGAAACATTAACTAATCTGATCATTTACATCACTTGGAAGTTCTGTTGAATACACGCTTGTCAATCCTTTAGGTGAGTATGCTGATCAATTAAAATTACATACATTGATTTAATTACGCTCCAAAATATGGCAAAAAACAACTAGGATATACAAAAACAACAGAAAACCTTGCATTAACCATAATCTATTTTAATTGTTTAGGTGAGCTTCATAATAGCACCTTCACAGGGCCGTCAATCATCACAGCTGAGTTGGTGGGAAACTTACAGACTCTGGGGTTGCTGGCCCAAGTTGGATTGTGGGAATTGAGACTAACGTCAACAAATCCCTATACCCTGAGGGTTGTAGGTGAGGCACGTAACAATGCTGAAATCTAGCATCAATGTTCTGCTTGGAGATTTTTTTGAGTGTCTGGTGAAACGAAATGCCAAAGTAGTTACTAAGAAGTTGGTATTTTTTAAGAGTTAATTGAAAGTTATTTCACAGTTATTTCATTTCATTATATTTTTAATGAAAAAAATATATAAAATCAAGTTTTCAGAGCCTTCACATGCTTGCAGTTTTCCCTTTTCTCTATTAGATCAGTACGGGTGAGCATCATCAGCATGGTAATGGAAATGTATATTGTTAAGCCTAATAATGCAAACTACTTTAATCAAAGCAAGCAAACAGACAGAATAAAAACCTGAATTTAGATATGGAGTCTCAAATTGTTCATCATTAAAAATAAAAATGACCTCGTGCAGTCACACAATCAACCAATAAATCTCTCATAAATATATAAAAAGATTATGAAATTGGAAGAACCTGCACTCAGATTTTAAATGACCCATTATATTATTAAATATTATTCACTTTGCTTTAAAAACCTGTTCATTATTTTAAAACAACATTTTAAAATATTCGTTTTTGTTCACGTTGAATATTGTTATAATTCTATGGCTTATTTTTTCAAACTCAGATTTCAGAATCAATCTTTTCCAAAGTAGCTTTGTTTTTATTTCACATTGCTGTTTTTCAGAATGACTTTTTTATTTCATGATGAGCTATTTCAGCAGAATGAGTCTGTCTGTCAATCAAACAAGACAAGGCGGAGACTCTTTTGTGATTGGCTACTCCTTTACTCAGACATAAGCAGCAGCACCCTAACTACATCGATCGATCAAAGTTGCTTCAGTGAACGTGACGGTGCAATGCCCACCCCTCATCACTAGGTGGTAGTATGCACCTCAACACATCCACAGTGTTGAGGGGCGAAATGAAATATATTTACTGGGATAGTTTAAAATCTCTGTGTAGGTTTTTCCAAATTTTATGATCCTTTTACAAATGTATGAGAGATTTATTGGTTGATTGGTTGGTCGCACAAGGTCAAATTTTTTTATTTTATTTATGAACAATTTGGGACTCCATATTTAGCACTGCGACTTACCCCTGTATTTTAATTCTGAAGCTGTAAAGTACATTGTTCCCTGCTTTGCTTTCTTCTTTTACTTGTGTTATTTACAGGTCAGAGTCCTATTGATTTCATTTTTAGATTAATGAAGCAATCTGAGGGCCCCTTTGAAGGATTTGACCTCATGGAAAATCGTCCCACAGCAGGTAAAATAAAGCTCTTTTTTTACTTTTGACTTTGTTTCTGAGCTTTGGCATTTAGTTTGACCTGATTTTCTTTCCTTTAAAGGCAGTAACACCAGTTTGCAGTTTATTCTACTTGAGGCTGACATCTCTACTGTGACAGCAGTCACTTTGGTTGAATCCTCAGGGTCAGGGCAGGTTAATGGTCTAGTGGAGGCTCAGGGTGGAGGACAATACTTAGTCCATTTTGACAAGATACCATCAGTTAAGTTTGTGGTATTAGTGAGGGGGCAGAGCACCAACAGTACAGTCTCTAGGGCAGGGGTCGGGAACCTATGGCTCGCGAGCCATATATGGCTCTTTTGATGGTCACATCTGGTTCGCAAATCCTTAATTATAATTTTTTTTTTCATCAGACCAGTCCTTCTCGTGCGCGATGCGATGCCAGAGGGGCGCGCAGTAGTAGCGGTGCTTGGAGAAAAAAAATCTGCGCCAGCACTTTCAGTTTACTAGTATCTATTATTTCACAGAGTTTGTACCAGCCGGAAACCTGTGAATTGCCGTGCCTGCAACTGTGCGCTCCTGTGACGAAGTAGTGTCACAGGTTGCAGGACAGAGCCTGAACATGAGCCTTAGTTTGTTTGTTTTTTCTTTCTCCCAGCCCAGTAACAGTTCATAGTTTGTGGGACAAATCATTCACATTTCATGTTTTGTTTAATTCTAAGGGTGCACACTTGGTTTTAAACAGAATGTCACTCACCATCAAAGTTTTCCTCCACCAACAGCCAAACCAGAGCCATGGACACATCAGCATTTATATCCACAGGAAACAGGAAGTGACTTCACATGTCAGAATTGTTTTTGCTTTGTTCCCCTTCTTGTCTCATTGATTTTGTTTTAAACCTATTTCTGTATTTCAACTGTTGATGTTTTTTCTGTTAAACATCTGTAAGTTTGGAGTTCTGTTGATCCTTCCAGTAATTTATTTTAAGGAAATGTTTGGATAATTGGCCGGTGGGAGGGGCTAGGTCTTTATAAGGGGTGACCTTTTCTCAGTTGAGGGGAGAGCAGTTTTGGTTGCAGTGATGGCAGCAAGCTCTCTCAGAATCAGCTGAATACTCTGTCTGATTATTTTTTTTTTGGGGGGGAATCAATAAAATCCCATTTTTGAAATTTTTTAGTCTGCTGGCTTGGCCATCTTATTTCCGAGTTATTTATTTTCTGCTGCTGAGAAGAACCCCGTCACATATGGTGTCAGAAGTGGGATAAGATGGCCAGCCGTGGAGGTAAATGCTCTGCAAAGCGGAGGAGTGGACTTCGTTCTCAGGAGAAACTGGAGGAAGGAGATCCTCAAGCCACTTCAGACCAGGGTGAGACCTCTGAATCAGTGCCGCCTAATTCATCTTCTTCATCGTCGGAGGGAGAGGGGCGCCCAAAGCCCAAATCTGTCTCATCAGGCGCTGCGGATGGGGAGCTGATGAACCTGCTTAGAGACATTCTGAAAGCGCAGCAGCAAAGAGAGGAGGGGGTTCTGGAGGAACTGCGACACCTGAGGATGTCCCTTCAGCCTCAACCAGATGCTCCATCAACATCGCAACAAGCGGGGGGTGTCACTCCAAGTCCAGTGAGTACCAGCAGGGTAAGAAGATTGCTACCTACCCCAGCCACACAGCGATCCCGGAGGTCAGTTCAGGACTCGCCTCAGTCTTCAGACAATGAAAACAGGGGATCAGACAGACGATTTCACACTGATCCCAAAATACTGCCTTTTCAAGCAGGTGAAGACATTGAGAACTATTTACTGCGCTTTGAGCGCATTGCAAAAACTTGGAGGTGGCCAGAGGTTGAGTGGGCCTGCAGACTCATCCCACTGCTGTCAGGAAAAGCATTGGAGGCCTACACAGCTATGGATGAGGAAAAAGCAGACTCATATACTGACCTCAAAGCTGCTTTGTTGGAAAAATTTGACATTTCACCTGAAACCCACAGGCAGCAGTTCCGAGCGGTTTCCCTGCCAGCAGGTGAACAATGTTATTAAAAAAGAATCCACAGACTTCTTGTACTTTAAAAGTGTTTAAATTATATTGATCCCTCGCTATAACACGGTTTACTTTTCACGGTTTCGCTACTTCACGCATTGTGTTCTGCATTCTGATTGGCTAAAAAGTCACTCCGCTTCTCTACCTGTGCGTCAATAACGTTGCAGTTTAATATGTACATGTATGTAAAACAGCTGGCCAAATTTACATTACGCACGTGCAAACTCTCTTGCAATTTCGAGTTTCTCCATAACCCATAGAAAATGAGCAACAACAACTGCCTATCACTATGTTCTTCTCCCGAGCAAACACACCTGCACCGCAGGCTTCAGAAGAAGAAAACACTGCAGAGCGGAGTCAGGATGCAGCGGCTCAGTCTGAAGAGCAGTGTACTTTGTAATTTTTTTCATAATCATTTTAAATTTTCTCCCGTTTAATCCAATCACTCGGGTCGCAGTGGGCGGGGCTAATCTCCGCAATTTGAAGTCTTCTGTTCACTTTGATGATTAAAATTATTATTTGACAGTAGAGTACAGAAGTTATTTGTATAAAAAAACGTTTATAAAGTACTTTTACCTGTGAAACAAATCCTTGAGCCTGTAAAATGGTTTATTTATTTTCAATGTATAAAAGAGTATTTAATTGTATAATAATTGTAAAAAAAATGAAGGTTTCTACTTTGAGGATTTTGCCTATCACAGGTTCTTTTTGGAACGTAATCCCCGTGAAAAACAAGGGTTTACTGTACATCAAATGTACACATTCACTTGTATTTTTAGTTGTAAACATATTGTAGCGGACTGAGTTTAACTGGATGGCTGTTGAGTCGCGTTATAAAATCCGGAGTTCATTGAACGCATCATAAAGATATCTGATTGGCCCTCAGTTTTGTCGCTCAGCCTGTCGTTGGGGAGTTTGGACCACTGGGGTTCAGCTTTGGGCCAAATAAGGGAAATAGGATGGCTGGTGAAGCAGCGGGGGAATACAAATTTGGGAGAAGCGCTCTAGTCTCGGGAGAGATTGAGGAGATTGAGGAATTATTTGTTCGGCGTTGGTTGTGGTCTACAGTAACCAGAATAAAGAACCTTAAAATAGTTTAATTCTCCGGGCCTCAGTGTGGGAAAGGGACCCTAAATTATTGTATGGATCTTTCGAAATTACATTTAAAAATATGTGGCATTTATGGCTCTCTCGGCCAAAAAGGTTCCCGACCCCTGCTCTAGGGCATCCTCAATGACATTCCAGAGGCAGTCTTCAACCAGCCTCAGAGCCTCCTCTGTATCTGTTTCTTCTTTGATAAGAAGATGTGTCAAAACCATTTAACTCAATTGAAAGTTGTTTATTTGTCTTTTTAAAATGTGCTTTTTATGTTTGTTTTCAGTCTGACACATGGAGAGTCTTAGAGCCTGGAACTCCACTCCTCAATCCCTTTTCTGTGACGACCACAGGCGAAGGAGGAAACTTTGTCATCAAAGCTACCAATGACCAGGGTTATGATTCAACCTACCCATCCAGTTTAACTCTGGAAAGTGGAGGTAGTGCCGACGGAACAGCAAGTATCACAGCACCTCTGGCCTCCCAGGCTGGTACTGGTGTCACACTGACCATAGAAGCTGAAGCTCCAGGAGGTGCAGACGCCAACTAAGATGTGCTGCGTCTCACTGTTCTTCCAAAGGTCTATTTGAGATAGAAGACTACATTGCTATACATTATATAGACACTGCTCAAAAAGATAAAGGGAATACAACGAAAACACATCCTTTACCTGAACGAATGAAATATTCTTTTCTAAGGCTTTATTCTATATGTGGTTGCATGTACTGACAACACAACCACACAAAAATTGTTAATGGAACTATTTTAGCTTGTGAAGATGTAGAATCATACTCAAAATTAAAGTGGAAAAACACACTACAGGCTGACTAACTGGGATGTTATATCTTTGAAACAAGTCAAAATGAGGCTCAGTAGTGTGTGTGGCCTCTACACGCCCGCATTACTTCCATGGAACACCTGGGTTTGTTTCTAATGAGGTGGTGGATGGTCTTCTGGGGATCTCCTCCCACACTTAGACCAAAGCTTCCCCCAACTCCTGGACAGACTGTGGTGCATTATGGTGTTGGTGAACGGACCGAGACATGATGACCCAGATGTGCTAATTGGATTCAGGTCTGGTGAACGGACGGGCCATTCCATTATATCATTACTGTTGTATAGCAGAAACTGCTGACACACTCTAGCCACATGAGGTTTAGCATTGTCATGCATTAGGAGGAACCCAGGGCCAATCGTACCAGCATACGGTTTTACAAGGGGTCTGAGAATCTCATCTCGGTATCTAATGGCCGTCAGATTACCTTTGGAAAGCATATGAAGAGCTGTTCGGTCTTCCAAAGAAATGCCACCCTAAACCATTACTGACCCACTGCCAAACCGGTCATGTTGGACGATGTTGCAGCTAGGAGAATGTTCTCCAGACTCTGTCACGTTTGTCTCTCGTGTTCCGGATGCACTTGCTTTCATTTGTGAAGAACACAAGGCACCAGTGGCAAATTTATCAATCTTAGTGTTCTCTAGCAAATGCCAAACGTCTTGCACAGCGTTGGGCTGTAAGCACAATTCCCCCCTGTAGATGTCGGGCCCTCGTACCACCCTTATGGAGTCTATTTCAAACAGTTTGAAAAAGACATATGTACATTTGTGGCCTACTGGAGGTCATTTTGCAGGGCTCAGGCAGTGCTCTTCCTGTGTCTTCTTGCACAAAGAAGGAGGTAGTGGTCTTGATGCAGGGTTGTTGCCCTCCTATGGCCTCCTTATTTCCTGATGTACTGGCCTGTCTCTTGATAGCTCCTCCATGCTCTGGACTCTACGGACACAGTAAAGCTTCTTGCCACAGCTTGCATTGATGTGCCGTCCTGGATGAATTGCTCTACCTGGGCCACTTGCGTGGGTTGTAGACGTTGTGTCATGGTACTACAGGAGTGACAACACTGTCAGCATTCAGTCACCAAAACATAAGCCAGAAAACATAGACAGAGACGTTTTCTGTGGTCACCACTTGCAGACCCACTAGTCGGGGTTAGTCGGGTGAGGGGAGCAGTAATGCGACTGTAATTGCGGATAAAACGGCGGTAAAAGTTTGCAAACCCCAGGAAACGCTGGAGCTGCTTCACAGAGGTAGGTGTTGGCCATTCCGTTACCACTCCAACTTTCTCTGGGTCTGCTTCGATCTGTTTGCGCTCAATAAGGAAGGAAATGGAACCCTTGTGGAACTAACATTTCTCTGCTTTGACAAATATTCTGTTCTCCAGAAGTCGTTTTAGCACCTGCCGGACGTGTTGTATATGCTCTTTAACAGTGGGGGAGAAAATGAGGATGTCATCCAAATGAACAAACACAAACCGGTTAAGAAAATCCCGTAGAACGTCGTTGACAAGGGCTTGGAAGACTGCAGGGGCATTGCAAAGGCCAAATGGCATAACCAAATATTCAAAATGCCCCAATGGGGTGTCTTCCACTCATCCCCCTCCCTCATTCTTACAAGATGGTAGGCATTTCTCAGATCTAGTTTGGAAAACACTGTAGCCTCCTGAAGAGTGTTAAAAGCAGACTCCATTAGGGGTAGAGGATATTTATTTTTGACTGTGATATTATTCAACCCTCGGTAGTCCACACAGGGGCAAAGGGAGCCATCCTTTTTGGAAACGAAGAAGAAACCAGCCCCAACGGGTGAGGAAGAAGGTCTAATAATCCCAGCAGCTAAAGAATCGGTTAGGTAGCCCTCCATGGCTTCAGTCTCGGGTCTCGACAGATTATAGAGATGGCTGGTAGGCAAGGGAGCACCAGGCAGAAGATTGATTGCACAATCATATGGGCGATGCGGCGGAAGTTAGAGAGCCAAGTCCTTTCTGAAAACCTCACTGAGGTTATGGTACACCTCTGGAATTGCTGACAGATCAGGTGGAGCAGGAGGGGGAGAACTTGGAGGTCCTGGGGGAACAGCAGAGCGGAGGCAGGAGGAATGGCAAGAACGGCCCCAAGTCAGAATGCTTCCAGATGTCCAGTCAATGTGGGGGTTATGCAGAGACAACCACGGATGCCCAGGGATAACTGGAGAATCGGGGGAGGTGACAATCAGAAACTGGAGCTGTTCATGGTGGTTACCGGAGATGCAGAGCTTGACTGGGGCAGAGCGTTCAGTAATCCGGTACAGAACCTGTCCATCCAAAGCCCTGGCAACAATGGGAGAAGGGAGAGTCTCTAGTGAAAGACCAACCTGGGATGACATTGTGTGGTCGAGGAAATTTGCCTCTGCTCCTGAGTCCACTAACGCCTGGACTGGAAAAGAGGACCGACCAACACACAACATAGCTGTGAAAATGGCGAATGTTAGCAGAAGGTGTTGTGGCCGTCAATACTCCCACCGCTACTGACGGCCTCCGTCTTTTGGCCGGATAGGACAGGTGGCAATGACATGTCCAGAGGTCCCACAGTAGAGGCATGCACCGGTGGAGATCCGTCGCTGACGTTCCTCTGCAGAGAGGCGAGCTCGGCCCAGTTGCATGGGCTCCTCAGGCGGAGGGCTAGCACTTTGAATAAATGGGAGTGGAGATGGAGGATTTGGAGAGGGCATGGACCGGAGACTGGGTCCTCGTTCTCTTGCTCGGTCTCTCAGCCGGTTGTCCAACCTAATGGCTAGGGAGATTAACTCATTCAGAGTTGTGGGAGGATCTCTAGTTGCCAGCTCATCCTTTAACTGCCCATTAAGGCCGTTAAGGAACATTGCCTGTAGGGCCTCTCCATTCTAGCCAAGTTCTGCAGCCACAGTCTGGAAGTCTACAGAGTACTCAGCTACACTCCTGGCTCCTTGTCTGATGGTCATAATTTGCCTGACTGCACTTCCTCTCACTGGGTGGTCAAATACACGTCTCAGTTCTTCCACAAAAGCAGCATAGGAGAGTTGACTAAAGCCGTGTCGATCAAATGAGGACTCCGCCCACTGCAACGCCTTCCCGTCGAGGAGACCGATGATGTATGACACTTTGGCTCTGTCACTGGCATAAGTGAGGGGTTTTTGTTCAAAAATCAAAGCACATTGAAGAAGGAAACCCCTGCACTTACCCAGGTCCCCGGCGTATGGTTTGGGATCTGGGATCTGGGTTTCCGCCTCCATGGGGTTCGCTGGAGAAGCAAATATGCGGAGCCACGCCCAAGGAACCACAACATTGATGTTGTAGCAGATCGGCCACAGGACATCAGGAATCAGTCAGCCCTCACATTAATGGTATAATTTTCATCAAACTGCAGCTAAGGTATTTGGCATATAGTCACTGCAAAATTGTATTCAACTGAGAATGAAATAAAATAGTAAGGCTTGAAACCACTATTATATAATATAATATTTTTACTAACTGATTTTTACAAAAGAAGTAAGAAAAGCTTTTGAAAGGTTTGCATTTTGACATTTTCATGATTTTTGATTTTTTTTTGATGGGGCTGCACGGTGGCGCAGTGGTTAGCGCTCTTGCCTCACAGCAAGAAGGCCCCCAGTTCAAGTCCCGGCTGCGGGACATGAAAAACTACATCAATGGGGGACCTTTCTGTGTGGAGTTTGCATGTTCTCCCCGTGCATGCGTGGGTTTTCTCCGGGATCTCCGGCTTCCTCCCGCTGTCCAAGAACATGCTACATAAGTTGATTGGCAACTCTAAATTGTCCATAGGTGTGAGTGTGAGAGTGAATGGATGTGTGATTGAGGATATTCTACCCTGTGACAGACTGGCGACCAGTCCAGGGTATCCCCTGCCTACGCCCAAGTGGCCGGGATAGGCTCCGGCAACCCCGTGACCCCGAAAGGGAATAAACAGTTAAGAAGATGAATGAATGAATGATTTTTGATTTTCTTTTCTTTTTTTAGGTATAAAGGAAATTTACTTGTTAATTAAGAAAACTTTAAATTCATACATCTGCATACAGTTTATGGTATTTCTAAAATCAACTTTGAATATGTTGCTACCTTTTCTCTCTCGAAAGGTTTTGCAGTAGGGGGACATAACGTTTAGGTAAAAAATATAAATGAAATGAGAAATCAAAAAGGGGTGGCTTTAAAGGTATCAAATTATATTCTGCTAAATAGAGTGATACAAATCCTCAAACTGCCCCCCCCCCTAAAATTAATAAATAAAACTGTTTTAATTTTAGTATTTTTTTTCATGAACCCAAAAATGGCCCCATCGGAGCGGCTTGAAAATGGAAACACATCAACCACTCTTCAAAATCTATATTACTGATTACTGATTTCTCTGATAATTCAGTTTTTGGGCCAAATCAAAGAAACTGTGTCGTTTTTTTTAGGGCATTGCTACAGACCGGCAGGGGTTAATTCCAAATTTTGCAGTATGAAGATGTCCTGCTTTATATCTGAATCATCATCGCTTTAAATATTTAAAAGAATAAGTGATGTTAAGTAGAAAATAAAAAGCATTTTGGATTTTTTTTTCTTTTTCTTTTTTTGAGTCAATTGATGCAGTTGCGTTGTGAAAATGAAAAAGCATTTCTGTTGATCCATTTTAATTGTCAAGTGATGCCCCGCCCTCAGTGTGACAGAGTGACAGCCGTCGGCTGACAGGAAGGCGGAAGGCAGGGTCAAGTCTCTGTACAGTCTGTTTATCAGTATTTCTTTTCATCTCTCCTGTCAATATGTGGATCTTGCTGTTTTAATCCCCTGGTTAAGAAATCTGTATTAAACTGTATAGATTGTGCAAAAACAGAATGTCTCAGAGAAGATTAAAGCAGATATTCCTTCAGATGATAAGGTGATTTAAAGTGTATAAAGTAAATGCAGAGGCAAAGCTTAGGGTATAAAAGTAGTAATTTGTTTGTAATGACTATTTTTTTTCTTTGAAGAGGGCTACTGGATACAAAAAAAATCATCTGTAATAAAGTAATTTTGATATTTCATGGTCTTGCTGCTTTTTTGTGTCCACAAAGTCATCTTAAAGTATTCTTTTAAGATTCTTAAACTTTAAATGTTTATTTGAGCCGCTAGAAAATAAGAAATGTAATTGAAGGTTTATTGAAGGAATATTTCTATCAACACCAAAAAACCCATGGAGAGGCTGCGTTTCAGCACTATGGCCCCTGTTTATGGAACAGTCTGCCAGAGGACCTGAGAGCCGCAGAGAGCATCAATGCTTTTAAGAAAAGGCTCAGTCCCTGCGGCTCTGGATGGGAAACTGCATCACCACCTTGCTGTGATGGAGCGGTCTAGGTAGCTGTTCACAGAGAGGGGGTTCCAATTATCAGGGTTTCCAACATCTTATTTTCGTGCTCACCCTAGATCTCATTGTCTTTCCCCATCAGTTAGGGGGTGGGAAGTGTGATAGGATTGTGGGGTTGTGTAGGTACGGGGAGGGGGCCCTATTTTTATTTTTGTGTTTGCATATTTTAATTGTCATGCTTGTTTTTATATTTTGTTGTGTTTTAATGTAAAGCACTCTGTGTTGTATTTTTATATGAAAGTGCTTTATAGATAAAGTTTTGATTTGATTTGATTTGATTTGATTTGAACACAAGTGATTGAAAGAAAAAGTTTTCTGTGAGAAAACTGTTTATCCCCTCATTTCCACAGTTCTTTCTTGAATATGTAAACATGCTCAGGGAAAATTCAGAACAAGTAGTTATAGTAGTTCTAGAGCAAAATGGAAAGCAGAAGACTTAATCTTCAAGTGAAATGAGATCAGAACATCTCTTAAATGTTTATTTTCATTGTTAAAACTCGGTTTCTGCTGATTTTAGCACAAACTATAATTACGTTTTTATTTCAAAACTAATTAATTAAAGATATTTTCAGAGTTTACAAGCCACCTTTAACCTCTTCAAAAACTAGTCTCCTTAGCGGGTGTAGGACCTCTTCCAGGTGAAGTTCTCTGGATCGTCCACACCACTGTGCTGTGATGACTGGGCTTTAGGTCTCCTCATCACATTGGTTCTCCTTCTACGAGGGACCGCCATCGTCTCTGTCCTCCTCTGTACGCTTTGACTCCCATCAAGTGATCTCCTCCAGCGTGTTTCATCGCTCTCCTCGTATTTCAGGAAATCGGCTACCACTCTGAAGTATTCCAGAGCCAGGATGTGGCTCCATCTTTTTTCATCCTCCTCTTCAGTCCTTGTCCTAGAAATTGGGAAGTGTCTCCATATTGTCCACACAGCTGGCTGGACACGGTCTGGAGGTGGGGGTCTCCTCTGGGCCAGGAGGCTAAGTTAGACATGTTCAGTGAGCTGCAGTGCTGCTGTAAATGTTTGGCTAGAGCCGTGGCCATGCAGATAAACCTGGCTCCGTCTAACTTTCCACCTAAATCTGATAAAATGTCTGCTGTTTCAGGGGATTCTGTCTCCTTAATGCACGTCGTCGTATTCCTGTGAAGTGGCAGTTCAAGGATCTGGCAAACAATGACCCAAAAACTCCAGCTTGCAGCCCTGACAGCCCGTCTCCACCAGCAATGCACTCTGGGCCATCGAAGAGCCACAAGCCACAGGAACAGCAGCAGAAGCAGGAAAAAACAAAACAAACAATCCCAGCCAATTGATGCCATTGTCACAGAAATTTAACAAAATTGGAAAAATCTTAAACACTTGGGGTAAAATCAGAATTCTTCCTGGAGTGGATTAAAAGTAACACAAATACTGGCTAAAAAGAAAATATAAAAAGCAAAATAGAAGAAAAAAAACTCCTGAATGATTGACAAAAAGGCAAAAGCAAGAAAAGAGAAGGTTTTGCTCCTCCTTTTATTAATCATTTACTAGGAGGTCAAAAAAAGTAAACAGTCATAAATGTGTCCCTATAATGCATGTTTTTTTCCACCTGGTTTCATCCCTGAAATCACATTTTAGACATTTTGATTGAGTTTAGCTGCTCAAGGACTGAACTGTCTTGGTGAACGTGTCAGTGCTGGTTTTCCCTCTCTTTATTATGGTTGTTTTGGAGATACTCTCTTTAAAATTAACTCTTTTTGGAGCTCTACTAAATTAACATTTTTGTATTTCATTTATTAGGCTAATATATAAAAAAAATGTTGTTTTAGATGAAATCATGTTTTTTACCAACTGTGCCTGTCAAGTTATTATGCCCCACTTGACAGGGGAAGGCATCCACAGAGTTTTATGTGCAGGACTTCACACACCATCCAGACACACTTTTCCTTTTGTTCTGTTTTATTTAATGTCCTGAGATTTCAACAGTAATGGCGAGGTACTGGTTGTATGTGCATGAATGTATGGTGAAAAACCTAAACAAGACATAATATTTTATCAAATTACGACAATAAATACAACAATAAATATTTAACATGAATCAACAGTTAAATTCATGACTCTATAATTAATTCAATTTGCACACGTAATTTGTTAAAAAGTTAACTTCATAATTACGGGAATTCATTGAAATACAGCAATACATACATTTCATAAAAAACAGTGCTTGTATAAATGACATTCAATGGACTAAACAAACATTTAATGACGTGGCAGCGGACGTGGAAAGGCGCAGCCGGCGCTCAACGCACAGCGGATCACACCAACTATGCCCCGCACTACGACCGAATCTTACCGGCTGCCTCCGTGGTTTTGATGCTCTTAACCAGGTTTTTTGGACTAGTTTTTTGAGATGGATCGCGAGTTTTCTGATCGCTCTCGAGCCCTGCCTGATCTGGCGCTACGCATGCACTTCATCCAAAACGGCTCTGGTGCGCACAGCTGGGTCCTTAATTAACACCACGCCCATTACAGACTTAAACTTTCCTTTCCCTCTCTTTAATTTTTTAACTACTTACAATTAATTTTCTCTCAAATTTAACCGAATGTACTTTAATGCATTGTTACTTTAGATTTTTTATTTGATTTTCTCTTCTTTTTTTCTTTTTATGTTTTTATTTACTTTTAAAATAAAATCACTTGAAGCATCAGCTTCCTCAAGTTTGACCTAACACCTCCCACTCGGCATTCTTGTGAATACACTAAGAATGTCGCTGACTGTCAGATGTCAAACAATTTCAATAACATTCACAAGATTCACTTTGATCTTCAACAGGTAGTAAAACAACTAACTGTCTAACATCTCTGTGCAAAATAGTCGTTTTTTCTTTTTGTTCATTTAGTCCTGACACACTTTTCTTCGTTTGCCTACCTATTGTTTTCACCCCAGGTGGATGGTAACTTGGAATAACCCGTACATCAACATCCTTGACTATGCCCATACTGTCTGGATAAGTGCGAACTACACGACCCATCCTGAATTGACCTCTCAAAGCATTCTGGTCACTCAACCATACAATGTCCCCTAAAGCAACATTTCTCTGCGCAGTATGCCACTTGCTCCGCACGAACAAGTTGGGGCCGGCGAGTTGACTCCATTCTCTCCAGAAATTGTCCACTTCAGTCTGTATGGCTCTGAGTCTCTTGTAGGGATAGCTGGTGAAGTCAAACTGTCCTGGATCTCCCTCTGGAGAGGCTCGGCCTAGTAGAAGGGTGTTTGGCGTGATGTAGAGAATGCAGTCCTCCCGGCATTGTATCCTCGCGTCGATCGGCCTCTCATTAGCCAGATTTGCTGCCAAATAGAGCGCTGTCTGAAATTCACTTTAAGTCAGTGAGGATCCTCTTCCGATGTTCTTAAGTGCCCTCTTCATGATGCGAACAGCAGCTTCAGCAGCTCCATTCCTGTGAGGAGAATCAGCTGGATGGATTTTCCACACCCACTCTGTCCCTTGTTCAGCTGATAGGTCTTCCAAGCTTCCTTTGTCTTGACTGTCGAGGAACTTGTACATCTCTTTCAAGACTGGTTTAGCTCCAACAAAGTTAGTGCCGGGGTCTGACCAGATTTTCCTTGGATGTCCTCTGATTGCAGTGAATCTTTGGTAAGCCATCAGAAATCCTTCAGTTGACAGGTCATTTGCAATTTCTGCATGAATAGCTCTGCTGGCCATACAGCAAAACAGAACTCCCCAAACTTTTTGTGTAACTCATTTTTTCACATCTTCTCTTACTTGGTAAGGTCCGAAGAGGTCTATGGTTGTGAATTGGAATGGTGCAGCAGGTTCAATTCTCTCTGGTGGTAATGAACTCATTATTTGTTGACAGTTCTTTGATTTTTCTTTTCTGCAGATTAAGCAGTCATCAACAACTCGTTTTACGATTCTTCGACCTTTTATCACCCAAGCTTTGGTTCTCAGTCTTAATAAAGTTGCAGCAATTCCTTCATGATTTTGATTGTGGGCTTCTCGAGCTAGCAAAGTAGATACCCAAGCATCATGAGGTAAGATTGGGACACCAACTTTGTTTTTTCTGAAAACTTGTATCCGACCACCACAAACCAATAATTCAGACTCTTCATTTTTGTAGACTACTAATCTGTCAGTTGTGGTAGCAGGAAGAACCATGTTCTCTTGTGCTGCAAGAAAAATGTCTCTTAAGGCATCTTCTCTTTCTTTTACAGAGATGATTCCAGCCAGTGGAACTGCCTCCCACTGTGGTTTTTCCATGGTCTTGTTTTTCCCTCCAAATCTTTTTGCTGCTCTCCACATCCATGCAACAGTTTTAATTAGGCGGGTTAAACAGCTGAAACGTTTGACGTCCACAAGTTTTCTGACAGCTGAACCTGCAGATGGTCTTCCTGGTTTTGGTTGACCTTCACATGGATTTTCCTTAACTGTCGGCTTCTTTGCTTGGGCTCTTGTCAGTACAGCAATGAATGACTTTTTTTTGCAGTTTATTGACTTTTTCCTTTGCTGCCGTTGCCAGTTCTTTGGCTGACTTCACAGGCCACTCCTCTTCTAACAGGCTCAAGAATTTCGGACCATTTTGTCACTCTGAGTTTTCGTTAAGATTTTCTGCCTCAGTGCCTCTTGTTAGAATGTCAGCAATATTTAAGGAACCAGGAATCCAATGCCAGTCTTCCGTTCTTGTGCTGTTCTGGATCTCTCCAATCCTATTTGCGAAGAAGGTTTGGAAACCATAGCTTTCCCTTTGTATTGCACCAAGGACTGTTTGGCTGTCAAGGAGATGGTGCCATCTTTTGACTTTAATTAAACAGTGACTTTCGAAGTACACTTTTAGGCGAGAGGCGAACACAGCTCCGCACATTTCAGACTTTATAGCATCTCCTTTATGGTCCATTGGAGTTAATTTTGCTTTGGATTTCACAAGTCGAATTTTAGGTCCTTGCTCCGTTTCCCACCTTAGGTACATTACAGCTCCGTAGGCCTGTTCACTCCCATCACAGAATGTAACTGCCACAGGATTGCTGATGAAGAATCCTGGAGTCAGTGCCCTGGGAAACTTGATTTTGGCAAGTTTGACATATTCTTCGAAGAGTGAAATTGCTTCTTCACGAAGATCATCTGAGAGTGCCATGTCCCATGTCTCGTCAACTGGGCACTTCTTGTCTTTTGCCTCTTGAAAGGCTTTTCGCACAATTATAGCACCTTTCTGTTTGATCGGCGTTCCTAAACCAAGTGGATCATACAATCCTGATACTTGACTGAGCAGCTCCCTTCTTGTCAGTGGGTTTGGTGTGGATGGTCTGATTTGGTCTTGTGATAGATCTTGTCCAAGTCGCATTTTCATTTTCTTCTTTGAAAAGTTTATTGTGGTCAAGATGTGAAGCTTGTCCTCTATAACATCATAACCCAGACCCAATGCTTTGCTTTCAGTTTGGCTTATTAGATCGGGTAAAATTATAGGTTTTGTGTTTAGCTTCTCCATCTCATGACTTTCTTCTTGTCTCCCACCTTGACTCTTCCCACCTTGACCGGAAAAGACCCATGGCTTAAGTTCAAAACCTCCTCTTTTAAGGATCTGCTCCACTCTGTCTGTTATGGCTTTCAGTCGTTCAGGGTTGTTGTGGGAGACGAATATATCATCCACGTAAGAATTGCGCTGGATCACATTACGTTCTTCTTCAAACTGAGTGAAAGCAGGCAAGTTGGCAGTTTCTCGCATT
Organism: Oryzias latipes; assembly: GCF_053564925.1. Classification (NCBI taxonomy): domain Eukaryota; kingdom Metazoa; phylum Chordata; class Actinopteri; order Beloniformes; family Adrianichthyidae; genus Oryzias; species Oryzias latipes. The sequence continues at coordinate 9,928,336 of NC_136250.1, read as the reverse complement.
GCAAGCTGTGCAATACATCCTGCGGGTTTATCACCCATATTTACTCTGGTGATTGCATATTCTTGCAGTTCTTGTTCTTCAGAGTCTCGCCAGAGGAATCTATGCAGATGCATTTCCTTGTCTTCCAACCAAACAGAATTATACATCTTCCTGATGTCTCCTAAGGCAGCATAGACTCCACACCTAAACCTAAGGAGGACAGCAGGAATCTGGTTGAGGACATCGGGACCCTTCATTAGCAAATCATTCAGACAGACTCCTTTGAACCTTTGACTGCTGTTCCATACGAGTCATATTGGAGTAGTAGCAGAGTGGGGATTTGGTGCAATGAGATGGCTGATGTACCACACTGGCCCAGTCCAACCACTGATGATGTCATTTGTCAGTTTCATTGCTGCTTTTCGTTCAACCATGTCATGAACTTGAACAGTATAAGCGAGTTTCCACTCTGGATCTTTATTTAGCTGTCTTTCTGTTCTGAAGAACGTGGCCTCTACTGCCCTTCGATTATATGGCAGAAATGCTGGATCTTCCACCCAAGGATATTTGGCGTGCCAGTGTGGTTCACTGCTATGACTGTCACCTTCAGTGTAGGTAAGTCCTTCTTTTATTGCTTGAAGTTCTCTTTCTTCCGCGAGCGTCATTTCTTTACCACCTGGTTGACAGTTTCCACAACGGCATCCTCCACACTTAGGAACACATGCAGCGCCAACACTATCCCATTTCCACCATTCAAGGAAGTCAGGGAAAGTAGTTGCAGTACTTGAATTTTGCAATCCCTGTTCAGTGCAGACATCTTGCGAAAAATCCTTGAATTTGCTGTGAACCACCTCTTCATATCTTGCAGCAGCTGTTCTCATTGATCTCGCGAAATGTGTTTTTGACATGTGAGCAGAAATGGTTAACCCCTCAAAAAGCTTTGGATGAGTTCCTCCAACTGTTTTCCCAAGAGGTCCATCCCACAACACAAGGTTTCCAACAGATTTAACTTTTTGTGGTGCAATTTGTCCTTCTCTGTGGCTTATGAGTAGTTGTATTTCTTTGGGTCTCTCCAGTTCAGCTAGTTGAACACCTGGGAAGAATTTTTGAAGCTGTTCTGCTGTCACATGATTTTGGATATCAGCAATGTTTTCTAGTCCATAGCACACTATTTGATGTGATTTTAGCGTACCTTTTGGAGTCATCACCCTGATTTTCAGGAGGTATCTTTTTGTTTCAACATGAGCTTTCATTCCACCAACCCCATAAACGATGAGTGTTATTTTTTCACTTCTGAGATTTAGCTTACTTGCAGCCTTACGGGTGATGTAGTTCGTATCAGAAGCCAGGTCAATTAATGCTCCGATTTTTTGTCCAGCATTTGCAGTAACTGTCAGTAGCATCATGATCACTGGAAACTCCCTTAGGCCATTTTCTTGCAACAAACTGGGTTCTTTTGTGGAATTAAGTGCTCTGCTTGCAGTATTTGAAAACCCATCTCTGCATTATTCTGCCAGCTCTGGTGACAGTTTACTGAAGAATTCCTCTTGCTCTTGAGTATATTTCTTTTGACTTTGACTTTTCGCTGCATCTTCTTTGCTCCTCTTCTGACTCTGCTCACTTTTCTTGGGCTGAACCTTTGGGCATAGACAAAAATGATGTACAGCCATGTTTTCCGACATGCAATCTTGGTTTTTACACAAGTATGCAGGGTTACAGAAAGAACAGTCCTCATGAACCTCGAGACACCTTCTGCATGCTCCCAACTTTTTAACTGCAGCATTTTTCTCATCCGTCTTCAGACCTCGGAACTGCTTGCAGAAATAAAGTTTTCTTTTGTGGTTCGGATCACCGTAGACCACACATGCTGCTCTGTCTTGTTTAGTAGACCTTGTTCTGGTGTGTTTGATTTCTTTTTTTGTTTCTCTTCCGGTTGGTTCATCATCCCAAAGTTGATTTAGCTGTTCGTATATGTTTTCTTGATCTTTGAGGAAGCTTAGGAGACTGTCAAAGCGGTTATCAGGCGTCACCGCGTTCCTCTTGTCAGCTACATACATCAGCCATTCTTTTTTGAGGACCATAGGAAGTTTGCTTTCAATCCATTTTGTGACAAGTGGGTTTTTAATTGCACCTGTATCTCCAAGGTCACTTAAGTCGAGGACTGCTTTCTCCACAGCTTGAATTAAGTCTACAATTTTCCTTGGTTGGTGATTTTTAACAGGTGGCATTTTTTGCAGTTCCTCCACTATTTCAATAGCAATTGCAGTTTGGTTGCCAAAACGGTTCTCCAGGACTCGAAGAATTTCTTCAGCTGTGTTGTAAGTTCTAAGACGGAGGTTTCTTGTGACTCTTTCATCGATGCTGTCCAACAATTGAAATTTTTTCACTTCTTTTGAACCAGTCGGCTCGCCTTGCTTTTGAAGAGCTTCCCATTCTTTTCTCCATCTGTAAAAGTCTCGCTGATTTCCACCAAATCTTGGAAGAGTCATTGGTTTCAATTTAACAACAGGTGTTGGAATGTTCGTGGGAAGAAGTATTCCTTTTCCTTCAGAATCCCTGACTTTTATTCTGATGAACTCAGCCTTTCTGGAGGTTAATTTTGGAGCAATCAGTTCAAGTGCTATAAGACGATTTTGAAACTCCTCTTGACTATATGACGGGATCCAACGTTTCCACTGGTTGTATCTCTCTTTTGCAGACTTTGTCAAATCTCTCAGATGAGTGAGATTGAAGTCGTACGCTTCCTGGTTGCCATCTGGGCGCATTGCAGCTACGTGTTCACACTCAGTTTCAGCCACTTGTAAAATTGTGGTTAACTCAAGATGCCCATAGTTGTTCCAAATAGTTTCTAGGAGGAGAGCTTTAATTTCTTTCAGTTTTAGCTTACATTCCTTTGCAGTTTTTTCAATGTCAGCTTTCTGCTCTTCTGTTAACACCATTTCTTCTTCAAGGTCCAGGTTCGTTTCCAACTCTGCAATGAGTCCCATTTCCATTTCATCATTTGCACTCATAACTTTCTCAGCCTCCAAAATAAGTTTATTGAAACTTTCTTTGAGTTCCTCTTCAGACATATCCTCATAATTTCTGAGAATGGAGTTGGCTAAACGAGTGAATGATCTTTTTGCTGTAGTTCTCTCAACTTTTAGTTTTTCCACAGACTTCTCAGACTCAGACATGTTGATATTTATTTATTTTTGGTGATGTTCTTAATACTTTAAGTCCTTTCACACAAAATTAATTAATTTACAGCTTCTGGGCAACCATTTTTTTTTTTTTTGAATTGTTGGTGCTTCAGTTTTTCTGACTGTGTGTTGTTCAACAACGTTGGAGAATTTCACTGATGTGTTTTCAAAATCCAGCTCCTGATTTCACTGTTGGAGTCCACCTTTCCACAGTTAGAAACCGGTTTTTCACTGTCAAGTTATTATGCCCCACTTGAAAGGGGAAGGCATCCACAGAGTTTTATGTGCAGGACTTCACACACCATCCAGACACACGTTTCCTTTTGTTCTGTTTTATTTAATTTCCTGAGAGGTTTCAACAGTAATGGCGAGGTACTGGTTGTATGTGCATGAATGTATGGTGAAAAACCTAAACAAGACATAATATTTTATCAAATTACGACAATAAATACAACAATAAATATTTAACATGAATCAACAGTTAAATTCATGACTCTATAATTAATTCAATTTGCACACGTAATTTGTTAAAAAGTTAACTTCATAATTACGGGAATTCATTGAAATACAGCAATACATACATTTCATAAAAAACAGTGCTTGTATAAATGACATTCAATGGACTAAACAAACATTTAATGACGTGGCAGCGGACGTGGAAAGGCGCAGCCGGCGCTCAACGCACAGCGGATCACACCAACTATGCCCCGCACTACGACCGAATCTTACCGGCTGCCTCCGTGGTTTTGATGCCCTTAACCAGGTTTTTTGGCTAGACTTTTGACTAGTTTTTTGAGATGGATCGCGAGTTTTCTGATCGCTCTCGAGCCCTGCCTGATCTGGCGCTACGCATGCACTTCGTCCAAAACGGCTCTGGTGCGCACAGCTGGGTCCTTAATTAACACCACGCCCATTACAGACTTAAACTTTCCTTTCCCTCTCTTTAATTTTTTAACTACTTACAATTAATTTTCTCTCAAATTTAACCGAATGTACTTCAATGCATTTTTACTTTAGATTTTTTATTTGATTTTCTCTTCTTTTTTTTCTTTTTATGTTTTTATTTACTTTTAAAATAAAATCACTTGAAGCATCAGCTTCCTCAAGTTTGACCTAACAGTGCCTTCCTTTACTCTTGTCATGGTGCTTCTGTCAGTCTCCTCCCCCTCCTGCTCTCCTCCTGACTCCACCAGCTGTGACCAATCCACCTCATCAACCACTGCAGCTCAAAAGGAGACCCAGCTCCAGTATTCAACGACAGTTCGTTGCCCCTTATGGTGACTACACCTGGTCTCAGTCTCGCTCATGTTTTGTGAAATCAAGTCTTGCCTCGAAACTAACATTATTCTCCCTGCCTCAGGATTCCTGCCTCCAAGTGTCACCTGTGTGGAAGTCAGTCAGTCCGCATATCTGTGGAAACACCACGCTCCGCCAAGCCGCGCTAGTACCTCCAGCCACGCATCAAGCTTTGTTCCTTATCGGATTCACACCAAGCCACAACCATCTCTCCTGGAAGTCAAAATAAAAACTCATACTTACCTTTGACCTACCTGTGTCCTTGTTCTGGGTTTCAGCATCTGGGTCTGTCCATCCTACGAGTCATGACAACTCTGGTGTTTGTTTGCTTTGGATTGCTTGTGACATTTTAGGGCCGATAAAATCAGAAAGATTTACTTTGCTTACTGGATGTGCTGTTACTTCATTTCTACGTGCCATTCATCATTATGCCTTCATTCGAAACCAATAGCTACATTGCCTGCCTTCTACTCAGCCAATCACCAGCATACTTTCATGTTTGTCTCTCTGCATTCCAAACAGTGCTGGCCCATCTCCACCCCGTACTCCACCAGAAGTTGTGCTTTGGCATGGTCTAGCCTTTAATTGAATTGGTGAATTCAAAAGGGGCCCAAGTCCACAATTTTTCAAAATGGAGATATTATATGTTCTTTGGTCTTCAAGGGAAAAGCTATCTGATTATGTGCAAAAAAGTTCCAAGTCCGTTGTAATGTATTGACTATGCTTGACATTTAAAATGCTTTAAGTCCAAAATTCCTGGACTTGGGCCTCTCTTGCATGGGTTTAGCTTTATACCATAGATGTCAGTACTAGTTATCCAATATTGCAGCGCCCTGTTTAATTCAAGAAGCGCCCAAGTCCAGAGACTTTAGTTTGCTGGTCCTCTGAAATTATAAAAGTGAGGTGCTTCATATTATAGCATTTGTAAGATAGAACTGGTGCTAAATCTGGGTAAAGTATTAATCATTTGGTGCAGCCTCCCTTTAAGCTATGCAATTAAAACCATTTCTAGAAAAACAAACTTCTTGGACTTGGGCCCTTATTGAATTCACCGATTCAATTCAATTCAATTCAATTCAATTTTATTTATATAGCCCAAATTCACAACAACAGTTGTTTCATTCGTGCCGGTAATTGAAAGGTAGACATACAATCAAAAAGGATCATAAATGCGTAGAATTTAATAGGAAAGTCTATATACATATTTATATATTTATATATATAAAACCCCAAAGTGTAAGTCTTTGGGGTGTTTTTGCTGTGTAAAGCGTTTTGTGTTACATGCATATGAAAGGTGCATTATAAACAATTGTTGATTTAATTTGATCCATTTATTTAGTTCAATTTGGGGTCACAGGGTTGCTGGTGCCTATCCGGGCAGGTTGCCAGTCCTTTCTGGAATATTACATCAGCAAACCACTTCAAAGTGAATGTGATTTTAAAAGCTCAACAATTCAAGTGCAAAAAAAAAACATTAATCCTTTTGAGAATTTACAGATAATGTCGCACAATGACGATACAACATTCCTTTATGTTTATTTTTTTGTCATAACCCACTGTGTTCTTGGAAGTACAAATAATGGAAAACATGTAGGGCATGTTTTGACAGTAAATATTAAAACATGCGATTAGCACAGTGACAATGAGGCCCTAGTATACTAACAGATAAAGAGATGATAAATGAAAAATGCATGACAGTTTGTTCCTAAGAGAAACAAAATATGATAATACAAAGAAAAACTTTCAGTGTACAATTAAAAAAAAAAAAAAAAAGGAAAACAAATCTGGATAATTTTTTTATGCGCTGCCATAAAAGCATTGCTTGAAAAACAATATGCTTTGTATTAACAAAATCAAGAATAACAACAAAGGGCTTTTAATAGCTGAAGCCCCTCTCAACAAAAAGAAGACGCCACAACATCCAAACGGCTCTTTTTCTGCTCCACAACAGTTTCTGACATCAACAGAACTAAAACTGAGTGATCCTAACAGGATGAGACCTAAGGTTTTAGATCTTTAGCATTTTGCAGTCATTTGCTGTACTTTAATTTGAAAATATAAACTTCAAATGGTAACAGATCCAACTATTGTTTAAATTTATAGTGTTATTCTGTTTTGTGATGTGTGCAGCTGACTCTGTTGGCCAAGTCACCCTTGCAAAAGAGATCTTGATCTCGATGGGTTTTCCCTGGTTTAATAAAGGTTAATAATAATCATATAAGGGGTCTCTGTTCAGGGGGGATCACATCTAGATCAGTTGAAAAGAAAAAAGAAAAAGAAGTATTTCAGTCAGACAACTCTTGCAGTAAGAAAATGTATTCCATATTTCTTTTAGTTTGGCAGAAGATTTATTTTATATTTAGTGTGGCATAAGGCTCCGTTCAATACATAAAACAAAGATCTGCATAGAAAACTTCGGGTAATACACTACCCCTAACGGAGCTTACAGGTGGAAGCCGTGGGAGGAGGGTGGGGTGATAAACGCAGAGCTCGTGGAAATGAAAGAAGAGGATTGGACCGCACCTGGACTTAAGTAGGACGCTTAAAAGGTGAGTTGATTAGACTGAACCGCCCGCAGGGAGGAGTAACCAGGTAAACACGCTGCTCCAGTTGCCTGCCAGAAATACTCCCAGGGTCGTTCAATTGAGGTCATCTTGCCAATCTTTTCTTCTGTATCATCTGTTTTTGTCAGTTAGATACTTGGTTTCACACCTTGAACAAGCAAATCTTTCCATGGTCAAGGTTTACTTTCAGTTCTCTGAGGGTAAGGTTTTATGCCATTTGTTCTAATCTCATTGAATTGTGCTGAGAGCTCTGCCATATAGACTCCTCCCAAGAAATAATGAAGAATTATAAATTCAGGATACAGCACCACAGAAGCATTCCCACCAGGACAGCGGTGAAGCACCAGGTAGGTCCACAGACAATCTTAATTCATTTTTATTGTTAACTTCACATACTATTCTGTTACTGAAAATCTATTTTTATAATAATTTGTCAATATGCAGGCACATGTGCTTGGGCTTTTCCATCATGCGTAGCTTACAATTGGATTTATTTACATTTTTGGTCCCTCAATTTGATTATTAAATGGTTATTACACTACTAATGTTTTGTCATATGTTCCTCATGCATTTTGTTTCATTCATTTTAGAATTTATTACCTTTTTTCCCCCAAATATATTCAGTTATGGAAAATCATTAAAAAAAGATCTACATTTTTTCCTCAATGTCTATAATTCATGTGGGACAGAGAAATTGAACACATACCGGTGCTTCCTATTTAAACATGCAGTTGAAGAGTTCTATGAGCTAATTCTTATCTATGAGTTCTTGTACATCGCCTGTCCGTCCTGGGGGAGGATCCCTCCTTCATGTGGACACCCCTGAGGTTTTTTCTTTTTTCCGGTATCTGTTTTTTTAGGCATTTTTCCTTTGCACGAAGGAGGGTCTAAGGGCAGGGATAACTTCTTTAGGTCAGTCTGTTTATTTGAGTTCAGTTTAGAATATTCCTATTGAAATCTATGCATTCATGATCATAATCATTTTACTCTATGTTACTTTACAGTTACCGGTACGAAGCCCTTTGAGACTACTGTTGTGATTTTGGGCTATACAAATAAAGTTGAATTGAATTGAATTGAATTGAATTGAACTTCCCACATTTGGACATCAGGAAGATCGTGAGCGATTTACAAAAATAAAAAACAGGTATTTTACAAAAACTGTTTTTTTTTTCTTCCCACAAATAGTTTCTCTTTTGGAGTTAGCACCTTAGCTTCAGTGTCTGTAATCAGAATGTGGAAGCCAAATTTTTAATATATGTTATTTTAATGTATTTTAATAATATTTTTTGAAATATTGGACATGTCAGAGGGATTTTGTCACAGTCTGCTGATAATTATTTAATAATTCTTTCTTGATTAATAGATGTTTGAAGGTACAGCTGCTGGCTTCCTCATATGACCTCCAACAACTTGCTGTCACAGAGTGGTGTTGCTGTTGTATTTTATTCCATTGAATACATTCAATGTGAGATTATATCATGTTGCAATCAACTCTTGTTGAAAATCAATAGAATTGTAAAAGATTCACTTTAAAGCTGATTTGTTTTCTTAGAAAATTGACCAACTATGTAAAATGTCAGATTTTTAAAGCTATTAACTGACTTTTAACACAATTAACACAAAATGATATGACAAAAAATACAATGTATGCATTAACCCAAACACATTCCATTATTTTCATTTTAAATATTTCAAATCTCATAAATGCTTTTATGTAAAACCACATACCAGATATGTTAAATCATTCCTACCATTTGTGTTTCCTTTGTTTCCAACAGAAAGAGGAATTTCCACCTGGCTAAAAGCTGTGTGAGAAGCTTTTCAGGTCTTGTGGTTTGTTCAGATTTGTACAAGAAAAGAGGAAAGTAGACAAAAAGAAGGAGAATTCTTTCTAAACTGGGAAAGAGTTCATATTTATTTTTTATTTTTTAACTATGAGGTAGTAATATTCTTCTATTCTCCCTATTGTATAGGTTGTGCAGTCATGTTGTCGCTGGCATGGTTGTATCTTCTCTATTTACAGAGTGGAGCTCTTAGTTTTGGTATCTTACCTGGAGACTCTTTTAATCATCAAACAATCACTGAAAGAGCACTCCTGAATGTTACGGCTCGGGTCTGCAGAGCTCTGGCTCTGGCTGAGGGGAGGGACTTCACTTTTCCTGTAAGATGACACTGTGATGACATCAAAAACCTTGCGTTTGTTTGGTTTCATCATCTCTTCAGCATTAAATATGGAATTCTTTTTCCACTTTCCATGAAAACTATGGAATTGAATTTCAATATGTAACCCAGGCTTAGAATATAAAAATATTAACAATTAAATAATTAAAAAAAATTTAGAACACAATATTTAAAAAAATTACATTTCACTATCAAAAAATGTAAAAATAAAATATTAAATGAAAACAAAATCAATCTGCATTTTAAATTGTCATGGCTTTTTGAAACCATAATTCAAATGACAATGCAATTTACAATTCAATATGCAATTTAGTTTTGCATTCTTAAAATACAATTTGCAATTTATTATATACCATTACAAACTTGCCTTTCAATACATTGAAAATTTAGTGAATTGTAATTTGCTGTGGTTTTTTTACTCAAAATTAAAAAGAAATTGCAAAACAACGCCCTCTAGTGTAATGTAGGATGAGACTGGGTTGGTTTTGAGGTTGTTTTGTCTTAATTTAACTGTAATATGCCATTCTCAATTGACAATTCAATTTGCAATTTTATAATGGAATTTAAAAAATGCATTTTGCTATTTAAAATTCAATACCAATAATTACAATTCAATCTTCTATCTATGTATATACCCAGGCTGTGTCCCACCAAGGTGGGGTAGCCTAGACAGGGCACAGATTATTTCCTCCCTCCTTCTCTTCCCCAAACCCTCCTCCTTCAGTGTGTGCGTGTGTGTGTCTGTGTGTGTGTGTACGACTGGTCTAAGGCCTGGTCTATATGAAGGTATTAATCTTCCAAAATGGACGAGCTTTTGTGCATCAAAAATCTGCATCTGTGTGTAAAAATCTCTCTATGCTGTGAACTGGCAAATTTCCATTTGCATGTCTTCATTTAGAGTTACAACTTCAAATCTGTGATTACAACTGCTCAAATGTGCTTCTGCGTGTGCTAGAATCTGCTGGAGCAAATCACAGGTGCGCTACAACTGCGCTCCGAATTTTGACACATTCCTTGCGAGAAACTGATTTGTGTCCGATAGTGGGACTGGGGGGAGGGAGGGTAAGAGGAGGCGGAGTCAACCAATCAGAGTGCAGGATTCGGAGAACTCGATAAAGTTAGAAATATCTTTACAGATTCGGACTTCCTGCTTCCTGCTATATCGGGGGGGAGGGGTGTGTGTACTAAGGGGGGTGCAGTTAAAATTGGCGGGTAGGGCACTAAGGGGACATATCCTGATTACTCACAGTGATGTCCCTTCACCCTCCACACCAAGGGGCCCTAAATGTCTAAGGTGCGGTTAAAATTGGCGGGTAGGGTGCTAAGAGGACATCTGCTGCTTGCTGGCAGTGATGTCCGAGCACCCCCCCCCCCCTACCAAGGGCTCTACATGTCTAAAGTGCAAATAAAACCGAAAGAGGGGGGGTCCACTCCATACGGCACCCATGGGAGGGCCGCCACTGCCAAGTAGCCCCCCCCAAGGCGCATCGCAGGCTAAATCCCCCACCCCCTCACCCTAATATGAAGTTATATGAGGAAGGGGGTAAGTTGGGGACAGCTGGTAGACTGTCCCCCGGTGGTCAAACAGCTGTCCCCCAGCCCCCTCCCAGCAAAGGGGCCAGGTCCACCCAGCCCAGGGGCCCCATCCCCTGAGGCGCCGACACCCCAGGCCCACCACCCACCCCACACAGAGAGAGGAGCCAAAAAGCGTTGCCCCCTCGGGAGCAAGTCCAGGCCCCCACCCCCAAACGCTGGCCCTCAGAAGAGCTCTGGTCAAGCCTCAACGGGACTGAGGCAGCCCACCGGCCGGGGCAACCGCCGATTGCCTCAGCGGAGACCCCGACCCGTCAACCCCCCATGTCCCGTACCAATAGTGGGCTCCCCCTCCCCCCCAGAACGCTCATCATTTCTCACACGATCCATACGCGTCACACCACACATACTCCTCAAACATCTCATCTGAACTACATTCAGCTTCCTCTTTTCTGCCACTTTCAGACTCCATGTTTCAGCCCCATATAACGCTGCAGGCACCACCACACCCTCATACAATCTCCTTTTCGCATCCTTTCCCAGTGACCTACATTCAAACACTCTCTTCATTCCCCCCCATATCTTTCGTACTTCAATCATTCTAAACTCTACCTCTCCCCCTATTCCACCATCCACACAGACACATGACCCCAAATACTGAAAACACTACCTCTTCCAACAACTCCCAATTTAATGCCACATTCAATCTACGTTCACCCTTTAACCCTGTACACCTCATCACCTTACTCTTTTCCACATTCACTCTCTACTTCCTTCTGCCGCACACCCTTCCAAACTCCTCAACCAGACGTGCCAAGCTCTCTTCTGAGTCAGCCACTAGTGCAGTATCATCTGCAAACAGCAATTGATTCACACTCCATTCCCTGCCATCAGTATTCAGCATGCTCACACCCGTACCTAACACCCTTTCATTCACCTCTTTTACCACCCCATCCATATACACGTTAAACAACCGAGGAGACATCACGCATCCCTGACGCAGACCAACCCTTCACAGGAAACCACTTACTCATGCTATTTCCCACTCTCACAATTCAATCTTACAAATGTAAAAATAAAATTTTAAATAGAAGCAAAATCATTCTTTTGTATTGAATGGTAAATTGCAAAATACCTTTTCAAAATGAATGATCAAATTGCATATTGGATTGTAAATTTCTATTTGCTTTGTCATTTGAATTATTGCATCAATAACCAAGGACAGTTTATAATGCCATTGATTTTGTTTTTATTTAACCCATTCAGTATTTCTTTTTATTATGTCAAATTTTAGATGTTAATACAGAATTATAAATTGCAAAGTGTATTTTCATATTCCAAGCCTGATTTGCATGCTGAATTGCAAATTAGAACATTTATTTTCAAATTTCATGATTAAATAGCTAATTGAATAGTCAATTGAAAATTGCATATTACTTTTATATTATATTTATGTAATATGGACATAAATATGTGTTTTCCAGGCCCAACCTTTTACTGCCAAGTCCATTGCTAATGCATGTGAAGCTCCAAAGTCCTACAATTCTTTTCTTTTTAACATCGGTCTCATCCAAAGCATGAATGCGGCCACAGATTTTCGTCATTTCCGTGATGCCCATTACCACTGTGATGATGAGCTTTTAGTAGAAGGACAGAGGCTCATCACAGATGGTTTGTCAGCAGTAAAGGCTGCCAACAAGAGGCAAAATTATTTGGAAGCAAGATTAAACCTGGGAGGGATACTCCACACCTTACAGGTACTTTCTCACAATCCATTTTATGGTCTAAAACCATAATAAAAGTCTGAACAATCATGTTTTTCCGCCTGTAAATTCAGTGTTGATTTAACAAATCTTGAATTAAACATTGAGTGCCAAATGAGTGTTGTGTTGCTTCAAAGCTAGAGTACGGAGCCCGTAAAGGGACATAGAAGAAAAAAAATACGGTAAAAAAAACAAAAAAGTAACTGGTACACCCCCACTTAGTTTTTTTTTACTTTGATTTTTTCTCTTTGATGTCGCTTTAGGGGCAATTCTATGTTTTTATGCTCAGGGTTCTGCAACCTTAAACAGTATAAGAGCCATTTGGGCTTGTTTACTGAAGAAAACCAAGTAGGAGCCGCAAAATCTAATCTAATATATTTGAAGTATATTTCTTTATTGACATGAATAAAAACAGGAATATCAGGAGAAACTAGCATTTTCTCAAATTGTGATATTGTTTTTTTCCACGTTTGGCAGAAGCTCGAATCATTTTCTTTCAAAATAAAAAACGCCCTGTGCCAAACAGGACGTTTTTTTTTCTCCCATTGCAGCTCTGGACAGTTACTAACTATTGTCTTGCAGCATAAAATAATACAATATGTGTTTTAAACTCATGAAAGATCAGACCTTTTTTTTTTTTTTTTTACCAAAGTTTAACTTAGTATTTGAAATCTGTGCATTCTGGAGGAAGGGTCGAGCGACAGGGTGTCTTCGGGTCAGTAGAGATGTAATTTCCTTTACATAGTTCATCCTCTAGGTGCATCTCAGTCAGAAAAGTATAAACTTAATTAATCTAAATTAAATAAATGCCAATTTGGTAATATTTAAAAAATTACTTTTATTTTATTTTTCTTTAACTAGAGAGCCACCATGGAGAGATAAAGAGCCATGTGTGGCTTCAGGGCCGCAGGTCGCAGACCTGTGCTCTGACTGAAAAAGAAATTAGTTAATTTACTGGTAATTTTTCCCTGAATGGAAGCTAAAACAGTAACTACATTACAGAATAGAAAAACAAGATTACTAGAAAAAGTAAGTAATACATTCTGACCGTCCAGTTTTGTCCCATTTGGCAAAATGCATTTATTCCAGATTATTACTTGATTGATTTTTATAGTAACAGTCAGTTGCGCAAAATGTTTTGTTCCATCTCCACATTTACACCTGCAGGATTTCTACAGTCACAGCAACTGGGTTGAATTAGGAAACAAATTTCCCAACATAAATATGATCAGAAAGAACGCCACCATTGGAAAACTTGCAGGTAAAACCATAACTTAGAGAAATTGTTTCAACATTTATTAGTCAAAAAAGATGCCTAGAATTTTATGTTTCTCTGCAGCTAAAACCACTGCAACCTGTCGTAGCTGTAATGGGGACGACTGCAGCAACAACATTTTGGAGGATATAATAGCAGGAAATATTTTGACATCTGGATACTCTGTTGTTCGGACTTTGTCTGGGAACAAACCGAAAGGTAAAAAAAAACAATAGTCTACTAAAACCAGCAACAAAATTATCCTAAATTTATACTATAAAGAATATGGGTTTTTTTTGTTGATGCCCCTTGTATTGTGGTGGTGGAACTAACATTAGTGTTCACTTTAGCTTTACTATTTGTTTTGTCTAAATATATAAATTAAGTGTCCATTTGTTCATTTATGTACAGTATTTGTGCTTTTACTTAGAAAGCTGAGAATTCTAAGGTTTAATTTTTTTGGTTTTGTTTCCATGATTATCAGGAAAGTGCAGCCATGGGAGTTTCCTTGATGCAATAAGTTTAGGCGAGCCTAAAGGTGGGATCAACAAAGATTCTTACACCTCCAGCCATGGACATCTTCACAGGGAAGCAGCAGAGCTGGCAATATCTGCAACGAGTCAGCTTCTGGAGGACATTCGAAGAGCCACTGGGGACAGAGAATTCCTTCAGTATTAAAATCCTTTTGCCTTCTTGAGTGACACTACTGCCCAGAGCAGAATTTAGCAGCCGTATTACCATAAGCATTTCCAACCTCAATTTTTTAATTCCCTAGGTTGATGGGAATCTCAAAGGGATCAAGTAAGGCTCTTTGTTTTGTGGTGGACACAACAAGAAGTATGGGTGACGACATTGCAGCAGTACGAACCGTCACTTCAAAGATAATTGATAGTAAGGTTGGAACAGAGGATGAGCCTTCACTCTACATTCTTGTACCTTTCAACGATCCAGGTGAGTTCCTAGAACTGCAATTCAATCCTGTACAATAAATCATATGTTCTGTTCTTACATTTGTTTTTAAACATAAGCCCCTTTTCAAAAAAAATAAAATAAAATTAAGAAAAAACAAAAATTATAATGTGTCTTTTCTCTCGTGTGGCTGACAGATTTTGGGCCTTTAAGGAAGACTACAGACGCCGAGGTCTTCAAAGGTTATATCAATTCACTAACACCGGACGAAGGTGGAGATACTCCAGAAATGAGTCTTTCAGGACTTCAGGTTAATGCTGTTTCCAATACTACTATTTACTTTCAAACTTTTGATATTCTAGAGGTTAGACTGTGCTGTGATCATTGGAGAGGACAGACAGCTCGAGGTTGAAGTGTACAGGAAGCACACAGATCAGTACCTGTTACTTGACTTCAACCACCCTTTACAGCACAAACTAGGTGTTATTAGGACATTACAACACAGAGCCCAGGAGGTGCCCACAAGCTCTGACGGAAAGATGAAAGAAGAGCAAATATCCGCCAAGCCCTCCGAACCTGTGGATATCCCAAGTGGGCATTCACCAGATCCCAACATACAGGAAAACAAGACAAGAAGGAACAAGAGCCAAAACGGAACAGTATTTCAATTCCCTATATCGCAGGCCTGTCTGAAAAACTAAAAAGGATTTTCAAACAACATAACATCCCAGTTCATCTCAAACAAGTAAATACTCTCAGACAAAAACTGGTTCATCCAAAGGACAAAATTCCCAGCTACAAACAGAGTAATGTTGCATACTCTATCCACTGCAAAGAGAACTGCAATGAACAGTATATAGGAGACACCAAACAACCTCTACACAAGCGGCTCTACCAACATCGCAGAGCCAACCCAAGTGGACCTGAGTCTGCATCTCCACCTGAAGGCCACAAACCACTCGTTCGAGGATAGTGAAGTCCGAATTCTAGCCAGAGAGAAAGGATGGTTTGAGCAAGTAGTGAAATAAGCCATCTTTGTCAAGAAGGATAAACCTTCTCTAAATAAGAATGGTGGTCTCAGGTTTATTCTTCCATCCATGTACAGCAGTGTTTTGAAGCCTTAACAACCCAAACCAGTTCCACCTGAGTCGTTAACAGCGGAAAGAGATGATCAGTTTGGGGAGGGGGTCACTGGCTCCCCAACCCCCAGCTGAGGACAAAAGACTCTTAACGACCCGAAACCATGTAGGTTAAGTTGACAATACCATCCAGTTTCAGGTCTGACTCCTCCCCCATGAGCGCATATATACCAGCTCTTCGACCAGTTTTTCCAGAATTGACAAAGCCTCTTGGATAGGAGGTGAAACGTCTTCTAACTTTAAAAACCAAGTCCAGATGACAGCCCCTAAACCTACTACAATGGAACCAACCTGGAAGAATGAGAGTCTTCATAGACATATTCTAGAGGTTAAAACTTCTGTTTGACTTTTTTTCAGCTGGCTCTAACTGGCTCTCCTCCTAATTCCGAGATCTTCCTCTTCACGGATGCACCTGCCAAAGATGAATATCTGAAGAACACAGTGATTGCACTCATAGAGCAGAGCAAGACAGTTGTGAGTACTTCCATACACCAAGATGCTGTTAAGAGATCTTTGATACACTATTTTTGAAATGATGAAATTGATGTATTGTAGAACCTCGGCCTACTTCTGTGGCTTCAGCCAGACACGCGAGGGCGTGATATCCCATCTCAGAGGTTGGTTGGATTGGTTGGCTGTGTGTAGGACTGACACATGGGAAACCAACCAGAGTTTGCTTCCCAGGAGCCACTATGACCTTCATCCAGTGTGGGTCCTTGGACAAGACCCTTTGCGTTACTGCCCAACTGTATAGCCACAAGGGTTCCCACTATCTGGGTTCCCCTGTGCTGGTCCCCAGCCCAGATGAAATACAGGGTTGTGTCAGGAAGGTCATCGGGCATAAAAATCTCTTCCAAATCACCTGTTTGACTCAGTAGAAGCAGATTTGCTGTGACGACCCCTAAAGGCATATGCCAGAAGGTGGACAACAACATATATTGTACCGATTAAATCAAATAGAAGGAGCTGTAATGTTTTAGCTAACAAAAAATGAATAAATTGTTGGCCATCATCAAAAGACTTTATTCTGCAGCTTCATCATGTCCTGATCAATCATTCAGGTGAACTTCATGATAACCAACATACCAGGGCTCCGTCGTCGCAGAGAAGCTAATGAAAACCGACAGCAACAGCAGAACCAGCGGATGGTGAGAGATTCTCAGCTGTACAGAGATCTGGCTCAAGCTTCAGGAGGACAAGCGATTCAAGTTTCCAAAACTCAGCTGCTCCAGGCTACCAGCATAATCACAGAGTCCACAAGCTGTTCTCTGGTATTAATACATGCTCTCAATATTTGCAGCGGCTAATTCTATTGTACAGAAAATGTCCATCTATCCCTTTTGTTCAATTTGTATCCCAGGTGACCCTTCTGCAAGCAAACAGAAATTTGGGGAAGGCGGAAAATTACACTTTCATTGTGGATGAGACATTAACTAATCTGATCATTTACATCACTGGAAGCTCTGTCAACTACACGCTTGTCAATCCTTCAGGTGACGGTTTTGATCATTTCAAATTACATATATTCTTTTTTAATTTCATAGGTGATCCAATCACACTTCAAAATAAAAAAAAAATCGTGGCAAATTTTGACAGCAGCACTGAGAACTGTGTCTTGAAAAAAATAACTAAAAGTGAATCATAAACAACATTCTTATAGTTTCATTCACTATATTGATCATAATCCACTTTCATTTCTAGGTGAGCTTCATAATAGCACCTTCACAGGGCCATCAATCATCACAGCTGAGTTGGTGGGAAACTTACGGACTCTGCGGTTGCTGGGCCAAGTTGGATTGTGGGAATTGAGACTAACGTCAACAAATCCCTATACCCTGAGGGTTGTAGGTGAGGCACGTAACAAAGCTGAAATCAAACATTTACAGAATTTTTCTTTTCAAAGATAGGTTATCTTGATTGTCTGATTAAATCAAATAGCAAAAAAATCTCTAAGTACCAGGTTGGACCTCTTATACCTTCAGAATTGCCTTATTTCTTTGTGGCATAGCTTCAAATAGGTACTGGAAACATTCCTCAGAGAGTTTGGTCCTAATTGACATGAAAGCATTACACAGTTGCTGCAGATTTGTCGCCTGGACATCCATGATGCAAATCTGCTATTCCAGCACATCCCAAAGTTGCTCTATTGGGTTGAGATCTGGTGACTGTGGAGGCCATTTGAGGACAGTGACAGTTATCATGTTCAAGAAACCAGAGTGAGATGATACCAGCTTTGTGACATGCCGGGTTATCCTGCCGTAGCCATCAGAGTAGCCATCAGAAGATGGATACTTCCATCTGTGCTATGGCACTCTAATGCACTGTTGGTGCCAGAGGTCAGAGGAGAATGATCATACTGGTTCCATATAGATAGAAAAGCAACTGTAACTCAAATAACTACTGGTTAAATCTGAGGTCTGCAGAAGAGCATCTTTGAATGCACAACACATCCAACCTTGAGGCAGATGGGCCATAACAGCAGAAGACCATACTGGGTGCCACTCCTAGGAACACAAAACTGAGGCTACAATTCACACAGGCTCACCAAAACTGGACAATAGAAGATTGGATAAATGTTGCCTGGTCTGATGAGTCTCCATTGCAGAATTTGTTCTAAACTAGATGAAACCATGGATCTATCCTGCCTTGTATCAATTTTGTTGGCACACTTTGTGCCTCTCAGTTCCAATTGAGCATTGTTACAAGGCCACAACCTACACCAGTGTTGTTGCTGATGCTAAAACACTTGTGCTGCTAAAAAAACTCTCTTAAGGAATGTTTCCAGTACCTTCTTGAATCTGTGCCATGAAGGACTGAGATAGTTCTGATGGCAAAAGGGTGTCCAATTTAGTACTACCAAGGTGTACTAAATAAAATGGCCAGTAAGTATATATATACATTTTAGATGTTTTTATTGTAATCAAAGAATGTTGAGAGTTTACATAGCCACACAGGAGACAGACTCATTGCATCCATTCATCGATTAGCCCTTGTACTATCTTAGATGACCCCACCCTTGCATTGACGTGTTCTCCCTACCATGACAAAGGTGAAAAAATTTCATGTAATCCATGGACCCCAGTGAGGTTCACAAATCACTGAAGAAAAAAGGTTCAGCGCACTCTCTAGTGCAAGGGTGCTCACACTTTTTTGGCGTGTGAGCTATGTTTGAATCGACAATGTCTTGAAGATAGTTTATATATAAATAAATATATATATATATATATATATATATATATATATATATATAAACTATTAGTAAATGTTTGTTAGTTATGTTTATTAGCTACATGTTTATTTGAACATTATTGTTTATGTACTGATGATTAAAAACAACACAGTAAGATTAAACCAAGATACTGTTGTATTAACAGATGAGGCGTTTTATTACAAAGACAGAAAGCAGCAACCACCGTATGTCAGGCTCTGTTGTAAACCCTGCAATAGGGGGAGCATCATGGTTTTTCAATGGCGCTGCTGGCCTCGTACGAAGCGCGCGCCACGTAAAAAAAACAGCGTATTAAATGAGCTCGTATTTATCTGCGGGGCAGATTTAATAAACACTACGGTTGTTCGGAAAGATCTTCCGCCGGGAACTTGACGTGCCGCGGGGAGAGTTTGCGCTCAGTTTTTTTTTTTTCAACTTTATTGAACAAAGCATTAACATACAAATTGCGCTCAGTAAACACGCGTCTGCAGTGACGTATGTATCAGATACGGTGGCCGAGAACCGCCATTGCAGCAACAACAAAAAGAGGGGGAGCAAAAATAAAAAACAAAGAAAAAAAAAATGAAATGCAAATAAAAAAGCAGCAACTAAATAAAGGAGCAAAAATAAAAAACTACTAGCAAAAAAGAAAAATGAAATGCAAATTAAAAAAAGCAGCAACCAAAAACAGGAGCAAAACTAAAAAACTACCAGCAAAAAAGAAAAAAAAAACGATTTAAAAAAGCGATGCAAAAATAAATAAATTCAAACATAAAAAAAGCTATGCATCTAGAAAAACGGCTGCAATTTCTTTTTTACAACTTTATTGTACAAAACAGAAGTAAAATACAAAACACAATTTCATAAAGTAAACTTCAGATATGCCAGGGGAGCATATTACATAAGGGTTAATGGCAGACAAAGTGTGCGTTTATTACTTTTATGCACGCCGTGGAAGCCTTCGCGTCGGACAGTTGCTTCTGCAAAGTAGGTGCGTAAGTGGTGCTGCTGTTAGAGCGGCACCCCAAGGGACTGTGGGATAGCATTCCCTTTGCCTGTCTGGAGGGATTTGGGTTAAAGTGTGGCTTTTTGACCAAATGTGTTTAGTTGATTAGATGATTTACTGTGTTTTGTCAAGTTATTTTGTCCTACTATGCTTAAGTCTCTGAACCATGAGTGAGAGAGAGGCAGAGAATGATTAGTTTATATAGCACCCCTACAACCAATATATGTAGTGACAATATTGGAAAAATTGTAGATAAATATATTCGCCAAGTACATAGTAACTTCTTATTTTTATTGTTATAAAAACGACTATATCTGCAGGCTCAAACTTAGACAAATTTTGGCAAAATGTGATAAGTTATATATACATATGCATGACAAGGAAAATGGAAATAAGTCCAGAAACTCGTGCGTTTACTTTGTTCTTTTTCTCCAAGCAGAAACGCTTTCTTTTGCTGATGCAGCCGTGTTACTTTTTTTTTTTTTTTTAACTTGTCCTGTCCAACAGCTAGGCAGGCAGATGAGAGCTGAGGGCCTCTTGTGTTGGACATATTTTACTTTAACAAGAGGGGTTATTAATCTTCAGACAAACCAAAGGTATGACTGAATAAACCCCTTTTGTAATTGAGGCCAAACTTTATTCATTTCAACCATGATTGAAAATCTTTGGTGTTGGACCGGACAGAAAAGGAAAGAAGGGAAGAAGAGGGAGGGATGTCAGAGGGGGGGGGGGGGGGGGTGATGGTGAGAGGGGGGGGGGGTAAGACCATGAAGCAGCATAGAGCAGACAGGTTTACTGGTTATTTATCGTTACGGTACAATTCAAACGTAGTACAAAAAGGGCGGGGCCTGTTCACACACACTCAAATATTATCAACACACCTGCTAGCTGCAAAAAATGTCCACATGTCAACATGTACACAAAACAGATAGTGTTCACGAACGCATACCTATGCCTTTAAACCAACTAGTGTGAGATCTTTCATTCATTCAATCATGCAAACTATAAGTGCAAAGGTAAGCTAACACCTGTGCTCAGGTGAGTGTTTATGTTCTTCTAAAATGGATGGTGGAATGTGAAAAGAAGGAGGAGGAGCGCCCAGCCACCCCCACACCCAGACCCCCGCCGCAGCAGCAGCGGCAGCCGGAATTCCCCCAACTCCACACGGGAACAGGCAGGGAACAACCGCCCCCCGGGCGACCAAGACCGCCACCCAGGCCAGGGCCAGCAGGACCGCCGCGAGGCCCCCAGAGCCAGAGAGCAGGGAGGCGCGGAGGGAAAGAGAGCGCCGCCCCAGCCCAGCCAGGAAAGCAGCCCCCCCGCCGCGCCGGAAGAGCCCAACGCAGGGCCCCACCGGAGAAGGACGCCCACAGCCCCAGACGAGCACCCCACCACCACCCAGGAGTTCCGGGCATCCCCCCGCCCCAACCCCAGGTACGAGCCAGGACCCCCCAAGGGAGACCCGCTCCGCACTCCAGGCAGCCACCCACCCGGCCAGCGGTTGGTCCAGGGAGGAGCAAGGCAGGGGCCCGCCGCCCCCGCCCAGGAGGGGGTAACCCCGGGGAAAAAAGGTTGGCCCACAAGGGGTGTTATAAATATGGCCCGACCAGGCTCGGCCATGTTGGAAGTTTGGCGGGGCCCAGCGCTCAGGGGCAAGGACCAGGACCCACCCCCCAGGGACACGAACACCCCCGGCTCAGGTGTAATATGAACTCCCCCACCGTGCGGAGAGAGCACCGCTGGGCCCAGGAAGCCGGCACCCAAGGGACACGGCCGCCATCGCCAAGAGGCCCGCACCCCCCACCAGGGAAGGGGTAGGGGACAGATGGACCCAGGTCCCACCTTCCTTGCAAAATGCGTGTGCGTGTATGTGTGTTTGAGAGGATGTGTGTGTGCATGTGTGTGTGTTTATGTTGGAATGTATATATTGAAGGAGGAGGGGTGTGTGTACTAAGGGGGGGTGCAGTTAAAATTGGCGAGTAGGGCACTAAGGGGAATGTACTCCTGATTACCGTGTTACTTTTTTGATGGACGTATAATTCGCCGTCATTTAAATCTCAGACTCCGTCTCACTCAAGTGTTGTGCTCTCTCTTTTTCTCCACGCGTTTCCATGGTGACTCCAGAAATCGGCGATCCATTGAGAATGTCTTTATGTACATGACGTGCACGTGCATTAACCCAGGGTTACCAAGTCGAGCATAATTATGCTAACTCATATCCGGTCTTTTGGAACCGACAAACCCAGAGTAAGCAAGTTCAGGCGGATTTCAGCCAAAGTTCAGGGTTAAAGTCAGGGTAGATTAAACATGCTTCCTGGAATACCCCCCAGGTCTGCTAGCTGCCTGGCAGACTTAGAGCTGCTTGACCACTTTCGTCGTGGCTTTCTTTATGTAAAATGCATGTAATATGCTCCCCTGGCATATCTGAAGTTTACTTTGTGAAATTGTGTTTTGTATTGTACTTCTGTTTCGTACAATGAAGTTGAAAAAAAAATTGCAGCCATTTTTCTAGATGCATTGCTTTTTTATGTTTGCATTTATTTATTTTTGCATCGCTTTTTTTTCTTTTTTGCTGGTAGTTTTTTAATTTTGCTCCTTTTTTTAGTTGCTGCTTTTTTTATTTGCATTTCATTTTTATTTTTTTGCTTGTAGTTTTTTATTTTTGCTCCATTTTTTAGTTGCTGCTTTTTTTATTTGCATTTCATTTTTCTTTTTTGCTAGTAGTTTTTTATTTTTGCTCCTTTTTTTAGTTGCTGCTTTTTTATTTGCATTTCCTTTTTCTTTTTTGCTAGTAGTTTTTTATTTTTGCTCCTTTTTTTAGTTGCTGCTTTTTTTTTGCATTTCCTTTTTCTTTTTTGCTTGTAGTTTTTTATTTTTGCTCCTTTTTTTGTTGTTGCTACAATGGCGGTTCTCGGCCACCGTAATCAGAGGATGTCCGATTGGCCAATCTGCATGTTGATCAAGTCCCGTACTTCTCGGTGAGGATTTTGATTGGCTGGTGGATTTTTAAGAAGTACTTTTTTTTTTCTGGTCCGCGATCTACACTCATGTCCTTGAAGATCGACCGGTCGATTGTGATCGACGTAATGAGCACCCCTGCTCTAGTGGGTCTAGATGACCCAACTCCCAACGTTAAAGTGCCTAGGAAAGCACAAGGGTTACAGGCAACCTGTTCCCTCTTAACCAGATTTACGAGAAAAGAAATCTAGCTTTCAGAGCCCTGACATACTTGTGATTCTGCATGTATCCATTAGATGAGTATGGCTGAGTATCAGCAGCATGACAATGGAAATGTCTGCAGAAGTACCTAAAAATGCAAACCACTTTAATCAAAACGAGCAAAAGGAAAATAAACTGACCAAGCACAGAGCCATGTGGTGCACTATGACTGACCTCTGCTTTTCATGACTGAAAGATGTAAAGGATGTTCCTTGTATATATTTATGTTGTTTTCTATTTACAGGTCAGAGTCCTATTGATTTCATCTTTAGCTTTGTTAAGCAATCTCAGGGCCCATTAGGAGGATTTGATCTAGTTGAAAATCGTCCAACAGCAGGTAAAAAAAGCCCTTTCCGGTGCTTTTATTTTGTTTGAGGGAGTTTCCCAGCTTTTTAGTTTGACCTTATTTTCTTTCCTTCAAAGGCGGTAACACCAGTTTGCAGGTTACTCTACTTGAGGCTGACATCTCTACTGTGACAGAAGTCATTTTGGTTGAATCCTCAGGGTCAGGGAAGGTTAATGGTCTTGTGGAGGCTCAGGGTGGAGGACAATACTTAGTCCATTTTGACAAGATACCATCATTTGAGTTTGTGGTATTAGTGAGGGGGCAGAGCACCAACAGTACAGCCTCTAGAGCATCCTCAATGACATTCCAGAGGCAGTCTACAACCAGCTTTAGAGCGTCTTCTGTATCTATTACTTTGGTAAGAAAAAAACGCTATCAAAACCATTTAACTCAAATAAAAGTTGTTTATTTGTCTTTTTAACATGTTCTTTTAATCTGTTTGTTTTCAGTCTGATACAGGAAGTGTCTTAGAGCCTGGAACTCCACTCCTCATTCCCTTTTCTGTGACGACCACAGGTGAAGGAGGAAACTTTGTCATCAAAGCTACCAATGACCAAGGTTATAATTTAACCTTTCCATCCAGTTTAACTCTGGAAAGTGGAGGTAGTGCCGACGGAACAGCAAGTATCACAGCACCTCTGGCCTCCCAGCCTGGTACTGGTGTCACACTGACCATAGAAGCTGAAGCTCCAGGAGGTGCAGACGCCAACTATGATGTGCTGCGTCTCACTGTTCTTCCAAAGGTCCATTTGAGATAGAACACTACATTGCTATACATAATATTTCTATGTATATTATTTAAATTTGTGTTAATCTGTCCGTTATTTTCTTCCACCTTCAGGTGACAGATTTTTCTCCTCCAGTTTGCCATTTGCTTAGTCTCCAGTCCAACTGCAGTGATAGATGTAACCAGTCTACATGGGAGCTCTCTGTCCAAGCGGCCGACGGAGAAAATGGAACTGGGATCGATAGCATCAGTCTCAGAGAAGGCGACGGCATCTTAAACTTTAATATGACAACAGCCAACGTGACGCTGGTATCCTACAACGCATCCTGTTGCTCGCCTAACGTGCAGCTGGTGGTTGTAGATCGAGTGGGTAATGTGGAAGTCTGCAGTTACTCTGTTGCCCCAAATGTAAGCACAACATTCAGTCCAACAATCAAGCCAAGTTCATCAACAACAGCTTCATCATCTGGAGCTGTCTAGCCCTCTCTTCTTTGCCTCAGTGTCATGATTTTGGGGATTATGTTGGGCTGTAAGATGCATTGAGATTAATTTCTATATTTTCAAAAGCTTTTGATGTAGCAGATCGGCCACAAGACGTTAACAATTAGTTAGCTCTCACACAAAGATGGTGCGATATTCATCAAACTGCAGTAAAGGTATTTGGCATATAGTCACTGCAAATTTGTATTCAACTGAGAATGAAATAAATTGGTGAATCTCACTCAGCACAAGTAATATTTTTAATAAGTTAAAAGACTAAGAGAAAATAGAAAAATTATGTATTATGTATGAACATTAGATCAAAGGTTTGCATTTTGACATTGTCATGATTTTCAATTTTTTTTTCTTTTATATTCCTACATCTGTATATGGTTTATAGTAGTTCTATAATCAACCTTGAATATGAATATGTGGCTACTTTTTCTTATTAAGGTTTTGCGGTAGGGGGTCATAAGGTTTGTGTAAAAAATAAAAAAATAAATGTATGTATTTTATTTTAATGAGATTTGTTCTAATGCTAATGATACTATTTACTATTTGATTAGTGAAAGTTTTCTCTTACTTGACTTATATTAAATTTTTTAAAATCTAACAATGTAATAAGTTAAAATAAACAATTTCCTAAATAAATGTATGAAAAATATTTACTGCGGCCGCTAATTTATGTGTTTGCTTGGAAAAAAACTAAGCCCCCCCCCCCCCCCCCCCCCCCCCCCCCCGAAAAAAAACAAAACAAAAACAATTTAAACACTGTATATTTTTATTACCAGATTTTTACGACCACTGGGCGCACTACGTTAGTGGGCACAGTCTCAGTTGTGTTTTCACTCTCCCTTCCTGCATCGCGCAACATCACTGGTTTTAGGATACACAAACACATCCCACAACACACGTTAGCCCATGCATCTACAATCCATTCACAAATCGTGGTGTAACTCGCCCGGCGCTGCCTCTCACAACTATAAAAGCAGATTGTTCCTGCCCCGATGTGCGTATCACTGCCATGTTAGTCTCGTTCTTCTGGACAGTGTGACTCATCAGGATGTCAAAGGTGAGCTTGTAATCCGCTGGAAGTCGCTGTGGAACCATAACCCATTCAGAGAAAACAAACTACCTTTCTCTGGTCAAGAACCATGGCCTCAGACTGAAGCTCAAGACAACAATTTGTGAATATTTACTAAACTAAAACTGAGGGATCCCAGGTAAAAGGATAAGACCATTTACTGTTCATTGGAGGTCACATCTATTAGTGTAAAATGAAGAAGAAAAAGAACTCTTAAAGATCATCTAGCTAGTTTTTGTCAGATGGATACTTATCCATTGGGTTTTACACATTGACCAGGCAGATCTCTTTGTGGTCATGTTTTACTTTCAGTTCTCTGAGGGTGAGGTTATAGACTGTAACATTGAACTCTGCTGAGGGCCCCGCCCTAGAAAAAAATGAAGAATTATAAAATCAGGTGTCAGTCCAACAGAAGCCTTCCCACCAGGACAGCGGTGAAGCATCCGGTAGGCCCACAGACAATCTTCATTTATTTTATTGTTAACTTCACATCCTTTCTGTTATTGAACAGTCTATTTTCATAATAATTTATAAATCTACATGCATGCACATTAGGGATGTATCATTTTCAGATACCTTTTGGGGTATGCTGTTTGTAAGGTTGTTTTTTCTGTGATGCCTTAAACTTTTCTTACTTTCAAATTAATTCAATAAAAACTTATGTATATCAGACATAAACTCTCCACATATTTTCCCATGACATAAACAGGAATATTGTGAGCCATTTAAAAAAATTAAATTCTCCTAGCATTACAAAAAAGCTTTGACAAATTATGGTCCTTATTTTTTACAAAAACATAAGGCTTTTAGAGATAAACAAAAAGTTACCTTGATTCATTTTTCAGCAGGTATTTTACAAAACGACTGCTTTTGTACAGAACAATTACTCATTGGAAGTTGACCCCTGCGTTACATCAGAACCTGCATTAGAACGACAATCGACCTGGTCAGCTCAAGGTTATATGTATTTGCGATTGAAAGTTGCAATGTCAGAGGAAATTTGTCACAGTCTTCAATAATTCTTCCATGATTTTTGGCAGTTTGGAGGAAGAGAATTCCTCAATATCAAAAAATGTTACATTTATAGCTGGTTTATTTTCCTTAGAAGACTGACACACAGTTTAAAAGTCTGACTTGAGTTCTGCATTTCTGCAGGAGTACCTTTTGTCTCTTAATGTTAATTTTATATCCAAATTTTAACTCAGTTAACACAAAACGACATAAAAATACCCAGTCAGCGTATGCATCAGCCTAAACCACATTTACCTTCATTTCCATTTTTGATGTTTCAAATAACTTTCAATGCTTTTCTGTAATCTGTTTTTCGAACCAAAAAACAGAGTTATTTAATCATCCCTAACTTGTTTCAGTTTTAAACAAAAGTAAGAGGGATTTCCATTCAGCTACACAGGCTGTGTGAAAAGGTTTACAGGTCTTTCACATAATCTTTTATTGATCCTCCCATTATAAACATGGCAACAAAAAAGAAAAGAACATCATTCATGTTTTATGTGATCCCTTTATTTTGTAGCTTATTATTAACTTTCTGAGGTGAAGTCACGTACCACTTTACTGCCGATAAAAGTTGACTGTTTTATAGAGTTAAAAATTTGTGAAGGATTTACTATTATAGGTGAGGTGACACACATACTAAACAAATGAAACTCTTATATACCATTTCAACCAAGCATTCTTGAAAATCTGTCTTTGAAACCTGATGACTTGTTTCACCACAGAGCAACAAGACTCCTGCAAACACTGACATTAAGGAAATATGCTAATTTTGGGAAAAGGTTGATTTTCTTCAACCGTTCCCAGGCGTGCAGTAAGGAAAGAACTGTGATCTACTTTCTGAAAATAAAACCAAACAATCAGGTTGCACACGCAAACTGATCTGGAAAGAAGTTCTGAAGTTCCACCAAGTGTAAATCAAACTGTTTTGTGTATTATCCATTTGAGTCCAGTCATTGCCATCATGTGTTTGCATGACTGTAACAGGCTTTGGAGCTTCTATGAAGGTAGAAAATTGCCAAATAAGTATATGCAATTTACAGTTTTATCCTTTCAATGGGCCTCTCTTCACTAACTGAGTTGTACAAGAAAAGTGGATTAAAGAAAAACTTTTTAAAGCGGGGAAAAGAAAAAAATTGTTTGTTTTTCTTTACAAAATAATAATGTTTTCTTCTATTCTTTCTTTTTTCCCCCAACAGATTGTGCAGTCATGCTGTGGCTGGCATGGTTGTATCTCCTCTATCTACAGAGTGGAGCTCTTGGTTTTGGTGTAAACCCATTTCCTGGAGACTCTTTTAATCATCAAACAATCACCGAAAGAGCACTCCTGAATGTTACAGCTCAGGTCTGCCGAGCTCTGGCTCTGGCTGAAGGGAGGGACTTCACTTTTCCTGTAAGATTGTAAAACTGTGATGTCATCAAAAACCTTGTTTTTTTTGTCTTCAGCATGAACTATAACTAGACATATAAATATGTGTGTTCCAGGCCCAACCTTTCACTGCCAAGTCCATTGCTAAGGCATGTGACGCTCCAAAATCCTACAAATTCTTCCTTCCTAACATCTTATTCATCCAAAGCATGAATGCGGCCACAGATTTACGACGACTCCTTGATGCCCGTTACCACTGTGATGATGAGCTTTTCATAGAAGGACAGAGGCTCATCACAGATGGTTTGTTAGCAGTAAAGGCTGCAAACAAGAGGCAAAATTATTTGACAGCAAGGTTTAACCTGGGAGGGATACTCCACACCTTACAGGTATCTTTTCATAATGCTTTTTCGTGTGTATTTTCGAGTGTTAATTCAATGTTGATTTGACAAATCTCAAATAAAAAAAGGAGTGACTTTAAACTAAGTATTGTGGTAGTTTTATGTTGGTTGTTTAAAGCTAGAAGACCTAGTAAAAAAAATATAACTTAAAAAAAATGTTAAGTTCTCACCTGGTGATAAACACAACACACAAGTCCAACAAGTTAAACTTCTTAAAAAAGCAGCCTAAAATAATACATTTTTTAATTTGTTTTTGGAATTATGAGAAATTTGACAAAATCTGAAAATATGAAAATTATTGTTGTGATTTTTTTTCAAAGGAAAACACTGAAAGTTTTGTCAAATCCTGAAGTTAGTGGTAGTGTCTCCCAAATTGGAAGCTAAAATAGTAACTATATTACAGAATGAAAAAGTGAGATTACAAGAAAAAATAAGTAATATGTTGTTTGATTGATGATTAATTGATTTTTTTTTTTTTTTTTTTTTTTTTTTTTTTTTTTTTTAACTTGTCCTGTCCAACAGCTGGGCAGACAGATGAGAGCTGAGGGCCTCTTGTGTTGGACATATTTTACTTTAACAAGAGGGGTTATTAATCTTCAGACAAACCAAAGGTATGTCTGAATAAACCCCTTTTGTAATCGAGGCCAAACTTTATTAATTTCAATCATGTTTGAAAATCTTTGGTGTTGGACCGTTTTTTTGGCAATGCAAAGAGTTATGAAAATGAGCCTAATCCTCCTTCTACATCGATGGCACTCATGTCACCAAGCACACAAAGTGACGGTGAAGCTGTGATTGAAACCTTAAGCCAGACTGATAGATCGGCACATACCTGCTGCCAGAGAGCCTGGACAGGCGTGCAGAACCATAGTGCATGCATGTAATTGTTGGGTAGATTACCGTCACAGTGCTGACAAATGTCTGAGTTGCTGAGACCCATCTTGAACATCCTCTGTCCAGTGTAGTAAATTCTGTGAAGAGTTTTGAAATGGATTACCTGCAGATTTGGACTTTTTGTCAGTTTAAAGGTGTTTAGACAAAGTTCTGACCAAAAGCTTTCATCTGTGCTGATGCTCAAATCCGCATCCCATTTTGTTGTCGGAAGTGAAATATTATTATCTAAATTACATAAAAGTTTATATATTTTGGAGAGAGTTTTATTCATTGAGAAATTGATCAGAGTGGTAACTACATCTGGTAGCTTTAAATTGTTGTCTCTGTATTTAAACTTTTTAGTAATAATTGATTTAAGTTGCTGATATTCCAAGAAGTTATTTATTCCATGTTTGTCTTGAAATTCCTGGGTAGTTATGAATCTTCTATCAATAATTACGTGCTCTAGTTGTTTTATGCCCCCTGCTTGCCAAGCTGGGAAGTGGATAATTTTTTTGTTTATGAGGATGTCTGGGTTGTTCCAGATGGGTGTCATTTTGCACGGTTGAATTGATGATTTTGATATTTTGAGAAATTCCCACCAGGCTGTTAAAGTGGCATTTATATTAATACTTTTGAAACAATCCTGTTTTTTAACTGTTTGGCTAATAAATGGAAGATCTGATAGGTTGATCTTTCCACATAACGCCTGTTCCAAGTCTAACCATGAGTTGGTTTCTGGATTATTTTTTAACCATTTTAAGATGTATTGTAATCTATTTGCAAGAAAGTATTTGTGGAAGTTAGGTAATACTAATAGTCCACAGCTTTTTGCAGATTTTAAAGTTTTTAGACTAATTCTTGCAGGTTTATTGTTCCATGAAAAGCTTGATATGGATGAGTCTAATGTTTTGAACCATTTTAATAGCGGTTGTGTGGGAATCATTGAGAAGAGATAATTAACTTTGGGTAAGATTTTCATTTTTACCGTGGCTACCTTGCCCATAAGGGGCAGAGGCAGGTTGGTCCAGCGTGTTAGATCGTCCTGTATGTTTTTCAGTATTGGGGTGTAGTTTAGCTGCACCAGTTCTGATAATTTGGGGGAAAAATAAATACCTAGATACTTTATATTGCCTGATTTAACTGGTATTGTGAGTCCTTGCTCCACATTACTGTTTAGTGGTAATAAAACAGATTTATTCCAATTAATGGAATAGTCTGATATAGAAGAGAATTCACTAATGATTGTTGCCGTTTCATTTACAGAATGTATATTACTTAAAAACAGTAATATGTCATCTGCATAGAGACTAATTTTATGATGGCTGTGTTTGGTTTTAATTCCTTTAATACTCTCATTCTGTCTTATTGCTGCAGCTAGAGGCTCGATAAATATTGCAAAAAGAGAGGGGGAGAGTGGGCAACCCTGTCTAGTTCCTCTTCCAAGAAAAAACCTGTTGGAAGTCTGTTTATTAGTTCTAACTGATGCATTGGGGTTGTGATATAATATTTTGATCCAATTGATGAATGATTCTCCAAACCCAAACTTATGGAGGGCAGCAATGAGGAACTTCCAATTTACTCTATCAAAGGCTTTTTCAGCATCCAGTGATAGTATAGTCATTTCCTGGTTTTTGATGGTGGCAAAGTCTATTATGTTAACGAGTCTGCGGACATTGTCATCCGAGTGTCTGCCTTTGATGAATCCAGTTTGATCAAAGTGAATTATGTGAGGAGTGACTTTTTGTATTCTCTTTGCTAGTGCTTTGCAGATAATTTTTACATCTGCATTAATTAAAGAAATGGGGCGATAGCTTGAAGGACTCGTGGGGTCTTTGTCTGGTTTTAGAAGAAGGATAATGTTGGCGGAGTTCATGTTAGGTGGTAGAGATTGGCTTTCATTGATAAATTTTACCGTTTTATAAAACGTTGGTGCCAGTTGTTCCCAGAATTCCTTATAAAACTCTGCAGGAAAGCCGTTGGGTCCTGGTGCTTTGCTGTTAGGCATAAGTAACAGAGCTTCATGAAGCTCAGACAACGAGAGCGGAGAGTCTAAATTTGTGATTTGATCTTCGTTTAACTTGGGCAGGTTTACATTGTTGAGAAATGAGTTGATTCTTTGTTCTGATGGATTGATCTGTGGAGTGTATAAGTTTTGATAAAAGTCTTTAAACGCATTATTAATTTTTACCGGGTCATGGGTGACATTCCCTGTTTGGTCCATAATAGAAGTGATTGTTGATTTTACTTTATTAATTTTAAGCTGATTAGCTAGAAATTTGCCAGATTTATTTGAGTTTTCATATCTTTCCAGTCGAAGCCTTTGTATCTGGAATTGTGTTTGTTTATTGATGATGTCATTTAACTGCAGCTTTAAATTTTTCAGATCGCCCAGTATGTGTTCCTGTGCAGAAGCAGCCTCCAGGATTTTGATTTTATTTTCTAATTCTAATAAATCTGCTTTCTCTTTGCGTTTTTTATGCGTTGGATAAGAGATGATTTTCCCTCTCATGACTGCTTTTGCTGTTTCCCAAAAATACTTGGTGATATTTCAGAAGTATTGTTGAATTCTAAGAAGGTTGCCCACTCTTTTTTAAAGAATTCAATAAATTCCTGGTCTTTTAACAGAGATGTATTAAACCTCCAGGTTGAACCCGAGGGTGTGGGTACTTCCCTCGAAATAGTAACAGAAACTGGTGCATGGTCACTGATAATAATTGGATGAATGTTGGAACTTTTAATTTCTTTCAAAAGGGAGTTACTGACTAATAAATAATTAAATGATTAATTGATTTTAATAGTAACAGTCAGTTGCACGAAATGTAATCTTCACATTTTTGTCCACTTCCCCCTTTACCTCTACACCTGCAGGATTTCTACAGTCACAGCAACTGGGTTGAATTAGGAAACAAATTTCCAAACATAAATATGATCAGAAAGAACGCCAACATTGGAAATATTGCAGGTAAAACCACAAATTAGACCATCTTTACATTTATTAGTCAAAAAAGAGGCCTAGAATTTCATGTTTCTCTGCAGCCAAAACCATTGCAACCTGTCGTAGCTGTAATGGGGACGACTGCAGCAAGAACATTTTGGAGGATATAATAGCAGGAAATTTTTTGACATCTGGATACTTTGTTGTTTGGCCTTGGTCTGGGAACAAACCGAAAGGTAAAAAAAAAAAAAAATCTACTGAATCCAGCATTTTTATTCACACACTTATTCTGATTCACAAAAATGTGTTAAAGAATATTGTTTTTATTGTTTTTTTGGTTTATGTCCCTTGTGTTGAGGTGGTGAAAGTAGTTACATCAGTTCGCTTTAGCTTTACATTTCTTTTATTTTTTGTGTAAATATATAAGTTAAGTAACCATTTGTTCGCTTGCTGTGATATGTACAGTAGTTGTGCTTTTACTTGGGAAGCTGAGAATTCTACAGTTTTAATTTGATTTTGGTTTTGTTTCCATGGTTATCAGGAAAGTGCAGCCATGGGGGTTTCTTTGATGCAACAAGTTCAGTTGAGCCTAAAGGTGGGATCAACAAAGATTCTTACACCTCCAGCCATGGACATCTTCACAGGGAAGCAGCAGAGCTGGCAATATCTGCAACCAGTCAGCTTCTGGAGGACATTCGAGGAGCTACTGGGGACAGAGAATTCCTTCAGTATTAAAATCCTTTGGCATTCTTGAGTTATGTACTGCCCAGAGCAGAACTGAACTATTAAATCATTTCCAACCTCCATTTTTTAAACCCCTAGGTTGATGGGAATCTCAAAGGGATCAAGTAAGGCTCTGTGTTTTGTGGTGGACACAACTGGAAGTATGGGTGACGACATTGCAGCAGTACGGAATGTCACTTCAACTATAATTGATAGTAAGGTTGGAACAGAGGATGAGCCTTCACTCTACATTCTTGTACCTTTCAACGATCCAGGTGTGTTCCTAGAACTGCAATTCAAAATCCTCTGCAACATATCACATGTTCTGCATTATTTTTTTTAAATGAACCAACAACATAAGCCCCTTTTCAAAAAAGAAAATAAAATTAAGAAAAAACAAAAACTATAATGTGTCTTTTCTCTTGTATGGCTGACAGATTTCGGGCCTTTGATGAAGACTACAGACGCCGAGGTTTTCAAAGGTTATATCAATTCCTTAAGAGCATACGAAGGTGGAGATACTCCAGAAATGAGTCTTTCAGGACTTCAGGTTTTATGCTGTGTTAAATTCTACTTTAGTTTTTATTGTTTAACTTTTAATATTCTAGAAGTTACAACTTCTGTTTGACTTTTTTTCAGCTGGCTCTAACTGGCTCTCCTCCTAATTCTGAGATCTTCCTCTTCACTGATGCCCCTGCCAAAGATGAATATCTGAAGAACACCGTGATTGCACTGATAGAGCAGAGCAAGACAGTTGTGAGTACTTCCATACACCAAGATGCTGTTAAGAGATCTTTGATACAGTATTTTTGAAATGCAATCAATCCAATTTACCCTGGAAAATGAAACAAATACAATGCTATTATGTTTAATTAAACAAATATCAATAAAGACAGGAAGAATAGAGATGGCACTTCCATTTTTCTCTTCAAAATAAAAGTGACACATCCACACCTGTCAAACACAACAATTTGTTTGACCTAAAACTTCCGTATACTAACAACACTCACTCAGTATCCACTGTTAACTAATTTTGTTTTACTTGAGAAAAAGTTTGGAGACAAAAAGTTTTAAAAGAATATTAAAGATTATAAGGTCTATATTATTTTGTCAAACTAATTTAGAAACATTCAAAGGGATCAGTGTTTTGTTGTAAACTTAGATGTCAAGCATTGCTAGGGAGCTGAAGCATTGATTCATTTGAGGGCTTGATCCTGAACAAGATGGAATGTTGGTCAGAACACAGGAAAGGTTAAGGCTGGATCCCGTTTTGAGGTTATTCCAGCTTTATTTGGCAGCTGATTTTGAACATTGCTTTAGTATTAGGTCACTGACTTAATATCCAAGTATTAGCGTCAGGAACTGAAGAACGAACTGATTGGTTAACACTTTAACGCTTCTTCAAGGACAAACTCAGCCGAAATGAGAACCAGAACTAAATGCGCAGATCACAGCACAGTACAATGTCACATCCTATAATTCCCTGAAGACATGGTGGACTTTTGTAACAAGCATCATACCTCAATGCTGAGAATCACCTTAAAAGTAACATTTTTCTGAAAGGACTCTGGAAAAGAAACAGAAGTGACTTTGATTAAAGGACCACCCAATTATTGATAAGGTTTGTGGTTAGGTATCATGTGCTTTTTTTGAGATGAGATGAGAAATGAGAACCAGAACTAATCTGACTAATCAAAATGTGCAGATCACAGCCCAGCACAATGTCATATCCCATAAATCCCTGAAGACAGGGTGGACCTTTGTAACAAGCATCATACCTCAATGCTGAGAGTCACCGTAACCCTTGTACTATCCTAGGCACTTTAACGTTGGTTTTTGGGTCATCTAGACCCACTAGACAGTGTTCTGAACCTTTTTTCTTCAATGATTGGTCGTCTTTACTGGTGTCCATGGATTACATCAAATCTTTCCACCTTTATCCACCTTTGTCATGGTAGGGAGAACACATCAATGTAAGGGTGGGGTCATCTAAGATAGCACAAGGGTTAAAAGTAAAAATTTTCTGAAAGGACTCTGGAAAAGAAACAGAAGTGACTTGAATAAGTACCACGCAATTTTTGATAAGGTTTGTGGTTAGGTACCATGTGTTTTCGTTAATGTGACTTTAAAAGTTACATGTTTTGTCTATTTATATATTTAAAAGTCTGTCATTGTCAGCATCATATAAACGTATAAGTATCTTTAGATAAAAATCCTAGATGGTAATCTTTTAACAATTCAAACTCAGCATCTCTGGTTTTTAAGTTTTTAATTTTGTAAAAAGGTTTTATTGTGCAGCTTCATCATGTCCTTATCAATGATACAGGTGAACTTCATGATAACCAACATACTAGGGTTCCGCCGTCGCAGAGAAGCTAATGAAAACCAACAGCAACAGCAGAACCAGCGGATGGTGAGGTCAGACTCTCAGCTGTACAGAGATCTGGCTCAGGCTTCAGGAGGACAAGCTATTCAAGTTTCCAAAAATCAGCTGCTGCAGGCTACCAGCATAATCACAGAGTCCACAAGCTCTTCTCTGGTATTAATACATGCCCTCAATATTTGAAGCAGCTAATTCTATTGTGCAGGAAATTTTCGGTTATCCTTTTCTTTAATTTGTATCTCAGGTGACCCTTCTGCAAGCAAGCAGGAATTTGGGGAGAGCGGAAAATTACACTTTCCATGTGGATGAGACATTAACTAATCTGATCATTTACATCACTGGAAGTTCTGTTGACTACACGCTTGTCAATCCTTCAGGTGAATATGCTGATCAATTAAAATTACATACATTGATTTAATTACGCTCCAAAATATGGCATAAAAAACAACTAGGAGATACAAAAACAACAGAAAACCTTGCATTAACCATAATCTATTTTAATTGTTTAGGTGAGCTTCATAATAGCACCTTCACAGGGCAGTCAATCATCACAGCTGAGTTGGTGGGAAACTTACGGACTCTGCGGTTGCCGGCCCAAGTTGGATTGTGGGAATTGAGACTAACGTCAACAAATCCCTATACCCTGAGGGTTGTAGGTGAGACACCTAACAATGCTGAAATCAAACATCAATTTTCTGCTTAGAGAGGATTTTATTTGAGTGTCTGGTGAAACCAAATGCCAAAGAAGTCACTCAGAAGTTGGTATTTTTGATTGAAATATGTAATGAATATGTATAGCTTTAAATGTTTTTGTTAAAACAAAGAGGTTTGAGAGTTCTCACAGCCATACAGGTCATACTATTCATTCAGCTTTAAAAAAACACTTTTCTCTTTATATTTTTTTATGACAAAAATACAAAATCAGGTCTTCAGAGCCTTCACATGCTTGCAGGTTTTCTTTTTCTCTATAAGATCAGTACGGCTGAGCGTCATCAGCATGATAATGGAAGTGTTTACTGTTATGCATAATAATGCAAACCACTTTAATCAAAGCAAGCAAGCAGACAAAATAAAAAAAAACTGTAATCAACCACGAAGCCCTTTAGATATGGAGTCTCAAATTGTTCATCATTACAAAAAAAAGTATGACCTCGTGCAGTCCCACTATCAACCAATAAATCTCTCATAAATATATAAAACAAAAAATATATAAAACAGGCAGTGCTTTATTTTTCTTATATCACAGGTCTGTGGTTGAATAAGGTTATTTTCTTGAAACTGAATTGCTCTTATACTTTTGTAGCCCCATTGTGGTAGCAGGGAGTTAGGATTAAGGAAGTATTAAAATATGCTGATAATTATATCAGAGGGTTGGTTGTTACCTTTTGTAACAACTGTTTTTTCTTTTTCAGTTTTGTTGTGTTTTTGTCATTTTTGTTGTTATTATTTTTTCTGTGCTACTTCTCCTGTAAAGTTTATTAATATCAGAGTATTGGGGCCAGAATCATTTCACTCAAACATAGGATATACTGGGTCCTAATGCCCCACCGGCTCCTGGAGGAGCCTTATGGTTTGTTAGTTGGAATGTGAAGGGATTGAATTCTCCAATTAAAAGAAAGAAGGTCATCAGTCATTTAAAACAGCTAAACACAAAGATTGCATTCTTGCAGGAAACTCATCTGAAAGCAGCTGATCACTTGAAGATGCGATTTGGGTGGGTTGGGCAACTTTATCACTCATCATTCAACAGTAAAACCAGAGGTGTGGCTGTTCTTGTCCATAAATCAGTTCCATTTTCTGTTACTGAGGTAATATCAGACCCCAATGGCCGTTACATTATAGTTTCAGGCAGAATTTGTGGTAAGAGTCTCACATTAGTGAATGTCTACGGTCCAAACTTTGACAGTGAGGAATTTTTTAAGAAACTTTTCCTTTCCATTCCTAATTTAAACAACAGCCAGCTTGTAATGGGAGGTGATTTTAACTGTTGCCTTAACCCAGTGCTTCTCAATTATTTTTTGCCAGGCCCCCCCTAGGAAAAGAAAATGTTTCGCGCCCCCCCTGACCCCCCCCCCCCCCCCCATAACCCCCCCCCCACACACACACACACACACAGACACACTCGCGCGGTGACAATACATCAGGTCAGTATCTATAAAATTTGTATACCTAAAATTGTATCTTTTAACACTAACAAAAGAAAAAAGCAAAATAAATCCACTTTCAACAAATATTAACTTTATTT
This sequence comes from Oryzias latipes, assembly GCF_053564925.1. Lineage (NCBI taxonomy): Eukaryota > Metazoa > Chordata > Actinopteri > Beloniformes > Adrianichthyidae > Oryzias > Oryzias latipes. Next base: position 9,890,519 of record NC_136250.1, on the reverse strand, counting down.
AGCCACAGAAACCCTGTTCTAGTCTAAAACAGAAAAGAAGCTGAAAGTACCTGAAATAAAAAAAATCTGTCATTCCTTATTTAAACTAGAAACATTTTGACCAACTGAACCATTTGATGCTGAAAAAAATAATTCAATCAATAAATAATATTAAATCTAAATTGATCTGAAACATTAACACAGCAGCACCAATATATTTAACGTTTTTAGTCTGAAGAAATAGGTAAAAACGTGCTGATTTTTTTTTTCTAAATGACGGATTGTTTATTTCTGATCTCATAAAAGTGCAGCTGTTTTCCTGCATTACCTGCTGTCTTTATGTCTGTCTGACACTAACTAAACCACAGGCAGACAAAGAAAACATGGATGGAAAATAAAGACACGTCATCAAAATGTCTACAATAGTTCATAAAGAATGACATTGTTAGCATGAGCTTAGGAATCTAAGGGCAGCGGTGATCTTGGGCAACAGGCAGCGGTAGCAGTGGTCCGCGTGCCCCGATTCCCCTGGCAGACAGGGCCCACACCACCCCTCCCCTTTCGTTCTCACTCGCGCAGCCGCGGACAGACAGAACAGACAATAGGAACCGAATAGTGGACCAGATTATTTTCCAAGCACTGAGCCGCTGTCACCGCTGCCCCCACGTTAAATTTGCGCACCGGACAAACCTGTGCCTAAAACCGCCACCACCGCGCGCCCCCCCTGGCATCGCTTCGTGCCCCCCCCCTGGGGGCGCGCCCCACTATTTGAGAAGCACTGCCTTAACCCAACACTGGATCGTTCCTCATCTAAGGCCTATTCTGTGTCCAAATCCTCTAAAGCCATACAACTGTTCATGTCACAATACGGTGTCACAGATGTCTGGCGTCATTTTAATCCAAATGTTAAGCATTTCTCCTTTTTCTCGCCGGTGCACAGTTCTTTCTCTAGAATAGATTTTTTCCTCATTGATAATAATTTGCTCTCTGCTGTCAATTACTGCGAATACACCCCCATAGTAATATCAGACCATTCACCTGTTACGCTTGATATTTCCCCCCCAGGCAACTCTTTGTCACGGTCTTCATGGCGCTTTAACCCACTGCTTCTCAAAGACACAGACTTTGTTCAGTTTATTAGTGAACGTATAGACCTTTATATATATTTTTATTTTTTATTTTTTTTTTTTTTTCTCTTTTTTTAACTTGTTCTGTCCAACAGCTGAGCAAACAGATTAGAGCTGAAGGCTTTTTGTGTTGGACAGGTTTTACTATCACAAAAAGAGGTTATATAGCTTCAAGAAACTAGAGTGTAGATTTGTATAAACCCCTTTTTGTCGTATTATTTTTTATTTATTTGTTACATTTAGTGTGTGTGGGGAGGGAGAGGGGAAGAATGTGAGGGGAGGGTGGAAGAGAGTAAAAGGAAGAAAGGTGAAAAGGTGGGGGATACAAGCACTGATTTGACTAAGTTATTAATTTAAGCTGTAACAATTATACCAGATCTGCTGGAAAGACGAATGTTACATCAAAGGTGAAAATCTGACACTAAGATGAGCGAAAAAAAAAAAACTGTCCATCAATACACTGTAGGTAAGGAGGAGGGATGAAGCAGACAGGGAGCAGTGTGGCAGTGTGCACGTGCACGTGGGGGTGGAGATACATGCATGCTGCCGACGTGAACCGTGTGTTCATAAAGGGAGCCAGATCCTACCCAGCCAGACCAGCCAGACCAGGAGAGGGGAGGAGAGCCCCCCAGGCCAGAAGCCCCCCCAGCATCCGGACCCAGGCAGCCCGGGAGGGGAGGAGGAGGGGACCGCCCACCCCACCAGCCAGGCACAGAGAGGGCCCCCCTACAGGGGCCCCCCCAATGTCCAGAGGCACAAGCGAACCCAGTGTCGGGCCCCCAGGCCACAAGACAGGAGCGCTTAGCCGTACCAGGCGGCAGCCATGGGGGCCACCGGGCGCCGGACACCGAGACAAAGGCCAGGGACGAAGCCAGGGCCCCCGGAACCCATGAGCCGGCCACCACCCGACCGGCGCCCCGTCCCCGCAAGCCAGCCCAGGCACGCGACCCTAGCAACCCAGGGATCGCCACGCACCCACAGCCACAGCCACCCCCCTAAAACCCTACGCAGACCTTTATATTTTTACTAACAATACACCAGATGCATCTACAATTTCAATTTGGGAAGCATGTAAAGCATTTCTGAGAGGGGAAATAATATCATACAGTGCCTATAAAAATAAGATAGCCTCACAAAAGAGCCGTGATCTTTATTCTGTCATATCGGAACTGCAAAATAAATGTGCAGAATCCCCCAGTGCTGATCTATCTAAGGAATGCAGAATTTGACTCTATAGCCACCGACGAGGCAGTCCAATTAATACTCAGGACCCGTTATAGCTATTATGAGTTCGGAGATAAGCCTAATAAAATACTCTCACACCAGATTAGACAGTCAACAGCAGCTCAAAATATTACCGAACTCTCTACCTCTGATGGACTCATACTTAATCCTCAAACTATCAATGACACATTTAGGGATTTTTATTCTGCTCTATACACTTCTGAATGTTTTCCTGATGAAAAACGTTATGAAGATTTCTTTTCACATCTTAATATTCCGACAGTTGAAGCAGATGTAGTTGCTCAATTGGATAAGCCTTTCACTGCTGAAGAACTAAAGAATGCTGTCATGTCTATGCAGAGTGGGAAAAGCCCCAGACCGGATGGGTTCCCATCTGAATTTTTTAAGGTTTTTATGGATAAATTATCCCCTCTAATGCTAAACATGTTACAGACTTCAGCTGATATTGGTGCTTTACCGGCAACTTTGCGACAGGCCACAATCTCGCTTATCCTAAAGAAGGATAAAGATCCCAGATGCTGCAGCAGTTATAGGCCTATATCTCTGCTGTGTGCGGATGTTAAAATTTTAGCAAAACTGCTAGCAAAACGCTTAGAGCCGATAATGCCCACATTAATCAGTCCTGACCAAACTGGCTTTATTAAAACCAGACATTCATATCACAACATTAGGCGGCTTATGAATATTTTATACTGCACCTCTTCAACTGTCACCCCTGAAATGGTCATCTCTATGGATGCTGAAAAGGCTTTTGATCGGGTTGAGTGGTCTTACTTGTTTTATACTCTAAGACGCTTTGGCTTTGGCTCTAAATTCCTGTCATAGATCAAATTACTGTACACATCGCCTATGGCACGTGTTCGCACTAATAACGACTACTCAGAATACTTCCCCTTGGGCCGTGGAACTAGACAGGGCTGTCCTCTTTCTCCTCTTTTATTTGCGCTAGCCATTGAACCACTTGCGGCGGCCATTAGAACTAGCTCTATGTGTGGTATCTTGAGGGGCGGTGTAGATCATAAAGTAGCCTTATATGCAGATGACCTTTTATTATTTATTTCAGATCCAACTGTCTCCATGCCACCGGTTTTAGCTCTGCTGAGGGAGTTTGGTCAGATCTCTGGCTACAAATTAAACCTAAATAAATGTGAACTTTTTCCCATCAATCCGGAGGCCATGGCCTACCCCCCTTCAGACTTACCTTTTAAAATCTCTCCATCTGTCATTAGGTATCTAGGCGTTCAAGTGACTAAGGAATTTTCTGATCTTTTCAAAACCAACTTTATCCCATTACTGGATCAAATTAATTGTGACTTACAGCGCTGGTCTATGCTGCCATTATCCCTTGCAGGCAGAATAAGCTGCATTAAAATGAATGTGCTGCCTAAATTTCTTTATTTTTTTCAATGCCTACCAGTATTTATCCCAAATCAATTCTTCAGGTCCCTTGACAACTCTATTGCCCAATTTCTATGGGGAAAAAAGCCTCCAAGGATGAGAAAAACCATATTACAGAAAAGCAAAGATAATGGTGGCCTCTCTTTACCAAACTTTTTATTTTATTATTGGGCTGCAAATATCCGAACAATATTATTTTGGTGTCATAGTCACATTGTTAAGCCAGTCTGGTCACTAATAGAGGAATCATCTTGTACTTTTGCCTCTGCTACTTTATTCTCTCTTCTGTGTCTGCCTGTTAAATTTTCTCTCACATCTTATACCGATAACATCATAGTTAAGCATTGTTTAAAGATATGGACTCAACTTAAACAGCACCTTGGAATTCAAAAAATCTCTCTCATGTCCTTACTCCATCTTAACCCTTTGTTTCCTCCATCATCTACAGATAAGACTTTTGCCCTGTGGAGAAGTCGTGGCTTAGTTTCAGTAAAAGACTTTTACATAGATGGAACTTTAGCTCCGTTTGAGTTACTAGCTAAAAACTTTAATCTGCCCAACACTCATTTCTTTAGGTATCTGCAGGCTCGTCATTTTATCTGTCGTCATTTCCCTGACCTTCCAGTACCCCAACAGCCACTATGATTGACACTCTCATGGGGATCAACCCCTCTCTGAAGGGTACAATATCAAAAATTTATAACCTTTTACTATCCACCCTTGCTTCGTCATCTGACCATCTACGTGCGACTTGGTCAGAAGAGCTTCATGTAGACATAAATGATGATCAGTGGAGATCTGTGCTAGGGCGAATTTACTCCTCATCAATATGCGCCCGGCACTTTATCATTCAATGTAAGGTGGTTCATAGAGCTCATTGGTCTAGAAGCAGACTTGCCAGAGTTTTTCCTGGCACTGATCCTAACTGTGTAAAATGTAATCTAGGCCCTGCAAATCTTACTCATATGTTTTTGACATGCCCGTCGCTTTCTGACTTCTGGGACTCTGTATTTGATTCTTTATCCTCTGTCTGTAACGTCAAAGTACACCGTTCCCCAATGACAGCCCTTTTTGGTATACTTCCGGACAATCACTCTCTCCCTCCTTGGTTAGAGGACCTTATTGCCTTTCTGACATTACTTGCCCGTCGGACTATCTTGATGCACTGGAAAGACCTTCGCCCACCCACTCACTCAAAGTGGATAAAAGACTCTCTTTCTTTTATTAAGCTGGAAAAAATCAGACATTGTTTAAATGGTACTACATGTAGATTCTCTGAAATTTGGTCACCTTTCTTGGAGCATGTGATGTCCTTGACCTTGGAAACGACCCAGTGAACTTTTGGGTACATTAATAGTTGTGAGTTGTGCAGTGTCTCTGCTGTTTCCAGATTGGTAGCACAGCATATTGTTTTATTGTTTGTAAGATTTTGTTTATTCATTTGTGTGCTTTTTTTTTTTTTTTTTTTCTTTGTAATTGTGGTTTTGAATTGTTTGTTTGTTTGTTTGTGTTTTCTTATTTTGAAAAATTTATAAATAAATCACACATAAAAAAAATATATATATATAAAATGATCATGAAATTGGAAGAACCTTCACACAAATTTTAAATGAGCCATTATATTATTAAGTACTATTGATTTTGCTTTAAGAACCTATTAATTATTTTAAAACAGCATTTTGATCATGTTGAATATTATTAAAATGCTATGGCTTATTTTTTTAAACTCAGATTTCAGAATCAATCTTTTCCAAAGTAGCTTTGTTTTTATTTCACATTGCTGTTTTTAAGAAATTCTTATTTATTTCATGATGAAAGGAGACTCTTTTGTGATTGGCTACTCCTTTACTCAGACATAAGCAGCAGCACCCTAACTACATCGAACGATCAAAGTTGCTTCAGTGAACCTGATGGTGCAATGCACACCCCTCATCACTAGGTGGTAGTATGCATCTCAACACATCCACAGTGTTGAGGCGCGAAATGTAATATATGTACTTAAGATATTGGCTCATTTTTATTTTTTTTTAATCTATATGCAGATTTTTCCCAAATTCATGATGATTTTATATATTTATGAGATATTTTATTGTTGACTGTGTGATTGCACAAGGTCATATTTTTTTTTTTAATTATGAACAATTTGGGACTCCATATTTAGGTGACTAACCCCTGTTTTCTTATTCTGAAGCTGTAAATTACATTTTTCCCTGCTTTGCTTTCTTCTTTTACTTGTGTTATTTACAGGTCAGAGTCCTATTGATTTCATTTTTAGATTCATTAAGCAATCTGAGGGCCCCTTAGAAGGATTTGACCTCGTGGAAAATCGTCCCACCACAGGTAAAATAAATCTCTTTTTTTTTTTTACTTTGTTTTAGCCAGTTTCTGAGCTTTGGCATTTATTTTGACCTGATTTTCTTTCCTTTAAAGGCAGTAACACTAGTTTGCAGGTTGTTCTACTTGAGGCTGACATCTCCACTGTGACAGAAGTCACTTTGGTTGAATCCTCAGGGTCAGGGAAGGTTAATGGTCTTGTGGAGGCTCAGGGGGGAGGACAATACTTAGTCCATTTTGACAAGATACCATCAGTTGAGTTTGTGGTATTAGTGAGGGGGCAGAGCACCAACAGTACAGCCTCTAGAGCAGGGGTCGGGAACCTATGGCTCGCGAGCCATATATGGCTCTTTTGATTGTCACATGTGGCTCGCAGACAAATCTTTAATTATACTTTTTTTTATCATTAGACCAGTCCTTCTCGGGCGCAATGCGGTGCCAGAGGCGCGCAGTAGTAGCGGTGCTTAGAGAGAAAAATCTGCGCCAGCGCTATAAGTTTACAATTATCTATTATTTCACAGAGTTTGTACCAACTGGAAACCTGTGAATTGCCGTGCCTAAAAGTGCGCGCTCCCGTCTCTGAGAAAGAGCGCGCAGTTGCGGGGACGGGATGTGTGAGGAAGAAAGCAGGGGGGGTGGGGCTGAGGTGTTGTGGGGACAGGCAGCAGGTGAATCGCGCAGGGATTATAAAAACGTAAAACCCGCTGCCCGTCACTCACTGCGGCGTGTGAGTGTGTGTTTGGCTCCCCGTCTGCATGTGAGCAGTCTTTGTCACATCTACAGAACATTCAGACCTACGATCACGTTAAAGTCTCAACGTCTGCATGAAGCAGAAACTCACCACGTATCAACCAGACTAGACCATCAGCAAAACTACCACGAGAAATACTCATCATTTATTAGCAACAGAATAACAATGTTATTAAAAAGAATCCACAGACTTATTGTACTTTAAAAATGTTGAAATTAAATCAAATGCACACATTCACTTGTATATTTAGTTTTAAACATATTGTCGCGGACTGAGTTGGATGGCTGTTGGGCCGCGTTAAAAGTTCTGGAGTTCATTGACCGCATCAAACAGAGATCTGATTGGCTCTCAGTTCTGTCGCTCAGCCTGTTGTTAGGTAATTTGGACCAATGGGGTTCAGCTATGGGCCGAATAAGGGAAATGGGAGGGCTGCAGCGGGAGCAGGTGAATATAAAGTTGGTAGAAGCGCTCTCTCTCGTCTCGTGTCGACAGGAGAGATTCAGGAGTTGCTGAATTAATTTTACGGCGTTTGTTGTGGTATACAGTAACCAGAATAAAGAACCTTAAAAGAGGTTAAGTCTCCGTGCCTCAGTGTGGGAAAGGGACGCTACATTATTGTATGGCTCTTTCGAAATTACATTTAAAAATATGTGGCGTTTATGGCTCTCTTGGCCAAAAAGGTTCCCGACCCCTGCTCTAGAGCATCCTCAATGACATTCCAGAGGCAGTCTTCAACCAGCCTCAGAGCTTCTTCTGTATCTGTTACTTTGGTAAGAAAAAAACGCTATCAAAACCATTTAACTCGAAGGAAAATTGTTTATTTGTCTTTTTAAAATGTTTTTTTTATTTGTTTGTTTTCAGTCTGATACAGGAAGTGTCTTAGAGCCTGGAACTCCACTCCTCATTCCCTTTTCTGTGACGACCACAGGCGAAGGAGGAAACTTTGTCATCAAAGCTACCAATGACCAAGGTTTTGATTTAACCTACCCATCCAGTTTAACTCTGGAAAATGGAGGTAGTGCCAATGGAACAGCAAGTATCACAGCACCTCTGGCCTCCCAGGCTGGTACTGGTGTCACACTGACCATAGAAGCTGAAGCTCCAGGAGGTGCAGACGCCAACTATGATGTGCTGCGTCTCACTGTTCTTCCAAAGGTCCATTTGAGATAGAAAACTGCATTGCTATACATTATATAGACGCTGCTTTAAAAGATAAAGGGATTACTCATCCTATACCTGAACGAATGAAATATTCTTTTGAAATGCTTTATTCTATATGTAGTTGCATGTACTGACAACACAACCACACAAAAATGATTAATGGAACTGTTTTAGCTTATGAAGATGTAGAATCATACTCAAAATTAAAGTGGAAAAACACATTACAAGCTGACTAACTGGGATGTAATGGCTCGAAACAAGTCAAAATGAGGCTAAGTAGTGTGTTTGGCCTCTACACGCCCGCATAACTTCCATGTAACACCTGGTTTTGTTTCTAAAGAGGTGGTGGATGGTCTTCTGGGGATCTCCACTTAGACCAAAGCTTCCCCCAACTCCTGGACAGACTGAGGTGCAATATGGTGTTGGTGGACAGACCGAGACATGATGACCCAGATGTGCTAATTGGATTTAGGTCTGGTGAACGGACGGGCCATTCCATTATATCACATTTATATTTATATTATAAACTGCTGACACACTCTGGCCACATGAGGTTTAGCATTGTCTTGCATTAGGAGGAAACCAGGGCCAATCGTACCAGTATACGGTTTTACAAGAGGTCTGATAATCTCATCTCGGTATCTAATGGCCGTCAGATTACCTTTGGAAAGCATATGAAGAGCTGTTCGGCCTTCCAAAGAAATGCCACTCTAAACCATCACTGACCCACTGCCAAACCGGTCATGTTGGACGATGTTGCAGGCAGGAGAATGTTCTCCAGACTCTGTCACGTTTGTCTCTCGTGTTCTGGATGAACTTGCTTTCATTTGTGAAGAACACAAGGCACCAGTGGCAAATTTATCAATCTTAGTGTTCTCTAGCAAATGCCAAACGTCTTGCACAACGTTGGGCTGTAAGCACAATTCCCACCTGTAGATGTCGGGCCCTCGTACCACCCTTATGGAGTCTATTTCAAACAGTTTGAAAAAAACACGTGTATATTTGTGGCCTACTGGAGGTCATTTTGCAGGGCTCAGGCAGTGCTCTTCCTGTGTCTTCTTGCACAAAGAAGGAGGTAGTGGTCTTGATGCAGGGTTGTTGCCCTCCTATGGCCTCCTTATTTCCTGATGTACTGGCCTGTCTCTTGATAGCTCCTCCATGCTCTGGACTCTACGCTAACAGACACAGCAAAGCTTCTTGCTACAGCTTGCATTGATGTGCCGTCTTGGATGAATTGCTCTACCTGGGCCACTTGTGTGGGTTGTAGACGTTGTCTCATGGTAATACAGGAGTGACATCACTGTCAGCATTCAAAAGTCACCAAAACATAAGCCAGAAAACATAGACAGAGAAGTTGTCTGTGGTCACCACTTGCAGAACCACTCCTTTATTGGAGGTATATTGCTTGTATAGATAGGTATATTGCCTTTCATTTCCACTTACTCTCTATTCAAAAAGTACAAAAACATGTGAAACTGATTGTCACTCAGTATTGTTTTCCATTTAGACAATTTGATTGTTACTTAAGGTAACATTAAGTCGTTCAGGGTGTTCCCTTTATTTTTTAAAACAGTTTTTACTTTTTTTATTTATTTTTTAATTTGTGGTAATCTTTCCATTTTCTTCCACCTTCAGGTGACAGATTTTTCTCCTCCAGTTTGCCAGTTGCTTAGTCTCCAGTCCAACTGCAGTGACAGCTGCAACCAGTCTACATGGGAGCTCTCTGTCCAAGTGACCGATGGAGAAAATGGAACTGGGATCGATAGCATCAGTCTCAGAGAAGGCGACGGCATCTTAAACTTTAATATGACAACAGCCAACGTGACGCTGGTATCCTACAACGCATCCTGCTGCTCGCCTAACGTGCAGCTGGTGGTTGTAGATCGAGTGGGTAATGTGGAAGTCTGCAGTTACTCTGTTGCCCCAAATGTAAGCACAACATTCAGTCCAACAATCAAGCCAAGTTCATCAACAACAGCTTCATCATCTATAGCTGTCCAGCCCTCTCTTCTTTGCCTCAGCATCATGATTTTGGGGCTTATGTTCGGCTGTAAGATGCATTGAGATTAATTTCTATATTTTCAGAAGCTTTTGATGTTGTAGCAGATCACCCACAGGACATTAGGAATCAGTTAGCCCTCAGATTAAGGTGGTATGATTTTCATCAAACTGCAGCTAAGGAATTTGGCATATAGTCACTGCAAATTTGTATTCAACTGAGAATGAAATAATTAGTAAGGCTTAAAACCACTATAATAAAATATTTTTAACCAATGATCATCTGCATCTGGCATATGGTTTATGGTATTTCTGAAAATAAACTTTGAATGTGTTGCCACTTTTTCTCTCTTTAGGTTTTGCAGTAGGGGGACATCAAGTTTGTGTAAAAAATATAAATGAAATGAGAAAGAAAAAGGGGCGGCTTTAAAGGTATCAAATTACATTCTGCTATATAAAGTGATACAAATCCTCGAACACCCCCGCCCCTAAATAAATAAAACAGTTTTAATATGTAGATTTTTTTTTCATGAACCCAAAAATGGCCCCACCAGAGCAGCTTGAAAATGGAAACACATCAACCACTCTACAAACTCTATATTACTGATTACTTTGAGCCATAAATTAGGAACAGAAAATTGTGCAGATTATTTAGATATAAAAATGACATCCAAGGAATCTGGATTTGATGGGTTTAGTTCCTGTGGAGCACAAGTTGCAGCATAGATGATGTCACAATTTAAAAAAATATGCACAGTTGTTTGTAATCAGGTTTAACCCTTGTGCCATCCTAGGCACGTTAACATTAGGAGTTGGGTCATCTAGACCAGTGTTTTTCAACCAGTGTGCCGCGGCACACTAGTGTGCCGTGGGAGATGGTCAAGTGTGCCGTGGAAAATTGCCCTCATTAACTGATCTAAAAACATTAACCATCTCCAGGAAATCAGCTCTTTGTTCATCCAAACAGGTCCTGATAAAACACTGAGTAGTTAGGAATATAAACGATCATAAAATACTTTTTTCGTTGTGTTTATTTGATTCTATTAAAGACATTTTGATAAGAATGACGGTAACGCGAAATAGCTGCAGCTATAACTGTGTAAGGAAAAGTCCCGCAGCTTTTACTGTCTCCACGACTCCACCAATCATTCTTGAAGGCTTAATCACATGTCATCAGTCTGACCAATCAGAAGTGGTCAAAGTCTCCACTTCCTTGTTCCAATTTAGCTCATAACTCAGTCAGTTCCGACAAAAACACCAGCTAAAGCTCGTCTTTAGCGGTGTAGCTTTCCACAGAATCCGGTGTCAGACCGTGGAACAAGTGAACAAAACCATGAAGCTCAGAGACGCGAGTCTTTCTGCCGTTTTCTCGCAGTTTTCACACTACATCTCCCATGATGCATTGGCTTAAAGGGACAGCGTCTTGAAAACACAACGAACATACAGTTTGTATGTAACTTAACTTTTATTACATCTTTTAGAAAAACATCTGCAACTTCCTGCTTTTTCTGCCACAATTATCACAAAAATGCACGTCAGATTGCCGGGGGGGGGGGGGGGGGGGGGCTGTAGATCAAAACAGACTATGAGTTTCTGCTTTTTTTTTTTTTTTTTTTGGGATGCTGGTGTGCCGCGGGATTTTTGTCAAGGTTAAAGTGTGCCGTGGCTCAAAAAAGGTTGTAAAACACTGATCTAGACCCACTAGACAGTGCGCTAAACGTTTTTTCTTCAATGATTTGTGAACCTCACTGGTGTCCATGGATTACATGAAATCTTTCCACCTTTATCCACCTTTGTCATAATAGGGAGAACACGTCAATGCAAGGGTGGGGTCATCAAAGATAGCACAAGGGTTAAAGAAATCCGTGCAATCCGTGCATATGAAAATAATCTTGTTTTACTTTTGGCTTTACGCTTCAGGGATCGCCACAGCGAATCAGCTTCCATCATCTAACCCTGTCTTCTTCATCCTGTACTCTAACACCAGCTAACCTTCATGTCTTTGTTCACTGCATCCATAAACCTCCTATTTGGTCTTCCTCTAGACCTCTTGCCTGGCACCACCAGACTCCAGCATCTATCTACCAATATATTCACTGTCTCTCCTAAGGACATGTCCAAACCATCTCAGTCTGGTGTCTCTGACCTCATCTCCAAACCTCTGACATGTGCTGTCCCTGTGATGTCCTCATTCCTGATCCCATCCTGGTCACTCCCAAACAGAACCTCAGCATCTACATTTCTGCTACCTCCAGCTCTGCTTCCCATGATTTTCTACGTGCCATTGTCTCTAGGCCAAACAAAATGGCAGGTTTCACTATAGGTTTGGACACATTTCCTTTCAATGGAGCTAAAAGTATTCTATCACACATCACATCTGACATTTTTCTCCTCCCATTCCAGTCTGCCTGCATTCACTTCTTCACTTCTTTTCTCACTCTCCATTACTCTGGATTTTTGACCCAATATACTTAAAATCCTCCACCTTCTTTGTCTCTTCTCCCTGTAATCCTCTTCTTCCTTCTGGTTCCCTCTCATTCACACACATCTACTCTGTCGTGCTGTGGCTAACCTTCATTCCTCTCTTTTCCAGGGCAAACCTCCACCATTAGCTTCTCCTCCACCTGTTTGCTGCTCTCACTGCAAATCAGAATATCATCTGCAAACATCATAGTCCATGATGATTCCTGTTTAATCTCATCTGTCAGCCTGTCCATCACCATTGCAAACAGGAAGGGGCTCAAACCTTATCCCTGATGCAATCCCATCTCCACCTTGAACTTTTCTGTCACCCCGACACCACAACTTACCACTGTCTTACAGCCCTCATGCATGTCCTGCACTGCTCTAACATACTTCTATCAATCCAGACCTCCTTATACAATACCACATTTCCTCTCAGGGCACCCTGTCATAAGCTTTCTCCAGATCTACAAAGACAAAGTGTAGCTCTCTTTGACCTTCTCTGTACTTCTCCATCAACATCCTCAAAGCAAATGTGGCATCTGCAGTACTCTTTCTTGGCATGAAACCATACTGCTGCTCACAAATGTTCACTTCTGCTCTTATTCTATCTTCAACTTCTCTTTCCCATAACTTCATTGTCAGCTCTGTAGTTGTCACAACTCTGCATATCTTCCTTATTCTTAAAAATGGGCACCATCACACTTCTCCTCTGTTCCTCAACATCCTCTTGAACAGCCCAGTCAAAAACTCCACTGCCATCTCTCCTACACTCTTCTATACCTCCACGGGTATATCCTCAGGACCAAATGCCTTTCCAGTCTTCATCCTCTTCAACTCTGCTAAACCTGGTATTGTCAGTGGTTTTTACTCTTGTTGTTCCAAAATCCTGTTTACTTCATCAGTCTGGTTATTCCTATTTCGCATGTTTCTTAAACTAAAATACATCATATTAGCATTTCCAAAATGGCTTAAGGCAAACTGATTTGATCTATACAAAACCTTGAAGCAGCATAAATCAACAAGTTGCTGGATGTTTATGATCATTACGGTCAGGTTTAGAAGTAATACAAATCTAGAGGGGGCTGGGCCTTTCCACACACATTTCAAATGTTATAAATATACCTGTTGGCTCCAAAAATCTTCACATACAAACATGTCAACTTGTACACAGTACAACTAATTTTCCCACACGCATACTTATGCCTTCAGACCAACACAAATGAAACATTTCATTCAGGAACACAAACTATTGGTGCAAAGGGGAGACAGCACCTGTGCTTGAGTGAGTGTTTATGTTCTTCTAAAGTAGTTGATGGAATGTAAAAAGAAGGAGGGAGAGTCATCCCCCCAACACCCACACGGTAGCAGATAAAGTACAACCACCTGCTGGACAATTACATCCGCCACCCAGGCCAGGGCGAGCGGGGTGCCGGGGAGGAGCGCTTCATGCCCCGTGAAGTCTGGACCCTGCACGGTCCGGGCTCGGGTGCCGGGGGACCGAGCGAACTGTGTCTCTGAGCAGAGCAGCTCAATTAATGACTTTGTGTTTGAGGGGAGGGAGGATGCTTTGTTACGTGTGCGTTTTGTTGTTTTGTTATGTGTGGGAGAATTCGGACTGCGATCCGTCCCGCCACTCTGGGTTAGCGGCTGCTGGACTCAGGAGAACCGTGTGTCTGAGCAGAGCTCAGACCGTCAGCTCACACAGCGGCTTTGGGGCGGTGTGTGAGCTTTTCAAAGCAGAATGTCGCTCAGTCCTTAGAAACTGTTCAAACAATCACGTGGATTTGTGTTTCCAGATGAGCGAACAGGCGCTTCATAATATTCATGACATTAGTAAAAGCACGTTTGGAAGATCGTTTGGTATATTACTGAGCTGCTGCATAAATGTATATAGCAAGGTTTTTTTTACTGTGGAACTCATTTCCTTTTCCAGTATTTTCAACACTACTGCGCATGCCCAAATGATTTATTCCGACTGAAAGTGTGACCCATGTGAACGTTTGTTCTAATCGTAAAAAGGTTTTCCCTTCCCGTGTGCACGCTTGAATATTTATCTGACCATTGATCCGATCAAGATATTTTGCCCATGCAACCGCGGCTAGTGATGTCCAAGCACCCCCTCTGCCAAGGGTCCTACATATCTAAAGTGAAATTAAAACCGAGAGGGTGGGGGGCCCATATCCATGCAGCAACCATGGGAGGAGACCACTGCCAAGTAGCCCCCCCTCACCCTAATAAGTGTATTACATACACTTATATGAGGAAGAAGGTAATTCGGGGACAGCTGGTAGACTGTCCCCCGAAAGACATTGTAACCCTTGTGGTATCCTAGGCACTTTAACATTGGGAGTTGGGTCATCTAGACCCACTAGACAGTTCGCTAAACGTTTTTTCTTCAATGATTTGTGATCTTTACTGGTGTCCATGGATTACATTAAATCTTTCCACCTTTATCCACCTTTGTCATGGTAGGGATAACACGTCATTGTAAGGGTGAGGTCATCTAAGATAACACAAGGGATAACATCAGTGTCTACTGGGGTCATTTAGGTTATTTAGAGAATCTCTTCAAACAAGCAGAACCAGCTTTGACCACGCCTGTGGATGGACTATTATACAGGGGGTGTTGACATTATAACCACAGTTTGCAGGACAGCATAAAGGTAAGTACTTCAGTTTTATATATTTTTTTTACTTTTAACTTTAAAATCTCACTCTAATCATCTTTTGATTTATTGTAAAGCGTTCCCACAGGTCTTAATTAATTATGATTACGCAGTTTTTAGCCAAATCAAAGAACCTGTGTGGTTTTCTAGGGCATTTCTGCAGACCAGCAGGAGGTGATTCAAAATTTGCAGTATCAAGATGTCCTACTTTATATCTTATAGCTTTATATTTTTAGCTTTAATAATGCTAGTGACAGAAGAAGAGTGAGCACTGACGTCATTGCCCCGCCTCCCCCCGGAACGGGTGACTGGAATTTATGCTACCCTTTTTGCGAGGTGGATGTGAAAACGAAAACGCAATCTCCTCTTTGCATTATAGCTTTAATTACGTCACAGAATAAGCGCTGTTGAGGTAGAAAATGAAAAAAAAATTTAGATGATTGATTTTTACTTATATTTTCGTGTCAATTGATGCAGTTACTTTGTGAAAATGAAAAAGCATTTCTGTTGATCCATTTTAATTGTCAAATTAGATATTTCTAATTGGATTTTGCTACACATTTACCAGAAAGTTTTTTGAAAATGAAACTTCCTTTATCATTTTAATTGACAAAATGAATTGAGAAACAGTAAGCCATTTGACAGATTGATTTTTTTATTTTTTATTTTTGAGTCAACAAATGCAGCTTTATTGTAAAAATGAAAAATTCTCATAATTCATTTTGAATTATGAGACACAAATGCTTCCATAATAATGTTCCACTTTTCTCCCTTCCCACTTTTTACATAATCTTTGTATATAGCGATGAAGGAAAATTAGTTTGCACATTAGATTCAATAAATTGAATCCTTTTAATTCCCACAATCCAATCAGATTGATCTGTCTGAGCCAAGTTGACTGAATCGCCCTTTTCCATTATAGAATTATAATAAATGTTGGAAAATACCATTTGGATTGAGGCATGGTAGGTTTATTTTACTAGAACGTAATGACCAAGTACATCACAACGGACAACACACATGTGATTAATCAATTTGAATCAGATTGTTCAAAATAAACCATACATTATGATATGAATCAAATTTATTACGACGAAATGTTACATCCCCATTAAACATGGATGTTCCTTTCCTCAAATGATTCCAGTGAGAATGTCTTCACATTAGCTGTTCTGTCTTCTGCTCTAGAAACATGGATTTCTAGCTTTTGAGATAGGACTGGGATAAATCACTGAATCGCCAGGAAATTACAAAGAAAGCAATTCTGAATTCCACAGTGCAGACACAGGAAAAGATTTAACCTCCCTGAATGTATTAACCTCAGAAAATCTATCTTAATTTTAAGCATTTTTTTTTTACCACTAATATACTTTCAGTGCAAAGACTGTTGCTGCAGCCTGCAATGCACCACAATCATGCAAAGCCAACAAGCAAGCAAACATGTTAATCTGGTTCAGGAATGCATATGTGGATTTTTTTTTCTTTTTGTCATTTTTGCACCTCATTTTCCAACCGAGAAGTAAGACTACTCCATTTCTGAGACACCGCCTCTCGTTCCATGTGGGTGCTGCTCACTTCATGGCATCAACCTAGAGTCGGCCTTGGCAGCGTGTCTGAATTTCGCCCACGAAAACAAAAAACACCTAAACTTTTGCAAAGATGAAGGTGCATATATAACTAAAGCCTTTTTGTCAATCACTGCTAACTTTACGGAGAAAATGGGTGTGTGTGTTAGCATGGTGCCACAGACTCTTCCTGGAAGGGGCTGTTCCGCCACAAAGTGAGAACCCGCTCATTTTTGAGGATTTGGGAGGGGTTGGTGCTCATGCGTGAATGGAGCAAAATACCGCTTTGGGGTTGTCAGAGGTTTTTTTTGTGAGGACTTAATATGATACACTTAAAAGCTCAAAAAATGTTCCCTTCTCTGTTTCTGTGCCGGTCCCAAGCCCGGATAAATTGAGAGGGTTACGTCAGGAAGGGCATCCGGCGTAAAACATTGCCAAGTTAACCATGCGACTCATCCTCAGAGTGGAGGTTGTTTCACTGTGGCAGCCCCAGATGGGAAAAAGCAGAAAGAGAAAGAAGAAAAGTTAAAAAAATTTGATTATAGGCTCTTTAAATCCAATTTTTCATTTTGATGACAATGTTCATCTGAGGAAAGAAAATGATCAGAGGGACTAATAGCTGTCAAAGCAAACAAACAGGGGTAGTACAAGGCAGTAATGGGATTGCGAGTCAGATTCATCCCAGTTTCCATATTTGTTGGTGTTACAAAGTGATCCATGGTCCTGGGGAAAGGGCCAGGCTGAAATTGAACTTAAACCTACTTCTTACAGAGGTAGCAACAGTCCAATTATTCCCTCCAAACAAGAGTTACCGGCGCCTTATCCTGGAGCCAGACATGCAGGAGGGACTCACTGTGCGCAGGGCTCATTGGCCAACTAACTAAGTGGATCCTGCAATGCCACTTTCAGACTGAACTAAACGAAACCTGACTGAGGTCATCAGCAGCAAACAGAGCAGAGAGAACTGGAAACAGGTCTGTGGCTGTGGAGGACCAGGTTTGGGCAGTCCTGTACCTACTGTATGGAACTATAAGTCAGTCAATAATTACTATGTATGTCTTAACCCTTGTGCTATCCTAGGCACTTTACCATTGGGAGTTGGGTCATCTAGACCCACTAGACAGTGCTCTGAACCTTTTTTCTTCAATGATTTGTGATCTTCACTGGTGTCCATGGATTACATGAAATCTTTCCACCTTTATCCACCTTTGTCATGGTAGGAATAACACGTCAATGTAAGGGTGGGGTCATCTAAGATAGCACAAGGGTTACAAGTTCTACTTGACTGGTTTGGAGAACAGAAACCTTTCCTGGTCTTCCTATCAACAACCACACACATTTTATCTCTGCATTCCTTTCATGCTTGGTGGTTTTGAAAGTTATATTTTATATCTTGAAAAGGAAATGTGTCCCTTTGACTGCATTGTTGAGCTTGCAGGAATGTGGACAGTGATTTTCGATTCTTCAGCAGCTCTTGTTGCAGTATGACTTTCCCTTTAGGTTTTGCCTGGAGCTAAAAGACTTTAAAAAACCTAACAACAAAAAGGGCACTGCTGCTGATGTCTGTCACTTCTTTTAATCAACCGTTATAATTCCACGTTTTGATAAATTGGTGTTATATAAATTCCTAGTTTCTTAAGTCATGATATAGTTATGCAATCATATAGTTTGAGCTTAAAATAACAGTTCAGTTTTTTTATAATTCCCGTAAAAATAGATTTTACTTTCATTTTTCAATAAAATATAACAAGGGTTATGGTTCACTTCCGCTCAAAATAATCCGTGTTTTTAAGGTTATACTTTTATGAAATGTTACTTTATAAAGTTCTGTGATCATTACTTATACTTTCTTATTAGTTTACTTAAAAATGAAGCTTTAAATCTGCCTTTATTTGAAACAAAATAGTTCAATTTAGTTTAAAATATTTTTACCTTTACTGTCTGTATAAATACTAATGTAGATTTTACTTGTTATACCATACAACCTGAAATGGTGTGGAAAGTAAAGAAAATCTTAATGCCAATTGCTGTTTTTCAGTATATAAACTCATAAAAAGAGTTCAGATGACTCACAAATCGGAGGTTGTGTACTCAAAGCGAAAGCTGCCAAAGCTGTGATCATGTGACTGCTTGCAGCAGATTCTTAAATGACATCTCTCTTTTCAAGAAAAATCACACAAATTGAAACATTGTGAGCTATCACAGTTTTCATAGCCTTAACTTTGATTTGGAAAAAATTAGACTAAAAAAGAGGAAAATAATGCTAAAGAATTAGACTGATGCTCAATTTAGCTGAATCTCATCTATGCAACAGGTAGAACGGGTTGCATAACTCCACCTGGAGCACTTTAAAACCAGCACTGGTTTACATATCAACATTGTATACAAGTCTACTGGAGAACAGAAGAAAGCTGGGTCACTCTTTTTACACTTTTGAGATGCCTACCTTTTAAATAATTGCCAACAATGAAAGATGAACGTGATTAAGAGTTTTGGTTTTTGTAAGAAACATTGCTGACTCTTACTTTGAGTGTTTGGTGTTTTTTTAGATCACATTTTATGGAACTTTTGTCCTTTTTCTCTCATAGTTATTTTTACCTATAGTGTCTACTGTTATGTCTTGCTGCTGCTGCTGCATCCCCTGTCATTCTGCTCACCTGGCAGGTGTGGCCAAAGATCTTGATCAGCACCTGCCAGGTATTTAAGTCAGAGGAGGCCTCAACCAAGCAGGCATGCAGAGAGAGCAGAGCAGGAGGTTGTGCTGGTTGGTTTGTTTCTCTTTTCCCCTCTTGGTCCTCGGCAGTCTTATACTGCTGGGTTTTGTTATTTTAGTTTGGGGTTGGACCTCGGTAGTATTTATTTGCGGGCTTTGTTAATTTCTTTTCATTAGTTAGATTTTGTCAGACAGCCTTAGCAGGGAGCTGCTGACTCTGGTCATGGTGGCTGGGTCAGTTGTCTCCTTGACTTATTTTATGTTTGGCCAAGGCTCCAATCCCTCTGTTTTGTCTTTTGTTGGGACCAGCACAGTATTTATTTATTTTTGTTTTACAGGACACAGGTTATTTCTTCCACTCAATAAACTGTGTTCCTTAACTTATTAGTGTTCATCTTTAATATGTTCTGGCTCTGTTGTGATTTTTCCCCTAGACGTGGACAGGTTTGCCTGTTGGGGTCGTAACATCTACACAGCATTATCCGCACTGTGAGTCGCTCCGGAGTAAAAGTCGGAGCAGCCAAAAAATGCATACTAAAGAACAAATTCATATGTAGGAGTCACACAAGAACGGGCGTTTCATCTTAAAAAGCAAATCATATTATTAATGAATATCTGCATGCTTCACTGCTGTAATACACTGATTGTTTAGCTTTATGAAATGCAGGAGAAACAGTAAATAAGCACAACATGTGAGCAATTATTAGGACAACATGGCATAAAGAACACACTAACAAATAAACTAATCTATGCATATCACCAAATTCATTGGATTCCTCACCCTCTGTCACTTTGGAACAACTCCGCCAAGCCAGGCGTAGGACTGAGTATAAGTCGCCCCTGGCTGAAACTATACAATAGAAAAAAATGACTTATACTCCAAAAAAGGTAATCATTTATATTTGTCAGTTTTTAGAAAGTAAATGTGGATTTGTTATTGGGAAATTGCATACACCAAGACACCATTCTGAATGCAGGAAGCAGCAATTCCATTTGTAACAAAAAACCTGTCCCTTTAAAATGTCCATTACTGAAAGATATGTTTCAGAACAAGCCCGTCATGTGTGTTTAACCTTTACGTTTGGCTGGAAGCTTTTTGTGCAGCATAAACAGACAACACAATACATTACTTAAATAAACTGAAGAAAAGTCAACACTGTATTGAGTTGGACATGAAAAAGTTGTTGATAGAGATTAGTATAATTTCCTTAGTTTACGGATCAAATCCTGTCAGGCCATCATTTATGAAGCAGAAATCTCTTTTTAGTTTCTCGAGTTTTTCCCATATTATCAGCCAACAACTATATGAAAGTCAGATTTATTTATTCAATTCAATTTATATAGCCCAATATTACAACAGTAGTCGTCTCAATGGACTTCATACCGGTAATTGTACAATAAACGTGAAATCATAAAGAACATGAAGTCATAGAATTCCATAGGTAATAGCTAAACAAAACAGACTAGGCTAATTGGTCATCCCTGCCCTTAGACCCTCCTTCACATTGAGAAAAAATGAAGAAACCTCAGGGATGTCAATGAAGGAAGGATCCTTTCCCTGGATGGAAAAGGCGATGTACCAGAAGAATTAGCTTATCTAACTCTATAATGTTTAAATAGTCCAGCAGCACCTCATCTTCATTTATTTACATAAATGATTGGTGTGATCTGTAGTTGCTTCTGGATCTGAAATGATTTGAGATTTCTAATAAACGTTACCTGGATGCATCTTTAGTCTCAGCTGTTTAGTAGAAATGTTATGAATCTCAGTTGCAGATGCAACAATTGTATTTACACCAGATTGAGGCAAAAGAAAAGACTGAAGTGGTTTAGTGGAACCTAAGTCTACATGTTTCTTTCCTCAGATCATTTCAGCCAAAATGCAGTTGGAGTTGGCTGTTTTGTGTCTTCTGCTTCTACAACGTGGGGCTCAGAGTTTTGGAATTTTACCCGGAAAATCTCTAAATCACCTGGAAATCACAAAGCAAGCTATCCTGAACGCCACAGTGCAGACATGCCGCAGCCTGGCCCTGGCAGAGGGGACAAACTTCAACTTCCCTGTATGAATTTGATCAGGATTTAATTGTAAACTAAATACAGTTTCAACAACATAATTTGACTTTTGTTCCCCAGACACAGCCTTTCACTGTAGAGGGTGTCACCACAGCCTGCAATGCAAAGCATTCCTCAAGGACCTTCAAGGAAGCCATTACCTTCATCCAGCTGAAGAATGCTCAAGTGGACATTCGCTATGCCCTTGATGGAAGTTTTCACTTTGATAATGAAATGCTAGTCCAGGGAAAGAGAATCATCACAGAAGGACTAACAGCTGTCAAAGCAAGCAACACGCAAGGAAATTATGAGGCGGCTAGGCAAATGCTGGGAAAAATTCTGCATCCTTTACAGGTATTTCACACATCCCTAGAGCAGTTTTCCAGCTGTTTTCTGAATTCAAAATGATGCAGAAATTATCATCTTAATCTCTTTCTTTTTTTTTGTGAAGGACTTTTACAGTCACAGTAATTGGGTGGAATTAGGAAATGAATTCCCTAACTCCAATCTGATCAGGGCAGACGCCAGCATTGGTAACATAGCAGGTAAAGGGATTGTTTGATGTGCGGCTGGATAAGCATAAAATCTTTAAGAAACCAGATCAAATCAAAAATATATAATGAAGGATAATCTACATTTGGGCTATACTTTCCCCAGAAAAAAGCAGAGCTACGTGTCGCAGCTGTGTTGATGATGACTGCAGGAACAACATTCTGGAGGACATCATAGCAGAGAAGACTCTGACTTCTGGGTACTTTGATATCGCAATCCTAACTTCAACCAAACCTCCAGGTATCGTCTACTGAAAGCGTCTTTTTTATGTTATTACAAACTTATGGCGATGCTCACATAAGTACAAGGAAGTGGTATCATCGAGGCTTTGAAAAGATCCAGACGAGGTTCAGAAAGAACTTAAGTCAAAAACTTAAACAAAAAATTCTTCGAACCAGCTAAATTTGTCCTGGAGTTCTGACAAGGACATTCGAAAATTTAACATAACATGAAACAGTCCTTAACTTCCACACTGGAATAATAAAACGTCATGTTTTATTTAGAGATGCTCATAAATACGAACGACCACAGTCAGTAAATACCATTTAACACTTACTTGATCAGGCTTGAGATGAATGTGCTGATTTCAGTTAAATAATGTTGTTGCTGCCCAAAAGATTTAGCTCTAAAATAGTCTGAACAACACTATCAAATAAAAACAGAGAAAAAACCCATTCCCCACTACACTTTTGATGGAAATATGATTAAACTGAGATTGGTGGCCTACATGTGCTGACATTCTCGCTAATTTGACTACATTTTAACGGGTTTTGGTTTGTAAAATCTTTTGGTTATAGACTTGAATATGCAGAAAACATTGGTACAGTTTGGCTGAAGCTACAAGAGTTGGAATTATTATAAAAAATCACTTATACACATTTTCATATGGCTACGGACTTGCCCTAACATGGTTTAGTTGTTTTTTTGTTTGTTTTTTTGAATGTCATTTTGACCTGATTATTGATTTCGTTTATTGGAAGGGGTGTGCACCTTTCCCTTTCATTTAGTTCAACTTTCATTTCAATACATGGTCCATGAGTCGATACAGAACATATTCAACCAACTTTTAGGCGACATGATTCTTTTACTGAAATCGATACAAGCTAGATAATTATTATTCACTTGGCATTTGACAGAACTATGTAACAGAAAAAAAGATTTTTCTTACTGGTACTTTTTATTTAAACCATCAAAAACAATGTAAAAACTTCAAACATAAAAACATAATTTTAGGTCTAGTAGACTTTTTGTTTTAAAAGCATTATTTTAATTTATTCAGGTATTTTTGAAGTGATGAATGAAGGGTTATCATGCAGTATGTTCAGTGCACACAACACTCATTCCTCACTGGGTTGCTTACATCACATGTACAGAAAAAGGCAAAGATAGAGACAAGAGAAACTAAGGTTTACTAGAAATTGATTAATTACTTCCTCATCAATATTACAGCTAGTTGCTAATGTAATCCTGCTCGTATGTATGGTTTTTTTAACTGAAACTTCTGTTACTCTCAGTGATATTTGAATTTGCTGAGGTGTATCTTTTACATCCGTATTTATTAGACCAAGCTCGATCATTTGCCGTTCAAATCAGCACAAGGCTTCTTTCTGTATGTCCTGGTCTTTGCAAAGAATCAAAGCAGAGGATTCATAATAAAATGTACTGCTGAAGATGTAGCAAAATTGTAAGAAGTTACTGTTTCTTATTTGTACTTGGCTGAAAAGGAAAGTGCAGCCATGGAGGAGTAGTTGATCAAACCAGCAGGATCGAGCCCAAAGGTGGGATCAACAAAGACTCCCTGACTTCCAGCCACGGACATCTTCACACCACGGCCGCCAACATGGCAGTTGCTGCAACAAGTCAGCTCCTGGAAGACGTTCAAAAAGCAGCTGGAGACAAATTGTTCCTGGAGTAAGACAGAACTTTTATTTCAGTTCCGTACTGCAGTTGTTTTTTTGTTGTTGTTTAATTTCCCCCTTCCGCATTTTAGGATGATGGGGATTTTCAAGGGATCCAGCAAAGCCCTTTGCTTTGTCATCGACACCAGCAAGAGTATGAGTGACAACATTGAAACGGTGAAGACTGTGGCCTCCTCTATAATCGACAGTGATGCTGGAACAGACAGAAAACCCTCATGGTATAATCTTGTACCGTTCAGTGACCCAGGTTGGGACTTGTTTGTCATTGTAAAAGAGATCTTCTCATTCGAGAAAGGAAATCAAACGAGTTCTCTAATTATCATCTTTTTTTCCAAATTAATTTAAGGATTTGGGCCAGTGCTAAAAACATCTGACTCCACAGTTTTCAAGGACACAATTAATTCCTTAACAACAACTGGTGGAGGAGACAATCCCGAGCAGAGTCTGTCAGGGCTGCAGGTGCTGAGACGAGAGATCAAATGTGTGAAACAACGTTTTTTTCTAAAAGTTAAAGCATTTTAAACTGTCTTGTGTGTGTTCACTCCCTAGTTGGCATTGACTGCTGCTCCTTTCAAATCTGAGATCTTTGTCTTCACGGATGCGCCTGCTAAAGACAAGAACTTGAAGAGCACAGTGATTGCACTCATTGAGCGGACCCAGACTGTGGTGACTTATTCTGAGCAATAATAAGCTGTCATTATTCAATTTTAATAAGTCAAAACCCTGCATGATAACAAATGATGCAATTTCCATGACTTACTCTACAATTTGGGGCAAACAGTAAAATCCCTGTTCATAATGTTTAACATCAGCAGACCATCAATGAGCTTTAAACACAAAAACAATGCTTGTAAATGTAAAATTCTAAAAATTATTCAGAATTTTGTTTTGTTTTTATTTTCCCAGGTGAATTTTATGATTACAGACTCATCACTAACTAATCGACGCAGAAGAAGAGATGAGCAGCAGTCCAGAATGATCGCAGCAGACGATGCTCAGCTGTACAGAGACCTGGCTCAGGCGTCAGGAGGTCTGGCTATTGAAGTCACCAAGGCTGAACTTCCTACGGCCGCATCAATCATAAAGCAGTCGACCAGCGGCTCTGAGGTAGCGTCACCCCTTGGTGGATCCAGCAGTTCGGGGATCTCACACGCACAAAATCACTGGTTTTCCTGATCTTTCAGGTGACTCTTCTTCAGGCAGCCAGGAACCCAGGAAAGTCAGACACTTTCACGTTTACAGTTGATGAAACTGTGACAAGCGTGAGAGTTTACATCATCGGCCTGTCCGTCACTTTTACTCTTAAAAGCCCAACAGGTATAGTAAAATTTTAAGTGTTCATATTTTTGCTTGGTGTAGCGTTGCAAAGGGGCGGACATCAAATGCAGACATTACGGAGGCTATGTAAACATTCTACATCTTTGTTTTTAGAGCAATGGAGACGCACTGCAGACGGACCACTGTACCACAGACATTAGGGTTATGAAGCATGCACCTAATCATCAACTCAGGGGGAAATATTAGAAAATATGCCACAGACACACCGGGCATTTGTCAAGAATGTGATAAATTTGCACTCTAGAACTCTGATTTAGCCCATTGTGTTCAAACTGAACAAGTTTAGAGAGGCTACTTCTCCTTTTCTGTTTCTACTGTTAACTTGTGGATGTGTGCCACCTATAGTTAGAAGAGGCTTGGTGCAAAATGTCTAAGTGGTGAAAACAGCGCAAAACTTGCTCCAAGCTCTTTCTTTCACAGCTCTATTCTAATACACGAAAGACTTGGTGTCATAATATTCTAGCTGGACACAAGACCACAATTATTAATTTCACAGAATATTCATTTTCAAATTCAACAGATCCTCAGTGAACAATTACTCCTGCTTGAGCAGAATTTTTTTAATGTTCTCCAATCTCTCCTGAGGTTTGACATGTGATTTATGAGCTGCCAGATGAAGATATATTTTCATTGTTGTAGTCTCCTTGAACTTTCCTAATGCTATCTCATGAATAATTATTATAAACTTTAAAAAATTAACACTATGGTAGTGTTCTTTTTATAGGAGAAGAAGCAAAGGCTTAGTTTCTATCTTTTTCCTGCTTGTTAAACACAGCCTTCTTTCTGCCTCTATCTGCAGGCACTTCCCAGCAGAGCACTGACTCATCAGGTTCCTTAATCAAGACATCTCAGTCTGCGGGAAATTTCAGGACTCTGGAACTACAAACACAAGTTGGTGGATGGGAAATCAAAATGGTGTCAACAAACCCCTACACACTGAAAGTTACAGGTGAGATTGAGTATTATTCTGTACATTTGCTGCCTGCTGCTTTTGGATGTTTGGAAAACGTAATAAACGTGGTGCTACGGTGCACCGATTCTGATTTCCTTCTGCATTTCAACAGCAAACGATACAACACTTTTATTGGGATTTCTGCCTGATATTCCAAAAAGGTCATCATAATTTATGGCGCACATCCTTTGTGAACAGTTTTTGTCTGAAGCTCCACCGCTTGATGGATTCATGAGTGTGTTCATAAAAATGACAGGGCGTGTACTTTTTGTACCTGGTCCATTTACATGAGATCAAATGACCAACATGCTTTGTAAAGTTACACAACAAGCCTCACTGTTGTCCCTGCTTTTATTGCACAGGTGTGCTGCTATGTCCACAGACATGAAGCAAAGGCTTGCACTGATGTTGTTACTTTAGTTTTATTTCATAAATATATAAAATGACTTTAGATGAGATAAAAACTAAATTTTTAAAAGACCGCTGTTGAAACAAAAATTTTAGTACACAATTAAACAGATTTCTATTATGTGAAAGTTTGTTGTTTAAATTCCTTGATGTCTGAATTTATTTAAACTGTGAAAAATAAATTTTACTTATGTTTATTCTTTCAATAGATGCTAAATTAAGTTAATTTTGGAGCAGAAGGGGTTTGATGCATATTTGAATCAAACCACTCTGTTCTTCAAATTTTTCCTTTTATCTACAACAATGTTCTTCATTGAAGCGATTCATTTAAAAATGTTGATGACTTTTATTTTGCAGGGCAAAGTTCCATTGACTTTATGTTTGAGTTTGTGGCGCCATCTTCAGGCCCTTTCTCTGGATTTGATGTGCTTGAAACGCGTCCCAGGGCAGGTAAAAAAAAAAAAACATCAACCAAAAAAGGATTTGTTTCCCAAACCAGACACAACTGTCGTGATCACCCAGTGTTTTCTTCAAAGGTCTCAACAGCAGCTTGTTTGTGTCTTTGTCGGGGAGCGACAGCGCCTCACTAACAGAGGTTGCTTTGGTCGAGTTGTCCGGGTCAGAAGAGGTTAAAGGAGTGTTGGTGCCGCAAGACGATGGAAATTACTTGGTCCAGGTTGACAGAATTCCAACAGTGGAGTTTGTTTTGCGGGTGACGGGAATACTTCCCAGCTCTTCAAATGTCTTCCAAAGGCAGTCACCGACCAACTTTAGAGCATCAAATCTAACCATGACAGTGAGTAACCATGTAGGGTAGCATGTTGGAAGAGGGTATCAACAAATACATGAGGGCAAAAAAAGGATAAAACACCAAATCTGGCTGGGGGCCAAACCCATTTAGCTTGGAATAATTATGGCCCCCAGTGGTCCTGGACCGCAGGAATCATTTTATTTTCTCAATTCTACTTTCTTGCTGCTTCTTTGAGGAAAAATTTCCCCCACCTCAAATGCGAACCTCACCAAAATAACCCCCCTCCAAAAAAAAAAAAAAGATGACATTACAGAGGGAGAAATGTCAAATGAATGGGGCCAAAATCTCTTGCAGCTTTAAAAAATGTGTATATCTCAAAACTCCCTAACTAAACCAAAAGACACGTGTCGGGGATAGAGTTTTGAAATTATTATGGGATGGCCACAAGACTTATAGATTGACAGCCATTTTGTGGCAAAGTGTGAAATTTGGGGATTTTCCAGTTTTTCCACAATATGGAAAAATAAAACTTTTATTCACACATGCCACTAGCTTAGGTCCTAAACCGCAATCAATTAATAGTAAACGTTAATTAAATAGCACCATCTTTGAGCAAGTAATATAGTAAGTACATTTTAAATAACATACTTTTTAAGTCTTTTTGCCTCATGTTATTTCTGATTATCACTTTTTCAAAGTCAAGATGCTCCAAAAAAGTTTCCAACCCCTGATATAAAACATAATTTCTCACTTTAAAATTTTGTTTTTAATTATAGGCTCATTCAAACAGCATCATTGTACCAGGCACACCCTTCTCTGTCCCCTTCTTTGTGATGAGCAGTGGAGCAGGGGGGAACCTAACTATTCGAGTTACCAACAACAGACTTTTTGATTCAACATTTCCGAGCACTTTATGGCTGGAAAGTGGAAACAGTACGAACGGCACAGTGACCCTCTCAGCGCCTCTCAACACCCCATCTGGCACAGACGTTGTACTGACCATCGAAGCAGAGACTCCTGGAGCCACAGACATTAACTACATTGTGTTGCGCTTCTCCGTTGTCAATCCGGTAAAACAAACACAAATTAAATTACATTCTAATTGAATTGGGATTTAAAATGTATTTCTTAAACTTTGCATTGTGTTATCACTGAAGGAAAAAACCTTTTTTAGTGTCTGCAAAGAAAATGTCTAAAATTTTCTTCAGCTAAGTCCATCTGTTGATGGAGTCACAAAACGATAAAAAAAACAATACATTCTCCTGTGTTTCCCCTAATGTGTATAGTTATTTTGAAAAACATAATAATAATAATTTGGAAAATAATTGTTAATAATAATTTGGATGATCATGAATATGATCTATTGGCTACTTTGTATGGATGTTGACATAAATATACAGCTATTTGCTTCTTTTTCCATTCAAATGCCATTAGAAATCCCAAACCCTAAGATTTTCTCTGTTTTGGGGTTTTCATTGAAAAAAAAAACTTAAATTTTGCCCTTTTGTTTAACAGGGAGCTGACTTTACTCCTCCAGTATGTCAGCGGCTCAGCCTGCAGTCCAAATGCCCTGAGAATTGCAGTCAGTCCATGTGGGAGCTCTCCGTCAGGGTGACTGATGGGGCTGATGGGACAGGTGTAGAAAGAGTCAGCCTCTACCGAGGCACTGGGACCCTGAACACCAGCCTGCAAGCTGGAAATGAGAACATAACACTGGTGTCCTACACCTCCTCCTGCTGCTCTCCTGAAGTGGACCTACTCGTTGTGGATCGTGTCGGTAATGTGGGCCACTGCCTCTTCAACGGAAATGAAGTTTCCACCAGACTCGCTCAGTCCTCCTTCTTGTGCCTCAGCTTATTGGCAGTTGGGCTCCACCTGTTGGTGGAGCTGAGCTTCAGATAAGTCTGTCTCAAAACAATTGAACAGACAGTTTAGATACAGGTCTTCCACTTCTTTTGACTTAAAAAATAAAATTATAATCAATTTTTGTTGAAAAGAATGTCATTTTTTAATTTTCTATTGACTACGGCACAGTAGGTTATGTTCCAACGGCAATGTGATATATTTTAAATCAAAATTTTGAAAAAAAGTTCTGCATATTTTATTGTTTGTGTTACACTTCAATTACTATAATTAAGTATTATGTAAATGATTTATTGGAGTGACTAATAGAAATAGATAATAAAAATAATGTGTTGTTTACCATATTTTGGATTATAAAAGTTAAAATAATGTAGGTTTTTATTTTTATTTTATTTTATTTTAGTTTGGCAGAGCACCCTCATATGATCTTAGTTGTGCTTTGGCCAGTTATAAATAAGTTAAAATATCAAAACTTAAATCAAATCACTAAAATAAAATTTTCTTTTCAGCAACATTTGCAATATTTTATTACAATGCTGTAACACCAGGTACTGTCAAATAATTAAGAATGCCTCGTTAAACTGAGAAAAGGTTGTTGTTGCTTTTAAAAGTGAATACCTTTGTTCTACTTAAAATATAACCCAATATGCAAAACAAAATGTTTGGATAATTTTCAAAAATATTGTAGCTACCTGGGAGTTAGCCTTGAGTCCCTAAGACTTATGGGAAGTGGGGAATCTTGGGTGAAAAACATGAGTGAGAGGGCTGGAAGCAGAAGTCACTTCCATGCTGTTTGGCTGTTTGTGGTATGCTAAAATAAATGGGCAATGATGCCGGAACTGTGATTTTGCTTTTCTCCTTACTTCTTACTCTCTGAGACTGTAAGGTGTTGCACGGCGTAAGGGCCATGGAGAGCTCTCCAATGCAGCCAGTTAAATAGCAGCTTGGCTATAGTTGCACTCCAAATGGGTTGTTACAATATCAACACACTGGAGACTAACTTAACCATTGTGTTATCTTAGATGACCCCAGCCTTGCATTGACGTGTTCTCCCTACCATGACAAAGGTGGATAAAGGTGGAAAGATTTCATGTTATCCATGGACACCAGTGAAGATCACAAATCATTGAAGAAAAAAGGTTCAGAGCACTGTTACAGGGCCTAAATAATGTTATTGAAGAAAAAAGGTTTAGCGCACTGTCTAGTGGGTCTAGATGACCCAACTCCCAATGTTAAAGTGCCTAGGATAGCACAAGGGTTACAATAACAGCGTCTAGCCGATCACTGCTGGCTCTGTGCAGAAAGTGTGTGTGTGTAAACCTGGGGGCGGTGCTTGCAGCACAAACTCTTCCTGGAAGGGGTCTCACTGGTCGTCACCTCGTGAGAACCCGCTCGTTTTCACGGGTTGGGAGAGGCTGGTCCTCAGAGCGCAGGTTTTTAGAGGAGAAGTCAGAAAAGTGCGAACAGATCAAAATACCACTTTGGGGTTTCTTTTAATGAAAAATGAACATTATAATACACTTAAAGCTCACAAAGTTGATTTTCCATGATTTAGACCATTTAACCCTTGTCCTATCTTAGATGACCCCACCCTTACATTGACGTGTTCTCCCTACCATGACAAAGGTGGATAAAGGTGGAAAGATTTCATGTAATCCATGGACACCAGTGAAGCTCACAACTCATTGAAGAAAAAAGGTTCAGAGCACTGTCTAGTGGGTCTAGATGACCCAACTCCCAATGTTAAAGTGCCTAGGATAGCACAAGGGTTACAATATGAAAGTGTAACAGAACAAATGAGGCATGTTTGTTTTTTAAAAAACAGATTTTATTGTCAAGTCTTTGTTTTTACAGAAAAAAATGTTTTTGCTTTTCATATTTTGCTACAGTTTCAATATATTTCCCCTATTTGTTTCCTTTATCATTATTTACATATTGAAAAGCTTTCATATGGACTCATCTAAACCACAGTGCAGAAAGCCAGATG
Organism: Oryzias latipes; assembly: GCF_053564925.1. NCBI lineage: Eukaryota > Metazoa > Chordata > Actinopteri > Beloniformes > Adrianichthyidae > Oryzias > Oryzias latipes. The sequence goes on along the minus strand of NC_136250.1, from coordinate 9,859,294 downwards.
TTAAAACCTGCCTACTTTTAATGTTTCATTTGGTTTCTGCTTCTCCTTCTCTTCAAAATCCCTCTTTTTAGGGAAAACAGTGTTCACTTTCCTCTGTCTTTTATCCTATACATGCCCATTTCCTTCAAATTTACAACTTCCATTTTACCTTCTTTTATTGGAAAGAGTTTACCACAATAAAAATTAATGCTGTGGCATCGACTTTTTATCGCTGAGAAGAATTTTGGAGAATAAACCGCAAAAAATGTCTGTATATGTGGTTGCTGCTGACCCTTGAACCCATTTGAACTCTGGAAAAACAGCACCCTCCAAGGAGGCAACTCTGTTCGAGTATTCAGTAGGGTGTTTTCTTGTAAGTTCAGTGGAAATAGATTATGATTTAGAAATTCAGACAAGTTCTTTTAAATGTGTGTTCAATTCCAAATTAGTCTGTGCCATTGGTGAATTGGGAAAGCTTATCCTCCAAGTCGCAGATCCTCTTTTCCTGTGACAAAACTGTGGCTTTCAGGTTCTGAATCTCCTCCAACAACCTCTCGAGTAGCTGAGGCTGGACAAGATGAGGGATGAGGAAGAAGGGAAAACAGAGTAATGACAGAAGGGAAAAATAAGACTGGAAAATATAGGAAAATAGGTCAGGGATAGTAGGTAACTAAAGGAAGAAAACCAAAACAAAACCAGGAGCTTTAAGATTGAAATTGGGTACAAATTGAGAGGAGACAAACAGAAAAGGGTACAAATAACAGAAATGTGTTACTAAATGTAACTGAACCCTGAGATTGTTCCATCTGATTAGTGTTCCCCCCACGAAGGCCACACATGCTCATTCACAGGAAAGATGCTGAACTTACCGGCAGGCTGTTGGTGTCCATTGTGGACATGCTGCGTCGTGTGGTGGGTCTGGAGTCCAGCACATTCTTCTTCACCACCTTGAGTTCTCGACTCTTTGGCGGCACGTAGCCTTCTCTCATGGATACCAGGATGGGGTCTTCATCACGGCCATCCAACCACTCTTCGGGCTCCATGGCCGGCTCGGGTCCTGCTGTGTCCGGGTACAGGTCATCCTGGAAAAGATCAGACTGTACAAAAGACACAATAGGCAATTTAGAGACAGGAGGTGCTTAGATTTCAGTTTTATTGTGATGGAAACAACAATGGTTGAAAATAATCTGTGGCTTTATATTAAATCAACTGAGTAGATTGTCTCTGATGTTAAAATTTGACATGTATATTTCTGGATTATTTGCTGATCTTTGTTTAAAGGGTGAGAAAGTTGGCAAGTGTTCATATAAAAGTATAGATTATTATTTTTAAAGCCACATTAGATGGAAATCTCCTTCAAGACCATTAGTCTATATTCCAGTTTAAAATAGTTACGATCAGGACCTATGCACCTTGGCACCTCGGCCGTGGTGCAGAGGTAGAGCGGTCGGCATCTGATTGGGAGATTGCAGGTTTGGTTCCCGCTCTTACTATGCGCATGGATGAATACTGAGACTATAAAGCGCTTTGGGCCTTCTGAGAAGGTGGTAAACTGCTATATAAATAAATATACACCATTTACCAATTAAACCCACACAATAATAATATTCCAAACATGTTGGTTGGTATGAGACAACAGAGTCAAGTCATTTGGTGGTTTTGAGGCCATAGAAAGATTTCTTTAGTATTGAGAAAGATGCAGTTGTGCTGTGTGACATTTTTGCATTGAAATAGATGTTGCAAACATTGAAAAGGCTTGCCAAAAAATTGTTAACGTAAGCAAAACTCAATAGCAACAGCAATATATACATTTTGGCGTTGGCATAGAAAAAATGGCAATTTTTATGTTTTCATAACCCTCATCCTTCGTCGGCTGCTCAGCCCCCAAATGCACGCTCCTCACAGATGTGGCATCAAAAGCAGGAATTTATTTCTAAAGATCAGTGTTGCAACAAAGAAATAGTCTATCAAACACAAAGTTCCATTTGTTTTGTTTTTTTATGTTGGGATTAACATTAAATTGAAATGTTGTGTCAGATGGGCTTACTTTTCTGGGCACAGTCATAGTGATGGGCTCACACTTCTTGTCAAGCAGCTTGTATAACCTGATAATAAAAAGACATATAAAGGTTGATGAAAAATAAACAGACACGTCACCTGATGAGTGTGACATGTGACAAACATTATTTTAGTCTATTCTCAGGCCAAAATACCCTCCCATATCCTTCAACACACACAAATGCATCTTAAATGAATTTAAAAGTGTTTTTTTTTTAAACTGATATTTAATGGGGGGGGGGGGGGGTAAAAACAACAGTTATTTACACTCAAAATTACAAATATTTTGAAGTGTATTTTTTCCTTTTTTTTAGTAATTTTTTACTGAGAGTACATTGAAATCTATAAAATAAAAAAATAAATAAAAACCGTTGGACCGAGAGCTTTTGAGCTCTCAGAATAATCATATGAACCTGGTTTGAGTCGGTTTATTTAGAACCACATATGTGCAAAGTGCAATCTCTGAAGGAGTGATTTATTGGGATTATCTTACCGCGCGATCTCACATTTGCTGACGTCCACGCCTCTCTTGGGCATGAAGCCCATCCCTCTCTGGGGCTCCTTACTGCTGAAGGTGCTAAGGTAATGAACATAAGGAGGCTCTTCTGTGATTTCAAAGTATCGAATACTGCTATCCCCCTGAAAATACAAAAAAAAAAAAGAATAAAAAAATAATCAAGCAAACATGCCTTTGTGATGCTCTTAGGGCTGATTTAATGGCCTTTCCAAATAAATTATCAATGTTTTGAACTGGGATTTACATCAGTAATCAGTGTTTTCATACCTTTCCACAAAGATAGACCATATTTGCGTCTGGATCATAATATGGTAACAACACTCCATTACTTGTGTCCAACTCCAAAAGTGCAATAGGTTCCTCAAAATTTGTCTGCAGAAAAACCAAAAACCATGATGACTCCAGTTTTCAGCCGAGGTTATGTTAGAAAAGTGTTTGTTACCGGGTCCCAGAGGCCGAGTTCCCTCTGGCTCATTCTGGTGAATCCTGTCGTGAAGATGTTTCCATCTCTGATGAAGATGGCTCTCATTGGTCGGATGCCTTCATGAGGAGCCAAGCGCTCCTGTTGGTCAAGATTTAAATAAACACTGTTGAAGGTACTCATTTAGAGCAAAAAAGAAGAAAAATATTTCTTATCCAATGGTGCTCAGTTAGAAAAAAAAATGTAAATAGTTTTTGGAAATCCATTGCAAATAAGAAGAAAATCACACCTTTTAACAAGAAAAGTTTGGGTTGGCAGTTTGCAAGAATTTGTCAGATTACTTTGACTCACTCACCGCCACCACCTCCCTTTTTCGGGGATCACAGACGCGCAGGCGCCGATCTTTACAAGTTGTGCAAAACAAGCTGCCGTTTCTGTTCCAGCTGACGCTGTAGATGAGGTCTGGGTGGTCATCCATTGAAATGAGGGGCTCCCCTGCCCCCACGTTCCAGATAATAATCAAGTTATCACTACCTGAAAAGGAAAAAAGGCAAGAATGAAAAGATTGTTGTCAAATTGTTCCGAGCACATAAATGTATATTGAAATTTTTAAAAAGTTGTCAAAAGAGTTCTTTTTTTTTTTTTTTTTTTAAAAAGCATCAACATTGGAGGAAGTTTTTATGGCTTTGTGTTCTACCTGCTGTGAGCAGGATGTTGCGTGCAGTGGGGTGCCAAGTAACAATGCCGACTCGTTTGGAGTGTCCCTCCAGAACCACCACAGGGTCAGAAAGAGGGCGGGTCAGTGTATGATCCGGGATTTGCCACACCTGAAGAGCACAACGGCACGTTTGATTGGTCTTTACGTCAAAAAGTTATTCAAAATATTTTTTGTCTTTTTTAAATTAATTAATAACCATTAATTCTGTAATTGCAATTCAGTTCAGTATTATTATTATCGGAGAAAACGAACTCTAGTTCTCTTAACCCTTGTGCTAGTGTGATCGTGGCTTAGGGTGACAGTGCTTACTGTAAAAAAAAAATTAAAATGTATGTAAATATGTTAATATACAGTACTGACTTTCCATGAAAACTAAGGTGACACCTGAGATGTTTCAACCCACATGTGTGTACCGACCTTTTGCTTTTAAAAGCTTTAAAAGAAAAAAGAGAGCAACTTCATGTCCCATTTATAGCCATCAAACTGACTGCAAGTTTTATTTTAACACAATGCAAAAGAATTGGGATTAAACCAAATTTATCAATATCAATATTGAACTTAAAAAAGAAAATCCACTTTTCACTTTTTCTCCAGCAGGAAACTACAAGATATGAAGAAAAAAAACCTGACACTATAAGCTTCTTTTTACGGTTTACTCAGATACTTATTTATATTCTATGTTACTAACATGAACATAAGATGCTCAGGCTAATCTCTATTTGGTGTGCACCCACTTACTGTACACACGTGCACACTCCTAAATCTGCTTCATAAAAAAGACCCTAAAAAAGAGTGACATCCCACTTCTGGACTTTCCTCCACTTCAATGCAGCAATGTCACCAGGACAGCTGCGAGTGTCTGTCGGCGTGCGCGCTGCTACACATAAACAAAGTCGCACATGCTCAAACGCTGATGACGGCCACATTCAGGCAACGCTCAAGCAGCTGTTGCCCAAAAAGATGCAGCCATTCCATCATTAAAATATTCCAGCAATGTTCGTACACACACATGGGCACATTTGCCCAGATAGACAGCTGTGTGATGCCCATATGTTGAAAGATAGTGTTGTTATGCAAACCTTAGAACTCACACAAGCTCACATTCTTGACATATGGACACGGCACACACAGAAACTCAGAAAAAGTGGCAGAAGTCAAGTAAACTTTACAAACAAAGTAAAAAAATAAAACGCATAGAGCAAAAAGCACTATGCAGAGCAGAAGCAAGTTTCTTAATTGATGATAAAGTTTCTGCAAGGATATGTATAACAGTTGATGGGGTCTGTTTGAAAAATATTACTGTAAAACACTGTCCTTTATTTTGGGAGTCTGTCGCTTTAGAGTCATCATACAACTATAATCACAAATTAAAAACATAAAAAGTAATCTGTGACCTGGTAATTTTATTCATTTTATTTATGATACTTTCATGGAATATTTTAACACACAAGAAATTTGAATTTTGGACAGGAACAGTGTTTAGATTGTAGGGCAATATTAAGGGAAAGGGTAGATTACTTTTTTAATTGTACCATTAGCATTTCATCAGCATGTAAACCTTGTTTTTCAACATTTAAGTACGAAACTTGTTTTTTTATAGAAGTTTGAAATTAAAATGACCCAAATTCCCTAAAAACAACTTGAAAGTTTAATAGGATAAAAAAAATTTACCTTTAAAACGGACAAGAGTTTTTCTGCAATCAACCAAATTTTTACAATTAAAATAATTTTGACTGAATTCACCAGTAGTTCTGGTTGTTACAACAAATTACAGTGTAGTCCAAGTCGTAGGTATTAGAATAAAAATGACGTTTTTGTGTTAAGACATGGTTGTTTACAGTGTTTAAGTTAGAGCGCACAACCATAAAACTTGATTTGATTTGATTTTAAGCCTTAATTGTGGTCAATACAATAAAAAAAAACACACATATTTATCAAACTCATTACAGAAATGATGAATAAATATAATGATCATTAGCTAAAGTCAAGTAGAGCTTGATTTATTGCTTGGAAAATAATGGGAAGAAGCAAGTATATATAATCCCATCCCCACAAAATGAAAGCAGAGTTTAGCAAAGATGCTGTTTTGTACACCTTATCATTTACTTCGCATATCCAGAGAAAGCCAGAGTTTGCTACAGTCGTGACCAGACAGCCAAAAGATTTGATCAATTTTTAGACATTAGGGTTAGAAAGCAGAGGTAGTGGGTCACTCAAAGAAGCAGAAAAATGCAACAAGCTGTAGCCGTGACAACCCCTGACTACTACATTAGTCATCACTTATAGTTTCTCACATGCTTTTACAGATTATCTCCCACAAACACTCTGCAGGGTTTACCATGGCTGTGCAGTCCTCCGAGCAGCTGGCAATGATGTTGTCGTCATGAGGACACCAGTCGATGTCGAGGACGGGTCCAGAGTGACCGATCACCAGCGGGTAGTTCTTATCCACACGACCGGACTGCAGCACACAACAAAGACACGTCAATGTTATATTTACAACAGAGATGCACCCATAATATATTAATAAGGGTGTTTAGAAAAATGAAGTGTTTTTTTATCATTTAAATAAATGTTATTAAATGTTAAAAGATTAAATTAAATTAAAGAGAAATCAAATAAATACTTTTGGCTCCGTCTGGTCTTAGCAATCTTCATAGTATTGATGTAAATTAAGAAGTTTGATGCAGACGCTCTTAACGAATGCAAACAACAGATTGACAACATTGAATAATCAATAACACACCTATTTGTATTGTTAAAATTGAAGCAAAAGGAAGTTACTACTACTACACTGAAGAGAAATTTTAACTATAGTCTCAAAAAAAAGATACAAACAATGCTCAGGAAAACAAGAACTGCAATTCAGATGCTGATATACAGTGAACAAATACAACGTTTAAAGAACTTTTTAAGAGTAGGAACAATACTTTATTAAAATGAAACTGTAAATGCAATACACGTAAACGCAACATTTTATTTAACACAGTTTTGAACAGAAAAAAGTAATCACAGAAGTTAGGATTTGACCTAAACTCCTTGCAGCAACTGAATTTACTGTGACATCCTGCACAAAACAAATGTGAAGTCATCAATTAAAACGGTTGAACATTAATAGAAGATTAAAAAAAAAAACTCATTGAAGGTGAAAACACATTTTATACTAAAAAGGTGTTTCCCAATAACATCTTAATGATGTGATGGGACGTGCATGTTCAGTTAAAAAGATTTCAGGGATTTTAGGTGATGTGGCATGTAATTAGGAGAGAAAAAACACTCCAAGTGTTCACATATGACCTTGGTTTAAAGTCTGTAAAATATTTGTAAATAAAAACAAGAAATGAAAGAGATAACCCTTGATTATTAATTTGCTTTACCCTAATCTCACTACATGTAAAGACCAATAACCTAACAGAACAGTGAATGCAACAAAACTAGAAATAGTTGCAACTAATGTGAAAACACTAGTAATAAATTTCCTTTTGTTTACATTTAAAATATAAAAAGTACAGTTTGCAACATTTATTTACATTTTAAATGAATTTTATTCACCCCACCCCTCTTTATGAAAGTGATTAAACCCTCTGAAATATTGTGTAACTCAATTATGTTGACAAATTGGCAGCTTTATTGGAGCACAATTTGACTGCACTCCGCAGTATTACTACAATTTTACGAATATCAATGACTTTACCCATTCAACGCCCCATGGGAAACTCTTTCTTTGCATTTAAACCCCACTGGGTCATCAGGAGCAGCTTTAGATTAGTTAACAAGGAAGGAGGTGGTTAGATCTTTTGTTTGTTACTATTGTAAGTGACAAGTACAGGATTGCATATCCAGATTGCATATCCAATCCTGTACTTTTGTAAGTACAGGATCATACTGATCCTTTGTTTGTTACTTTTGTTGCAGTTGTTGCTGTTTTTCAATTGTTTTTGTTCCTGAACGATTGTTTGTTTTGGTGTGTACTTTATTACTTACCTATTTTTGTATTAAAAAAAAAAAAAGTTTGACATGTTTTTTACAGTTGATCACAAGTGTGCAGTTGATCACATGTTTTTTACACTTTCGCAGCTGTATTTATTTAATATTCATTTATTTATTTATTTAATGAGAGTTTCATTTCTAATAATAATTTTAATAATTTTAATAATAATTTTTAGCAATTTAATATGAATGTCATTTTTGATGTCCTTTTTTGATGTTATATTATATATATTATTTGTGAATGTCGTTGCTGCCACAGATAAATGAAATTTCCCCATCGTGGGATTAATAAAGTCATCTATCTATCTATCTATCTATCTATCTATCTATCTATCTATCTATCTATCTATCTATCTATCTATCTATCTATCTATCTATCTATCTATCTATCTATCTATCTATCTATCTATCTATCTATCTATCTATCTATCTATCTATCTATCTATCTATCTATCTATCTATCTATCTATCTATCACGGTAATCCTTCTTTCCATCTCTTCTTTGCTTTGCTTTTCACCAAATTCGACCATTTAGCCTGACTTTTATTTAAACTCAACACTTATTTACAGGTTAATGCTCTTATCTGACACTTTTCTGAATCTATAAAAGCCTACAAAACTATCAATAAGGTATTAAATGGATCTAAAAGGTTTTTTCAGCTGTAATCAAAGGCTAACAGGCTTGCTTGAACAAATTTTAAATATGATAGTTTTTCTTTCAAAAACAAATGTCAAACATTTACATATATTGAGTAATAAACAAAAAAAAACTCGACCTGTAAGACTATTTGTTGTATTTGAGTCCATTTTGGACAGGAAATTTGGTGAAATTGCTCCCAATAAGAGCACTGTGAACATGGGGACATGTGAATCAGCTTTTCAGAAATCACACCTTCTATGTGACACACACTAAGCAAAGTTTATTTATAGCTTGGGTGACGAGGTGTTGAGAGGGGGGTTTTACATGCTGCAAGCCGGGGACCCAGATGGGGCAAAGGAGGATAGAGAGCACACTCAGTCTATTTATAGCAAATCTGTTCAGCGTGACTTCTCCGAGAACCCTCACCCCCCAAAAAACTAAGCAGTAATCTGCAATTTTTAAAGTTACTCATGGATTTTAATTTCTAATTTGTAAAACTATGAATCAAACACATCCTTGCTTGTCCATTTTTAATTCTGGTTAAAAAAAATAGCAACCACATAACATCAAGTTAATAAGTTAGTCTAATATTTCTTATTATCAGCATTTTATTGACCAAAAAATAGTACCGCCCTAAGTTTCACTGCTGGGCTGTGGTTGGCAAATGTTGCTTGCCTTCTTGCTTCAAATGAAAGCTGCTGAGGTGGAGGAATCTCCCAAGACAGCTTGACTAGATTTCTCAAGCTAGTCTATATATGTGTCAACACTCAATCAAAAAGCTTCTCTGATCCAACAAAGTTTAAAATACTAATTATAATCAAATAAGATTACATAACAACTATTAATGATGCTGCTTGAAGAAATAAATCTACATTTTTGGGATGCAGGGCGAGTTTAATTTGTTTAAATAGTTATAATGCCTGCATCAGCCACAGATGATGTGGTCAATTTTACTTACTTTACTTTACTTTTAGAAACCAAAGTCATCTTACTTCCTTCTAAACAACGTTTTTTTTAATAATTAAAGACAATTATAAAGGTATTGTGAGGGAAACCTGTTGTCTGAAGCAAAACTTTACATATTGTTTTTAGAGTGAAAAAAAAATACTTTAAGATGTAAAAGTTCTCTCTACAAAGAAAACAGGAGTTTTCTGCATAAAATATTAAAACTTTTTTTTATCTGCTGTTCGTAGCAGAACATACACATCCATCAAGTAATTTCTCTTTCTTAGCATTCTTCAAAATTGCAGATGCCAGAACCTAGATTCCATCTGATAGACCAGATTATCTTTATATAAAAGAAACAATTAAAAACAATAACAGAGGAGCAGGAAGATAATAGAGTAAAAGTTGGTGTTTTCATCACAAGACCATAGATAACTGTATTTAGGTGTACAAACTCACGTATAAACCATAAAAACATCAAACACCATGCATGGTTAGCAAACATTTCTATTACAATTTTCTAGTAAAATATCTTTATTGACATCTATTTGAACACACAGAACAATTCTTAAATTCTGCAAAAGTCCAATTTTAAATGAGTTTGCTTTATTAAACTTTTATTTTGAAAAAAGTTATGAATATATAAAGTATCTACAAGAATTTAAAAAACAAGCGTATAAACCATACAACTTAATTTCTGCTGTGACTTTCAATCAATTTTTAATGATGTTTTTCCCCTTACTGACCTTAGAAAGGGGCAGGACCAGAAAAGCTCCTCCTCCACTGGACTCAACTATAACCGCCAAAAACTTTGGGTTGACGGCACAGAAGGAGCTGTCCCAAGTCACCTTGGAGACGCGAATGTCATCATAACTTTGATCGGCTTTGACTGCCTGGCCAAAGACGTGGCGAAACTTACTCTGCCGCACGATGCTGCGACTCATGGCTGAGGAGAGAGGAGGCAAGAAAAAGGGAGAAAAAAAATGATATGATGGAAAAGCAGTGTCTTTAAAATAAAAGATTGGAAAATAATAAATATATGTTAGTATATTTCACAAAACTTGTTCTTTGTTTTTGTATTAGCCAGTCTTTTTTTTCTTTTCCTCCTGCATGTTGCTGCCTCCATCAGGCTGTTGACTGATGACTTGCTGTCCTGCAGCTGTCATAGAGAGCAGGCAAGTAGAACTGTAATCCTCAAAAACACAGGGGATATTGTGTATCAGTGGCTGCTTCAGGGAAGATATTAATAGTTGATTGTCCCACTAAACACTATGTGGGAGCCAAACGTCAAAGTCAAACACTGAGATGAGAGCAGGTACAAGCAAGGGGCGGCACTCAAAAGATGCCCCCTCTTCAAATCATTAGAATGAACTAAAACTAAACTAAAAAATTTTTTAAAAAATCTAAATGAAGGTCGGCATCAGTCCCCAAGGAGAATTGACAAAAAGTTGTTCCTTTACTTTCCTTAACTTAATTTTAAAGTCCCTCTCCAATTATATTTTGATCCATTGTAAAAATGTTGTGGTCTTTCAATTATGATTATGCCATTTTAGGCAAAATCTAAAAAACCTGTGTCATTTTTTAGGCCATAATATGTGCAGAAATTCACCTGACTTGTGGGTGCAGAAATAAGCCTCCGCTGATATCCCATTTGTTTAAACGATCCCCAACCAAACAGTAGTGGTGTAACCAAAGCGGCGAGCAATTTCAGAGCTATCCAGCTGTACAGCTTTGAGTCCGATGCTAGCTTATACGAAGACAATGAAGACGTTGGTGTATCTATTTACCTACAAGTGAATGCATCAGAGTGGAGCAGAGCAGGGAGGCTTTGGCCTGTCCATTTCACTGGCTGCGTCATAAAAGAGACTTTTTTTTCAAACTTTTTTTTTCATCTGCGATTTGAATAAAGAATTACTAAGAAATGCAATTTTAATCTTAAATTATTTTATATATGTCCTCCATCATGAGAAAAATGCCCCAAAGACATGTTAAAAACACAATTTTTTTTGAGTGGGTCCTTAATGTAAACTAAAAGTCTGGCCTTTGTACAGAACTTCTTTCTCTTTCGGCTTTTCCCATCAGGGGTCGCCACAGAACATATAACCAAAAGTGTCCCAAAAATGACCTTTTAGGCTGGGGGTCAAGGGCAGCATGACTTTACCAGTGATGAAAGGACAGAAAAGCCCACCCAACAACTTTCCAAGAAGCTGTGCATTATGTACACGCTGCCTGTACATGTACAGGCAGGCAGCTGTGGTGCGTTCAGGGACCACCGAAGTATCACAAACTCGGATGACAAAAAAAAACAAAACAGAAAAATCAAAAAATAAAACTTACATCAAAAACCAAACTTTTGTTCAACTGATATGCTTTAATGCTTTATTTTTTATCGTATGACATTCTCCTGTCGTGAATGATGGGGGGAGGCAGCGTGAGGATGAAACTGCCACTTTCCTAATATAGACAAGACAAACTGCTAAGCCCCTCCCACCCGCTGCCTGATCCCAAATAGTTCCAGAAGGCGAGCAGCGGACCCGGTGGCGCTCAGCGTCTAATGAAGTGACTGTAAATCTGAACAGGCGCTGCGAACAGCCCCTACAAATACACATAAACCCTGGGACATGACTTTTAGGGTAGAGGGGAGACGAGGAGTTTGCGAACAACGTTCACATCTGCGCACGTGCAGGATGTTGTTTTAGTATGGGCTTTTGAAAGGTGTTGCTGCATTCGAGGACTGACTGACGCACCGCTGCAGCACAGAGTCACGCGCGTTCTGAACGCAGCTTACCTGCCTCAGGTTGCGGGGAGCCCCCTCTTCTAATGTGCAGCCCCTCTGGTTTAGAGCTTCTCCTTCCTGTTGTGTGTGCGTGTGTTTTTTAAAATTATAGTCCGCTGTCCGGGAGTCAGGAAAACTGCTCCTCGCTCCTCAGCAGGGAAAGAGAGAAGGGAGAGTACCGGGACAGAGCAGAACGGGGGGGGGGGGGGGGGGGGGGGGGGGGGGGCTGGAGGGGCTGGATCTATTTTGGAACAGACACCCAGGACACGAAAAACGCCATGCGCGCTCCCGGCCGGACAGGAGCGCGCGTCCGGGGGTCAGCCTTTTCACTTTTAGTTGCAACTTTAAAAGTGTTCATTTTTGAACAATGAAGTAATTTAGCCAAAATAAGACTCAAAAAATATCTTATACTGATTACGAAATATGTATTGGGTGTAGAATACATTTTTACCAATTATCACTGTCCATAACTGTAGTAATACTGGCAAATTCCATGTCTGTGGGATTAAGATTATTCTCTTCTTAAATATTTTATCATTTATGATGCAAAACCATCAATTTACTGCTCGTCATTACCTTTGAAGGAATCCAGGGGTGTCCAATCCAGGGGTGTCTAAACTGTTCACTAAGGGGTCCAGATTTGGGGAGGTGAGAATCAGAGGGCTGACATATTACCTTGCATTCCCTTATATTAACATTTCCTGCAAATGGACAATTTTAAGAAAATTCTATTGCAATTGGATACTTTGTTTCCTCGCAGAAAACACAACTTTGTCTAACAAAACTTTTCTCCAAATTACCGTATTTTCCGGACTATAAGTCGCCCTTTTTTTCATAGTTTGGCAAGGGGTGCGACTTATACTCCGCAGCGACTTATATTAGAAATAAATTGAAATAAATACATTGTTAACCCTCCTGTTATGTTCATTTGTGAGGAACAGAGATGATGTTCCTGGGTCAATTTGATGTATGTTAAGTGTTAAGAGGATGTTAAGTGACTCAGAGAATCAGCATTCTTTTTTACAGTAATATCTTGAAGGCTAACAACATAATATTCTATTTTCCAATGATTTCATAGATTCAGAAATGCAATAAAAGTGAAAACTGTTTCTACAAATACAGGATGAGTATTAGTTAGCCAATGATGCTTCATGAAAAGAATAAATAAATAAGTTTGAGAAAAAATTACTGTGAAATTATTAGATAAACAGTCTGCTATGATTGTGTCATATAAGGTTGTGAAAGTTAAAATGCGACTTATAGTCCAGTGCGACTTATCTGTGTTTTTTTCTACTTTATAATGCATTTTTGGGCTGGTGCGACTTATAGTCCGGAAAATACGATAGTGAATTTCGTATATGAAGACAGAAATGTTTCTATTATTAAAGTGTTCACTGTAAATTTACATATAAATCATTTGAACAAGAAGTAAATGGTTCTCTTTAAAAGTACAAACCACAAATATTTTGTCTTAAAAAAAAAAAAACTCCAATTTTTTTTCTCAGCGACTCTGTCAACTTTCCTTTTTATCAGTAGTTGACGGAATGCAGGCCGCATTCAGCCGGGCTTTGGACGTGCCTGGTTTAATCTGACACACATTCAGCAAACAGGGTTTTATGATAATCTCCACTGTTTAATGGTCACAGTCAAACCACATTATATAAAATCATATTTACACTAATAGTTTAAAATGAAAGAAAAACAAACAAAAAGTTTGACAATATACAGACATACCCAAAAGTCTGCCACTACATCAGCATGCTTCCCAGAAAGTAGCAAACACGCAGAAGAAAAAGCCACATTTAAAACTGAAAAAAACGACAGGGAGTAAAGTGCACGTTTGACAGACATTTCTGATCGCAGAGAGGTTTCATTTGCCCATCCCAGGCACACTCCGAACATTTCAACAAAAAGAATTTTAAAAACTATGTGCACATCCATGTGGTAAAAATTGTGCTGCACAGTTACACTCCCGACACAAAATGAGATTTAAAAAATTAACCTACAGGTCAAAGTATTGACACAATATAAACCTTTACATCCCAAAGAGAACACAGCAAAAAACTCACAAATGTACACTCAGCCTTTAACGCCAGAATCCTGCCTTCTTTTCTGCCTCTGTCATTCATACTTCATTGAACGGAAGTAGCATCATGAGGGTGAAAGACGTCTTTATTCCAGTTTATCATGTGGTAAAAGGATTTCTGATTGGGAGGGGGGTTTGAGGAAACCTGAACCTAATAGTTGTGCAGGTCAGGTCTAGTTAATGCATTCAGAAATTTGAAAAAACGAAACAAAAACAAAATATCTTAACAATTTTTGGCCTCAAAACCAGTGTGGGTCTGTTTTCAGTTCCATGTTTAAGACGTCTGTCAGCAGCGCAGTCAGATTTTTGGAATATCCGACTTGAGCCGGACACTGATAAGTCTGGGTTGATATGTTTAGATCAATAAAACAGCTGCATCAATTCAAACACAACTATCAGATATTGATGGAAAGCTTAGTAACAAAACGACTACATTCCACCATCAATGAGGTTGGGCTTGTCAAACGGCTTGAAATGCAGAATGATAAATGATAAACCAGCAGTGCATAAGGAGTGCATGTAGGCCAATCTGTATGAAGCCACACTAATGATTGTTTCAGCTGCTTGCCAAAGATTTATCTGGAAAAGTCTGGAAAAGTCCGTCGTTTTAACTCGAGCCTTGCCACTGCTTTCCCTCCAAGGCTCATCTCACATATCGGAGTTTACGGAGGCCGAGGAAGATGTGCAGAAAAAACACAGAAACTACTAAAACAGGTCTTTAAGGCAAAAGGCATCGGTGGGTTTTGCTGAATAAATCTTATATCTGTGCGGCTGAGTTTCCGATGCATGTGCACGACCCCTTTAGCTCTTATGCAGGCGCAGTGCGAGGGGTCACATGGTGTGGTACGGGGTACTAACGGTTCTTTTTTTAAGCTGCCTCAGGGGGTGAGTTCTTCCATACTGCTGCCTTGCTGTCAGCAACATGGGCCCGGGTGGGAGCCAGGAGTCCTGACCACCGCTTAGGAGTCTGCGTGGCTGTTGACTCGGATTGGGTGGCAGAGATGCTCCGGCTGAGGGGTCGACCGCTTCATACAGCATCTTTGCGGGGATATACAGGGCTTCTGGCGGCTCACCTCCACAGCAGGTAGAGCTGTGCACGCGCTGCTTCTTGGACTCATCCCCTGCTGTGTGGACTGGTGCTTGTTCGGAGGGAGTAGCCATGAGGGAGCAGCTGAGCTCCCATTCGTTCAGATCGTTGGCGAGCAGTTCTAAGCAGCCCAGTTTGGCCAGTGAGGCAGAGCGCTTCATTAAAGAGGGCGGAGTCAGTCCCGCCTGGCGAATCCTGGCTTCTACCAGTTTCTTTTGGAAAGTGCATCCTCGCTTCTGAGCAGCTCCCACAGACGGACCGGTGTGCCTCGCCTTGCAGGTTCCATCCATGCTCACCTGCTGCAAGAAGGCACCCAGCTCGCACAAAGTCTCCCACGTCTCCCTCATGACGACGTCACCGTGAGCTCTTTCCATGAAGCAGTCCCAGTCTGTGCCCGACTCCAACTCTGTCACACCCTCCAAGCACAGGAAGTTAACTGAGGCAAACGGAGACTTGGCAGAGTAGAGTAAATTAGAAGAGGTAGACAGCAATCTGGTATCAGCAGGCTGGAATTTGTGTCCCTTGGTGCATCTGTCACTGTTCTCCTGAACCTGCATCCCAGCTTCCAGAGCATCTCCTTTCCCAACAGTCCTAGACTGCCCACCGCCCCCCTCCTTCAGGACATCCGCTGCCGACGCCTGCCTGCAAACTGATGCACTCTGAGGTGGAGACACTGTGGAAGTATGGACACTGTGCGGACGACGCTGAGAGTGAGCGGAGAGCGGCGGCGGAGAAGAGGACGGCGATGGAGTTTCATGCTCCTTCTTCATTCTTTGTTCCAATTGTTGAGTGGCACGCCGGACTGAGCCCCTAGTCCAGTTGCTATAGAGACGAGGAGAAGTGCCATCATCTTCCTCTTTATTCTTCACTTCCTCTTTGTCGCTTGCGGGTTCCTGCTGAGAGATGACCTCATCCTCCGGATCTTCCGTTTCTGGTTTTGTCTTTGTCACATTTTGGTCTTGGGAGCTCTGAGCTACAGGTTGGCAAAGGGTCTCTGTGGACTTGGCTCCTGTGACCTGCACAGGAGCATACATGTCCTACAAAGTGGAGATAACCTATTTTCATTACAAATGCAAAGACTGAATTTATGACTAAATGAAAGAATCAAGAATAGCATTTTTATCAATGTAACACTAGGGGGCAGACTTAAAGTTAATTTAGAACTGGTAGAAACAGCAAGATATTTAACTATTGTAGGAGTTTAATCTAAAAAATACTTTGGCAATCAATCTAACATTTTTTAATGCTTATTAGTACAAATAAATACAAATACAAATGAAAAATTGCTACAAGAAATAGTTACCTTTTGTTTCTCCTCTTCTTTCTCCTCACTTGAAGGGATTGTCTGATTTTCTTTGCCACAACTTGGTGCAGCACTGGAGGCTTTACTGTCTTGACTCATTTCTTTGAACTTCTCCCTCGCACTGAAAAAGTTGATGTGATCTGCACTATGGCCAAACAGCAGTACGTTGTCTTGTGGAATGGCACTGACAAAATCATTGGTCGAGGACGGATGTGCTGCGGTGCCTGACGACAGGCCAGATCCAGGTCTGT
Source organism: Oryzias latipes (assembly GCF_053564925.1). Classification (NCBI taxonomy): domain Eukaryota; kingdom Metazoa; phylum Chordata; class Actinopteri; order Beloniformes; family Adrianichthyidae; genus Oryzias; species Oryzias latipes. Next base: position 9,842,523 of record NC_136250.1, on the reverse strand, counting down.
CGCCGTCTTCTTTTCCGACTGACCCTGGTGCCGACGCGCAGGGAGGGCCGGCTTGGTGTGTGCCGGCTTGGTGTGTGCTTGGCGTTTGTGTTGTGGAAGCAGGGGCTGACACCGCAGTGGTCACAGCTGGAGTGCAGGAGGATCCCTGCGGTTTGACCGGTTCGTCTGTGCTTGCGGGAGCCGTGGACGGAGCAGGAGAGGAGGGTGGGTGGTGACCAGGTAAAGGGGGGTTGGGCTGGTCTACCAAAACGCTTTGTGCAAAAGTCACTATGTTAGTCTTTTGAGGTTCTGGGACCACGGTGGCGGCCATCGGCTCTGAGGGGCGAAGTGCTGAAGGCCGCTCCTGGGAGGTACATGAAGTGTTTGAGAGCAGAGGAGATAAGGTCAAAGACCCGGCCGTGGAATCCTGGCTGCTCTTGGCGGCATGAGAAGAAGCCTTGAGGCTTTGAGCTTCATCGTCACCAGACAGAGTTGCCAGCCCTTCAAAGGAAGAGGAGCCAAGCTGATTAGGAGGGACGCCAGTATCGGGCTGGGCGGGGGAGACCGCTGCTTTGCTGGTTGGAGTTCCCATCGACTCCAGCAGTTCTTTCATTGATTGACCAGGAGTGATGCTGGCTTGGTTGTGGGGGTCTGAGCGACCCAGGCTGTGGGGCTGGGCATGGGATGTGGACAGTGGCTCGTGGTGCTCAGACAGATCGCTATCAGAGTGAGAACGCCACAGTTTGTTGTGCCGCTGCTTGCTGTAGAAGAAACAAGACATTCTATGATGAACATAGTTGTTTTTAAATGCGTCAAGTCATTGTCTTGTCTGACTTCCCTCACTGATTTTCTGTTTTTGATACACATGTGAAATAGCTACTGTACCCAAACTATTTCCCCTCCAGATTAATGAGGTTTAGTCTGAGTATCCCCAATGCAAGAATAGTTGATCTTTACACAGAAAAACAATATCAATGCATCAAATTCAGCCAGTGTCCACATATGTGGACAAAATGCAATTAAAAATAAAAGCCTATTAGGATGTTTTTGTAGTTTTTTCTTTCAAGCAAGAACAGTTTCATTTTATTTTTTTAATTAATTTTAACAATGAAAACTCCACCTTTTACCCCTAAAAGCAGGAGTCTTTAAAACAAGGTTTGCTTTTACAATCTGATTAAATGGATTTTTCTTGGAAATTTAAAAGTCAGCAACCCAGATTAGTATTTCGGGAGTGATATTTATTAATAATACTAAGGTTGATGGCAAGCATAAAATCCCATACGAGCCCAGGGCGACATCAGTGTCACAGAAAAATACCAAAATGTGTTCTGTGCTTCAGCTGGTTTTGTGGTATGATCTTCTTAAACACATCGTTTTGTGTTTAAGGAAAACCGGGTCTGGGTTTCTTTAGGTTATCACCAGAAAAACAAGTACAGTATTCCCTCGCTTTATTGGTTTTCATCTTTCGCCGTTTCATGGAGTTTTTTCAAACTTTTTTTTTCCTTCACAGCACATTGTTTTCTGCGTCCTGATTGGCTGCTGACCCTGTCAGTTAATCTCCCTGGTGCCTATATGGAGTGGACTCAGTTTGCCAAATCTAAATAAATCTCAGATTACGAGCAGATCTTTGTTTTCATTCTGTAATTCTGGACTTATTATTCTACGAAGGTTTGAACGTTGAACCAAAATAAAAAAGTATGAAATTGTTCCTGTCTGATAGAGAAAAGTGGATAAAGTGTGTAGGGGGGATTTTTACACGCTTAAAACACATGTAACTCAACTTTTTACGAATATTTTTAGAAGATAACCCATGCGATTAATGAAGCACTACCGAAAATGTTTTAAACCGTTTTATCTGCATACAAATGTCAAACTGCAAATCCAAAATGTAAATGCAAAAAAAAAAATTCTAATTATAAGCATCTACCAGCTGTTTGTAAATTTTCATAGTCAGTGTATCAGTTGCTGGGATCGTGGTCATGATATGTTTACCTGGCCAGGAGTATGCCCTGATACTCCTCCAGTTGCCTCATGAACGAAGGGTTTGGCTTCGTCACGGTGCGGCGCTCTTTGACGTACGCAAAGGCTTTTTTCAAATCCCAGCCGTACTCCTTCATGGCATAGGCGATCACTGTGGCTGCAGAGCGGCTGATTCCCATCTTACAGTGCACCAGGCACCTGGCCCCAGACTTCCTGGAGGAGATAAGAGAAGCAGTCATTAGGGATCACCCTGATACTGTAGATTACAGAGCAACAGCAGGACTTATGGCTGTCAAAGAAGCCTACTTAAAAAGAAAACATAAGATTAGCAGTATTTTGGCTTATTATATTAGTTTTTGTCAGTGCAGAGCTAAAAAGATGCCCTTTTTAGAAACAGATGTATTAAATTCAATCACCCAAAAGTTACGGTTTTTCTACTGGATTGAAATATCTAAAAGTCACTTGTTTATCCCCCTTTCTACTTGACTGTAAGGGTTTAAACATTTAAAATTAAAAACTGTATGCTGCATCATTATAACAAGAGGTCAAAGAGGACTAAATGTCAGACACTTACTTTGCCCTTGATATGAACTTAAAGGTGTCGTTCCAATAGGCAAGCAGGTCGGTGGCTTCCTCGTCGTAAACGCGGATGTTATGGTACTCGAACACACCGGGGAAGAAGTTATCAATCTCCCTCGTTACATTCAGGATGTACTGAACTCTGAGTGGCAAATGCACGCGAAAGGTTAGAAAAACATGGAGGGGAAACAAGGAGCGCAATTACACCCAGCCTAGAACATGAACGTAATCCTTCAATTCGAGTTCTTTAATGCCCGTTTTTACTATCCTCTGTTCAGAAAAACAACATTGTTGTTTTGGCCTGGGCTTACCCGCTCTTCTGCAGCTCCTCTAAATTGGATGCATTCCACTCAGATCCCTGAAAGAAAGAGACAGAAGCCTTCCTCAGACTTGTTTAGCTTCCACGGAGCTATCCTGCATTAGTTATCTAGAACCCACTCCAAACCAAACACCCGGCAAGGAATAAAACAAACTTATGACAGCTTGTGCAGGTTTACGTGTTCTAGTTTAAAGCATGTATGTGCGTCATGCGATGGTGTGGTCAAACGCAGAAGGGTAACCTACCAAGAAGACGTGATCAAAGATCTCTGTAGGACTGTCCATCTGGCCCAGGATCACAATCATCTCATTGTCTATGAATTCCTTGAACTCCCGAAGGTTGCATGTCATGCGCATTTCCAGCTCTGTTCGGATCTGCACACGAAATATAAACATATTTTGAAGTTCAAAATTTTTATACAGATGCCTTAGAGAGAAAAAATACCTTTTTAGTACAAACAGTTTGAACAAATAATTCAAGATTTGGCTACATCTATGGAAAGCGCAGACTTACTTCTTTACAGGTGACATTCTCCAAATCTTTCTGCGTCATGATTTCTCTCAAGCTGGTTTTGATCTGCCGCTCTGTCAGTTCTCTTTCTGTGGGTCTGCAGTGAACATGGAAACTTACAGGTCATGTATGACTAGACATCCTGAAATGAAAGGACAGTGGACACCTACATGTCAGAGAAGAGCACAGGTGAGTCCGCTCGGTGGGACTGCACGTCCTGCATGGCGTTCCACTCGTTGATGCGGGTCTGGTCAGAGGAGACTCTGCTTTGATAGTAACTGACCCAGGTGAGGAACAAGCTGCCCGGGAAGTAGTTGTGGCAGCGGGCGACTTCACATGCTTTATGGAGCGACTGCAGGGCCGACCTGGAAAAAAACAAAAACGAATCCAAAACAGGAAGGAAAGATGGAGAACCATGATGAAATATCAGGAACAGATGGGCTTAAATAAAGTTCTTTAAACTCAAAAATAAATATGTAAATGAAAAAAAAAGAGCGACTCACCACATGGCCTGCACAGAAACAGGTTTGAACACATGAACTCTGTTATCAGTTGATACGCTGAAACCTCTGAGAACAAAGGACAAGCAGGAAAAGAAAAGAAATAACAGTCAGCCATCTGTTAGTGAGCTTCTTCTTCTGCATTTAGACTGCCGGAGATGCTCTCACCCATCTCCATCCAGATGTATCAAAGTGTCACTCCATAAAGGCAGAACCAGTCCCACAGAACAGGACCTAAAAATAGGTCAAAAGAAATGAATAACTGTGAGCACAGCAACAAAGCAGGTGGGATCATGTGGGGTTGTGTGCATCACTGTCTCACCCATCTACAGGACTGAAATCCATCCCCAGTACCACACTCTCCTCTGTATCCTGGCGACCATTGGTCGAGACGACCACCATGTAGCGGGTCATCTGTGGACCAACGCTTTCCAATCGCACAGCCTAAAGACGGAAAAGGGGAGATCTTAGCAGTTCACCGAAAAGACCAACAATTCATTAGCTTTCAATTTGTGCACCCACCAACTTGATGTTGTCCTCTGGCCGGAGGAGAGTGAACATTGTTTGAAGGTGCTGCTGGATATCTCCTGTGAGGGAAAGATACGCAGCATTAATCAGCGTGAAATGAACTCTCAAAATCAGCAAAACCTGGTTTAAAAATTGGTTGAGAAGGAGCCAGCGCCTCACCTGCATGCTTACTCCGCAGCTGAGAGAAACGGGACGAAGTGGAGAGGGGGGAGCCATTTCCTCGAGGTAAGAAGAGAGCCGCCCCCTTTACTGTTAGGAAGCTTTCGCTGATGCTGCAGACACAGAGGGATGAGGGCAAAAACACTGGAAGTTATTCTGAAGCACACACTCGTGCAATGTATTCCTGAAAAATATAGATAGAAAAAAGGGTTTTAAAACTTTAAAAGACAGCAATTTGTCTCAGAAAGTATTCAAATGAGTTAAAAAAATATATATGCTGGGACAGCCTCCTAAAATTAGACAGCTCTCAGACCACCCACCAAAGTACAAAATCATTTTTGATCAGAGTCACTATTAAAAAATGTTCTGATTGGGTGGAGCAGTCAGAAAATGTTTTTGAAGATGATTCTGCCAGAATAAATAAGACATGCTGTGTTGTGCATTTGCTTCATGGGCTGGCTGCCTTTGTTTGATTTTGTTGTTAGTTGCATATAAAATGTAGACATTTAGTGCATCTATTATTTTGGACAGTTTCCACATAGTATGCATTGCCAGTGAGCTTTTCTCCACCTATTGCCTGCAAGAAAGTTCTTAAGCATAAAAAATGAGAGGTTTGACTTTACATTTTTTTCTAAACAAATCATTAAATCTCATTCCCTAAGCTAATGCACCTTAGCTCCAGTATATGTTGCATGTTACTGGGGGATTATAAGTGAATAGGCTTGTGAGTTGGAAGACACATGACAGTGCAGCAAAACCAGCTGCTTCTCATTACATCACAGCTCAAGGGAGCTGGAAGAGTTCAAAATGTTCAGAAGTGACGGAGGCACACCCAAAAAAAGGGGAGGGACAGGCTCTTTCAATCCACCCATCCATCCATCCATCCATCCATCCATCCATCCATCCATCCATCCATCGTCTCATTTGAAACAGCAGATCTCCCAACGGTCTTTTATCCTTTCACAGGACGCAAGTGGAACTTCACAGGCTTTGCCTGAGACATTCGTAATCTCTGAACAACTACCTAGTATGGACTTAGGAGCTCCAGCTAAGCTACTCAGCCGCTCCCCCAACAATACAATTATGTAATGGTCTCAAGATGCTCATTGTATTCCTTTGGATTCTGAAATTCTTGTCGTATTTGCTAAAGTACAGCCATAAATTGGAAAATACATGAAACACAAAATCCTATGGGCACCGGGATGTGTACAACATTTAAAAGGTGTTTATTATAGGAAATAGTATCAATACCATCTTTGCTGGGAAGATTTGAAATAAGTAGAAAAGAAAGAGAAATGGAGTGAATCAATCTGTATTTTTGTTAACATTTCAAAATTTTGATGGCATGAACAAAAAACTGAAAAATACTGGGAATAAAACAAATAATATGGTTTTCCTTAAAAGTACATTTTTAAAAGTTTCTACAACTTTTTCTGATTTCAAGCCTGTGCATTATTATGCATATTATTGTATCTGGTTTTAATAATTATTTATTTTAATGGCAGGTGCATTTTTATTTAGAAACAACTTAATTTTCATTTCCTGTTTTCAGTGATGCACTTTTTAATGTAAAGGTGTTGCACAGACCAGCAAGCACTTTTTGAATTTCACAGTTACAGTGACAATAAAGATTTATCTATTTATTTAAAAACACAACTCAATCTTGTATTTCATTTTTTATTTTTTTGAAAAGCACAAGTGTCTCCTAGTTAAACTCTTTCCCTTCCAGTCGATCTGACATGACTTCGAGGGGATCAACAGGGATTAGACACTAAAAACTTTGACAATAATGACAACACTGGAAACAAAAATAAAACCACTATGGAGCACCCTATGTGTCTGTCAACACCTCCTGATGCACACAACAACAACATATCTGCAAACACGGAGAGAGTGGATGAATGCAGCCTTAGGGTACACTGTGTGCCTCATCCACCACTGTGTGGACATAAAGTAATTACGTCTAAACAGATGAGGAATCAGGCAGACGTGTATTTTTTTCCCTGCATCCACAACATCCTTCCTCATGAGACAGACACCAAAGGAAAACTTACAGCTGATAGATGTTCCCCTGGGAGAGTACGGAGTTCTCGATAAAGTAGGGTCTCCGTTTCCCCCAGCAGCAGTCACACGTGCAGGCTGCCGGCGAGCTCCGCGGAGCCGTCACAACACCCGGCGGCATCACGGAAGCCGGGGAGGGACAGACGTGGAGGTGGTCACTTCAAACAGCGCGGGTATAATCGATAGATATTGTGGCTGAACTTGATATAAAGAGGCTCTAAAACGTCCTTTTTTAGAGTGAATATCAGCGATAAAAGATAGTTAAAAATGAACACTTACAAATGCGAGGCAGCATAAAATGAAAAGTGCTAAAAAAAATTAAAAACCCCTATCACGTTTAACACGCGCTGCAGGGGAGCAGGTGCATGACCGTCTAGCCGCCGGCTCCTCCGTTAGTCTGCGGTAAATCCACTAAATCCACTGTCGCTGAAGGGGAGGAGTCACGCTGTACGGAAAGCCGAACTGGACAAAATTTATCATCATTCCCTACATTTTTGGTGCACATTTATTTGAACGTATTTTAAATACGTTACTAAATCAAATTTTAAAAAAATAATAATAAAAGGGGCTTGCACGATGGCGCAATGGTTAGCGCTCTTGCCTGGTTCAAGTTGGGGGACCTGAAAACAGAAAAACAATGGGGGACCTTTCTGTGTGGAGTTTGCATCTTCTCCCCGTGCATGCGTGGGTTTTCTCCGGGGACTTCATAAAATAATTATGTATTCAAGTATATTTTTGTTCAAAGTCTGTCAATTTCTTAATATATTCTCGATGATACTTGACTGGCAGATTTTCTTGATAAATATCCTCCATCATCACAAAAACATGTTAAAAGCACACAATTTACATGGAATCGGGTCTTTAAGGCAAGGTGGGGTGGGTGGAGTCAGATGGCCCCTGTGCACATGGTGTGTCCCCATGGCGGTTCGGATTGGGGTTTTGTTGCCACTGCAACAACACGCCAACTTTTCAGTGCCACTCATCACTCTCACACCCAGTTCCCACAGGCTACGGCCCACACCCAGTGGCGGTTTTGCCCGATGCGTTACGCACATATTGTGCTGTGCTACAATAGATGTCTACGATATTCAAAGAGGAAAGTTGTAGCTTTTAATTTGAAATTGCTTCAGCTGCCGACACTTAACTCTTTTATTGTAATACATCAGACTCTTAAGAATGTCTTCATCCTATTTGCTCTTCACACTTGTGGTGCAAAAAAAAAAAAAAAAAGGTGAAACTCAGAGTGAAACAACGTTAAACAGGCACATGAAAAGGAATTAGGCAGAACAATCACCCGTGCTCAACCCAATTTCGACAAAAGCAGGCAATGGGGATTATTTCCCACAATTCCTTGCTCTGACACGGCAGACCCAACACGCACGTGACCACCGCCCTCTGCTGTAAGACATTTGCGGCCGCACCTCTTTGCGGTAGTCTTTGGAACATAGGTAAAAAAAAACTCGAGAAGGGGGCGCAACTCGTCGGTGGCTGGCTGAATCACACTAACAGGTGATTGGGAGTCTTTTTCTATCTGACAATCAACTCTGGGCCGCAGATGCGCCTCCCGTCATAGAGACGGAGCCGCGTGTGTCAGAGGGAGGGGGAGGGGTGGTGGGGGCAGACCATTTTTTATGGATTGAGGTTTTTTGGAGGATTTTTTGCTGTTGGTGTTGCAAAAATTTAGGGAAATGCCAAATATTTTTGGAGTAATCCCACTGATGAGTTCTATGATTTAGTCTTTAACGTTTTAGAAGACCTAAACATATTAATCACAATAAGTCTTTTTTTTTTTAGATCTAATCCCTCTGATATGTTTCACAAAGACACACACAGGACGTCACACATTAAGAAATTATTGCTAAAAAATGAAGCAGGAGTCCAGCTCTAAAAAAAAATGCTCTAAAAAATGATAAAAGAGCAAAAAAAAAAACGGAATTATTTGATTTGTAATTTCTTATTAATATTTCCAGGCTTTCTTTGTTTTGTTCTGCAGCATGTTCATATTGGTATAATTTTGACAGAATATATTTCTATGGAGAGCAAAATATTACAAGTTATTTAAGGTTTAACTTGTGTTCCTGTTTTTAGTCATATTTATGTTCAAAAAGTTCAGTTTAAAAGGTTTAAAAGTTTAGCTTTAGTGTGTTCAGTAAATGTTTATCTTCTTCGGCCCAAAACCTTAAGCGTGTTTTTAACTTAGGCCCCCTGTGTGACTGAGTTTGACCCCCCTGTAATACGAGTCTAGAAAATTCATGCATTTTTTTGTGTAAAATGGCTAAATAGAAGATAGGGAACACAACAGGATGTCGTTGTCAAATTTTGTATGTGTGTGTGTGGGGGGGGGGGGGGGTTACTCGCCCAGGGAGTTAGTCAGTGTAGAACCGCCACTACCCACACCAGAAACATTAGCTTCATTGGTTCCACCTATTGGTGGTCAGATTGATACCACTGATCAATAGCTGCTGCCATCCGCCATGATCTTCATCTTTACATTGTGACCTATAGAGTTGGAGACATCCTCCCTTTCTCATATATTGGCAAATAATGGACTTCTTAATATTATAAATAAACTATTTTTTTTCTGTCAAGTCTATTTAACTAACAGATCGTTTTCTATTACTAAAAATTGCAAAGTAGGTATGCCCAAAGAATTCCAAAGTCTATAGCAGGTCTGCTTAATCCTTCCACTTTCAGCTTCTCCCATCAGGGGTCGCCACAGCGAACAAGTCGCATGGTAAATTTGGCAATGTTTTACGCCGGATGCCCTTCCTGACGCAACCTTCTCAAACCGGGCTTGGAACCGGCAGAGGTAGAGAAGGGAACAGGGAGCAGCCCGGAGTCGAACCCGGGTTTCACGGACGGAAGGCGCCGCAAACCAGCACGAGCTAAACTGGCTTAGCAGGTCTGCTTAATGTTGCTCTTTAAAGAACCAACTCAGGTCATTCTTTGGTCTATCGTAAAAGTGTTTCCAGTGGTCTTTTAATCATGATGATGTCGTTTTTAACCAAAAACAGGACATTCATCTAGGATCTTTTCTTGTAATTCACAACAATTCGACTAAAGCTGCTACTTTTTAAATATTTTAGCTATCTCTGCTCTTCTCACTTGTGATTACTAGGATCAGGTGGATTTAATCGATCAAAATCTGACAAACTATGTATTCTTTTCATAGCTGAAAATTGGGACAGGACAGGGGCTTTTAAAGGCACCAAATATCTAAAGCACATATTACATGGGGGGTGGGGAGATCCAGATTGCCAACTGCAGGGGGTAACGTAAAATGTTTTCCCACATCCCTGTTTAAGGTGCTTTGCTGTCCTTCTTTCTCAGTCTCTATTTGTTGTATTACTGGAAAACATTGTACTCTTTATTTTTTTATTGCAGACAAGAAATACATTTAATGGAGGTCACCAGATTCTAATTTTTCCTCCAAAAAAATAATAAATCAGAAAATGATTTGTATTGGTGGTAGTTTTTTCAATTGTTTTGATATATGATCGGATATTTAAACATCCCAAGGCATAGTTAAATATGAAGACAAACCTATATACAGGGAATAAGCCAAGGATAACCCCAATAATGAAGATATCTGGCATGGTCAGAGGGGTTGCTTTGGTCCTAGCTCTGCTAGATTCGGTCAAGTAAAAGTCAAGGCTTAAATATTTGGTCGTACTAGGATATGACAAATATTCTCAGGATACCAACAGAGGAGAGCTTGGCTTTGGAAGCTGATCTATCTGAGCTTTAATCTCCAAATGAGCTGCTGACAGCTCAGTAGACGATGGAATGGTTGATGTAGTTATTGAAATGACCTTTGTGCATCAGCTACATCACTAAAACATTTCTGTACATGTACTGAATGTTAATTAATCCCTGTTCTGTGTGCAAAGAGGCAGTAAAAGTCTGATCAGTTGTCGCACACATTGGAGGGTCTAATTTCTTTGAGTCTTTAGTGTGAATTAACTATGAATTTGAATCCACTACCTCCCAGTCACACACTCTATCTGGATTTTAAACTGACTTGTTTTCTGAATATCTGCTGCAGTACAACATGATACAAACTTGTCTAACCAACACCAGGTCCTTTAGGAGGCTCACACCAGATACCGTGTGTGGCTGAGAACAACAACGGAAAAAAGATTGAGAAACCAGAACGGGGACATCTGACATGTCGGGTGCTGAGAAGAAATCTGATCTTAGAGTGGCACTGCTTGTTGATCTTCATGCTTTCAATTTCTAGGGTAGATTACATACCAGCTGAGAGTAAATACGAAGGCCATCTCAGGAAACAACAACAACTTTAATGTGATGGTTTTTTTTCCAGTGAGGTCTACTTGTGTAACACTGCTTTAGAGTGGACAAACTGTTCACAAATGAATGTCTTTTTGTACTTCAACTCATTACCTCTGATTGAACTTAATCAAGAACACCGCCAACTTGATTTGCTTTTAAAATCTAACACTCCTTCGGTAAATTGTAAACTTTTATTCTGCTGAAGGTTGTTTGTTATAGTCTATTCAGTTAATAATGTCTTAAAATGTCAATCTATATCCTGGATAGTGTACACACTATAAGTTAATTGCACCAAAAGAGATGGACGTGCATGTGTAGCTGTGAAAAGGCCTGAAGTCAAACTCACCATTATGTTGATCAGCTGGTATATTCTTTTAAATGTCCTTAACCACACCTTTCTTATGGCAAGACTGTTATAAGGAACTCACAACTGTTTGTTTTTGGAGCCATTTCTCAAGTTCCACCTTAGTGTTTTCCTTCTTGGCTCTTGAAATTTACACCCAACCGTGACGAGCAGTGAAGGTCAGGATGTGGTTTTCACAAGCATACAGACACCAGACACTTCTTAACCTCTATTGTTTCTACATATATAAACACGCCAACAATTACCTTAGTGATCATAACACTACATATACTGTATGGGGCTTATTCAGTGTAAAAGCCGAGCATACCGGTAATTTCAACAGAGTAATATCAGCTTTTTACTGGCTAAATTGGTCAGATGTTTAAATCAAAAGTAAAAGAATGTATATTTAATCTATTTGTGGTCACAACCGAAAAACGTGTGAACATTACTAAACCAAAGTCTTTCCTGCTCCAAATATTATTCATTCCAATTTCTGTCCTTCTCTGTAAAGATAAAAAAAAGAGAGATTAAGTCTTCTGCTGTAGAATCCTATTAAAATCTGCTGTCTCCCTCTAAATTCCCTGCTGTGGGTCCGGCAGACGTTACCGCTTCAGCTGATGTCACGATCCTGCTGATGTAACTGGGTTTAATCACCAGCACTGCGGTGGCTCTTGCTTACGCAGGCACACGCGCTGCACCTGCTGTTCTAGACTGAGAGAATTTTGCTACCTGTGTGTCAGAGACAAGCTCTGCTGCAGCTGCCGACTTCTGCTCCACCACAGACCCTGACGTCAGCAGAGCTCCAAGCAGAAGAACTCCGTTCACTATTGTTACATCATTTACATTGAAGCAGATGCAGATGCACTCCAGCCTACTGGAGTTAAAAACAAGACTGTAGGATGACAAACGAATAAGGATAAAAATATACACAAGTAACGAAGAGGAATTCTGCTTTTACTAACTAAAGCGTAATTTTAGTCCTCTTACCTTCAGTAAGAGCTCCATCTTTGCAGATAAACTCACACTAAACATTACGCTTTATATATTTTAATACATATATTTTGCATCAGCTGTGTGGTTCCATTTTAGTTCTCACAAGTAGGATTAAGAGCTGCACAGGAATGTACTTCCTTTGTGCTGCATTTTTTTTACCTGGCAACTTAGAGGACAAAGACAAACAGTAGTTTGCATTTTTGTGCAAGACCATCATCTCAGCATAAGAAATAAATAACATGTATTATTTTAAAAGCATTGAAAACAGAAAGTCACAAATCAGTTTTACAGAAAACTTTCAATGCAGATTGTTAAATAGCGTGACACCAATTAAAAAATACCCAGTAAAAAACAATCTAAATGAAAATGGATGAACCCATTCCTTCACTTGCATCTTTACCACACAAGAATTCATAGGAAAACTATGCTAAAGGATTAAAGCAGATAAGTCAAAACCCATGTATTATTATTTAAAAAAATCACAATGATAAAAAAAACCAATCATAACTCCTTATGTGTGCAAGTCTAAAGAAGATAATAATGCCTAAAATAAGCTGACAAACTTAAAATGACAAGTCCTACAGAATCTGACAGAAACAAGTGGACTTTTTATTGAGTCTTAGAAATAAATTGGAAATAACTAAACAACTTATATAACGGTGAAGATTTGTATGAATGTGATACTGCCTTTTAAAAATGATATAAAGAAAATTCATCCCTTCCTTTAACAAAAAATATCAACAAATACAATGAAAATCAATATGGAAATTATTCCTGCACTTTTAAAAACTACAATTTTACACCTATATTTAAATCAGGTGACAAACAAAAAGCCAGCAATTATCAGCCTGTTTGAATTCTACCAGTCATCTCCAAGGTGCTTCAAAAGGTCGTGGCAGAACAGCTCAAGGCTGATTTTAACACCTAAATTTCACTCTGCATTGAATGCCATTTTGTTTTTAGAATCAATCATTCAATGAAGACCTCTTGCTGTTTTTATTTTTGGGAAAATCAAAGCCAATGTGCATCATGGAGAAAGATGGGGGCCAGATTTGCTTGACCTTTTGACAATTATGAGATATCCCTGAATGAACTGAGTAGCTTTGACCTCTTCAACAAACATAAAACTGAGTAAAATTGTAGTCATTCGACTAATATCGGCGAGTCCCATTAAATAAATGTAAGTTTACTCTTAAGCCATATAGTTGTTGATATCAAATTACAAAATTTAATGCCAAAACCTTGCAAAATAGTTTCAAAATTCCTGCCTTGAACTAAATCCCAGGTCTCAAACTCCAGTCGAGGCCTTGAAGGCCGATGTTCTACATGTTTTTCAACTAACCTGCCATCGCAGCTTCTTACTGGCAAAACCCACCTGATCCAGGTGATCAGCCGCAGATAAGGCAGAACTTCTGAAAAACCAACAGGAGGGCAGCCCTCAAGGCCTGGAGCCTCACGCCCCTGCTAAAGGTTGATAGGACTGCATTTCCATTTCTCCCAAATAAGAGTAGACTTATACAAACTCCCAAAAACTCACTAAATGGCAAAAGAATTCAAAATGCAAATAGGTTTAAATATAGAAGTCACAACTGACTCGAAGCTTAGCTATAAAAAATACAAAATACATTTAAATATAACCCTAAAATTGTTAAACACATCATCAATCCTTTGATCTTTGAGGCCTAAAATGCTTAAATGTGATGATTGCTATATTTTACAAGCAAGTAAAATATATATATATATATATATAAAAGAGAAATCAAAATTCATGACAAAAACCCTCTCCTACACCACCATTGTAACATACTTGCATCATATAATATACCCTTGATTTTCAAAGTTTTGAATAAATATATAAAATATTTTCTTTTATTTAGAAAAAAATGTAACCTTTAGGATCCACCTTTAAGAAAAATGGTTTTAAAAAACAAGACATCAAAAAACATCCCCAAAAACGTATTTGGCAGTCTGAGATTTTAAATCTATATCTAAAAGAGAAAAATAATAAAAACAACCAATCACTGCTTCCTAATTTCATGGCTGTTAGGCATCTGGTGCATTTCTTTTCTTTTCCTGACAGTGAGCTTTTAGAAATACAATTCAATAGAGAGAAAGAAAATGATTAGTAAAAAGAAGAAAAACACTGTGCTTCTTCAATAACAATGAACACACACAGAGCTCACTCCCAGCTGTGCAAATACAGACAGTCCCAGCCGGGTGTCACAGATCTCCAGTTACCAAACGGACACAGACTAGGAGTTTGGGAGTGGCAACCAATCTGTCCACGGATCAGCAACTCATCCTACTTGACCCACATACTCTCCTCACGGTCGGACACTGCTGCCCTCTAAAGGGCAGTTGACAAATCACCAACAACCAGAGGGTTTCAGACATTTGAGGTCGATTAAACTACCAAACACAGTAATAAAGTCGTAGTAAAAAGCAAGTAAGCCTGCTCATTGCTTGGATGTAGAGATAACAGCTTGGGCAGATAGGTGGTGGACTAAAAAGCACTTGAAGTGTGGGTTTTTGAAACAGGACAAACCAGATCTCCAACCCCCATGCGACAAGGGGCAGCAGGAGATTGAGCACAGCAGTGGCAGAGCAGCTCTTTGTCAAATCAGAAAAACACTGGGAAGGACTTTAAGATAAGCACAAGCACACTCACTTTTTTTAAATTGCATTTTTAATTTCATTGTGGCCATTAGACAGAAACATTGTGAACAAAAGCTTCTGATTTGGTATTTTTGGATGCATCGAGTCCGAAATAAAGCTTAATTAAAGTTCATCCAACATAGATAAAAACCAGCCAATTTTTGTAAAAACATTAAACCACTACTGTATCAACCAAATGATCATTTTCTAAATCGTGTCATTCTGAAAACCTGTTGGAATGTCATAAAACAGTTTTAATAACTACCGAATGTTTCAAATCAAAGACACAAGTTCTTCAGTTGCACACAAATGCGAAGCAAACTGAAAATAAAAAGCACCACTTCTGGTTTTTTAAATTCCTAAACCCACCAGTGCAAACTCTTTATTTGTGATTTTTCTAAAAATTCACACAACCAATCCATACAATACTGATGAGGCACACAGAACAAACAAAAGTAATTCATCTGAAAGTAAATATGTAATACAGTCTAGTAACTTACCTCCTCTGCTGAGAGCGACGGTCGTCCTCCCCGCTACCGGACTCCTGGAAGACAAAAAAATATTACATTTTAGCAATCTTTTCATATTTGTAAAGCTAATATTTAGATATTTTTTTTACATAAATATGTTCATGCATAAGTTCATCAAATAAATGTTTGGTATTTGTGAATCCCTGTAGTTTGAGATGATTTGACAGGTCAAGCTTCAAATGTTTCCTTTTTGCCGTGACTAAAGTCAGCGTGAAATGTAATGTTTTCATATGTTCTAAAAGAAATGCTTTGTCTGAACTCCTTTTAGGTAGATTGTGGTGCACGGCAACACAAATAAGCAGTGGCACAGACAGAAAGGAAAGAGGGCAGACTTCAGCTCAATTTACACATTGTCCAGGAAAATGAACTCTGCAGGTTGCTAAAGGTGTGGCCGCTCAAAAAAAAAAAAAGGATTAACACACAACCATGCAGGGAGCAAACAACATACAACCAGGAAAAAGCAGTATGTGATCATGCCAAATAACAAAACCAAACGTGTAGAAGCAGATAAAAAGTCTGACGCCTATTTTATAGCAGCAGGAATTCAGCTCCTTTACAGTAAATGTGGGCCTAATTCATTATAATAGCAACAAAAGGATAAAAATATAAAAATTAAATGTGGATAGTAAAGTTTACTTCTAGGTTTTATGATGCTGATGTGTTACTTTGCAATAACAACAGTTGGGAGGTGTTTTAGTGGTTTCAATTAAAGACCCACTCCAACAAAAATGTTCTTGTGGCTGCTGTCAAACAGAACCACCAATGGTTGAAGACAGATATGGGGAACTCATGGATTCAACCTGGAAATTTAAAGTTGCGCATACATTTATCAGGCCATTCAAACCAGAAAGTTATTTGAAAAAAAGGTCCAAACAAAATCGAATTCATATCCAGAACATCAAACTTATGTAGCACAAATTTTACCCTCACTTTAATGAAGTTTGAAAAAAATTCTGAACACACTGTTATTTGCATGAATCAGCTCTAAGGAAAGTCACAGAACAACAATTATAAATAAATAAAGAAATATTGAATGCTGTTCCTCTTCCTGTTCCTCACAGTACATGCAGTATTGTTTATCTGTTCACCCAGTTTGGCTTGCATAGGACAACAGAGAATTTGCATACATGAAAATGTGAGATTTTTCCAAGGTGTATGGAAATGTGAAATCTGAACACTTGATCTGAGCAGATCAGACGTCAGGAGACTAGTCTATGCTCAAATGTTACTATATGAGTTTTTTAAGGAAATTATGTTTAATGTGCATCCATTATTTTTTATATAACAACCAAATAAAGGATTCTTTGTGTGTTGTGTGTGGAGCCCAACCTAAGTCCTTTCCTTGCTAAAACTTTCAGTAGATCCATTCATTAATGCTGGGGTAAACATGACAGGAAAAAAAACAGCTTGCAGAAATCCAAGTTAAGGCATTAAAACATCCCAAAACACAAAGCAACAAAGTGCAATCTGCAGGACAGTAAAGGTAGCAAACTCAGCTTCCACCAGAGTGAATTTCACCCTCTTTATTTTTCAGCAGGAAGGCAGTTTTTTTTTTTTTTTTTTGGGGGGGGGGGCATGGGGGGGGGAGTTCAAGAACTCTAGAGCAACTCATGTAACGTTAGTGTGCGTAAGACAGCCATCATTAGGCCTACTCACAGAACCTGTTATGATGTCAGGAAACAAACGCTGTGAGGGAGACGTCCATTTTGAAGGCTCATTTCACTCAAGTTTGTGATTTGACTGAGGATGGCTGGGATTCCAAACTCTTGCTTCGTTAAGCTGATCTGACATAAATTCCAACCAGCAGTTAACCAGCTGTAGTAAATTCCTCTCACTAGCAGGCTGTGAAATGAACTGAAGAGAAGGGGGCATTTGCCCACATTTAAAAAAAAAAAATCTTTTTACCTTTTTTTCACGACAAAAGCTAGAGACACGTGAGCACAAATCTGTACTCCCAAACATGACACATATACTCAGGAAGTTTGTGTACAGTGTGTGAGAGCATTATTTCCTTCCTTTGTCTCTATGTAGTTCCCTCTTCTGCCAAAACAATAACAACAAGGAATGGCTAAGGGACAACCAGCTGTGCATGTGTTTTGCATGGGCACATTTCTGAATTTATCACACGCGCATGCAGACAGAGGAAGGGCCAGACAGGAAGAACATTTACATTTAGAGAAATCCTGTCTGCATGCCAACGTGATACAGTAGGGTGTGTGTGTGTGTGTGTGTGTGTGTGTGTGTGTGTGTGTGTGTGTGTGTGTATTCTTATGTGAGAGGAAATAAATAAAATGCATTATCAAAATAAATAGTATTCCAATACTAAAATAATTGTTGTCACATCACAGAAAACTGTCTCGACACTAGAGAGAAGAAACTAACTGGAACTCTGAGTTCTAGAGATCATGACAGCATAAATACAGACGGAGAAACGTTTTTTTTAGTAAGAAAACCTCTAATAATAGTAACAGATTGATGCGAAGACCGATATTTCTTGAAAAAAAAAACGTTATAAACAATGTAACTGAAAATGATGAACGGCTATCTCACGCATGCGCACGAATACAAAGGCAAGGCAGTTAGTGACAGTCAGCCGCCGATTAAAAAAAAAAAAGATAGCGGAAACGAAGCATTGAGTCCCCGTACACAAACATGAGATGTGGCTTTAGTGGAGATGGCAGACGGAAACGGAATCGCGTTGAAACAGAAAAGCAGCTTTTTACCGAAACGCAGGGGCTGGAGCTGGTGCTGGGGGTCGGTGAACGCTGCACGGTAACCAGCGCCATTCAGCGACCGGGAAGCGGACACTTGAGAGGAAGCGAAGGCGCCGAGAAGAGCATAATGGTCTCGATGGGGCAGGACCACAGTGGGACCGGCGCCGTGGGTCTTTTCTCGTTTTCTTTTCTTCCTTCTTTCTCTCTGATCGTGGACTGTTTGACTACTCCCCGGCAGCTTCCTCTGTCAGCTCCAGTTGCGCATGCGCAGCTACCCGTCGCTTGTCAACCTCTGTTAACCGTATCAGTGCTGGAGGGAAACGAAGCAGTTTTTGGGCTGTGGTTTCTTTGTTTAACAATATTCCTTAAGTACAATAAAACAACAAAATGTATTTTTGCATTTCCAAAATAAATGCAATGCCCTCAAATGTGTGACTAGAAATAAACATGTAATGGGCCCAGAATTTCATGCAGGCACAGAAGTGACTCTCTAAAAGTAATCTAAAGTGATTAAAAGTGAATTTGTTCAAGGAATAATAATATTAACTGCATAAAAAAGATTCAATGCTTTCATTGGTTTTTGTGTACTCTGTCCATTTAGAGCTTTTAACTAATGATTGACCCTTTTTGAAATTTTTGGAAGGTTGAATTTGGATCACAATTGTGTTGTAGTACATAAGTAGAAAGGTTTGCTACGTATTAATAGATATTTCATACTAAATATCACTAATAACTTTTTTTTTCTTTTGTAAAATTTGAACTACCCTCTGAAAAAAACTGTACTTGTTTATTTCATAAGGGTACTTGAGTATAAGTATAGCAAGTATACTACAGACCATGTATGTGTAGGAAGTATAAATACTCAATACTTTGTAATACTAAATTGGAACATTTTGGTTCCACAATATATAGATGGTATACAAAAAGTAAACTTCAAGTATACTGCCTCACTTTTAGTATATGTAGTACACTTGAATAGACTACTTTTTGCTAAGGGCCTTGTTGTAGTTCAAACACCAAGTAAGAATTCCAGGTGAGGGCCTCTGAGGTGCATGGCGCACCCATCTGCTACACTGTCATCTTCCATGCCTGAGGTAACAGATTGATGATAATGCTGGCAGCCGTGACGTAAACCTCACACACAGATTTTTTGTCACCAGGACATGTAACACAGCACACTTATCAGTCGGCATAGGTATGCACAGACTCACCATTGCAATTATGTTTGGAACTTGTGAAATGTCTGGAATCTTCCTCTTTTAAATTATGAACATGCCAGAACCTGAGTTTGGAAATCTAAACACAAAAACAGATTTACAGTGTTTTTTCTGTAGCCTAAAGCAAAGTAATTAAAACCATTGATTTAATGTTACTGCAAGGGAGTGAAAACTAACGTATTAGTGATGTTTCAATTTTTAAATGATTATTTGACCTCTCATTTTTTAGTTTTCTAATTATTTTCTACACCACCGTGAATTAATCCTTATAGTTTGTCCTGTCTTTGCTCATTCACTGAGCAGGCAGCTTTGGAGAGTTTGTTTGGAAAAGAAGGATTAGCAGTGAGGCCCAAGAGGAGATGAGATGTAGATTACGACACAGATAATGGTGTTTAGATTTACAGACATTCACAGGAAGCTGTGGGGATGTGAAACCCCGGATCTAATCAAAGGTAAACCCGGTAGCCTTTGATGTGATCTAAGAAATTGGTTTACAATTATGTTTATGGAGAAAATAAAAAACTGTTCAATATTATGCTTCAGAAACTCCATGTAGATGCTTTATTCAATATACTAATATGATCCACTACAGATCTGCCAAGAAAGCACCTCGTGTTTCAAAAAATATATATCTTTAAATGTATCTAGAACAACTGTACGCACTTCTACTTGTGTTTTTGTTGAGACGTTATAGACGGGTCAACCATTCACACTAAACTGATTCAAAGTTAGGAAGAATGTCGCCATCTATTGGTAGTGTAAAATGATTTAGTACATCAACGTCCTGACTGACAAATTTGAAGCAAATTTTATCCAGTTGGTGTAAAAAAACATTTATTGAATGTAAAATCTGTAATTTTATTTAACATGGTAGTTTGTGTCACAACTACTAAATTTGAGTTGGAAAAATGTGGACAAATCCTGAATTTATGTACACCATTTACCTATCTGTTTTTAGACATCCGTACATTCTCGACAAATGTGAAGCGACTTAACATAAATAAAAGAAAATATAATCATTGCAGCAATTCAGCTAGTGAAGAGTAAGCATACATGACAGATTAAATGTATTTTGTCGGTGCCTGAGTAATTAATGGCGGCTTGCAGACGTTATAATGTTAGAATCTGCGGAGCCTGAGTTGCCATTGTCCTTAAAGCAAGATGGCGGTCCCTACAAAACAGTAAGTACCAAACATGCTAACCGGTTATAAGATTTTTAAAAATAATAGTCAACCTCAATGGGGTGTTGAGGTTGTTTAACCAAAGTAACTGTAGTTATCGTGTTGTTGTAAATGATCATTGTTTAATAACGTATGCATTCCTTAATGCATGATGAAGCTCGTCATTAGCTTTAAGCTAATCTACAACAGGAGCAGTTCGGGCTTTTCCCTAGCCTTACAAATAAACTATTTTGTGTCATTGTTTTATACGCATTTCTTTATGTTATCTACTAGACGTGGTAGTTTGTCTAAAACAAGTACGGCTGTCAATGGCGAAGCTTATGCTTCTGCATCTACAACAAACGAGTTCTTTTCTAGAAGCGATTCTCTAACCTGGAAAGTAATGTTGTTCAGAGGAAGTAATTGACGCATATAGTGTCTTTTTCAATTTTTTTTAAAAAATATGTAAAAAAAAAGTATGAAAATTAGGACAAAATAGTAGTATCATTCGCTAATCAGTTAAAATGCCTGTATTTCCAACAATTTCCATTAGGTGCTTTCTGCTTTTGTTTTGTAACATTTATTCGAGATGTCCATCCGTTGCCCTTTTTAAAACTCAGTTATTTATTTTCGTGATTATAACATTTGTTAAAATCCACCAAAGATAAAAGGCTGTAATGTGTATGTTTTAGTTTGTTGGAACATAGAGTCCTTTGAGAGCCTCCTCACTTTCTTCAGGTATGGGTTGATCTTGCCCCAAAAAAAGGGAGTATCAAAGATCCTTGGCTTGCCGAAACCTTCAGTGTTTGGTGATGACTCGGATGAAGAGGTTTGTAAACTTTAATATCATATAAATAACATCAGTCCAAACATGATGACCATACTTTAACAAATGTTTCCAGACCTCAGTTGGGGAAAGTTTGCAGAGGGAAGCTATTAAGAAGAAGACGATGAAGCAAGTGAGTACAAATCAGTCACTTCAGCTTTTTCCATTAATTTAATCATCATTTTGTCCCTTTCGGGGTCACGGGGCTGCCTTAGGCTATCCTGGCCACTTGCGGGCGAAGGCAGGGGACATCCTGTACAGGTTGCCAGTTGTCTGTCGCAGGCCCACAAATCACAATCATGCACTCTCACATTTACACCTACGGACGACTTAAATTAACCAACTAACGACCTATGAAGTATGTTTTTGGACAGTGGGAGGAAGCCGGAGTCCCCAGAGAAAACCCACTCATGCACAGAGAGAACATGCAAACTCCACACAGAAAGGTCCCCCATCGGTGTTCTGTTTCTGTCCCACACCCGGGACTTCAACCAGGGGCCTTCTTGATGGGAAGCAAGAGCGCCAACCGCTGCACCACTTTTTTTTCTTTCTTGTTTTTTTGTTTAAAGCTTTATTATTTACCTTCTTTAAAAACCATAGACTCGTTTGGAGATGCAGAAGGCCCTGGAACAGGACAGCACGGTTTATGACTATGACGGTGTTTATGATGACATTCAAAAACAGAGGCTAGAGAATCACAAAAAAATTCTCGGAGGAGCTGATAAGAAGGTAATTTAACCTTTTGTTGAACATTAATCTGACAGAGTTTTGACATTATTTTGTCGTTGCTAATTAGTTGATGGTTTTTGCCAGATAAAAGATTGCATTAAACCTTTATGTAATCCTGTATTAACATGTGTTCAAGTCTTTTGTGTATTCCTCTTGCAGCCAAAATATATCCACCAGCTGATGAAAGCGGTAGATGAGCGAAAAAAAGAACAAGAACGAAGGGAGGAGAGGAAGATTCAAAAGGAAAGGGAGGCAGAGGGGGAAAAGTTTGCAGACAAAGACGCTTATGTTACCTCTGCTTATAAGAAGAAACTACTGGAGCGACAGGAGGAGCTGGAAAGAGAAAAGAGAGAAGCAGAGATCGAAGGTTAGTCATCTTTTTCACTCAGAATGATTAAAAATGTTATCACTAGAAAATTGGAATCTTTTTGTGGTGTTCAAATGTTGATGGATTCTGTTAAAATAAAATATTTCACTATGATTTCACATCAAATGCTTTCAGATGCTTTTACCAATGACAAAACTAAAATAATACCTAATTTACATTCTTTAACCTTCATAGAAATGTATGTGAATGTTGATCAACATGTCTGATGCTGCTCATCAAAAACTACACTAAACAGTAGTTTCTCTTTTCTCATTCTTATGGTGATGCCTTTCCTGTCAGCTGGAACTTTTTGTGTGGAAACAGTCTTAAAATCACCACTTGTGCAATATGTATCTGTAAAAACCATTGTCTATGTTTTCTAGCTGCTTTGGATGTGAAAAAGCAGAGGGACCTGAGTGGTTTCTACCGTCACCTGTTGAACCAGACAGTCGGAGAAGAGGCGATTCCAGATCGTTCAGCAGAACGGTCAGTTATTGATCTGTAACCAGAAAATGGCTCTTAGGGTTTTTTCTTCAAACCTTTATCTTTTGTTTTTACAGAAGTGAAGCTTCAAATGTTTCAAAAGACACAGAGAGGACTTCACCAGGCCCCTCAGCAATGTCCCATGAGAATCTTCCTAGTTCGGGCAGTGAGGATGAGGAGGGGGAGGCCCTGGAGCAGAAACCTGGATTCAGCAAGCCCAGCGGAGGCTCCGCACACCTGAAGCGTCAGTACAGACAGAGATCGCCGTCATCGGGGAGTGAAGAAGAAAGAGAAAAAGACAAACATAAGAAGAGCCACCGAGACCATGAGAGGGATAGAGACAGACATAGGGGAAGAGAAAAGGACAGCAGACGGAGCGACAAGGACAGAAGGAAAGACAGAGATAGGGATCGTGGAAGAGACTATGAGCACAGCAGAGGCATGGGGGAGACAGACAGGCACAGCAAGAGGGAGAGAAGCCCCAAGGAAAGAGAGCGGGATAAGAACGGGGACAGAGAGAAGAGGAGGCATTCAGAGGAAGACAAGCGGAGGGAGAAAAAGCAGCAGCAGGAGGAGGAGAAGGAGCATAATAAGAACCCTGAGAGAGAGAATACATCAGAAACAGAGGAAAACAATTCTGAAGATAAAAATGAAAATACTATGGAAAAAGCCGATGAATCAAAAATTGAGGGTGAGAAAAAAGAGACAGAAGAGGAGAAGTGTAGCAAGTTTGCAAAGCGCAGTACAGATCAGACTGTGACTTCAGCTCGGGAGAGGTACATGGCCAGGCAGATGGCTCGCTCCACAAGTAAGAGCTATATTGAGAAGGAAGAGGACTGAGATTTTCTGCACAAAAAGATAAAAATGTTTGAATCATTAAACACAGAGAAAAACTGGAGTTTTCTGTCATCAGTACCTCTATATTATACTTTTCTACAAGATTTATCTGAAATAAAACCCATCAAAGAATGGATTATAGTTGAAATAAACAAGGAAGACCAGTTTTCTTCTTTGTTGCAGGCTGTCCTGATGTACACTTAGATTAGTCAGTTGTATTGTGTTAACAACTAAAAAGGCATCACACATTGTCCAAATTTGCCCAGTGCTTCAGCACTGAGGCTGATTTCTTAATATTTTCAGATTTCTAACATTTGTGGTTTAAAGCTCTAGACCACTTCCTGTATTTATGCGTTGGGGAACCTAAAGTTGTAAATCAGTATCTTTGTTTAGACCTTATTGTATGAATATCTTTATAAATGCTGTGGTTTAAAGGCTCTTTCTGTAGAGTAAGGGACATTTAATAGCTTAAAATGCCTGTAAGTTCTGCAACACAATTTTCATTAAAGCATTGTTGGATTTTCTTTTTCATTGTTTTATTCATTTAAGTCTTATTTGGAAGGAATGATTTATTGATGATTTTGTGGAAGATCCTTAGTAAATGTGAAGCTTTGCTGCTCCCAAGTAGAATATTTTGCTATCTTTGTCATTCAAGCCCTGAGTTTTTGCCTATATTTGACAGTCTTTATGTGGTTTCATTTTTCTCCATCCATTTTTACACCCACTTATCTCTAGAGTTGCTGGGACTTATCCCACCCACTGCTGGGTGAAGGCAGAGAACATCCGCCAGGCCATCACAGGGTTCTGATCTGTGCCTATGCACAACTTTAGAGTGGTAGATTCATTTGTTTGTTTTTTCAGGTACGTACAGAAAATAGTATTACAAGATTCTCGATAAACTTTGACCTTAATGAATTTTTAAGAAAAGTCTTCACATCAGATCAGCAGAATGTTTTTCTTCCAAGTTTGTACATTATTGAAAAAGGAATAGATCCCTCGTAACAAAGTTATGTCAATTTACTGCCATGATTAAGGCTACAGACATGAAAAATTAGCTTACAGAAGGACAGAATGGATACCTGGCTGCTGATTTTCAGAGGAAGTTTCAGTTTTAATGCAATTTAGTCTTAGAAAAACCAAAGTCTGCAGAGGTTTATTTACTTGCGTTTTGAGCTGAAAAGCTCTCAAAACTGAGACCTAAAACAGGATGAATAAACGCTTCGGAGTCATTCGGTAGCCAATGAGCTACTCGATACCGGGATGTCCTGCCTCCTCTCCGCTTGATTGACCTGTCGCTGATTTCACGTGAGCAGGTTTTTAGAACCGAAACCGCAAAAAATAAGACGCGACTCAAAAAGACGATTTCAGAATGGTTAGAAAACAATCCGGCAGCTGAGAAATAGGATTGTGTGTTTTTGGTTGCAAATTGTAGGTTTTATTCTCGATTTATGCATTTTGGCTCTCGGATTTAGGGTTTCTATGCGCAATACAACCGACTGTTGTAGCCACTGCATTTAAAAATCCCACCATTTTAAACATTTACCCCATGTGTTTAGATAAAGAAATGTTTAAGAAAAAAAGCTGTGACTAAAATAAAAGTTTACTGGCTTAATTTCAGTTAAGTTACGAATTTCACAGCAAATCTCAGAACCATTTATTAAAATAAACATTCACATCATGATTTTCATGTTTATTTTTAGAATTTCAAAATCACAATTTTATTAATTTATCTTAACAGCAGATTAGTTCATGTAGTAATACAACATTAGCTGGTCTAAAACAGGACAAAAATAAAACAAGGTCAGACTAAATAACATCAAAACACTTTAATAAAAAACAGAAAGACCAGCATTTATTAATGTCACTTAGTGTAGTAATTAGCAAGTGTTGTTTTGGTCAAGTAATTAAATCAAAGCAATGAAATAAGTGCAAACTAGGACTGAATATGAGAGTATTTCTGTTTACCTCAACAGTTGCAATATGACTTTTACATGTGAAATTTTTTTACAACAGAAACCATTGATTTTCTACATACATTAAAGTTCTGTTGATTATATAAATGTTAATTGGAGGGGAAGCTCTGAAACAAAAGGTTTAAAGAAAACCAAGCTAGAACTTCAAAACATGTCAGACGGCCGTTGCTTTAGGTCTCCATCTAAAGAAAAACAAAACATTCAGTTACCAAATAAGACAAATCATGAAGCTATTAAAGCAGAAATGTAAAAGTGCCTCTGTGTTACAAGTTTATTTAAAAAAGGGACAATGCAATTAAAAAAAAATTTTAAATCAAACTTAAGCCAGAATTAGCCAAAGGCTAGTTTTTTTCTGTGGTCCCCAGGCCATGACCGGAAAGGCAAAATGTACAAATCTTACCAGATTGAACAGAATGATGTGGCGTAACGATGCAGGTTTCCCTTTTACTGCCTGATACTAAAATAGAAAAGAGGTATACTAAACATAAAAATAAATAAATTCACATTTACAAGTATTAACACTAACTTAATTATTCAGAAAACCGAGAGTCACCACTGAACAATCTGCCGGTAATTCCAGCTATTTTCAGTTTAGTTTCATCACTACAATTCTTCACAGAAACGAGAAGATAAGCCAGGTGTTTACCTCTCATCTTCATCCAGAAGCGTTACAAGGAACGGCGAGATCTGCAGGGAACCTGTTTCAAGAAAAAAATAAAAAATAAACGAGGGAACAATAGAAAACAAACCTAAACACAATAGTTGTGATTATATAGTAATTCTCAGAAAAGCGGATTAGAAATTTTCGTCAGTTATCGCATCTGACGGCACTTCCTATTCCAGGTTTTCATCATTGAAAATCCCTACGTCACAACAATGTCACCATTGTGGCTAACAATCCACATTTTAAGATCTTTTAACGATCACACAAATAAACAAATGCAGAATAAAAAGGCCTTTGGTTTTAAATGTTTTCATTTATGCAATATTTTTTTAAAAACTTGTTTTATCAGTGAGTTCAGACATTTTAGATCAACTTACCAGAGGCAACTTAAAGCATCTGTATCCTTAAAGTACATTTTTGAACATCAACCTGTCCAACACCTACAAAAAAACAAAAGTACAATGAGACCAAACAGAGCTTAACTAATAAAAAATGTTCCTGCCCATTTAGTGTTCAGAAAACCTTATGATCACCACTGAACAATCTGACGGTAATTCCAGCTATTTCAGTTTATGTTTCATCACAACAGAGGCGGACAGTTTTAAGCATGAATTGATGCATATTTACCTTCAGACAGACAATCCGGAGTTTGTTCATCACTGAGGAAAACAAGCATGAAAAGAAATACTTTAATCTGACAGATACTTCAACTTTACAATCATGCAAATTTCTCGATTACAGTTACACATCTTACTTTAATTTTAACCTTCGATTTCCTCGAGTTTGTGTTCTTCATGTTCCCTGGAAAACACAAAGACTATAAAATTCACATGATGAACAAATGAAGATTGGTGGTTTAAACTAGTAGTCAGTCACGTTCAGGCTCAGAACTGTGATCAAGAAACATCGTCAGTTATCGCATCAGACGGCACTTCCTATTCACAATTTTCATCACAGACAATTTAAAACATTAAGGAAAACATGATGGAGTGAAGTACCTGCACGAAATGCGTGAAGCCTCCAGGACAGCAGGTTGAAGTTTGCTAAACTCATTTCTGATTTTCAATCGAAAACCTGAGAAGAAAGGCACAATTAGCACTAAAGATTTTATTTATACACACACAAACTTATCCAACAGAAAGACCGGATTTAACATTTATTTTACTGGCACAAAAATGCGTTATACAGCAATGAATAACTAGAGGAATGACGAAGAAGACATCAGGTTACGCATTAGCATTAGCCGCTAAATTAAACCTGACCCCAAAAAAAGCAATAAACTGAAGAGCATTGCTAAAATGTTTTATAATTCTGTTACATTTAAAATTAGTATACAGTGGAGAGAAAAAAATCAAATACGCAAAAGATGCGATAAACTCAGAGAAAACAGCTGCTAGCTTCTCCACGTGGCTGTCTTACTCTTAGGCCTGCGACAGACCACATTTCAAGCACAACTTCGGAATTAACAGAAATGGTCTAAAAATAAAACCTAAACTTTCAAAACTGTTTCAGGGAAACTAAAATACATTTCTAATTTGCTTGGGAAGAACGCCGCCACAAAATAAAAGAGCAACTGTCTACCTACGTCCGGCTCAGCAGGCAGGAGCGCCACAGAGAGGTTGACTTGCAGCGTGAGAGCCTACTTAAACTGGAGCGGCGCGGACATTCTACGTCACAACTTTTCAAGTAAATTTGGCGCCTCATAGACCTTTTTCGCAAAAACCGGAAGTACGTCATCAACGTGTAAACCTAGTTCCGGTTTGTGCTTCGCTTGCGGAGGAATGGCAGAGCCTAGAGTGTTTTCGAAGAGCCCGAGTTGTGTTCCGAAGTTCACCAGCACCGATGTGATGAATAGTGTGAAGATGCATTCGTCCACTAAAGGAAACAAATTGGACAAGGGATATAAATTCGTCCACGAAGAGTTTATCCACCATTACCAAGGTAAGCTTCAGCTAGCTTTAGCCATAGCCGCATCACCGCTAACTCTTTGTTTACGTCAACTGTAAATCCTGGTGTTATTAATTTGTAATATAAGGCATAACACATCGCAGTGAATATGTTGTGTGTATGTTTAAGTGAAAAGGCATGAGATTAACATAACACCCAAAAATTTGGTGAAGCTGTAAATAAGAAATGTTAAGTTGCCCAAATGCGTCTTCATTCTTTTTGCTGCGGTTGCGGCACTTTCTTCACTTACTAGTATTATTTTTCTGAAAGTATGGTGAGCAGAAGTCCTCTTTTCCTGGACATGTCCTCTCTTTTGATACTTATATAATAAAATAACATTGAACATAGATGAAATGTAATTATATTTGCTTCATTTATGCAGCTCTGAACACCAATTACTCTCGATGAAATATCTCACAAACTCACTTCACTCCTCTTTTTTACAAACTCAAATCTGGTCACCCTACTGAAAGTTATAGTTTCATTTTACATTGATGTAGCAACATAAGTATGTCTTAATTTCAACCTATTTAATTTATTGTGTCTAGATATCGCTGGATGCAGAATGTGCCAACCTGAAAGCTTTCTTCTGCAGTTGTGTGGCTGCTAAAGGATTTTGCAATCACATAGTTGCCATCCTGTTCCAGAGCGCACATTATTCACAGCTGGGTCTGCAGGCTGCTCCACCCCCCCGGCCTGCACGAGTGGCTTGCAAAGATGGCACAGACCAAGAGCACAGGTGGGTTTGTGATCATATTGTCATTATTTTTTAAGAACGGATGTGTATCCAGAACAACTCTAAATTATTATAAAAACACCCCAAGTAGTGACTACAGACTGTAATTGCTTTTTGCCTTTTACTTATAAGGGAATCCATCCTGAACCGGTTAGTGAGCTGGTGGTGCAAAAGCCCAAAACAGTTGGCAGGGACGGTCAGAGGTCCACACTGTACAAGGCATATACAGGTAATTAACTTTTTGTTGCTTTGTGAGCAAGTTAAGTTTGTTTTTTTTCTAATCTTATGACTAACCAAATTATGGTTACAGCAGATATAATGAATTAAATTGAAATGTAGTTATGCACTTATCAAATCAAATCAAATCAAACTTTATTTATAAAATAGCGCTTCTCATGCACTTTATTGCAGCTCGAAGCGCTTTAACACTAAAAACAGTAAACACACAACATTACAATAAAAACCCCAACCCACCCTTCACCCTTTCCACTCCCCTCCATTAAAGCACATGACCCATGGCTCCCACGTACAATGAAATATGACTATGTAACTGTAAAAAATAAATAAATTAATAAACAAACAAGTATGGCTTGGCTCTGCTGTGAGGAAACAGTATCTGGGAATCCTTTCATACCAGGAGCCAGCCCGGCCACCGGAACATCGCCACAGCGCCCACCCAGACCGGGACAACACCGGGGTCCCCCTCACACCCAAAAGCTGTAAAATTAGACCCCAGCCGCCCCAGCAAGGGCAACAACTGCAGCAACAACCGCTGACCAAGCCGGCAATCCCTGGAGGAAAAGATCCCCTCAAGAAACACTGGGGCTAAAATCATAAGATGCTAAAATTAAAAACATAAAAAAGAAGAAAAAAAAATACATAAAATTGAGAATAAGATGCATAAAATTAAAATAAATACATAAAATAGCATATATTAAAACTAATAGAATAAATTAGCAGTTAAAATCAACTAAAAGCTAAATTAAAAAGGTGAGTCTTGAGCCTCTTCTTACAAACCTCTACTGTCTCTGCGGCCCTGAGGTTCTCCGGAAGGCCGTTCCACAGGCCAGGACCATAATGGCAGAACGAAGCCTCACCATAAGTTTTGGTCCTCACCTTGGGAACAACTAAGAGGCCAGCACCGGAGGACCTCAGGGTCCGCGAGGGCTCATATTTTAAAAGAATATCATTTAAATAAGAAGGCCCAAGACCATAAAAACATTTATAAACCATTAAAAGAACTTTAAAATCAATCCTGAAACGCACAGGGAGCCAATGCAGCGATTTTAAAACCGGTGTAATGTGTTCCCGCCCTCTGGTCCTCGTCAGAACTCGTGCGGCTGAGTTCTGCAGAAGTTGTAAGTTTGAAAGAGACTTTTTGGGTAAACCAGAGAGCAGGGCATTACAATAATCTAAACGACTGAAAATAAAAGCATGCATTAGTACCTCTGTGCTGGCAAGAGAGAGGAACGGGCGACTCTGGCAATGTTTTTGAGATGATAAAATCCTGTCTTAACGACATTTTTAATGTGTGGGATAAAATTTAGCTCAGAGTCAAAAAGTACGCCCAGGTTTCTCACACATGGAGAAGGTTTAAAATTATGAAGATGTGGTAAAATCATCTCTCTCTTGTCTTCAGAACCGATGATTAAAACTTCAGTTTTGTCCTGGTTGACAGTTTATGTCTAACTTTTGTGTGTTGTGTTTCTCTTGTGTAGGACCACAGCCAGATCCATATCTGATGGCATCTGGAAGCAGATTATGCCAGGTGCAGCCCCAACCTCTCATGGCTGTGTTGGATGGGTTTCTGAGATGGAATGAAAGAGAACTTGGATATATATTGTGGCAAATGCATGAATGCATACCTTAAATTACACTTATCTTGTCTTTAACAATCAGTTCAGCCTTCTGTCTTACTGTTGATCTGTAATGTTATTTTTTATTGTAAATGTTTGATGTTATTTGCATACCAAAAAATTAAATGAGGCACAATTTTGACCAAAATTGTTTTATTTGTTCATCTAATTTTTTGTGTAGTCAGTCACATTTCAACAGAAAAATATTACGAATATAACATTTATATTTAATTAGATTTTAAGAATATGTGGAAACACTAAATTTTTCCATACTATTTGAACATTATACATTATTTACATACCAAACATTAATTCACTCTTCAAAACAAAAAAGTCCTTGATAATTTGCCAAAACACGGCGGTTAAGCCAGATCTGATTCACACCGCCCATCAGTGTGAGCGGCACAGAGAGTTCCTGATGTGGAAGGACTTTATCCTACCGATCACTCTTTCCACCATAATTCTGAGGCGGGTGATGGCTTGGATTTGTTCATTTTCCTCCTTGCTGAATTGAGCTGAAAGCTTAAAAGGTGGAATGATGATCTTAGATCCAATGTCAGTTAGGAGGTCTTGAACGAGGAACTTTTGTCCGCCATGACATCGTCTCCTGGGTCCAGCAAAGGAACTTGGCTTCTAAGTCATGGATGTAATCCAAAGCCTCATCCAGAGCACATGTGAAGATAAAGAAATTAAAAATCAGTCTTAATATATTTATGCTACCTTTCAACACAACACAGTAATCATGTTTTGAAAAGTATGTTAAGTATTTAATTACAAATACATTTCATTTATTTTTGTTAAGGAAATTACAAAATGACAAAATGCTCAAAAGTGATTAAATACATGTAATTAAAATAGGTGAGAGCATGAACATCTTTTATTATAAATATTAATTTTTTCAGGTAGAAATGCATTTATCCAATAACGGTACACATAGTTGACTAACGTTAACCAAACACATTATGAACAACCTTACCTGTGTCACGTAGTCCTGATCCATCTTTACTGCCTTAGCTTAGCCACCGTATGCTAGTATCTTCACAGCATAGCTGCATAGACTGACGTTTGAGGTTCTGTCATATACTGACTCCCTTCTCAAAGGAGCAGTAAAGTTTTTCCAAGGGAAAATACTCCGGACGACACCACTCTTCAGGCGACGAACGACGCAGCCGCACCACAATCCGGAGCGAAGTTAGTAAGTGCCGGCAGCAGAGGGTGCTACCTGTGTTTACATTAAAACTATGCCCTTCATCTCTTCGCATCGCCTATATCCATTTGGGTTTCAGGTTTGGATCCACAGGAAAATAATGAAATGAAAGGTAAGGCTGTTTTTGGTAGGAAGACGAACAGCCTGGAACGCAACAGAGACTGCAACTCTTCGACTCTGCCATTCTTCATATCTGCTGCTACGCTAACAGGAAGTTGTTTTACACGTCATTGACGTATTTCCGGTCGAAAAATGCGGAAGTGTGAAAAAGGTCTATTGGCCAGAACTCCCCTCGCTTGTTTAAAATGTTTCTTTTTTGTAAACATTTTTACGTTGTTTGGAATTGATCACCTTAAGTGATGCTGCATTTCAATGTGTTTTTTTACTAGTAGAAAAGTGTTTTTTTTAATTGATAAAATAAAAAACTCACAACTCTGAGACAATAGTGTAATTCTGATGGCTCATAAAGAGAAAACGGTGTTTGTTTGAGATACCCATGCATTAGGCCTGCACAATATACCGCAAATTTATCGTTATCGCAATATCCAGCTCTACAAAATGCATATCGCAAAAGACTGCGAATATCGCAATAAATCGCAAACCCAAAATGTGTTAAAACAATCTTCTAGCAGCTTGAAGCATTTAACGAATCAAATAAATCCCTTTATGCTTTGACCAATCAGATGGACGCCTTCCCATTGTTGACCAATCAGATGGAGGCCTATTATGTTAGATGTTTGTCCCCCATGTCGATGAGGGTCATTTGGAGTATAATTTTTAAACTGTTGCAATGAAATGGGAATGATGTTTTTGTTTATTTTTCTATTTGTTTATTTACCGCAAATTTATCGTTATCGCAATATTGATCACTAATATCGCATATCGCAAGTTTTCCTCATATCGTGCAGCCCTACCATGCATTAAAGTTTTTTTTAATATTTGTCAAAAGATGCATTCTACTTATTTCCCATGAGAATTATCAGTTAGATTTGAATATTTGAAAACAACAACAGCATCTATGTGTGTATATATATATGTTATGCAAAAACTAGAGAGTTACTGAATCAAAATAATTTTAAGAAATTGAAATTTTAAAGCAATTAAGAAGGAGGTTTTCATTGTGAAAAACAAGTAGGCATGCCATCTCTCATTTGCCGTGAACAGCATACAGAACCTTTTATCTTTCGTCAACCACAACAATTTGCACAATTTTGGAATTGATATTTAAAACGGGCAATTATTGAAAAACATTTTCATACCTCCTGCCACAATAATTCAGCTTTGACTGTAAATGCATTAACACCTATTCATTACAGAGCACTTGTAAAAGCTCACAGCCACATAAACTGTGTGCTTTCAAAGAAGCAGTTATGACTTAAAGCAAATAAGAGAAGTTTCATTTTAAGTTGGCTTATTTTCAATTTCTCATTAATTCTACCTATAAATGTGGTCACAAATATAAGGGGTGTTCCTTTTTAATCAAAATACAAATATAGTGGAGTTAGACATTTTTTCAGTACTTTTTGTCTGCCTGCTGTGAGTTATTTTTGATTTACAGTTTTTTTTTTTTAAACTCTAATTCCAGCCATAAATGAAAGTGATTCATAAAGACTACAATTTTGAATATTCTACCCAGCTCTGCCAGTAAATTTGACCCTGACTACTGTTTGTCGTTTTCAGGTTGTTTCTTTATATTTTTTCCCCCTGTTATTTTGAATCTATCAACTACTACTATATATTTACCTTATGAAAAACTGAAGAAAAAGAACATTAAGTTACTCCTCAAGTCCCTAGTGACATTTTAAGAGTTTGCTGTCAAACGTGTCCACAAGAGGGCACTTAGAGTGTAACTCCAGGAGAAATGAGAGTTTCCATTTGGAGAGTCTGCTGTGGAGAGAGCGTCCAGTTCAAGAGCAGGCTTGTAGGTGTCAGAACTTCCAGAATAGTTTTTGCTGTTAAACTTGGAATTTTGCATCACATTGATCATTTTAAACATCATTCAGGTAAAGCTTTTCATTTCTTTGTTATTAGTTCCCTTTTTAAAAACTAGTGGTTTGACTTGATTTTTTTAACACCCTTTTCTCATGTGGTTGCTCCTGTTTATTACCGTTTGATGGAAAAACTCTTATTTTTGACATTCATGCTCACACCTTGGTGAAGATTGGAACTGTCACACGTGTGCTGTATTTCAGAGAAAGTGAGCAGACATTCACAGAACCTTTTTTTTCTGTTTATGTAGAAATGTGCCTGCTATCTTGAATGAGAGGAGTGTTGGTTACGGCCACAACTGAATGTGTCTCTGTGACCCTGAAAACCTGCCGCAGCATGTTACCACCTGTGAAGAAGGACCGGGTCATCACTCACCTCCCGAAGGTTTGGAATCACCAACTCATCTGCATTCAAATACAGAATTACTATATTTAGTTAAAACACGTTTAAAAAACGACCAAAGTGAGTGGTAAAAGTTAATTTAAAAATGAAAATGTCAGTGACACTTTGTAAATTGCAATATCTAATATTTTAAAAATAAAATTGTTTTAATGTTCTTTACAAAGCGCACACTGTTAAACGTGAATAACTTCTGATCTGTTAGTTAGAGTCTGTAACCTTAAGTATGGGGTTCCATTTGTGCCAAAAATACGTTTATGTGTTTTTGGTCCGAAACATATTGTTGTCACAAATTGAACCCCATACAAGTGGAGGGAAAAATGTGTCAAATTTATTAGTAAAGAAAAGAAAACAAAAAGTTTTGAACGCATTTTCTTTCCTCCTTTAGCCAAGGATAAATAACAAATTCTAATTCTTGTAAAGGCTCAATTTAGATTTAATCATTTTCTTGATTAATAACTAAAGTACCATCCCAGACAATAGGGTAGTTTTAAACTTCTTTCACAGGTGCAGGATGAATCCTTTTTGCTTTATTGGAAGATGTACATTATTTTTGATAAGTTATTTTGTCTTAATTTGCATATTTTAAAGATTGGCAGCAAAATTATATGTAGACTAGAATCATTGCATCCACTATAGAGAGGGAAAGGGGAACTTTGTGTCATGTGCAGTGTGATGGAGAGATAAGAAGGTGGTTGTATCAAAATCATTCCTGGATTAATACATTGATTGTGTTTGCACACACACACCCCACCCTCTTGTGTCTGTGTGGGTTTGCTCCGTCTTCTGGTATGTCAGCGCTTACCTTGTTAGTCTCCATTTGAGAAACTCTGGTAAGTGGGATCTGCACATGCACCCTCAAGACTCCAACCCAGAACAGGAAGAAGCTGAAAATGAATGAAGAGATGAAAGGTTTTGCTAAACTCTCATCTTTACTGTTGTGCAAGAAGATGAAGTACACAGACACACACACCCATATAGTGTAATGCGATTACAACAAACAGTGCAACTATTGATGTTGAGTCTATTTGGAACGTAGCTGAAAAAGTTTGACAAACTTAACAAAGATTTAACGCAGATCATCTGCTTCCAGAGCAGGCAAAAGCGACTTTTGACGTGTCTGCCCTTCTTCTGTTCCCTCTTCCATTGCCCTCCTGTGATTGCTTTTGTTCTGCTGATTTCAGTTTTTGTCCTCCTGCTTACTCCTCCGCAGTGTTTCAGTCCTCATGCAGCCCTGCACACCAAAGAGGGCTTCCATCCAAAGGTGAAAGCTGCATGCCAGACGCAGAGGGCCAGGGCGTTGAGGTGAGGCTGGAAAAAAAGTAAAACCAAATAAAAACACACTAAATAGAGCGTCGAGACTGCACACCATCATCTGGCTGGAGCTACAGACAGAGAAGCGTGCTTAAACCAATTAGCTCTGGCGGAGAGTTTTGAAGTCACGCTCTGTCTGCTGGATCAGCTGATATTCATCGCCAAAAACCCACATCTAACTAAATTCTTACACTGGTTTGTTCTAGATAAGACAGAAGATGTTTCAACAAAAACCACCAAATCAGAAAACTTGGTCTGCAAGCTTCTAAAAAATGGAGATCTTGTTAAGTTTTGATTAAGTTTAAAGAAAAGCTTCAGAGATAACCCAACTGTTCATCTGTTGTCTGTCTTTAACAGATATTGCTGATATGTACAAACAACTGAAGTTTTACAATGTTATCACATTATTTTTTTCATATTTCTGCATTCTGGAGGGTCACACGTGCACACTAGTTCATAGATCTCTTGTTAAAGGTACAGTTTGTATCATGTTAATCTGAATGCATAGTAAAAGCCACTGATCTGTGTGGCTCCTGAGATCCTTGCATGAAACACCCTGCCACGCTGCTGTTATTCACACTCTTTCTCTTCCTTCTGGTAGCTTTAATGTGGCAAAGGTCATCGTGGTGGGGGATGTTGCCGTTGGGAAGACGTGTCTGATCAGCAGGTGAGGCACTAACAAGTCAGCATCCTCGTCTTGGGTGTATTTCTGGATATTTGGCGTAAAGCTTTTGATTCATTTCAGAAGCAAAAGAAAACAGGGAAAACCTTTTTTATGGACAATAACTGCAAATAATTGGAAAATGTGTAACTTATTGCAAGAAGTGTACAACACACGTGTGCAGATCATAAAAAGGTTAAAAAGAAGCAATCTGATTTTGCTCATGTGAAGTAACATTTTTATTCAATCACTACATTTAGATTTTGGCATTTGACCATGTGATGTCAACTTCTGGATATAAATTAAAAAATTAAACCTCAGTACTGAAACAAACGCATTACAAACCGCTTTTATTATCGTCATGTCTTTAGGTTCTGTAAGGGTGTATTTGATAAGAACTACAAAGCAACCATCGGGGTGGATTTTGAGATGGAGCGTTTCGAGGTGCTTGGTGTTCCTTTCAGCTTGCAGCTGTGAGTTGGCCACTTTGCTTGTCAAGATTTCTCTGCATTCTGATCCACATTTGCATTACCTGCTTCTCACGGTCAGATTGGTTTAATATTTTTCATGCAAAACAAGCTAAATATAAAATAAAAACCTTCAATTAAATGTCTTGATCAGATCTTTGTGAGGTCGTCGAGGAACGAAAAGTTTTGTTTGTCTTGAAGGTTGACGGATTGAACTGCGTCTGATTTGTTTCAGGTGGGACACAGCCGGTCAGGAGCGCTTCAAGTGCATCGCTTCCACATATTACAGAGGAGCACAAGGTGAATCTACTTTTGCTGCCGATTCTGAGATGAAATGAGTCACTCAAACTATTTTTTCCAATCAGTGAAGCTGTCCTTTCTGTTTCCTTTCTTTTGAAAACGCTCGCCAGCCATCATAGTGGTGTTTGACTTAAGCAGTGTGACCTCTTTAGCGCATGCAAGGTATGCAGCCCCTGTTTTTGTGACTTTGTTGGAAGTCTGTTTCACACTTTACATCAGTGTGTTTGTTCAGGCAGTGGCTGGAGGACGCCATGAAAGAAAATGACCCGTCCAGTGTTTTACTCTTCCTGGCTGGCACCAAAAAGGATCTCAGTGTGAGTAACGATCATGAAAAATCCTTGAATAGAAACAGAGATTGAAGTACAGGTAATTCATAACTCTTTCAGAATATATTTCTCAAGAACTATATTTTTAGCAAACCCTTAATTAGCCAGAAACGAATTTGTAATAATAAATTTAAAAAGTACTATTAAGTCCTGTTTTTATGTTAATATAATTTTTGTTTGGGCTCAAACAACATATTCTGGTTTAAATCTGCACCAAAAAAGTGTGTTTGACCTCAAAACTATGGTTCCTAATTATTTTAAAGGTAGTTGTTTAATTATGTAAGAGGTTTTAATGCTGGATATACACACAAAAACCCCACTTGTTTTGACTTTATAAATGATTCAAGTGACAGCCTAAATACTGATGGAAACAATTTCAGCACTATTTTTGAGAAAGACCTGAGTGTAACGAATTAAAAATATTGCATGATGTTTTGCTAAAAGGATAACCATCACTTTTTACAACTCTGTAGATCTCCTGTTTAGCATTTTTATGCAAACGTAGCAAATATTATCGCCTATCTACTGATTATTAGTCAAAGTACTTAAAAAGGAAGTAACATGGGGCAAGTTTAAACTATTTCATCCCTTGACTTATTTAATACTTTTTTCTTATAAGGAGTCCAAAATACAGATTAGCTAAAAAAGTACCTAAATCTTTGTGCTCATTTTGTTCTATACTTATAAACTCTTGATCCTTCAGGTTCACAGGATTTATTCTAAACTCTCAAAAGTCACTAATAACTGTATATCTTGTTTCTCAGACCCCTGATCAGCTGAATTATATAGAACAGGAAGCCATCAGACTTTCTGAGGAAATCAAAGCAGAGTACTGGGCTGTGTCTGCAAAGTCAGGTGGGAGTGAAGCATCGACGCCTCGTGCTTTCTCTGATCGTCCTCTGTTTCCTCCCTGAACTGTCTCTTCTGTTCAGGAGACGGCGTCAGGGACTTCTTCCTACGAGTTGCATCTTTGACCTTCGAGGCCAACATTTTAGCAGAGATTGAGAAGAGCGGGTCGAGGCAGGTCAAAGACATTGTCAGTGAGTCATTTTCCCATACATTCAGATACATCTGCATATTCTGAAATGTATTGATGGCTCTGATACCCGGAGCTCACACACGTCAGGGGGTTAGCATGAGACCAGCAACAGGAATGTAAATCATATCACATGTATGCTTTTGTGCCAGCCTACACTGCACCGCAGCAAAAACAAAAAAACTTCTATTAGAACAAACAGTCTTTAGGATTTGTTAAGAAATGAATTCGTAGCTGACATTTTTTTTAAAAA
Source organism: Oryzias latipes (assembly GCF_053564925.1). Classification (NCBI taxonomy): domain Eukaryota; kingdom Metazoa; phylum Chordata; class Actinopteri; order Beloniformes; family Adrianichthyidae; genus Oryzias; species Oryzias latipes. The sequence goes on along the minus strand of NC_136250.1, from coordinate 9,803,630 downwards.
GGTACTAAAAAATAAGAACATGTATCAAAGGATTTGCATTAACCCATACTTTTTCTTCAAAATGATCTTTCATTAGGGCCTGAGCACGTAGTGCAAGGACCCTATTGTTTTTTGGCTTTGATGCTTTAACAGAAGCTTTACTTTCAAATAACATCATAATACACTCACCGACTACTTTATTGGGTTGGACCCTTATGGCTTGAGAACTGCCTTATCTTTTGTGGCATTGATTCAATAAGGTACTGGAAACATTTCTCAGAGAGTTTGGTCCATATTGACGCGACAGCATCACACAGTTGCTGCAGATGTGTCGGCTAAACATCAATAATGCCAATCTCCTGTTCCACCACATCCCAAAGGGGCTCTATTGAGATTTGGTGACTGTGGAGGACATTTGAGTCCAGGGAATTCATTGTCCAGCTCGAGAAACCAGTCAGAGAGGATTCCAACTTTATGCCGTGGGACCTTATCCTGCGAGAGAAGTAGCCATCAGAAGACGGTTACACTGTGGTCAGAAAGGGATGGATATGAACAGCAGCAATATCCCCCACACCATGACATCACCACCACCAGCCTGAACTGTTGACACAGGGCAGGATGGATCCATGCTTTCATGTTGATGCCAAATTCTGACCCTACACATCCAAATGTCACAGCAGAAATGGAGACCCATCAGACCAGGAAATCTTTTTCCAATCTTCTATTGTCCAGCTTTGTTGATCCTGTGTGAATTGTAGCCTCAGTTTTCTGTTCTTAGCTGACAGGAGTGTGGTTTTCAGCTGCTGGAGCCTATCTGCACTCAGAGATGCTCTTCTGCAGACATCGGTTGTGACCAGCTCTTTTTGAGTTCCTGTTGTCTTTCTATCAGCTGGAACCATTCTCCTCTGACCTCTTGCATCAACAAGGCATTTCCACCCACAGAACGGCCGCTCACTGGATATTTTCTCTTTTACAGACCATCCTCTGTAAACCCTAGAGATGCTTGTGGGTGAAAATCCCTGTAGATGAGCAGTTTCTGAAATACTCAGACCAGCCCGTCTGGCACCAAGATGCCACATTCAAAGTCACTTAAATCCCCTCTCTTTGCCATTCTAAAGCTCGGTTTGAATCGTCTTGGACCATGTCGACATGGCTAAATGCATTGTTGCTGCCATGTGATTGGCTGACTAGAAATGTCCAGTTGGACAGGTGTGCCTGATAAAGTAGCTAGTGGGTTTACATGTACATAATGTTTCTTCACCAGTTTTACCTGTACCATAATTGCAAAAAAAAAAAAAAAACAAGTTTATCAAAACAATTCCAGTGGAATTAAGAGGACAAGTAATAGTTGGATTTATGATCAAATCTGCTTGACCCTCAACTTTTTAATGGTTTAGAGTTGTGAATCCAAACAATAATAAAGTGGGGAAAATATAAACTATAGTCATTAAAGTATCTGTTGTTCATTTATTCACTAAAAACTTGGTGATACATTTTGAAATTAAAGAACAGACGCCAAAAGAAATGCAGATTACAATTTTTCTTTCAAGTTTTAATATCTTATGTTTTTTTAAAAGCATCGATTGGACAGTTGGGTATTTAAATATTCGCTTTTTTAAACCACTACTTCAATGGAATCTGCTCAGAGGGATGATAATCTTAAGTGAGAAGGTTATTAAGTTTGAACAGTTTTTTTTCTTAATATTTAACATTTTTACTTTATTTATTTGAAATGTTTGTTAATTCTATTTGATTTATTTTATATTTTCCTTGCAGGCTTGAGTTCCGCATGTGGCTCCATTTGTTTATTGTTGTTGATACTTCATTGTTGGTTGATCAAATCTTTTGTTCATTTGTTGACACTTTTGAAACAGGCTTTTCATTTGCTCCATTTGTACTTTACATTCAGGGATCACGGACGGCGACCACAAAGCGAAGAGGAAATCCAACTGTTGCTGAAACTGAGCTAATGGTTGTTTGGATTGAAGAAGCAATAATGCATCAACTCAAGGCGGAAAACTCAGTCAAGAGGTGCAGGGAGGTCTTTGTCAGTGGAGATTTTCAGAATAATGTCAACAGATGCGGTGGTACATTTTAAAAACGATGTTAAAGGAAGTGTATCTGCTGTGACTAAAACACACGTGAAAGCTCCAGCTTGGTGAGATCCTTGTTGGTATGAAGTTTTTATCATGAATTCACACACTGGTATCTTTGTAAAAGAAAGTTTCTGCTGCGGCTGAAATGAAGCGTTTATTCTCCTGGTTTTCTCACTGGCCTGCTGTCATATGACTCCGTGCTTCTAATTCAATGCGCACGCTGCCTCCAGTGACCAGCGTCATGCCCATAATGCAGCTCTCCCCTCCTCAGGACTCAGGAGTTCACATGATCTTAAAAATGGAGGGATTGTTTTTTGGAATGGGGAAAAAGCAGCAAGTTATGTCCTATTTTCGTGGTGAATAAGATGTGGTCAAGAAGAGCTCCTGCTTTTGCAAACCTCTGTGCACTCTCTTTAAATGACTTCAAAAAATCTTTCTTATAAACAGTTTTTTTAAAATAGAATGTACACTTTGCCATCTTTGACACTCCGTATCAGATATCATTGATGGAAATAAAATAATGTTGACCACATATGGATTGTTTATTAACTGCAGATGAACCTTTGAATATTTAGGGTGGTTTGCCTTACATTAAAAGGTAAAAATAGCGACATCATGATACTGCCTCCACCGTGCTGTACAAAACTGCTGCTTGACTTGCATCTCCTCAAAACGACAAATGAAGGTCTGTCTAATACATTTGAATAAAACAACATGTAGAATATTCAACCTTTCATTCCTGATTGCTCTGGTTTTGCTGTTCAGACTTCAAACCTTAAATCAGTTCTACTGATTTGGTGATTCATAAACTACTTGACTAGAAGTCAAAATAAAGTTGATTTAAAGATGAGATTTAGAAGTCATCTGTGCCATTTAAAAATTGTTATGTTCCCAATAAGACCTCTGAACTTTTAAAATAAAAAATACAAAATCTAATCTCTTGACAAGAATCTGGGTATTTTTTAAGCTGTTTTAATTTTAAGATAGAATGTTTAGATCTTTAACAAACTTTAGATTTTAACTCCTCCTCACTCTAATGGCAGTTATTTAAGCTGTCGATTAAACAAATGCAGCAATGTTTTGCATTTATTATATTGCTAGTAGTTTTATAGAAGTGATTTATAGTTTTGTTTTTTGGATATTAGCAATGAGAGAAAATGTTTTTCTAAAAATATGAATTTATTTCTTTTGACAGACGCTCGTGTGACTGCCTTATAAAATAAGACCTCTTATGCCACACAGGATCATCCCGCTGCAGTAAAAGTACTCCAATAAAAATGTAAAAAAAAAAAACTCAAGTCAAAAACTGCATTTTTATGTGTCAGTCTTTACTTTTCCTTACTAACTAATGCTGTTGATCTGAATATATGTTGGTGTATGGTCCAAAAATAAATATCAAAATATCAACATATATTTTAGTACAGACACGAAACATTGTTGAGCAGCTTATGAGGATGTGTTTTAAACTTTTTTCCTAATTATAAACAAAGCTTACCTTTTATCAATGTTCTACTCAGTATTTGAAATAGGTGTCAGCAGTAGTATTACAAACAACACATTTTTATTTAACTGTTTTTGGACCACCTGAGTCATCAATCAATAAACCAAACTAACTCAGATTAAATCTGTGCTTCAGTTCTGGAGCTACAACAGATCCCCCCACATGTGGCTTTGGAGCCTCAGGTTGCAGATTAGTCCATCTAAATTCTGTTTTTCTGTTTCCAAAGTTTGAATGAGTTGTGTGGCTAGTTATAGTCGGATTAGCAAGACCGACACATTTGGTTTACTAGGAACACTTTTATTAAAGGGATCACAGGTAGAAAAGACCGTCAGCCAGGCAGACACCTACATCAGTGACTGCTGACAATCAGTCAGACAGGTTGCAGGATTTTCAGTTTTTAGGTATAAGCCAGCGTGTCGCCTCATGTAAAAACAATATGCGTTTCAACCAACCATGATGCTCTGTACACTGGTACCAAAAGCACACGTTAAATACCAGGGCTGCTTGTTTACACTGTGGCACAGCAAAACAAAAGTGAACTCATGAGGCCAGCAGAGGCATTCAACGTCCAAATGACAGACAGATTTATCATCGTTTTCTAAATGAACTGCGTGCAGTTTAAAATGTTACTGAGCTAACTATATAAACATAATGGGATGAAGTCAGTCTAATAGGATCTTCAGCTGATAGTCGTCACAAAAACAGGAGCTCGCCCACACCACTCCGCTTCAGTTTCACTGCTGCAGCGGTCAATTACTCTCGTCGTACCAGTGAGATCCAGCAATTGTGTTTGAAATAACATCCAAAACATGCCGAATGTGACCTAAGATCAGACAAAAAATGATGGCTGCCCCTGCAAAGACAGCACTGTCCAACACTGCTGCTTCACAAACATCTGGCAAAACCTTGAACTGATGTGTCCTCACATTCATGCACACACGTTCAAAAGCAACCACTGTACTTATTGTGGCCACCGCCAACACATTAGCAGCTATCTACAGCAGTTGTCTGACCATAACACAGCATGTATTGCAGGTTTCTTCTTTTAACCCCCCTGTGCCTGTATGAGTCTGTACATTTACCTGTGTGTTTGACATGTGTGAGCAGTGGAGTCTTTATGGTTCAAACAGGAAAAAAAAAGTCTTTATTCATTATGATGTTCATTATGATGCACGCAATACAAAAACAAACGTTTTCTGATTGGCTTTGCAAAGAGCTGCTTTGGCCAAAACTCCACCAACCAACCCCCCCCCCCCCCCCCCCCCCCCCCCCGCTGTCAAATCCACTGAAGGGCCAAACTAAGCCCAAACGCAAAAACAAAGGTGTTAGGACAGCTTGCCTGTCAGTGTCTGTGTAGGTCCATTTCCTTTATGTAACGAATACTTCAAGTTCTTGTTTTATTGTACTGCCATTTCAAATGACAAACAGTGTTATGTCGAGTATGCAAAATACTATGCAGCCAGTGCAGATTGGCAGGGGCTTAAAGAAATAAAGCTTTTGGTATGAAAGTGGCGACCAGGAGGACAGAGGACAGGAAGGAGTTGACGTGAACCTTGATACCAGACGGATTCGCTAGGATATCAGAAGGTGAAGAGTGGATGACATGGACGTCGGTGGGAGGCGTTTGATGGTTTGTGGTAGAGGAGATGGGACGAGAGCCTATCCAAGTGAGGTGGGACAAAGGATGAAGGTGGGTAGGGGGGGGTTGTGTGTACCCCCCTATGTGTCCTATCGGTCCATTTCATCCAGCAGGGGCGTGGCATCTCCAGTAATAGACATGGGTGTGCTTTCGATCATGGGGCTGGGGGACGGTCGTGGGGTCATCCTTGTGGCTTTCTTTCGCCCCTCGGCCTCTTTCTCCTTCAGCCACTGCTCGGCCATCTTTCCCCAGTCCACTGCTGAGGAGTTGCTGCCGCTGCTGCTCGGCCTGCAGGGAAAAGGGGAGGAGTTTTAATCCATGACAAAGCAAGTGCAGGACTAGCACCTCCAAGTGGCACAACACTGCAACAATCAAATGTTTTTTTCGGACAAAAAGGTGATTTCAGTATTCAAATTCTATTTATTTATCTACCAATCAACCAATCATATATTTTTCATATATATTCCTACCAAACAAAAACATTCCCCTCTCTTACTTTGGCTGTGGTTGCGGCTGCTGCTGCTGCTGTTGCGGCGTGCGTCCTCTGGATGACGTGGAGGATGACGGCGTTCCTGAAGAGTGGCCGTGATGGCTGCTGTGAGGAGCGTGGCTGTGATGTGGGAGGTGTTGGTGGTGTGCGTGAGAAGACTGAGGGGTGGAGCCGGGGTACTGTGGGGTGCCCAGGGCCTGCTGGCTGGGCGTGGTGTAGGAGTAGCTGGGGGTCATCATGGGTGTGGCTATGGGCTGCTGAGGTGTAGCGAACACCTACAAAAAACAAGAAAAGCCGGTATTATTGTTTTGGTAAAATGAAAAAACATCTTTAATGCTTTGTTTTCCTCTAGTTTTTTCGTATTTCAGTCACCAAAAAACTTTATCGCACAAACTTAGGTAAAAATCTCGTCTCTTTAATGAAATCTGATCAAATGTAATCAAAGGCAGATTCTGAAGTTTTTATGAAATGTTCATAAATGAAGGTTTTGGTTCCTCACATGGTAAGCAGAGGAGCTGCCTCCCCCTCCTGTGCTCCCACCATATCCATACTGGCTGGAGCCCCACTGTGCCGGGGTGGTGTTGGGGTTTTGGCCCTGGCCTGTGACTGCAGCGATGGCGCTGAACATTTGTGAGGTCATGTTTCTTGGAAGTGCGTTGACGGCTCGTGTTAAGTCTGAGGGCAGAGACGGGTTTAGATCAGAAAAGGGAAAGACCTGTGGACGGTGAACTACAGAACCAAGCTCACCTGCAATGTTGATATTAGCCGGGGTGGCGTTCAGAGACGCAGGTGTTCTTGTCCGACTGCTATTGCTGGGAGTGACGCCTTGGATGGGAGAGAACAGATAAGATTTGTGTCTACGGCAAATATCAACATGGAATGAAGGGCGTAAATACCTGGCACAGGCTCTTGGTAATGGTCCTTAAACCAACGGAAAAGTCCGTTTACAGTAGGAAATATCTGAGAGCGATATCTGAAACCATCCGGGGTGATGGTCACATACTCAATCCTGAAAAAAAGAGGAAAAAATATTTACAAAAACTCTACAAAAACTACTTCCATATCAAAGTTACTTGTTTGGTTTACAGCAGTGGTCCCCAACCCCCCACCAGTAAGGGTCTGTGGGCCACTTGGTATCGGGCCAAGACAAATATATGCAGACGCTAACTTTGATTATTTCCATTTTGTGTATTTTCTGATAGGAAAGGAAGTTTTATTTTGGAAATCAACCGGATTCTGTTCACCACATCAGTCTGTCATGACGTGCCTTTAAGCAGCTGCTCGGACTGATAAGTTTGCAGCTCAACACTTAAAAGCTAATCAAAACCAAACAATTAAACATACCGGTATTTGGAAAGTTTCTTTGGGTAGAAAAGAGCCAGTGAGGAAACCAAATAAGAGTATTTAAATAAATAAAAAAATAAAGCTGCTGTTTACAGACAAAACCAGGAGTCTCCCTCCAAATACAAATGTATCCAGACAGTTGTTTTCATGTACCAGAAGCCGCTCTCTTCCCAAATTTGCAGGGACTAACTTTTGAATTTTTCACACACGCAGATAATAAAGATGCAGACACGGTGCATTCCTGTTTATATTATATAATTAAAAAATTCCAGTTTTATGACGGTTTATTTTGCTTTATTTATCCATCATTAAAATCGAGACGCTACTGAAGTTAGCGTCCGGTTGTTAGCATCCACTTTGATGTAAAAGGCTAAATTTTTCATCACAAAGTTTAAGTTTAAACCAGCCACAAACATTTTACAGAGAATGAAGATCCAATCAACTAAAGTTATTTCTGATTTGTGGAAACTATTAAAAGGGACATTTATGAATTTTCCTTGAATTAGGGGAAATTAGGAAGGCATCTGTTAAGAAACGTGAGCAAAGACAATGATGTAAAATAAATGCACAATGAACCAGACTTTATGTAAAAACTAAATGTGATACATCTTTTGGCCCTAAAAGATGCTTTGAAACAACTTCTACAAATCAACAACTTTGTTTCAATTAATCTTTGTCATTTTTTTTTGTTTTAACAAAAATCTATTAATATTTTCAGATTAGTTTTTTTTTTTAAATTAAATTTCTCGTAGTCGCATTTCAAATTGAAAAATTGCTTAAAAATATTAAATGCAAGAATTTTGTCTGTGAAAATATTGTTTGGTATCAAACCGGGCCGTGGCCTGAAAAAGGTTGGAGACCACTGGTTTACAGAAAACAAAATGATCCGGATTAGAAAATCTTTACAGCCGTAGAGAAAAAACTAACAAGATATACAATTTTTAAAAAATATTTGCATGTTTATATATAAAAAAAAGGAGGGAAAAAAATCAACTCACCGAGGTTTTCCACGGGGTTGGTAGCCTAAAATGAATTTTCCAGGTAGATCTTTACACGCAGAAATAAAGTATGGAATAAAGGTAGGCTTCTCCCTCTTTGTCTTGATTAACGCCTCTTCCATTTTCTATGAAGGAGGGGGAAAAAAAGTTAAGCTACAGAAAGAAAACTCGTGAGAGTTAAAGCTCTTGGTTTTATTTTTCAACATGAAAAACTACTTTAATCTGTAATATCAGTGGATACCTCTCTACTTCCCCCGTTACAATCCTGGAAGTACTTGTGTCCGAGCAGATCTCGTGCAAAAGAGGCCATCGGCTGAATGTAGCGAGCAATTATTTCATCCAGATCTTCAAATTCCTGAAGAGAAACAAAAATATGTTCATATTGTTCCTTTGATAGGTTTGATTATCAAGCACAGAAAGAAAACGACTAACTGCAAAGATGCCTGTTGGCTGGTTTTTATAGCATGATTACAGCAAATGACTGCTTTTCTCATGGAATTTGTGATGCTTTAGCAGCAAGCAGAATGTTTTTCAAAACTAGTTAGTTTTTGAATGCCAAGAAATTTTCAATGTGCTGAACTTCTAAGTTTAGGCTGGAAAAGAACACAACTCACTTCATTGTTGATCCAGAGGGTGTGTCCTAAACTAAATGCATTTTCTTTGCCTTCTTCTCTCACATCCACGTGCTGATAGATTCCATCGGCCACCTACAAAACACACGTGACAAAACATACGGAGGAAAACGGCTGCTCTTTTTTCTTTTTTGGTACTTTTTTCAGACTTGTAGCTTTCTTACTTTCCAGGTGACTGTCAGGTGGTTCTCCCCTTTGCTACTCGGCCGGATGATCAAGTCTCCCTGGTCCAGAGTCTCCATCATCTTCTCAGCCTGGTTGAAACTGATGTTGTGGAAGTTGGGATGGGCGATCACACGCTTTATATATGCTGAGAAAAGGAAAAGGATAACACCTAAAATGACTGATGTGTAGTTTAAAGTAGAGTCTCAGGTTAGACAAAAAATATAAAAAGCAGCAATTTTCCTATTTGTGAAACTTGCCTCATAAAACAAAAACATTTAAAGGTGCGAGTGTGTTTTCAAACTAACGTGTTCTTTGCTGTTTCTTTTTGAGCTCCTCGTCATGCTTCTGGTCCTCAGCTTCTGTGTCAAAATCGTAGTAGGTGTCTTTAGGAAGCTTCCACTCGTTGTTCTTGTCCATCAGGTCTGAGGTGCGGCACGTGAGATCCACGCTGAACTTCTCAATGTCGATTTTCATTATGCGGCAGTGGACGGTCATGCCCACCTGAAGGACGAGGAGCAGGACAGATACAAGCATGTCATTCAAATTGAATAAATGATTAATGAAAAGCACCAATAAAAAACATATATAGTTTGTGCTGACATTACAAGACTGTTTAAATGGACGGAGTGTGTTAGCTCATGTAGATGAATCCTCTCACTGCCGGTGCTTTGCTCTCCTCACCACAATAACAGAGAACACTTCACCTTCACTCTTTCTTCTGGGTGTTTGACCACTTTGTCACTGAGGAACTTTGTGGGAATGAAGCCTTGGACACCATTGTCTAATCTGCTCCGCACCCCAATAGCTTGTCCAGGACACGAGCCGCTGTCAAAGTGATTCCACACCTAAACAAAGGGCAGAAAACCAAAAGGAAAGACTCTCATCTGTATCAGCTCAACTGGATCACCGAAAGAAGGAAACTCTGGTGCTTCGTACCTCGCTCAGCTCGGGAAAATTGTCCTGCTGGCAGAACGGACACTGCCACAGACCTGTGGCATCGTTACGAATGGCCTGGTCATAACTCTCTCCTTGAGGCCGTCTGTGAGCAATACCCGTCACAATGCTGGTGATCAGCTTTCCTGTTAGAGAAAAGAAAAAGGAAAAAAACATTTAACTTTTTACAACACCACCATACAAATATTTATTTCTGACCCTGCAAAATGGAAGGGAATTTAGAAGTTATGCAACATAAATAATTGCCAGTTGAAACTTTATTAAATGTATTATAGTATTAAGGCAATTGTACTACACTGTATGAAAAAGAAACAAATAAAAAGCTGATGTAGCAAGATTCTACAGGGGTTTGTTCCTCTTTGGTGAGTTTAGGGGAGGAGGTGTTCTTGTGTTTACCAATATAAAAGGTCTCAGGAGTCTCCTTGGTCAGCATGTTGAAGACCTCCTCAGTGTTCGGCACTCTGTAAAGAACTCTGAGGTCTTTGTACCTGCAGCTCAGCTCTGCACGGATGTCATACAGAGTAATTCCCTTGTTGCCGTAACCCTACAAAAAACAAATAAAGCTCCAATTTTAGTAAAATAGTTATTTTCAGGCTCTGGAAAACTTAACATTAAGGTAAACATCTTTTGTTTGTCTGCAACACAAAATGTAACAATCAAAAGAGAAGACTTTACAGCTGTAAATAATGTAAAAGCAGAACGTATGAGGTATAATTGAAGTCATAAACACACCTGTCTCTCAAGCTCTTCTGCAAAGGCGTCCAGGTCCAGATCTTTGAGACGTTCTGGATTCTCTAAGATCTCCTCCAAAGCCCCGGCTGGATTTGCGTCTTCTGCAGACTCATCATACTCGAGGGCGTCTACAGCCATCTTGCGAGCCCACTCATAGGTCTCAGGGTGGACACGAGAACCATCCAGAACCTCAATGTATGAGTCCGTGCTGTTCGTTAAGGTTAAGATAAAAAAAAGATTTATTACGAAAAAAAATACATCTGGCAAAAACCAATAAACACTGAACGATCTAAGGTAGAAACCTGTCTCCAAGTGATGCCGTGTCGATTTTGATGAAACCAGCACAGTTGATGAAAACTTTCGGCCCCATGTGACACATTGTGACGAGCTGTGTTCTGTTTTCAAGTCGAGTGTTGTTCTGCTTTAAAATCTGCACAAAACAAAGAAAAATGGTCCTTCAGCTCAAGAACAATAAGAAACACGAATGTCATTCAGGTTGCTCATCTGAGCACGCATTAATACCTTAAGAAGGTGGGAACCCTTTCTTGATCCCAGACCACAGACGTACTGAACCAGGCTCTGAGTGTGAGGATGGGCGATGGCCCTGTTCACATCCACTCCAACCTCATTCACACGGTTGATGAACTCACAGTAAAGAGCGGAGAGCAAATCCTCCTTCACCACATGTTCCTGAGAAACAACACTGCTTTCACTAAGATGAACATTAAAGAGCACCAAATTAGAATTTCATAAAAACACGAATCCCACCTGTAGTGGGTGCAGCTTTAGGCAGAGGATGTCCTCATCTGTGCTGCAGACTTGAGCGTACTCCAGCAATGGATCCTGGATCTTCCTGGCTATTGACACCGCCTGTCTCAGCAAGGGCGGGTAATCCCTGAAATCATTCTTCAGAAAAATTGAAGAAATAAATCAAATGAAAAACTGTAGGTTCGAAACAAAGAGAGCTGACACTTGTAAGAGGAAGATTTGAAAAATGCAGCACCCCAAAATAAAGTAAACAATCATACATGTCTGAAAGATGATTATCATAGAAGAAGAAAAAGAATTTTACCTCAGATTTCTTACTGTTCATGTACAATGTGGCCAATTCATTGTCCACAAGCTCCACTCCCACAGGAGAAAGAGAGGACTCCTGCTCAAGCTCACTGATGGTTCTCTTTATGTCTTCCATGATCATTTGGGCATCTCTGCACACATCAATTATGGTTCATAATTTAAACTAAAGGTTTCAGTTATTCAAACAGATGTTTGTTTGGCTTAAAATCAAGTAAAATTGTGGGATATCTTTCAATACACATGAGTACTTTTCAGATATTGTCCAGCAAAGTATTAGGTTAAACGATGACTGAATAAATGAAAAATATTCTTACCGATTTTCCCCCGCGACAGCTACAACATGAGGCTTTTTACTCGACAAGAACTTCTTAAGATTTTCAATGTCATTGGCCTGAAAATGTCACAAACCAAAGAACGCGTTTCAAGAACACATCAACCAAAAAGTCTAATGTTAAAATAAAAAACATCAAAACGACACGGGTTTAACCCTTGTGCTATCCTATGACCCCACCCTTACACTGACGTGTTATCCCTACCATGACAAAGGATTTCATGTAATCCATGGACACCAGTGAAGATCACAAATCATTGAAGAAAAAAGCTTCAGCGCACCGTCTAGTGGGTCTAGATGACCCAACTCCCATTGTTAAAGTGCCTTGGATAGCACAAGGGTTAAAGAAAGCACCAGTACCTTTTTCTCTCTTTCATCCTCCCTGAAAGCATTTCTTCTCTTCATAAAGTAAGGAAGTCGAAGGAAGTCCACCACTTCTCCTTCTCCATTTATCAGAGCACAAAAAACTGGTGTATCTCTGTCAGGGCAAAGACAACACTGTTACTTTGGCAAATAATAAATGAAATGTACTGAATGGCAAAGCTCCCATGTTTAATGATGGTTCACATAGGGTCGTACCTGCTTGGAGCATAAGCCACACCCAACACCCGAATGCCCTTCCCCTGGCTCTCATCCATCAGGTCATCATCCTCCTCCACCTGCTGATCTGGTCTGTAAGGAGCCACCTTCAGCCAGTTATAGAGCCGACGACAGCAGGACTTCAAACCCAGAACAAAGAGGATTTTAAGCACTTGAAGTTAAAAAAAATGCAAATAGTTTGACTATTTTTAATATTTAACTTTTGGCAACCGTGTTTTTATGCTCAACACTGTTGAAATATCAAGAGAATTAAAAAAAGATATGTTTAGGAAGTGCACGACTGAGTACCCTGACTATGTTCTCTTTGGCCTCGGCAATCAGTTTGCTCTTGAGCTCCTTGGCCATCTGAGGGTAGAGGAACTGATTGAGGGCCCTCTCTATAGCTAAGGTTCGTTGTCTGTTCCACTCTTGGACCTGATGACTGAACTCGTCCCGGTAGTAGAACTGCTTGATTTCATCAAAGTATGTCTGGTCCCCAGCATACCTGGAAAACAGGAGGCGACACAGAGAAAGGAAATCCAGTGAGCATCATCATGGCAGGTGCAAAAGTGAAGGAGTATCACAGTAGTGGCTAAATTATACTGATATAAGTCTAGAAGATTTGAAGGTTTACTATTATGATCTTAACAGGGGAGATAAGCCCATTAATTATTATTATTTTTTAAATGGCGTATACTTATACAGCGCCTTTCTTCCTACAAGGACAAAGCGCTTTACAGTCACGGACCCATTCACCCAGTCACACACACATTCACACACACTTTCACACACTGGTGGTGGCTCCGCTGCCAAACACAGGCGCCCGCATACCACCAGAGGCAAGGTGGGTTCAGTGTCTTGCCCAAGGACTTCGACTCATGGGCGTGCAAGGCGGGAATCGAACCTGCAATCTTACTATCATAGGTCGACCGCCCTACCACTGCACCACGGGCGCTTGTCTTATTTAGCCCACTTGTCTTACTTAGCAGCTGAGTAAACAGATTAGAGCCAAAGGCCTTTTCTGTTGGACAGATTTTACTGTTACAATTGGGGGTCATTTAGCTTCAGACACACATGGTGTATATTTGTATAAACCTCTTTTGTATCTGAGGCTAAACTTTATCTATGTTATATTTGTGTGCATTTCCTTTTGGACCGGATGGAGGAGACTGAGACAGATGGATATTAAATATGGGAGACAAGTGTACACAAAAGAAAAAAGAGGTACAAGAATAGGAGAGGGTAGACTTATAAAAGAGGCAACAAGTTGCCCAAGGTTGATCAATATTACTTTCACGTGTTTATCGAAAGTGCTATAAAAAACATTATAATATTTTAACTAACTAGCATTTTACAAAAGACCCTCATTGGTTTGCACTTACCCTTTAACGCCAATGAGGTCTATGCAGATATCTATAGTAAGAAGTCCTTCTTCCTCAGCCAGACACATTTTCAAGAACTGGTCCCCATTCAGCTCCTTTACGGGCTTGTTTTTCAGATACTTGAAGGAGTAAGCAAAGTGAGCCTCATCTACCTCCTAATAGACAAAAAGAAAAGGAATGTCAAAATGTTGAGTTCTAATAAAGGCCTGTAACTTTTTAATGCATCTTTGTTTTTTAAGACCCACTCCGAACATTCTTTGATCTTTTTTAAGAGCATTCCCAGCGATCTTTTAATTGTGATTATCCTGTTTTTTTTTTTTTACAAAATCCATATTCCGTGTTGTTTTCTAGGACATAGTTTCTGCAGAGTGGCAGTACACCATGACAAATTCAGTTCTATGTTGTTGGTGGAACCGATGGCCCCCCCTTCCCCTTTCCGTTGGTAAGAGTTCGGAGCAGGGAGCCTGTGGCCCGGCCAGCGTATTTTCTACGTCACAAATAAGATTTTTTTTCAAACTGCTTTTTTTGGTCTGCTTTTAAATTTGAATAAAAAAATACTTAGAAATTAAGCTTAATTTTTTTTCCATGTCCTCTGTCATCCGAAAAATGCCACAAGGACATGTTAAGAACACCAAGAACATTTGTCATCTGAGTGGGTCTTTAATTAACCTCTGATGATAACCACCGTACCTTTTTACCCTTCTTTGTGGGTTTGATGTTAATCTTGGCTCTCTCCTGAAAGGTCTGGCGAAGAACATGCCTGACTAGAGGTTCCCGAGCAATTTGCATGGCAACCATATATCTAGTTCCTACCAGCACATTCTCGGGGGTGGAGAACTGACTGCACACATAATCTTTTGCCAGTTCTAAAGGCTCAGCAGGGAACTGCTCTGTCTCGTGACGCTGGTAACTGTCTCTTAAATTCTCTCCAAACTGCTCCGGGGTCAAACCAAACTTTTTAGCCAAGCCGTCTGTAAAAAGAGAAAACCAGCATAAGAAAATTAGGACAGCAGACAATTTTATTAATATCACTAATTTGGCTATATGAAGAAAAAAAAAAAAACTAACCAAGTCCAACACTTTGGCAAATGCTGTACATGTCCCTACGAGATGCCTGCTTGAGGTCAGGGGCTTTCTGTTCCTCCTCTTCTTCAATTTCAAGCTCCTCCTCTTCCCCTTCAGGTCAAATCATTTTCAAATAAGCCAAAAGGAGAAAGCTCTTTTGATTTTCATCACTTCACATGATTTTACCATCTTCTGTCACTTCTCTGATCTTCTTGAGCCTCTTCTTGGTGGATTTAGCAGCGTTTTGCATCTTGGGGATGTCTCGACCGTAATAGAGCAGGAAGTGATTGTACACATCTCCCAGTTCTTCAAGAGTCTGTACATCTTTTAGCCTTTGGAATATTAAAAAAAATAATGATACAATTAAAAAAAAAACATGTCAAAAGGCTTCTTTAATGAAATTTTGTCTTATTTTCTGAGGGCAACTGAAGCTAAACAAGGTTTATAAAGTAACATCTTTCTCAGCCTGCAGTGTGATGTGGTCGCACCTCTCCATGTCAGCCGTGTCTAAAGGACGAACGCCATCAGCCAGGGGCTTGTCAGGGTCAGCAGAGATCTGCTCAAACTGATATGACTGCATCTTTTGGAACAGCCGGGTCAGGTTCTGCTTTCGGGTTCTCAGCTGAGTCCACTAAACAATTTGCAAATCAAGTTAACTACTACCAATCGAAGTGTTTAAGTTTAAGCAAATATTGATGCAAACGTTAAAACATTGATAGAAAAAAAAGTCACAGTAATAAATAAAACAAAATGTGAAAATACCTTCTCATCCCATTGCCACACCTTCCACAGGTCATTGATATTTAGCTCTGGTTCAACATATTCTTTTCTGTAGAAAGCTATAAAGGGGACCTGAAAAAATGTTTAAAAAATGCAAGTTTTTGTCCTCCTTAAGATGAAAACAGTTAAATCCTTAAAAGGTGAATGTTATAAATCTGTGGTACCTCAAATTGTTGATTCCTCATGAAGTTAAGAGCCTCCTTAATCTTGGCAATTGTACTTGGACCCTTTCTGCTGAAATTTGTGGTTGTCCCTCTGTCAAGGTAGTCTGTGCTTTCCTTTAGAGGACAACGTGAGAAAAAGTAATGAGATCTGTTTTAACCACAAGCAATGTTATCATCTCCTGACGTAGCCTAGAGACAGCAGCTGCACCTGCATGGAGATGGTGAGAGTGGAGAAACCATGTCTGAAGATCCACTCGGCTTCTTCTTCCAGCTCATCATCCTCAGCGGGCTTAACAGGAATGGATCGTAACTGAAAGACAAACAAAAAACACATTTAGCAACATTATCAGGTGAATCATTTCTTTTATCTTTATTTAACCAGGTGGGCCATTAGGCACATGTTCTTATTGACAATAACGACCTGGGTTTTTTTGTGAATAAAACTTTCACAACCAAATGTTAGCTTACAAATTCATTTGGAATGTTAAATAAACCCTTAGAATGACTTTTTAAATGTACTAATATACTAAATCACACACCTGGAACCTCTCAGGCATGTCTGTGGATCGAATCTCATTGTCCTGATCAGTCATGTGACTGCTTTCCAGTTCACTGGGCTCATAGATTTCAAAGATGCTCTTTCTTCCCAATCTCCTTTTAGTCTGTTTCTTAGGTCGGTCCCAGCCCTCTTCTTCTGGATCTTCCTCTTCTTCCTCACCTCCTTCATCAACACCAATGTCAGCAAAGTCAAAGTCGCCACCAAAGATTTCCTGGGCTTCTTGGAGGGCTCTGGAGAAAGAGGATTTGAAACACATATTAAAAAACGTACCTTTTTTTTGGGGCTATTCTTTCTTTGTACAGATATTTAGAAATCAAATAGAAAAATTCTGTACATTTTTACTGCCCTTAAATTAATGCCACAAGAATGTGTAGGAATTGAAAATACGAGTAGGTTCTTCTCATTTCAAGTGCTCAAACACTCACGCATCTGTGTATCCAGAGAACTTCTTGCCCCGTTTTTTTGTGATGGGCTGGCCATCATCATCCACAATAAAATCATCTATATCTGCGGAAAGAAAATAAATATAAATTGAACTTCTTCCTCTTATAAAACACACTACAAAGGAGATTCACAACCTTGAAAAAAACATGCTGACATTATTTTAAAGAGATCTAGCAAAACTTTTTTCCAACCTGAGTCCTCCTCTTCTCCTTCCTCCTCATCATCTACAGTCTGGAGGGGCTCGTCCAAAGCCTCGCCTTCCTCCAGATCACCATCACCATCTCCATGAAAAATCTCATCTGCGATCAGGTCCTTCTCATCGTCATCTTCATCCTCGTCAAGTGTTTTGACGCGGTCATATTTCTTCTTCTGCAGTACAAGATAATACATAGTTAGGACAGCTATCAAACGCTCCAAGCTCTCCAAAAGATGCTGTATGTTCAGGACAGCTGGAGTCTAAGGAAAAGGCAGTAGAAATGGAATTTTATTGAGAAATTCTTACCCTCCTTTTCACTTTGACGCCTAAATTTTCCTCAATGAGGTCGAGATCATCATCATCCAGGTAGTCATCATAATCTAGGAAGAAAGTTTGGAAAAACGATCATTGAAGACAAACTTAACATGTAGGATTTATCTCTGAAATGCATCACAATGTTTGTACCTTTAAGCATGCTGTTTGGATTTCAAACCACAACTTTAGTGTCTTAATCAAATTTCTCTGCTTATTGAAACAGATCTGTGATGAGAACAGCTGGGATATCTCTTTACATTCTTAATAGTGACCTTTGGGTCCCTAAATGCCCCATAGCCAAAACATTTAGGTAAATATGCAGGTCTAGCTACTTTGAGTTTTTTTTATTATCAGTGGTAAAAATGGCTCCAAGCATTAGGGTTCCTCTTTTTAGTGACCGATCTGTGAATTCAAACCATGTCATCATTATGTGTTGCAAGATTGTATCGTTATACATGCAAGTTATTCACACAAGTCAAAGACACAATGATGACAAAATATAGAACTGGTTTGAGTTACTTATTGGCTTGATGCCAGCAAAGACACACATGTGGGGTTAGTTTGCTAATAAAACATTTAATCTCAGTCGTGATTTTTCTAGACATTACTGACGGAAAAAAATCCCTAAAATTAGTATCAGATTGATTTAACTTAATTCAAATCGGATAAAGAGCACAACTAACCACACAGAGGAGCATAGATACGAGTGATGCATGAGAAAACTTATGTCAAAATTAAAAAAAAAAACACCACAGAAAAAGCGTTGTCCCCCCTTTAAATTTCCAAATCCTCACAGGACTGTGAATTGCTGAGAATTTTTGGTTGAATTTTTCCACCTTTCAAACCCACAACAAGCACGAAACACTTAGAAGCAGAAGACTTTTTAATAGCCACTGGTGGAACCTGGAGTTGCGCTGAAGATGAGGAAAAGAGATTATTATAAGGCAACTACATTTAGGATATGCTGTGATGCTAAGATCATATATCAGATTGATAAAACATGTGACATGTGAAACTCATGTGATTCCAGGGCATCTATATGTATTTGCACCCCCAGATAAAAATCATTGTAAAAAGAATATATTTTTATCGGTAAAGTCGATAAACAGATTTGTTGTTTGGAGGTTCATGTTAAAGCTCAGCAATTAGTTATTTACCAAACAACTTTTGGGTTAAAGCATTGGTAAAAACACTTCAGAAAAAACAAACACAAAAATATTAATGCAATATGCTGTATTTAGTTTTCACCCTAAAAAAACCCTAAACCCAAACAATTTCAAGAGTTCACTTGTATGGCTCTAATACTTAAACCTATTGTTTACTCGCCTTTTTTTGCTAATACACTGAAAAAGATTTAGACTTATTAACAAGCGTAGCTAATTTACAATTAAATCAATCTTTAATAATAATTATTAAATTATTATTAAAGATGCAATTCATTGTGATAAAAAAACAAAATAAAACATCAAAACAACTACAGGAAAAAAATCTATTGGTCTTTAGGAAAGATCAGTATGTATGTTCTTATTGTGAAAATAAGATTTAGTTTAACAAATATTTCATTAATTCAAGGTGAAAATAAAGTTGTAGATAAAAACAATACATTACAAGAGGAACATTTAGAGGGGTCCAGGTTATTAATTAATTTATATTTTGTATTTTATTAAAAAAAAAAGTACTTCTGTTTTATTTTTCAAGTGAATTCATAATTCTAATATTGACAGTTCTACCTTTGTTGAGCTTATTAACCTATTAAGTGAGAAGTTTTCATGAACAAACAAAATTAATAAAAGATTAAAAAATAAGCGATACTTAACATAATTGTGCAAAATACAAAAAGTTTAATCTAATGGTAAAAGTGTTACTGAACATAAATAATAGAGATACCCAGCTGTAGTTACCACAGGTATCACATACACATGGAGAAAAAAAAAAAAAACATAAAAAGATACTAAACTTACTGCGCTTTTTACGGCGATGTCTCACTTCTTCCTCTGAGTCACTCCCCCCTCCACTTCCACTTTTCGGTGCTTCTTCCTCCTCTTCCCCATCATCATCTCCATCATCAATTAGACCACGCAAGTTCCCATGCTCATCCTGTTCCTCAGGGTTGTCAACATCTTCCTCCTCATCTGTTTTGAATTGACAGGTTCGTGGTGAACACGTTCTCGTACTCCAATTTGGAAAAAAGAAAACAACTTCATTTCTTACCATCTTCTTCCAGAAATCTCTGAGTCTTCTTCGGCTTAAGATCTTTCTCTTCGAGTTCCTCCTCTGATTCCTCTGCTTCGCTATCAATAAAATCTGACATGATAGCCAATCCTGAAAAAATGATGCATAATGTTAAGAACAAAAGCTCACAGTGGAGGCTTGGATGCATGCAAAAAATTAGTAACATCAATTTAACTAGTAAACATTTACTAAACTCTAATTTAACCATCACATAGTATCAATATGTATCACATAACATTTTTTTAAAGGGGCGTGTTTAAACGCTCAATCATCCATGATTGTTGGGAATAAGGGACAGTCACACCAGGAACACATTCTTTGACCGAAAGTCATCTGATCTGATCAGGTGCTGTTATTTATGATTAGATCATAATTCATAAGCAGATATTGTAAATGGGACCGTTGAATAATAATTTGAAGCCGTTAATTTTAAGTTACCTAAAACAGATTATTAAAATTTGGCATTTCTTTTTAAAGCAAAACAAAGATTAAAAATCACAAGATAGTGTTTAACGTCCCTTCGTTGTGTGTGTTTTTTTAAACTCTAACATCTGTGTTATAACAATGAACATAGTGGTACTAGTCTAGATGATGTCGCAATGCGTACACAAAACCCGTGAAGGGGAATTCCCTCACGTATCTAAAAATGACAGTTAATCGTCATTATTTGGATAATAAAAACAAAATTGTAATAGGTTGTTTACTAAAAGAAATTACAGCCATTACATAGAATTATCTGGAAATAAGAATCTACAACGACTTATAAGCTACTAAATGCTAGTTAAGCTAGCAAGTTAGCTCACCACAACGTAAAACAGCGAAGAACGTCCGTATTTCAACAATATATATATATTAAACTCTCAATACATAACATAAAAATGAATATTAAAAAGAAAATAGATTTAAACCAAGTTCACAGCGGCAAAAAACGAAATTAAGGCCGAGTAAATCCTTCTTGGAAATACATTAGCAGTGCAATGCAGTAGCACAGTTAGCTTAAACAAAAACAAGCATCCCTATTTCTGAGAACTGCGTGTTATTTCCAACGAAATGGACACCAAATGGCGTTTATTCTAACTTACAGGTTATCGACTGCTGCTCCAGTCCGAATACAGTAAAAAGAATATCAGCGTCTTTATGTTTTTGTTGCGTTTCGTAGGTTAGACTTGTAAAAAATGGCCGAGAACTAGCGGTGTGTTCCTACGGGTGCGATGACAATTCCGGCGGAACACCAGATTTTGTGACCTCATCAGGCTCTTCTTCGAGTGTGTAAAGCAGGGAGAAACACAGAAACTGCAAACTATTCCCATTTCTACTCTAAAAATAACCTAAACCTGTCACCATCTTGCCTTGAAAATTAAATCATAACATATGTCTACAAAAAGCATAAACATGTTTTCATTTGTTCATCATTCTATTTTCTTTTACCTTTGTAAAATATCTGATTTTTTAATTGATTCTTTTGACTATTTTCATCTTAAGGAAAAACATCCATTACTTCCTTTAAAGGTGATTCTATCCATATTTCAATAATATACTTTTCACGCTAATAAATATGCATAAAAAATGGAAAAAAACACGGTGTCCCTACTAAAAAAAAGTGTTTTTAAGAAGTCTAAAATTAACAGTGAGACAGTTTTTTGTAAGTACAGTAAATGTGGGCTTTCACTAATCCACAATCTTTGTCTTAAATAAATAAAGAGGTGATGATAATAATAATAATAATAATAATAATAATAATAATAATAATAATAATAATAATAATAATAATAATAATAATAATAATAATAATAATAATATAGTAATACCACTCCACGCCGCTAGAGGCAGTGTTCTTTCTATGCGCATAGTGTTGTCGTTCTTTGCACTGACGTAGCAAAACTTTATGTAAATCAGGGAAAGGACTCGTCGGCTGCTTGGATTCAATCTGTCAATACAATGGGTCACATACATTGTGGTGCTATTGCGAGCTTTTTATCAACATTATTCGTAGTATTTTCTTGTATTTGTCAGTTATCACTCGGTACCGAACTAAGTTTTGTTACATGTGGGTCTGTTGTAAAACTATTGAATGTAAAGCACAACGTGAGACTACACTCGCACGACGTTCGTTACGGCTCCGGTAAGTTTACTCAAAAACGGATTTAGAGGATTTATAAAGACATTATATAACGTTTTCAAGTAGCTTACATTTAGTCGTAACATAAAGTAGTATTGGGAAGACAGTGATTTTTGTCTTCAGAGGTTACACAGTTCACACATATTGGTACTGATACTGTTGGGTTAATGTGGACAGATGTGGCCCGTTTTGTAGATTTATTTGACTTATTTTCACTGATCTAACACTTAGCATTATATTGTATGTAAAACTAAATTGTGTGTTTTGTTTAAAACCATCAAATTAACATTTTTGTTGGTTCTGCACACTTTACTGCTAACACAGTAAAGATGTTATTGTTGTTTTTTTCTGGGATCACTAATCAACAACTCAACCTTTTATGCTACTGTAACTGGATATATCTTTATAACTTTAACAGATTTAGCCATCAGTGAAGACATTTTCTCAGAATCCTTGTTCTGTTTGTCTCCGTTCATGAGACAGGCAGCGGGCAGCAGTCTGTCACGGGGGTCACCACGGTTGAGGACAGTAACAGCTACTGGAGTATTCGTGGGACCAGGGACGCCTTGTGTCAGCGGGGTACACCTGTAAAGTGTGGGCAAGCCATCCGCCTCACGCATGTCAACACGGGACGCAACCTGCACAGCCACTACTTTGCTTCCCCGCTTTCCTCTAATCAGGTGGGTGCCAGACAAATCCATCCATTTGTTCAGAAACCGCCAAACCGCTTTCAGGTTCATGGGAGCCAACCCAGCTACTGTTGGCCGGAGGCAGGGACGCCCCGAACAGGTCGCTGTAGTCTGTTGCAGGGTCACATAAGGCCTTCTCACTGTGAGGCAAGAGCGCCAACCACTACGCCACCATGCGGCGTAAAATCCAGAAATGCATCAAGTTTTCGTAAACATCTTATTCTTATGACAGATCAGTCAGACTCTTGGGATTCTTGAGACTCAAAATACTGAAGCTTTCTTAAAAAAGACAGTAGGTATTATTCATTCTCAAATTGGTCAACTCTCCACTCTTCTTCTCCATGGCATTCAGAATAAAAATGATTAAAAAGGGTCTTAAAGAATCACTATCCATGCATGATATTTGCCAATGTCACAAACTAAAGAGCTTTGGGCTACTTTGTTACAATAATTCAAATCTGTTTAAGTTATCCCTCCAACGTGAAGGTTTGTTTGGCTACCAACCACAAAACAATCACAAAAACAAAAAAATACAACATGCAAACTTTTGTGACAAGAAAAGGGAACAGAAAGAAGAAACCTTTCTATTTTGACCTGTTATATTACCACTTTTGTTTATATTAACCAACAGCTCAATGTGGTTTGTAGGAAAGGGGCAGAGTACATTTTGAAGTATGACTGTCTGAAAGAGTAACAAAAGATTTAAGTTCTACTTCACATTGTCCTTTTTTTTGCTCTGGACAAAGTTTGTTTTTTCCTGTTTCCACAGGAGGTGAGTGCGTTTGGGGAGGAAGGAGAAGGGGACCACCTCGACGAGTGGACAGTTCACTGTGCGGGATCCGTGTGGAAGCGCGAGGAGGCCATCCGCTTCCGTCACAAAGCCACAGACGTTCTGCTGTCGGTCACAGGGGAGCAGTACGGGCGGCCCATCCACGGTCAGATGGAGGTCCATGGCATGGCGAGCCCCAGTCAGCACAGCCTGTGGAAGGCCATGGAGGGAATCTTCATGAAGCCCAGCGAAATCTCAGCAGGCGGCCAAGACTACAGTCACACACACACAGAGTTTTGAGCCGTGCTGTTCCTTTTCCTGTCCTGTCTCTTCTTGATTTCCCTTCTTCCTGCTTCTGTGCGATTAAGTCCGTCACAGCAGCCAACGTTCCACCTGAACAAGTGTGCGAACAGTTAAAGATCAAAACTTGAAAGTCAGCCGCTATCCAGTTTGAAAGTGCACAAACTACATCATAAAATGCCTTAAAATATCCAAGGAGTCATATTTAAATCTTATTTATGACTGTTTTTGACCTTTAATATCTTTTTGAAATGGGCTTTTTAAAGACTTTATGCATTCTAGTGCAAAAATGTAGAAGGGAGGGATTGTTTACACATCAAGAAATTCACCAGGGAAGTCATTCTGTATTAAGTCATTGAAATGTAAGATTTGTGCCTTCTTAAATAAAATTATAGGTGTTAAGAAAAGCAAAGCTTTTAAACATCTTAACAAATATTACCTTTTAGAATAATTTTTATGTTACTTGTAAGCAGTATTCTACAAAAAACAACCTGTCAACAGTTTTCCTAAAGAAAAAAGAAGTAATTTAGTCTTCTTTTCTGTCAGTGTTTTATATAAATTATTCTGCATTCATTGACTTGAGAACAAGCGGTTTTATGTGTGAAGATGTAACTACATTGGATGTTTATTGTCAGTATAGGATGAGTTTTTGAAGCTTTCCAGAGTTTACAATCGTACAGTTCCTGCATACAGATGTGTCCTAATTGTTAATAACTGACAGTGAATACCTCACATTAAAGCATTTTTATGTCCATCAGTATCAGTGTGGCTTATTTATTGGGTCTGGCGTAGGCTGAAATTATCCATAAATGCCTTAAATTTGCCAATA
Source organism: Oryzias latipes (assembly GCF_053564925.1). Classification (NCBI taxonomy): domain Eukaryota; kingdom Metazoa; phylum Chordata; class Actinopteri; order Beloniformes; family Adrianichthyidae; genus Oryzias; species Oryzias latipes. Next base: position 9,779,270 of record NC_136250.1, on the reverse strand, counting down.
AAATGACTGACTAAAGGATTAGCAAACAAGGCATGCTGTTAATGTCTGAAAGGACCATTAAACTGGGCTTAATGTCTTGTTTGTTCATTTATTGGGATGCTTTGGTTCATTACCCATGACCCTGCACAGGACAGAGCGGGGATAGAAGATGGATGGACGGAAGGTTCAATACCCCACAGTTAGCGGTGCATCTGCTGTGCGGCTGTGTTCAGTTGGATGTGACCCATCTCCTTAATGAACAGGATTTAAAGTGCTGGTGCCAGCAGTGAAGTGCAGTGACACCTGGTTTAGTTCAGTCTGCAGCCCTCGCATGCAGCAACGGGTTTTCAGCGGCAGTTCATGTCCTGCGTGGGCGTTGGAAGCAGTGAGGGATCTTAGTCTAACGACAGTGTTGTAACTGTCTTCATTTTTAATGCTGGTATTTACAGTCATTTATCAGAATACAAATCTGCGCTTTTTTCTTTTAAAGTGGTAATAATACCAGTCACATTTTTCTCTTGCATAGTAAAATGTTGCACAGTGAAATCGCTGCTGAAGTTCAAGCACTGCTGTATTATGTACCTAATTCAGAATTATCCTCAGACCTTCAAAGTATAGCACTGGTGTACAAATGTAGATTTGAATCTCCAAAGTGACAGGAAAAATAAAAGCAACAACGACATCCACAAGAAATAATAGAAGATGCTTCCAGTGAAGGTTATTAAAAAAACTGTTAACCCTTGTGCTATCTTAGATGACCCCACCCTTACATTGACGTGTTATTCCTACCATGACAAAGGTGGATAAAGGTGGAAAGATTTCATGTAATCCATGGACACCAGTGAAGATCACAAATCATTGAAGAAAAAAGGTTCAGAGCACTGTCTAGTGGGGTCTAGATGACCCAACTCCCAATGTTAAAGTGCCTAGGATAGCACAAGGGGTAAACATGTTAAACAGCTCAGAGTGAATTACCAATTTAATAATAAATCGTTTAACAATAACAATTAAAAATATTACAGTTTGTAATATAAAATTAAATCCTCAAAAAATAATTATGTCACTTTTGGCTGTTTTTTAGGAGCAAGTTCCATATTTTTTAGTGAACATGAATTTCCTGTTTCCAGAAAACTGCATTATTGACAAACATGTTTTAACTTACAGCAACTGCAAAAGATATTTTCTGTTTGAATAAATTACTCTAACGTGATGAAGTTCCCAATAATTACCCCTGCATCTAATCTGATAGATGTTAGGATGCAAATGTGCGTTGTTATACACATGTTAACTTATAGCACATTTAAGTCACAATACAAAATATGGCAAGTGACAAATGCAGTCATAAGTAATATATTTCACATTTTGCCCAAAATGTACCTCAGTAAAGTACATTTTATCTCTGTCATGCATGTCACCTGTAGTGACTCGTGTTTAATCTGTAAGTCTGCCAGCATTTCAAACACATCCTCTCCTTTACAGATAAACACAAATGCCATCCATTTCTATCAAAACAAGTCTTTATTGCATAAACACGTATAGATACAGTTTTCAGATTAAACACATTAGACTTTGCATTTTAAATATTCATAACTATTGCTGTTTTCTTTCTCATTTTTTAAGCAGCATGCCAAGGTTGTATAACGTCTTTATGTTAATTTTAATACAATCTACAGCTGGTAAAAACATGTTCTGTTAAAAAAAAATTCAAAAAGAGGAAAATTGTGAACGGTTTCATTACAGATGTACTGTAAAATAGTGTAAACCTTAAAAAGTTTGAAGGAAGGTTTGTCCCTTGAATGGCCATGCAAAGAATGGCGCAGTAGTTCCAGAATCGTCGACGTGATCAAGTGGTTTATGCTGGTTTTTGAAAAGCGACTACGACAGACAAAGTGGGGACAAGGTCCGTTTTTAAAATGTTTGTGTGTTCGGACGGACAGGATAAGTGCAGCTTACATTACAGAACACTTTATAGAGACTACAGGCAGTGAAAACATCCAAACACAGTATGTTGGTTTCATCGTTTAACCCTCAACTGTGAGACTTTCTCCCCTCAGTGATGCAGAGCAGAGAAGACAATGATGTGACCTTGTATTTGCATATTCATGATAAATGCCCTCTTCTGTTCTATGTTTTGATTAATAGCTGGTAGAAACTATAAAATGGCTATTATAATATAAACTGTAAAGTCAATAGGTGACAGTGCATGTATATATGTACACACATATATACATATACATATGTAAATATATGTATATGTAGTCAGATCAAGGCCGAGCCATCACAAAGATTTACTGAATTTCCTGTATTTTAAAGACATGGAAATCTAAACAACAACATGCATACTGATTTACAGTATTGTACATTTCACTTACAAAGGTGATTTTTTTATTTTATTTTTCTTTAAATACCCTCTGTCACCCCCCAACATCCTTTGCCTTTATTTATCTTTTGACAAATTCAGACATTTTAGAAAATACACATTGTTTTTCTAATGCAGGCAAATGAAAAGAAAAAAAATACAATCAAAGGTTTTCTCGTAAGCCCATGAAATCTGAAATCTACATACATTAAAGCTACAGCACCCACTGTTGTGCTCATCTGTTTTGAACGGTTACAGAGCTAAATCTAATGAGGGGGCGGCTTAAACTTAGAATAATAATAATAATGGCATGGTCTAAATTCATTTCACAAAAAGGACTGTTTTTTTTTCACTGAATTTATCAAAGTATTCATATTAGCCTGGAAGTCAGAGGTTACAGAAACAAAGTAGGACAATTCCAGTGTTAACTTGCCTGCATGACACCCACGTCAAAGTTTTTACCCTCATGTTTTACCTGTGGTGTCCCTGCAAGCTTAACCACAATACACAATTTTACAAAAACAGGTTGTGTATTGCCTAAAAAAACATTCTTGGTTTTGATTAAATTAATTTTCAATTACTTTCTAACATTTAAGTGGCTCAGATTGTACTTTTACCCCTTGTGCTATCCTAGGCACTTTAACATTGGGAGTTGGGTCATCTAGACCCACTAGACAGTGCTCTGAACCTTTTTTCTTCAATGATTTGTGATCTTCACTGGTTAGCATGGATTACATGAAATCTTTCCACCTTTATCCACCTTTGTCATGGTAGGGAGAACACGTCAATGTAAGGGTGGGGTCATCTAAGATAGCACAAGGGTTAAACTTTTTAATTGCAGGCTTTATTGTAACCACTAGAGGGCACCCTACTCAAGCATAACCATGGCAACAGGCTGTGCCATGCCTCTGCTTTGAATCCCTGATGTAGCTCAGTCGTTTAATCTTTTGCGTAGTCCACTATTGAAAAGGTTTATGGTTTACACAAGCTGAGTAGTATTACATATATACAGTGCAATCCACAGGTGTCTGGGGGTAACGGCAGTGAATATACTGGCATGCTTTTGATATTGTGACATTAATAATATTTACCACACTTCTGTTTTGTTGCAATGAGGCGCTGGGCTACATTTCTTTTTGCAGCACTTTGTCTGGCTTTTCAACACCTACTCTGAGCCAATTATACATGTGGACATTTTATACCATGTTAAACTCACATCATTTATCAAGTCAACACCTAGATGCTGGGACAGTGTTGCTTTTTACGTGGTCCCTCACTGAGTTTTTAATTGTGCTTTCTGTTGATACACATAAATAAGTCATACGCGACATTTTCTGTGTGGGTAGAGATGATGCAAATGCTTCACAAAAAAGTGAGCAGTTGCTACATGGCTACATGAAATGCAAGGAATGTTTAAAAGTTCAGAACTCACATTTTCCCAGTTCACATTCAGTGCAACTTATGGAGGGCAAATATTCAGTCGTCCACAGCAATAAATAGTTCTAAAAAATAGGAATGAATCAAAGCACCTGATAAAGAACTTTAGTGGCTAAAAAGTAAGTTTAAAGGGTGATTTTAGTCTTCAAATAAAATAAAAATTCAATTATTATAAAAACCATCCCTCTTTTGCAGTTTAGATTCTTTCTGATCAGTAAGTCCAGTAACTCAACATGGTGACATCTTTGTTCAAAACCAAATACACATTTGTACATTTTATTATATCTTCTGCTCCAAAGATTGTTTAGAGAAGTGCTTGGGCTGTGACTGGTCCAGCTTTGGCGGCAGAGACAAGATGTGAGGTCATGGCTATGCTGTCCCCTTCCAAGGCTCACAGTGCAATTATTTCACTCCATGCCATTCCTTAGCATCTGATTGGCTGCAATAAGCATGACACTGATGATGAAAGCCATGGCGAAGGCGCAGATCAGGCTTTTCCTCACGCACGTCTGTCTGTTTTTCTTCTTAGGATGAACTGAGATAAAAGAAAAAACAAACAAAAGAATAACTGCATTATTCTCTTATTTTTGTTGTTATTTATCATTGTGATACAGTTGGGCATTAGGGTTTGGGAACCAATTTGTTAGAAAGTTTGTAGTAATATACCCCATGTTGATTCTCACACAGCTAGAAAGGTTGCACTAATCTGATTGTTCATTCATCTTCTTTCGTTTTGTCCCTTTCGGGGTCACGGGGCTGCTGGAGCCTATCCCGGCCACTTGTTAAAATTGAAAACAACACAATACTGCAATACAATTTTGTCTACCTGTCTGAGAAATGGTTTTTCAATATTTTTTACACCAGGTAGTGACTCCCCACCAAATATTAGTTGGAATCTTGCAAAAATATTGTGGGAGGATCTTGAAGGAGCAGTTCCAGGGAGGGAAAACAATCACTGTTCCCGCTAACCTGAAAGCATGAATGGAGAAGAAATTCCCCCAAGCCAAAAAGCAGCACCTATCACTGATTCATTGTAAACATTTGGTTGCAGGTTATGTTGTCTGTACAACACCAGACTCATTAAACAGGTGAAAGTATTCCAGAAACAATACAAACACACATTCTAAGTCATCCAAATGCTTGGAATTTTTTGTGCTGTTTATTTTTGTCATATCCTAATGAAAAAAAAAAGCAGATTTTAGAATTCCAGTTCCTATGGGAGTGTCTGTTCCTTGACTGAAACAAATATCAGGCAAATGACGGCAAAGATTTGCAGCTCATTTCTGTGACCCAGATCATGCATTGAGGTGTCTCGGAGGTAAAAACTCTGAACATTAAATTGCATCTCTGCTACCTAACTTTTCAGGATGAGAGGACCTTTATCTTTGCAAAGATGTAGTCTCAGGGGTGACAGAAAGAGAAGATGAGCACGTGTTCTCAGACACGCCTCGCAGCTGCTGCAACCACAGAAAGTTTCTTCACATGGCAGCCTCCTTGTCTGACTTTGTTAGAATCACACGCCGCATCAATAAGTCAGAGTCATGGCTCTGATTCATGGATCTAAGAGGAGCTGTAGAAGGAGAAGAGCTCCCACAGGAATGACAGAGGATGGGAAAGTAGCTGCAATAAAAGGGAGAATTTTAGGACATTGGAAGAGGGTTAAATAGGAAGACGGGTGCATCTGCAGTCTGAGGGAAACCCTGTTGCTCCCAGTCTTTTTTTTATCGTCTTCTCACCTGCTCCTTCTCTACCGATATTTTCATTGTCCTCACTCTTTCTCCATTCAGCCTCTTTCCCTGTCAAGCTAGCAAATCCCTGATCCCTTCTTCAGCCTCTTATCTCCTCTTTTACAGCCTTTTATTCCCGCTTTTCTTCCGGGAACTTTCTTTATAGGTCTCACTGAGACTGTAGGCCAGTTCCCGGTGGATTCATTAGAACTGTTCAAGTTTCTTATTGTGTTTGATCCTGTTTTTACTTTTCACCCAGTCGAGCTAGATGGATATTTCACAGGAGAGAAGGGACTTGGAGCTCCAAGGCAGAGGTTTAGTGTTTTTGTCCCTGGCTTCCCTTCCAATGCCACATAACTTTGTCTTGAAAGAAGAAACTTTGTCTTCTGTGGGGAAAACTTGGAATTTGTCTTGGCTGGATCAAATGAAATGGAAAATGAGAAAAGATTAGATCAAATGAACTGAGCACAATGTGTGAGATCTGAACAAAGAAGGAAATCTGGCTGAGTTGTGGATGCAGAGGCATTGGGACGATTCTGTGTCCTCTATTCTTGTGCAGGGAAGGACACGTTTTAAACCCCGCAAATACCCCAAAACTTACCATGTATATTTTATTTAATTTCTAGTCAAATTAACCGATCTCTCTTGACATAAGACAGTAACTGCACATGCACTTCTAATTGGCAGAACAACTTTAAAAAAAATGGAAAAAACCTTCTCAAGCTGACACATCAATATAATCAACAGCATAAAAAAACGTGTTATTAGCAAATGACTGTCGCAACCTGTAATCAATTGATATCCCTTTAACAGGATTTAAAGCCAAATGGTTCAGCACATTTTAAAACATACATACTTTCTCTTAAAGCATTGAGTTAAATCAAGTATAAACCAACAGAATCAGATGGAACCAAACAAAAATCAAATCAAATCACACCACAAATACTCTAACAGACATATAGTTTTTCATTGATTTTCATTCTTTGCAGGGTTCCTAAATGTATTTCAGTCAGACAACTCATGCAGTAGTCTTCTTTCTCTTTCGGCTTTTCCCATCAGGGGTCGCCACAGCGAATCATCCTTTTCCACCTCACTCTATCATGAACATCTTCTACCCTAACGTTAGCCAACTTCATGTCCTCTGTTAAGACATCCATGTATCTCCTCTTTGGCCGTCCTCTTGCCCTCCTGCCAGGCAGCTCCATCTCCAACATCCTTCTACCAATATATCCACTATCCCTCCTCTGAACATGTCCAAACCATCTCAGTCTGGCTTCTCTGACTTTGTCGCTAACACAGGCAACATGAGCCGTCCCTCTGATGTACTCGTTCCTTATCCTGTCTAACCTGGTCACTCCTAAGGAGAACCTCAACATCTTCATCTCCGCTACCTCCATCTCAGCCTCTTGTCTCTGTCTCACTGCTACCGTCTCTAACCCATAGAGCAGAGCTGGTCTCACCACTGTCTTGTACACCTTTCCTTTGAGTCTTGCTGACACTCTTCTGTCACACAACACTCCTGACACTTTCCTCCAACCGCTCCAACCTGCCTGCACTCGCCTCTTCACCTCTTTTCCACAATCCCCATCACACTGAACTGTTGACCCCAAGTACTTAAACTCCTGCACCTTCTTCACCTCAGCCCCCTGTAACCTAACGCTTCTACCTTGATCCCTCTCGTTCAGACACATGTATTCTGTCTTACTACGACTGACCTTCATGCCTCTTCTTTCCAGAGCAAACCTCCAGCTCTCTAGCTGTTCCTCCACCTGCTCTCTACTCTCACTGCAAATTACAATGTCATCCGCAAACATCATTGTCCAGGGAGATTCCTGTCTTACCTCGTCTGTCAGCCTGTCCATCAGCATAGCAAACAAAAAAGGACTCAAAGCTGATCCTTGGTGTAGTCCCACCTCCACCTTGAACTCCTCTGTCTGACCTACAGCACATCTCACCACCGTCATACTTCTCTCATACATGTCCTGAACTACTCTGACATACTTCTCTGCCACTCCAGACGACCTCATACAGTACCACAGCTCCTCCCTCGGCACCCTGTCATACGCCTTCTCTAAATCTACGAACACACAATGCAGCTCCTTCTGACCTTCTCTGTACTTTTCCATCAACATTCTCAAAGCAAAAATGGCATCAGTGGTGCTCTTACGGGGCATGAAACCATACTGCTGCTCACAGATCTCCACCTTCTTCCTAAGCCTGGCTTCCACTACTCTTTCCCACAGCTTCATTGTGTGGCTCATCAACTTGATTCCTCTATAGTTGCTGCAGTTCTGCGTGTCACCCTTGTTCTTAAAGATCGGAACCAGAACGCTTCTCCTCCATTCCTCAGGCATCTTCTCACTCTCTAAAATCCTATTGAACAACCTTGTTAGAAATTCCACTGCTGTCTCTCCTAAGCACTTCCATACCTCCACAGGTACGTCATCAGGACCAACGGCCTTTCCGCTCTTCATCCTTTTCAGAGCCTTCCTAACCTCATCCTTTCCAATCTCTGCTACTTCCTGCTCCACAACAACCACATCTTCCTCCCTTCTTTCCCTGTCATTTTCCTCGTTCATCAGCTCCTCAAAATACTCCTTCCATCTTTTCTGTACACTCTCTTGGGTTGTTAGCACCTTTCCATCTCTGTCCTTAATCACCCTTATCTGTTGCACGTCCTTCCCATCTCTGTCTCTCTCTCTGGCTAGCCTGTACAAGTCCTTCTCTCCTTCCTTTGTGTCTAACCTGTCATATAGCTCATCGTAAGCTTTCTGTTTGGCCTTTGCCACCTCTCTCTTCACTCTACGCTGCGCTTCCTTGTACTCCTGTCTACCTTCCTCAGTCCTTTCTACATCCCACTTCCTTTTAGCCAACCTCTTCCTCTGGACGCATTCCTGTACTTCCTCATTCCACCACCAAGTCTCTTTACCGTCTTTCCTCTTTCCAGATGACACACCTAGCACCTTCCTACCTGTTTCCCTGATAATCTCTGCTGTAGTTTCCCAGTCCTCTGGAAGCTCATCCTGACCACCCAGGACCTGCCTCAACTTCTGCCTAAATTCCTCACAAGTTTCTTCATTCTGTAGCTTCCACCACTTGGTCTTCTTTTCTGTTTTCCCTCTCTTCTTCTTCCTGACCTCCAGAGTCATCTTACACACCACCATGCGGTGCTGTCTGGCTACACTCTCTCCTACCACCACTTTGCAGTCATTAACCTCTCTCAAATGACCTCGTCTACATAGGATGTAGTCCACCTGAGTACTCCTACCTCCACTTCTGTATGTCACTCTATGTTCCTCTCTCTTCTGGAAGTAAGTGTTGACTACAGCCATTTCCATCCTCTTCGCAAAGTCCACCACCATCTGTCCCTCCAGATTCCTTTCCTTCAGACCAAACCTGCCCATCACCTCCTCATCACCTCTGTTGCCCTCACCAACATGCCCATTAAAGTCTGCTCCAATAACAACTCTCTCTCCTCTGGGAAAACTCTCTATGACCTCATCCAACTCACTCCAGAATCTCTCCTTCACTTCTAACTCACAGCCAACCTGTGGCGCATACCCACTGACTACATTCACCATCACCCCTTCAATTTCTAACTTTAGGCTCATCATCCTGTCTGAGACTCTTTTCACCTCTAGAACACTGTTTACAAACTCCCCCTTCAGAATCACTCCTACCCCGTTTCTCTTCCTATCAACACCATGATAGAACAGTTTGTATCCTCCTCCAATACTACGTGCCTTGCTGCCCTTCCACCTTGTCTCCTGCACACACAGTACATCTACCTTCCTTCTCTCCATCATGTCTGCCAGCTCTCTGCCTTTCCCTGTCATTGTGCCAACGTTAAGAGTCCCTATTCTCAAACCTATGTTCCTGCCTTTTCCCTTCTCTCTCTGGCCACGGACCCTTCTGCCTCCCCTCTTTCTTCCACCAACAGTAGTCAAATTTCCACCGACACCCTGTAGGTTAACAGCATCGGTGGCGGTCGTTGTTAACCCGGGCCTCGACCGATCCGGTATGTCTAAAGTGTTGTGGATGATTCGCATGGTTATTTTGGCAATTTTTACGCCGGATGCCCTTCCTGACGCAACCCTCTCTATTTATCCGGGCTTGGGACCGGCACAGAAGTTACTGGCTTGCAACCCCTGTGGCTAGATTCATGCAGTAGTAATAATATTTATTTTCACATCTTTAGTTTGCTTCCACATACTTGTTGCTTTCACATTCTTTGACATTCACTTTCCTTAGTTAGCATTCACTTTCCTCTGAGTAAGCATTTCGCATTCCTCCAAGTGAGCATTTCATATTCCTCCAATTAAGCATTTCACTTTCCTCCAAGTAAGCATTTCCTTTTCCTTTAACTTTGCATTTCACTTTCCTTTAACTTTGCATTTCACTTTGCATTTCACTTTCCTTTAACTTTGCATTTCACTTTCCTTTGGTTTGGCATAAAACTCCGTGCAATTCCAAGAGAGAGAAATTTCCATAAACTTTTGGGTAATAACTACCCCTAACGGAGCTCACAGGTGGAAGCCGGGGAGGAGGGTGGGGCAAAGAACGCAGTGCTGCAGTAAAGAAGGATGAACAACTTACACACCTGGACTTAAATAGGATGCTGCACAAGTGAGTTGATTAACTGACCCGCCCTAGGGGAGTGGCCTAAGTAAAGCCTGCCTGAGTTGTCTTACCGAAATGCTCCCAAGGTCGCTCACTTTGTCAGAAAACAATAATTTTGTGCTAATGAAGTATTAGTTGTTAGGCTAATGAGTCTTACACCTTTACAAACATACAGTTTTATTTGACTGGAGATAAGGTGTATTTATGTAAACTTAAACTTTTGAAGAGAAGTTTGCTGCAGAATGAACTTCAGCGCTGCAGCTGTCACTTCATGGTTTGTCATTTTTTTTACAGTTGTTGCCACTTCTTTTCAAAAAGCTACAGGGACTTGCTGTGATTTGAAAAGATGGCTTAACCGTGTCGCCTTCTGCATCTTGAAAGAACCTAAAAACATACATTGAATCAGTTCTTACTGTATAAAGAAAAGGTTTTGTTTGATAGATTTTGTATGATTTTCTGACTAGTTGTGGATAAAGGAAAAAGAAGATTTGAAGAGGAAGATTCCACTTGGAGGGGTTGAACAAGTGGAATCTTGAAGAAAAGAATCAAGAAGACAGACTTCATCTATACTGAATACATTAAGATATCTATACAGACAAAAATAGAAAAAGATTTGTTTGTCGAAGTGGGTCTAACAGCCAGACTGAAGTCACAAGGAAGTGAAGGAGCTCTTAGGTGAGAATAACACTGTGGGTGGATGGTAATGGTGATATTATGGGCTGTATTGGGTGACATGCCTTTGTGCCATTGTGTGGCAGTTGGGGACAGTTCCTCTGAACTGTCAGACAGGGGTGGTGGTCCCTCTATTTAAGTCCCTTGCAGTGTTCTACGAGAGGTGCATAGGACAACGGAGCAAAAATCAGAGCAGAAGCTTGGTTTGTATTGCCGACAGTAAGTAGAATCTGTTCCCAGCGTGTATTGAACTTTGGCAGGAATACACTTTGTCACTAGTTCTGTTTATAGAGTTTTATGGGCAGAATTTCTTGCTGTAGTCCGAGAGAGTCTGGTTTGGGGATTTAAACTCTGCTTTTTGCAGATGATGTTCTTCTTTTGGCTTCATCAAAGAAAACATATTTTTTCAAGTAAACTCTTTCTTTTTACATTTTGCAAACTTGATCATTTTTATTAATAAAATATATTTTGTTTTCTGATCTAACCAAAGTGAAAGTAAATTGAAATGTTCCCATGGGAGCAAATCAGAGATGTGGGAACAGGTGGCTCATACCTCCAATCCTTTTTTTTTTAAATATTCCTAATTTGTTGTACCTCTATCAGACCATGCCAGACAAAAAATTAGTTTCTTGTCATCTTTGACAACCTCTAAGTGTTTTTGACGGTAAAGTGTTCACAAAAAAAGCTTCCTCCCAAAAAAAGCTTCCTCACCTCCTTCATACTCAGGACAGTTCCCTGAGGTCTCATTGAGGCTCTCTTCCTCTGTGATGATGATGTTCTCTATGTCCTTCATTGTCAGGTGGTCCCGGAAGGCGTGAAACAACACCTGCTTGAGCTCATCCAGAGACAGCTGCTGCATGTCAAACTGCAGGGACACACAGCAATCAGTGCAAAGACACAGTCATTATCAAAGTGGCCTTGTGAGGGCACACAAACACAACAATTTTAAACTTCAAACTTTTTTTATTTGCATAGCGCCTTTCATTCCAGTTGAAAAAAACAACGTGCTTTACATAAAATCAAATACTATAAAATAGCTACTGTACTGCAACAATGATAAAATAATTGTGGCATTTAACTGGATTCTCTTGCTGATGTGAAACTATACAAAGGCTGTTAGTTTTATTGAAGTTTTCAAGTCTTTTGGTCAACATTGTCCTATTTATGTCCTTGTCATGTTCACTTTTGAAAAGATTTAGGAGATTGTCACTAGTTGTTGGCATAAAGCAAAACTCTTAGCCTCTCTCTTCTTTGCTCTCTGCTCCTTCCAAAAGAAAAAAAAAGAAAAAAAATCTCCTGTGCTTGCAACCTTTTAGTAAAACCACATCCCCAAATATGTATGCACACAACGTCCTCAGCATGTCTGGGTTATTTACATCACTGACATCCTCAAACAAAATCAGTCACTTGATTTAGCACAACAGATGGACAAACTGCGGCAGGCGCTCTACAGGCAGAGGCAATAGAGGCGACAAAGAGAGAAATGTGGAAAAACGGAAACAAAACAGCAGTTTTTTTACATTTTCTTTTTAATTTTGATGTTAGACAGTTATGAAAAAAAAATAATATATATATATATATATATATCATTTTCCACAAACATGATCTAAAAAAATAACAGTGTTTTGTAAAGTTTTTTTTGATAGGAAACATTAAACTGTTATAAAAACTCTGAAATAAATAAAAAGCTTCCTAACGTTTAATTCTTTGCTATTTAATTTACTTTACTGCTTTATAATTAGCTAATTTTAAGGTGTAGTTTTTATTTTAAAAATATCTTTTAATTCTTTACATTAGTGTTCATTTATTGTCAATCTTTAACATTAGACAGTCATTCAGCAAAGAAATACTTCACAATGTAAGTTTTATAAAAATAAAATATTGTTTTTGAAGGTTTTAAAAACAAATTCCAACAAAAAAAACATTTAAAGCTAATTTTATTTGTCTTGACGTGACCATTTATCATTTCTAATTCAAAATGTAACGTTTATCTTTAAGCACAGAAGTCATTGCACACATACACATGATTACATTATTCTGATTTAAATAAATGTATTTGTTTTTTTCAGCTGACAAATTTTGATTGAACTGAAGCATAAATACATAAGATGCTTTGAGATGTATAACACACCTTTTAGTTTAGGTGAGAAACAAAAACAAGCAACACAAATGACAAATTCATGAACGTATTTGCTTTCTACTTAGCATTTTTCCCTTCACTCTCTCAGAGACGTATTTACCAAAACGAAATTGCCTTGGAGGCACAGGGACCAGAATCTAGGCCCCACGTTTACAAAAAGCTCCCATCATTGGGTGTCCCAAAAATGATTTAAACTGCAAAGGTAAAACATATCAACCCAAGGAATAATATTTGCTTACACAACTCCAACTGAAACATATGATGTTGTTGATGTTTAAGAAATTGTGAATGAGTTGAAGCATCAGGAGCGATGGCTGCTGAGCACTCTGACAAATAAAAGTGGAGAAAATGTCATGATGTACCAGATCAAGCTGTTCCAAAAACACAACTCAAAAAAATCCCCCAATATGGAAGACTTGATGAAAAGCGTTGCAGCACTTGCTTGAATTTTAGAAAAAAACAGAAAACCTTTTGTGGAGCACATTGCAGCGTTGCAGAGGACATTCGTTTTCTGCTTTTCAATAACTTAAAAAGCTCAGATAGCAATGCTCTGTTGTTTATGAAGGCTGCAGATAAGCTGACAGTTTCTTGTGTGAGCTTCTTTATTAACAATTTTTTACACGCTAAAGGAATAAAGTAAAACTGTTATTTTAGACATAAAAGTGTTTTAACTGTGCAATAACACAAACCAAATCTTTGCAAAAGAGTGCCTCCTTTGTAATTTCTGTCTGTCTGACTGGTGGTTGTTTCACAGATAATAGATTTACCAATAAAACAGACTCCACTCCTGCAAAGCACTTACTGTGAATATTGTTAGGAAATGCAAAAAAATGGTGCTGAAGATTGATAATATAAAACACATAAAATACTTAAATTTGATCAATTCTCTTCAAATAAGCAAAAACTCTGCCAAAGGCTTTTTAAATTGTTTTACCAAAATTTTCAATTTTAGGAAAAAAATACTCTTATTTTGATACTGAAAAACTTTCTTTGTAAGACGCTTTCTCTTGCAACAAGAGTCTTTTATACTTTTTTAAGATTTAGTTTGCAGTGTATATTTGTTTTTAGTTTTTAATTTATTTTTTAATCCTTGTCATCACACGATGGGTTCCTGAAAACCAGATGCCGCAAATAATGCAGGTCCCTCTTGGCCAATAAAAACATCTCTGACACGTTATGCGTTATGCATGTGGGGCATCTGTCAGGTTGTGTTAGGCACTTGGACATTTTAGAGACCCGTTAGATGCTGGAAGGGGAGTTGGACTTTGGTTTGCTGCAGTTCTTTCTGCAGAAGCTTTTTGACAGGTTTGGGATTTGGAAAGTTGTGATTTAAGGCTCTCTCTGACATTCCTCATGTCCACTTCGGCATGTAACCTTGTTTGACAGTTCAGGACAGATTAACAGGAAGCTGGAGCAGCTGTGGCAGTGCAATGGGGGGGTTTCAGTTAAAGTAACAAGCCTTTGGTTGGAAACTGAGTGACATGACAGTGTGACAGCTGAGGGCAGGCACAGGAGGGCTACAATGTTCTTTTCAGTCTTTTTTTTTTTTTTGGGAGGTTATCAGAGGGAGGGCAACTAAACTTGATAGCAGATGGGCTGATTGTCTCTAAAAGACAATACAGAGATGAATATATGTTTAAAAAATCTGGAAAAGAACTGAAATTATGCAGATTTCACAAATTAGCAAAATAAAAAAAAAATGTGATTTTTTTCCCGTTTATCTAAATGGCATCAGATGGAAATACGCCCAAGCAGCCATAATGTGGTGCCAAGTATATCTTCTTCTAATCTTGTGCATGGTCCCTGATTAACCATTTCTTTCAATATTACTTGTTTCCACATGATTTCTTGAAAAAAAAAACTTGAGTTTAAAAGTTTAGGATGTAATCTTTTAGTGAATAAATGCTCCTTTTGCATGTCAGTGAGCTGTTAACAGTAGTGGTGACCACAAACTTGTAGAAGGAGCCAAGACGCATCATTGAGAGGAAGGGATGCTTCACGTTGTCCCTCCCTTCCTATCCTCCGATCAGATTTGTTTGATCAGTCCGCCACCTGCTTTGTCTTTAACCTTTCTCTGAAAATAACCTAAAGTGACTACCTGCATTTTCCTTTTCTTTTATTTTATAGCATATTTTCAGAACGTTGAGGTATTGTCAGATCATCTTTGCGCTTATTTAAATTTCAGAAATATCCATACATCCTTATAGGAAACTCCTGTGAAAAAAAAAGAAATTCCAAATGAAGAACAAAACGTCTGAGACAAACAGCTGCAGGCATGACTTTTTAAAGCGGAGCGAAGAGCCAACAGCAAACACTGACGAATGATCAGCTGAAAATGATTCAGTCACAACCAAATGTGACAGAGCAACCGACAACTGAAAACAGATTTAGCCCATCTGAAGCACAATTCAGAGTGATGTCAAAGTGCGGATAATCAAGCATCCTACTCACTTCTTTGACACCACCATCAAGTACTTTCCATGTGGAGTAAAGTGCCCACCAAATGGCTGTTATTATGTAACAGCATCACTCCACTGTTTGGGAAAGACAGCGTGTGACAACATTGTTCATTGGAACAAACACGGCATCATGGATTCCTTTTCACCCTTTTTCTTTCACTTTTGTGCTTTTATTGACAATCAGTGTAGATTGAGCTTAAAATCCCTCACTTTGTAGAAGATAGCTTTAATTATGACAAAATAACCTGTCGGAACATTTTACTAAAAAGAAGCCTGTCTGTTTGATTGCACCAGTCTTGAAATATAAATCAATACTCAGTCTTGTTAGAGACTTTGCTGCAAAAGCTCGGCTTGAAAAAAAAAAGGAGACCAATTTAGCTTCAACTTGTTGGAACATGAAAACAGGATCCATGGGGAGCTTGGTGATGTTTTTGCTGGATTGTATGTATGATGGAAAAGTGAAACCATTGTGGTTTGTTCACATCACGTCTCAGAAATTGTATGGAAACAAATCTAAGTTGTTCAGAGAATCTTTCATATACTTTTCGTGTTTGTGTTTTATCACATGCTGATGCAGGCTGCTGCACTCAGGGAGATGAACTGTCACTCAGCATAATCAGTTTCTCATTTTTGCTTAAGTTGGTGATAAATAGGTAACACCTGAACAGCCACCAGGAAGAATTTCTAATGAGATAATTAATGTTCACATCAGCTGTCAGGGTGCTGCGTGTTTTGGTCCACTTGAGTGAGGAGCGGAAAGCTTGACAAATCTAATCATGTCAACAGACAGGTGCATACAGCTGATAAATACTGTAGAACCCATGTGTTTGATATCCTACAGAAGCTATAAAAAGGAGCATCACTCATGCTCATTTTTGTTTGTCACAGTTCACATAATGTAAAATACTTCCAAAAGAGCCTCTTTTAAAGTTGTTGTTCACCTTGCTCACCAGGGGGTCGCCACAGCGATTGATTGACTTTTCACTGATTCGAACAGGTGGTTTGGCAGAGATTTTGCCCTTCCTGACACAACCCTGTATTCTATCCGTCTTTTTATCATCTCTTTTAAAGTAAAAGAAAAATATATTTCCGATCTGCATCTTTTGAAATCTTTTGGGGGGTTATTCACCTTTTTCCTTGTAATACATAGCCTAGCAAATGTAAACTTTAGAGTTTGCATTGCCTCTTGTTTTAAACAGAATCATGGAGGGTTTACAGGAAACTGTAGGTTTACAAAAAATATCAGACAGATGCAAGTCATTCAAGTTATAAACTGACCAAACCAGGTGGCCTTGCATCGAACATTTGAAGCATTTGATTGACAGATTCTCCCAAGTCTACTTTCAGTGAACTGGGTGTGGCCTTCTAACATTTTCTCTTCTGATTGGAGCAGGTGGTTACCATAGAAATGAAGACTCAAACCAACATGGACCAATTACAGCTTACTGAGGACATCTGGTTCCAACATGGCAACTGACATATCGAAGAAAAATGGCAACTGCAATGACTTCATTGGGTTGGAACCAGAAGCAAGGCATTTTCGCTCAGCCCAGTTCTCATCTACAGTCAATAGTACTGACTGACCCATTATACTTTTCTGAAACACTAAATTTTAAGTTTTCATAACTATAATCACCACATTACAACAATAAATGCATGAGATATTTAAATTAATATGTTAAATCATGTTAAATCACATAAATGTATCATAATGTACAAGAATAATTCAAAGACTGCTCAGTCATTGTCCAACGACCAAACGCACCTGAGTACAAGCCGCACCCCCCTAATTTATGGAGGATAAGCCATTTAGTACATACACAAGCTGCACCTGTCTACAAGCTGCATGCTGTAACAATTCAATTAGTAATCCACCGAGTATCCTGTCATAAACACTATACAACTACAAACAGCCTCAAGAGGGTGAAATTCACAGCTTTTCAGCCTAATTATTTGAACACACCCAAGAACAGCCAAACAGCGTGGATGTCACTTCTGCTCACAGCCCCCTCAGTCATGGTGAGGAACTTTCCACCCATGATTCCCCACTTCCCATGAGTTTTAGCGGCTTAAGGCGGGGCTAACCCCCAGGTCGCCACGCTGTGTTGCAGATTGAAGATGTATATGTGCTAAAACCGCACGCGTGTCTAAGAAGGAGCAGGCAGCTGCAGCGGAAGGAGGGGAGAGCGAGAGTGCAGTGCGAGAGGGAGTGACAGCAATAGCAGCGAAAGTGTGTTGGGGGTATGTGTTTATAGAATAGAATAGAATGCCTTTATTGTCACTGTACACATGTACAATTCACATCACACACACATGCAGTGAAATTAAAGCCGCTCACTATTCAGTGCAAACATACAAGAGAGAAAAAACTCGCAGAATAATATAATAATAAAATAAAATAATTTCTCAAAATGAAGGGCACAATTTACAAATTACAAACTACAAAAGAACAAAATCTACAATAGAAATTTCTGCAGAGAGGTAGTTATGACAGACAGAAGTTGTGTATTTGTTGTTGTTTGTTATACAGAGTAAAAGGGAACTATAATAAAAAAAGGCTTCCCCAGAAGAAGATGAATGATTGTTTATTAACCTGCTCTGGAGGCTCTGAGGGTCCGAATGGGGAAGTGAACAACCGAAGGAAGATCCGAGAAGAAAGAAAACAAAAGTAATCGCAGGAAAGTTTCAACACATTATATATTTACACAGCTGACCGGCTTTTCCAAAACCGTTAGTGTTGGTGGATTTTTTCACACTGCTTTTTATGATTGCTTTTAACTTGAAAACTTAAAAATGTATCAGTGCTTCACAAAAACTCTTAAAAAACAAAAGTGTTGACCAATTTAAGGGAACTTGGACTGAGGTGAAGGTATTAGGTCTTTCATGGGGGCAACGACCTGAATCGGACACTGTGCCTCATAAAAGAGGGACTGAAAGGAAAAAGACAATACTGCTTCAGGTATGATTTATGTCTTCAGTCCTGCTGAAAACCTTTTGCAGAGAGAGAGCTGAAAATTGATGGTGAAAGAAGGGTTTTTAAAAAGCTTTCCCAAGCAGCAATGAAATTAAGAAACCTAGTGGCAGACCAGAGGGAGACATTTCAAGATTTCCACACGGAACCAAATGTGAGGAGCAGGTCTGTGGAGACTAATGACTGACAAGTTACAGGTGTGGCAATTAGTGACACAACCCAGGTGAGAAACTCAGGCAGGATGCCGAAGACCTTATTTATTGGCGCATAAGTTGTGTTTTTTTTATTTTTTTTTTGCATGTTTGGTCGAGGTGCGACTTCTATTCAGAACTTAAATGAGCTTTCAGCATACAGGGTGTTGCCACTCAATACTAGCGCATGTACTCAGAGCTGGAAGAGGCTGGGTGTGAAATGTCAAAGCGGTACAAATCCTCCTCCAGGCTTTTTCTTTCACAGCTCCATTCCAATATATGAAAGACTTGGAGTCACAAAAACATACGGCGAGGCCTCATTCAGTTTTTATGGACCTCGCCTGTGGAACAGCCTCCCAGAGCGCCTCAGGGCCGCAGAGACTGTTCATGTTTTTAAAGGAAGGCTCAAAACCTACCTTTTTAATCTTGCTTTTAATTGAAATTTAGGAATTTATTGGATATTTTGATTTTCTTTTTTTTTATTTTTATTTTTTTTAACTTGTCCTGTCCAACAGCTGGGCAGGCAGATGAGAACTGAGGGCCTCTTGTGTTGGACATATTTTACTTTAACAACAGGGGTAAGGAATCTTCAGACAAACCAGAGGTATGTCTGAATAAACCCCTTTTGTAATTGAGGCCAAACTTTATTAATTTCAATCATGTTTGAAAATCTTTGGTGTTGGACCGGACGGAAAAGGAAAGGAGGGAAGAAGAGAGAGGGACGTTAGAGAGAGAGGGGGGGGGGTGATAATAGGAGGGGGGGATAAGACCATGAAGCAGCATAAAGAAACAGGTTTACTGGTTGTTTATCATTACGGTAAGGTTCAAATGTAGTACAAATCTCAAAGGGCGGGGCCTGTCCTCACACATACTCAAATGTTATCAACACACTTGCTAGCTGCAACAATGTCCACATGTCAATATGTACACAGAACAGATAGTGTTCACACACGCATACTTATTTATGCCTTCAAACCAACTAGTGTGAAATATTTCATTCATTCAATCATGCAAACTATTACTGCAAAGGTGAACACCTGTGCTCAGGTAAGTGTTTATGTTCTTCTAAAATGGATGGTGGAATGTGAAAAGAAGGAGGGAGAGTGCCCAGCCACCCCCACACCCAGACCCCCGCAGCAGCAGCAGCGGCAGCCGGAATTCCCCCAACGCCATACGGGAACAGGCAGGGAACAACCGCCCCCCGGGCGACCACATCCGCCACCCAGGCCAGAGCCAGCAGGACCGCCGTGAGGCCCCCAGAGCCAGAGAGCAGGGAGGCACGGGGGAAAGAGAGTGCCGCCCCAGTCCAACCGGGAGAGCAGCCCCCCCGCCGCGCCGGGAGGGCCCAACGCAGGGCCCCACCCGAGAAGGGTGTCCACAGCCCCAGACGAGCACCCCATCACCACCAGGAGTTCCGGGCATCCCCCTGCCCCAACCCCAGGTACGAGCCAGGACCCCCCAAGGGAGACCCGCTCCGCAACCCAGGCAGCCACCCACCCGGCCCACGGTTGGTCCAGGAAGGAGCAGGATTTTCTCTTTTTATCAATTTGATGTGTATGTGTATATAGCTATTTTTATTTACTTATTTATTTATTTTTAAATCAATCTATTATTCATTTTAATATATTTAGTCACTTTTACCATTTTATATGTCTACTAAGGGTTATTTATGAACATATATTCCTTTTAAACTTATTTTATCTTATTTTACTCCTTTTACAATTTAGCTGTAATTCCATTTTCCTCTGAGGGATCTTCCACATCCGTGATGGACCCTTCTCAGTGAACGGGGTTGCTGCAATGGAATCTCTCAGGTCTGGGTCTTTGTCTAGATCTGCGGGGTCCTGTGGTATTGGACTCTGTGAACCGGGGTTGGGTGTCACTGATGTGGACAAGTCCCCAAAACTTCGTTTCCTCAACCTCAGTACAAAACCAGGTTTTTTACATTGCATCCTTTTGTCTTTTATCACAGCGAGTGAGTATATGTGTGTGTGTGTGTCGTGGTGGTGGTGGTGGTGGTGGTGGGGGGGGGTTGGCATTGTGCCGGTTTTTAATTACATATTTGAATTTGTCTCGTCCTTTGTTTTTAAATTTCATCCTGTAAAGCACTTTGAATGCATTGTGTTTTAAAGGTGCTATACAAATAAACTTAGATTTGATTTGATTTGATATACCGGTAGTTTCGACTGGGCACAAACTGCTAAAATTCATTTCTCCTCCATGATCAATTTTCAAATGGTTTGTATACTGTTTTGAAAAGGACGCTATTCTTACATCACTACCAAATCCAAGTCCGTGATTGGTCAAAGTTGAACTAGTTTAACTTTTAAAGTACGTTCAATGCCTGCACGTTTTGTGCGTAGAGCCCAAAAACTGACTAAAAAACTTGCATAGCTATGCATAAACACAAGAGTATTGACACCCGAAATAACATAAGCTTTCAATTGGAAGTAGTTTCTCGAATTTAAATTTTCACGCCCGGTTTGAATGTAGCATTATGTCGGGCTTGGCAGAATTGTTCCTAAGCAACACAGAGGATGAAGAATTCAACAGATTTAGTGATTTAAAGTGATATAAAGAGTTTAGTTAACTTGTTAGAGTGTTTTTTATCTGAATATTTATATGTTGCGTTATTATACTAGATTCCTCATAAAGCCAAATAGGCATCAATGAAGCATGTATATTCTTCAGTCTATTATTGTTTTCTATTCCGTCACTATAATTTGCCTTTCTGGTCTTTCTCCTTTATATAGTCTGTTCTTGGTCCCAAATCTTTTTTAATAAATTGCTCTTAAAAGTAACTTTTATGATTTTCTTTTCTTTTTTATTGTTGGTTCTCTTCATTACTTTTTGGCCTCTGACTTTTACTCTAGAGTGACTTATTGTCCAAAAAATACAGTAAACAGATGAACAGAACAACAAACAAATGGATAGTAAAACTGTAAGATAAAAAAAGAACAAAAACCCTCCAAAAAATCGTTCTCGAAACAAAATTTTGTTCATCGGTGTATCTAAAATGACATTTGCAATCTGAAAACATCCATCAAATCCATGGAAATTTGAACAAAATATGCATATTTTTCCCATTGAGCCACTATATGTCTCTAATGTGGATAGATGTTATTTGAATGCACAACTAAATCCTTATGACTTGCCGTGACATATCCATCACTGTTAGCCTCTTCCATCTCTTTTTTAACACAATGACTATCTCTGAGGTCTTAGAAACAATACACAGACTGTCACAAAACGCTGCTCTCAAAACCCTCCCAGACACTCTCACTCCCACCATTTCATCCCCCTCCTCATCCTCATTGCTTCTACGTTCTTTCCTTCTGCAGTTTCACCTCTCCCTCCATCCTTTCTTTCTTCTCCATCTTTTCTATCCCTTCTGCCACGCTTCCCAGTCTATTTTTCTGGTTGTGGGAGGTGAATGTTTGAAATCACCCCTGAGATGCATATTGTCTGTGACCTTAATGAATCACACTTTCTCGTACTTCTCCTTTCATTTTCTCTGTCTCCTATCCTTTGCGGATTTCTTTTATGCTCCTGTATTTTTATATGGGCCACCCCCCCCCTCCCTGCACGCACCCACACAGACACACCACAATCCTCATCAGACTCCCCCTCCCTCTGCAATGTTTTGTCCAGCTCATAGCTTTCCATTTTGCCTTCAAACAGTACTGCATGCATGCAGCAGTCTTCACAAAGGATGCATCTCCAGAGGTTAAAAAATAAATAAATTTTTTTATATCCCATATGGATTGCATCATTTTTGTTTTCTGGTGTATTCTGTTGAATGTCGCAGACTAAAATTTAGAAATAGGCTGAAAAATCCTGAAATAACCTCATTCTCCCCCTACTTGACTTAAAAAAAAGGAGAGATGCCATTCGGCGTAACCAGTCCACTGCAACAAATATCTTACACTTCACAAAAATAACCATTTTTTTCTACTAAAGAGGCACAAAATAAAATGACAACAAGTTGTTTTTCTGTGAGGTACAATCCACAAAATAAGTGTGCCTTTCAAGAGCTCGTAGACGAGCTGCACTTTCAATATTTGTAATTTGAAAGCAGATAAGCTCAGATGTTCTGGACACAGCAGTGCATCTCTGAAATTCCTTTTTTCTGTTACCGTATCCTGCAGAACTGGGAGGGATGAATGTCTGCACGTGCATGGCCAAACCCAGGAAGCAAATCACCATAAATGAAAGCTCAACTCCCAGAATTTTTCTGTTTTCTTCAAGTCTGAATAACAAAATCAAATAAATGGGCAGAGAACAGGCGGGGCAGGTAGAGAAGCAAGGAATATGTTTGTGTGTGTAATTTTATTCAAACCTGCACACTCCTTGCAGCAACTAGGGCTGTGCTTAAGGATGTAAGACTTGCTCTGAATGCTGAAATCCACAGCCAGAAGTGAGCTGGCTGCTGCAACGAGAGCTGACAAATAACAGTGATTGTGAGGTGAAATAGTCGGCTTTGAGGTGCGTCTCTCACCTGCCAAAAGATGTTGTCGATAGTTGTTCCCAGGAATCCTTCTCTATTGTCGGACGACAGCAGCTTTGGCCCCAGAATTGTCATGAACTCTTCAAAGTCTACCTGACCATCTCCTACAGGTGGGCACCCGCAAACAGAGAGATAAAGAAAGTCAGACATCTTAGTTGGGCATGAATCCATCCTATTTTTACATCAATCAACATAAATTAAGTGCTGCAATTTATTTAGCAGCAGCATGCATTCTTTGATCATCTGAGGTAAGAAACACAACCTCTTACACTGAACCAATAATGAACTGATTCATTACAAAGGCTCATTTTATATAATACCACTGTTGACTTTGCAGCATTTTCCAATGCTTGGCTCTTTGTCTGCTTTATTAAACATATCAGAATCCTTTGTCTGCAGGATGCACAGCTCTCTTGTGTAACTAATCACAATCAGGATTTATTTTGGGAGTCTGTAATTAATTCTTCATTGTGAAAGGAAACTGCAGTAGTAGGATGAGATGACAAAGAAAAAAAAACATAAAGTGTGGTTTGGTGAATTTTCATTCAGTTTGAGTGTTTCACACGAGATATAATATATTAATGCAACTTTTGATATAAGGGCTTGGATGTCACTGGAAGAAAAAGGGCTACGTATGACAAAAGAATGTGCAAGTAGCTGTTAATATTGTATATTAAAACAAATACACAAGCATTAAAGATCCACTCCACTGAAAAGTGTGTTTTTGTTTTTTTGTCGTGGGATTTTACTCACGATGGAGGACATATATAAATATATATATGTAAAGAAAATTAAGTTTCAAATTACCTTTCTAAGTAATTCTCTATATATGAATTGTTGTGAATCAGGAGCAGACACAAAATGACACAAAAATGATGCTGGAAAAAGCTTGTAGGTGTGATGCCACAAGCTCCCTGCTCCGCTCCATTCTGATGCATCCACTTATAGACAAGATCCATGTGCATTTTAATTTTCACCATTTAAGCTGACATCTCACTCAAAACAGTATGGCTGGATAGCTAAAATATTGCGTGCCACTTTTGTTGCACTGGTAGTGTTGGGTTGGGGTTATGAGGGGCAATAAGATAGGAGGAGAGCATGTAAACAGATGGATGTTGGGAAGTAGGGATGGGAGCAACTCAGAGGTGAATTTCTAATGAACCCCTGCTGCTCTACAGAAACTATGTCCTAGAAAACAACACCGTTTTTTTATTTTGCCTAAAAACGACAGAATCATATTTTAAAGACCACTGGGGACACCTTAAAACATATAAAAGATGATTAGAGTGGGACTTTAAAGAGTTTAAGCTCTGATGACCTTCAACCACAGTAACATAACTGGATGCTATAAAATAT
Source organism: Oryzias latipes (assembly GCF_053564925.1). NCBI lineage: Eukaryota > Metazoa > Chordata > Actinopteri > Beloniformes > Adrianichthyidae > Oryzias > Oryzias latipes. The sequence goes on along the minus strand of NC_136250.1, from coordinate 9,754,852 downwards.
AACAAAAATGTATAAATTCAGATATACCAGATTGAGGATTTGTAATCTGTCTTCAATAACCTTTTATGGCTAATGGTATAAAACTTCATTTTAAAAGCTGGATGAGAAACTTAAACGGGGGTGTTGGAAGTGTGCAGGATTTTGAGAGATACGATATCTCATCTCAAAATATACAGCGATGCTGCTGCCACATTATTAGTGGAGGCAAAAAGACAAAAGCTTTTGACCTTTGATATTTACAGGCAGGAGTGAAATCTGGAGCTGGGAGCCTGCCGATAAGCATCCGCTGAAGACTGACTGGATTGTTTATGTTGCAAGCACTGCATGGTTCAGTTCCATCAGCTGAGAATTTACAAGCCAAGTTTTAGTGGAAGGAGCAGACAGACATAACCTTTATTGACTCCTGGAAAGTATTTTTTTTACTGCTGTCTTCTTGTGGTTTGTTTACAATTTGTTTTGATAAAACCTTGACCAAGAATAATTTATTTCTACTGAGGCATGCAAAGAAGCGTTCATACAAGGTATTCCATTTACATCACATTAAAATTCAGCTCATTCAAATATCCATACCACTAACTCACTTAAAAGAAAATATCTCTTCTCAAGGTCGTGCAGACCAAATAATAAAAGAAGACCAAAACTAGAAAAAACAAACATTAAATGCATGTGGAGGGTTTTAGCATTGTGTGCTTGCTTCTAAGTGTGTCTCACCATCCATGTCCAGTCTCTGCATGATGATGGCCAGCTCCACTTCGCTGGGCATGTAACCCAAGGAGCGCATGGCCATGCCCAGCTCCTGCTTGGAGATGAAACCATTCCCGTCACGATCCAAAACACGAAACGCTTCACGGATCTCTGCACAACAAACACACAACATGTAACTGTCCACTGCTGCTTGCCACTATGCTTCTTTGTCATTGTTCTGCTTCACTTAGGAGGACATACAAACCCAAATATCCAAGTTTAATATTTTCAGTTTAACGTTATTTGTTTGAAGCATCTGACATCCACCACCTTGTAATGTTGCCATTCTATTTTGCAACACTTATCAGATCATCTGGCATTTAGGATGCCAAGACACACACCATTTAGGTGTTATTTTGTCCCATTCTTTCTGCAAACACCGCTTATGCTGTGAAACAGAAGTGACAAATGCAGCATTTCTTTTCTTTTTATAAAAATGTTGCCTTGTATTGTAAAAAATGTCTTTCTAATTTGTTGTTGTGTTCATAGGTAATACAGAAATCCCATGTTACCACAAACCAAGGCTTTTCATGCCACAATGGTCACTTCAGTTTTTAGTCTAGAATTTGTTTTCACTTGGCACTGATCTGAACATTTTTTAAAGAAGATAGTGGGGGTTGAGAGTAAGAGTCTCTATATGTTCTGTTGCTATGCATTTCAGATGTTTTCATGAGTTCAACTCTATTCTTCTGGGTTTTGAGTTTGTCTATAGTTTTAACCTTTTTTTTAGTGTTATTGTAAGTGAGTGTAAGTGTTAGTGAGTTTAGTGTAATTTTTTTTTAGTTTTCTGTTCCTATTTACCACATTCCTAGGCTTCTGTTCTAGTTTACCTGACACACTTGGTTCCTGTTTTCAAACACACAGCTTCTTCCTATTAGTCTGATTGTTCCTTAGAGTGTAAAAGCAGGCCAGCGGTTCTGAAACTCAAAGTTGAACAGAAACCAAAAATTGTTTCCAAATCATGACCTTTACAATGACCTCCAACTCTGACACTGGTGTTGATGCAGTAAGCATTAATCTTCCTCTGCTGTGAAGAAACCATAAATGTACCGATGAAGCTTTCTTCACTGTCAGTTGTGAACCGAGACTCCTCCAGACTCCTTAATAGTTTGATCAATATTGTATTATTTTATAAAAGAAGTAAATTCACACTTTTTCCAAACTCATTTAAACAAAAATCAATCAGTGATTTAACTCAGATGGTTAAGCACCCACTCCAACAAGAATTGTGTTTTAGCTGCATTTTCCTTGTATGATGGAGGACATATATAAGGAAAATGTATCTTACAATTGTGTTTCTGAGTATTTCTTTTTTAAACCAGTGTGAATCAGAAGCAGATGCAAAAATGTCATTAGAAAAAGCTTGTGAGTGTGAACTATAAGTTGCTACAGAAGGCCACAAGCTTCCTGCTTCGCTCCCTTCCGATGCATCAACTTGCAGACAAATAGATCCATGTACGACTTCGTTTTCCTCGTCAGCGCAGGAATCTGGCTCAAAACTGTACAGATGGATAGCTCTAATAATATTGCTCACCACTGATCAGATGTATGATGGGAATGGGGTGGGCTTGCTCCGTGCCAACAGTCCCGCCCATAACTTAAAGATGAATTTCTAAAGAACCACTGATGCTCTGCAGAAACTGTTCCAGAAAACAACAGTTTTTTTTATTTTGACTAAAAAGCGATGAAATCATAATTAAAAGATCACTGGGAATGCTTTGAAAATAGATCATATGATGGTTGGAATGGGTCTTTGAAAGTAACCCAAGAAACCAGTCCATGTTTTTTCCTCTTCATGTTAGAGGATTTTAACATTTCTATTTTCCATTATCTAGCATGAAAACACTAAATTTGTACAAATGTGTTGCAAGCCTAAAATGTCATGTACTAGTGAAAGAAAAATTCCATTAACACCATTGTTTTTCTGATGCCAGTGTTGTATTTCAAGTGCCCCAAATGAGCACTTGTGCTCTATAAAAAAGGTCACTTTTGCTCACTCAATGAAGTATCACCTCAGGTGAAGGTCGCCTTAAGCGTTATAGAGTTTTAGCACACTTTTTTTTATTTCCCAGAAATCCTTTTACGGTTAAGGTGAAGTCCTGCCACACTCAGGGTTGCTGAAAAATGAAGCACGTTTTCATTGATAAAGCTCTTGCAATCTCAACCTGCGCAGGGACCCAACAGTAGACTGTCTAATTAACTTTGGAGGTAGGCACTGCGAAAGGACAAAGTCATTTGGGAGCTAGTGGTTGCTGGCTCCGAAAACAAAGTCCAAGTTCAACCATAAGTGGATATGAGGAGCGTCAAAGCTCAGCATTTATGACCTTTTGACCTAGATGACCAGATACATCAGATAAAGTGCTGCACTGGTGAATACTGTAGAACTTAGAGGAAAGCAGATTTTAATCGAATTTCTTTGGATCCCAAGAGAAGATAAGTTTCTGACTGATGTGATTCCACATGTCTGTTCAGAGGATTAAGTTCAGTATAAACAAAAAAAAAATGCTTTATTTTAACATAAATTCTCCAAACTACTGTTTGTTTAGAGGGAAGAATGTTCCACTAAATGTTTTGCTCAAATATGGTGATACTTTTAGACAAAGCAATCATTTTTTACACATAAAGCATACAGATCTTATACAAAAGAAAGAAAAGGTTTTGTAAATTCATCCACCATTAAAAACACTATGCAAATACTTCACATGGCTTCAGATTTTGTCAAAGTAAAGGATGGATGAACTTTAAAAAAAAGGATTTATTCTGTGTAAGTTATTGTTTTTCTGATTTTGGGAGTCATATCAAGACTTTTTGTATAAATGCTTGTGTCCGGAAAGGTTCCCTTAAACTCACTTTAGAATCAGGAACTGAAAGTCACCTTCAGCTAATAGTCCAGGTCAGTGAGTTACATTAAATAACGGATTTTATCTGTGCATGGTGGAAAAAAATACACCCGAAGGGGCATCTGATATGACGTCAAGCTGTGATAAAGCAAACACTTGCATTTTAAAAGCTAACAAGCCCAAAAATAATCAGTCATGTCAGTATTTATACATTTTTGCTTATCTTGGAAATAAAAAGTCCTGTTACTGAGATTTGCTTTACTGAGTCCAAAATTTCATTGCCTTTTGATAATAGATTAGTGATTATCCCAGATGACCAAGTTTAAAGTTTATGATGGTAATATTGAAACATAAAACTTAATGTTTATTTGAAACTGAAACTCCATCATGATTTTTCAACAATATCAACTTGATTGTTTAAAAAAAAAGGTGGACTTTGTGTGTCTCTTTGTTGTTTAGTGATGGTCAGGCAAAAATTTCCACAGCGTTATGTTGATCAGTTCCATGAGGCATATTCATGGGGCTTTTTGAGACACAAAATTATCTGCAGACTTTGTATCACATAACTGGACATCACAGTGATTTCATCCTCCCACTCTTTATATCTTACATCATTTTTTTCTCATTCATTATTTCATTCTTACAAACCTCGAGCACTTTCAGTCCTTCCACACTGCACAATCACCAGCATTCCTGCCAAGAGCATATGAGACCCTTTCCTCCTACGTGGAAAAGGCTTTCTTCTAACTCAGGGATGTAATTAAACACACATAACTCAAGTGACATGAGTCTGTTCACACAGCCGGCTCACTGGAGATGCCTCGTTGTCAGCCTCTGGAAATGACCTTTCAATCATTAGCCACTGATGTCAAAAAATGTCAAAGGCAGGACACGCTTAACCAGATCTCTATTGTGATGTATGATATTCCATGTTCTGTTGTATTATTTTGGCATTTCAATGGGTTTTGCTCTAGCATTCAGCCCCTGTGCTAATTATTGTCAAATAAAGGCAACTAAAAATACAATGTGTGCTCCTTTCCATGTACAAAGTTCATTTCTCTGTTTCTCTCATGCGCTGAACATCAGGGCTTTACCCTTTCTCCTTTGAGTCAAATCTACCAGCCTTTCCTCTATATATGTTTCTTTAAATCTGGAATTCAGTCACAGCTCCCATGTAAGCTTGTAAACATCCCCCACAGCTCTTAACTGGACTCCGGCTCACCGCCACCACTGCCTCCCTTTTTCTGTCTCATGCAGTGAGAACCAGAGGCAAACACAAGGAAAACAAGCCGACAAGAATTTGTATGCAGCTCAGAAGTGAAGAGTAGATTTTCAGTTGGGTACAAATGAGGCGGTGCCCGATGTAAAGAGTGTGCATATGAGGCTGGTGCTGTGCCTTCGCTTGGTGAGTGTTATGAAGAAAAGCCCTTAGGTTCATGGAAGCTCTCAGTGTGATCAATGAAACTCCTAAAACTTAAAAAAAAAATGATCAAGAAGGTTCAAGGCAGACGTGATTAACTAGCCCTCTATATCTGAAAATACAGATGAGTCAAGAAGAAATTTCTGCATCTCTCTGAAGTGGGATTAGATTTTTTTATGTTGGCAGCAAATAGAAGGATATAGAGGAAGTAGCTTGTGATGGATGTGCGATTGACAGCAGCAGTTTAGAAATGCTTCACCATAGAACCTAAAAGTTAATTTATATAAGAGCTACGCCATTACTCCAAATACTTCTCACTTTTTGGTGCCCTTGAACATAAAAAAAACAAAAAAATAGAGAAAGGGGGCCAAACAGGCTAATGACGATGAAAGGTTTCAGTCGATGCAGCTCAGCTTTTTGACTAAACTGGGTTGCACAGACTTGTGCATAGGGGGCTGCGGATTAAAGGATTTTGAAAGCACATTCAACTAAGCAACAACTGGCCATGTGTAGAAACACAATGCACAAAGCCTGAGTCAGAAAAACATATTCTCATACTCAGTCATCTTCCTGTGACAGAACTTTCTGTTTCGATCAGCAAACTCCATCACAAGTGTGAGCTGAGGGGCAGACATCTTTTTTTCTGAAGAGCTGATCAAAAGCATAAAAAAAGTAAAACCGTTCTGTGGGATCTCAAGCCAGTATTCAGGCTTAACAGCAATTTCTTCTTTTGCATCATTGATTTGAAGCAAATTTCACTAAACGTCTGCCCGGAAAAACCTGTGAGACTTTCTTATATAGTGAGAAAGTCAAAAGGCAGTTGTGTTAACTTAATTTGATGCTGAACACAAGCGCCTCTTCATTGATGCAATCTTGTTGAATGGCTCTGCTGAAGATAACCTGGTGGAGTGGAATTAACTGGTGCAGGAAATCTAAACCTGGGGTGAAAACTTGAGGGACTTTAAACCCTGTAAAGCTCACTACAACAAAGAATTGACAGAAAATTCTTTGTGAGTTTTTGAAAATGAAACTGTTTTATAACCCCTTTGATGAAATCTACTAAATAATTTTGTACAATAACTTTTTTAATGATAGTATCAATTATGATATGATGGATGATTTAGTAAAGTTTTGCTTACAAAAATTCAGGAAAATAATTACTTTTTATTAATTATCAACAATTTTATAAAGAATTTGACATTATTTTAATGCAGCAGGTAGATATTTGTAAAAAAAGAATAACAATAGATGAGTTTGTCTCACAAAAAGTTTGGAAAATTAGCAAAACTTTTCCCACCATAAGTGTTTTTGAGATTAAAAGCAGCCATTTTAAAATGAGCAGGAAAAGTCCTTCTACTGCCCCTAGTGGAACGATGATGCACTACAGGACAGAAAACATGGCTCAAGATATACACAATGGGCTTTTGAGAAAATATATTGATCATGCAAATGAGGTAAGGGTCTTAGAGATGCATTTATCAAATATCATACAAATTGTTAAATAGGGTTAAAAAAAAGAATAAACATTTTTTTAAATAAAGCATTTTTGTTCCTCAATGTAAACCAGTGTTTTTCAATGTTTTTTGAGGCACGGCACACTTTAACCTTGACAAAAATCCCACGGCACACCAGCATTCAAAAAAAATAAAAAAGGAGAAACTCATAGTCTATATTGATCTACAGTCCCTCTGCAATCTCACATGTATTTTTGTGATTATTGTGACAGGAAAAGCTGGAAGTTGCAGCTGTTTTTTTCTGAAAGATGTAATAAAAGTTAAGTTAAAAGATTTAAAAACTGTTTGATGTGTGTTCGTTGTGGTTTCAAGACGTCAAAGGAAGACTCATTGTGCGCTGAGACGCTGTCACTTTAACACAATGAATCATGGGAGATGTAGTGCAAACAGCCGCCGAACGCAGAAAGACTAGCGTCTCTGAGCTTCATTGTTTTGTTCCACTTGTTCCAAGGTCTGACACCAGAACTACACCGCTAAAGATGAACTATAGCTGATATTTTTGTTGGAACAGAGTGACTTTATGAGCAGAATCAGAACAAAGAATTAAATACTTTAACCACTTCTGATTGGTAAGCCTGATGACGTGTGATTAAACCTCCAAGAATGATTGGGGGAGACAGTTAAAGGGGCGGGACTTTTCAGAAAACAGCTGACGCTACGGCTAAATCGCGGTACCGTCATTCTTATCAAAAAGGTCTTTAATAGAATCAAATAAACACAAATAAAAAAGTATTTTACGATCCTTCATATTCCTAACTACTCAGTGTTTTAACAGGGCCTGTTTGGATGAACACAGAGCTGATATTCTGGAGATGGAAATGTTTTTAGATCAGTTTATGAGGGCAATTTCCCACGGCACACCTGACCATCTCCCGCGGCACCATCAGTTTAGAACAGTGTTTTTCAACCAGTGTGCCGCAGCACACTGGTTGAAAAACACTGTTCTAAACTGATGGTTTGTGTGTATTGCAATCGGCAAATTTGTGTTACCATCTGATTAATTATTTGCAGATTTTCCCCTAATTTTCTGAGTTATTTATTGCATAAAAATAATTAGACTTACAAAGAAAAACTTAATTGTCTTTTATTTGTCATCCACTTCAGAGATGCAACATAGTTTTCCAACAAAAAATAAGAGTTTTGAGTTGTAATAATTCAAACGTTTGTGCAAGATAAACTTTAAATGGAAAAAGTGAGTTGGGATGCCAAGATACACACACTGGTGTTCTCCCAGGCCCTTCGACTCCACTTTGACTGATTAAATTCACTTAAGCTTCATAATTGGAAACAAAAGTGTCCAGTCAAGCTCTGACAAAATGGCTTAATGGGAAAAACTTCACCTCCAGAGATTTGGAGCATTGTAGCTGTATTGTTCCACCAGTGGAGCATTAATTGTCTGAGCCACATTTGGTTCTGCAAGAGCTCTCCCACCTGCCTCCCCCTCGCATTCGGTCGGCACGCTTACCTCCCAGCTCCTCTGTGGAGAGGCTGGTGAGCTGGAAGGCTTCACTGCCCTCCGTCAGCGAGCTGCTCAGATAGTTGTCTGGATAGAGCAGGCCTGCCCGCACATGGTGGAATGGCATCTTCTCCCTGCAGTGTAAACACAAGCTGTTAACATTGTATGCTGCTATAGGTAGCATATATTAGAAAAATCAGATTTGAGGACAATTTGTGACTTTTTATACAGTCAAACAGCCGAGCTACAGGGTTTTGAGAAAAAAAAAACACCTAATAGGTCAAATAATGAAAAAACAAGAATATGGGGATTATTTTGTAACTATCTCCCGCTGGCTCTCATCAGCACCCCCTGGTCTACAGAGGAAAAGGCAATGTTAACTGTTGTTTTCTCTGACCTTCCCCGTCAAATGTACTTGACTCCCTGCCCCTCGGGCAATCCCAACTGTCACCAAGCACCTCTTCAACACACCCTGACATGGTATCAGTCCCCTGGTGTTGGGTGAAAGGAGGGGTTCTCTGTTTTGATTCATCAAAACTGTCTGTCCGAAGCCTTTAAGCAGAACAATTTTACATTTTTCTGAAACGCTTTGCTCTCTGTTGCTTAAGCCACCAGCACGAGATCATCTGAACTGAAAAGAGGAAAATCAGGGAACTCTCAAATAGAATAGATGAAGAAACGTGGTTGTAAAAAGTCACTCTACTGTCATTTGAGACTCAAATCCTCTATTGGGTTCTGGAATTTGAGTGAAATGAGGGAAAGAAATGATGCAGAAATTGCAAAAACAGAATGTAGGTTAGTCTCCTCTGATGATCTGCAGCAGGCACCAGGTGTCAAAACTGAGTATGAATGAGACAGAGATAAATAAAGTGCGTGTGTGTGTGTGTGTTCGCACATACACTTCAATCTCTGAGGAAATTTGCTTTTCAGCCCATCTGCTCCTGAACTGACTGTTGTCTCACCTCCACATTAAAGCGGCCACTGCAGCATGGATCTACTCTGCTCATATGAATGTCAGCCAGCAGAATGCAAACATGCACATCCTGTCCCCCCGTTTATGTTCTTAGTCTGCTTTCTGTCACATCCATCACAACAAGTCAGAGCTGGGAGTTTCAGATTGGGGGTCGGTGCCTCTGACGGGACATCAAATCACTCCAGGAGGAGGTGTAATTTACACAAGAAAAGCAAGATACTATGGATATTACTGCACTGACCAATGTTTTTCAAATATTTATTTTCTAGTCAAAACTCAAATGTGTCTTATCTATTAGGAATAATTATTCAAGACAGAAGCAAAAAGGAATCTTGCTTAGAATCATCATCATATATATGAGTGCTTTATAAAAGCGTAAATAAATTAGAAGGAAATTTGAAGAGTACTTTCAAATATTTCGATATTAAAAAGGATTATTAAAGTGAAAACGTGTATTACTGGTACTGTTTTATAATTGTCCACAATTAACAGATTAATTGGTGGAAGGAAAGAGTGCCCACAATGGCAAACATAGGCTTGTGATTTCCAGACAGAGCGCAAGAAAGGTTAAGAATTTTGATTAAAAGTTTATCAAGTAAACGAAAAGTGTGTAACTGTAAAAAAAATGTAGTAACTGTAGTGACTCTAACTTGCATATAGCATCTTAAAATCTTTCAGAGGGTGACAAAAGAACTTAAGTATGCTCCAGAAATGACGGAAAAAGGATTTTTTCATGATGACCGAAAACGGATAAAAGTGTCGATTTCTCAGGATTTACACCACAGCGTGTCTAAGAGTAGATCTCTTTGCAGGAAGATCAGAAGACAAATTTAAGTTAAAAGTGTTGCTACTGGAAATTTGTCATGGTAATACGATCAAAAAGGCACATTTTTTTAAGAATGCCTTTGAAAACAAAGCAAACACTCATGAAATGCAATTAGTAAAAATAAAAATGTCAGAATAATATTGCATCTAAACTCTCTGTGCATCCATTTATGTGAAAAAGAAATAAAAAAAAATTCAGATAACAGACTTATCTGTTGAAGGTGCAAAGGTCAGCTTCTTGGAAGGAACAGGGTGGACATAAAGAACTCATAAATGTGCAACTGTTTGTAAGATGCTTACATTTATTTTGGAATTTTGGAAAGACAGTGTTGTTGATTAAAAACAAAATTAAAGTAATACATTTTCTGTAAAAAAAAATAGAAAAAAATTACAGATTCAAACAAATTGAATTTTTGTTACTGTTAAATAAAACTTATTTTTTATGGTGATGTAGATGCAATTTGAACACAAGCCTTTTCTGAGTTACAGCGTAAGTATTTTATAAGTAACAGACTTCTCTCAGCTTTTCATGGGCTGCTGCTTGTTACTGAAGAGGAAAGCTGATGATCTCAGAAAAACATGAATGATTTCTGCGCACTGAATAATCATCATTTATTATATGAGGAAAAAGAAGCTGATGTCAGGATAAATAAAGTAAATGCATTTTTACTACTTGTTGCAATAAATTCAACGGTATTTTCTTGTCTGCTGTGAGTTTGCACCAAAAATATTTACAGAATTCATATGTGATGGTGTCTTTTTTTATTGTTAATTTATACAAAACAGTTTGTTAGGATTGTACAACATTTTGTATGTTCAAATTTGTTTTTTTTTGGTTTTGTAACAGTCCATAACACATTTGTTTTGGTTACAAAAAAGATAAAGATAACAAACTGCCGTAATTTAAAAGTTTACAGAAAACAAATTTTTTATCATCTGATTGTTTCTCATTCTCCAATTTGTGCTATTTCTTGTTACTCCTGATAAAAATTCTTGGAGTGTGCATATTTTTGCATGTAGATGACTGGTTGGTAGGAATTGTCCCCAGACATAAAAAATGTTCTGTTTCAAATCCTGAATTCCTGAATCCTGTTTTGAGTGGAGTTTGATTGTTCTTTATGTGTTTACAAAGGTTTTTGAGACAATTCAGCTTTCTCCCAAAATTGAAAAATACGTTTGGTAGGCTTACCTGTGCAGGGTGTACCACTTCTTTGCATGACTGTTGATACCAGCATACACTAAACTGGAAACAGCATTTGCAAAGAACACAGCCAAGTATCTCTAAAATATTTGCAGGATTTCGTTGTGTAGGTCCCAGCGTCTCAGTCGTTTGTTTCTGAGTTTATGAGATGACATATAAACCACTGAAGCCCCCAAGTTTAAGAGTCAAAAAGTTGTTCTCTATTTAGGTGATATTTTCTGTTTGTAATTGAGAGCATGTGTTTTAAGGCATTGTCTTGGAGTAAGTCTGAAATACAAATTTAATTATAAAAAGCAGAATTTTCTTTTTCAGTAGGGGGTGGTGGGTCTGCATTTTTGTGCTTTGCCACCCAGTGTGATAATAGTCTAATCATTTCTATTTATCAAGCTTTTCTTTCAGCTTTGCCGGTCTTTAAAGCTTGATAACCTGTGTTTTTAAAGATCACATGTGTGACTGGGGGCTGGCTGGGTTCAACTTAAAGACTTGACAGTCAAGTAAAGGCACTGAACCCCACAGTGTCCCCGTACATTAAACATGAGCAACAAATTGAAAAAAAAAGTGTAAGTAATATTTTGTTTTGAAATTTTGCCTGTTTTTCTCATCACATGTAATGTTGGGCTATCATTATTATTTCTAATGTGTTCCAATTATTGCATAAGTAAAAGAAATAATAAAGATTTTACCTGTTTTGTTGAAATTGGATGCACACATGAATAAATCCATGGACAAGATTGGTAAGTGATAAAGAAATGAAACATTAATAAATGTGCATTAATAGACAATCTGCTGCAACAAAAATCCCCCTGTTGGAAACACTTCTGCAACCAAAGTTTAACTTACACACTTTCAAGAAAAGTCTGTCATTTTCCTATTCAGTTTCTAACATGCTGTCACTGGATTTTATTTTTCCTCCCTTGCTTTTGGGATTTTTCTCCTCCAACTTGTGAAATCAAGTTCAGAAACCAAGATGGACATCGGGGCTGACAGGGACAGGTTTCGGCTGAAAGCCTCCATTTGATAAGCTTCATTGCCCCCAATGCCTGAAAGGAGAAAGAGTGGTGGCAAACAATATAAAAGAAGGCTGAGTTTGTATGTGAGTCCATGGGATTGGGTGGATGAAAGGAGGAGCAAATAAAACAGGACTGCCTCCCAGTGTTTGAACTTTGGGGTCACCAGAGAGCCCAGTTTTAAGGCTCCTGTGAGGTGATCAAAACCAAGTTAAGCCCAGAAGGGAGATGAACTACCAGGATTTAAAGACAGGTTGGAGCTGGGAAAGGGAAAAAAAGATTTTTTTTTTCATTTCACACCCTCCTCACATTTTCCCCATGGAGGAAAATGCATTAACAGAGTAGCAGGAAAGGGGTCACAACCGTTTTTTTTTCTTTTTTTCAGCAGCCTAAGCACAGCAGGACCACAACAGGCAGACACTCCTAGGATAATATATAGCAGAATCAAGCATTCACATCAAAGTGAAACATGTTGTTTCCCTTCAGCTACTAATTAGAGTTTGAGATTCAAATTCATCCGGTGCTGCTTTGATCTGCTCCAGATCTGTAGATGGCGTGAGATAGCGGATAAATAAACAAATAATGAACTTTGTCGATGTGTGCCTCCCGCAGCTGGATCTTCAGACTCAAAGTCACCCAAAAATAGTGGAAGCCTCTATTGATGCTGTCACACGGATCTGCCATGCCCTTGTTTCTGAAGCAGATGGGGACCACACTCATGGATCAGAGAAGGACACCGGTACGCCAACAAGCCCCTGACAAATAGCAGTTCATTTGATTTACAGACTTTAAACCAATACACCAAAATCAAATTATTTGCTGTGCCTTTGCTTTGTGGCTCCCGCCTGGTGCCATCAATCCGCTAAAGTCACCTTGGGCAAAAAGAATAGGTGCTGACAGCCCAGCTGTGATCTCAGCTGTCTGTCTCTAACCCATCAATGTTTTAAAAACGTTTCCACCAGATGAGCTGCGTGGGCCGCCAACCCTGTCCCCTGCAGCCAAGTTCATCCTCAGTCTTCCAGCTTGCTAAATTTAACCCCTCAGCCCTTGCCAGGAAAGGAAAGTTTGACGCCCATTAGGTGTTTGATGGTCCAATATTGCAAACGTTGATGCTAAGAGAGAACCTTGGAGTTTCAGGGATGCTTGTAAGCTGCCTTAGCACCTCCTCTTCCTCCATCCACGCCCTTTGGTGTTTTCCCCCCAAAACAACCACATGTTGGTCTTCTTTGATGATAAGCTGATCATCGGTTGTGGAACATCTGAGCCTGCAGTCCCCATCCATCACAACCATAATGCTACAGGCTGAATGAACATCAGATCAATGTTGATACAAGTGATTTTTAAGCAGCTGGTTTAAATACACTGTAGGGGATTGGACCATGAATGCATAGAAAGTCATGGTGTTACATAGACAACAGGTGTGGATGGCCCTGCGCCTCTGCGGCCATCAAGCAGCGGCGTGCGCGTGGGGTATCACCTGTATCACTTAGAGCGCATCCGGAGCTCCTACCTGCCTGTGGGTCGCCTGCCTCCCCGGTGTGAAAGTCCCCTCCCGGTTTGTTAGAATGCCGGCGGCAGAGAGGATGAGGCTGTTTCAAAACGCCGAGGTGCTCCTAGTTTGTCCACATCCGTCTCGTGCTCTTCAGGAGTCCGTCCAACATGGGGTGGACACATTCAGTCTGGGTGTTGGACCTGCTTCTGGAGCTGACTGATGTCTCAAGTGTCCCGCACTTTATTTTAATGGAGTTCTTTCACTGATATGAAGTGGTTGGGTGAAGGAGGAGGAGGAGGAGGCGGCGGCGGGAAATGTGTCGCTGAAACCCCCCACACGAACGGCTCTTTGACCGGTTTCTACATCCCGCTCCTCAGCGCCACATCTTGAGAATCCGGGCTGTTTAGGCTGTTTTGTCAAACCTTCGTCCAGACGGATGAACCGCCCACGGGTCTGCGCCGCTGTCGCTTTCCTCCACTACAAGAAAATAAATAAATAAATAAAAAAGCTAAGAAAAGAAAGAGAAAAAAAGAAGAAAAAAATCGAGCTTGAAAAATGCAGTCTCTTTTCTGTTCTGGATCAACGCCGCGGGGAGGAGAGGACGGGTTCTGCTGCTGCCCGGTCAGGTAGGGCACGGCTGGGATGGGATCTCCCGATGCTCCCGGTGACAGAGTGTTAACCCATTAGATGTGTCGATCCGATCCGGGAAGGGAGGGGCCACACGGGGGCCACAGCAGCAGCCTGTGGATAGGTGTGTGAAAATTTGCGAGGCGCGCACGAGGCGCTCTCATGTGCGTGTTTTGGTGAGAGAGGGTGCGAGCAATTAATGATTCAGTGGATCAGCGAAGCGGCAAGCTCTCCCTTGGGGGAGTGTGTGTTGGTGTGTGTTTGTAGCCATTCTTGAGAGTCATTGACGTCCAATTATGGTGCTTAGGAAATGACATCAGCCGCAGTATGTGAATGATGCAGTGTGTCTATACTTCCTCCTCCTATTTCTTCCCACCTTTTTTTCTTCATCTCCTTGAAATGCTTCAAGTCAGCTCCCTGAATCTCCTCCCATCAGCGAATGTTATCAAACATTTTTTTTTCTTATTCTAATCAAGATCTTTTCTCTCGTTTAACCAGCAAACTAATTATGTAATGCACTCATTATAAGCAGGACCGCAGTCTGGCGCATCTCTCCTGCTGCCGAGCAGTTTCAATTAAGTGTTTATACAACTCATTCAACACACCATCCCTCTGCGTGCGCACTGCTGGAACACTGTTAGACACGTTGCGTTTGCGCCACCGGGATCGCAGTGTGTCTTAACAAAAATGGGTCATGGATATATTACCTTGTTGATCCCACTATAAGCTCATTTATGTGTGATTCACGTGAAAGTTGATCCACTTTTGTGCATTAGAACTAACCAAAAGAAGTGAAGAAACGAGCTGTTCTCCTTCGGGGCACTGCCGCTGTCCGTGGTGCTGAAGGGCACTGTCAGTCCAGAGGAGGCAGGACAAACAGAGGTGAAGCCACGTGCCTCATGCCAACCTTCAGAGTTAGACTGACAGCCATTTATCTGCTCTCAAATGAGGTATGAGCTCCTGTTAAACATTTTCAATCGAGCTATAAGAGGTAGATTTATTTTAATGGAGTTCCTAAACCATATTCCATTCCCGAGTAATAAGTACTTGAATCTCAAAGTGACCTTTCACAATATCTTCCTGTTCACTTATTATATTAATTGACATGTGCTTAGAGATCTACAAGAGAATAGTTAATTAAAAAAAATATGTGTAAAAAATAAACAACTGATGTTTAGCACTTTTTTTGGAGTCTGAGATAAACTGGAGCTAAACTAGGACCTGGATAAAATTGCTGACTTAAAAAGACATAGTTGGACATTACATGTTTTGATTAAATGGTTGAAGAACTTAGTTTATCCAGTCTGGATACAAAACTAACATATTTTCAAATTCCTTTACTGTCAGCCCAGAGCAGGCTGAAGCGGTAGAAGTGAAGGCATCCCCCTCTGTAAAATTATTGTTTTCTTAGACCCAATCCCCACTAAGTCTTTTAAAGAAATCTTCCCCCCAATTCTCTATAGAGTTGTGGTACATCGCCTGTCCGTCCTGGGAGAGGATCCCTTCTTCATGTGGACATTGCTGGGGTTTCTTCTATTTTTCCCCCTGGAATTAGGTTTTCTTTTAGGAGTTTTTCCTTACAGAGAAGGTGGGTCTTAGGGCATAGATGCCCAATTTATTTTAGTCTGTTTAGTTTAGTTTAGCAATCAGCTATTATATTTTATAACTGGCTTTTGTTTTGTACAATTAATGAAGCCTGTTGAGACAACTGTGTTGCAATATTGGGCTATACACATATAAACTGAATTGAATTAGAATTAGATATTTATTAGATGATTATAACTTTAAAGACCCACTCCAATAAAAATGTGTTTTTTGGTGTTTTTAACATGTTCTTGTGGCATTTTTCTGATGATGGAGGACATATATAAGGACATTTAACTTAAAATTTCATTTTAAAGTATTTATTTCATTCAAATTGTTCTGAAGCAGGAGCAGATTAAAAAAATGCCACTGGAAAAGGCTTCAAGGGAATGTGGAGTTCACAAAGGTAAACCACAAGCTTCCTACTCTGCTCTATTCTGCTGGTAGACAACTACAGTTATTAAAGCCTTCATTTTCTTTGCGTAAACTGGCATCTGGCTCAATACTATAAGGATGGATAGCCAGTTTTTTGTACTCGTAATGTAAGATTGGGTTTGTGAGAAGCTGTAAATTAGTGGAAGAGAATGTAAACAAAGGAATGACGAGCAAGGCAGACAGGCCTACTCCACATCCACAACTCAAAGGCGTATTTGTAATGAACTCCTGCCGTTCTGCGGAACCTATATCTTACCAAATGATACACGCTTTTAATTTGGGCTAATAACAATAAATAAAAGACCACTGGAAACACTTTTATAAAAAGATGATTGGAGTGGGACTTTAAGGGGGTGCGGTAAATGTTGTTTATTTATAAGAGTCAAAATTTGTCTCTCTATAAAAATAGATACTGCTAATAAAGCTTTTTTCACTGCTTGTTTAGAAAGAAGCTTGTAAATGACAAACAAAGCACTACTGCTTCATGAGAATACAGCTCATTTTATGTTGGTACATTATCGTCAAGTTCAAGTGGGTGATGCAATGGGCTTTTACCCATTTAAAACCTACAACTTCAAACTGTGAACAGCTAATAATACCTTTATTCTCAAGGTATTGCATGAATATTGTATTATGGGTTTAGAAAAAGAGGCATTATCATTTATGATAACAGTGTTATTAAATGATTCCAAAAATACATTTTTAAGATTTACCGATTTTATGTCATACATTATAGCAGAAAAGACCCAACATGTCATCACACCTAACTTGTTCTACAGCTTCAAAGGTTTTCCATTGTACATTTTCTGAATTTAGTGGAGGAGATGTGAAGAAAACCAAATCTTTTTGGACATCCTTTGATATGCAGCTAAATCCCATACCTGTTAGCTGAAGGACAACATGTTTCAACAAATGAGAGAGCTGGATCCCAATAATTATTTTCAAAGCCTTTCATTGTGTAAACAGACTTTTGTTTCAACATGAATCCATCATTACAGTCTGTTTCTACAAAAGCAATCAGTGTGCTCTATATTTTCCTCAATTGCAATATGTTCAAATCTGCTTTCTGAATATCTTGTAAGCAGGTCAACAGAAAACACATGAACAGATAACAGAAATATGCAATTACAGGAAAATGTATTATTTTGTTTGTCTAATTATTATGCAAATTTTTATTTTAGTATGCCGGGCTACATCAGGATGAGCAGTATTTGCCGCTGACTGCAAAGCAGTGAGCACATCTATTAAAATCTCGCTCCACTCTTCTTTTGATCTGTTTTAAGTGTTCCCAATGATCTTCTATTATGATGATGCTGTTTTAGCCGACGTCTAAACAATCTGTGTCATTTTCTTGGACATAGTTTCTGCAGAGCAGCAGAAGTTCATTAGAAATTTGCCTCTGAGTTGTTGAGATCGCTGGCCTGGAGCAACTTCGTCCTCCCTTCCCCTCCTCTTTGTTGAGAGCTCTCTGTCTACACACTCTTCTGCTAGCTTACAGCCCCTCATACCCCCAACCTGAAATAACAGGTGCACCAAAAATGGCGAGCAATATCTGAAGCTGTTTAGGTCTACACTTTTGAGCCGGATGCCAGATCAGAAAAGGAAAGACGTACATGGATCTGTTCATCTCCATCAGAGTGGGGCGGAGCACGGGACTTTTGGCCCGCCCAGTATATTTTCTACATAATGAATACGATCTTGTCCAACTGCATTTTTTCGTCTGCCCCTGATTTACACCAATTCGAATAAAGAGATGCTCAAAAATGCAACTTTAAGCTTAATTTTCTCAATATATGTCCTTCATCGTCAGAAAAATGCCACAAAAACATTTTAAAAACAAGATTTTCATCAGAGTGCGTCTTTAAAGAGTCTCTGGATTGTCAAGGGGAATAATTCACGTAACCACTTTTGTCTTTTAAATTGATTATTGGGTTTTAAAAAAAATCAGCATTTGTCACTAGCCAACTACAACTTATGACAGTGACATGTTTTGTTGCACACCATTAGAAAATGATAATCAAATCAATACATTGTAGTATATAAAACTGATTTCCAACATAGAGTTTCATGAATCAAAACCATGCATGTTTCTTTTCCTATTATGGTGGTCATTTTTTTTTAACCCATCTACTCTCCCATCACATGTATTGTAGGGTTATTTTGTTTGAAAAATGTGTGTTTGCCTTGCAGAAAGACACACAGTGAGAGGAAAGGAGTCACTGAGATCTGGGCTTTTTGAAAATACCTGAATAGGTGGTTCCAATAAGCTTAACATGTGTGAGCTGGGGATCGACAGTCACTTGCCTATCAATAAACACCCCCCCAGTACAATTTGAGTTTAAAGTTTAGATTAGATGTTGAGATATACGCGCATATACCGACGGTATATGGCGCATATACCGTCGCTCAATAACCACAAATAGAGCAGTTATTAGTAACAAAAAAATTCAGTCGCAAAATCTTGTTTTCATAGTTTTCATGTAAAACTGGACATCATATTCAGCACACAAGCATGTCAGTCCACAATCACTCCAATGTAAAATTACCACACCTAAAACCAGCAATAGAGATGCTCTGGTTTGGAAAACCTATTTCTCTGGGGTTAACTCTAAGATATATTCTTGGAAACATTTGTATGAACATCATTGTTGTATTTTCTGTGTTCTGACTAAAATTGTAATTAAACAGTGACGGAGCCTTGTGATTGACATGAAAACCTCAAATCTTGTGGTCTGGTTTTCAGCAACTGTTCCTGCAATGTGTCTGTTCTCAGTAAAATCCCTGTTTCTGTTGTTATCATGTCATGTTGAAGACAAAAACCCTGGCTTCAAATCAGCCCAGTACAAGTAAATTGGTGGCATTGAGTGTCTGCTCTGGTTGAAGCTGGTGGAAATCATCAAAATCACAAAGAACTGATGTAAGGGTCACAGTTGTGCTGTATTTTTGTTGATAGGTTTTTATAATAGTCAATGCTTTTTTCCCATTTGCTTTTAGTCACCGGTTTGCATCCAACTGTTTATTATTCAGTCATTTATTTTGTAAAAAAAAAAATCACTCAGTCACACAGAAAAACAAAATGTCAGTAGCCCTTCTTTGTGTTCCCGTCGATCCAAACCTCCTCAGCGCTGAAATGTTGACTTATTTTCAGCAGTCAGATCCACGCTGCTGCAGCTTCCTGCTGACTAAATGAAACACTTCACCCTGAGCTACATGGATTTTACACTCACAATTGGATCCCACTAAGTGACCTGAGAGAATTGACAATTGCTAAAACCCTCCGGCTTTACAAATATAAAAACAGGAGACTCAAGAGGAAGTCTGAACTATCAAATAGAACCACAGGAGTACACTGACCTGACCTCACTTCAGATCAATACCTGTACCCAATCAAAAGTGCCTGTGACATTTATTCTTCTGGTCATGGTTTCTTTGTTAGTCGGCTCATCAGCAGAGGTACGACTTTGTTCAGTTTGCTAAGCTTTATAATAAGACCATGATTAAAACATTGCAATCTTAGCTTTCTGCTATTTAATCAGACTATTGATGCTGCGGAGCACCAAGAAATTATTCAGGAGGACGTGTAATTAAAGGTTTCAAGAGGGTTTGATAAGACGAAAGGCCACAGTGATGCTCTATATGCTAACGGGGATTAAATGCTCTAATAGAAATCACACCAAAGCAAATATAAGAAAATCAGATTCACAGTGGCAGGTCAGCAGAGGGAAAACAGTCTGTGAATTAAAAAGAACACACTAAATTAGTTTCTGTAGAGGTCACAGTGTAGCAGTCCTCTGAATGAGTGCATTGGCATTTCAAAGTTTATTTTCAGATACAGAAATTTATTTTCCTCAGAAGCAGAAAAGGTGATGATAATGTGCTGTTTTAATAACCTCTTCCAGACTGTATTTAATCCAATAAAAGGTATTACTTTGAAGTCCACTATGGTTTGAACTTCCAGCTGAGTGCATTGTCGTAAATTGAAAACTGCATGAATTGAATATCAACAGCAGTGCCCAGTTGCACGAACACCTGTACGCCCTTGATTTCTTTTAACATAAATTCTGTCCACTTTGCAGAGCTTCAGAGGAAACATCAGCGGTACCTTGATCTCATATCCCGCCTCTTCCTGCTGTGGAACTCTATCAGACCAAATCACAGTCCCAGATCACATCCCTGCTTCACATTTATGCACCATCTCCTAAAATTCAAGCTCTTTTTCATAATCATTTAAATATTTTCATCATCTTTTCCACTCCACAACCCAGCCGTGATAATTTAAATTCCTGCAGCAACGATGACCTTGTATAGGAGAAAGCTGGATGCTGTCAGCCAGAGTTTCGTGGTGCAAGCATCATTGAGAATTAAATATGAAACCCCTGAGCTGATTAATTTACATTCACCTGTGTGCTCAGGATTGTGAGCAGGCAGAGCTGCTAAAACAGTCAGCCATGTAGTTCCTTTCAGTCTGCAGGAATGAGTTAGTGGAGTGTGACCATGCAAGTGAGAAAGAAAGAGCCACCAAGAAAAGTTAATGAAAAACAGGGGACTGTTTAGTGACACCCACAAAGGTGAGCCAGTCAAAACGTGTCCTGACTGTTCCTAAAGCAAATGAAGCGTATCCTGTGAGATACACAAAACTTTTTGGATTTAAGTAAAACCCAAGAAGGGGATGTCTGAATAGTGCAAACCGGAGTGAGCTTAGCATGTAGACACTAGATATGTCCAAATTCACTCACTACTCCCTGGTTAGTGCACTGTTGGGCATTCGCCGTTCAGTGCCAGGGTGTCCGAATGTACAATTCCAAAATCCAGTGCAGTGGAATTTTCCTAGAAGTCTCTGGGAAAACCCAGTGTGCATCGATACTCATTAAAGGCAAATGTGAAGCAAAATGCATTGCATTTGAATGATTTGTCACTTTAAAACAAACTGTATTTATTTATTTTTCACCAATAATCCAAGTTTTTATTATGAGAACATCGGTGGCTTCATAAATAGTAAAATGTTTTTATTTGTTAGGTTTTTACCTTAACTAAAGATTGACATTATATTGGCGTATTAAAAAAATACTGAATGTGTGTTAGAATTGCATTAAAATTCCAGAGCACTGGATAGTCCTTTACTATAATGTTTTGGGAGGAGATAGGTAGTAGTGACGGAATTCCGATATAGCCAAAAAGGGGATTGTGCACACAAGGATGTGGATTCGACGGGCTGAAACCGTTCCATGCAGGGTGGCAAGATTAATATAAAAATTAAAAAAACATATTGAACAACCTCAGACTAAGGAAGTTCTTTTTAGTCACAGGTCTGATTTTTAGTCATAATTCAAAGTAATATGCAATTCTCAATTGACAAATCAATATGCAATTCAGGCTTTGAATGTGAAAATGCATTATGCAATTTAGAATTTGATACTAAAATAAGCACTTGCGGTCTGACGCGTAGGAGACAGGAAAAATGTTTTGCTTGCACAACAGACGTGTTTGGCGCTGAGAGGAGGAAACCTCTTTCCTCCTCACTTCACCACTTCAACTCCACTTCATGAAGGTGGTAGGACCGCCCTGATGAGCGTCTGACAGGTTACATTTCAATTTAAATTTTGAAATTAACCCCTTGTGCTGTCTTTGATGACCCCACCCTTACATTGACCTCTTCTCCCTACCATGACAAAGGTGGATAAAGGTGGAAAGATTTCATGTAATCTATGGACACCAGTGAAGATCACAAATCATTGAAGAAAAAAGGTTCAGCGCACTGTCTAGTGGGTCTAGATGACCCAACTCCCAACATTAACGTGCCTAGGATAGCACAAGGGTTAAGCACAATGCTATGCAAATAAAAATGCATTTCACCGTACAGTTGAATTTTGACACAAAAACAGCATGGCATTTTACAATGCAATAGGTTATAAGTTACTTTAAAATGAATTTAAATCAAACCATGTAGTGTATGGAAATGTGATTTTTTAATATTAAACTGTAAATTGCAAAATGCATTGTCATTTAAATTATGACATCAGAAACCCATGATAATTTAAAATGCAATTGATTTTGATTTAATTGAATATTTTAATATAATTGTCATATTGAATTGTAAATTTTTTAAATTTTAATATTAAATTCTAAATTGCTAAATTTATTTTTATATTCTTAGCCTGAATTGCAAATTGAATTGTCAATTGAGAATTGCACAATATTTGGAATTATGACTTTTCCATATCAGAAAGTATCATGAAACAAATTATTAATGGTGTCTCCTCTTAGTAAGTTCGGAGTACTGATTCTGTGCAAATGTGTTTCCCTGCACAGGTTTTGTTCATGTGCCCCAATTTTCCTTGAAAAATTTGAAGCATCTAATATTGTTGCACATGTGTATACTGTCAGGATGGGTGTCACTGTCAGGACAGAACTCAGGGGTGGACTCAGATGCAGAGTTTAGAGCTTTTACTTCAGGAAAAGGCTTTTGCTGTGGCAAGGGACAAAACCAAACACACTGGCACAGGACAAAGGGAGATTTGACTATTTAGGGAGGGAATCACAGCTGGAAACAATCAGGCAGGATTAGACAATCACACCTGTAAGGAAACACACCAGAGCAGGAAGTAACACGGCCCGAAACGAGAGGAGAGTTAGTGTTTCAAAATAAAACAGGAAGTTCAACACGAGACAACAAGCAATGACCAAAAGTGCACAACTCAGGACAAAACATAAGACTGACGAGACATGACAGCCAGCTGGGACGGGATTCAACCATCTGCTCCCAGGTAAAAGAAAATGATGGATCCAGATTTCCGTTAAGACCAGTGATGTGTGATATGTCTCTATAAACATAATGGATCAGTGTTAAGGTCTGATTCAATAAATGCAAACACAAGTATAGTTATGTTGATAAATGGGTTAAATTTTCTTCGATTTAAGTCTATTTCTTTGGATTTTTTTTTCTGGTTTGCCTTTTTTTTTATTAAACACTTAGCAGAACTTCAAACTTTCCAATTTTCTGCAGATCCCTGGTTGTACTCGTCATTGTGGTGACACCACAATGACAGCAACAAAATCAACAAAATAAACTATTTTATGCCCTGCACAGAACTCCTCTGTCACAGCAGTACGAAGAAGGAATGGAATATTGATGGAGACTTTTTTTTTTGATAAAAATCTTGTATGAGTATAATGAATTCACTATTTATAACTAAAAATCCCCAGCCAGGACACGGTGTGCCAATGAGAAATTCAATAAAGCTTTATCTGCTCACTACTTTGTAATCTGTGAGCAGCCATCTACAGCTGAGTGTGTTTGACAGCTTGCAAAGGCATTAGTCACGGTAACTTTAACATAGTTTGTGGCCTCTGCTGTCAAAGGACTGTAAAATTAGAAGTTACTGCCCACAGCTGAGAAGTGACATGAAAAGGGAGAGCTACTAACAAGGATTTACTAACGGGACATCTTGACATTCAGACCTTCTCAAAATACAGACTACAAACTACATAGTCATTATAATTTATACATTTACCAATGAAAAGTCATGTTTTTGTAATTGTCTTTTATAATTTGCATGTTAACTTTTTGCAAACATTTTCAGCCAAAATAGTAAAATAAATAAACTTTTTCTCAAATTTGAAATTGCATACTTCTGTGGTCAAAATATAGTTCACTATATAGAGTAAACAATGAGTCAAAACAAGTAAAATAACACATATGTTTTTAGCATTTACAGTCACTTTGACAACAATGAGAAACACAGAAAAAATAGTAAATAGAAGTTTTACTGAAAGAAATTGAGTCTTATTAAATGTTTGTGTTTTTTGTGTGTCTGTATTTTCCTCACATAAGTGACAACAATCTTTGCATTCCTTTTTATTTTTTGAAGTTAATTTTTTTTCTAATTCATGATAAAACATTAAAAACCCTCAGGAACCAGGAGGGTTCAGTTCCAGGCTACTGAAGGCTTTCTTGTTGTAATTTCTGTGTAAATTCGCCCTACAGTGAACTTTAATTCCATGTTAGGAGTGAATATGCAGCACAAGAAATGTGCTCTCACCTCTGCTTCCAGGCATTACTAGCTTGTGAAAATCTTTAAAACAAACAGATGGTGCTAGAATAAGCAAACAGTTTGCTCCACACCTTCTGTCTATAGACTCCAATTCACAACTTTAATTTCCCACAATACAGAGCTAAAGTTAACATTACTTTTCAAATCCTCCCCCAGGTCACCTTTAAAAATGATTCTCTTTGTATAATGCCAAGTTTCCTTTATTTCAAGTGGTATTTTTTTTGCACATGTTTAAAAGAAGGCCCTCTGTTTTATTACAACAAAAATTTCCCTTTAATTGCTTTCCTCTGGTCTGAAGTATATATTTGAAAAACTCCACTCATCACGTTAAAAAAACCCATCCATCTGTTTGTTTTATTTCCTCTGTAAATTATTTACCAGTGTTTTGGTAAATTAATAGCTCATTTCATCCCAGAGCCTCCCCAAGCATTAAACAGGAGTTACCAAACCCAGGAAATATTACATTTTTAATGGTGCAGATTTTAAAGAGTCACTTTAGGCCAAGTCACACTTTAGAAGCACTTCCCGTTTTGAAAAATAAAAGAGGTGAGAGACAGAAACTTTGTCCTTTTTGGCATAAAATGGTCCAAATTCAATGCCAAACAAACCCCCCAAAGGGAGTTTCGTAAAGTCAGAATCTGTTCCCACACATATGCATCCTAGAAGACGTATACACACATCATACACACAATGCATCAATAAAGCCCACATCTTGGCTGGTTTAAGTTGTTTGAATTTTTTTTTCTTTGAACCAGACAACTGCAAGTCCATCATCTCTGCAGACACCTGGGTTCAGCTGCGGCAGCACTTTGTATTTGGTTCAGTCTGAATATCAAAAAGCACACAAACTGAAAGCAACCAGATTTCCAAATAGAAATAGAGATAGAACTATCTTTTTTGGACTTCAAGGTTCACTAAAGTTACTGTGACTTATGTCTAACTACTAACTATTTAAGACCATATTTTGAGTTATTTTAAGTTTTCTCGGGGGTCTTTTATTTATGAGTATGCAGTTTGTAACTGAAATCAAAAATCCTTCATTGATTTCTGGGACATTGTATCTGCTGAGTGGCAATAGTTTGTTAGGGATTTGCCTCTGGCCATTGGAAACCCTGCCCCTTGTCATTGCTGTGAGTTGCAGGGAGCTTGTGCCCCAACCGGTGTATTTAATACATTACAAATATGCTCTTTTGTAACCCTTGTGCTATCCTATGGGGTCAAAATGACCATTGACGTGTTCTCCCTACCATGACAAAGGTGGATAAAGGTGAAAAAGATTTCATGCAATCTATGGACACCAGTGAAGATCACAAATCATTGAAGAAAAAAGTTCAGCGCACTGTCTAGTGGGTCTAGGTGACCCAACTCCCAATGTTAAAGTGCCTAGGATAGCACAAGGGGTAAATAGCAATTTTTCATTTGCTCCTGATATACAACAACTTCAATAAATACTCAGAAATGCAATTTCAAGCTTAATTTTCCTAATATCTGTCCTCCTATATATATCTGTGGCAAGGGGGTGCTTCTACTCAGCGTCAACAGTCCCGCCCACAACTCAGAGGTAATTTTTTTATGAACTACTACTGCTCTGCAGAAACTACGTCCTAGAAAGTGACACATTAAAAATTTTGCCCAAAAACGGCATGATCATAATTAATTAAAAGACCCCCGGGAACACTTTTAGAATAGATCAAAGGATAAATTGGAGTAGGACTTTAAAAGCTTTACTTAAAGGAAGAAAAAAGTGAGGGCAGACAAATCTGAGAGTGACTTATAGAAGCACTTCCTATTGTAATCTTTATGTTCATATAACCAATCAAAACAAAACAAAAAGGAAATTAGATTGTCTTCTTTTATTGTTGACTTTGGAAAAACAGTAATAGACAGTGCAAGCTCCTCTAGGCTCCACAGTGTTTAATCAAAACATTATCTCTGCTCTGTCAGCTCAGCCTCTCTCCACTCCTTCTTTAATTCACTTTACCCTCCCTGATCCCCTCTTTAACTCCTCTTCCTCTCATTTCTTTTTCTCTATGACATTTCTTTCACCTAACATTTACAGAAGCCGTTTTGCTGGTCCCATTCTTCCCATTGTTCCTTGTTTCGCTTCCCATCACCATCCCAGCGCACCATTCCTTCTCCTGGTTCTCCAGCTCATCAGAGATGTTTCATTTACTTAAATCTAATTGAATGTTCTTTCATTTAAACAGCTGTTACTTGTGATGGCTCGGTGGGGATTAGGTAGTGGAGCTGCTCTGTACGTGTAAAAAGATGCAAGTCAGTGCATTTGCAGATTCATTCTTTGCATAGATGTGCCTTTCGGCAGCGCAAAAGTATTTAAGTTTTTCAGCTAAATAAACTTCCATCATGCCAGAATAGTCATTATTTATTTAAGAGGCTTAAGAAGAGTTGCAGGACACTAGAAATTACAACTGAAAATGGTGTTCAGAGAGCTACAGAGTAGGGAATATGTGGTGAAGGAACTGGAAAGGAGATGGACAAGAAGAGGCAGAATGACCCCTGAGGAAGTCAGATAAACATAAATCTGAATTTATGTATTATTGACAAGCAAATAAAAAGATTCAGGCAATACTCCTCCCTTGCAATCATCTCCAGAAAGGTTGCTGTAAGGATAAAAGCCTATGGGTCGTTCCAAGTCAATCTAAATGTTCCTAATAAAGTTGCAGATGACAAATACACCAGACACATAATACAATGCTGAGTAATTACACTACAACACTGTGTGTCTTCAGGCAATTATCTTTGTTCATGGACTCATATAATTTAGATTACCTTTGTGCGAGCTAATAATTCAAGAGGGAAATGTTGCCAGGCAGGATTGTCACAGTAATTTTTAAAGCAAATATATAAAAATGCTTTTAGCTAAACAAATTAATGTGGGTTCAGATTTGCAGATTTTTCTTTCGCTAATACATTTTTTTGGCCAACATAGCATTTTGCTTTTATTTAATTTTCCATGATTTTAGGTTTTCATTGACCAGCTGCAATCACTTAGAACATGTCAAGGATAATTTGTTTAGTTTATTGAGCAACACTTTTTTTTAATTTAATGTTTTTCTGTGAAAGAAATCCTATCAATTAATTGGCTTTGATATTTCTGGGAGTAGTTGATGTGATGCCTGCAGCATTTACGTTTCATGCATTAATTGCTGTTTCATAAACTTCACTTATCCCTCATTTGGATGTTTTACCAATGCGCAGGGGGAGGGCTAAACTAATAAGTAAAGCATTTTTTCTAAGTTGAAGTGCTTTTGGCACAAAATAGTAATTGTTGAGATCAAGTTAAGGATTTGGGTTATGTTGTCCACCAATACTGAGGGTAAGCTTAGTATTATGACTGCACTTACTGTGCAAGATTGTGTTTGTGTGCATGCTGGAACCTGTTTTTGTATGCATGTGGGGACCAACCTGAAACATGGCACCAGTACTGTGGGGACCTTTGTAAATCTGAGGACATATTTCCACTATAGCAATCATTTTAAACACATTTTTAGGAGACAAAACTTTGTTTCAGGCTTGGAGTTTTGCAACTCAGTTGAGTTTAGTTTTAAAGACTCAAATCTATTAAATACATGAAAACTCTTCACTCAAGAGGGTCTATTTGCTCTGTAGCAGAGAATGCCTGACTTAAATCTGACCCAACACTGGCTATCAATTTTTAATTAGTCATTTTTGTGTTTTTACTTAAAAATATGTAACTTTCAACAGAATCCAATTGAACACGGATGTAGAATTAATCAAAACAAGTGTATTTTTAGCCTTAACTTTCAATGCAAACATCTGATTTGCTCATTTACATTATTACTTTTCTTTATACATTTGCTTCTTTTAAATCTTCCCTTAAAAACAAAACCATGTTTTGAAACAAACAAAAAAGCATTTTCAGATTATAAGCCCCCTGAAATAGAACAAACAGTGAAAACAGCATTTGTATTTTCAGGTTTATTAACGTTATTGAATAATATTTAGGCTTTAGTACTGCACCAGTTTGCTCTGTATGACAGCTAATTATTGCTATTTATTTTGCCCAGAGGCTAACAGTTGTCTAAGAGTTGCCACTGTAGAAGTTGTTTTATTCTATGTCTACTTAGTGCACAAAATGCTAAACAAATCATTTTCTAGAGTTGCAGATGTTCTTTCTCAGTAGCAAAAAACAGAAGTGTAAAAGAGTAAAAACAGAAACTCTGAACTTAATTATTAACAAGTAATGGTCCCATCAAACAAAACAAATATCACTTTAAATTCCCCAGTATCAACGTAAACAAAAGTGAACTGATGTTGCCTCCACCTCTATGGTTGCATAAGTCTCTGCTTATCGTCTTTGGATGGTGTCCTCATGGGGTTCCCCTTTGTGACGTGAGTGAGCGTGAGTTTGCATGTTAACAGAGCTGCCCCTCAGCTAAAACCAATCAACCGAGCTCCTCTTAAACACTCTCCTTCACTTGAGAGTTTGCTCCTGTGGTGGAGAGTCATGTACAGTGTCTTCATTAACTGTTTCAGTTTTATTTCCAAAGCTTGTTCTCTTTTCTTTATTTTTTTAAAATATTTTTTAAACTAAAAAACAAAGATCTAGTGCCACATGTTTGGGTTTTGTGGTTTGTTGACAAGGCTGTTTTGTCTTACATACTTTATAACCATTCTGTCTCGGTCAGGGTTACAACAAAATGCGTTTTAGGTCATTTACATTCTGCTAAAGCACTGTGACATCCCAGTGGAGTGTAACTATTGCCAGAATATTTTTCAACTGCTGTAATGACAAACTTTCGATTTTTTTGGAATGCTTTACCTTATGTCCCACACAATCCCCAAAGCAGCGGGTGAAAAAGCCACAGTCTTTCCTCAGGTATTAAAATCAATCCTTGAAAGTAGCGTCACACTGAGGACAGAGGGATATGTCTGTTGGGGGGTATCTTCATCGAGTGGTAGGCAGTAAATCAACGCATGCTTTGGGCACAATGAGGCTGAAACCAGACTAATGGCGCTTACCCTCACGTTGGCTCGAACTTGTTCCACTCACCTCAATCCATCATACATTGCTCCCCCAAATAATTTAACATTTTTCCATACTTTGTTTTCATTCCTCTCAGCCTGCAAACCTCACTTACTCATCACATCTGAGTTTTATGTCATCCAATATGTCATACATGATCTCTCTCTTTCAAACTAAACGGATTTGAAGGACAGGAAAATATATACTAGATGTTTTTTTTCTTAAAAACTAATAAATAACATGTTCTGTAATATCATGTTTGTGTGAGTTCTCATTTTTGTTTAGTAAGATCAACAAAAACGGCAGCTAAGAGCTGATTTAAGCACAAAAAAAAAGATATGGTGATATTTAACCGTGATTGAAGAAGACCAGTTGCCAAAGGTCTCCATCTGTTGCCAGTTTAATGCCCTCTAGTAAGATATATTAATAATGGCTTCATGAGACCATTTGTAAGGCTCCCCATTCTATCAGACAATTGCCCCTCAGTGGAAAGTAATGTGTGGTGAAGGAGTCTGATGAACATATTATTGGATGATAACTGCAGTCTCATTAAAACCAAGTAAAGGGTTGACATTGAACTGAGTCATCTTCTGTATTTCACCAGGTCTCAATGGCTAGTGAAGATGTAAAGTAACGACACACTGCAGGATTTGTCTGTAAAACTGTCTTACACGATTCAGCTCTCTGTAAACTACAATATGAGGTTGTTTCCAAAAAGCTAAACAGGAAAGCTGTTAAAGCTGCACCTAAATGCAGATATTAAAGCATCAGATCAATATGCCGCAGCTCAAAGTGTAGAGAGCGCGTGCAGCTGACACTTGCTAAAAATCTCACCACTGCAGTTGCTGCCACACACAAACATGAGCAGCCTGCGGTTGATGTTCAACGTTCAAGGAAAAGCCTACCTTTGGCGTGATTCTATTTTTTCAGGTAAAAAAAAAACAATTTCAAGCTGGTATAGACAATGTTTAAAATACCTTTATCACATTAATTAATTGTCTGTATACAACATAAACTATTTAAACTAAATTCCATTGATATTTTTTCCCCTCATTTTTCACAATTTATTATTCAGTGCACATGCTTGTTTGAATGTCTATTTATTTGTGACTTTTCAAATGTTAGTGATTTTGCAAACATTACAAGTATTCTGA
Organism: Oryzias latipes; assembly: GCF_053564925.1. Classification (NCBI taxonomy): domain Eukaryota; kingdom Metazoa; phylum Chordata; class Actinopteri; order Beloniformes; family Adrianichthyidae; genus Oryzias; species Oryzias latipes. The sequence goes on along the minus strand of NC_136250.1, from coordinate 9,724,521 downwards.
GTGATTTTCTCTTGGTTGTCTACACAAACCCTCAATCTGTTGCTGCTTATCTGCTAATAATCATTTGCTTTTTGTGTTTGATGCAGATGTGCATGAACATTGAAGGAAGCTGAAGTGACTGAGCAAGAGTAGGCAGAGCAAGAGACATCAATCATTAATTATTTTCAGGGTTGCAGACTTAAATGAAGCATGTGAGGTAGAAGAGAGAGCAAAGTTTATTATTATTTTTCTCCTAAAGTTGGAGTAGAGCTGGTGCCCTAAAAAGAAATAATCAGGATTGTGTCAAATCTATATATAATTTCTCATTTCCTCTGTCTTTTCAGTGCTTATTATCTCCCTTTTAAAGAGAGAGCATGAGCCAGCAACATAACAGGGTAAGAAGTGGCAGAAGATGAGTGTGGAGTTTGGATGAATGGCATAATTGGAGAGTTGGAAAAAAAAAAGGTCGCGCACTGGTGTTTTTTCCGTTTTTTTTCTTCTTTTAATTCATTTTATTATGGCTGAAAGGCAGGGACTTGTTGCAAAATTCTGGAAATCTGGGACCACCACTATCGAATAGAATCACCAAGGAGAGGATAACTATAAGATTTAAAACAGGATTTCAGGATTTGGATTAGCTATTCTTTTAGACTCTTGGCTCACCTAAACAAGTTTTGAGATCAAAGCAACATTTTCTTTTTCCTAGAGGGGGGGTGGGCTTGCAAAGTAATTGAGAAGCACTGCTGTAGCCTATCCCAGCTACTTTAGGGTAAAAGTGGGGAATACACTAGTTAGGTCATCAGGCCATCGCATGTTTATTTTTTATTTTTTAATGGTTGCTGTCGCAAAATAATGCCATCTATTAAGTTTTTTTTATTTTTCATAAAACAGTTTGTGTTTTTTACTTTGAAAATTCAAACCTGTTGTAAATCAACAAGAACTGACCCAAGATTCTCAACAAATGACTGCCACAGAGCTTAAACACACTGCAGTTCCATGGCTTGCACACTTCTGATCAGTCCGGCTGATGATAAAATTACAGCCTGTGACCTTTGGAGAGGTTGTTTAGGCAGAAAGCATTCTGTTTTCCAGAAGTTGTGCATTCAATATTTTAAAAAAAGAGCTATCTTATCACATAATGACCAACCCAAATGAGCACTTGAGAGAAATGGTGAATTTCTCTTTCATGCTTATAATTCATTTGAAAGCATCATATTGTCTTTAAGTCACCCAAACAGGAAAACTCGAAAACCTGTTTTACTCATAATTATTTATCGCCCCCCCGGCCCATATTCAGAGTTTTTAACTGAGTTTTCCGACTTCCTATCGACTATTGTCTTAGATTCTGATCAAATTATAATATTAGGGGATTTTAATATTCATGTTGATGACCCCAGTGACTGCCTAGGAAAGGCTTTTGCAGCTTTATTAGATGATGTTGGTTTCACCCAAAGTGTGAATGAACCCACTCACTGTCATAAGCACACCCTGGATCTTGTTCTAACCCATGGTATAGAGATCAGCCAGCTGAGTGTCCTTCCTCTTAACCCCATCATTTCTGATCACTTTATGATTACCTTCCAGTTTACACTGGAACATCGTTCTGCCCCAGTGAATAAGAAACAGCTTAGAAGAACCTTAACTGACCGTTCTGTGTCTGAGTTTAAACACACAGTTCAGCCAGTGTTGTTTCTCTTTCGGCTTTTCCCATCAGGGGTCGCCACAGCGAACGAGTCGCATGGTAAACTTGGCAATGTTTTACGCCGGATGCCCTTCCTGACGCAACCCTCTCAAAGCCACCGGGCTTGGTACCGGCACAGAAGTAGAGAAGGGAACAGGGAGCAGCCCGGAGTCGAACCCTGGTTTCACGGACGGAAGGCGCCGCAAACCAGCACGAGCTAAACCGGCTCCCACACAGTTAAGCCAGTACTTAGTGATATTCTGAGAAAATACTCTGAGACCAGCTCCCATAGCATCAGTCCTAGTATAAATGACCACTTTGTTAATGATGCCATACAAGCCCTCAGGAGTACACTCGATGTTGTTGCCCCCCCTTGAAACCTAAGTTCGTCAGACAAAACCGAGTAGCACCGTGGTTTAACGCTGAAACTCGTTCTCTTAAACAAGAAACCCATAAGTTGGAAAGAGATCGGCGCCGCTCCGGTTCAGAGCAGTCTCTGGATATCTGGAAACATAGCCTATTAAATTATAAAAAAGCTCTGCGTAGAGCTAGAAGCCAGTACTATTCAACCTTAATATCAGAGAATGGAAACAACCCAAGATTTCTTTTTAGCACTATAGCTAAATTAACTCGCAGTCAGAGCTCAGTAGAACCACATGTTCCTGTTTCTCTCAGCTCTGATGATTTTCTTACATTTTTCGATAGTAAAATCTCAAATATTAGACATAAGTTAAATCAAGTTATTCCTATAATCAGCCCAGAGCAGGCTGAAGTGGTAGAAGTGGAGGCATCCATAGAAACCTCTGTAACATTAGACTGCTTCACTGCTGTGGATCAAGCGGAAATAACATCAATTATTACGTCCTCCAAATCCTCAACGTGTCTGTTAGACCCAATTCCCACTAGACTTTTTGAACAAAACTTTTCCCCTAATTAATGATCCCATATTAACAATGATAAATGCCTCTCTGGAAACGGGTTACGTGCCACAGTCTTTTAAATATGCAGTTGTTAAACCTCTTCTGAAAAAGCCCAGTTTGGATCCTAGCATCTTGGCCAACTATAGACCAATATCAAACCTGCCCTTTATTTCTAAAATCCTAGAAAGAGTTGTAGTTAAGCAGCTTTACTGCCACCTACAGGACAAAAGCCACTTTGAAGACTTCAGTCGGGGTTTAGACCCCACCACAGTACGGAAACTGCACTAGTTAGAGTCTCTAATGACTTGTTATTGGCCTCAGAAAAGGGACTACTTTCTATTCTGGTCCTGTTGGACCTCAGTGCAGCCTTTGACACTATCGACCACGGTATTTTACTCCATAGACTAGAGCAGGACATAGGGATCAGAGGATCTGCTCTCCAGTGGTTTATATCCTATCTGTCCGATAGGTATGAGTTCGTTAATGTAAATGGACATTCCTCTCAGTGCACTCGAGTCAACTATGGAGTCCCACAGGGCTCAGTCTTAGGACCGATCCTGTTTACGCTTTATATGCTACCCCTAGGAAACATAATCAGGAAACACAGCATTAATTTTCATTGACGATACGCAGCTGTATTTATCCATGAAGCCTGACCAGAATGACCAGATAGAGAAACTGAACGCCTGCATCAGTTACATCAAGACCTGGATGACAATTAATTACCTCCTCTTGAACCCAGAAAAAACTGAGGTCATTATACTAGGTCCTAAAAACCTCAGAGATACTCTGTCTGCTCAGATAGTCTCCCTGGATGGCATAAGTATAGCCCCCAATTCCACAGTTAGAAACCTTGGGGTTTTACTTGACCAGGATTTATCATTTAAGGCTCACATATCTCAGGCGTGCAGAACTGCCTTTTTTCACCTGCGGAATATTGCTAAGATCAGAAATATACTTTCTAAGAGTGATGCTGAAAAACTCATCCATGCATTTGTCACGTCGAGGCTGGATTACTGTAACTCCTTGTTAGCAGCGTGTTCTAAGAGTTCCTTAAGAAGTCTCCAGCTTGTTCAGAACGCAGCAGCAAGATTGTTAGCAGGAACTAGCAGAAGAGATCACATCACTCCTGTGTTAGTTTCGCTCCATTGGCTCCCAGTTGATTCTAGAATTAAGTTCAAGATCCTCCTGTTAACCTATAAGGCCTTACATGGAATGGCCCCGTCCTATATTAAGGACCTCATAAGCCCTTACCATCCAATGAGAACACTTCGCTCGCAAAATGCAGGACTGCTTGTGGTTCCTAGAATTAGTAAAAGTACGGTTGGAGGTAGAGCGTTTAGCCACCAAGCCCCTGTCTTATGGAATAAACTCCCAGCTCATGTAAGAGAGGCCGACTCAGTTTCTACATTCAAAGTTAGACTGAAAACATTCCTCTTTGGACAGGCTTATTGTCAGACTAGTTAGTATTTAGAGATTATTTAACTTAATGTTAATTTGTTTAAATTAAACTTAATAACTATTTCTTTTAAAAGGCTGCTAGAAGTTGAAGCTGGGGTAACTATGGTGCACTGGGGTTCTGTCCTCTTTTCCTTTCTACTTCTACGCTTCCTCTCCCCTATTCTTGATCATAATTTATCATTTAGTTCTCCATGCCTCTGTTTGGTGCAGTGCGATTCATGTATTGTCCCTCTTTTCCTCTCCCCTCCTGGGGAGTGGGAGTGCTTCCAGACTCCAGTTGGCTCATCCGTGCTCCTGTTCCTGACCGTTTACCTCGCCTTTGCTCCCGCTCCTATACCTGGCTGTGGATCCTGCCTCTGGCTCATCTCTGGCTCGTCTCTGCTCTGTACCTGACCGAGTACCTCGTCTCTGCTCCTGCTCCTAGACCTGGCTGTGGTTCCTGTCTCCGGCTCGACTCCCGCCTTTGACTGTCCCCACAACCACGGCTGGATGAAGCTCGTCTGCTGGATTTTATATATGTAGTTGTAGATTTAGATAAGTTAATTCTTCTCTAAGAGTTCTGGTAAATCGCCTGTCCGTCCTGGGGGAGGATCCCTCCTTCATGTGGGCACCCCTGAGGTTTCTTCGTTTTTTCCGGAATCCGGTTTTTTTGGGAGTTTTTCCTTACTGCAAAGGGGGGGTCTAAGGGCAGGGATGCCAGTATAGCTTAGTCAGTTTGTTAGTTCATTTTAGTATTTTCCTATTGAACTCTTTGTATTCGTGATCCTTTTGAGTTCATGTTTTACTTCGAAGCCCATCGAGACGACGGTTGTTGTGATTTTGGGCTATACAAATAAAATTGAATTGAATTTCATACAGATGATTGTCTGCAAATTGTAATGAAAACAAATACACACAAGCAGTTGTTCAAAAGAATATCCAACCTTTTGAAACAGTGTGAAAAACAGATATACAGTAACCTGTAAATGCCATTCATATCTATTTACATTAGGGGTACAATGATTAATCAACTTCATCAATTAATTGGTTTATTTTCTACTTTTCTATTTTTCTATGTTAATCGAATAGACCTAGACAATTATAAAAATAATTTCAAAAATGAAATCAGTTGATTATATCGATATTGAAAAATACCATTTTGATTGAAGCACTGTAGGTTAATTTTATTATAACGTAAAAATGACCAAGTGCCATCACATTGGACAACACTTGTGATGTTACAGTCCAATGTGTAGAAACACTTTGAGTTTTGCAAAGACATGTGACCATACAGTGTGGTAGAACGTTCTAATAATGTTCCCTTTGGTTTATTTTGATGTGAAAAAAAAAAACCAGTGGGATGAACCTTGTGAAACTACAATGTGAATGGATTTGCCATTAATCCTTGTTTACTTGTTTTTCAGTGCACACATTTAATTTACACTTGATTATCTTGAGAAGAATACAAGAGAGCTGGAAAACTTCACCTGCACTGTTCAGTACCAGGTATTTATCTCTTAGTCACACTGGCTAAAGATTTCCTGGATCAATTTTAGGTCAATGAATCAGATTGTTTAATATGAGCCAGTCTGGAATATGAATCGTATCAGCAACCTCAAATTATGATATGAATTGAATCGTTGTTAAAATGAATTGTTTTAGCCCTAATTTGCATATTTCTGAATAGCAAAAACTAAATGCTACATTTTTAACAATGGTCAATGGCAACCTGTTTATTATCTGTATATTCCTGATTTTAGTTTTAGCCTGTTCATTGAATACTTATAAAAATATTACCCATTATATCTATTTGCTGTTCAAAAATTCCATAAGTGCACCTAGGATTCAGACATGTATTTTGTACTTTCTGTTTATTTGACTTCTGATTAGATCTAAACTGTATTTTGTTTTCTGTGGAATGATAATAAAGTGGATTTGTATCTAATCTAATCTAATCTAATCTAATCTAATCTAATCTAATCTAATCTAATCTAATCTAATCTAATCTAATCTAATCTAATCTAATCTAAAATAATGTAATATAATTTTATCTAATCCAATCCAATCTAATCTAAAAAAAAATTAAATGAAAGTTTTCACAATGTCGGTACATAACAGACAGAAGAAAAACATAAAAACAAAATATACACTTTTTTGTGTGAGTTAAAACCTCATACTTTTGGGTTTGTGTGACTTCAAAGGACAAGGTATACACATGTAACACCTATATGTCAATTCTATGGTTTCCTACACCTATTCAGCCTTCGAAACATCCATATACACCTTACTTTTTAATTATTTACAGATTGGGGAATTCTTTTTTGCCCACATAAGAGAAATCCATTCCTGTGAACGTGTAAGCATAGCTATTTCCTCACAAGATGAGTAACACCAGAACAACACACACACACACTCAGTATAAACCCAGACGTGCCAGAGGCGCTGTCAGCTAATTACTGACTGGCAGATTCCCAGGAGGCAGAGAAAACAGAGGTGGCCCCTTGCATCTGCAGGACTGACGGTGCCCTTCAGCATCAGTGAACCTGCAGTGCTCCTATCTCCTCTGCTGCCAGCTGATCACATGACCAGAGAGGAAGTAGGCCATAACAGAGGAGCAGAACCAACTGTCAGAGTGTGGGATGTCGGTGTAATTGTGTGTGAATCTATTGGCTGAAAGAAAAAGAGGAAAAGACAAAGCAGGATGAGAAGGGGACCAAATTAACATGCTTACACTTTAACACACTGGCATTTAATTCAATTAAGTTTATGTGTACAGCCATCTCAGGGCTCTTTGCAGTGACAGATGACAAGTTCAGTACAAGGCCAATTAAATATTATCCAATTAAACAAAGTTCATCCCAATTATAATCCAAAACTAATAGTACCATCAAATTTCCTCTTTTTTCAATACCACTCCCTTTCAAGAGGAAATCTAGTTAAATGGGAAAAGATCTCCCGATGCAACTACAGGAAGCTGTTCATTTGCTTTGATTGGTTGTGAGAGGAATGTCCAGAGACCAGGCCACAGATATTGCTGTAAAAAAGAGAAAGAAAAAAAGAAAAGAAAAAAGAAAATTGTGTCATATGTGGGGAATAAAGAGAGCACAGCAAGACAGGGGCACAGCAGGTCTTGATCTGATGGAGTCTAATTTAAGGCATGGCTCCAGGTTGCAATGACTCATCTAAATTATCAGTTTTATCAAACGTTTTAGGACTGGCCTAATATTTAGAATATCCATCTGCCTTCCAAGCTACAAAGTTACACCAAAGAGGAATCTGACAGATGAAAACATTTCCTTCTCCATCATTCAAAGGGAACCAAAAGTAAACTTGAGGTTTGACAGTTCTGAATTTAGTACATTTTAATACAAATTTTTCCTAAAATCTGTAAATTTTGCATATTTCTTGTTCAGTTACAGTAAAGTCTGCGAGGTGAAGCAGCACACGAAGCATAGACTCACGGCAGATCTTGCAATCTTATGTAAATTGGGTTGAATTTGTGCCTTTAGTTTACTCAACATATGCTGATAATGCAATGCTTTATAATTTTTTTAATACATTGTTGACAATTTCTATTACATGTCCTGACTTTCCATTTCATTGTTAATATATTTAATGTTATTATAATGTTAATTTAGTGTTCACATTTGACATAAAGCAGCACTAAAAAGACATGAAGAGAGGAAAACAGCGGTTCTTTTTTGTAATAAAGAAACAATAGTTATTTTTTACTAATGTATAAAAGTAGTAGGGGGGATTTCTACTGTTGAGAACACCAAATAATTTCTGGAATTATCTCAGGTGATATTTGATATTGAATGTTTCATCAAGAGGCTTCTTATAAAAAATGAGATTCACAAGAACAGGTTTTTAAAAATTCAAACGCACTTTATTAGGCTTCACAAGGACATTTGCTTAATATATTACTTCACTTAAGTTCACAAAAAGTAAAAATGCAAAAAAGAATGTCCACCTCTGATCATGATAATAAATTACCAATAAGTTAGTGTTTTTCCCTTTCCTTCTTTTTTTCTGAATGTTCTTAATGTTAAGGGGAAAAAAGGAGGCGGTGTAAGCAAGCTCATGTTTGATCTTCTTTAGAGATTTAAAGGGGAATCCGCTATTTTATGCTTTGCAAGCAGCAAAACTGCTGATTTAATTTCATTTTAAAATGTCTCAGAGCTGGAATTTCAATTAAAATGGGAAGTAATAAATAAAGATAATTAATTGCTGCTAATTACAGTTAATGAACCCTTGATTCACCTTCTGTAGGTTTTCTTTTGTAGGATCTGGCAGTTTTTAGATGACTTTTGGGCTGGAAGACCATGACTATCTGGCAACACTTGACCCACTCTGACGACAGTGGTGTTTTTAACGAGTTCTTTTGGCATTTTTTTGATGATGGGGGACAAAGATTAATAAAACTAAGCTCCAAACTGCATTTCTGAGCATTTATTCAAGTCGTTGTGAACCAGGAGAAGACAAAAAAGCAGTTTGAAAAGGAGCATATTTGTGAGGTAGAAAGTATGCTGGACAGGCAACAAGCTTCCTGCTCGGTTCCGCTCTGCAACGATTCACAGATTCTTTTTATTTTGGCTAAAAACAGCTTAATCTTAATGATAAACCACTTTTAAAATAGCTCAAAAGATGATCGGAGTGGGTCTTTAACCTTTGTCATACTATTTTAATGGAAAGTTGACAAAGTTGTGGGAAGTGTGGTAAATATAAAGCAAATAACTGCAACCCGAGTGGAGCAAATGTATTTATGAAGCACACGTGAAACAAGGCTTTTGAAAAAAAAAACTTTATAGGACATAAAAAAAAAGAACATTCCTAAACATAAAAAAGTAAATAAATTTGTAAAAAAAACAAAAAAAAAGAAGTAGAAAAACTTTGTATAAAGCAGATAAATTACTAATAAAAAGTAGAATATTGAAGGTGTCAGAAATATGGAACACAAAAGCTTCATGTTTCATCAATAAAAATTTCTGATGTAGAACTTCAACAAAGGCATTAACCTTAGAGAACCTAAAGATGTCAAACACAAATATACTCTTTAAAATCTCTGTTTTGCTTTTTTGGCATATTCTCAGAAAGGTGTGACTTCAGCTGGAATGCTGGGATTGTCGTTGTCACTGCCAAATGCATGTTTTAAAAAAAAGAAGATTTTGATACAAACATGACAAATATAGCCATCTGGGTTTGTGTTTTTCCATAACTGACTATTGCAACCGATTTTTTCAATAACTGAATATAGCTTGACACAGAGCCAGCAACAACTAACTGTAATGTCTATAAATACTTTTGACGCCATTAGAAAAATTGTAATGTCGTCATAACATGAGTCAGGCCAAAACCAGAGACACTTTATTTCCAACTGTTTTTTAGCTGCAGTGTCTGAAATCTATGAGGAGATAATCTACCACATGGATTTACCCCCCCCCCCCCAGTTTCCTTTAATGTTTTTTCCAAAGGTTTTAAGATTGAATCAACCCTAAAATACTGTCCTCAAGCTCTGACAGCTAAAAACTCCCTGCCTTTTGATGGTTTCAGAAATATAGATAATCCTTCAGTAAACGGAGAGAGCAGAGCTGCAGCTTGTCGTCTTCTGAGTCATCCTCTGCAAAACTGCCTTTGTCTATGCCCGGTCATGCTTTCAAACCACACTGCTGCGGTGGACATTATTCCGTCTGTCATTTTATGTCAGGGGGAAATATGTGCAAACTTAGTCACAATACGTTACAGATTTAAACAGGTTGAAAGTGGAAAAGACTTAAAGACTTTTAGGTATTTCATTCTGAGGGTAATTTAGTTTATTTATGCATCCAGCAAACCAACAGAAATTAACTTTGAGTCGTGCTTTTGGTCCGCTGGGAGAGTCAGTATCCAGTCTCCTTAATCTCCGTTTTTGGTATCCTGAGATCCTTGAGGGAATTTTCTCTGCCTCTCCTTGGCTGCTGGATGTGCCACGTCTGCAGCTACTTTCAATTTCTGCTGTATGCTGTGGAGCTACCTGAATGAAATGAGCTGCTGGATGTTTTTCTCTGAAAACAGCCCCCCACAGCTGATTGAAATAATGCCGACGGTAGCATTTATATGAAAAAAATGACAGAAGAACCCAAAAGTGAGGTTAAAAGCATTGAATTCCTAAAGAGAGCTAGAAAGAATTGTTTTGTTTCATGATTATTGGAGAGCGAGAGTGACCTTTTTAAGGGTGGAAAAACTTAGTTACCCCAAAATTATACATTATCGAAAGTTACCTAACCAAATTACACTCTTGATTTATCCATAATCATATTGTTTGAAAAAATTAAAATAGATATTAAAACCATAGAAATATCCTAATTGTTTAAATTTTATTGCAACTTAAATATAGAAAATTTTCATTTAAGTCGCATTTATTAAAATATATATTTACTTTTTTAATGGCTCATTTAAAGTCTCACTCCAGTCATCTATTGATTTATTGTAAAAAATTTCTAACTGGGCTTTAAATCATGATTATCAATTTTATTTTTGTCGTTTTCTAAGGATAAAGTTTCTGCAGAGTGGCAGTAGTTCATTAGAAGTTGTTACTGTTAAGAAAGCCCATCCACGTTTCACATCATCCCTTTGGTACATGGATCTAGTCGTCTACAACTGAATAACGACATTTTACATTCATCAGCAAAATGAGTTTGTAGTAAAAGAATTATGGGGGAAACTGGCTCACCTCTTCTTGCATTTTGCATGGACTTCAAATTCCCAAAATAGACACAAGTGTGTCATCCTTGGTAACTCACATTTTTAAGTTTAATTTGGCTTTTACTTCTCCACCTCAACAGCATTTTGCCCCTATTTTTTATTTCCTTTCATAAATAATCCAGGACGATCAAAGCGATAACCCTATATTTTTTTTTTGATCCTGAATAGTTTGGAATCCAGATTGTCTTTAGCTGTATTTCAAACTTTGTTGCAAGAATTCATTTTTATTTATGGCAGCAAACAGAACAGAAATATGCATGTAGACTTCAAATCAACTCTTTCCATTGATCCAGTGACACCACTGAGAGGAGGAGAGACAAAAAAGAAAAGACAGCATCTCTTTATTAATTCAGAACATGACACAGCAGCAAATGAGATTCTTCAGGATCAGCAAATAATTTCACACGAAAGATTTGTCTATAATTTAAATCGCAGAATACCGCAAAATGAAAGGCTTCGTGAAAAAGATGAGTAAAGATGCCCAAACAAAAGGCCCTATCATGCCGTTAGGGAGCACAAAAAATGTAGTTAAAGTCAATGTGCGCACTAAAATATTAATGGGAAATCTGAAAGTGTTAATAGGAAAGGAATTACACTTTGTGTAATAATGAAGTGTGACAATAAAAAAGTAATTATGGGACATTAATTTATAAAGATGATTATGAGTCTTCACGAGGAACATTTTAGGCCCAAAACTGTCAAGTCAGACTCAGTAACTCAATTGCTCAATTGCCATGACAAGCTTGTACATAATGGCAGCAAGCAAAATGCATTAAATTGTCATTAGAAAATACATGATGCAAAAAATGATTCAAAACGTCTCATTACTGTATCAATCTATCCTCGGGTCAATGGTGTCACCTCCTGCTGATGAGCAGGATAACAGACACATCAACATTCTGTGTTTGTCCACACAAATGAGAATCGATCCACCCGATGGCTGCATTGAAAATACACATTTAAAGCCAGAGAAGGCCATGAACATTTATCAAGGTGAACGCCTCAAGTAACCTTGGGATTCAAAGAATAACTTGCCGCTAAATAAACTGTACAGCTATTTCGTAAATCGATCAGAAAAACACAAGTACTTGGATACAACCGTGCACAGCTAAAAGACAACCAGGAGGGATTTTTGTTTGGACACAGCCTTCACCTTCAGATCACCACACAGATAATCAATGAGGCTGTTTTCTGTGACCATCAGAGCATGTGTGCAGCAGCAGTTTTAATTGAAAATTGTTAAACTTGCCACGAAAGTAAATCATAACTGAAAATAAAACACGTTTATTGTAGTTACGTTTTAAAGTGCAGTTGATCATCATTTTTTACCTAAATAAAACAAAATACCAATGCAAAAGAGTCGTACTTGGATTTGACTGAACTCTTTGCATAGGAAAGGTCAAATTAGAGGTATGAGGATGTGCAAAAAGAGATGAGGACACCCAGAGATATTCATTAACTTTAAATTATTTAATTGCTTTGTCTGATGCATAATTTTTCCGCAGTGGTTCTCTCTCCGCATAGCAATTAATCTCATTTACAATTAATTAGACTAAAGTGTGTACTTTGACGTATACCTGAAAATGACTCCACATTGTTTTATTTGAGAATTTTAATATTCTTTAGTTTTTTAATGAAGTAATCCATGTTTGAAAGACTCCCTGGTGAGTTGTTCCTTGTACACTTTTCTTTCTACCAATTTCTTAACAGTTTTTTTTACTTGAGTCACAAACTTCAAAGATTTGTGTTGCAGATGAAAAAATTACAAAATCTGTCTCAGATCTAGTGTTTATGTTTTTCCTGCTTTGAAAAATGGCAGATATGGTTTCTTCTTTTTTAAATAACCTCTTGAGAATTTGGGATATTCCCTTGTATTTGAAGTATATTACTTTTTCTCCCCTTTTGAACTTTTTTTTTTTGCTTAGTCAGAATCTTTTTCTGCATCTATAAAATGTATTTTAGCCCATTGCTACAAAAATGTTTTAACCAAATTTCAAAGAAACAGATTATTTGTGAATGTTCCAGTTTCTACCTTGATTACAGCTTTTACAAGCTCAAAAAGGTAGAGTAACCTATTGAAGTAGCTCTGTGTTAAATTTAATTTGAAATTGATTATTACAATTTATCCAGCCCCAGCCCAGCGCCAGCCCCTGCTGGGAACATGAGAGTTTTGAACTGTGGAAGCCCAAAACACGCATTTTTGAGGGCGGTGTAAACGTTGCTTCAAGCGTCAATAGAGTAACCTATTGAAGTGGCTCAGTGTTAAATTTTATTTGAAATTGATTATTAAAGTTATCCAAATTTAGAAAAGAAAATTTACAATGAGGATTCAAAACATGTAAAACTCATAACAGCTCATAAAAATATGGACTAAATCTCTGATTGGTTCTGCTTTTACTCAAGAAACCTGTCCTGCCTCATCAAGTCTCTCCTGCGCAGCCATGGGAAAATCTTTTTTTTCTGTTTCTTTAAAGCTCTTGTGGCAGATTTTCATGTGTTTCACAGCTGCAGAAAGCCAGTGTCCTGTTCCTTAAGTCGCGGCCCATTAGCCTTGAGTCCCCGCCCATGACACTTGAGTCGCGGCCCACGGCACTTGAGTCATGGCCCATGACACTTGAATCGCGGCCCAGTAGCCTTGAGTCACGGCCCATGACACTTGAGTCGCGGCCCATGACACTTAAGTCCCGGCCCACCACACTTGAGTCATGGCCCATGACACTTGAGTTGCAGCCCACGACACTTGAGTCGCGGCCCATGACACTTGAGTCGCGGCCCATGACACTTGAGTCGCGGCCAATGACACTTGAGTCACGGCCCACGACACTTGAGTCACAGCCCACGACACTTGAGTCACGACCCACGACACTTGAGTCACGGCACATGACACTTTAGTCGCGGCCAATGAAACTTGAGTCGCAGCCCAGTAACCTTGAGTCGCAGCCCACGACACTTGAGTCGCGGCCCACACGATTGAGTCGCAGCCCACGACAATTGAGTCGCGGCAATTTGACACTTGAGTCGCGGCCCATGACACTTGAGTTGCAGCCCACGACACTTGAGTTGCGGGCCCATGAAACTTGAGTCGCGGACCATGACACTTGAGTCGCAGCCCACTAGCCTTGAGTCGCGGCCCATGACACTTGAGTCGCAGCCCACTAGCCTTGAGTCACGGCCAATGAAACTTGAGTCGTGGCCAATGACACTTGAGTCCCTTTCCACCACACTTGAATCACGGCCCATGACACTTAAGTCCCGGCCCACCACACTTGAGTTACGGCCCACCACACTTGAGCCGCGAGCCCGTAACCTTGAGTCGCGAGCCCGTAACCTTGAGTCGCAGCCCACGACACTTGAGTCACGGCCCACGCGATTGAGTCGCAGCCCACGATACTTGAGTCGTGGCCAATGACACTTGAGTCACGACCCATGACACTTGGGTGCAGCCCATGACACTTGAGTTGCAGCCCACGACACTTGAGTCGCGGCCCATGACACTTGAGTCACGGCCCACGACACTTGAGTCACGGCCCACGACACTTGAGTCACGGCCCACGACACTTGAGTCACGGCACATGACACTTTAGTCGCGGCCAATGAAATGTGAGTTGCAGCCCAGTAGCCTTGAGTCGCAGCCCACGACACTTGAGTCGCGGCCCACACGATTGAGTCGCAGCCCACCACACTTGAGTCGCGGCAATTTGACACTTGAGTCGCGGCCCATGACACTTGAGTTGCAGCCCATGACACTTGAGTTGCAGCCCACGACTTGAGTCGCGGCCCATGACACTTAAGTCGCGGACCCACGACACTTGAGTCGCGGCCCATGACACTTGAGTCGCAGCCCACTAGCCTTGAGTCACGGCCGATGAAACTTAAGTCCCGGCCCACCACACTTGAGTCACGGCCCATGACACTTAAGTCCCGGCCCACCACACTTGAGTTACGGCCCACCACACTTGAGCCGCGAACCCGTAACCTTGAGTCGCGAGCCCGTAACCTTGAGTCGCAGCCCACGACACTTGAGTCGCGGCCCACGCGATTGAGTCGCAGCCCACGATACTTGAGTCGTGGCCAATGACACTTGAGTCGCGACCCATGACACTTGGGTTGCAGCCCATGACACTTGAGTTGCAGCCCACGACACTTGAGTCGCGGCCCATGACACTTAAGTCGCCGGCCCACGAGCTTTGAGTCGCGGCCCATGAAACTTGAGTCGCGGACCATGACACTTGAGTCGCAGCCCACTAGCCTTGAATCGCGGCCCATGACACTTGAGTCGCAGCCCACTAGCCTTGAGTCACGGCCGATGAAACTTGAGTCGCGGCCCACGACACTTGAGTCACGGCCCATGACACTTAAGTCCCGGCCCACCACACTTGAGTTACGGCCCACGACACTTGAGTTGCGGCCCACGTCACCTGAGTCAAAAATGCGTGTTTTGGGCTTCCGCGTTCAAAACTCTCATGTTCCCAGCAGAGGCTGGCGCTATAAACAGCTCCGACCTACTTCAAGTGGCTAACCTGACTTAGAACTGTGAGCCGTGTGACACTTGAGTCGTGGCCCTCGACACTTGAGTCGCGAGCCCGTAACCTTGAGTCGCGAGCCCGTAACCTTGAATCGCAGCCCACGACACTTGAGTCGCGGCCCACGCGATTGAGTCGCAGCCCACGATACTTGAGTCGTGGCCAATGACACTTGAGTCGCGACCCATGACACTTGGGTTGCAGCCATGACACTTGAGTTGCAGCCCACGACACTTGAGTCGCGGCCCATGACACTTGAGTCGCGGCCCATGACACTTGAGTCGCGGCCAATGACACTTCAGTCACGGCCCACGACACTTCAGTCACGGCCCACGACACTTGAGTCACGGCCCACGACACTTGAGTCACGGCACATGACACTTTAGTCGCGGCCAATGAAACGTGAGTTGCAGCCCAGTAGCCTTGAGTCGCAGCCCACGACACTTGAGTCGCGGCAATTTGACGCTTGAGTCGCGGCCCATGACACTTGAGTTGCAGCCCATGACACTTGAGTTGCAGCCCACGACTTGAGTCGCGGCCCATGACACTTAAGTCGCGGGCCCACGACACTTGAGTCGCGGCCCATGACACTTGAGTCGCAGCCCACTAGCCTTGAGTCACGGCCGATGAAACTTGAGTCGCGGCCCACGACACTTGAGTCACGGCCCATGACACTTAAGTCCCGGCCCACCACACTTGAGTTACGGCCCACCACACTTGAGCCGCGAACCCGTAACCTTGAGTCGCGAGCCCATAACCTTGAGTCGCAGCCCACGACACTTGAGTTGCGGCCCACGTCACCTGAGTCAAAAATGCGTGTTTTGGGCTTCCGCGTTCAAAACTCTCATGTTCCCAGCAGAGGCTGGCGCTGTAAACAGGTCCGACCTACTTCAAGTGGCTAACCTGACTTAGAACTGTGAGCCGTGTGACACTTGAGTCGCGGCCCTCGACACTTGAGTCGCGAGCCCGTAACCTTGAGTCGCGAGCCCGTAACCTTGAGTCGCAGCCCACGACACTTGAGTCGCGGCCCACGCGATTGAGTCGCAGCCCACGATACTTGAGTCGTGGCCAATGACACTTGAGTCGCGACCCATGACACTTGGGTTGCAGCCATGACACTTGAGTTGCAGCCCACGACACTTGAGTCGCGGCCCATGACACTTGAGTCGCGGCCCATGACACTTGAGTCGCGGCCAATGACACTTGAGTCACGGCCCACGACACTTCAGTCACGGCCCACGACACTTGAGTCACGGCCCACGACACTTGAGTCACGGCACATGACACTTTAGTCGCGGCCAATGAAACGTGAGTTGCAGCCCAGTAGCCTTGAGTCGCAGCCCACGACACTTGAGTCGCGGCCCACACGATTGAGTCGCAGCCCACGACACTTGAGTCGCGGCAATTTGACACTTGAGTCGCGGCCCATGACACTTGAGTTGCAGCCCATGACACTTGAGTTGCAGCCCACGACTTGAGTCGCGGCCCACACGATTGAGTCGCAGCCCACGACACTTGAGTCGCGGCAATTTGACGCTTGAGTCGCGGCCCATGACACTTGAGTTGCAGCCCATGACACTTGAGTTGCAGCCCACGACTTGAGTCGCGGCCCATGACACTTAAGTCGCGGGCCCACGACACTTGAGTCGCGGCCCATGACACTTGAGTCGCAGCCCACTAGCCTTGAGTCACGGCCGATGAAACTTGAGTCGCGGCCCACGACACTTGAGTCACGGCCCATGACACTTAAGTCCCGGCCCACCACACTTGAGTTACGGCCCACCACACTTGAGCCGCGAACCCGTAACCTTGAGTCGCGAGCCCATAACCTTGAGTCGCAGCCCACGACACTTGAGTCGCGGCCCACGCGATTGAGTCGCAGCCCACGATACTTGAGTCGTGGCCAATGACACTTGAGTCCCGGCCCACCACACTTGAGTCCCGGCCCATGACACTTAAGTCCCGGCCCACCACACTTGAGTTACGGCCCACGACACTTGAGCCGCGAGCCCGTAACCTTGAGTCGCGAGCCCGTAACCTTGAGTCGCAGCCCACGACACTTGAGTCGCGGCCCACGCGATTGAGTCGCAGCCCACGATACTTGAGTCGTGGCCAATGACACTTGAGTCGCGACCCATGACACTTGGGTTGCAGCCCACGACACTTGAGTCGCGGCCCATGACACTTAAGTCGCCGGCCCACGAGCTTTGAGTCGCGGCCCATGAAACTTGAGTCGCGGACCATGACACCTGAGTCGCAGCCCACTAGCCTTGAGTCGCGGCCCATGACACTTGAGTCGCAGCCCACTAGCCTTGAGTCACGGCCGATGAAACTTGAGTCGCGGCCCACGACACTTGAGTCACGGCCCATGACACTTAAGTCCCGGCCCACCACACTTGAGTTACGGCCCACAGCACTTGAGTCACGGCCCATGACACTTAAGTCCCGGCCCACCACACTTGAGTTACGGCCCACGACACTTGAGTCGCGGCCCACGTCACTTGAGTCAAAAATGCGTGTTTTGGGCTTCCGCGTTCAAAACTCTCATGTTCCCAGCAGAGGCTGGCGCTGTAAACAGCTCCGACCTACTTCAAGTGGCTAACCTGACTTAGAACTGTGAGCCGTGTGACACTTGAGTCGCGGCCCTCGACACTTGAGTCGCGAGCCCGTAACCTTGAGTCGCGAGCCCGTAACCTTGAGTCGCAGCCCACGACACTTGAGTCGCGGCCCACGCAATTGAGTCGCAGCCCACGATACTTGAGTCGTGGCCAATGACACTTGAGTCGCGACCCATGACACTTGGGTTGCAGCCATGACACTTGAGTTGCAGCCCACGACACTTGAGTCGCGGCCCATGACACTTGAGTCGCGGCCCATGACACTTGAGTCGCGGCCAATGACACTTGAGTCACGGCCCACGACACTTCAGTCACGGCCCACGACACTTGAGTCACGGCCCACGACACTTGAGTCACGGCACATGACACTTTAGTCGCGGCCAATGAAACGTGAGTTGCAGCCCAGTAGCCTTGAGTCGCAGCCCACGACACTTGAGTCGCGGCCCACACGATTGAGTCGCAGCCCACGACACTTGAGTCGCGGCAATTTGACACTTGAGTCGCGGCCCATGACACTTGAGTTGCAGCCCATGACACTGAAGTTGCAGCCCACGACTTGAGTCGCGGCCCATGACACTTAAGTCGCGGGCCCACGACACTTGAGTCGCGGCCCATGACACTTGAGTCGCAGCCCACTAGCCTTGAGTCACGGCCGATGAAACTTGAGTCGCGGCCCACGACACTTGAGTCACGGCCCATGACACTTAAGTCCCGGCCCACCACACTTGAGTTACGGCCCACCACACTTGAGCCGCGAGCCCGTAACCTTGAGTCGCGAGCCCGTAACCTTGAGTCGCAGCCCACGACACTTGAGTCGCGGCCCACGCGATTGAGTCGCAGCCCACGATACTTGAGTCGTGGCCATTGACACTTGAGTCCCGGCCCACCACACTTGAGTCACGGCCCATGACACTTAAGTCCCGGCCCACCACACTTGAGTTACGGCCCACCACACTTGAGCCGCGAGCCCGTAACCTTGAGTCGCGAGCCCGTAACCTTGAGTCGCGGCCCACGCGATTGAGTCGCAGCCCACGATACTTGAGTCGTGGCCAATGACACTTGGGTCGCGACCCATGACACTTGGGTTGCAGCCCATGACACTTGAGTTAAAGCCCACGACACTTGAGTCGCGGCCCATGACACTTAAGTCGCCAGCCCACGAGCTTTGAGTCGCGGCCCATGAAACTTGAGTCGCGGACCATGACACTTGAGTCGCAGCCCACTAGCCTTGAGTCGCGGCCCATGACACTTGAGTCGCAGCCCACTAACCTTGAGTGACGGCCGATGAAACTTGAGTCGCGGCCCATGACACTTGAGTCGCAGCCCACTAGCCTTGAGTCACGGCCGATGAAACTTGAGTCGCGGCCCACGACACTTGAGTCACGGCCCATGACACTTAAGTCCCGGCCCACCACACTTGAGTTACGGCCCACGACACTTGAGTCACGGCCCATGACACTTAAGTCCCGGCCCACCACACTTGAGTTACGGCCCACGACACTTGAGTCGCGGCCCACGTCACTTGAGTCAAAAATGCGTGTTTTGGGCTTCCGCGTTCAAAACTCTCATGTTCCCAGCAGAGGCTGGCGCTGTAAACAGCTCCGACCTACTTCAAGTGGCTAACCTGACTTAGAACTGTGAGCGGCGACTCAAGTGTCGAGGGCCGCGACTCAAGTGTCACACGGCTCACAGTTCTAAGTCAGGTTAGCCACTTGAAGTAGGTCGGAGCTGTTTACAGCGCCAGCCTCTGCTGGGAACATGAGAGTTTTGAACGCGGGAGCCCAAAACACGCATTTTTGAGAGCGGTGTGAACGTTGCTTCAAGCCCTTTGGGCCTTAAAAGCAAGGTAGAAAAGTCTTGAATAGTTTATGCCATTTACCATTTTAATGACAGGGTTTCCTTTTATTAGGCTATCCATATTTTAAACAAGAAATATCGTGGAATATGATCCTACACAACAAATGTCAAACTGCTTAAATGTCAAACAGCATGACGACTGCATATTTTGAAGTTTCTTTGTTGGATTATTTCAGAGACTGTACAATAACTGCATCAGTGTGCAGCCATTCAGTTTGGGTATTTATTACACCATTGATTTGTGAAAATAACATTTACAGGTTAGAAGTCTACTTTCCAACTGGACTTAATGCAAACTTTCATTTTTGAATTGGAAAACTGAATAAAGCCCGACATGGACTATCTGTATTGCAGAATGATTGGATTTTGCTAATGAGATTAGCTTGATTCAGTCTTGCACATGGGATTGCCTTTTGCCTCACGCTTGGATGTGCTGAGGAGGACGACGATGCTACATGAAACACTAACTGACTGATTAAGAATAAAGGCATTAGACATTTGGACCGTATGGTGATGCAGTGTCAGAATATTCATGCATGTTTTTGTTTGAAGAAGAAAGCCGAGTACCCCCCTTTACTCCACCGTCCTCGATGCTGCATGGATTTGCATCTCATTGACAAAATGTAATAGCTAAAAAAGCCACTCTCCATGTCTAAGTCTCCACAGTTGGCCATCAATTTCTCTGAGTCCTGTGATTGCATCAGGTCAAATGAAAAGGATGATTTTTTTTTCTGTCTGTTAAGAGCAACATGAGCCTTTTTATAAAATGAATGAAGAGCAGAAATAGATTGAGTGGATCTGGAGGCATATTCACATCCCAGTAAAAAATGTAAAGGAAAAATATGTTTTTTAAGGCATAAAACTGACTTTATGTGTCAAGGAGTCAATCTGCTTCAGAGTTTGATAGATTAGTGAATCCCTTTTGGTCTGAGTGATTGATGAGAGACATTGACCTTGCAAGCCAAAGACAAAAACACACACATAGAGCACACACATGAACATCAGGGTTCCCACTTAGTGTTCCTGTTAAGATACTAACAATCACCCATAAATCACCCTAAAAGATTTTTTTTCCCAAATTGTAGACCTTTCTGAGTGTCCATATAATGTTGGTCAGCTGTCAGGGATCGAGTTTCTTGTCACGGAGTGTCTGTCTTAATGTTCTGAGTTGTATTCATTCCCCCTCTAAACTGCCTTTGTATGAAATTGAGTCTTTTACGTGGAGGTCTGTCTGACACTGATGGAAAAACAAGTCCAGAGTGGCTGGCATCTTTAGTCTAATGACTGTCAACACTCAACAGCAAATAAAGCTAAAAAGACAAGTTACTTACACAGAGAAAAACACTGCTGCGGGAGGGAGGGAACAGATGCCCAATCAAACATCCGTGTGAGTGACTGGTGTGTTTAAAATACAAGTTTATTTGAATAAGAAGAAAATAGCCCCTACTTGAAAATGCATCTAATTTATTTTAAGATATATCTTGTCAAATGAATTGTGTGTTTGAACAGTCTGATGAGAAGAAATGTTTTCTGTGTGTAAATGCGGGGGCTCTGGTGGATCGGTGAGGTTACAAAGAGCAGAGGTGAAGAAGGTGGAGGCCTTTCAGTAATTAAGGTCAAAAGTCCAAAGGACTGGAGAGAATGTGGTGAAGAGGAGTGTGCAAGCGAATGGAGGAAGGTTTCAAGTGCGATGTAGGACAAAAGAGTGTCAGCAAAAGTGAAAGGAAAGGAGAAGAAGATTGTGGTGAGGGCAGCCATGTTTTTGGTTCGGAGACAGTAGCTCTGCGAAAAAGACAGGGCGGGGGTGCTGGAGGTAAAAGAGCCGAGGGTGTTGCAGTTCTCTTTGGGAGTGAATCCATCAGAGGAACAGCTCATGTTAGATGTTTTGGAGATAAGTGCAGGGAAGCAAGGTTGAGATGGTAAAGATGATACTGATAAAAGGCTGTGATGGTTGGGGTTACCAGAAAAGAGACCTAGAGTAAGACCAAAAAGGAAGTTAATGGAGGGCATGTGGGTGGTTGATGTAAAGGATGAGGAGGATGCAGAGGATAGAATGGAGTTGGTGGATTTTCTGTGGCAAACCCTGAAGGGACCAACCAAAAGATATAAGAGATGAGAAAAAAATTGACTGCAAAGTTGTGGATGGTTTACTGTGCCAGAAACAGAAAAATAACACAGATACACATGCTCAAAATGAAGGGAAAGATTTTAATATAATTTCAATAGGGAGAGATCGTAGAAAAAGGAAGATTTATTTGTTACACAGAAGATGTGCATGAAGTAAGTCCGTAATCTTTGGCGGTAGGCTATCAGCCAAAACATCATGCATGCCGGTGGGATAAGCTCGGACCATATAGATGAATTAACCCCAGAGCCAAAAACAGGGGTCTGCCACCTTTTAAACTAAAAGAGCCATTTGGTCCAGTTCCTCAGAGACCAAAACCCGGCAAGAGCCGCAAAGCCTCACTTCGCAGTTCTGAAAATTATGATGTTTATGTTTTTGAGACTGTTAAGTTATTTATTTATAAACTGTAACTTTGAACGTTTACAACAATAAGTTATTAAAATTGTTATACATGACAATTGTGACTTTCAAAATAAAATCTGCTTTGTGTCAAACAGGAATATCCTGTTTCAATAGAAAATTAAATTAAAGCTGGGAAATGTCAATCTTCTATCAATAAGTCTACTATATTGCCTTGTTGTCTTGGTATCAAAAACAGGAAAATTGTTTGTTTAAACTTTTAGCTTCATTCTTCAAAGCCAAAGAGCCACAATGGAGGGAGAAGGTACCTGTATGTGGCTCCAGAGCCTCAGGTTGCAGACCCCTGGCCTAGACGGTGATGGTGTTTGAGGGCCAGTCCATGACAAAGCATTGTGGACATCCAGGAGGAGGACGGGGCTGAGCTGGGCCAGCAAAACCTTCTAGAATGCAGAGATAAATGTGATTGGCTAAGAAGAAAGGGCGGGGAATTTGGATATTGGTTTAGAAAGAAGACTTGCAGAGTGCAGAGTAAGTGACGTAAAGGAAGTGTGGTAAATTTCCTTTAATGAAACTGTGCCAAAGCTTCACTTGATCATCATTGTTTATGCATTCTTCATTCTATTACGGAAATACATATGCTTTGTTTTTTTAACAAAACCCATGAGATGGACAACTCCAGGCCTCGAGGGCTAGTGTGTCGGCATGGTTTCCAGATATCCAAGCTCTACTCATGACTGATTACTTGGTTCAGGTGTGTCCAGCCTATTAGAACATGCCAGAGCAGGGTATGTTGGAAAACATGCAGGAATATGGCCCCAGAGGCCGAGGTTACCAGTTCCATAAGGGTTCAGAGAAATCTCTCGCATGTCCTGAAATCCCAAACAGGAATCCCTTTTTACTCCAGCAGGGACAAATGTCTGATCCATCTGGGAGACAACGAATCCCTTTTAACAGGAACATGGAAACATGCTTGTTCAGTCTATCCAAAAAATGTTGACATCTACAAATTTAACATCTATGTTGAGAAAAACAAACAGATCTTCTGATTCTTTGGTCATCCTCAGAAGTGAGGAGTTTGATGTGTATCTTTTCAAACTGCAACATAGAAGTATGTTCAGAAATGTATAAATATCAGAATGTTTGTTTACATGGTATTTATCAAATTTTAGTCAGTTCCCGTCAAATTCACATACACAAGAAGAGTGCATTCTCATACACCATGCTGCAATTTTTTCTCTCATCAAATAAACCAATCCTTAAAAGGTTTACAAACTTAACGTAAAGATGTTATTTAGTATGACCCTCTGGTTTTCAAATGCACAATGTTTGTGGGACTTAAAGATACTTTGTTGTTGAGGGAAATTTGATTTGAACATTTGGTTACATGACAAAAAAAACACGAGCAGCATTTTCAGCCAATTGATGAAACAATTGAGAAAATTAGCAAAGAACTTTAGATAAGCTTTTTAAAAATGTAATCAAGTACACGTAAAATATAACCCAAAGCAGAGTTATGATAACTTGTTTGGAAACATAAATGAGGTTGAGCGACTTGAAATTCAATCAATTATGAATCTCAACTGGAACTGAAGAGGATGAGCCCACTCATCTTCTACCTAGATGATGATCTGGGCAAAACATGATAACATTCAGAGCCTCTGCCTTTATTTCTGTCCACAGCAGTCAATCATTCTTCATTGGGACATTGGGCAAGCAGAGGGTTCCCATATTAAGAGCAATAGAAATCAAGAAACACTAAACCGTACAAACTGACTTCTTTCCAAGACCCAGCTTTTGGGAAAATAATTTCATTTGGTGCTGAATAAAAGGGTGCAGTGAAAAGGACAACATTAAAATATCTCAACTGTGATTTCATTGGATCACGGCGCATTCGCTGACGGTGCCTCCTCCATGTGCTCCCCAGTCATGAAAAGAATGAGGACTACATTTTTTCATTTGCTCCTACCAGGCCCATGGCATCCAATTATTTCACTCTTTTTAATGCATTTCCAGCAAAAAAAAAAGTAAAGAAATTCCTTCAAAAGGCTCCTTCGCTGTTCCTTTCTGTGTCAGACAAGATTTCACACTTTTCGTTTTTTTTGGCCCTTCCTCCAAAAGGAATTGCTGCCTGGAATGCAATTCTAAACGTGCCCCTGCCTCTTCCTCCATATTACTCTAATCTGAGCGCCAAATGCTGTGGGACAGTTTAAACTGATGGGAGAAAGGGGCTCCGGCTGGTCAGACCTAAAAAGGTAGCAAACCCATTTCCAGGCAAATTAAACTCTCTGAATGATACTCATTCTCTCAAATCTGATCGTGCTGTGGCTGCAGGATATGGTGTGCGAGTCCCTGTGAAGGACTCTTGATCCGTTTACTTCTGTTACCCCTCATAAATTCACCAAAAAAAAATCCTTTTTTCTGTGCGTAATCTTCTTTGAATCATCACTACAAAGCTGCACAGCAAAAAAGTCCCCAAAGAAAAAAAAAAGCCTTTTTGTAGTTTCTTTGGACAGAAAATCGCAGGTCATCTGTTAACATCATAATTTTCAGACAGAATTTAAAAAAAAAATAAAACGATGTCCTTCATGTGCCCAGGTCATGCTGTTATGTCTTGCTGTTGCTGCTTTGCTGCATCCCCCATCATTCTGCTCACCTGGCAGGTGTGGCCAATGATCTTGATCAGCACCTGCCAGGTATTTAAGTCAGAGGAGGCCTCAACCAGGGGAGGCATGCAGAGAGCAGAGCAGGAGGCTGAGGAGCAGTTATGTTTCGAGTTGGAGCCACGCTGGTTGGTTTGTTTCTCACTCTTTTTTTATTTTTTTTATTTTTTTTTTATTTATATTAATATCCCCTATTGGTCCTCAGCAGTCTTATACTGTTGGGTAAGGATGGGAATAGAAGCCCCATGAAGCTTTCATAGGGATTCATGTAATTGTTCCGGAAAAAATAACCAACCATTCAGGGATTTGAAACCACACAGAACAGAGGCATCTGGTGGCGGACTGGATGTAAAACACATGCTTCAACTAAGCTCCTTGTAACACTTCAATGTGGAAATGATAATGAAAAAACGTAAAACAAAACAATGTTGATGATAAAAAAAACCCCGCAAAACACGAGTTACGTTTTCTGTGAGAAGTGCTTGACACAGCAAAACACACATCACATGAAGAAAATAAACACAAAGCAAATAGAAAAATAAATTGTTAAACATTGATCTTGAACCCAGGATTCAGGTACAGTGATTATTCAACCAAGCTATTTCTACTGATACCATAACTTATTGCCATCATATATTGGTACAAGTGTTTGCCTTATAAATAACGTTCATAGTGAATTGTCTTATTAGGAGAACCAGAGTTGAAACGATCCTAAACCAGTAGTGTGTTTTTTAACCAGGAACCATGGTAAAGTGAATGAATGACGCTGATTCCAATACAGGGGAAACAGTAGAACTTGTCGGGAATCATTCGGGATTCATTTGTATTTACAGAGAATAGCGCACCCAACTGTTAAAAACAAGTGACATCTGAACCTTGGTTCGACCAAACGAAGCATTTGGCGCTTCATACGTCATCAACCACGTGATCTTCGCTAGTTGACACACGCCCCGAGTGTCGAACCACTCTGCTTCATGAAGGTGAAACATGCGCCGAAACCTCTGTGTCAAACGGCCCATCCCTACTGTTGGGTTTTGCTATTTTAGTTTGGGGTTGGACCTCGGTAGTCTTTATTTGCGGGCTTTGTTAATTTCTTTTCATTAGTTAGCTTTTGTCAGGCAGCCTTAGCAGGGTCAGTTGTCTCCCTGACTTATTTTATGTTTGGCCAAGGCTCCAATCCCTCTGTTTTATCTTTTGTTGGGACCAGCACAGTCATTTTTGTTTCACAGGACACGGGTTCTTTCTTCCACTTAATGAACTGTGTTCCTTAACTTATTGGTGTCAGTTTTCATTTGTTAAGGCCCCTTTGTGATTTTCCCTTAGACTGTGACAGGTTTGCCTGTCGGGCCGTAACACATGCCAACACTGAGTGACTGTGCTTATGTTACCGGCCCCCAATTATGAAATAATATTCCTCCAGAACTGCACATGACATCAGACCTAAACATTTCGAAATCTACCTTTTTAGAATGTTTTTTAGTATGCAGTAGTTGGTGGTACCTTGCTTTCCTTTACTAAGTTAATTGAATTTCTATTTGTCTCTTTTGTATTGTATGTATTTAATAATTGTACAGGGACTTTTCACTTAAATGAACATTTCTGTAAATGTGCCAGTGTTAGCTGCAAAGCTAAATTTTAACTGTCATCCCTGAGCAATCTGTTTGATGTAAACACGAAATTGACAGTAAAAACGACATAATACAAAAATGTAATCCAAAGACAGCGCAGTGGCCTTGTGGTAGTGTCTGCCGTGAGAATGGAAGGTTGTGAGTTTAATTCCAGGCTAGGTCATACCAACGACTCAAAAAATGGGACCCAGTGCCTCCCTGCTGGACACTAAGCATTAGGGGTTGGATTGGGGGGGTCAAACCACCAAATGGTTCCTGAGTGTGGCAGAATGCAGCTCACTGCTCCCCCAGGGGCTGGGTCAAATATGGAGAACAAAGTTCACACACTCAGGTGTGTGGATGGGACTTTAATTTTAAAGTCAAAGTTTCTATCAAAAAACGTACACGGAAGTTGATAAATTATAACATTGTTACCATTTTAACAGTCAAAATGTGATAAACATACACTGACAACATTTGCAGGTTCATGCTGTGTGAAAAGTGTCTGCATTGTTTGATTTAGGCCCAATTTTAAGTATGTTCTTAAAATGCATTGTTTTTGCCTGTTTTATGCCGTTTTGAATTTTTGTCCTCACTTTGCTCAATTTTTTTTTTTTTTTTTTTTTTTTTTTTACCTTGTCCTGTCCAACAGCTGGGCAAACAGATGAGAGCTGAGGGCCTCTTGTGTTGGACATATTTTACTTTAACAAGAGGGGTTATTAATCTTCAGACAAACCAAAGGTATGTCTGAATAAACCCCTTTTGTAATTGAGGCCAAACTTTATTAATTTCAAACATGTTTGAAGATCTTTGGTGTTGGACCGGACGGAAAAGGAAAGAGGGGAAGAAGAGAGAGGGACGTTAGAAAGAGGGGGGGAAGGAGGGTGATAGTAGGAGGGGAAGGGGGATAAGACCATGAAGCAGCATAGAGCAACAAGTTTACTGGTTGTTAATCACCATGGTAAGGCTCAAATGCAGTACAAAAAGGGCGGAGCCTGTCCACACACACACCCAAGTGTCAAACACACCTGCTAGTTGCAAAAATGTACATCTGTCGACATGTGCACAAAACAGATAGTGCTCACACGCATACTTATGCCTTAAAACCAACTAGTGTGAAACATTTCAGTCATTCAGTCACGCAAACCGCCAGTGCAAAGGTGAGCCAACACCCGTGCTCAGGTGAGTGCTCATGTTCTTCTAATATGGATGGTGGAATGTGTAAAGAAGGAAGGAGAGCGCCCAGCCATCCCCACCCCAAGACCCCCACCGCAGCAGCAGCGGCAGCCGGAATCCCCCCCACGCCACACGGAAACCGGCAGGGAACAACCGCCGCCCGGGCGACCAAGCCCGCCACCCAGGCCAGGGCCAGCAGGACCGCCGCAAGGCCCCCCAGAGCCAGAGAGCAGGGAGGCACAGAGGGAAAGAGAGGGCCGCCCCAGCCCAACCAGGAGAACAGCCCCCCCGCCGCGCCGGGAGAGCCCAACGCAGGGCCCCACCGGAGAGGGACGCCCACAGCCCCAGACGAGCACCCCACCACCACCCAGGAGTTCCGGGCATCCCCCCGCCCCAACCCCAGGTACGAGCCAGGACCCCCCAAGGGAGACCCGCCCCGCACTCCAGGCAGCCATCCGCCCGGCCCACGGTTGGTCCAGGGAGGAGCAAGGCAGGGGCCCGCCGCCCCCGCCCAGGAGGGGGGAACCCCGGGGAAAAAAGAGGGCCCACAAGGGGTGTTGTAAATATGGCCCGACCAGGCTCGGCCACAGTTGGAAGTTAGGCGGGGCCCAGCGCTCAGGAGCAAGGACCAGAACCCACCCCCCAGGGACACCAACACCCCCGGCTCAGATGTAATGTGAACCCCCCCACCGCGCGGAGAGAGCACCGCCGGGCCCAGGAATCCGGCACCCCGGGGACACGGCCGCCGCTGCAAAGGGGCCCGTACCCCCCACCAGGGAAGAGGCAGGGGACAGATGGTCCTAGGTCCCACCTTCCTTGCAAAATGTGTGTGCGTATATGTGTGTTTAAGAGGGTGTGTGTGTGCATGTGTGTGTGTTTATGTTGGGATGTATATATTGAGGGGGGAGGGGTGTGTGTACTAAGGGGGGTGCAGTTAAAATTGGCGGGTAGGGCACTAAGGGGACATCTCCTGATTACTCACAGTGATGTCCCCTCACCCTCCCCACCAAGGGGCCCTAAATGTCTAAGGTGCGGTTAAAATTGGCGGGTAGGGTGCTAGGAGGACATCTGCTGCTTGCTGGCAGTGATGTCCAAGCACCCCCCCTACCAAGGGCCCTACATGTCTAAGGTGCAAATAAAACCGAAAGAGGGGGGGACCACTCCATACGGCAACCATAGGAGGGGGGGCCACTGCCTAGTAAACCCCCCCCCCCAAGGCTCATCGCAGGCTAATCCCCCCACCCCCTCACCCTATTATGAGGTTATATGAGGAAGGGGGTAAGTTGGGGACAGCTGGTAGACTGTCCCCCGGTGGTCAAACAGCTGTCCCCCGCCCCCCCCCCCCAGCAAGGGGGCCAGGCCCACCCAGCCCAGGGGCCCCACCCCCGGAGGCGCCGACACCCCAGGCCCAGCACCACCCACCCCACACAGAGGGAGAGGAGCCAGAAAGCGCCGGCCCCCCCCGGAGCAAGCCCAGGCCCCCACCCCCAAACGCCGGCCCTAGAAGAGCTCTGGTCAGGCCTCGACGGGACCGAGGCAGCCAACCGGCCGGGGAAACCGCCGATGGCCTCAGCGGAGACCCCGACCTGTCAACCCCCCCTGCCCCGTACCAATAGTGGCCCCCCCCCCCTCCCCCAGAATGCCCCCCCACAGGACAGGGCCGACAAGACCCCCCACCCCACCCCACCCCAGACCCCGCAGCCGAAGCGGATGACACCCAGAGCGCCCGGGGGCCCCAAGAGGGTTGTCCCGTCCCGCCCCAGAGCCAGGGAAGGGCTGATCCCAGCCCCAGGCGTAGATGGGAAGCCCATCCAGTGCCGCTGGGCCCCCCCCCCCCGAGCAGCGCCCCCCGCCAACCCCCCCCAGCACAGGCAAAGGGACCACCCCCCCAAGCCAAGCCAGAACACCACCCCCCCCCCCCCACGCACCCCCACACCCAAGCCCAGAGGACCACGCAGCGCCCCAGCCCGCCCCACCCCGGCGCCGGACCCGACCCCCCGACCAACGGAGCCCCCACCACCCCCCGCCAGGCACCGGAGGCCCCGGCCCCCACCCCAGCCCACGGCAGAAGGGCAAGGAGCAGCGACGACCAGGCCCCCCCATCCCCTAAGTCATGGAGTCAGCTATGGGAGACCAGAGAGACCGAATTCTTTCAAAGTTACTTGAACCTTGGGCTGACATTTTTTCCAAGCTGATCTGATCAAGCAGCAGATTTCTGTGTTGACTTATATTTATATTTTTCTTGCTTTTCCAATTTGTTAAAATAGTTTTTTTAGCAATGCAAAGAGTTATGAAAATGATAGAGCCTAATCCTCCTTCTACATCGATGGCACTCATGTCACCAAGCACACAAAGTGACGGTGAAGCTGTGATTGAAACCTTAAGCCAGACTGATAAATCCGCACATACCTGCTGCCAGAGAGCCTGGACAGGAGTGCAGAACCACAGTGCATGCATGTAATTGTCGGGTAGATTACTGTCACAGTGCTGACAAATGTCTGAGTTGCTGAGACCCATCTTGAACATCCTCTGTCCAGTGTAGTAAATTCTGTGAAGGGTTTTAAAATGGATTAGCTGCAGATTTGGACTTTTTGTCAGTTTAAAGGTGTTTAGACAAAGTTCTGACCAAAAGCTTTCATCTGTGCTGATGCTCAAATCCGCATCCCATTTTGTTGTCGGAAGTGAAATGTTATTATCTAAATTACATAAAAGTTTGTATATTTTGGAGAGAGTTTTATTCATTGAGAAATTGATCAGAGTGGTAACTACATCTGGTAGCTTTAAATCGTTGTCTCTATATTTAAATTTTTTAGTAATACTTGATTTAAGTTGCTGATATTCCAAGAAGTTATTTATTCCATGTTTGTCTTGTAGTTCCTGGGGAGTTATGAATCTTCTATCAATAATTACGTGCTCTAGTTGTTTTATGCCCCCTGCTTGCCAAGCTGGGAAGTGGATAATTTTTTTGTTTATGAGGATGTCTGGGTTGTTCCAGATGGGTGTCATTTTGCACGGTTGAATTGATGATTTTGATATTTTGAGAAATTCCCACCAGGCTGTTAAAGTGGCGTTTATATTAATAGTTTTGAAACAATCCTGTTTTTTAACTGTTTGGCTAATAAATGGAAGATCTGACAGGTTGATCTTTCCACATAACGCCTGTTCCAAGTCTAACCATGAGTTGGTTTCTGGATTATTTTTTAACCATT
The DNA here is from genome assembly GCF_053564925.1 of Oryzias latipes. Taxonomy (NCBI): domain Eukaryota; kingdom Metazoa; phylum Chordata; class Actinopteri; order Beloniformes; family Adrianichthyidae; genus Oryzias; species Oryzias latipes. The sequence continues at coordinate 9,693,622 of NC_136250.1, read as the reverse complement.
TTAAGATGTATTGTAATCTATTTGCAAGAAAGTATTTGTGGAAATTAGGTAATTCTAATCCTCCACAGCTTTTTGCAGATTTTAAAGTTTTTAGACTAATTCTTGCAGGTTTATTGTTCCATAAAAAGCTTGATATGGATGAGTCTAATGTTTTGAACCATTTTAGTGGCGGTTGTGTGGGAATCATTGAAAAGAGATAATTAACTTTGGGTAAGATTTTCATTTTTACCGTGGCTACCTTGCCCATAAGGGACAGAGGCAGGTTGGTCCAGCGTGTTAGATCGTCCTGTATGTTTTTCAGTAATGGGGTGTAGTTTAGCTGCACCAGTTCTGATAGTTTGGGGGAAAAATTGATACCTAGATATTTGATATTTCCTGATTTAACTGGTATTGTGAGTCTTTGCTCCGCATTATTGTTCAGTGGTAATAAAACAGACTTATTCCAATTAATGGAATAGTCTGATATAGAGGAGAATTCATTAATGATTGTTGCCGTTTCATTTACAGAATGTAAATTACTTAAAAACAGTAATATGTCATCTGCATAGAGACTAATTTTATGATGGCTGTGTTTAGTTTTGATTCCTTTAATGCTTTCATTCTGTCTTATTGCTGCAGCTAAAGGCTCAATGAATATAGCAAAAAGAGAAGGAGAGAGTGGGCAGCCCTGTCTGGTTCCTCTTCCGAGGAAAAACCTGTTTGAAGTCTGTTTATTAGTTCTAACTGATGCATTGGGGTTGTGATATAATATTTTGATCCATTTGATGAATGCTTCTCCAAAACCAAACTTATGGAGGGCGGCAATAAGGAACTTCCAGTTTACTCTGTCAAAAGCTTTTTCAGCATCCAGTGATAGTATGGACATTTCCTGGTTGTTAATGGTGGCAAAATCTATTATATTAACAAGTCTTCGGAGATTGTCATCCGAGTGTCTGCCTTTGATAAATCCAGTTTGGTCGAAGTCAATTATGTGAGGAGTGATTTTTTCTATTCTCTGTGCTAGTGCTTTGCAGATAATTTTTACATCTGCATTGATTAGAGAAATAGGGCGATAGCTTGAAGGACTAGTGGGATCTTTGTCTGGTTTTAGAAGAAGAATTATGTTGGCTGAGTTCATGTTAGGTGGCATTGATTGGCTTTCATTGATAGATGTGACCGTTTCATAAAACGTTGGTGCCAGCTGTTCCCAGAATTCTTTATAAAACTCAGCAGGAAAGCCGTCAGGCCCTGGTGCTTTACCATTGGGCATAAGTAACAGAGCTTCATGAAGTTCAGACAACGAGAACGGAGAGTCTAAGTTTGTTATTTGATCCTCATTTAACCTGGGTAGGTTTACATTATTAAGAAATGAGTCAATACTTTGCTCTGACGGATTGATCTGTGGTGTGTACAAGTTTTTATAAAAGTTTTCAAATGCGTTATTAATTTTGACCGGGTCATGAGTGATATTTCCTGTTTGGTCCGTAATAGAGGTGATTGATGTTTTTTCTCTATTAATTTTAAGCTGATTAGCCAGAAATTTGCCAGATTTATTAGAGTTTTCAAATCTTTCAAGTCGTAGCCTTTGTATTTGAAATTGTGTTTGTTTATTAATGATGTCATTTAACTGCAGCTTTAAATTTTTCAGATCTCCCAGAATGTGTTCCTGTGCAGAAGCAGCATAAGCAGTCTCCAGGGTTTGGATTTTATTTTCTAATTCTAATAAATCTGCTTTCTCTTTGCGTTTTTTGTGCGTTGAATAAGAAATGATTTTCCCTCTCATGACTGCCTTTGCCGTTTCCCACAGAATGCACGGTGAGATGTCTGGTGTATTGTTGAATTCTAGGAAGGTTGCCCATTCTTTTTTAAAGAATTCAAGAAATTCCTGGTCTTTTAACAGAGACGTATTAAACCTCCAGGTCGTACATGAGGGTGTGGATTTTTCCCTGGAAATATTTACAGAGACTGGTGCATGATCACTGATAATAATCGGATGAATGTTGGAACTTTTAATTTCTTTTAAAAGAGAGTTACTGATTAATAAATAGTCTAAACGGGAGTGTGAATAGTGAACTGGAGAAAAAAAGGTGAACCCTTTAGTGTTTGGATGACATGAGCGCCACGCGTCGCAGAGACCCAGATCATTCATGTACTGCTTTAGAATACTTGCAGACCTCCATGTGCGCTGGTTTGCTGCTGTGCTGAGTCTGTCAAGTTCAGGGTCCAGAACCAGATTGACGTCTCCTCCTATAATGATTGTGGAGTCAGAGTGAACTGAGAGTGAGGTGAAGAATCTGTGAAAGAAGGAAGAGTCGTCAACATTTGGACCATAGATGCTGGCGATGCAATAGTCCTTATTCTGAATGGATATATTAATAATTACAAATCTACCTTCTGGGTCAATAACTGTATCCTTATGAGTAAATGTAACATTTTTATTAATCAAAACAGCAACTCCTCTTTGCTTGGAGTTATAACTAGAAGAATATATGACTGGAAATTTTGAGCTGCACAGGAGGTCCTGAGATTGTGTAGATAAATGGGTCTCCTGCAGTAAGGCTATATCTGCTTTAAGATCATCCAGGTGAGATAACACTTTCAATCTCTTTGGCCCAGAGCCAAGCCCACGCACATTCCAGCTAACAATGTTAAGACTGTTCATAACTGCTCTGACCAAGAGAATGTAAGGCTAAATAGAGTGTGTGCCGGTCCATGTGCGCGTGCCCGCTGATCGATGAAGAAACACTGTGCGTTTGTGTGCGTGCGCGTTTCCTGACTGTGTGAGCTGCATGTTGCATGTGTCCTATGTGGGCTTATGTGAGGTGTTTGCGGGATGTCCGCGAGTGTGTGCTGGTTCGCGTGTGTTTGCCCGTGTGCGCGCTTGTCTGCGCGCGCGTGCCCGTTCCGTGCATAAATAGAAACCAACTTACCGGGGGACGTGTTGCCTTTGGATAATTTACATATGAGGAGGGGGGGAGAGAGGGGAAACTAAAAAGAAGAAAAAGATAAAGAAAAACAGAAAGAAACAAACATAACAAGAAAAACAACAGAAACATGAGAGGGGAGAAAACTTAAACTGCTTCAGCGAGATGGAGGTGTGGATGATTGATGAGCCGGTTTCATTCATTCAACACGTTTAGCCGCTGTTTTTTCGGATGTCAGATCTTCAGCAAAGCCAGGGGGTGATCTCCGGGTCTCGGAAGAGCCTTCCATCTACAAAGAGTTTATCCACAGAAACCACGGCTCTAGACCCGTTGGCAAGGTGTTTTTTCCTCAGAGGAAAAAGGATCTTTCGGCGCCGCAGGATCTCAACCGGAAACTGGTCATTGACACTAAAATGTGTCCCCCTCAGTTCCCGGCCGCGACCCTTCACCATCTCCTTTTGCTTGTAGTTGTCAAACTTGGCTACAATCGGTCGCGGACGCTGGTTGTCGGACCTTCTTCCTCCGAGCCGGTGCACCCTCTGGAACGCGATCTTCTGCACCTCCTCCTTGGGGAGTTTCAGGTGGGCTTCCATGAAGCGTTTCACCGTCGCCTCCGGGTCTTCTCCTGCCTCCTCTGGAACCCCCGCGATCACCAGATTGTCCCTCATGCTCCTCGACTGAAGATCCAGGAGGGTTTCCTTGATCGAACGGTTCTCCTCAGAAAGGCGAGCGGTGTCACTGCTCAGGGTTTTGACACTTTCTCTGAGGGCCTGATTCTCCGCTGCGAGCTCCTGCACCTGCTGCTGGCTGAACTCCAGAGACTCTCGCAGGCCTTGGAACTCTCTATGGAGGATCTCCAACAGATTCAAGCGGCCGTCAAGGCTGGAGAGCTTTTTATCAATGGAATCTAAAGCGTCACTGATTCCACTGCCTGGAGAGGAGGCAGCTCCGGGAGAACTTTCTGGTCGGACGCGTTTGGAGGAAGGAGTAGTGGTGTTGGTCTTCCCCATAACGACGGTATTGTAGCAGCCGTCTAAATAATTCTCCAGGTCCTCCAGGCTGTCAAAAGGCTTATTCAACTTTTACAGATGTTAGTTTACCAGCTTAATTGATATGGCAGTAAAATGATATAATAATGAAATGTTTGTTCTGCTACTTACGCACCGCCAAGCTGAGTTGCCACACCGGTCTCGTTGAGTCTCGCGATACTACAGCATCTCTCTCTACAATACTCACTTTGCTCAATTTAAACCATTTTCTTTTTGCTATCTTTTATTGAAAAGCACTTTGACACCACCACAGCATTGTACGTTTCAGAAGAGTCGGGAAAGAGGTTGGTACCAAACAAATATACCAACAAGAAATGGTATATTTGATAACAGTTAGGTTATAGATTTGGTATAATAGGATGAGGAGTCATCTGACAGTTAAAAGGATGGAGATTTGATTTCTAGTCTTTACACTTCTGTGTAAAAAACCCAACATTTATCCCTGTGTGTGCTTGACATAAAAAAAATAATCTAATCAAGAATTGTAAAGACTAAGAGGCGCTTAATGAATAGATCATTCATTTTGGAACAAAAGGACAGAGTGAACTGATCATTTCTATTATAAGCAAAAACACACAATAGAACATTTTAAACAAATATAAAAGAGGTGCAAAGTGTATATTTGTTACAATGAAACAACTTAGTCATATATTTCAGGATGATTTTGGAAATCAAACTTAGGATAGCAGAAGCTACTTTTATGACAATCACACGTACAATGACAAATATATATAATTTATAAAGCATGAAAAATGCTTATAAAACAGTCTTATGTTGTCCTAGGAAGTCATGCAAATGAACTGTGCTGCATTTACTAGAATTATGTGTATTGAGGCTATTTAGACTTAGGTTCAGTTGAAAAGAATTACTCTTTTATTATCCAATACAAGCCTTTGGGAACAAACTCGCATCAAAAAATGTCATCCCATTATATCTGTAGGCAAAGACCGCAGACAAAGTTGATATTAAAAACAAAAACCAGTAAGTAATGGGATTTATTTTTCTTCCTTTTTGATGTAAACACCCTCCAAAATCTTAATATTGGACATAAAAGTGTATGACATTTGTCATTCAGCAAATCTGAGCACAGAAAAAGGATTTACCCCCAAAAGTGAGAGAAACGAGACGTATTTCTGGACGAGTAGAAACGGAAGGTAAATAAAAAATGCAAATGGTTAAAAAATGATGGGAAATAATGTGCTACCATTTATGTTAAATCTCTTTAAGGAGCTGGTTTGAATAAATTAATGTGACTTTCTGAGGTTATATATTTAGAACCCAGTTTCTTCCTTTGAGAGGCCAGTGAGAAATGTAACACAACACAAGAATAATCTGGCTGAAATGCGGCTTTTCAAAACGGGATGAAGTCTTTCTGTGTCAAATGCTCTTTACCCCATGATGCTAAATCCCCCTTTGCAGATACCGTGTAGGTTGAAGTATTTCTTTTTAAACCGTACAATAGAAAACTTCAAATCAAGTTTCTCCAAGGTAGCTATAACTGTTGTTTTTTTTTTCCCCCGGTGCAAAACTCTGTTTATTTAGACTCCTTGCATAAATTCAACATTGGAATTCTTGGGTAGACGACTTAACACTTGATAAATTATAGCTGCAGTGAAAAAGACTAAACCTGAGGAGTGCATCGACTTGAATGTAATGAAAAGGCCCTGTATTCTGCTGGTTATAAAGAGAACCTAAACTCTAAAGTTCCTGTAACCCAACACTAAAGCATGCAAGAAGAAAAATAACAAGTATCCTCAATCACTGTAACAAAATATAAAGTTTAAGGCACATCAGCAGTGTGGAGTATAAAATGTAAATCTAAAAAAAAAAAAAAACACATTAAAGACTGAAATAGTGAAATGCACATCAGTGAGGTGATATGATCGCTCTCTGGAAGCCTATGTGTGATATCAAAAGCAACAAAGAGGGTTAAAAAAACACAAACCCAACACTGCCGTTCACATCAGCTTCTCAAATCTGACATTTAGAGTTCAGTTTTCTCCTTTTTCCTCCAGAAGCTGTTTAGACGATTCTTCCTAAATTAAATGGACACAATTTGAAATTCACTCTGACTTTATAAATCTTTTATGGCATTTATGTTTTATTATTAAAGCAGTCTTTTGACCAGGTGTAGGTCCGATGCATCTTCCATCCACACCAAACAACCTGTCCGTCTTCAGCGCTACATCACGAGTCAGCTTTACTGCTGCGTTAGTCACACACTGGAAGTTCTTTTTGTGTCATACAAACAGAAGAAAAGTGATTTTGAAAGATGTCTGTCGGTTTTTGAAGACAGATTCAGTCAGGTAAAAGCAAGGATGGATGAATTCCAACCGCAGCCACCGCCTTTCGTCCTTAACTTGATCACACTTCCTCAAAAAAGGCCATCTGGGACATGTAGGCAGAATTTCGCTGCAAGACAAACACAGACCATTAAAACAGAAACGTACAAAAATTCGAAACCGTCCCAGCCAAAGAAAATAAGAATTGTGGATAAGAGGCAAACTAACTGCTGCTTTGCCAAAACAAAAGTTGATGCAGATCTTTAATTTATTTGTCAACAAGACAGAAAAAAAGCAGCAGAATTACAAGATTGACAATGATTTCAGCGGTAACTAAATAAATTGCATTTAAAAAACAAAGTTTTATCCATGGTCATTATCAATATGATTTTCAAAATGCATAAAAGTAAATCCAACAAAATGCTAAGAATACATACGTTGCTGTGAGATATGTAGAGGGGGTCCTGCACGTATCCTCTGGCCTCATTGTGAAGGCTGTACATGTTGGCCTGGTGCTGCTGTTGCTGCTCCTCCAGCTTCAAAGATTCGATCTCTGTCTTCAGCTCCTTCAGCTGGTCCTGCAGGTGTTTGCTCTTCTCCATGTACTCCAGTCTGCACGACCGCAAACATGTCAAACGCAGGCTGTGGTTTGAAGGTGCTGCTGCAGGGGCAGGAAGTCCCAGCTCACCTTTCTCTTTCGATCTCCATCGACAGCCGCTTCATGTCGGAATCCTTGAAGTCCAGGCGAGAAGCTGCTGGTTCATAGCCAAAGTCTGCTGGTTCAGGGGGAGCAGGAGGGGTGGAGTACGCCGCTATGAGCTGGAGGACAGGGCAACAAGTGTCAAAGATACATTCAGACAAATAAACCCCATTTTTATACTAGGGTTTTCTACAGAAGAGGATTAAGGCCATAGAAAAAAGAAAAAAAAAGGGCATAGAAAATTCTGATTTTACATGTAACTTCTAAATTCTACCCGCGAACTTACATTTAGTTTTAATTAAACTAAATAATTAATTTAATGAAATGGCAATTTTAGGAAGGTTTAAGCAGCCCATATAAAGGCCAATAAATGTTTTGTTTTTGGTGTCTTTAAGATATTGTTGTGGCTTTTTTCTCATGCAAGACATGTATTAAGAAAATTCAGCTCAAAATTGCATTTGAGTATTTCTGTATTTAAATTGTGTTGATTAAGGAAAGTCTTTGGAAAAAGCATGTAGATATAATGATAGGACACAAGATCTCTGCTCGCTTCCATTCTGATGCATCCACTTATACAGAAATAGATACGTGCACGTCTTTGTTTTCCTCGTCTGAGCTGGAATCTGGCTGAAAACTGTACGGCTGGATAACTCCAACATTGCTGGACCGGACTTTTTAGGTCTGGGGAGTGAGCGGCTGTAAGCTAGCAGTAGAGGGTGTAAACAGATGGATGATGGGAAACGGGGACAGGGTTACTCCAAGCCAACACTCCCACCCACAGTTCAGAGGTGAATTTCTAATGAACTCTTGTCGCTCTGGAGAAACTATGTCCTAGAAAACAATACAGATTTTTTTTTTTTTGTTGAGATGATCGGAATGGGACTTTAAATGTTCCAAAAAAATCTGACCTCACTAATGTGGAGAGATGGGTAATAACATTGTTTTACTTACAGGGTATGTTGTCTTGGTGATCTCCAACAGCTTCTGCTTGGCTCTTCGTTCTGCATCCTTTGCTTCTGTCAGGTCCTGCTTCAGATGATCAGCCTCTTTTAGTCTGGAAACACAGTTATACAAAATTAACGGGACAACACAGTTCATGATTAACAACATAGTTTACAGCTTTGATAGCTATGGAGGAAAATGGAGCTTCTAAATGCAGAGACGTGATTTCAGACCTCCTCTCAGACTGCTCCACCAGCTTTACCGCCAGCTGCTCCGCCTCCCTCATCTTCTGCTCCATCAGCCTTTTCTCCTCCTTCGTCTTCATGGCTGTGACCTCCAACCTCTGTCTTTCTTGCTCTGCTTCAGCGGCCTTGTGAGCCAACAGCTTGGCTTCTTCCTCAGCAATCTGGGCCTTCTCTGCCAGCAGGTCTGCTGTTTCTTCAGATCGCAGCTGCGTGCACAAATTAAAAAAAATATTAATTTCAATTAAAAAATATACATTTAGCATTTTCTGGAGCTATCCCTGTCATTCAAATCATGCACTAACTGTAGCGTTTAAACGATTTAGCAGTTGGGTTAAACGTGACGAAGCTCTCACCAGTGCCTCGTTTGCCAGCCGAGCTTCGTCCTGCAGCTGAAAAAGTCTTCGTTCCATCTCCTCTTTTGCACGTTCTGCTTCTTCTCTCATCTGTTTCTCTCGTGCCAGGATCTGACGCTCCATCTATACAGGGCCACACAAAACAAAGACATTAAATACTTTTGACCGCATTTTGCTTTAAAAAGAAAAAAATCTTGTATCAAACGTCTTCGTCTACAAACCTTCTTACGGGCCTTCTCCTCTTTAGCCTGAGACTTCATCTGTTGCACTTCAATTGAGTCCACCTTCCTCCTCCTCATAAATAGGTCGTGGTTCCCAATGCACAGCTGTAGGATCTAGGCACATTAAAAATATTACATTCAATTTCTTTCTGGTCACTTTGTATTGAAATGTTTTTGCTTTTTTTTTTTTTTTTAAAGCTATAAACCTACAAGCTTGTTGACACGAAGCTGAGACGAGTAGAACTTAAAAACGTCTTTCTTTTTGTCCAGAGGTTTGATCGTAAACTGCAGGCGGAAGAAAGTTCAGATTTTATGAAAGTGCCGTTATTCCAGCAGTTTCGTTAGTTTAATAGCCTGTAAAAATGAGAGTGCGATCAATTTGCCTGATTTTAAACACCTCTTTTTCGCTGTAGGAGATGTTGCGGATTCCGCTCCACGGAAAGGACTTGTTGGGGTTGAGCTTGTTGTTCGGGCTGTAGATGTGAAGCCCCTGAGCATCCACTCCCAGTAACAAGTCTGTGTCCCTCTTATTTTGCTGTTGACGTAAGCCGACATGACAGTCCTGTTTAAAGGTTGCATTTTTAATAGCACCCATGCAAAATGCAGCAGTCACAAACACACTCACGGTAATGTGGAAGTAGCTGACGCCGTACATCTCTAGGTCTTGAGCGATTTTGAGGTATTCCATCTCGGCTTCATCCCTATGGAGACGATAAAAGGGATGAGAGGGATATCACAATATAATACATTTCCTCACACCTGAGTGGCAAAGTGTGAAAGCGCACCTTTTGTAAAGGTGTTAATTTGCCTTTGCATGCTGCTTTTAAACTGTCAGTCTTACCTGGCGATACCTCTGTGCTCAGCGTACCAGGCTGTGATCTTCTCCTCCCACATGTCAGCTGTCATTTGGTATTGCATCAACACCTAAGATGACCCAAACCACTTCGAACATTAAAAACACACAGACACTGACTGATAGTATATGAAAAAAAAAACACCTATTTTCACATAAACTCACCCTTTTTGGCAACAACTCATCTTGTGCCAAGAACCCAGGCTTGTGAAAGTTTGGATCATAATCCCCATACTAAAATAAACATTAAGGAGGAAATAGTCATTACACTATCTTAAAAAAAAGCAGAATACCGGTAATCGAAGAGAAACTGTAATGGACAAAATGCTTACCTTTGCCTGGACAGCATACGAAGCCAACAAAACTGAGGCTTCAGGAGAGCAAAATATCTCCTCGTCTAATATTTGCTTTTTCACCTAAATGAAAATAGCAAAGGTGTTTAAACTGCACAGAAAAGGTATGTGCAGTTACATTTCACGACTTCAATCAAACTGCATATGTATCATATTATTTTGAAAGAAATGCAATAGACTACCTGTAAAAAGAAGAGGTGTTGTGTTATTTCTTGGACCAGTTCCTCCTCTACTTTTTCAGGGAAGAATTTGGCCAAGAAATGAAACATTATGGGAGAGTCTTTTGGAACCTCTTGGTCCAAAACCTCAAGGAAAAAATTAAAGTATATATCTTACTTTTTTTTCTCAAACAGATCAGCTAAAAATGTGCAGCTGACTACAAAAAAAGGTATATTTTCAAATTGATTATTTTCACCTATTTTATGGAAAGTATGGAAAGTTAGAAAACCAAATGATGTCACCTTTTGTACTGCTGTGACCTTGCTTACCCGTTTCTCCTGTTTCAGCCAGGCGTATGTGTCCTTTACTGTGTATCTTAGTCCAAAAAACCAGGTTTCCCTCAAGCCAACAGTGCGGCACACCAAATCAAACAGGTCCTTACCTTTCCATTTCACCTGAAAGAAAGGAACACAAAACATGTCTACATTTTGCGAAAACAGGGCAGAGGCTTTGTTTTGACATCTGCCTAAAAAGGGGGAAACAAAAACATTGGCTGTGTTATGAAATCAGATAATCTTAGTATAATTTAACCATGTGTCTTCCTTACTTAAGTAAACAAGTATTTATTAAGAGCTATATAACTTTGTTAAAGCTACATGCCCAAGAACGTAACATGCATTAAAAGGTAAGGAATTACACAGGGAATGTATGCAGAAGACAAATGTCAATACTTTTCAACGGTTGCTTTCACAACAATGACTGTACCTCACAGCTGAACTCCATTTCAGCATCCATGGTTATGACTTTTACTTTGAAAGTCTTTGGCTGTTTCTTCTTTAATCCAAGGATAGACATGTTGAGTACAAAACTTGATAGTAAAAAAAAAAGTAAAGAAAAAAAATGTGACTCCAGTGGTTGTCGGTATAACTCAAAAGAACAAGAGATATTGTGTTTTTAGAATATTTTTTGTGTAAAAATACCGTACTATTCTACAGAGACAAATGGGAGAACTTTGAATGAGTTAGCAAAGGCACATTTAAAGTGACAAGGCCCTTTAACCAGGAGTAAAGTTAAACTTTGGCCGTCCAAAACCTAGAATCTTGGTGGGGTGGGCTCTTGTGTTGTGACCATACGCTAAGCTAACTTCTTTCGATATTTCCTCAGCTGTGCCACAAAAACTGACGAAAAATATAGTAAAATGAGTGGAACGTTAGAGATGAAGCCATAATTAAACGAACTAAAGATGAACTATTCTTTTAAAAAGTAACACTCTTTCAAACGAGCACTGAAATAACTTTTCTACTGGTAACAGCGGCTAACTAGTTAGCTAACAAATCAGAACGACTTTCCAGAAAACTGTTGTTTTGACTCCTGGCGACTCTACAGGTGGGAAGAAGAACAGCACGTCAGGAAAACCTTACTGCGCATGTCTTTCGGGCATTTTGTGCCATCTTCAATGAGTGTCGGAAATAATTTGTTTACAGTTCTTTTAGGCTTATACTACAATGTAATAAAACAAATCGCTACTGGTTTGGACACATTCAGGAATAAATTGGCCCTTCCAAAACACAAATAGGTAGGTATAAAACACCGAAGCAAATCAAAAAAGAAATATCATACAAATGATAGAAAGTGTTCTTAAACATCTCATTTCCGGACGGCGTTTTCTGAGGGTAAATTCGGGATTGATGAGAGTTTTTAATCGATAGGACGCATAGTCCTAAAATAAGTATTATGGTTATTCTCTCTCAGCTTTGGTAGAAGTGCTAAGTCAAGCGTGAAAATGAAGCACATGGGACTGAAAAGGACTAAGTAGTAGGTAAACACTCATTTATTTTTGTCTTGGTAAAGATAAACTAAAGGGTGGGACGTGTTCATCATGATGATGCTGGAAAAAAGGTGAAACTGAGAACAGGTGATGCTTAAAGTTTGAAGAACCATTTAAGTGAAAGGGAGAAAAAATGTCAAAAGTGTGAGTTCAGTTTTAAGAAAAATATATTTTATTTAATTTTAGAGTATGGGCAAAAACCCCTTCTCCCACTCCAGTACACTAGGTGGCGCACCCTCAACTAAAAACTCCAAAATTCAAACATAAAAAGAGGCTGAAGGAAAACCTAAAACTGTTTGTTGCAGTGGATTTTGATAATTGTCTGTATTTGTTATTTATTCGGATGTTTTGTACGTTTCAAAGAGTAAAACGGCCCATTTTCAAACAGCAAAGCTACCAGATAAAAAGTCTACAAGGTCCAAAAAATTTAAACACTGTTTTGCTAGTAATTCTGGGTGTTTATTTGCAGTAATAACAGGTAGATAATTGTATTTCAAATTAACTTTATTTTATTTTAGTTTCTTTGTACTCTCAAATGAATTTAGCTGTAATTTTATAATCTAAAATGTAAACCCAAGCTGCAAGCCTCTTGCCTTTAGTTTAGAATGTTTTTTTTTATAAATAAAAAGAAGTCTAATTTATCCTCACGAAACTGCATACTTATTTCTGTTTTAACTGCCTTCACAATCATAAAATAATTATGTGATTAATGAATATAAAAATGTGCAACTTCTACCAATTTTACTATTAAACAAATGTATTAAAGTAGACCGTAAGTGTTAAAAGAGGTAGTTTCCCCTGAAATGTTGATCATTTGCTTATTTATTAAATCAGTAGGATAAAGCAAAATGTAATTACAATGTGAAAGGTTCACCTTATCCAAAAGGAAGCAACTGTAAAGGCCTGCTAAAGAGAAATTTGGGTTTTAGATGAGGAATCCTAAACTATTAATGGATGATAATCAGATATTGTTAACTTGCTCCTGTTTTTTTTTTCTGAACAGTATTGTAAACAATGTCTGCCGACCCATTTGAGAATGTAAAAGCAACAATCCTATCTGCTCATGAAAGCACCACACCAAGGGAGAAAGTCAACTTCTACAATTCCTGGGCAAAGAACTATGATCAGGTGAGAATATAACAAAATATTTAGTGGGATGTTTCTCCCCTAGGAGATTTTCTTCTTCCAGTTGTGTAAAGATTATATAACTTTTTTTGTTTTAGCTTTGGTTTGCTTAAGCATTCATTTTGAGTGGGTTTGAATGTCAAACATTTATGAACTTTTATAAATGTTGTCTACTTTTGATGCTAAAGAACGGTTACAATCTTTTTTGTGTCATTTTTTCTTTTTCTGTATAGGTCATACTATCTATTTTGTCATAAATAATACCTTTAAACTAATTTAATTATGACTGTATATGACTGAAAGTGTGCAAAGTCGGTTTATCTTTGCGGCTGCACTGCTGGCAAGCGAGCTGTGGCCCGGACTGTTGCGGAGGCAAAAACTCGGTCCTGGGAGGTTGGTGAGACCATGGGGAAGGACTATCAGTTGGCCTCGAAGAAATTCTGGCAAACCATCCGGCGCCTCAGGAGGGAAAAGCTGTTCTCTACAGGCACCGTTTTTAGTGCAGGTGGGGGGCTGTTGACTTAGACTGGGGACATTTTCGGGCGATGGATGGAATACTACGAGAATCTCCTCAATCCCACTGAGACGCCTTACTTTGAAGAAGCAGAGAATGAGGACTTTGGGGTGAGACTGTCTATTACCCGGGCTGAAGTCACTGAGGTAGTCAACGAGCTCCTCGGTGGCAAGACCCCGGGAGTGGATGAAGTCCGCCCTGAGTACCTCAAGTCTCTGGATGCTGTGGGAGTGTCTTGGCTGACACATCTCTGCAGCATCGCGTGGCAGTTGGGAACTGTACCACTGGACTGGCAGACAGGGGTGGTGGTTCCTCTCTTTGAGAAGGGGGACCGGAGGGTGTGTTCCAACCATAGGGGAATTACACTCCTCAGCCTCCCTGGGAAAGTCTATGCCAGGGCACTGGAGAGGAGAGTCCGTCCGATAGTCGAACCTCGGATTCAGGAACAACAGTGCGGTTTCCGTCCTGGTCGTGGAACAGTGGACCAGCTCCACATCCTATCTAGGGTGCTGGAGGGATTTTGGGAGTTCGCTCATCCAGTCCATATGTGTTTTGTGTATTTGGAGAAGGCGTTTGACCGCGTCCCCCGTGCTATCCTGTGGGGGGTGCTATAGGAGTATGGAGTCCGGGGAGCCTTACTGAGGGCTGTCCGGTCTCTGCATGACCGTAGCAAGAGCTTGGTTCGCATAGCTGACAGTAAGTCAGACCTGTTCCCGGTCCACGTTGGACTCTGGCAGGGCTGCCCTTTATCACCGGTTCTGTTCATATTTTTCATGGACAAAATTTCTAGGTGCAGCCAAGGGCCGGAGGGGGTCTGGTTTGGGGACTACAGGATTTCCTCTCTGCTTTTTGCAGATGATGTTGTGCTGTTGGCTTCATCGAGCCAGCACCTCCAGCGTGCATTGGGGCGGTTTGCGGCAGAGTGTGAAGTGGCTTCGATGAGTGTCAGTACCGCTAAATGTGAGGCCATGGTTCTCGACCGGAGAAAGGTAGTTTGCCATCTCTCGGTGGGTGGAGTGTCCCTGCCCCAGGTGGAGGAGTTTAAATACCTTGGGGTCTTGTTCACGAGTGAGGGAAGACCGGAGCTTGAGATTGACAGGCAGATTGGAGCGGCGTCCGTAGTTATGCGGTCGCTGTATCGGTCCTTTGTGGTGAAGAGAGAGCTGAGCCAAAAAGCAAAGCTCTCAATTTACCGGTCGATCTTTGTTCCAATACTCACCTATGGTCATGAGCTATCTCTATATATATATATGTATATATATATATATATAGGGATTGTGGGAGTTCGCTCATCCAAGCCATATGTGTTTTGTGTATTTATATATATATATATATAATTTTTCTTAACTTTTTTTCTGTATTTGTGCCTTGTTCATGTAATCACGTATAAACTGCTGCTTAACCGACAGTTAATCCAGTAAAAGCATGGAGATCCACATTTTACCATGACATGAAAAATTATACAGAAGCCACAGAGAAAACTGTGGCATTACAGTGCCATCTGGTGGTCAGAAAAGTCCACGGGTTTTCTATGTTTGCCGGATTTTTTTAAATAAAAAGCTCTGTAGTTTCTAAAATTCAGGCAACACATTTGTTAGCATAAAGAAGGTTTCTTCCAACGAAGTTAGTCTTTCAAATTAACTACAATATTATAAATTATATTATATTCTACCTCTGCCGGTTCCAAGCCCGGTTTGAGAAGGTTGCGTCAGGAAGGGCATCCGGCGTAAAACATTGCCAAATTTGCCATGCGACTTGTTCGCTGTGGCGACCCCTGATGGGAGAAGCCGAAAGTGGAAAGAAATTATAAATTATATTATATTATATATATTATAAATTAATATATTATAAATTAATGTCACTTTTTTCAAATGTCATAATGATAATAAGTAAGCATCTTCCCTCGTTTAAATACCGTTTTTTCCCTAAATGTTTTGTTTAGCTCTTTATAGAGGCTTTCATATAAAATTAAAGTTTAACCAAGTAATACATTAGGGAGGTATGGATCAGAACAAGGCCTTTGGGTAAAACAGGGCATGCATTCTCTTTAACATTGTTTTTAATACCTTTCTTTTCAGCATGTAGCTGTTCTGGACTATCGTGCACCAACTCTGGCTGCAGACAGCGTCCTGCCACATTTTAGTGGTTCACGAAAATCAGCTGCTTTATTGGATGTGGCTTGTGGTACCGGACTGGTGGCCAAACAGGTGATTCATTCAGGGTCTGTGAAATCTGAAACCTTTGAGCGGAGAACACAACTTATTTTTGAAAACTATTTTTGTCTTTGTCTGTTTTGGCAGATGAAAAAACATGGATTTGAACTTTTTGTTGGAGTTGATGGAAGCGATGCCATGCTTAATGAGGCAAAGGAGAGCGGATTGTACCAGGACTTGAAACAGTGCCTCCTAGGGGAGGAACCCTTTCCTGCACTGTGGGGTAATCAAATCACGTGTCCTTGTGTCTTTGTTACTTTTTTCAACAGTTTTTCTGTTGCAGTTGTTTTCCGTCTCTGTCCCTCCTGAACAATAAAATAAATAAAAACGACAAATGTATCACAATATATTAGTAATACATGGGAAAAATCTGAACTACACCTTTTTTACCTTGACCTTTTTCCTCTTCCTGTCCCGTGCAGCAGGTTTCTTTGATGTGGTTATGATCGTGGGGGCACTGAGCCTTGGTCAGGTTCCTGTTGCTGTGGTCAGAGACCTGTGTGAGGCCGCCAAACCAGGTGAAGGTTCACCCTTACTCATACTTTATCTCAAATCATGAAATACAATCAACACCTGCCTTTATCTGTCTTTCCACTAGGTGGCCTAATTTGCATGACAACAAGAAGTAACTCAGATAATTTGGAATACAAAACTGCGCTTGAGCGTGAGCTGCAGCAGATGGAGAAAGAAGGCCTCTGGAGTTGTGTGGAGATCACAGAGGTGAAGGACTGGGAGAGAGCTGTGTCAGAACAGGAGGATGGCTACATATCTGGGGTGGTTTACCTCTTCAAAAAAACTATAAACAAAAATACAACACTATGATTCACTCTAGCTTTATTCTCCTAATAATTTGACTTTATTCAAAATCGTTTTTCAGGTTAGTATTTTTAGGCATTGTGACCTTCAACCAATTCACTGTTGCTGTTTATGCAGTCAACGTTTATCCAGAAGAAATGTGAAAGAAAACAAATACGTACGTGAATCTATTTGTCTGCAAGTGGATGCAGGAGGCACCTTATGGCCCGCTTATTATAACTTCTACATCACAACTACAAGCTTTTTCAAATGGCTTTTCTGTCTGCTTCTGATTCATAATGATTTAAAAAAAAGAAAAACTCAGACATGCAATTTTGGGCTTAATTCTCTTTAAATATGTCCTCTGTCATGAAAAAATGCTACAATAACATGTTAAAAACAGCAAAAAACACAATCTTGATGGGAGTGGGCTTTTTAAGAGTCAATATTCTACTTGTTCAACTCGTCTTCACCTAAAAAACGTGGAATTCAACACAAAGGATGTTTTTTCTCTCCTTGGTCAAATCAGCCGTTCATGCAAAGTCAAGATTGAAAAGCTGATAGAAAGCCTCACACTTCATTTATTTGCTTCCTGTTGAGCATCTGGCGTATTTGCAAGGGGGTGACTAAATAAATGAATGTGGACCTCCAAGCACTTCTTTATGCTTCTTTTCAGGGTTCTGGATGTCAGAGTACCCATCAGGCCTCTGCTATGACAAGTACACTGTTATCAAACAGAAATGAAAACAAGAGCCTTCTCTCTGTTTTATGAATAGTTGACTGTTAGATCCTGTTTTTGCAAAACGCATATTATTAAAAGACCTACTTGATATTTGGAGGTCTATGAGATTTTGATTTCTGTTTTCTATTGAGGTGAACTGCAGGCTCATGTAAAAGCCCGGGTGGAAAGTAAGTTTTTGAATTCTAAGAGGAAGGATGATTTTAAAAAAAACAACTTTCCTTTGACTCATTAAGGTTGAGTACAGAAAATTTGAGCAACCTATTAAACAAATCATAAAAGCAAGAAGAAATAAGATAAGATTAAGCTTTATTGTCATTGTACAGTCACACTTGGTACAACAGTACAACGAAATTGCAAACTGTCCCACATTGGTGTAAAGAGAAAGAAGAAAACAACATAAAAAACCTCAATAATACGCACACCAGGTGTATGTACAGAATATACATTCCTCATTCTCCCAGAGAAACTCAACCATGTGTGTGTTCATTAGGGCTATTGCTCTGTTGTAAAAACTGACTCTGAGTCTGTTAGTCCGTGACCTCAGCACCCTCAGTCTTTTTCCAGAGGGCAACCATTTAAACACCTGATGTCCTGGGTGTGTTCAGTCTTTCGTGATGTTGTGTGCCCTCCCAAGACAGCGGGTGCTGTAGAGGTCCTTCAGTGAGGGAAGAGGGTAGCCAATGATCTTTTGGGCAGTGTTTATGACCCTCTGTAGAACCTTCTTGCGTGCCATGGTGCAGCTTGAAAACCACACGGAGATGCAGTAAGTTAGTACACACTCAATGGAGCAACGGTAGAAGGCAACCAGCAGCTCCCTTTTCAGGTTGACCCTCCTGAGGATCCTCAGGAAGTGAAGACGCTGTTGGGTCTTTTTCATTCCCTCTGTAGTGTTTGAGCTCCATCGAAGGTCTTCATCAATGTGCACACCAAGGTACTTGAAGCTCTGCACTCTCTTCACACCCTCCCCATTAATGACAATGGGCTGCAGATCTGACTTCTTCCTCCTGAAGTCCACGATCACTTCTCTTGTTTTTGAGGTGTTTAGGACCAAATTGTTGTCTGCACACCACCCCAACACCCTCTGGATCTCATTCCTGTATGCCGTCTCATCACCGCCAGAGAGAAGCACCACCACAGTTGTGTCATCAGCAAACATGATGACTACATTGTTTGGGTGTGTGCTGAAACAGTCTTACGAGTACAGTGTGTACAGCAGAGGACTTAGCACACAGCCTTGTGGGGAGCCGGTGTTTAAATTCAGGGCTGTGGAGAGTTGAGGACTAGGGGTGTCACGATTCTCCAAATCCTCGATTCGATTTCATTTTCGATTCTAAGGTCACTGTTCGATTCGATTCTCGATTTTTACATTCATTCTTTTTAAAGCACAGATTATCATTTTTTAAGCTAGACTTTAATGCAATAGAATATCTGACCTTTGTTAGCAGTGTATCACACAACATTGTCAAATTTAAAACTTTTATTAACAACATGTTACAATAACATATCTTTAGTCAATTAAAATATAATATAATAAATAAACTGACAAAAAAAATAAAAAAAAGACTGACATCCAGTTTCTCTTTTGTAAGTGCAGTCTTCTTCACAAAGATGACATTCAAGTTCACAACAAAACAAACAAACAATAAAACAGACATGTCCATAGTCTCTGAACAATTAAGTGTCTTAAACTATTTCTGAACAGATGAACATAAACCACACTGATGTATTTTGTAATGTATTTTTTAAATATTTTTTCAAGGTCTGCACAGACCTTCAATAACTGTCTCTTTTACATTATGTACATAGAGGGAATCACCGTAGCTGTGAGATGTGTTCTACTTGGGATTTCGTAGCGAGGCTCTAGAATGCAAATTAAATTCCTGTGACTTAATTTCGATCGATTTCGATTTACAGTCGAAATCGTGACACCCCTATTGAGGACCCTCTCTGACTCTCTGTACTCTGTCAGAGACAAAGCCTCTTATCCAACAGCAAGTGGTGGGAGGAAGTCCAATGAATGTCCAATAATTTTCCTGACAGTCTGTCCGGCAGTATTGTATTAAACGCAGAGCTAAAGTCGACAAAGAGCAGCCTAGCATAACTCCCTTGTGTTTCCAGATGGGAAATGGTGGTGTGTAGCGCTGTGACGACGGCGTCCTCTGACGATCTGTTAGCTCTGTATGCAAACTGTAGTGGGTTGAGTGTGGGTGAGAGATAGGACATGATGTGATGTCGGACCAGTTTCTCAAAACACTTCATTATGACAGGTGTCAGAGCTACCGGTTGGTAGTCATCGAGGCTGCTGATGGAGGTCTTTTTCGGTAGACTGACTACCAGCAATGTAAATTTGTCCTCTGTGTAGAGAACATTTCTAAACCTGAATATCCCCCTATTGAAAAGCCACTCCATTGTGGCTTTTCAATGATACCAAATGTAAAGGGGTGGGGCTCTAGGAATTGTGGGTTTTTGTTGGATAAATACATTAACTACCCAGAGTTTTTCTTCTTCTCTGGTAGTCAGGAGGATATAGGGTGTGTGGAGGTTCTCACTTTGCCCACCCATGTATCAAAGTGTCCTTGGGCAAGACACTGAAACCCACATTGCTCCTGCGGTTACAGGTTGATGGCAGTGTTCAGCAGCAGAGCCGCCGTGTATGTGTGGATGGACAGGGACTGTCTTTAAGGAGCCTTAAGAAGGCAGTAATGGTTATATAAGTATCCACCATTTACCATAAATCCTATATTGGTAACTGCTTTGCAGCATTTTAACTGATCAGATTTTGAAATCACATTAAAAGAAAAATATAAATTGTTCTTTTCTCATAAATGCCATTACATGCAACATGAAACATAGCTGCAGACTTATGATACCAACTGGTTGGCCCTTATTCAAATCCCAGCTTTTTGTCATGGTGCCTCTGGCAGACTCCTCCCCCTCCAGCACTGTTTCACTCTTCTCCTGATTGCCACCAGCTGCTGTCACTCTCCTCATCATCACTTCTGCTCTTAAGGAGCTCCAACGCCTCAAGCCGACGCCAGATCGTTAACCCTTACGGTGACTCGTCTGGTCTTGCTATGCTCTATCTTGTTTTGCTCACGTACCCAACCTAATTCCTATTCTCCTGCCTCAGGAAACCACGTTACGAGTGACACCAGTGTGGGTCATCAGTTAAGCCGTTCCAGTGAACCGGAAGACTCCTCGCCGTACGCTGACCGCGTTAACACCTCCAGCCACGCCACAACACAAGCCATCTTCACATTCGGACCTCGCCGGGACTAAACCTCAGCCTCACACGGAGAATCAATAAACGATTACTCATCTGCCACTTACCTGTCTTACTCTGGGTTTCAGCATCTGGGTTCGCTTAGCCTGAAGAATCATGACACTTTTGTCACAATCCAGAATCAGACGAGTCAGACTGAGTATTGGTTCTAAATTTGTGTCAGAAAAATGCTTCAGTTTATGTAAGTATTCATGTAACCATTATGGAAACCTGCACATGAACTGATGAACAGCCAGTCAATTTTTCCAGTATGAACCGAAATGTGGATGTGGACTTGTAGACACAAGATGTCAGTGTTCATGCATGACATGACAGCTGTGAAACCAACTGAAACGTTTCTTCCGACTCCAGCATATAATATAAAACTTTTTGAGTTTAATCTTTTTTTCATTGAGCACCAGGAATACAGAACATGTACAGAAACAAAGGCAAACGTCAGAAATTATTCAAACACTGCTCTTTTCTTTTTCTTTTTTGTAAACAAGACAAACACATGACAGAACCCCACTCCCACCCCACAGAACATGAGAGGCGTCCAAGAAAATAAAACAACATATACAAATTTTCTGTCCAACAGCTGAGCAGACAGATGAGAGCTGAAAGCCTCATGTGTTGGAGATATTTTACTGTTTTAATAGGCGTTATGAATTGCACACTAGGTGTATGTTTAAATAAACCTTTTTGTAATTTAGGCTAAACTTTATTCATCTTACTCATATCTGTAACAGTCTTATATTGGACTGGACAGAAAAGAAAAGAAGGGAAGAAGAGAGAGGGATGCCGTGGGAGGGAGGGGGGTAGGTTTTTAGGAGGGTGATTAAAGAGGGGGGGGGGTAGAACCGTGAAGCAGCATAAAGCAACAAGTTGCTGGATGTTTGCAATCATTACAGTCAGGTTTATAAGTAAAACTTTTTAACAGAAAATGTGCATCACAGTCTGATTGGCCTTCTCACACTAGTTTTAATATTTTAAACAAGTTTAAAGTACAAAGCGGTATAAATTCTCAAATTTCACACTTCAGTTTAGGAAAATATTTGCCTAAACTTTTTTCTTTTTTTTCAAAAGAAACTCCATCTGTACTAACAAAACATTAGGTGTCACTCTCTGTCAAACCTGTTTGACCTGTGCTCAGTTGAAAGAAAAAATAGCTCTGACAGTCCAGGAAGATTTTAGGTAGACAGAATTTAAAGTTCCAAATAAAACACAAAAATATAAATATTTTTTAAATTGGAAATACTCAGAAATAAAAAAGTGCAATACATGTTTAACATTTTTTGAAAAGTAGAAGTACATTTCTGCTAATTCAATTTAGAAAAATGTCTATGAAGACTCTCATACATCCAGGTTGATTCCATGATTTTAACTACATTGACAACAGTTAATGAAAGCTACATAAAACAATGTGACTCTTTGTAGCCATTTTCACATTTAATTTTAAACAAAAAGCATTTTCAAGGAAAAAATAACAGGAATTCCTTTCAAACTAGACGTCAAACTGACTTCAAGAACAAGGAAGAAATTTGAGTTAAAATGTGACTTATTTCTGTAAAGGAAATGTGATCACTCAGGAAGAAAGCCATATCAAATTTGATTTTACAATAAAAAAAATTTTCGTCGGAAGCACCTTGCATAGTTGTTTGTTTGTTGTCAGTTTAAGAGCACAAAAGACACATTTCCTTCATTTTAACGAACATAGTTAGCATTAGCATGTTTTTCCTTCAAAATGTTTGAAACAAAAGTATTCCCAACAGGTTTCATAAATAAAAGGTTACAGAAAACTCGTACATCGCTTTTTTAAACAAAACATATAAGTGTTTTATCCATCTGCCCTCATCACAGGTATGTTCTTGCTCCATCTTGGGCAACCTCTTCAGTGTCACTATTGGCTGATAAAGTCTCCTCCATTTCTTTTTTCTCCAGCTGGGATTTTGTGGATGGCGCCTCACTCAGTTCTGACATAGGTGATGGCGCCCACGATCTTTCGGACTCCTCTGTTATCTCTGGCTTGGACAGAGAACCAAATGGGGAAGTTGCATATGGAGGAGGGGCTGTAGTCATCTCTCTGTAGCTTTGAGGCTTGGTCGTTATGATACTAATAGGCTGATGGGGGGCTGAAGGCACCCGGCTGTACCCAGAACCTGGATAGGTAGACCCGTTGGAGCGAGCCACCATGTAGTGGACAGAGGGACTCTTGTCCTTAATGTTGGCTTTGAACGAACATGCAGACTTGATAAACAAACAGCCTCCAAGGAAAAGCAAAACTGATGCTCCCCAACCAATATAAAGACAGGCTCCCAGCTCCCACGGCTGAGAAGTCGAAGAAGGGTTATAAAACTGCTTCACTATCACCGCGGCAGCCCAAGCTGTGGGAATCAGACAGAACAGCCCCGAAGCTAGCAGCGCTACACCTGCTGCAATAGCCACTTTTTCCTTTTTCCCAGCTTCTTCATCATCCAAGAAGCGCGTGCACTTTCCTCCAACAAAGGCCAGAATGAGGCCTACACCTCCCATAAAAATTGCAAGGACAGTGAGAGCCCTCGCTGCCTGAAGGTCAGAGGTCAGTGCGAGGACGGACTCATAGGGCTTGCACTGTATTTGTCCTGTACTTTGAGTTATACAAGCCATCCAGATGCCCTCCAAGACTATCTGTGCGGTAACAATGCTGGTGCCGACGAAGGCAGTGACCTTCCACATGGGTAGTAGGCAGCAGATGATGGTCCCCATCCAACCAATGAGGCACAGGACACTGGCCAACATCTGAATTGCGGTGGAGGCCATGATGTAGAAACAGAGGTCGTTGCAACGTCTTAAATAATGTTCACAGACCTGTGAGGAGTACTCGTTTGGTTTCCTGGATTTTTGTGGCGCTTCTTTTGGCTTGGCTGCAGCTGATCACTGGTCACCCGAGAGCTTCCTTTGTTCGGTCTTCGTTAACTCTCCGTGTCTTTTTCATATACCTCCATTGATGTGCTTTTATTTTTTTAAACAGCTGCTTTCAGAATGCTGAGCCCTGTCTGACTGGTTCAGTCAATTCTTCTACCTTCGGTAACTTTTACCTAACACTAGGCTTCATTTGTTTACAGGATGTTTCCGTCTGTGTGCCCCTCCCCTTTTGTATGACCAATTAGTCCCCTCTCCTCCCCTTCACTCTTTCCTTCTTTCTCTTCTCTTCTTCTGTCACCCAACCAGTTATGTGTTCCATCGGTCAGGTACACATCCGCCACACCCAGTGGCAGTGAGATCATCTTTTCCCTACCTCTTTATCCTCACTTGTTTCGGAAATTTTTAAAAACAAAAACTCTATTTTTAAACTCATTAAAATAAAAACAATGGCAAATTAGATTACTTTTCGTTATATTATTTTATTGACACATACCTTTTTTTTGGTAAGAAATATTTAGTATGATTTTAACTTTGCATCATTATTAGAATTACTATCATTTGCACCTACATCATTGCAACGCACAAGGAACAAATGTGGCATGTTTTTTATGTAAAACCAGGGGAAATTTTTCGTGAGACAAAACTGGTTCTGCATGTACACTGCAACAAAACCAGTTTGAAACATGACCCCCCCCCCCCCCCCCCCCCCCCACACACACACACACCTATGCACACAGAAACTCACAAAACACTCATGGATATTTCTTACTAATTTCACCCTGCCTCGTCTCCTCAATTGTTCTCCCGTAAAATAATTTTGCTGAATCCTGTTTTTTTGTATAATAGCAATTTGACCAGCATCCTTTAACTTTTTTTTTTGACAGCCAAAGTCTTGTAAAAACGCCTTTTGACTTCTCCTTTCTTTTTGCCGAATCTAGTTTTTCATCTGACTCCAGGAACTGAAACTCTGAGCCTCTGAAATAGAATTTGCCCAAAGAATGTCATGCGGACATTTAACACCGTACAAACCTTGGAAGTGAGCTCTTCATTTAAATAATGGTGTGCCGTGTGTCATCAACCACGGTTTTATGGAGCACCCTTATAAGGCCTCATTAAGTTATTTTCTTATTGCACGTGTCCAATTTTTAACCCAGATGTCACTTTCAGCTAACTTTATGTAGGATTTTCTTCACTTAACATCAGGGAGAGAACCTACATTTCACAAAATAAAAGTCAAAGTTGTATATTTGCAGGGACCTTAAAGGGACCAAAAACATACTTTATAAACTGTTGCTTTTGACTGGTCTTCTAATTTTTTAATTATTTATTTATTTATTTATTTATTTATTTATTTATTTATTTATTTATTTATTTATTTATTTATTTATTTATTTATTTATTCATTCATTCATTTATTTATTTATTTTCATGTTCAATGTCTTTCATTGTAATTTTCATTTGTTAAGTTCTATGCTTCTAATAATTTAAACAACCCACGCACCAATATTTTTTCAGGCTTTTAAATATGTAATGTCAGAAGGGGAAACTTTTCAAATTAAAAAGACTAAGACTAAATTGACAAAAACGGACAATTCAGCCAATTATATACATCCCACTTCCATCCTCCTGTGCTTATCTGGCACTGGGTTGTGAATTCTGCAGTCTGAGCAAAAGTTCCCACAGAATCTTCCTCTGCTGGGTTGAAACTGCCAACTGAGAGACATAGCTCCTCCAACATGTACTGGGTCTTTTTCCAGAGCTTCTTTCCAGTGGAATATGCTCAGAATGTATCCGTAGGTAGGCGCTAGGGTCATTTGCAAAAAGCAAAAATGAAATATTGCAGTCTCAAGATCAGACTCCCTTCGGCCCCTTGCTGCATCTAGAAATTTGAGCAGCTATGGTCCAGGGTCAGAGTGATCGACCCTAGTTGTCCAAGTGTCTTTGGGCAAGACACTGAATGGGTACCGTCCAGTGTTTCGCCCAGGGCATCAAACTAGCAAGGACCACCTGTGGCTCTGTGTTATGGTTTGCTCTTAAGCCTAACCAAAAGAAAGGAGACAAAGCCCAGTTTTAGCACTTGAAGTACCTGTAGTTTAATACGTATAAAGAATAATAAACAATGAAATAACAGAAAGAGTGAAGGTGTGTTGTTGCACGAGTGTCTGGGAATGTTTGTTTGTCAAATGTAGCAAACGAACTGGAGTCAAACAGATGAGTGCCTGCAAGTGAGTAGGTGAGACACGGAGAGCTGCAGCAACGGATCTGGACGTGTCAGGAAGACCAGAGGAATACTCCCATAACAACTTCCTAAAGAGGACGTATTATTTCAGTCATCTGACTTCCAAAAAACCTGCACCTGTGTAGGAGGAGGAGACAATACAGGAAAACACACCCACAGGTCTTAGGGCTTTAACACCACCACTCCCTACCACTTGACAGATACTCCAGAGCCCGCTTTCAGTAGAAGGGGTGTGGCCTTCTAACATGCTCACTCCTGATTGGAAAAAGTGGCTGCCTTAAAAATGTACACTCAGACCGAAACGGGGCAATTATGGCTTACTGAGGACATCTGGTTCCAAAATGGTGACTGACGTATTGCAAAAGAATGGCGGCTGAATTGACCTTATTTGGTTGGAAACACAAGCAAGTCATTTTCTATGGGTGACGTCACACTCACTCAGTCCAATTCTCTTATGGTCAATGCTCTAGTACACTAGAGTAGACTTTGCCAAAAAGCCTGAGTAGTGGTATCTCCCTGTAGTTGGAGCACATCCTCCAGTGCCCCTTGTTGAAGAGAAGGATCACCACCTCAGAATGTCAGTCCAGAGGCACTGTCTCCAACTTGTAATGTCCCAAAGGCGTGTCACACAAGATAGCCACACATCATCCAGAGACTTGTGCAACTCAGGTTGGTCCTCACCCACCCCTTGTGTCTTGTCATCAAGCAGTTTGTTTGGACTAGCCCACCCTCAGCCTCTGCTTAGTCAACAGTAGGGGTGTCACTGGAATTCCAGAGAGATCAGCAGCTCACCACCCGCACAGAAAACTGTATTGGTAGAAATCTGCCTCCCTCTTCTGAGGCGCTGAATGGTCCATCTGCCTAAATTGCTTCAAGATTCTTCTTTTCTATGGCCTACAGTATACCAGAGCACCTACCAGAACCAGCTTTTTGCCCCTCCCACCACCTGCAGTGCTTGCTGCTGGATTGCTGACTCGAAAATACTCCAGATATATGCTATTGTGCAGGGGCGGAGCTACAGGGTGGCATGGTGGTGGAGGAGGGGGGGGGGGGGCAGCCACCCCAGCAAAAAAGCTTTGCCCCCTCACGTGAGACCACAATTTTTGAGTCGACGTTGACATAGACCCCTTGATGCCGACAGAGACGTTCTGGCCTCAAAGTGGTTTCACTCAAAACGCACCCCAAATACCATTCATTACTTGTCTCACTAGCATGAAGCCGTAGAGTACTTAGGATTAATTTTTAAAAAGATATTTGACGATTTGAAGACTCTGATAAGAAGCATCATGTACATTACAACACACCAGTGCTGAAGCCGTAAGGGGGAAACCAGCAGCTCCACCTATCTGTTGAACGGCAGTTTGAGGGAGAACCGCTAAGGGTGGCGCCAAAGTCATTTCTGCACAGGAAGTCCACACAGATGCTGAGGGACACTGACCAGTGGTGGAAAATGAGCGTCAACGCTGAAGAGCCAGACTCAAATGTGGAGACTGCAACATTGGTCTGTGGCCACACAAAAACAGCAAATGTTTTTCACAGTTGAACTAAAGCAATACACATTTTCTGCATTGAAAGGACAATTCAACTGAAGCTTTGTGTTTGTATGTTTATTGTTCATGGAAGTGGTTTATTTGTTCTGTCAGTCATTAGCGTGAAAATACAGCTACAGGTGTTTTTTAAATCATACAGTAGATGCTGCTTGTTGCCGATTTGTGACAGACCTGTCTATTTTAACTAATATTTTTTGATTATCTATTTTATGTGCTATTGTCAAATTTACCATGTTAACTTTATTTAGCATTTACTTAAATATAAAAACATGTTGTGCAGAATTGGAAAAACAATCAGGTGTCAAGGAGTTAAGAGATCATCAATTTAAGCATCTATAATAGCACCTCACTTAACAGAACTAATGTTTTCTAAGTAACATCAATAATTAAACTATTTGAAAAACTTGTTTTTGATCCTTTATTTTGCTCTGCTGTTCTCATTTGCCACCCTTCTAAAGACTTCTGCCCCTCTCCCGCCACCCCATTTAAAATGTTCGAGCTCCGCCACTGCTTGTGTTGTAATTTGTAATGACTGACATTTATTTTAAAAAAAAGGACCAAAGCAAAGGGTTACAAACATGACTTTTTTATTTCCTCTTTCTCACTCATTTCAACAATTACTACTGTTTTCACTTTTTCTTTGCTAATTTCCCTCTGAGTTTTTACATTGTGACCCCATCCTCTCCAATAAAAACACAGAGAACAAATAGTGAAACAGTTTTGTCTTTTTACTTCAATTCCATTTTAAAATGGCAAACTGAATGCAATGTCACACAACCTGTTTTAGGGGAAACTTTCAGAACCAGTTGCCAAACCAGATCAACCAAATCATTTTTCCCTCTTGAGTCATCTGTACAAGCAGCTCTAAGCAGCAGAAAAGATGATACAGCAGAATCTCCTTAACAGTAATGACAGACAGTGACACAAAGTTATCTAAATAACAAATGAATCATCTTATTAAAAAAACATTACCCTTTCTAACATAACATGAGTCATACCCACTAACATAGCAATGCTTAATGACTTCAACAAAGCAATATATATATATATATGAAAGTCAGCATTTAGGTTACAGTAGCATTTGTAAATGTAAATTTTCAATAAACATTTGTTTTTAAAATGTAAAACACTTTTTTCTTACACATACTGTAACAAAAGCAAAGAAATAAAAGAAAAAAAGATACAAATCTTAAAACACAACTGCCTTTAAGACATAGACTATACTGAGATATTGAATAAGAAAAACCCCCAAATACAATTGTCAATCAGAGACTTAGACATATTTTTGGGATTGCGCAGACTGAGCCTTGGAATACTTGATATCTTGACCGTAATATTCTTGTTCGCTTGGAGGACAAGAGCTGCAAAGGAGGGCTCCACCCAGGAACAGCAGCCCTGCAGATCCCCATCCGATGTAAAGGGAGGCTCCCAACTCTCTCTTCTGAGCTTCGACCAGCATTGGGTTGTAAAAATCCTGAATAATGGTACTGGCACTCCAGCAGACAGGAATCATCACCAGAAGACCCGCAAGGAGGAAAACAATTCCAGCAGCAATGGTTATTTTGCCTTTTTGGATTTCATCTGACACAAAGTTGGTGCATTTCCCCCCAGCCACACTAAGCAAAATCCCGAAGACTCCGGCGACTAGGGAAATGATGACCAGGGCCCGGGCCGCCTGCAGGTCCTGAGGTAAGATCAGTAGGGAGTCGTAGAATTTGCATTGCATCTGCCCTGTACTCTGGGTGACACAGTTGAGCCATATACCCTCCCATATCACCTGAGCGGTGATAATGTTGGATCCAATGAAGGCTGTGACCTTCCAGCATGGGAGACCGCAGACGACGATTGTCCCCAGAACTCCAAAAATGCACAAAAACAACCCCAAAAGTTGCCTTCTGTTGGAAACCATGTTGATCCTGTGATCTAGTCTCTTGAGATGTTGTAATGTCTTCCTTCTAAGAGCTGGAGAGGTTTATTTGTCAACGGCAGTCGAAAGTGGTTCTGCTCCCAATTTCAGAGATAAGACATATCAACTCAGTTATGAAGGAGCATTCTTTGGGTGGAGTTTGCTCTGTAACAGTTGTGACCTCACAGAACAAAGTGGTCAAACTGGATGGCTCGTCTGGAATTCTTTCCAAGAAAGCCAAGTTTCAGCCGACGAAACGAAGTATTAAGATGAAAAAGCTTATCAGAAAAACCAACACGATGTTTTATTCATTCATGACAACTGTAAAATTCTGAAGTCAAACAAATTTTTAAAACAATAACTGGAAAATAAACTACACCCAACCATTGAATTGAACATGCGACATCCAAAACGACAGTGTTGCCAACCAAAACTGTCAGAGACAAAACAGACTTTTAAGTTAAGTAAAGGCAAGCAAGTTCACTTAAAAAGACAGATGTCAAATGTTTTCATCGTTAGGGTTACATTTTTATTCTATTTATTAAGAGCATTTTTATTGCTTTTTTTTTAAATGGCACACTAAAACAAGCGGTGACTATGCTAAATATAAAAAAGGACTTTAGATTGCCAGTATTTCGAGACAAATATACATATTTATTTATTCATTCATCTTCTAAACCGTTTATTCCCTTTCGGGGTCACGGGGTTGCCGGAGCCTATCCCGGCTACTTGGGCGTAGGCAAGGGATGTCCTGGACTGGTCGCCAGTCTGTCGCAGGGTAGAATATCCTCAATCACACATCCATTCACTCTCACACCTATGGTCAATTTAGAGTTGCCAATTAACCTATGAAGCGTGTTTTTGGACGGTGGGAGGAAGCCGGAGATCCCGGAGAAAACCCACGCATGCACGGGGAGAACATGCAAACTCCACACAGAAAGGTCCCCCATTGATGTTGTGTTTTTCATGTCCCCCAGCCGGGACTTGAACCGGGGACCTATTTGCTGTGAGGCAAGAGCGCTAACCACTGCGCCACCGTTATTTATTTATTTAATAATAGAAACTAGATGGACAGAGCAGAATTTTCCTGACATCATTTTAGTTTCACCGTAATGAAAATCTAAAGTATGATTCCAAAAAAAAGTACACTTATTTTAGTGATTCCCTTAAAATAACAGAGCTAAGAGCTAAATGTCAACATGTCAAACATTTTTCAAGTTCACTTAAAAAGACAGATGTCTCATTCTTTTCAGCTCACATGTTTTCAAAGTTATGAACAATACTAAGTCCAAACAAATCTTGACTCAAAAAGGTGAAAAACTGACAAAGTTTTGTTGTTGTTTTTTTTAATGAATATCAATTGCTCAGAAACTCAAGGATATTGAGTAAAGCCTTTGATTTTGTTCTGGTCCAATAATTGTTGGAGAAATGTATAAATGGTTCTGAAACATTAAAGCAGTAGCCTATCTGGTAGGTCTACCCCAAAGCTGCTCCCCAATGAGGATCATAAAGCACACATATCCAAACCATATAAATTAAAAAACTTCCAAAGAAGGAAAAACGAAAAACACAATTATGTTGCTCTTCTTTTTAAGTTCATAAGGGAGCAAAGGTAAACTAGAAAAACTAGAGCAAACCGGCTCAGCAACTTCCTTAATGGCACACCTTTTGATTTCCTAGAATTGTTAGACGAGTTAAACCTCATTAGCAAAAAGATTCTAGGCAATCTTGAAAACAAAACAATTTGTTTGGGGACATGATGTTTTTTTTGTTTTTATTAATATAGTAAATATATTTTTATATTTTTTTTTACATTCTGAAAAAAAAAGAATTGTGGGAAAGTCAGTCTTATTGTTTTGGAAGTATTATTTAGTTTTATTTCATTGGGTTTTTTTCATATCATGATGTCAAATCTAGTCAATTTTGATATGTGTTTTGTGTAAACCGTAGAAAGTGGTCAAATATGTACGTTAAACTACTTTTTGAAAGTTTTTGAACCACAGATGTCTGTATTATACCAGATTTTTCCAAAAGCTGCTTTGTTTTCAAATGGAAACTAACAAATATCTGTCTCATGTTTAATAGATCAAACAGTCATAGAATGTGGCTTTCATTTCATTCAAATGTTTCTGTATCACAATTTTAAATGTCCTTTAAAACAGACTGATGACGCTACTTGGATGATTCGTAAAATGTTGTCCTGATGCCATGACTCAACCTCAAGACAACGTCATCCTGGATGAATCAGAACCGTCATTGACACATCCTTTGAATGTTGGTAAATCAAAAAATGGCAACAAAAGAAAATTGACAAAAAATAATGATTCACTATTTTCTCTAAACAAAAAATCATTTTCAGTTATGTCTTTTATTTAAAAGTAGAAATATTCCAACAAATGAGCATCATAAAAAAATACTTTTAAAGAAAAAAATCATTTCAGGCAAGGATTTGCCTGTTTCTTTTATTTTAGTGCAGTATTAATCCAGAATTTTTATCAGCAACTATTTAACATCAATGGCAGAAATCTTTGACAAAGACAACTGTATCCCCACAACAAGAAACGAAAAGGTTTAAAAACAAAAGAAGTATTTACACAGCTTCAAAAATGTTGTAACTTGGACATAGTGCCTTGATGCTAACATGTTCAACAAAGAAAAACAACTGTTTTCAAGGTACAGTAATAGCTCAAATGACTTTACTTTTTACTTTTCAATCTTTATCCTTCATTTTCTGTGTCATATTAATATTTTTACACAGTGTCCACAAATAAAAATAAAAATAAAAACACATAGTGTAAACTATGATTGAAATAAATGATAACTGTAAAGCTACAATCATGGGTCACAGTTAATCACAGAAACAGTTCATACAGCATGGTGTAGAAAGGGGGCGCTGTCTTCATTCTCAGCATCTGTAGGTGCCACACAGTATCCCTCCTCCAATTACAAGCAGAGCCCCTGACGCCCACCCCACATATATTGAAGCTCCCAGCTCTCCCCTCATGGCATCAATTGCTGTTGGGCTGTAAAATCCTGTGATGATGATGGAGGCTGACCAGCTGACTGGAATGATGCACAGGATCCCCGCCACTATGAACACTGCTCCTCCAGCCACACCAATGTTAGTTTTGGTCCGCCTGTCATAGTCAAAGAAGTTTGTCCAGCGGCCCCCAACCGCAGTGAGGCCAATGGCCAAAACGCTGACCCCAATAGAGACGCAGACCAGAGCCCTACAGCCCTGCAGGTACTGTGGCAAAGCAAGAATGGAATCATAGGCTTTGCACTGCATTTGGCCAGTGCTCTGTAGTACGCAGTTCATCCACAAACCTTCCCAATAGATCTGAGCGGTGATGATGTTGGCCCCAACGAAGGGTGTCACCTTCCACATAGGCAGTGCGCAGATAAGTATGGTTCCGAGAAAGCCGATGATTGCCAAACAAACTGCAACAATGTGTGTCTGCATGTTGTCAAAAAACAATCCAAAACCAGAGTTCACAATTCTTCCAAAAAGCAAAATAGTAAAGATTTTGTTGTCCAAAACATTATTTTCACAGCAACTTTGTATTCGACTGTGAATGCTTCTAGTTGTGTGTTTTTGCAGGGCAGGTGTGGGAGGAGAAGCTGGGAGGAGGAGGCTGTTAGTTTACGGGTCAGGTTTCCTGTTTGTCTTGATTCCTGTGTAACCTGACCGAAAAGGATAAAACAAAAGATTACAAAAGCAAGAACTAGCAGGAACAGTGTGAACAAAAACAACTTCAGGTTAAAGTTCCACTCCAATCGCCTTTTGATCTATTATAAAGTGTTCTCAGTGGTCTTTTAAATATGATTTTGGACAAATTCAAAATATCTGTCATTTTCTAGGACATAGTTTCTGCAGAGCAGCAATAGTTCATCAGAAATTCACCTCTGAGTTGATGGTTTGACTTTCGGTGCGGAGTAAGCCTTCCCCCCACATTCCATCATCCCTCTGTTTACACACTCTCTTGCTAATTTACCCATAATTTACCCCATTAACCCAACCCATCATTAGCGGTGCAACAAAAATGACAAGCAATATCCATGCTATCCAGCCATACAGTTTTGAGCCAGATACCAGCTCAGACAAGTAAAATTAGAACATACTGTACATAACTCTAGTGGATGCACTCAGAGTGGAGCGGAGCAGAGAGCTTGTGGCCTGCCAATTGTAGATGTTAAGTAACAAATACAAGCTTTTTCAAACAGCGTTTTTTCATCTGCTCCTGGTGGACAACTATTGTAAAAGAGCTCATTTATGACAGAAAATACTAGGTAGGCCACAAGATCCTAGCTCTCAGTAACAGGAAGGGGGTTGCTCCACACCAACAGTCCCACCCACAACTCCAGGACAAATTTCTAATGAAATGCTGCCGCTCTGCAGAAACTGTCCTGGAAAATGACAGGTCTTGAGTTGGACTAAAAACGGCAAAATCATAAGAGACCACAGGGAACACTTAAAACGGATCAAAAGATGGCCGCCTTAAATGTAATTTTGCTCCTTGTATGATGGCAAAGTATTGTTTATGGAGTACTTTTATAGGCTGAAAAGCTTCAAGTTCAGATTTTACTCCATTTCACATTTTCAATAATTTCGTTGGTGTTCCTGTGAATTTGGCTGGTTTCCATTCAATTTAGGATTTGTTGGTAAACACAAAACCAAAGTTTAAGGTTGAAATAGTCATGTAGTTTGGTGGCCATTTTTAAACTTAATTCAGTTGACTGAGATGAGCTGCCAAGAATTTTTGAATGAGCACTTTAAGCCTCAAGGGGCTTTTCTAGAATCATTTCAAGTTGAGAACATTTCCTGATAGAACTAGTTTGAGGAACAGTTGACAACTTTTTCATTCCTGGCAATGAACCCATTAAGAGGGTTCAAGCATTTTATATTTGAACAGCACTAGGCGGCAAGTTGCCCTGAGAAACCAGCGTATGCCATTTCTTTTGCCTTTTGGTTTTCCTGTTTAAGTTATTAGTTGCTGTAAGTTTACTCCCCAAAACAAAACTTAAAGTTTAAAAGCCCAAAGGAAAGTTGGTCTTGGGCTCCCTAGAGCTAAAGATAGCTGATCAAAGTTTAATACAGATTAAGGGTCAGAACAAGAGACAGACTTCATACAAATGTTTGATAAAAGCAGTTTTATTAAAACCCAAGTAAAAAAAAATAAAATCATAGGTCCAGGGTTGTCCAGATTTTACACGTAAGCTCCAGTGCTGGCTGCTGAGCGTGGGGCAGAGTACTTCACAGAATAGCGGCTGTCGTTTTGTTGGCGGCACTGACAGCACAGCAACGCCCCACCGATGATCAGGAGTGCTGATGCTCCCCAGCCGATGAACAGTGAAGCTCCAAGCTCCTTTTTCTGTGGGTCAGTCATGAGGGGACTGTAGAAGTTCCTGATGACCTCGTTGGCAGTCCAGGACACAGGGATGAGGCAGAGGATGCCACCAACAATGAAGAATACTCCTGCAGCAATGGCCACCTTGCTCTTAGCTGAGTCATCTTCAATGCAGTTTGTGCACTTTCCTCCAGCGACTGCAAGGAGGATCCCCAGGAAGGTGATGAGGATGGAGATGATGACCAAGGCTCGTGCAGCTTGGAGGTCTTGAGGCAGAGCCAGCATGGAGTCATACACCTTGCACTGCATCTGCCCAGTACTCTGCTGCACACAGTTCATCCACAGGCCCTCCCAGAAGATTTGAGCAGTGACAATGTTGCTTCCAATAAAAGCAGAGACTCTCCACATGGGCAGGGCACAAACAAGAATGTCACCAATGAAGCCAACGCTGGCCAAGAAGATGCCAAATACCTGAAGCCCAAAGGATGCCATCTTTCTTTACAAGTTGAAGCAGGAGCACGCTGAAGAGATGGTCTGTCATGTTCAGCTTTTATATTTTAAAGTGGACAGGAGAACTCACCTCTGGTGTGATGATTTGCCAGGGTGCAATCAGGCTGAGTCATCTCACCTGCACTAATTATCCATGTGTCCCTGCAGGTCTGCTGAAGATCTCCAATGCCATCAATTGTTCTCTAAAGCTTTCTGCAAGTTTCTTCTCTCTTTATACATAGCTGAAGCTGTCTGCTCTGAATTTATTTGACTTTTTTTTTGTAATTTTTGAATCAAGTTGCCACTTTTTAATTTAAAAACCTAGAATTGTGTCTTTTTTTTTAACTTTCAGGGTTACGCATGGGCCTCTTTAGAACATTCCTCTGAACACAAAAGACAGCATGATGGATGTGAACATGTGACAAGGGGAGCTAAAGCCCACCCAAAGAGGCTGTATAAATATCTGCCAGCAGAAAGAGGACTTTTATTCAGCAGGCAAGCACAAAGAGGACAAGAAAAGGCTACCATGGCATCTTTGGGCTTGCAGATTTTAGGTGTTGCACTGGCTGTCTTTGGGTGGCTGGGAAACATATTTATCTGCATGCTGCCTATGTGGAAAGTGTCCGCTTTCATCGGGAACAACATTGTGGTGGCTCAGACCATATGGGAAGGATTGTGGATGTCCTGTGTGGTGCAGAGCACAGGCCAGATGCAGTGCAAGGTGTACGACTCCCTGTTGTCATTGCCTCCAGATCTCCAGGCTGCTCGAGCTATGGTGGTCATCGCCATCCTCTTGTCTCTCTTTGGCCTGCTTCTTTCAGTGGTTGGAGGGAAATGCACCACCTGCATCGAGGACGAAACGGCCAAAGCCAGGGTCGCCGTGTCTGCTGGTGTTTTCTTCATTCTGAGTGGGGCTTTGTGTCTCATTACTGTGTCCCTGCCTGCTAATACCATCATTAAGGACTTCTACAACCCCATGATTCAAGATGCTCAGAGGAGAGAACTGGGTTCATGTTTGTACGTGGGCTGGGGAGCAGCAGGATTACTGTTTGTTGGTGGTAGTCTTCTGTGCTGTCAGTGCCCATCAGGAGAAGGACGCTACAATGGTCCCAAATACTCCCCTCCCAAATCCACAACACCTGGGAAGGAATTTGTCTGACCTGCCTTCATGCCTCAGGCGCATCCGGACCTGCAGAGGAACTGCAGCAGAAGCCCGTCTCTTATCAATCTTTTAATCGCATAGTGACTAACACTTTTGTTTTGTTTTTTACTTCGGCACCACGGCTGTCTGTGAAACAGACACAGTACGAAGAGGAATTAAGCCCGTGGGACTGATGCACTAAATCTTCATGCATGCTTTGCTTTTAAAATGTTTACAGACAAGAAATAAATGAGTTCAACCTAATTGCAGTTTTGAGATCTTTCATTGCAAAATATGCACTTGGTTTTGTGGAGGATCTATTTGCATGTGGCTTTTTTATTTGAAAGGATATAATGAAATGATTTTTTTTTAAATGTCATCATTTTGTCATATTTCTTCTTTTTTAGCCACATACTTATATTATGACATTTGGTTACGAAGAACATCTTGTCTTGATCTATTATGTTTACTGAGACTATTTTAAAGCTACGTTTGGCCTAAAATTGAGTATTTATGTGTATGTGACTTTTTTGTCAAATGTTTTTATAGTTAGGGTTACATTTTTATTCTATTAAGAGCATTTTATTGCTTTTTTTTTTAATTGGCACACTAAAACAAGCGATGACTATGTTAAATATTAAAAAGGACTTTAGATTGCCAGTATTTTGAGAGAAATATTTATATTTATTTATTTATTTAATAAAAGAAACTAGATGGATAGAGCAGAGTTTTCCTGACATTACTTTAGTTTCACCGTAATGAAAATCTAAATATGATTCCAAAAAAAGTACACTAATTTTAGTGATTCCCTTAAAATAACAGAGCTAAGAGCTAAATGTCAACATGTCAAACATTTTTTTAGAATCAACTTTTTTATTTTTTGTTTTCAAAAATACATAAAAGGATAACTTGCTCATGTAAAAGATCTTGTTTTCCAGGAAATCTGCAGCCTCTTGAGAGCTTTCTCAAACACAGCCTCTGTTATGAATGGGTCAGGTGATAAAGGATACATTGTCCTGTCAAGACTTGGGTAAAGCTCTTTCTGAACAAAGTGTAAATGTCCATTCTTTGCATATATTAAACTGCTCCCTGGCGACACGTATCCAAGCATTAGCACTGCATTGTTGCTACTGGCTGTAACTCTTGTTACTCAAGACATTAAATCACATTATCAATGCAGGGAGGTTAACCCAGCACAGCAAAAAGCAAGCAGATACAGTCACATGAGTTTAGCTTTTCTGATACTTTATCGGTACAATGAAAATATTTAGCATTTGTGCAAACAGAGAAACTTTTGAAGGCCAACCAATAATGACTCAACTGAAAAAACAGGTGGGTAAAACTACTCACTGCAGCATTGTGCAAGATTTCTAAGAGCTAGTTTCATTAAGGGAGTTTAGTTGCAAGCAAATCACTGGGTGTCAACTTCTAGGTGTGTATCAGATTACAAGATTCAAAAAGAACATACATGAATGGCACTCATTTATATTATTAAAATATTTATTTTTTTTTGGTAACAAACTTAACAAGAATTTCTACAAAAAGAAAAAAAAATTAAAAACTAAACAGATTTTTTTTTTTTTAGTCAGCCAAACGTTCAGTACAGTGAAATGTGTTGTTGTTTTTGTAAAGTTACACCTCTGCAGCTGATAGACTCACACATAGTCCACGTTTGAAGAAGCGGTTCTTGCATGGGCAAACTTGGCTGGCAGGAAGAGTCTGTCGTCTTTTGGGGGACAGTTGTTGCAGAGCATGCCCCCTCCCAGCAGCAAAAGACCAGCAGAGCCCCAACCGATGTACAGTGCAGCGCCAAGCTCCCTTCTCTGAGCTTCAACCACCAGCGGGTTGTAGAAGTCCCTGATGATTGTGTGAGCCGACCACGATACTGGAATCATGATCAGCAGAGCAGCTACTATAAAAATCACTCCAGACACGATGCAGGCTTTGGCTTTAGACACTTCGTCCTCCATGCAGTTGGTGCACTTGGCACCAACTACAGACATCATCACGCCAAACACGCCAACAACCACTGAGATGATCACCATGGCTCTGGCAGCCTGTGTATCTTGAGGAAGAGCCAGCATGGAGTCGTACATTTTACACTGCATCTGCCCCGTGCTTTGCACCGCACAGGTCATCCACAAGCCTTCCCAAATCACCTGGGCCGTGACGATGTTTGCCCCGACAAAAGCTGTGACTCTCCACATGGGCATGGCGCAGGTGATGATGGTACCCAGCCAACCAATTAGGGCCAGGAAGACACCTAAGATCTGAAGACTTTGAGAAGCCATAGTCACAGCGAAGCAGACGAGATCCAACTTTTGCAAAGGAAATGACAATAAATAAATAGTCATTCGTACACAAAAAATCTGAAGTTATTCAATTTGTTAAGAAAGTATTCCTGCAACTATAGTTTGTAGTTCTTTGAGGGATCTGTGGTTGATTACCTGATGCAGGAGGTGTTTCTGGTGGTCTGATGCTCTGAGGATCCGCTATGGGACAGTTAAACACCTCAATCTTTGGCTCAAGCTTTCAAGGTGGAGTTTCG
Organism: Oryzias latipes; assembly: GCF_053564925.1. Lineage (NCBI taxonomy): Eukaryota > Metazoa > Chordata > Actinopteri > Beloniformes > Adrianichthyidae > Oryzias > Oryzias latipes. The sequence goes on along the minus strand of NC_136250.1, from coordinate 9,654,958 downwards.
GTCCTTCCAGACAAAGGGGGACACCTGACATTCGATATGCCCACCATTGTTCCCTAACATATGAGCTTCGTTACCGCAAGCAAGGTTTCAAAACAGGGAACAATGGCTCTAGTTTGTGACTGTTTTTAGACAAACACAGACGCACACCCACACGCAGGTCAGGTAAAAAAAATAGCTTCTTTCTTTTTTTCCTTTTTTGGGGTGTGTGTAAGCAACAAAAATGAGCTGAAACATCAATGTTTCCTGAGAGAAATAAGACTAAATGCTGAGCAGAGATCAAACGTCCTTTTCTATGTGCTATTTATTTCAATTTTTTATTTTATTTATTGTGGTTAATTTATGTGACATTTTTAAGAAAATGTGCAACTAGTTTGAAGACTTAGAAGAAGACGTCAAATTCAAAATAATCTCAGGAAACTTTTGGAAGAAAAAAAGACTGATTTCTCCATGTTTTTCTTTATAACGAATAAGAATCATTCTCATTGGTCAACTTGAATTCCAACTTTGTTTGTTACAAGTGTTTCAGTTGAAAAACAACTAACCAACCAAACCTGCATGATTCCATCTTGTCCTTTGTTTCTTGCCACGCCTAAACCAGATTGACAGGAATGGCGACAAAATATGAAGCTTAAAGGCTCTAAGGTCATTCTTTCAAATACGATTTCTTTTTTAAAAGACAATGAACAGTTGCTAGTTTTGATTGAAAATGGGTTATAGGTTGGATAAAAACAAGTTTTACTTAAAAAAGGTAACCTGGGTTTGACTTTGTAAATCAATCTTTATTTATGGAACAATTTTAGCAAATCACATCTCCCAAACAAAATTACAGGGACAACTTTTCAAAAACATAAACAAAGTTTGTAGACAATAAAATAAAGATTTTGTAGTATAAGTTGTATCAATGGAAAGTTTCTAAGGACAGTTTTACAGTAACAATTCAAACACACAATGAACATTTGCACATGAATTTCTCCAAAGGGTGTGGTTCATGTTTTTGCTCAGGACTTTTCATCAGGATAAACGTCCTTTGAAGACGATACATCCGGAAAAATCAGCACTCATAATCAATTTGTAAAAAGTTCTTCTGTAAATTGCTTTAGACGTATTGTGTAGAAAGTTTCCCAGGTGGTGATGAGATGTCAGATCTTGCAGCAGCGTATTTTGCTGTGTAGTTGTCTTCATTTTTGGGGCAGTTGGAACAGAGCATTCCCCCTCCAATCAGCATCAGAGCAGACGTACCCCATCCGATGTAAAGCGATGCCCCCAGCTCGTACTTCTGAGCGTTACTCAGGAGAGGGCTGTAGAAGTTCTGGATGATAGTGTTGGCCGTCCAGCAGACTGGAATCAGGCAGAGGATTCCAGCGACGATGAACCCCACCCCAGCGCCAATGCCGACTTTGGCTTTGGATGTTTGATCCTCCACACAGTTGGTGCATTTTCCCCCAGCTACAGAAAGCAGGATGGCCAAGATGCCCACCACAATAGAGATGACAGTCAAGGCGCGAGCAGCCTGAAGGTCAGAAGAGAGGGCCAGCATGGAGTCATAGACCTTACACTGCATCTGACCTGTGCTCTGGACCACACAGCTCATCCAGATTCCCTCCCAGGTGATCTGCGCTGTCACAATGTTGCTGCCAATAAAAGCCGTGACTCTCCACATGGGTAAAGCGCACGTAAGGATGGCACCAATCCAGCCCAGGATCCCCAAAGCAGCACCCAAGATCTGGAAACCTGCAGAAACCATTGTTGGTTGATGATTTGTTTCTTCACTTGATCAAAAGAAAATTCTTCTTCTTCTCTCTGTGTTCTTGTTCCGTCTGGTAGAATGGAGTTCAGGCTTGAATGCTGTTGTTATTCCCAGGTTCCTTTTTCAGATCAGTTTGCTAACTTGGGTGGAGAGCAGGTGTACTTAAGCCCAAAGAAGGTGGGGCAGTGGAAAAGTTGTAACCGTCCTCATTAAGTCATCCACCAGTCCATCCCCCATTCTGTTATCCAACCCAGCCAGTGAGTCACACAACTTCTGAAGAAGCTCTACTAGCACGTTGGTGTTGTTTTTGCAAACAACTATTAAACATTCACATGCCAAAGTTGAGGTAATTTTTCAGAGTCTTGTTTCCAAGTTTTTACTTTTTTTGATATATATACATACTTTTTTAGTAAGGTGTTAACCCTGAATTCATGTTTAGACATGAGGACTTGATTTAAATATGAATCTAATTATGAATTTATGTTGAAAAAATACAATTGTGGCTTAAACATGTGAAGTAATAATTCTTGTTTTAATAAATTAAATTGTTTTTGTGGGTTCTTCTCAGTTAGGTGACAAAGAGGGACATTTTCTGAAACCAATGCAGGAAACAGATGAAGTTTTGTTTAAATAAATATTATTTATAATTCACAAGGTAATTTTTTACCAAAGGTTTTAAGATAGAAATCTAGGCAAAACAGCGAGTTAAAATGGGACGAGTGTGACAAAAGCTGATATGAATGCAAATATCTGACAAAGGCTTTGACCAATAGTGTCATGACACCAGCAACATGGTCTTTTATGAGGGGCTTCTACTTTAGAGGGTCTAGAAAAGAGACTTCCATTTTTTAAAGTGTTTTTTGGAAGAAGATGAAACGTTTATTTGAAGTTTAACGGGGGAGATCTGAAATGACGGAGGTTCAATGTGCGCTCTGTGAAGAAGTCTGAGGACTGATTGTATCAAAGATGTGTGAACTGACAGGAACTCTTTTGTTCATAGAAGATCTCAGAAGAGAAGCTTGAGCTTTATTGAAGAGAGACAGAGCGGGGAACAAATGACATTTTCTGACTTTTAGCCACTTGAAGATGTTGACATGAGAAAGAAACACTGAAATCAAATACTTGCTGGTTTCGCTGTCTTCTTGATTTTGACCAAAAGGAGGCAGCAGCTCCTGCTTCTGTTAACTCACCGCATGAATGTGTGCCTTGGGTGGAGTAAACACACCTCAAAGAAATGTAGGGAATCCACAAACAGGAACTGAGAAGTAGTTTCATCTGGGCATTTTAACATTAAATACCTTTGAGCTTTTTTAGTCTCCTACTGTTGAATTCAAGAATGAACAAGACAAGAGATGTGACAGAAACTCAACTTAACTCAACTCAACTTTGTTTATAAAGCACTTTCATACAACAACAGTTGACACAAAGTGCTGAACACAAGAAATAAAAGAAAACAAGCACTGAAACACGTTTAAACACAAGATTCAATATAAGAAGATAAAAACAATAAAGACAGTACAATGACCTTACAATAACAGAAGTCTCATATTGGATTAAAAAGCCTGAGCATAAAAATGAGTTTTCAATGGACAGTGATGGAGCTTCTCTTATGGGCAGCGGCAAAGAGTTCCACAGCTTTGGAGCAAAGCTTTGACAAATTTAATATTTAATAGTTTCATTGTGCCATGTACTGTTTGCAAAAGAGCTAATATGTCCATTTATGATTAAGAGTATTACTCTTAATCATAAATGGACATATTCAATTATTCAATGTTTACTAGTGTGTGTGAACACACTTGCAAGTGTGTGTTTTCCAATCAATTTCTGACTCTTTGATATATCTCTGTATAGATGTATATTTTTGTTGTCTTTTTTTGTTTTGTTTTTTGCTTTGATTGCTTGAAATAAACCATTTCCAAATCTAAATTCCAAGGAAGAGTCCCAACTGTAAAAACTTTTAGCAGGCTGTCAAATGCGTAAACGCTCCAGTTGCCTTCAAATACAAAGTTTCAAGTCACCTTGTAAGCAGGTTTCAATAGGAACTGACTGTGGACTGTACCGGGGTCTTGTGACCAAAAAAGGGCTGGCAATACCCATGAAAGGTGTGTTGACAAGGAAGAAATGCATTATGCATGAAATATTCTGATTGTGTACACACTGCTGACATGCTAAACATAACACGTTTATTAGTCATTCCAGCAAATAGTTTCTGTCACATTTTACAGACAACGGCTCATCTCCACAATCATTTATCTTTTGTCGGATTTAAGGTTGCCAATCCCTTGTGACCATTATGAAGAAGAAGTAATTTTAAAAACCAAAGATTCTAAATTGATAAGTTAAATTTGATCTTTCAAAGATTTTCTTATTTTAGATCCATTACGCAAGAACATAGGTGTGGCAGGGAGTGAATAATGCCAAAATCATAAAATTCAGTTAAAACATGAGATGTTTCAGATAAACAAAAAAATTCTGTTACTTCCTGCGATTTCTTTCTTTTTCTGTGTTTTCCATCTCATTTGTTTCTTGGTTGCGTCATGTATTTCCATTGAAGGCTCTTTTTATTTTTTTTGATACTCCTGCACATTTGAATTTCCACATTTCCGTGTTCATGCTGCCTTCTGACAGTAAAAATGCTCAAAAATGTTTTTTATGTAAAATGTCTGTTATAAAAAATAAAGTCACTTAATGGCCACTTCTACAGAGGGTCGGTCTGAATGAGTAATTTTTATTTTTACCTAAATCATTGAACAACTCACAGGAACGTTTAGAGTTAAACTTGGATTATAATTTAGCTCACCTAGAAAGTATGTCCGGGTGAATCTTTCTTTTTCAGATGTAAATCAGAACACATCCACAGTACCTGACAATAAGCAGACATTGAATCATTTTTAAATAAGCCAATTCACTTATTGACTCATTTTATTAAGCCCCTACATTCCATTTGAGGCAAACCGAGTTCCAAATGTTGCATTTCCTCAAAAGACCACCAGAGGCAGATGTGTCCGCTTTCATACCAAGAGTGAAAACATGCTTGATGTTGAAACCTTTTGTGCTGCTTTTTTTTCTTCATGATTGATATTATTTTAGTATGTCATTTTGTTTTTTTCAGGGCTCAAATTTGTACTCAAATAGGAAAGAATGAGAAGCTGAAAAAGTTTTCCCATCGTATAAAAACTCTGTTTATTCTAAGATATTGACAGGAAGGCATTCTGTGTGTATTTTGATGCCCTGAGAGTGTTGCGTGTTTGTGTCCTCTGCACCTTGAGAGAAGGAAGTGCCTGAACTGAAGCACAGAATAGAACAACAAAGAATGAATCACCCTTCAGCAAAGCGAAACTCATTTACCTGCTTCTGTAAAAGGTTATCTGATGAAACCTGGCTCACTAAGCAAATTTACTTCCCATCTGTGGAGGAGCTTGAGTATCGATAAACACTGTGTGTTTAAAGGATATTCCAATGAAAGAGAACAATTAAATCAAATTTTATGAATCTAAAACAATGATGTTTTAGATTTCCTTAAATTTCCTATTTTTCTCAATTACTTTCAAAAGAAAGAGAAACAACAAAAAAGCCCAGAAGGTGTGGCTTTTTTAAAATTTAATTAAAGATGTTCTCTGGGCTCAAAATGTAATCCAGGCACGGGTCAGTGTGTTTGTTATCATTTAAAACATATGAAAGTACAAAGGAAGTAATCTGTCCAGTTCTGCAAATACGAGAGCTTTCCGTGCAAACACACCTGTCATATAATAATTGACAATATAACTTTAACCCCGATACTGAGTTGAAAAGAAAGTGACGTTAAATAGAAACATCTTTTCCTTTGTGAGACCCTCAGCAAGCATTTCTTTTAAATAATAGTTCGGTAACTCTCCACCAACATAGATGATTTTTAGACATGTATACACCTTTCCCTGGGCAAGAGCTGGTGTTTACTCATGAACAGCACTTGTACCGATGGGATGCTTTTTTCCAGTCACTTCAAGTCTTATTTTAGACCATTAAAAAATACAATTAAATAAATAAATAACAGATTAATTGAGAGTTTATTTTACTTCTTTATACGCAAATGATTTAACTTTTTTTGGTCCCAAAAAAAAGAACATTAGATGTTGAATCTGCAAAATTTATTCAAAGAGGAAGTCAACCCTTCCTAAAACTCACATATTAGAGCTTGTGGATCTTTGTGGCCTGAAGTCCCACTCCAATCATTTTTTGTAATGCTGTAAAAAGCATCTCCAGTGGTCATTTAATTGTGATTATGCTGTTTTTAGCCAATCTTTTAAAAATCTGAGTTGTTTTCCAGGACATGGTTTCTGCAGAGGGGGAGTGTTGGTGCAGAGTTACCTCACTTTCCTTCATCCATCTGTTTACGCTCTCCCACTAGCTTTCAGCCCCTCACAACTCCAACCTAACATTACTGGTGCAAAAAAAATGGAGACGCACACGGATCCACTGCATCCATGCATTAGAATGAAGCAAAGCAGGAAGCTTGTGGCCCGCCGATTGTAGTTTGTACGTTACGTCTACAAGCCCTTTCAAACAGCATTTTTTTGTCTGCTCCTGATTCAAAAGGATTACATTAAAAAAATGCAGTTTTAATCTTAATTTTATTTATTTATGTCATCCATCATGAGAAAAATGCCACAAGATCCTGTTAAAAACACCAATAAACACGATTTTCATTGGAGTGGGTCTTTAACATTTTGACCAAAACTTGTTTTTTAGTTTACAAACTATGGCAGAGACAGTCTCCAGAAAGCAGTGGTTGACATGTGAAGTATTCAAAACTTTATTGCTCTTTTTCAAGAACTGTAAATGCTTTATCTTCCAGTTGTAATGTTATTTTACAGGTTTAACAGTAAACCAAGTCCTGTCTTAAATACATCAGTCTCACCGAAACTGGGACATGAGTATCACAAATAAAGCACCTCCTTCGACAAATGCATAAGTTAAACAAAGACAGGTGAATCTTCTCTGGCTACAGGCTTAATCTGCACAATAACTTTTAGCTATTGTGCAGATTAAGTTTTTGAAACAGTTTGCTAGAGTAGAAATCTGAAATCACAGAAGTGGAAAGCTTTACATTTTTGGCAAAAAAAATTACACTCACATATCGCTATGACAATGACAGAGGTGCAGTACTTTAGGGCAGGACAGTCATGGCAAAGAACCAAGGAGATGTCAGAGGTTTCCATTTAACCAAACCCCTGATATTTGTAGTATTTTATGTTGTCTTTCTTGTTTTTTTCTTCATTGTGTTTCTGTGGGTTTCCCCTCTTTTGTGTTCCATGTGCACAAAGTATAATGTTCCCTCTCTGCTGGTATCGTTTTGTAAGTCATGTGATGTTGACGTGCACATTCTTGGTAACCTGTGCTGAGAATTGACGGTGATATTTTCTAAGTACTCATGGGGCGGTGACCTAATTATTTACATTGGTGACCCATTTTTGTTTTCTTGGAAACACTTAATAGCTCTCTGCTTATCTTATCGGAGTGTATTAGTCGACCCTTTTAAGAAGAAGTAATATTACTGATGTGTATTACGTATGTTCACCAGATCAAGGTGTTTCAACCTTGTTCAGCTTAATTCTCAAAACTGTGACATTTTCTACCATTGAAGTGTGTTCAAAATTTAAATAAGATCCTTGATTTAAGAAAGAAAAGGCTTTCTTGCAGTAGAGCCACTGAAAGCGTGACAATTTTATGATCTTGTGAACCAAAGCTCAGTTCTTATCAATTTTTGCTCTGCCCTTTGATTCTATTAAGAAGTGCCAGTTTAACTTCTGTGCTATCAAGATACTCCTTCAAAGTTCAAGTTCAGTTGAATGAAAAGCAGCAGAGGCTTTTGATTGTGAGAGTAAAACGGACCCAAGCTTACTTTCTAAATAAAGTTCCAGTTATTGTTTTATCTAACATTACTCTCATTACCAATTAACAGCAACTGTGCATCCATTTTTCTTCAAAAAAGTGAAAAAAATACTAAAAGTGACAGAACTAGATGAATCTTTACTTTAAAATGATCTCTTACTTGGTCACGCATTTCTATTAAATCTGTGTTTCACCAAATTGCCAATTCCAACATTTTGTAAATGGTGGACATTAAGGAAAGACAGTCAAATCCCCTTGAACAATAACATTTTATTTCAAATACTTTTTCACCATTTACTTTTTTGCATTGTATTCCTGCAATTTCTTCTAGTGTTTGTTACTATGGTAACTGGCTGACTGAACATCAAGAAGTGAGCATGTGTCATAGTTTGCATAGTTTGGTTTAAAAAATGTATGTTCAGCTCCATCAGAGTTGTTAAATTCTGTTTCATGAATTTACTGTTTTTTTTGTTGTTATTTCAGTTTCTTTAAGTGTGGCAAAAAAATTGTAATATAATTTTTGTCATTTTGAAAGTCATAAAAAAACAGAAGGCACACTGGAGACACAAAAAAACACCAATAAGAGTTTATTTTTAGAACTTGACGTTTGTCATTAACAGTGTCTCATCCTGTGGAGATGGTACGTGTTTTTGAGCCAATGGTTATAAAAACATACATGTAGTTTTATGATATTTATGTAAGATTTTATATTCCAACTCACACATTTTCCTTTTCTCGTTTTAATTTCTCGCAAACCTGTCCACTCTGTGCAATCAAAACTCACGGTACACCTTGCTTTCATAAAGCTTGTTTGAGTATCTGCAACAGTGGCAAACAGTCACCTATTGCACAAAAAACACAAAGTTTAATCTGGCCACTCATTACTTACAGGCGACAATAAAACTGGCACGCCCCGAGCTACCACAGGAAAAAGGTTAAACCATTAAAACTGTCATATGAGATAGCCCTGAAAGCTAGCACTTCTAGGTTATAAATGAGGCCAAAACATCCTTTCCTTCTGATTGGCTTGGTTTGGACGAATGAAGTCATGTCTCACAGTAGGAGGTCCAAATAGCAATAAAGTAATTTCAGGGTTTATGGTCCAGTTAAAAGCAGCAGATCCCAGGGAAACTTTTGGAAGGCACGTGAAGTTCGCGGAAGCAGCTCCTGAGGATTCAGTTGCAGTTGAAGGATTTCAAAAGTTTGTGGAAAGCCCAAAGGAACCGACAGAAAGAACCTCGACAGGCAGTGTGTGGATGCCTGTCAATACATAAGAGAGAGACAGGAGGTGAAAAGAAGCCGGAACGACTTGAAATCAACTTGAAGGACAAAGGAAAGGACTCCTAAAGGTCTACACAATGGCGTCTTTGGGACTTGAATTGACTGGTATCAGCCTGGCAGTGCTAGGGTGGCTACTGAGTGTGCTGAGCTGTGCTCTACCTATGTGGAGGGTCACTGCTTTCATTGGCGCCAACATCGTCACAGCTCAGGTGTACTGGGAGGGTCTGTGGATGAGCTGTGTGTTCCAGAGTACGGGACAGATGCAATGTAAAGTCTACGACTCAATGCTGGCTCTGCCTCAGGACCTGCAGGCTGCCAGGGCTCTCACCATCATCACCATCGTCATAGGAGTGGTGGCTGTCCTCATTTCCATGGTGGGGGCAAAGTGCACCAACTGCACTGAAGGGGAGGGGGTGAAAGCCAGAGTGATGATTGGTTCGGGGGTGGCGTTCATCGCTGCGTCACTGGCACAGCTCGTCCCCGTTTGCTGGTCGGCAAACACCATCGTTAGGGAGTTCTACAGCCCCATCATTCCCGCTGCGCAGAAAATGGAGATCGGTGCATCGTTGTACGTGGGATGGGCTGCCTCAGCCTTGCTTCTGATTGGCGGGTCGATCCTGTGCTGCAGCTGCCCCCCACGGGAAGATAAAGCAATGAGGTACAGCATTCCTCCTGTAAGTCGGATGGCCTACTCCGCTGCTCCGAGGTCGACAGCTCAAAGCTCCTACACCAGGAAAGACTATGTGTGAACAAAATGATAGAGGAGCAACTGTCATTTTTTTACAAGACCCTCATTTGTTGTGTTTTTTCTTCAAAGTATCCTTATAATAATCACACATGTACAACAAGAACAGGTCTTCATGAAACATGTGACAAAAAGACATTTGATGTTGAAGATGTTTTTGACATTTTAGGAATGTTTTCACTGCTGGATGCTGGTCCTGTTTACATTCATATTTGGCAATAAAGCAAAATTGTGAAATTCATTTAAAAAAAGAAAAGAAAATCTGAATGTAACATATTTTAAAAGCTCAGAAAGAAAAAATGTTCAAGATGGAAAATACTTGTGTTTTTGAAACAAAATTCCTTGTGGTAGTCTGCCATTGAACTGATCAGTATGTATATATCTTATACACGGAGCACACAGGTTCCTTTAAGCGACGGTTTCATGTTTTTTTTGTATATTTTGTTTTTTATGAAATACTGACACAAACTCAAGGATGTTAGAGTTCAGGCAATTGAGCAAAGCAGAGCTCATCGTTTCTCTTAATACTGTCTGAATGTGTAAGCTTAAAACAACAATAGCTGTTCAGATGAAAGATTCAATGTGTTCCATCTTTTTACTTTTGTTCTGCTAAATGCTGCTTCATTTAAACATTTTTTTCCACACTGTGTAACGTTTCTGTCCATTTTTGTGCAACTTTTTTACATATGAGCCTTTCCTTAAAGCTTTATTACGTGATAAATAACAAACATTTTGCTTTTAAATGTACTAGTTTTGATTGAAGGAATAAAAAAGGACTTTTATTATGAATTTATATTTGTCGTGTCTTGAATAGTAAAGATATCTTTTATTTATAAACTAAAGTGAATTGACTCAAAATGTTAGAACCAACATGCATTATCAAACATTTCATGTAAATGACTTACCAGTAATAAACATTTTGTTTCTTAAAAATATTTGTTTTAATTTAAACAAGTTTTCTTTCTTAACTGTGAGAAAGTTTTTTTTCTCATTTTAGGGTCAAGGTATGAATAAAAGCAATGTTCATGCAACTTCCAGTTAAATTGGACCATTGAATGATATTTTAATCTAACATTTTTATTTTAATTTAACAATATGTTGTCATATTTGCTGTATGGAAAGTTATTTGGAAAATCTTTAAGAAGATTTAGAGATGATATTGTGCTTTTAATGGGAAATGGCCCCCAGAACCATAAAACTCTTTTTATAAAGAAAAATAATTAATGATTAATATGAAAACCAGGAAAACTTCCTTTTTAGCTGCAACAGGAAAAGAAATACTCGTATACAAACTGTCTCTCAGTCACGTACATAAAACTCAAAAAGGTCGTCGGATCAGTTTCATTCAGGCTGAATGTGCTTTCTGTTCGACGTCTGGCACTGTCTTCACCACAGATACCCACCTTTCCCTGTTTTGAATAGTCAAATGAATTCAGGTGAGCAGAATGTTGTTGTGGCTGCACAGCTGTGGAACAAAAACTCCAAAAAGGCAGTGTGTGCACATCTACAGCATCTATCGTTTGCTTGAAAGTAAAAGAAGTTTAGGCTGTGATGGTCTTTCAAAAATCACAAAGAAACATTTCATAAACTTTCCTGTTGGTCAGTCTGAGAAATGAGTCAAGGTTCAACCAATTTGGAGTTCAAGCTTTTTTCTATAGTAGAGTAGATACCACCTAAAATAATAAGCAATTCATCCAGTTCAAGAAATTAGACTGAAACACTGTCTGAGAAACAAAAATAAACTAAGAAGCACTGACCTACAGGCCTCAGTTAGGATCACTGAGTGTCAGCTATTGTTTTTGCAATTTGTGGATATTTCTTTCAATTTTTTTTCTCAAGCTCTTCTACTAATTATTTCAAAAATAATATTCATTTTTACATACCATATTTAGAAAACATTGGAGGAATTTGAAACAGAGACAAAAAGAAAAATAATATTTTTTGGAATGGGACATAAAAGGCAGGTAAGATTTTTGAAGGTTTGGTTGCAAAGAAACACATAACTAAGTGACTCAACCAAAATTGTGTCCTGATACCACACTATTTGTATGCTGAAGGTGTCCATAATGTTTTCTCTGTTCATATTAGCTCTCGGAGCAGTAAATCCGGTTTTCTTCAGAGCTTTTGCATTGGTGTTTGAACAAAGGTATGAGAAGCCCAGTCACTGAACACAGGATTTAAGGAAAGACGGGGAAAATGTGACGGTTTCCCACTTCATCCAAGTATTTATATTTTTGCCCTAACGCTCAACTTCTTATAAATTTCCTCTTGACTCAGTCAGTTTTTTCTAATAAACCACAGTGTGTAGACACAACTCCTCTGGGAAGACAGGTTTATTGCTGTGTTTATTTTTTCTTAGAATTTAAGTGCACTTTTGTCCAACCCTCAAAGACATGCACGGAAAGCTCAGACCTTTCCTTTGTTTTCTATCGCCTCCTATTTAGGGTGTGGTTGTCTTAACATGGATAGAACCAGGTACCAGGTGACATCATTGGACAGAGACTCCTCCTTTTCCTCGGAAATATAAAGGATTCAGTGCTTCTGTGGCTGTATCCTTATAGCTTCATCACACCTTCTCTGAGCTGCTCCATTTCAACAAAATCCTGGCAGAGCAAAAAAATCTGAAAGAGGTTTTTGTGTTTGACTTTCTGGACTTGTCGCCATACAAAGAGGAATCATGTCGATGGGTTTGGAATTGGTGGGCATTTGTCTTGGATTCATTGGATTCATCGGTGCAATAATAATATGCATCTTGCCTCAGTGGAGGACGACGGCTTTCATAGGATCCAACATCGTCACCGCTCAGGTCATCTGGGAGGGCTTATGGATGAACTGTGTCACTCAGAGCACAGGCCAGATGCAATGCAAGATATATGATTCTATGCTGGCGTTACCTCAAGACCTGCAGGCCTCCAGAGCAATGACAGTCGTGGCCATTATACTCGGAGTGCTAGGGGTGTTGATCTCTATTGTTGGAGCCAAGTGCACCAACTGCATTGAAGATGAAACAGGAAAGGCCAAAGTGATGATCATTTCTGGGATCTTCTTTATCCTCGCCGGCCTTCTGGTCCTCATTCCTGTCTCCTGGAGTGCGAGCGCCATTATCCGGGATTTTTACAACCCAGTAGTGGTAGAAGCGCTGAAGAGGGAGGTCGGAGCATCGCTCTACATTGGCTGGGGAGCAGCTGCCCTTCTCCTGATTGGAGGGGCTTTGCTGTGCACCAGGTGTCCACCAAAAGAGGAGAAATACAAGCCAACAAGAATGGCCTACTCTGCACCACGCAGCGTCAGTGCAGGTGGAGGATATGACAAAAAGGACTATGTTTAATGCTTTTTTATCTATGCTTGTTTGTCCGTGTTCTTCTTACAGTTTGAAACTACAGGGTAACACTCTGTTAAAGACTCCGAGATGAAGATATTTGTAAAAACATTTCAACTTTTTACTTTGCTGGCAGATGAAAAAGATTGCCTTCAGTTTGACAATACTTTGTTTGCTTACGTTATGCTTGTTTAAGATAATGTGTTTATTCTACTAAAGTAATGCTTTTAAAATGATCTGCTTTTTCATTGACAGTCTGGTGTCATGTTTCACTGAAACCTGCTGTTAAAACATTGTATTGCCGGTGTTGCGGAAATGCCAAGTCCCTCTTTACATAGATTTGAATCTAGGATTGTTCATTGTGCGTGTACTGCATGTAATATAGGAGAGTTCTGTCAAGACTAAACTTAGATCTGGAGGCACAAGGAGCTTTTATTTTACAAAATGTGTTATATACATATACATATATATATATATATATATATATATATATATATATATATATATATATATATATATATATATATATATATATATATATATATATATATATATATATATATATATATTTGCATGTTGTATATTGTATTACATATTTATCATATTTTTGTAACTTTGTTTTAAGCTTTTCCTAATGTTTTGCTGCCATGACGGCATGCATTTTTTTCTGGCTCCCTAAATTTCTAGGCCTCAGTTAGCATCACTGATTGTTAAGGGGTGATGTTACCCACTGGTTTTAACTGAACCCATTTGAAGACAGTTTTTTTCGTTCCTTTATATTATCATATAACTTACATTGACGTCACCAAATTCCGACCTTTTCAAAAACAGGAAGTGTGAGGGAGAAACAAGCCTGACAGTAGGGGCGTTGACAAAGAGAGCAAATGATAAATTGTCTATCCAATGTCACCTGTTATTTTTTATTTTTCTGAGCGGTTTCAATGTCACAAATAAAACAATGTTGTTTATGAACATTAATTTGTAATAAATTGATGTGGATATAAAGTCAAGAAGGATTTGTTTTTATTTGGCATCTGTACATCTTGTTGGTTGCAACAATAAACACATACCACATAGACAATACTGAACCAAGATCCCACCTTTGAGTTAGAATCATTAATAACTTAATGTTGCAGTTCATTTAAAGCCCGGGCCGTGGACCAGTACCAGTCTGTGGGACACTGGGCTGCAGAGAAAAGAAATCCCTTTTATTCATAATGTAATGTAGTCCAGAAGGATATTTTTGAAACTACTGAACAGACCCCACCACATCCAAATTATTCTTGACACATGTGAAGACGCTTAGTCACATGTGCATCCAGTTCTTTCTTACAGCGCCCGTGTCAACCGCTGAATTGAGACCCCAAGGCTGGCAAAGTAGTCAGTCAGTCAGTCAGTCAGTCAGTCACACACAGTAGTAGAGATGCACTGATTTTGTGTCTTCTCCCGTCCCGCAGGAAAAAAAACATGTATTTGTATTGATATTATTTAAGAGATTCATGGGGGGGGTTCCTTTCCCTGGCCTGCATGTAAAAAAATAAATAAATAAATAAATCAGCGGTCCCCCAACCTTTTTGCGCTACGGACCGGTTTGATGTCTGGTAAAATTCTCAAGGACCGGTATATTAAATGTGGCGGACACACACTGCAGCATCGCTACAAAAGAGGCAGAGACACGTCATAAGACGTACTCTGCACTTTTATTATGACACGTAAACATTGTACATCACACAGGTGTCATCATCCTCTCCCCTTCCCACACTATTGGTGCTAAAAATAAATAAACATGACAGGAAGAAACAACTAGGGGTGAAACAACATAACTGCCAGATGAAAGGACACGTGGGCAAAAGGAAACAACCGTGCTCAACCGTATTTTGACCAAAGCAGGAAAAGGGGATTGATTCCCTGTGATGCCAGCTCCGACAGTAACCCCTGGCTGCAGCCTGAGGGACTCCAACTGCAGACCAAACGTACACGTGACCGACACTACAGTACAACAAAGTAATATGATGTAACCTGCATGAAAACTGTGATATTTTCTAAACATAAAAATAAACACAAATTATGACATGAGCAAAGTCCTCCCTGCCCGCAACACTCCCTGGTCGCTATTATTATAACATTTAAACATACCTTCAAAATAAGTGCATGAAAAATCCAACTCACCAAAATGCTGAATGGTGAGTGGGAATCTTCTGTTTGGATAAATCCGTATTTTAAGTAGGACTCCTGATACTGTCTATTAAATGAAGCTTTCTTTTTTTGAAAGTTGAATGCTCCTCTTCTGTCTCCTGGCTGGGCCTTTTCCCCTTGGCAAAGAAATTTTCCAAAGACGTTTGGTTAATATCTTTGTTCATAAAGGCACTTCACTTTTATGGTTACTCAGGTTGTATTCAGACTGGACATATTTGGGTTGCTTAAAGTGAACCAGAGTTCATTTTCCCTGATAATCTGCAACAAATGAGTCTAGACACCAGTCTGAATACATCCAAATGGAGCCTGGACAGGGACCAGGAAATACTATCTGACCCATCTTTGGAGGTGGTCTCACTTCATTTCCAAAAGGACTGAGCTCTGGTTTGCTCTGACGTTTCCTCAGTCTGAACAGGCTCCATGCGCAGAGCAGAACAACTGAACAAAAAACAGCCACCATAGCCGGATATTACGATGTAAATGGAGCAGGAAGGAGGCAACCATGGCGATGAGAAACAGCAGCTCATTGAAATTCGGTCTGATAAATGCAGGCTCAATAAAACAACTTTTAACATGATACACATTGCTCCTCATTGTTTTGCAGACTATCTGTTTGTCAAAAACACTCATCAGCGAAACTAGCCGTTTCCTCAGGAACCGCCTTACAGCATGACTCCGCTGTACCAAAGTAAGGCGGAGTCGTGCTGCATTAAACTAGACCTTGTGTTGGACTGAAGACCACAAATTAGGTGGACTCGATCCAAACCAATAGACTTTTCCAGTCTGAATACACCCTTACACATTGAAACATACACGAAAGATTCAGCAAACACATTCTAGATTGTTTACATGCCGAGTAAAGGATTCGGCGAATCCGTCCATGTTTTTTCTGCACATACTGTATATTAGCTCTTTGAGAATTAAGTTCAGTTTCTAGCAAAGCTTTTGTACAGGTGTTTAAACAACGGTTTGAGAAGCTAAGTCACTGAAAGACAGGGACAAGTGTGTTTTCCCACTTCATGTTAGAGAAATTTCAACACAGCTCTTTGTCTAACCCCAAAAAAAGCCACTTCTCCATTGGCCTTTTTTTGAAAGTAAGCATTTTTTGGTAAGAAGACTAACATTAGACCTTAGAACCATGCTATTTTTTGTTTTGAGAAGATCATGTTTTTGTAATGCAAAATTTAATTTACCGGTAACTCTTCCTGGATCAGGGGTCTGCAACCTAAAGCTCCGGACCCACGTGTGGCTTTTTACCCCCAAATTCTGGCTCTGTGATTAATAAAAAAAAAAGTAAGTTTTAAAAACTATTTTAAATAGTTTTAAAATAGCTTGAATACAGACCAAATGCATGGTTCGGAACTCCATCCAGACCGCAAATTAGGTGGACTCGATCCAAACCAACAGACTTTTCCAGTCTGACTACACCCTTACACATTGAAATATACACGAAAGATTTAGCAAACACATTCTAGATTATTTGGCCGTGGTGTTGGATCTATTTGTGTTGTTGGGATAACATTCAGAGAGATATTTTGGGCCCAAGTGAAAGAGTAATTTTCAATAAGCTCTTATATAAACAGAACACATGCCGAATAAGGCTTTATTCATGCCTCCCCCATCTATTAATATTAGTAGTAAAAATACTAGAGAAAATGTCCAACACAAAAATGTATGATACATTTGTGGCACAAACAGTGTTAGCTAAACTAAAAAGTGTCAAATGGTAGATTTTACATAAAGATGTCTTCATTCAAAGCAGTTTACAGGTTTCACCAAGTTTGTGACACTTGGGTCAGGTGTATTGCCTTGAGACATGATAACTTTGATGCCTGGAAATTAAAACTACTAACAAACCAAATGGCAGATGGCGTTTCCATTCAATCAGTCCCATCCTTTGAAAATGTTTACCTGAAAAATAACTTATAGGTCATCCTTAAAACTGGTAGGATAATTTTGGGGATTTTTTTGCAAATGAATCACATCAGGTTTTTTGTACTTGCAAGTTGTGTTTTTTTCCCCTCAAATTTTTATTCAAGCTCTTCTATTGACTTTTTCAAATTAACATTTATTTTTGCTGTATATTTAAAGGACAAGATAACATTTGAGGAATTAGAAACTGGGACATCAAATGTCCTCATGTAGAAGAATATTTTTTATATCAACTTATTGGAATGGGAGAAACAAAGCAGGCTAAATTATTGAATATTTGGTTGAAAAAAAGCATATGTAATGTCTGGTTAGAGTGTATCCTGATACCACTCTGTGTGCTGGTCAGACAATCAGTCCTCAATGTTTTTTCCACCTGTATTTGCTCTTGGAGCAGTAACACCGGTTTTCTGCAGAGCTTTAGCACTGGTGTTTGAACAAAGGTTTGAGAAGCTCAGTCAGTGAACACAGGACTTAACAAAAGAAGGGGACAATGTGACTGTTTTTTCCACTTGATGTAGGTATTTAAATTTCTGTGCTGATGCTTAACACAGCTCTTTGTCTAAAAAGCTACTTCTCTATTGACCTTTTTATGAAACCTGCTTTTATTAATAAGGGAACCAACACTTCCTTAGAATTTTTTGAATTCTGTGTTCTGAAAAAAATATTTTTTTGTTGCATAAAATGTCATTTTAACTCCTAGAGTCACTTGTTTCTCTAATAAACCACAGGGGGTTAAGCACAACTCCCCTCGGAAAATAGCCTTTTTGTTGTTGAAGTGTTTGTTTTTCTTGGAAGTTAAGTGGGTTTCACATTTGTCCAACCTCCCCAATACATGTAAGCTCAGTCCTTCCTCTTTCATTCGCACTGCCTCCAGCTTCCCTCCATCATTGTGCACGCACACTTCCTTTTCAGGGTGTGGTAGTCTAAACATAGGTAGAAGCAGGTACCAGGTGACATCAGTGCATGGAAGCACCTCCTTTTTCCCCGAGGTATAAAGGATCCTGTGCTTCTGTGGCTGTATCATTATAGCTTCATCACACCCTCTCTGAGCTGTGCCATTTCGACAAAATCCTAACTATCTAAGAATCTTGAAAGAGGTTTTTGTGTTTGAATTTCTGGACTTGCTGCCATACAAAGAGGAATCATGTCGATGGGTTTGGAATTAGCGGGCATTTCTCTTGGATTCATTGGATTCATCGGTGCAATAATAATATGCGTCTTGCCTCAGTGGAGGACGACGGCTTTCATAGGATCCAACATTGTCACCTCTCAGGTTACCTGGGAGGGCTTATGGATGAACTGTGTCATTCAGAGCACAGGCCAGATGCAATGCAAGATGTATGATTCTATGCTGGCGTTACCTCAAGACCTGCAGGCCTCCAGAGCAATGACAGTCGTAGCCATTATATTCGGAGTGCTAGGGGTGTTGATCTCTATTCTTGGAGCCAAGTGCACCAACTGCATTGAAGATGAAACAGGAAAGGCCAAAGTGATGATCATTTCTGGGATCTTCTTCATTCTCGCCGGCCTTCTGGTCCTCATCCCTGTCTCCTGGAGTGCGAACGCCATTATCCGGGATTTTTACAACCCACTACTGGCAGAAACTCAGAAGAGGGAGATGGGAGCATCGCTCTACATTGGCTGGGGAGCAGCTGCCCTTCTTTTGATTGGAGGGGCTGTGCTGTGCACCAGGTGTCCACCAAAAGAGGAGAAATACAAGCCAACGAGAATGGCCTACTCTGCACCACGCGGCATCACTACAGGTGGAGGATATGACAGAAAGGACTATGTTTAATGCTTTTCTATTTACTATACGCTTGTTTGTGTGTGTGCTACTTTGAAACTACAGGGTAAAACTCTGTTAAAGACTCCGAGATGAAGATATTTGTAAATACATTTCAACATTTTACTTTGCTTGCAGATGAAAATGATTACCTTCAGTTTGACAATACTTTTGTGTGCTTTTATGTTTAATTCCTGTGTAAGATAATGTGTTCTTTCTACTTAAATAATGCTTTTAAAATGATGTGCATCGACTATCTGGTGTCATGTTTCAACAAAGCTTGCTATGAAAAAATTGTACTTCCAATATTGCGGAAATGCCAGATCCTTCTCTGCATTGATCTAGTTCAAGACGTGTGTGTGTTTTACATCTAATGTAGGAGAGTTCTGTTAAGACTAAACCTGGATGTGGGGTCACAGAGGAGACTTTCACAAACTATATTTTATTTAAATATCAGCATTTTTGTGTATTATATTAAAAAAAATTATATTTTTTACAACTTTATTTTAAGCTTAATGTTTCTCTGATAATCATGTTGTTTTCTTAGCAGAGATGACGGCATGCATTGTTTCCAGGTTGCTGATATTTCAATGAAGATGTCCATGTTTGAAGTTTTGCTTTTTTTTACTTCAGAATTGTTTTATTGCTATTGTGTTGTGAAACACACAATATTAACAAAGAATATGAATAAAGTACTCAACTTAAAGTGTGTAATGTCTGGTTAGAGTGTATCCTGACACCAAACTATGTTTGTGTGAAAGGTTTTGGCGAATCCGTCCATGTTTGTTCTGCACATACTGTTTATTAGCTCTTTGAGTATTAAGTTCAGTTTCTAGCAAAGCTTTTGCACTGGTGCTTGAACAACAGTTACTGAAAACAGGATTTAATGAAAGACGGGGACAAGTGAGTATGTTCTCCCTACCATGACAAAGGTGGAAAGATTTCATGTAATCCATGGACACCAGTGAGGTTCACAAATCATTGAAGAAAAAAGGTTCAGAGCACTGTCTAGTGGGTCTAGATGACCCAACTCCCAATATTAAAGTGCCTAGGATAGCACAAGGGTTAATAAAAAATAAAAAAAAAGTTTTAAAAACTATTTTAAGTTGTTTTAAAATAGCTCTTTTGTCAAAGTTAATGCAGAGTAAAAAGTAAGTAATAAGTGAAGTAAACTTGCTCAAACTTTATTTAACTCCTTCACATCCTGTTGAGGGACAGTACGTATCACTCTTGGAGGCTTCTGACTACAGTACCCATAATGCTCCAACAATCTATCAAGCAGTTCAACTTTGTAGTTTAAATAAGTCGAACTAAAACATTTTGACAGATTTTTGGGTGACGTGTACCACAGAAAATTACTTTGAAGTCTATAAGCACAACCAGAAATATTTAAGGTGGATTTTCTACATCTGAACAAATTCCAGGATTTAAAGTGCACCTTATAGTTCAGCATAGTAAGGGTAACTTAATTAGCCCTGATTTAATTTTAGTTTGTTAGATTTACACATTTCTGGCTGAGAATAATAAATGAAACAAAAAACGGTGTGGGTTTTTTTAAAAACTGCTGACATTACACAACCTTCTATTACATTTGCTGGATTGAGATGTGGCACAGGATGTCTTTTATTTTGAAAGTACATCATATTGAAAAAAGTGATTTATGGTATTTTGAAACCACTCGTGTTCATCTGTAACTTATCTTTTCAATCAGGTTCCTTTCCAAACAGCATGAAAATAGCCAAAGTCATACCGCTGTATAAAACTGGGAACAAGCACCACTTCACAAACTACAGACCCATATTATCCAAAATTTTGGAGAAACGTTTTGAATGTAGATTGGATGCATATATCGAAAAGCACAAACTTCTTAGTGACAGTCAAAATGGATTCAGAGCAAACAGATCAACATCCTTGGCAATCATAGACTTTATAAAGCAAATCACAAATGCAATTGATCAGAACAAATATGTTGCAGGAATTTTTATTGATCTAAAGAAGGCTTTTCTTTTGACACTATTAATCATGATATATTGGTGGAAACCTGTTTCTTTTTTTTTTTTAGGTTAACTGTGCTTCACTTTTTTCTAACCCGCAAAATGCTTGCATGACAAGCTCAAACCTTCCTCTTCTTTGTGCTGCCTCCATATTTTCTCCATTTATGGGCATGCACAGTTACTTTATTTTAAGAATTTCTGTTAAAAAAATGTCTTAACCGAATAAAGCAGGCAGAACCCTCTGCAGAACGGCAGAAACCCTCTTGTCCTCTATCACACCCTCTGCCCAAACTGACACAGTGTTGAAACTGTTTTATTAGTAAATGGAAAGAAATGAAAAGAAAATTGCATTTCTGTGTGACACAGGAGCGTGCAGGAATGCATGCAGAGAACATGTACCCAAAATTGCACTTTCAAAATTCAGTAACAGTGTGTGAAGCTGATTGTGAAAGAATAAATGTGGCAGAAAAAGAAGCAGTTTGGATTAAGGACCCAGAAGATCACCATTGTAAATTATAAGTTTTACAATATGCAGAATTTCCAGAATGTCCAAATTTATTTGGACGTGATAAAATTTTGATGTTAGGATTAGAGCTGGGTGAAGTGCTTTTTGTGATGGTTCATCTCACAAAAATGAATTTGGGAATGCTCAAACAGGCTATGGTAATAACCCACAACAGAGTTTTAAAAGCCGAACCATACCACTCTCACCTTTCAGCACAAGCTGCAGAACTAGTAGCGTTAACTAAAGCATGCAAGTCAGTGAAAGATAATGGCGTCACAATTTACACAGACAGCCAATACGCTTTTTTTTACATTACACACATTCGCTCAGTATTGGCACAACAGGGGGATGGGGAACTCTGATGGATTAAACCAAAGCAGGTTAAGCCCATGGGGTGACGTGTCAAACTGAGGGAATGTGTAAACAAATAAATAACTATTATACAACATATGGCTTTAATTCTTACTCATAAAGTCTTTGTAGGTCTTACTCAAACAAAATTAATAATAATAATCTTTGTAGGGAATGTTTAATCTGTGCCAGGCACAATGCACAAGGGAATCTCAGGTCGCAAAGAGGGCAATTCTCCAAACCTAAAAATCGGTTCCAAGCGATACACATGGTTTTTATAGAATTATAGAATTTTTTTAAATTATTTCATGGAATTGTGTGAAATGTTGTGTTTGCGTTGTTGTCAATGCTGTTACATTATTTTCGATCAGGAAGTACCTGCAGGTTCCGGAACACAAAGAAACCAATTCTACCAGTGAAGCTAATCAGACAAGTGGAAGTGATGTGATAACTGCACTCATCCGATAAACTCAATCCTTACCTAAATGGTTCACTGAAGGTTCGCCTGACCATGACTTCTGCAATTATACCAATTTCTAAATTAACTGCCCAAAAATGTAACTGCATACTGTGCACCGGTTACACTGCTGTTACCTGTGTGACTGTGTATCCCATGACTGTTGAAGTTTTGGTAAAACTGGTTGTCTAGTCTGTATCCTCACAGATGGAATCCTAGACAAATGCGAGGAGTGTGGCTAACAGAAATTGACCCCACTTACATAAATGCCATAGGAGTACCACGAGGATAGGCAGACGAATATAAACTGGTTAATCAGGTTGCAGCTGGCTTCGAATCCTTTCTCTGTGGGTGGTGTACGATTAACAAAAACGTTGACAGAATCAACTGACATCCATTATAACGTCCAAAAAAATAAAGGAACAGGACACCATAGGGGTTTGAGGCTGTACATGAGCAGCTGTCTGCAACCTCTCTAATGACCTTCTTGAACAGGATCACCCTCAAAATGCTGCTGGCTAAAAAGCATGATGTGTTCACCATGTTCGGAGAACAGTGTTGCACATTCATCCCTAACAGCACCGCCTCCGACGACGGCCTGACCAAGGCCATTGAAAGGCTTCGCACTCTAAATGGTAAGATTAAAGAACATTACGGTGTTGATACCACCATGTGGGACTTCTGCCTGGCACCCAGCCAGGAGTCCCACATGGTGGTATCAAGACCGTAATGTTCTTTAATCTTACCATTTAGAGTGCGAAGCCTTTCATTGGCTGAGTGTTTGGGAAGTATCGCTCACTGGTAGCTTCCGCATTGTCGTCCACAGCTGTATAGCTGCCATTTTGACCTTGTGTGGATGTTGTTGCATTCCTTGCCTGTGTTCTTTGTGCAATTGTCTCATCTCTACAGCGATTAAACCAGAGCCAACTGAGCTGCATCCGCTGATGGTTAACTCTTGTGAAGACCAAATTGAAGATATGGGCCTTGAGAATTAATTTGAGAAGCCTCATTCTCACTCACATGAACCCTGAGTGTACGTGTACTTTGCTCAAAGAATGATCTGGCAATTGAAAATCTGAATAAGAATTCATTATTTTTGTGATTTTTCTTTTAAGCAAATATATCATAAACAGGTGGAATAGTGTTGAAACTGTTTTATTAAATTTTTTGTTATTATACATTCGCTTTTCTTCTCACTCCAATTTAGATCATGAGATGAATGCTTGTGTGACCATCTATGGTGATATGTATGCTTGAACTGTTTTGTTGTCAGAGTTTGTTTTAACCAGGAAACGAATGCAGACACAGTGACATTTCATATATGTCTCACAAAACAGCGAGCAATCTTAAAAAAACAGGAAGCATCCCCCACAGAGATGGACAAAGAGCAGACATCTCACGTGTTTTTCTTACTTGCGTTGTGGTTATATGTTCCTCCTCCCCTAGAATTGCAAAAGACATTGTGACCCAAGGACTGCCCTGTTTAAAATAAATGCGGAGGGCAGACATTTGTGAACTCAAAGCAGATTTGGAGATTTGCATGAGAGGATGTTCCGTCTGTCTCTCCTCAAGAATCCATTGTCTTTCTTTAGCCTCATTTATAATCTGTGAGTGTTGGTCTAACATTTTAACCCAACACAGAACAGGAAAATCTTTGCGGTCTTCTAAAAGAGTTTTTCGTTTTCGAGTTTTTGGACTCCTGTTTGCTGCCATACAAAGAGGAATCATGTCGATGGGTTTGGAAATAGCGGGCATTTCTCTTGGATTCACTGGATTCATCGGTGCAATCATAATATGCGCCTTGCCTCAGTGGAGGACGTCGGCTTTCATAGGATCCAACATTGTCACCGCTCAGGTCATCTGGGAGGGCTTATGGATGAACTGTGTCACTCAGAGCACAGGCCAGATGCAATGCAAGATGTATGATTCTATGCTGGCGTTATCTCCTGACCTGCAGGCCTCCAGAGCAATGACAGTCGTAGCCATTATACTCGGAGTGCTAGGGGTGTTGATCTCTATTGTTGGAGCCAAGTGCACCAACTGCATTGAAGATGAATCAGCAAAGGCCAAAGTGATGATCATTTCTGGGATCTTCTTCATCCTTGCCGGACTTCTGGTCCTCATCCCTGTCTCCTCGAGTGCGAACACCATTATCCGGGATTTTTACAACCCACTAGTGGTAGAAGCGCTGAAGAGGGAGGTCGGAGCATCGCTCTACATTGGCTGGGGAGCAGCTGCCCTTCTTCTGATTGGAGGGGCTTTGCTGTGCACCAGGTGTCCACCAAAAGAGGAGAAATACAAGCCAATAAGAATGGCTTACTCTGCACCGGACAGCATCACTACAGGTGGAGGATATGACAGAAAAGATTGTGTTTAATGCCTCTTTATCGACTGGATGCTTGTTTGTGTGTGTGCTTCTTTTAGTTTGAAACTACAGGGTAAAACTCTGTTGAAGACTCCGAAATGAAGATATTTGTAAATACATTTCAACACTTTCCTTTGCTGGTGGATGAAAAAAAACCCTTCATTTGATAATGTTTTGTTTTCTTATGTTATGCTTGTGCAGGATGACGTGTTTATTCTACCTAAACAAAACTTGAAACCTACTCCTTGAATGTAGTTGCAATGATTACCTGCTGTCATGTTTCACTGAAATTGGCTGTGAAGGCACTGAGTGCCATGTCATTGCCAATGTTGCAGACAGTCCAGGTTCCATTTTACACAGATTTGGTTCCAGGATTTTTCATTGTGGGGGTGAGTTCTGTCAAGACTAAACGGGTTCTGGAGTCACAGAGAGCAGACATTTCAAAATATATTGAAAATATATTGAATTTACATAAAGGGGCATGTTTGTATATTCTATAACATGGGTTCATTGTATTTTTGCAACTTTGTTTTAAGCTTTTCCTAATGTTTTGCTTCTACTTATACTTGTCTTCTTGACAGCAATGACATTGTGCTTTTGTTTTTTAATCTTCCCTACATTTCAAGAAACATATTTGAAGTTTTGCTTCTGTTACTCAGAAATTGTGTTATTGTTGTTATAGCATGAAACACCTCTTTTCTCAGATATCAAACCTGTGAAATTTGTAAACACAAGTTACTTTGTTCAACAAAGAAATATTTGATTTGCGTTTTTTAATGAAGCAAAGTAAGTCACGCAAAACACTACACTAAAACAAATAAGGATACACTACACAGCTCAGAGGATTGAATTATGCAACTTGTGCACTGCAGACAAGAAACAAGAGACAGAAAGTCATGCTAAGTTTATTTTTTTTATATAAAAAGTGTTCAAACCAAAGAAACAGATTTGGAAAACCTTTGTTAAGTCTCCAACATGATTTTATTATTATCCCTAATACTTTGATAGAAGTACAAGAAAAAAGTAAGGCACCATATTGTTTAACCAACCAGTTATTAATGTATTTGTAGTATACTCTGCACCTAATTTTAATTTTGTATTTTTTCACACATCAACACATTATTTCACTGGTCACTGGGCCTGGTTACTCATCCAAGGATGGTCATAGTGTTCCTACAACCTTACTCTCCTTTTCTCAATCCTATTGAGGAGTTTTTCTCCGCTTGGAGGTGGAGAGTCTATGAGCATCGGGCTCAAGATCAGAAGTCCCTGCTCCATGCAATGGATGCTGCGTGTGAGGATATTGCAGGAGATCAGTGTAGGGGATGGTTGTGACATGCACGCCGTTTTTTCCCTCGTTGCATCGCAAGGGAGAATATACGATGTGATGTGGACGAGAATCTTTGGCCATGTCATGATAATGTGGGGGGTGGAACCCAGATGCTGTAACCCAGAACAAGGACAGGTGAGTTTAGAGGTAAGAAGAGTTTTATTGTTTCTCCAGATGTGTAGTTGTTCGTGGCTGGTGGTGACGTGGACGAGCCTGATGGCGTGGCTGGAGGGCTTAATGCGGTTGGCGTAGGCTGTGGTTTCTTGTAGGCTTCTGTGTAGCTGAGAGGATGATCCACGCTGACTTCACTCTTGGGTGGTTGAAGATCCTGAGACAAGGAGCAGAGGTTTAGAGCGAGAACGAAGCATAACATAAAGTTTCTGAGCATGACTTGGACCAGGGCTAGTCACCATAAGGGGTAACGAACTGGCGATGAACTGTGGAGAGGAGTCTCCTTTTAAGCAGCAGCAGCAGATGATGATGAGAGTGGAGTCAGCTGGTGGCAATCAGGCAGAGAAGCAGGCAGAGCTGGGAGGGGGAGGAGTCCGACAGGCAACATGACAGGCCAGACAGACAGCAGCGTGAGGACGGCCAGCAGGGTGAGTACGATGACCAGGAGAGGGAAGATGAGGACAGCGACCAGTGAAGAACTGTTAGTTGTGAAACTGAAGCATTATTTGCAGCACTGTAGGCTACATATCATATTCATTGTTTTTTGTTTGTGTTTATATTACAAAGTATATTATGCTGTATACATTTTCTTTTTACTCTTATGTATGAAAGTTACTTTATGTGTGTGAATGATAATGGTTACAATTTCCTTGGCAGAATGAGTGCACTGTGTGCTGTTAAACCTAAGAGGCTACTCTTACCCTAAAATCCTTTTTCTTTTCTTCCATTTTATACAAAATTGTATTCTGTTAGCTATACACAAACAGTACAGTTACCATTGTCAATAAAGGACTGAGCTAAGACAGAAAGGTGGACACGAGGGATATTTCAATGGTCCTCTGCCATAGTGACAAAACATCTAATCATTTTGACTTGCAGTGCTTACACAATGCGAAAGGGACAAAGTATTTTGGGGGCACTGACTGTTTAAATTTGAGGGAAATTTGGTTTTGACACATGAGTGAATTGTTTGGGGAGAGATATGAGATTTGGTGTTGTGCCGAACCATCCACATTATTTTGACAAAAGCACCAAGAGTGTTGAGAATGTCCGGTCTGCTTCAAGAAATGAGCCAAAGCAGTTGAGAAGGATCTTTGCCATTTTGGTGGCACTGACTCTTTACATGAGAAAGGAATTTATTTTTGAAGCATGAGTGAACAGTTTTGGGAGATATATTAGATTTTGCAAGTGAGCTATAGAGTTGTGCTAAACTGTAAGACTGTTTTGCCAAATGATTTTAGAATTTTCAGAATATAATTTCTGTTTCAATAAATGAGCCAAACCAATGGAGAAAAACTGTGATGCAAACAAGGATGTACTAAATGTTGTAGTTCATGAAAAGGCCACTGGAGGCACGTTTTAAAAAGGAGCAATTTTCACTTGACTGCCTAGATAAGTTCGTTTATAAACAACAACAAAAACTTTTTCACGTTATAGACCCACTTCAATGAAAATTGTGTTTTGGGTGTTTTTAACATGTTACTGTAGGATTTTTCTCATGATGGAGGTAGTATATAAAATTTAAACTGCATTTCTTTACTTAAATTGTGATGAATCAGAGCAGATGAAAAAATGCTGTTTGAAACGGCTGTCAGTTGTGATGCAGCAACTGAAATGGATAGGGCCAAAGGCTCTCTGCTTCACTCCATTCTGATGCATCCACTTGCAGACAAATCCATTGTCTTCATTTTCATTGCCAGAGCTGTTGTCTGACTCAAACTTTACGACTGGATAGCTCTGAGTTGTCTCGCCATTTTTGTTGCATTGCTAATGTAAACTTGGGGTTGTGAGGTGCTGTAAGCTCACAGGAGAGCGTGTAAACAAAGAGATGATGGCATATCAGTAGAGGCTTGCTTCCACGTCAACAGTCTCACCTCAGAGGCAAATGTCTGATGAGCTCCTGTCGCTCTGCAGAAACCACTTCCTAGAAAACAATACAGGTATTATGATTTTGCCTAAAAACTACATAATCATTATTAAAAGACCAGTGGGAACACTTTTTCAATTGATCAAAAGATGATTGAAGTGGGACTTTAAGATTTTTTTTGATCATATCCTGCTTTGCTTTTCATACTGAGCCGGGTGGAACAAACTGGTCTTTTGGCTCAACATACTTCAGGCTTCTTTTTTTCAATTAAGTTTTTTTCTTGTTGTTTTCTTCTTCTTTTTTTTACAAATAAATATAACTTATTTCCAAAAAAATTATAACATGTCCACATGCATATATAGATATACTGGACAGTTGACTATTGAATGTCCCCCAACCGTATACCACTTGTGGGCGAAGGCAGGGGACATCCTGGACAGGTTGCCTGTCTGTCGCAGGGCCACAAATATAAATCACACACCCATTCACACTCCCATTCACACTCCCATTCATATCTATGAACAATTTAGAGAAGCTAATTAACCTATGAAGCCTGCTTTTGGACGGTGGGAGGAAGCCGGAGTCCCCGGTGAAAACCCACAAATGCACAGGAAGAACATGCAAATGCCACACAGAAAGGTCCCCCATTGATGTTCTGTTTCAGGGGCCTTCTTGGTGTGATGCAAGAGCACTAACCATTTGGGGGGGGGTGAAAAAAAAATCATGTATGATGAGCCCACGTCCCGCTTACTTATTGTTCTATGAGCGTCAAATTATTGTGTTGATTGCGACTAATGAATTACAGATATAAATATTTTCTATTAGGTGAGGGATTGTCATGGTGCCTCTGTCAGACTCCTCCCCCCTACTCCTCTGCTCTCTCCGGACGTGACCAGCTGACTCCACTCATCTCATCAACAACCGCTTCTTAAGGAGATCCACCACCAGTATTCAACGCCAGTTCGTTGTTCCTCAATGGTGCTTAGTCTGTTCAAGTTTATTCTCTTGTTTCATGTCGTTTGTTCTCGCTAATCTTACCATGCCTCGCCCACAGGGTAACTCGTCCTAGGGTACTTACCTGGTTTCCATGGTCAACTCTGATCCCACGTCAAGCCGCCTGCCTTCTGCCTCACCGCTCTGGAAATCCTCCTGCCAAATCCCTCCAGCCGCGCTGAACCTTCAAGCCAAGGACTCAAACTCAGTCCCTCGGACTCATCCTGTCAAGCCTACGAACAACTACTACTTACCTATAATTAAATCTCTCATACTTACCTCTCGCCTCCTCAGTTTCTTCCGGGTTCCAGCATCTGGGTCTGTCAAGTTAGACCAATCATGACAGGGATGAAGCGTTGGCTGTCAATGGATGACAGACACCTAATCGCATTGGACTGTTGGATCCACGAAGTCCATTAATGTCTGAGTTTATATCCTAGTTCAAAAAATCAGAAAGTGCTGCCGTCACGTGAGTGTTTCAGACATCCTAGACACGTTTTAGTCTTTACTTGGAAAAACCTCACTAAAGGTGACTATCAGTTAACAGTCATTCAGATTTCACTGATAACCTGCTCAAATCCAACAACATGCACACTCTTCGTGTACAAATGCCCTCCAATGCTTTATTGTAATCTAATCTGATCAGGGCCACAAATTTTCTGATTGGTGACCCATTTTATGTGATGAGGATTCAATCTACCAACCAGTTACTGAGCAGTGCTACTATATATGGCATTCTGGATTAGACCAAAGTTACCAAGTTTAGGAAAATTGTTCTAAAAACGTATTTAAATTATATTTAAAACAAAAAATCTGTGTTTTCTTTGAAGTTATCTGTGATTCAGCTGCGTCTTAAGTGATGTTGAGCAGGTATATGTAACTGTAAAGTATAAGCAGGTAGCAAAATAAGATGAAAGGAACTAGTTTATTCTTTGATTAGTCTCTCTGCATTATTAATTAATCCGGACTTTCAGAATCCCAATATTAGAGAAGTCATGTATTGTTTTTTTATTTTCTTTTTTTTCTTTTTACAATAAACTAACACGAGTAAGAACAATGACAGAATGGCAGGATTTAAGGCTTATTTGTCAGATTTGAATGTATGCTTTAATAAGAAAGGTCAAAGTGATGTTGACATGTTGCTGATTTGTTGGAAGTAAGTTGTTGGGCAAAGTCTAAAATCTATAGTAAGATAGTAGATACTATAAAGCACACACATCATTGAAATTCTTTCTTCATACCTGATAGTGAAGTCTTGCAAAATGGAGTGTCACTACAAGCATAACTAAATTATATTTCAGAAACTGGAAAATTTAGTTCCAAACTGTTTCCCTTTATTTGGATTCTACCTTTGATACATCAAAGAGACAGAAAAACCACAGAAAGCATTAAAAGCAAAAAGTGGATGGTTTTAAGTCAAAGAGAATAAAGAAGAAAATACCCCCACATTGAAGTTCCAAAAATTTGCTCCAGTGTTTCTAATTTACAAATTTGTCATTTATGTGTATTAATTTTGGTTAGTCTCCATCTAAAGTCACATGCATCCAATAGGGGTGCTGCAGGTTTTGGGTTGTCCTGGACTGTGTGTCTAGGCCATTTTGAGGAGAACACAGTTGTGTCTTGCAGTTTGTTGAGGCTCATGTGGCCACCTCATAAAAATGGAATGTACCATTGTCGTGCATGTGGCAAGTGTATTGTGAAACATTTGCAAGAATAACGTTAAAGTTAAACGCATTTGACATACGGGGCATGCTGTCCAACGGTGCCCTTTACGTAGCCTTCTAGTCATCATAGTAGAGGCTTGTTTGTCAGCATTCACCTTATTGAATGCATTGTTTCATATATGTATGCAATGTTATGTAATTTTGATCTTTTAGGGTGATTTTAACATTTACCCAGGGACTGCAGATTAAAAATAATCCTTTGGCTAACTCTGGCATATTGATAGAAATGTTTATTACTATGCGCTGTCCCTATATTAAATAAATAAATGGGAGAAAACAGAGGGTGTACACTGGCGCACAATGCTGCAATCACAGGGTGTACAGGTGATATGTAAGTTCCCACAGGACAACCACTTCAACTAAACTCTGATTGTCTGATTTCCTAATATATAACAGCAAAGCTGTGAGCAAGGGACTCTGCACAGTGCACAGGGTTCGGGGCTGGAGTGGGGGGGCAATAAAAAAAAGACAATTCTGTAGGACGCATCTCATATTCTTCTCCCTTACTTACACTTACAAATGTCTTAAGTGTTCACTACAACCATGCCTGTCGACACAAATGAGCACGGCCAGTCTTACATGGTTGTCTATGATCTTAATATGTCCTTACTATCCTTACTTACTTTGTGCCCACAGGATGCCTGAAGGATGCCGACACAAATGACACTCTCACTGTCCAGTATTCTCATGTTTGATTAAAAACTTATCACATGAAAAGCCCACACTGTGCAGGGTTTGGGGGGGGTTCACTCATTCATCTTCTAAACCTGTTTTGTCCATTTTGGGGTCACAGGGCTGCCCAAGCCTATCCTGGCCAAGTGTGGGCGAAGGCAAGGCACATCCTGGACAGCAGGGCCACAAATCAAACACCCATTCATATCTATGAACAATTTAGAGCAGCCAGTTTACCTATGAAGCATGTTTTTGGACAGTGAGAGGAAGCCGGAGTCCCCGGAGAAAACCCACAAATGCACAGGAAGAACATGCAAACTCCATACAGAAAGGTCCCCCATTGATGTTCTGTTTCAGAACCGGCTGTGGCAAGAGCGCTAACCATTTGGGGGGATGGAAAAAAAAATCATGTATGATGAGCCCACGTCACCCTGACTTAGCCTTGTTCTATGAGCGTCAAATTATTGTGTTGATTGCGACTAATGAATTACAGATATAACTATTTTCTATTATGTGAGGGATGAAGAGTTGGCAGTCAATGGATGACAGACACCTGATCGCATTGGACTGTTGGATCCACGAAGTCCATTAGTGTCTAATAATGCAACCCTCAAAGAGTATTGCCATGCTACTGTATTAATCCTGTTTTTTCCACCCAAGTGGTTTTGACTCCAGAATGTCTTGAATAATTGTTCAAAAAAAGCATGAATGTTTTCCACCTTCATGACAGATTGCAAATTTCAGATTACTTCCAATGACTGAACCAAGACTAATACTTAATAAAAACTGAAAAAATACTTTCAGCCATTTTAGACATGCCTACACCATGGTTGCAACACAACAGAAAGTCTGTCATAAAAGCAAAAAAAAGTGCTGTACAAAGCAATGTTCAAACGTGGATGTCATTCACTTCTGTCTGCCTCCTTCCCATTTTAATGTATCTGCGGCTCTTATCAAAGAGCTTGTTCAAGTTTATGACTTAATGAGCTAAAAAACCATTTATATCCGTAAAAACCTATGCTAATACTGATATGAGAGATAAACCGAAGAAACCGTAAAAGATTAAAAATAGCAGACAAGCATGTGAGTGGGGGGTGTAAAAAGCGCTCAGTCTTATATGTGAGCATTCATGGAAAAATACAAATAAAGAGTCTGAAATTCTAATCTTGTGAAACTAAAATAAGGTGTGCAGTGCGTGAAAGTTTACGACCATTTTGCTGTGGATGTGTAAGTGTGCGCTGCCATCACATAAACTAATCTCTGTAAAGTATTTAATAAATGTTAATAGACAATAAATAATATCTGACAATCATTTGAAATCAGGAAATGGAAAGCAGGTGAGCTTCAAAACAAAGCTTTCTAGTAAATTAGATACAAACACTCACATTATAAATTACTGGTTGGCTAAAAATTTGTCTTATTGACATAAAAAATTACTAAGTTCAAAACATTCAACAAAGTACCAGGGTGCATTTTATCAAAAGATAATCCAAACAGTTAATGTTTTTCCCCAAATAGCCCCAGCACTTTAAGACTGAATGCATTTTTTGCAAGGCAAAGTGTCACTGGGCCAATAATCGTTTAGATTGATAAACCTAAACAGCTTTTCTGTTAACTGTGCCTTAAATCTTAAATGTAGGAATGAAAGTCGGATGCATCACGTATATGGGCCTAAATAAAAATGATAAATAAATTGAAGGAAAGCTCAGATCAGATAGCAATGTGTGGGGAAAAGCAGAATCAAAAAGTGAAGCAGAGATTTAAGCACATTTTGGAATACCTACTGTGCCCTTTACTTTTTTTTAGAAACGTTCTCCATGTTGTTGTCATAGCAATTCTTGTCCTCTTTTTTTGTAAAATTTGGTTCCACAATGAACCATTGTTATTAAACATAAGCAGGTATTCATTCGTTTTCCTTTTCCTTCCTCTGTGCAGTGTTTTCAGGAGGCCTCAGTCTCAAGCCATCACCATGGTAATGGTTTCTGTATGCTTTGTCTTTGGAGACACATTTACCATAGCAATGACTGTCTGGGGAAGCAGCAGAGAGAGCAGAGGCATGGGGTCGATGTGTTTGGCTCATGAACATAATGTACAATTTACCTGAATAAAAAAGAAATAAAATATTAATTCAAAAGGAAAACAATTATATGACAATTTTGAATTGGAAAATTTTAATTGGAAAAATTTTCAACTGTTTAAAAATAAAAAATAAAAAGTCAAGTATAGGCACCAATAACTTTCTTAGTTGATATTTTTTATCATAATTGTTGAAGCATATGACACGATTAAACAAAATATTCAAAGTACTGTTAGAAAAACAGAATGCATTCCTAAATAAAGTCCACAATGATTTAGAGGTTTAATATTTTTTGATTGGGTTTTTTTCCTACTAATTATATACAATTTCTTTTTCTTCTTCTTGTAACCTCTATCCTTCTTTCTCAAAAGGTCTTGCCTTTTGTCAGTCGTCAGTTGTAAATAAGAATGTTGTTTTTAATCTGTCCTCCCGGGATAAATAAAAGTTAAATAAACTTAAAATAATAAATGTGTATTTTTTTCAAATGCTACACAATTATGCACTGTTTTGAAACAAGTTGTTTGTATAAAGTCCTTTTGTCAGAAGTGTTGCTTTAAAAATCTGACAGAAATAGAATTACGTTCCAACAAACAAACAGATAATCCAAGACTATGCTGCCATCTAGTGGTTTGAGTTGAGAAATACCTTTTTCAATTTTGTCACGTGTGCTTCCGGTTTGAATCAATTGAAATTTTATATCCAGTGTTTTGTTTTTGTCAGTTTGTTTTGTTTTTCTTTGTAAATAAATTCAAGCATTATAATCTAACCCAAAATAATGATAATAATAAAAACACTTGTTTTTTTACTCCCTCTAACACAAATATTTTCTTGAGTACATATTTCTTTAAATATAAACAATATGTTAACAATTCATTTTTAAAAGTTTTTAAACGATGTTTTTAAATGCATATGACCTACTTTTGTTTTCATATTAATATAGATTTCATTGCAGTGCCTGACAGGGCAGACTCGGGGCTGAGCAGTGTGCGTGCGTCTGACGTGATGACGTTTAATCAGCTGTTGATGGAGGCTCTGTAGCGTCGACTTCAGGCGCTCTGGATGCTCGCTCGCTGCTTGTCAGCTGTCACTGTGGAGGTTCCGAAACGCACATGTTCGTGGACCGAACCTCGTCGGAACATATGCTGTCATGAGCGCTCTGTGTCGCCTTGTTCAGAGGGGGTTGCTGGGCTGCCGGTCGTCGTGCCGTTTATTCCCCGGACAGCAGGATGTTTGCGGGATGGCTCTGGCGGTCCGAAGCGCCAGTTCATCCAGGTATTCATGCTAGCTGCCCGGCTAACTGGTGCCCTCTACCAGGCATAGCTGAGAGGTGGGGGATGTTGGGGGGTAAATGGCAGCCCGGTGCTGCCGCTGCTGCCGAACAGCAAGTTGTTCAGCAGAAGCGGCTCGATATCTGGGCCTTTAGCATCTTGTTAACCGTAACCTATAATAGAGTTTTAATCAAATGACATTCAGTCCTCTGGGGGTTAGCAAAATGGCTTAACCAACATTTCATCTCCCATGATCGTTTCAAAACGGATTGAAATGTTTGTTTGTTGCATAAATCTGTAATAATGTCAAACTGGTTTCTGTTTATTCGATGTTTGAACAGAAATCCACTTTAAATAGTAGCTGCTTGGCCTTTTTTATTTGTCGTCCACTTGGATTTATTACAGATCAGTTGGACCGTACCATGTTATCTGGCATCACAGGTTTAAATCACAGTTTGTTATTGGAAAATCTAGCACAGTGAAAATAATAATAATGCAATTAAATCAGTATTTTAGGAACAATTTCAAGAAAATAACTGCATTAAAAGTGAAATATTAATGATGTGTGTTTTCCTTTGCTGTTTTAATGTTTTCTTTGCTGAGGGATTTTGATAACTTCAAATATTTATCTGGCAATCTCACCTTTTTAGTTTTTTTTTTCTTTCTCTTTTTGAGTTTTTTCCCCCCATTGTTTTTAGACAGAAATAATCTCACACGTCTCATTGCAAATGGGGGATTAAAACGAGCAAATGCCAGTTTTAATGCAAGAAGGGACAGTCGCAAATGTCAATTTCAGCTAAGGGTTTCTGTTGGTGTGAAAGTTGTGTGTATTAAAATGTGTCAGATTAAGCTTTTGTTTTAAAAAATAAAAAAAGAAATTGTGATTTAAAGATGTCTGTAGACAAATGTCCAGATTAAAGAAATGCAGTGCATGTTCTAGAAATTTAAACTGTTAGGCTTTTATTTTTGCAGAAATTACGCTAAAATATTAGAGGAACACATCTGCGCTGATCTAGGGAGCAAAACCTTTCTTGTGGAAGGGCTTTATTTAGATATAATTTTAACAGAGACGCACTGTCGGATGGATTGAGTTGATATTTTTTCTTTTCGTCTTCAGTCCTGTCAACCTGACGTACGACGTCTTCGATGGAAAGGGGGAGAGCACTCCCCTGGTGTTTCTACACGGCCTGTTTGGCAGTAAATCTAATTTCCATTCTATTGCCAAGTCCTTAGTGCAGCGCACCGGCCGAAAGGTAATGCATTGATGAAGACTTAACACCTGTTGACTTCTAAAATTAAACTTAGAGTTCAATTTTTCATTGTGAACACCCTTCCCTTAATAAGGCATGGCAATAATTGTGTTATTTTTTTTGTTTGTTATTTGTAACCTGTCAGTTAGGTCTGAGCTGCAAGAAGCACTTTACTTCTTGCTCCCATGTCCTCATGAAGCAGAATCCGCTCTCTTTTGCCTTCTTTTCCTATTCCAAGTGTCTTAATTGTCCTTTGTCCAGTCAGGTGTTGACTGTCGATGCCCGTAACCATGGCAACAGCCCTCACAGCTCTATACTGACCTATGAGGCCATGGCCGGCGATTTGAAGCACCTTCTTAGCCAACTGCGAATTGAGAAGTGTGTTCTCATCGGCCACAGTATGGGAGGGAAAACGGCCATGACGACGGCCCTGACACAAGTGAGCAGCTTCCAAATGTCACCATGAATGTATCATGACTAGGGCTGGGAATCACTGGGTGCCTTATGATACGATACCATTCGCGATACATTGCTCACAATAACAATACTATCACGATATGGCGATAATGTGATAATCGATATATATCATCTCTAACAACTCACAATATATGAAACTTTAAGAAAGAAGAACTTGACAAACTGTTTTTTGGAAAATGGTTCCCCATTTATTTTTTAGTTTTTAAACACAATAATAATGAACAACTTGTGTCCTATTTGGTGTAATGAATAACAGACTTTTGTGTAACATTGCTGAAATCGGTAATACTCTGTCTTTGACAAACAATGACAATTTTCATTTGGAAATATCTTTACAATTTGGTTTAAACTATAGTGAACATGAACAGCAGCCATTATTTAGAACAATATTGCTGTGAACAGGATAAAAAATGAATAAGTCAAGTAGCTGCCAGGCACATTGGTTTAACTTTTGAAAAACAAAGCCATGGCTCTCACATTATTTAAAAATATAGCTGTAAATCGGACCGACCTCGGTGTAGAGTCCCACTAATCGTGCTTTGTCACACCAGCAATTCATTTAGGAAATGTTTGGTCATCGGTACTTTCTTTGTTACTTTGTGCTGTTTCAACAAATGATATTCAAGTTTCATATCGGGCCTAAAAATCAAACTTGGCTTTCATCCTAAATTGAGTATTTTAAATGATTTACAATAATTTAATTTTAATTTTAAATGAAACCACAAAACCAAACCTATTGGAGGATCCGTAGGACGGTGCTCGGTGTGTCTTCACTGTGTGGACCAAATGTTGTTAAAGTAGATGAATACCAGACCAGAAGAACTGAATGACTTTTCAGCAGTAAGAACAGGAGTTACTTATTGCATCCACATTGTAGTAATAAAAAAAACTAACTTAAAAGTTGACTAACTTTAAAGGTTTTTTAGAACAGTTGGAGAGTTAATGAAGATGTGAAATGTTGTTAACTTTTAAAAGTCACTGT
Organism: Oryzias latipes; assembly: GCF_053564925.1. Taxonomy (NCBI): domain Eukaryota; kingdom Metazoa; phylum Chordata; class Actinopteri; order Beloniformes; family Adrianichthyidae; genus Oryzias; species Oryzias latipes. Next base: position 9,617,601 of record NC_136250.1, on the reverse strand, counting down.
GGTTCTTTAACAGACCAGATTTTCTGCTCAGCGTTTTGGCTGAGTTCCCTCAGCAGCTTCAGTCTGAACTTTAACTTCTTGTTAGCTAAATAACTATAACTTTAAAGGTAGTAAGAAATTCGCTAAAATAACAAACGAATACATTATACATTGCTGTATGTTTCGTTTCCATTCTGGCTTCTTTTTTTTTTTTTTTCTTTGTTTGTGTTTTTCTGTTGTTTTTCTCAGTTTGTCGGGTTTTGTTTGTAGCCCAGTTTGGTGGAGCGTTTGGTGGTTGTGGACATCAGTCCGGCCCAGTCCGCCACGCGCACCAACTTCCGACAATACATCCAGGCGATGCAGGAGATGAAAATCTCCACTGACATCCCGCGCTCCACAGCCAGGCGGATGGCCGAGGACCAGCTACGCAAATTAGTCAAAGTTGGAACTGTTTTTATTTTTTTAAATATATACCTTTTATAATACGATTTAGAACTGATCACTGACAATTCTGCCCTTAATACCCGTTTTCCCCACAGGAGCGCTCTGTGCGCCAGTTCCTACTGACTAACCTGGTGGAGCAAAATGGACATTATAGCTGGAGGGTCAACTTGGAAGCAATAGTAGCCCACCTGGATGATATAATGAGTTTCCCCAGCTTTGATGCCGCCTTCGAAGGACCTACGCTGTTTTTAGGCGGAGCTAGTTCTGCCTACATCAGGTATAAAGCACTAAAGGGGGGAAATATTTAACTATACAGTAAAACATAAGAGATTATATTTTTAAAAATCTTTTACAGCAAATTAGTTTTGGTTTCTTACATTCTCTACTTTTCATTATAGTTCAAGTTATAAATATTGATCTAATATCTAATAGTAAAATTTGAAAAACTTTCATTTTAAATAAGCAAAAGGATCTGGGCTAAGAAAAATGGTCTTGGTGATGCTATTCAATTCTTATTTATAAAAAAAAAAGTTCTAGTCTCAAAGATGTGTTTTCTCAAACTGAGATTATTTTGCTATTGAAAAAAAAAATGTTTTTCTTGCCAGATGAAAAATAAGACAATTTTTCTTGAAACATGGGTCTTTTTACTTTCTTTAGATTCAGATTTTGCAGTTTTGATTGGCTTTGTATTTGTTCATTTTTTAATAACTTACACTATCTGTGCATATTTCTGTGGGTTTGTATTTAAACTAATAAATAGTAAAGACATTAGATTGAGCATAAAACTGGAATTTGTTTCAGTTTGATAAAATGCCCTCCAGAAAGAACAGGTTTCTGCTAAGAAAAGTCACAAAGAAAGGGGCAAAAACAAAGGATATAAAAAAGTAAAAAACAGAAAAACAAAACAAAAAAATAAGTCAGATATTGATAATAGTTGATTATTTGTTGTGGTATTTACACCCTCCCTCTCTTTTTCCCCCCCCTTTTTGTTTTCAGCTCTGACGATTACCCAGAAATCCAGAGGCTGTTTCCTAATGCTGACATTCAATACATCCCAGACGCTAGCCACTGGATACACGCGGATAAACCTTTAGACTTCATCAGCTCCATCATCTCCTTCCTTCAGTCTTAGCTGCCTCCAGCCTGCGCCTGAGGACTTGTCAGAACTGCAGACAGCTGCGGATGGGAATTCAGCAGCAAAAGGCATCAGTCATCACACTAAAACTCACCGGCGCTGGACCAAACTCACTCTTTTACAGTACTCCCATCCTACATTTGAACATTTTTAGCTGTAGTTGTTTCGTCAGTCTCTGATTTATCTGTGTCGCTAGATTAACTATTTTCCAGATTTGTTTATAAGCCAACCCCAAGATAGACGGTAGCAATGAGAAATTTAGGAAGTTTCTTGAAAGTAACGGACTAACCCAAAGAAACTCTCGTTTGCACACTCCTTTCTTGATGTCGATTCATCTAGGCCAGTTAAATGACAGAAGCGGGTTAAGCACAATCTGGGTTTGCTGAACCAGCAGGTGGCGGCGAGCAAATGCTGTACATCCGAGAGGCTCTTCGTGGAGAAACGGATGAAATGTGTGCTGGAGGTTGTGTTGAGCACAGATGCTTTGGCGCTGTAACGCGAGTTTGTTGTGGGAAGCGGTAGAATTTGGTGATGCTGTTCAATAGTTTTTGTGTTTGTTTTTTTCCCTCCTTTGTGTATGTGTGTTTAGAGCGATGGTTCAACTGCTAAAACGCTGGCATCTCGGCGCCACTGGAAGCCCCTCATTAGATTTTTATGCAAACATCTTTAAAGTCTCCATTGCAGTATTAGCAGAGTGTTTTCCTAAGCTATAATGTACCACTTTAAAGGGTTATAATCTTCTACTGTTGTGTGTCCGGCAACAGGCTGTGGTGTTAGTTTGTACTTTTTGTCCCCTCGTTTTATAAATTTTACTCTTACCTTAACCCTTAAGGCACAAGGCTTCATGTCACGAGTATTTGCTGCAAAAACCTATGCCGGTATGTAATCGTAATCGTGCTAATAATCATTTCAGTGTCCATACAGTTTTAAAAAATTCCGAACAGTAGTGAAACTGCCATCTGTATGAATAAACGGGGTGTAATGTGTTTGTATGTGCCTGTTTTAATGAAGACCTCATTGTCTGTAAAACCTTTTTGTTTTATTTCTTTAAACTGAAAAGGACGCATTTTTATTCCACTATCTAAATGAGTGTATTGGCAGCTGGGTTGCCAGTTCTAGTGTGAAGTTACACTTTTGGGGCAGTGTACCAGTTTAGTTTAAATAAATAATATGTTTAACTCCTGTAATGTTTGTTGAAGATCCAGTTAGTATCCTCCTCCTCCTCCTCCCACAGAGCAGCTTTGTCCCGTCGCACGCAGGATGAGTGGAGGGCTTTGACATTTGGATGCTGTTTTTGCAGAACAGAGAGGATAACAAAGGAGAACTCTCTGCCAACAAAGAGTTGTACTGATTTTGTCCAGGATTGTAAACCGTTTGACTTTAAGCATGCCTTTTCTGTTGTTACTGAGTGTCGCCGTGTTGTGGAACAATGTAGCCACCGTAGTGGCAAATACTCTAAAACACTATCTGTATATTACAAAATTCTAAATTAAATGTTTGCGAGATGCATATAGAAGTGGATTATATACATATAAGTATATATTGATGGAAATATTGTACAATAAAATGACTAAAATTTGTGAGGGTCTTTCACTTATTATAACAACCCAAAGTGCCAAACCAGGTGACTGAAAAAAAACTGCAGAAATTGTGTGTGTACATTTTATATTCAAGTTAAATACATTAGGTCACAACAATGCAAATGTTGCATTATATAGCGATCACAAAATTAGCAAAATGGCTGTTTTGCATACAAGTTACAGGAGTTCAAAAGTCCAAAACATTTTTTCCCCGATTGTCTTTGAGACATCTATGTGAAAATAAAAGCTTTTAATTGTGTGTAAAATAAGCGAGATGACAGTTTTTTTTCACTGGAAAAAGCCGAAATCTTTAAACGGACATATTTTGTTCAATGAGCTGCTTTGAAAGTCAAACATGATGCAAAATACATTATCAAGGGGTTTTTTTCCTGCAAAGAAACTTGAATTTTTGCTGCATAACTGATATTTATATTTAAACGCTTAAATAAAAAGTAAACAATTTTTCTGTTAAAAAAAAGTTTAATTAACCAAAAAGCTAAAAACAGACATTTAGGGATCTCTATGATTTTGTGACATTGATGGGATTATGTGACACTTCCTAAGATTGTTAGGGCGTATTTAACCCTTGTGCTATCTTAGATGACCCCACCCTTACTTTGACGTGTTCTCCCTACCATGATAAAGGTGGAAAGATTTCATGTAATCCATGGACACCAGTGAAGATCACAAATCATTGAAGAAAAAAGGTTCAGCGCACTGTCTAGTGGGTCTAGATGACCCAACTCCCAATGTTAAAGTGCCTAGGATAGCACAAGGGGTAAAAACCTAATTTGAAGAAAAATGGTTGCTTTCAATGCCTTTAATTTATCATGTTCATAAATACAAACTTCAGTTATCTTTTTAATTTTCCTGGTTTTATTTCTTTTATTCTGCAGATTCAGCAGTAGATCCAATGTATTTTTTTTAACACTTCTGATTTGTCGTATTGATATTTTAATGTATACATGCACTATTTTTGAACCTCTCTTTTACAAAGCTGGAGTTTTGCACTTGAATGGCCTGTTGGTGGCAAACTGATACACAATTAGTTTAGAACTGTTTGTCAAAACAAAAAAAAAACGTTTTCCTCACCAGAGCTAAAAGTTTATAAAAGTTTTCCATTTTGGAAAAGCATGTGAATTGGGCTTTCCAGTGACAAACTGAGCATCTGTTATTCTATCCAGTAAAACTCAGTCTGTACATAAAAGGCAGCAGGTTTGTGACAGCAAAAATAAAAGACATGAAGCTGTAATAAATGGAGACCACGCTTTGGTCATAATCATTACTATTTCAATCAAGTGACACAACCTGGAAACCATCATTGCCATTGTCTTTCCTCCACATTGAATCCAGCCCAGCTGCATTTTGGTATCCATATTGACTGCTCTTGCCCTTTTTGAGCTTGTCTCTCCAAGTGCCTTTTTCCTTAGCAGGAGCTGCGCTGGAAGGTGGAGAAGCAGAACCTGCTGGTTTGTTTATGAAGATCTGGCTTTGGTTGGTTACGGGTGGGGCGGCTGCAGGGAGAGGGAAGTTCGGCGGCCGCTGGATGGGTGCTTTATTGGTTCTTCTTAGGATTCCGAGGCGGGAGGACTTCTTCTGGGCCTGCTCAGCCTGGTGCTGAGCCTGCACCTGCTGCTGAAGGATCTGCTGAAAGTCCTCCTAAAAAACAACAAAGAATAAAATCAAACCAAAAAATCAGAATTACTACATAACTGAGCAGAATGGGACTCATTTACACAAAAGATGGATCTGATTTTAGATCTAAGCAATGATTTGGTGGTTTACCATCATAAAGTGAACCACATATTTTATAACTATTTTAATATCCAAGTAATAAAAATGTATGTGTGTGGTATTATAAAAAAGTTGGTAAAGAACTAATTTATACCCAAAGAAATGAAGGACGATGGGTTTGTTTTATTTTTCCTAAACAGGATCAATAAAGTGTGGGTACAGCTGGAAAAATATAAATTAATTTGAATTTAATACTAAACCATTTGGCATTTTTTAAATCATCATAACTAAACATAACATTTATACTTGTTTTCCAAGTATCCATAAAACATGTATATTTAGTCACTTTTTTAATGTATGAGTAGACAGTATTAAAGCAAGCAAGACTTTAGGAACAGTGCTAAAAATACAACCCCCTAAAAATGTAAATGTTAAACAAGCGTTTAATCTCTTCGAGGGTTCAAACACATTAAAGGTGAAAAACTGTTCTTCTGTATTGTGAATCTGGATCGGTCGGTCACTGCTTTGGGAAATCCTGAACATCCTTTCTCCTGAAGATGAGAAGGGTAAGTCTGCTGTTATTACAGATGCCACCCTGGTGACATACTTCTTAAAATATGTTGGTCCTGATAAGGCAGCAGGTTTGTGCTGTAAAGGATTCCAGGTGCTGAACTGGTCTGACCACCACAGAGGCGGCAGGTTCAGGTTTCTCCTATAACCTAGAAAACGACCACATTCACTTTTATAACTAAACTCATCACTAAAGAATGAAATGATGATGTTGTGGTATTTCGCCTACAAAGAGGTGGCGTTTTGAGTTTTACATGCAGGAGTGCAACACTGAGACTGTTCAGCATGCCTGCGTTCACATTCTGTGTGGTTTCAGTGAAACTTTAACCCTTGTGCTATCCGAGGCACTTTAACATTGGGAGTGGGGTCATCTAGACCCACTAGACAGTGCTGTGAACCTTTTTTCTTCAATGATTTGTGATCTTCACTGGTGTCCGTGGATTACATGAAATCTTTCCACCTTTATCCACCTTTGTCATGGTAGGGAGAACAGGTCAATGTAAGGATCGGGTCATCTGGACCCCTTAGGATAGCACAAGGGTTATATGGTGTTCAGAGCAAACCAGACAAAATCAAGCCAGAGGCTGCAGCAACGCGGCCGGATACCAGCTGGCATTCACTGCACGCCTGAATGAAATGTGGGTTGAATTTTAATTGGTTTGTTTAGTGTGTGTGTGTGTGGGTGTGTGTGTGTGTTTATTTGTGCACTTTCAAACCATTCCTTTCATCATTCACATTCCTTTGTTTGTGCTCAAATATTTCAGCTATGTTCCGTTTTCTACCGTCTCTGTTTAACTTCCATGACATTAGATCCAATTCTCTTTGCATTTGGACAGAGAGCAAACTCTCTCCTTCTTAAGCCTTTGTTAAACATTAAACTCATCCAAAGTTTACCTTCCAGGCCTCCAGCTCCAGCGAAAGCTCCAGACGTTTCTGTGCAGCTTCCAGAAGGTGGTTGTTCAGCATCATCATCTCTGTCTTACTGCGCAACACCTCAGCCTCCATCGCCTTTTTCCTGCACAGCAACAATAGAAACAATGACTCACTTGAAGATACGGGATTATATTTTCCTCCCTTGTTAAATATTAAGGAATGGGAGACAGAGAAATATGGGAGTCCTCACTTCTCAATGGCCTCATCTCTGTCCCTCAGCGCCTGCTGCAGAATGGCTCTTTCATCAGTGCCATCACTTCCAGATCTGTGCTCCTGTGGGGTAAAAACAAACATAGCACAAAATTAAGTTTGTTTCTTCTCTCCAGACGTCTTTTGAAAACCTTTTAGTAAAAATTAATTGTTTCTGTGTTCTGTTTCACCCTGTGGGGAACTGTAAACTTGTCAGATCGCACAGTTAAACCAAAACTTTGGTAGCGTGACTAATGTCACATTTGAGCTCTGCTTCTGTGAAAGGTCACACATTCAGCTCACGTGGGCATTCCCTACATGCCCATGCCTCAGGCTGAAATTTAAGGCTTTCACTTTGCACCTCCCTTGGAAATTTAATTAAGTAAAGCATCCTGATTTAAAAAAAAAAAAAAAAAGTGAACACAAGACATGTTTAAAGTTAACCTTGTGATCAAATTGTGTGTTTTAATAAATCAGTTTTTTGTGATTTGGATGATCAAATAAAAAATGGAAGTGAAAGATATTTTCTATATTGCTAAAAAGGAAAGGTGACAAAGGCAATACACCTTTAGTAAATGATTTGTCATCTGGACCTTCACCGTGAGAACAAACACACCTGAGCCATAACAAAAATAAACAGAAACTAGGAATGTCGTGGAGGAATTAAATGGTTGACAAGCTTCACGACAGTGTTTGCACTTGTTTTGACCTGTTTTGTGTAGCTGATTGCCAGTTTGCGAGCCACATTTTTGAGCTGTGCAAGGGCAGCATTCAGTTGGTTTTCATTGTCGCTGGGCTCCGGCTCCTTGAACTCTGGATCTGTCAGTGGGTGCAGCAGCCGCAGAATTGACAAGACTTCATCTGTAACCTGTGATAAATAAAGTTTAAAAAGTTTGTTTTTTTAATTGACTGCTGCAAATTGAACTTTCTAGGTCCTGTTTTTTCTTACCGCATCTCTGTTCTGAGTCCAACCGTGCCCATCTCTCCTTTCCTGCAGTTTGTCCACTTGAGCCTTCAGCCTGATACTTCGTTTGCGAGACAGCTCCACTTCTCGGCGTACTTCTTTGAGCTATAAATGAGCAAACACAACAGTTCTCCATGAGCAACATTTCAGCAGGAAATGCCACCGTTTTACCTTTTTACTGAAGGTGACCCTGCTTGCAAAAAGTGAAACCTTCAGGCAGATTAACACAATGTAAATAGAAACTGCAGATCCAGATTCCTGCTGCTCTGCCTGGGACATTGCTCAACAATGAATAACTGTGTAATAATATCTACTTTATGATGACACCATGAAAATGACAGTAAAAACTAGATAAGCATGAAGGACAAGATCTTTTTTTTTTTATGCTCACAAATCAAACTCTACCGTCATCACCTGGACTCATACCACCTAATATAAAACCATTCATCACTCCTGAACACGTTTATTCCTCAAGTTTCATATTGTCTGGCTTAGTTTTTTGGATTCTTATTTTGTCAGGAACAGAAACAGTTCATCTTAGTCTTAAAATCAGAACACAAAGCCAGTTTCTCACCGTGTCCATGGCGTGTCCCACTGTCCTGCGTCTCCCAAGTGGCCTGCCACTTTTAATCAGGTCAGGCAAGGACCCATCAATGTAGCACCCCTCCAGAGAGCTTCCTTCACCGTCTTTCCCTCCTTCTGGGTTTGAGGATCCTTTAGTCTCTTTTGTAAGCAGGTGCTCTGGATCTTCCTTCTCGTCAGACTGTGTGGCACTGGAGTCATCGTCAACTTGTTCATCTGTGTCCACGTTTGTCAAACTTGGATTATTCAAAAGGCGTGGGTCAACAAAATGTATCAAGTCCTCATGGGTTTCCTCTTCTTCTTCTATGTCTTCTTCTTGACCACTAGAGACAAGATCCTCCTGCTCCTTCAGGTTTTCTGGTTCTGGGATGGACTGTTTTGGTTCCTCGTCTGCTGTCAGGATAGTCGACCGCGAGGATTTAGACTTTCTCTGGAGTGAGTTCATCCTTCTGTCCTCCAGTCTGTTCAGAGAAGAGTAGAGCTGCTCGCTGAGGGGGAAATTGGGTCTCAGTTTTTCATTGAGGACCGAGAAAGACTGAGAGTAATCCATGATCAGCTGGTCTGTAGAAGTTTCCTCTGTGCCATCTGCAGGACAATGAAGAATACAAAGAACAGGCAGGCTGTAAAACAAGGAGGAGGGAGTTAAAACAATCAGAATGCCACTAAACCTGTTCTGCTGGTCGGCTGTGCGTTTTCACAGGCGCACAGCCTGACATGACATGATGTCACTGGAGGCGGTGGCTTCATGAGCTGTCTTCCTGCTTTCAGCTTACACATAAAAACATGACACGCAAACACACCAGAACAGAATAAATCAGTTTTTGAGTCTTTTATTAAAAATAAAAAAGAAGCTTTACTTTAAAAATTCCCTTAAAGAAAAGAAGACTTTACTGTTATGTGTAGAACAAACAAGAAACAGACAGAAGAATGAAACCATCTAGTTGTTGCCAAAAGGAAGTGAGGGCTTTATCTTGTGCAAAGCTCAAACCACTTGATTAGTCATTGATATATTTTGGTAACAAAATGATTTTGTGGAAAACACCAGATATAGTCTTAGGTGAGGGAAATTTCGGATGACAAACCTCCTCCACACATGAGAAAAGATGACTCAGTAAAGAAGTGCTTGATAAGACACCACAGCACAAGGTGTCATTTCCCTTAAAATACTTTTTTAAATGTAAATTCAGCTCACTATCAGTAAAAAAAAAAAGTACAAGGTGAAAAAACAGAGGCTAGAACGTTTTCTTCCAAATGAAAGGTCAAGACAGCTGATTCCTTTATTTTCTTCTTGCATCGTCAGCTGTACGGGTTGCTTTATTTTTCATAAACAGATCTTTATTCATTCTGTCAGGAGCAAAAAGTAAACAAACTTCTATAAATAAGTGTTGATTTGTAAGTAGGTATTTGTCACTAAAAATAATTTGATATATTTAAATGTTTAAGAATCTGAAAAGGTATTTTTTAAATAAAAACAGAAGGTGATTATTTTTATATTGTGGCCTGCTTTTTATTTTACAAAGATTTATTTTGTTAGAGAAAACTGAGGAATATCTAAGAATTTATTTACATTCATAACAGTTTTTTAAAGTTGAAATTACGTCAGAGTCTGGCAACCAGTTATTTTAGCATCAAAACAAATGTCAAACAGAAAGCTCAGCGTGTTTCCTTACGACAGCTCACTGACGTTTAACGCACGATTAAAAACACATTCCAAGCGTCTTGTCTGGTTTTACCTGCAGAAACAATCCAGCAAAAAGGTTATTTGCTGCTACAGGTATGCAGGCGATTTACTGACAAACATGACAGTTATGCCACTTTCCAAAATATATTTACATATTTCTATTTTAGGTCAGAACCTGAAAAATCACTGTAAATGTATTTCTCATTTCTAAAGGCTCCTCATCAGTCAGCTGCTTTGACGCACCTGATGCAAGTTACAGCTTGATTTAGGCTTAATGAGCTGAAATGTGCAGCTGAGGCGGAGCGCCACGGTTGAGAAACAATTAACCACAGTGACCTAAATGTCTGCAAATATTTGACTTTCAGATTATTAATGCAACTCGGGACTAGTTATAATATCTAAGTGTTCTAATATTTCATCAGCGCTGCTACCTCTATCTGTTCCCAGTTATGAATTACTCTGAGAAAAAGTTGAACAGAAGATGAATAGAAATTACCTGCATTTTACAAGATTTGATTGTATTTATGACTTTCATGAGCTTTATAAAACATTATTAAACGTTTTGGAAGTTAAGCTGCAGCTACAGGGAGAGTGTGGGGTCAAATAAGGATCAGCTAAAAATAAATGTTTTTTATTTGGTAACAGTTCTAGGTTTAAAGGTTTTTTTAAAGTTTCAAATTAACCTTAAGTTACACACACATATATATATATATATATTTACAAATTTATGTTGAAAAGTTTCAATAATTCCTTCATTTTCACCATTTATCATTATTTCATTCATCATTTTTCAATTTTACAACGTCTATTTTTCCTCAACTTTAAGCTGATCCTGATTTGACCCCATACAAACGGGCTGTTATGACCCAGTCACACACAAAAGATAAGCAGAGTGAAGTCAGGCATTCATTTATGTGTCTTTTTGGTTAAAGATTTGCACTTCAAATGAGTAAAAATGTTGTGCAATGTACAAATAAAGTGAACACATTTGATTCCCCAGATCTATAACATTTATTGAAGAGTAAAAAAATTCAGGTATGAAATAAAGGAAGCTAATGCTCTTTTGAAGCTTTCTGTGGAGTCAAACTGTGGAATGGTTTGAATCAACTTTTATTATTGTATTCTGTTTTTCCCTTTTTGTAAACAAGATCTATAAAATCAAACAGGTTCTCAGCTCTCCACAGGAGAAATGTATTATGTTGTAGCTTTTTTTGTTCCCGTTGCTTCCATCACTAAGTAAACATTTATCAACCCTAACTTTGTCCTTTAGATTTATTTTCCAACTTGTAATCTATCAGATCATTCATGTAGATGTTGCTACAATTCTGCCTTGTCCTTGTTTGTTTTCTGTCCATGGCTGGCAGCACATCTGAATCCCAAGTTATCAGATGCAGAGTCAGGAGTGTTTCCCATTCTGTAAGACACAGATGAGTCATGAGACCTCCAAATGTTCAGGATTTTTTAAAAAAAAAAAGCTTATTTTTTTGCAGTGGATCACCTGGTTGTGACCCGAGCCTTGTGATTGGCCGAACCGTCGGCGGTGTCGATCCAGGAGGCGCCGCGCAGCACGTACATTTGCTTTGCTGCTAGGAAAACACTGGACGTCCACTCCCATGTGTTGCCCATCATGTCATAGAGTCCTGCAGAAAATGCCAACAGTATGGTAATTGTACTTTTTTTGTATGTGAAACCATTAAAAAAAAAATTATTTCTTTTTTACATTTTTTTCTGTTTGCTATTTCAAACTAAGTTGAATATTTGATTGATCTTCAAATACAGCAAATCAACTCAAACCATAGACAAAAACCATAACTATCTCTGTTGATTTTATAGCATTGGATCAGATTGTTTTCCTCCTAAAGTAAAATCACCGTAATTGTTCTGAGGAGGAAACGCTGTGACGGGGGCGAGGCCATGATATCCATCCTCTGCTGTGTCACCATCTGGGAACGGTCCCTTAAACAGAGAGAGAAAATAGGAAGCTGTAAAGCCCTTTTCATTCAATTCATTTTCATGACACTTATTAAACTCTGTCTACTGGAATTCAGAGTTTTGGAAAACAAAATACCCTCAAGTAACTGACCTATTACAACTTTAAACATTGAACAAATCATTGCAGTTATTGGGGCAAAGCAAAGAATAATTTATAAATGAGTGGATATATTTATTATTTCACCCCCAGAGTTTAACAGTTATGTTATGAAAGCATAAGAACATAAAGAAGCACCGCTGACCTGCCACAGGTTGGTTCTGTTGACCTGGAACTTGTTCCCCCATGGATAAGTCCTACCTGAATGAAGAACATAGATCAAAAGGCAGAAATGCATTGCACTGGTTAGACATATTGCATATTTCTGTATGAAAGATATTTCTATATGAACTCCATTAGAAATGATGAGGCTTCTTCTATTTGTTAGTCGCACGCTCAATCGGGGGGGTATTCCAGGAAGCATGTTTAAACTAGCCTGACTTTAAACCTGAACTCTGGCTGAAATCCGCCTGAACTTGCTTACTCTGGGTATGTCGGTTCCAAAAGACCGGATATGAGTTGGCGTAATTATGCTCGACTTGGTAACCCTGTGTTAACGTACGGTACATAAAGACATTCTCAATAGATCGCCGATTTCTGGACTCACCATGGAAACGCGTGGAGAAAAAAAAAAAAGAAAGCGCGACACTTGAGACGGAAGTGAGACGGAGTCTGAGATTTTAATGACGGCGGATAGAAATTATAAGTCCATCAAAAAAGTAACACGGCTGAAAGATAATTTAGTTAAATTTATTCAAACTCAATAATTGTTTATACAACTCAAATTTACTTATTTATCTAACTAAATTTCACATTACTTCATTAATCTTTTTTCCATCTTAATTACTTATATTTCTTGAACTTTCATATGTCTAAGTTTGAGTCAGATATGCTCATTTTTATAACAATAAAAAGAACAGAAAGTTTGAGCCGGCAGATATGCTCATTTTTATAACAATAAAAAGAACGGAAGAAAATGCACGGAGTGCAAAAATTCATCACAGAATATTCCATCACTGTCATAACAGGTTTGGGTGGTAGAGGTGCTATATAAACTCATCATCCTCTCCTTCACTCTCACTCATGGTGCAGAGACTTAAGCATAGTAGGACAAAATAGCTCGGCAAAACACGGTGAAACACGGTAAAACAGCTATACAACTAAACACATTTTGTAAAAAACCCACACTTAAACCCAAATCCGTCCAGACAGGCAAAGGGAATGATATCCCAGAATCCCTTGCGCTCCCGATCTAACAGCAGCATCCAAGTTACACCTACTTAATTGAATTAATTTGAATAAAAGGAAAATAATTGTCTGAAAACTATGTGTTATTTTTAAGGTGACCTAACAAAAAAATGATTTATCTTAACTGAAGCAAATAATTAAGTTAGATCAAAGTAAAAAGGTTTATCTTTCCAACATCCATACGTGGTCTTATCACCCTCTCATGGTGGAAAAAGTATTATCTGAGCTTTTTCATCCACTAAATCATCTTCAAATGGGCACGCCATGCTGTTTCACCTCTCTGTAAACAAACTAATCTTCAACTAAACCTGCTCCGGACCAGGTTATGTTCAGAGCATGAGTTGCCATGGCAACTTGACCTACCCTGAAACATACCTCCATTTCTGGAACCGAAAACTGAGGTTATCAACTTCCTTAGCCTCAAACTTATCGTGGGAGCTAGCATAACCTGCTTTCTGGAATACCCCCCAGATCATGTGTGTTAAGCAGGGTTGTGACGATTCGATTCATATCATAACTCGCGGTTGCTGATAGGATTTTCCAGATTCCTCTAATTTTTTTGCAAGATAATCAAGTGTAAATTAAATATGTGTACAAATAAGTAAACAAGGATTCATGGAAAATTCTTTTACAATTTAGTTTTCCTAAAGTTCAGCCCTCTGTGGTTATTCCACATTAAAATAATATTAATATATCATTATACTGTATGGACACGTGTTTGCAAAATTCAGTGTTGTCTGCTGTGATTCTGTCTGTTTGTAAAATAACAGCTCAATCACAATCAGAATTGTTCATATATTTTCTGTTTTTGAGTGATTAACCTTGCAGTCCTCCACGTGCGGCCCACTCCCACTCCTCCTCAGTGGGTAGTCTGTGGCCTTTCCACCTACAGAAAGCCTGAGCATCATTCCAGCTCACCTGAACCACAGGAAAGTCCAGACGCTCCCGGATGCCTGAACCAGGTCCTGCAGGCTGGACAGGCGAAGGTCAGAGGTTCAACTCCGCTCTGACATGCAGGTAAAAACAAACTCTCCAGCTTACCTGTCTCCAGAATACTCTCTCTACTGGCAGCCACCAAGGAGCAGACTAAAAAGGACGTGGAGATGTCAGCAGTCACGCTCTGTTTTCTTCTACTTACTTAGATTTCAAATCACTGTACCTCAATCGTCTGAGTGACTTTGCTCTTTAACTCATCTGACACAAAATCCTGAAACACAAAACTCCAGCCAAATGTCTCAGCTTCACTTCTATACTTCTGTGATCTCACAAAGTCTCTGTGATTAAAACACACACACACACACACACCCACACACACCAACACCCACACACACACACCCACACCCACACCCACACACACACACACAATTGAATGAATTCGTGTTCATTGTTGATGTGCTTTGTAATCCGCATTAAAGTGACGTTTTGGTACCTGAATTGGGCATTTGTTACCGGATATTTGTCCATCCCAAAAGGTTGTATTTCCACCTCTCTGATGGAGGATTCTCCATCCCGCCCGTCCGCCGCATTAGTTCCCATCAGCAGTCTACCTCCCGGGATGTTAACCGTTTCTCCCGCAGCTGTCGCCAAAGGGGAATCTGTGTTGTTACGGCTCTGAAATCTGTGATTTTTTTTTTTTTTTACGGGGTAAAAAATTGTTTGGTCTTACCAACGGCTGTTAAAAGGACAGCGGTCAACAAGTGCAACGAAGTCTTTTCATTCATTCTTCACAGTCGTGATGATTAATTCAAACCCAAAATGCCCCTTTTATAAATGTATAAGAAATTAGAACAACCACCCAGTCGAATGAGTTGTTTTTGATTCAAAGACGTGGCTGGCAAACGAGGCAAGTTGAATAGTTCCGCATATAAGGTTCCGCTTTACGTGAACCCGACTTGCATAGGGTGTTACACAAAGTTTAACCCACGCGTTGACGTCGCAAAAAGTTTGAATACATATTGGCTGAAATATCAGGAGCCAAATCATTCTTTACATGTAATTTATTGTGCCTTCGTGTATTTTGACAGAAAGAATGTACTTTAATCTGAATGTTGTCCTTTAAGTGCACAAAGATTGATCTTTTGAGCCATCGCTATTGCTTTTCTGCAACCTGCTGTAGCCACGTCTGATAAACCCTTCATTTGCAACAAGGTTTAGAAACAACTGATCCAAACAGGGGGTGTCTTAAGGGTTAGACATTGATAGAATAGAGGAAATGTTCACATTCCTCAGGAGCACTCCATGCTTGTTCCTAAAGAGAGACATCAGGGTGGTCCTTTATGCTCAAGGTAAACTAATTCTCTGAATAACCTCAATTTATGTTGTTGACCCTTTATTACAACCAGCTTCTTAAAGAAAAGCACATTTTGGAGCCAAGAAAACCTTTATTGAGTGGAAACAGAACTGCATGGCAAAGATCAGTGCATCTACCAAAATATCTTAAATAAACCAATTGCTTCAGAGGGAGAATGTGACAAATTCATGAAAAATAAAAAATAAAACCCATGACTAGGAGAACGATGATATAACAGTTGAGTGGCGGTTCCTCGGGTAAGTGCAGCCTGTCCATGAGTGGAGGTGCTTCAGGGCAGGAACGGACAGACTGACAGTCAGGTAAACTGCTTTCCCCTCGAGTAAAACCCACAGCTGCAGCTTCTTCAGATGACCTTTAACCTTTCAGGGAAGACATTCCAGCTCTCATGATCTCATCCACCAACAAGATGTTGCTGGCAATTACTGTGCTGTAAAACAGACAGACATGACAAACATGGTTACAGACAATCACTAAGGATTATTTCAGAATATGTCATTTGTTGTGACTTAGAAATGCTTTCTACCATGAATGAAGAAGCTGTTTCTTGACACTGTAGTTATCCCACACGCCTGCTTCTCCAGCAACCATCGGCTCTCCTGAAAAATGGTTAACATTTTTTAGTGGACAACATTCAGCTGCTTGACCGGTTGTTTTTGAAAGCCTGTGAGAAATGCTGAGTGCTCGAGTCATTTTGATTTCAAAAGCTTGAGTTCAAAACCCAAACAAAAAGACGTGTGGAAAAAGTCGTCTGATCGCAGCTGCAGCTCTGACCTGTGCTGAGATCAACTCCAACAAGCTGACCGGACTCTTTGTACTCCGTCTGCAGCTTCAGCAGGGTCTCTTGTTGGTCATAGCCAGAGTTCTGGGCAAGAACCTAAAGAGGAGATGCATGAGAATCCAAAATAAGAGCCGTGATGCGACACCCGCAGCCTGTGAAGAAACTGAATGTCCTGTACCTTTGGGATGACCAAGAGGGCATCTGCAAACGCCTGCACTCCCAGCTGTGCTCGGCCTTTGATGCTGGGCTTGTGTTTCACTAGAGCATCTGCAACAGCGACCTCAAATGCACCTGCACCAGGCACTACACAACCTGAGGAGAACACCACAAAGATGAACTCAAGAACAAAGAAAAAAAAATCTGAATTGTTTTCAAACAAAAACATTAAAAAAATTGAAATTTGTCCTGGTCATCTGAATACATGTAGGAAAACGAAGTTCTCCAACTGCAGAGGAAACGACCAGAGTCATTGTAGCACAGGTAGAAGATACCAGAGAGAGCCACACTGACATCCCTGGGTGTTCACTGTGCAACCAAAAGTATGCACCTTCAACATGGTCATGATACTTCATGGTTACTGGAATCTGAAGCAGCATTTTACAGAATGATGCACATCACAGTAAAGTGTCACGCGTAACCATGCTGTTGTGACGGCAGCTAGTTTGACAAAAATGAAAACTAAAAAGCCTTCGAGTGCATAATAAAAATAGTATTACCGTAACCAAAGTCAAGCTTTAGTGTCTTACCGTCTTCAATGGCGTTCTTGACCGCCCGCAGACCATCCCTGACAGCGTCTTTGATCTGTGTGAGGGTGTGTTTGTTGGGGCCCTTCACCAGCAGTGTGACTGAGCGAGGGTTCTCACACTTCTCAATGAATGTGAATTTTTCCTCTCCCTGATTGAAAGAAAACAAAGCGACATCTGCTTCAACAGCTTACTGATAGTAAGAAACGTGTGATTTTATCACAGCAATCATCCAAAACACAGGGAGCTTTTCACTGATGCTCACCAGTGTGTGTTCATAAACCAGCCCAGCGTGTCCCAAGCACTCAGGGGTGAGGTCATCAACTGAATTCATGGCGATGCCCCCACAGGCGAGGGTGAGCCTGCCAAGAGAAACGCGTCACATGTAAAACTCTATGATCTGATGTGAAGATCAAGCTCCCGCGTCCTGTTGCCAAATTTAATGCAAACCAGGAAGTACTAAATGTTGCAGTTCCTTAAAAGGACAACCAGAGGCCGGTGTCAGAGTGGAGCAACTTCCCCAGTGAACTCCATTTTAAAAAACAAGTATGATTTTACACCACAGATACACGTTTGATGGGCGGGGGGAACAGCAATCTATGTGCCTGTCTTAAGTCAGGTTTAATTTTTACCACTAACTCTTCAGAAACTGATGGCTTGGGTCGGAGATTGATCAATCCACTGCATTCATGTCTGTGGTCAAGTCTGACATAAATATATGAAGTAAAAATTAATTTAGAAAGGGAATAATAAATAAAAAATGATTAGAAAGTATGTGGGATTGGTTAGTCTGCAGACCTAATCTTTAATAAAGCAAAATGTTGTAACAGTGGCATCAAGAAAGCAACCATAAGCAACCAGAACTGCCTCACACCTCTGCCTATGATAACTGCTTTTATGGGTTTGTGAACAATCTCATCCATCTTGGAGTTCATGTCATCCCTGGAATGCTGTTAGACCTTTAAGGTTCACCTAAAAGATTTAAAGCAGCAACTGTCACTTTTGTTAAAAAAACAAATTTGTCATAGCCTGAAAACTTTAGCTTCCTCTCAAATTTGAAGGACAATTGTTTTTTAAATATTTTTTCCTTGTGTCCTAGTAAGTAAAAAGCAAAAAAAAAAAATACAAAAAATGCAATCAACAAAAGTACGTATGTTATTTTTTTAAATATCCTTTTGCTTACATGTTCATTTGGAGAGTATGTTTTATAGATAAAAATGCTTAAAATCAAAGTTCCAAACTTGTCAGAAGAGTTTTGCTTACTCACGTTTATAAAGTAAAAACTAAATTTAATCCCATAATATTTTTCCCCCCCTTTTTACTACTCCCATCAGGGGTCACCACAGTGCATCACCCCATAATCTGCACGTGTGATTTGGCTGCAGTTATACAGCAGATTGCCCTTCCTGGCCAAACTTTTACCTGGATTTGGGACATGGAAGCACAGGAGAGTGCCCCCATGTGGTTGCAGGAACCTACAGCACCTGGAAGTCCTGGACAGTCTCCTATTCAAGGACCAACCAGGACCAACACCGCAAAGCTTTTCATATCAGATGGGGTTGGGTGTGTCCAGGGTGTTACCCAAATGGAAAAAAATAAAGATTTAGCCTTCTGTTTACCTCTCCATGTTCCTCCTCTTTGCTCTACGAAGGGCAACAATGCCTTCCTTTGCAAGCGCGTCCAGCGACAAAGGGTCAATTCCCTACAAAACACAAAGAAAATGCTGCTATTATCAAATACATACAAAGAATTTGTTCAGTCTTTAGTATCTGGATGACAGAGATTATTCTGATCTGTTGAATACATGTAGGAGAGGAGGAGACTGTCCCAATGCAGAGGTACAGATCAGAGTTACTGTAGCACAGATAGAAGAGACCAGGGAGAGCCACAGCAGCATCCTTGGGTGTTCACTGTGCACATAACATGAAAGTCTAAAATATGTGACCAAAAGGAATAATAACCCATAGTTTCTCCCTATATAATAACTATGAAATAACACAAACAATTCCAAAGACACAATTGACATTAATATATTTTAAAACCAGTAAAAAAAACAACAACACACTTTTACTGTCTTAAATTCAATTAGCAAAATGTCATTTTTGAACTTCTAATTCTGTGACTTTACCTTCTGGTTAATGACAACAAAGCCCTTTTCATCACTGGAGCAGACTTTCTTCTTCAGTGCGATGATCTTCTGCACCCGATCCTCAATAAACTTCCTTTCAGCACCAACAAGCTTCTCTCGCTCCTCTGCGCTTTTGTAGAAGAAGCCGGAGTTCACCTCCGTCTTCTCATACTCCAGGGAGACGTTGCATGTCAGCACGTAAGCATCTTCCACCCTCTTCTTCATGTCTGGGTGACGGGCTCCATGGTCCAACACCAAACCTCTGATTAATCTGAGACAACGGGAGGGAAGATCTTTAGTAAAATCTCTAAAAATTCTGTGTTTATTTGTTAAATTTAGGCTGAAACTCACTGTGTGTCACACTCAGTCTTATGCTTCATCTCCATTATTTCCACCATGTACAGGTCAGTGGGCTCATTAGGCTTGGCTATCGCAAGCACTGCATCTACGACAGCCTGCAGGTAGAAAACATCACAGGCAAACATTTATCACAGCGCAACAGAAATATTTAAGATGAAAAAAAAACAAAAAAGGTATTTATTAACTGAAACATTCAAATAGTTACTAGTGGATACTTTCCCCAATAACCGACTATGCTGTGAAAGTTTCAAAGGAGTAAAGCTATCAGGGAAAACAACATAAACCATCTATGTTCATCATAATGGAGAAAAATAAAAAGTTAAACTCTGTAGCTCCGCCCACAACTGCCTGGTTCCTCATTTCTCACCTCGGTGAGCAGATCTGCCAGTTCTGCATGCACCTTCGTACGCAGAGAGGTACGTGCAACATTGACAAGTATCTCTCTGTCCATTTCCCGAGTAACTTTAAGCTCCTCCAGAACAGCCAGGGCCTTTTCCTTTGCTGCCTCAAAGCCCTCAGCAATGATTCTTGGATGAAGGCCCTGAGGTGGAAATTCAGAAGAAATGTGAGAGGTTTCTGAGTCTATCAAAGTGACACACCCGCTTGAAAACTACAAATCAGCTAAATTGAGAGTACTAGCAAGTAACTGCTTCACGAAAATGGCTTTTTCACCCAACCTTACCTCTGACACATAGAGGTCCGCTTGCTTCAGCAGCTCACCAATGATGAGAACATTGGAGGTGGTTCCATCTCCTGTGATGTCGTCCTGGGCCGTAGCAACCTTGGCAATGAGGGATGCTGTTGGGTGCTGAATTTGCTAAAAACAACACAACAACATGAAGTTAGATGGGATGGAAAAAAGCCCAGCAAATGCACAAGTCTAAACTATAAGAATAGTTAAGTCCTGCTTTTTAATAATCAGTTTATAGCCACTATCAAGATTTATGCACTTTGTTTTCTTAAGTATAACAGAGTTACTGTATAATACAAAAAAGAAGAATTTCTCTCTTTTTTCCTGTGCACACATGGTTAAAGACATTTAGTTTAACTAAGTGACATAGAAAGCCTTTATGACCTATAATCCTGATTTACGTCTTTGAATGGCAAGGGTAAAAAAACACATAGCATCCATTGATTCAGGCACATTTAGACTAACTAGTAAGGATTTGGGTTCAATCTGGGATCTTGATTTGTGAATGGAATTGAATTGCCACCGTGACCAAGGCAACAATCCACGGCCCAAATGAAGGGTAACATCCAAAAGAAATGTTGTGACTAAACTTTTGATTTAGTGCTCAAATCTATGCATATTGGAAACAAACGGAAAAAGGATTGACAAAGTAAGGACGGAGAGTTAAAAAGTAAAAACATACAATACTTAACCCCAAGTAATGACCCACATATTTAAATAATATTAGATTTTAATCATTGCATTTACTTACCATCTCGTGTAATAAGACATTGCCATCTTTGGTCAGCTTTATATCTCCAGCACCAGAGACAAGCCTGTAGGGTCAAGTGTCAAAGTTATTTTTTATATATATTTTAGACATGACATGCATGCAGCTCTCTTCCTCCTAGTGGTATAGAATTTCAATTTAAGCCAAAATACCGGTGACAAAGAGTCATTTGCCTCCTCATCAACCTCACAAATACAAGTTGCATCTGACTGACCATACATTTGAGATTTTGACTCAGAAGTGTAGCATCAAGCTTTGCTTGAGCCGGCAGATCTGATGCTAGCATGCTAACGCTAGCTTAGCGGTCGACAGTAGGGTTGCCATGACTAGGCAGGGCAACGTGCACTCAGCGGTCCGTTATTCAATTAACCAGAAGACGTTCACCCAAATGAATTGTGATATTAAGTATAAAACAAGTTCTTATACACCTAACAGGGTTTTCCACTTTCTATAAAGGTCGGTTGCGTGGACACGAAGTGAACAGTTTCCTGAAGAAAAGCTGCTAATGTTAGCACTAAGTTAGCATTGCAAGCGTGCTGCACAATGGAGGCTCACATCTTCATGGTCCCCTTCGGTCCGAGATTACTCTTTAGTACATCCTGAAGCCCCCGAGCGGCACTTATGTTGACGGCGAGGGCGGCCTGAGCTCTGGCCACCTCTGCCTTTGGGTTCAGCGATTTTACGGCAGACATTGAGCAACACAACCAGCAGAGTTTGGAGTTTGAAGAATCTCGCCGGCGGAGTTAGCACTGCGCTGAGTAAAAGGGGAGTCGGCTTCCAGAATGCTCCAACACGTGGTCTCGTGTTTGCTTCAGGTACCCACCAAAAAATAAGAATTGTCCGAAAGCACCAAGATTCGACAAAAATTTAAAATTTGGAATATTACTTTAGAAACAAATAATGTTGAGTTGTTGAAGCATATAAAACAAACACAATTTTGTCAATTAATGCTGCTTTAAAAATAGAAAACTACAACCGCTTTCTTGTTTTTTTTTTACTACATGTCCAATTTCCGGCGTTCAGTATAGTAGCATGAGTCGCACCTTAAGGAAGTCATTCTCAACCTTTTTCAATGCCTTTTTGTATAATAATTGAACTTTCTAACCAATATGATGAAGTTATATTGCACATTTTACAAATAGTTTGGAAAAATATGTTAACACATTAAATATGTATGCAGTTATTAAAGTTGTTATGTAATATGAAAAAGAACATGTTTACTGCAAAAAGTTGCACACCAAAATTTTGAATTTACTTATTCAACTCATGAGTATTCGATTTTTACAATATTTTTTTATATGAAGTACTAGTTGGAGTCCAGCCAAGTAGTGGTACGTCTGAGAACCACTACTCTAAAATGTATCTAAAAAGTATATACGAATGTTTTAAGTTTAACTAATAAATGCATGTTTGTAAATGAAAAAAAAAAACAGACGTCTTTTAAGACAACACAATAACATGCATAAAAAGGAGTGAAGACATTTTTTCATTAATCACAAATTTAATTAAATATGTACAAGTACTTAAGCACTGCATTGAACATTAACCACACAAACGTAACTTATTTGTCTTCTAATTTATCAACAGCAGAGTTTTAAGAACCTTACTTGTTTGTAAAAATGAAGTAACTGAATTTTTGGCTTGTTTTATAAATCAACTATGTATATTTCTAGTCTGGCAGTAAAAAAAAAAAGACCAAAAAAAATCACCTCCAATATTAGAGCACACAGTCACCAACCTGATGTAGATTTCCTGATTTCAGATTAAGATGAACAGCAGTAGTTTAAGTTTATTCAAACCTATTTTCTAATTATCATATTTTCTAACTATCTCCTGTCTTTCAAATCAGAAGGAGCTAGAAGTCTCATTTGGAAGAATTAAAAAAAAAATGAAGAACTAACAAAGGCAGATAAGGAGAATCTTCGTGTTTTTAATTGCAGTAAAAACCATTTAGTCTGCCTTTGACACATGGGACACGAATGTAGTTTAAATGACAAAGACCTTTATATTTTTGTCACAAATTTAGACATCCAAATTGTTTTTTCAGACATATAACCATTTAGTCAGAATTGGACGGAAGCCTTAGAAACATTGGTTTTTTAACTGGACATAAGAAGATAACCAAGATCTGTAACAGTTAAAAAAATTCATTTGACAGTAATAATTAATACTGGCTTTTCCGTGAAGTGTTTTTGTGGTGATATACCTGAGCTAGTTACTTTAACAAAAAGGAGACAATGATTTGTTTTCCCAATTTAAAATAGCAGTCACTGTTATTTAACATTTACAGATCAGTAACCTGTTAATAATGTAACACGAATAGTTTTGGAGATATCCTTTGTGACCTAATTGAAAAAAAAATACATATGTCCACACAGAAAAGGGGGGAAAAAACAAAAATGGAGTGATCCATTATTCCAGGTCGTGCATACTCTGGCGGCTACAGATGTGTGGAGTTGTAGAAATGGCTGCTGTTTGTCCAGATGTTAGAGGTTACTTCAACGGTGAAGACTTCATGGGGATCATTATCCTGGACTCCATGTGCTGAATAAGAGGGACTGTGGGAAAAGAAACGAAAAATACTGTTGACCATCTAGCATGACGCCTAACAAGCATCAATTCAAAAACATGGAAATCCCTGTAAATATGAGGAGAATCAGTTGTTTGTCTTATTAGCTTTCATTTAAGTTGTAATGAATTCCCTAGAATCTACAACTCATGAGTCACATTTTAAGTAAATTCTAGGCAGCTTGTTCAAAATCACAGTTTTACTGCCATGCGTGTATTAATAATCCCACACAAACTAAAAATGCTAAACATCTGAAAGATTAAATATCGAAAAATGAACAACGTGCGCTTTAGAATGTGAACAATGATGTAAACACCTGAAAATAAGAGTCATGTAGCCTTCAATTCAAGTCACCATTGTAAAAGAATCAACCCTAGCTTTGGTCTTTCACACTTGGCACAACTGAATCTCAAGCATATTTTTGAGAATATTCCTATTTTTTTAAATGACATTTCAATTTTTTTTTTAAACAAAAACATTAAAAGATGCTAGCTTGCACTTACCGGTGTAATAAACAACCTCGTCCCAACCTTCTTGCTGCCAGGCTGCATTTCTGGTCTCGTCTCTAGACTGAAGGTCTTTGTAAGCTGCAGCAGCATGTGTGTGGATGTTGGTTAGTGAAACTCAAAATGCACATCATGCTACAAATATTTGACTTTAAATAGTTTATCAGGTTCAAAGCTGACATTGCAAGCAAAGTAAAAAAAAAAAAACATTTTTAATGTAAAAAAAAAATGTTTTTAAGTTTTTCCAAACAGGACTTTGAAAACTCTGCTTACCCCACAAGTGATGAACGGTGTAAAGACTTCCAATCTGTGAGAAAAAGCCTCCAACAGCTTCTTGATTCTTCTGACGAATCTCAATTGCACGAGCCCTGAAATAAAATAAAAAATAATTATATTTATATATGTGATTTTAACAAATCTGTCAACTACCATACATTTCTTTGTTTTTTATAATTCGAATAAAGTGTGGGAAGAATTATTTTTTCAATATTTCAGAAGTTAGCGCTCTGCAATTAAAGTCTTTTTTTTTATCTTCTTGGTTTTATCACCAAAAAACACAGACCAATAATGAAATCTTAAAGCATAGATTTTAATCTTGGAACAGTTTAAAAACATACGTTTGGTAACTTACCAGTAGTTTCCCCACTCGATCATGGTTCCTGGCTGATTAGAAAGTAAACCAGATTAGAAAAAAAGGAAAAGTTGATTCCTTCAACAATAATGAAGAATGCGTTCCCGGAAGTTTACCCTGAGCTGGTAGGATCTGAGTTCATAGATGTTGGGTCCTGGACGGGGGACAGGTTCGTTCCAGAAGCTGAACTCCAGGAGCAGCTGATTCCTACGAGACAGAAGCATCTTCCCTCTCTCCTTTCTGTACTCCATAAACTCCTACAGGAAATACAGAACAAAAGGAACCGCATTTGATTACGTCTGTGCCCGCAGACCTCAGTGAAGACAGAAAACACACAACTAACCACTAAGGTTTTACTAAAAAGAAATGGTCCCAGGCAGTTTCAAAACCTCTTCATTACAACTGACTTAAAAAACAAAACATCCATCTCCAAAAACAAATGTAAAAAGATAGGCTTATTTTTAAGGTATAGTACCAATCTACATAACAGCGTGTTTTTAATGATTGGACGCAAGCTTTGCTGAAACATAAATAGAATAAAATTTTAAAAAGTATTTTTACGTTGAGATTCGTACATTCTGTTGCACCATCTACTTCACAGTAGAAAAAGAAAAAAAGAAAAAAAATATTGGCTCTGGGACATAATGGTGAACTTTTCAAGTCTGAGCCTTAAGTAAATGGAAAACTGGTATGAAAATAATAAGTAATGTCCGGATTTCCTCTAATAATCAATTAAAAACTATTTAAAAGCTAATCAAGATTCCTCAAGTAACCAGTTACCATCAGAGAGCTGTTAATAGTACAACGTAACCACCTGTTGACATTTTCTGATAATAATCTGGAAAATGCAGAGATGGAAAGATTCTTGCTAACACCCTGGTGTTAGCTTTATGTATCTTTGGTGAGGAGCACTTTAACCGTAACACGGAACATTTATAATCAAAATGACACACACAAAAGTTTGTTTTTTTCTTCAGAAAAATCTTAAAAGACAAAAAAAAATCATATTAGGGTAAAAACTGAAGGGTCAATGCTGATAAACACCAACTTTATGAGAAGATGAGTTCACTCAGTACACTGATCTACACTGTCCAAACTTCACGGATCATTCCAAGTTCAACCTTCAGTTAAGTTACAGTCAAACCTAACAGATCAAAAAGGGAAATGATTCAATATTGCTGCGTAAGTTTAATCAAAGAGTGCATTAATATAGAAAGGTGCCAGCTGCATCCGAGCTAAACTAATCTGAACCCCTGTTACCTTATTCTGTTTGAGTTTGTTCATGACTTCGGTGAGAGCCGGGTATCCTCCCCGATATCTCCAAAGGTGAACTAGAATAGAGAGGAGCAGAAGAGCCAAAAATATAGCAGCTCTGGAATTCTGGGTTTGGTTCCTTTGGAGGAGATTTTCTACTATTTTATTTGTTTAGTATATTAGAATCCTCAAAATACATGAAGAGAGGACATAACACATACACACACATGCACACATACAAAAGGAAAAAACTACTAAAACATTAAATGCACAATATTTAGTTAAGTAAAAAAAATGCCATAATTCACCTCAATACAAGGCAAGACAACACTAGAATGCTAATCTAATTTGTGTTTTGCATATAAAAGTTTTATAGCATTTTAGGTTGTCTTTACTGACGACAACACTAACACTGTAACCAAAACACAGAGGAGAAACATGTCAAAGAAATATAAGGGCCTTAACGCTTTAATAGAAATTAAAATCCTTTTAAAAGAATAAATGGTAAGTATGCCACCTGCAGCTGATCAAAGCACAACTCCTATCAATACAATCGTTTTTATTTTTTCTACTGATTTTTATAATAAGAAATAACTTTATTCAGGAAAATATATCGTCTGTGCATATATCTGTGAGTTGTTTTTTTTAACCTACCATCTAGTTGCTGCTGTAACTTTTGGAAATGTGTAAAGAAGAAAATATGATAACTTCTCTATCTTAGCAAGATTTCTTTTAATTAAGTTGATACTTCCTTCAGAGGGACTAATTTTCATCTTTTATCAGATGAAAGTTGTAGGATTATTAGTTAAATTAACACCAGTATGTTTATACATTAGTTCTGATGTCTTACCTGCCTGGTCCTGCTCCCCATACCATGTGTTCCATGTGCCCACCAGTTCAGAAGGATATTCCGGGTTAGCGTGAATAGAGGGCAACACAGCCTCACTACACACACACAAATGTAAACATTGTAAAAAAAAATAGATATTATCAGCGATAAAACATTGCATAATTAAAAGCCAAAATATTTAACAATAAATTCTTACCAAAGTTCATTGTAGGCATCAAGGCACTCTGGCTTTACATTGTGAACTGTAAAAGGAAAACAAAAACTGATAATCAAAGTGAAAAATCCACACCTAATTAACAATAGAACTGCAAAAGCAGAAAGGGAGAAAAATCCTACACTGGATTTTGTACAAATTTTGCTCCTCCTTCTTTGATAGCACATTAGAGTGAGCATCTTTTCTGGGGTCAACCTTTCTAATGAAAAGAGATTTGAATCCTGAGAGGGACCTGCAAAAGAGTACATGCATTTGATTACTCAATGAACCAACAGGTCAATAATCGCACAATTTATTACTGTAGAAAAAAAAAAAAATTCTCTCACTGTCAACACACTCAAAATAAAAGAGTTCTTCCATATTTGTTCTGGCTTTAGAATCTGTGGTGAAGTTTTCACAGGCTGAAAATGTGTCAAATCCCCACTCCAATGATCTTTTGATCCATTTAAAAAAAACGTGGTCTTTATCCCGTTTTTAGGCTAAAAAAAATAAACCTGTGTTGTTTTCTAGGACATAGTTTCTGCAGACCAGCAGGGTTTCATTCGAAATCCCCCTTTTAATTGTGGGTGGGATTCTTGGCGCAGAGTAAGCCTCCCGCCCTTTCCCATCATCCCTTTATTTACACTCTTTTGCAACAAAAATGGCAAGCAATATTGGAGCCAGATACCAGCTCAGATGAGGAAAACACAGACGTGGGTGGATCTATTTGTCTGCAAGTGGATGCATTAGAATCTCAAGTGGAGCTTGCCTTTTTAGTTACTACGTCACATTTACAAGCTTTTTCCAATGGCGTTTTTTCATCTGCTCCTGATTTGAATGAATCAAAATTTTAAACTTAACTTTCTTTATATAGCCTATGTCCTATGTGAGAAAAATGCTACAAGAACATATTGAAAACACCAAAAACACAATAAGTTGGGTGTTTTGCGGGTCCTTAAAGATTTAGTCTTTTGTGTTACTTTATTGATTTGGCTAAAGTCTGTTTGTGATCAATGATTTCTACTCAAAGTACAACTCAAGATTCTTGTGAAGATTCCAATCAATCTAGATCTATGTCAAGGGGGGAAAACCCCATAAAATATTAGCATCCATCTAGTAAACAAGGTTAATAAACTCAGTTAAACATTCAAGTTTACCAAGTCTGCAATATTTCCAGCAATTTGGGTCAAAATTCTTAGTGTTTCTAAAGCAACAGAGCGTTCCAATTTTGTGAATGCTGGAGGAGATAGGATGAGTTACAATGAATTCTCAACTACTGTTGCTAAACAACGGCGGAACTTTTGAATTGTGTTGTTTTTTCCAGACAACGACATTTTGTATTCATTCAAAATACACAACCATGAAATCCAACAACTACCCATTTTCTTTTCAGACCTACTTTCGAGGAATCATCCTCCTCAAATGAAATAATAAGTTCTGCCGAACTACAAATCAGTTTTGACCTTGACGTTAAATCAACTCAAGGCTAATAAACTACGATTTATTCATTTTTCGTTTGCCTGCGCATTAAATTATCTCATGGGAATAACAATTACGAGATGACAGTTCCGAACAAAACAAGCGTCATCGCTTTATGACAGGGGAGGGCAAAACAAAATAGCAGAAAGTTAGCAATTTTACGGCTAACCGGCTAATGCTAGCTGCGTTAGCACATCGATTCGGCCTCCCAGCATCCCAGAGTTTGTCATGTACACGTTTAACTAACTCAGCAAATAGATGTTGCACTCGGCGAATACTAACCGCGTAATTGTCACCGCTCCATTGATGTGAAGAACGGTATTTGTCTTGTGAAGGCCTTTGCCCACTCTCTGAAGGATTCGGGTCGCCATCTTTGACTGACGCGCTCGTGAACGGGTGAAGGTTTGACACGGCGGAGTAGCACGGCCCGGCCTCCTCCCGGGCCAGCTGACACCCGAACGTAACCGAAGCCAGCAAAACGTGGTCTGCTTTTCAAACACAGGGGTACCAAAAGAACAAAGACGTGGGTTTTATCTGACACTTTTTAGTATCGATTTTAATGTGTTTCCCCAAACTAAAAACACGTTTTATGAATTCGAGAAACTGCAACAGTTTCCCCCAAAGATTATTAAGTGTTTTCAGGTATTTACCATTTTATATAAATATATTTTCAGAAAATTGATAATTAGGGAAAACATAAACATTGCTAATGTTTCATTCTTTTTTTAATTTATCTCATAATTCTGCTGGAAACAAAATCTATCAAATGCAATGGTAACTGTTCTCACTCTTTCAAAATGAAATACCAGAGCAGGTTGTTGTTTATAAATGTATTTATTTCAACCCTTCAAACAAAAACATTACAATAGAAACAAAGAGTCAGAATTCTCTCATAATGAGGGAGTTTGCGCTGATGTGGAATCCCCTCCATTGGAAGTAGCAGAGATGTTCAGCTCCTGCAATCTTTCTGACAGAGTCGTCCCCTCTTCGATTTGTAGATCAGTCAGAGGCTCCAAAAACTCTGTTCCTGCAACACTTTTTCCAGTCAAAGGGTCGGTTACCCGACCGACTTTATACACGATCTCAGCCAGTTCATGCTTCACATGCTTAGATCTGGGTTCCAGGAGAGCCTTGAGAAGGACAATATCGCCAACAGTGCACTGCTGCAAAGCATCATGGGCAAAGTAGGTCTTCCGCTTGTTGTAGTACTGGAGAGACAAAGTATTTATATTAGTTTTGCATAAATACATCATAACTAAAGGATTCACCCCCCCCCCCCCCATTTCTTTTTTAAAGGTTCAAGTTTATACAGTCCAAACAAGAACTATCATCAGGATGTGACAAAGTTTGTTAAAGACAAGAAACTGTTTTCTTAATCGAGAACTGTAATAAAGTTTTAAACGTTAGGGATCTATTTCTTTTTGGAGTTAGTGGTACAAATTTGCACATTACCGAGGCTAAAATAGAAGTTGAATTAGTACACCTACAAGTATTTAACTCCATTCAACCAGTTAACATGATCCAAATTAAAAAGTAGATATAAGTTTAAAGTCTGCAGCTCTTAGGTCACACTTGTTGTACTCTGCTGTTGTCTTTGTTTACGTGTGTAAAACATGGTTAGTAAATTTTGTATATGAGTATTAGCAGTTGGTGTTCATTGTTTACCTTTAACAAGTAGGGATCAAGAACCAGTCTTGTAACCCTCACTTTGGCAGTTTTGCACATCTTGGTTCCTATTACTTTGCCGATGATCCACTTGGCATGAACTGAAGCGTGTTTGACTGACATGATGATTCTGTTGAACGTTACTTTAAGGACTCTGTAGACAGGAAAAATTTGGATTCTTAAAAAAAAAAGACAGATAGATACTCCACTATAAGTTTGTACAAAATAGTAATTTGTAGCTGTATAAACACCAGTATGTCAATATATGTGTGTGACAAAACGCAATTAACAGAAAACGAGAGTTAGCCTTGGCTTTGGATCATCATGCTAACGTCATTAGCGAAAACGTCTTGTTTATATTCATTTTAAACACAAAATTGCAGCTTCTCCTAATCCTGACAGAGACTGAACACATGAATCATTAAAAAAAACACTTACTGGACCCAACTAAATGATATACGTTTAAAAGGTCAAGAACGCTCAGTTGAAGGAATCTGTCATGATCTGTTCGGCTTCTACTGATGACGTAAAGTACGGCAAGCGGCGATGCTCAAAAGTCTAGCGTGCAACGCTTAATAGAGTCATATTTTTCTCCTCTTTTTCTGCGTGTTTAGTATTTGCTGTTAATGTATACCTATTTTGAGATTTTCTAGTTTATCATTTCTATGGTAAGCAACTTTAGAATTCCCTCAAACAAACTCTTCAAAATAAGTTTTGAATTTCCAGTCACAGTGGTATAATTTGTTCGTCCACAAGGTGACAGCAAAGAAAAAAAATATATATATATAAGTAAGTAAATAAATAAATAAATAAATAAATAAATAAATAAATAAATAAATAAATAAATAAATAAAAGCACACTGCCCAAAATCTAAAGAAGACATTTTATGGTTGAAATTATCAATCACAGTTCAACATAGTTGCAAAGATAGTCTTGTTGAAGGAGATCGTTTTTTATGTATTAAATTGTAGTAACTTCATAGTTGTTATGGCCATCCAGCATTATTTGAGGAGATATAATGCAATTTATTGTTGGTGAACTGTGTGCACAATAAAAGTCCAACACAAACCAGTATATTTTTATGCAGAAGCTACTTCAGGTTGGCTCAAAACCAAACATGATTTCATCCCGCATTGGATATTATCCTCATGGTGTGTGTTTCAGTCTAACGAGATGAAATTAAGTATTTTTCCTAGATTTTTCTTTGACAAAGTTACAATATATCTATTTTTGTATGTTTAAAGGGATAGTTGAAGAACATTTGCCATCTCTAAAACCAATTCAAAGCTTTATAAAATCACTGTGACTCCAGTCAGTGCTGTGGTCTAGTGATCTTTGGTGTGCCAAAATAACAGTCGTAAATGGAGAAAATGAGCAAAGATGCATCATATCACTTTGTATATAGTCTCCTATATGAGCAGGAATGACTGCAGCTCAGAACCAACCACAAGCAGATCAGTCTGGTCTTAATCAGAGCCATGTTGTAGTAAAGCACAGGTCTCTGTTTTCCATTTAAGGCATTGCTGCTTCGATTTGACGTCTGCCAGAATTACAGCACTGGCCAACTTTAGTCTCATTCATTCAAGAACACTGAGACAATTCACATTAAACCATCTGTTTTCATATTGTTCACCAAAGTTGTCTGATAAATAACGTAAGACTGACCTGACGTTGAGCAGTTTGGGCCAAAATGTTAATACTACACATACCCACACCCACAAGTATGTGCAGTCCCAAAGCACATGTTTCTATCACCAAACACACACACACGCTTGGATACTCACAAGGTTATGGGATACCGTCGGTTTTATTGCGCTTTTACATGGTAAGAAAGCACAGAGGCAGCTTCAATGCATGATCTAACTCATCAAATCTGTGGGTGAGCTTCTAGCCACACATCAAATGTCTATATTACAATATTTACCCAAAGATAATCACATACATATGAAATCGCAAACACAGCTAGTGTTTGTATATGTGAGTGAGCTGACACAGTCACTTATCAGCTCTGAATCATGTGAAAACACTGAAGCTGTGATGTAAGGCAGGCCTGATAGCATGGCCTGTGAGAGCACACGTCTGTTTTCTATGATAACACACTGACCTCTTAATCAGCAGGTTTTATATTTTAAGTATGGCATGTTGGAATGATGTTGGCCTAGATTCTTTAGTTTAAGTTATTAGCCTCCCGATACGACATTTTTCTAAAGATTAGAGTGTTTAGTTAGTATTTTGGTATGACTGAACGAGTTGGCCTCTAATTTTTCTTCTAGGAACCTGTTTGTACAATTTAAAGTTTCAGAACGTTGATTTAGATGTAAAAATGGGAATTTGCTCATTTATTTTATTGATTCTTACTTCCAATATGGGTCAAATCGCAAGCTAAGGTCAACATTTTTGCACCCACTTTGATTGGAAATAATGGAAGGCACGCCATCAAAGCCTTTGCATATTGTTCTCCTTTTACCCCTGCATGTTATCATTGAATCAGTCCAAAATCAATATTTTTCCTGAAGATGCTGCATTTTTTTACACACTGTAATTGAATGACAAGGAATCTCATAATCAACATAAATATGATCGATGAAAGACCAAAAAGTAGATATTAAATTTATTTTCAATTGCAGAAAATAAAAGAATAACGATTTAAAATAATTGAAAGTTGGCCTTTGTCTCTCTTTTACCTGTAAGGACTTCTTCTCAGCAAGAATGTGTGTGAGAGGTGAGAATGGTAACAGCTGTAAAGTTTTGTCCCAACATACAGCATTCTGTCTTCTCCCTTATTTCCTTCAAACGGACCAGTACACAATGATTATCACAACACCATTAACAGACTAACATCCATAATCTGTTAGGTAGGATTTAGGAGACCAAGTGAAAGCAGAGACAACTATCTTTAATATTTGCCTCAACAAGAGTGGAATTGTGTGCAAACAGAATTGACTGCTAAATTCTTAAAAAAATACAGAATCGTGTCAAATGCGTGGAGCGTTTTGGTAATCCACCTTATAATAGAAGGAAATAACATGGAATCTGGACGAAAACATGCTTTAATTTTGATTAAAATTCATACATGTATTGCGCCATTTGATGTACCTCGTGTAAAACGCAAACTTAGAGAAATGCTGCATTCATTTAGAATATAAATGGATAAATCTTTGGTAAATTCTTTGATCAGGGGTCGATCATTCTACCTTTGTGCTAATTAAACCAATCTGAGTTAACCAGCAGACCAAATATGTCAGAGTGAGAGGAGCTTTAGGCTTCTAGTGGATAGCATTGATGATAGAGTTATGCTTTTGGAAACAATGGAGAGGTCTCCGCACGGCCAAATGTGGAATGAAAAAAATCAGCAAATGCTTTCTCCTCGGTTCCTGAGCTTATCTCAGCTGGATAAAATGTGAAGTAAAGTGATGAAACTTGTTATGAATGTATATTTTAGAAAATCCTACACATCACATGTTTCTGTCTTAAATATGGACTCGATGTGTTACATGTCATTGTAGGCACATTACTGTTGCCATGAAAACACCTTACAAATTACAGTAAGTCACAGCTAACAATGTGGTATTGCTTAAGACAATGTGCTGCAAATTAAACATTGGTAATTGAGAGGGATTCAGACAAAGTCCCTGGGCAGTGACATCATCTCACCCCGACTTCATCGCTGCTTTCATGACCCTATAGTGTGCATGCTGTAAGTGGATACTCCAAACAAAAGAGTGTCAAACTGTTAGGGTTTTCTTCATTGTAATTTAATTTTGAGCATCCTTTGATAGTACCTGTGCAAGAAAAGAAGAAAGTAAAACCCCCTGTAAAGACTTTTACTGTTAAGATAGGACCAACAAATGAAAAATGACAATGTGGTTATATTCATCCATCCATCCATCCATCTTTCTCCGCTTATCCGGGACCGGGTCGCGGGGGCAGCAGTCTAAATAATCCAAAATGTAATATTTGTCTTTAGACATTTAAGAACACAGACACACACAAACACACACACACAGCACCAGGGAGCACAGGTGACCCCGGCGTCATGCACACATTTGAGCTCTAATGAAGTCAAACGAGTTGACTGACCCAATAGTTTTCATAAATAAAGAATACACCGATAGACATTGATAGATTTTTGACTTTGTATTTAAGTTTATTTTTAGTGTAATGTTTTTTTCTACTTTTTACATAGAAGTAATAAGGAACTGCTCCCTTTGAGGCCAAAATGCTTTTGACAAAATGCTTCCACTTGTCCCTTATTCTGACCCCACTTGTTGGTTGTTGATTCCTAACCTAACCTCCAATCACACTTCAGAGTCCCCACAAAGCTCGTAGGCCTTTGCAGGGTCAGCGATTAAGTCAGTGTTCCTGACAAGGTAATAAATACAAGTATACATACATACACATGTGTACAGCTGTTCCAGTTAACACAGTGAGGCAACATCTATTTAAGAACAATTAAACCAAAACCGTAGTCTTAACCACAGTCAGTTTTATCCTTCCCAGATATGCTAAGTAAAAATGTTTTGGCCTTCGTCGTTATATTTTAGAGTAATGCTCCTTTTAAAGTCAACAGAAATCCCAACAACCTCAACATGGATCTCTATCACTACACTAACATTGAAACAACGTAATTGAATCAAAGAGTAATGGAAGAAGTTCAAATGAACATTTCCCACAGAACAGTGAAGTCATATAGTTGGCCTGAAGTCTACTGAGACCTTCAGAGATAATTGAGCCCTTTCTCAGAAGACTCAAAGACCCCAATGATCTGACTGCTCTAAAATACCATTCAAACAATAGTCAGCTCATAAAAGAAGCCCGTTGAACCACATCGGCTGTGACTGCAGAACTATTTTTCAGCGTTTACATTTCATGTTTGATAATGCATTGAGCAATCCACAAGGGCTGTTTTCTAGGACATAGTTTCTGCAGAGCTGCAGTAGTTCTTCAGAAATTTGCCTCTGAGTTGTGTGTGGGATCGGAGCAAGCCTTCAAGAACCCAACATCAGCACTGTTCATAGTCTAAGCATTTAGGTCAAAGCTTTAGCTGCCAGAATGTTCTAACTCAGCGTTGACACCACACCTTCTCAAATGTGTCTGATTCTATGTATGGTCAAGAGGACGGGACTCCTCATTGGTCTGCACCACAAGCAGTGCTCATAAATCCTGCTGCCAATGTCTGAGTGGCAGTTCGGTCTAGTTGTCTCGTTTTTTTCGTGTCCGTCTTTCTTTTTTGGTCTCTTTTGTTTTCTCTGTCCTTCTGCAAAGTGATTAAATTCCCCTGTTGTGTTTTGGACACGATTCAAAGACTGACAGTCATGCTTGAGGCATGCATTGGCAACATGTACTTTAACATACTCAATTTCACAGACTTTTATGTGTAGTTAGTGTTCAGTGTTGAAGTATATGTGGAATATGAAGTCATCAATAAAGTGCTCATGCTCTGAAAGCACAGATATAAACTATTTTTTTTATGAACTATTGTTTAAGCCTTTTATTATTTGCATGTCTCAGTTTATTCCTGGAGTAAACTGTTTTCTTGGTTTTCAATGACAAACACTTATGCCAGAGTTTACCAACTGTTATTTCAACTGATAATAAGCCTAGCCTAACAAAAAATGAACATACATGACTTTTTTTACTTTGAATCATCAGGCACATTAGCACAATCTGCTGTCTATATTTTATAGGCAGATGTTTTAATCCAAAGGAACTTGCAAGTTTCATACAATATAGGCCAA
Organism: Oryzias latipes; assembly: GCF_053564925.1. Classification (NCBI taxonomy): domain Eukaryota; kingdom Metazoa; phylum Chordata; class Actinopteri; order Beloniformes; family Adrianichthyidae; genus Oryzias; species Oryzias latipes. The sequence continues at coordinate 9,581,867 of NC_136250.1, read as the reverse complement.
TGTGGGTTAAGCAACTAGTCCAACAACAAACCTGACTGAAGGGGCAGACCATCACTCGACCCCTTTGAACTTTCACAAAAACTACTGACATTAGGTTAAACACATAAAAGTAAACATTACCTAACATATTTGTGAAGCTGCTTCAGATCTGAACATCTAAAAGTCAATGGACTTATTCAAACACACAACTGTGTATATTATCCAGGCTGGGGTCCGCCACAGGAGACCCAGACTTGGGCCCCTTGTGGCTACCCCCTTGAAGGGTCTTGACCAAGGACTAATACTGGACACAGCTCACCACACCTCCTGGGATTTAAACTCTGATTTCCTATGTATCAGTCCTGCACTTAATCAATTTAGCTATCCAGCCACACTTTCTGATTGGAAGATTGGTGAAATGCTGCAGTCACCTACCTCAACTCCATGAAGAGACTTGTGATTAATTATTACCATACCTTAAACATGGTCACTTCAGTACAGTCTTATAAGTAGTTTCTTTAAAGACAATCCAATATTTTGCTTATGTTTGCTCACAAATCATTGTGCAGCCATGAAACATGTCATTCCCATTAAGATAGCTCCAGACCAGTTAAAATTACTATAGCTGCTCATTGTGTTTAATGTTTTACACTGTTGGCTTATGACCTGTTTCCTCAGTTGGAGTTCAATTTCAACTACACCGAGTTGACTAACTTTTTCTTTGATTGCTCAAATCCTGATGTAACTTCCTTATTGCTTTGGTAAAATTAAGATGGATTAGCCACTTAAAGTCCCCTATTTTGATATGACAGCTCTGTCTTTATTTATGCAGTGGTTCCAACCTGAAAATATTAAATATTTACATATAATATCAGGAGTTAATATTTCTGTCGTTGCGGTTTTTCACATTTTGGCAGGTGTCAACCATCGAAAAACTCAGCACTGCCGAAACAAAATATCCTCCTGTCAGTAATGACTGCAATTACTGTTTGCAAACATGCTGTCATTGTAAAGGTCAGTGGGATTTTCAGACCCAGTAATGCTCATTTGCTCCCAAGTTAAATATAAGCAATCAATAAGGCCTTTGAGAGGAATGTCCTAGAAAAAAGGTGCCAAAAAAAGTTATTAATCTTATTTTCCATTTGATTTACTTTTGTCCATTAACCCTTTGTGACGAAACAGAATCTGTTTATTTCATTCAGACAATTAAAACCATGTAGCTTTATGTATGACTGTCTTTATTTGGACTAGAAACAGTCATGACAGATTGGTCTAATTGCGTATGTGCAGTCAAGCAAGCATCTGGGACTAAAATGACCGTAGGCTGTCTTTGCTGTAAATAAAACTACTGGGAGTTTCTCCAGTTGTCTATAATCTAGAGTTGTTTTGTCCTGATGCATGGAAGTCACAGGGATTGTTGCACCACAGGGTGCAGCCTACTCTCCGCCCAGGTCCACATACTCAGACACTCATGCTGACTCTTCAGGTCATTAGAAACAAAACTATGCATCCCATCATAGTACCAACAGACAACAAGCTGGAAGCGCAATACAGAAATAACTGCTATTCTTAAAAGAGTCATGCTGTGAAATTTGAAATAAACCAAATAAAAGGAGTAGAGTAAAATGAAAATCTATTTTAGGTAGATTTAAAGAGAATTAAAAACCTGGTGGTCTTAAATTTCATGACAGATGTTCCAAACCTCTGGAGTGAAACTGAACAAGGAAGCCAATTTCATTGATAAATATTTCTCCTGCGTGTTGATGTATATTAATTCTTACCCTGAGACCGTGAAGGTTTTATCAATGTTTTGTTTCTCTGATGTTGATGTAACTTCAGCAGCAGTTCATTAATCATTTGTAGTATGAGGAGAGCTATGCGTTGCCCATTCACACAGACTGCCTCATATATATACGTGTGTGTGTGTGCCTCAGTTAATCATGAATCGAGTTCATTCCTTTTGAGATTGAAAATGTCAATGTTGAATATCTCCAATTTCTTTGGCAAAACAAAAACTAACGTTTACTAGTTTAATCTCTGGGCTTATTTAACATTTAAAACCTCTTTTTATAATATTCTATTCCTTTTTATTTAGATGTGGCAACGCGAGTAAACATTAAGCTTTGTTCACACGCGCATGAAAAACCCAAAACTTTACATCAGGGATTCTTGTTAAGTCTGAAATGTTCATACAGGGAAAAACATTTTTTAAGTCCAGAAGACAATCAGATCTCTGTCCTCGCTGAGGCAGAACTTCCAGCCTTTCTAACGGACATTTGCATCAGCACAAATGAGAACCTTGATGAATGAGAACTTTCACTGACATCTTTATCTGCAATGTTTCCATGTTCCAAAACCGATCAACCTAGTTAGTCCATTCAGCATGCCAACAGAAAATATCCCCTCCAATGTTTTCTTTACTAAATAAAATTAGTTTTAGTTTTATAGCTAGTTGTCTCCAACCCTTTTGCAGTTTCTTTGTTTTTTTTTGCTTTAAAAGCAATAACACCACACTAAAAACACCCGATGTTTAATGGAAAGCATCTTTTACCCACACACTGTTTAGTAAAGTTAGGGAAGTTAACAGGAAATCAGATTGTCTTGTTTTCACATCCTGTTATCTGAGATCCTATCTAAAACATCACAGAGGAAAACCTGCTGATTTCTGCTGAGTTCACAGACTCAACGCAGAGCATTCCTGCACAATCAAAAGTCTCTGGACCTAATATTACCCCAGCGGGCGCAAAACTGTCACTGCTGGTGACTCACACAAACACACTTCAAAAGTGCTCAAGGGACCTCTCTGATCTGTTCCATGCCCTCTCTTACCAGGTTTTTCTTGTAGTTCTCCCCACTGCACATTGATGGATGGTCCCCATGTATATCACAGCCCCTGCAGTGTTTGTGCAAGTCGCTGCTCTTGATTTTTTGTTTGTTCAACCTTCTGGGGAGGCAAATCCTCACCTCCTCAGCGTGGAGGGTCATTGAGAGTCAAGAGAGGAGGGCTTCTAGAAATGTGTGACAAAGTTCTCCCTGAAAAAGCTCTTTTTGAAAGTTTTCTTTTTGATTTTCACTTGAATTATGTCTCAATTTCTGTAATTAAACAAATTACTAAAATTAAACAATAATACTAAAGCAAAGATGAGATCATTAAAGTCCCAGTCCAATCATCTTTTTTCAAAGTGTTCCATGTGGTCTTTAAATTCTAATTATGCCGTCTTTGGCCATAATCAAAAAACTTGTGACGCTTTCCAGGGTACAGTTTCTGCAGAGCAGCAGGAGTTCGTTAGAAATACGCCTAGAGTTTTGGACGGGGCCGTTGCTGAGAGCTTGAACAGGACGTCTACCCAGTGTATTTTCTACGTCACAATTATGCTCTTTTTCAAACAGCATTTGTTTTTTTGCTCCTAAATCCCCACTAACCTACATAAAGAAATACTCAAAAATGCACTTCTGGGCCTAGTTTTCTTAATATATGTCCTGCATCATGAAAACACGCCACAAAACATGTTAAAAACACCAAAAACGCATTTTCATGGATCTGCTATGTCTGCCGTCTGAGAAAGTTAAATGCAATCTTCTGTTCACACTGTTCAAGTATGGAAAGATAATTTATTTTAAAGTATTTTATGTCTCACTGCCAGTTTTTGCGGCTGTCATCCGACCAAACAGAACCCGAAAGAAAAGTTTTAATACTGCCTGTAGTTTCATATCTTTATGCTGTCAGTATCAACAATTCAAACAATGTCTGATACAGAAAATGACTGCCCACTGCAAAAGTAATGTGCGATTTGTGCTGTTTTCTATCAAAGAGATTTATATTACAGTCATTTCTTTGCATTGACATGAAATGATACAAATACTATTAACCACTAAAAACTGAATTCATTTTCAGAACCTGCTGCATCCCTTTTAGGATTTCTGGAGCCAACCCAGTTACTGTTACGCGACAGCGGGGTACACCACGAACAGGTCCCCAGTCAGATTCAGCAGCTAAACACTCCAAATGTCTAAAATAATCATAGCAACTATAAAGATTTAAAAAAAAATCTAAAACATGAGCAAAAATTGGGACTTTTTAAGGTTTTGATTCCTGAATTACAGATGGTCGGCCAACAGAAAGTAAAGACCTTTTTTTTTGGTTAACAAGCTCCTGTGTTCCTCATAAGAAGACATTCAAGTTCCAGAGTGACTTCCAGATGGATGCATGATTCATGACTGCCGCAGTTTTGTCTGTTAAGCCTTTTCTGCCTGTGTTTCCTTTCCTGCATTCTCCTCTCCTTGCTTGTTCTTTGCCTCCATCAGTCTGATGTGTGAGCTAGAACTCTGGAAGGCAGCCCCTCTCTTACTGACGCCCATATATAGACAGCAGACATTAGGTAAACCCTAGGTAGACATTAGGTAAACTCCAAACAGCCAGTGCTCAGTCAGCTGCTGTATTTGTAACATCGATACACTTTCTTTAACTTGGCAAGGATGAGGGCAGGTTGTGTGGATGGATTTGTGAACTTGACAGCAGGTGGAGGAAAGAGGCCGTGCTTGAAGTGTTGATGTCTGTCACATTTTATAAGACCTGCGCTGTTTAGACACGGCACTGTGCTGTTGCTGTATGTTTATGTGCAGAACAAACCTTAAACTTTGTTGAAAGGATTTCTGGCAAAACAGCCAGCATTTCTGTGCCCAGTTTGAGAGAAGCAGAATTTGACTTCTACCTCTGGCACATCTGATCCAAGATTGTGTCACGTTCACAATTAAAATACAGAACAATAGAATTCAACACCAATGTAAAGATAGATTTGCCGTTTTTATGAGCTTAGCCACAAAAACGAAGAGAGTACTTTTTAAATTATGAAGGGAATATGAACTGATACGATTTATTTTTTTACATTCCAACTAAAAAACCTCAATCTGTGATGTACAGAAAAAATAAGAAAAATCCAGCTTTTAAATATATAGTCTGCTGTTAAATTCACAAAAACACCTTAAAAGCATTCGTTAACACAAAGGATCTCCTACAGAAAAGTTTTAAGAACATTTCTAAGTCTTCCAGTGAGGTTGTCTTGCCGTGATTTGACAACCACATACAGTTAAAAGGTTTTATTTCAAATCAGTAAACTAAGAAAAAGGGAACACTTTTTATATTTTTGGAATGGTTTCTTGAGGATTTAAAAAAATGTCGGGGGGAAAGAAAAAATAATGCAACTTATGCTTGCAGAAACCATTATGAATGAAAACTAACTAATTCACAGGGTGATGATTAAAAATGTAAATATATTCATTATATGTGATGATGATCCAACATAGTAATCTTTAGTATTGTAAGCAAATTTGCCATCAAGCCCTAATATAAACCTAATGGAAAAAGGAATGATTGCTGTTGGGCAAAAATCATGCTTTAATTTTGATTAAAATAAATGTAAATTTAGAAAAAGAACATTTTGGAGTTTTATTTCAGGACTTTTCATTTTAGTTCCAATTGCACCATTGAGTTTATGTCCCTCAGGAAAAAACACAAACTTAAAGAAATGCTGCATTCATGTGGTGCTGGAATAATCGGCAAAATGACTGTCTGAGTTGGAAAACACACACGAACGTCAGAAAAACAACAAATCTTTAACACAACTTGGATGTAGAATGACTTTCAGCACCTAAACAAAGAGTTATCAATATCATTTATTTCAGCTTAGCGAAGAGAACCATTGGTGCAACACGTAAAACAAATCCTGACTTGATTTGGTTTCCATTCACAAGTTCACAATTATGTCTCACCATTTCAATGTTCAAGTTTCTATTCAAAATCTATTATTCTTTTTATAAAAAAACATTTCTGCAAGTGTCTGATCACCTGCAGGACTTACATGGTTACCCCTCATTTTACCACATTTGCATGACTGCAAACATTGGACAGATCCTCAAAAACAGCAGGACAACTTAACATAAAAGAAACAAAAACAAATCTTATATTCTTTCCTGAGAATGCTGAATTACTCCCTTACAGTCTGTATTCATTTGAGTAAAATTACATTCACATCATCATGAAGAACTGCGTTTGGTGGAAAGTTTCACCTCAGAATGCATGAACAGCTCTGGTTTTTTGTCAGCATACATATTCCTGTGACGCCCTCCACTGTTAAGAGGAGAACATCGGCTTCAGTTCAGTCATGTTTGTGCTGACTTTACTTTAAAGCAGAAAAAAGCTAAAATTCTATATTTCTTTGAAAATGTACATAAAGCTTTAAAGCAGAGGGAAACGTTCCTGATAGTCATTGCATTCCCCAGAGAGCGAATCAGAGGTGCTCATGTCAAATATGCAGCATGAAGTCAATTCAAAAGTATATGAGGAACATATGGCTTGGATTAGATATTTGGAGTCATAATTTTAGGTCCATTGTTTATGCTAAGCCTTGATGACACATTTGTATTTATGGGCTTGAAAGTAAAGCCTATAGATTGCTCTGAGCAAATACTGTTCATTTACCTTCACTCTTTGATTGTTATTGCTTTGGTATTAGTTCACTGGATAACTATGCAGATCTACAAAGCATACCAGGGTTAAAAAGTGAAGCAATAAAGCTCAACTTTGCAACAAATTATGAGTGTTCAGGTAGACTTTACATGTACCGTGAGTGTGCATGTAAAGTCATGCAGAATCAGCAGTCCAATGGCTTCAAATGACAACAGCACAGGTTTAATGCCACGTTTGACAGTTTTTGTTCAGTGACTCTCTTGCTATAAACTTTTGTTTATTCTTTTACATAAAAACATTAGGTCTCTATGTGTCTCCTTAATTGTTTCTTTTGTTTCTGCACTTTTTAGTGTATTATTCATTACTCATCTCTCTCACAGATTTGACCAAATCCAATCATACAGCTGAGATATTTCAAGTGTTCACTAACTTTTATTTTATTCCCACGAGCTCTGATGTTTGGAGTTTTCCTAATGGCTTTCAGCCCACCAGCACCAATCAACCACAGCTGCAATATTTCCATCTGTGTCAATCACTGTCAAATTCACATTGGTTTCTAAGTACCTGTTTACACTTATTTGGAGTAATGTGCGTCATTTTATCCTGCAAATCATGCTATCATGAGTGTTTGTACTAAATTTCTAATAAAAATAAGCACAGGAACCAGAATTCTTAGGATTACAGAATTATATAAATAAGGCCCAGCAATTACTAGAGGGTAAAACAACCATTCTGGTTTAATGAAGTGGTCCTCTGTGCTTTCTCACTAACTTTACTTGTCTGTATTTTTTATAGCCAGTTACACAGTATCCTGTTTTATCATCCCCACCCCACTCTCACTCATTTTCCCTCCTTCTTCCATGAGGCTTTGTTGCGCCCTGATAGGCTTGGTGGGAATAAAACCTGGAGCCTTGGAGCTGGGAAGGACATTCTGGAGCGAGATGGCAGGGGGGTCAGTGGCTGTTTACCTGTGTGGAGCACTTCTGCTGACTCTGTGGAAGCCCTCGCTGCAAGGAGGTGGGTCTGCTTCACTGCATGCACTCTGCATAGCAACACCAGTGAATCAGGTGGAATGTAAAGTTAATGGAGAAATGTTAGAAAAGACCTCCAGATCTTATTTTATTTAGACAAGTTGATTTTCTATGACATCTCTCATCTTGAAGGTTACTGAGGTGCCCTGGTCTTTATTTTTGTCAATGAGAGAAACGCAAAATGAGGAAAATGAATCGGTTTTTAGGTCAGGTTGTCCCAGTTTGTCTTAACGTTTGTTTGACAACATAAATGTTTCGAAGACTTTAATCTTGTAATAATTTAGTAATACTAAATAGATACAACATCTGAAGTTTTTCTTCTTTTAATTTTTTTTTAACTTCAGATTGAACAAGCTCTTTATGAAACAATGTGCCTCAGGCTTATTTTCTTATTTAACAAAAAACAAATGTGTTTTTATATAAACTCTCTTGCACTGTTATAAAATACAGTGTTTACACCAAAGACTAATCTAGAAATCTGCAATTGAGACAGATTTTTGTATGCAATTATTTTAAAAGATGATGTGTGAAAATATTCCTTTTAATGTACTATTTTCACGCAGTATTTTAATCTGAGTTCAAAGTAAGAAAGGGATGTTTTAGTTTAAATTAAATCAAGATGAAGGTTTTAAAAATAGTTAAAGACCAACTGTGATGAAAATCGTGTTTTTGATGTTTTTAACATGTTAACTAGTACTTTTCTGATGATGGAGGACATTTAGAAAGAAATTTAATCCTAAAATATAATTTCTGAGTATTTTCTTATTCAAGTTGAATCAGGAATAAATGCAAAAATGCAGTTGGAAAAAGTTTTTAGTTGTGACACACAACTTACTATGGCAAGCCACAAGCTGTTTTCCTCGTCTGATCTGGCATCTGGCTCAAAACTTTACTGCTGAATGGCTCCAATATTGATTGCAATTTTGGACGTACCTGTTATGTCAGGTTGGGGATGGGGGGCTGTAAGTTAGCAGGAGCGCGCATATACAAAAATTGATCCCACGTGTGGGATCAATAAAGTTCTTGTGATTCTGATTCTGATGATGCGATGGGGATGAGCTCACGCCAACAGTTGCGCTCACAATTCAATGGCGGTTTCTAATGAACTTATAAGAAATCAAAAACCATGTCCTAGAAAATGACACAGGTTTTTTGATTTTGGCAAGAAACAGCATAATCATAATTAAAAGACAACTAAAAATACTTTTACAAAAGATCAAAAGAAGATCAGGATGAGATTTTTTTTTCTACGTTTCGCCCACAAAAACAAACAACATCCAAACTTTTGTAAAGATGGATGTACGCAAATGAAAGCATTTTCGCAAAGTCACAAGTTTTTAAAAAAATACTCATTAATATTGTAATGGATCAAAATACACCTTTGGAGTTGTTTTTTGTAAAGAATGAGCATTAGAATACACTTAAAACATAGGAAAGATGATTTTGCATGATATAGAGGTGCTTTAATGACAGTCACCCAAATGCATGCTACAATACGGATTTCGCTAAAAATGCAAAAACATACTGATGAATGGCCATTAAAAAACAAGATATGACCATTTGAACTCATTTGAGTGAACTGGATAAACAATGATTGATAAAAATCCTAGACAACATTTGATTCCAAACTGGTAAATTTGTCTGAAACAAGCATGATGAACAGTCTACACATCAACAATAGCTGGTCAGTGAGGCTTGTTGCACAAATAGACCAAAATATTTAATGTTTAAAACCAGTATAATAAAATAACACATCATTTTAAACAATTATGGATCATAAAAAAAACCATTTTCTTCTCATCTAGTCACAAAACATGTTTGAATTTAAAAGCTTAGTGTTTGCCAGCTGATGGAATTGCAAACAAATACATGAAATGAGTCAAACCCCCCAGGGACAGTCATTTTTGACATTAACAGGCTAATGAAAGGGGGCATGGTTGACCAAGTCATTATTCAAGCTTTCAGGTTACAGGAACGCTTGTCAAAACAGTGAACTCTGGTGGATTTAAAGTATGCATCTACGCCTGAAAGCTGTTGGTCCAAAAACAAGTAAAATCATTAAAAAGCTCTCTCTTCTCTTCCATCTCTGGCAGGTCAAAACTAATGACCAAACAGCTGAATTATTTATTGTGCGTTGTTAATCTACACGCCGTTACTGTGAGGTCAGAGACTCACAGTCTTTAGGAATCCCTGCAGACTTGTTCTTTACTGGACTCTTTTCCTTTTATAGTCACTTTCCTCTGTGTTTCTATTTTTAATGTTTGTGAAATACAGCATGTGTGCCGAAAGTGTGAGCGTTATAAGCAGAGACACATGCCTTTTGAATGAAGGAGAACTTTTTTATCAGCTGCAAAAAAAAAACGTAAACACCAACTGCACAGCTGATAGTCAGTGTGCAGATGGTTTTCCCCTCTACTTGTGTGGCATTGGATTCTGTTTAGTATTCTAAAATCATACAAAATTAACAAATTTATGAGATGAGTTAATCGTTGCCACAAACTAAGACAAATCCTGCAACATTTCCTCTGACCAATGAGTAATACATTCCACAAATTCGGTTATTGTGTTTGGGCCCCAAACTCATAACCTTTATTCATAACTGCCAATGATTTTATAATGATTGTAAGGTATTTACACACAAATGATCCTGAAAATATTTTGACACTCACCTGGTTTAGTATTAATAGAATGTTGTATTACTACAATTTAGAAGGTCAAAACAACAACTTGAAGTAATAAAACGTTCTCAGATTTTATATGCAGATGATCGTGGTTTCTCTGGGTTTCAGGTGTATTCATACCAGCTGCTGGAGGAGCTGGACCTGGGTTTGGACCCGGTGGAACTGGGACTGGATTTGGTCCTGGAGGAGCTGGAGCAGGTTTTCAGCCTGGAGGAGGAACTGGACCTGCAGGGACTGGTGCTGGGCTAGGAGGTTTTGGACCAGGAGGTATGGTTAAAAAAATGTTTTTCTTTCAATTTGACAAACTATGACATTAGTTTACATTAAACTTGTTAATACAAGGTCTGAAAATGTTGTTTTAATCACTTTACATATGAGGGACATTCCTTTCAGATACACACATGTTTATAAAAATTAGGACATAAACTTACTGGAGAAGCTCCAAGTTACAGTAGAAGCCAAGAAAAACACAGCTTTTTTATATAAAGATAATGAAGTCCTCATGTCGATTTCAACCACCATAAATACAATAGTTGTAAAACTTGCATGAAATTTTGCCGGTTTCATCTCTCTGATAATGTTCTTCCTGCCTGCAGTTTCAATATATCTTTTTCAACACACTGTGTGTTCTTCTAAGGATATGATGGACAAGGAATAGGTCGTTTTGGCCCAGGAGGGGTTGGACCAGGTGGAGTTGGACCAGGAGGAATTAGACCAGGTGGAGTCGGACCAGGCGGAGTTGGTCCAGGAGGAATTGGACCGGGAGGGGTTGGTCCAGGAGGAGTTGGTCCAGGAGGAGTTGGACCAGGAGGAGTTGGTCCAGGAGGAGTTGGACCAGGTGGAGTTGGACCAGGAGGAGTTGGTCCAGGAGGAGTTGGACCAGGTGGAGTTGGACCAGGAGGAGTTGGTCCACATGGAATTGGACCAGGAGGAGTTGGTCCAGGTGGAGTTGGACCAGGAGGAATTGGACCAGGAGGAGCTGGTCCAGGAGGAGTTGGACCGGGACGAGTTGGTCCAGGTGGAGTTGGACCAGGAGGAGTTGGTCCAGGAGGAGTTGGACCAGGTGGAGTTGGACCAGGAGGAGTTGGACCACATGGAATTGGACCAGGAGGAGTTGGTCCAGGTGGAGTTGGACCAGGAAGAATTGGACCAGAAGGAGCTGGTCCAGGAGGAGTTGGACCGGGACGAGTTGGTCCAGGAGGAGTTGGTCCAGGTGGAGTTGGACCGGGAGGAGTTGCTCCAGGAGGAGTTGCTCCAGGAGGAGTTGCTCCAGGAGGTGGCTCTGGTACATTCAGGCCAGGCTTATTTGGTCCAGGCAGTACAGGGCTTGGAGTTGTTGGGACTGGTAAGAACACGTCTTTGACATCATGATTATTTATTGATGTCGCAGTTTAGCTAAACTTTACCATTTTCTGTCAAAATCAATAAACAATTTGAAAGTATTTTGACTTTTGTTGTCACAAAACTGTTTAACTCCATATTGTGACTTTTTCTTTTTGTACAGGTGGGAAATCTCCAAAAACAGGTAAGATTTGTGAGTCTTCAGTAAATATTTTGTCTCTAATAAAAAAACACAATCATGTTTGATTCAAAATATATTTCATATATATGCATATATTTCAGATGACTGATCTGCATTTGCCATGTTGATTTCTAAAATAGTTATTTTTGACGTAATACTGAAGTAATTCATCTTTGTCATGTGCTTTATCGATATCTTATGATTTTTAATTCTGTCTGATAAAAACTGGGAACCGGATATTGATAAATCATGTAATAAAATGGTTACAGTATAATCAGGGTGGGATTATATAAATTCTCTTCCTCCCACTCCCTTTCAAGCAATATTTATTAATATGTCTAATTATCCTAAGTTTGATTAGTTACTGTATGAATGTATAACTGATTTATATATTGCTGTTGTGTATTATTTCTACTTAATTGCTTGAAATAAACCATTTCAAATAAAATAAAAATAAAAAATAAAAAGACAGTGGGCAAGTTCAAAAACTTAAAACATGAACAGTCTTTTCGTACATGGGAGATCGCACTTACAAAGAGCAGTGAAATAGTGTGGAACAGGGAAGGAAACTATAGGGGTTAAAAATGGATCTTAGATAAAGACCATTAACACAGAATAGAAGAAAATGTGAATTTTATTCAGGAAGTTGGACCTTAATGCATTTTCTTTTAAAAATATTGGACAAAACCACAAAAACAAACATACTAAGTCAAAGTTTTGAAAATAAGTATTAAGCTAAGCTGAATATGGATTGACAGTTAAAATGATATGTAAAATATTGTGTTTAGCTTTGAAAGGTTAGTGCAGCACCAAACCAAAATCCTTCCACAAAAATGTGCTTAATTTCTGTTCATATTTTCACTCAAAATAATCACTACTTTTTCCAAGTCTTTTGACTCGACCATTGAGGCCTTGGAGCCATAGGTTTTGGTAGAGGAACCCTTGAACAATCCCCTACATCTGAATGTCTGTTGGTGGGGGTTTTATCGTTTGATGAGAATTTTCTTGATAGCCTTATTTCTTACTGGGTAATTAAAGGGTTTCTGTGATTTGAATAAAATGAAAAGAGGAAATGATGAAAAGGTAAACAGATTTTCTAGAAAAAAAACACTCTAACTAAAGTCCCATTAACAACAGAAAAACATGAATGTAATGTGTTCTCTAATTGTCAAACCTGCCAGGTGGCTACGGAAGATATGGAGATGGTTTTGGACCAAAACCACCTAAAACAGGTAACTTTTGCTATTTGTATTTTTAGTTGGGCTTAAAGTTTGAAAAAAAAAAAACTTTTTCTTTTTTTTTTACCTTAGGTGGAGTTGGAACAACAGCTGGAGGGGCTGGTTTAAGGCCAGGAGGAACTGGATTTGGTCCTGGGGGTGCAGGAATTGGGCCAGGAGGAACTGGATTTGGTCCTGGGGGTGCAGGAGTTGGGCCAGGAGGAACTGGATTTGGTCCTGGCGGTGCAGGAGTTGGGCCAGGAGGAACTGGATTTGGTCCTGGTGGTACAGGGGTTGGGCCAGGTGGAGCTGGATTTCGTCCTGGGGTTACAGGGGTTGGTCCAGGTGGAACTGGATTTGGTCCTGGTGGTGCAGGGGTCAGGCTAGGAGGAACTGGATTTGGTCCTGGTGGAGCGGGGATTGGATCAGGAAAAACTAGATTTGGTCCTGGTGGTGCAGGAGTTGGGCCAGGAGGAACTGGATTTGGTCCTGGTGGAGCGGGAGTTGGGCCAGGTGGAGCTGGATTTGGTCCGGGTGGTGCGGGAGTTGGGCCAGGAGGAACCGGATTTGGTCCGGGGGGTGCAGGGGTTGGCCCAGGAAGTACTGGATTTGGTCCTGGGGGTGCAGGGGTTGGCCCAGGAAGTACTGGATATGGTCCTGGTGGTGCAGGGGTTGGGCCAGGAGGAACTGGATTTGGTCCTGGGGGTGCGGGAGTTGGGCCAGGAGGAGCTGGATTTGGTCCTGGGGGTGCAGGGGTTCATCCAGGAGGAACTGGGTTTGGTCCTGGGGGTGCAGGCGTCAGGCCAGGGGTTGGTCCTGGTGGAACTGGTGCCCTGGATGGAGGTACATATTACTCAATCATTTTGTACTACACTGTATAAAACAACTGTGTGTGGTTTTAAAACAGCATGAACATAGAAAAGTTATGCATGGGATTCAGCTAAAGAAGTAAATGCCCCCCATGTTTGGGATCCCTTTTTTGCAAATCTGAAAAAACCCAAAACTAATAATGAAATTAGATCAATTTTAGCACAAGAAGTGTTGTGGCAAAAACACGAATTATCAAAGTTCTTACAACTTCACAAAACATAGGCATTTTATGTCCGTTTTCTTTCCATTTACAACACATATGCAGGATAACTGTTTGTTTGTTTTCTTACTTAATGATTGTTTTACTAAACAGATAAAATATGTTTTTTTTTTACTGTACAATTGTCCAAAATGTTTTTTCATTTTTTTCTTTTTTAGTTGTGCCACAGACTGGTAGCACTGGTGTGGTGGGACCTGGAGGAAAGAGTGGAAGTAAAGCTTCAAAACAACTTCCAGGTAAGCTCACCTAGGTCAAAGGTTTACTACTACTATAACCTACTACTATGATGGAATCAACCTGGATGAATCAGAGTCTTTATAGATATATTATCAATATTTAAGTAAAAATAAAAATGTTAATGTAATGTTTATTTGCTATGACACAGGGATTGGGGTGCCTGGACTTTATCAAGGTGGATTTGCTCCAAGTCAAGGTGTGTTGAAGAAAAAAGATCATCCAACAAATTTTTTATAATCAATGTCATAACATAACAAAATGAATTTGCCCTGAAACTTACAGAAAAAATTCTGACTTCTTCATTTAGGTTTTGGAGCCCGTGGAATTCTTCCTGGAGTTGCCACAGGATCTGGATTTGGACCTCAGACTGGTACGTAAAGATTCAAATTTTTATAAAACTTCGTACTTTGATCTCATGTCAGGCCAAACATTTTTTTATAAATTGCATTTCTGATTCTGATTTCTTAAATAGGATCAGGAGCACTTGGTCAAAGTGGGCTAGGACCAGGAGGAGCAGGCAGTATGTATCACAGTGTACAGTTTCTTCAGGTTTATTGGCAGATCTTTAACGCGTTTCACCATTTGTATTCCCTGAATAAAAAAATATAGCAAGTGTTTCTGCTTGCAATTTATTCTTTCATATGATAATTTTCATGATAGATGGGCGTGGACAGCAGTTACCTGGGGTTTTTCGTGGTTTCCCTCTGGTAACGCCAAAGTCAGGTACATAGAAAGAGATACTGTAGAAAACCTTAAACATGGTTTCATATGATAACAATAAACATAAGAAATGTTCCAAAAACATATCTTTTATTTTTGAAAAACAGGGGCAAGCAAATCCAAAAAACTTGCAAAAGCTGCAGCTAAATATGGTAGGAGCTTCATCCCTAATTTCTAATTTATAAGAGATCAGCTGAGTATTTTATTTGTGACACAAAAACTTTTTTTTCTAAACTTGTTTAAAAATAGGTGGAACTGGAGCTGGAGGAGGCACGCTTGGTCAAAGTGGAACCAGCAGGCTTCCTGGAGGGGGGGTAGGAGTCACGCCTGGAGTAGGAGGCGGTCTTGGAGCTGGACCTGGATTTGGTCCAGGTGCTGGAACTGGAACTGGATTTGGTCCAGGTGCTGGGACTGGAACTGAATTTGGTCCAGGTGCTGGAACTGGAACTGGGTTTGGTCCAGGTGTTGGAACTGGGAGTGGACCAGGATTTGGTCCAGGTGTTGGAACTGGGACCGGACCAGGAGTTGGTCCAGGTGTTGGAACTGGGACCGGACCAGGAGTTGGTCCAGGTGTTGGAACTGGGACCGGACCAGGATTTGGTCCAGGTGTTGGAACTGGAACTGGATTTGGTCCAGGTGTTGGAACTGGGACCGGACAAGGATTTGGTCCAGGTGTTGGAACTGGAACTGGATTTGGTCCAGGTATTACAACTGGAACAGGAACTGGATTTGGCCCAGGAACTGGACCTGGACTTGGTACAGGATCTGTACCTGGATTTGGCCCAGGTGTTGGAACTGGAGGTAGTTATAAATCAACAAATATTTAAATTGAAGAGGCAGAAATATTAACTTGATTTTAGTCGTGACAGTAAAGTTATTCACCTGTCAAGATTAAACTTTTGACAAATTACTGGGTCTTACAGGGTACGATGCCAATGCAAAAGCCCGTAAATATGGTAAGAATCCAAAAAATCAAGTATTTTCCATTGCTATATCTCTGTAAAACTCAAATTGCAATGACACTTTAACCCTGATGCCATTGCTCTTTGTAGGCATGTTAAGTGGAGCACTTGGTGGTCCACAATCAGGAACTGGAGGGGTCATACCAAGAGGCGCCGGCACTGGTTATGGGCCTGGAGGAGTCGGACCAGGAGGCGCCAGCACTGGTTATGGGCCTGGAGGAGTTGGATCAGGAGGCGCCGGCACTGGTTATGGGCCTGGAGGAGTCGGACCAGGAGGCGCCGGCACTGGTTATGGGCCTGGAGGAGTCGGACCAGGAGGCGCCGGCACTAATTATGGGCCTGGAGGAGTCGGACCAGGAGGCGCCGGCACTGGTTATGGGCCCGGAGGAGTCGGACCAGGAGGCGCCGGCACTGGTTATGGGTCCGGAGGAGTCGGACCAGGAGGAGCCGGGACTGGTTATGGGCCTGGTGGAGCTGGACCAGGAGGCGCCGGCACTGGTTATGGGCCTGGGGGAGTCGGACCAGGAGGCGCCGGCACTGGTTATGGGCCTGGGGGAGTCGGACCAGGAGGCGCCGGCACTGGTTATGGGCCCGGAGGAGTCGGACCAGGAGGCGTCGGCACTGGTTATGGGCCTGGAGGAGTCGGACCAGGAGGAGCCGGGACTGGTTATGGGCCCGGAGGAGTCGGACCAGGAGGAGCCGGGACTGGTTATGGGCCTGGTGGAGCTGGACCAGGTGGCGCCGGCACTGGTTATGGGCCTGGAGGAGTCGGACCAGGAGGCGTCGGCACTGGTTATGGGCCTGGAGGAGTCGGACCAGGAGGCACTGGCACTGGTTATGGGCCTGGTGGAGCTGGACCAGGAGGTGCCGGCACTGGTTATGGGCCTGGAGGAGTCCGACCAGGAGGCACTGGGACTGGTTATTGGCCAGGAGGAGTTGGTGTCGGTTCCAGCTATGGACCTGGGGGTATGACAAAAGATAACATATTTGTACATTCATTTAAAAGTTTTCTTTGTCAAAATGTTTCATTTCTCTATCTCATAAAAAAGTAAAAAAGGTGTTTGTTTGTTTTTGTGTTTAATGTGTCTTCAGGGTATCTAGATGCCAAAGCCCGCAAATATGGTACGACATTCATCTCTAAAATTAATGTCTGTCTTGTATACTGTGGCTTTATGAAATTTATTTTTGAAGGTTTTCCAGGAGGTGTGGGTGTTAGCCTGGGTACAGGAGGGCCGGGGAGTTTGAGGGGACCTGGTTCTGGAATTGCAGGAGGAGTAGGGATTCTCGGAATAGAACTCTTTGTGTGTCCTTAATTTTAAAAGGATTTGTTTTACAGTATAAAAAGATATATCATTCTATAAAGCATTTTGTGTTGATTATAATTGTGTAAGTGCTTAACAGATTATATTAGATAAAAAAAAAACAAATTAGTTGAGTTTTAGGACAAATTTGCAGATGTATGGAAGCTACAAAATGAATAACAAATCCCATTTTGCTAAATATTTGGAAATAACTCGTGAAAACTTACAGTACATTCATAAGAATATTTGATGTTTAATTTATTTTAATTTTTCCTTCGTAGCATATCCAGGGGGGGCCAATTCTCTGAAATACGGTGAGATATGTGGAGGATTGTGGAAGAAATACATGACTGAAGTGTATAATCTCACATTAAGATGTGTTAACCAAAATGAAATGAAAATTCACTTTTTTTATGGTAATTCAAAACAAAATATAAACCGTTATTAGTAAAACCTTCAGGACACCTACTGCTCCACAGGAGTTCCTGGCAGTGGTGGAGCACCAGGATTTGGACCAGGAGGAAGGATTGACGGCCCAGCTGCTGGTGGATATGGTCCTGGGACTGGAGGAGTACTCGGAACTGGAAGAGGTTATGGAGCCGGTGGATATGGACCTGGAGTTGGATCAGTGGCAGGAACAGGATATGGTCCAGGGAGAGGTTATGGTACAGGACCAGGAACTGGATATGGAACAGGTTAAGGACCAGTTTAAATTCTTAATTTGACCATGGTTGTGTCCGAATTCCCACCCTAACCCCTAACTTCTAAAAACTTTATAGTGCGGCACTATGTACCGTCGTGAATTTTATAAGCAATTCGGACTACATGTTCACTACTTTTTTTTTTTTAACAGCGGATATGATGTCATCGATTTCACAAAGTTAAAATTGAATTAAAATTAGTGTTTTGCAATGATTATTAATGAGTCCACTGTCTTCCAAAGATAAAAACGTTGATGGTTTATCAAAAAGATACATTTAAATACATTTTTTTGGTAAAAAATGTTTCAACGCAATGCATTGTGGTCTATATTTGCCGATCTAGTGAGCATTGATGCACACTGGTTTTTCACGGAGTCTTCTGGGGAATTTTTAGGGCACTGGATTTGGGAATTGTAGATTCAAACAGTACTACAAAATGGCTAACGAACTATAAAGTGCACTATAAAGGGCTTAGGGTGGAAATTCGGACATACCCCAAGTACATAATCTTGCATCCTGAAACACCTGAGTGCTTGAGTTCTTGAATTTTATGTCTGCACAGGCTATGGACCTGGATCCAAGGCTGCTAAATATGGTATGACAGGTTTTCAGTACATTTATCTGTTGGCAGCTTTAAAATTCTCTTTTGTGAAGCATTTTCTTTGTATTTTGACAAAGGTCAAGTTGGACCAGGGGCTGGTGGGTCACCTACAGGTGGTACAGGACAGGGTGGGTAGTTATTTTTTAGCAAAAAATGGTCAATTCCAATGCTTCCAGGTTGCTGAAGAAATACTGACTCATATAAATCTTAAGCTTGGGTGAATTTTTTCCTACTCAACGTGAAATACTGTTGCATGTTGTTCCCCACAAAGATACCACATGAATCACATGGTTCATTCAACCACGTGGTGTGAACCTTCATAATACCGCTATAAGTTTGCCTTCCATGGAGGGTAGAAAACAGGGTATAAAGTCATGCAGCAGATGCAGCACACATTTGCAGCCAAATTGGGAGTATATTTACTCCTCTAAGACCATGATATGCGACTGAAAAAGAGTAAGTTGATGCTCCCTTCAGTTGATAGATTTAAACATTTATGGATCTTTCCTTTAATTGAAAGTTATGCATTGTCTGGTGAGAAAACCTCAAATTTGATTGCTCTGAAGGATTATACGTATTGGCCAATAGAGCTCCAACTTTAGGACTTTCATAGTCATTACTAAACTCAAAGTGTCATTGCTTTGTATGGCTTCCGGACACCTCATTTGTGAAGAATTCGCGATTGACAGATGGAGATCTCATTGGACAGATAATATCCTACTGCTCACTCATGACACCATCAGAGTTCTCCTGGCAGATCTGGAGGGTGGCCTGGAACTTGGAAATCATACACCCACATAAATCAATGATTAAAATTGATTGTTAGAAGCTATTTATGGTGAAGTTCAAATTGGGTTCTATAATTCAGAAAGTATAGATCAAGAGGTTCCGACAAACCTTTAAATCCGAATAAAGCAAGGACAAATTGACTCAAGAACAGTTTACATCCTAAGCATTTTAATCATTGCTAAAAAAAAATTTGTGAAAGCCAAAACTGCAGCTGCTTAAACTGTGCAATGTTGAATGTTTTCAAAAAACAACTCACTGCATTGAGGTCTTGAGATTTATGTACCATTTATTTTTAAATTAATTAGTTGTCACTTTTGTTTTTAATTAACAAATGATACATTTTTTATCTTAGTTGCAAATTACTGTTCATTGTTCAATGCACTGTTCATTTGTTGAAAATGAACGAGCTGTACAGTACGTTCCTTTGTTTTTCAATGAATAATGCACTGAGCACTTGTAATTTGGTTGTGCATGTGGCAATGATAAATGAAAGTATCTATCTACCTACCTATCTAAAGTATAGTTAAAATCACCTCTTTATAATCTAAAAGGTCTCTTTTGTATGAGCTGTAGGACAACCAGGTGGGGTTCTACCCGGAACAAGTCCTGGAAGTGGTGCAGTGAATGGCTCCAGCACTGCAGGAACTGCTAGACCCAGTGGTGAGCTTTGTTTTGACTCTCAGATTATATAATGAAGTGCATGTAAATCTGATAATAATCTCATTTCTGATTACTTAGGAGGAGGGTTTGTTGGTGGTACCCCAGTGCCAGAAGGTATCCGTGAGCATCTGCACACTCATTTGCAAAGCTTTTAGGTTGCAGCTATTTTTAGATGTTTTTTTTTTATCTGAATGTCATACTTGACACTGGTTCTCATTTCAGGTGATGCAGTGAATGCCAGTGCAATCGAAGGGTCAGGAATTCCTGGGACAGAAGGTGTTTGAATCTGTTATCATTTTCAGGAATTTATTTGACCTTTCAGAAATTGTGGTTTAGCTAAAATGACAGCATCTATCATGGTTGTTTAGGTCAAAGAATTAAAAACTCTCACTACAGAATCAGTTACAACGGTTATTTGGAAGTTAATAGACATGCTTTAGGGGCATGACCTTTAGAAAATGATTTGTAATATTTGTGGTTTCATTTCCTTGCTATTAAAAGGAGGTACTGGTGTATCTGGAAAACCAGCGGCAGGTGTTGGAGATGGGTTGAATGGCACAGGGATTCCCATCATAGGAGCTAGACCAGGTATTTCAAATAAAAAGATCACACGTGAAGCATGTTTGTGCAAAATCTTCAATACAAAAAGACATTTGCACTAGCTGATAACGTTTTTGTCTATTGTAATGATTTCTTATTCAAATCTTCCCGATCAAACAGGACTCAATGGGACGATTGCAGGAGGTGAGAGAATCAACATTTGCATGTTCACTTTTTCTGTCAGTTTGCATTCATGTTTTATCTATGGTTTCAGGCCACAAGAGTACTATGTTTAAACTTTCTCTCACAGTGCCATTAGGTGTCACCTTTTCACAAATAAATTAAGAACTTCTTTTAAACCAATCTATTTGAGACATGTTTATTTATTTTACCTTGCTGTTTTGGTGCTGTTTTAATTTTGTACACTTTCTCAAAATTGCTTTTTTGTTGCAGAACAACCTCCACATGCAACATACAGTTTTAAAAATGCATTTGAATATGCAAAACTGACCTGTACTTGTCTTAAAAGATACCCAACTTTTTGAAAGGCACAGCTTTTTGAGAGATAAGAACCAATGTTTTTGTTTGTATTATTTGCAGATTTCACAGGAGATACCCCTGGTAAGACAAAAACAAAACATTGCATATTTAAATACTGAGTTATTACTGTAAAGCAGGTAAATGTCTAAACCCTTAGAAAAAAAGGGGGGATATTTCAAATATTTTGATGACAACAAAATGCTGATGCAAAAACTACAATCAAAAGCATACATTTTGAAAAAAGGGTATTAAATGAGCTTTTAGTTTTAGACTGGTACACAGCAGACTAGTTTAGTTTAGTTTATTCATTTATCAGGACAGCGTACAAAGACAATAAGCTTAAAAAGCAAAGATGCTTGCACCAGACAGCTCATTTCCATCTGTAGTCTCTTTACAAAACAATACATTGTGTCCAAACATTATTAACATATTTGCCAATTTAAAAAAAGTTTAAAAAAAGAAATGCAATATAAAACATATTTAGGTTTACAATTTAAAATAAAACAATTGCACCAATGGTCTAGCTCTCTGATAGCCATCAAATAATACCTACATGGGTAACATCTAATGGCAAAATACTCACATGTTAATGTCGATGAAAGCAAGATTGATGCTCCAGAATCTGACAGCTTCACGATAGAAGTGGATCTTTATAAATGTCAAGGAGAAGGGTCATGTATAAAAACCAATGGATGAGTGTGCCTGGTTGTTAAAATTCTAAAACTATGAATAGATTGTTGTATATACATAATGTAATGTACAACATGGTCTCTGTTTAACCACAACCAAACTGTGGCTGTTGTGTGTTTTTTGATTTTCGTCTGAAATGTAGGTGGAACAAGGCTTCCCCCTAGAGGTGAGAATCTGTTTTCTCAGGTTTCATTACGAATACAAACAAACTCAAAAATGATGTTGCACATCAAACCTTTTACAGTTTCTGGAGATGGTCTTTCAGGCGGAACGCTGCCTGGAGTCAAACCTCTCAAACCTCCAGGTGCATAACATACATGGAAATCTTTTTATTAACATTACTGGTTTAAGTAATTACTCAGTTTCCCTTATTTCACATATTAAAGTCTAAAATTGCCACCATATTAATGTCAGCAATTCCTACTTCAAGATATATTAACTGTTGTTTTCTCTCCAACAGGAATCCCCAGAGGTGACACACCAGGTCAAGAAGAGGGAGAAGAAGTTCCTCAAGGAGAAAGAGGTGGTGCAGTTGGACAAGGAGGAGTTGGAGGGACTCCGACCACTGGAAGGGTAGAAGGAGGTGTTTCAGGTGGCACAACGGGAGTGAGAGGAGGAGGCAGTCCTGCCACTGGAACTGTAGTTGGATCAGGAGGTCCACTGGCTGTAGGAGGAACTCCAACACCAAAAGGTGCTAATATTATCTTGTAAACTTGTTTTCAAAATAAAATTAAATGTCATTTTACATCTATACAAATGTTTGTTGGATGAATAAACATTAAAAAATATGAAACATATACTGAAATGATCTCAGTTCTACTTCTAAACTGCTTCCTTTTCTAAAATAGCACCAGGTATAGGTGTTAGAACTGGCGTCAGCGGTGTGGATGGAGTTGGTAGTGGACTTGGGTCTGCTGGAGGAGGCCCTGGTAGAGGGAGCTTGGTACCTGGTGCTGGTGGATCTACTGGAGTAGGAGCAGGAGGTCCAAAACCTGGCAAAAGTGAGATCTTCAAATGGGTTTACATCCCAAAATTACAGCTCAACAACTCACTGTCACCATTTTTTTATGGTTTTACACACAGGCTATGGTGCGGGTGAAGCTGGAGTTTTACCAGGTGGAGGTACTGAAACCAACACTTTAAAAATATTAGGTGAATTGGAATGCATTAATACAAAGCATGGCGTTTCCTTCTTTAAACTCAGGCATACGCTACCCGGCTGGAGCTGGAACAGGATTAGGAGCAGGAAAAGGTTTAAGAAACTGATCTCATATTTTTTCTAGACTTTCACAAGGTTGGAAGAAAACTATTCCATCCAACATTAGCTTTCATTCAGTATACAGGAAAACAGGAGCAGGAAGCCAGGGAGGAGTTGGTCCAGGTGGTTATGGCATTGGACTTGGAAGCTACGGTGTGGGACCAGGAGGTTACGGGATTGGCCCAGGTGGCTATGGTGCTGGGCCTGGTGGGTATGGAACTGGACCTGGAGGCTCTGGAAGCAGAGGGATTGGCGGGGGTCTTGGAGCTGCTGGGACTGTAGGAGTAGGACCTGGTTCAGGAGTTGCGCAAGCAGGTCCAGGGAGAGTTGGTGGTGGACCAGGAGGATATGGGACTGGTTTCGCACATGATGGTGAACATATTTCAAATCTTTTGACTGGTTTAATTTACAAATTCTTTTAATCAGAAAGTACCATTTGAGTTTGACCTTTTTGTATTTGACTGCATGTTTGTATGTTGTCTTACAAGGTTCCAGGTATGGCGCAGGCCCAGGGACTGGAAAACCACAGAAAAGTGGGATTACACAGAAAATATTCAAATTCAAAATGGATTCAATGGGTGTAACTAAAACTACATTAAATTCATTTTAGATTATGGAGGAAGAGCTGGTGGTTCTGGTGTTGGACCTGGTGGCTATGGAACTGGTACTGGTCCAGGAGGGTTTGGCCCAGGTGGTTTTCTTCCCAACATCCCTGGCACTGGTTATGGAACTGGGAACTTAGGACCAGGTGGGATTGGTTCCAGTGCTGGGGGAACAGGACCAGGAATTAGACCCGGGAGCTTTGGACCAGGTGGTGTTGGCACAGGACTAAGTACTTATGGACCTGGTGGAACAGGACCCATTGCTGGTGTGTATACACCAGGAAGTAAACAACAGGGAAAAAGGAAACCACCAAAATCAGGTATGAAGATCATTTATTAGACATCAACTTTTGTGATATATTAGAGTATTTTACTTTTGTTTTGCTCCTCTGTCTGTGGCTCTATGGTTCTTCAATGGGTTCAGGTGGCTTTGGGCAAGGCAAAATAATATTTTTTACATTTTTTTAATAACACTCCAATTTCTTAAAAAACAAATAACATTGACAAATTATCTTTCTGGATATCAGTTCTCAAAATACTGTATTCAATTAACATGTTACCTTTGAAGTTTGTTCTTTCTTTGAAGTTAGACGGTAATCCAACAGTAAGACAGATCTTTTTTTCTGTCTTTTGGGTCAAGACATTTTTAAATCAGTTTTTAAGAATAAGTACCAGTCATTACCATGGTGGGAAAATTGTTAATAGAACAACATTAGCCAATAAGCTCCATTTGTGCAGGAAACAGAAAACACCTCAACAGAACAATTTGCTATGCCAGTGAAAGAGTCAGGACAGAGTGATCAAAGATCTGTGGTTGTCTTTCCATTGCAGGGGGAACGGCAACTGGAGGGTACGGACCAGGAGGTGCCAGAACTGGGGGCTATGGACCAGGTGGTGCCGGAACTGGAGGGTACGGACCAGGAGGCGCTGGAACAGGAACTGGAGGGTACAGACCAGGAGGCGCTGGAACTGGGGGCTATGGACCAGGTGGTGCTGGAACTGGAGGGTACGGACCAGGAGGCGCTGGAACAGGAACTGGAGGGTTTGGACTGGGTGGTATAGAAACTGGAGGCTATGGACCAGGAGGTGCTGGAACAGGAACTGGAGGCTATGGCCCAGGAGGTGCTGGAACAGGAACTGGAGGGTTTGGACCAGGTGGTATTGGAACTGGAGGCTACGGCCCGGGAGGTGCTGGAACAGGAACTGGAGGCTACAGACCAGGAGGTGCTGGAACTGGAGGGTATGGACCAGGTGGTGCTGGAACAGGAACTGGAGGGTTTGGACCAGGTGGTGCTGGAACAGGAACTGGAGGGTTTGGACCAGGTAGCCAAGCATTAGGAAAAACGAAACCATCAAAATCTGGTACCAATAACTATTGAAGTACAAATCTTTATTCAAACACACCCTTGATGCAATAATTGAACACAGTGTTTCATATCCTTTTTCAGGTTATGGAGGAGGTGTTTATGGTGCAGGTAAGCTTTTCTTGTACAATAATGTAGAATAAACAGTTATTGTTGCTCTGTTGTTTTTCTTGTTGCTCTTTTTCGTTTTTCCCTCTGTAGGAGGCTTGGGAGGGGGCCCAGGTCTTGGAGGAGCTGGAGCTCAGTCAGGTGGTTATGGTCATGGAGGATATGGCCCTGGTGGAACGGGACCTGGCTCTTCTGGTTATGGGACAGGAGGTGCTGGACCTGGTGGCCTTGGACCAGGGTCTGTTGGACCAGGTGGGACAGGAGGATATGGAGCTGGTGGTCAAACAAGAAAGCCTTCAAAGTCTGGCTACGGTTCATCTTTGGGTGGCACTGGATTTGGGCCAGGTAACAGATTTAAAAAAAAAAACTACCTAAAAGATTTATGATTTTTATTTTGCAATGTTATTACAGTCACTACTGCTTTAATGACGAAAAGATCCTCTCTCAGAGTCTTATCCAAATTTTATATGCAATTAGTCTTTGATGCAAATGTTTTTAATAGAATTGTATTAACTTTTATACATATGTGTATATAAATTCACATGCAGACCAGCTTAGGGGCCTTGTGGATGAGTGTCCGCTTTGAAACTGAAAGGTTGTGAGTTCAAATCCATAGTTTAGTAATATGAAAGACTATAAAAATGAGACCAAATGCCTCCATGCTTGACACTCAGCATTATGGGATTGGATTGGGGGGTTAAGCTGCCAAAAGGTTCCTAAGCACAGCAGTGTCTGCAGCTCACCGCTCCCCCAGGGGATGCGTGAAATGCAGTGAACAAGTTTCACACACCTAGTTGCATGACAACTAATGGGACTTACTTGTCACGCAACTGTTTGACTTTAAAATATACTAAGTAAAGTTATCAAACAAATCCACCTGTGTTCACTAGGTGGAGGAGTAGGAGTTTTCCCTGGCACAGCAACAGGAGGTGTAGCTGGAGGAGGCCCAGGTAAGTTCATTCCAATAAAAAAACTAAAAGTAAAGGCATACGAGTTACGTTAATTCTTCAAAAATTTGAAACCAAATTGTAACTTTTAAATAATTATAATTTTAAATAAAATGCTCCAGGCTCTTTACAAACAAAGCAAGCTTTTCGATACCTTATATGAATTTGTTCTGCTAATTTGTTTTGCTCTATGCTGAGTTTCAGAACAGCTTCTTCCTAATATTATCTTTCCTATACAGGAAGTGTAGTGGGAGGAACAGGAGGGGCAGGAGGTCCTGGAAGAACAAGCCAAGGAATAACAGGGGCAGCAGGTGGCCTCCCAGGTCAGATTGAATGAGCACTGAGTGACAAGCCAACAGTTACTTACCCGATGATAATCTGTATTTTCGTTTTCTGAGATCTTAACTACATGAAAATAAAGTAGCATTAATATGAATATTTTTCCAACAGGGGGAGCTGGCACTGGGGGAGTGGGTGGTGGAACTTATCCAGGTAAATTTACCAATGCAAAATGGGTTGTTTTTTCAATTTAACTTCTGTTTCCATTATATGGTATGTTCATTAAAATGGCAAAAAAAAAGCAAAACCTGGGGTTTTAGGATTACCGGATTGAATAATTTCCTTTTATTGTTCTCTAGGATATGCAGGGACTGGACAAAAATGTAAGAAAACACACTTTCCTCTTTTCTTCTACAAATGTGAGCACATGTAGAACGTTGTTAGTTTTTTTGTTTTGTTTTATTAAGCATCAGTAAAAGCAGTCTTAAACCAATCCTGACACAAACAATTAAAACTAAGGATAAGAAGTAAACCAATTTTCTTCAATGATTTTATTCTATTTGGTGCAGGACATATAACTTTGGTAAACTCAGGTGTTTCTTTTCTTTACGTCCTTCAGCCAAACAACAGAAGGCAGCCAAATACGCAGCCATGCAGGCCTTACTCAGAGGTGGGGGCTACAGAGGTAAAAAATAGCTCACTGCAAGAGTTTATATGTATGCTGTGTCATGAAATGTTTGACTGCATGTGTCAGTTTTTGGAGAAATAATGATATTAGAAGCTTATATAACTATTTATAAATGTATTTTATTTTAAAAATCAAAACAACTTTAACAGTCTTATTATAAAAGGACATTTATATTTTGTTAGAGATTTCTCTGGTGAGTATACTCAA
This sequence comes from Oryzias latipes, assembly GCF_053564925.1. NCBI lineage: Eukaryota > Metazoa > Chordata > Actinopteri > Beloniformes > Adrianichthyidae > Oryzias > Oryzias latipes. The sequence continues at coordinate 9,554,687 of NC_136250.1, read as the reverse complement.
AAAAAGTATGTTGGCATTTGGCTCGGTGTGCCACAAGATGAACACTGGAAAGTACAATTATGGTTTGGGCTGTAAAAATGATTTCCTCTGTTCTTGTTCTCTAAGGTGTTGGCCACAGGAGGAAGTGAGAAGCCAACTGACAGGAAGTGACCTCATTGAAACAACAGTGGTGCTATAGCTTTACCACAGAATGTCCCACCTGCCTCAGAAACTGAGGCCTCAACTCATTTACACTTGTTAGCCAAACACATGGAAGGCTCTTTTTTTTAAAGTGGAGGTTCTTAACCAGCAGGGTTTGTGAGGCCATTTTTTTTCCCAACTAAAATCCTTTAAATATCTTGAGAAAAGTAAGATTACGTAACAAATCCCCAAATCTTGTATTTTAAACACATCTGTGGATGCAGACCGCAGGCTGAAAACAGCGGACGAATCATGTCAGCTCTTCTTAGCATATTATAACAGGTTGCTGCTGCTGCACTGAATATTATTTGTGCTGCTTGGAAAATTCTTTTGGGTAAAGCTCGTTGCCAAGGACTCCTTCAGGGAAGCTCCTTCAGACCTGTCTGCATGCTGATCAAAACTTTTCTAGACAGTAAGACTTATTCTCTTTTTGTTTTGTAGATTCAATGTTATCTAAGCAGTCAATTCACTGTCTTTCGCCTTCAAAATAAAATGTTAGGATAGCTTACAAGCAAAACAGAAAAAGAAAGTGCTTTTACTTTTGGGAACGATAAGGAAAAGAAACTTAAATTTCACATCGTGTTTTGGTTGCTTTATATCTAATCCACTAACAACAGTATTGCTTGAATTTTATGTGGACTTCATAGTTTGCCGATGTAAACAATTAAATGCATCTATCTATAGGGACCATTTTACACTTGAAGAACATAATTGCAGTGTAAAATGTTGAAACACATCTACAGTTTTCTGATACACGCGTGGATTTCTGTTGCGTTTGCTTTTGAGACACGAGGTAACATGAGGGGAATAAGTCATTCAAACAACTTAGATGTACTGATTAATATGTTTTTTATAGTTATTGTGTACTCCATGAACACTGTTCAAAACTGCTCAGCTTTAGGATTAATAAATTGTGCATCAGATTTTTCTAAAGACGCTCATGTTACCCAATTCTGTGTGTTGCTTCTTGAGTTAGTTTTCATGTGAATGTGTGTGTCTTTACATGTGAAACACGGTAAATTGAAAAACTCAAATGTAGAATTTTGTTTTATCACCAGTCCTTGAATCAATGTTGACACACGTTCTGAAATGTCATGAGGATTGAGCAAACAATTCTCAAATTGTTTTAGAGTCTATCATTCAGCTTAAATTGTGAATTTACCATTTGTGTATGTAGAAAATGATGTTCTTTTGTACATTTTCTCTAAAGTAAAGAGGTGACCAACAAAAATTTCAGTTTGTCCATCATTTATAGCAGCTTTGTTACATGGCAAAGAAAGTATTAAACTGGTGTTTAGCTGGAAAGAAAGAAAAGAAAAGAAAAAAACAGCATTCGCATCTATGGGAGCTTTTTTAAATCCTAAGCTAAAAAAGACGAGGGAAACAACTGAACACCATTGGTTTGGAGAGCTGTCAAAACCACTTTGTCTTTGCAAAGAGTTGTTTGACACAAAAATGTGGTCAAACACAGACAAAACAATTCTAAAAAAAGCAAAAACTCACAGGATATGACTAAATTTTCTTGCTTGACCACGTAGCCAAAGAGATTGTTATTATTTATTTATATTATTAATTGTCCAATTAATAGCAATAGTGTAAAGAACATCTGATATCAAGACATATGTTTCACACATTACAATTAATGCTTGAAATAAACCAAATCAATCAAACATATGTTTTAGCCTCCTTACAGGATGTTGTAGAGTTGTATAAGACTCTGGCTGCCATTGTGCATCAACTACACCTGGCCATGTCTACAAATGCGTTTCAATTGGGGCTCCCAGAGCACTTGGTATTCTAATTTTATCACAAATAAGCCAAATCATCTCTGATCAAATAGGTGGATATAGGTTGCAATCGATTAGAACACACAAACCAGAGATGCTTAGTCAGGAAATGTCGACAAAACTGACTCAGAGACAAATATAAATTCAAGTCAAAAATATAAGAAAGGATTTGAAAACCCACTCCGATCATCTATCGATCTATTTTGAAAGCATTCCCAGTGTTTTGTTTTGTTCTATAATGCTTATGTCATTTTTATGCTAAATATAAAAACCTTTGTCATTTTCTAGAACATGTAGTTTTTGCAGAGCATCAGGAGTTCAATAAAATTCCCCTCTGAGTTGTGGGCAGGATTGTTGGGACAGAGTTATTTAGCCTGCGCTGAATTCCCATCATCCATTTAGTCACACGCTTTGCCGATAGCTTACAGCCCCAACTTAACATTAGCGGTGCAACAAAAATGGCGAGCAATATCTGAGCCGTCCAGCAATACAGTTTTGAGCCAGATTCCAGTTCAGACGAGGAAAACAAAGATGTACACGGATCTAGTTCTGGATGCATCAAAATGGAGCAGTGCTCAGCGTATTTTCTATGTCATAAATACGCTCTTTTTCAAATGCTCCTGATTTACAACAATTTGAATTACGGAATACGCAGAAATGCAATTTTTACCTAATATGACTTCTCCATCATCACAAAAACATGTTAAAAATATTATTCTGCACACACCAATACTTTACACTGCTCTCCTTAATAATGGATCAAAATGTGCCATGTCATTGCAAAATAATACTAAAAAAATGACAGGAAATGTACTTTCCTATGCCCATGACAAGTTGTCAGGGTCACTTTTACATGCGAACTCTGATGCTGCAAAGTTTATTCTGACCCGTATCAATGGTTTTGTTCTAAGTCTAAGCTGCTCCCACCCTCTTGCGCTTTGACCAAATTCTCCTTCTTTGTTCTTTGTGTTTGATGAATGGAGCTTTAGCGTGGGATCTGGACAGTGCAGTAACTGGAGCATTTATAAAGAGATTATGCCTAATGGGAACATGGGCTGATTTCAAAACACACAAACTCCTGTGTCCAGAAAAAAAAAGATACTAATCACCTCAAGATTCATCTGTGCTCACATAGTGCAATGAGGCAAGTTTAGCTCTTTTCTATTTGGAGCTGATAGCTGTAACTTAATCTTTAAGAGGTAGTGGAAGGAGCATGAGTGTTTCTGTGTGTGTGTGGTGGGGGGTCTATACCGGAGGGAAATTGGCCAGCTGGTGGTCAGAGGGTCAAAATGTTTTTCTTATTCAACCACACTGCAATGTAAAGAGAACTCATGCACAGGAAGCCTTGAAACGCATGGAGGGAGTGAGCAGCAAACTAAAAAGACCACGCCTGCCATTGCTCGCAGCTGAGTGCACGTATGATCTGCTCATGACTGCATGCAGCACTTCCTCGCCTAACTGGGTGGACTGCGTCTTGACTTCTGGAGGGGCAGAATGTCACGACGGGATCAGAGATTTAGGAAAGGAGTCAAAGGGTGGTAAGAAAACTTCCAGGTTTCTTTTTACCGTTTGAGAATGACAGCAAGAAGAAAGGGAACTATGAAAGAGTGAGAGAAAAATAGCACAAGTGAACTGCAGCACAAATGCATGTATACTTCCTCAAACAGAACTGTTTCATGCAGCAAAGTTAAGTCGCTTGTGCATGAACACGTATTGCATCTTAGAATGTAAAAATCCTTTCTGGAGGTATGAAAAGAAGAGTGTTTGTTGTGTACGAAAGATGCTCTCATAAGATTTTTTTTTGTTGTTCAACCCCATCAGCAATCCTCTTCACTCATTCATCTGTGGTTAAATGCTTATTTATACTTGTATTAAATGTAACTAAAACTATCAACCTAAAACAGCAAATGCAGCATTTCTTTCTTTACATATTTCTATTCATAGTGGTTTTAAGGAAGTTTATCAGGCACAAACAACTCAGAGGAAACAAGACTTTGAGAATACGTCATCTGATTTTTAACAGCTGTTATGCACTGAAGTCTTAACAAAGTCACGTATTTGTTTTGAAATGAGTTCACAAAGATACTCGGGAACAAAGAAATGGTTTTGAATGGCTTGACTTGAGATGATCACATTTTAGGTGGAGCATTAGGGAAATATGAGATGAGTGGCAGGATTTCAATGGACTTGCTGTGTCAGGATCGAATCCAAGGATTTCTTGCAAACAGATGTTCAAGAGGAATTGCAGATGTGGAGCTGGAAGATTTGACATCCGTGGCTCACAGCACAATAACAGAGACAAAAATAAACCTACAGCTGCACACGGTTTTTTTGCAACCTCCCCTCCCCTTTTAATTACAAGTAAAAGACCATCAAGAAAGCAAATAATTTAACTATTTTATAAAAAGTGGCCTGTAATCTGCATTTTCTGCTTTGAAAATTAAAAAAAGTATTTTTGTCCCTGCACAGAAAACGGAAATAAACATTTCTTTGTCAAAACACAAAAAGTAGGATGTGGTTGCCAAGACACATGTAGCAATGACATGGGCGGTCTAAATATTAGAAAAAAATATTTTACATCAACTCTTGAATAGATCTAATAGTCAAGAAAAACTTTAGAAAACTAGTGCAGAAAACTGGGATTACTAAATAAAATCCCATCCCTTTTCTGTGTAGTGAGAGACATTTCTTGAAGTAATTTCTTTTAAAAATTTACCTCTCAAAAGTACTTTTTTAAATGCTTTTTACTTCTACTCAGAGTAAAGCAATGACGAAATCTTAATACTCTCACTCAATTGTATTTGTCCAATTACTTTGTGTTTACTTTTTACATCAGTGAAAGTTGTAATCTTTGAGTTTTTACTCAGCATATTGACATTTTTTTATTTTTACTGAAAATATGGCGTTTCATCGCTGCCAAGAAGTGAAAGGGCGTAAAGACAACTGAGCGGGCGTATTTAGGAACTGAGCGAGGAACCTTACAACCACGCAGGCACAATTCTAACCGAGCGAGCCCGTATTTTAAAACTGCACGTGTCATGATTTCACAAGGATGAGGAACCCAGATGCTGCAACCCAGAAGGAAGACAGGTAAGTGGAGGATGAGAATGGATTTATTGTTTGCTCCAGATGTGAAGATGGCTGGTTTGAGGAGTGTCCAGGTTAGACGTGGCTGTGGCGTGGCTGGAGGGACTTGAAGCGGTTAGCGGCTGCCGAGAGTTTCCGTGCTCCTGAGGTGTAGAATGAAAGGTCCGTGCTGCCGTCACTCGTGAGCGGTAGGATCCTGAGACAGGGAGCAAAGAATTAGTTAGAGCCAGAGACTTGGAACAAAGCTGTAACGAGGCTAGAACCAGAGCAGTCACCATAAGGGGTAACAAACTGGCGTCGAGTAGTGGCGTTGATCTCCTTTTGAATCCACAGAAGATGATGAGGAGAGTGATGGCAATCAGGAACATTAGGGCAGAGCTGGAGGGGGGAGGAGACCGCCAGGCACCGTGACAGTACCCCCCCCTCAACGACCGCCTCCAGGCGGTCCGGGACGCCGATCCGGGTGGGCACGGAAAAAGTCAGCAAGGAGGGCACGGTCCAGGATCAGGGAACGGGAGACCCAAGAGCGTTCCTCCGGACCGTAACCCTCCCAATCCACGAGGAACTGGTGGCCGCGACCCCGGCGGCGGACATCCAAAATCCGACTGACCGTATAAGCCGGGGCACCATCGATGAGCCGGGCGGGTGGAGGGGAGGCGGATGGCGGGCAAAGCGCGCTGTCAACGACAGGCTTGACCTGAGAGACATGAAAGGTGGGATGGACTTTGAGAGCCGCTGGGAGGCGGAGGCGGACACAGGTGGGATTGATGACCTTTTCCACAGTATAGGGACCGATGAAGCGGGGGGCGAGCTTGCGGGAGGTGGCCTGAAGAGGAATATTACGGGATGACAACCAGACTTTCTGACCAGGGTGATATGTAGGACCCACCACACGATGACGGTTGGCCGTACGGCGATTGGTCTCCTTAGTCTGGAGCAGAGCAGCCTTGGTCTGATGCCAGATGCTCTGGCATCGGCGGAGATGGTCCTGAACAGAGGGGACAGCGAGGTCTAACTCGTGGGAAGGAAACAGCGGAGGCGGGAACCCCAGAGCAGCCTCGAACGGGGACAGGCCTGTGGCAGAAGAGGGGTGAGTGTTGTGCGCATATTCGGCCCAAACCAGATACCTGGACCAGTCAGAGGAGTTCCGGTCGGCGAGACAACGCAGTGATGTTTCGAGCTCCTGGTTAGCTCTTTCAGCTTGGCCGTTAGATTGGGGATGATAGCCTGAGGACAGGCTGACTGTGGCCCCCAAGGCCCCACAGAAAGCCTTCCAAACCTGGGAGACAAACTGGGGGCCCCGATCCGAGACAATGTCCACAGGAATACCATGGTGACGGAATACATGCTGGACCAGGATCTCCGTGGTTTCGGTGGCCGTGGGCAACTGTGGGAGCGGGATGAAAAGGACAAATTTAGAGAAGCGGTCTATGACGGTGAGGACGACCGTGTTTCCCTGAGAAGGAGGGAGACCGGTTACAAAGTCCAGGGCAATGTGGGACCAAGGACGCCCGGGAGTGGACAGCGGATGGAGGAGACCAGACGGTGGTGAGTTGGAGGTCTTGGAGCGGGCGCAGGTGGTACAGGCAGCCACATACTCCTTAACGTCCTTAGTCATGGAGGGCCAGAAAAAACGCCGACGGAGGAGGCAGAGAGTCCTGGTGACCCCGCCGTGACAGGCAAGACGTGAGGCGTGGGCCCACGTGATGACGTCGGACCTGAGAGATCGGGGTACATAAAGTGTTCCGTCAGGAGGTTCTGGGTGATTGGGTTCCTCACCTTGAGCTTGCATCACTTTATTCTCAATGTCCCAGGTAACGTTTCCAACGATGCAGGTGGAGGGAATGATGGGGTTCGTGGTGCCGTCCTGGTCATCAGAGGAGCAGTACTTCCGTGAGAGGGCGTCGGGCTTAATATTGCGGCTTCCTGGTCTGTAGGTTATGGTGAAATTGAAACGGTCAAAGAACAGGCACCAGCGGGCTTGACGGGAATTCAGTCTCTTGGCGGAGCGAAGATATGAAAGGTTCCTGTGATCAGTCCAGACAATAAATGGATGAACCGCACCCTCCAGCCAGTGTCGCCATTCTTCCAATGCTAATTTAATAGCGAGAAGTTCACGGTTGCCCACATCATAGTTGCGCTCAGCAGGGGTCAGTTTCTTAGAAAAGAAAGCGCAGGGCTTCAATTTGTTGGAGGACTCTTCCCGCTGAGATAATACTGCCCCGACGCCTGAGTCGGAGGCGTCAACCTCGACCACGAATTGTCTAGCTGGGTCGGGTTGTATTAGTATGGGGGCTGTAACGAAGAGGTTCTTGAGAGTGTCAAAAGCTTCTTGGGCATCCGAGTTCCATTGGTAGGCCCGAACAGTGGAAGTGAGTCGCGTGAGGGGAGCCGCGATGGAGCTGTAATTTCTAATAAACCGCCTATAGAAATTAGCGAACCCTAAAAATTGCTGAAGTTTCTTACGCGTGGTAGGGGGTTCCCACTTGGAGACAGCCTCGATTTTAGCGGGGTCGGGTCGAATGCTACCTGCCTCGAAGATGTACCCTAAGAAGGGGACGACGGTGGAATGAAACAGACATTTTTCGGCTTTGACAAAAAGCTGATTTTCAGACAATCGTTGGAGTACCTGACGAACGTGGTTTCTGTGCTGATCAGGATGTTTAGAGTAGATCAGTATGTCGTCAAGGTAGACAAAAACGAAGCGGTCGATAAAGTCCCGTAGAACGTCGTTTATGAGGCGCTGGAACACGGCAGGAGCGTTTGTTAACCCGAATGGCATGACGAGATACTCATAATGACCGAGAGGAGTTTTGAAAGCGGTTTTCCATTCATCACCCTCCTTGACCCGTACGAGATGATAAGCATTTCGTAGGTCAAGCTTGGAAAAGATACGGGCCTCCTGAATCGAGTCAAAGACAGAGCTGATGAGCGGAAGGGAATACTTGTCTTTTACCGTGATCTGATTTAGTTCTCGATAATCTACGCACGGTCGGAGGGTTTTGTCCTTCTTCTCGACAAAAAAAAACCCTGCACCGACAGGGGAGGAAGAAGGACGAATGTGCCCCGAGGAAAGTGCCTCTTGAATGTAAACCTCCATAGCGGCTTTCTCGGGGCCAGAGAGATTGAACAGCCTACTTTTAGGGAGAGGAGCGCCGTCCAATAAAGTGATTGAACAGTCGTAAGGCCGGTGGGGAGGTAAGGCACCAGCCTTAACTTTGCTGAAAACGGTGTGAAGATCGTGGTAGCAACTAGGCACGTTAGACAGATCGATCTCCTCAGGAGATTTAACGGAGGCAGAATTAGCGGGTGGAACAGCGGATTGCAAACAGTTAGCGAGGCAGAACTCGCTCCAACCAATAATACGACGATGGACCCAATCAAATTGCGGGTTGTGGTGACGAAGCCAAGAGTACCCCAGAATAATGGGGTTCTGGGGGGTTTGAGTTACGAAGAACCGGGCGAATTCTCTATGATTACCAGAAGTAATTAATAACACCGGTTCCGTACGGTGAGTAATCACCGAAAGGTGTTGACCCCCCAACCCAGCGGCTCTAATAGGGGAAGGAAGGGACTCTGTAGGCAGGGACAGGCGAGTAACTAGGCTGTGATCTATAAGATTCTGTTCAGCGCCGGAGTCAAAGCGTGGAGATCCAAAGTCTCAGAAACATGACTTAACTTGACAGGAATGCGGAGAAAATCTTTAGAAGATGACAAGACTTGACCCGCCCGCGGCCTGTCCTCTAGCGGGGGGTTTTGGAGTTTAAACGCAGGCTACATTGGTGTACCTGGTGTCCTGGTTTTCCGCAGTAAAAGCATGCCCCTTCGATCCGGCGTCGCTGCCTCTCCTCTGCGGAAAGCTTGGAGTGTCCAATCTGCATGGGCTCGTCGGTCTGACTGCGAGAGGTTTCAGACTGGGTTATAGGAGAAATGTGTGCCGCCGTACCTTGTGGTGGATTAGCAGGACTTCTGCGTGGAGGCTGAGGTCTTTCATGCTGTCGTTCACGTAAGCGGGTGTCCGAACGGAGAGCCGCCGTGACGAGCTCCTCAAAAGAGTGGGTTTCTGGTTGCGAACACAGGTGGTCCTTAATGACTTCATTTAAAGACTGATAGAAGACCCCTCTCAATGCTGGATCCGTCCAGCCGGCTTCCACCGCCAGGATTCTGAAGTCTATGACGTGGTCGCTCACTGAGCGACTTCGCTGCTTAAGAGCCAGAAGCTTTCGTGAGGCTTCCTCCCGCTTACGGGGTTGGTCAAAAACCAGCCTGAATTCATTAATGAAGTGCTCGTACGATAGGTGGGTGACAGGATTGGCGGCCAGGAAAGCCTGAGCCCACTGCAGCGCTTTATTGCGGAGTGAGTTTATGATCAGGGTAATCTTGCTGAGGTCGGAGTCATAATACCTCGGGGCTTGCTGGAACAGGAGACTACATTGCAGCAGGAACCCTCCACAAGCTTCGACGTCGCCGAAGAATGGTTCCGGCTGCAGTCGGTAGTTTTCAGGTGACGGACCGGAAGCGGAAACTGCGGCGATGCTGGAAGCGGGAGGTGATGGTGCGGGGGTAGCCCCCTGGACAGTTAAATTCATCAAAGTTTGCGTTAGACCATCCAGGCGCCGAAAAAGTTCCTGTTGGGCAGAGGATACTTGCGACAGAGCGTCGGCTTGGCGGCCCAGGGCGATGCCTTGCTGGCTGACGGCAAAACGAAGTCCCTCTGGATCAGCTGGGTCCGGAAGTTGGCCAGTTTGTTCTGTCATGATTTCACAAGGATGAGGAACCCAGATGCTGCAACCCAGAAGGAAGACAGGTAAGTGGAGGATGAGAATGGATTTATTGTTTGCTCCAGATGTGAAGATGGCTGGTTTGAGGAGTGTCCAGGTTAGACGTGGCTGTGGCGTGGCTGGAGGGACTTGAAACGGTTAGCGGCTGCCGAGAGTTTCCGTGCTCCTGAGGCATAGAATGGAAGGTCCGTGCTGCCGTCACTCGTGAGCGGTAGGATCCTGAGACAGGGAGCAAAGAATTAGTTAGAGCCAGAGACTTGGAACAAAGCTGTAACGAGGCTAGAACCAGAGCAGTCACCATAAGGGGTAACAAACTGGCGTCGAGTAGTGGCGTTGATCTCCTTTTGAATCCACAGAAGATGATGAGGAGAGTGATGGCAGCTGGTGGCAATCAGGAACATTAGGGCAGAGCTGGAGGGGGGAGGAGACCGCCAGGCACCGTGACAGCACGCCTGCAATCCTAACTGAGGGGCGATCTTGCCTGGTCAATTCCCCTTTGCGTGCTCACCTGGATTTTTGCACAGTGTTAAGGGGGCGTTTTTGTCAGTTGGGGGCCGGTGTTCAGGGGTGTGTTGTCACTCAGATCAACTCAGATTTGCTGGTCAAATTCGGTGAGGCAGCAGGGCGGGACTTTCATTTATCAGAGCAGGGGTGGTAAACAGGCGGCTCTTGAGCTGCATGCGGCTCTCTGCCTTTTATCATAGTTTCTATATACAGTATTTTCACAACCATGAGGCGAGAATAAAAGTCTTACATTGTCTCCAAAATGTACAGAGCGGCCCTAATGTCTTATTGTGTGACTTCGGTAAAGAGGACCTAGGAGAGAACAGCATGAGAACGGTTTGGAGAGAGGTGGGGATGTGAAATAAGACCCCTCGCCCCCAGTGCAAAGGTGCAGATATGTGCATAATGCAGAACAATTTCGCTTTTGAAACCCTGAAAATGCGTAGAGACACGACTATGAAGCACAGTTTAAACTGCAATCTATCAGCTAAGCGGATTAACATGGGAATCAAGCAGCAGCAGTTCGGTCCCTCGGCAGCCGGCTCGCTGCATGTCTGCATTCACAGCTTGAAGCGAACAATTCTGATTAAAAGGCAAAAAGCAATCTTTTTTCTTTTGAAATGCATTTGTAGTTCACTCTCTGTGTTAATACAAATTTTTTAAAATACTTGCTGACACATTTGAATGTTCAGAAGAGTTATTAAGGCTGGAAGTCCGAATCTGTGAATATCTTTCTAACTTTACCAAAAACTTAGATGCCAGAGAATTTAAAATAATAAATCCATGGTTCACAAGTGAGGACGCTGGTAAAACCAACTCCGACAAGACAAGAAGACGCAGCAGCAGCTGAGTTTCCACGGATACAAGGCGAGGTTGCCTGTGTGGGAAGATCGACTCGAGCGCAGCAACTTCCAGCAGATGACAATGAAAAGCTGTCCATACTCCGCTCCTTTTACTGGGAGGCAGCGCCGGGCGAGCTACGCCACACTTTTGGACTTTAGGACTAAAGCTGGGGCTGACGTGTCTGCTTGCACTGTTCTTTAGAGCAGCACAGCAACAAAACAGACTCTGACGATGATGGAAGGGAAGCTGGCGTGTTTGATGTTCATTTCAGATACAGAAGATGAGGACTTTGATTCATTTTTGGATGCTGATTGATGACTGAAAAAAAAAAAATGAACCACAACCAACTCAGTTTTGCGCTCGCTGCCTTTTTAAAACACACACCAGCATGCATGTTTTACCGGTATGATTTAATGTTAAATACAGAAAAAAACATCCATTACTGAAACGGCGCAGTTTAATCCAGTGCTGTTGTATTGTAAGGAGAGGAGTGTGTTTTGGGAAATAATATGGCTTTAATTGTGTGTGTGTGTGTGTGTGTGTGTGTGTGTGTGTGTGTGTGTGTGTGTGTGTGTGTGTGTGTATATGTCTGGCAGGTCAGTGCGTGGTGTGGCTCTTTGACTATCACAGTTAAAAATGTCGGCTTTTTGTGTCAAACTTGTTCGCCCCCCCTGTTTGTGCTAGAGACTTTAATAGAAAAAAACTGCGGATGTAACAAGGATTAAAACGTTAACTAACGACCCAAGACCAAGGTAAGAAAGTGCAGCAGGTTTTTCTGTGCTGTAAGTTTTTCTCATGTGAAAATCACTGCATCCGTTACCATTTTAATCCACGTTACAGCCGCCGTTTCTTTTCTATTAAAGCCTCTAAAAATGAAAGTCCCGCCCCACTGCATCGCCGGATTTGACCAGCAAATTTTGGCCAATCAGATCGATCAGAAAGGTTTCTTCCCCCAAGTGACAAACACACCCCTGAACACCGCCCCCCCAAGTGACAGAAACGCCCCCTTAACACTGCGCACAAATCCAGGTGAGCACGCAAAGGGGAATTGACCGTGCAAGTTTTGCAGTTTTAAAATGCAGGGTCGCCCGGTTAGAATTGCGCCTGCGCGGTTGTAAGGTTCCTCACTCAGTTCCTGAATACGCCCGCTCAGTTGTCTTTACGCCCTTTCACTTTATGGCAGCGATGAAACGCCATGAAAAGCCCATCGAGACAACTGTTGTTGTGATTTTGGGCTATGCAAATAAAATTGAATTGAATTGAATTGAAATTGATCATGAAAACACCAGAATTTGAACTTTTTATCTTTCTGACCAAACAGGTTTAGAAAAATGAATATGTTCCCCATCAAATTTTCACTTGCTTGAGAAATTTTCCACCAGTTACTTTTTTTAGTCTATCTTGAGTCAGTACTTGAACCAAATCATTTTTACACTGACCAAAAATATAAACACCACACTATTTTTATTGCTCCCATTTTTTATGGTATGAACTCAAAGATGTGAAACATTTTCCACATACACCAAATAACCAGTTCTCTGAAATATTGTTCACAAATCTGTCTAAATCTGTGATGGTGAGCACTTCTCCTTTGCCAAGACAATCCATCCCACCTCGCAGGTGTGCCATATCAAGATGCTGATTAGACAGCATGATTATTGCACAGGTGTGCCTTAGACTGGCCACAAGAAAAGGCCACTCTGAAATCTTTGTTTTGTTTTGTTTTATTGAGGGGGTCAGGGGACTCAGACAACCAGTCAGTATATCTGGTGTGACCACCATTTGCCTCATGAAGTGCGACACATCTCCTTCGCATAGAGTTGATCAGGTTGTCGATTGTGGCCTGTGGAATGTTGGTCCACTCTTCTTCAATGGCTGTGCAAAGTTGCTGGATATTGGCAGGAACTGGAACACGCTGTTGTATACGCCGATCCAGAGCATCCCAAACATGCTCAATGGGTGACATGTCCGGTGAGTATGCTGGCCATGCAAGAACTGGGATGTTTTCAGCTTCCAACAATTGTGTACAGATCCTTGCAACATGGGGCCGTGCATTATCATGCTGCAACATGAGGTGATGTTGTTCGATGTACGGCACAACAATAAGCCCCAGGATCTCGTCACGGTATCTCTGTGCATTCAAAATGCCATCAATAAAATGCACCTGTGTTCTTTGCCCATAACATACGCCTGCCCATACCATAACCCCACCACCACCATGGGCTACTCGATCCACAACATTGACATCAGAAAACCGTTCACCCACACGACTCCACACACGCTGTCTGCCATCTGCCCTGAACAGTGTAAACCGGGATTCATCCGTGAAGAGAACACCTCTCCAACGTGCCAGACACCATCGCATGTGAGCATTTGCCCACTCAAGTCGGTTACGACGACGAACTGGAGTGAGGTCGAGACCTCGATCAGGACGACGAGCATGCAGATGAGCGTCCCTGAGACGGTTTCTGACAGTTTGTGCAGAAATTCTGTGGTTATGCAGACCGATTGTTTCAGCAGCTGTCAGAGTGGCTGGTCTCAGACGATCTTGGAGGTGGACATGCTGGATGTGGAGGTCTTGGGCTGGTGTGGTTACACATGGTCTGCGGTTGTGAGGCCGGTTGGATGTGCTGCCAACTTCTCGGAAACACCTTTGAAGACGGCTTATGGTGGAGAAATGGACATTCAATTCACTAGTAACAGTTCTGGTGGACATTCCTGCTATCAGTATACCAATTGCATGCTCCCTCAAAACTAAGGCACACCTGTGCAATAATCATGCTGTCTAATCAGCATCTTGATACCGCACACCTGCGATGTGGGATGGATTGTCTTGATAAAGGAGAAGTGCTCACTATCACAGATTTAGACAGATTTTTGAACAATATTTCAGAGAAATGGGTATTTTGTGTATGTGGAAAATGTTTCACATCTTTGAGTTCATACCATAAAAAATGGGAGCAATAACAAAAGTGTTGCATTTATATTTTTGATCAGTGTAATTCTACTGTACCATTTTTAATTAGCATCACTCCTACTTGAGTTTAATGCTTGGCTTCTCCACACACGTCTGGGTAAAAAACAACCTTTTATTGATGGGAAGATAGTGTGACATTTACAGTCAAGGCTGAGAGAGAGGAAACAGGGATCAGAAGTTACTCCAGGAAGTTTACTCCCACTATGAGCGCAGTGAGATAAGGAAACTCTTTTTTTTCTCTTTTTACTTAACCCTTGTGCTATCCTAGGCACTTTAACTTTGGGAGTTGGGTCATCTAGACCCACTAGACATTGCTCTGAACCTTTTTTCTTCAATGATTTGTGATCTTCACTGGTGTCCATGGATTACATGACATCTTTCCACCTTTATCCACCTTTGTCATGGTAGGGAGAACACGTCAATGCGAGGGTGGGGTCATATAAGATAGCACAAGGGTTAAGATGTCAAGGAAATTTACTGTTTAATAAAAAAGACAAAAATGAAAGAAACTGAGTTTACAGCCACATCTCACAGCTCCAACAAATGCAGGCTCATTGCAAATTAACATTACTTATCAGTTTGGGGATTTAAGCTGGTTTACAAAGCCATGAGGTCACCCTCATCCAACTCTGCTCTTGTCATCCCATTTTCCACTATCCTCCCACTGCTTTCCTATTACTGTAGGTGCTGTGAGTGTGACTGCATCCTGTCTCACTGGTACTATGAAAGGGAGGGTCAACTCTTCTGCAAGAAACACTACTGGTCCCGCTTTGGAGAACACTGCCACGGCTGCAAGGAGACCATCTTGACAGGACTCATCATGGTAATCTGACAAAAAAGTAAAAGATACACAAGTTAAAAGGAATAGCCACACATAAATTTGCTTTAATAGTGCAAAATGTGTGCAGATATCCAGGTTAAATAACTCTAAGACATGAAAATTACACAAAAAATAAGGTGTAAAATCAAAGTTGCTGCTAATGCAAACGTGTAAAAGGGCCCCATAGTAAAAAGCATTATCAGGAACTGGTGGTGTCAGACCTTATATGCAGGAGGCTAGGCTTGATGGCAGAAAATAAAACATTTAATAAATTTACATGACAAAACCATTGGTGCACCATAAAAGTGACAAAGCAGAGCAGATGTCCTGACAAGGAAGAACTAAAAACCAGACACTTAATTACACTGAGGTTAAATAACTGAAATGAAGACAGCTGTGAATTGGGACAAACCTGAAACTGCTGTGACTGACAAAGGGCCAATTCAAAACAGAACATGACCAAAAACCCTGGCAAAACTGACAAAAACCAAACCCAAGTTTGCAATCCTAACAAGCTTCACAATACAAAATGGCAAACTCAGCATGCTAAGCCATGTTTGTGTGCGTTCAAAGCTTTCCTGTCTCCTGGTTTCCTCTCGATATGCTTCTTTGCTTTTGACTCATCCTGGAGGATATCCTCTGAAAACATCCTTTATGCACAAGTGAGCCCATGGAGCTGTTCGGGTTAAGACCTGCTCCAATTCCTTAGTCTGACGAAAATAACCCTTCTGTATTCTGGGCTCCTACAGTTGTTTTGACTAAACTACTATTCTGTGTTACAAGGTTGCTGGAGAACAAAAGTACCATCCTGAGTGTTTCACCTGCGTAAACTGTGAAATGGTCATTGGAGATGGAGACACGTACACGCTTATTGAACGATCCAAACTGTACTGGTAAAAATAAAAATAGAGAAATATATAGAAACAATGATAAATACTGGTCATTTTCTATTGTTCTCCTTTGTCAATTTTGTTCTTTCCATGTAGTGGCCACTGCTTCTGTCAGGGTGTGGTAACAGATGGGAGGTCAATTCTTACCAAGAGGCCCCACATGGTGGCGCTGGTCACTCTCCCTCCCCATGGAAGGAAAGGCCTGACTTTTGCAGTTGACTTGAATCAAGACACAGGACCTCTCATCACAGTAACACAGTGAGTGTCTGCAGGGGGGCCTTTCAACCAGCAAAAACTCAAATCTGAACACTTTGAATTGATCATAGTAGTAGGTTTAGGGGCTGTCATTTGGACTTGGTTTTTAAAGTTAGAAGACGTTTCACCTCTTTTCCAAAAGGCTTTGTCAATTCTGTCAAACTTTAAAAACTAAGTCCAGATGACAACCTTTAAACCTACTACTAAGATGGAATAAACCTGGATGAATGAGAGTCTTCATCGACACTTTGAATTGACTTATTAAAATGCTCAAAACACAACAAACCAAAAAAGTAACATTAAACAAACATGTAACCGACTCTAAATTCCCTCTCCAATCATTTTTGAGCTGTTTTTAAAAGCGTTCCCACTGTTCTTCTAATTATGGTTATGTCGTTTTTCGCCTAAATCAAACTACCTGTGCCGTTTTCAAGGACATAGTTTCTGCAGAGCAGCAGTTCATTAGAAAGTAAGAAGTAAGCCCGTCCCTACTTCTCATCATCCCTCTGTTTACACACTCTCCCGCTAGCTTAAAGCCCCTTACAACCCCAACTGAACATTAGCAGTGCAACAGAAATGGTGAGCAACATTGTAGCTGTCCAGCCGTTCAGTTTTGACCCAGATGCCAGCTCAGACAAGCAAACAAAGACGTACATAGATCTAATCGTCTATAAGTGGCATCAGAATAGAGCAGAGCAGCCGTTGACTGTAGCCCCTACATCACTGCTACAGGCTTTTTCCAAAGCCATATTTTCATCTGGTACTGATTCACAATGATTTAAACAAAAAAATACCCAGACATTTTTGTTCTTTATACACGTCCTCCATGAGAAGAAGGCCACAAGAACACGTTAAAAATAACTAAAACAGGATTTTCATTAGAGTGGGTCATTAAAACACAATGAACTAACAATTCACATTTTACTGAGAAATAATCAGTTTTAAGACAACATACACTACCAACTAAAATTGTTTTTTTTCCAACTCAAGGTGGTAAAGTCCAGGTAATATATTAAAATGGTCTAAAAGGCAGCTGTGAAGTCCCAGAAGTTTAAAAAATGGATAGATAAGGTTACCTTGCAATGAAAAAGTAAATACACTTACTACTCCAAAAGTAGCAAAAGTAAGTGTAAGTAAGTGTTTCCTTTCAATGGAAAATGAAACTAATTAAAGATTTAAAGCTGCTTTAGTGCAATAGAAGTTTGATTGGTTCACGTACCAGTGGAAGTCATAAAATCTTCCTTTACTCTTTTTTTGTTTGTTTGTTTTCAAACGTCACTGAAATCTTAGGATTGAGGCTGTTGGATGCGAAATGAAAGCTGACTTTCTGTTCTGTTGGCCTCCACCCCTCTGCTTCAGGTTAGACTCAACTGTCCTCAGTCCTGACCTGTTGTCTTCAGTTCAAGAAGGTGACAAAGTCCTGGAAGTCAACGGCATTCCCGTCCAGAATGTTTCTCCAGATGAGGTACCAAAAGCTCCCAGAAACAATGACATTAAATCAAAACAGTCCTTGTTTTTAGTTTCATCTTTTTGCCTCTAGATAAACCGAGTGATTCAAGACACAAACAGACCTCTGCAGCTGACCATTGAACATAATCCACCACCTTATCATGATGACCTTCAACCAGGCATTCCTGCAGAAAACATGAGCTCGCCTTCACCCCGCATCCAAGACAAGCTTTCTTCCAAGCTTCCCAGTCTGGAGGAAGAACCAACTCCTCATGAAGAAGCAGAGGAGCAGAAGACAAGACTCTCACCGCCTCAGCCACAAGGAGCCACAGGGATGCGATCCAGACTCATTCTGTGAGCACTATCACAAACTTTTTATAATTTCTCCTTCATTTCTTTCTAAGTCGTTCTCTGTTTCAGGCGCAGCTGCAGTATCGACAAGTGTCCACTGTCCCCCAGAGCTCTGTCCCTTTTATCTCAAAGGAAGGACATGGTTCGCTCTGAGTCTCTCAGAGTGGACCCCGGAGAACGGACGCATCGCATCTTCAGACCTTCAGACCTGATCCATGGAGAAGTGTTGGGCAAAGGCTGCTTTGGACAAGCTGTCAAGGTATTTAGACCTTTGAATTAAATCAATCAAAATATTTCCCCTATTAATGTCAATGGAGGGTGTGATAATCGTTTGGTTGTCAAGGTAACACATCAAGAAACGGGAGAGGTGATGGTGATGAAAGAGTTGATACGCTTTGATGAAGAGACACAGAGGACATTCCTGAAGGAGGTTAGGAGGCAGGGAATAAATACGACTGATTTAAAGATTTTTTAAAAGGTTGAATGACTTATTGGTGGTCTTCACAGGTGAAGGTGATGCGCTGCCTTCATCATCCCAATGTTCTCAAGTTCATTGGACTGTTTTATAAAGACAAGCGAATACACTTTGTCTCTGAATATATTCAGGGGGGAACACTCCGAGAAGCTATCACAAAAATGGTGAGTTCAAATGATCACTGGGACATGGGTGGTATTGGCGTCTGCAGACATAATGTGTTGGTTATTATCTTCTAATAGGACCAGGACTTTTCCTGGACTATAAGAGTTGGTTATGCCAAAGATATTGCAGCTGGAATGGTGAGTTATGTTACCAAACACATTAAAATACACTTGACTTGATCCCATTTAAATCTCTCATTTTTTTAAAGGCATATCTGCACTCCATGAATGTTATCCATCGAGATCTGAACTCGTTCAACTGTCTGGTCAGAGAGGTGAGCAAATCTACCATCTACTTGATTTGTCAAATATTTATCTCCCTTATTTAAAAATAAACCCCAAAGTGAACACATGCAATAAACTGCATTAAGGAAACTGGACTGGCTGGGAAAAAGGCCTAAAGGTTTGATTCTGCTGCTCATTTGGTCTCAAGAACTCTGCATATTTCTTTGGATTAGAATCATTCTGTGGTGGTAGCAGACTTTGGACTTGCCAGGCTGGTGATGGAGGAGAAGAATCAGAGCAGGACATCTTCTCTAGAACGACCTGCAAAGGGGAACCTTTCAGAGCTGCGGAGACCAGACCGACGAAAACGATACACAGTGGTGGGAAACCCTTACTGGATGGCCCCTGAGATGATCCACGGTGAGTGTGGGAGGTGTACAGCATCGAATTTAGCACTGAATTCTGGTATTTAAATAATGTTTCTTCCATTGCAGGGAAAAGCTATGATGAACGGGTGGACATATTTTCTTTTGGAATCATGATTTGTGAGGTAAAAGTGAAATAAAAGCATTGTTTAAATGACCCATTCCGAGGGAAAATTTGTTGTTTGTGGTTTTGCCCTGTTTTTGTGACATCTTTGTGATGATGGACGACAAATAGAAAGAAAATTAAAATTGCATTTCTGAGAAATTCTTTATTCAAATTGTTGTGAATGAGGAGCAGACGAAAAAAAGCTGTTAGAAAAAGCTTGTAATTATGACCTAGTGGCTACAATCGGTGAATCACAAGCTCGCAGCTCCACTCATTTCCAACGCTTTGTAGATGACTAGATCAATGGACGTCTTCGTTTTCCTTGTCTGAGAAAATAGATCAAAGGTTGATCAGAGTAGGACTTTGACATAGTCGTCACTCCATTTATACGCACACAAAGATGGAGATGCAGGTGAATTCCTGCAGTAAATCATTTTTATACTACTCAATGGAACGTTTATGAATAAACTACTCTTTTCCTTTTCTTAGATTATTGGTCGAGTGAGTGCCGATCCTGATTACCTTCCCCGAACGAATGACTTTGGACTCAATGTCCCAAGTTTCCTGCAGCAGTATTACCCTCCTGAGTGCCCCTCTGCCTTCCTGCCCCTGGCTGCTCTCTGCTGTGACATGGATGCTGATAAACGGTGGGACTGCTAGAAAATATAACAATTTTACATCAACCCGTGGAGGGCAAATAGTTTTCAGTAAACTTGAGAATCTATTTAAATCATTGAGGTAACATGACAACCAGATGATTTGCTACTAAACCTGGTTGAATCTCTCGGTTGTGATCTGCTCCTTTTGTGAGCATCAGATTGAAAAATGGGAAATGACCATCTTTGACAAGCGAGTAAACTGTCATTTCTGTGATCTCTTTGCTCTCTAGTCCCTCGTTTTCAAAGCTGGAGGAGTGGCTGGACAACGTAGTGATGCACCTGAACATCGGTCTGCCTTTGCTCTCTGAGTTAGAGCAGCTCTGTCGGGCCTTCTGGAAGGATTATGACCACCTAAACCTCACTCCAAACCAGGATGTGACTGAACATCAGAAACTTTGCTCACAGACGGAAGAACAAACCAACAGTGCTGAACATTGCACAGAAAATACAAACAATAACACAGAGTCTTACCTTTTAACTCTAAGCCAAAATTCAAATATCCCACTTGAAAGTCATTCAAATGGGAATCTGGAGAGACATAGTGATCTCAACAATGTGAGGAATGGATCAAAGGACTCAAATCTCTTGTCCCTAAAGATCACAGACTCAGGCCAGAGTGAGTGTGACACCTGTGAGACGATGAATAACTCCACAGCTACACCAGAATCTCAGCAGGAGTCCTCCGAGCCTCAGCAGGTCAAAGGCCACACCACTCTGAGTCGGTCAAGCAGGCCCAGAAGGGTGTGCAGAGTTCTGTGGGACAAGCCCCCAGAAGACACCTCTGTCCCCTGACTCCTCATCAAAAACCTTTAGTGAAGACTTTGTGCCTTTTTCAACAATTGGGAGTCCGTTATCAATCTGTGGGTGAATGCAGGAAAATCCTGCAGAATACGTCTAAAATGTGGCTAAGTAGAAAGAAATGATTGCGGCTTCATACTGCTTGTGGGAAAAAAAGAGCCTTTTGTTTCGTTTTTAGGTTTAATAAGAAAGATTTTAGCAAAAAGAGCCAAAACAGTTTGAAGACTTCAGTAGAGTATTTTAAGACTTTCCGTGTTTATTTTATTTATTTATTTATTAACAGCCTGTCCTCACGTCAAATTCAATCTGTCAAGTTTAGCAATTGCTCTCTAATTTCATCCATGCTTTAGACGGCTGTGAAATGCGTGTCTTGTTATTCCATCATCTGTGCTGCATTTATTAGAATGTGCTTGTGTACTTTTTGCCAGAAAATGTTGGAATTGATCCAACGCTGAGCTGTGAAACAGTTACTGAACTGTAAATGATACAATAGAGAGAAAACGGATGACTTGAGCCAGTTCATAGCAGAGTTTAGGGTGGAAAAGTTTCAAGGCAAATGACAAATTAAAGAAAAAAATCCAGGATGGATTTGAATATTGTCAACTTATTGACCAGTCTGACCTCAGATAATATTTGCAACTGTAATTATTGTCTGTTATATTTTGGTGTCTTTTTCGCTCTATGAAAGAAGGATCGTGAAAAGAAGCAAAAGTTGTATATGGTTTTTATTTACTAACAAATTATACCTAATTGATTGATGAAATCCTTGTTTTGTACCTTGCAGAGTATAAAGGCAGATCCTTTCACAATACAAAACGTTTATTTTCATATAAGAAGTCGAGGGGAACTTAAGGTCTCGATCAGGGCTGCAACTATTTGTCCTGTTGACAACATTTACAAAAAAAGTTTGACATAGATCTCAAGTATTGACGCTCCTCCTTTTCTTCTGTTATTGTTTGTGCAAACATTGTCTATGGCACATAGAATGTGAGCTATATCCTGCGTAACAGAAGAAGCAGCACAATAGGAGAACTAAAGCATAAAAGTAGCTCAAACGTCCTTTTTAGTGAATAATGACAGTCTGATAAAAGTTTAAGATATTCATTTCAAATTTCTAAGAGAAACATATACCTGCATTCATGATTTGGTTGGTTTAATTGTTGAGAAAGAACTAAAAGAAAAAAACCTGATCGCAAAATCCACATCCCAATGTTTTTGAGTACAAATACTAAATGCATACATTTAAGAAGGGTGTATGCAAAACAGAATTTTGGGGTTTTGTGGGAAAAAAATACTTTGAAGTTCCTGAATTTGGTATTTTTAGGGTCTAAATTAGTTACAATAAGTTATAATAAATTTATAGTTACTTATGACAGAGTATAAGTTGTTAACAAAGAATATAAATAGAACAATTTTGAAAATTGTTGTGACAGAGGGAACTTAAAGTTGGCACATTGTTTGCTTCAAATCCTGTAATTTATCAAAGCTGGCTATTTATGTATTCAAGGTCTCTGGTGTGTAAAACAGCATTAGTTTGTTTCAGCTCTGTGATGTCTGCTTTACATTTTGTTTGTGTAGAAGACTCTGGCGCACTCAGCAGCATCCTATAGTGGGTAGGGAAACGGCAACACCTTCCCTGCTGGATGGTCAAATCTTTTTGCCATGAAAAGCAGTTTGTGGTAAATCAAGCTCCACGATGTCAGATAAAAGAAAAACTAATATGAAAAAAAACACACACATAAAAACAATGGAAATACAAGTATTCATCTGAAAACACAGTCGAGAAGAAACAGAACAAAAAATGACAACACACAAAAACAAAGAAATCACAAGTTAATTTTGCAATTATCATGTAACTATGTCAGTTTCAGTTTTATTTAGCTTCTATCAATTAGATTGCATTTCAGTCAACATATATATATATATATATATATATATATATATATATATATATATATATATATATATATATATATATATATATGTATATATATATATATGTATATATATATATATATATATATATATATATATATATATGTATATATATATATATATATATATATATATATATATATATATATATATATATATATATATATATATATACATCCAGCATCTGCAGCTGTTGAATAGAATAGAATAGAATAGAATAGAATAGAATAGAATAGAATAGAAAAGAATAGTTCCCTTCTAATTTTTCAAAAAAGCGAAAATATCATTATTGTTATTATTTTATTGTTTTCTCATAATGTTAGTCGACACCTGTATAGTAATATCAGACTGATCTTCAAAC
This sequence comes from Oryzias latipes, assembly GCF_053564925.1. Lineage (NCBI taxonomy): Eukaryota > Metazoa > Chordata > Actinopteri > Beloniformes > Adrianichthyidae > Oryzias > Oryzias latipes. Next base: position 9,531,615 of record NC_136250.1, on the reverse strand, counting down.
CTAACGGTGGATCTTCTGTGTTGAAGTCGTCAGTCGGTGCGTCCTCGTGCGCGCGTGCGCACGCGCACTCTCAAGGTGCGTCTCGCCTCTGATCTGAGGACAGTTTGAAACCGGCGAACACAATGCAGCACATGTCTTCTCCGGTCAGATTCCGCAACAGTAAGAAAGGTAGGAAATTATCTATCTATCAACAGTTTTAACTTCCTGACTCGTTCTTATTGGCAGGTTCAACAACAAAACCCCAAAAATCTCTGTTAGATATCCAGTTCTGTCAACCCCTATAATATAGCCAATAATTTATAGCCGACTAAGTATTTTTATTTGGTTGTTTTTCATCCGATCATGTAGTAAATGTACTCACTTGTTGTTTTTTATTTCTTTTAGGAACAATACATGTCTCTTTGCATGCACAGAAGCTCTGTTTTCGTTTGTTTTCCTGACAATGATCCATATAATTATGTCCCTATGTTGTTGTTGTGTTTTCTTTCGTCTCTGCTCAAAAAAGCTGCAACTTTCTCAGAAAAGCAGGTAGGACTTGTTTGTGAATAGTTTTTAATCGTAGTGTTTGCTGCAGTTTGTCTTAGTGTTGAAGATTTAATTCTCCAACCCCCACCCTTTCAGGGCATTAGGGTTAAGCCTGCTGCAAAGCTTTCTGGGTAATGAGAGCTGACAGGTAGTGGGATGCCAGATGAACCCTGATCAGACCACAACAGTGTGGACTTTGCAGCTTGCAGACCAACTTAGCAGTCTGTTTTGTTAATCTTTTGGAAATCGAGCAAATGCCTGTTAGCCTCATTGTTGTCTAGGGAAATCATTTCAACTTTGTCCTGAAATCAGAGAAAACTGTGTTCTGACTTGACTGTTTGTTGATCCCCTTAAGATCTTAGGCAGTTTTTTTTTGTTTTTGCTGCACCCTTCATCCTGCTTGGAAAGATGGATGACCTTTGTCGCGTTTTAATGGGATCCAAGCTCAGCTCTACTCAGTCAGGATGCATGAAGTCCAATAATGCAACTTGGGAAACAGACTTCTAATTTCTCTTTTTTGTTATTTCAGCAAAACATAAACGGACAAAGATCAGGATTTAAAAGCTGTTTATCCTCTTAGTTCCACCAACCACTAAACAGATCCAGATTCTTCCTAACAATCATGCTGACTTTTAAATCATCTAAGGTCTATGTACATGCAACACTTAATTAGATTTAAATTCAAATTAAAAACACGTCAGGTATTTAAAGTGTTGATGGGATATGTCAAAAACTCCCTTTGTAGCATTAGGTACGAATAATCACGCTCTGAATTTGTTGCCTTATCCCTGAGGAGCTTTGTGTGTTTATTCTCTGTCCCCAGCTGTCCAGCTTGTCCATAGAGGACCAGGAAGACATACAGTTCCCTTTTGCGATGAGAGATCTGCCCCCTGTCTCTCACTCGGCTGGGCAGCTTCATATGACAGACCATCACATGGCAGAGGAACCATCCAGTGAGAGATTCTCTGGCTTTCCCACGAATCCCCCTCGTCCCTGTCCCAGCCCGTGCTCGCCGAAGATTCCTCCCAGAGCGAATCCTGCTGGACTGAACTCACAGATTCCACCTTTACCCATGAGGAGTCCAGTCGTGTCTCAGGTGTCTGTGGACTGTCCACTCAGCCCGGCCTCACGACCACGCAGCCCCTGGGGGCGCTTTGATCCCTACGACTCTCCAGAGGTCAGCGCTCTCACTCTTTAAAGTACTTCTTGAAAGTTTCATTGGGGTCTAAAACTCACCTTTTTCAATCACTTTCTTTATCCTTAAATTAACTTGAACAAGATTGCAACACATATCAGCAAAGTCGAACTTGTGCATAAACCCATTTGCACCCTAAGGAGCGTGTAACCATGGGGACTGCATCCTCTATGTTTGAGTTCAGGTTACAGTTTTGTAGGTCAGATCCTTTAAATTAAAGCTACCATGATGCAGTGCAGCTCAAACGCAGGAGGCAGAGGATGTAGGCTGTGAGGGTAATCTTCTTAAAATGCTGTTTTGCATTGTTGACTAAAAACCATGAATAAGGCAAATGATAGACTGGTCATAATGTTTGCAGTTAGAATTGTTGAGAAATAAACGCAACAATTATATTTTTACTTTTGTTTTTATGAGCAGGATCAGGATAAGGAGTATGTGGGTTTTGCCACATTACCCAATCAGGTTCACAGGAAGACAGTGAAGAAAGGTTTCACGTTCACGCTCATGGTGGCTGGTGAGTTCTTCTTTGTGTATTTTAACTCTCTCTCTCTCTCTCTCTCTCTCTCTCTCTCTCTCTCTCTCTCTCTCTCTCTCTCTATCTATCTATCTATCTATCTATCTATCTATCTATCTATCTATCTGTCTATATGTTTTTTTTGTTATAGTGTGCCACAGTGGGTTGTTTCTTTATAAAATGTCTACAAAAAGAAATTGTAAATTTTTTATGTTTGAATCTAGACTATTTGGTGATTATAAATGTGTTTCAGTAACTTTAATTGATCAAATATACTGACAACATTTTTTAAATTTTTATTTTTTAAAAGATCGTGTCTCACTGAAAACTGGTCATTTTTTGCTCATCCAGGAGAGTCTGGTCTCGGCAAATCCACACTAATCAACAGTTTGTTTCTCACTGACCTCTACAAAGACAGGAAAGTTCCTAATGCTGAAGGTGAGAACTGGAAACACAGACACTGTCAGCAGAGCATTCTTTTCTCTCAAAATGTGTCTGCTGTTTTAAGAAAGAGATGGGAAAGTGACATCGATTTTAAATTGAAGCCTATTATCAAAACGTATTATACATGAGTCAGAATTCTGCTAAAACTGGGTAAAATTGACAAATAAAATACAGGAAAAAATATCCTGAAGTAAATAATTCTGACAGAGAAGGAAAGAAAATGTCTGAGTTCTGAAATACAAGTCAAAAATGTGAAGTGCTATCCTAGGCCCTTTAACATTGGGAGTTGGGTCATCTAGACCCACTAGACAGTGCGCTGAACCTTTTTTCTTCAATGATTTGTGATCTTCACTGGTGTCCATGGATTTCATGAAAACTTTCCACCTTTATCCACCTGTGTATTGGTAGGGAGAACACGTCAATGTAAGGGTGGGGTCATCTAAGACAGCACAAGGGATAAATACAGTTTTGTGGAGGGAAAAACATTTGAAATTAAAAATATGAAATTTGAGTAAAAAAATCTTTTTGTTTTTAACATATTTCTGATTTTCTTTTTCAGAATGAAGTTCACAGTCTTTCATTAAATTTAGAAATTTATGGATAGAAGGTCAGAATTTCAGAATGAAACTCGCAATCCGATTAATCTAAATGCTAGAATTAAAATGCGAGTTTTAAGAAGGAAAATGTTACAATTTCTCATCAACATTTTTTAAACGTGAATCTTATTTCATTTTGGTTCATCTATCTATTGACGGGATCTTCTCCTTTGCTAATGTATTCTCCTGCAGAACGGATCAGCCAAACGGTCGACATCATCAGACACACGGTGAGCATTGAGGAGAAAGGAATCAAACTGAAGCTGTCCATCATAGACACACCGGGGTTTGGAGATGCCATCAACAACACAGAAAGGTGAGGGTTGCCTGCACAGAGCAGGGCACGGCCCATTCACAACAGATTCACGTCTCACCAAGAGTTTCTGCATTTGCATCAGCTGGAGGCACGTGGAGGACTACATTGACCACCAGTTTGAACAGTACTTCAGGGATGAGAGCGGGTTGAACCGAAAGAACATTCAGGACAACAGAGTCCACTGCCTTCTCTATTTCGTCTCTCCGTTTGGCCATGGGTGAGCTCCCAGCAGATCCCTTGCCCATAACATTTTAGGATAACAACAGAACAAATTTGCATTTTTTTCTTTGCATCAGCCTTCGTCCTGTGGATGTGGGGTGCATGAGAGCCCTGCATGAGAAAGTCAACATAATTCCTCTTTTGGCCAAAGCGGACAGCCTGACACACTCAGAGCTCCACAGAAAAAAAATGAAGGTGCCAAAGATCAGTGAATACTCTCATGAAGGTTGTCACCGTTCTTTTAACCCTTGTGCTATCTTAGATGACCCCACCCTTACAGTGACGTGTTATTCCTACCATGACAAAGGTGGATAAAGGTGGAGAGGATTTCATGTAATCCATGGAAACCAGTGAAGATCATAAATCATTGAAGAAAAAAGGTTCAGCGCACTGTCTAGTGGGTCTAGATGACCCAACTCCCAATGTTAAAGTGCCTTGGATAGCACAAGGGTTACAGGGTGGAATTGATTATTTAACTGCAATTTCTTATGTTAATGTAAGAGCATAAGCCTCCCAAACTCTGGATTTTCTTTTCTCAGCATGGAGCTAAACTTAATGAATTACTTCCAGTAAGGCTGGACTTTATCCCTGTAATTCGTAATGCTTCATAAGCCTGCCTGAATCTCAGCGTTCCTCCATGCACAACTGCTTTGGTGTGTTCACGTTCTAGATCAGAGAGGAGATTAAAGAGTTTGGGATAAACATCTACCAATTTCCAGAGTGCGACTCAGACGAGGACGAAGACCTGAAGACACAAGAGCGGATTCTCCAGGTTCTGCAGATAATTACCTGGTTAAAAGTTCTCACTTTGTCCATACTGACAGTAATTGATGGCCTTTTCCCTGCAGGATAGCATACCGTTCGCTGTGATTGGGAGCAACATTCAAGTGGAGAGTAAAGGCCGCAAGTTCAGGGGTCGTTCCTATCCATGGGGAGTTGTAGAAGGTAGATGCAGCAGAACACTGCACGTTTTTTGTCTGCTTCTTGTGATCGTTGTGTGGTTGGGTTCACAGTAGAGAATCCGGCTCATTCGGATTTCCTGCTGCTGAGGAACATGTTGGTGAGGACTCACATGCAAGACCTGAAAGACGTAACCAGAGAGATGCACTATGAAAACTACAGGGCCCAGTGCATCCAGAACATGACGCTCATGATGGTGCAGGAAAAGAAACGCAGGTTAGTAAAGCCAGAACTCACAAATGTACATTTAATAGTTAGAACTTGATCAATTTATGCTATGAAGATTTTTGAAACAGTATTATGTCTATTTTACTGATATAGTTTTACTTTTAATTATATACCGGTACATGATTTTTCAAATGAACATAATCTGCATGTATTTTAGATAACTGATCTGCATTTACCATGTTAAATTCTAAAATATTTATGTCTATTTTTTACATAATAATTAAGTAATTCATCTTTGTTATGTACTTTATTGATACCTAAGAATTCTTAATTCTGTCTGATAAAAGTTATGAACTGGATAATGATAAATCATGTAATAAAAATGGTTACGGTAGAACAGGGGTGGGATTATATAAATTTGCTTCCTTCCACTGTCTTTCAGGCAATATTTAATGTTATGTCTAATTATCCTAAGTTTGATACATCATTGTGAGAATGTATAATTGATGATTGTATTGTTTTTGTGTATTATTCTTGTTTGATTGCTTGAAATTAACCATTTCAAATCAAATCAAATCAAATCAAAGAATAGTTCCATACTGTAGTTACTTCATGTTTATGGGTTTTAGTTTGCATGAGAGGTTTCAAGCAGGAAGAGAGGCGGAGTTCCCCTTACCGCTGGCAGCCATTGACACCGAGAAGGAGAGGCAGATCATTGAGAAAGATGAGGAGGTGGGAATTTACCCCAAACACTTCATACGTTCAGTCTCTCAGCTTCTCTAATAGTGTGTATCCCTGTCTGTAGCTAAGGAGGATGCAAGAGGTGCTGGATAGGATCCAGGAGCAGATGCAACACAGCCAGAGAGGCAGTTGTTGATTCCCTCATGGATCCCTTAGAGCTGAGAAACACGGATCACGGAGGAGGCAATGGCAACCAGGAAAAGAAAGCTGCCATGTCTGGAATGACACCCTCTCTAAGGGTGCGCATTTTTTAGAGGAACAGTTCAAAGGAAAGTGTAACAGAATTTGCAGAGTTTAGCATCATTATTTCATGCCGTGCAAATTGCTTGTGGTATTTCCCAGCATGCATCCAGAGGAAATAAGGCTGTGCAGCTGATCTGAATGATGATAAGGACTCTAGTATGTTACTTTTTAATTGTGTGCACTGCCATCTAGTGGTTGACATTTTCAACGTGTGATATTTTTGATGACGGCTTTTTGTGTGCATTTTTTTTTGTATCTTACATTTTCTGTTTTCCAACATAAAATAAAAACTGCTGTTAAAGGATGTGAAAATGAAACTCGTTGCTGTAAATGTAATAAGATTTATTAAGAATCTTCATTATTCCATCAGCATAATGCTCCATCATTATTATCATTGTTATCTTAAACAGTGGACAGTTAGATCTAAAAGGCAGCCCAAAGAGTACAGGCGATATATAACTTAAAACTTTCACCATAGGGAAAACATTTTTTTTATATTCATATATAATATCAATGTAGCATGAGGTCCAGGATTCTGCCCACATTATACAGTATTGTACATGGTCCCAAAACAACCATTAAAATAAAATAAAATAAAAAACACTTAAAAGATCTAAAATGCAACTTACATGCAAAACAAAAGAATCCAACAGAAATAAGCATTTCACTCAAATGCATTGACATGCGCACAATCACAATTTACAAAACTTTCATACTGACAAACATTACAGAACTGAAATTTAATATTAGACATCATTATTTTGTGTCAAGAAAAGAGCAACAGGATCATATTTGATTTTTTTTCCACTCCATGGCTCAGTCCACAAACTCTTTCCGTCTTCCGTCCATTATGTGTACATAATTTGCCAAAGTTTGTCACAGTGTTCAGGGAAACTGAGGATCGGGCGCAGACCATAACGTCCCAACAGGCTCGTCTCATAAATTATTTTTATGTAAAAAAATAAACTGCCAATGGCCACACACGCACACGCCATCATGCAGAGGGCAAACTGCATATAAAACTGCCATGCTACAAGGAAAACAGCATATAGTACAGAATATATAAAACATATGCTCACATTTGGACATAAAATCTACAGACAGTAGATGAAGATGGGGGGGGGGGGCATATGAGAGGTTTACAGGATGGGGAGAAGGTTGTGTGTGCACAATAAAGTGCATAAGAACACATTTTATCAGCTCACAGGAGCTTTTAAGTTTTTTTTAACCAAATTTACCAAATGCATGATGGTTTTTTTAACCATATGAACTTTACTAAAAGTATATGTTAAACGCAGGTTTCATTTTTTCAAAGAAATATGTTTTCCAGGCGTGTCACTTCCATGTACGTTCTGGGATGAGGCAGCAGGGGGCGCTGTTGCGTTGGATAAAAGATGAAAGCATGAGCGTCCTTTCAACACAGTTACAGATCAGATTTGGAACGAGCGCTCAGCTTTCTGTGGCACTTTTTGCTTGTTTACATCAAACTGCTGATTTGCAGTTCAGTCGATTTCAATATTTACTTATACACTGTTCGCTTTGATGTTTTTCTACAGAAAGTTCCCTGACCCCCTGAAAAAAGTACTTAATTTGTGCCTTCCTGATTCTCCGATTCTTACTCCGATTTAATAAATGCATTAGACATCCAATAATTATTTTTCTTAAAATCTTTAAAATGAAGCAAAAAAAGACGCACAAAAAAGGAAACTTTTCTGTCAATCTTTAGCATGTAAGTGCAATCTATTTAATACGCCCTCATTTGTTACCACATCAGTCCAACACGGAAGACAGATGGGTCTTCACTCCAGGAGCAACCATGAACAAAATCCTAAATGAATGAATAAATGAATGAAGGTTAAAGGTAACTCTTTGATGCCTGAGTGTAAAATAAGCTTATAATGTTAGTGCTTCTGTTTGCAGAGGAGTGAAGGAAAAGGAAGAAGGGTCAGAGTTCCTGCCTTGACAGTTGAGGCAAAAGTTTCATTCCTTTAAACAATGGTCTGAGCCACTGAAGCTGCTTTCGTGATTTTTGTTCTTGATAAAAACAAAAATCCTACAACACGTATATTTTGGAAAATGTTCAAAATCAGCTGCTTGCTTTTGTTTCTCAGAGATTTGACAGAAACTAGTGAGTTTCATGATCTCCAAAAGCTTTTAAAGTTCTCAATTCAGTCCATTAAATCGCTTATTTTCGTTACTCACGCCAGTTTGAGCGTGCTGACGGGAAAAGTTGGAACTGTTACCATGGTGACGGGGTTGAGGACCGTTGCCTGCCCCACCAGCTGAGTGTGTGGGGCCAGCACTGCTGTGGGCTTTCCTAGCGACTGGTTCCCCTGGCTCATCACCGTGCTGTTCACCTGGGCTCCGTTAGTGTTAGCTTGTGTATTAGCTTGAACGTGCGGCAGGGTGTGGTGGGTGAAGGTGTGGGTGATGTGGCCCACCATGGTGGGCTGGGAAACGGTCACCCCCTGGGAGTAAAGAGCCGGGAGGTGGGATGTCAGAGGTGCTCCGATGTGAGCCACCGGATGGACGGTGATGTGTCCGATGGGCTGGGCGGCTATCTGTTGGTGCGTGGCAGTGACGGGGACAGCTGGAGCGGCTGTGATTGGCTGAGGGATGGAGGAGGTGGGTCCAGGTGAGGGGGCAATGTGGGTAAGGTGTTTGTGATTGGCTTGAAGAGTATGACTGACGGCTTGGATGACTGACGGGTGGGAGACGGCGGCATGGGCAATGACTGTGGGCTGGACCTGAATTGGTGAGGGCTGGATGCGGTGTGACAGCGTTTGAGGCAGTGGGGGAGGTCCTGGGACTGGAGCTGGGGCAATGGCTTGGGGGGGAGGGAGACCAGAGGGAGAAGGGGTGCTGAGGATTCCAGACAGAGGAAGAGCAGTGTGCTGGATGGATAAATGAGGGGCGAGGAGCGGCTGCGCTTGTAGGACGGGGGGAGCTGGTTTGGGCAGGGGTATAGGAGCAGGCGTGGCGTCCTCCTCTATGTCCTGCTCAAAGTTGTCTTCCCCTTCTGTAGATTGAAGAAGAAAACTTTAGCCCCAAACCAACGAATACACAATACTGTTCTTCTCCTCCCTGTACCTGAAGCAGTGGATGTGGAGGCCTGGTCGTCTTCTGGCTGGATGGTCTGTCTGAGGACTCGGTCGATCTCCATGACATCCATGACCTGGCCGAGCTCGTTCTTCAGCTCGGCCAACCGCTGCTGCGTAGCGATCTTCTCCCTGGCCAGACGCTCCATCTCGTGCTCGTACTCCTTTTCTTTACGCTTCAGAGTCTTCCAGAAAACACACAATAACACGAAGTTCCGGTAAAACTACAGCAATCTGTCAAGTGTGTCACCTTAAAGCCAGAGTCCTATTCACCCGTAGAGGGGTGGACTCATACGGGAGGTCGTAGAGGAGCAGCTGCATTTTAAAGGGGAGACCTGGTATTTCTTGAAGCTCCCTTGTAGTTCTCATCACCCCCATCATGAAAATGGAAGGTACAATTGTCGTGCATGTGGCAAGAGTATTGTGAAGTATTTGTAAAGATAATGCAAGTATGACGTACGGGTGATGCCGTGGTAAGGTACCCTGATAGAGCATTCTAGTCATTGGTAGGGTGCGATTACTGGCTCCTTACTTGTCCGCATGCAAATGACGTGTGCACACGGTGTACAGGTCCAAACTGTGCGGAGTCGATGCTTTAACGGGCCCCTTTGCGCAGTAAGAATAAAAATAAAACGTGCTTGTGTCTTAATAACTTCACCCTTATTTACCCCCCTGTCTAAGCGTTCACTACAACCTGTCGCTCACAGCATGTCTGTAAAAAACGTGCATGAACATTTTGGCTCTATGACCGTCTATGGACGGTCTACAACCTTGATATTTCATGCAGGCATGCAGGTTGGGCCCATTATTCGCCCGCAGACAGCCCGTATCCACCCGTAAGGGCCGTTGTGACTAAGGCAGTATATACATAGAAGCAGCACTGTGTGTTTAACTGTGGATATTGTGAATTTTACAATTAGAACCAAGAAAAGATCAGCTAAAAAAAACATTAAATGTGATATTTATTCAATTCATCTACGTGGAAAATAAAACTGGCACGAAAATGTTCCTCTGAACCTTCTTAGTAAAAAGGACTCAGACTTGACATGAGTGGGAATCATCAAGGTCACCTTCCTTTATTAAATTCATACTGTCTGGTTAGGATTGGTCTCAATATTCACATTCCAGAAAAAGGACTCCTCTATAAAACAAAGGTCGCTGAGACAAACATGAGGTCTTCAACAATGCGGTTCCTGTACTGAGCCCCAGCAGCAGAAAGGTATTTATGCAAATGCAAGCGCTCACGTGCTTTCAGGGCATCATCAGCTGAGGGGCCTCTCATTTCCTGAATCTCATTTGGGGTTTTTTCTGTGTTTACTACCACAAGTCCCTGGATTTTATTACAATTCTGATGTCATCTAGTTCTTACATACACAGCAAACGTAGCTTTTGGACACAGCCCATCACACAAGCTGTAGACTGAAGGAGGTGAGATAATTGTAAAAGATACATTTGATGAAAAAAAAACGTCCAAAGTGGGAGAAAAGCTTTTCCTGTCCCCACTAAAACGTCTTTGTGACCCAGTTTCTCTGTCAGCTGACGCAGGAACACCAAACCGTTGAACAGGCTAAGGACATTAATGCGGATTACTAGAGAGGAACGAGACAGGGAAGGAGGGCAGAGAGGGGCAAGATAAAAAAAACTTAGTGGGGAAAAGAGGGCAGGAGAAGGAAAAAGAAAAAGCTGAGAACATTAATTGGTAACAAGAAACTAGTCAGATTTGTCAAGCTTTTTGTTGCATGGGCAGCAAAGACGCTTTTATTGAACCAAAACTTTCAAAGATCAGCCTGGAAGAAAAAACTCATATTTTCCATAGAGATGCAATTTGAAAAAAATACAAACATTGAACGTGAATCAAAATCTAATTTAAAAAAAAAAACACTGTATGTATTAGAAATCTGCTAATGTGCGAATAAAGTTTTAGTCTTATTGCAATGGAACTGAACAGGAGAGGTGATAGAACTTTACCACACTGGAACACATGATCCACTACAGGACTCTCACTTCAGCGAGCAAAGCCGTTTAACCTCTGCAGGCACGTGCCTGCCTCACACGCGAGCCCACTTTCCTCCCTGCTCCGTCTGATTTCACTGGCCTTTGTTCAACTTTAAAAACAAGCCAGACCCGGTGAACTGATTCCTCCTGATACGACCTCATCCAGCACTCTTCTTTACATGTGCTGCAACCAAAGGACTGTGTCCCAAAAGCGCATTGGAAACTTCACAAGTCAAGTCGAAAATGAGGCCTTTTCCTTCAAGAGAAAATAAAGGCAACTTTTTTGCAAAATAATTGTTGATAGTTTTTTTTGCATCTTTAAAGCTAAGCACAGAGCTACTTGTATCAAATCAAAAAGGCTTAATTAAGCCTGCATGTGGATCTTCTTGCACACATTCCTTAATTCTAGGGAACTTCACACAGGTCTGCTAATTATCAGCCAAGGTGGTGCAATCTGTACAGGTAGCCAGTCCACCTCAGTACTCACACCAGCTCTTGAAGGTCATTTTCAACACTGTACCAATCAAACATGCAAGTGTGTTTTGAATATTAGTAGGATGAGCTCTATACCCTCTCACTGACTGAAAACATGCAAACTCCACACAGAATGGTCACAATTTAAAGTAGGACCTCCTCGGTGAGCGATAACAGTGATAACTATCCCAGACCTTTACGTACAAAATCAGACACCATTAATTCTGCAGTAAATCACCAAGGAAACAGCTGCCACACTTAACCGTTTCCTTAGCAACCTTATATTTGAGGATCTTGCAACTTGAGCAGCAGAGATTGAAACAAAAAAACATCAGGAGCTCTGTAGTTTGGTGGAGCAGAGGGAAATCTTCAGATGTGGGTGGATGGATGCTGCTTACAGCTGTGTATATGTATTAGAGTTATCCTCCTGCACGTTGATAGACAATCTGTTCCTTTACGTCTTCCGTCTTTAGGGCCCTTCACTTTCACCCGTCTCACAACTTTGCTAATGAAGATGATGATTTCATGAGATGACCCCAAGACCAAGGCTGTCAGAAATAAGAGAAACTCCACTAGTCCGACAGTAAACGGATACTTTGATGCTTAACTGATACGTTTTGACAGCAAACTTCAATTCATTTTGGCTGATTTCATTACAAAAAAAACCAACAAGCTACACTAGTCCTTAGCACCACCTATTGCCAAGGTAACCACGCGTTCACAAGTAGAGACATCAGGGTTACACACGACAAAACGGACAAGGAGGAAAGGAAGAAGCTGATGTAACCGCTACAAATCGGCCCCATCTCTGCTGTTACCATGGAAACACAGCATAAACCTTTGTGCACGCAGCACCTGTCACTCCCTACCTCCCCCACCACCATCTACAGGTGCACAGCAGAATTAGCCATGTGCTCGGATCTCACATGGCTGCAGGAGACGGAGCCCGAGGTTTACAGATTTACGTGATGAGAGGCGCTGAATGAAGAAGGGAAGAAGAGGGGGGGGGAAACAGAGGTATGGGTTTCAAGCGGACTTGGTTTATGACTGGAGTTAAGTGTCCCATAAACCCTCCAGCACATCCAAACACCAGCAAAACGCAGCCCTCTTTCAGAGAATGTGGATACAGCAAGTTAAAACCAGAGGCATGGAAACCATGCTCCCTAAAAAGGGCTTTTTAATGCCCCACATACCCAGAGCATCACCAAAACACGCAAATATTTAACTGTTAATGCGTGAGCCTGTTTACATAAACAAAACTTTGATAAACAGGAGTGATGAGATGAAGTCATTAGCTAATCTAACGCAATCTGATAAAGAATTATCTTTGGCCTGTGGGTTTGTGTCTGATAAGATGTTTCTTTGGAGCATCTGTATAGAGAATGAAGAAAGACTGAACACTTTCCTGCTAGTTTCTATGCCCGTTGCACTGTTTATTCTCCATAAAGAGAGAAACCACCATACAACCACCATCTGCTTCAAGACCACTGTGTGGCCCTCACCGACTTACAAGATAAGAATGATGTTTTTTTTTTACATGCGAACGTGCAAAAACATAGAGACAATGTATGGAAATTGTAACCATATCTAGGTGCGCAACTTAAATTCTTTTAAAAATAAGATACCAATTGAAGTTGCTAACTTGACCGCTTGAATAATCATCTTTATGGAACAATAATTTAAGCTTTCCTTTGATTGCATCTTAATTTTCCCAAATCTTATTGATTTATCCCCCTTATAAATACTAATTTATAAAAAAGGTAGAAGACATATTTCACTGCAGTAAATTCAATTAATGTGGTTTTCCTCATGAAGCAAAAGTACAAAATTTCATCCTTAGATGCTTATGAACATATCTAACTTTTATCCATTTTAGTTTTGCACGAAATATGGCCTCAGATGTTCTGTGCTGATTTCCCTGTGGGATTCTGCTCCCAGTCTTTGCTTTGCACAAGTTTCTCCATCTCAGCTTTATTTAGCTCACTCCTCCAATTTTCCATTGCGCATTTCACTGAACCTAAAATATCAAAGCTTCTACTCCATAAAAAAAGGAATCACTACCGAGATTGTAGCTCCAAGCTCTAATTAATTTTTGCATAGGAGCATAAAGTCTTATTTCCGTCTGCTTCTGTGTGCTGAAAAATCACCTCTTCACACTTTAATGACACTTTCTGCAGGGTATGCCTCCGTCAAAGCGTCATGTGCAATGTTAGATGTCTAGACAACAGAAAGGAGGAAAAAAGATGACAAAATTCTTGATGTGCTCCAATTTAAACATATCTGATCTATTAATCAGTCTGTCGTCTGTACAGCCAAAGAATATTAATATAGTTAAAACACAGTTTTATACATTCTTAACAGAAATAGTCACTTGAAATTTTTGTATTTTTGAAATGCCAAAACACTTAGCAACTCAATATCTACCAGATATAATAAAACACAAAACTAGTGTTTCACACGATGTGGATTAAGAGGATTTTCTACAAACCAATGAATTGTAGACAAACCATAGTTACCTGTATGTAGCGTAATGCACTCCGTAGTACACTGAGGTTGGATGTTTTCTTCTCATCCACATTCGGAACATTCTTCTTCAACGTCTCGAAGCACTCCTTTAGGTGTGCTCGCCTGGCGAACCAGTCAAGAGATGATACAGATTGAATATAACATCTTCAGGACAGCTTTAAACAGACAATAAATGTATATGTGAGGATTTTGTCGGGGCTCACCTGTTCTTTTCTAGCTTGTTGTGCACCTCTCTGGTCCCCGCACTGGAAAGACACAAAAATGCTCAAATATAAATACTGATGAAATAAGGTTTGGTTGTTGGTTGCATTATATGCACACACCCCCAAAGAAACTGACCCTCCTGGTCTCCTCTTCCCTTCCAAACTCCTCATGTCTTCTAACGGCACGCCATTAGGACGTTGCTGGCATGGCGGCGGAGCTTGGCGGGGCACCAGTGCATGATGAGTACCAGAACCGTTAGTGTTGATTGGTCCTGGGAACTGGATCTGAACTTGAGGCTGTGATAGACCGGACTTTACATCAAAAAGCTGTTGAGCACCTTCCACTTTGATTTGGGGGGAGCACACTAGGTGATGAGGCGTCTGCTGCTGCAGCTGGGGGGGCGAGGAGGCGTCCTCTTTCTTGACCGGTGGGGGGCTATTAAGTGACGTTGCGGCGGCAGCTATAGGTGTTGAGAGAGGTAGGGGCGGGACAGAGGGTGTTGCGGTGACGACTGGGACCATTGGGATGACAGCAATGGGGACTTGAGAAGGTGGAAGAGAGGGAGCTGGAGGGGCAGTAGGGTGATGTGTCTGTTGACTGTGGGTGTCATCACTCCAAGCAATATGGTTGGTTCTCACAGGCTGAGGCGAAGAGACAATCTCTGCACGGCCCGATTCAGCCTCTGTGGCGATGAGGTCCATCTCTTTACGTTGCTCTTTGTCTGCTGGAGAAGGAAACGAAGGATTAAGAAATAACTGAAGTACAGCAAAAAAAAGCATTCTGGATGCATTTACTTAATGCTATACCATTATGTTAGTCAATTCTAAAATGTCTGTGTACACGATAAAAAATGAAGTCATCTGGGGATCAGACAGCATGCAAGGAAAAAAAAGAAACTCAAATATAAGCGTCTCCACGTGTTTCCTGAACACCCCTCAGTCTCCTCTGTGATTGGACTCTTCCACCACTCAGCGGGCTCCTGACACAAGCTTTGTGAGGAAGCCTGACCAACTGCAGAAGACTGCTGTAAAAGTGCAACTAGGTCAACTGGAGTTGGAACCCAATTGGGTAAAAAAAATGAAACCACGTTCTCCTGCACCCAAAGGCAAAATTTAAAAAAAAAATTAAAGGGGGGGCGTGTTTGTATGCAAAAACATAAGGGACCGACTTATTCAGCACGTAGATAACATACACCCTAACATCCAGCCCAAAGGGAAGTGGAAAGCCTCGTTTCCATGGAAACAGCAGCTTTGAAAGGAACATCCTAGGGATTCCTTTAAACCTGAGCAACCCAGCACACACAAGCAAATTCTAAAAAAATAACACAACATATGATGGATGTATGGCAGTCCATAAAGTAAAACTGCTGTGTGTTCTACATAAGACTCCAAACCGCAGATATGCGATTTCTGCCTACATAGGAAAACTGCTATCCCAGAAACCGCCAAGAAAGTGCTTTGAGCAGCAGAAAAAAAAAAACATTTCTGCACTGGTAGCCTTGTACATCTTTATGTATACTTTAAACCTGATAATGAACTGAATTTACATGTTCATCAATCTTTTGGCAAAATAAAAATTAGCCTTGAACTGATAACTTTCAGTATAACCAGGACAAATGATTAGATAAAATGGAAGCAGCGTTTTCAAAGGCGGATGAAAGAATAAGCAAAGTTTTAGTGAAATTTTAAGCAGCCACTGAAATTCTTGCAGCATAGGAATTTCTCCTAAATTAAAAATTTTTAGGAAAAAATGCTCATACCATTACCCAGGAGTCAATCTTCTAATATAAATCAGGTAAAAAATATTTTGTACCAAGTATTAACTACCTATTATCGGCACAACACTGTTTATTGTAAAATTATAGTAAGTAAATACACTAAAACAATGGGGGGGGGGGTGTCATTGTTTCTGCTCTGGCTTTAGTGTCTGAGCTTACCTTACTATATATATATATATTTTTCTAAGAATTGGGACATTCATCCAGATTATTGAATAAATTACGTCATTTGTAAATAATCTAAAATTAACTACTTTTCTTAAAAATGACCAGACCAGTAGACACATAATATCATAACTCTGCCGTCTAAACCAAGACAACAAATTACATAAGGTTTGTATTTAAAAAGTGGGCACGCGCTGTGTCTCCTACCCCCCCCCCCACCCCCGTCAGCGGGACTGTCTGAATGGTAAAGGGCGGAGATGAGAAGGGAGTGTCGTGAGTGCGTGCAAGCGAGCCAGCGTGCAATAACAGGAAAGGCGGGGTGGTGTGCACGTGGTAGTTGTGGGAGGATCCGAGCACGCGGTAGGGTAGGCAAGCGGTGAAGGGGGAAGGGGGGGCTGGACACGTCATCGAAGGGCAAAATAGGCGAAAAATATGATAAAATAAAATAAACTAGCAGTCACCTTTTAACAAGTCAGTCAAGTGACAGAAATACTATCGAACTAAGATGTAAGCAGAGGATAAAACTTGTTTTTTAGATGATACACAATGAAATTTAAGTTAGTCCGAGTCTGCGCGCCAAGGTCCGCCCCAGCCCGTGTGTGTCATGAGTTAGCTGAACAATGTCAGGGTATTATGTAAAGAGCTGCCTTCGCTCGCCACCGCCCCACCGGGGTGCTCGACGGACAAAAACAATTGGCCTTTTTGTTAAAAAAAAGAAATGCATATTTTTTTGAAATTAAAATTCACAATTAATAATTATGTTTTTTTAAATTAAGTTTATACCTAAAATACGTGCATATACGTTACATATATAAAGTACACATTTGGGGAAAAACTAGGACTGACATTTGAAAGGGCTGCTGCTGCTGGCAGAAACTCTCTTCCGCAGTCAGTCACAGGACTATTGAAACTAACGCACATACACATGGGCGCGCGTGCGCGCGCACACAGCGGGCGCGCAAAATAGTTCAAAAACATCTCGAACCGTTTCCGCACTGAGTGTTGGTTAAGTTTGCACGTAGAGGCCATCTGCTCGTGATTCCCAACGACACTTCATGTCCGTGGATGCACGCTGACGCGGGCTGGTTAAAATGCAAACCCTGTCGCAGCTAATAACGGAAACTAGTGCCTTAATGCCGTGAAACACTAAAGCACGCGCCGTGTGTACTGAAGACTTACCACAATGCAACACCCTGCTGTTTAACTTACCATGCTTGATTTGTTGCTGCTGCTGGGCTTGCCATTCTAGGTATCTGGCAGCCTCCAAAAGTGTTTCGATACTCATTGCGCGTAAACCGTCAGGGCAGGGGACCCGGTGGCCAGGGACGCGGAGGAAAAAGACTGAGCTGTCCCGACAGAAAGGGCCGTGTGCACGGGTCACTGCCGCACCACCAACGCGGCCCCCCCTCTGTGGGTTTCCTGAGAGGAGAGGAATAATTCCTAAAGCAGCCAAACAGAAAGTAAATCCTCGCATACGTAAAAATTAGGATCGCAACAAGATGGCGATGCGAACACGGGAATACTCACAACAAGGCGAGTCATGTTCTCGTTAAGTCCCGCCCATTCGAGATTCCTACCACGCCCAGTTACTACGGCTAAAACCAAAGCCCGGCGACGGAGTTAGCTTTGCTCCTCCGCCCAGGGAAGAATTTCAATGACTAATAAGTCCCCGATTTAACACAGATTTTACCGATTATGTCAGATATGTTTAAAAAAACAAACAGAGAACCTACGAATTGTCATATCTTTTAAATAAACGGGATTGTTTTTTTCCGCTGACGTCATTGTGTTTCCGTGTTTTCTTTCTACCGGAAGGCTCGCGCCGCATGAAGACTGATCAGGCGCTAGTGAACCAATCAGCGCTCAAGACAACAAGGCATGGTGCTGGTCCACATGGGCACCCGCCCGGCCCGAGCTCGTCTCATTTGCATGGCGAGAGCGTGACTTGCCACCCCCTTGTCTCGAGATCAGGGCTGTCAGTCAAACACAAAAGGGGCGTGGTTTATCATGGTATGTGCGTGCAGAAGGAGAACAAGCAGCTGGCCACAATGTACCGTGATTATGACGTGGTAAGCTGATGTCGTTAGATCTCTTTGGCTCTATTCAGAACGATAAGGAGGGAACTGTCGGTGCGTTGGCGTGGCTGAGAGACAAATATTGCAATTTCGGCTGAAACATTTACTAAAACTTTTTTAATTTACCTTAGATTTAAAAAATATTTACTTCTTCTTAGAAGTTTTTTGTGTCATATCACAGTTTCTCACATTTCTTTTTTGAATAGATTTTGTGATCTGCATGATGGCAACATCCTTTTTTATAATCTTGCTATGAAAGGAAAATACACCACGCAGATTTGGACCAAACAGCATTTGTCAGAGGTGTATGGGTTTTAACATTGCTTCTACATATACGCACTGCATGGTAACGGTCAAACCTTTCATGATAAAATACAGAATCAAACATAATTGTATACAATGTTAAGGTCTCAATGAAATTTAGAATAACAAATGAAACAAACGGTGAGAAACATGCATGGCTGTATAAATGAGATTTTCTTACAGGTAAAAAAATTGAAGAAAACTGAAAAGACATGCAAAAGATTCCTTATTTGATGTGCACAGGATAAAAAAAAGTCACAGATGTGTGAGCATACAAAGATAGGAGGAGGAGGAGGAGGAGAAGGGAAGGGCAGCTCAGAGATTGTGTAGGTGGGAGGGTGAGGATGGGATAGGCTGACCCAGTTAGATGTGCTGCATCACTTGTGGATCTTCACAACGAATATGGCGAGGAAGTAATCCACCGCAGAAAATATAGATACAACATTTTAAAATAATGTAAAAATGTGCTAATTTTTACTGCAATGTCTCAGTTTTAGCTGAGGACTAGAGGTAAGTAAAGTACTGCATCAAAGGACATTGCTGAACCAATCCTGTAGTCACTAATTTGAAATGAGCTTTGGGCACACCCTTGTCCTCAGGGCAGTGAATGGAGTAACCTCCGTAAGCCCTTTTTATTTGCTCTCGTTATCTCATTATGTTGGAAAACGATCATCATATTTACCAGAAACTCTCAGTACTGTGAGAGAAAGAATTGTTCCCATATCTTTTCTAGATGCTTACATTTTTTCTATCACCAGGTTCTCCGAAAGCCTTTTTGCACCTAATCAAAGAAACCTTCAAAAAAAGAGTTTATTTAAAAAAAATAAGGGTTACAATCTAAAACATAAAGGAATGCATAATGCCGTTTCTTCTCAATGAAAGGAGGTAACAGATGTCTTTTACTGACATGTCAGTATACTGTCATGCACCACTAGAGTGTGCCACACCCTAAAGTACTACTGCTCCAGATCTTCCCCATCATTCTCCTCTTCCCCTCAGGCTTAATCAGAGATTGTAGCGGAAGTCACATCAGTTGTAAAGAGAGTTGTAACGTTAAAATTTACAAATTGACCCAAACCTACGACATTCTGCACTTAAGAACACAGTCCCTGATCAGTACTGAAGAACACCAGCTTTAAGTCATGTCTGCACATTTACGTGTTTTGAACCTTAAAATATCTGGGTACATGGACGTGATGGTTTGTTTTGACCAATGCTGCCTAGTGTAACTCCAAAATATCATATTTGTTAAACCAAAATTAAAATTCATCACTGAGATGAAGAAGAAATTGATGACTCACAAACAAGCCAAATGACTAGAAAGCAAAGAGGTATTTTTTAGGCCTTACATGAAGGGGATGTATAGCGTACAGCTGGATCTAGGCCAAATTTTCAGCACCATTGCTCCTGTTTAGAAACAGGACTTTCAGACTGAGGGAGGATTTTCATCACCTCTTGTGTCCCATTAGGATCCTTCTCACTTATGTCTCCAGCTCACTTCAGCAGACCATGTACCTATGGGCTTATTACAACACACATTTTGAGTGGTAATCATTGCTATACATCTGCAGCACTGTGTTCCTCATAGCCCAGCAGGTGAGGTAATTGCATGTGCTGTCCTGGCAACTGTTGCCAGGATATAATTGTTGCGTGGTGGAGTGAGCAGGTGTGTGCAGGGAAAGAAGGCAGCTTGGGTAATGTGCAAAATTTATGAGTAGACTTGAAACTATCCCTTGCAGCCTCATGCTCTTGCACTTTTAGTGGCTTCAGTGAAACTGGGCAACACCTGGGAAAATAGGTGTTACAAACCATTCAGCAATTATCTTATATCTTTATCTATTTAGGGTGATACGCACAAATCCATTTTAAATTTTAAAGATGCCAGGAAGTCAGGATTGGCATGACTGAGCTTGCATTTTATACATTAATAATAGTAGCTGTCTGGAACAAGCCCTGTCTAGTGACCTACTTTTTTTTAAACAAAAGCTACCCATGTGAGATCCGATACAAACTCCAAAATAAACACTTAAGGGTATTTTCTCCCCTCTGGTTTTCTTGTCTTTTTACTGCAACAGTTAATTTGCACTGTCTGTACCTGTCCATCATAAAATTCTTTTAATGAGCAGTAGGATAAAAACTCACATGTAGACTAAAGTTGACCAACCTGTCTAAGTAAAACTCATCCTTGGAAAAGAAAAAAACACCTATAGAAATGTTATATTTACAGAATTTTATTATGTTGCAAACAATGACATCCAGATATATTGATACACAACTTTCACTGTGCGTGTATGTGCATTTGTGAGTGTGTGAGTGTAAAGAGCTGTGAAAACCACAGAAAGCTGGATGAAAATCCTGTGTGTGGAGCCTTCGATGGGTTAACAAGGCAGAGATTGAGCGAGAGGGCACCTGGCGATTCTCTGGGGGTGACATTCACACGCAAACCTCAGAAAAAGGGGTGAGCCTTAAAAAAGCCTGTCCTCTCAGCAGCTTATGGATCATTAAGGTCCAGTGAGTGTCTACAAGAAAGCAAGTTCGATGAGAGAGATGAAGCATGAAAGAACACAGTAGGCGAGAAACCTCTCTCAATACTCCATCAGAGCAGAAGCAGTGAGAAGATTCTCCTGTCGTAGAATACAGACACACATTCGCACACACAATCATACACAACACTATACAAACATGTACATGTGCACTCGCCCACAAAACTTCATGTGATTTGATTGGAAGCCACCTCTCTGACAACTTCGGTTTCCTTTTTGTTTTTTAAATATGCGGTCTTTACGATTTCTCAACCACCAGGAACACAGTGACAGACCGCCACAATGGAGGCGCGTAGTAAAACAAAATGAAACACAACCTAAAGCCCTTCATCAAGGGGTCCCACTGGTTCTTGTGCCCTTTCAGTTGACTAGAATCCACCTGCATCAGCACGCCCAGATTTACCGTTTGACATGACAGGGGGTCATGACAGCAGTATGCAAATTTGCAAATCAAACAGTATAGAGTTTTTTTTTATGGAGTCACCATGCAAGAATACTTAACTTTCTGAATGTGTTGGTGTCAGAGAGATTGCGTGATATTTATTAAGCGTACCCTACATCCAGAATTATTTACACTAAAGGACAATAGTCATCTTATTAGGGCTGAAGCAATGTTGAGGAGCAAGGAAGGATGACTGGGAGAAAGTGAAGCGCCTCTGCTGTCAACTATAGTTTGGAGAGTATGAGGTGAGGAGCCAGGCGGAGCATCAGTAAGTTGGGAAGGAGGTGCAGAAGAGGGTAGGGCGAGACGGAGCTTTAAAGGTTTATTTTCTTTCAGAGTAGAGGTAAATGGGGATCAGGGCAGGATGAGAGATGATGGAAGTCTCAGCGGCACTCCCAGACTTTCACTGTCTGGTCGACGCTGCCTGTGACCACGTAGGGGGCAGACTTGTGGAAATCTAGAAAAAAGGACAATCTGTTAAGAGTCCATACAGCAAGTTTAATTATTAATGTGGCAAAAAAAGGAAGTTGACAGAGTGCAGAGATAACAAAATTTCTTTACCCAGAGAGGTAACAAAGTGTTCATGAGCACTCAAGGTCTTCATGCAGCGTTTGTTCTTGAAGTCCCAGATCCTAATGGTTTTGTCATCGGCACAGCTCACTATGAATCGTCCTCCAGGATGAAACAACACCCCACGCACCCAGTTGTCATGCCCCACCTGAAGACACGTGGACGATTCCTCATAAAGCTCCACTCTAGAGCATAAAAACTGAAACAGTTCCAGAAAATACTCACCAAAGTCATGAGGCAGATTCCAATGCTCACATCCCACATCTTAATTGTTTTATCTCTGGAACCAGAGAGAAGGAATGGACCAGGTTTCCCGCTCTTCTTACTCTGAAAGACAGACGAAGTAAATGGGTTTTGATTTAACAATATCAACAAAAAGATGCAATTCCTTTTAAATTCACATACTGTAACTATAAAATTAGGTTTTTTTCTCACTGTTCCTTAAAAAAAAAACTAAATGTCTTTAATAAAAGAGAAGCAATTCACTTCTTGGATGATGCCTGCCAATAGTTAGAAGCCCTGTGGCAGCATGAACAAAAGCCAGATCCTGCAAACATTTACCTCTGAGCCTGTGGCTTCCAGGATGGTGGGGTGAGCACTGTCAGGGGCCCAGGCGATACATTCTACCACATGCTCGTGTTCCCGTAGCTCGGCTTTGCACTCTTTCGAGGAGACGACCCAGACGCGGACCGTCTGGTCGTTGGAGCAGCTGGCAAGCAGCGAGCCATCCTGATTGGGCCGAACCATTCTCACCCACTCCCTGTGGCCCGTGAAAGTCTTCACACAGTAGCTGCAGGAAGAGCAGACAAAATGTATACAGACGAAAGATACAACTGAAACAGCAAATGATTTAACATAACGCATTACAAAACAACAAAAACGTCTGTGGATGGCTTACCCAGTAGCTACCTCCCACATCTTAATGGTCTTGTCTCTGGAGGCAGACACTATGTGATCCCCATTTGGCATAATGGCTACAGACGACACATTGTGATCATGGCCTGGAAAAACAGTCAGGTATTTCATTGGTCAGGGAAAATGTGGAAAGTTGAATCTAAAATATAATAATATTTCTGCAGTGAAGAAATGATCACTGTAAAAAATATTCAACTATTCTGTTTTTTTAATGGTTACACTCAGCATTTATGTGTTGGTAGTAAAAACTTAGGAACCAAAGATGAAATAACAGCTAACAGTTGTGTTATCTATCTGGTAAAGACCCTGCTTTGGTTTGTTAGTTATATTTTTTGGTGAGATCAGCTGTTTAACATAGAAAACTGATAACAATGCCCAATTTAGGACCAAAAGATCAAAAAGTACATCTATTGTAAATGAGAAAAAAAAGGTACTATTAATGCATTAAATGTTTCTTTAAAATAAGGTTGGTGTGTAAGATTATGCAGGAGGTAAACCAATGTCAAAAACGACTGAACTCAAATTTGTGTAAAAGAAAAAGTAAATAAAACTTAAATTTTTATATTTAACTCAGGAATCCAGCTGTTGATTTCATTACAAATTGACATTTTTAAGTAGCTTCTAAACTAAAACTACTCTTAAAACATGACAAAAACTATTCTTACCATGCATTGTTCTGATACACTCAAACCCCTGAAAGTCCCAGAGTTTGATACTCATATCAGCTGAACATGAAGCCAGCAGCTTTCCCGTCTGATCAAAGGAGACATCCTGCACAGAGTCCGTGTGGCCTTTGAGGGTTCGCTCAAAGTCCCCCGCCTCATAGTCCCAAACCTAAAATACCAGAGGCAACACTGAGCGACTACAACTGATAAACAAAATGTATAACTAAAACATTCACCTTCGACTGTATAGACAAATTATGAGAACTGTCATGTTTAGGCATAGAAATCTGACGTTCAGTAATCAATCTGTGACAGATTCCAGCTGTTTAAGACATTTATTAGGACATCATTCTTAAACTCTAAAAATATACAGAAATTATTTTAATATGAGACAAAACATAGTATTGTGCCTGATTAAACAGAATGTTGACGCTGTGGTATCAGTATAATAACCTTGTTAGCACAAAAAGAGAAATATCTACATTTATTGGATGAAAATTGTCACGAACAAAGCAAAATGATCTGAGAGCAGGGCGGGAATAAATCAAAAGCTGAGAATAACACCGAAGTAAAGCTTCTGATCTACTGCTTACATTTTAGAGATGACATAAGCAGTTGTACTGCTTTGTTTAAAAAAAAAAAAAAAAAGCAGAATAATGCCAACCCTTAAATAATATAATTTGTAATCTAAGCATTTCTCACCTGTCAGTGACCGACTGAACAGTGCATAGTAAATACTAAATCACCTTAATAGTGGCATCCTCAGAGGCCGTGACCATGACAGAAAACACCGGGTGGAAAATGACACGGGTGACAGGGGCACGGTGTCCACTCATGGCGTATCTCTCCGGGGGACGTGGAATCCACTCCTTAGGATCTCTCTTTTGACCCACAGGACCGCCGTGTGTCATCTCCTCCTTTGCCTCATTTAGCTTTGATTCCAACTCCATCACCTAAAACATCAAGGAAGGAAACTTTCAGAAACTTGTATATTACCAAGCAGACGAAACGATACAAATCTGGATACATTTAGAAAAAATAAAAAGCTAACACTGCCTATATGGTAGTGTATGTTAAAAAAGCGGTTTTTGTTTCTAGTTACAGTGCTCATGTCACTATTTCACAAAAAGAGATGGGCACTTATATTGTACATTTCTTGATATATTTAAAAACATCAATCGATTGGGACATTTCTTACCTTCTTTTGTAATCTGATAACCGAGGTCCATTTTTTTTCCAAGAGTCCTGCATACTTCTTGTCTACATCTTCATTCTGAACACACAAAAGCACAATCAGGTGACTAATTCCTTTACTAATAAAAAAAAAATGCTTTTATTACTTACCATATCTAATTCTGCTTCTTTCTTGAAGGTAGAATAAGCTTCTTCATATCCATTGGAACGAAGATAATCAGCTATAGCTCGATTTCTAGATTAAATAAAATTGAAAGTTTAATGCCAGCTTTTCCCAAGATGAAAGAAACATTTCCTCTTCATTTGTTAACAAGCCCATATAGCTGCTACTAAATATTCAGTGCAATAGTTCAGCTGAGATGCTGCAAATGACATAAAAAAATTCACAGCCAGACAGTTTGACTTCTGTTTCTAATAATAACTAAAGTTTAGCTTTACACTATTCGTTCTTAGGTAGTGAAAGCAACAACCTAACTAACACACGCTCAGCAATTCCACCTTAAATGTCAGAAACCTTAACCCAAGGGCCCAAAAAAACTAAATACAGCCTTTCACCAGAAAAACATAAACATATGGACTGAATCATTGGGAAACAACGTTTGAGCTGCCACAGCTTGACCATAAGGAACAAAATTAAATGCTGCAATGGTTGAATCCAGCCCACAAGTGCAGGGAAACCTCAACTACAATCCTGCATGCATTCAGGAGGAACCAGTCCTTTATCAGTGGAAGGCTGAATATTTCATGAGGAACGGTGCTAAATTTAGGGTAGAGCCTAAAGGTCCCTTTGAATGCCTAATAACTGTAACCCTGATTCAACTGTCTGCTACAGACTTCAAACACTAGGCCACTGTGGCAGCAAGATTTCCCCCTTTCTTTCATTGAAACTCTGTTGGAAGAAGGGTGTAAATTTAATTTAGAAGTTTTTAATGCATTCTGAAGAATGTAGGGGTGTGCTGCAATCAGACACGTCTACAAAACCAAGAACCTGCTCACATTAAGCCTGACCACCATGTTCAGTTCCTTCCCCTGACCCATCCCCCCCACGCCTTAGCTCCCGCCATGTGGGTTATGAAATATTCACAGAGACCCTATCAAATGAAGCACCTTAAAGCTCACATCTCTTCACTGCTAGAAAATTCCCAAAACAGAATGAATTCACTTAAATTTGCACAATTTTCCCCTGGATAACAGATCCCAAACACCTTCCCTGCTTTTTCAAGAACAGAGGAAAATTCCAATGTTTGTGGGCAACCATTGGTATGTTCACAAATATTTAAACAATTATGTACATTTTTGAAAACACAGGCGCTTTTTACATGCACCTTTGTCTGCAAGTGAGTTATTACAACTACGGAGACTCACAGTTCATCTCTTTGTCTCTGGGACAGCACCATGGTGGCTGCTGCTCTCTCCCTCTTAGGGAGGTGAAGATGAGGTAAAGAGGGATACTCCGATTGGGAAAAATGATGTCTGAATAAGTCGATTCCTCAGCTTCTCAGCTTTTGGCCTTTCAAAACAACATTTAGTATTAAAAAAAAAAGGAGCAGCACGCAGATTCAATTTTATCCAAGATGAGGGTCCAGGAGTGTTCAATCCAACATGTCCACCATCTGATGAGAATAGAAAACAAACAATAATAAATAGGTTAGCATAAATAAAACACACAAACAGACATCAATACCATATTTAAAACTAAACAGGAGACAAAATCGGAAAAAAATGTTTAAATATAAAGAGAAAATGCAAGTATATTTCTATTAAAACTGGTATAACTGTCAGCTGGAAGTTTTAGACCTACCAAGCATCCTTAATCTCAGTCAAAAACTGACGAGGAAGCAACATTGGTGCTTTGCACAGTCATGCAGGAAAAAGATATTTGAAAAAAGCTTTTAATCTGTTGGACCAACACCAGGTGTCACTAGCAGCCAAAGATCCAGCATTTGTTTACAAGAGAGTCCCATTACCAATAAAAGTCAGGCTTGACCAAACACAGTAACATCTTTTCACATTGATGCTGAAAAGAGGCAATTTATTTCCAAAAAGACAAGAAATATAATCATTTCTACTTTAGTTTGATAGTCAAGACATGGAGATGTTTCTTTAATTGAGGTAAATAATAAGTATCTTTATCAGTGTTGAGTCAAACATTGAATTGCTGCCTCACATCAATGACAATATTTTTTTACATTTTAAACAATAATAAAGAAGCTAAGGTGCTTTAAAGAGCAAAAAAAGTATTTGTCATTCACAAATTCTGCAAGTTGTCCCAGTTAAAAAGATGAAAAAAGGTCTGCAATGTTCATCATAGAGACACTTCAACTGTAAGAGACAGAATATAAAAAAATAATCCAAGGAATCACCTTGTATGACTTTAAATAATTTATATGTATAATTGTACAGAAAAACCACGTTTATAAACTAAAAACAAGCAAGAATTCTGTTCCTCACAGACCTGAACTCTAATATTTTAAGTGGACCGTCTTATACTTTTTTCCCTACTGTAAAGCATTTTCTATAGCGTGTGCTGATCCTCCTAATCTTAATGTATGATGTCTTATTAGCAATTATTTTGGGTCTTAAAAAGGTCAATTTCCAAAACCTGTTGAGAGTTTACTACAGACTTTATGTTACTTTGTAATATTTACTGGATATCAAAGCAAAGTAGAACACAGTTCCATAAAACATGTTCAGAAATCAAAACATACCATTCAGGGATTTAAAGCTCATAGGAACAGAGTCTGGGTCTGCAGCAGCTATAAGCCACTTAGCAGCTTGACCAGACAACACAAAGTCTTTGCTAGTGTTTCTTAGTGACAGACACTACAAGTCCTCCATACAGCTGACAGAGCAGTGTAAAGAAGTGACTGGGCGGTAGCTAATAGGATTTACACCAGACACGCAGAGAAGACCTTAACTCAACGCTGCCTTGGTCTGCTCTGGTGTCTCCTACACTTTTCTTGTAGGTTTCACTGTCTGCAAAGTAAATAAAGAAACAAATCAATGTTTAAAATGAGCTATCAATTTTGTTTGTACAAATCAGTTTTAGAACAAAGCTGAATGTTTTTTTTGCTACAGTTATTTAAACACAAAACAATGTGTTAGTAACCTGACAGAAGAGTGCAGTGATTTCTGTGGTGAGCAGAAAATCAGAATCAGAAGTACTTTATTGATCCCACACAGGGGAAATTTGTGAAGGAACAACCAGACTTCCAAGCTGTTACCTTATCACGGCTTGTACACCTGGACTTCACAAACTGCACCAAAAGTGTTTTTTTAAAGGAACACATAGAAAAGTAGTAGTTGATAGACAAACTAAAATGTTGGCCAAGGCATTTTTCTTTGGAGTTAAAATCAAATAAATAAAACAGAAAAAGAAAAGCAGTTTAGCATGTCTTGTCATTAAACTAGTAAGCAAATGTGTGGTTATCTCAGTGATCAGTCACAAATAAAACTAGAAGGAGCTGCATTTCCAGAAGAAAATGCAGGGTTGAATGCTGTATTGCTGAAAGAAAGCTTTATTTGTAAAAGAAATGGCCGAACTGAGCTGAAAGAGCTCAACATGTTACAAGTAAAATGGTTAAAATAGGTTAAATAAGAGTTAAGTATGAAAGCTGAATTAGCTGAAGAAATGGCTTAACTGTACTGGGAAAACCTTAAAAGTTAAATGTGCAAAAGTCCTAGCAGGAATAAGATGAAAAAGTTGAACATTGTAATAGTAGAATGGCTGAAATAGGTCAAAATTTGTAGGACTTAAGCATTAAAGCTGAAATTGTTGAAAAAATGGCTGAAGTGTTGAAAATTTGAAGAAGTTGCTAAAATGGCTAAAAGTACTAGCATTGGAATCAGCATCATCAACTGAATCCAAAAAACACATTGTTTGAGAGAATCATATTAGTAAAAGCTACATGTTATAAGTTGACAGAAAATCCACTTTTTTCAAAATGGCGGCTTTTCTATTAATTTTATCTCCATAGCAACCATTTTACGTTTGGGGCGGCATGGGATGACGAACAAATCGACGTCAGTTTCAGACAAATCGGAAAAAGTAAACCTTTGGACGTCCTTAGCAACGAAGTTTGTTGGCTAACCACGCCCACATTCCTTATATGTCCAGATCCAGTGAATTTCAATATGTTCAGTTCCAGCCATGGATGAAGTTTATTGCAATATTTGCTTCAGATTTTGTCAAAAAATGGCCACCAAACAGTAGGTTGTGTTGCCATCCCATAATAATTTCAAAACGTATGTTGAAGTCCAAAGCCTTGTGAGCATTTCAATGTTTGAACGGTGCCTCTAGCTGAAAGCTTGTTAAAGTTATAATGCTTGAAAGCAACAAAGGTTTTCAAGGATTCTCCATGTATTTAAATGAAGCAAAAATCTTGGAAAACCCTGGAAAATCTTGGAATATCTTGAAAAGTTCAAAGATTTGAAAGACTAAAAGTCGTAGCTGAAAGGAATAAGCTGAAAGGGTTGAACATTGTAATAGTAGAAGGATTAAAATACGTGAAAGTTTGAAGAAGTTTAAAATTGCCTCACATTTTGGCACAAAATGGCCGCCAAACTGTAGGTGGTGTTGCCATCCCATAATAATTTTGAACCTTATGTTGAAGTCCAAAACTTTGTGAACATTTCAATATTTGAACGGTGTCTCTAGCCAAAAGAATGTTAAAGTTACAATTGTTTAAAGAAGCAAAGGTGTGGCCAATGGAGCAAAAACATTGGAAAATCTGGGAATATCCGGGAATATCTGGAAAAGTTCAAAGATTTGAAGGACCAAAAGTCATAGCTGAAAGGAATAAGATGAAAGGGTTGAACATTGTAATAGTAGAATGGTAAAAATAGGTGAAAGTTTGAAGAAGTTTAAAATTGCCTCACATTTTGGCACAAAATGGCCGCCAAACTGTAGGTGGTGTTGCCATCCCATAATAATTTTTAAACCTTATGTTGAAGTCCAAAACCTTGTGAACATTTCAATATTTGAACGGTGTCTCTAGTCAAAAGAATGTTAAAGTTACAATTGTTTAAAGAAGCAAAGGTGTGGCCAATGGAGCAAAAAGATTGGAAAATCTGGGAATATCCGGGAATATCTGGAAAAGTTCAAGGATTTGAAGGACCAAAAGTCATAGCTGAAAGGAATAAGCTGGAAAGGTTGAACATTGTAATAGTAGAATGGTAAAAATAGGTGAAAGTTTGAAGAAGTTTAAAATTGCCTCACATTTTGGCACAAAATGGCCGCCAAACTGTAGGTGGTGTTGCCATCCCATAATAATTTTTAAACCTTATGTTGAAGTCCAAAACCTTGTGAACATTTCAATATTTGAACGGTGTCTCTAGCCAAAAGAATGTTAAAGTTACAATTGTTTAAAGAAGCAAAGGTGTGGCCAATGGAGCAAAAAGATTGGAAAATCTGGGAATATCCGGGAATATCTGGAAAAGTTCAAGGATTTGAAGGACCAAAAGTCATAGCTGAAAGGAATAAGCTGGAAAGGTTGAACATTGTAATAGTAGAATGGTAAAAATAGGTGAAAGTTTGAAGAAGTTTAAAATTGCCTCACATTTTGGCACAAAATGGCCGCCAAACTGTAGGTGGTGTTGCCATCCCATAATAATTTTGAGCCTTATGTTGAAGTCCAAAACCTTGTGAACATTTCAATATTTGAACGGTGTCTCTAGCCAAAAGAATGTTAAAGTTACAATTGTTTAAAGAAGCAAAGGTGTGGCCAATGGAGCAAAAACATTGGAAAATCTGGGAATATCCGGGAATATCTGGAAAAGTTCAAGGATTTGAAGGACCAAAATGTCATAGCTAGAATAAGATGAAAGAGCTGAACATTTTCATAGTCGAACGGTTAAAATAGGTGAAAAATTGTAGAAGGAGTTTAACTGTGAACTTCTGAACGAAAAATTCTCCATGTATTTCAATGGAGCAAAAATTCCCGGAAAACCTGGAATATCTTAAAAAGTAAAAGGATTTGAAAAACCAAAAGTCATAGCAGAAATAAGATGAAAGAAATGAACATTTTAATAGTAGAATGGTTAAAATAGGTTAAAAATTGTAGAAGTAGTTAAACGCCAAAAAACGGCGGAAGATACTATAAGATACGATAATAATAAACTAGAAGGAGCTGCATTTCCAGAAGAAAATGCAGGGTTGAATGCTGTACTGCTGAATGAAAGCTGAATTAGCTGAAGAAATGACTGAACTGTACTGGAAGAACCATGAAAAGTTAAAGGTGCAAAAGTCCTAGCAGGAATAAGCTGAAAAAGTTGAACATTGTAAAAGTAGAATGGCTGAAATAGGTCAAAATTTGTAGGACTTAAGCATGAAAGCTGAAATTGTTGAAAAAATGGCTGAATTGTTGAAAATTTGAAGATGTTGCTAAAATGGCTAAAAGTACTAGCATTGGAATCAGCATCATCAACTGACTCCAAAAAACACGTTGTTTGAGAGTATTATATTGGTAAAAGCTACATGTTCTAAGTTGATAGAAAATCCACTCTTTTCAAAATGGCGGCTTTTCTATTGATTTTATCTCCATAGCAACCATTTTATGTTTCGGTCGCCTGGAGATGAGGAACAAATCAACGTCGGTTTCAGATGAATCGGAAAAAGTAAACTTTTGGACATCCTTAGCAACGAGCTTTGTTTGCTAACCACGCCCACATTCCTTATATGTCCAGATCCAGTGAATTTCAATATGTTCAGTTCCAGCCATGGATGAAGTTTATTGCAACATTTGCTTCAGATTTTGTCAAAAAATGCCCACCAAACAGTAGGTTGTGTTGCCATCCCATAATAATTTCAAAACGTATGTTGAAGTCCAAAGCCTTGTGAGCATTTCAATGTTTGAACGGTGCCTCTAGCTGAAAGCTTGTTAAAGTTATAATGCTTGAAAGCAACAAAGGTTTTCAAGGATTCTCCATGTATTTAAATGAAGCAAAAATCTTGGAAAATCCTGGAAAATCTTGGAATATCTTGAAAAGTTCAAAGATTTGAAAGACTAAAAGTCGTAGCTGAAAGGAATAAGCTGAAAGGGTTGAACATTGTAATAGTAAAAGGATTAAAATACGTGAAAGTTTGAAGAAGTTTAAAATTGCCTCACATTTTGGCACAAAATGGCCGCCAAACTGTAGGTGGTGTTGCCATCCCATAATAATTTTGAACTTTATGTTGAAGTCCAAAACCTTGTGAACATTTCAATATTTGAACGGTGTCTCTAGCCAAAAGAATGTTAAAGTTACAATTGTTTAAAGAAGCAAAGGTGTGGCCAATGGAGCAAAAAGATTGGAAAATCTGGGAATATCCGGGAATATCTGGAAAAGTTCAAAATTTTGAAGGACCAAAAGTCATAGCTGAAAGGAATAAGCTGAAAGGGTTGAACATTGTAATAGTAGAATGGTAAAAATAGGTGAAAGTTTGAAGAAGTTTAAAATTGCCTCACATTTTGGCACAAAATGGCCGCCAAACTGTAGGTGGTGTTGCCATCCCATAATAATTTTTAAACCTTATGTTGAAGTCCAAAACCTTGTGAACATTTCAATATTTGAACGGTGTCTCTAGCCAAAAGAATGTTAAAGTTACAATTGTTTAAAGAAGCAAAGGTGTGGCCAATGGAGCAAAAAGATTGGAAAATCTGGGAATATCCAGGAATATCTGGAAAAGTTCAAAGATTTGAAGGACCAAAATGTCATAGCTAGAATAAGATGAAAGAGCTGAACATTTTCATAGTCGAACGGTTAAAATAGGTGAAAAATTGTAGAAGGAGTTTAACTGTGAACTTCTGAACGAAAAATTCTCCATGTATTTCAATGGAGCAAAAATTCCCGGAAAACCTGGAATATCTTAAAAAGTAAAAGGATTTGAAAAACCAAAAGTCATAGCAGAAATAAGATGAAAGAGATGAACATTTTAAAAGTAGAATGGTTAAAATAGGTTAAAAATTGTAGAAGTAGTTAAACGCCAAAAAACGGCGGAAGATACTATAATAATAATAATAATAACTAGAAGGAGCTGCATTTCCAGAAGAAAATGCAGGGTTGAATGCTGTATTGCTGAAAGAAAGCTTAATGTGTAAAATAAATGGCTGAACTGAGCTGAAAGAGATCAACATTTTAAAAGTAAAATGGTTAAAAAAAGTAAAAACATGTAAAAGAGGTTAAGCACAAGAATTCCCTATGCATTTTAATGGAGCAAAAATCCTGAAAAATCTTGGAATATCTTGAAAAGTTCAAAGATTTGAAAGACTAAAAGTCGTAGCTGAAAGGAATAAGATGAAAGGGTTGAACATTGTAATAGTAGAAGGATTAAACTACGTGAAAGTTTGAAGAAGTTTAAAATTGCCTCACATTTTGGCACAAAATGGCCGCCAAACTGTAGGTGGTGTTGCCATCCCATAATAATCTTGAACCTTATGTTGAAGTCCAAAACCTTGTGAACATTTCAATATTTGAACGGTGTCTCTAGCCAAAAGAATGTTAAAGTTACAATTGTTTAAAGAAGCAAAGGTGTGGCCAATGGAGCAAAAACATTGGAAAATCTGGGAATATCCGGGAATATCTGGAAAAGTTCAAAGATTTGAAGGACCAAAAGTCATAGCTGAAAGGAATAAGCTGAAAAGGTTGAACATTGTAATAGTAGAATGGTAAAAATACGTGAAAGTTTGAAGAAGTTTAAAATTGCCTCACATTTTGGCACAAAATGGCTGCCAAACTGTAGGTGGTGTTGCCATCCCATAATAATTTTGAACTTTATGTTGAAGTCCAAAACCTTGTGAACATTTCAATATTTGAACGGTGTCTCTAGCCAAAAGAATGTTAAAGTTACAATTGTTTAAAGAAGCAAAGGTGTGGCCAATGGAGCAAAAACATTGGAAAATCTGGGAATATCCGGGAATATCTGGAAAAGTTCAAAGATTTGAAGGACCAAAAGTCATAGCTGAAAGGAATAAGATGAAAGGGTTGAACATTGTAATAGTAGAATGGTAAAAATAGGTGAAAGTTTGAAGAAGTTTAAAATTCCCTCACATTTTGGCACAAAATGGCCGCCAAACTGTAGGTGGTGTTGCCATCCCATAATAATTTTTCAACCTTATGTTGAAGTCCAAAACCTTGTGAACATTTCAATATTTGAACGGTCTCTCTAGCCAAAAGAATGTTAAAGTTACAATTGTTTAAAGAAGCAAAGGTGTGGCCAATGGAGCAAAAAGATTGGAAAATCCAGGAATATCCGGGAATAAATGGAAAAGTTCAGGGATTTGAAGGACCAAAATGTCATAGCTAGAATAAGATGAAAGAGCTGAACATTTTCATAGTCGAACGGTTAAAATAGGTGAAAAATTGTAGAAGGAGTTTAACTGTGAACTTCTGAACGAAAAATTCTCCATGTATTTCAATGGAGCAAAAATTCCCGGAAAACCTGGAATATCTTAAAAAGTAAAAGGATTTGAAAAACCAAAAGTCATAGCAGAAAAAAGGTAAAAGAGCTGAAAATTTTAAAAGTAGAATGGTTAAAATAGGTTAAAAATTGTAGAAGGAGTTAAACGCCAAAAAACGGCGGAAGATACTATAATAATAATAACTAGAAGGAGCTGCATTTCCAGAAGAAAATGCAGGGTTGAATGCTGTATTGCTGATAGAAAGCTTAATTTGTAAAAGAAATGGCTGAACTGAGCTGAAAGAGCTCAACATTTTAAAAGTAAAATGGTTAAAAAAGGTGAAAACCTTTAAAAAAGGTTAAGCACAAGAATTCCCTATGTATTTTAATGGAGCAAAAATCCTGCAAAATCCTGGAATATCTTAAAAATTTCAATGATTTGAATGACCAAAAGTAATATCTGTAATAAGTTGAAAGAGTTGAACATTTAAAAAGGTGAATGGTAGAAAGATTTCAAGTGTCCGAACTGGGTGTCGATCCGGGAACCTCTTGCACCATAACTTTCCAATGCATTTTAATAGGGCAATAATTCCCGTAAAAACTGGAATATCTTAAAAAGTACAAGGATTAGAAGTACCAAAAGTCATAGCAAGAATAAGCTGAAAGAGCTGAACATTTCAAAAGTTGAATGGTAAAAATAGGTTAAAAAATGTAGAAGTAGTTAAGTGTCAAAAAACGGCGGAAGATAGTATAAATAATAATAATAATAAATAAAGAGAAACAGGAAAACAAAGGGTTGAATGCTTTATAGCATTCAACCAATAAATAAAGAGAAACAGGAAAACAAAGGGTTGAATGCTTTACAGCATTCAACCAATAAATAAAGAGAAACAGGAAAACAAAGGGTTGAATGCTTTACAGCATTCAACCAATAAAGAGAAACAGGAAAACAAAGGGTTGAATGCTTTACAGCATTCAACCAAAAAGGGATCAAGGTGCATTAACTTATCAAAAGTATAAAGAAGGAAGTGGGGGTTATTTAAAACAGACAAACAGTTGGTTTTAAGGGAGTGTAAGAACTGTTTTAAATAATTACAAACAAAATACTTGAGAAAAAAATAAAAAATAAAATAAAATAATTAAGTTTTATGTGCAATAGCAATCATTTCAATTTTTAAATTGTAAACATAAACAACCACACAAAAAACTGTTATGGATAAGAAAACTGCACCAATTTTACCTAATACGTGACAAAGTTTGCCTCGTCCAAACCAAAACCAAGAACTGGACTTTGGTGTTATCTTTCAAATTGCATCGTTGTTCTGGTTTTGAGCAGTGAAAAGTGCACTTTATAAAATAAGAGTTCTTAAAGTTAGAACGCACCAAATGCATGATTACCACCCAGCACAAATAGCTTTTCACACCAATTTTTTTTTTTTTAATATGATAGAATTTTCTCTGGAGAAAAAAAAATATATCGAAAAATGGCTAAATAATAGTTAGAAATTAGGAAATATTTAAACTTTAAAATATGTGTTGGGATTGTGCTTGTTAGCATGGTCACATATTAGGATCTAATCGTTTTTATCTAGTTTTTCCCCTTTTTGCTTAAACATAATTGTAATGCAAAAGTGTGGAACAATAGAGTTCACTTAGTTCTATGTCGAGGAACCAGTAAAAAAGACAGTTCTAGATTCCAATGACAGAATATATCAAACTAAACATCTAAGCATAAGAACCCAGACCCATTTTCCCTGAAAACTTAAATAATGTAAAAAACACCACAAACCAAGTCAAACACTAAACACATTTCTGATATTTTTCTGTTACACTGATATCACCATGGCTTCCTACTGGTTAAGAACTGTTTTTTTAAAGTTCTGTTTCTGTTCTAAAAACAAATATAGTTGCAAAGATAAGACTGTCAATGCAGAATTCCTTGCTCTAATAAAAATAATAATAATCGGCCTGCTTAGTACAGAGAGAGACTTAAATGTTGGCTGCCTCTGGCTACTTTGGGAGTTCTATTACTAAAAAGACAAACCACTTGTCTTACTATTGACCTTGGCAAAGTTAATGTTTGTTTACAAATCTCAAAGCAGGATAAACATACCTGTTTGTTCAACTGTCACTCTTCAATGACATTTCAACAAAATCAAAACAGTGCAAGCAGAGCTGAAGCCAACTCAAAAACATGTCAAACCGGTTTTCTTTTAATTAAAAGGAGACTTTAGACCATTTTCCATAAAAATCATTCTTCAAAATAAGTCTCATTTGAGCCAATTTAAGTTTCTACAACAATTCAAGCCCAAACGTATGCCATGATCTGAACTGCAGCTTGATAAAAACGTAAATGCTTCACGTCAACATTTACCCCAACAACTGTGAGTGGTTGGTTTACTGTGGTAAACTCATTCATGCTTGTGGCTATTAACTTTTCCCAGCCATTTTCAAAGAGGCTTACAACAAGCAGTAGGCAAGTCAAGCAGCAAATACCCACAAGCAACACAACACACCTTTGCCCCGCAAGATCTGTGCTGTTTCTTTGACATGTCTGGAGTTAGGAATAAGCAAGGCACAACCACTGCTGTTACTGCAATAAGATGTTGAA
Organism: Oryzias latipes; assembly: GCF_053564925.1. Taxonomy (NCBI): domain Eukaryota; kingdom Metazoa; phylum Chordata; class Actinopteri; order Beloniformes; family Adrianichthyidae; genus Oryzias; species Oryzias latipes. The sequence continues at coordinate 9,494,761 of NC_136250.1, read as the reverse complement.
AAATAAAAACATGATTGCAAATCTGCCTTTCAATAACGGTGAACATCTGACTGGTAAGATATTTGCGTCGACACGACATAAGTGGAAATCAGGCTTAAGTGCTTAGATCAGTGGCTGAGCACAGCTGATCAGCTTGTTCAGATCAACAAGTTGATCAACCCAAAACAAGTTAAAAAAGAAGAGAACACAAGAGAGTGAAAGAGGGGAGAGGAAGGTGCATCTTCTGTTTCTTTCCACAACATATTTTTTTAAAGAAGCTTTCAAGAAAACTTCACTAAAGTAGGAACAAAAAAGAAATGTTACAGCTTCTTGATGTCAAGACAACAAAGCAATGCAAACTATGAAGCAAATGATGCTCTACAAAAAAGGGACAAAGAAAAATAGATTAGCAATTTATTCACTATATATATGCAGAACAGAAACCAGATTTTGGCAACAGATTTGAAACAAAATCCTTTTCTTTTTTAATGAACTAAGCATTTATATATTTGTGTATGGGATGTGCTCAAATGATTGAGATAAGCTTATTTAAATATTAAAGCAGGTATCACAAGTACGTAAGCTCCATAGCAAACTTGCAAAGATGTCCGGATTTTTTCCAATTTTAGATCCGATTCGTGGAAGGCTCCACCCAGAATGAAAATCCAGATAGTATTTAGGTCGAAAAATATCCGTTAGACAAATACACTTTACTAAAAAAAAAAATAAGTAAGTAGTAGTATCTAAATATGGCTTGGGTGGCGTCTTAATAAGCGTTCAGGGACACAAGGGCAAAGTAGCAGCAATGGCTCAGCAACGCCCTTTCAAGCTAAGGTTAGCTGTGCCCAATAACGGGTAGCTGTCAAACTAATGATCACGAATTGATACCTCTACCGCACTTGGTAAAGCAGAAAAGCATTGGGGCTATTTAAACAAATAATAACCGATTATTACAGCCATCTTTTATTGAAAAACAAACTCGAATTCGTTGTCTGGCATCGTCGAGTTATATCGTAACATTTTTCAGGTTGCAGGGTTGCTATTAGAGCAAAAAATAAAATAAAGAAAACGAAAGACAATCAACTATTTACCTAAATTTAGATTGAACAAGAAATAATGGGTACATCGCAACATTAATTAATACATTTACGTTGACACAACAGCTGGGATAGCTAACATTGTAGGCTAGCTCGTCCACACAGAACTTCCATAAGTGTAGCCGAATAGCCGAATGATCATCCAGGCTTCACAACAAGTGTTACAGCGAAAGCCATTTATTGATTAAAACGAGAACAACTGCTTTTGAAAGTCATCATATACACACATGACAATTGAATAATAGTATCTGGATATTGTATTTTTCTTCTGCCTTTTATATCTAAAAAGTGTCGCAAGTTTGCCTCTTAGCTTCTTTTAGCTTAGCATTCGGCCTCTCCGCCATTTTGAGATCGGAGCGGGTAAGCGCAGACTGTGGTCTTAAAAAACAAGTCTAACCAAGTGACAAAACAAAAAGAGACTCTGGCGTGAGAACTCCTAACTTACCGTTTGGAGCTTGACGAATCTCATATCCCTATGACAGATGTGCGGATACAAAAACAAGGAGGCTCAGGTTTAGGCTCACAACCGTGACTTTTCACATCAGCCGGCACGGACGGTCGGATTGTCTCATGGTGACGCCGCATTCGCCCGGCCCAGGCTGGCTAACGGTCGCGGTTTGACACCGTGAACGCGCACGCCGATGTGGGCGGTGGTGCGCAGCGTGCACACCTCTGGCTTTTGTGAAGGCAAAGATGTTTTAGGTCTAAATTATACGTGTCTTTTCTGTGCATTCCTGAGAATATAAAATAAAAAATAAATAGTTCCTCAAAATATTTATTATTTGCATTCATTTTTCAGTGGCATTTTATTATTTTCGTTCTAGTGCTTCTAGCACATCCCTATAATAGTTAATAATTCAAAACATCAATATTGTTTTATTACTGTTAAATGTTTACTATCTGCTTTCACTTTGAGAAATTGCACAGGCTATAATGTAAAAAGGGGAAGAAAAACCCCCAGAAAGATTCGAAAATAACTTGCTTTTTATTATAAGTGTAATACAGTTTTGTTTTTCATTTAGTTAATGTCTACAGTTTTCAGAACATCCAATGCTGATCTGATTTAAACTGATGCAGATGATCAAAAACAAATCTCAGCATGCTACAACATTAGCCATAATACTTTAAGACTTTCTCTTTTAGTATTATAACAGATAAATACATTTAATCAACTTTTTTGAAGAATAGTAAATTATTATTCATTGTTAATTATTTCTGCCTGTTTGGTATAATAAATCATTATAGACTTCCAAATGACTCATTTAACCCTTGTGCTATCTTAGTTGACCCCACCCTTACATTGATCTGTTCTCCCTACCATGACAAAGGTGGATAAAGGTGGAAAGATTTCATGTAATCCATGGACAATAGTGAGGTTCACAAATCATTGAAGAAAAAAGGTTCAGCGCACTGTCTAGTGGGTCTAGATGACCCAACTCCCAATGTTAAAATGCCTAGGATAGCACAAGGGTTAGGCACAGTACAGTATTCTCCATCCGTTCAATAACAAAAGAGTGACACCTCTTGGATGATAAATGAATTGCAGGACGACATCACATTTTTCATTACAAGTGAATATTATTTCCTTAATTAAAAGTGTAAACAGAACGTCGTTCTGCATTTAAACAGAATTTATTTGTTAGTTTTAATAAAAGTTTCACTTGTATGTGTTTTTTTTTATTTTAAACTAATGAGAAAAAAATCCAGAAATCAGCAAATTGGTGTCATAACAATGGCAGGAATAATTTCATGATCCATTTGTCTAGAAAAACAAAATTAAAATTAACGTGGATCACCTCCACCTTATCCTTAAACATTTTTTCAGAATAAACAGATCAGTTCTGTTAATATGGCAGCTCCTCTATATTGTCAATTGTCGAGAGGAGACTTTGTGGTTCCTTTGTCGTTTTTTCCTCCAAAAAAACTTTTATTTTCTTCCTGGGTTGTCTTCAGATTTGCTAAAATGCAAAGAGCACAAACAAAAATAATAATGATAATTAAAAGATGACATGAATATGATGCCCAAATATTTAAGCCCTGTTGGTAGAACTGCTTCAGAGGTTTACCTGGGTGGGGTTCAAAGCAATGCAACACACCATGTTGAGCTGCTGAAGGACAGCAGACAGACTCCGAGTGTGAAGCTGAAAAGGAAAACAAGCAAAAAATAATTTGCTGTCATGCCTCCCTGCTGATTTAAATTCTTGACGTGCAACAAACCTCTGGAGGTGGGATACAGGCACTTGGTGCTTCACTGCAGAAACAGTCCATTTTTTGGACCCGCTGACTGAGGCTCTTGAGGTGTTCTGAACATTCCTTTGTATTGGCGTGATTCTCACCAACCTTGAAATGTGCAACAACAACAAAAAAGTAGTCGTCAGTTCTAGTGGTGAGCACACACAGCAAAAACGCAGCATCCTGCAGTCTGAAACACACCTGACTCTTATAGATGGAATAAGCCTCTTTCTCGTGTTGCAGCGCTGAAAAAAAGTCTCCTTTAGCCTCAAAGACAGCGGTGAGCAGATGATGACTGCACGGAAGGGAGAAGAGGAAGACAGCTGATGTTTAAGAGGAAGATGAACTTAAGCAGGAACATAAGGACACAGTTACCAGTGTGCATGTTTTAAGGATGTGACCCCGTGGTACTTTGAAGTTAAATTTAAGGCATTCTGTAGGAACTTGACGGAAAGCTCGTACTTTGTTAGTCCATAAAGTACGAGGCCCAGCATAGTCTGTTACAAAGAAACACATCAAGTATAAGTAACACAGTTTGATTAACAACTTCTTACAGAAAAGGAAAAACTTTAAAATCTTTGAAATCTGTAAATGAAATATTTTTTATTGTTTACTGTAAATGGCAATACTTGTATGCTCTGTTGGATACCTTTATACTTTTCTTAACCCTTGTGCTTTCTTAGATGACCCCCCCCTTACATTGACGTGTTCTCCCTACCATGACAAAGGTGGATAAAGGTGGAAAGATTTCATGTAATCCATGCTAACCAGTGAAGATCACAAATCATTGAAGAAAAAAGGTTCAGCGCACTGTCTAGTGGGTCTAAATGACCCAACTCCCATTGTTAAAGTGCCTAGGATAGCACAAGGGTTACAGCAAAGAGGGACAAGGGCACTTAAAATAAAGGTCACCACACTTACATCCAGTAGTGCTACATGTGGATGATCCTCTCCACTAACAAGCAAGGTGAGGTACCGAGCTCGATACAAAAGCTGTGAGGATGTTGATTGTTGGCCTCCAGCAAAGCAATATAGTGCCAGGTACATCTAGATTAAAAGCATAAAAATTAAAAAAATAAAGCATGGTTTCAAGAGAGCTAAACTTGATCAACAAGAGTTTTGTGATCTGACGACTTACATAGTCTTCTATGGTCTGCGGATGATCAATCCCTCGTATCCTCTCAGAAATCATCACTGCTTTTTCCTGCTGCCTCACCGCCTATTAGACATGAACACAAGAGTGCAGTTTAGAGACTTTTTCCAACAACATCAGATTTGGCTGCGAAAGAGCCAAACAAACAAGCAGCAAGCAAAGCACTAAAAAAGACATTTGTTTTGGATATTTACATCCCCGACATCGTGGCAGACGTAGCTGAGTCGGCCCAGGAGCCGCGTGCACGCGCACACATCCTCATGCAGGACTCCACATGTGCGGCTGTAAAGAGTCAGAGCCTGGGTGATCAGGTCACGGCTGTCCCTGAGAAGACCTGAAAAACAAACAACAAAATAAGGGTTAAATTCTGCCATTTTTCTACTGTCTGTCCATTACTCACAGAGGGACTAATGCACCAGATGAAGGACAGGAGAAAAGATTCTTACTTGATTCTTTGGTTGTGAATACTAAAGCCCCATTCAGTGCACTGGCAGTAACTGAACCTGCTTAAGATTTTGATCTGCTGCATTTATATAAAACTACACACCTCAGGACTGTAATGCTATATTTGTGACTTAAAATATATTCGTTGAATATAAAAGAAAGTCTTTTGTTCTACTTGCAGATTGATTTTTGTTATCACTCACTTTTGTTTAGAGAAATCTTAGAAAGACAAGTGTTTAAATCAACACAAAAATGTAAAGGCAACAGTCAGATTGGGCTTTTATATTATATTTATTTTGCCTCTTTAATGAAAGATGGTGACAGGTCTGTTTGTGTCTCACCCTCCTGTGCAGCCTGTCGGGCTCGGTGCAGGAGCGGGGTGGCATCGCTCGACGTAGGTTTGAGATGTTTGACCACAGGAAACAAGTTGACCACATCGTCCTCCACGAACACTGGCTTCTGCCGGGACTCAAATGAGTACTCTCTTAACTGCACCTGAAGACAGGAAGACAGACAGACAGAAGAGAGGAGGGAGTGCTCTAAAGCTGTCCGTTTTACACCGTCAGGAAACTTCAGGGTTTGAGCTTTAGAAGGATCAGTTTAGCAAAAATAGGAAATGATCACAGTAGCTTTTTGCATTTAGAAAAAAAAGACAAGCCACCTTGAAAACCTTGATTTAGGTTTTCATTTTGATTTTACAAAAAATATGTTAGTTACTGTTTATTTTTGAGGAATGATTTATTTTTCATGATGTGATTATTACAAATCATGTTAAAACAAATAGGATTAACTACTGTGTTCATTCCAATTATTTTTTATAAACGTTAAGCAAGGGAATAGAAGTTATTTAAGTTAAAAATATAACTCAAAAGAAAAAGAAATATTGATAAGTATAAACTTATTTGGTATCAGCAAACAGTGAATATCTAATTAGTAAATACTAGAAACAACAAGACAAAAAGACAGCTTTAACTTGATCGTTTTTTAAATGCCAAGGTTTGTTTCAACTTGATAAAATAACTAAAAATAGCTAAATATGCAAAAAAAAAAGTTTAATCTCACCTGAATGCCGGTTTTAATCGCAAACTCTCTCAGTAGGGAGATCCTCTGTAGATTGTGCTTCTCTATGACCTCTTCTAAATTCTCACTGAACATAAAGTGAAAACAGATTCATTTTTGCTGCACTTCTGCAAATTGTCCCACATGCAAAGACACTCCCACCTCTCAACTGCGTATTTGTAATAGTCTTTTGCCTCAGCCTTTATCCTGTCCCACAGCCTGCTGGACGTCAGCCTGGCCCACACGCTGTCCGCAGTCAAGCTCACCCGGCTGCTGTGACTGCGGCGCCGGCGGCTCCTGCGATGAGAGAGCAGCTCATTGGAGCTGCTGTCGGACAAACCGGAGCAGGAGGAGGTCAGCAAGCAGTTGAGGAAGTGACTGACCGCCACGGAGAAATCAGCAGGTTTCACGTCCTGGCAGAAAACATTCTTATTGTAAAATAAACCAAAAAAAGATTAGCTTCAATATGTGTCTTTATTGGTGCACCTGTAGGTAGGTCCTAAAGATATGTTTAGCACTTCTGATAATCACTTCACTGATGGAGATTCTCTGTAAAGAAAGGAAATCAGAGTTTGTCCTTTGGTCAACACTTATTATAATCCAAATACCTTAAAAATCAATTTCTCATCAAAATCTGAAAAGTCTAACAGAATAAATATATTTTTTTTGCACAGCGACATGATTTTAAATTTCATCAGATTTTTACGGTAGTTATTCATACATGTGGCTCTAACAAGACTAACAGCTGTGCTTCATTCATCGGATAAAATCGTGTGAAGGAACAGTTGAATAAGTGAGTAATTTATTTTATGTGAATGCACTAATTTGCAAACAGCAAAAAAGATTGGAAAAATACCTAAAAGAAGTAAAAAAAAGCTTGAATCCACATTTTTAATTAAGAATATTAAAATCTAAATATTTTCAATCACATCAAATCAAACTGAGACAAAATGACCGGTTCCACAAGTATTTCAACCATATGTTAAGCATTTAAGTATTAACGATTATGAAAAAGATTTTCTTTCTTACTAAAAGAAATCATTGGGCTTAATTTAGTTCCCTTTCTTGCCCAAAGAAGAAAATATGACATAAACAATGTGATAATTTCAAAGGGCCTATTCCATGCAAAATAAACCTTTTGAGCTTTTAAATGTGTTATAATGTTCATTCCTCATAAAAAGAAACCCCAAAGTGGGATTTTGTTTTTTTTCCACATATTTCTGAGTCTTCCTCTAAAAACCTGCGCTCTGAGCACCAGCCCCTCACAAGCCACAAAAACAAGCATATTCTCACATTGTGTCGTAGACCGGCAAGAACAGCCCCTTCCAGGTGGAGTCTGGGGAGCCAGAGATTGCTTAACTCAAAAATAAATTGAGTTTAAACCAAACTCCTATAGCTCAAAAATTTCATATTGCTTCAAAAAGTAATCCAAAAATACATCTCAACATAAATAATCCAAGAGTTGAGGTGAATAAATCACTCGAGTATTATTTTTTAAGTGTTTCTTTTATGTGGAATTTTAAAACTGTTTAAAAAACTTTGATTGTATCTTTGCGATGTAATTTTCTTGACAGGGCAATTTTTTCCTCTTTTTTCCTTGACATGAACAAAAAAATTAAGCTTAAGTTTGAGAGATACTGCATATTCAGCCCTCTGTGAAAACTGAGCAAATGAAATACCTGCACATGTTTGAGCCTCGCTTTCTCCTCCATCATGTCCAGTTTCATTAAAACTGAGCCCAAATATCGCACGTTTACCCCTCGCTGATGCAGAATTGAGGTCAGGCTCGCTCCATCCATTGGATTTGCTGTGTGGTCGAGACAATCCCTCAGCTGCAGCATAAACAACCGATACATGAGACTTCACAACATGATAAACACAAAACCTGTCACTCCTGAAAACAACTCACCACTGCTGGAATCTGGTCAGAGAGAAGAAAAGCTGCAGCGCTCCACAACAGCCGCCTGTGACTGTGAAGCTCCTCAACACAGTCGGAGGGAAACCTTACACCTGCAGTGAAGAGGGATGCTTCCTTTACCTGCATGATTGAATAAATGCTGACGCTTCTGCGTGTGAGAGAAATGAATCAGTACCTGGAGAACAAACGTTGGGATTAAAACGCATGTCGAAGCAGGACTCGCTCACTGATCCAACGGCTTTACAAGCTCTCGAGAAAGCCGTTCTCCTCTGCTGTTCTGCATAAAAGAAAACACAAAAACGGGAAAACTCTCAAACCTTTATCTCAAAGAGAAAGGTTAAAAATCAGGTGAAATGTTTAAAGTTCAGTAAATGTTTGACTAACATTCATTGTCATTAATTTGGAAACAAAAAGAAACACAATTAGGTTTGAAGAATAAGATCTAGTTTTAGATTTTATGAGGGTTTATTAACTAACTTGCACTAAGATCATATTCTCAGTTTGTTCTAAAATCAATAATTTCCACCTATTACACTATTGTCACTGTAATCAAAATGAAGCACAATAAGTTATAAAAACTTAAAAAATGCAAACCATTTGCTCAGAATTAGCAAAAGAAAACGTACTATTGAGCTGTTTAGCATTCACTTTGAAGTAATTCTATCTAACAGTTTTTTTCCCTTTTGAATGTGTGTGTGTGGAACTTCTCATTTCTAGATTATGATTTCTTATTATTAGATTTCTTGTTAGGTAAACTTTACTTGGTGCATGGACAGATAATTTTCCTACTTTCTAGTAATTCCACACCTTTATAGAGATTATAATGAAGTAACACCAACATTTTCTTCCTCTCAGCTTGTTGTGTTTACTTGTTGACATTTGAATTTTTTTCATTTATCCATGTCACAGTGAAATTCCTTATGGTCTTCAGCTCTGGGCTCACCGACAGCTCCTGCGCTCCTCTCCGTGGCGTTGTCCAGTTTTTCCAGTTCCCTCAGTTCCTGAGACATTATCTTCACAAATAGCTCATACCTGCAACAAAAACCCAATATATGAATATCCTGCAGTTCAAGCCGCTGTGGACAGCTACCTGTCCTCACCTATGCCGGACGAAGGCTTCTATCAGTTCTGATCTCAGGCTGGCCAGGCTGTGACGATGACGGCACGGATAACCAAAGCTTTTACACACATGTGGCAGCTCCTCTGTAGTCACCTCACCCTCAGAAAACTGGAAGTTCAGATCTGGTGGGAAAGTCCTCAGAAGGTCTAATATGTAAGAACGCCTGTCATTACCAAAGAGGCCAACAGTGGAGATGCCTGAGCAAAGCTCTGCTGGTGTGTTGTTGTGATCCAACACTTGGTGATGCTGGATTCTCAGCGCTTTACTGGTTTTACTCAGAAGCTCCAGAAACCTGCCAGGAAATAAAACTTTCTGGTGTGACCATCACAGCGAAATGAGCAAAGAGTAAAAAAAACCTCACGACAGCTGAGTGTGAGTGAGTCACCTGGGGTGTGTGAAAACTGTTTTCCCATTGTCGTTGGAACCATAGACTATCTGTTCGTGGTTTTTCTCCAGAATGCCAGGAATGACAGTCTGCACTACAACACGGACACCCCGGTAATCCACCACAGCTGTCCCGAGAGTGTGGAGCCCCTCTGTGTCAACAGATGTGTACGCCTGCAGCAGAGGAACACAGAAAACAACAGAAGGGCTTTCCTGTGAAGATTCCATTACATCAATCACTCCTCCGTTGGGGTTTCTACCTGCACTCCCCTTAGGTCACACAGGGCAGCAGCATGAGCAGCCATGTCGCCTCCTAGCGGTTGGTAGTGATCAAACAGGTCAAACCCCTGACTAAAGAAGAGGTTGTTCCACACGAACATCTGCAGATGAGGCGGCTCCCTTGGGTTTAATGGCATGACGTTGCCATCTATCACGGCTATAGCACCCTGTGTTGCAGCAGCAACAAAGTCACTGTTTGTCTGCAAGAGATGAAAACGTCATTACGCAAAGAGCAGCAGGAGTTTCACTTTTGTTAACCGAGGACATGGAGGACCTTAAAAATGCTACGCTCCCTGTGCAGTCGTTCCTGTAGGGACCCCCTGGGGAGTTCCCGGCATCCCTGCAGTTCTTCGTTCCAGTCCCGACTCTGAGCAGAACATGCCCACATTTCAGCATCAACGTTGCTTTATCTCGACTCCTCTGAATGTAGTTTAAACCACCTGCCCAGCCGTGAGTTCATCCTGCCCCATGTGACTGCTGGGAGACTCTCCCGCTCGCACACAGTCCAGCTTGTAGTCACCATGAGGAGCGATCCAGGTGAAAATTTGGAAAGGTGCCGCCACACGCTCATAAAGATGTTGCTGAGCTCTGATTAAAAGGATCAGACAAGAATTCTTATGGTGGAAAAAGTTTGGATATTGAACCATTGATAACCCATTATAATTATATGCATCATATTTGATACAGGGATTTCTGAGATGATCCAAACAGTCCTTAAAAACCTACTGTATAAAACTAGGTCCACGTTTTCTGCTCTGTAGTTCACCATTATTCCACGAGGGGGCAGTAGAATGGCTTTTCCTGCTTATTTCAAAATGGCTAATTCTATGAAATCTCAAAAAAGCTTTTGGTGGGAAAAGTTTTGCTAATTGTCAAAACTTTATGTTGATACAGTAACAGTGGTACAGAAACTTTCTTTCTAAAAAATGTTCTGTCAATATTTTTGCATCTTAAACTAATATTGTTGTGAGCAGAAACTGACCACATTTTTTTTTAATTTAAATCATCAAACATATCATAATTGATCCTATGACTGTCATGTTACTTAACAATGGTACTTCAAAATATTTTTTGTGAATTTTATTCAAAGATTTTAAAAACATCTTAATTAAAAAAAAAATTCCCAATAAGTAAATGCATTTTCTGTTTTTCTATAAAAAATAAAAGGTTTACCTCCTTTTCTGCAGAGCGCTGAAGTTTTTCTTGAATGCCGGGCTGACTCGATTCAACAGCTCGACTAGAGAATGACAAAGGATTTGGGGAATAGACGGCTTAGGGTTGAAGATGAACGCAGTCGACCTGAAACAGGTGGAGAGTCACACTAAGGTTTATAAAGTTTAGGGCAAGATCATAGAAAGTTTTCATTTTTCACCATTTTTTTTGTTTTAGAGTTGTTATGAACTGCCAAGCATAAAGCAAACCCTGGCTTACTTTGAGGTAAAACGTTTTTATTTTATCCTTATTTAAAATATTTAAAAATATATAATTACACTACTGTTGAATGAATATAAAGCTTTTTTGCCTTTTTTGTTAAAAAAAATACACAAGTGAATGTGCCAGTAAATAAATAAAAAATGCCCTAAAAATATACTGTAAGGGAAAACTATTTCATTAGAAGCTTAGCTTAAGATTACTTCCTGGCTTCTTAAAACAATTGATATTATTTTTATTAAAATGACAATTGACATCCATCCATCCATCCATCCATCCATCCATCCATCCATCCATCCATCCATCATCTAACATCTTCTGCTGTTCATCCGGGACTGGGACTTCCCTCTCCCTGGCCACTTCTTCCAGCTGCTCTGGGGGGACCTCGTGGCGTCCCCAGGCCAGGGTGTCTCTCCAGCATGTCCTGGGTCTTCCCCGTAACCTCCCCCCAGTGGGGCATGCCCGGAACACCTCCCCAGGGAGGCGTCAAGGAGATGATGCCCGAGGCACCTCAACTGGCCCCTCTCGATGTGTAGGAGCAGCAGGTTCACTCTGAGCTTCCTCCGAGCTTCTCACCCTATCTCTAATGGAGTGCCTGGCGACCCTACTACAGATATGTTTATTAAATATTCCACAACAAACTATGCTCTTCTCAGGTGATACAATAATTATTAAAAAGGAATATCATAGTAAAAAAAGTAGACAAAGTAGCTAAAAAGAAAATTTGTAATCAGGTTCTGACACATATTAAGTGAATTACTTTATTGCAGTGTACATCCTTGACGCCTATCGATGCACTTGTGCAAATCAAACCACTTTGGCTCCAAACTTACCTTAATTTATCACTACTAGAAAGCAGAACATGAGTGATATTTTTGCATAGCTGGAAATAAATTCCAGGGGTTAAACAGTAAAAGGATTCTCTCCAGCATTGTTTTGAACAGCTTAGTACTCACTGGTTGCAGTAGAACCCTCGTGTTGACGATGTGATGTTGAGCTCCTTGTCTTCCAGCGTCAGGACGTTAATGTACATTAAGTCACCGTGCATCCTCCTGTTTCCTGGAGGAGGGTTCCAGCCGCTCAGACTCAACACCCGCAGGCATTGCAAAGGCTGCAATTCCCCATATTCAGCAAATATTACCTATTTAAGCAACTGTACTGATAATAGTATAAGCTGCTATCTCACCTTCCAGTCATCTCTGACTGGCTGCAGTGGAGTTACAGGAGGCTCCCTACATCCAGGAAGGATGTAGTCTGGAGGACTGCAGTCAGCAGAGTCTTGCTTTGTGGCCATTTTTTCTCTTTCTGAAATGGTTTAATGAAACCATTACAGGCGTAAAATCTCAGACAAAAATGATCCACAGAAATGAGTAAAAATGAGACGATCCCCCTCACCACGTATGGTATACCAGGACAGGTAAGACAGCGAACTGCCGTTCACACCGTTGAAAGCGTCTGCAGGACCGAGGCTCCTCAGGAGATCACTCACGTGTCGGAGATGAAGACGAGCCTCACGGATGGAGTAGGAATCTGAAACAGAAGAAATAGTATTACAGTTTTACTTTACCTCAACAGAGGGATTTGTTAGCTTTCATTTCTGTTGGATTTTGGGACTGAGAAAAACAAAGAACCTGAAAAAATAAAAATAAAAATGTTCTGCTCCCATCTCTACAGAAAAATAAGGAGGTGAGAACAGATTACTTATTTTAAAAAAAAACTATCCATTTGATGACAGTTATAGAAAATCAAGAAAATATTACATACTGTAACACAACTGGTGATTAAAAAAAGAGGGGCTTTAATACTTGGCTTTTGGCGCAAGTGGCGCAAGTCAAAACTCCAGGTTCATTATGGAATGTATAAGGGGGAGTTGTACGCTTACAACCAGATCTTATGCAGAACAAGGGAAAGGTACTTCTCTGAAATCATTGGAAGTTGCAGCAGCAACTCTCGTATCCTGTTCACAACAGTAAACAGAATAACTAACCCTCCAACCCAGCTACCAATAGAACTGGTTTGCACCCCTAAATGTAATGAGTTTGCTGTGTTTTTCAATGACAAGGTTCAGGGCATTAAAAAAGCCATCAACTCCACAACACATATAACTATCCAACGGCCACCTACTCACGCTAAGATGACTCACTTTGTACCTGTCACTGACCAAACTGTCCAAGAGACCATCACCCGTCTGAGCTCGTCTACATGCTGCCGTGATGTGTTACCCACTAGATTTCTAAAGTCTGTCCTGAACAGTGTGTTGCCATCAATTACTCAAATAGTTAACATGTCTCTTCAATCTGGAATATTTCCCGAGGCCTTAAAAACTGCAGTCATGAAACCTCTCCTGAAGAAGAGTGGTCTTGATCCCACTGTACTGAATAATTACAGACCTATCTTTAATCTGCCATTTTTAGGAAAAGTCCTTGAAAAAGTTGTCTACCAACAGCTCACTGACTTTCTCGTATTAAACAATGCATTTGATGTTTTCCAGTCAGGTTTTAGACCCCATCATAGCACAGAAACTGCTCTTATCAAGGTAACCAACGACATCCGCCTGAACACTGATGATGGCAAAGTCTCGGTCTTAATCCTGCTAGACCTGAGTGCTGCCTTTGATACTGTTGATCATGGGATCCTTTTGCACAGACTCCAAGACTGGGTTGGCATCTCTGGATCTGCCCTAAGTTGGCTCAAGTCTTATCTAGAAGACAGGAAATATTTTGTTGAAATTGGGAGTTGTGTCTCAGACTACATGGCCTTGACTTGTGGTGTGCCCCAGGGATCGATCCTGGGACCCCTTCTGTTCAACCTCTACATGCTGCCACTAGGGCAGTTAATATGCAGTAATAACATATCTTATCACAACTATGCAGATGATACTCAGATCTATGTGTCACTGACAGCAGGTGAATATGGGCCGGTGGATTCACTCAGCCACTGCCTCCAACAGATCAGTGCGTGGATGCAGAACAACTTTCTCCAGCTAAACTCAAACAAGACCGAAGTTATTATTTTTAGTCCACAGAAACAAAGAGAAAGTGTCAGCAGCTACCTTCATTCTCTGTCTCTTAAACCCTCAAATCAAGTAAGAAATCTAGGGGTAATCATGGACTCTGACCTGAACTTTAACAGCCATATCAAGTCAGTAACATCAGCGGCATTTTACCACCTGAAAAACATTGCCAAAATCAAAAACATAATGTCAAAGCCAGACCTGGAGATACTTATTCATGCATTTGTCTCCAGCGGGTTAGACTACTGTAACGGCCTGCTCACCGGCCTCTCCAAACGAGCTGTAAAACAGCGTCAGTACATCCAGAATGCTGCTGCTCGAGTTCTGACCAAAACCAGGAAGTATGATCACATTAGTCCTGTGCTCAGGTCTCTGCACTGGCTCCCTGTACCTCAAAGAATAGACTTCAAAGCAGCTCTGCTTGTGTACAAGTCTCTCCATGGCCGAGCACCAAAGTACATCTCTGACATGTTAGTGCCATATGAACCATCTCGTACTCTGAGGACCTCAGGGGCCGGCCTCCTGTTGATTCCCAGAGTCAGAACTAAACAAGGGGAATCAGCGTTTCAATATTCTGCAGCTAAAATCTGGAACAGCCTCCCTGAAGTCGTAAGACAGGCATCTTCTGTGTTCATGTTCAAATCTAGACTTAAAACATTTCTGTTTAGCCGTGTATATGACTGAAAGGTCCTATCTGCACTTTTCTTTCATTTCCTTCCTTTATTTTTAAATCAATTTTTTTCTTTTCTTTTAAAGTAAGTTTTACGTTGATTACTTCTATGATGTATTGTCATTTTAATGCATTTTTCTGTTTTGTGAAGCACCTTGAATTACTTTGTGTACTAATTGTGATATACAAATAAACTTGCCTTGCCTTGCTTTGCCCTTTGTTTGATTGATATTATGCATACAAGAACGAGCTTTTTAAATTTTTTGTTTTTGGAATTTTTTTTTAAATGTACATTTTGTTAAAGTGAACAGAAAAGGATGTTATCTGTGGAGAAAGTATCTTCTATAGAATTTTTACGTGCTACAATTTACTTGGAACATTCTTAAATAAATATAGTTTTATGTTTTATTTAATAAATATATCAATTAAGTCTTTTATTGTTGGGAATTCTACACAACATACAGTGCTAAAGGTGAAGACGTGTACCTATTATGACATGCTTTGCTACATAATGCTAAAAATGTACAGTGAGGACCATAAATATTTGAACAGAGACACATTCTTTCTAATTTAGTTTCTGTACATTACCACAGTGAATTTTAAATACAAAACAACTCAGATGCCATTGAAGTGCAGACTTTCAGCTTTTATTCCATGGGTTGAACAAAAAGATTGCATGAAATGTGAAAAACTAAAGCATTTTTTAAACACAATCCCTTCATTTCATGGGCTGGTGAGTAACTGGACAATTGACTTCCATGCTATTGCATGGGCAGTTGTGGGCAATTCCATTGTTATGTTATTATGAGTGAAGCAGATAAAAGGCCTGGAGTTGATTAGAGGACTCATGCTTGCATTTGGAAGATTTTGCTGTGAACAAACAACATGTGGTCAAAGGAGCTCTCCATGCAGGTGAAAGGAGCCATCATTAAGCTGAGAAAACAGAAAAAAGCATGCCAGAAATTGCCACAGTATTAAGAGTGGCAAAATCAACAGTGTGGTACATCCTGAAAAAGAAAGAAAGCACTGGTGAACTCAGCAACGCAAAAAGACCTGGACGTCCACGGAAGACAACAGTGGTGGATGATTGCAGAATCATTTCCATGGTGAAGAGGAACCCATTCACAACAGCCAGCCAAGTGAACAACACTCTCCAGGAGGAAGGCGTATCAGTATCCAAGTCTACCATAAAAAGCAGACTGCATGAAAGTAGATACAGAGGGTACACTGCAAGATGCAAGCCACTCATAAGCCTCAAGAATAGGAAGGCTAGATTGGACTTTGCCAAAAAGCCTCTAAAAAGGCCAGCACAGTTCTGGAAAAACATTCTTTGGACAGATGAACAAAATGAACCTCTACCAGAATGATGGCAAGAGAAAAGTATGGCGAAGGCATGGAGAAGCTCATGATCCAAAGCACACGACATCATCAGTAAAGCACTGTGGAGGCAGTGTGATGGTCTGGGCGTGCATGGCTGCTAGTGGCACTGGGACACTAGTGTTATTGATGACGTGACACAGGACAGAAGCAGCCCAATGAATTCTGAGGTGTTCAGAGACATACTGTCTGCGCAGATCCAGGTGAATGCAGCCAAACTGATTGGGTGGCGTTTCATAATACAGATGGACAACGACCCCAAACAAACAGCCAAAGCAACTCAGGAGTTTATTAAAGCAAAGAAGTGGAATATTCTTGAATGGCCAACTCAGTCACCTGATCTTAACCCAATTGAGCAGCATTTCACTTGTTGAAGACTAAACGTCAGACAGAAAGGCCCACAAACAAACAGCAACTGAAAGCCGCTGCAGTAAAGGCCTGGCAGAGCATTCAGAAGGAGAAAACCCAGCATCTGGTGATGTCCATGAGTTCAAGACTTCAGGCTGTCATTGCCAACAAAGGGTTTTCAACCAAATTAGTATTAGTAATGACCATTTTGTTTTCAGTTAGTTCATTTGTCCAGTTACTTACCAGCCCATGAAATGAAGGGATTGCGTTTAAAAAATGCTTTAGTTTTTCACATTATAATGCAATCTTTTTGTTCAACCCATGGAATAAAAGCTAAAAGTCTGCACTTTAATGGCATCTGAGTTGTTTTGTATTTAAAATTCACTGTGGTAATGTACAGAAACTAAATTAGAAAGAATGTGTCTCTGTCCAAATATTTATGGTCCTAACTGTATATCAATAATTGAATAATAACTGCTACAAAAAAAGGTGGACCTGTATCTGGCTTTTTTTTAACAATTACTTTTACTTATAAGTTTAAAATTGGTGTTTTGGTTATTTAGGTTCAGTTTTGAATTAAATGATTTTCTGCTTTAATCAAAAGCTGATGATCATCACTTTACTATTAAAATTGGGTATTGCAAAGTATTGTAAGATCAAAAGCCATTACCCTCCACCTCCTTAATGAGCGCTCCGTCCTGAATTCCCGGGATGGAGCGCAGCTCCGCCCGGCAGTCCAGGGTGGTTCCCTCCAGCTGAAGGGAGAAGCACGTGCGATGGCAGGTGAACTCATGATCCATTAGAACTTGCTGTAGGTCAGACACCAACATTTGTGCTGACACCTGAAAGAGGAGGAGGATGAGAGCCAAACCACAGCAACGTCTCTGCGGATCAACGTTTGAAGAACCAGAACCTGGAGGTCAAAGGTTTCGGTTCCAGGTGCCTGAATTCTACAGGTAAATTCGGTGTCTTGGAGATCCTGTATATCTTGAAGGGTTGAATTGTTCCTTTTCTCCTCATGACATGCCTCTAGTGGGTCATCGTTACAGCTTTCTGCAGCCCGAACTGGAGGAATTGAAAACATGAAAACGGGTCCAAGAAAAAAAAATCCTTTGATTTGAAATATTAGGAAAAGCTTTATGAGGCTTTAAAAACTCAAACTACATTTGTTCATTGAACCCTTCATTTTTCAAGACAAATATAGTCTTCCTGAAAAAAAAAAATTGTCATCTTGTCATTTATGGACAAGAGTAGTTTTTTTGCCTCTAGAAAAGGAAGTTTAAGTTTTTTATGAATGTTAAAAACCGCATATTAAGTACACATACTCTTAAAATTAAGAGTACTATATAAACATTTACATTTCTAATGTGACAGCTAACTTCTTTTGCCTTTTTTAAATGTTTTGGATAAAAAAAACTCTTCTTTTAAACATTTATTTGTCTTTATTTGCCACCTAGAAACTAAGTTTTATTTACATTCTGACAATACTAAGAAGAACAAAACATGCAAAAGAGGAAAATCCACTCACCTCTTCCATGTGCCGCTGCTGAAAACAACCTATCAAGAAAAAGCAGGGGCCCCTGCTTCATCCCTGATCCCTCCTCATCACCTCCCTCCAGAAAACATTGATGTGAGGTGGAGGGTTCTGCTGCCTCCACAGACTGATGATTAAAGCTACTGTTCAGATCTCTCATCTGGAGTTTGGGGTCATCGCATCGGACAGGGAAAACTGTGTTTTTTCTTTTTCTCAGATCCTCTTCTAGCTTTTGTTCAGTTTTTATTGTAGTGCGTATTTCTTGAGATGATTTTGTTCTGTTTTGAGCTTCATCTTTCTCCTCCTCAGTCTCATCCGACCTGAGCATCTCTGTCTGAGTCTGGACCTCCGCCTGGGATTTGGTCTCAGTCTGGACTCCCATACCAACATGAGTCTCAATGTCAGAGAAGCCTCTTCTTTCCCCTTCACCCTTCTCATATTCTGGCTCCATCAACCTCAGCCCATCCTCTTCCTCAGATACCAATAAACAAACCATAGGCTCTGCCAAAGTAACTTCTCCTGCAGGGTTGCTGCTTAGAATGATGTCAGGAAACAGGAAGTGCTCCGGTTCGAGGGCGGGGTTTGTTATGCCGATAGACACGGTTAACAGGTCGTCCTCCAAAGTGTGTGAATCGCTCGGTGACTCACTTTCAGTCTCATCGCTGGATAAAAGATTGGACTGCTCTCCCCCGCGCTGAGCCGACACGTCCTGCCACTTAAAATAGTTTGAAAGCGTTTGACAGCACTGCAGAATGTTTCCCATGGTGCCTTAGTGAAAATCAGTCAGGAGAGAATAAAAGAAAGTTTCAGAGTTATAACGTTTTTAAAAATGATTGTTTTAATCAACTTTTTTTTGTTTTTGTTTTTTAAACCATGTGCTAAAAAAACAAGGATTTAGCCAATAAAATCTGTTTCGGATCTCAATTATTTTGAAATGAGAGTGTTGTTGAGAATAATTATAGTTACTTTACAAACAAATAAACGAGTGTGGCTTGTGCTTTGACTGTTTTTCCCTTTTAAACATCGATTGTTGTGTACTTAACTCTTAAACATGACAACAAACATTTAGTTTGTTGTGTTGTGATATCAAATGATAGTTCAGACTTCTCTCTGGTGCAAAAGAAAAGAAACTTCAAACTTTAATTCATTGGAGAAAAACTGATTTAATACTTTTATACTCCTTTTAATTTAAATTTTTCTTCTTTTTATATGTTGCTTTAACCATTTCTATCAATATATTATTTGACAATCAAGTGGAGAGGACACTAGAAAGGGCTTTTTTTTCAGCACGTGTGTGTGATTGTATAGACATGGGAATGCAGGGAGATTGGAGCATATAACTATTGTGAGACTGGGAATGATTTCTGCAGTGCCATCACCCGAAATTCACCAGAGAATTTTGCACATTAAATTTCATCAAAGGGAACGATGGAACCTGGAAGACAATAATATCTGCTGACAAGTTGTGTACCCTATTACAATATTGTCAAAATAAACACATTATTTACTACTTTTTCTATAAAGATCACACTTTATATAAAGTTTCAGAAACTAATGTTTAGCAAAACATAAAAACATAATCCCACCTGTTCCATATATGTATTATGGTAATAAAGGTAGAAGCCCTACCATGCAGAGAGAGGACCTCTAACGCAGTCTATGTCATCTTCTATGAAATCCTCTGCGTTTCATCCTGTAGAAATCAGAGAGTAGAGTTCCTCCAGCTTTCCTTACTGTCTGAGGCTCCTCTGTCCTTGCTGAGGAACCATGTTGTGCAAACTGGGAGCGTGTCTGCCCTTCAAGGCTGCAGGCAGAGGAGCTGAGAGCCTGTAATCCCTCGATCCACACACGCAGTACCGATTTTATCCACAAGAGGGCTATGACGCAACTTCCTGTATTTAAAACTTTTTGAAAAAAATTATTTTACTCACCGTCCTTAACATATTTAGCTATAATGAACACATTGAACGTACCTGCACAGTATGCATTACATACTAGAAACTAAAAGTTTAATATTTCTACTCAGAATACAGAATTCTTAAACGTTAAACGCAACGGGTTGGCATCCAGCAATGTCTAAATTAAAAAAGAAGACAAAAATACATAAACATATAATATTTCTTTATCTTTACACCGTGCTTTTCTTTTTTACACAGGAAAAGGACAAACTGCCTTTTCTTAAATGTCTGTTCTTTTAGGAAAAAGCAGCAGGTGCGTTTTGCTGCCATCTACTGGTGACACCGTTTCATACAAATGCAAGGGGCAGTTTAAAAATAAATAGCTTTTTAAGGACAAACGATGTCCTAAAAATGTTGGACCATACTTAAACACAAAAAAGAAAAAGAAGAATTCCTCTAAAAAATAAAATATAGAAAAACTTTTGTACACATGAGTATGACTAATTCAGAAGGCTTTCTGCAAACCATAAAATGTAACTAATAAATGAAAATAAAAAAAAAAAAAGGGGTTAATACAAAGAAACACCCTGGTTTGCCGAAGATACATAACCTTTTTTTTGTATTAGTAAAACCTGTCCAACACAAAAGGCCTTCAGCTCTCATTTGTTCACTCAGTTGTTGGACAGAACAAGTTAAAAAAACAGACAAACAGGAAAGTGTAGCATATTAAACGCTTCATACAAAGAACTGGCGCCTCATCTCATCTTAATTGCACAGTGCATTTATTACAGTAACCAAGTCTGGACTTTGATGAAAGTCCAAAATTAAGAAGGTTATATTTGAATTATTTTATATTAGGATCAAACCTTGATTTGTTATAAACCCTCAAATGAGTTTTTGTGAAATTAAGGGTAAAAATTGAATGTGGCTGAGAATTATTGATGCATTACAGTTGTTATAATGGAGCTAAAAAAATCAAATCGTGTGGCCAGATGTCCCCAAGATATTAAAACTTTTTATTTATTTATTTGTCTTTCATTAATATTAGTCAAATAATGGTTTTAAATGTGCCTCCTTTTATTAACTGATAATTACCAATTTCGTAATTTGTAAAAAGGTTTCTTAAACTATACTATATTTATATTATTTTTTCAGTGATAAGAAATGTATACTTGTTTTGATATTTGATCTGTATAGGTTATAATGATTTTTGAAATAATGATTTATGTGTTTATTTAATATGTACTACATCTTTGTCATTGGATTTACATAAATTTGTGGTTTTTGTAATGACCTCAATCAGTGTTGGTAAGGTATAAATGACTGATTAGAAGTTAAGAACTGGATAATGATAATTTATGTAAAGAATATACAGAAAAGAAAAAGCTAAATATAGCAAAACAGGGGTGGGATTATATAAATGTCCTTCGTCCCACTCTTTTCCAAGCAATTATACAACTCCTTTTGAAAAAATTTAACATTTAATCATCTTATGTTTGCACATGAGTAAGTTTGTCTATTTATGATTAAGAGTAACAACTAAATTATTTATAATTGTATGTATGCGTATATAAATACATATATTTTCCAATCAATGTCACAACTATCTTTGATTGCTTGAAATAAACCATTTCCAAATCCAAATAGAAACTTTGACCTTTTCTTACACACTATAATCTATTCATCCTAAAAAAATAGCAGCAATTTCCAAACTGCAGTTGACTTTGTTTGGTTTCAATTCTTCTAAAACCAGGGGAAAATGGTATAATTTAAGTGATGCAGCCCAGCACCATCCTCGGGGCTACAGAGCATAAAACAAGCCTCTCAGTTTGTTTGTTTTTCTTCTAACACTTTCTGGCAGAAGCTGAGGCAAGACTATGGTTGCCATGTTAACACTGCATTAACATTCTGAGCACAGGAGCCAAGACACTCCAGAAGTTAGACAATACTCTTCTTACATGAGAGACAGACTTACCCTCAGTCTTACATGTATAAAGTGCACAAATTTATTTTATTTGTTATCTCGCTAACATTGTCTTTACACTGTCCCATGTTGTAAATAGTCATTAAAGTCAGTAAAAAGAAAGCTTTGAAAATCTTTTCAGATCACTTTTCTGTGATCGTTCAAACTTTCTTAAAAGCCATTCGTCACAAATCAATATAAAATAAATCTAGAAATCTAATAATGGCTGATCTTTGTGCAATTATTACTACTTGCATGCTGTAATTATTTTTATGAATGACAACCACGTGAATGAAATAGTTGGTAGTGTTAAAACAAACATAAATATATATATGATATGGAATATCAATATTTTTGAGATTTGATTGTTTTTTAAATGTAAGAAGCTGCACTGACATTCAGGGCAAAGAGCTGCTATCTTTCAATCCAGTTCATCTTCTGTGATCAATTTACAGATTTAGTTTCAAAGTTGTCAATATTTTTCCTCCTATACTGATTGGTTTAAACAAATACCCCTAATCTGATAAGACAAAAAAACCTTTCCATGAACTTCATTAACACTATTTCTGTCTGGGTCTTTTATTTTGTCAAACCAGCAAGACTGAATGCCAAAATTATCAGAATTGAAAACATAAAAATTAAGATCTAGTCAGCCTGAACATCAACGTAAGATGATATCCTAAATAAGTATATTTAAAATATATAATAAATATATAAAAATGACAATACAAAACCATTTTTGCCATACCTAGGCACATTGCATGAATTTACTAAGGTGCAAATCATATAAAATTCATAAAAGCCCTCTCAATTGACCTTCTGAAGCTGAAAGGGAGTATTGCAGTGAAAAACAAGCTATTTTAAGCAAAGGTGAAGAAAGTGTTCATTGACTGGAGACGAGGCTGCTTTTAATGATCAGCAGAGTTCTAAAAGGAAACAGCATCAATATAAATCACTGATGAGTCTTTTTTTGACCACTTTGACCACTTTACGTGAAACTCATGTGATAAATTCTATTCACATGTATTCCTGCAGGCCTGGTCTTGCTCTCCTGTGAAATGTTAGGTGTGCAACTGAATTTTAAGACACTACAGACAGTCAGAAGTCTGCTTTAAAATAAATGCATATGAAAGACATGGAAGACGGAGTTGCCTCTTCATCGTCCTCACAGTGCAGTTTCTCCCTCCGCTGCTCCCATGTCCACCCTCCTGTGCACCCCGCTGTCCTCCAAATCCTCCCACTCATCCTCGACACCATCTCCATCGTTAGGTCTGCTATGCTGGCCCAGGCGAAGAAGGCGATATCTGAGCGGCACCAAAAAGAGGGCGGGGTCAGGCATTGAGTGAGGCCGCTGTGGTGACGTCACTCTCTCCTGTGGGACGCAGGCTCTGACTCTCTCCTCCCTCAGGCTCACAAGCCTCTGGTGTTTTGCTCTTCCCTGACCCGGAGACACAGGTGCAGGTGGGGACAATAACCAGTCTTCCTGACCTACTTCGTCCACCTCCTCCTCTTCTCCTTCCTCCCCTCTGGCCTCCTCCTCCTCCGTCCCTGCAGCAGATCCCGCCCCCTGCTGCTGCTGAAAGAGTTTTAACTGTGCGTTTTGGAGCTGGTGGCAGAGGGACATGGTGGTGACGTTTTGACGCTGAAGCTCCCGGTTCAGCAGCGTGATCTTATGACTCCGTTGCTTCAGCTCCTCCAGGAAACGCCGCTCCTCCTCCCGGAGACTCCTACCAAGTGCTGACGCTCGAGCCCGGCCGGCTCGCAGCTCGCCACGCGTGGAGACCATCATGTGCTGCTGACGCTGCAGCAGGCGCTCTGCAGCCTCACAGCGTGCGGCGAGCTCTGCTTCCTCCTCTGATGAACACAATACAACACTTGTGTACACCTCATCACACACATTCAGGCATTCCAGCTGTCACATCATTTGTGTCATCTTTTATTTAAGGATTCAAAACAAACATATGTTAACTCTGACTTAACCAAACTTACATGGATAAAAATGAGTTATTTCCTTAACACAGACTAATTTTTCCACAAAACTGCCCTTTTTAATAATAGTCTCATTTTGAATC
The DNA here is from genome assembly GCF_053564925.1 of Oryzias latipes. Lineage (NCBI taxonomy): Eukaryota > Metazoa > Chordata > Actinopteri > Beloniformes > Adrianichthyidae > Oryzias > Oryzias latipes. The sequence goes on along the minus strand of NC_136250.1, from coordinate 9,470,790 downwards.
AAGAAATTGTGTATTTTTAAGAATTAAAAACTTTTTACAGTACAGTATCAATATGTTACAAAAGCAAAGCTTAATACTGATGGACGGTTGCTCCCGCGAAGTGCATTATGTCTGATATTCCACACTTCAAAGGCCATTAACCCGCTTATATCATGGTCACTCACAAAAGAAATAATTATTCATTCAGTTTGTAGTACTTCGCTCTTGTTATTTGTGCGGTTTAGATCGATTTTTTTCACAAAAAGCAGACTATTTGTGACGGTGTGCCGCAGTTTGTCATGTTGCCGTGACAACACCCTGCTGTGCCGGCACCAACCTCAACTACAGCGGCAAAGGAAAGTGATTTTTATGCTGGTCGACACGATAGGTTAAAGCATCAGAAAGTTCACCTCTTACCGGTTGCTTTTGTCCAGATGATGAAGCAAAAGTTTGTTTTAAAGAAGCCAGTGCAGTCATCTAGAACCTTTAAGGTGTGTGAGTGACCAGAACTTCTTTTTTAGGTGTGCGGTTATGATTATGCATTATCACTTTTCAATGCACACCCAGCGGCCAATCAGAATCGAGGATTCATCCAGACAATGGTATAAATGTACGTATAAATGTACGTTATTTAATAATAAAACATAAAGTCAGTTAAGTCAGGTAAACTTCTCATTGTTAGAAATATTTTAAGGAATAGGTCACAGGATAATCACGTGAGCACACAGAGGATTGAGTTGAGTTTTATCTAAAATGTTACCTAAAAACAGAAAATCTTAACTCTTGCCTGCAAGTTATAGCCAATGCAATCAAATGTATAGGTTCAGAGGCAGATCCTGTACTCCAGCACCAGCTACCTTCATCCTTGGTCTTCCTCTAGACCTCTTGCCTAGTAGCTCTAGATCAGCATCCATCTACAAACATATTCACTGTCTCTCCTCTGGACATGTCCAAACCATCTCTGTCTGACCTTATCTCCAAACCTCTGACATGCCTTCCTTCTCTACTCAATCCTGATCCTATCCATCCTAGTCACTCCCAAAGAGGACCTCAGCATCTTCATCTCTGTTACCTCCAGCTCTGCTTCCCGTCTTTCCTCAGTGCCATTGTCTATAGGCCAAACAACATGGCAGGTCTTACCACAGGCTTGAACACATATCCTCTAAATGGAGCTAAAAGTCTTTTATCACACATCACATCTGACACTTTTCTCCTCCCATTCCAATCTGCCTGCATTCACTTCTTCACTTCTTTTCTCACTCTCCATTACTCTGGACTTTTGACCCAATATACTTAAAATCTTCTTCCTTCTTTGTCTCTTCTCCCTGTAATCTCACTCTTCCACTTGGGTCCCTCTCATTCACACACATCTACTCTGTCTTGCTGTGACTAACCTTCATTCCTCTCCTTTCCAGGGCAAACTTCCACCATTAGCTTCTTCTCCACCTGTTCACTGCTCTTGCTGCACATCACAAAATCAACTGCAAACATCATAGTCCATGATTCCTGTTCAACCTCATCTGTCCATCAAACAGGAAGGAGTTCAGGCCTTTGTTACCTGTAACGTGCAATATCATTTGCTTCTCACCTTTGCAGCGCAGGAGGTCACTCACCTGCTGTGCGTCTGTTGGGAAACCTGGAGTCCAGCTCGCAGCTCAGCTCTGCACACATGGAAGACGCAGCAGAGGGGTGAGCATGCATGCAGAGTGGCGCAGACCTGCGCAGAGACGCAGAGTCATTTACCGTGACAGCGCCTCTTCAGGTGCGTGATCTCCCGCTGCAGACCGCTCAGCATCACCAGGTGCTCGCGCTTCAGGAAGACAATGCCCCGCTCCACGCTGGCCACCTGCTGCTCCAACCTCTCTGCGTCCATCACCGAACCCCCGCACCACCTGATTGCAGAGAAACATCTGGAGCATTCACAGAAGATACTCTAGAACGTGTATCATTCCAGATATAGGTCAGTCGCTCTTACTGCATCATGTATTATTATTATTACTATTATTTTTTGCATCACATATGTCTCTTTTTTTGTGCGTGGATATGATCAGCATGACTGACCGTGGCCTTGCGTGACACTGAAGCGGTGTCCTCTCCGATTCAACGTATGTCATGGATCTCCGTCTGCCCTTGAAGAAGCGGCGAAACAAAGCCACGCGAGAGCAGAAGGACGCTCGTGACGCTTTAGAATCCCACCAAAGCTGCTTCTTTTCTTAAAAATGTGAAAAATCCTGCAGCTGCTTGATGCGAAATAACCCCCTGTTCACCTTCTGATGCTGCAGCGCTGCAACAAAGCCGGCTGTATGGGGGGTGTTTAGTGACTCGGGGAAAAAGGGGGCGGGGCTTAAGGGATGGAACAGCCAAAAGCAAGGAAGACTTTCATTTTTCTTTAGATACTGTTCTCTTTAAATAATTAAATAAAAATGTGTTCTTCAAATTTAGAAAATAGATTTTTTTATTGATCTTCCATCCCTTCCAAAACAAACATAAAAGGTGGAACATGTGCTGCAATGAAGACCCCCGCTTTTGGGGAACTGTTATCAAAGTTCAAGTCATAGATATTAGTAAAACTTTTTGTTTCAAGTCATTTCAAGCTTAAAGTACCACTGTGATCATCTTTTGATCTATTTTCATAGGGTTCCCCGTGGTCTTTTAATCACAGGTACGCTTTTTTTTTACAAAAAAAACCCAAAAACTTTCTAGGACATAGTTTCTGCAGAGTGGTAATAGTTCATTGGAAATCTGCCTCTGACTTTTGTGTGCAAGCATGAAGAAACCCAGCCTCCCCTACCTTACCTGTTGTGGAAGCAAGGAGGGAGCTTGTGACCCCCCCCCCCCCCCACCATATTGTCTGTGTCACAAATATGCTCTTTTTCAAATTGCATTTCTTCATCTGCTCCTGAATCCCAACAATTTGAACAAGGACATAGTCAGAAATGCAATTTTGAGCGTCATTTTTTATTTATGTCCTCCCTCATCAGAAAAATATCACTAGAGAAGGTTAAAAACACAAAAAGCATGATTTTTATCAGAGTGGTTCTAAGTCTTGTATTTTAAATTAGCTTTTTTTTTTTTATTAATGTCCTGAGTGGCCATTTTAACAGCTGTGGTTACCTCTTGGAATAACAAAATCCTCTGTTTGTGTTGGTATTTTGTCTGTTTTTACCTATTTTTATTAGTTTGTTGTTGGTTGGGCTTAAAAGAGGAGAAGACAACTGGAGGTAAGCGGGCAATTGGGCAAAGAAAAGAGTGAAACAAAAGAAGAAGATAGACAAAACAGAAAACAAATACGCAGAAAGACCTGCTCAGATGAAAATCGTGTTTTTTGGGGTTTTTAACATGTTATTGTGGCATTTTTCTGACGATGGAGGACTTAAATAAAGAAAATTGAGCTTAAAATTGTATTTTTAAATATTTCTTTATTCAAATTGTTGTGAATTAGGAGCAGATTAAAAATGCAGTTTGAAAGAGAGCGTATTTGTGAAATAGAAAACACCATTGGTGGGCCACAAGCTCTCTGCTCCACTCCATTCTGATGCATCCACTTGCAGACAAATAGATCCATGTCCATCTTTGTTACCTCGTCCGCGCTGGCGTCTGGCTCAAAACTATATATGAGTGGAGGGAGCTGTAAGCTAGCTGGACAGTGTATTAGTGGAAGCTCTCATCAATGGGGAGGCGGGCTGGCAATGGCCCCACATATCTCAGAGGTGAATTTCTAATGAACTCCTGCCGCACTGCAGAAACTATGTACTAGAAAACTAACTATATTTAAACTATATTTAAGAACTGAAACTTGATTAGACATTTTAGTACAAGAGTAGTGTCCTTAAGGTTAAAACCGGGTACTAAATAATCAATGTTCACTCATTATCCTCCTAGCTCTTCATTGCTCAAAAATCTTAAGTTGCATGTGACACCAAGCCAAGGTCACAGGTCACAGGTCACATGTGGATAGCTTTATTCACTGACCCAGTGAAATACATCCATAACCCGTTTGTTTTTTTCTAAAACGTTTTCCCTCTAAATGGATTTTTTTTTTGCATTTTTGTGCCTCCTAATTCTACATTTTGTCTCATCATAGTCTAACACTACAATACTAAAAAAAAAACATTTCTTTTAATGATATCAAGCTCAAATATTTCTCATTATAAACTGCAATAAGTGTCAAAGTGAATTGGTTAGTTCAGATGCAGTAGTAAGCCTTTATTATTTGGAAATTTATCTCAGACATGAAGAAATAAAAAAAAGAACACACGGTCACTGTACCTGTGTGCCTTTTTGTTCTATCACAGGTTTAATACATTTGTTTTGAACAAAAACTGTTCCTTCTGTGTAAAGTAAGAGAAAAATATTTATTAAAGATGGAATCAACCAAACACACAACTCAACATAGAACATGATATATCTTATGATAAAATAAGCAAACAAACTTTCTACAGTGTGAAATGATCAAACTGAGACATCTTTTGTTTTGTATTTGTGCAAAATACGGCCTGTTCTTCACTATGTTGAAAAAAAAGCTAAACAGCAATAATGTAACTGCTCTATTATCGTTTTTCTTTCAAAAGATTGATAAGCCTTTGAGTTTTCTCACTGCCAATCTGTTTTTCACTCATGCTAGGCAGGGCTATGGGCTCACTGTGAGTATGCATCTGGTAATGAGGACAGACTTTCAGATGAGCAGACATTGGAGGGATATCAAGTTGGCGCCACGAGTCAACAGAGGAAAAAAGATGACTGAATTCCCACACCTGAAGAGAAGCAGAAGCAGAATCACAACGAGAAAAAAGGTCAAGTAAAAAGTGCAGACTAAACCTCACCAGTTTGGCTTCCCACTTGAACCTTCCCTGCATGCAGGCCTTCCTCCCCCATCGGAGGGTGACCATCCCTCTCTCGTGCAGCAGGGAGAAGCAGACCTGCCTCATGAGCCGCGACACCAGAGCCAGCTGACACAGAGACAGACTATCCAGAAAAGTGGCCATGTGGCACAGCACCTCAAAAGGCAGCGAGCTAAGAGAGTCCCCTCCCAGGTGTTCGCCCTCGTTGTCCTGAGCAGGGGAGGAGTCAGAAGGGCTTCCAGGTAAATTGGTTGGGCGCAAATTGAAACACTTTAGCTGCTGGCTGTTCAAGAGAAAGAGAAAAAGAAAAACAGGGAGGGGAGTGTGGGTCTTGCAGAGACTCACTTCATCAGTAACTGTTAGCAACAAAGTTAGCCAATTTTCTATTTTTTTGTTTCTGAACAATATCAGTGGTTATATAATTAGTCCTCTTAATAAAGAGTTTCAATAATAAAAGAGTTTCCACTAGTTCTGCGGCTACTGACAACATTATTGGCAATGCTTTATAATGTTATCATGACCCACTCCATTGAAATTGGATGATTCTGTTGTGTTATTAACACTTGTGGCATTATCGGATGACAGCAAACGTTTATGAAGAAACTTAAGCTCAATATTGCATTTCTGAGTACTTCTTTATTCCAATTGTTGAGAATCAGAGCAGATGAAAAAATGTCATTTAAAAAACTTGTAGTAGTGACCCCCATGCAGAGCTCCTGATTGGCTGCTTTGCTCCTTTAGAAAAAATTTTTTTTATATGGAAATGTTTTTGTTTGATGGGCCATGAGCTTCCTGTTCCGCCCCATTCTGATGCACTTACTTGCAGATAATTACATCTGTGTCCGTCTTTGTTTTCCTCGTCCGAGCTGGTATCTGGCTCATAACTGTACCTCTGGATAACTCCAATATTTCTCACTATTTTTGTTGCAAGTTAGATTGGGGCTTGTGAGTGTAAAGATAGATATTGGGAGGCAGGGCTGGGATTACTCCCTGCCAAAATTAACACCCACAACTCAGAAGTCAAATTCTACTGAACTACTACTGCTCTGCAGAAACTAGGTCCTAGAAAATTACACAGGCTTTTTGATTTTGGCTGAAAAGGCATAACAATAATAATTATAAGACCAATGGGAACGCCTTTACAATAGATCAAAAGATGATCAGAGTGAGACTTTTTTAAGGAATTGAGCTACGTTGTGGTGGAGGGACATCAGAATGTGATTTTAGATTTTAGGTTTTTACAATTTGTCAAAGAAAAGTGAGTGAATTTGTTAGTGAATTGCCCCTCATTGAGCAGGGTTTAAAAGGGACCAACAATCTAAATCTGAATACTTGAAACAAAATGTAAAATCAAAAGTGCAGTTGTACATCCACTTTCCCACATGGGAGGGATCCAGCTGGGATTTGAGGCACGTCCTTTCCAATGTGAGATGAGAGTGCAAACCACTACACCTCTATGCAGTCTTCTGCATTGGCATATGACTCTAATTAGTAAGTTTTATGTGTTGGGTGCCAGTGGCAAAACACACATATTAGCATGAATTGCGCTTTGGTACTTTGGTAATGTGTAAACTTTTTTTTTCAGTGTAATTTGATGAACAACACAAAAAACTATAGGGGGCAAAATTACAATGCAAACCTCAAGGTCAGAACTTGTACCTGAATGCTTCTCTTACTCTTCCAAGGATGATGGAAATGTAACAGTATATATATATATAGTAAAGCCGATCAACAGCCCAGCAAACCAAATGTGCGCTCACTTGTAGGTGACAGTGGCATCCTGTGAGGAGGGTTGAAATCTCCTCTGGCTGTATGTGCATCCCAAATAGGAAAGGGGGCATCTCTGCTCAAACCATCCACTTAAACACGTTTGGATGTCACTGTGCACATTCCTGTAAGTAAAAAGATGCTTCAGTGTGTCTAAATACAAGGTGTTATTAAACATTTCTGATAAATGAACACCTGAAGTGCGTGGAATATTCCTTGCGGTGGAAGGTGTGACCACAGATAAATGTAAAGGCGCAGCTTGCTCGATTGTTTCTGCTGTTCACGCTTTCCGCCTGCAGCTGCAGATGAAGCTTTAGTGGTCTGCCCGCCATCACCTCAGCCAGTGTTGTCTTCCCTTTGAAGGGTGCAGAGCGGAAAGAGTGTGTCTGCGTTCCTACATCAACATAAAGTCCATCTGCTCCTTTAGTCTCACTGATCTGCAACAAAACAGACCATCACCTCATGTTGCTTCAATGATAAACTGTTTGCACAAGTCAGAACGTTTTCATTCACTTAAATTCAGCTAGCAAAGCATGCTATGGTTCAACGTGCATTCTGTACCTTGTGACCCATAACAGCCTGCTCAGCATAGCCCAGGAGGGTGGCTTTGGCTTCGTCTGTAAACCAGGTGTCTTCGCTCACTTCGAGGTCAGAGGTGTCGACGCTGCAATGTTCAGTCTGCACACGAACAGCTGTGTCGTACTTGTGGACCCGCTCCCTGTAGTGGTAGCTGTCAGGGATCTGCCCATTAAAAGACAATTTGGGAGAAAATTCAAAAACTAAAATTACTTTCTAAACTTTTTGCCAAAAAAATGTGTCCATTTTTTATTTTACATTTTTAATTCAGATTACAGTTGAATTAAAACACGGTCAACTGGCAGACCTTACACCTGAGTCTTCTCTTCAAAACAAACCTGTCTGGATTACCTGTCACACTTACGCTCTATTTTATTTTAAGAAGATCCCCACAATTCTTCACTTGAGGTAGTTGGTCTTTTTTTCTACAGAAATTAAAAATGGAATTTGCTAATATTTGATTAGTAGTCAAATAAACTTCATTAAAACATGTTTTTGGGATTATCAAAACAAATTTCTTAATGACACAAATTTGCTTCCACAACTGAAATCAACCGTCCTGTGAAAGGTTGTGACTTTTATAATGGGACCCCCAAAACTTAGACTATTTGATTCTACATTCAAGTTCAAAATGATTTATTTCCTTGTTAAGGTTTGACTTGAAATTACTTTTATTCAACCAGGAAGTTTCTTCTCAGTTAGAATTGACACAGGCAGAAGGGTGATGCACAAGAAATGGTTTTATGAAAAAAACAAAAACAATACAAAAAAAACAACAATTCCTTATTTTGTAACGACATTTAAAGAAAAAATAATGCCCAAAATCTTCCAGGGAATATGAGGAACTTCACGCTTGACTGTCTGTCTCCAGCTTCCCTTAGAAAAACTGATAATTTCTGCTTTAGGGAGCAGTTCAGATCTGGCTCAAAACCCATTTTCCAAATATTACCAGTTAGCATTTTCCCTTTTAACTCAATACCTGTTCAAATAAAAAGATTATCAATCAGTAACCTGGAGTTTTCAGATTTCAGGTGCATGGATAATTGAACATTGGGAACAACATGGATAAAAGACAAACAATAAGATGACTCCACATTTTTTCTCAAACATTGGCAAAAAAACATAGCAGTATTTTGAAATCATCACCTTGAAAGTGCGCACAGTCTGCACTGGAATGGGCTCCAGGCTGCCGTAGACGAAGTCTTTTTCCCTCGGAGTGCAGGCCTCAATTTGTCCAAAAGCAAGCAGCATGCGGCCGTGATGCACTACATACATGTTGTACTCTTGAGGGGTGAGTTCCTGCCCGAGGCGGTCCAGAACCCCCTCTTGCCACGGGGCTTGCCCGGTCCTGCTTGTGTCGTGCTCACTGAGGTTTGTGGCAGCAGCAGAAGTATCGGGCTCTAAGTTTGTGCGAGTTGCGTTTGTTTTGTCCTGCATCCCAGCCTCTTCTGGATCTCTGCCATGGCGGTTGATTCCCTTCTCTCCAGAGGACCGGGCTTGCCTTTCGGTCTCTAGTTTTTCCTGAGCAACAGTGCAGCCCCCCTTGTCCATGCTAAACATCATCTCCATCAGGTTGAACTTCTCTTTGTTAAAGACCAAACCCTGTTTGGAACTATTCTGTGCTACTTCTTCCACACCGATGCTCTCAAATGCACTTTTTGGGGGGAGTCCTGTAGAAAAAGAAAATGGAATGATGTTTGTTACAGTTTAAATTGGTGCTCATTTGCAATATCATTGTGTGTATTCAGATAAAATATTTAGACACATTTTTTATTTTATTTTATTTAGGTTTCTAAAATAAAATTACTTGGATGTTTGATTTTAAGGGAGGGCTTATTGATTGGATTTACATGATTAACAGTTAATTTAATTTTTTTAATTTTAATTTAAAATATTAATGATAGGAAAACTTGCAGCTATGGAAATTGTCCATATTAACCCACATTAAAATAGAGTAGCTTGAACCATAAAATTGAACCAAAACTGAGTGCACCAGTCCTCACTTTAGGTTAGCATATAGATAATCTTAAATTAAGAAATTCTCTGACTGAAACTGTTGACTTTGTGCATGCAGCTAAACTTGTGCTCAATAAAAAAAAAAAAAAACATTCTTTGTTAAAGACAAAAATCGATTTTTCTTCAGATTGTAACATTTAATCAAAACTCCAACTCTTGTTTTATCCCAACTAACCTTGACTTGGATCTTGAGGTTGCTCTTCGCTGACCGTCCATCCTGTTGCTGCCTCCTTCCTCTCCTCTTCCTTTATTTCCTCCTCATCCTCCTCCATCAACTCTGGATAGAGCGGCTTCATTCTGAGGCGTTCATACAGATCTGTTTGATCAACCAAAGACATGGCAACATCCAGAGCTCCGTTCTGAGCTGCACTCTCCTCCAGAACATTGTCCTGCAGGGCTTTGAAGCCATGTGGGTCTGTGTCGTCAGTTGGCCAGCGCAGCCACTCCATGGAGCAGCACACCACGCTGGCCGGACACACCTGGAGGTGGGCTGCCCTGGAGGAGCGCGGCAGCTGGACCGGACAGCCGTACTCTGCATTGAGGCAGGGCACTCTCACGTTGGGACAGAGCAGCAGGTGATCCTCCTCCTTGCACAGGTGGAAGAGGGCGCCGCAGAGGAGGCGGCAGGGGATCAGCGCACAGCACACTGAGGCCTCCACCCGAGCCCTGCAGCATCGGCTGAAACAGGAATCGCAGTGGACGTGCTGCCGCTGCCTGGAGGCTCGAGAACGATGACTCTGTAGGAGCCAAAATGAAGCAGAAAACACCAACTTCATTGTTTTTAGAATGCCAGAGATATTTATTCATTTACAATCATATTCTTAGAATAGCTCCTCTCCTTTTCTGCTGTCTGCACTGGTTCCTGTTACCGGTAAATTCTTCACTCACTTCACCTGTGTCTCCCTCTACTTAAACTGCTCTCTGTCTTCACCTGGTGCTACAGTGTGAAGTGTTGGTAGCCTATCCTCCAGCCTGTCAATTCTTGTGTGCCTTTTTGCAATTTTTGACCTGTATGCTGTGACCAAATAAGTTTTGCCCAAAGCCCTGACCTCTACTTTTGCATATTTGGATTTGAACCTTGCCTGTTGGACTGGAGTTAGTAGTCGAGTATTCTATATAAGCTCTCTGAGCTAATACCTCCAATTTAATCTTCTTCCTAGGAGATCTGTTGGGAGGATTCTCTCTGATATCCCCATTACTCCACTGGTCAGAGGGATCCTGAGGCCTCCTTAAGCTCCAAATATCTGTTTGTTTACCTCCAGTTACCCATTTTTGTTTCTCCAAATAAGTCAGCATCATCCAGGGTTTCTGCTATCTAGTGTGACTTTAATTTTTTACATTTTTTTGCAATCCAGAAGATTAAATCTGATTTCCAAAACCATTGTTTTTCAACAGGAAATGTTATTTTGCTGTGTAGATCTAGGTCTGTGTTTTTCACTTTTTCACAAGAATAAAAGAATTCCACTCACCATGGTTTCTTGCTTTTTGTGACTCTGCGGAAAAAAGACAAAAAAAAAGAAGGGTGTGATTCACCTTCAGATCTAACACAATCTGACAAAGGTCAGAAATCCCTTCCCTCTTGCTTCTTTCTACCTTAATTAACAGAACGGTGGCAATTGGTAATTATAATATAATTGGTTAAAAAAACAGAATCACAGATTCTGTGTTAACTTCAGAAACAATAAGCAAAGGTTTAATTGACTGATCAGAAAGAAACTGAATCTTATATCCTCCAGGTAAAGTTTGATGAATGTTACGCGCTGTTTTTGTCCTGAAAAAGAAGGGAATAAATCAAAGCCATTTAAATAAAATGTACAGATCTGTGCTTTAACTGAAAATAACAGCAGAATAAAATCCAAAGCTGATACAAACACTTTCCTACCAAGCTACCTTGCAGATAAACAGATTAGAAGTGTATTTTATTGCTGATTTGAATGATTTTATAGAAAAGAGTAAATGTGTGTGGTTAAAACAACTTAAAACCCCAAAAAGATTAAACAAAACAACAAGACTATAACCAGTTTTTAGCTATCATGTCAACAGCAATTTCTCCAGATGAGGAGACACAACATATTTAGACAAAATCCAAGATGAATTAAACATGTCTTACCAGCTCAGACGTGTTGTTTTTGTCTCTTAGGTTTTACAAAGTAGCTCCAAGTCCTTGAGTGTGCGTCCTTTAACTGGCAGGTTAAAATTAGACAAGAAATATCCAAGAGGTTCCGGAGGAAAAAATAACACCCCCTCAGTTTGACTTTGCTGTAGTAATGTTAAAAGTTTACACAAACCTGCACAATCTTGGTTAAAGGAAAGTATTATTAAATTATTTTATTCTTAAAATTTGAATTGACTGCTGGAAAAAGGTTGAGCGACTTAAATCTCCACCAGAGGACACTGTTTATTTATGAATGAATCTCTGAGTCGAGTCTAAAGCCCTAAGGTGACCAATGTCGGCCAACGACAGCAGCATATTATGAATCCGTCTTTTTATTGGAATGGATTGGAGGGCTGTTAACCTAAACCACGTGTCTGACCACCTGTGCAACATTGCTCAGTCAGTGCCCCGGCTCTATTTATAACACATACTTAACACAAACACTGGATCTTTCAATGCACATGGCAGTTCAGTCAGCGGTTCTCTTCTTGGAAAGTCAGATAGGTAAGGCAAAAGCAGATTGTTCCTTTTTTAAATCATAAGACTTTCAGTCATTGTGTGTTTGTTTCTGTTTGTTTTGGGGATTGATCCCAGAGTCTTAGAAAGTAAAGGTGTCCTCTTTTCCTACAGGGGGATCAGTGTGTTGCTTCACATTAGGAAACTTAATGGGAGAAGATTAAAAAGATGGTAAGATTTTGGTCTCTGTGTAAAAAAAAACCTCAAACCATTGATAATTATTTCACTTGTTAGCGGGAAAATTATTTTTATTGTAACACTAACCGACCACTTAATTAAGTACACCTTGCTAGTACTTGGTTGGAGCCCCTATTGCCTTAATCTTTTGTGGCATCGATTCAACAAGGTACTGGAAACATTCCTTACAGAATTTGGTCCATTTTGACATGATTGCATCACACAGTTGCTGCAGATTTGTCAGCTACACATCCATGATGCCTATCTGCCGTTTAACCATGTCCCAAAGGTGGTGTATTGGGTTGAGATCTGGTGACTGTGGAAGACATTTGAGTCCAGGGAACTCATTGACATTACCAAGAAACCAGTCCGAGGTTATTCCAGCTCTATGACATGGTGCGTTATCCTGCTGGAAATAGCCATCAGACGATGGTACACTGTGGTCATAAATGGATGGACATGGTCAGCAACAGCACTTAGATAGGCTGTGGTGTTGTAATCATGCTCAGTTGGTACCAAGGGGCCCAAAGTGAGCCAAGAAAATGTCCCCCACACCATTACACCACCACCACCAGCCTGAACCGTTGATACAAGGCAGGATGGATCCATGCTTTCATGTTGTTGATGCCAAATTCTGACTCAATCATCCAAATGCCACAGGAGTGGCACCCGGAGTGGTCTTCAGCTGCTGGAGTCCATCTTCCTCAAGGCTGGACGTGTTCTGCGTTCAGAGATGCTCTTCTGCAGACATTGGTTGTGACCAGTGGTTATCTGAGTTACTGTTGTCTTTCTGTCAGCTGCAACCAGTCTGGTCATTCTCCTCTGACCTCTGGCATCAACAAGGCATTTCCACCCACAGAACTGCTGGCCATTGTATGTTTTCTCTTTTCTGGACCATTCTCTGTAAACCCTAGAGATGCTTGTGGGTAACAATCCCAGTTGCTGCCGTGTGATTCACTGATTACAATTTTGTGTTAACAAGGAGTTGGACAGGTGTTCCTAATTAGGTGGCTAGTGAGTGTATGTTGTTATGTTTTTTAGGTCTCTCATAATTCTTTTTTGAACCTAATTTTTTGGAACTTAATGCAGCATGAATGAAAATCCTTTTTCATTTTGGCTCGGTCAGAGTCATCGCTCTCGAGCCTCCAGGCAGCGGCAGCACGTCCACTGCGATTCCTGTTACAGCCGATGCTGCAGGGCTCGGGTGGAGGCCTCAGTGTGCTGTGCGCTGATCCCCTGCCGTCTGCTCTGCGGCGCCCTCTTCCACCTGTGCAAGGAGGAGGATCACCTGCTGCTCTGTCCCAACGTGAGAGTGCCCTGCCTCAATGCAGAGTACGGCTGTCCGGTCCAGCTGCCGCGCTCCTCCAGGGCAGCCCACCTCCAGGTGTGTCCAGCCAGCGTGGTGTGCTGCTCCATGGAGTGGAACCGCTGGCCGGTCAACGATGCTCATTCTCATCCCAACACAGAGCTGCATGAGAACTTGCTGAAAGAGCAAAGTGAATGTCTTGACCTGGGCTTGGCCCTGAAAGACCAGCAGCAGCTGTTTCACTCCATAAAAATGAAGAATCTGTTCCCGGAGCTGCTTCAGAGTGTAGAGGAAGAGGATGGAGAAGAGGAAAGAAGAAAAGAAAAAGAGAAGAAGAAAAAAGTTTCACAGGACAAGGAGGCAGCAGAGAGGGCAGCTGCAGAAGAAGCAAGTCAAACACTTTGGGAGTCTTTTAACAAGTTTAACATCAACCTCCCCAGTGAGAACGAGAGTGAAGATGATGGTGAGGTCGAAAACCAGCCTGTACTCACTCAGGAAGAAAGGGAGGCTATTGCCAGGGCCTCAAATGTGGATCCTGATAATTTGGAAAGCTATAATGCCTGGGAGCGCATGTTCAGTATGGAGATGAGTGGCTGTCGGGAGACCGAAGCGACTGCTGTGGCAGGAAAAGGAAAGAGTAAGGGGAATAGAAAAGGCTTGAATACTCTGACAGAAGAGGATGAGGCAGCAGCATCTAGCAGCTCCAAAGCAGTGGCCGGTGCATGTCCCACACCATCTTCCTCGTGCTCTGCTGTAAAACCGAAGAAGACCTTTGTGTACGGACACGTGGAGCCAATGAAAATCATCACAGTGCGCACCTTTAAAGTCCCTACCAGCTTTTCTGCAAGGCACAGCCGCATCCGCAACCCTGGATTTTACAAGAAGGAATCTAAAATTGTGGATACCAGTGACCTGGGTGTGGGGGTGGAGAGCATGCCAGTGTGGGAGGAAGTTCAGGTGAGACAACTGGCCTATTGAGTCGACCACAGAGGTTGAAAATCCTACACAGATTACACAATTATAATCTTCTTATAACAGTTTTTTTAAATGGAATAGACCAGGTTGATTAATTGACTTAAAACTGCAAAAACTGAGATTTAAATGCGCATGATTTAAAATTTAAAATTTAATCACCAAAAATCATTAGATTGTATAAAATCAGAGGGAAATGTTGGTTTTGTGGATGAGGCAGGCAAATGTTTAGGTCCTGAGTGTAAAAATATCCATTTAATATAGTAATTTATCTGGATGTTAGAATGTTTCAACATTCAACCATGTAATTTTTTGGGTAAGATTTAATGTTTAAAGCGATTTAAGTAAATCTTTCTATCTCAAGTTATTCGAATTAGTTTCATTTAATTCATTTGTTTGTGGTTTTGCGGTCTCATTTATGAATTGCACGTTTCTAGGTTTGTATTTCTTGTAATAACAAAAAGTTAATTCCAATAATTTAGCTTAGATTTCCCTTTTTTTTGTTAAATTATATCTGTTTGTAGAAATGAAAAACATTTTTAATAGAAATCGTTGTGATGGGCTCCTTTGTGTGAGTGTGTTTTGTCTGAAAAGTGTCTTTTTTTGCTTTTTATCATGTTCATTCTAGCTTCAAAATGTTTTACGTCATTTTATTTGACTGTTCAGGCGTCCCTGCTATGCTCCTTGGAGAAAGAGTGTAGGGGTCACCTCATTGCAGAGACCGTTAGCTCAGACAGCCTGTTGACAGACGAAGGCACGCAGACCTTCAACTTCCAGTCCGCTCCTTTCGGGAAAAACATGTCACTCATTGACCTGACTGCAAGCAAACCACTGGAGCTGCACCTTCAGTTGCAAGTGGAGGGCGTCACTAGCCGTCACCATAAGGCAAACTCCACCTTTACCTTTGTTTGTGGACGCACTTTCCAGCGCAGAGAATATGGCAAACATTATAAGTGAGTTTCCTGTATCGACATGGAGATGCAAAGCTGTTTCTTTAAAGCAGTCAACGTAATAAACTTAATGTTGCCCACAGTTAACATTAAATCAAAAAAAGAAAACATTCATTTTAACAAATGTTAAAATGACCAATGAAAGGACATTGATCAACTTTAGTTTTAGTGATGACTTTTGTGGTTGTTTACAGGAACATCCACTGTGACATTCAAATGAGCGTGAATGGCTGGTTTGAGCAGCGATGCCCTCTGGCATACCTGGGATGCACCTACAACCAGAGGAGGTTTCAGCCTTTAACTCATGAGGCCACTGTCAACTACAAGTAAGAACAAAAAAGAAAAACACGGTTTTCTAAGCATTGATAGAAAAGGCCAAGATAGTAACTGCAAACAGATAATGACGCGTTTAGTAAATCAACTTCATTATTTCCTGAATCCTCTTTAACAATAATCTTGTGTGTTGTTTTTGTATTTGGATCCTTAAAAAAAGGAATGATGAGCAGAATTTACATCAGCTGTAGCTTTAAATCTAGAAAATTTAGACCCTAACATTGAAATGTAGATTTGTCCTCAGGATGTCAAAGACAGACTCGAACAGACTACTGCTTTCACAGATGTTTAAACAAAACATGGCAAGTATAGAAAATATTTGATTGATTGCAAGAATTTAATAAAACGTATGTGTAATGTGGATATACATGAAACAACATCAATATTTTAAATCAGAATACAGACATTTGTTGCCAGCTTTTAACATTAACTCTTAATTAACAGTTTTGTAAGATTAAAAATGGGAAACCATCCTTGCTTTAGTCAGATTTTTTTAAGAACTCCTACTTTTTATATTCTTTATTTTCAATGGTCAAAAAGTCAAATTTTACAAAAGAAAAATATTAGAAAATATATATAAATCACAATTCTGTCTTTTAAGACGACTTTGGGCTAAACCATTGCTCTAAACTAAAAGTTATGTTGAAAACACATAAAATTGTGATAATAATTGTGATGAAAATGATTTTTCCATAACAGTTTTACAAAATGAACTGCTAAATGACTAAAACAACTTCCTACATTTTATTTAACATTAAATATCAAACTATTCATGCAAACCAAACTATTGCTAAGCAGAAATTTACTCCCCTTCCCTGGGTTTAGTGTGAGCCACCAAGTACATTGTGCACAACTATCACAATTATCATTGGCACAGTCCATTAAAATTAAGGAAGATTTCACTTCAAAGGAAAAGAAAAGTTAAGTAGAGACAAGGCCAAATAAACACAAGTCTTCTAAACTGCATCCATGTATAGAGACCAACAAAATATTACATAAATTACATACAATACAATACAATAAGGGGTTTACATGTATCTCACTCACAGGATTCATTTTCCTAAAGTTTTATTGTAAATATTTCTAAATAAAAACCAAATATTTAAGTTCATCCTACTTTTCAGTCCGGATTTGGGCTGCTTCGGCCTGCATCCCACTGTTCCTGTGTCTATGACCGACTCCTCCGACGCCCAAAAGAGGAGACGAGGTCAAAATGAAAGAGGAGATGACTCTTTAAGTTCACTTCCGTATGAGGTCCTATGCCATATAGCCAGTTTCCTGGACAGCTTGTCCCTGTCCCAGCTGGCCTTGGTGTCCCCCCTCATGAGGCAGGTGTGTTCGTCTCTGCTGCAAGAGAGAGGGATGGTCACCCTCTGCTGGGAGAAGACGTCCTCACATGGAAAGATCAAGTGGAAGGTGAAGCAGAAGGTAAGTGTGATCATAAGAGGCTCAGGATTACATACTCTGGGATTATTCTAGATTTTTTTCTTTTAAATCTTGGGAGTTAAAGTGCTTGAAGTTGTTTCAACAATGCGGAGTGCAGTCAATATGGTCTTGTGTCGCTAGGGTTGTATAGTGTAAGCGGGATCAAAATAAATTTTGGTTTAAGATGACAGCCTCTGTCAAGATTCATGTTTGTCCTATTTTGGTGTGTAAGGTTATAACTACATACATATTTACTTTTGCCTGGTTCTGTGTCAGACTTAATATTTTTAATGTTTTTTTTCCCCATTTATTGGAGTGTGACATGAACTAAAATGACCAATACGCTCATTTTGTTTATGCTATCAGGTCACATGATGTGTTTAGTCTAAATGAATGAATGAATGAATGAATGAAAACTTTATTAATCCCAACAAGGAGAAACTCAGTTCCAGTACATCTCGATGAAGAAGGTCAGACAAACAGCAACACAGGATACACACACACATCTCGAGAGGTTACTGAGGTCAATGCAGCCGAGCGCCTTAGATGACCTGCGCCGGCGCACCTTTGTATGGCATGCAGATGGACCACGAAGAGGGCCGGGGGTTGGGTTTGGTGACAAAAAAAAGTCGTATCCCTACACTGCGTACAATGTGTTGATACAAGAAAAAAACTACACCGTTTAAACACAAATAGCACATATTCAGACAAAGACACAGTACATGAGGCTCAGGGGGGAAACGGTGGTGGACGGGAGTGGGGGGCCCCCCGTGAGTCTGTCCATCAGGTGCAGCTCCGTGAGCCAGGCACATCTTCCGGGCAGCTCACAGAGGAGGTAGGGAGGGGGTTGGTAAGCCGAGGACAAGCAGGGAGGGGGTGAGTTGCAGTTATCAACCCTCAAGAACAGCTGCTGTAGTCCACTCTGTAGAAGCGGCTTTGTTTTGGTGGAGCCAAGGACAGTTGTCCATAGCTCCTTCGGGGAGTCTGATTAGATAAAATACTTTTGGGCGCCAGCAGGTTGTTTGTACTGCCGGCAAAGTCCTTGACTGGCTCTTCGCTTTGTGTGAGGCAGAGATTGATCCGAATGAGAAGTGGGTGAATTTAGCCCAGTCTTCCCTCAAATCTGGGCAGAAACTTGCTCCAAGGTGGCATCCATCTTCCGCACAAGTTCAGGGGTCTCAAGCAATCTGCTTAAGTGGGCAAGACAAGCACAGAGCTTTTGATCCTACATTAATTGGATAAAGTAAGTTTTAATATTACTCTCTGGCAGCGTTTTGGCTTCAATTTTCATCATTTTTAAAGCAACACTTGTCTGAATCAGGCCCTTTGTGACAAGTCAATACTTCTTTCGGAAAAGTTGTGGAAGCGGTCTGAAATTTACTGCCACAGTAGATTTTAGGTGTCCTCCTCTACAGAGATTAGAGGTAAAGTCCATAATAGATTTTTTGTCTCCTTTAGTAGATCAGGTGCATAAACACCGATCACTTTCATGACATGCTGATGTCAACTGTGGCCAAATCTGAATTCTTCCCCTGTAGCTTCTCCTTACCTCTGCATTTAGCCCTTTAAACATATCTTTATGGAAAAATAGTGTCTTCTCATTTGGACATCACTCCTAACTATTGACATCATCAACAGTCACCGGTCATCCGCGTTAGCGCGGAGCTGCCAGCGCTCAGAAAATGCATGACATCAGTTTTATAACTTTAAAAAGTCATGCTAAAACAAAAATCATTACTTACATTTACGTGTAAACTTCTGTGCTTCAGAGCACACCCACGTAAAGAAAACATTTATCGTCGGATTACTTTCGCCACAGAGCCCTTTCAGAAAAAACTATTTGGAACACCCCATCCCTCCAAATGCCCTCACAATTAGAGGGATAGGGGGAAGCCGGACGAATTTGGATTCAGCCTTTGAGTCAAGATGATCCCCTCGCCCTTAAGGTTTCAGGTTTTTTTAAATTTGCCCGCAGTCTTTGGAGGAAATTTCACATTTGATTTACCTTGGTTTATGGCAAGAACAGGAAGAAATTTCTTTTTTTGTTTTGGATTCCTGGTGTGCATTAGTTGTAAAAAGAAGAAAAAAAGTTTGAATATAAAGAGATTTTTAAAAAAAAGAGAAAAAGTTTGAGTTTGGTCCTGAATTACTTTCCATAATTGTCTCGTTTTTCCTCAAATTCAGGGCCTGAACATTATTGATGTGTTGGGAAAAGATATGAGCTGTCGCCTTATTAGGAAGGAAATGTAACATGTACCAAAAATGTTTTCAACATTTGCTCATCTCTGCAGGCTTGGCAGTTCAGCACTTTGTTTTCTCCTGTGGATGCTTGGTGTTTCCGAAATGTGCCGTCCATCTCGGAGCATCTAAAAGTTTGTCCATACAATAAGATAGAATCCAAGATGGAGAAGATTCGCCTTCCACGTGTCAGAAGAGAAACCCAAAGCAACACAAGCTGTAAAAATTCAACACTGGTTTCCATGTTCCAGCAGAACAAGAGGATAATGATGTAAAAGACATCCATCTTCTTTCTTTTATTTTGTGTGTTTTTAGAAGAACAGCAATATTTAAAAAAAAAAAAAAGAGCCTGTAGCAACTACCGTATATAACTATAGCAAAGCAGATATAGTGTCGCAGTTGGGCACAAATGTAATATTGTTTTCTGAAATGATTAAAAAACAAAACGAAACAAAAAAAAACTACAAGAAATTTAGAACCAGGTTTAGGCTAAAAATTATGTTTTATCAAAGCACGAACAGAGAAAACTGTAAAAAAGGAAAAACTAAGCTGAATGTTTACTGTGGAAAATGACTCGCAGAGGGACAGCATGGGAAAACTCAAACAATAAACCCAGAAGTACTTCCTAAAACAAAAGTTTGGAAAAAAATGCATGAAAATAAAAAGGTCAAATAAAAAACATACATGTCATTGTGCTTTTGTACTTTAGTCATTATGTTATTGGGATAGTTTTCTTTCTGCGTCACAATTAGTTTGGTCCTAAAAAAGTGGAAGTTTACGTAGTACAGCTGACTATGGAACTGACTATGGAATTCCTTATCTAAATCTGTAAATCATAAAATATTTTCAAAAATGGATCCGTATAAAACATACTATAGCATGAAGGTCCTTTGGGTGAATCAAAAGGATATCTATTTTCTGACAGCTTTGCAAGACATCAACGTAAACATGACGTTTTAAATTTGCACGCTTTAGCTTATTACAAGAATAAATTATTTTTTTTAGGTGTAAATTATAATAAAAATAATTATATAGACTTTGGTCAAATTCCAACTGGGACCTTTCTGGGTGGAGTTTGCATGTTACCCATGTGCATGTGTAGGTTTTCTCCGGGCACTCCGGCTTCCTCCCTCAGCCCAAAAATATGCTTGATAGGTTAATTGGTGTCCCTATAGGTGAGTGTGTGTCGCCCTGCAACACACTAGTGACCAGTGTAAGAATTACTGTGGAAAGACCTTTAAAAAGCTCATTTATGAGTGAAAATAGATAGTCTTTAATAATCCCTCAGGATATTTAAAAATGGCCATCTGCTGACAATCTTAAAACACACACACACATTTAAAAACAATAAAAGTTAATGGTTCAAAAAGTAATTGATTTAAAAAAAATCTATGGATTATATAGATTAAAATTCAATGGATTAAATCATTTAAAAATCAGTGGGTTGAATTAATCAAAAGCAATTGCTTCTTAGATGCTCCGCCATAGAGTGGTTTTGCCTGATGGCACAAGGAACAAAAGATTTCTTTCTAAAGATTTCTTCAAATGTAGGTTAAAGTATTTAGATACAACAAGACAAATGTGTCCCCTTTATGTCTAAGAAACTTTGACAATATTTTTAAAACATTTTTTATCAAAATATTATGCTATTTACTTAAAAATAGAACATTGATATGACTGCATATCTTTAACAGTTGTTTAAACATAGATCTGTTTTTCCTACTTTAAGCCATAAGTTAGAGTATTATCATTTCTAAGAACAATGCATTAATAGAGAACAACAACAACAAACAAAATGTTTGCACATTTACTATTAAAATTTTAGGAACTGGTTTATTATCACAGCTAAAACGTGTCTGAACGATAGCCTCCCGCTCTGGTTTTGTGTGCTGCCTTTTGTTAAACTTTCATTCAGCGTTCAGCCTCGTCAGCCTTTCTCTATGTAGCCACTATGACAAACAAAAGTCCAAATTAGTCTTTCTGTGGAACAATAGCAGAGCTGAACATGAGCAGTCGCACTGCAGAGACATCGCATTCGCCGGAAACACAAAAGGAACTTTTTTAAGGATATTTGGCTTTTTTTTAATCCCAACTTTCCCGTCTTTGCAGCCTCTGGCCTGAAGGATCTACGTCAGATATGGAGCCAGTTGCTTATGGCAACAATCCTTTATCTTTCATCTGCACACAAGATAGAAAAATGACGTCAGACTCAAGCTTTGTCTGCTTATAGCTGAACATTTGATGAGCTTTTGTTGGTTTAGCAGTATCCGGTTTGTGTGTCTGTGTAAAGTTGCAGTTGAAAGTATAACATGTGGAAGACCACACAAAGTAAGTACTATATTACATCTATGTGTACATTTACATTGTTTTAGCCGTTTATAAAATATTAAAACAGTCAACAGGCCGGTCTTAAAGCTGGAGACGTTATTTGAAGGTTTTCTTTATTATTTATTATTTGTGATCTGATTTGAAATGGTTTGTGCAGACTCTGATCCAGAGGACACAGATGAACTGACAGCAATGGTGTGTCTGGAGTCAGACCTGCAGGATGGACAGTAAGGAAGCTGAACTATATATTTTTAAATGGACAATCCAAAACCTCTATTTTTAAACACATATGCTCCACTATCCACTTCCAATCTTGTGTCAACACATGAAAATAACTTGTTTTTGCTTCAGCTTGACTATAATCTCATAGGTCACTTATTTAAACGTTATGAAAGAATCTTGGAGGTTTTCCTTTATACAGCAGTTTCAGAATATTTAATTTAGGTTTAAGGGCTTCTGAACTAACAAACATTTCTGTAGTGCAGAGGCTTAGGACACAAGTTGAAGTTAGCATGCTAAAATTACATGTTCAAGTTAAACATTCCTCATACAAATCCAAAAGTCTTGAGAAAAGAAAACATATCATAAAGACATTGAACTCACTCACATTTTTCCGTGAAATACGCACATTTTAAAATGTTGTTGGTTAGTAGCACACCCAACTGTTTGGAAGATCAACCAAAGGTCTCCTTCAGCAGGATTAGCTCCAATTAACTAAAATAGACTTCATAAATACATATTATATAATTTCCGATCTGGGTATTTTGTTTTTCTCAAATTGCAAAAAGCTATCACTCCATTTGTCCATCTATGTCCTGAATTTAATTCTAATGAGCCATTGATGCTTTCAAGGCAGCAGAGTCAGAAATAGCAACTAATAGTTCTGATCTTATCACAACTTGATGCGCTTAACTAAAATAATTTAGTTCTCTTCAGGAAAAATATTGTCAAATGATTGAAGAAATGATAGAATCTGGAACAGAACATGACCCCATGTGCCATTTTTTAATATTGTATGTGCACTTCATCTCTGTCTTGCATCCAAATCTGTCACAGTCCCGGAAAGCCATATAATTTTAAATGATGTCAGCATGATCAATAAATGATTTAGACGAGATTGGGACTTTGAGAAAGTTGTATTTCTTCATGGTAAAAGCAATATACAGTATGCACCAGATGACTGACTTTGTCAACAGATATTTAAAGATAACTGGAGGTTTGCAATATATCCAGGAGGGTTAAATGATTTCAAATTTATATTTGGAGCATTTAAAACGTATATGTTTAGAAAATGCAATGTCAACAAAGTTGCAACACTGGTTTAAAACAATTCCATAACATGAGCTTTCATTCATTTACTAGAAAGCTATTTTATCTTGCACATAGGATGAAAAATGTGTTTGAAAATAAACAAACATTTTGTTGCATGATTGTAGTTAAGGTGTGACATAACTACACACTAAAGAAAATAAAAACTTCAAAATCACATCATAATCCAAAAAGTTTACAACAAAAAGAAAAAAAGCCATAAGAAACAGAAAATCAGATTTCCTTACCAAATAAACACGTGTAATACTGAATTACAATTCAACATTTGGGAAACAGCACTAATGGAAATGAGGAAAGGGCTAATATAATTTCTAAATATTCTGAGTAACTTTGAAGAATCAAAAGAAATCAACAAAAATCTAAACTCAAAACCAAACGATTCAATAATAACTTTAAAAAAATGTAATTAGTCAGATATATGTGTATATGTTAATGTATACAAAAGTATGTCTAACTATATAAACATACATTTTGTTTCGACATGTAAGACTTTCGAATGCCTTCTCGACTGTCCGTTTTTCGACTGAAGGGGTCTTTGTGTCTCTCTGTGTGTGATCGGAGAATGAAGGAAGTTGAAATTGGACATCACAGTGTGCTGCTCACACGCCATGAAGGCAAATATAGTGCCCTCGGAAACCAGTGTACGCACTACGGAGCTCCACTCAGCCAAGGTATAGCGTCTTTAACTTAAATTACACGTGTTGGCCGTCTGTACTAATGAATCGTATGCCTGACTGGGTGTGTCTGTGTGTGTGTGTTCAGGGGTTGTTTCAGGAAACAGAGTGCGCTGTCCATGGCACGGCTCCTGCTTCAACATCTGCACAGGAGATCTGGAGGAGTTCCCCGGCATTGACTCCTTACCTTGCCATAAGGTACAAATAGGAGAGATGGCCTCATGCTATCCCTTAAGGAGACCTACTGACCTTTTATTTTTTTTTCCTCTTTTCATTTTCAAAGGTCAAAATTCAAAACAGTAAAGTGTATGTGACTGTAAACAGAAAGGTAAGTAACTACAAATGTAAGTTTGTTAATGTAATCTTCAGAGGAGTGCACGTAAAAACTTTAAAAGACCTTTAAAGGCAAAACATATTTGTTCTTGTATATGCTTAGACTTTAGAAGGGGAAACAAAAGCAACAATTTCGTTTTTTTACAGTTATTTAAGTAAGAAAGTAGGCTTTTTCACATTTTTGAAGTTTACAGACCTTAACCCTTGTGCTATCCTAGGCACTTTAACATTGGGAGTTGGGTCATTTAGACCCACTAGACTGTGTGTTGAACCTTTTTTCTTCAATGATTTGTGATCTTCACTGGTGTCCATGGATTACTTGAAATCTTTCCACCTTTATCCACCTTTGTCATGGTAGGGAGAACACATCAATGCAAGGATGGGATCATCTAAGATAGCACAAGGGTTAAACCAGCTTCTACCTCACATGAATGGTAGCACATATAGTCACCAAGCTTAGGATATAAATAAAAACAAAATTTACTGACCTAATATTTTCAAAACATCAACTAAAAGTGGGGAAAAAGTATTAGTATGCATGGTTCATCAAGTGCACTTGATGAAACATTACATTAAGGAGAGCCAAAACAGAAAAGAATAAATAAAAAATATAAAAACAATTGAAACAAAAATGAAAAACATTGTGTCTATTAATTTACTAAATTAAACTAGTTTTGAAACTTCTTGCTGAAATAAATAAAAAAGTATATTCAGGCCACACTTTGATTGTCATTTAATTAAAATGTGATTGTTGTCAAAGTTTATATGTCCTAACATATGTAAGCAAAATAAGTGAAAACTTTTAGTTTATTTAAAAACCTATGAACCTCTATCTTCACTGCACGATTCAGGACCTCAAACAGCAGAAACGAATACGCAGTATGGGAGGTGCAGTACCAGGAGTTGCTCACACCATCCTGCTGCTTGGAGGAGGCGAGTCCAGACTGTGTGTGGGGAGAGGATTCACATACTAATGGGGGGGGGTCATTTACAAATGTGACACATATGCATTAGAAGTCCTCATGACAGAATGTAGATCATATAAGAAAACGTTAACTGTAATAACTTTTAATATTTTATTCCATTTCAATTCTGAATGTTATCCTAATGGTCGACATGGATGATTTAAAACAAAAGTTAGTATTTATATGTTTACTGAGTGTTTGTAATGGTACGTTTGTCTCCAGGAATTGCTTCACTGATGTGTGCAGAAACGCTCCGGCAAGAAAAGTTTGGTGGTAGAATCATCATGGTCTCCAGAGATCACCTTTTGCCCTACGACAAAACTCGGCTCAGCAAGGTTCAGCGGATGACATGAACACAAGAGTTTAGGAGATAACCATCCAATTTACTGCCAGTATTGAAACCCCAGACCCCTGCTCCCTCTCCACAGGTCATGAATGTGGAGAGTGACACCATTGTTCTGAGGAGGATGGAGTTTTACCATCAGTATGATATTGAGGTGTGGCTCAGGAAAGAAGTGAGTTCTTCTTTTATCTCAATTGAAACATGTTAAATATTTTCTTCCTGTGTTTATTAAGCTGGATTAAATAGAACATGTATTTCTTCCACAATAAAAAAAACAACTTTCTTTCAGTGGTAAAAGTTGAAGCTAAAGCATCACCACCATCTTTGCAGGTGCTGTCAGTGGACACAGATAGGAAGACAGTTGCATTTGATGATGGTTTAGTCCAGAACTATGACCAGCTCCTCATTTCCACAGGCTGCAGGTACATCCTGAACAACATCTCTGTCTGTGTGCAGGTATTTCCTTCAGCACCAAGGCCTTTTGGAGGCCATTGATTACAGTCAGGATAACTTGAGACAAGAAGCACAGAAAAAAGGACCAAATAGTTATGTAATCAAACCAGATCTATACTTTAAACCAATTTCTGGCAGTCTAAAAAACATGAATGTAGAGTTATAGTTATTTCAATAAGGAGAGATCTTAGGACTGTAAATAAAGATTTATTTGTGATACAAAAGATGTGCATGAACTAAGTCCACAGTCTTTAATGGGCCACTGACGCCCTGCATGCTGGGGTAAGCTTAGACCGATAAAATAAACCCTAAAGCCTAGATGCTGGTGGTGTTTGAGGGCCAGTCCATGCCAAAGCATTGGTCCAGGAGGAGGACGGGGTGGAGGTGGTCTGGCAAAACCGTCTAGAATGTAGAAATATACATACATCCATGAATTCAAAAGCAAAAATATGATTGTGTTTGGCTTATTTAGCTATTGATTTAAAGTGACGGCTTAATTGATGAGTGCCGTGGAGAGTGAGTGATGTACAATCCCAGCTTACCTGGAAGTGAGGTAGATCTTCCTTATCGAAATTATGCCAAAGCTTTACTTGCAATTTTCTGTGTGAGTTTTGGGACAGAGTTGTTGGGCAGAATTGTGAGACTTATTGTATAAAATGTTTGCATTTAAATAAAAAATGAGTGACAAATCCTAAAGTGAAAAAAACCTACTGCAGATGTCCTCAGCAAGAATTAAACATTTACATAAAAACCAACATCTCCTGCTGTTATTCTTTAAACTTTAAATAGACTTGACTGAAGGCTTTCTTGTGTGGCTCTGAGGAGCTACTTTGTTGGTGTTCTAATCAGAGATAACTGAAAACAAACACTATTTTATTTCAAATTCAAACTACTCACTTTTTAAAGTTTTAAAGACATTTTTCTTCCCTTTTTATGCAAATATTTACCAGATTTAGAAAAGATCATTAAATCAGAATCAGAATCTTTTTTCCTCTTTATTTTTAAAAACCTTGTTACAACATTAGTCTCTGTGAAACTGCTAAGGTCATCATCATCTGTCTTTCAGAGCTAAGGCTCTCGATGTTCCGGGCACAAAGCTTAGGAACATAATGATGTTGGAGACACCAGAGGACGCCCGGCAGATCCACGCTGCCTGTATGGGCAGCAACGTAGTCCTCGTAGGAACTTCATTTGTTGGTACTGTAATAGTTGTGTAAAAAAAAGAAAGAATATTTTTAACATTTGTGTTGAAAACAGTTGTGTAGTAACTATTATATGAGATGTCCTCAGTAACTTGGACCATAACGTCCATGAAAGTACAAACGTACAAACTTTCATGATGTGTTTTTACAATTATTTTGATCATGTTTTATTTAACAGGGATGGAAGTTGCGTCATATCTGTTGGACAAAGCCTCCAGTATCACTGTGATTGGCAGCAGTGAGCTTCCATACCAGAACACGCTGGGTCGGGAGGTCGGCAGAATAACAATGATGGTAACAGCTGTAACTGTCTACATCCGACTTTTTTTTTCTTTTTACCAACAGGTCATTCTGTTTACCCATCATTCCTTCTGTTTCTGCAGATGCTGTCAGAGTACAACATCAAATTTTACATGAATGACATTGTGACAGAAATCAAAGGCGTGAACGGCAAGGTGAGGAGGAATGCTTCACCCGGATACTTTATTACAACCTTCGTTTTAAGCTTAGTGAAAAAGGTGAAACTAAACTCTGCTGGTGTTTGATTCACCAACAGGTGAAGGAAGTTGTGCTTAAAAGTGGAAAAGTTATCCCAACGGATGTGCTGATTGTGGGAATTGGTGAGATAAACTCCTTTACCTTACTGCATACCTTTCTTTTTTAGCCTGTCCCTGTAACACACAGTCATATGAGGGCGTATAGCAACTGCAGTGTCATTTATTTAGCTTTCATAATTTAACCTAAGGTTTATTTGATATTTTTAAACAAAAACTGCTTAAAACTTCAAGATAGAAATGTATTTGTTAATCTACAAACCTCCATTTATGGTTGGTTGTGGTTGCATCTTCAAAGATGACGTTTAAATTCCTGTTGTTTGAAAATGACCCAAATAAAATGGTTTATAGGACTGTGTGTGTGTAATAATTTATGTTAGTTATTTATTTTTATTTTTTTATTAATGCCTTGGATTTCAAAACCTTTAAATCAGGATTTGGTTAAGGTTTATGTGATTCTTTACAAGACAGGCCAAAAACAACAGCCTCAACATATTTGGCCTTCATTTCTTTTCTTTGGTCAACAGGTAGCATTCCTAACTCAGCGTTCCTGCAAGGCACTAAAATACAGATGAATCCAAAAAAGCTAGTAATAGTTGATAAGGTGGGTCTTCCCTTTGTTGTAAAAACGTCTCGCTGTGCTTTGATTTTCAGTTTGTGGGCTACAGACATTTCATGCCAGCATGTATTTCCTCTGTGATGACAAGAAAACGAATGAGTTTTCTGCTCTGTTGATGATCTCTCTTCTTCCTCTGTTCCCCCTCCTGGCAGTACATGCGCACAAATGTCCCAGATGTGTTCTGTGCAGGTGATCTGGCCACTTTCCCTTTGGCAATGGCCAAAAACCAGCTGGTGAACATCGGACACTGGCAGATGGCTCAAGCACAAGGTAACGAACAATAATTAAAAAAAAAGGGTTTCTGTCACAGAAATACAGAAAAAGAATATTTAAAAAATAAAACATAGGAGTTTAGTGTTCAAAATTAAAGAGGAAAAAGCTTGTTTTAGAATAAAGTCATTGCCCCTTAAAGCCTTTAGATACAAATATGCATCAAACCACTTGGGCTCCAAAATTACCTTAACTTAGCAAAAACAACATATTTTTTTAAAGCTAGAAAGAACTTCATTTCAAAATGCTAATTTCAAGATCAAACTTGTTGGATTACATATTTTAGGCACTACACAAACAGTGAAATGTTTGAACCTTTCAACGCTGTTAAAATGCACTGCAAAAAGGAATAATTCAAAAGTAAAAAGACTTTCAAATAACAATAAATGTCTGTTCTAAATAAATGTTCTGTTTTCCAAGAAAATAACCATATTAAGAACGTTTTTCAATAAAATAATATTAGTTTGATAAAACGTGTCTAAGTGACTGAAATGTTTTTTAAATACGAGTTCTTGGTAAGACAATGTATTAGGACATTTGCTTATTTATAGAAAATCTTCAAAGGGGGTAAGAATTTTTAAATTTATTTTTAAGGAGCCCGTTTTGACAGTGTTAAACTTTGTTCTCAATATAAGGTGCCACCTTTATCTTAGTTAGTTCTGAGTTTACTGTAAAAATTATTGTTGAAAAACTTCTCGTAGCCTTTGTTTATTTTTCTAACTGGACTTTTGACATTTTTCTACTGTCAAGGAAGAGTGGCAGCTCTGAACATGCTGGGAAAAGAAACTGAACTCACTTCAGTTCCTTTCTACTGGACCGTCCTACTGGGTAAAACCATCAGATATGCAGGTACAAAACGCACAGCGTGAACACCTCTGCAGGTGAAGTTTAAAGCCCACTACTGCTCACTGAGGTCTCCATCTGAAGACATTTTAGATGAAAACACAGCCAAGGTTCTTTAGCAACATATCCACAATTTACAGTGTTGACCTGTTGCTTTTACTCTGATTTAATTGCTCTCTTTTTTTGTTTGTGTGCAGGCTATGGGGAAGGATACACTGAGCTGGTGATGAAAGGAAACATTCAGGAACATAAATTCCTCGCTTTGTACCTCAAGTAAGAAAAAGATAAAACTTCAATTGAAAACCTGGACTAATTCTCTCTATATTCCAGAATACACCATTTGGCTATTTTTACCCTATTGTGTATGTTTTGTTTACCTGGAGAAATGATGAGGTCATAGCTGCAGCAGGCCTCAACTTTGATCCGGCTGTGTCTGCAGTGGCTGAGAGGCTGTCTTCTGGAAAAGTCATTACCAAGAAGGAAGCTCAGTATGTGAGACTAACATCCTATAATTATCTGTATAGCATCCTTGGTGCTGTCAGAAAAGAACACGCTGCTCAAATGCTTCTACCCCAGCAGAAGTGTATTTTTGATAGTGCGTTTGGTTTTATCTCACTGAATCTGAAAACTATGCTGTGATGAAATAACATAGGAAAGAAATTGGAAATCCTTCAGATTTAGTAATATTGTTTTTACACCTTAAACTCAAAGTTTTCATCCAGTTAAGGCAGTTCAGTTAAAGAGATAGATTACATGTTGGGAGAAATTCACATTAGATTTCATCAAAAGGTGTGGATCCATCTTTCCTTCTCCTCTCCCCAACAGATCGGACGACCTGAGGTGGCTGCAGATGTCATGATTGTCTGCTCATCTGCAGCACTCCACCTAAAAAGCTAAAAGCTTAACTGAAAGGTTTTGTAAAAAAAATATTCACCGATGGAGAAGAATCAACCAGTGAGAGATCTACATCCATGTTCTGATGCAGACTGAAAAACAATGTGCAGCTCATGTTAGGGGGGGTCCATGTTACAACAGATACCTCAAACAACAAATCTTTTGAGTTTTTTTTAATATGTATTTGTAAATATATTAGTTTCTTTCATTGATTTATTCCTCAGTCAAGAAACATCCCAAACAGGAAGCATCAGTGTGTCCTCTACTGTTAATATTAAATTGGCGTCCCCTTCAACAGGATGGAAAAACAGAATCGGCTGCGTCTGTGAACCGGTCAGCAAGTCGAGAAGAGGGATTAGGGCGGCAGAAAGTGGGGCGGTCAGCACTTTAAAAAGGGGCTGCTGAAACACGCAACAGTGACAAAACCCACCACCATGGAACAATAAAACTCTAACAAATGCACTCAACAAAAAATGCACACCAGATGTGCTGTTTTTTTCCCCTTTCTCCCTCAGTCACTCTGGTTTAAAATGCCATTAACGCCTAAACAGGCTCATCACAAACCCTTACTTTCACCTTTGGAGTACACTTTGTAATCCAACTTTTGCTTCATCTTAAGTCACATTTGCTGCCTAGATGTTTAGTTTATTTTATCTATCATGAATAGCAAGGTAACTCATTGTTTCCCCACGTGTTCACAGGAAGTATTATCAGTTACCAAAGATAAAAATGCTGAGTACTCTTGTAAACGCTGTATCATCAATCTAAAAAGCAAAGAAAATTACTACGAATGTTGATTTTACTTTTTTCTTTCTGTTCCTTCACAATAAAGTTTCAAAGCACAGCTGTCTTTGTGGTTGGGAGATGCTGCCATCTGCTGTTGATTGCTGGTAACACCACAACAGTTGGTTTCAACATGTTAAGCAACTTACAAAACATTTATAACTATAACCCAGTTATAACTATCAGAAATCCAAGGATTTCAGGGACAGGAGGTGGTTTGGCAGTAATATCACAGTCTAGCTTACCTCTTAGCACTGAAGTCAAACATTATTATAAATCCTTTGAAAACATCATTTTGTCTATAAATTATCCAAACATGAAGACTCAAAAAGCAGTTTTATTCATAATTATTTATTGCCCTCCCAGCCCGTATTCAGAATCTTTCTGACATCCTACCAACTACTGTTTTCGATTCTGATCAAATTATAATAATAGGGGATTTTAATGTTCATGTTGATGACCCCAGTGACTGTCTAGGAAATGCATTTGCAGCTTTTTTAGATAATATTAGTTTCACACAAAACGTAAATGAACCCACTCAATGTCACAAGCACACCCTGGACCTTGTTTTTAACCCATGGTGTAGAGATCATCCATTGGAGTGTCCTTCCTCATAACCCCATTATTTCAGATCACTTTCTAATGACCTTCCCGTAGTTCAACCAATACTTAATAACATGCAGAGCAAATACTCTGAGACCAGCTCCCATAGAATCAGTCCTATTACAAATGACCTGTTTGTTAATGAGGCCTTACAAGCCCTCAGCCTTAGGTGTCAACATTCCTATGTCAGCTACTTTGTTATGAGTCAGCTGTGCAGACGAGCAGAACTGAAGTAGAAAAGAAATGGTCAAAATAAGAATACTTTTACTTTTTTAAACAAGTTGGGTGACATCATTGTTTCCCTTTAGAAAAAGTTTGAGGTTTTAAATGTTTGTTGTTGGAAAAACCACATAAACTTCATCCATTTATTCAGGAGAATTCCCCCATTTTCAAGTAACTGGGATGGCTGTTTCGTTCATCTACAAACCAATTTTGAGGTGGCTCTCATTTATTTTTTTCTTCATTCAGGATCTGTAATTCCAGGATCAGTAATTCCATGTTCTTGTAGGTCAGTCTTTTTTTTTAATTAAAGCTTCTCTTGAGGGTTGCTGGGTGTCTTTTAATAGAGCCTCTCTGTGTGCGATGTAACGCTGCCGCCTGTTGGCTCTGTACTGCTCCAGCCTCTTGGCCTCCTCTTGGGGGTCTTGTAGAACTCCTTCCCACCTCAGGCTCTCTCTAGCCTGCATACCAAGCCCAGTCTCATGCGCCATGGCTCTGCTGCTGCTGGTGTCATCAGTCAATTCAACCATAGCCTGTGAATCTTTTTGATGTGTTTTGCTTTTCTGGCTGCAGCCAGAGCCCGGTTTGGCATTTTTCTTTTTGCTCGCTTTGGGCTTGGGAAGCTGCTCTTGGATCTGGGTTTGTTCCTGAGGACACAGGAGCGGCGAGATCTCAGAGGACAATCGTTTATCTGCAAGAGAGACAAGCAAATGATTAAAATCACGTGACTCCTGCTGTCGCCTCCTCATAGAAGCATGTGATACAAATTCTGTCTGTTGGAGATTTTGATCCCTTTATCTTGCCTGATGTTTTTGTGATATTCAGAAAACGTGAACTAAATTTTCAAGATTTTGCAAATAATGAATAATAAGTAAATACAAGTTTTTGTTAACATAAAATGTCTTCTTGTTTGTTTATTTATTTATGTTGAAAAAAAACACATTTTCTCTCCTCTTTATACAGGTATACTTGTTTGATAGGATTAATCTTAGTTCCAAAAAATAATTTTCAAAGAAAAAAAACATAATTTCTCATTTTGAATCACTGCACTCACTTTAACTTTTAAATAAATCTTGCAGAGCTTAGTTTTGACAGTTTTGTCAGTCTATGAAAGAGGACAACAGCTTGTGTTGCAGAGATAGTGATGGTAAGAAGGCTTGATTCAGAATTAAGCCTCTCCCACATTTTTATTTATTCATAAAACATTGAAAAAGGTACAGAAATTAACTCA
Organism: Oryzias latipes; assembly: GCF_053564925.1. Taxonomy (NCBI): domain Eukaryota; kingdom Metazoa; phylum Chordata; class Actinopteri; order Beloniformes; family Adrianichthyidae; genus Oryzias; species Oryzias latipes. Next base: position 9,437,896 of record NC_136250.1, on the reverse strand, counting down.
TCACACATTTCATTTTTGATTGTCTGGAAAATATTGCTAATATTTGCACACACACAAAAGAAAAAGAGCAGTAGGCTAAAGAGATGCAGATGCTGATAAAAGTGAAAGGATGGAGACAATAGTTTGCATGATGCAGAAAAGTGGCTGTTCAGAGCATCAGGATGAAAAGCTACATTACAAAGAGCTAAATGTCAGCATTAAATGCCAATTTATAAATTCCCCAAAGAAAGTTCAAAACACAAAAAAAGCTAAACATCACAAAGTGTGTTCTGGTTTGAGGCTATTTTCTAAATGAGAACCTATTGCTAAATTGCTACAAAAATACTGGAAAAAAAATCTAATCAACTGACAAACAAGAAATTGCTGTAACATGAATAAATTCATTGTAACACAACTGCTATTATAAAGTCCACCTGGTGGAATCCTTCAATGCAGATTTCTGAGCTAGTTAGGTATAAATAACTAAACCCTGAACTCCAGGAAAGAAGTAAAATATTACGTGGATGGTAAAACACAAACCAGTGAACTGCAAGAAAACTTTCATTGTTGTGTTTTGCTGCATAAAGTGTAAAAAAGCTTGGAGGGATGATGCTTTTCACCTGACTCGTCTTGTGTTACACAGCTTACTTCAAGATTAAATATCCTGAAGACAGAATATGATCTAAACTAAGGGGACAAAGGCAAACACCTTTTACGTTTTACGTTTACCTTTGTTGATTTATCATTTTTTATTAAATTTAAAAAACAAAACATCACACGTTTCTATTTTATACAGCGAAATAACTACAATAGCTGAATGTATAAAGTAGTTATTCTTGAATATAATTTACCTTTATTTTCTGGAATAGTTGAGGACGATCCTTTAATCCCTTGTTTCTGTTTTTTCTTTCCTTTTCTCTTCTTTTTTTTCTGGGTGATCTTGTCTGATTGGATCAATTTAAAGTTTCTATCTTCTGGGACGGTCATGATGTTGCGGAACCAACTGAGCTTAAAAATATATCGATCCAGGAAAAAAAAGAAGAAGAGTATGAACAAAGTTCTGATGCATCTTACACTGTTTAGAAAGACGTGGCAAAATCTTCGTTTACTCACCAAGTTAGGTTACGATAATCCCTCCTTCTTTTAGTTTAGGTCTTCGAAAAACACACTTTCTTGTGTTTTGGAATAACCACTTTTATAGCATTCCATTGTGCTGAGAAAAGAAGGAAACGGTGCGGGTTTTTGTTATTTTTCCTTTTTCTTCCGGAGCAAACATTGCCTCAATCACTTTCGGGCGGCGTTGCCCAGTCGCTGTTTCCATGGCGACAGAGCACGCGCGTTAATTCCAAATTGAAAAGAACATCAGAATAATAATGATATGGCGGTCTATTTATTAACAACAACAACCAAAATAATAACGATGATGATAATAGTAGTAATAATCATAATGTATATCATGTGTATGCAGTATATTTGACTAATAAAGCCTACCTTGTGGCTTTGACTAATAATAATAAAAAAAATAACAATGATAATAATAGTTCTAGTAATAATAGTAAAGAAAATAATGTTATATACTATTTTTGTGCCTAAATTAATGACAAAGATTCATTGTTTACTATATTTTATTTTAAAAACTTACAGTGAAAAGCTCTCTAACTGAAAAGATTTGCAAAATTTTACTTGAACATAAACTGAATGAGCAATCGACTAAACTGGAGTCAGATGTACAGTTACACCTCATGGTCCTTAAAAATCGTGAAAGGGGGTGCACAAACCTAAAAACTAATCAAGTAAATGTAAAAGTTACACTAAAAAATCTGATTACTATTTCTTATGTTGTTATTTGTTTGGAGTCCTCATTTCCTGGTATTTGAAATCCTGGACAAGTTAAAGTACAATCGGCAACACAATTGAATTTTACAGCAAAACTGTGAGATAAATATATATTTTTTGCCTAATTAGGCATTTTTTTGTCAACAAAGTCCATGGTGTTGAAGTCCAACTAGGCACAACACTTTTGTTCTTTCATAGATCTTTGACTCATTATATCTTATCTCTTTTCTCAGCCATAAAGGCAGGAATGCACATCACACAATTCCGTAGCTGCTTTTAAAACACCAACATGACCACACCTTCCAGACTCTGACAGCTGCTTCACAGAAACTTTCCAACCCCTCTCCTATTTCAGGGCTTTTACTCTGAGACAAACAAACACATAAAGACTTTGAAAGAGAAAAGAAATGTAAAAAATCTGGGGGAAGAACATAAACTTGTTTTTCCCTCTAACTTGGTTAAGCATCTGCAAAAGCCCCTGACACCCTTGCGCACCTTCACACAACCCATCATTGACTTTTTCCAGAAAACTGTTGATTTTTGTAACATTTATTTGGTCATCTATGATTATTTAACGACAAGGAAGCAAAATGTTAGAGTAAAAGACTCTAAAGCCTAAACATTTCATAAAGAATTGTTTTGTTTAGTTTAGTTTAGTTCTGCTGTTAAATTAGTTATTATTATTTCACTGAAACTGAACATAAACTGTAGGCCAAGCTGTTTCTATCTATAACAAATGCTCGTCATTATGATGTAATGTAATTTTCATATATTTTACGTTACATAAACATTTCCCCAGAAGTGAAGTAAGGAAGGAAGCTAGCACGTTTGATGCTGGACATGTGACAAAGGATTTGGGGGGGGGGGGGGGGGGGGGGGGGGGGGGGGTTCTGTTCCCTTTTACAGGAAAGTGAGTTTGGGGAAGTTCTGAAAATCCACTCAATATTCCAGAAAATTCCTGGAAGTCCATGCATTTTATAAAATGTGTGGCACTTTGGAGTAAAAACAGTATAGATATAAACCACTTTAAGCTTAAACCATCGTTTTATGTCTATTATTTTTAAAAAGTATTATCTGATTTGGCAACAGATACACAGAAGTGACCACCAATATTCAAGAGAGTGCACTCAGAAGGATTTTTCTGTTATCAGCTTAGTATTAGACACATTGGTGTCTAAAATAACTAATTGACATGCAGACTCAAGAGATGCTGCAGCTTGTTTTATTTTCAGTGGTGGCCTTTAGACTTTGAGGCCGCTGCAACCAGAAGACCACAGACTTCCCCATACCAATCCCAATATAACACACACACACTCACACACACACATCCATGCGCACGCACACAGACACCGGAGTAGCTGCGTGTCAGAGCTGAAACCAGTGTGTCACGCGCATGTTATTTCTTCACATAACTGAACCAGAAAAAGAACTGGGATAAATCATCTTGCTGAGTCAGAGAGGACACGTAGCATTTTTTCTGAGCAGTAGTGACAAAGTTCACTGAGAAGTGCCGATACAATACAGGTGTTCTCTGAAAACTCACATGGTTGATGGCAAAATCCAGTTTCTGCTAAGTCCCCCTTCATGCAAGCGAGAAATGCAGACACTCTATGGCTACACAAACCAATCGATCTTGGCTTAAAAAATAAACAAAAAAGACCCAGAATTTTTTGATTTTCTCTTATCTTTTTTCCTCATGGTAAGCTTTTTCTCTGCCATGTTGGGACGGTGAAGGGGAAGTTGGCGGCTTGCGTGCTTTTCCATGATGCTGACAAAACAGATCTGAAGTCACGCAAAGATCATCAACAACAGCCTTCAGATTTTATGAGGAAGGACTTGCTTGTAACATACATGTCAGATCAGTCAGTGAAAAGGTTTTGCAGGTGGGGGCTTTCCTAACTGGTATCTTTGAAGGCACTCCAGATATTTCAGAGAGCAATCAGATCATCTTACAAGCTGATGTAGGTTATTCCTTGTTAAATATACAGATAGATGTTGGGGGCAGCTTAAAAAGTCAATAAATAAGTATTAGTTTTATAGCTTGAAGCTTTATTATTCATGCTCTCATTGTTTTGAAATTCAAATTATTCTCAGAAGCTATTGTGCTTTCTGTAAATAAAAAAAAGCCATGAAGTCAATGGAATTACCAAAGGAGAAGTCTCTGGAAAGTGGCCTGGGCCTGGCATAGATTTGCTGCTTGTGTGTGCTCAGTGGGTCAGGTGACAGCGAGGAAGCAGCTTTTCAGACTGCAGCAGTCTTAAAGCTGCAGAGTGACAAGCCCAGGTTCACAGGAAAAGGAGACTCATCTCACAGCCTTTGCTGTGAGTGTGTCCATGTGCATCAGCAATGAGAGGGTAACAAGTTCATCTCAACCCACTGATGTCTCCAGAGGGCATTTGCAGACGCCCACCACGTCTTAATGGTATAGCAACACAACTTTTGTGCAATTTGCGCAGCTCCAAATTGAAACAGAAACAGTTGCCATATCAGCAGACTCCTATTGTATTAAAAAATGTTGACAGGTCTTGTCTAGAGTCCTACTCATGATTAGTACACAAATCAGAAGAATATATAAGCATAAAAATAACTTTAATTTGAAAAAATGTAACTTTTTTTGTTGTTAAAATGTGTTGTTATAATTTTACATTCACTTAGATTCATAGAATCAGCCTTTTTTACCCTAGTTTATCATCAAAAACATATCAGGTAGGATTTACATTTTCAAAGAGAACATTGTTAACATGATCTTTAATGTAAATAAAAAATAATAATTTGGGATTTTTGACTACAGTTTAAAACATCCCTAACTAAGGTTAAACATCAGTGCAATGTATGTGTATATGGGTAGTTTATTTGTGTATCATAAAGTCACTAATGACATGTCATTCAAGGCAAAACACAAAATCTCAACCTTTTTATAAAGATTCAATTCCGAACTAAAGTCATAGTCAGTCATTAAAGTAAAAGTCAGTTTCAGTCTGTGAATTTTATATTTTTAGCTGATGTTTTTTACTCAGACATTTGTGACACAAAGACAGGCGGTATGTGTGTGTAGGTGTGTGTGTGTGTGTGTGTGTGTGTGACTGCTGCATTTTTGCTGGTGAAGTCCCCATCATCTTGAGGGGAACAATTCTAAAAAGCAGTGGAGCAGCGCTGCGTGCGCACGTTGGATCATGACGTTGGTTTCTCGTGATGCCGACGTCATCACGCTGCCAGCTGATCGGAGTGGGAAGCCGGGTGTGCGTGTGGACTGGGCGTGTGAGTGTGTGAGCTATAGATGTTGGGAGGGAAGGGAGAGGGGGGGGGGGGGGGGGCTGGAGCAGGAGTTGTGTAAAAAGGGGCTGAAGTGCTGCGCTGCTTCCTCCAGCTGCGCGTCTTTCCTCCTCGGGTTGAGCCAAACGCGCCACGGACGCTCAGTCAATCCACGCAGCGACACACCCAGTCAGTCGCGGGGACTCCGGCCGAGCTGTGGGCGCGGCAGACTGATGAACTTCGTCGACCCGGTCAGTCGCGTCGGTAGCAGGAGAGACCCGGCCCCGGTGGTCAAGGTGAGACCAGTGAAGTTACCGGCCGCGTGCGGCCGGCTGTCTGCGCGCTTCTGCCGGTCAGTGCCTGTTCCCGTGAGCCAGCTTTAGCCTGTGGTGGTTTCATGACCCACTTTGCGTGGGAATGGCAACAGGGAAGCGATCGCTTCCTGAGTTAAAGTTAATCACGCATATTTTAACCCCCGCAGTTTAGATTCTAGTTTCGTGTGAGATTCGGGACGATTTGGATTGATTTTGCATCCGAAGGCCTGATAGTCTGAAGGCCCTCTGACTCAGGGGAGCAAGATTTGTGTGTACTGTAGAAATCTGACATTTACCCCCATCACCATCAAAGATCATGAACTGGAGGGGGTGTAAATTTATTATATGAAGTATTTTTTTTGTACATTTGTATCTCAGTGGCAAAAAAAAAGACAATCCACAAAAATAAGAGAAAAATCCATGAATCAAATGACCTGATGAAACAGCACACGTTTAGATCAATATTATTTAAATATGTTTAACTTGTTCTAATAAAATCAGTTAATCCAGTGAAATAGGCTGTTTTCATGAATGCTAGTGTTTAAATATCTATTTTTACAGACAAAAAGAAGCGTTTTTCTCCCTAGCTTCAAAATTGCTGAGTTCATTACAGGCAGAGGGAAAAGCCTGAGCTCAAGTAGGCGATAAGTGAACATCAGGGTAACTGAGGCAGAGTGTCATTTCTCAAAAATGCCAGCAGCCATTTGGCACGGATGGAAAATTCTTCAAGCAAAGGATAACTTTATGAGGACTTAACAGTTGTGTTTGGGCTCCCAATCCAAACTTTTACTCAGCCCTAATACATTTGTTTAAAGCACAGAGAGAGCAAAGTGCATTTATGTACCAGTAATGCTTCACAGTAGATTAATGGTTAGAGGTGAAGGCTTACTGTTATGGAAGTTGCATTGATGGAGCCTGCCTTACATAATTGTGCAGTGTGCTGGTAGGAATGCGCAGTGGACTGTGTCACGAGCTGCATTAGCACCACTGCAATCCAAAGCGTGACATAATCTGCCCCGTCAATGAGGATCACATGGCAATGACAGGATGTCATGTTAAAAGAAAAAAAAGCTCATCCTGTTTAGATCTTTTAAAAAACAGAAGAAAAGACAACTCCAAAGTGCTGCTTTCATTTGCAGAAGTGAAGCCATCTTGCTCAACGTGGGTTCCACCCTTCATTCCTATTGCGTGCCTTGTGGAGGGAGGATGGGGCAAGAATGGATGTGTTATGTAGGCACTACTTTCAAACAAAATGCCATGAATTGCCTAAAGACAGAATTCAGAATGGCATTCAGACATTCCTCAACTCAACATGCATCTCCCCCTCCCGGCTTGTGATCTTGGGGTTAAAGTCAAATGGCCTTTAAAGTCCAGTTAAATGCAAGTGGCAGCTTGAAAGAAGAGGCGCTCTGCACTGTGAGCCACCGCCCTTTCCTTGCCTTTTGTCCCTATTCCTGCTCTAATATGATCAGTCTGTTACAAACTCAAATCTAGGGCACTGAATTCTCTCCATCTGGGCCACACCCACTGCGCAGGAATGTACCTGGATTGAACATTTAATTATGCTAAGGTAACATGGAGCAGCTATTGTACATTTTGCTTCTTTGAGCTGCTGCAAAACCAGAATTTCATTTGATCACAACAAGATGAGATGTTGACAGGTCAAGAAAATGGGCTCCAGAAGCTGTAAAAACAAACAAAAAAACCCTCCAGCTGTTGCTTCCCTGTGCTGCTGTATCTCGGCTTCACCACATGCATCCCATCTCTTTCTGTTCACACCTCCCTCAGATTAATTAGCCGACGTCTTCACCAGCTGAAATGTCAGTGTTTTCCACTTTGTGTTAACATTATTCCCATTTTTCTCACACATCCTTCTTGTTCTGCTCCTGCGCGTCTCTTTTCTTCTCACCCGTCGCTCCGTGGCAGCGACCGCACGCCTTCAGTCCAGAGATAAGCTCGGTCTTTTCTATATTAGACTTTGCGTTATCTCTCTTTACACCGTTGCCCCGTGTACAAAAGCGTGTCTCAAGGCCTTCCGCGCTGCATGTCATGTGGCTTTGTTCGCCTCCCTGCTCGTATGAGGTGGACAGAAGGAGAAGGAGGGGGTTGGACCAAAGAGAAGGAGACGGTCAACCTGACAGTGCAGCCTCATCCAGGCCAGAAGCATTTGACGGAGAGGGGATGGGTGAGGAATGAAAGGATAGAAAAGAAAGAATGGAGGAAGCTGTGTGAGCCCACAGCAGCCGGGTGGAATTTCTAACATACACGGCGGGAATGTCAGGAATGCAGGACAGTCTGATCTGACCGAGAAAAGAGGATGAAAAAGAAAAGACGAGTCAGGAAAGACCTCAGAGATTTGGGCACAGCAGAAGAGTAGGCTGCTCAACACTGGCCGTCTTTGTGCAGGGGGGAAAATAGTCACTGTTTGTTTAGGAAGTGTCACGTTATGGAACAAATGACGAATCCGGATTCAGGTTCAGGTTGTGACAGTCAACAGTTATGACTGAAGTTGTTCCAAAGGATTGGCTCGAGGACTTGTACTGCATGTCCTCCTCCCTGTTCTTTTCCAAAGCAGCCCCAGTGCACTTGGGTCAGAACGTTTTTCATTACCGCTCGGTCAGGAGTCGCTCTTATCACTTTCCAGATCCACGGATTTCCGACTGCTGTCATTTTTCAACAGTTTTATTGTTGCATCTGTCCACGTGCAGCACTTCTTTCATAACTGGTTATGTCGTCACTAAATGACACCAGGATATGCTGTAAATGGAGCTACAGTGCACACTTCTTAACACAATGGAGTGGAGGATGATCACAGGACCTGTAGACATGGGACACCAGTTCAGGACCAGCTGTGAGGCTTTTGTTTTATTCTTACTGCTTTCTTGCCTTCTTTGCTGTTACTTCTTTGGGTTTGACCTCTTAAGTAGATCACAGAATACGAGGCTATGTGTTAAAATGAAACATTTCATAGCAGCTGACCAAGCCCAGGATGAAATGAATTGGGTCAAGAGTTGTATGTAAACAGAAAAGAAGGACGGAGCATGCTGTCATGTCATAAGATCTGTTTTGATCGTTTTCAAGCTGGTTGTGGTCAGCTTTGTCCTTATAGCCTTTACAAAATTTTGCCAGCAAGCCCAAACAAACAAGTCCAATTGGTTTAAAAAATAATTTTTTTATGCATCTTAAATCCAAAGTTCAAGTATTTTCAACCAAGTGTTGGTATAATTACTTTTAATTTTCTAACAAGCCACTGGGGTTGTGGTGAACTGACATCTATCCCGGTTACTTTTTTCTGTATGCTTCAATCCGGAAGTCAAAGCTTTACACTTGGTATGAACAAATTTTAAATACAAGAATTCTATCGCTTTTTACCTCACTTGAGTCCTGAGAAAGAAAATGCTGAACATTTTTGCTAGTGAATCTTATGCTTATCCTCACATGCATTAGCATTTCTGTCCAATATTCACTGGGTGGAAAGAGAAACAAATTCATTCAAACTTTGACCTGCCCCACTTCCCATAAACACGTATAAATGTCCCTTTTTTGTTTTTTTACTTCATATTTTTAGTGATGCAAGACTGTTTTAGCTACAAAAGACAATGCAATTATTTTTAGTTTGAATGCTCAAAAAGTTATAGCCTTGTTGAATAAGATTTTAGATCCCTTTTGAATGTGTATGATGCAGAACAGGGAACCATTTTAAATGCAAACACAGTTGGGTAACAGACTGCAAACAGTAAAAAAAAAAAGTTAAGCTGGCTATTTAGAAATCCCTATTAATATTACAAGAAAAGTAAACAACTTTGAGTGTTCTAGAAAAGATAACACTGGGGTGGTGGATTAGTTCTGAAGCTGCAAAATACGTCAAAACTCTAATCTCAGAACGTGACAGTCATCAACAGCTGAGGGCAGGTAAGAATCCTGAATCAAAACAGACAGAATGTACATGAAATGAGATCAGGTGTGAAGCCAGCACAGTATACTTTATTTAGATTTGATTATGGATCATTGCCACTGTGTACGTCACTCACAAGTCTGCAGTCAGCGGGGGCCACTGCTGACTCATCTCTCATTTGCCATTCGTCATGCTAATAATTTTTTAGGAGTGGTGTTTCCATGCACACAAAGCGTTTCTTGTCAAATGTTCCTCCTGATAGAAATGGCTCACTTTCAGGTAGGTGCTTTAAAAAAAAAAACAGGTCAGGTAGGACAGTTTTTCCTAGCAGCATTGTTCTGCTGATTAGGACACACCCAGTTCCCTTTTGTAAACACATTTTAAAGGTCTAAGTGCAAGAACATGCCACGCATGCTGCTCATTCTTATACGAGTGCATCATCAATGTCTCAAGAACAATCTGACCTACAGGATGTCATCTATGAATAAGTGGTGATGGTGAGAAAACCTTTATTGTGGCACATTTTGCTAAAACATTTTCTGGTAATCTGTTTTTTAATTTTCACAGAGTGACTTTTTGCAAAAACGCTTGATCTTCCTAACAAAAGCCAGTTCCGATCTGATGGGTCAGAGCGGCTAAAAGCAGAAACCATACAGGGGCTTGATGATGCTTATCTACAAGTCTGTTAACACATATTCAGACCTTTGTTGCTAAAGGCAGACTAGCATAGCACATTTTAGCCGGGTGTTTTTGTGTCAAACATAAACTCAAACTGTCACAAAATGTTCTTGGCTGTGTTCATGCTCATGGTGGATCTTAAAAATAAAAAAAGTTTACATAAAACTAACCACTAAGCCGCTTCTGCAATTTATGCAAAAACATTTAGAAAATGACTGAATTGTTTTTCTGATGATGTCGGTGGAACAAAAAGTGAAGCATCAGCTTTTTCATTCCTCAAATCCTTCTGAAAACCGACAAATGTTGAGTCAAAACCCATCAAGATTCCTTTGGTTAATTTGAAGTTTAATTTAAAATCATCTTTAAGCCCCCTTTTTTTTTACCCTGAAACAGCAGAAAATCTTAAACTGTTGGAATATCTGCTTTTATTGCAGTTTCCTTAGTTCTCTATAGATCTTTTATTATGGAAACTAATTTTAAAAATTGCGAATAACCTTTTTTAAACCGTATTAGAACTAGAGAAACTCCTAGGGAATTTCTCTCAGGCCCAGAGGAACGTGCACAGGCAGAGCTAGGCGAACGGTAATCTGATGCATGATTTTGTGTGCTTCACCTCAGGCATTTTTACATATCTCATTTCACTCAGATGATCGGAGAAACTGCTGCTTGTCTGCACCCACTTTTTATACATATGTGACATGCTCATGCCTTTTGACGACTAAAAGAAAAATTCTCCTCTTGTTTCTGCAGAAATCAGCAGATCTTCACCAAGGAAAAGGACGGACTGATGGGAATACAGCTAGCTCACTGCAACCATCTGTTTTGGGATCCCAGTTCTCACCCACCTGTAGCCCCATATAGCTGACACACAGCTGTTCTTCACTGGCAAGCTTTATGTTTCTATACACATGCTAAAGCTGCCAGCTGAAGAACTGCTCTGGTCAGCCCTGCCCCGGATGACTCAAGAAGAGGAAGAGGATGTAGGGTGGTGGGTATGCGACTAAACGTTAGTCTGGATTTTTGCATCCTGCCCCATCTGAGCTGAAGCCCATTGTTTATTTTTTCTTCTTGATGATTTCTTTTTTTTTTTTTTTTACTTTGAGATTATTCTTTTTTCAATGCATGAAATGCAACAAAGTTTTGTCTTTAATATGTTCCCTGCCACAATAAAAGAACAAAATGTTCTATGTTGCTATTTTCCAATAAAAAGTATGGCACCACAGCACTGTCTCCAAAATTCAACACCCTCTTGGAAAGTTGTATAATGGTTCACTAAAATATGCCAGTTTGTTTGTTTGCTTGTTGATCCCAAAAAAAGAGAACAACATAGAACAAATACTCTTTAGAAATAAAAATGCAATTGTGGACCTGCAGCTTTTAACCTTAATAAGTAAAGTATTTGGAGAGCACTTTTGACTTCAGCTGTTGCACATAAACAACAGAGATAGAGTGGACAAGGTGGGGTGGGAGCTACTTGGTCTGCTCCTCGGAGCCTGAAGGCGTTACTGGCTGCTTCATGGAATTCCTTCCCAGCATGTTCACTAAAGAAGTCACAAGACTATCAAACCAGAAGATTTTCCAAAGGTAAAAGTATTGGATGTAGTCTGCTGGGTAAAGTATCTGCTAGTACTTTAACCCAAACCCCAGGCAAAAATAGTAAACAATAACAAAGCAGATTCTTCAACACAAATGTTTTGACCCCCTCTGAAGTTTTTCTACTTTTTCTTTACTAGTGTTTGATAAACACACATTTTTATAACCTGCAAACGTTTTCAATAAAATGATTTGAGAGCTGTGGAATAATTTCAGCTTCCTCGTGTGATTTCTCAACATTGACCGCTAGATGGCGCAGTTTACCGAAGCATCGGCTTCAAAGGTGGATAAGCATAGAAACTAAACGTTTTGTTTTTAGTTATCGCAATAAAGTGTTAGCTCTAATATTTATTAGCCTATAAGAATAGGAAAAAACCATATAGCACGCATTCACAGAGAAGAGATGCATTGTATTCCACATTACGTTTAAAAAGGACATAACAGTTATATAGTATAGGATCAAAATCATGTTTATATTTACTATTTAGACAAAAACTTTCCATTTTAGTAATTGGACTTGTATTTCCTCCTATAAAGGTTTCAATACTGTAAAATATTTCAATTTTAGTGAGTAAAATAACTTAAACTGTGATTCATAAAGAATGTCTTGCATAAAATATCTTTTCTAACCTTTGTCAAGTAGATTTTCCAAAAAATTAAAGCAATCATCTAAAAGCATGAATGTTAAGGAATGAGTAATATGATGCAAAGCCCCTTAGCACAATGCATTTTGACGTTTTTCATGGGTTTTATACATATGTTCATTATATTTTTTTATCAACTGGCAACTTGTGCCTTATCATCACAACTATGACTGTTAAAATGTTAAAAACATTCATCACCAGATCACATATGTTAAAATTTGCTCTCAGATCCCAATTTAATGCAATTTTTCAACATGAAAATCTGTAACAATTATAGGATTAAAAAATAAACAAATAAAATCAAACTTAGGCTGTAATTATCAAGAACAGCACACAAAATGTGTGCAAGTTGAGAAGAGCATTCTAATGGAAGTGGTCTGTAAAGGATCCTCCACTTACAATGGCTGAAGGGTTCTTGATGCACCTATATGAACTATCCTGTAGACCTCTAAATAAATGTAATTGTACCGTTTATGTAATAATTGTAACTTTTATGTAATTGCACTGCATTGTTTTAAACTATTGGTTGGTTCTTGTTTTGTATGTCTTGGGGACTGCAGATGGAAATGAGCTCTGAGATGTATAGTCTGGTACAAAGTATCTTTTCTTTGACTAATGCTCCTGTGAATATTCCCCGTCAAATAAACTAAATATTAAAATCTGGCTGTTGACGTTTTTCTTTACAGTTTTCATCATTGAACCAATTTCAACTCCAAACCATAAAATGGTTTGTTCAGGAAGGGGAATTGTTTTGGTCCTAAATTTTTATGATGAATATTTTATAAATCTAGACCTTACATATCTAACACAGCAAGGATATTCTTATTCAGACAATAAAGATGAGAAAACATCAAACTGGAAGCCTCTCCCTCCTTGACGGAAATGTAACAGGTGACCCTCTGACCTCTCTCCCTCCAGGAACAAATGATTGAAATGCAGAAGGTACCCAAACAACAGCTTCAACCAAAAATTGCCAAGAAACCAGTCTGTGATGGATTGAAATGCACTTTTTTTCACAAAACTACAGTTGAGCTTGGCAAGAAAATAAAACAAAAAAATAATAATTTACCATATTTGTAATAGTGATGTTGCAAAATTTCCACAAGTTTCATATTTCGTGTCTGCAGGTTTTTGTAAAGTGTAATCTAAATGTAAAAGCAAAGTAAATGCAGATTTGGTGCCCTTTCTTTGTGTTCGGTCAGACAAAAAGGCTCCTGTTAAATGCCTCAATACATCAAAGTTTACATTAGTTTCTGACTCAGCAGGTGGTGAATATGAACGGAGGTTTATGTTGCTGTGTTTGCTTTACTCCCATACGGTATTTGCTATGTCCTTTATGCTGGTTTTGCTGCTGTGCGCGTAAATGGAAAGCTTTTACGCACCGCGTGTTCTCCTCAAAAGAGGTTTAATTGTGTTTTCTGCTTGTCCCAAGCCTCGCCCGGTGCCTAAGTAGGCCTCCGGCGCTGGGGATGTGATGAGGAGATGTAATGGATGCGGCAATACCTCACCAGATAATATACAACGGGGTGGGGAGAGCAAAGGCGTGCGTCCGAACGCTCACCGCCAACTACACAGGAGGGAGACTCAGACATCAATAAGATCTCGCTCATCAATAAGAGATTTAGATGGAGTTTGGCTGCTTAATTAAGTAGGTTACTTTGACTGTATTGCGCTCCGTGAATTCACAAGATTTAATCTGATGAACCCCCCATGGGTAACATCTGAGGGAAGACTCTCCAGCATCCTCTTCTTCGGGACAGCAGCGCCAAACACGGACACCCCATTCAGGAGACGAGATCAGTAGTATTTTCTGTGATGGCGATTAACACGGATGCAGTTTTTGAGAAGAGCGCCCTCGGCGACAGAGAAGTTTCTAACCCCACCAACTTCCAGGACACGGAAAAGCTGCTGAGCACCGGGACCACCGAGCCCAGCGGCCAGAGCAACCAACCATCCGACTCCTTCTCCCTGAACGTCAGGGGGAGCGTCCGCTCCCTCAACGCGGACCAAACCGAACAGAGATCGCCTCTAAGGTCCGGCTCCTTTGGGCATCTGTCGACCCCACCCAGGTCCTCCTCCCGGATCAGTCTGGGACAGCTGTCCGCGGTGCCCCCCGGACCCCAACCTCCCAGCTACCTCTGGCTTGCTGTGCTGTCCTGTTTCTGTCCCGCAGTTCCTCTCAATGTATGCGCCCTGTGGTACTCAAATGTGGTGAGTGTTTCCTCTTTATTCACCCAGAAAGTCACCTCTTAACCACCACTACAGGTGGTCTTCTGCTGTTGCTCTGCAATCCCATAATTACATATCCTCTTTACTGGTAGTCCAAGTCTGTTCTCCAAACGGGAGATGTTGAGGGAGCAAGGAAATATGGGCGTCTGTCCATGCTGCTCAGCATTCTGGCAATCCTGCTGGGTGTGGCGGTAATCATCTTCATAGCATATACAATAGGTATGGATGCCAGGCATGATCAACACACCTGTAAACTTCTCCCTACAACAAGTAGAACAATAATCTTTCTCTGTGTGTCTTAGAGACGGCGAATTGAACTTTGGGACGGAATGGGACTCCTTTAACGTCATCAAATCTCAAATTTGCACAGAAGATGAAGGAGAATTTACAAAATCTCATCTGTAAAGAAGAAAAAAAAGGGCATCCAAATTATGTTTTATTTTTCCTTTCATGGACTAAAAGTGAAACGGTGGTTCTAATCCTATGCTCCTTAATCCCATAATCTCTGGAGTCACAGAGGAGAATTGCACTGTTTGAGAAGAAACTGTAAAATGTCATCAATTTAGTGATCTGAGGTGAGCACTGGCCTGACAGACACTCTATAAGAGCACCTCTCTCACACACAAACATCCATTAAATGGAAATCCCCCCCTCCCCCCACAAAAAAACACCAAAAAGCCACACAAAAAAATTTAAACTGGATTTTTGGGCCACAGAAAGATGTACAAGTCTGTTTCATCCACAGTTTAAAGTATAAATGACAACAAGTCCCTTCTGCTCTCATATTGTTGTCTGCTGCTTTGTGCATTCATGAGAATATGCACCTGTTTCCCATTTGGACTGGCGTTTGTGGGTCTCTTCATTATGTTTACAATATACTGCAAGTTAGAAATTGGACCGTCTCTCCCACATTGTATGCACTGACCTCTGCACTCCAATGTTTATACGTTTGTACGGTATGACTGGTTTACTGTGCCATAGTTCTTCTGCATGTGAAATAAACTTGACTGAGCATGACAGACCTGGAAGTGAGCTCATCGCCTTTAATTAAGAAAGCATGAAAACGTTGAAAATTTACAGAGCTGGAATTAAAAGAAAACATGCAACCAATTCCACAAACCAGACACAAGTTAACAAGTTATGGCAAACAGAAGGAAAAGGATAAAAAAATGTCTTAGTTTAACTTAAAATTTGATGAATCCTGTTTTGGTCAGTGGAAGGTGTAGAGCAGAAGGATTATGGTGCAGATCCCAATTACCCCACCTAGAATTAAAGAGTCCCGCCTCTTGCGCAAATTGATTTTATGGATGAGACTGTTGATGGCGGGGAAACGATCTGAAGGGCGGGGAAGCCTGGTGAAGGAAAATAACATCAAAGGCAGGTTTTTCAGCTTTCTTCTCCGAGACTAAAAAAAAAAAACACTTCCTACACAACAAAGAGATAAATAAAATACCAGGAAGCAAAGTTATTTCAGAGTTGTGTCTGCATCGCATGCATCCGAAGCAGCTTTGTGCAAATCGGCAGCAGAGATGAAATTTGATGCTATTGTAGGCGGGGGGGGGGGGTGTTCATAAAGCAGGAGGTTTCAGAACTAGAAAGGATACTGGCCAAAGTTGTGACCCTTGTCTGAATGGACTTCAACATCCCACGCTGAAATGTGATGTTCTCTTTGGTAGCCATGGCGATACTGGAGGGAGACAAAGCACCAAGGATTTAGCAGCAGAAAACAGAGGAAGACTGAATTACAATCAATGATTCAGCTGACGAAAAGTAGGGGTTGAGATGGAAAAGAATGGGTGTGAAGAGGCTTGGAAGATGAGGCTTACCTTATTGCATTATCAATAAGACTATCTGAGCTGTGAACAAAAAAAATGGGGGGAAAAAAAGATTAAAAATGAGATAAATAAATGCATTTTTAAAACATTTAAAGTTGAGTCTTAAAATGCTTTAAAATGTGTCTTGATCCTCAACTGATACAGGAAGTAGTGGTTAATAACCATTGATAAAAGAAAAGCTCATTAACTGTTTGTGTTTAATCTGTACGCTTTGAACAAATCTGAAATTCAGTCCTATTTCATCCAAGTGATGCTGATACGGGGAACACAGAAGGAAGACACGAAACCTCCAGCAGCTGTTAGATTCTGAGATAAGTGACGGGCAGAAAAATGTGCTCATTCCAGAACCGAACCGCGCACACAAGAGCAGCAATGTGCATCCTTTTAGTCTCCGCTGGAGACCAAAATCAATACGGTGTTTTATATTTCCGCTATGTATTCATCCTCTTCTTCTACTCTACATCTGCTGCTGTCATCCGCCTTTTCTGTGGACTCTGCATTAGTGGGCACAATCCACAGGCTTTTGCGTTTACATGTGGTTTTGCTTTACTGAATCTCTTTGCTTTAAAAGACCAGTTTGCAGCAAAGATTTTCAACTGGGCTGAACTTGAGGATAACAGACATGGAAGCAAATTACCGGAGCTTAAATATATTTGCTTAAAGAAAGGATGTGAACACATTGAAATGTCTTTTTTTTCCCTGCATTTATTTGACAGGAAATGGTATGTAAGTGATAAGAATGATTGCCTTGAAACTAAATTAGCAAAAACGTAATATTTGAACTAAACATATTTGTTTAAAATGCAAAATAGCAGTTCTGAACCATTGAAGTGAAAAGCTTTTTTAGATGTCTGCAAAAAACTAAATATATTCTTGCCTTGCTGGGCTAAAGACATTTTTTCTTTCATGTAAAGAAAGCCAATGATGGTTTTTATGAAGCAATAAGACTCAAAGTGTTCAATTCTGGGAAATCCCACACTAGATGCATCTATAATAGCCTGCTTCATTATTATTACATAAGAGCAAATGGATGCGAGGCAAAGTTGAAGCAGCAGTATCTATAAGATTCATGCACTTTAGCTAAACTTGATCCAGCATCCACGATGTACATTTGTCTGCCTGGATCTTGCAGGTTTGCATGGACAGCCTCGAATGCCACAGGCATCCGAAAGGAGCAGACACTTTACACGAGAATCAGCAAACACTGACCAAATAAAACGAACATTTTGATCTACAAATTAAGGTTGATGTATTAGGTGGCATTAATCGACAGGCTCATAGACCTGACTGTAGGATTAAACTCAATTTTAAAAAAATAGACACCAATAGACAAAAAGAATGCCCTGCCCCTAAAAAGTGCTAATTTTGGAGCAGTGGAAATTTAATTTAATATCAATTAAACAAAAAATAGTATTACATCGTCATAGTTGCAAAAATGTAAAAAAGTTAACTAAGAAACATTCTATAAACTAAAGTTTATAGAATGTTTTTGTTTTGACTCACAATCATGACCGAAGTAACATAATGATCAAGACAAAAAAGAAATAAAATGAAATAAAATAACCTGATCCAAGACATAAAAGATCAAACTCTTGTTTGGTTCTGAAATAAACTTTTTTTGTCCAAATTAGAATTCATACTGTAATATTTCAGCTGACTGCAGATTGAAAAAAACATCAATTTATTTTTTCCTCTTCAACGTAGAGTAAGACATTCAAATGTTTCAGCTTCTTTGTCCCTAAATGGCATCTGCTGGCTGCAGTCAGTAAGAGTGATGCTGCATTCATATTACTGCCTCTGATGCTTTGTCATGTCCACACGCTTTTCAATACTTTTCCATTCGTTCAAAGCAGAAGCTTTCAGCTTTTCAGCATGTTTAATAATCTTATTAGAATAGCAGGCGCTCTGGCCAAATGAAAAACACAATAGCTGTTTGCAGCCGATAGACACAGAGCCATCGTCTTTCCCCACGGGAGAAGAAATCCTAGGAGTTGCTTTGCTGTGATAAGACGAGTTTGTAATCCGGGCTGCATTAAGCACGTCATCGGTGGGTCGGCCTCACAGCCACGGATCTTCTGTCAGCTCACAGAGCAGCCATGCATTCTCTTTCTTAATTCTTTGTGTTTTCAAACTATTTTTGTCATATTGATGTCTGTTCGTTTTTGGTTTTTTTAAAGATGTGTAGCACTTTGGTCTCGGCGGCAGTTGTTTTAAAGTGCTTTGTAAATACAGTTGATGATGATGATGATGTTAAGTATCAAGTTCACAGAAAAATGGAAGAACTACATTAAAAGGCTTCCTGTTGCTGCTAAATAAAGAAAAGGAATAATTAAATCTGGCAGCATCTATGGAAAGACGCCACTTGGTTCAGTCTTTGAGTCGTGGATCTGATGCAAACAGAACGGTGACTTCAGAGGAAGCACGACTTCACATCAGAGCTGGAATAGAAACTTTGAAAAAGCAAGAAAGTTAGTCTTCAACCAGCATCCAGAGGTTTCAAAGATGCTAAAATATATGATAAAATCTGTCTGTCTATTCGGTTTGTCGAATAGCTACAGTAAAAAAAAAATAGAACAAATCCTCCTTTCAGACTTGATTCTGGTTCATTTGTCTGGATGGACAGAGAAATAAAAGAACCGTCACGGTATAATATGATTGTGCTGGGAATGTCTCTTTTTTTACCCATGTTTACCCCATGCAGAACTGTGTTCACGACAACATTAGGCCATTCGTATCTGTTAAATGTGTGTATCTTCACCGAGCACGAGTCTTGTGGAGCGACTACTCGTCACCTAAACAGGTACCGGCAACTTTTTGGGTCAAAATTACAGATTTCTTAACTGAGTTTTCTTGTATAAACTTTATAGACTCTGACAGAATGTCCCTTAAGGCTTTTATCCACATTGTGTATCCACTAGAACAGTTTTTTTTGCCTCAACCTTAACATAAAATAGTATTGCTTTGTTTAAACGCAATTGTCTTCTTGCATGAGGCGTGAATGCCCTCTGAACAGGCGCCTGCATCCACTCAGCCGTGTCTCCCACCCTCATCTTGAGGCTCCAAAGTGGGTCCAAATCTACTGGAAAACAAGCTAAAGTATTCTGTCATTTTGGAGCAACACATTTTCACTAACGCAGGCCATTATCATGCAGTTACTGTCAGTGTCCTCCTTTTGGAATTGATCACTTCCTGTCAGTTTTCCTCAGTTTAGAGCCACCATGAGGAGCCGTGAAGCAGAGACGACGTGGAGCATAGAGAGGTATGTTAAGGACACCCCAATTGCTTTATTTGTAACATTACACAAACATAAGAATCTATGAGCAAATTCATGTTTTTCCTGTCTTTTGTGGTTCATTTCAGGTCACATCTGGTCGTGAAGCCCTAAGACGATAACAGGATTTCTCCATTTTCTTTAGCATTTGACTCAGTACCACCTTCCCTACTATTTTTGCCGAATTATTTTTTTATCAAACGTATACTCTATTGTCTATATTTCACATTATGCTCGTTTTCCAACAGAATACATTTTTTTGGATGGAATACACAGAAAAAAAAGCTTTAAAACAAAACATTTTTCTTTAGTTTTGGAAGCTCTAAAAGGAATCTCTTACTTTCTGAGATGTTCATGTTCCTTCAGGAAGAGCTCTGTTCTTCTGTTGTTCACTCCTGTGCTGCTCTTGTAGGACCTGGAGAGAAAAACAGGAAACTTAAATGGATTTAGCAAAGAAAAAAAAAATTATCTGATTATTCTGTATTTTCACTTAATTCAATTGAAAAAAAAAAAAAAGGTCTAATAACGGTGATGAACATCAAACAAACCCATCACAGGTTCATGTTCAGCAAACTCCACATCAAACTTTAGGATCTCTGCTGCTCTACACAGTGATGGACAAACTGCAGCTTTGATCAGATAAATGTGGTTGAAGGCCAAATTTAGTTTGAACTTGTGGAGTTAATGGATGTTAGTTATTTATCTGAAGGAAATCCATTTAATAGAGCCTCAGATCTACATTTGATTCTCCGTTTAAAACAAGTCATTCACTCTGCAATGTTATCTAAAAGGCTGCACGATGATCTTTTCACTTCCTTTGTTCAGGTTTTCAAGCAACTTTTCACACCAGCCATATGTGGACTGATCAGTCTGATTAGACTAGTTATTGCTCTAGCACATCACAATGTGAACACCATCTTTTATTTTAGATAAATGCTTCATTTACATCTTTAAATTGGGTATGATCGCTTTTCATCTGGATGTTTTCTTTATTTAAATGTTAACAGGTTATTCAAGGCATCTACAAACATTTTCTTTCTTGATAAACTGCAACTAAAAGTTTAAAACAATAAAGATTCTTCTCCAGCATTCTGGATCCACCACTTAATGGGGAAAAATAAGTATCATGTCTTTCTTTTTTTTTTTGGTAATCAGTCAACTTCAAAGCAGCACACTTCTCTTGCTTTCTCCTCTACTGATAAAGCATTTCTATGGATTAGTCAGACCAGATGTAACCACTCTCTCCTTAGCTTGGGCTGAATGAAAGCCTTGTGGTTTGATTTACTGTAGAAGGCACTTAGGAGAGAAATCCCCAAGAGAAAGCCTGGAAAACTGACACAAAGAGAAGTGGGGTGGGGTGGGGGGGAGCTGGATAAGAGGTGGTGCCTCGTATAAAATGAAAAATAATGACAGTGGACAAGAAGAAAGCTTGAGAGGGTGGAGACATTTCTGAAACACTGGACATCTTCGCCTCTGTCTGGTTTGCAGAGATGTAAAAAAAGGAGGCGGGGGGGGGGGGGGGGGGTTGAGAAGAGAAAAGCTGATGCAGTGAAAGAAAGCAGGAAAAAAAAACTCATGATGACAAACCTCAACACCATAAATGTAGGAAGTACTGCAATAAGTTTACAATAAGTTTACAAAGTTATGCGAGAAAGCTTTGAAAAGAAAAATGCTGCAGACGAATGAAACAGCAGAACAGCTGTGACAAAACAAGATTTTAAAGTTTTAACCACTGCAGCACATGAAAACAAATCCTTCAAAAAACAGCAACAAAAGAAATCAAAGCAGACACACCGGCCTGTTCTCAGAGCAGACATCTTTAGACACTGTGTGACACTGACTCCAGAGTACTGTTTGATGAGACATCTGGCAAAAATGACACATATGTTTAACCTTAGCACTATTAAGCTCTTGAATGCAGCATGTTTTTATTAACTTATTAGATATTTATTGATAATCTGGGTCTTTGCTGGTTTGGCAATCAGAAAGATTTTGTTTTTTGTTTTTAATTATTTTCTGATATTTCTAGCTTTTATTTCATTTTGACTGAAAATCAAAAAGTTAAAACAGTGTACACTTTAAAATGAACAACAATCACAGCATAATTACATATCTTAAAGTATTTTAAAAGAAAACAGTTGTATGCCATTTAAGGTCATTTCCCTTTTTTTTTTTAATTTGCAACAATAATAATTAAGCGCAGTTGAGTGTTGTCAGGTCAATTTTTAATGACCTAACATTTCTAGATGGCACTTCTGTCTTTTATTGTGTAGAGATGTGTGAAAACTTACTCAATGTCCCTGTGGACTGAGCCTAGAAGGTCTTCACGCTCTCGCAGGGTACAGAAGTTGTTTTTGGTTTTGTAGAACTCGTGAGAGTAGTCCTACAAACCAGATCAACAGGATGTGCAGCCACAGGTTTTCAAAATAACACGTTTCAATGTCATATGGTAAAAATATTCATCAATATCTGAAATCTTTGACTAAACTTGAATGAAAATAAAAACATTTTGCAGATCAAAAGATTGTAGGTACCTTCAATATGTCCCTGTGTCTCTGTAGAGTGTGCATTAGTGCTGCATTATGCGATGAGGCTCCAGGACTATTTATATATTCTGCCATTTTGTCATTAACCGCTGTCAGCTGGGAAAAAAGGAAATATGATCAGTACTCTGCAGTTTATGCTACTTGTAAACTATTAATTTTGATACATTTTGAGCCTAAATTTTAGAATCACAAAGTAAAAATACAAAACTTTAAAAAAAAGGGGGGGGGGGATTTTAAAGTTTATTTCAAAAAAGGGACTATCTACATATTCATTTAAGGAAAACATAATTTAGAATAAATATAAATGTTTAATTCAAATTTGATTTGGAAATTTAGATTTTTGTAAACAAATGCAAAATAATAATAATTTAAAACTGAACATTAGACAAATCTGGAATCCTAGGGTAAATGAGGAGTGGGATTAAACTTACTTTAGTCAAAAGGTGCTCCAGTTCTGTAGTCATCGCCACAAGAACATTGTCTTGAGATTGACTAAAGGAGTTGGACCTGAAACAACACGGAAAATGGAAACATTTAAAAAGTCCTATTTTGGTAAATCCAAGACACTGTTTGGCTTTTTTTGTTTTGTTTTACTTTGTTTTTTTAATGATAGGGGAAGAACATTTTTCACAATAAAATAAAAACAGAGAAGAAAATAAAATATTCCTAACTGATGAGTTGTCATAAAACTGTTACCAAGCAACACATTTAATATTATTTAGTGGACGTAACACATTTTATTCGTACAAGTATCATGGTAATGTTCCGAACAAAAAAGGTTAAAAAAAATACTTTTGCAAACAATATAATTAAATTAGACGCCCTTTTTGAGTCAGATAACTTTTATTTAATGAAAATATATGTTTTAAAGACAAATACAGCCACATGTAGGATCAGGGGGGTATTCCAGAAAGCAGGTTATGCTAGCTCCCACGGTGAGTTTGAGGCTAAGGAAGTTGATAACCTCAGTTTTCTGTTCCAGAAATGGAGGTATGTTTCAGGGTAGGTCAAGTTCCCATAGCAACTCATGCTCTGAACATAACCTGGTCTGGAGCAGGTTTAGTTGAAGGTTAGTTTGTTTACAGAGAGGTGAAGCAGCATGGCGTGTCCATTTGAAGATGATTTAGTGGATGAAAAAGCTCACATAATACTTTTTCCACCGAGAGAGGGTGATAAGACCATGTATGGATGTTGGAAAAATAAACTTTTTTACTTTGATCTAACTTAATTATTTGCTTCAGTTAAGATAAATCTTTTTTTTGTTAAGTCAGCTTAGAAATAACACTTACTTTTCAGACAGTTATTTTACTTTCATTCAAATTAATTCAATTAATTCCCTTTGGCTGTCTGGACGGATTTGGGTTTAAGTGTGGGTTTTTGTCCAAATGTGTTTAGTTGTTTAGCTGTTTTACTGTGTTTTGTCTAGTTATTTGTCCAGTTATGTTTAATTCTTTCTGCACCATGAGTGAGAGGAAGGGAGAGGATGATGAGGATATTCAGCATCACTAGTGCTAACTAACGATGTCAAAATCTGAGAAATGATCACAGACATAATTTTCAATATTGCAAATCCATTTTGTTTGATTTATTTTATAGTTATAAAAATGAGAATGGTAGTTCAAGAATTACAATAAATTAAGATGGAGAAACATTTAATTGAATTGGAGTAATATTACATTTAGTTAAATAAATATGTAAATTTGAGTTGTAAAAAAATATTGAGTTGGGTAAACTTAATGAATTAGGCTGAAAACATTTAACTCAATTACTTGTTACCAATTGAATTAATTCTTTTAAGTTGGATAATTTATATATATATATATATATGTCTCTTCTTCTTTCTCTTTTGGCTTTTCCCATCAGGGGTCGCCACAGCGAATCATCCTTTTCCACCTCACTCTGTCATGGACATCTTCTACCCTAACATTAGCCAACTTCATGTCCTCTGTTAAGACATCCATATATTTCCTCTTTGGCCGTCCTCTTGCCCTCCTGCCAGGCAGCTCCATCTCCAACATCCTTCTACCAATATATCCACTATCCCTCCTCTGAACATGTCCAAACCATCTCAGTCTGGCTTCTCTGACTTTGTCGCTAACACAGGCAACATGAGCCGTCCCTCTGATGTACTCGTTCCTTATCCTGTCTAACCTGGTCACTCCTAAGGAGAACCTCAACATCTTCATCTCCGCTACCTCCATCTCAGCCTCTTGTCTCTGTCTCACTGCTACCATCTCTAACCCATAGAGCAGAGCTGGTCTCACCACTGTCTTGTACACCTTTCCTTTGAGTCTTGCTGACACTCTTCTGTCACACAACACTCCTGACACTTTCCTCCACCCGCTCCAACCTGCCTGCACTCGCCTCTTCACCTCTTTTCCACACTCCCCATCACACTGAACTGTTGACCCCAAGCACTTAAACTCTTATTTATATATATATATATATATATATATATATATATATATATATATATTCACTTAACCGTTTTATCCCTTTCGGGGTCACGGGGCTGCCGGAGCCTATCCCGGCTACTTGTGGGCGAAGGCAGGGGGGACACCCTGAACAAGTCGCCAGTTTTGTTGCAGGGTAGAATGTCCTCAATCACACACCCATTCACTCCCGCACTCACACCTATGGTCAATTTAGAGTTGCCAATTAACCTATGAAGCATGTTTTTGGATGGTGGGAGGAAGCCGAGGACCCCGGAGAGAACCCACGCATGCACGGGGAGAAGATGCAAACTCCACACAGAAAGGTCCCCCACTGATGTTCTGTTTTTCACGTCCCCCAGCCGGGACTTGAACCGGGGGCCTTCTTGCTGTGAGGCAAGAGCGCTAACCACTGCGCCACAGTGCAGCCCCATATATATATATATATATATATATATATATATATATATATATATATATATATATATATATATATATATATATATATATATATATATATATATATATATATATATATATATAAACAAACTTGTTAAGTCTCGCCAACAACACATATATATATATACACATATATATATATATATATATATATATATATATATATATATATATATATATATATATATATATATATACACATATATATATATATACACATATATATATATATATATATACATATATATATATATATATATATATATATATAAATAAATATGTACAAATATATAAACAAACTTGTTAAGTCTCGCCAACAACATATATATATATACACATATATATATATATTGTTGGCGAGACTTAACAAGTTTGTTTATATATTTGTACATATTTTTATATATATATATATATATATATATATATATATATATATATATATATATATATATATATCTTCTTCCACTTTCGGCTTCTCCCATCAGGGGTCGCCACAGCGAACGAGTCGCATGGTAAATTTGGCAATGTTTTACGCCGGATGCCCTTCCTGACGCAACCTTCTCAAACCGGGCTTGGAACCGGCAGAGGTAGAGAAGGGAACAGGGAGCAGCCCGGAGTCGAACCCGGGTTTCACGGACGGAAGGCGCCGCAAACCAGCACGAGCTAAACTGGATATATATATATATCTATATATATATATATATATCTATATATATATATATATATATCTATATATATATATATCTCTATATCTATATATATATCTGTGTGTGTCACAATGAAAATGGAAATGAGATAGAAAATCTTGCGTTAACTTTGTCCATTCTTTTTCTCCCAGCAGAGACTCTTTTCTTTTGCCGATACAGCCGTATTACTTTTTTGATGGGCTTATAATCTTCATACGCCGTCATTAAAATCTCCAACTCCGTCTCAAAAGTATAGCGCTCTCTTTTTTCTCCACGCGTTTCCATGGTGACTCCAGAAATCGGCACTCCATTGAGAATGCCTTAACCCAGGGTTACCAAGTCGAGCGTATTTACACCAACTCATCCGGTCTTTTGGAACCGACATACCCAGAGTAATCAAGTTCAGGCGGATTTCAGCCAGAGTTCAGGATTAAAGTCAGGGTAGTTTAAACATGCTTCCAGGAATACCCCCCTGTTTATGTGTTTATGTTAGGTGTGCCATCACCTTGACCGTTGGTCATGGTTACTGTAGCTGGTGCACAACTTGCTGAAGGAGACCAGCTTGAGATCCAGCTCATTCTCTAGCTGTCTCGCCTGCTTCCGTAAATCTAAGATTAAAAAAAAAGGAAAAAATATTAGTGCTACAAGAGCTTTAGGAGAAATCCTAATGTTTCCCGTGCTGCATGTTCTGCAGATGCACATCTGTCAGTTTCTGTTGTTTTGCAGCAATGAAACAAACTGTAGTCAACGAGAAAGAGACAAACAGCTTTTTTAAATGTGAATTCCCTTAACAATCACCTCCTTATAAATAATTTAAATAATAGCACTTTAAAAAAAGGATTTCAGGCAAAAACTTGCTGCCCGAAAAACCTTAACTCGAAACTTAAAATTTATGTTTGGCAGATCTAGTTTGGCCAGATTTTCATTGTATTAAAACTGTTCCCAGTAACAAAAAACGAAAAAGATCGTCCTAAAAGTTTAACAGTAAAATGGTTATGCTGCAACTTAACGACAGATTTACAGTGTAGAAGTTAAAATCATTAAAGTCAGAAAAAAGCAACCAGAGAAAATATGCATGCAGTTATTCTTACTATTCATTCAATAGTTAGGCTGAATTTTCACCTCCTACGTTTTTTTTTTTTTTTTCATTTGAAGGCTAAACTACGGTTCATCTATTAATTTTTAAAAATCTAAAATAGAAACTTACACTGATAAATAAATAAAAATGCATTTTTAAACGGGGGAAAAAACTTTTAGCTTCTACGTCATCGGCTAGCCTAGCGAGCTCACAGGTTAGCTTCTAATCATGGGCACTTCAAAGCTTCTAAAATGCTGATATTACTCCACAAATGTATACGTTTTATAGTGTTAAAGTGATGGAGCCAAAACTGAAAGTTGTGTCCGAAATCCCGAGCGGATAGCTATTTCAGATCTGAAAAGAAACATTATTTACCTTCCCAGGAGTAATTGCAGGTTGCCATGTTTGTTGTTATACAGTCATTGGTTGTTAACATGTCATTCTCTGCCGTCAAGGAAGGAAAACTGTCGTAGTTAAAGGGTTTACACAGCGCCCACTACTGGCAAAAGGTGGAACACCCACTTCCGCTTCAGGTGAACCTGATGACAGCCTTTTGTTGTGTCAGCTGTGATTTAGTTGGCGAGACTTAACATGTTTGTTTATATATATTTGTACATGTGGGATTTAAATGTATAACTCTGATAATTTTGTAGATACATAAATGCTTCAAATATGTAAAAACATTAAAATGATTTGTTTTTATAAACAAAATTTTCTTTATTTTCTTATAAAGCTTTGTTTGTTTGTTTTTTGCTTATATGATCTGATTCTGCTTTTCAAAATTCCATTTAACACCTTCTAGGCTAGGAACGTTGCCTGTTTTTTAAAAAGTGAACAGAAACTACTTTATTTGATCTTGTTCTTACTGCAGCGTACTCTCATCCTACTTTATTTATAAGCAAGTCACAAAAATTAAAGATTTGGGTTACCTTTTGACCTTTTTTCAAAATGTGGTTTAAAATAAAATTCTTTATCTTTATTTTACTGTTATATTCAAGGGAGAAATCTATTATTTCCCCCCTAATTTCCGCCTAAAGTTTTTTTTCCAAGTGTTTGGAATTGATTTAAAATTTTCAAGACAATTAAACTTGAACATTTTTATTCATTTAACATAAAGCTTGTTTTTGAAAATATAAAAAATATATATCCATATCTAGATTAGCATGCTTTAGGAGAAACGATTCTGACAAGAAAAAAAAGAAAGAAATCAGTTTTTTTTTTTTTTACTGTACATAAAAATATCTATGTTCTGCTTTAAATTCCTTGAGTCACCCTGGTATAGTTCATGTCTGTATATATTTATTATTCTCTCTTAAAGGTTTTTTAAATGTTATTTTTCATTTTCCTTTGCCCGAGGGATTTTGTGATTCATGCTTGCATGTGAATTCTGAGTGTGTGCCATGAAACCTGCTTTGTTAAAGAATCATCACAAAGAAAAGACAACACAGCTGCAACTGAAGTACATGTGGATATCGTGAATATTTCTGTCTCTTTGTTTGTTCTCTTTATTCATCGTCTTGAACACAGGCAGTCATGTGTATCACAGTAACAGCAGCAGGGGTGGTTGTGTTGTTGCAGACACGGACGATGATAATGATGTCATCAATGGTGGAGATTAAAAAGAGCAAAGAAGGAATAGAGGTGCTGTTTCGCAGTCAACCTTTTTCAACTTTTTCATCCCTGTCTTTTTTTCCAAATGATATTTTCTTTAAAAAAAAAAAAAAAAAGCAAGATAAAATCAAAAGTGCAGGGACCCAATGACGTCAGTACGAGCCTGAAGACCAGTCCAGGATCCTGCTCTGACTAACCGGACCAGCAGAGCTGGGGAGATGATGGTTGCAGGAGAGGAGGAGGATCGAAGTGCAGGAGGCGAGTAAGGAAGGAGATAATGAGGAGCGAAAGAACCACCTCCCTCTCAGTGCTGGATCCTCCTGATAGACTGAATCTGGGGAGTCTGGGCGTGGGAGCCAAACTCACGGTAACACTTGTACTCTCCTCCGCGGCAGTCGCACTCCATGATGTACTGGTGACCACGGTAACCAGGGTACTGGTAGCACACAAAGCTACAAGAACAAGGCAAATCAAATTAGTTACCTTGTGAATAAACATAGTAATAATATTTACAGAGGCTTGTAAAGTGTGCATTAAGAAAATGAACTTACGCTCCACAGTGGACCTGCATGGATCCCACCTCATTGCACATCCAGCCCATGGCCTGCAGAGATGGGTAATCGTCACACAGCTCAAACTGATGACCCATCATGTTCTCCATCTGGTAGATAGTCATGCGGCACTCCTTCTGGTTCTGTACAGTGAGGAAAAAATATCATTAGATTGAGTGGAAAGAAGATTTAGCAGCCCGTGTGTCACAATGAACGTACAGCGCAGCAGATGGGCCTGAAAGACAGCATCCTCTCAATGCGATAGGAGTTGCTGCCACTGTAGGCCTCAAAGCGAGGGTAGTCCCCCTTCTCCAGGACGAACTGCTGCCCGTGGAAGCTAGAGTGCTCATAGCCCACCCAGCTGCAAGACAGAAACCATAGAAATATAAAAGAGAGGACCTCACAAGACTGGAACCAAAAACTGCTCCACATTTGCCGAAGGCAGGAGAAATTCTACATACGCTCCACACTCGACCTTCAGGGAGCGAATGTTCTCCATTCCACACTCCATGATGTTCTGGCAGCAGGCAGTGAACTCCATACGCCTGCCCTGGAAGTACTCCTGATCATACACAGTAATCTGAAATCCACCATAACACACACAAAGGTTATTATTTTTTATAAGACTGCAGACAAAAAAATCCACAAAAGCTTGTTGGCATAAAACCAAGTGAAATTAACCTTCCAGGGGCCCATGGGCATGGGGTTTGTCAGAGCCATGTTGTCTTTTTTTTTCAGCAGTACCTGAAGAGAAAAAAATGGTAAAACTTCAGAAAGTTGCACAAGATTTACAATGTTGACCAGAAAATTGTTTATGTTTTTAGTGTTCTACCACATATTTTCCTTCCAAAATATCCCTAATTCTGCGACATGACTACTAAAATAACCTAAAATCATATAGTTCCTTGTTCCCTTTATGTTTAAACAGAAACTCATCTTTGTAGAGTAAGAAAAGTTACTTTTGCTTCATTTCACCCTTTCATGAGTCTTCGTTCCTGGTTGACAAATTGATCAAAAGCCCAATCCACAAAATATCTATGAGTTGGGAAACTGTACTGCCTTATGACAACATGGTTTAACCTACCCAACTGGTGAGCTGTGTGTCGCAGGGTGTCCACTGAACCGTTTGCAGGGACTTTGCATATAGGGGTATATATACACCTACGGGTGTTGGGGGGCCGGGCAGCAGGAACGCCTGGGCTCATGTCAGCACTTTGCTTTGGACACCATTGTTTTGTTGCGTGAGCAGCAGAGGGGTTAACACACAGACTCACCCTGATTCATGCAAACACAAAGAGGGTGCACGGCTATAGTTCATCACACACACCTCTGAGGTCAATCTTTATGTCACAGGGAAGAAAAAAAACTGACAAACCAAATTGACATTTAATAGCATGAAGTGAGACTTGTTGATATTAACCAGAAGTGAGAAACTTCAGGTGGGAGGAGGTTTGATGAAAGCTGTTTTCAGTGTCACCAAGAAAACATATGAAGTCCTTATCTTTTTCCCACTCTGCAAAGATGCTTCAATGAAAAAGTTCTACATTTTAACTTAGTATTTGTGTTCTTCAGCTGACAATATTCATTTTTTTTCTCTCGTTCGTTGGAAGCTTTGGTGATGTGATGGCGTATAAAGCACTTTGGTAAAGTCTGGATCTCTAAATACCAGCAAAACACAGCAACTGAGCTTTAGTCAATCAGTGGGTGTAATCAGTAACACTTATTAGTGCAAATTTTATGGATAAAGAGATGCGAATGTCTAGGATTCTTTTAATTGTTAAACTAACAATAGATTTTAATTTGGACTATTTTCATCGTTTACTACACGTGACTAGATTCAAAACAGGAAAATAGCCTCCAGCTTGAGCATTTTGTCATTTTCTTTCTTTCCTTATAATCGTTAATATTAGTTGTGGCACTTTCACAATATAGGATAAATGGTTTGAATAGGTGGAAAATCTAAAAATAAAGTAATTAGTTTTTTAGATTTTATTTAAAAAAAAACTCTAACGTAAAACCATCTTAAACGTGATGACTGTGTTTTTTTTAAATAAGATATGAACAGATAAAGAATGATAACGACAAACATAACTACTCTCTGCAGTCCTTCTCATTCTGTCACTGGTTCTCTTTGGTTTCTTTGATCTGCTGGATGGCCTGTCTGCATTCTTGGTGAACTACACCAGGGTTCACTTGCAAACAAATAAAAAAAATCACTTTTGGATGGATCAGTCACATGCGTGTTTATTCATTCCAAACTAAGAGGGACTATTTAATAAAGGGAAATGTCTGGTACAGACCAAACATAAAGGTAGAAAAGAACTCTTATAGAAAATAAAACTTGAATCTACTTTAAAAATAATACTGACAGTCAGGAGAAGAGAAAAAAATTTTGGTTTGATGAAAATTCAGCCCACTATTATCAAGCCACAGCACATAATAAAACAGAAAATGCAAGGTAAACTGTGAAAAAGAAACAATCTAATTCTTTATTTAAAAAATAGTCTTAATCTATTGCAAATTTGTCTCTTCAGAAAACACGTTCAAGGTTCACGCATTTTATGAGTCTTTTCTCGTCTTTGTGTGAAAAACAGAAATGAAAACAGAGCAAGCAGCTGGTTGGTACATGCAGCACATTCAGCCTCTGCTTCGTTCTTGCAGCACTGAACAATAAACATTTAGGAATGGCTTACTGAGGTCAGCACAACGGCCAGACTTTCCGCCGGTTTGTTTGCATTTGAATGTGGCCGTATACATGGACAAATATTTTCCTGATCGTACTGACCACAAATTGGGAAAAAAAGTTATGTTTCTCATTTCAGTGTTACCTAAAATCAAAATTAGAACAAGTATTGAAGCAAAAGTAGATTCATTTGGATGGGAATGTGACAAGAAAGGGATATATGTATGTGCATGTTTCTGCTGATGATAGCAGCAGCAGCTCAGACGTGACAAAGGGACATGCGGACTCAGCACGTGAAGAGCCCTCACTGACCATATAGCGAGGGCTTTGAATGAGCACATGCCAGTTTTAGGCAAATATCAAAGCAGACACACCTCAGATTTCTCAATTTGAGCTATAAAGTCACTGCAACAAAACTGCAGTCACAACAGACCACACACAGAGCTAATATGTGAAAAAATTATTTTAAAAAAAATGCATTGAAAGTAAAATTTTAACTGAATTTTTTTCACTTGAGGGGCTTTGTTTCATTTGTTTGTATTTGGCTTTTTCACTAAACTACCTATGCTGGTTTGAGTTTTCAATAGTTAAAACTATTAGGGGCATTCTATCAAAATATTTGACAAAAGAACAATGAAAATGTACATATTTAGTAAAACAATCATTAGGAAAACTAGTTTGCAATAGAGGCATGTTGTGGTGGCGTTTTATCATGTGAACTTAGTATGTTTAAATATTTGTGATCGCAACCATATTTTTAACCTTTAATTCTGAAACGACACTTTTAGATGATCCTGAATCACCTTCAGTCCAGTCCAGTCACAAGCCAACCCGCTGTGTGACACGGAGTGATGATATTATGTACGGCACTGACAGTTGCAGGAACCCAGCCAGGGAGGCAGTCTCAGGCAGGAATGAGCGAAAGCCAGCTCATTCCCATTTTATAAGTGTCCTGGTGCTCATTAGCCCACCAGGATGGGAGTGCCTACACCTGGGAGCCCAATTAACTCATCCTGCCACATTAGGTTAATTGGTTTTCCTTAATTGTGTCCGAGGAGTGTGAGTGTGTTCTTTACAAGAGTGTACCCCATGCCTTCACCCTGAAGTAGCTTGGATAGCCTCCAGCAGCCCCCATGTTCCTGCACAAGAAAAAGCAGAGGATGAATGGAGTTCAGTCATACTTTTAAAAAAGTGTGTTTTGAAATTTTTTGAAAAAACAGGCACAAAAGGTAACGGAAGAACAGAATGGATTCAGCTGATTTACTGCGCCGTATCTTAACTGTTCGTAGCACTGCACTTTTCTGGTCTGAGAGGTCTGAGGTCTTTCCAGGTATCTGTTGTAGCTACTCCTCCAGCTTGGGGGTTACTGCCCCGAGTGCTCCAATTACTACAGGCACCAATGTCACCTTCACTTTCCAGGCTTTCTCCAGTTCTTCTCTGAGTCCCTGGTATTTCTCCAGTTTCTCATGTTCGTTCTTCCTGATGTTCCCATCGCTTGGCACTGCCACATCCACTACAACGGCTTTCCTCTGTTCTTTATCCACCACTTCAATGTCTTGTTTGGTTTGCCATTACCATCCTATCGCTCTGGAAGTCCCACAGGATCTTTGCTCTCTCATTCTCTACCACTTTTTGAGGTGTTTCCCATTTTGACCTTGGGGTTTCCAGTCCATATTCTGCACACATGTTCCTGTATATTATTCCAGCCACTTGATTGTGGCGCTCCATTTGGGCATTTTAATTGCATTTACAGAAGAAGATTACACAGTCTTGCCTCGTGAATGAAGGGTATTAAAAGTGAGTAGACCAAAAATATTTGGCAAAATGGTGGAAGCTAAAAAAAATACGTTTTTCAGACTACTTGGGGGTCTCTAATATTTCGCGGGTGACATGCTGCTAAATGTTTTGTCTCCTTTAAAAGGAGGGGCCACTGCATTTTTTGTATGGTTGGTAACCCCAAAATCTGTTTAAAAAGTATTAGTACAAAAAAAAGTATTACCATAATTAATTATTTTGGATGCGATGCACTTTCTGAAGCCTAAAAGTCACTTATGTCAAAATAAAAGTTTTTCTTTCCTGTACTTCCGTCATGTGTTGTGTGGTTGCTCAGATACAATCAGCTGTGTGTCACGCGTGCGCCACTGCGCGCGCGGCGCTCAGCTGCAGCGCAGACGGTGCGCAAAAACACCAGCCGCTCTTTGCACGACTGAGCCTCCCCCCTTTGCTCATCCTCCTCCTCTTTGGTGGCTGCAAACCATCTGCCGCCTCTTTTTTTACATTTAAATATTTCCCCTTAGACGCCTGGCTCCTTCTGACGTGGCCGCGAGGAGCAGAGACGCATTAACAGCAGAGGCAAGCGTGGCTCGTTTGCTCGCCGACTGTTAGATCATAGAGACGAAGCGGATTTGAATTAAGCACCGGATAACGGAGAGCACCCTTCAGTGAGGGAGGGGGTGGGGGGCAAGTGTTTTGTATCTTGGAAGCCCTCGTTTAGGAGAGGGGGGAGGAGGAGGAGCGGAGAATGAGCTATTCTTGTACCAACAGCAGCCAGGAGCCGCCAAGCATTAAGCAGCCTGCCGGTAGCAATCCAGCCAGAGACACCGGAGGGACCGACAGCAGCGGCACCAGCAGCCCCAAGCAAACGGCGATGAGAGTGAAGAAAGGCTGCAACTCCGCCGAGGTGGGCGTCCCAGAGACCACGGAGGAAGACCTGCTGGCCAACGCGGTGATCAGTCCGGAGGATGTGCTGGGTCTGCAGAAGATCACAGAGAGTAAGTTCTGCTGATGACTCATGCTCAATGACCGTGTCTTCCCGTTTATGTAATCTTGGGACCCTCTTCAGTCCAGATGGAGCAGATCCAACCCACTCACATGCGTGTGAACCCCCCAAACGCTATCAGGACGCGGGAGAATCATCATGTGTGGCAATTTCAGGTTTAAAAGGAGTCCCCAGTATACACATGATGTTCCTGCAGACGTCCATGTGGGATTTAAGGGCTACAAGAAGAGATCAAATGTCTGACATGCAACAAAAAGCAAACAACATTGTACACCAGAACAACAAGAACAAAACTGTTAACTTCTCCACAAAATTAGTTATTCTATTATTCTATTGGTAACTTCCTTTATGTGTGTGTTTAGGTTGAATGAAACCATGACAGAATATCCCCCCAAAATTTGTACCAAAAACTCCACCTGTCGAAAAAGTTTTCCCTTACTACGGTGAGAACTCTGCATGTTACTTAATTCCGGAAGGAAGCTCTAATGCACAGGAGAACATCTATCGAAGTTAGCTAACAGGTGGCAGAAGGACATTTGACTATTTAAAGGCAGCTTACACAACCCAGTTACATTACAGGAGTGTGCTAACCTGCAAACACACAGCAGGATGCTTGTAGCTATTTTAAAAGGTCTTTTGGAATTTAACTTAAGCAGCATGGTATCTTCCTTTGATTTTTATCTGATGTCTCACTCAACGTGTAAATGAGGCAGGCTGTCGTCTGCTTTTCCAATTTTCAAGCCTCTGCTTTTGTTGTTTGCTGTTAAAGCTCTGGGAACAACCTTTGGCTGCAGAGACGGAAAAGTTGTCTGCAAATTGTAAATTTCACTTTAAAGTGATCTCAATCAGATTTTCGATCAACATGTTAATTATCGAAGCAGTTCGAAGACTTTCCTGTCTTGCAGCAATATTGCTAGAGGCAAGAACAAGCATGTCTGAATCACCACAGCAACGTGGATGCATGCTTGAATTGCTATGGCAACGAGAAGCATCTCCCTCTTGGTTAGGACCAGCTGAGCTCGCATCCCCCACACACTTCCTGCTCTCCTTCCTTTCCTCTTCTCACAGCAATCCACCAATGAAGAAGAGTAATGACACTTTTTTGACTCTGCTAAACACCAAAAACCCAAAAAACCTGAACTACCCACCTGACTGGTCAATGAAACCCTTCTGTTTTTTTTATTTTTTCACAAATTCCCATTTGACTGACATTAAATCCATCTACAAGTGGTATAAATGTTCAACTGGTGGCCCCCAGAACATCTGATCTAAGTCGTTAATTTAAGAGTTAGTGGCTAATTTTAGCTTTATTACTTTTAGAAACAAGTTTCATAAAAGCTCATTAAAAAAAAGTTTAAAATTCTTTTGTTGTTTTATTTTGTGATTAAACAAAGCTGCAGCGAATAACAATATCTCAGACAGAGCTAAATCTGGACTCAGTTGACTGGTTTTATTCACATCTTCTTTAAAGAATCACATACTCATTCTGTTGCATCAATAGGGAGGCTCAGAGCAGCAAGAAAGGCTACCCTGAGACTGAGATTTGTTCCTCTCCTGATGCAATTAAGTTATTTCTGGAGTGGTTGTCTATTGTTGATTAATCATTTGTTTCCTCAGGGACTATTCTCTCTGAAAAGCAATTTCTGTAAATTGTGCACAAAGTAAAAAAAAAAAAAATATTGATCACCTGTTTTCAAAAAGTAGGTTTTTTTAAAAACTCGTTTTGGATTTTTTAAACATAAAACAATGTTTTAGTTCTGTCAACTATCAAAACATGTTGAAATAACTCCCTAAAATATATAAATAATCCCTAACATTAAAAAAAAGATAATAGAAAAAATAAATGTGCATGTTCAATTACATGATGCTCTACATGAAAGAAAGTAGAAGTTATGTTTTTAACCAGCTTCATTCATGACCTTTAAGGAGCAGAAGGGTCAAAATTGTATGTTAATTTGTCAGTTTTTGGAATATGTTTTTTTTAAATCCTTTAAGTGTTGTTCAGCAACAAGTAGCGGGTTTACACATGGTCATTGTGATTATCATACCACCCTCATTCATGGTTGTAAAAACTCTGTCCTCCTTTTAACCTCTTAGTACAACTTTTTGACATTTTCAGAATCATTCAGTGAACCCAGCAAATTTAGATAGAGAGTAGAATTGATTTGTTTTTAGTTTTGCTTTCAGATAAGCACTCGTAAACCAATCATTTAACAGTCAAATGAAGTAAAGCCCACTCTTAATATTTAAAAGTTTCATAAAGTGTAGTATGAGGGAGGTCTGGGTAAAAAACTAATGATTGTTTTCTTGCTTCACTGACTGCACATGAGGCAGATGGTAGAAAAACGCTTAATAACTGCTATATAATGTTTTTAAGAAGTAGCCTATTTGTCTGATGCGTTACTTATAGAGGATGTGCTAAATGTGTTCCATTCAGTGGTCTATATGTTTGAATTGAAACTCAATGTTTCCAGTTTATAATTGGTCGACTGTCATTTAGTAAATTGCTGATACTTTCTGAGCTCGCTTAAAGTTATGCTTTACACCCAAGATGCATTTGCATCACATATGCTTGGTAACATAAAGTCAATAACAGCGGGCACACTCTGCCAAAGAGATCACGAGAACGCAGGCCACTGGACTGAAATTGGACTGAAATTTATGGTGCTTTGACCAAAATGGAAACTGAGCAAACTTGAGAAAAAATATGATAAACCCACAAGATGTCTCAGTAAGACGTGTGTGGTGCAAAGGAATAGCGGTTATCCTCTGATCGGATGATTGCAGGTTAGGCTCCTGTCTTGCCTGTCCATGTGTCAAAGGGCAACACACTGAACCCTACATTGCTCCTGGTGGTTATAGGTCAGCATCGTGTACAGCAGTGGAGATGCCATCATCGTGTGGATGGTTGTACTGGTCTGTAAAGCCCTTTGGGCCTTAATTAAGAACCCATTCAGTGAAAATTATGTTAAAACCTTTTTTGTGGCATTTTTCTCATGATGTAGGACATGTATAAATAAAATTAAGATGAAAACTTCATTTCTTTTTTCAAATTGTGATGAATCAGGAGTAGACAAAAAAATGCTGTTTGAAAAAGCTTGTAACAGTGACGTAGCTGCTACAGTTGGCGGGCCACATCTTCCTGCTCTGCTCCATTCTGATTCATCCACTTGCAAACAAACCATTTCATGTACGTCTTTGTCTTCCTTGTCTGGACGGACATCTGGCTCAAAACTGTACAGCTGGATGGCTCTAATATTGCTTGACTTTTTTATTACACCGCTTATGTTAGCTTGGAGTTGTGAGGGGCTGTAAACTATAGTGGGAAAGATATGGAGTGATTTAAATGACTGGACTGCTGTGATGAAACTATGTCCTTGAAAACAACAGTTTTTCTTTTATTTTTATTTTGGCAGCGTAATCATAATTAAAAGGACAACGGCACTTTTACAATAGATGAGCAGATAATCAGTATGGCTCTTTGATCAAATAAAAGGCCCAGAACAGTAGCATTCTTTCTAAAAATGTGTTTTCTAATGTTTGGCTCCTTTTCTCTGTGATTGTTTTGGTTTTTACATTAATCCTATGAAGGAGTGTTGTGTGTTTCTGTTTGTGCACATACAGACTGACATCTGCTCAGATGCAACATTAATTGTCTAGATTTAGACATGTTTTAAACTTTTAGAGGTTAAAGCATCTCCCTCTTTTAGCACATTGAACTTTGACTCATTAGATTTGTTGCTATGGTTACCAGCATTCTAACTCTTAATGGTCAGATGAACTAACAAGTGTTCTGTAAGGTCTATATGGTTCCAAGTTATTTTTTGGCATGGACTTTATTACATAAATTTGGTTGAGAGACCTGTAACAAAACAAATGAGCATTGCATAATGCATAATTCATATTAGAGGGTGGAGAGGACACTTCTTTCCCAATGAGATTATCTATTGTTTTCCATCCAAAAAGCTTGTACTGTAAATGAAGATGTGCTTTTGTCATTTTTGTCTACGTATTCAGATATGAGCTTTAACTTGCAGCAGAGTTCATGCAAAATTATGAAATGACATCCAAACTTTATATTTCCCATGTGGTTCATTTTATCGTTTCACACTAAAAAGCTTGTTAAATAATAAAAAAAATTAAATTATAGATTATTTCTTCTAAAAAAAAATTCCAAAACGACATAGCAAAAAAATATCACATTTATTTAGAACAGTAGAGAAATGTTAAATTCGTAACTATACATATTAAAAATAATTTATTATAGAGTATTCTTTTCTTTTGTGTGTGAAGCATGTGATTCAATTTATGCATTTTGTCAAACAAGCTTGCAAAAATTTTGAAGTAAAAAAATGTTGCCCTAAAATTGGGTTTTATTTCTGTTATTGGCATTTTAAACTACAGCAACAAGAAAATTTCCTGTTTTAAAATTTTTTTTGTGTTTGCCTATTTGGCCATAGCAAAGTTTGCTAGACCTTTTTGCATGTTTGACCTATTTTAGAAAAATCAAGAAGCAGTTTTTAGTAAGCTGGTTAAAAAAATGAAAAATGCAAGCAATACATCAATTTCATTAACTGATTATCTTTTAAATGCATTTAATGTGGGAATTCATGTTTTTAATAACACAAAGTCCTTGTTTTGTCTGTTTAAATTACAAATTATGTGAGAACTCCTTTTTTGATTAAAAAAAAGATTTTAGAACAGAAATATTTCTAATCAGTTTTTATTAATATGGTGTTTACGCAAAAATCAAATCAAATTCTGTACTTTCAAACCCTATCTCA
Organism: Oryzias latipes; assembly: GCF_053564925.1. NCBI lineage: Eukaryota > Metazoa > Chordata > Actinopteri > Beloniformes > Adrianichthyidae > Oryzias > Oryzias latipes. The sequence goes on along the minus strand of NC_136250.1, from coordinate 9,398,761 downwards.
GACAGGAAACCTCTCTTAGGTTTCCTGTCTGGTGTTAAACATGAGCACACACTTATCTCACATAGCTTGTTTACTCCAGAGGAGCACAGAAACATGTTTTATGTCAAACCTCTGCTTTCTTAAAAAGTAATAACAGAGGCTCAAGTAAGTGCTGTGTGAAAGCACAAACTAGAGAAGTTTGTAGTTTTTGACAGTGGGGCAGCTGTCCATCAGTAGCAGTTCAACAAGTGTGGGTTTTGTTTTCTCTTTTTTGCTAACGTAGCATGCTTCCTGTAAGAAAACCACCACTTCCTCTTCACTGACATCTTTTTAAAACAGTGCGGCTTTTGTTACATAAAAAGTGTTTGTGTTCTGGGTTTCATAAAGTTCTAGCTGGGATCTAAAGGAATATCTGTCCTCGTGTACACAGGTGATGAAATGAGGCCAGCATTTCCTGCAGTGGCACAGATAAGCTGTGAAAGTGGGGAAGTCCTCATACAACGATGCGTCTTTTAGTCAAGGACAAGAAAGAATGGACTCTTTTAATATAAATGTCACCTCTACATCCTACTTTTTTATGTTGAATGTGGCACAAGTCTCAAAGTCATCTATCTTTTTAACTTTTTCATGTGCTAAAGTATTTCAGCATTTAGTTTAGAGATTCATTTCCATCTTGTTAATTTGATTAAAAACTCATACAGCTATGTATTTTAACCAGAAGCTGTTTTACTGACAATGCAGACTGATAATACAGTAATAATTTTTTAAAAATATATTTCACCATAAGCAACCTCACTGGACCTCATTGAGTTTTCTTTTGTTTCCTCCATTGTTTGGGCCTTTCACTTACTCTCCGTCGCCATCTTCACTGTTTCCCTCCCTCCAGTGATTAGCTGAATGTGCTTTCATAAGAGAAACTAAACTGGATTAAGCCCACGTGAGCTGTTCAAGTGCCTTCATTTTCCTGTCTAACTGGATTGGCCATCTTTGTTGTCAGATTTCTTTAATTGTGTTGTGCTGCTGCAAGTGCTGTCAGGCTATGGGAGGAAATGTGGGTTTAAGTGCAGGTGAAGGGACTGATTACAGCTTGTTAGCTTGATTTGAAGCACACAAAATCACTGGGAAGTGTTAGAAAGTGAGTAAAACTGTTGATTTCGCACTGTGACATCTAAGAATAATTTTATAATATTGTTTTAACAATTGTGATGCAGACACATTTTTGTACAGCACAGCACATGTTGTCAGCCTTGTTCTTTTGTCTTGTTCTATAAGAAGAAAATACAGAATTTTTGACTCATTTCTTTGCTGGTTTATCTTTTAATCACAATTATTGTCAGGTTTTTTAAACTTCTTTTTGTCAGACGTATTTTTTAATGTAAAGGCAGGAACGCTGGGGACATTTTGACACTAATTTTGGGTAAATTCTGTTTTTAGAAGTTAAATTTAAAAATCACAATTTTTTGAGTTCAATTTTTGTGATATGTTTTATATATTGAAAAAAACGACATCTTTCCCAAAATAAACTATATAAATTCCATAGTTTATACACTCAGTATGTAAATATCAAAGTAAAACTTTCCCTCACAGTTGAGTGAATGGTGTTTCCAAGTGGGTAAAAACCACTGGTAACAGTGGAAACCTCCAGTAATGACAGACTCACCAATATGCAGCTGAAGTGGGACACTCTAAACTAGATCCCATTATTAGTATCAGCTGTTTGTTTTTTTTGCCAGTGTGCTTACAAGCCTTTAATATGGTTTCATGTAGTGATCTCTTTAACCCAGACACACACTCAGAAGGTTCCTCAGATCTTTTGACAGAGAGCTCAGACAGAACCTCGTATTTTGGCTGTGTTTGCTCAGTCGGCTCAAACAAACTTGTAGTCAACAAAAGGATGTTAATGTGGGTTAACAAGACCATATTTCTTACATTTACATCTTTTTAATTACCGTAAACTGTTAGAATAGTACAATACTGCTGCCAAATATTTTCTTTTCCTCTGTGCTTTTTGTTCCGTTTTCTGGACTTTGCCTACTCAGCACAGTGGGTCTTTTAGTGTCACAAAAGCTTGTGAAACTGTCTCTTCCATTCCAGTTGTCAAGTCTGAAACAAAACGAGTGATTGTTTAGAGAGAAAAATTCACAAAGAATCCACCAGAGGGATTTCTTGAAGGACTTCCACACAACTGTCAAACTGTACATCCCATTAATGTTTTGTCTGATACAGTACTTCTTACTTTAATTTTTCATTTTCAACATCTGCCTATTTTACTTTATTTATTGAAAAAAAACACAATAAATCCCTTTTAATGTAATATTTTGCTAAAAAAAATGTCTGATTCTGGTTCGAAAATGTAGAAATCCAAAGGAAAGATATACTATACTGGACATGAGAATTTGTTTATTCCAAAAAGGGCTTTTTAGGGATTAACGAGTAGTTTGTAATAGTAGATTAAGATGTGCATTTATGGGTTGTCCTGAGGAATAGTATTACGTTTAATTTATTTTCTAAAAATGGAAAAAGCACGAATATGTAATTATTCCCCTGAACTTCATTACAGTAGGTGAGGTAGGGGAGCAATAAGTTAAATGTTCTCTGATTACTAGCTAGCCTGGCAATAAGCCTGTCCAAAGAAGAACGTTTTTAGCCTAACTTGGAATGTAGAAACTGTGTCGGCCTCTTCTATATGAGCTGGGAGCTGGGAATTCCATAAGACAGGGCCATATTGATGGCCAAAGGCTCTACGTCCAACTGGAAGTTTAGAAATTCTGGGAACCGCAAGCAGCATTAACAGGGAGAACATGCAAGCTCCACAGAGAGGTCCCAGCTGGGATTTGAACTAGCACTGTTTCATGGTGGGGCAAGGGCGCTCTAAAAAATGATATTAAGTCTAATTTACTAAAAGTAAATGACTTCTACCCTATTAGATCCTCTTCTGAAGCAAACAGTTACCAGTTTATTTATATGATGCTGTTTTTTTCTAAATACAGCGCAACCAATTTGTATTTTTCACCTTTTGCTCAACATGTTAACTTTAACTCTTTAGCTTACAGTTCCCTACCTTCCTTGCCTTGTTTATTCCATCAACGTTGTTTGTCTCAGCATGACCACCCTTCACTTGTATTTGTTGATAATTCTTTAAGTAAGGGTTAATGGCCGACAAAGTGTGCTTTAGATAGATAGATAGATAGATAGATAGATAGATAGATAGATAGATAGATAGATAGATAGATAGATAGATGACTTTATTAATCCCACAATGGGGAAATTTCATTTATCTTTGGCAACAAAAACGACATTCAGAAATAATCTATATAATATAACATCAAAAAGGGACATCAAAAATGACATTCATGTTAAATTATTAAAAATTATTAATACAATTGTTGTTGTTGTTGTTTCTCTTTCGGCTTTTTCCCATCTGGGGTCGCCACAGCGAACGAGTCGCATGGGAAATTTGGCAATGTTTTACGCCGGATGCCCTTCCTGACGCAACCCTCTCAAAGCAACCGGGCTTGGGACCGGCATAGAAGTAGAGAAGGGAACAGGGAGCAGCCCGGAGTTGAACCTGGGTTTCACGGATGGAAGGCACCGCAAACCAGCACGAGCTAAACCGGCTCCCAAAAATTATTAATACAATTATTATGAAAATTATTATCAAAAATGAGATTCGTATTAAATAAATAAATAAATATTAAATAAATAAATACAGCTGCAAAAGTGTAGAAAACATGTGGTCAACTGCAAAACATGTGATCAACTGTAAAAAACATCTAAAAACTGTTTCTTTTTTATTTTATTTTATTTTTTTCACACCTAAGTTCACACCAAAACAAACAACTGTTCAGGAACAAAAATAATTGAAAATTGAAAAACAACAGCAACTACAACAAAAGTAAATAAATAAATGAGTGAATGAAAACTCTTTATATGAAATTAACGCACGACGTGGAAGCCTGAACCATCCAACGCGAAGGTAGTAAGTGATGCCTTATACCATGGTTACTTTCAAAAGAAAAAAATATTTAGTCAGATTTTGGTTCTTTATTCTTGTTATTTTTTTCGTTTGGATTGCTTTTTATCACAAAAGCAGACTTATTGTTACCTGGTGTGGCGCGTTGTCATGGTAATGTGATAACGCGCCACTCCGACCTCTGACCTCGAATACAGCGGCAAAGGAAAGTGATACATATGCTGATCGTCACGATGGGTTACATAAAGAATCAGTTCAGAGAGAAAGTTCACCTCTTACCGCTAGTTTTGTCCAGATGATGAAGCTAAAGTTAGTTTTAAAGAAGCCAGCGCATTGATACAGAACATTAAAGCTATGTGACCGGACCTTCTTTTTTAGCCGAGCGTTATCACTGTGCATTATATCTTTTTAATTCTCACCCAGCAGCCAATTAGAATCGAGAACTCACCCGGACCATGGTAGAAATGGAAAAAGTGTTCACGTTGAAAATCTTTTGTCACCATGTTGACCTGAACTTCTCAGCTACTTGTTTCGAGGTTAGTCTTAAATAGGCTACAGTTGTTTTAAAATGTTGAGGCCTACAAGGATCTGCTGATGTGCTGCAAAACCCCCCACCCCCCACCAATGAAGCATTTACTGAACTTTCTGCTTTTAACTTTGACTTCTCCCTTTTTCTAGTTAATGTAGCTCTGAGGAGGCCTCATCTGAGTTCAGAATGACAGGGGCATTTAGAACCACCTTAGGTTTGACTATTTCTTTTTATTCACAAAGTACTTGGACCAGTGTTCACTGCCTTCAGTAAATTGGTCAAAGTTCTTTTTCACCTAACTTGAGATACTGTTAACAAAGTCCTCAAAACAGCAAGACAACCAACCAAAGACGTTATATTTAACACTGTTGATATTTCTTTGACATTGTATAGGTCCTTTGTAATTTATGATGTTTTTGAAATTGATTTTCATCTAGAAAATAGTCATATTTGATTCTTTGCTACACTACTGTCCAATACCATTAAGATCAGCTTCTTTTCAAGATGAGGTTTGTTTCTCCCAGCTTTAACTTGCATCTTTTTGGGTTAAGTGAAACAGCTCTGATGCTAAGTTCACACTAAGCATGTGACACCATTTCTTGAACACGCAATTAGCACATGGTGTACTGTTCACACTGGACAAGCACGGAGGTGATTCTTTTTCAGTTGGGCAGCTTGATGCAAAATGTCAAAGCGGTGCAAATCTTGCAAATCATGCTCCAGGCTTTTTCTTTCCCCCTATTCCAATAAATGAAAGACAGTTGGCCTTTCTGTGAATGAAAAGAGACGTCACCCAAACCTCATTACCAAATCTGAGTCCCTGATTGGTAAAAGTTTAACTTGGTTTAACTTTCAACGTACGTGGTCCCTGAAAACGGTCATAGAAACTTGTGTGGTGATACGTAAACATGGGAGTTTTGAACGCAGAAGCCCGAATCTCGCATGTACGCTCGTTAACATGGACTTTTCATCAGAAGTGATCGCTTTAACACTCGTTACCGAGGGTGGTGGGCGTAACTTTAGAAAAAACTAGACAATATTTCCAGCTCGACTGATATTTTGAAAGAAAGTGTTCCTGTTGGCAAATGAAAGAAAAGCATTCAAAACACATTTATTTTATGGAAATATCAAATTTTTAACAATGCTAATTTAATTTACCTGCAGATTGCTTGGAGGTTGCAAATGGGATGAAAAGTATTAAACATTCTATAGGTCTACATTGTGTCTCCCTGGCTAATCCAAAGAGATGCAAGCGTGTGCAACCACGGCTGAGAGCTGTAAGGTTTCAAGTGTAGAAGAGTCGAGCTCAGCAGTCAGAAAGAGACAGGAGCAAATATGTCACACCGTCGCATCGAATCGGATCAGCTCCATCAGGAACAGTCGCCTCATGCTATAACTCAACCTGACCACGTGCAGGAACATGAGGGAGTTTGGGTTTTGTGTGCGGCAGAAAATCATCAGTGAGCAAGGCTTTTATTTTGTGACTTGACAGCCTCAGCAGGAGACTTTTGGATTGAGGTGATAATTCTCTGCATCTTTGTCTCTTAGAGCTTCTCCCTGATGTGCCTTTATTTGGTCCATTCTAGCTGTCCCACATCAGACTGCGTGTCCACAGTTTCCTAGATGAGTGCACATGTGAAAACATTGCGCCGAAACATCCATAATGATTTCACCTGCTGTCTTCTCATTGTTATTACAATAATTCCAAGCAATTGGCACGTGGAGGCCGAGGCGTAGAGATGGGTGGTGAATTCGGCACAGCTCTTGGAATTAACACCAAGAAAATCCATCCTTGGAAACCATTTTGACTATAGTATGCTGAAAGATTTAGTCCGGGCATTTCCAAAGCAGAAGCAGCGAGCATTCAGCATTCAGAAGCATTTGTGGTTCCTTAAACTGGAGCTAAGTCCTTAAAAACAACAAAACGAGGTTTGGAGCTCTATAGCCATTGACTGTGTAAAAGGTAGGCAACCTCTTTGCACTGTGCACTTTGGCATCCGCTGACCCCTCTCTGTCAGTTTACGTGGCCTACCAATTCGAGCCTTTGTTGCTGTTTTTTCCTGTTTTATGACTGTGGAATATTTAGGAGCGAGAAAATTCCAGAGTCCTGAATGCAATATATCTCCCAGCAACCCCAGGACACACTTCCTGGATGCCACACACTTGACCCAATGTAATATCTGGATCTGATCCCTGCTTCCTGACCCTGTTTTGTCTTTGACTCCGTTTGACTGCCACCAGCCCCGAATTTAGCCAGGATCCTGACTACCCCAGTCTCTTCTCTGATGCTCCCATGCTTGTTATTGACCCCTGCCTGCCTTACTTTGATTTAGTTTTGTTGACTATTAGCTGTGCTAATAAAACCTGCTGCATTTAGAACCAGCCGTCTGCCCATTCTTTCACATATGTTATAAAAACAACTCTGCATAACTGAGTGCCTAATTGTTTACATCTGTGGCCAGACCAAGAGATTAGGACACCTGATTCTGATCATTTGGATGGGTGAGCGAATATTATTGTAATATAGTGTAACTGACCCGTTTCCTTCTTTTGTTACCCCGCAAACCTCCATCCTTTTTTTTAACTTTTGCATTAGTTTTAACTACCAACAACATACATGCTTTGTGACTGCAGCCTGGCAAGCTGCATCAGCTTCTTTAAAAGTCTCACATGTCAGTCGTATCGGATCAGGAAGAGAGCAGGAAGTGTCTGCTCTGAGGAACTCTAATAAGCAGTGAGGCTGCCTGGTGAGAGCAGGAAGGATTAGGGGAATAAAAATAACTCACTTCTCCTTTTTACTGCCTGCCTGAGTCTGTCTGTTTGGAAGTGACTTCATTAACAAAGTTTGTTGTAAATTGTTATCAAATTTACAACTCTGCTCCGCTTCTTGTTGACGACTAGATCCATGTACGACTTTGTTTTCCTTGTCTGAGCTGGAATCTGACTTTAAACCTGCAGCTGGATAGCTCCAATGTTGCTTGCCATTTTTGTCACACGGGTTATGTTAAGTTGGTGTTGTGTGAGGGATTTAGCAAGAGAGAGCGTAAACAAAGGAATGATGGGAAAAGAAGGAAGGCTTACTCCATGCCAATGTCCCGGTCACAAAACGTGTGAATTTCTAATGAACTACTGTCGCTCTGCAGAAACTATGTCCCAGGAAATGAGACAAGTTTCTTGATGTTGCTTAAAAAAATTAAAAAGATGTTTTAATCTACAATTAAAATGTTCATAACATCCCAACGATTATAATGGAAATTTCACGTGCTTCCTGTTGAGATCTGTATCGTGGCCCTGAAGGACAAATCACACCAACAAATCACTCAAAGCAAAAAAATATTGAACACAATGAGAACACAATGTGAAATAAAAAAGCAAATAAAATGATAATAATAAAAAAATATTGCTCTCTGGCTCTGGGGGCCCCCCGGCGGTCCTGCTGGCCCTGGCCTGTGTGGCGGATGTGGTCACCCGGGGGGCGGTTGTTCTCTGCCTACTGCCGAGTGGCGTTGGGGGGTTCTGGCTGCTGCACCTGCTGCTGTCTTAACTAATAATAATAATAATAATAGTAATAATAATAATCATTTCAAAATAATTTGCACTTCAGGGCCACCGTGGATCAATGAATAAAGTTGTATCATTTAAATGTCAGTTTAGTCGATATTCCAAAATGAAAGATTAGATGTTTAAAAACTCATTTGGGTTTATTTGTGGAAAAAGCAAATTGTTCATCTCAGCTTTTCCTGAGTGGAGCTTCTGTGTTTTGCCATGAATGCAGGTATCATAAAATCCTAAAACCTTGCATTCCAAAGGAGTCTGCAGTAAGTCCTTCAGGAAGGGTAAACAGAGAATTCTCTGTAAAGCTTTTTGTTAAATTCCCTTTTCCCATAAATCTGTCATTGGGGTCATCCATTGTTTACCTTATCAAGAAATACGGTTTGGGAAACGACAGACCGTTTGGGGGCCTTACGTCACATTTGGACCTTTTACCATCCAAAGTGAAGCTGCTCTTCTTGATAAGATGGTTTTCTTAAGGCCTTTGAAGGTCTGAGCCTTGGGATGTAGTCCTTATTAGTGGACCTCATGGTTTAAGAAACTAAACAAGGCAGAAGGTATTGTAACATGCTACTGTTATGTAAACATGTAATCTAGGTTTTGCTAAAATTATAATTAGAGATGTTAATATCTGGGAATCAAAAATTTAGCAATAACTTCCAGCCCATTTTTGATAAGAACATAACTTGAAAACATTTTGTATCTGTTTATTATAAGTCAAGTACAGTATTGATGCCAACATGATAAAGTGTTCAGAAGCAATTCAGAATATCAGAAAAGCAAACATTTGCTAACTAAAAAAAACAAGTTTGGATACATTTTGGTTGGACAAAAATGTTGTTCTCAACACTCCTCATTTTCTGCAATTCTTGAATCTAAAAAAATGGTCAGACTTTAATACCCCCCTACAGTTAACCATTAACATGATCTTTTTTTCAATGTTTCACTGAAAATAGTTTAAAAAGTATTACACTGTTGTGAACATGACAAACTGTGTTTCCTTCTCAGATTATCTGTGCAGCCCAGACGAGAACATTTACAATATTGACTTCACCAGGTTTAAGATCAGGGACATGGAGACAGGCACGGTCTTGTTTGAAATCACCAAACCTCCATCCACAGGTGAGTCACAGAAGGAGTCCACGCGTTTGTTTCAGCTAATCAATTCAACTCGACTTCCTGCCATGGAAATAGTGCTAGTTTTTTTTTCTGAATTGGTTTGAAATTTTCATGAATTCAAACGATTTAAAGCAGTTTAAAATATTTGTAATAAACCTTTTATGGTATAGTAAAAATAGTAATAATGTGTATGAGGTATCTTAAAGAATTTTTTAAAACATTTACAATAAAAAATGTATTTAAAAACACAGTTTTTTATTCTTTATAAAAAACTTTAGTTAGAATAGTTCTGGGGAAAATACTGTAATGCTGACAAATACAATTATAGCAGCTTTAGTAAACAATGTTTGATAAAAAAAAACTATGAGGAAGGTGAAGGTGTGCTTAGAGATGTTACTATGAGGAAGGTGTGCTTCACCTTCCTCATAGTAAACGTTTGATGAATATAATTAAGTTAAGTGAGACTTACATGTTTCACTACAACCTGACGCTAGCAACATGCCCGTAGAAAAGATAAGCATGAACATTTTATTCCTGATTCTGATGAGCTCAACTGGGGTGGCTGCGAAATTTTCATGCAGGTTTGCCCATTTTTCCCCCACAGACAGTCCGCATCCACCTATAAGGGCAGTTGTGACTAAAGCTTTAGATAAAAACACAAGTGTCAGGTGAGCTTTCTCAATAAATGAACTCTACTGTGGCCTAAACCACCTGGAGAAAAAGTGCACCATAAGAACCTTTAAAGTGGCACATAAAGTTGAAAACATGAACTATATCAAAACATGTTCTATGTTGCTCTGTAAACTAGACCTTTTCAGAGCTAATGTCAACTCCCAGAAGAAGCTATTTTATTTTTTCCAACTGATTTCCTTCTTAGACAAATCTGGAGAGAAGAGGGACATTGATCCAAATGCTGGGCGTTTTGTTCGCTACCAGTTCACCCCTGCTTTCCTTCGACTTCGACAAGTTGGAGCCACGTGAGTGAGAACATGTGAAATACACATTTACAAGAACGCAGCTCTTCACGATGACCTGTGTGAAAAATCTTTTCTTCTTTCTGTCTGTTCTCATGCGTTTAGTGTGGAGTTCACTGTTGGAGACAAGCCGATAGAAAACTTCAGGATGATTGAAAGACATTATTTTAGAGAGAAGCTGCTAAAGAGTTTTGACTTTGAGTTTGGCTTCTGCATGCCGAGCAGCAAAAACACCTGTGAACACATCTACGAATTCCCACCTCTCTCAGAGGACGTTAGTAAGTGTACACACTTCATGTCGTACAGTCATTATCTGTGTTTTCTGTGGTAAATGTGAAATAAAGTTGTAAAATGTCACAATGCCACACACGTACGTGGCTTTTTTTTATTGGAGTTGAGTAACTCTGAACTACCAAGCCAATCCCACATCAGCCATTTTAAAGCCGACACACAAATGTAAAGTCTGGTTGGGATGATTCTCTTCAACCTTTTCCCTATGTTTCCCCTTCACTTTATGCATTTGGCTGTCCTCATGCCACTTGCGTTTACACTTTTATTTTCTTGTTATGCTTCGTGATTGTTACAAACCCAGACATTCAGTTCTTGAGTTTGAAGTCCACTGAGACATACCAAAGTTTGCAGTTCCTCAAATGACCATCGGGGGCTGCTTTTGAAAGGAATCAATTTCCCAACCACTCTTATTTTAAAAAGTTCTACTGGGTTTCTATAAAAATGAATCTTCCTCATGGTGTTAACCCTTGTGCTATCCTATGGGGTCCAGATGACCCGATCCTTGCATTGACGTGTTATTCCTACCATGACAAAGGTGGATAAAGGTGGAGAGGATTTCATGTAATCCATGGACACCAGTGAAGATCACAAATCATTGAAGAAAAAAGGTTTAGCACTCTGTCTAGTGGGGTCCAGATGACCCCACTCCCAATATTAAAGTGCATAGGATAGCCCAAGGTTTAAAACTTTTCTGATGATCACTTAATTTTCTCTTCATAAAAGCTGAAAAAATACTCACTTCTTAAAACACAATTTTGTGCTTTATTAGGGGCTTTTTTCTTTTGTTTGGCAGACAGGTGGGACAAATTGATGAAATATTAGACATAAATGTATATTTCAGATGATACTCCATTTATTAGTAAGCTTCGTTCCCTCCCCCTTACTTCTCAATATATTTGCTTCAGTTAATATGTGTATATGTTGTTGTTTTAACTGTATATTGTGTTCTAAATACTGTATATATGTTGTACGACGACCTTGAGTTCTCAGAAAGGCGCCTTATAAATAAAATGTATTATTATATGTTTAATATTCCTCTAGCAGCCTTTTTCATATTTTACAACAGTTTGTAGTGACGCTTCCGACGCATGATACGTGTTGACGTGTATTTAGGTCCTGCTGCAGCCCCCTGTCACACTCTTAAGCGTTCACAAAAGCACAAATAGCAGAAACGTATGTAATGCAAGCATAGATATTGACAAACGCTTCTTGGTCTTTACCCTTAAAACTTTTTTTTTAAATCATACTCTGAGCACCTAAGGTTGAAGCTGCAGCTCTAGTGTTTTTCCATACCTGCAGGTATTAACGGCTTTAACACCAATTGGTTTTTTTCTGTCTTCTCAGTCAGGGAGATGATCCTACACCCATATGAGACGCAATCTGACAGCTTCTACTTTGTGGACAATAAGCTGGTGATGCACAACAAGGCAGACTACTCGTACAACGGAGGGACGTAAAGGCGACACCCTAACATGAGAGATGCCTGGATTTCATGGATGAGGGATGATCAAAAAAAAAAAAGAAACGCGGCAGTTTCTGTAAATTCAGCACTCGCTTGTCTTTCTTATCCTGTCTTTCTCATGCTGAGAGATATGCATCCCATAAAAAAAGATGTCAGTTACATCTATTTGTGTATCTGTGTGTGCTAGCACAAACACACACATAAACCCAAGTGAGTTTCTGACTTGATAAACCAGCAGGTAAAGAAAATATCAGATGAGTTTTGCTCTCTATAAGGAGAAATAATGATGTAATGGTAAATCTTTCTTTTTTTTTATCCTGGAGTTTCTTACAGGTTAGGATCAAATCTTACTTTGAAAATGTGTTTTTAGGACTTCAGTGAAGTTTTGCTGATGATTTTCCTGATTCAGTGACTGCTTTTGACGTGTGTTTTCTGTATGACAGTGTCTGTGTTAGCATTTGTACAAGTTTGTCCCTTGGAAGCATGAAAACAGCTATTTAAAAAAAATAGAAAATCCATATCAGTGATGGTAGAATCTATTTTGGAAAGACACATTTCCAAACCATTTCAGCCCATTTTTTCATCCTGGGAACAGATGGTTGTTTATCAGTTTTTTTTATTCTTATTTCCTCCTTCCTGGTTTGCTTAACATGTGACCTATTTTGACAGTAGGGTATAGGGAAGTGAATTTTCCCAAAGCACAACATCTTTACAACAATGAGGAAGCCAATAAAAGTGATTCCATCAAATTTTATATATATTTTATTGTTGCTCCGGCTGCCCTCTCCAGTTTTGTGTTACTTTGCCAGGGGCGATAAAGAAATGCCAAAAAACTTTACAAAGATGCATCTTCCGTGTCTGCACATCAAAAACGTCTTAAACAAGAGCAGGATTTTTCTCTGTTGTGTTTTGAAACAGGAAGTTGTGGGAAATGTAGCAGAAGTCACTCCAACTGCTCATGTTTGTGTTCAGGTATTGTCATTTCAGCGTTGTTGACGGTTGTCATGTTTTTGTGTCTGGCACATTCCACTGATCTGGATCTTAGCGTTAATTTGCGGTCAAATGAAGGAGTTCGTGACACTTTCCTGTGAAACAAACGGACTCAAAAGTATACAGATTTAAAAAAAATCTAACTTTGGTGCAGGAACATTTTTTTTTAGTTTGTGAATTTTGATTGTTTTTTATTTAGACCGTTTAAATAATATTTATTTCTAAATGTTAGGTGAGCCAGGTCTGTGAAGAGCAGCTTTGTTCAACTGTGTGAGAATAAGATTTTTCAATTTTGAAGAACTTTTCTGTGTTACATCGACAGACGTAATGAAGTAACAGCAAAAGGAGAAAGTTTCCAGATGCCTAAAGGGGAACTCTGTCAATAAACTTTAAAGTTTCCTCCATAAAAGTGACGCACATAGAGATTTAAAAGGTGAATTATGAATCAAGTTTTCAAATGTTGCTGTGATTGAGGCAAAGCAAAATAAAGATTTATTGGAGTTTGGATGTGTTGTGGTGTTGACTGTGCTGTGTGGAGACGGAAGAAGGAGCCACCCTCTCTGCAAAGACATAGTTTATTCCAGTTAACACGCAAAACTCATGCATCACATGTAATGAGGGAGAAACACATGTCTGTTCTGGAACATTGTGCTCCTGTCCTCAGCATTTTTACTTTATTACATTCTCTTTGATGAGTGTGATAAAAAAGGGACCTTTGCTGCAGTCACAGCAGCCCCTTATCTCGCTGTTATTCTTCAACCAACCCCTTCACAGTTACACTATTTCTAACCCCCGTTTTGGTATGAATTTGCACTTCATCTTCCTCAAAGTTTAAGGTTTTTACATGTTTAAACCACAGAGAAGCAGGCTATGGCTTCAAGACGAAGAAACACAGCTATAGCAAACTTGTGTAATGTGATAGTTTGTGAGTTTTTTTTATAATGCAGAGATAAAGAGGTTGTTTACAGTCTTTTTCTTTTTTTTCCTGCAGGGCAACAAAAAGTGACCTGGTAAAGGAACGATGCGTAACATGGTTATTTAGACAGCAGCTCATTTGGTTTGTGTGGTTAAATGCTCCTCAGGATTTCGTTTCACAGGTCATGAACTGTCAAAATCCATTAATAGTCTGTTGTTTTAAAGCAAAAAGGCAAATTTCTGCAGAAGAAACATTAGGATTAATCCCTAATGTGTCAATGTTTTTAAAATAAATTTCTTATACTTTATTATTGCACTCCAAGCCCTATCAATTCAAGTTAATTGCCATTATAAAGGGTTTTATCCCTATTTTTTCCACAAAAAAAATCATAATAATAATCCTCCAATGTCCTCTTTGCTGTATTAAGATAGATTTGGCATTAACAGACAAGTAAATAGCTGTCATGTAACTCGATGGGGAAATCTACAGTAGATTGAGATGGAAATATGGCAAAACACGAACAAAAATACAAAATTCTTAACTAAAAAAGAAACACGATCAAACAAAAGGACCGCAGCAATAAGTTACAATAACCTACAAATAATTTACTCTTATCATCTTACAAACACAGCGCTTCTCATAACCGTCATGCAATTTGAAATAATCACTCGTGCATTATCTATGAATGATAAACAGGTGGACAAGATGAAAATACAGGAGAATGCATCCCAGAATAGGCCCCTATCTATTCTCCTTGTTTGTTTTGTTCTATTCCAGGACAAATATTACTATTTAGGTGTTAAGAATTAAAAAAAGAAGGTTCTGTTTTCACCTGTAGTTAAATGACTCAAGAGGCCTTCCTTTTGGTTAAATTTGAAAGCATTAATCAAGCTCTAAGGTGTTTTATCTTTAAATAGAAGTCCTAAACTTTTTTAGGTAGTTGTTTTCTGTATTCTTTGCTTTTCTTCTGGCACAATATAGCTATCAGAGTTATTATTTCAAAAGTTTGGTTATTTGAAATGACAGATTTCTCAAAGTGTTTGACTTTTTTTTTTAAAAGATTTTTCTGTGATGGTAAGCACCTCACGATAAAAAAAGATCAAATAATATTTTGTCCCTTGCAGTAATCAGGGTTAGACAGGTTCTGTCAGTCAACTTTGATCAAAGCTCGCCACCTGATGAAGCAGATCTGCTCGTCTTCAGTGTCACCACATGTGAATATTTTAGAGTCTGACAAACAGTAATGCCTTGAGATTCTTCAAAGTCACATCAGCTGTCATGCTCTCATTCACGGTTGACTGCCTGTGTGGTTGGCCCACTGAGGGAAGGTGCCCATGTCAAACATAGAGTATCCCCAGGTGTTGATGCCTAAATTAATGCACAGGATCCCAATGATGTTCAGCATGAAGCCGGCTCTCACCTATAGGAGGAGAAGGTTAAGCACTGATCAGAACACATTTCAAAAGATGCATTTTACGGTCAGTTATTTGTCATTTGGAAAATGTCCAAACAGAAACATTGAAGAATCTAAAGACACTGTAAATCTGGTTTGAGTGAAATGTCAACACTAAAAGGTTGACATACTTTTTGCGAAAGACAGACTCAAAGATTTTAGAAAATATGTATGCACTTCTTTAACAATTATTCTCACCATATCTATGACTTTGAGGTTTCCAAAGGAAAAGGCGATGGCGTTGGGGGGTGTGGCCACAGGTAGCATGAAGGCCAAAGATGCAGCGATGGTACAGGGCAGCATCACGTACAGAGGGTGAATCTTAATAGCAGTGGCCTAAAAATCAGAGCACATTGCAGCTTAACATGTTTTTTTGCGGGGGGAAAAAGGATGTTTGAGCTGCTTTGGGTTCAGTTTACCATTGAAGCCAGAATGGGCAGGAAGAGCGTGGTGGTGGCCGTGTTGCTGGAGCATTCTGTGAAGGTTGCAACAAGCAGGGAGAGCAGTATGGAGATGGCAAACGGGGGGATTTTTTCCAGAGGCGTCAAGATACTTCCCAGCCATACAGATAAACCAGACACCTGAAAGCAAAACATTTATCCAAAACATTATGCATACTCAAAATTTTTCATAGAATAGATATAGCAAAATAAATATGTTTGATCTAAAGTCAAATCATCAATAGATTAACTCTCCTTTCCATACTGGTACCTTGCATTTGGATTGTTTTAGGACTCACAATGGAGGCTAGGTTTATTTTATATACTCTCTTGGAAAGGGGTTCTTGTGTTATGAATTGGTGCTTTAAATAGTTGAATAAAAGAAGAAGAGAACACTTGGTGGTCACCTCACTACCAGCAGCCAAAGCGAAGCCTCCTCCCAGCAGCAGAATGATGTTCCAGGGCATTCGCTCGTGGACCACCTTCCAGGTCAGCAGAGCCTTGGGGGCCTTCACTGTTTTTCCTGTTAGACCCAGGTAAAGTTTAGGACAGATTGTGAGACCAATAATATAATGTATTGCCTAATGATTCAAACATACATTTTAGAAACACGCCGTTAGATTACCACAGAACGGAGCAACTACCTCACCTTTTTCGTTGCAACCATAACCGCTACACGTGGGCATTCGACTCGGTATGACGAAGAAGAGCATCGACATCAAAATGGCAACAGTTCCGTCAGACACATACCTAGGAGAAGAGATGATGGGACTCAGACTTGTGGCCTAATATTCTCATGTATCTGCTCTAATACTGACCCACCTTCTGTGAGATTTTCAAAGCTTTCAACAAGTTTCAGAAATCATGCCTGAATTACTTTTACTACAATTACATCTCCCCGCTACTTTTTGAAACATTTTTTTTGATAACTTTCCAGCTAAATCACAGCCAGATGAATATGTTTACTGGAACAGGCAGTCAAGAGAGGATCAGCTCATGCTTGAAGAATCTGGCCTCTTTGAATTCCTTTTATAATAAATTCATGGTTCCACAATATGCTTCTTTGTTGAAAGTGCATCTGCCAATAGTTTTTAATTTTATTTGAAGAACAGACTCACGCATCTTCCTGATTGAAGAGCACTGTGGCCCAGCCAGTAAAAAAGCCCGGCTCTCTGAAGAACCAGAGGAGCACGAGCAGGATGAAGATGATGAGCACGGCCACCTCTGCAAACTTCATGCGACCCAGCTTCTTGTATTCAGCTCTCATAACAGCGTAGGCCTCCTTGTCTCTGTCACTTTTTGCTCCGCAGCCAAATGACCTTTTCATACTGAGGAGAAAAACAATCAAGAGACTGAGCATGCTGTGTTTGTAGATGTGGAAAATTTGTTCAATGTTTTTAAGCAGTAAATGCTTCTCCAAAACCAAAAAGTTCTTTAAAAGGCAAAATGTTAAAACAAAAAGATGTATCAAGAATGGGTGCAAATGAAAAAGACATGTTCCAAACAAAACAAAATTGGAGTTAAAACAACTTGGATCACACAATTTAAAAAAAATCTGCTTTATCTGTTTTTTTTAAATACGGCTTTTGTTCTACTCATCTTTTCGGAATGAGTTGTAGCTTCAGTTATGTGATTTTTAAATGTTTCCAATAAAAAAGCATCAATGTTTGATTTGGGCTTTAATCTTTTAAAAAAAGGTCATGTTATTTTTATACAGAAAGCTTTTAAACACATGCTTACATGTGTCATAAAATAAAAATAATAATAGTACATGGAGAAATTGGGCTGCTGTAACAAAAAGTGGGGGAAAAATGGCTGTGAAAACACAACAAATCAGTGAATATCTTTTTTCTAAAAGTCATTTTGCATGCTGTACAGTCAATCTTGAGTAATTTCTTCAATATTTTGTCTACCATAGGTTAGTTGGTTCAGATAACATTGTAAACCAGAAAGGTTTACATCAAGAGAGTATTAGAGAAATGGTTTTCTTTTGTGGTTTTACAAAAATCCGTAGTTTTTAAAACTGTCGTCTTACTTGAAACCGAGGAACATGAACTGCAGCCAGAGCCAGGAGATGGCCAGCATGAGCAACATGCTGGGAAAAGCAAATCCAAACCAGCTGGCAAAGTTGATCACATCCCCATTCCCAGGGAAGAGTCTTCAGAGGGAGACGGAAGATAACAGGAAGTAGAAAAGAGGTTGACAGAAGCCCAAACACAGTAGAACTCATGCCAAGGTTAAAATGCTTGATATATTTCCTCACTTGTCCATTTGGCCTTTAAGGATGAGGTTAGGGGTTGTGCCAGTGAGAGTCGCTGTGCCTCCGATGCTGGCTGAGTAACACACACTCAGACTCATCCCTTTGGTCAAACGGTCGTACTTATCTTCCATTGCTTTCATCTTGGATTCATGCTCGATGTCTGAGGAGATCTGACACACATCTGAAACCCAAGAAATGAAAAGTTGTTTTAAAAGGGTTACTTTTAAGGCTCCATCCTGGTCCTTTCACTTACATGTTTCAGCCTCCAGCTCTTGCTTTGTGTCTGGTATTTTTTCCTTAGTTGTTGGTTCTTTGGTTTGACTACTCTCAAGCTCAAACCCAACATTATCCTTCCCTGAAGCCTGGAAATCTCTTTCTTCAGCCTGAAGTTCTGTGGTTTTCAGCTGCTGCAGCACAGCGTGAGCAATGGGCAGCATCATGGCAGTGGTGGCAGTGTTGCTGATCCACATGGACAGGAAGGCTGAGACGATCATGAAGCCCATCATTAACCTGATTGAGAGGAGAACAGGAAGGTGGTGTCAATCATGAGCGGAGATGTGTCAGAAAGAATTGACATCCAAGAGAAACTTAAAGACCCACTCCGATCATCTTTGGATCTATTTTCAAAGTGTTCCCAGCAGTCTTTTGATCACAAATATACTGCTTTTTAGCCCAAATCTATAACATTGTGTTGTTTTCTAAGACTCTTTTCTAGCAGGAGTGCATTTGTAATTCACTCCTGAGTTGTGGGTTGATCGTCAGAACCCTCCCTTCCTGAAAGTTTTCTGTTTACATGCTCGTCCACAAGCTTACAGCCCCTCACACACCCAGCCTAACATTACTGGTGCAACTAGAATGGACAGCAATATCAAAGGAATCCAGCCATACAGTTTTCAGCCAGATCTCAGCTCGTACGAGAAAAGCAAAGATGAGCACGGATCTAGTCGTCTACAAGTGGATGCATGGAGCGGAGCAGATTTTTCTGCGCAAGAAATTCATTTTGTTTTTAAACTGTATGTTTTTTGTCTGCTCCTGATTCACAATGATTTGGATAAAGAAATACTCAAAAAGGCAATTTTAAGCTTACATTTTGTTTATGTATCCATCATGAGAAAAAAACGCTACAAGAACATGTTAAAAACACCATTTTCATCAGAGTGGATCTTTAAGCCATGAACTTGTCAAGATGCTATCTATAAAGAAAGATTGCCACATAAGCAACTAAAAGGTAATTTTTTTGCTTCAGAGTCTCTGGTAGATTTAAAAAATGTATTCCAACAGAATATTTTGAGAAACAAAGTTTTTTTTTTGTGTGCGCAGCATCCCTGGCTTTCAAACCGCAGCTCTACCTAAAGATCAACTGCATTACAGAGCTCTCTTACAGGGCTGGACGAACACCAACCAGCAGCAGAACTCTGAGGGCGATGCGTTTGTGAAGGTTCCAGTTCTCCACAGCGATGGCCACCAAGAGCCCCCCAATGAACAACATGTTTGAGTCTTTCAGGTACTCGATGCTGACCTGAAACACATCACATTCATTGAATAAAGAAGGTGCTAGATTCTTACATAGTAACTACTGAAACATGCTGATGTTTGCTATTGGGTCACTTCTTTTATCAACAGTAAAACAGAAACCATGGGATCAGCAGGTCTTTCCTCAGTTATTAATGAATTACAAAAGCACTGATTACACGTCTGGAATTTAAAGATACAACATGTTTCACACACATCAATGCAGCTTCTGACACATTGCCATGCAGTGAGCTGTCACAAAGTGCAATGGGTACCATACATCTCCAGCCTTCATGATGCCCATCATGGGGAAGAGGACCACCGGCAGCAGGGCGGTCACAGCCAGAGGCATACACTCTGTGCACCAGTACAAAGCCATGAGGATGATGGCGTAGCCACATTTGGCTTCCTGTGAGATAAACACACAAAAAAAGAAAACATCTTCATATGTTCCTGCAGAATTTCACAAAAGCAATCTCTAGAGTTTATCTGCTTTCCATTAAATGCCACATACCATTTATCAACTCAGCTACCTTTAAAGATGTTTGTTGCTGTAAAAAAAGATTTCTATTTTTTTAATTTTAATGAAAAAAACATGTAACAAAAAAACAAAAAGGAAGAAAACATTTCTGATTACAGTGCTTCTATGATGACTCTATTTTACATTGACTGGAAAGGAATATACCCCACTGACACATAAGTATAATGCTGGGGGCTTTCTGTAATTGGACCATTTGTACAATCAATGTAAAACCATAGGATTAAAGGTCCCTTCACTGTGTGGTCTGCTAGAAGTTTTAGATATTGAAAAACGACAATGACTTTGAGCGAAAAAACGTTCAGACTTCCAGGCAACTGCTCAATATCTGTCATTGAGAACTAAAAAAGCCAGAGCTGATCTTTGTCAAACTGAAAGAATGTAAATAAAAATCCAGGAAAGTTGAAAACAAAACAATCAAACATTTTCGAAATAAACAAGCAAAGAGGGTGACAAAAAATTAAATTTTATTTTTTTATTTGACATTTTGTCCATGTTTTTTCTTGAACCTGTTCATACAAATGCATTGATTGTTGTGTGTTATACTAGACAATTTTTTTTATATTAGTTCAAAAGTCTCTAGCCATTTGGATAAAACACATCAAAGTTAATTTCAGCAATAATCACCCCCTTTCAATAGGAATTTTTTATTTGTTACTTGACTAAAACGCAATCCCAGTTATTGGGTTAACATGTTTTCCCGTCTTTGGTAAAAAAAAGGACATTTTTTTTAATATATATTCTTAAATAATTAAATATAGACACATTTGTTAATCATTTCTATCATTATACATAATAGAAGCCTTTTGGGATTATTATTTGCCATGTTTCCGGTGTGCTTTATTTTATATTTTTTCCAATTTGCAACATGTTTTAAAAAACAAACAACGGAACCACGGTTTGGAAGCAAAAGCTTTTTCAAGCGGAAATGTCAACATAAAACACCATCTGATTTATTACCAGTAATTCTTTTCTTGCTGAAATCCAGAGTGTTCATAACACGGGCTAAGCTGTTTATTCACTGTGAATCGTCGAAGCTGTGCCCCTAGGATAAAGTTTTGGACTATTTTTGCTCATAAACCTGTTATGTTGAAACAAGTGAATCAAAAAAGTTGCCCTTTTTATGCTGATGACATTGTTTTATATGAACTTTGTTCAGGGAATATTATCTCTGCTCAGCTGTTTTTTTTTACAAAGACAAGACAAAGGTTGTGTTGTTTTTTATTTTAAAAAAATTCAAATCCTTAAACCTACACTACAGGATACATACATTTCACATTCCCTCAACAAAGAAACACCTAAGGAATCCATAGAAGTCTGACTGTCCAACACTTGAGTGTTGTAAACATAACTTAAATAAATGTATTAAAATATCACAACTTTACACAGTTTAGGACAGACAGAAGTGTTAAATATTGTCCTTAATTTTTCTGTTTCCGTGTTCTTATCTGCCGCCACTCAGCAATACTCCATTAGACCTTTCAGATACAGATAGCAGGAACTGATGACCATAAAACAGTTTTCCTATTCTTGTCCTACAAGATAGCATTTATGAATGCACAGTATAGTACACTGATTTAACAGTCTGACACTAAACTTTCAATATGTGATATCAGTCCTCTACAGAGATATTAGGCTGAGATAAGCCAAACATGTCACTTTTTAGATTTTACCACTGCTGTCGTTGGTGGATGTCTCAGTGTGTTGTTTGTCTTTTAGCCTCAACCTACAGAGGGTACAAGATCAAATCACCCCATTTGCAGGTGGGATTTTGCTTTAGTCTCAAACACGGCTGGACATGGGACCAATGCCCCCCACCACCACCCACCACCACCACCACCACCTATATTCTACCTGCACCCCCTGGCTAAATCCAGACTTCAATTGCCATTCCCAGAATGGAAGGAAACCCTGGAAAGTGATCATCTGGCATCCTGTCTTTCTAAGTTGCATTAACACTTTTTATTTAAAAGATATTTTAAGGAATAAATATTTTTTCAAATGTTGCCTTATATACTGACTGTTATTGTACCTTTACACGCAGGCTTTTCTGGGCTGTCTCACTTTTTTGTTGTTTTTTTTCTTTGTTTTGTTCCTAATTTATGGTTGAATTGTCAACATTTGGATTTTGTGTCTTTTGAAGGTGGATTCTTCCTGATCCTGCTCACACCACTCTGCCATGATCCCACTCACATTTGGTTTGTATTCATGACAGCTGGCCTTCAGTAATGCCCCTCAGTGTATTTAACTACATTTATTGTCAGATCTTTTCAGGTTTCTTTTTGTTCTTCAAATAGGTTGCAGTTCAGTAACAGTTTTATCTGTATTTTCATTTATTCATAAAAGTTTTTTTAACTATGTAGTTATTTTGGTTTACTACTGTTTTTGCATTTTCTTAAATGGTTTCAATGAATTTATTAAATATCTCTATAATAAAATAATTCTACAAATCTGGTTAATTTTTTTCCAAATAGGAATCAATTAAGGTTAGTGAAATATCATTTAAAGCTCTTAAAACTTTTGCTTTTTAGTTGCATGAAAGCCTTATCAATTTATTGCTTGTAATGTGACTGTTTTGTAAAACAGTTACTCATCTGACAATGCAGCGTGTGCTGTGAGGAAAGAAAATAACATACTAGACAGGTAAATACAAAAAACAGTTATTTGTTAAAAGCTGAAAACCTGGTGAAAGTTTACTCACTTGCACAAACTTACCGATGTTGGGATTACAAGCGGCAGGGGAAGGAGGAGGATCGGCGTGAGGAAGATGATGAAGTAGTTTCTGTGGTACCAAATCCATTTAAACTGCTCCAGAGCTCTGCCCATGATCTTTTTTTTTTTTTTTTTGAAAACAGCAAATTAAAAAAGTAATTTTAAATAATTTACTGAAGATTAACAGGTAACAACAGAGTAGGAAGTTGATGCAGTCAAACTCTGGATCTGCAGGTCTGGGAATGAGGCCAATTGAAGAAGAGACAGAAAAAACAAGCTCAGGTGCTCAGACTGCAGAGATGTGCCTCGTGGACAGTCCCTCCAGAAAAGAGACTGAACTGAGGGAATATTTGTGTTTGTCTTTGCTGACATATCAAACATTAACTCAACACCTAGAGATCACAATTCTTGATAAAAAATACAGATGAAGTCATTGGAGAAGACAAGGGAGGGGTTAAGGAGGACACACAATAGACGCCTTTATCAGGGGAAGGACTGAGCTGTTATGTGTAACCAAAGGTCGGGGGCTTCACATTTTTGCTCAAATCTTGGGCCCAATTATGGTCAAGGTTTGGAATTTCAGCTTCTTTTTTTATGAATGAAGAACACAGTTTTCCGTTAAACAGCAGATACCTCCGTAAATAAGAAAAACCCAGCACTCACTCTTCCATTACAGCCTTAAATTGAGAACTTGAACTGTCCACGGTTTTTGTCACAGCCTCAGTTATTCAGACACAAATCCGTCTTCTATTGTTATTCTGGATCTGCTGCTATAGGCTTTCTTAGTGCTTGCTTTAATACAGCTAAAGTATAATTTAAATGTACTCAATCAATTTAATAAAATGTTTTCTGCAAACAGGATTAGAGCAGGCCCTGACTGTTCAATAATGCAAACAAGGATGTACAGGTGATACAGATTTTCTTTAGTTTTGATTTGTGTAGCATAGCAGCTAATCTTCTTCCACTTTCGGCTTCTCCCATCAGGGGTCGCCACAGCGAACAAGTCGCATGGTAAATTTGGCAATGTTTTACGCCGGATGCCCTTCCTGACGCAACCTTGTCAAACCGGGCTTGGAACCGGCAGAGGAAGAGAAGGGAACTAGCATAGCAGCTAATACAATAGCTAATTAGTAAAAGCTCTTCTGTTTCTCTTCATTCCTTTCCAGAGTATTTTTAAGAAAAACATCTATGAACCATCTATGACTGTAAGAAAATTTGTTTTAAATCTTTAACCAACAGTCACCAAGCTAGGGAGTTGGTAGAAAATGTTTCCCATGCTGTTTTTATTTTATTTTATTCTAAGGCAAGGATGTTGATGAGGCACATTTGCTTTGTTTGAAGAGCTTTTTTCTTCTTTTTTATAATTGGTTTGTGGGAAATAAATAACCATGTAGGAATTTAAATGTGTTGTTGTTTTCTAAGATTGTATTTATACCTGGTTCAGATTGAAAAACCAGAACCGCGAGTTATTTATTGCACTTTAGCTACTTTTTACCAGACAGACAGACAGGCAGACAGACAGACAGACAGACTTACAAACAGACAAACAGACAGACAGACAGACGTACAGACAGACAAACAGACAGACAGACAGACAGACAGACAGACAGACAGATACGTTTCTTCTTTAATTTAGCATATCTGCAGAATTTGATGATGTTACATAACACAGAACCACATCCAAAAAGGTCACCTTGGTTTTGTGACTTACCATTTCCTTCACTTCACAAGAGATAATAGATAACTTTTATTAAATCATAAAACATAGTTAATAATGAAGCAAAATGCTGATGTGTCTGCAAGCATAAATTGTTCCACTGTGCACAGTATGTGATGTATGTTCAGTAATAAGTGTTACATCATGATGATAGATATATTAAAGGACATGCATAAAAGAACAAGTTGATCTTTTTTTCCCATGCATGAGAATGAAAAAGTTTTATTTGTTGTTTTTTTTTACATTTTTATGATATTTGGGACTAGTAACATTTATACGAAGTTAAAAAAAACAATGAACTAAGAATATTCCTCATTTTAAGAGTAGGTTTTGAAATTGCCCTTAAGTGAAGCTAAAGTTCGTGTTTGATGTTTGTTCTTACTCGTATTACATCACGTAGATGAAACAGTAGTTTTATGAATCCAAAAATGAGAATGCAAATTTCAGATGAAAATAGTTCTTGTACTTCAACTGAACAACTATTTTGGGGGATTTAATTCATGGATGTGTTTACAAGTTTAAAATTCTGTTGTTTTTTCCTGTGTTAACATATTTTTTGTTTGATTATGTTTTTTGTTAGGTTGAGGTGAAATTCTTTTAGCAATTTTACAGCAACTGAGGGGTTTTTAACCTCAGTTTTACAAGTGATTCAATATATTTTTCTCCACTGGATGAAACGAACCCAAAGATTTCAAAGTGCATTGCTACACATTAAAAACTCAAAGAAATGTTTCCATCCATTCATCTGAATCACTTCAGGGGTCACAGGGTTCCTGGAGACAGTAAAGGTGGGGTACACCCTGAAGAGGTCGCAGCCCGCTTATATAAACTTTTCTTTTGAGAATTTGTGTAAATTGTTACATTAAACTAGTTTAAATTTCTGTTTCTTTTCAGCTGTTAATTTTCTCCAAAGTAGTCTTACTGGAGGAAGGGTTTGGAAACTTTCCCAAATGTTGCATTGAACTTTGCAGCACAGAGATGTTGTTGGTCAAACATGCTGCAGTTTAACTGCGGTCAAGGCAGCCGTCATTCGGATCTGCGGTTATGGTCGGGAGTAGGATTATACACACCCAATCTTATCTCAACCTTTTTTAATAATCATTTTATAATTGATTAACATAACAGTATTGATTTTTGTCTATTAATCCTTTGTATGACTTTTTGTGTTTTAAACTTATTTTGAAAACCGGAACTGGATTTCAGTCGTGTTCGCTCAGTTCCCGTAAAGCTGAGACTACGAGTGCACTAAAAATCCAGCAGATCCGAATGACAGCTGGTTTGACTGCAGTGCCGTTTATCAGGAGCAGAAAATCCAGCAGTCAGGCTAACATTTTGCCTCAAATGACAATCAAAACAGATTTGCGCATGTGTCATTGACTGCTTTAAGACATGGATGCAACAAATACTGGAACAAAACAAATGAAAACAAAGCAGAAATATCCGCACATTAGAACAGATTCTAATAAGTCCATGTAACTCCATCTGGACAAACATTTTCTGATGAAAGAGTAAACCTAAAATTATGTCTATAACAACTGCAGCTTATTGCTTTAGTTAAATGGAAGGTTGGGGAAAATATCCATCAAACATCCAGGTAGATTAGATTTCTCTGTGGTCCAACCTTTTTTGCGTTGTTGCCAGAAAATGGCGGATTCTGGCGCACACTGGCTGCCGCTCTGAATCTGGATTTAACTGTTTTGCTGGATCTAGGCTTTTTACTATCTTTGGAAGCCGACTTTTTCAAAAATTAAGACACTGGTTTTATAGTTTTGTTTAACTATTTGTCAAAACTTGCAACATCTATTAGCTTCTGATCTCAGCTCGTCTCACCTTTTAGCGTCCTCCTGCTGTTTCTGCTTGGATCGGGACACTCCCTCACTGTTACCATCTGCACGCCTCAACCTGTATGAATTGTGTTTTCTGGGATGAATCCATTCCAGTGTACACAGCCCAGGGCAATATCTCTGTGCCTAGCTGGTTAACCAGCTCCTAACTTTAGTGAGTTAGCTTTAGCGGCTCCGCTGGTGCGACTCCCTTAGCAATCTGTCCCCTGACCGTCTTGGACATTATGGATGCTATGCCTCCTATGCTGGGGATTTATCCCGCTGTCTCACTGCTCTTCATCTAGACAACTTCTCCACAGACTGTCGGGATTTTATGTTGTCTGTGGAGAAGTTCACTACTACCTGGCTCTACTATGGTCATACTATTTTTCCAACATCATTCATACTAGCTCCAATAATCCTTAAAAAAAATTTGTACCATAAACAAAATCCGAAAGCCTAATGATAACTCTTCTTCATCTTTCACCGTGCCAAGTGCAACTCCTCCTGTCCCAATTTCAATCCAAAATCGACACAATATTCATCTCCCTCACTCCCACTATAGACCCCCTCCTGAAACCTTGGCCCCTTCCCCCACTTCACAGTTCTCTAAATTCTAAATTCAGTCTCCTCTGTAGAACTCAGCAAGCAGCTGATAGGTATCAAAGCCTCCACCTGCACTCTGGACCCCATTCCTTCCACCCTCGTTAAAGGTTGCTGTCTCATCATCTCTCCACTCATCACAACAATAATTAACTCTTCACTGTCCTCTGGTACCGTGCCCCAGTCTCTCAAGCTGGCAGCTATAACCCCCATCCTGAACAAACCTGGTCTTGACTCTGACAATATTGCAAATTTCCGCCCCATTCTCCAACCTGTCATTTTTGTCCAAAATACTGGAACGAGTGGTTGCCTCCTACAACACAGCACTGAAACAGCTCTGCTCAAAGTCTCCAATGACATCCTCCTCTCCTGTGACTCTGGACAGCTCTCCATCCTCATTCTCCTGGACCTCACTGCAGCATTTGACACCATCAGTCACTCCATCCTGCTCTCCTATATACATCACCGGCTCTGCTCTGTCCTGGCTTCAGTCCTACCTCACCAACAGTCAACAGTTTATCAAGGGAAACAACTGCTCTTCCTCCACATCTCCTCTGTAGCAAGGTGTTCCCCAAGGTTCGGTGCTTGGTTCACTCCTGTTCATCCTCTACCTCATTCCTCTCGGCAACATCATCCACCAGCATGGTCTAAATTTTCACAAGTTTTCAGTTAAACTTCAATAACACCACACTTTCCTCGTCACCAGTCATCCGTAGCCTTGGGATTTTCTTGGACACCAATCTCTCATTTGAACATGTCAACCAAATAACCCGGTCTGCTTGTTTCCACCTGAAAAACATTGGCCGTCTCCACTCATCCCTCTTTTTCTCTTCTGCTGAAACCCACCCTCATTCATGCCTTTATTACCTCCCAGTTAGCTGCAATACATTCAGAGCTCTGCTGCCAGTCTGCTCACACACACCCGCTCTCGTGAACACACCACCCCCGTCCTCCAGAACCTCCAGTGTCTCCCCATCCCTCAGCGTATCAAATTCAAAGTTCTCCTCATCACTTTCAAAGCCCTTCATAACCTGGCCCCGCCCTACCTTACCAATTGGCTCCAGCGTCACACTCCATCCCGCTCTCTGTGCTTCTCCGATGCTAACCTTTTGTCCCTCCCCTGTCGGACCAAGCATCGAACCTGGGGAGACAGAGCCTTCTCCACTGCTGCCCCGACCCTCTGGAACACTAAACATCTCAGAGACTGCACTGACCTCCCAATGTTTAAAAAAATCACTTAAAATTCATCTTTTTAAAATTCCTTTTCATCTTTAATCTGCCATTTTATGTTTATATTTTTATTGTATTAGCTCTTGTTTTTATTGACTGTTTTTTACTCATGTGTTGTAAAGCGTCTTTGTGCACCTTTTAGAGGGCTATATAAATAAAATGTGTTGTTATTCATCATTATTATTAACTAGCCTGTTTTTTTAACATGAATGTAATAGGCAAGCAGACCCTGTATTTATTTGGAGATTTTTCATTTAAGACAAATGTCAGCACAGAACCTTTATTACACAAGAACCTGTTGACCAGCGGAAACTTTGGATTAATGAAGGAGGAGCCAGCGTATTCTCTCTCACCCAAATAGGAATTTCAGACGCCGACCTTGGACATTGACTTGTGGTTGATACAACAGTGGACAACAGAAGCTCAGTGCTTGTTATAAAACAGATTCCAAAAGTTCCAATTGTACAGGTAAAAGTAACATTTCAGACCAGGAGTATCAACAGCAAACAGGAAAAAGTTGAGGTTTAAAGCACAACAATAGCCTGTAAAACTGAAGGAAAGTAATGGACTATTTGTCCCATTCATTTAGTGCTGTCCTACAAAAACAGGGACAGACTGGTCACCGATCGACCACTGCCACTCAATGATTGTCACATTTGTGCTTTGACCAATCAGGAGAGAAGGCGTGTGTGGCTCTGCAGCCACATGTATTGATCACTTGCACCAAGTGAAATACCCCACAGTGGGGTAGTGAACTCGAACTCATCCGAAATTTTACTTAGCTGCAATTTGACTAACTCTTAAAGCTTTGAGGACTTTTGTTTACTTTGAAGTTTGACATTTTCTGTGACATGAAGCCAGCCTTGGCTCTGCTGAGCCTTCTCCTTGTGGTGGAGAGCACTTCTGCAGCAGAGGGTAAGCCTGATAGCTTTGAGCTTCTTTATAGCACTTTTGCAACAACACACTTTAAAATATGATTTGTTTTCAACTTTGGAGCATTGCAGGAAAGGGATTTTGCTACTAAGCTTCTTGTCTAAAGAAGCAAACAGATAATTTGTGAAATGATGCATTTCAGAAACTGAAGACTTAAAGATAATGTTACTGTACAATATGTGGCTGTCAAAGTTTCAATTTAAAATTTAGACTTTTGCATTTTTACCTGTATCTGAACTGAAGCGACTGTGTTTACAGAGTCCTGCGTTGGTCTCTGTGGCTCTTTTGACCCGGAGAGGAAATGTCAGTGTGACTCAATGTGTGTGTATTACTCAAGTTGTTGTGGGGATTTTTCCAATATCTGCGCCAAAAAAGGTAAGTCCAGTTCTGGAATACCACTATTTAACCACATTTGTGATTTGATTTTGCAACCAAATTCCACGAAAACCCAATGGCCCCTAAAGAGATGAACAGCTAACTATGGAAAAAAAACATATATATATATGTCAAGTGATATTCACGTTTGGTTTTGGTTACTCTAGAACATTTTTCCATTTACTTTGGCGTCACTTTTAATGTTTTTACATTATATCTCTTGTTTTGTACATTTAGTTACTAGAGGAGATGTCTTTGGAAGTGTAGAAAACACAACCGCTATCGTAACGCCGAACGTAAGCTCTGCAGCTCCAACAGTGCAGTCCTCCTCAGCTCCTCAACCCACCAGCACATTTGGCCCCACAGCTCACACTGACCCTGATGCAGCACCTTGCAGCGGACGGCCCTTTGATGCTTTTCTGCAGTTGAAGAACGGCTCCATCTACGCATTTCGAGGTGATGGGTTTCTGCATACTTTTATTTACTGAAATACATTTAGGCTTCAAGATAATTGTGACATTTCAGTTCTTTCCAAAGA
Source organism: Oryzias latipes (assembly GCF_053564925.1). NCBI lineage: Eukaryota > Metazoa > Chordata > Actinopteri > Beloniformes > Adrianichthyidae > Oryzias > Oryzias latipes. The sequence goes on along the minus strand of NC_136250.1, from coordinate 9,368,842 downwards.
AAAACGATACTCTTTCATGTTGAAACTGTTTCTTTTCTCATCTTTTCCTGTTAAAATTAACTTTTAAAAAACTAAATTGTAGCCCAAATTATTTTACAGGTGATTACTTTTTTGAGTTGGATGATGATTCCATACTTCCTGGTTATCCCAAACTTATCCAAGATGCATGGGGAATCTCTGGGCCCATCAGTGCTGCGTTCACACGCATCAACTGCCAAGGAAAATCCTACATCTTCAAGGTGAGCAAAATAATTGTTGTAGATTCTGGCTTTTTAATTATTGGATGGTTGTTTTTTTTTTTTTTTTTTTTTTTTACTTCTTTTAACTTGTTCTGTCCAACAGCTGAGCAAACAGATTAGAGCTGAAGGCTTTTTGTGTTGGACAGGTTTTACTATCACAAAAAGAGGTTATATAGCTTCAAAAAACTAGAGTGTAGATTTGTATAAACCCCTTTTTGTCGTATTATTTTTTATTTATTTGTTACATTTAGTGTGTGTGGGGAGGGAGAGGGGAAGAATGTGAGGGGAGGGTGGAAAAGAGTAAAAGGAAGAAAGGTGAAAAGGTGGGGGATACAAGCACTGATTTGACTAAGTTATTAATTTAAGCTGTAACAATTATACCAGATCTGCTGGAAAGACGAATGTTACATCAAAGGTGAAAATCTGACACTAAGATGAGCGAAAAAGAAATCTGTCCATCAATACACTGTAGGTAAGGAGGAGGGATGAAGCAGACAGGGAGTGTGGCAGTGTGCACGTGCACGTGGGGGTGGAGATACATGCATGCTGCCGACGTGAACCGTGTGTTCATAAAGGGAGCCAGAACCTACCCAGCCAGACCACCCAGACCAGGAAAGGGGAGGAGAGCCCCCCAGGCCAGAAGCCCCCCCAGCATCCGGACCCAGGCAGCCTGGGAGGGGAGGAGGAAGGGACCGCCCACCCCACCAGCCAGGCACAGAGAGGCCCCCCTACAGGGGCCCCCCCAATGCCCAGAGGCACAAGCGAACCCAGTGTCCGGCCCCCAGGCCACAAGACAGGAGCGCTTAGCCGTACCAGGCGGCAGCCATGGGGGCCACCGGGCGCCGGACACCGAGACAAAAGCCAGGGACGAAGCCAGGGCCCCCGGAACCCATGAGCCAGCCACCACCCGACCGGCGCCCCGTCCCCGCTAGCCAGCCCAGGCACGCGACCTTAGCAACCCAGGGATCGCCACGCACCCACAGCCACAGCCACCCCCCTAAAACCCTACGCACTACAACCCCCCCCCCCCCCCCCCCCCCCCGCCATAATATCTGAGCCCCCTCCCCAACCCTCTCAGTGCCCTCCCCTCTCTGTGATGGGGAGGGAAAGCCCCAGAGGGTCCCAGCAAGCCAGCCCCCAGGTCGGTCCTACCCATGCACTCACACACACATACTCACAATCATCTGGTTACCCTCCCTACCCCCGCCGCCACGCAGTAACCCCCCCCCCCCAGCCGGCCGACCCCCAGCGCCGCATGCCCAACCCTTCCCGCAGCCGACAGGATACCCATAAGCCCGGCCGCCCTGAGAGGACCAGGCGGGTGAAGACCGGCCGCCCCCCCCCGACCCCACCCATGTATGGAGGTGTGGGAGTGCTGTGTGTGTGCTGCAGGTAAAATAGGAGGTCACCAGTGTGGGGGGCTCCACCGCTGCCAAGCCGCAAAGCCCCCCACTCCGGAGTCCCTCTGTGAGTGGTGTGTATTTGCTGTGTGTGTGCTGCTAGCATGCAGTGTGTGTGTCTACAGAGGAAGTTAAAATTGTGGGGGGGGCCAGCGAAAGGTGAGCACGGATGTTTCACCGTGCCCCCCTCCACCAGACCCTCGCCACAAGGCCCTAGATGAATCAGAGTGTCTAATATGCAAGTAAAAAGCGGGGAGGAGGGCGGGTGCCAACGAGAACCCAGAGAGGGGCATCCCCAGTGAGCCCCGCCAGCATACCCCTCCCATCCAGATCCCGGGGCCCTATGTGCCTGTGTGCAATATTTGTTTGGGTGAGAGCGGGGAGGAGCGGGCGGATGGGCACAACCGGGGGAGAAGGCTCCCCCGAGCGACCGGCCCCCCAGCCGGCCGCGGTAGGCGCCCCCCCTCCCAGAGCGGCCGGGCAGCCAGAAACGGCAAGCCAGCCGCAGTTGGAGGCCAGAGCCTCGCGGCGCCGAGACACAGCCAGCAAGGAAGGGTCCCGGTGCCAGAACGGGGGGGCAGGGGGTCCAGCCCCACCATTCATACCCTGGCCCCCCTAAGGACTAGCACACTGCCCCCCCAGGCCCCCCCCAAAATAAATAAATAATAAAATAATAATAATAATAGTAATAATAATAATAAAATAATAATAATAATAATAATAATAATAATAATAATAATAATAATAACAACTACCGGCCACGGGCGAAACACCGGCCACGGGCAGACGACCCCAGGCCCCAGAGCCCCAGAGCACACTACAATGCAAGGAAACACCCTCTGACCTCAACACCTTTTGTGGGCATGAAAATTGGCTAAATTCATATGAACATTGTGTGTTAGGCTGAATTTTGTGACTGTTAAGCCCCCCCCAGCCCCCGCCACGGCGACCAGCCACCCAGCACGGCACCCGGCCGCCGTTCCCGGTCAGCCGCACTGCCTACCCTGCGCCCTGAAGGCACCCGCCCAGGAACCCCTGCCAAGTTGCCGGCAGAGCGTGCGCCCCCACCACCACCCCACCCAGGCAACCAGAGCCCCAAGCCGGGAGAACGACAGGCACGGCAGAGCCCACCCCCCCAAACCCACCCCGGCCCACCCAACCAGCCAGGACCCGGCTCAACCTATCACCATCCCACCCCCACTAGGTGATGTGACTAACCAGCTGGAGCCAGGGAGAGTCTGAAGCCGACATGTTTTTTGTGGAGGACATTATCTCTGAACTAATATGCTCTGACATGAGGTTTCTGTAGTGGTTGATGCTAAGATTATTTTTAGATTTCCAGTTTAGGAGGATAGTTTTCTTTGCGATACATACAGCGGTGAGAACCATATAAGCCTTGTTAGATTCCATGTTGATGTTATTCAGGTCACCTAATAAGCAGAATTTGGGGCGAGCAGGAATCTTATGATTAAACCAGATTGATAAATCCTCACAAACCTTACGCCAGAATGATTGGACAGGTGCACAGGGCATGCAAATAGTCGTCTATGTTGTTACCTATGCACTGTGTGCATATAGCAGACTGATTGAGACCCATTTTAAATAACCTCTGTCCGGTGTAGTGAGTTCTGTGGAGAATCTTGTATTGAATAAGTTGCAGATTAGGGCTTTTGGTCATATTAGAGGCATTCAAACAGATCTGTAGCCAAAATTGATCACTAAAATTCAATGATAGCTCAGACTCCCATTTTGTCATGGGTAAGTAAATGGTTTCATCTATGTCTGATAACATCTTATAAATTTTGGAGGTGAGTTTGGGATTTTTAAGGTCCATGAAATGTGTTAGGGTTATAGGGTACGAATATTCGTCCCGGTGTGTCCCGTACACACCGGGACGAATATTCGCCAGGCGTTATTCGCCAGCGTTTTTCGCCACGTTTTTTGTGTTCACACCCAGGCGATTTTCGCTGACGATGAGTGGAGTGAACATGCAATTTCATTCCCTGACATTAGATGGCGCTTAATGTAAAACAGAAATACTCCTGTACACAAGGTGGCGCTGCGCAACTTTACGCTTCTTAAAGTCGCTTTTCACTCAGAAGAAGAGAGCAAGTATTTACACGGTTGTCAGAATCAAACAAAGAAAACATGAATATTTCAAGCACCAGTAGCTCCAACTGGTGCTTGGTTCGGGGATATTTTAGAATGTCCGTCATTATTGCTTCGCGGCTGTGTAGACGCTACTTGGCGTCTATCTTCTTCGCTGGTATGTGTGCTCAGCAAGGCAGTTTTGTGTTTGAGCGCCCCCAAGTTGTGTTTTACTGTAACTTCAGAAGCTCCAGACACGTGTGCAAAAGCGCCATTCTCATTGGTCGAGTAGATTTCGACGCGACGCGTCGAAAAAAAAAACGAACCCGAGGTGTTTTTTTTTTTTGACGCTTTAACGCGTGGCGTTTTTTCGCGTCGGTGTGCACACTCTCGTTGGTGCCCTTTGTTTAGTCACGAGGCGTTAAACGTCGGCGAAAATCGCCGGCGAAATTCGTCCCGGTGTGAACAGGCCTTTACTGTAAGGGGAGGGTCTAGGTCTATTTGGGTCAGGCAGTATTTAGTGCTTATAGCTGATTTAAGCTGCTGATATTCTAGAAATTTGTTTATATTAATTCCATAGGTTGAGGATAACGTTGAGAGGGACATAAATTTTCTATTCTGAATTATATGCTGGAACTGCTGGATTCCTTTGTTCTTCCATGAAGCAAAATGAATCATGTTTTTGTTAATCAAAATGTCAGGGTTATTCCAAATGGGGGTAAGTTTACATGGAAATAATGTGAGGTTGTTTTTTTTAAGAAAATCCCACCAGGCTGTTAAGGATGATGTTTAAACTTCTGAAGCATTTGTGTTGTTTAATTTTAGAACTGAAGAAAGGTAAATTAGAAATATCTAGGTTATCACAGAGATTTTGTTCAATGTCTAGCCAGGATTCATCCAGCACACCAGGATTCAGCCATTTTTGTACATAACACAATCTGTTCGCGGAGTAGTAGTCCTGGAAGTCTGGAAGGCCTAGTCCTCCTCTATCTTTAGGTTTTTTAATAGTTTTTAAACTAATCCGTGGGGGTTTACCTTCCCAGAGGTATTGGGAAATGAATGAGTCTAATGATTTGAACCAAGTAGTTGGAGGTTTGGAAGGAATCATTGAAAATAGGTAGTTAATTTTTGGGAGAATCATCATTTTTATGGCTGCAACTCTCCCGATTAGAGAAATGGGTAGAGTTTTCCATCTAGTGAGATCAGCCTCGGTTGTTTTAAGTAGTTGGGTGTGGTTTAGCTTGAGTAGATCAGAAAGCCTAGAGGAGATATTTATACCTAAGTACTTTATGTTGCCTGTTTGTATTTTAATAGATGACGGATTTAGATAATTGCAATTAATTGGTAGAATTGTGCTTTTAGACCAGTTTATGGAGTATTCTGAGACTGAGGGAAATCTATTAATTAGGGAGATGATTTGGCAGATGGAAGATTGTGAATTAGGAGTAAATAGTAAAACATCATCTGCATAAAGACTTATTTTGTGTTCTAAATTTTTGGTTTGAATGCCTTCAATGTCTCGACTTTGCCTAATAGCAGCAGCTAGAGGTTCAATAAATAGTGCAAATAAAGACGGAGATAGTGGACAGCCTTGTCTGGTTCCTCTTTGTAAATTAAAGCTTATTGGATGGTTGTTAAAAAAACAATTCTGAAGAGGGAGTAGGTTTATTGCTCACTGGGCCGACTGAAATATGGTAAATGGTAAATGGCGTATACTTATGTAGCGCTTTCTACCTTCTTACGAAGGCCCAAACCGCTTTACAGTCACACTCCCATTCACCCATGCACACACACATTCACACACACATTCACACACTGATGGCGGAAATATAGCCATAAAGCTCTATTTTTGTTGCTAAATAAGAATTTATAAGAAAGAAATGATTGGCAGAAGCCTGTTAATCTTTCACTTTTTTTTAAAACATTGCATTTTATCAAGGACGATAGAGCCAACGGTACTCAGTCCTCCCAGCTCATCACTTTTGCCTTCATGTGTTTTCCTCTTACAGGGAAGCAGGTATTGGAGATACAATGGGAATGTCTTGGATGAGGGTTTCCCGCGAGACATTTCTGAGGGCTTTCAAGACATTCCTAATGACATTGATGCCGCGTTTACCGTGCCGGCACCAAATCACCGTGGAAAGGAGAAGGCCTACTTTTTCAAAGGTACTCATTAAGGGATGAGTGAACTTTTTACAGCACTGTAACATCTGAAGCCTTCACGTCTGTTGACCCTGTGACCTTTTTTGAGACTACAAAAAATGTTATTCAGAAATATGTTATCAGCTACTTCAATCTGAAAAACCACCAATATAACTCAATTATATTAATTAAATAAGAAAGATTACTCAAATTCTCTCAACAAATAAATGTTTATTCATTTTTAATAGTTAATTATTATTATTTTAAGTTATTTTTTATGCTTAACTAATTACGTTTTTTTCTCCAGGGGATAAATATTATAAGTATGAGTTCAAGCACCAACCATCGCATGAGGAGTGCGTGCAAATGACCAAAGCTTCTCCATCTGTGCTCTTCACACAATACACTGACCTGTTCTGTGATCAGACAGCAGAAGATCTCTTCACAGGCCTTTTTGGAAGTTCCTGTAAGTGTAAGGCCTAGCTGTTGTGTTATTTGCGATTTTCAGTCCCTCTCATCTCTATTTTTTTACCTGATGTTACTTTCTTTCACAGTTGACAGTCAGCGCACTAATCCCCGCTTCATCAGTGGAGACTGGCATGGGATCCGACCTCCTGTAGATGCTGCCGTGGTAGGGCGAGTTCACCTCAGTGTCAAGCCAACAGCATCTCCTCCAAGGAGGGGGAGCAGCCGTAGGAGGGGATCCAGCAGAAGACGGGGCCCACATCGGAGAAGACTAAGTCACAGATGGTTTGGAGATTTGTGGAATGACGATGACTTTGCTTTTAGCATGGATGAAAGCGACTTCACTGATCAAAGCACCACAACCGACAACAGACAGATTCCTGTTCAAAATGTGTACTTCTTTAAAAAAGGTATGAATGGATCAAATCAACTTTACTTCACCAGGCTGCTTAATTATTGCATTTGAACTCTTTGGTTTAATGTTTCATATTTGTGCTTGCAGATAAATACTATAGAGTGGGACTTCGTTCAAAGCGTGTGGATTTTGCCAACCCTCCTTACCCTCGATCCATTGCAAAATATTGGCTGGGCTGCAAAGAGGAAGAGATGCCTGATAGTTCCAGGGCAGAGAAGAAATAAGTCAACCAATATACAAACATTCCCTGTTCTTTAGTAAACTTTACTTTTTAATTCTTCTATTTCTTTATCTTGGAATCACCCTAAAACCATAAACAGACACAATAACTTTTTTGTAGACTGAGGTGCTTTAAAATATATTAGATAGCATTGTTGTGAATCCTTTTTTAACTGCCCTGTGCATCTACATGCATGCTTAACTTACTATTCTAAACCATGAAACTTACATTTCCTGTAAATTTAACACACATGTAGTCACAGATTTTGCTAAGCATTTAAAGTAATAAAACAAATGTTCTGAAAACTGACAAAAGTACATCCGAACAAACTACACTTCTGTCCTCCAGTGAGAAAGTCTTATACCTGCAGCGCATATCTACTATTTCCACAGGTAACATGGTCATTTCTTAAAAGACTGCGCCCTCTGTTGGTCAATCGTTTAAAGACAAGCACAAAATGCAAAACAGGAAGAATGTCGGCTTTGGCTCTTTCGTATGAGGTTCCATTTGTGCCAAACATATGAAAATATGTTTGACACGATTTTACTGTATGATTCACAATCCACTTTAATGTTTGCTGACCGAGTTCAGGCAATATGTGTAAATATTTGATCCCAAATTTAATCTATATTAGACTATTAACGTACTAAATGCACATTTACTTTTTGTTACCTTGCAAGCCTTAGTTCATAATTAAATTGTTTGGGGTTTTATGTGGATGTGTGTGTGTTAAACAATGATACTCTTTTAGTTAAAAAAAACCCTGTGGTTTCCACCCTCCCCTAAATATAAAAAGTGACGTAACAACCTAGTTTTTACATTTGTGTTAAGTTGAGGCATGAACTATGTATGTGAAAAAAGGGAAACTGTTTATTTACATAAGTGAAATCACAATTATTCCACAAGAACAAAAAGAAAAGAAACACAGCCTAAACTTGACACAAAAGGCACCGCTGGGATTCGAACCCAGGATCTCCTGTTTACTAGACAGGCGCTTTAACCAACTAAGCCACGGCGCCACGTGGTGTCGCCACATCGCATATTGTAGCTATAAACTGTTGACATAAACGCTGAACCCTGAGACATTTATGTATCAATCATCTGATCAGTCAACTTAAAAAATAATCCAACATTGCAGCTGACATTTAGAGATGCGACAAACTGCCGTCACCAATCAAGTCGTGAAAATACAAATCATAAAAGTCTCTAAAGAACTCCTCGTTGCTGCTCAGACTTGGATGAACCTGTTCTTTTGGAGACTATTAGGGTTCAGAATTTCAGCGGCAGCACAACGGCTTCCCTCTGGCTTAGATGCCTGTGCACCCCAGAGGAAAGCCTCCACCTCCGCAAAATGCCAAGAGTCGAGTCCTGAAAAGCTGACATCCAAAGTTTGAAAATATTCACACTGGGAGTTTTCCAAGCCAGGAGGATTCAGACAGGCCAAGTAAATTACCATCTCGGTAATTTGTGATTTTCGAGACACTGGTCTGAGTTAAACTTGGCACGCAGTGGCCCGGTTCAGATGGGAGGCTGGAAGTACTTGGGGATAATGGAGCCTTCTGAGGAAACGGTTGATTGCGCATACCGGTGCACATCTGTTGCTGGATGTAGTCTGGGGGTGGTTTGGCTGTTTCTCTGGATGATTTCTTTCTCTTGAAGTGGCGGGCGCGACGATTTTTGAAACCAGACCTGATGAAAACAAATCATGGCAACAATTCTACTACATGATAATAAATGGTCAAATGTGGATCAATTGACTGGATTTTTGATTCTGGAAGACCAGTCTCTGAAGCCAGAGACTCTTTCATGTGAACAGACGGGTACTGTGTGATAAAGAAGGCCCTTTCCAGTTGGTCCACTTGAGCCTTGCTGAAGGTCGTGCGCTCCAAGCGGTACATAGATGCAGGCACATGGTGCGCTGCGGGGGGGGGGGGGGGGGGGGGCAGATAAATTTATCATAATTCAACAAAAACTAGCATTTTTCACGCTTAGTTAGCGCACTTGAACATCACATTGAAGCCGATTATTCCCACTCACTTCTGCTCGAGTCCCACGCGTAATGCTCGTCCTTCGGATTAAAGGATGCAGTGGGCCATAACTCCGAGTAAACCCTGGTCCCCTCCTTAGAGGTGGTGTTCTTCACAGTATAATCAAACCCATGAGCCATTCTTCTTTGCAAAGTTTTCCAACATGAGTGTTCACATAAAAACCCAGGTTACAGGAGGGTTTTTTATACTTTGCTTGACACAACAAGTGGGAGGAGTCCCACCCCTTTTCCACTAGTGTCTTTGGGAGTAAACTGCGTAAAAGCTGTTTGCCTAACAACTGGACTTCTTTTAGGTCAGGAATGATGGCCGAATGCTTATTTTTAGTTGATTAACCTTTGTGACTATACTAATTCAACAAGTTTTTAAAGGCCTGTTAAAAATTTCCATACGGATCTGTAAAAGCATCCTCTTTTCGCCTGCTGCTGCCTCCCCGGTGCGCATCAAACAAACCTTGGTGTGTGTAGTTGGGAACGTGTATTGGGGAAGCCGCAGGAGTGAGATCTTCCAGGCGGGTAAAATGCGCAGAGGTGACAGATTTGGCTCCATTTGAGACTTCAAAACACCGGAAGAAGCGCAGTCCAATGAAGCCACCTTAACATGGCAGTGCCAGAGGCACACCACCACAGATCTGAATGTGATTTGCAGTGCAAAATTTGGAAACAACATATGACAAAAACGGGATTTTGCTTTTGTACTTGTTTCAGAAAATTATTAAGTACTTTTTTTTTTTCCAAGAGCAGAAAAAAACGCTAAAAACAAGATTCTAGTATCAAATAAAAGTATTTTCCCATCTAGCAAGACTGAAGAAAACAATGAGCTTTCAGACTCTCAAAAGTCACATGACTTGGATTAATATGTCGTTCCATCGATACAAGAGCAATGGAATGTCCTTCAAATGGGTTGTTGAACCTGGTCACGTGGGTCTATCTACACTATGTGACCTCTGAGAATGAAAGGAGAAGGAAGACAAAACAAACAGAGGCTGGTAATATTACCCTACATAAAAAAAACAAGATATTTTATACACATCTATAATTTAAGTGTTTTTGCTATCAAAGCACAAATAATTCATGTTGAGCACTTAAAGGACAAAACGTAGTTTTATTGATTTAATGATTTTGCAAAAGGTTGCTGACATTATAATTGTTCACATAAAATAATGAAATAACATTGATGTAGTGCTTTTCAAATAGAAAACATCAAATGCAATAAAATAACAGTATTTTTATACTGTTGCAAGACTTGCAGGAATCCCACCCTTGAGCAAATAAAAGTAACAATTTGTTTTTAAAGACTGTTTATGTTGTCATAAAACATAGTCTTTTATGTGAAACAATACAAAGCAAAATGTGTTGATTATAATAGAAAAGAAAGCATTCATGGTTAAATCAGTTTTAAAGTCAACCCTAAAGCTCTGAGAACTTTGATTAAAAAACTTTTTTTAACACATTCTTCTGTAAGAAATAGAAGACAATGTTCAAGTGCAAATTATGCTCTTCTCTTTTTTTCTTGTCTTTTCTTTTAACCTCAAAAGCATGTTTGTTTAGTCATTCTTTAAACACCATAGCATCATCTTGACATTGAAACTCTGCATGGCTGACATTTATTTTAAAAAATAATCAACTGTCATTATTCTTATTTTACTCTTTTTTAATTTAAGAGAGTTTTTTAATAATTTAAACAAGGTTTACTTTGTCAAAGAGCTTCTCTTTGACAGGTTGTGACAAATCTAACACAATTTCATACGGGCTTAATAATTCAAAGAGACAACCTCCTGAGTTGCATTACTTTGTGTTTTCCTCCTGCTGCCACAGTCAAACAGATTAACTGATCCATGTTTGATGGATAAACACTGTAGGTTCACAGACAGAGATCACCTTGCATGAAAAAGAAGTAATGTGTAATCCCACACCAACTGAGTTATTTCATTTTATAGTTTTGCATGGTTTATGTAATCCGGTTTTGTTCAGATCAAGTGCAGATGTTATTAAGTAACAAAAACAAGTGCTTATTGATTATTTGTTATCCTTAGAAAACGGTAGTTCATGATATATCATATCAAGTAACAAAATTGAGTTCTCATTCAACTGTCTCATAAAATCTTACATCTTTTTAGTAAACATGAATGATTCACACTTTAGATAACCAATACGTAATAATCATTTATTATCATTAGAACACATCAAACCAAGGATTATTACACATTGCAGATCAAGTAAAGAAAATCAATAGCTTATTGTTTGTAATTTAAATATTTCAATTACCATTGGTTGCACATTACACAATGTAATTCTCATTGGTTGTATTTAAAAGAGCTTTGATTATTTCACCACAATCAAGTTCACACATGTATTTGGAATTATTCAAACACCTGTTGATCCTTAACTCTTGCGTTTTAAATGACCCAATGCGTTTGAGTGTCATCTGTTACTGGATCTGCCTCTCATTCTATTGAACAGTAGTTGTTTTAAAGCAACTCTAAACTCTAACATAAGCATGTTTGTGTGTTCCCACATCTGCTAGTTTACACATTTCTAGACTGAACTGACATACAGATAGGTTTTTAGAGTTCTGTCCATCTTGAAATCAGACTTTATTTGTACATTTATGTTATTATTTCAACATTGTTTGAGCTCATTATACCTAGCCTGTTCCAAAGTTTAGTGCCACACACAGAAACCTTTCTTTTTTGTCCTTATCAATTTAATCCTGAAGTACCTACATCCTCTCAGTTTGTAGCCTTCATTTCCTAAGACCTGCTCATGGATACTGCATGGTAGGGTAATTATTTCCCCCTGGCTTTGTATAGAAGTTTGTGGTGTAAAAATCAATAAGATCATACAGTTTTAAAACTGGATTGATAAAATTCATTGTTTGTATGATCAATAAACCAGCTGGGTCGTTTTTGAAGTAAAATTAGAGGATGTAGTGACCTCTAATGAGTATTCCCCCAAATTTCTATACAGAAGGTGAAATATGGTAAAATTAAGGAGCAGTACAATAAATATCTGCTGTTGTGTTCTAAATATAGATTTGTTTATGATTGAAATACTTTTTTAAATGTAGTTTGTATTTGTCTGTGTAGCTTCCAACTTAGTTTGTCATCGATGACAACCCCTAAGAATTTGATTTCAGTGACTCTTTAAATTGAGACATTATTCTTAAATGTGTTGTCAGCTCATCATGTTGTTGGAGAAATGTTTGCTGCTCTTTGCTGCGCCGCGCGCTGGCGAAATCTAGTCCCGCCTGAGGGCGCGTTCCTGGCCGCTGGGGGAGGAACCTAACGGGCGAGGAGGGCTGTCATCACCGATCCGCTCTGCACTGCGGCTCCTCTCACCATCCCGACGGACCAGGAACTCAGAGACTTCCCCAAAAAAACACAGTCAGGTAGGAGCCGAACAAACCCAAAACGAGAGCTTTTTACGCACAAGCCGAGTAGCTACGTCACGCCAATCTGACACGTTGACTTGACGCGGATGGATCCGGGAGCTTTCCTGACGAGCCGTTACAGCAGCGCTGCGTTAGTCTGCGGGCGGAAAGGGTCTGCGATTGGTCCAACAAGGACGATTTAGCTTTTAATCTAATTAAAAAACAGAACGTTGAAGATCCGCTACGGGGTTAGCTGAACCGGATGTTATAAAGTCGTCACTGCTTTGCCTTGTGGTGACCCAGTTGCTGGTGCGTTATGGTGCTCTCCCTACACTCCTGTTACAGCGCATTCATTGTGTACAGAAACAAAGCAGGGTCATTCAGAATGCGTCTCTGCGAAGCAGTCAAAGGAAAACAGCTGAAGTACTTCCCCACTGTTATGCAAGCTTTTCCTTTTGCAACGCATTTCCAATCATCAGAATACCTTTTATCCCGTTTTTGAAATCTCAAGAACACAAAGAAAGAAGAAAAATCGTAAAATTAATAGACTTCTATATATGGGAAATGCTTGTCAAAGAGTTTTTTTCAGACTTCATATAGAAGAGCTTATCAGTGAAGTTCATTAAAAATATTTTAGGATAAAAAAAGCACTACTTGTCGCTGCAGAAATTCTTATTATCAAGCACGGCAGCAGAAGAATCATGATGCAACCACCAAGCAAAACCTTTCACATTCAATGAAAACCAGTCCCCCTTTTGTTTTTTCTAAGGTTAGTGTGATCCATACAGCTGAATCAACAACAAACTAGCGTAAAAGAAAACATTTAAAACTAGAAGGAGCTATATTGCTGAATGAAAATGAAACTTAAAGGGTAACAAAATTAAATTTATTAAAAATAAATGAAAGAAATAATCAAAATTGACCATAAATAAAAGGAAAACAGCACAATAAAAGAGAATATAGTTTTGTGAAAAATGCCAGTGCTGGGTCTCGAACCAGCGAGCTTCTGCACCAAGGATTACCATGCATTTCAATGGAGGCAAAAATCCTGGGAATTCTTGAATATCTTGAAAAGTTCAAGGATTTGAAAGACCAAAAGTCATAGCTGAAAAAGCTGAAAGAGCTGAACATTTTAGTAGTTGAATGGTTAAAATAGCTTAAAAACCGTAGATGGAGTTAAGCGCCAACAAATGGCGGAAGATACTTTATTAAAGAAAGAGAAACAGGAAAACAATGGGTTGAATGCATTCCACTTATCTGGACGTTTCTCCAATTGAACTAACGTGGGCAAGCAATAATGGATTCATCAGTGTGCACACACTGCAATTAAATTGTAAAAATGAGTAACCAGAATTTTTCTACAGTGTGGGAGTCTGATAAAGTTATACAGGAAGCTATAGTCCAAGTGTTTGTTTTTTTTCATGGAGAAAAGCTTTATCTTTTTGCACATGCCTGTGAACTTTTATCTTCACTTTTCAGCTTTACTATCTCTCTGAAGGTATTTAGGATTAAACCTGATTGTAAACCTGATAGAAAGAATTAGTAGAAACTTAGTAATGAAATGGTACATATTTCAAGTGGATTTGTTCCTGAAAACTCAAAGACTGATTTTAGGCTTACAACAAAAACAAAAATACTGTTTTTAGCACGATAAAACTATTTCACAAGGTGGCCCCTGGGTGTGAGTGAGTGTGTAAGTCATATTTAAGTTTTTGTGCAAAACAACATGCCTATTCATGTCTATCTGATTGCACGTGTACCTTTGTTGCATTGGACATCCCTGAGGTTTCTTTTTTTTTTTCCCCAAAAATCCGTCTTTTAGGAGTTTTTCCTTACCGAGAAGGAGGGTCTAAGGGAAGGGATGCCCAGTTTAGCTTAGTCTGTTTTGTGTAGTTTAGCTTTTACCTGTTGAATTCTATGGCTGATGTCATGTTTTTATACAATTATCGGTATGAAGCCAATTGAGACAACTGTTGTTGTAATATTGGGCCATATAAATTAAATTGATTTGAATTGAATTGAAATTTATGAGCTTTCTTAAAAAAGAGAACACAAAAAAAACTGTCTGATCTATGTAGAAAATGATTATCACATTATAATTGTATTACTGTTTCTTAAATTTGGCTTTGATCTCGCTCTTCCATACCAACCTTTCAGAAAAATACTTTACAAGATAAAGTCTCAGATCTATCTGAAATTGGCTTTTTTAAAATATTTTTTAGTACAAAAGAAAATATTTATTATTTATAATATTTATCTCTTAATGAGAGCAGAAATAGCCACTACCAGAGGCTCAATCCTTCACAATAGAAATACATTTCCAACAATGATCCCAAAGGAATTTCCTGCTAACAGAAGTGGGTCAGAAATGCGTTTGGGTGTCATCTGTCACTGGATCTGCTTACATCTCATTCTATTGAACAGTAGTTATTTTAAAGCAACTTTAAACTCTAACATGAGTATATTTGTGTGTTCCCACATCTGCTAGTTTACACATTTCCTGACTGAACTGACATACAGATAGGTTTTCAGAGTTCTGTCCACCTTAAGTAGTTTTATTTTCTATTAAGTTACTTTTTCATCAATGAAAGCAAAGTTTTATTGTTCAGGTGCAGCTAAAACCCTGAAACAAAGCTGTTCTCCCCAAACCAGATTATTTTCCTGTTTTAGAATACAATATTTTCTTATTTCTGCCCCATTCTGATGTCATTTTGTTCAGGTTTTACCTATTCATTTTCCTCTTTTTCAAGTTTGTCTTCGTGATAAATGGGAACTGCAGTATCCATACCTTCACATGTTTGTTACAAAACATTACAAAAAAGTTTTCCTGAAACCCTCTTCTTTATTAACTTAAAATTGATTTTAGTGGCAGACAGAATGAGAATACGAATAATATCCTGTGTTATTATTCTGTCTTTTTACAAATACAATTTTTTTCAAATGGGAAATACCAAAACCACAATGGATGGTTAATCAAACTCCATTTGCTTCCTTTTTTTTCAAACGTCAGATTTTCTTTTTCCTGGTTTGCAGGATGTCCAGGGAACAGCAGGCAGTGGCTCGGGCCAGAAAAGCCTTCAACACTGGCAGGTCCAAACCTCTGGAGTACCGGATCATCCAGCTGAAGAACCTGAAGCGGATGTTTTATGAGAAGCAAAAGATGATTTCAGATGCCATCAAGAAAGACCTTAACAAGGTGAGCGGCCAGTTAAAACCACCAGAATCAACAAACACTGTGAAGTTTTCGAAGCAGTCAGCTTTTAAATACCAACAATACTACTGCAGTTGCATTATGGAAAAATATGAATGAAGAAAAAATAATTAAAAGACGTTGCCACTTTTTGCAATAATTTTTTCTTCTGCAGTTTGTTTTATTCTGCACCAATTTCTGGCGTATTAACTCATTTACTTTCAAATGTGTCCAGCATTCCAGATCCGATATGTTTGTCTAGTACTTTATATTCCTTCTACTTTTGCTTCATCATAACATCAAAAACACTCATCAAATGTCACTTGATTGACATTCTGCTCACAGTTTTGCAGTCACATGTTGTGAGCTGCCCAGATCCAGCTCCCCTGGAGCAACTGTGGGACATTAACCGGAAAATAAGAAAAGGGGGATCTGAACCGTTCTAACTTGGACTTGAACCAGTGGCCATTAATGGGAGATCTAAAATTGTAATCACTGACACTTTCTTGTCCTGACAAGGCTTTTGGAGTGCGAGGTTCAGGTGAACTAATATTTAAGCCAATGAAACACTCACAAAGCAAACAATCCAGACAAAAACTCGCTCCTCTTCCCAAAAAGCAAGGCTGCACAATCTCTGTGATGGTTCAGATGCCTATCTTTAAAATTTTGACAAAAAGAATTGTTCAAACTCATATTGAGTTTGTTATAAGGCAAACAGCCTAGGGTGTCGATAGAATCTTTTAAAATATTTTTTTCTTTTTATTTATTTTTTTTTTTTTGATTGTTTGCATGTGTGTGTGTTGTAATGCAAACACAAAACAAAAACAACAAAAAACATTGTTGGGAAAAAAGAATTCTGAAAAAAAGAGGAAATATTTGCCATTGGACACCCACAAACAATGCTCTTGAAATTCAGGTTTATAGTTGGGGACTTTGATATTGTTTTTTTTTTTCTAATTTGGCTCTAAAATAAACCACCCCCTCTTTGCTGATGCTCATTTTTTTTCCTATGTTAGATGTTTTTCTGTCACAGATTAGCAGCTAATATTGGCAATGCTAAAACGTTTTAGCTTGGATTTGGAGGGAGAGCTCAGTCATTTCTTTCAAATAATAAAAGACTTAGCAGAATCAACAAGGTGCATTTACAGGAAGAACCCTAACCTGTATGATATTCCAAGAACCTTATGGATGCCTACGCACCATGCACACAGTAGAATACCAGTAGTTGTTTTTCTTTATCCTCAGAGCGTGGAGGTGACACAGCTCCATGAGACCCTGGGCATTGAGAGTGAGATTGACCTGACCATCAGGAAGCTGAAGGACTGGGCAGCCCCTCGGCCTGTGGAGAAGAACTTACTGACCATGTCAGACACCGTGTACGTCCATCCAGAGCCGCTTGGGGTGGTGCTGATCATCGGAGCCTGGAACTACCCCTGGGCTGTCACTGTTGGGCCACTAATCGGAGCCATAGCTGCAGGTACTGTAACTTGCTGGGCATGTGGGGAAAACTAAAATGATGTCAGATTTTAACATAATGTCCTTGTAAATCTAGAGCCGAAATATGCAGCTTGTGTCTGATGGTAACGTCCATTTTCAAACAAACACAAGAAAGCCAAACCATTGCTCACTGACATATGCATTTTCTTGCTGACTGTAGTCTTTTAACTTGTATCTAATTCCCTGTTTTTGGTCCCAGTATTGCAACTGTCACGCTTTTTTTCCATCGTCATGATTTGTGGATCGCGGTTTATTCTGACCTTTGTGACACAATCATGTGAGAGGAGTTTTAAAGATTGTAGTCATGGTTTCCAAAAAAAAAAGGTGTTGCAGAGCAACTTAAACTAACGTACAATGTCTAATACTCTGAGTTTTTAAAAATCACGCCAATGGATGATTTGTCTTTTTTCTCAAAAGTTCCAAATTGAATATTTTGAATCACTTGTGCAGATTTTTGCCTGTTTAGCAGGAAATGTCTTATACCTATTGCTCATTTGCAATATTGGTTTATGAAAATGTGGTGCTGTGTGCAAATGTGCTAAGACTTAAACCCACAGGGCCAGAGGAATGCAAATCATGCAGAAAGTTTGTCCAAAGTGGACTTTGTGCCACGCTCTTCCAATATCAGATCTTACACAAATGTTTATGTCAGTGCAGTGGGTCAAAAGTCTCAGATAAACCAATATGCAATTCAGATTATAAAGTTAAAACTTTTAAGTCAAAGGTTACTAATCTTTTTAAACATAATATGCACATTTCTTAAACAAAGATTTTTATTTTTTGTATTTTTTTGAGTTCTAAATCATTGCAAAATTGGCATCAATGTTTTGTGGATCAGATCTTTTAATTCAAAATGTCAGCAGAAACAGCCAGTAAAGCAGATAAACACAAAAAACAGATAAAGTTTGATGTAACAGACAGGTGAAAGGTCGTGCTGTCACTGCAATTGTAATGTGTCTGTGTGCAGCAAACAGTCAAATCATAGTGCAAGTCTGCAGCACTAAGCTGTGCACCTCAAATAAAAACAGCCATGCATCGAATGAATCTTTTAAAGATCAATAAAGCAGGAAAGTGAAGCTGCAACATTCCAACAAAAATCAGCCTGCTATGTTAGCTTGTGAGGAACAGAGATGATGTTCCTGGGTCAATTTGATGTATGAGGTATGTTAAGTGTTAAGAGGATGTTAAGTGACTCAGAGAATCAGCAAACTTTTTTTTACAGTAAGATCTTGAAGGCTAAAAACATAATATTCTATTTTCCAATGATTTCATAGATTCAGAAATGCAATAAAAAATGACAATTGTTTCTACAAATACAGGATGAAAACAGAGTATTAGTTGGTCAATAATGCTTCATTAAAGAATAAATAAATAAGCATGAGAAAGAATTACTGTGAAATTATGAGATAAACAGTCTGCTATGATTGTGTCATGTGAGGTTGTGAAAGTTATTAGTTCTTGGTCTCAGATTTTGTCAAATAAATTTCCCGTCAAAATGCGACTTATAGTCCAGTGCGACTTATCTCTGTTTTTTTCTACTTTATAATGCATTTTTGGGCTGGTGCGACTTATACTCCGCCGCGACTTATAGTCCGGAAAATACGGTATTCAGTTTATGCTCATTTTGTGCAGATTTGATTTGTATGGAAACAATTAAGACTACGGGTGAGCCAAAATATCGATATGGTAATATTTAGTCCCGCGATTGATTCTCGATGCGTCTTCATCAAGTATCGACCTTTTATTTACGTTTAGAGACCCTGTAAAACGTTATATTAGGCTTTGTTGTATACGTTATATTGTACCTAATGCTCAATTCCGATTTTTTGAAAAAATCCGATTTTTTTGCAAGGCCGTTCACATTTCCAATTAAATGCGAATTTTTGTGATCTCCTGTGTAACCGTGAAATGACCCTGAAGTGACCCGCATGCGCAGAAGAGTACTCAACGGTGAACGACATCACTCGTTGTTTGCGGAAGTGGCTAACGTTAACAATGGATGTCAACAACAGTGTTGTCAAAGCGGAGCTCTTTTTGCATTATTACATTTATTTTCACGAAAAAGCCAGCACAATAACAATCTTCTCATTTTAAGAAGGCATTGGAGCCGGGATCGTCTGGACCCACTGTTGTGGAACGTGGTTGTGTATGTGCTGGGGCAGTGTGCACATGTGTGTGTGTAAGAGACAAGAGAAAGCGCGTGCAGGGAGGTAGAGAATGAGGGGGGCAGTGGGGGCGCGCATTCATGTTGTGTGTTAGGGAGGAAGGAGAACGGTAATAAAAGAAGGCGTCCCCCAGAATAAATGCTATTGACTCTTTATTAACCCGTTCTGGAGAATCTAAGGGTCCGAACGGGTAAGTGAACCCCGGAGGAGGATCCAGCTTGGGTCCCCCCGCGCTTCTGTCCACGGTCGGAAAGGGAGGAAAAAAAGTAAACGCGGGGAAGGTTCAACATCACGGCCGGATGCGAAAAGAGCCCTCGAGTTTGGCCTGAATAGAGCTGTCACCCCAAATATTAATCCAATTGGTGGCCTCGCTTCCTTTCCACTGACTGGTCTCAGCAGCATAATTCGCCAAGGTTGTTGTTTATGTTCTAGTTCCCGCCTACTTCAACGCAGAATTATGATTTTTGCAGCGTACCGATGACGTACGGATCGGATTCATGTGGCCTGGTCGGTCAGACGGCGGTCGCATTTCAAAAGATCGGATACGTATCGGATTCAGGACCACATACCCAAGTGGCCTGGGTCACATTTGAAAAGATCGGATCTGTGTCGCACAGACTGTCATAAAAAGAATCGGAATTGGGTTGTTTCAGCCTGCAGCGTGAACGTAGCCTTAATCATCCTGTGGTTAGACGACTCTTCGGAGGGTCGATAGGGGGTGGCCGTTGCGAGATTGGCTGTCGCGGACGGACGAAAAAGAGTACACAGTCAAACAAAAATGGCGCTGGGGAAAAACAAGGAAAATAGCGAGAGCAGCAAGTTAAAAGATCACCCGGAGTTGTGTGAGAAAGCCGTGGCAGTTGCTGGCTGTAAGCCGACACACCCCGGCGTGGATACCTTTTTCCAGGCGAAGCTACCACCGTCTTCTGCGAGAGCAGAGGCCATGACAAACGGGATTGCTGTTTAAATGTACTAGTACTAGGAGCTCCGTCCCTGCAGCGAGGTGGAGAACGAGGGATTTGGCTTTTTATTTAACGCATTTTTATTTGGTTATACTGAAAAAATGATCCCTGCACTGTATGCCCAGACCAGAGCTATGGTTGAGATGGAAACAGCAGAAAGAGTGGCATCCCTGCCCTTAGACCCCCCCCCCCCCTCTTCTCAAAGCAGCGGCAGACGAGCGGCGTCTTGAACACATTCAGCAATGTTACACAAAAGTCTGTTATTCATTACACCAAATAGGACACAAGTCGTTCATTATTATTGTGTTTAAAAACTAAAAAAATAAATGTGGAACTATTTTTCAAAAAAACAGTTTGTCAAGTTCTTCTTTCCTAAAGTTTGATACATTGTGAGTTGTTAGAGAAGCTATATATTGATTATCACATTATCGCCATATCGTGATAGTATTTTTATCGTGAGCAATAAAAATACTATTAGTGATTCCCAGCCCTAATTAAGATGTAATATGATGGGTTAAAAAAATATAATTTCCATGTCATAATCATATTGCATTATTACATGCTTTTCTCATCTACCTGTTCAGGTAATGCCGCTGTAGTGAAGCCTTCAGAAGTCTGTGTTCACACTGCAAAAGTCATGGAGGACCTGCTGCCAATTTATATTGACAAAGTAAGGATGACTTGCAAAAAAATCACAGAAAGAAATGTGTTAATCGCTGAGCAATTTCATTTTTTTTCCACATTAGGAAATTACCATAAAGCAAAAAGTTTTTATTAAAAGAATTGTGTTTGAAGACATTTACAGAAAATGAAAATATAATGGACACAGAAAAAGCCCAGTTTTTATCACTTTAATCCCTTCACAAGCCCTCTGCCTTTTTTCTTTTTTTCTAACTTTTATGTATCCAGGCAGGACAGATTTGGGGAAATATTCTTATTTTCAATTGTGGCCTGGCAAAAGGCAAGCTGTTTTTAGAAATGGAAAGAGAATCATTAAAAAAGTGATAGTGTATTAAATCTTAAATGCATCCTTAAATCATCAATTTGCATCGTAACAAAAATAAAAATCCCTCTTTTTTCCTGTGTGTCAGGAGCTTTACCCTGTGGTGACAGGGGGGGTGCCAGAGACCCAGGAATTGCTGCGCCAGAGGTTTGACCACATTTTCTACACCGGCAACAGCATGGTGGGGAAACTGATCATGGAGGCCGCCGCCAAAAACCTGACACCGGTTACCTTGGAGCTGGGCGGCAAGAGTCCATGCTACATTGACAAGAACTGTGACATCACTATAGCCTGCAGGTCAGGGTCATAACGGGGTTCTAAAATTTGACAGAATGGGTGGACCAGGAGCAGATGTGTGGAGTGTTTGGATAATCCACCTCATGGAATGTCAACAAAAACTTTCTTTATTTTTATTGGAAATTAATATACTTATTTTAAAACAGACCATTTTGATCGCAGTTTAAGGAGTTTTTGCTACAAAACTGTGACTTTTGCTCTTATTTTAGGGCCAATTGTGCTAATGGCCTTTGGAGAAATGCTGCGTTCATGGAATGTTGGAAAGATTGGAAAAATTAATGTCAGCATGAATGTCAGAAAAACAAAACATTTACCAACACCAAATAAATGCAAAATAATTGTCTGCACTTAAACAAAAGTCAATTTATTTATTAGTGCGCCATCTATGGGGAGACACCAGAATTACAGGGAAAATTAACCATCAACTAGGATTAAACATTTTAAGGATCTGCTTTCGGCTCCCTCAACTCTGCATTAAAATTTTCTTAATAAATCATAGTAATAGTATCTTTTTATAATAGCAAAAGATGCTTTTTCAAATCGAGGTTGTAGTGTCTCTACTTCCTGCTATCAACTTAATGTTTTTACTTTGCTCTCTGTTCAGGCGCACTGCGTGGGGCAAGTACACAAACTGTGGTCAGACGTGCATTGCCCCAGATTACATTCTTTGTGAGCCCAGCATGCAAGACCGGATCATTGAAGAAATCAAAAAGGCCCTTAAGGTGCTAAAGACATGAAAATACAAAATCTTTAAGTCTGGAGTTGTTTGAAAGAAAAGTCAATAAAAATTCTCCAAAACTTTTACGCCAATTGTGAATTCTCTTCTGCAGGAGTTCTACACAGATAACCCAAAGACCTGCGCTGACTACGGCCGCATCATCAATCAGCGCCACTTTAAAAGGATCATGAACATGTTGGACGACTGCACCATCGCTGCAGGAGGAGAAAATGACGAAGCCAACTGCTACATAGGTCATTTTATCAGAGAGCTGACACTTTTCATCAAAGTAGTTCTTCTGAAAGATGTTTGTTTCATTTGTTGTAATGTTTTTTTGTGTTTGTGTTTAGCTCCCACTGTTCTGCGGGATGTAAAACCTGAGGCCAAAGTGATGCAGGAGGAAATATTTGGACCTTTGCTTCCCATCATAACTGTCGGTGGAGTTGATGAAGCAATCGAGTTCATAAATAAAGGAGAGAAACCTTTGGCTCTTTATGTCTTCTCATCAGATAACAAGGTAATATTTCAGTTATTTTCAATAAAATACAGTCAAATGTTAACAATAAAAAAGCAAACATTTTAAGTTACAGTTCAGTGTTTATTTTCTCTTAGGTTATCGACAGAATAAGAGATGAAACTTCCAGTGGAGGCTTTGTGGCCAACGACTGTCTAGTTCACTATTCTATCAGCTCGCTGCCTTTTGGAGGAGTGGGTGAGTAAACACAGGAAGAAAGCACACTCTGCTCCAAGGAGTTTTTCTATTGTGTTTATCTTGAGTTTATTACTGTAGCTATTACGTGAAAGAAAGAAACGGGCAGGAAGGCATAGTTTAAACATTAGCGTTTGGAGTGCCCTCTCATGTGCAAAAAAAAAATAAGCTCTCGGCAAAAACATAGGGATGGAGTTTAAAGAACAACACAGAACTGTGCAAAGCCTGCCAGGCTAATTCACTCCTGAAAGACCCACTCTGATGATGTTTTTGGTGTGTTTTCAACTTGTTCTTGTGGCTATTACATATGATGGAGACCTTACATAAAGAAAAATTAGCTTAAAATTGCATTTCTAAGTATTCGTTTATTTTAACTGTTATTAATCGGGAGCAGCTGAAAAAATGCTCTTTGAAAAGGCTTGTAGTTGTATTGTAGAAGCTACAATCGGCAGACCACCAGCTCCCTTTCTGATGCATCCTCTTGCAGACAAAAAGATCCATGCAGGTCTAGGTTTTCCTTGCCTGAGCTAGCATCTGACTCAAAACTGTACAGCTGGATAACTACATTATTGCTCGCCATTTTTGCTCCACCGGGTGTTAGGGGCTGTAAGCTAACAGGAGAGAGTGTAAACAGATAGGTGATGGGATGTAAGAGTGAGCTGCAGTAGTTTATTTCCAATAAACGGCTGCAGCTCTGCTCTGTCCTGGAATATGACAAAAGTTTCTTGATTTTTGGCTAAAAATGGCATAATCATATTTAAAAGACAACTGGGAACACTTTTACACTAGATCAAAATATGATTGGACTTTTAAGGACAGGAATAATACATGTCGGATAAAGAAAAGGCAACTTTTCCAATTGGTTTTATTCCAGTCGGTCATGACGCTCTCAGAAGCTGGACTGTATATGAAACCAGTTTTAGATAATGCAAAACTATGGTGACACGATAAGCAATAAGCAACACTAAATCAACCTGGCATTTTCTAAACAACAAGTAAAGTTGAGGTCAAACTCCATTGTCTTCTCCATCCTTTATTTTTCACGAACAGGGAACAGTGGTATGGGCTGCTACCACGGCAAGTACAGCTTTGACCAGCTGAGCCACCTGCGTGGATGTCTCATCAAGAAACTCAACATGGAGGGCGTCAACAATGTGCGCTACCCTCCTCACACACCTAAGAAGCTGAGCTGGGCGCGCTTTATCCTCCTAAAGTCCTCAAGCCTGGGCTGGATAGGTCGCATGGCGATGCTGGCGATTCTGGTTGTGGTGGCTGCTGTGGCACTCCAGGTACAAGGGGATATGTACACAGCATTACTATACATGGCATGTTTCAAAAATAATGCTTGTATAAAAATCTGTGATTCTTGCAGATCTACAATGCACATAATGTGTCTAGTTAGACAAAATAATAATTTCCCACTATTTCCCATCTGCAGCACAAAGCAAGGAAAGAAAGACATAAAAAGTAGTACCACAACTGCATGGAAAAACCTAAAAAGTAATATTCCATGTGTACAGATTTTAGTAAACATTTGTTTTTAAAAAGCAGAAATTTAGAGCAGCAAACATGCTCATTTAATAAAACCCAAATGAAAAGCTATTTCTCCGTTGTGTGAAGTCTAAATAATGTTTCTCTAGAATTTATTTAAAAAATCCATTTTATTTGCAAGTCTGCTACAGGCTAGACTCCTCGCATCAGTCAGATTTCCGCAAAAACAAAATGTTTAAAGACCTTCTCCAATTAAAATCATGTTTTTGGTGTTTTTAACATGTTCTTGTGAGATTTTTATCAAAATGGAGGACTTTATTATTAAGTAAATTAACCTTAGATTAATCTCAAAATTGCATTTCTGAGTAGTTCATTGTTGAAATTGTTGTGAATCAGGAGCAGATGAAAAAAGCAGTTTGAAAAAGAGCTTATTTTTTATATAAAAAATACGCTGGGGATGCTCCGTGCCCACAGTCTGCCCACAACTTAGAAGTGAAATTCTATTGAACTACTGTCGCTCTGCAGAAACTTTGCCAGTAAAACGGCAGTTGTTGTTTTTTTTAATTTTGGCTATAAATGACATAATTCTAATTAAAAGACCACTGAGAATATTTCTAAAATAGATCAGAGGGTCTAAAAATAACAGAAGACTACTTTAACAATTTAGTCCCATCCCCGTCCTTTGGTAAGAATTTGTCCGTTTGTCTTGTATTTTTGGATTAAATGGTTGTTCTGACCTCTTGACCTACTTCATAAATTAGCTACTTAAGATTTCTGCCACAGCATCACTTTGTAAGAACTGTGTACAATTTTTTAGCAGCATATTTCATCTGAAAGAGATAAAATGTCGGTGGGAAAAAGGACAAAAATCAACACACATATCTAAATAAGGAGTTTGCAGGTTTTAAAGAGTAAATCATTATATTACACATTCCTTGGGATTATTTAATCAATGTTTAAATAATTTACACATGTTGAGGGAGAATGACAACATTCCTAATTTTCTGTTGTAGGCATTGATTTTTAGAAAGCTTTTTTGGTGGGTTTAAACTATCATTTTGCAGTTTTTTGTGTTTTATTTAAATTTATATAAGTGTATGTCATGTAAAAACACAGTTTTATTTTTTGCTACTCTGTATACCTTTACATTTCTCTCCTTATCCTGGTGTTTTATGTCAGGCAAAAGCCAGCTAAAAATGTTAATATACATAATTTTATGATCCAACATCCAAAAACTAAACCTATTTGTTTTTCAGAGATATCTTCACTGAAGACGTCCTGCGGCATCCCACACAGCAAGTCGACTGTCTTCTCTGCATATTAATTCAAATCAGCATCTACAGAAATATACAGGATGATTTCAATGTTGCCTTAATCATTGTAACATTTCAACATTAGAAGTGTCATGGGTTACAGTCTAGAAAACACTTATTAAGAGAAGCATTTATTGTCATGTAAGGCTCTTGGGTTTATACTCTGCATGGCTGTGACCCTTTCATTTCAAACCTGTTAGATCAGGTTTGCCACATTTTCTTTCATGTATTGTTATACAACATTTAAATAATAGTTTTAAATGAAGTAAATAGTTCTTTTTAAGCTACTGTGTTGTTCACAGTACACTGTCAGATTTAAGAAAAAGAATGTTGACATGAAGGGCTGGAAAAATGAAGTTAGTCTGTTTTTTTACTGTGCTGCTTGCAGCTCATGTTGACTATAATCTCTGTCATGGATGGATTAACAGTTAACTTGACGTTAGCCTTATAGTTTGTGTTCTTTCCCTGATTCATCATCATATGTAGGATCACTTTATCTGGTCTTCCTAAACACATCAAAGGCCTTCAACACTTTTTAATAGAAATTGTTTTGTGATCAGTTTAAACGGATAAAATGTGATTATATCCTCAACATTTCAAGTTTTTTTAATGATTAAATATGTATTTTCATTCAAAAAGTAAAATAAATTTATTGATATTTGCATTTGTTGCTGACTTTTTTTTAATTAAATAGGCAGGAGAAAGCTAAGAAAGTGGGATGGAAGGCTGATTAAAAATGATGTCTTGCAACAAAAAATGTTTTTGTTCCTTTTTTTAATTTTTTGTTTGCCAAAAATAACTGGTCATATTTTACATTTGTGTTTTAAATATTGGACAATGACATCAATGTAAAAATCTTTAGTTAGTATACTTTTTTCTTTTTATATATTAAGTACAAAAACATTTGGCATATAGTGATTACATATGAGGAACACCTTGGAAATAATAGGCTGAACATGTTTTCTTTACCAAACATTTCTTATACCGATGAGTCTAACAAAGTATTCTAAAGCATTCCTATAAGATGATGTTGGTGCACACTGACATGATAGCATGCTGCAGCTGCTGTTGAACTGATATCTGATAACCTTGAAGACCATCCGACTACAGCAAACCCATTGTCCATTTTCAGCCAATCATTTTGGGATCACATTGTGCATCATCCTGCCACCATAGAATGGCTGCATTGTACTCACAAAGAATAGGAGCAGGTTTTAGTGTTGAAACTATTCTTGATGGACCTGGAATATGGCAACAGAAAAAAAATATCTCCATGCAATTCACCAACATAAACTGCAAATGTTGTTAAGGCTTTAATTTATGCCCTCTTAAGATCAGACACCTTTTTTTCCAGTCTTCCATTGTTTTAGTCCTGTGTTAACTGTAGTGTCAGCTTCATCAGTCTAAAGGTTTAGTTACCTGAGAGTAAACCCCTGTATGAGGAGGTCCAGCAGGTCCACTCAGTCAGGGTCAGAAGCACTGTATCAAAGGGGGAACTAACACCCCTGAGTATTTTATTTTTATTTTATTTAACTAGGAAAGTCCCATTGAGATTAAAAAACTCTTTTTTAAGGGAGTCCTGGCCAAGCGGCAGCAGCGACTAAAATACAGTTACATAATTACAAAGAGCAAAATAACATGAAATAACAAACCAATTATGAAAAACAAGTGCATGTTTTGGAGTCAGCCTCGAGACCTCTCAGTTTAACTTTAAAAGCATTCAAGGAAATCCACTCTGTCAACTTCCAGTCCTTCTGCAACATGTTCCATGCATAAGGTGCAGAGGTTCGGTGCGAGCAACTGGAACAGAGAGCAACACATGATCATGTGAACGAAGAGAATAAAAATCAGCCCTTCTCTGTGACAGTAAGGAACAGATGTAGGTCGGCAGTAGTCCAAGCAGTGCCTTTTAAATGAAAGTGTACCAATGAGTCCTCCTCCGTATGGCCAGGGCAGGCCAACCCACTCGAGAATACAACTCACAGTGATATTTCCCACCTAGGTTCAATGCTGTAGGACTTGACCCAGCAACCCTGTACCCGGAGATCCATCCATGTCGTAGTGTACTCAAACGAGCTCCTGCGATGATGTTCAAACGTTCAAACTGAAGCATGTTAACCACGGCTGTGGCTGTGATGTAACTGAGTCATGTAGTAGACATGCACAATGATTGTTCTGCTTCCCTTTTGAGCATCTAAACTCAACACTGTTTTGATTTTCCCTAAAGCCATTTTGTCTTTGCCAGAAATTGTGGTAGAAATTAGGGGCATCATTTAAGGGTCATAGTAATTCCATGAAGTGACTTTTTGTGAACGCCTGACCTCCATCAGCAGAAATCATTTATATCCTTCATGGGACAATGAGGCTTTTAATTTTGACGAATGAATTGAAGCTGCAGTTACGAAATTAGGAGATTTGCCCCCCAGGTGTCTTTCAGGGTCACTTTGCTCCGCTGTTCATTAACTAAAACATACACAGCTTTTGTCACCCTCATCAACACCTCCCTCCCACTTTCAAGATTTGCTCAGAGTCAGCATGTGATGGCAGCAGGCTAGAACTCCAGGAGAAACTTGGTTCATCCTTGTGCTGCTCCAGTCATGGGCTTTTCCCTCTACCTCCTTACTTTGCATCTTCTTCTCTCTCAGTGCAAAGGTAGGACACACATGAACATTCTGCAATTTTCTTTCATGTATGTTTTTGTAATGTGGGTATTACATTTTTTAACTGCTCTTGTTTATTATCAGGAAAATCTTTAGTCTAAGACTGTTTAAAAATGGCAACAAAATAGATTTTTTAAATCATATTTGCAATGTGGTTAACTTTTTTGTTAATGAGTTACTAATTAAAATTTAGGAAAATAAAAAAGTATGTAAGCTCAGATGAGTGTAATCATATGTTAGGTTTGAAGGAATCACTATTTAAAATGCAAAAAAAAGTAATAAAACCATTTTTCCAAAAAAGGGGGAAAAAAGCATCAAAATTGAAATTTGTGTTTAAAGTTGTGATAATTTACAGGGTGGATATTTTATTCAATCAGTTCTAAAAGTAAAAGACAGGAGATAAATGGAGCATCTCTATAAACTTAGCCACACACAAAACACATTTTTAAAAGTTTTCCAAACATTGTCACCAGCAACTTTCTGAAATTCCTAAAATTATATAAATAAGAGAGACTGTCAGTCTGCAATTACAAAGAAAAAAAAATATAACTAAAATGACAATGAAATCTCTGACTTATGATACACATGTTTTTCTACAACAGAGGCATGTATTTAATGAAAGATGGAACAAATGAATTGAAGAACAGATGCATACATTTCTTGGTAAAACTTTGGAATTTGCCTTTTCTCTAACTGCTCGGTCTAACAGGGCTGCATGAGCCAGGTGGAGGAGAGCCAGCCGTCACCTGTGTATTGTTCTCGCTTGGTGAGAACTGTGGTCCTCTTTCAAAGACTGGCTTTGTGGGAGACACCTGGCTTAATCCCTGCTTCTATATCAGCTAAACGGTTTTCTACAGCAGCTTTCATTCCCACCAGAATTAGACACCAGACTTTTGTCCACATCAGTGCACGAGTGCCAGACTAAATGACTTCATCAGCACCTGATGGAGGGGTGGTGTAGAAGCAAATTACAAATTGTGAATTTACAATAGATATATTCAAGAACCTTTATGGATCTAACAAATACGTAAAAAACACTTTTAGCTGTTTTTGTTGAAAAAAATGGTTTTGTTTCAACACAACACGATAGAAGTGATTATGTGCACAAAGCTCGTCTCTCTTCAGCTGTAAATCACAGATCTTTACATTTAGAATTTATCTTTTAAAAACTGTCTTTGAAGCTGCATTAAGTTCATGAGTTTGGAGCAAAATGCTGAAAAAAGCAGAAGAGCTTCAAGTTACAACCCAATTTTTTTTACTGTTATGGAAAATTGCCAGAAAGATATCAGTTATAACTACAAATAATTCTGACCCAAGGTTTACAAATAAGCATACTTAGCAGATTAAATGTAAAATATTTCAATCTGCATATAACTGGGGTATTTTGTTTTGCCTTCAGCTCAGTGGTGTTACCAGCGACAGTACTGCGATGACACATGCAAAGGTAAGACCACTGATAGAGGATACTCAGATTTAATTCACATTTGGAGATTTAAAAAATGAGAGCCTAAACAGGATGACACTTCTTTAACAGTCTTAAGCTAAATAAAGATGTTCAAACTGAATTAAAAAAATTACAAATTGTTTAACTTTAGTTTGGTCTTAAATTCACATTTTACTAGAAAAAAATGGAACATTATCAACAGACTATGTAAATAAACTATAAACGTCAGGCGGTAAAAAGAAAACAAAGAATCAAAGTCATAATTCATTCACCAGGAAACAGCATTTAAAGACGTATGCCCCAAAAGTCATTAAAGTATAGGAAGCTGACTTCATCAACCTTTTATCCTGCAGCAAAACAAAGGAAAGTTTATCTTCCTGGTGGGTGTCAGGTTGGGGGGGGCTGGGGAGCATGAAGGACCCAGAATGCAGAGACGGGAGGCACACGGTTCCAGGGCAAGGGATTTAATCAACTAACAAAAAGTGCTGCCAAGCAGGGAAACAAAACTAAAACTCACTGTGGGCATAGCATGAAAACATGAGAAGGGAGTCAGGGAAGAGACATTAATGGACCAGCACAAGAGGTCTTAAATACAGACAGGACAGACAAGACACAGGTGAACATTATCATGAGAGATTGGGACCAAGGAAGTAAAACTCAAAAACATGTCATGCAGGGAACCTTTCAAAATAAAACAGGAAACAAAACTCAAACATGACAGAACAAGGTAGAAAGGAAAAACCAATACAAAGAAACTCAAACCATGACAGTGGGGTTCTGAAATTTGAATCGGTGTTTGTGTTGTTCAGACCCAAGCAGCTGGGAAACTGAGTTTCCCCGTTGTGGAGGATTGCACCAGTCTCCAATCAACATTGTCACTAGAAAAGTGCATGTGACCAACAACCTGCCACCCCTTATCTTCATCGGTTATACTGACATTATCAACATTACTGTGGAAAACAAGGGACACTCAGGTAAAGAAGCAGACACTGTTACCATCCTAAAAAGACTGTTTCTGTGGAAGCCAAAAAAAAAGCTTTCATGACCGCCTTTCCACCCCTGCAGCTCATTTTGCCCTGCCTCCATCAGTGCGACTGACAGGAGGAGCTCTGCCCGGTTACTACCGAGCAGCCCAGTTCCACTTCCACTGGGGAGGGAAGGGGAGGCCGGGGTCAGAGCACACTATTGACGGAGAAAGATTCCCCATGGAGGTACATTTAATTCTGATATATTTGTTCATTTCAAGCATTAAAATAATGAAAAATACAATAAAAGGGATTAAAAAACACAGATATCTCAAACTCATTTCAGACAGTAAGTGATACATTGGTTGGAAAATAAAGAAAAATAAACAAAGCTGAAAGATGATGATGCAATCTTCTTGACATGAAAACACATAATGCACACGCAAGTCCCATTAGATTCATTGAATATGATGATTATCACTTAAAAAGTCAATTGGAGTTTGATTTGTGTAAGTTGAAAGAAGCGAATGTATTTAATCCCACCTCTATTATGTTTGTTTGTTTGTTTTTTTACATATTGCCATGATCTGGTTCTTATCAGGTTAAGTGCAGATTATTTGTCAAGTGGCAGAAAAGAGATCTTATTGATTATCCTCATGCCTCAAACATTCTTATGTCATTTGAGTAAATATTAAAATGAATCACAAGTCATGTAAAACGTTTAAATCATTATGAATTTATGTTTATTATAAAATATAGATTACATAAATTATCAATTTTAAATTATAATGATTATGCTTTATTAGGTTGTGTGTATGGGGTCGGGGAGTTGTGGGCATTGTGTGCGCGTGTGTAAAGGTTTTCGTTTTTTTTCTTATTGGTTTTATATAATAGAAAGTAGAAAATAGAAATAAATAGTAAAAAATAGTTTGAATGTGTACCATGAGTAATAAAAATGCTTCAAAAATAAAGTTTGAAGTTTAAAGAATAGTAACTCATTAATTGGTGGGTCATTAATGCATTACCACATTCATCCAGTAATCATAGCTACAAATTGCTGATCAAGTCAAGAAAATCAATAGCTCATTGACTGTCATGAAAAAACATCTTAACATCGTTTAAGTAAACATTCATCTCTAGTTCTGCTTGTGGAAGTGACATTCTGGGATTTGTTGTTCTCAGTTTTAATTATCCTGGAATTTAGCTGCACAGAAACATAGAACTACTGATAAAGAAAAAATCTTAACAAATCAAAATGCAACAAAAAAAAGGTATTTACTTTCTGTCTAACCCATTAAGATGGTAAAAATGTACATTTCTGCTTTGACTAGTATTTGAATTATATTGTATAATAAGATTAGTTTGTTCAGACTTCATTCCTTTGAGTTCATATACATCAAATGGTTTATTTTCTCATGAACTATCAGCATGCCTCTAATAAGAAAATGTGGTTTTAGAAAATGGGTTCGTTTTTAGAAAATATCTACACCCATCTGATTAACAACATACAGGATTTCATTGTCGTAAAAGGTAAGGTACTTATTTTTCTCTTTTTTTCTAAACAGCTGCACATAGTCCACATTAAGGAGCCGTACAGCTCTCTGGCAGAGGCACAGCATGACATGGCGGGCATAGCTCTACTGGCCTTCCTGTTTGAGGTCATTAGAGAGGAGATTATTCTTAATTTATCTAATTTTATAAACCAAATCTGATCATTTCTGAAATTTGAAGCATCATCTGTGTGGTGTCCTTCCTCACAGGAAACAACAGACAATCATCCTCATTTGGACACAGTCATAGCTGCTTTAGGCCTTGTACAAAACAACGGTAAGAGTTAGAAAATTTGGCACAAGTTGCTGTTTTATAGTGTGTCTGGCTGAAGTTTAGGATTTGACTTCAACAAAGTAATTTTGCAAAATAGAAGCCACAAATCAGGATGTTTGAATGCCTTTTTGAGTATGCGTGTCACTGGATCTTTTTTTTTTTATTTCTCTCTGAGTCCAGGGAGCACCACAGTCATCCCAAACTTCCGTCTCAGTGACATCATCCCACCAGCGAGTGACCTTCACCATTACTATCGCTATGTGGGCTCCATGACCACTCCGGGATGTGAGCATGCAGTGGCCTGGACTGTGTTCCATCGAACCCTGTCCATCAGCAGTCGACAAGTACGCAATTTCTGAACCTTTTACGTGTCTAACAAACAGTGGCAGTAATATGATAAGTAATTTTAAAAAAACACAGTCTTCTTTTGATTACAGTTGGATGCCATTATTAAGCAATGTCGATTCTGGACAGGATTGCCAATGACAGACATCTACAGACCCACACAGCCTCTGGACGGCAGAATAGTGTACAGCACTAACTCAGGAACAGCTCCGAAGAGCGTCATCCACCTGTGGAACAGTTTTTTTTTAGCTGTGCTTCTGACATCAGCGCTGACACAATAAATGGTCAAAGGGAAAACGCTAAGACCTCCGATGGAATGGTGCCTCCAAGATTTACCTAGGAAAAGTCACAATGCTGCACATTTTGTGACACACATTCTAAAATGGTATGCCTCTGTCAAACATTAAAAGCAATGTAAAAAAAAACAAATTCATGTTGATAACTGACATGTATGTAGTTTAGGGATGTGGTTTAGTCACTTTCTAGTAGTGTGAGAAGTGAACAGCTCTTTCATTTTAAGCATCAAGATTTAACTCAAACTAGTTATACTGAAGATTGAATTTGCTATTAACACACTTCCTTATGTTATCCTCTCTCTTTAAGGTTTTATACAAATACTGATGCTTTCAGATTTGATTTTTCTATAACGTAAAGAATAAAAAAACATCTAAAGTTTCTATTTCTTTCTTAATTTTGGTTACAAGCTGAATTTATCCTTTTATCCATGTTTTAATTTGACTTGTTTGGTTCTATTTTATCTTTGATTTTAAAGGACCAAGCGGTATAAAAAGTACACTCTAATTGCAATTCAATAGCATTACCCCACCAAGAATCCCGACTGACAGATGGCGTTCACTAAAATGCAGATAACTTGAAATGTTTAGGCCTCAAAATCAAATATGTATCAACTTTGAAGTTATAGCCAGTAAAAATAAGCATTCTGTTGGTTTCATCAAATGTGACAATATCAAATCAAATGATTGATCAAACCTTTCTAATTAGAGGTTCCTGCTTTCTTCTGTGCTTCCAAATAACTTTTTGATCATTTCCTGCTTTATGCTTTAATGTTTGCATTAACATGAGACTTAAATGCCACAACAATCTCATTTTGGAAGTTATATAAATCTGAAATATGTCAATAGAAGAGACAACAAGATGTTTGCAGTTTTCTGTCCTTTGCGAGAACTTTTTATTTCCTGCATGGAAAAAAGAAGAGCACTAAAACACTTTGTCACAAGAGAACAGATTCAGATCTGGATTAATGAGCTTCGTTTCTGGCATTTCAACAACTTGGAACTCTCAGGACAGTTTTGGCAACACGTTCCGAACTGATCCCAAAAATGCATTTGCCTCAAATCATTAAGTAACTGTTAAAAAAAAGGCAGGGTGAAAAGTTCAAACATTGTTTTAGTATTAATAAAATTCAACTACCACCACACACATCTCTGAGCAGATCCCTAATCCAGAACTATTGATGGTTTCATAGTGAGAATCAGTCACTCTTCTTTTCATAACATGTAACACTTTCTTACTTATTTGTCCAGCGGTTTCACTCAGGCCAAGTAAGACGTAATCAAAAGGCTCTGAATTATGACAAATATGACATGATCACCCCTCATTATGAACTATAGGAGGACAGAGCAGAATTCTTATAAATAATTCATTTGGACCTCTGTTATCTGACAGCTTTATCTCATCTAAAACCTTTCAGCAAATCAAATTCAGATTTTTAAAGGGGTTAATTGGGTCTACGTCACTGGGCCTGTTTCCTTAGCCAGTTCCTCAGGTGTTCCACCTGTGCAACCACGCTGGTCTTGGCAGTGCCTCCAGGGGCACTGTACTGCTCCACACTGCTGCTGTAGTCCCACACTGAAGATACGTCGCTTCCAAACAGGGGGCTGCAAAAGAAAAAATATTTAAAAGAGGGAAAGATGGTGGAATACACAATAGAAAACAAAAAGGATTTTTTTCAGAAAGCAAACTTTAGAAAGACGGCACCTGACGTCACTCAGGTCTTCCGCAGTGAGCCGATTCAAGGCGATGTTTTTTGATTCTGCTTTGAACACAGCTTTACCAGAAAGACCGTGGGCTTCCCTGAACGGGACCTACAATACAGAGGAGTGTTGGAATGAGCTCTGATCCGAGCTACTGTGCATAAACCCTGTTAATATTTACATATTCTAAGGACTGAGCTTTTCACATTGCATTTGAATCGATCAAACGCGTACAATTCTTTCGAGTTCTTTTCAAAATAGCTTTTTACGCTAGTACGACTCACCCCCTTCCTCACGAGGTAGTAGGCCAGATCAGTGGCCAACATATCCGGACTGAGAGCGGCCTCCATCACATTCTGATTAATCTGCAATACAAGAAAAACAAGCTCAGGATATTTACAGTTTCACTGCAGATTTAGTGTTTTTTTCTCAGATGTGTGGTGCTGAAAAAAAGAAATAAAGCAATATAGGTTTGTGTGATTGGCTGCACAGTTTCGTGCCAACCTAAACTAATATATTTACTATCCAAGTACAGATGAGCAGACATATTTTCTACTTTGAGGTTTTCAGTTAAAATGTCGGCTCCAGACCTAGTTATCCCCTCTTCTTATTGGTAACAACTTATCCCACATTTTTCAAGGTGAATATTAGTTTGACGTGGAGCTATGAAGTCACTTTAAAAAAAAAGAGGGTTACATTTTTACAGGACACAAAAAAGTTGCAAACTTTTTAAACTTTCATTAATTGTCAGTCTTTTTAAAGCAAAAGTCCCATTAGATGTCACACTTTAATGTGCCAAATCATTTGACTCATCCCCTGGGGGCAGTGGTGAGCTGTAGTCACAGCTGAGCTATGGAACTATATAGGTTTAGGCTCCCAACCCAACCCTTTATTGCTGAGTGTCAAGCAGGAACGTAATGATCCCATTTTTGGGGGTCTTTAGTATGACCCCATTGGTTGGATTAAAAGATTTAGAGGCTAAAAAACTCCTGACATATTTTAACCCTCAATCCCTTTTGCTATGAAAAGTTACACCACCACTTTTGCTGGGTAATTTTTACCCGATATAATATACCCAACAAAAATTACTTGTAAAAAAAATAGATCAAAATATGATAAATTAGAGTGGTTTTATTTTATTTTCAACTGTGGTATGTGTAACAAAATAAAAAAGAAAAACATAGGAAGTTCCTAAAAACATGCTCAAGAATTACTGAAAAATAAGGAATTTGAGAACAAAAATTCCTAAAATATATTAAAATGATACTAGAAACTTGGTCTTTGGTCCACCCATCCCTGAAAGGTGTGAGACTTCCATGATGAAGGCACAGACTCCATGACACGCGACATATTGAAATACATAGAAATAGTTTTGCTTGGGGGAAAATCCCTCGGCGATAGTGCTCTAGGGTTAAATCTGAATAATGAAATCAAGTGACAGACAGATCTGAATGTTACCTCTATTCTTTTGTGTCATGCCCCGCCCCTCTGGCCTAAAAGGCCAGACACTGACCTTGAGAGTTGACATGACTCCGGTGGTCACCTGCAGCACAGCCTGAACAGTATCAAAACACTCAAACATGGCTTCCTTGTCCTCCTGAAATCATTAGAAATGCAGCAAGATGAAGGGAAAATAAAGACAAAATGAACCTGTGTTAGAGAAAGGAGTGTTGTGAGACGATCAACTGTACCTGCAAGTCCTTGTTGTATGTGCTGGGTAAGCCTTTCAGGGTCATCATGAACCCCGCACACTGAAACGTATAAATCAAATGAGAGTTTGACAGAAATAAATGCAGTTAGTTGAAATGAAAGTGGCGAAGAAAGACTGCAACTACACCAGAATATAATGTTAACAGTACAGACATAAAGAGTTCCAGTTCTGCCTTCAGACATTTTCCAGAGAAAATGTTTCTATTTTATAATGTATAACATTTATTTGAATTGTAAACATGAAAGAAAATTTTTCCAAAATAAATGCATTACTGATTGAAATTTTGTTTTGGCAAGTTCAATGTTTTCTAATGAAGCTGTAGAACTAAACAACAGCACGACAGTACAACTACCGGCAAGCAAATGTTTCTCTGAAAGGATACTTCAAAAGTTCTTACTCTGCCAAAAACACGGCCTGCTTTACTCCGAATCAGCTCCAGGCTGTCAGCATTTTTCTTCTGGGGCATCAGACTGCTGCCGGTGCTGGAGGTCCAGGTCCACATTAACAGAGAAAGGCACAGCTTTACACAGCTCAAGCAGGTCATGACTATTGAGACGTAGGTAGAGTTAAGACCCACTTTGATCATCTTATGATCTATTTTAAAAGCATAATGATGATGCCGTTTTTAGCCAGAATCAAAAAGACCTGTGTTGTTTTCTAGGACCTAGTTTCTGCAGAGCAGCAGGAGTTCATTAGAAGTTGTAAGCTAAAGCAACATAAGCCCCCTTCCCCTCCCTGTTACTGAGAGCTCTTTGTTTACATCTGCTCCTGATTCACAATATTTGAAAAAAATGTTCTTTCAATATATATCCTCTTCTATCAGAAAAAAGGCCATAAGAACTATAAAAACACCAAAGTCTTTCAGACTTCTGTGTTTGTGATCTCTAAGACTGAGAATAAAATGGGTTTGAGGAACAACTCTAACACAAATGACAGCTCAATGTTTTCACCCATTTACTGTTTTTATTTACATTTAGATTGTTATCATAGAAATTTTTTTTCGTTGCTCAGATTATATTCAGTTAGTCATTAGGTGGGACTGCTATTAAACATCCCATATTATTCCTGACTGAGTGAAATGATAAAATATACTAAATGAGTACTACACGGTATGAAACTCTGTTAAGGACCACATCTGTCCTATAAGATACTTTTTCATCTTTAATCTAGCAAATAATGAATGCATCCATGTGTTGAATGTTTTAGCATCCATGTCGTCCACTCAGCACCTTCATATCCTTCACTTTAACTGCATATCCCTCCATTCATAAATAAAATGTGCATATATGAATATAGTTTTGAAATAATTCATTTTACACACCTTAGTACAGTTTTATAGAAAGCTTTTCTCCACCAACAACTAGCTTCCCACCTGAACCTACATGTTTTTGTTTTAATTTACAGCTAAATTATGTCAAAGCTTCGTTAGATGAGGATATGTCGCATCTCTACTAAAGAATTTGACTGTTCATCATCTGGAACTTTTTGTAGTGAGCCTGTGGATGTAGCAGGGCCTCTGTAGTGATCACAACCAATCATTTAGAGCAGGTAAAAACATAAACTGACCTGTAGGCATCAGAGAGCGTAACAAAGGAGAACTCTTTAGTGCTGTACAGCATGAGGTCCTCAGCCATTTTACTGAGGTGTGTCAAACACAATGAAGCCCAGAACAAAAACTCCACTAAAACAAGGAAAAAACACAACTTTAAACTCAATGATACTTTTAGTGTGAAATACTTGTAGTATTTTTATTCCACATATTAACAACTGACTAATAAGGATCATTTGTATACCAACAAAGTCTCTCTGGCCTGTGGCGTCCATGCTGTTCAGACTGATTGCATCAAATCCCAGCTCTGCAATTTAAAAAACAAGAACATTTTGTATTTCTTCTCATTAGTTCTAAAGAAATAAGCAGCAATTAAACATAAAAAACACAGCAGCCTTGACCTTTCCGAAGAAGCTCCCTGTCAATGTCAAGCGGCGTCCCTGCAATCGCACCACTGAAAGAAAAAGAAATAGTTTTTTTTGTTACTTGAGTATGTCAGCGGATCAAAACTGCTGTCAGAAATCGCGTTCACAGCGTGCCTGCCCAGAGGTAAGACATTAACTCTTTTCTTGATCTCCAGTAACCGGTCCACATCTCTGCTCAGAGCGACAGAATGACTGTGGAAACACGTACCAAAGAATTTAATTAATTAAAATAGTTTTAAAAAAAAGGGCGTGTAGATGTAGACTTCAGAGTCACCTTAGAATCCAGTGGCTCCATCGGATTGGTTGAGCCCTCTGCATGTGGGTGTATCCGGGGAAAAGAACCTCGATTTCCCTGTGATGGAACCAGGAAATGCAGGTTAACACCAACAGTTTCAGTAATAATATACAGAAGATGAGTTTCCATTTGCGAGTCGGTCTTAGTTACACGGATGCCCGCTCCACCATGGTCGAGATGAGCTGGAGAGAATTTTCTGTCAGGGTGGTGATGGCGTCTCGCATCCAGAGTCTCATATCAGTCACCACCTGGTCCACCAGAACACAAAGTGCAACTCTAAAGCTTTTCTATGAATTTATATGCTAAACAAACCTAAAAGGTACAATAAAAACATGAATAAACTAAAATAAAACCTGATCATTTCTGCTTCTGCCTGTGTGAAGTTTTCCTGCAGGGGCACCAATGAGCTCCTGAAAAAAAAGGGCAACAGCATAATTAATATTGTACACATTTCATAAAGCAAACGTCATAAAGTAACGTTTACATTGAAAACATGGGTTTTTAGTTTAACAAACATCCAGACTTTCGCTTAGACATTAGTGGAGTAACTCACAGCAGGCTGTGTAAAAGCTCAATGGCAGATGTGTGTGAACAGGATGTATGCAATGGACAGCTGCACATCACCTTCAACCGGCGTTCATTGGCAGTGTGAATGTCTTCATCTCCAGGTCTAATGACAAAGTTACCTTTAGACCACTCCTCTGAAATCTGCAGGGGGGGGGGGAAACATCAAAGATGGTCACTTTAAGTGGACTTTAACACAAAGCCTGTAATCAAAAAACAAATGTTTGGGTTTGAAGGGAAACAGTCTATGGAACTGTTCACTTGTCCAAACAGAACAGTAGGATGGAGATGACATGTTCAAACCTGCCCTGAATAAAACTGAAGCTGCAGCTGTCACATGATGACAGTATTGTCCACAACACACCCAGCAGAATGCAGGAATGCTACAACAGGGCATTTTTTACTGCGGTCATCTCCTAACCACCTGAGAGTATGCAGTGATGCACTAAACCAGTGTTTTTCAACCTGTGAGCCGTGAGAGATGGTTTTAACACAAAGCCTGGAAAAAACAAATGTTTGTGTTTAAAAGTTGAAGGGAAACAGTGTACTGAACTGCTGACTTGTAAAACAGAACAGTAGGCTGGAGAGGACATGTTGAAACCTGCCCTGGTTGAATCTGAAGGTGCTGCTGTCATAACGACACTCAGCAGAATGCAGGAATGCTACACCACGGCATTTTGACAGCTGTCATTGCCTAACCACCAGAGTATGCAGCGATGCACTAATGCACCTCATT
Source organism: Oryzias latipes (assembly GCF_053564925.1). NCBI lineage: Eukaryota > Metazoa > Chordata > Actinopteri > Beloniformes > Adrianichthyidae > Oryzias > Oryzias latipes. The sequence continues at coordinate 9,328,599 of NC_136250.1, read as the reverse complement.
TGAGTAATAAATGTGACAAACACAGGGAAATAACAATTCATTTTAACAACTATTTAATTCATATCATAATGTGCAATTGACGATACGATTCATAGTTAATATCGGTTCATTTTGAACAATCCAATTCACTGACCTAAAATCAATCTAGGGACGTCTTTAGCCAAAGATTCAACCAGTGGGACTCTGAGAAATAACTGGGTACTGAACAGTGCAGGTGAAGATTTCCAGATTTAGTGAATTTCTTACAAGATAATCAAGTCTAAATTAAATATGTGAACTAACAGACAGATAAACACATTAATCAATTCACATTTTAGTTTCACAAAGTCACTGTTGTTTTTCCACATGATAAAGTCATGATACCACACTGTATGGTCACATGTCTCACATGTCTCACTGTTTTCACACATTGGACTGGAATGATAGCTTGATCATTTTTTGATGTGTTGACCAGTGTAATGACAGTCATTTTACCTTAAAGTAAAAATAAACCTACCACGCCTCAGTCCAAATGTTACTCTCCAAGATCGATTAAAAATCTGTTTATTTCATTTCGAAATTATTTTTAACGTAAAGTCGATTTGATTAATAAGTTAATTAAGATAGATCAATCTGGCTGGATAAAATGACAAATCGGTTAATTGTTAGTAAACTAAAGAAATTGCCAGAATGTCATCCAAATAGGTCCTGTTTTCACACCGAGTAGGTGGATATAAAAAAAGACTGATTTATTTCTGTTTATTTGATTCTTATTCAAGACGCTTTGACAAAACATAACTTTGATTTTATTTCATTTTTACATATTTAATTGGTAATGTGCCTTGTGATTTTTATCAAGGAAAAAGTGCCCTGTCTGGCTCAAAGAGAGAGAATAACGCTGCACTACAACCACAACTGAATGAATGAATGAATGAATCCTCAGGACCGGTTGATTCAGTGATGGAGCCAGCAGCAACAACAACAGACTACTTCACCTGATCCATCCCACGTAAGATCTGCTCCTTTTCCTCACTGCTGACCAGCTGCGCTTTTTCCAGCGCTTTGACATAAGCTTTGCTTCCTCTGATATCTGCGTCCCACATCCTCTGATCGTAACCGATGGAAGCGTTGAACTTCTCCATGATTGGGTCCGTGTCTCCAACGAAACGGCCTCCCCAAAGTTTGTTTCCCTTCAAGACAAACGCGACAAATTAACACAATGACTGCACACTAAACCCGTTCATGTTACTTTAGGCGGTTAATTCTTAGCCACAGAAACGGATTTCGGCAAAGGAGAACCAGGTTGATCGTTTGTTATGTTAGCAAACAGCTGAGCTGCTGGTTAAACAGCAATGAACATACGGGAAATGTAAAATAAAAAAGGAAGATATAACGTTTTCAATTGCACCTACCTCACTATTGGACATTTTATAAATCGGCAGGTGTCCTGTTGTAGAGGAAAGTAAACAGTCAAAACTGTAGCGTCAGCAGTGCGAACAACCAGGGTTAACTGAGGCTACAAGCGTCTCTTTGAGGAGCGCCTCGAGTCGAGGACACGTAAATCTTCCTCTGTTGCTATGCAGAATGTCGTCACAAATCAGGGCATGTGTTTCCGGTTTAACCAAAATAAATTTTCTTAAAATTATTATTATTATTATTATTATTATTATTATTATTATTATTATTATTATTATTATTATTATTATTATCGTTGTTGTTGCTTGACTATTGTCGTCTTCTATTATCAGTTTGCATCAGTTTTTTATTTGGTTATTGATAAGTAAAATCCTTTTCTTGAATACATGTCATATACTTTATTTTTTTAAAGATTTAGTTTTTATTAAAATAGATTTGAATTAAAAATGAACACATTTACCAAACCTCAGCTCATTTTTCATACAGTGTTTAGACAGACTTCTTCAAACTCCAAATACTTTGTTTTTTAATGGATTAGACAAATAACATCTTTGACAGTAAAATCTAAATATTGGTGAAGGTTGACATCTATATAAAAAAAAACGCCCTTCTCACCCTCCGCGGGTGGTTTATCCTCCAAGCTCGGGTCCTCTGCCAGAGGCCTGGGAGCTTGAGGGTCCTGCAGTATCTTAGCTGTTCCTAGCACTGTGCTTTTCTGGACTGAGAGGTCTGAGGTCTTTCCAGGTATCTGTTGTAGCTACTCCTCCAGCTTGGGGGTTACTGCCCCGAGTGCTCCAATTACTACAGGCACCACTGTCACCTTCACTTTCCATGCTTTCTCCAGTTCTTCTCTGAGTCCCTGGTATTTCTCCAGTTTCTCAGGTTCCTTCTTCCTGATGTTCCCATCGCTTGGTACTGCCACATCCACCCCAACGGCTTTCCTCTGTTCTTTATCCACCACTACAATGTCTGGTTGGTTCGCCGTTACCATCCTATCAGTCTGGACCTGGAAGTCCCACAGGATCTTTGCCCTCTCATTCTCTACCACCTTCGGAGGTGTTTCCCATTTTGACCTTGGGGTTTCCAGTTCATATTCTGCACACATGTTCCTGTATATTATTACCTGCAGGAATAATAAGATGGCCAAAGGAAGAGATACAGACCACGGATGTTAAATCACGAAAGCTCCTCACCATGCTTGGAGGGTTCCATCCCAAATCCAGCACCCTGTGACTGTATGCTAGCCGAGGAGGCCGAAGACTAGTGAGTGTAGAAGCCAATATCCAGGATGAAACATCCAAGATGCATGAGTACATCAAGCTCAAGGCCCCAACTGACAGTGTGCTCAGTGAATGTCTCAGGCAATGGAGAGCAGAGGATACAGTGCTGGAGGACAGATTCTCCTGGGAGGACAAACCCCTGCATGGGATGTACCACCGGACCATAACTGAAGTGGCTGATATCTAGAAGTCCTACCAATGGCTAGAAAGGGCTGGCCTATAGGACAGCACTGAAGCACTCATCCTGGCAGCCCAGGAACAAGCCCTGAGCACCAGAGCAATAGAGGCTGAGATCTACCAAACCAGACAAGTCCCAAGGTGTAGGCTGTGAAAAGAGGCACCTGAAACAATCCAGCACATAACTGCAGGGTGTAAGATGCTGGCAGGGAAAGCATAAATGGAGCGCCAGTGGACACAGGAGCTTGCAAGTCCATTGTCCAGACAGACTTCTCTTCATTGGCACAATCTTTGTCCTGAGACTTCGCTTGCCTCGCGTCATCCTTCTTGTAGACACATGGGTCAAATACATCACTACTAGTATTCCCGTGTTTGAATAAAACACAAAGTTGTAGCCTTCTGTTGGTATTCACAATGTAGTTAGGAGAGGGTTGTACCTGGGTGAAGGAATTCTAGTCTTTGTAGGTAGCTCTGCTTCTGCAGTATAGTGTGAATCAACTCTTGACAATTCAGGTTCAGCCTTTATCTGCTTGTCTCTCCTAGGTCCAGATTTAGATGTGGTTGGTGCATGTTTTTCACAGTCAATGGGATTGTTCAACCATTTTTTTACGTTTTTCAGGAAGACCAAGTGAAGAGAAAAAAGTGCCTTGCGCACTTTAACTTTTTTCCATTTTTAAGCTTCAGTTGGTAGAAAAATGCTAAATAGGACTAGGATGTCTCAGCAACATTCTTTATGGTAATTTTTGTGACCCATACGGTGATGTACGACTGGCCGTATGACTCTTCAAAAATGTATGATTACTCTGAGAAACATTATCTTGCAGTCTATTTCATTAAGCTACATTTAGGACATCCATAATGGTTTGTAAGTTGCCTTTAAATACAGCAGAACAGCATACTATTACACCAGTCAAATCATGTTATGATAACTCATATTACACATGACTAAAAAAGAACAAAAGTCCAGAAGGTCCTTTGGAATTCTTTTCAGATTGTAGTAACAATACAGTATCAAAATGTTAATTGAATTATGGACTGTTGAGAAAATGAGACATCAAAATCCTACTGTTCATTCAAACATTGTTTGACAAGATAGCATCACTTCTAAAAGCCATTAAAAGCCATTTTAGTTATATCATTTTTTAGCTGACTTCCTATACTGAAATTTTAACTAAGAAAATGATCAAAAGATGAAATTTTTGAATATTTTTAGCCTAGTATATAACATAGTAAACATTTTTACCTACCAATATGGAAGGAGCCATGAATTATGATAATTACAACAAAATCTGGAGAGAAAAAAAACACTTCTATTTCTTGAACCAGCAGCCATCATGAAATGCTTATAAGATTTTCTAAATCACATTGACTCGTGACTTTGGCAAAATAAAACTGCGTAAGTCACACTCTTGACATAGGCAATTATACTAAAGGAGTAGAATGGCATGTTCTGTTTAACTGAGAATGAAGGCAAATTTACCAGAGGTGGCCAGCATCATGAGGAGAGGATTTAGGCAAAAAAAATCATTTTTGACAAAAAATGACTTAGGCAATTATTTTAAGGTGACGATATGACATATTTTCAGTTGTATTACACTTTTTGTTATGTACATAATTCCATATGTGTTAATTCATAGTTTTGATTGCTTCAGTTTGAATCTACCATTTTCATAGTCATGAAACTAAAAAAAATCTCTTTGAATGAGAAGGTGTGTCCAAACTTTTAGTATGTACTGTATAAATATAAATAAAATAAAAATATATAAATATAAATATATATATATATATATATATATATATATATATATATATATATATATATATATATATAAATATATATATATATATATATATATATATATATATATATATATATAAATATGTTGAATATACATATTATAATAATTAGTATATTAAGTATTATAATATATTATATTATATATATATTATAATAATATAATACACTTCAAATTTCAAAAATGTGATCTTGCATGGCATAGCTCCTTTAAGGGAAATGAATAGAATTTAAGGTTCAAAATAAACTACAAAGCAGGGCATTGTCCAGACTCAGGTCTGGTCACACTCAATCGGGTAACAATCTTTATTCATTTAATCATTGGAGAACATTGATGGAAAGAATTAATTTTGCAACAAGTATGACAATATGGAACATATAGTATTAAAATGCAGGAAGCACACTAATCAAAGACAAATTCTTAAAAAACAACTTGTGAAAATGAAATTAAAATGGGAGATGAATGGCATATTGAGCAATGAGTGTAGTTTTTTTAAGTTACAAATTTATCCTTTGATTTTAGAGGAAGACAAAGATGATTAGATAAGCTTGAGAGGGAGGAATAATGATGGCAAAAAACATTAATTGACATGAAATTATACACTAAAAATACGGAGAAATCAAACTCTTGATTAACACTCCGTACCAGTAGGTGGCGGACATGCACCTAAAAGTTGTATGCCAACAGGTACTGAGGCAGCCGAAATGTAACAAAAGAAGAAGAAAGGGGTCAAAAAGCGGAAATTTGAAATGTTTTCCCGCCATTCAACTATAAGAACTCTCGGTGGTAATGCACGTATGCGCTGTTTACCACCCGCCATAACACACCACAAGAAGAAAGAAGCTAGCAGCTGAACATTCACTTGGAGACATTATTACAAAGACACTTGTAAAACCTCAAGAGCGAAGAAGTCCCCGTTCTACTAGTACGACTGTTCTTGACGCAAGCCAAGTGGTATTTTTTCTTGTTTCGTTTGCGTTTAGGATTTCAACTGTACAATAAACTTTATAAACTACCTACTAATGTTATTTAAACGAGTAGACAAAACCGAAGTCAACCGAACAGTACCGAGGCCGTGTTCGTTAAAGAGCCAAAGAAGTTTGCTCCAGTCAGACAGACAGACGTGGTTCAAAACTGTTATATGTAGTTTTGTTTGTACGGAAGCCGACAACACAAAATAAACGGACTAAAAACAGAACCGTCTCTGTGTATTGAGGTTCCGAATGAGCCTCATCGGTGCGGTAAAGCAAGGGAGAAATTACTGTAGTAAAATGTCGTTATCATATACAGAGCTCTCCCGGGGGCTCCGTTTTTTCACAAAAAAACGTAAAAAGAAAAAAAAAGTTTTCGGCTTCCGTGGTTGTGGTAATTATCGATGTATTATGTCGTGGACGTTTGTTTTGGTTGTTGCAATCCAAAAGTGAAAGCGGAGTTTTAAAGAAGCTTCCAGAACTTTGGAACCAGAAGAGACGAGAAGAGATTAGCGCCACCAGTAGCGCAAATTAAATCAGTGTCTGTTTTACATTAAAGCCCAGAACAAGACTTCTGCGACTACAAGTTTTCCCGACGAAATTTTCAGTAAAAGAAAAACTTTTCTTATGTTTTGGTGGGTTTTTGAAAGTTAACCCAAACTTATAGCTGCCATTACTGGTTGTGTTCAGTCACGTTGTTTTGCATTGATAACAGTGCGATTTATGATTTACATCAATAAGTCCTATTCTTCTCTTTTTTAAACCCCACAGCCAACAACAACATGACGGCTTTGAAAAAGAGTTTTGGAGCAAATATTTTGAAGGTAGCTTTTTACTTTAAAACTATATACAAACCATTTAAACATAATATTGTATACTTGATATATGTAATATATGATTTTGGCAGCTCCAGGAGAGAGACCAGAATATCAGAAACACACCTTCCCCTGATTCACAAATCCCCAAAAAGGTTTGGGTCTTTTAGTCCTTCTGTACATGTGCATGTCTTAATAAAGCGCAAAATGAAAGTTGAATACTGTAACTGTAAACGACTGTTGTCACAAATCATCCGAGCAAAATTGCGTGACAGAATTTAGTGCTTTGAAGTAATCAAAATGTTCTATTTTAGATCATGATTTTGTCTTTTTCTTTCCCCAGAAAGAGGATCTGCATTCAACCCATTCTTTTGAGTGGAGCTACATTACCAAGAAACTCACAAGAACAACCTGCAGTGAAGCTGGAACTATTGAGAATTCACTGAAAAACAGTGGTAGCTTTAAAGCAATTGCCGAAAAAAACAAAGACAAAGAGCTTGTTATTGTTCAAGGTAGAAGAGGGATTTGTTCCCACTCTCCATGTTCTTTATTGGAAAGGGGACCTATAACTTTGAAATACATAAAAGCATCAGACAACCCGAATAAAGCAGCTAGTTCTCGTGTCAGAATTTTCAGAGGGAAAAGATCTGGTGATCTAGTACGATTTCATGTTCTTGCAAGAGGAGGTAAAAATATAGTTAAAATCCTGCACAACCCTGCACTGAAAGCAAAGGTGGATGAAATTACTGTCTGGGGTTACAAAGGGGAAAAGGTGAAGCACGCTCTGAAGAAAGATGGCCGTTTTTGCCATTACATATTCAAGAAGAACTTTGTTCTGTCCTGCACAACTACTGGAGTTCAAACCGAGCTGTCAAATCTTGTTGATGATCTTGATGACAAAACTTTCCAGGTGGTTCTGGTCAACAAGTCAGAACCACCTGAGGGCGATAGTCAGTCCAGCAGTCTTGATGATGCTTACCAAGCGTCCAGTGACTACCAGAGTCCCGTCTCAGATGACAACGGACAAAAGGGGAACCTTAAAAATGAGATGGTGGAGCAGGATGCTTCATCCAAACCAATGCAGGATCATTTGCGCTCACAGATTGAAGATTATGTGAAGGGCATGAAAACCAAATCTGAGCTTTCATCTGTCCCAGATCTACTCCATCAGGAGTTTAGTCGGAATGCTCTGATGTGCCAGGAGGTGAAAACAATGAAAAAACTGATGCGTCTTAGCGATTCAGTCTGTCAAGTGAGAATAAATGGGGGGGCGGTAGGAAGTGGCTTTCTTTGGTTTAGAAGCTTTGTTTTAACAAACGGCCATGTCATAAAAGACATTTACAACTCAAACTGTGGCCAGCTTCAGGAAAAGGTTTCTGTTCATTTCTCATATGAAAGTCTGGACCAAGCCGATGTGGGGTTGGAAGTGAAAGATGTGGTTTGTTTTGAATACAAGCCTGAAATACGGGACTGGGCTTTGTTGAGGCTAGACTCCGATCAGACACTGCCTCCTGGTCTTTTAGAGCACTTTGGTTTCCTTCCACATGGTGGTGGAATCAGCATTATCGGGCATCCTCAGGGAGGTGTGAAAAAGATCGACCCCTGTTTGATTGTTCCACACAGCCAGGTTGTTGATAGGGTTCCCCTGATAACCAAGTATTTCTTTGCTGATAAACTTTTGAAATACGAATCTAGTTTTTTCGAAGGCTCCTCTGGCTCTCCTGTTTTTGACAACCACTGCAATGTGGTTGCAATGCATTCAGGAGGATTCACCTACGACAAAGAAGGGATGGAAAGACGGGCTGTTGTTGAATATGCCCAACCTCTGCATTTCATTTTGGAAGATTTTATTATCCAAATGGTGGAGGGAAAAAAGTTTGACGTTTTGAGAGAATATCTTGATTGCAGCTACACTCGAGGCACCGCCGTCAAAGACGGTGTCAAAAAAATAGTTGAGAGCAGAAATAACCAACGGTTCAAAGAAGCTGCAAGGAGCTGTGTGGATGACAAAGTTGTACAAACATTCCTTGAGTTTTTCTGCCAAACTGAGGAACCTGTCCCAATGGAGGTTGTTTAGGTCTCATCATCTCATTTTATAGTTATCCTGGGCTTGACTGCAGTAAAACAAAGAAATTCCAGCAGTGAAAAGCAAAAATTAAACGAAAGCTTTAAACTCAGCTTTAATAAAAGTTAAAGCTTTAATTTCTGCACTTATTGTTTACTTTATTGTTGCTCCAAGCAATTCACATGCACCTGTTTAATATAATTATGTGATTTTTCTGTCCCAGAAACATTTTTAACCATCACTCTCCAGTTCAGAGAAAAAATAATGCTGGAAAAAATCTGTTCACTCTTGTATATTTTACTTGTATGGATGTCCAATTCTTACATTTCAGTCTTGACTCATTCCTGTATCAAGTTCTTGAAAAGAAATGCCAACAAAAGGTTTCCTTTTTTTGGTTGTTTTATTATGTTTTGGGATTTATTTGTTTTTTCAAATATAGATTACTCATTACTCAGTGCAGTAGCATAAAATTCATTGTACTTTTTCTGTTTTTGTTTTTAAAAAGCAAAAAGTGTTCAATACTGTGTGCTTCAAATCATGACTAATGAAACTGTATTAAAATCTGATAAAAGTGACTTCTAGTGTATTCCTTTTTTGTTCCCTTACCCTAACAGTAAATGTTAAATGTTTAATATGTTTAAAATAACCCTCGATGTGTTCAGGGTGTACTTCACCTTCTCCCTGATGCTGCTGCATGAGGCTCTGGAAGTCCTTGTTAATTTCATTGAACTGTTTGGTGAAGGGGCTTTCGAATTTACACTTTTTGAGATACTCTTACATTGTTTTTCATTTTCAAACATCTCGGCAGTGTTTCACTTTTTTAAATATTTATTCTGTTTTCTCTGATCCCACGTTCTATGTAAAAATGCGTTTTTTGCTAGGCGGAACCAATATACTCCCCTATTTTCTACACGAACCCCTTTATTGTAACGGAACCTAAGAGTCGACATGGAAGTGTAAGATTTTTTTTTTAAGAACAAAACAACGGCTAATAAGTCTTTTATGTATATTTACATGTACAATTTTAATTGTGATCGATGGTAGTTTCGTGCGTGTTTCAGTTTCGGGTTTATTATGTGATGTTTTGCTTGTTCCGTTGGGATGATGCTGTCGGCCAAAAAATGGAGAGATGATGATCGACACACAAAACAACTGAATTAAAACATATTGAGTCCGGGAGACTTTGATCCATTTTGAAGAGTTTGCAGTCTACAAATGTTTTAAATTGTATTATGTTTGGGGACGAAGTTAGAGACGGGACAAAAGGTCGCGAAATCGTTTATAAACGTAAATTTCAGAAGATGGGAGAAACAAAAAGCACGGGTCGGATTAGTTTGAGTTTGTGTTATCAAATATTTGTTTCAAATCATGAAACATTCCATTTACAAACACATTCTGCGTTGGCTCTTCAATAATAAATGAATTAGTTATGACATGATGAAGCAGCTAAAAAACATTTTGTCATCTAATATAAGCCAACTCAGCCGCACTCCACAACATTTGTCAACTTGTCACTTGAGCTCTGATCTAATTCATATTTGCCTGAAATCACAAACTTAATTTTTCTAAATAACATTGAAGCAAAGAAATATGGGAAACAGGTTTGAATTTAAACAGTATTCTGTCTTGTTTTTCATTAGATTTATTTATATTTATCAAAAGTTTGCTTTTTTTAATTGTATTTCTTTTCTTCTTCAAACTTGAAAAACAAAAACATTTGCTAATATCTATTTCAGTAAGTTTCAACGGCTTTAAAATAATCTAATTGATGGGTTTCTAGTTTTTAAAAAGGGAAAACACAAAAAAAAATTATTGCTGTTCATTAAAGAGAAGATCTGAGGTTCCGATTAAGAAAATTTCGTTATATAAATAAAAATCAAGTAGAGAAATCCAGCCGTTCTTTTAGTAACACAAGGATGTGAAGATCAAATCACAGAAGAAAAATGTTTACTAAATATATAAACTACATGGGAAATATTCCAATCTTATAAAGCTTGTTTTGGTAACAGATATTTTAATTATCTCATAATTTAATGTTTAACAATTGTTATTTGGGTTTTTTTACACAGAAAAAATGCAAACGCGGCCATGCTCAGTAACTATGAGGTGAGACTATAAGACTGTCTATTAAGGGTTTTTGTTGATTTTCCTGCCTGGTAATGAAATTAATTATTCAGAAAAGCTAAATAATGTCTTCGTCTCAGGTATTCAAACTTCTCACCGACCTGAAAGAACAGAGGAAAGATGCTGGAAAAAGCAAACATAGCCTCGGGCAACAGGACCTCAACACCATCATGTATGAAGTGGGTACTATTCATACTGTCTGAGCTTTAGTTGTCAAATCCAGTCCATGTTCTCACCTGCATTTGCTTTCAGACTCTAAAGTATTTGTCAAAGACGCCATGCAGCAGACAGAGTCCTGAAATTGTCAGAGAGTTCCTCACCACCATGATGCCTCAGAAGCTGACCAAGTCAGTATCTAAAAGATAATATTTTTCACCCCTCTGGGGCTTCAATTGTAATTTCCGCTTAATAAATGATGTATAGTTTGGGGATAAAAATGTCTCAAAGTTAAAATTTTGCCATCTTTCTCTCTTTAAGGGCAGAAAAACTGCAGCTGTTAAACCAACGGCCTCAGAGTGCAGTGGAAATTCAGCTTGTAAGTATTTTTCATGTCTTTCTAAATGTTTTATCTTTTTTTCCTAAATAATTTACTCATGTATTCCTATGGTAGCTCTGTATAACAAATGAGATCTTTCTCATATTTGTATTTTTGTTAACTCAACCCAAAAAGGCTCAAATCTAACCCAAAACATGCACTTTTTCACATGCATCCATCAGCAACTTCATTTGTTACATGTAGATTGCCCTACAGGTTCTACCACTCTGGTTTTTTCATGCTATTCCTGTCTGCAGGGTTAGTTTGAATGGGCAATTCACAGTAAATCCAGGCTTGAGCCCATTCCTGTAACGCATTAATAATCTATTGAAGCAGCTATTACAAGACAATGTTAACAATACCTTATACAGCAAACCAAAAAGACCCTCATGACCCGTTTAAGCAAAGCCTTATTATTGCTTTAGCTAAGCGTTGAGGTTATGGCTGTGATGGGTTTAGAAATATTTAATCCTTAAAATGGGTACATTGCACTATTTGACTAAAAATCAAGTAGAGAAATCCAGCCGTTCTTTTAGCAAACTGAGTAACACCAGGATGTGGAGTGCAGACTTCTGATGCTGCTTCACTGGGGTGTGGTGTGTCCCGAAAAAATCTTTTTTAGCAACCAATAATTACTCACCTAAAGCCAAGTGTAGAAGGCTCCCTCTATTAAGAAATAATCTGGTTTCATAATGCAACAGCAATTATATATTGTCCTAAATCAGTTATTCTAGAGCAGATTATCTCTTAGAGTACATTTTAAAAAGTGAATTTCCAAAACTATATGGAGCCTCTTAAAGAACTGCACTCCCTGTTTACCATTTGTCTCTCTGCAATCTGTATCCTTTTAAAATAAAAATATTTTTTTCAATACAAAGCAGCTATAAAGCAGTTGTTGCAGTGAACACAAATGAGGCCATTTCCATTAGCATCCACTAACATGCAGTTCTAAAACTCAGCCTGCAGATGTCGCCCTTCTCACTTTTGAGATGCTTTTAACCCTTGTGCTATCTTAGATGACCCCACCCTTACATTGACGTGTTCTCCCTACCATGACAAAGGTGGATAAAGGTGGAAAGATTTCATGTAATCCATGGACACCAGTGAAGATCATAAATCATTGAAGAAAAAAGGTTCAGCGCACTGTCTAGTGGGTCTAGATGACCCAACTCCCAATGTTAAAGTGCCTAGGATAGCACAAGGTAAAGCAGTCCATCTCCCAGTTATCTCAAGGTAGTTAACTGTGTCATTATGTGATGGTGATTCCATGTTATATTTGAAGGAGTACAACTGATCCAGTTAATAACCAGCAAGAAGGCCAGGAATGACGTGGTGCCATCCATAAACTGACTGAAATATAGAAAAGTAAAATGACAAATTGTGTTTTAGAAAGAGAAATGGAAAATATGCACATTGGTTCTCCATTTATTTTTATTTAAATCTGCATTTTCCTTTCACAGACAATGCATGAATGTAACACAATCAACATGTGTAGTTTGTTTTGCCGTTGAAGTTCAGTACAATACGTACAGTAGATTTAAGATTTAAAGCAAAAACGTAAGAAAAGAAAAAGAAAAAAAAATTTTCAGGCTGGCAAACCAGCAGTTTTGTGAATTCTTCAAAAATTTGCGATGATCATGGATTTTTAAGAGGAATACTTTCCTGAAAAGTGTGGTTTTCCTGCTATTTGAATTACTTCAGCTAAACAAAAAAACAAATCATGATTAAGGAAGCAGCTGACATGGAAGCACATACTGGACCACAATGCTTCATATGATCCCATATAAGATGGTATGTCAGAAGAATAACCTTCAAAAAAAACTACTCAGTTCAAAAAAAGAGCTGTGTCAAAGAAAAGCAATCTTAACATAGCTCTCATTTCCTTTCAGATGGTTGAAGAAAGTGAGGAGCGGCTGACAGAGGAGCAGATTGAGGAGCTCATCCAGACAGTTGCAGGCGTCCTGCCAGGCGACCCGGAGCAAGAAAACGCTGCAGCGGCAGATGCAGAGATGAATGGAGGCGCCGAACAGTCTTGACACAGCGAAAGGCCAAGGCCAACTCATTTGAGGGGAACAGACAATGAGGCTAAAATGATTCCAGAAAAGGATCGGTGGTCTTCACCTGCAGAAGTTTGCATTACAGGGAGAAATGCTGACACGTGGAATACGCAGAACATTTCAAAAGTTTTCATTAGTAATTGTTTTTTTCAGCAACTTTCACCAGTAACCTTTGCAACAGTGCAGAGAAAATGGATCACATGTAAAATACAAAGTGGAAATTATTGTACATTATTCTCATAAAAAAAATCTGATAAATCTTGACTATTCTTTCTCTTCATATCTAAAAAAGTTAAAATACTGAAGGGAAAACATTTGTGGACAACACTTGAATATATAAAGTACAGACCAAAGGTTTGGACACACCTTCTCCTTCAAAGAGTTTTCTATATTTTCATGACTATCAAAATTGTTGATTCACACTGAAGGAATCAAAACTATGTGGAACTCAAAACACATGTGGAACATGTACATAACAAAAAGTGTGAAACAACTGAGAATATATCATATTCTAGGTTCTTCAAAGTGGCCATCTTATGCTTTGATTACTGCTTTGCACACTCTTGGCATTCTTGGCAAAGCAGTAATCAAATAAAAAGGTGGCTACTATGAAGAAAATGACATAATTTCAGTTGTTTCACACTTTTTTGTTATGTACATAATTCCACATGTGTTAATTCATGTGAACATTAACAAGCCATTTAAGACAATCAGTACTGCAGATGTCTGAGAATCTTCAGTCACTGCTTTTGGATGTTGTTTGCTTAATGCAAAGGAAGTTTCCATTTCGGCTCACACATTTAGATTGTTCTGTTTTTGGTTTCCTGTGAACGCCGACTCATATTCCTGTGCTAATTTAGCTCCTTGATTTTAAAGAAAGAGTTGTGGAAAAAATGTGTGTGCACTTGGAGAACAATAACAACAATGCCTGAAAGCGACAAAAAAATCCTCACAAACCTGAAGAGGTTTTAACTTATTTCAATATAAAACTAAGTTATTGAGATTTTTGGACACACTGTGTCGTCAGTGCTGCACAAAAAATATGTTAGCAATGACTTACATAAGTTCAAAATAGCTTTCCTTTGGCTCTATTTTAAGACAAAGTCACAATTTCCAGTCTGTTTACTGTATTTGGGATAAATTTGACTTGTTAGTTGAAATCATTGAAATATGATAAATAAGGGAATGTCATCCAGACAGCACAAAACCGTTGTTTGACTTCTCAACTCCAAAAACTAAAATAAAGTTTCTCTTGTTCATTGGAGTGAGGAGATACAGAAATAAAATCACCAATTCTGCTAGTTGTTCTCCGTAAAAAGATGAGAGAGGTCTGTAATGTTCTTCGTAGGAACACTTCAACTGTGAAGGACAGAAAGTGTATTTAAAAAAGAAATCGTAAATCAGATTTCCGGGATTTTCTTTTTACAGTCTGTCTCTCACAGTTGAGGTTTACATACATTACAGACTTCTTTCCTCTGTGGGACAACTTGCAGAATTTGTGGCAGACCAATACTTTTTTTTGTTGCCCATTGTGATATCACACCCCACGCAAAATAGGATTTTCACTCTCCAAAACAATATTTTGTGAAATGCTTTTGTGATTTCCTCTGTTCTAAGTGGATAAAAAAATGTCATTTGGTGAGATTAAGGTGGCAAAATCTCAACAGTCTGTACACCGTCCATGTTTCAGCCTATATGTGATGCAAACGTTTTATGTGCTAAGAGACAAATAATCATATTTTTATATGATACTTGTCACTTTTTCAGTTTTTAAAATTACGTTAAAGTATATCATCAGTACATCAACTATATTGTGAAAAATGAAAAATAAAGCATCTTTAGGGTTCACCAGGGTTTTGTTTTCATGTATAATTTGACAGGAAGTTATGCTTTAATGGGCATTTTTAAAGCAAATATCTAATGTTCCTCCTTATATATTTCTGAATAGGTTGCTGAAAGTCCCAGTTTTTCACAAAGCACAAAAAAAATGTTAATGTTAAACTGCAGCACTGGAAAAGTACTCTAGTTTAAACAAGTTTGAAAATTGAGAGAATTTGATTTTTTAAGAAAGATTCTATTTTTTAAGAAGGGGGCAATCAGTATCTGTAGGTACCTGAATCCCATTATGTCAGTGGTCCTTAATTGTGCATAACAGGCATATAAACAAATGTGCATCTCATGTAATATATATCAAATGTGTCAGTACAATTTTTTTCTACAAATTTATGGAGATATTCAGACTTTCATTTGCATTCTTTGGTTTATTGGGAGAGTTTAACCCCCAAAGGAATATCAAAAAATCTATGGGAAATGAAAACACGCGTAAATTAAATGAGGCGGTTTCAACCTCCACTAAATTCCACTCCGTGGTTAAATTTCCCCCGTGGGCTTTTACTGAGAGCACACCAATCGATGTGATAAAGTAATTTTAGCTTCGAGTGGTGAAGAAAGGGGGAAAGGGTTTTCAACGAGGCGGAACTGCCCGATGGCCTCTCAGCCAATAGGAATCCTCCAAGCAGATGCGCTTTTAGAATTCACTGCATCTGTCCACCAATCACCGAGCAGCTTTCCCTGCTTGAGAGCGCTCGTGCCTACTTTTTTTCTCTGAACGACAGAAACCCTTTTTTTCAGGTTCGAAGTTACGTTAAAATCGCCAGAAAAAGCTTTTGTGTTTCAAAATTACAGCATTTGCGGACGTGACAGCTTGGATCTCGGCCGAGCAGTGACTGAACAAGACCAGTAAAAGATGTGTGTGTGAGTACGGGGAGCTGTATTTTTCTGCCGTTTCGGTCAAGGTTCTTGTTTTTCTTTTCTTCTTTTTTCTTGGATTTTAGCAGTTGAATGGCGGGTGAGTTGCCTCAGCAGACACATTCTGTTTAACATGAAACGCCGTGACTAAATGAAGCCCGAGTAAGTCTTTTGCCGCCCGGTGAAGGTGGTCTCTCCGTGGCGGCTGTGGTGAAGGTGGCTGCGGGGCTGTCGCTGTTGGCTAGCAGGTCGTTCACCTGGAGGCATTTTGTTATTTTGTTTGTTTGTTTCACTGCGGAAATGTAGACAGATGTTCCAGACTGAAGGCCTAATCTCCGGGACTATAATAATCCATAAGACTAAATATACATACATTTCGAATGACCCGTTTAAAGTATAAACTACATCGAGATAAGATCATGTATTTTTTGTGTTAATTTTCTGCGCCACGTAAGAAAATAATAACGTATTCCAGACGTTATTATCAAGACTCTTCAAAGAACACAAATGATTTTTAGTTGTAGCTTTTTTATATATAATAATAATTTAGATCTGAGACGCTAGCTGTGACAGGAAGTCTGTTTTGTGGTTGAATTGGAAATAAGGAAGTGACATTGTCTTTCTTAACAACCATCACCCCCAAGTATCAGTTTAAGACATATTAACGAATATTTTATGTGTTTTATAAACATACATCTTTTCTGTAGTCAGGGGACGGGATCAACTCTTCTATGCTTATAAAGTCAAACTCAATATATGTTTACTGCAGGGTAAATAGTTTTACTTTTTAAGAAAGATGGAACAATATTCAAATTCAAATTAATATTACTTCTATAGCACCTTTCATGTAAAGAAAACAGCTCAAGGTGCTGCACATAAAAACAATGCAAAAAGTCAATAAATAAGCCCCTCATAATAAAATACACAAAAACAAGCACAAGCAAAAGAGAAATGATTTAAGAAGAAAAAACCTTAAGAAGAGAGAACCAAGAAGGTGCCGTCTGCTGGCCTGGGTGTCAGCACAGGCACAAACACCCCAGCCCTCAATATTAAAAAGCACTGTTAGCTACAAATAAAAATAGGTGAAATAGACCTTGTTTGTAACTCCTACTTTGTATGGATTTGCTTCCTTTTCCTCCTTTGCAAAAGCATGTTTGGATTTTAAAAAGTTCATGTGATTGATTCAGCTCTTGAAATCTCACCAAGACTAATCTCCCAATTTACAAAATTAGCAAATCCCAAGTAGTTTAACACCAAAAAGTAAACAATATTGTACATGTTAAGCCTTTGGATACAGGTAACCTTAGTGTGGTTTAAGCATTCTAGACCTCAACGTTCTCACTTCCAGATGTTTTCCCTGTCTGATCTTTCAGATCAGGACAGATTGTTGAAAAACCAGAGCAGGGAGCTCCAGCCAGAATAAAACTTGGATCTTAAAGACACATTGAAATGAAAATTGTGTTTTAAATTTGTTCTTGTAGATATTTTATCATGATGAAGGGCATGTATAAAGACAATGGACCTAACAATTGCGTTCGCTGAGTGTTTCTTTATTCATATCGTGAATCAGCAGACGAAAAACTGGCATTAAATAAGCTTGAAGCGGTGACGTAGAAGCTACATTTGCCGGGCCACAAGCTCGCTGCTCTGCTCCATTCTGATGCAACCACTTGCAGACAAATAGATCCATGTACGTCTTCATTTTCCTCCTCTGAGCTGGCACCTGGCTAGAAACTGTACGGCTAGATAGCTCTGATATTGCTCGCCATTTTTGTTGTACCAGTAATGTTAGGTTGGGCTTGTAAAGGGGTTTTAAGCTAGCAGGAGAGAGGATAAACGGATGGATGTTGGGATATGGGGGCAGGCTCACTCAGCTTCAACAGTTCCACCCACAACTCAAATTTCTAATGAGCTCCTGCTGTTCTGTAGAAACTGTGTCCCATAAAACGGCACTGGCTAAAAATGGTATAATCATAAATAAAAGACCACTGTGAATGATTTTACAATAGATTAAAAAAAGATCAGAGAGGGACTTAAAGCTATAACAGCAGCCTCAAGTTTAAGAAAAAAATAAAGGAAACATAATCAAATGAAGTCCAAGGTCATATATTGTAATTCTCACATTAATAAGAGGATGCAGATTTTGGCTCTTGCTGATGCAACTGTACAAAGCTGATGAGTAAAGCAGAATTGGTGGATTCTGTTGTCAGTAGGAACATGAGCTGTAACAGACAATGTTTAGCCTTTTTGTTGGTCAGAAACCATCAGTAATGGCAAAAACTAGGGAACTGCAATTAGTGGCTAGAACTGTTGTGGAACGCCACAGTGAAAACTCATATGGGACCCCTGAGGAGAAATGCTATAAAAAAAATGATGTATTGCAGTTCCTGCTGAGAGTTTTGTACGAAATCCTGGGAAACAACAGTTCCCATCACTTTCTGCTTGCCTAAAACAGCCTATTCATCCAAACTCATTGCAGATGTCTGGTACACTATAAAACTCTAACAATCCATGCCTTTTTTTTACTAAATGAGGAAGTTGTAAAGTCAGGAGGTTACCACACTGTGCTCCACTGTTACGGTTTTTCTTGCTGATGTAAACTGATGTTGGTGCAGCAACGCTAAGAAATGTTTGGTTGTTTTTTAGGCAGCAGCGATGGGTGAGAGACATGCCTTGCCTTGGGGCATGGCAAGCCTGGATCAACATCTCTGACAAAGCACAGGAGTGATGAGTGGTGCTAGTTCAACGCCTCTGAAGGATCCCTTTCTTGACTGTCAGATCACACTGAGCTACATTTGAATGAACTTTATAAGGTGATTCCCAACACTTCTGATTCCATCCACCAGCCTCAGCTGTCCCTGAATGTTTTTAGGTGCTCCTGACTCACAACCGCGCACCAAGCATGAGAAGCACCAGAACAAACTTGCTGCTGGCCTGCGTGCTCTTGTGCTCTGTGTCCCTGCTGTACTTGGGAATGAGCGGAGGTGGCTGTCCTCCAAAAAGCCATCGCTACAGATGGATGGAGCTCAACCTCCACTCGGGCAACCAGAACCTGTCCCTGACCGAGCAGATTCCCGAAGACACGCCCATCATCTTCATCGGGGGCTTTCCGCGAAGCGGCACCACTCTGATGCGTGTCATGCTGGACGCCCACAATGCCGTGCGCTGTGGGGAGGAAACTCAAGTGATTCCCCGTCTCTTGACAATGAGAGCCAGCTGGAGCAAATCGGCTAAGGAGCGAATACGACTTGACGAGGCAGGCGTCACTGACCAAGTGCTGGACTCAGCAGTACGAGCATTCCTATTGGAGGTGAGTTTGCTGCTGCAGAAAGCCTGTATTGGTTTTTAGAAGACATTTTTCCATGTGTATATGTTGCAGTGATAGCTTATACTCAAACCCCAAAGACAGTTGTTACCTGTGTGTCATAAGTGAGAAACAGTTCTTATGCCTTAAAAAAAGATAAAAGTCTTGCTTTGAGCAAGGAAAACTTTAAATATATGCTTTTGTTTGTGGCACATTCACTTGTGTACTCCCCAGTTCTTCTTATCTCTTCATGTCATGATTTTATATCAAGAGGTTTTTATCTGTTCTAGGTCATAATTGGTCACGGGGAGCCAGCACCTCGCCTTTGCAATAAGGACCCCTTTTCACTGAAATCTCTCTCTTATTTGGCCCGCATTTTCCCTAAAGCAAAGTTTGTCCTCATGTTAAGAGATGGGCGAGCAACTGTTCACTCCATGATTTCACGCAAGGTAGGGTAGTTTTCTTTCCTTTTTTGTTTTCCCTGCAAAGATTTGCAATGCAAGCAGACATTTTTTTAAAAGGTCGATTAATGCTGACACTTTGCCTCATAAAAACTGGTTCAGATTGCTGCTTGTCTGTGTCTAGAAGAAATGGAAAGCTGAGTGTGTATACAGTGTTCCCTTGCTGTATTGTGGTTCTTCCTTTGCAGTCTTGTTTCCTAGATTTGTCAGTGCAGTTTTGCATGCTTCTTCAACAGTGCACCATCCTCTGCATCCTGATTGGGTGTTGGCCTTGTCAATCACCTCCGTGCCATGCGTCTTGTACAGAATGCGCTCATCTTGCCTTAGACGTAAATCTTTGATTGCGAGCAGATCTTAGGTTTCATTCTTTAGTAATGGACCTATTTTTCTGTGAAAGTTTGAACTTTGAGTTTAAACAAGAGAGAAAACTGGGAAAATGTTCGTAAAATTATGTATAAAATGTGTAGTGAGGAGTTGTACAGCTTTAAAACATCTGTAATCCTACTTTGCAAATTTCACGTATTGCAGGTTAGTTTTAGAACATAACCCCTGGGATAAACAAGGGAACACTGTAATCATTTTAGTATTTTAGTTCTAACTTTGGCAGTAATGGGTTAGGCTCCAGCGTTGATCACCTGTTCTCTGATCCAAAGGTGACCATATCTGGGTTTGACCTGACCAGCTACAGAGACTGTCTGACCAAGTGGAACAGTGCAGTGGAGACCATGTTCAGCCAGTGCCAGGCCGCTGGGGAAGTCAGATGCATGGCCATTCGTTACGAGCAGCTCGTTCTTCACCAAGAGCTAGAAATGAGGAAGTTACTCAACTTCCTTGAACTGCAGTGGGATCCGTCAGTGTTGCACCATGAAGAGCTGATTGGAAAGGCTGGTGGTGTGTCTTTGTCAAAGTAAGCATCTGAAGTCTTCTTTTTCTAATGGTTTTAACGATAACGCTTTCCAAAAAACTAACAGCACAAATAGCTGGGATTAAAACTGTCAAATCAAAATCTTTTAGGACTGTTTTTCTTGGTCATAACTGAAGAAATAGAAGAAAGAATAGAAGAAATACTCCATACTTTATTCTGCAGGGTTGTAAAAATCTAGTGTCATCCGTCAAAAAGATTTGACTGTTTCACACAGAGTTGATGCTCTTTTCAGTCAGTCCACCTCTTTTTAAAACAAGCAGCTTTACCTAATATAATTCTGTTTCAGTTACAATGCGTGTTAAGTTCTAAAGCCATAAGACTTAAGAAATGGATTTCAGTTTTGATACTTTTTTACAGCTGAGCAATTTTTACAAGTGAAGTAGCCGACATTGAGAAAGCAAACTGTAATCAGGGCAGTATTGTAAACAAGTAATGCAGCCCTCCTGTTCATGACAGACTCTACTACACCTCTGTGTTTTCCTCTGCCTGAGTGGTGGGTTTAGGTCCCATCTGAGCTTTATACCCGATTGAGATCCCCTCTCTCTCCATCTGTCCTTTTTTTCTGGAATCATCGGCTTAAATGGAAAAGCACAAATAGGAATAATTAAATATAACAGAAAATCTGCTAAGTGCCCTACTTTGTTTCAAAAGCCTTTCTAAATTCAGTCGTGCTTATTAAGGAGCTTAGTAAATGCAGATGTTCTATGTGGATGATGGAGAATTACAAAGATGTGAATCTGTTTCCTAAATCCAATCCTGCAGTTTTGCTTCACATGATAAAATATCGATACGCAGCAAAGAACCTAAAAACCTCGTGCTTATTTATTTTTTATCTTAAATGCACCAGTATGTAAGTGGAATGAATTCTGAACTTTTACTGAGAATCATTTCCTTACATTTTATTGTAAGGCGTTTATGTCTCTACCATGTATGTCAGCAGGTTTATTCTGGACCATCTGCTTCTGTTATGTAATAGTTCTATTTGGCTGAAAGAGCTGAGGTCCAGGTTAATTTAAAAACAGATATTGATCATAACTGAATTCCATAAAAAAGGCCTCAGGGATTTATGGAACAGTGCTGTCCATGTTTAGGACTCATTTGCATCAGTTCCTTTTCTAAATATTCACAGATGATGGAAAATAAAATTTAAAGAAAGAAAGTTATTTGTGGACTATAAAAAAAACCTTATTGCTTCTAAATCTACATTGAATTAATAAATGATCAGGAATTTTTCAAGTTCTTTTCAAGGACATGATGTATAGATATGGGATGCATTGATCTTAGAACAGATTACCGGTATGTTTCAAACTTGTTGTAGTTTCCTGTTTATCACACACACAGACACAAAAAGAGAACATTTTCCCACAAAGCACGCAAATCTTTGAGGTCATTTAAAGCTTATGGACCTTCCCCCACAGCAGATTTCTGTAATTTTATTTTTCCCGAGATTTAACCGCAGCATTACTTAAGGGAGAGCAAAATCACATGGGATTTGGAGGAAATCCGACTGCTGAACGTTGATAAGCCCAAACACAGAGTTTATTTGGAAGAATTAGGCCATGTTTGGAAAGAACTGGCATCTTTATTTTTGAGTTTGTTATGTAAGGATTGTTTTTGCTTTTGGCCTTTTGATGTTTTATAACCTTAAGAAATATTTGGTGGGGATGTGATGCCATTTATTTTAAAGATTTAATTGATTAAAGAGTATATTTTCAGGGTTGATTTTGTTTTGTATCTTGATTTGCCCCTTTTTAATATTTATGTTAAAAGCAATATGAATGTTTCTGTTGCTTTTATGGGGTTATTACATTTTTTCTGTGATTAAAAAATGTATTTCTTCCATCTCTGCAGGGTGGAGCGCTCAACAGACCAGGTGATGAAGCCTGTGAACACAGAAGCCCTCTCCAAATGGGTGGGCCACGTTCCCTCTGATGTCATCAACGACATGGCGGAAATTGCACCAATGCTGGCTCGTCTGGGATACGACCCCCACGCCAACCCCCCTGACTATACAAAAGCAGAGTCCACGGTTTATCCTTTCAACACCTCACAGGTGAGTCCGAGAATCCCAGACAATAGTTTACTTTTTTTTTTATTGAATGAAAAAACGTTATCTTAAATGCAAGATGATTGTGTTTTTTTATTTACATTTTTTAATGAAAAATTACATTTGATTTTTTTTTCATGTCTGGATGCATATTTTCTTTTTCCACGTTGCTACGAGTCACAACCATTCTTGTAAATACAAACATGCTGCACAAACCACAATTTATAAACATCAAGTGATTAAATGTATGTGAAATAGAGGCAAAATTCTCCAAATAGATATGTTACTAAATGGTATCCAAAGGACTATATATAATGTAGCTTTAGAATAAACAAATCAGAAAATGGTCAGATATAAGATTTTATGGTTGAACTGACCTGTTTGTGTCAATAATGCAGCATTTCACAGACGTTCTATCTGAGTGGACAAATACATACACGTCAGGTCATTTTCTAAGTAGTGTTTTCTTCTTGTTGCGAGCTTTTCTGAGACTCCAGTAACTAATCTCTTAACTTAAATACCCACTCCGATAAAAACTGTGTTTTTAACACGTTCTGATGGCATTTTTCTGATGATGGAGGACATGCATAAAGAAAATTAGGCTCAAAACTGCAGTTCTGAGTATTTATTTAAATCATGTAAATCGGCTGATTTGTTATTTTCAAAATGCGCTTAGCTGGCCTTAAGCTCCCTGCGCTGCTCCATTCCGATGGATCCACTTGCAGACAAATAGATCCATGTACGTCTTTGTTTTCCTCGTCTGAGCTGACATCTGGCTTAAAACTGTAAGGCTGGAGAGCTCCAATTACACACAATTTTTGTTTCATCAGTAAGTTAGGTTGGGGGGTGTGAGGGCCTGTAAGCAAGCGAGAGAGCGTTTGAATAGAGAGCTCTCAGCAGGGAAGGGGTCCAACAGCCAACGATCTCACTAGTTACTATACAATCGTTACCTTTTTTTTTGCTTATTTTTCTAGAAAAGGTGCGTCTGTCCTTGTGACCACAATTCAATTCATGTTATATTTGCATTTAAATTCCTTAAAGGAAAACTCCAAATTAGCATGTTCTAGGCCTGGGCAAAAAATTGGTTGAATTAATTAATTTTGAATTTTTTGTCAAGGGCAATTTGAAAAATAACTAAATCGAGTTTTTGTGTAAACATCATTGCACACACGAAACCGCAAGCGACGTGGCTACCAGTGAGAGTGGGAAGTTTGTTCCCAAGAAAGGAATAAAATCATCTGTTGTTTGGAACTGGTTAGTTTGCTGCCACAGACGTGGAGGAAGAGACCCCCCCCCCCCCCCCCCCCATGCTGCAACATTTGCCTAAAGCCCATCACAGTCAAAGGCAGCAGCACCACAAACCTATTCCAACACCTGAGGGAAACCTTTTATCACTGTTCTCCTTCACTCCGTAACACCAAACATGAACGCACACCCCCAACACTTGTGCACGCTCTCACTCACTCACTCGGCATGCGCTCCTTCCACAGGCAGCGTGCTGACACACAAACTACAACACCTATATAGTTAGTTCATTAGTTAGTTAGTAGTTAGTTGTTACTGTTATTTGTTAATAAAGAATACTGCGTTGTAATGATGAATTGTATTCATTCACGACGTTGCCGCCGGGGGATTTTGTGTTCGGCGGGGGGGTGCGGTTGACCGCGACTCCTGCTGCTTCATCAGCGCGGTGATCAAAAATCCCACACTGTCACAGCTCTAGTTTATATCTTGTGGGACACAAAAAAATGCGACTTTTCCAGTACTGAAAGCAGAACCATTGAGGTCAGATCTTACAGCTACTGCGGTCTTGGAAGAGTGTTGCCCCGGGGCTCGGTACCCATCCCTAGGAACGGGGCACTGTGGAGAACGATCACAGAGAAGACGTAGGGTTTATTAATTTAATTAAAACCTTAGAGCCTAGATATGAGCTGTATTGTTAATCCTTTAGAAAATGGTGCTACTCTCACGGTGAATGTTTGTGTCCTTTTAGTCTACACTACAAAGTGTGATTTAAAACACAGCTGGGACTTTGATTCCAAGAGTGTGTTCATTTATTTAATATTCATCCCAGAAATGGGGGTTACATTTGTCTTGGGTTTGATAAAATAAAAGCTAAATTTTCTTTAAGTTGTCTGCCGCAGTTGCTGTCCTTAACCCTTGTGCTATCCTAGGCACTTTACCATTGGGAGTTGGGTCATCTAGACCCACTAGACAGTGCTCTGAACCTATTTTCTTCAATGATTTGTGATCTTCACTGGTGTCCATGGATTACATGAAATCTTTCCACCTTTATCCACATTTGTCATGGTAGGAAGAACACGTCAAAGTAAGGGTGGGGTCATCTAAGATAGCACAAGGGATAAGTGTGTGTGTGTGTGTGTGGGGGGGGGGGGGGGGGGGGGTGTCAGGGAAAAAAAATCAGAATTCAAATTAAAAAATCGCCCAGCCCTAGCATGTACAGTACATGCTCTGTTTTGCCACTTCGTAGCACTGATGACATCAGAGCTTTTTTCCGCCCCTGATGACTTTGTTTCTGTCATGCTTGTCTTGTTCTTTCCTCAGGGAGCAAAGGCAGCAGACACTCTTCACCAGAGTTAAGCCTGGCTCTCATTCCACAACAGGGACACACCTTGAACATGAACTTCCACCTCAGCAGTATTAACACTTAACATGTATGTCTGTGTTACACGTTTAGAATTGTTCTCGAGACTTGCAGTGTCCACGTCTGTGCACCGCTGAGGCGATGGTTCATGTCTTTGCAGGTCTGCAGCTCTCTCATCCAGAGTGGACTGTCTGCTCAGGGAAGATTGCTGCTTCTTACAGTTCATCTCCATGGTGTTTGCTGTGTCTTTTGATACTCTCTTTTAGCATGTTTTAAGTTGTTTGTAATTTCATCAAAATAGGAATGTTTCTACAAAAGGCAAGCAGCGGTTCATAAAATACATAAAGAACTGTATATTTTTGAAAATGTATGTTTATTTTCTTACTAAATTATGTTGTTTTTTTTTAACCATGCATTGAGAATTGTTGTTAAATACTAATAAAAACATTCTGAATGTCACCTTGTGCTTGAATTCTCTGGCAAAAGCTATGGCGCCCCCTGGTGGTACTGTGAGATACTAATCCTATTCTACAAAGAAACGCGTTTTACTCAGAAATGAACAAATGTCTTCCCTCCGTTTCATTTTATGGTTCACGGTGAGCTTCATTTCTTGGTGTTAGTGCGTCCTGCGGTAGATTTTGCTCTTCTGTGGGCAGAAAAGGAGGCCACTCACACCTGGTGCTTGATGGCTGGACTGGAAAGGGTGGCGGTTCTGAGCCACACCTGGTCATGTAGTAGAAACACCTGGAAAACTGGAAGATGAACGGAACACACCTTATTAAAGGTAATCCAGACCTATTCTTTGCTTATAAAATACATTAGGAAAGCTAAATTTCTTGCCTGGTCGTTAAGCAACACGTAAATAATTGGGTTGAGGGCGGTGCTGGTTTTTGCCAGAAGGGAGGGAACTAAAGTGGCTGCTGGCGACACCATGCCAGGCCTCCCAAAGGAAGCGAAGATTGCCACCACGCCGTATGGCATCCAGCACAGCAGATAGCTCGTCACCATGGCAGTTACCATCAAAAGAACACGTCCTTCTCTCCACTCTGCAGGAGACTGGTTTGTTCTGGACCCCTAATAGATACAAGCAATCAAATCATTGATGGACCCACAGAAGACGAGCGCTGATGTCGGAGGTCAAGCTGCAGACGGACCCGCGTCTCCACGCCCCGGACAGCCAGCAGGATCCTCCCGTAGCAGAAGAACATGAGCAGCAGCGGCAGGAGCAGGCAGAAGATGAACAGACAGATGACGTAGGAGCGAGCCGAGCCCGAACGCTGCTGCCACTGGACCGAGCAGATGGTCCCAGGACCCTCAGGGCCATAACTGCTCCACAAACACAACAACATAATGTTTCACAGCTTAATGCTGGTGGAATGAAGCTGTAATACTTGCCAAAACTTTCCTGCCTATCAGTTTCTTTTATAACAGTTTCATTCTGTTCATATTTGAGATTACTCTATTGTCTTTTTTGTATTCAGTGATGAAAGTCTTCCGGGAATTCCCGGAAATCCGGGTTTTTGAGCAAACCGAACGTACTTTCCGGGAAATAAAGACCTGATCTCTACGGACAAATCGCTTTCCGGATTAAAAAATGGTCTGAAATCAGCTAATTTTAGCTTTATTTTCTATATTTCTCCGCAGATCGCTTCCTCTATGGTCGTGGCCATCTCTCGTCTTCCCGGCCTAATTGACCAATGACGGGACGTTTTAGTTGCTTTCGGATGCGTCGACGGGTCTGATTGGCTCTGTCTGCACCACGTGGTCAGCGTGACTTGCTTCCCTAGAGACCAAAACTGGCGGACCCACGCTAAACTTTCACAAATACATCTGAAGAGTTTGCGATCAAATTTGTGTTAAAATAATGGCAGGCATCGTCATTATTGAGCGTGGTCACGACCTCAGTTGTGAGAAGACGATAAAAAACAAATTGAAGTGGTCTTGGCTGGAAAAAAAAGATTTTTAAGGTAGTGTAGGTCAAATACTTTTTTGTGTAAAATAATCTCAAAACCACATTTTGAAATAATTTCAATTTTAGTTTTGAGTTTCAGTTTTTATTTTGAATACGTTTCTTTATCTAATTTATTAGTATTTCCTAATTACCATGATTTAGTTCAGTATAGTTGACATTAATTATAAGTATTTGATGGTTTGGACCCGCACTCCCTTAAAAAATAATGTTTACAATGTTTAGCTTAGTTTGTATGTTTGTTTTGATATTTCCCAGATTACTTAGTATTGGTGTTAAAGAATTGATGTATTATGTTATAGAATTATAGTTTAAAGCAGATCCCATATTTTGATGTAATTATAGTTTGAGAAAACAGTGCAAGTGGATGTTGTACATCAGTCATTTCTAAAGCAGAAATAATGTATAAATAACTGAGGTATTTTCATAGAATATCATAGTTACTGGTGTTCTTTTTGCCATTTGGGGCTTTGATGTTACTATATTTTAGCAATTGTATGTTTTCCAGCTTTAAGGAAAAGCGTAGATTGTAGGATTGTGTTACTTTGAGCAATTTTCCAAATTCTTTTTTAGGACCAGCAAGTCCTTAATGGAGAGTCAAACTAGGGGTTTGAATGACAAATCATGATGCTCCAATTAGTCTTAGTTTCTAGCTAGCTGCCAGAATGCACCAGAATGCATCTAAGACCACGTATTTTTCCAAAATTTCGCTCTGTGCCCGCCATATCGCTCAAAGAAAAGTTCAGGGATTTTTTCCATGCCTGACTTTCATCACTGTGTATTGATTTTTAAAAAACGTATACAAATCTGTAAAAAAAGTGGTGCAAAATAAAGACATTTAAGCTTGACTTCAAGGCATTATTGGGGTATTTGCAGGGCTACAAGATTATTTGTGTTACTGCAGCGTTGATTATAGATTGTACCTTAAAATGATCAAATCGTTTTTAACCCTTTTTTTTGGTTTTTATTTCACAACTGATACATTTCCCTTTTTATTAAGTCAATTCAAAGTGTTTGGTTTTGACCTGCTCCAGCCTAGAAGGGGGGGCAGAGTCCAGGCCAGCGAGTAGAGCCAGGAAACAGCCACGGCCAGTCTGGCTCTGCGGTACTGAGAAGAGTACGACTGGATGCTGCTGAACAGAGCAGAGTGACGCTCATAGGAAAGCAAGGACAGAGACACCAGGGACACAACACCTACAATACAGACAAAAAAGAGGGCATCTTTGATTTTTGAAACCATAAAATAAAAAAAGTCAGTCAGTCTGGGGGGGGGGGGGGGGGGGGGCAACTCCTTGCTGCATTCAATTGATAAAGCTGCTTGAATAAATACAAAAAAACATGTTTTAAGGCTTAATAATGGAATCCTGATAGAAAAAAAGTTTAAAACAGACATAAATCAAATATATTAAAAGTACATAATCATTTAGGAATGTCCTACACTTTCTACTTTGATCTGATAATAAAGATGATACTGTTTTGTTATTCAAAGAGATGCAGAAAAGCAGTTCAAGAATGTCCATGGGAGTTTAAGTAAATGCATATTGTTTATTTTTAAAATTCATGCTTTAGATTTATTCATTCAGACTCTAAAACTTTGTTGCTTTTTGGACTAGTTTTGGTGTCTCAGTGCATTAAGGATTTGATTGATGTTAATATTAAAACATCAAATCTAATTAATTCAAGGTAGATAACACTCAGGTTAGACTCAGATGAACTCGCCTCACCAAAATAAAAGTCCAATTCGATTGAAAAAAATAATAATGATATGCATGTTAAATAATGTTATATTTCTTAATGCTTAGTAATTTACCGAAGAGCGCGTTACAGAAACCATACCACCGGCAGCCGTGAGGTCCGGTCAGCCACCTGCCGCGCACGCTCGCGGCGAAGCTGAGAGGAGTCCCGAAGAGGCAGACCAGCATGTCGCTGACGCTGATGTTGATGAGGAGGAGGCTGACCGGAGTCCGCAGCCCGGGGAAGCGCGAGAACACCAGGAGCACCAAGAGGTTCCCCAGGAAACCCGAGACCAGGATGCACCCGAGGGCGACGGCCGCCACTGCGTGACCGGCCTGGGTCAGCGCTGCTGGGTCTGACCCGGGACTTTGCTCGGTGCTGATGTTGCTGCCACGCTGCAGATCAATCACCATGGCAACCGGGTCAAGCTTGAACAAAGATGTTGCCAAAAAAAAAAACAGCAATAAAGGAAGGCAAAAATTGAGTAAAAAATCGCGAATGAAACAAAGTTGCTGGTTTGCTGACGTGAAGCAAAACTTATTTTTTTTTGTAAGAAGAGCCTTATCACAAAAAAGAAGGTAGAGTCTGTGTGGAGCTCATCATGAAGAATACACTTAAAACTGGCAAATTGGGTAAATGGGAGGGACGGCACCTCTTCCAATGAACCACTAGGAGTTAAAAATACATCTAAATGTGTCCTAATGTAATTTGGGAAGACATTTACTGAAATGCAATTAATTCTCTAGAATTTGATATTCTTTTTTAAAAAGAAATAAAAAGAAATAAAACATATATATGCTTTAAAAAAACTTTCTAAGGATAATCTAATCTAGGATAATTTAATATACTACTTGTGTCGAGCAGATTGGGGAGAGTGATAACTGAGCCAACTCATCAATAATAAAAGTAGTGGTTTACATAAAAAACAGGCCAAGAATTCACCAGCAGCTCAGATACAGGAAACTAAAACAAAGTCAATCAAACTGTTCACCATGAACTGCAATTATTTTTGAATTAGTTAATTAGCCTTGATGTTTCCCAAAGTTGATGCTCAGAAATAGACCAACCAACGCTGCAATCCCTGTCAGACTTCAGCAGTTGTGTCTCTATTGAAACTTCACATGGAAGCAAATACAGTATGTTTGCAAAGTAAGCAGTTCAAATTGGTTTTAATAGTTTTCCTTTAATTGTCAATTGATGTTTGCCATACTAAGACAACTGTGTTATTACCATGAACGCTCATGTTAAGCCTGCAGCAGACTTTACCATCTTCTTGCACGAAGCAAAAAATCAAACCCCTTATTCAAAGTGCACTTTGCAGGGGAAAAAAGATGCAGTCTAACAGACTGGCAACCTGTTCATGGTGTTTAAGCCACCTTTGCCCAACAGTACCTGGGTTGACTCCAGCAACCCTTTACCCTGAAAGGGATATAGTGGTTTCTGAAAATAAATGTATGGATGGAAGATAAACAATCAACCTTTGGTTTTAATGCATAAGCTTATCTAAATGCACCAAAAGCACCAAAATTTTAGTCAATTAATAGTAAATAAAACCACTTGTTATCAAAATTGATTTTACATCTCTTTAAACAAAAGAAGAGAGGCAAATCAGACTTATTTCTGGTGTATTTGACAGTGACTTTTTAAAATTTAAATGAATCCATGAATTTGTTCACAGCCTATCCTGATACTTTGCACATGTCTGCATGCTATTTTAATCTGTGGGCAATACATTTGTGTTTTGATTCCCGGTTAATAAAATTAACAGTATTTGTGGGTGAAAAAACACAGATGAATTTATCGTTATCATTAATCACCTTTTAAGTTAACAGAGCAATAATTCTATTGTTTAACAACACACCATTTTTCAATGAACAAAAACACTGTGAAGCCCTTCACAATCTAAACAAATAAGATGTATTAATTAAGAAGTATAATACAGTAAAAAATACTATAAGATAATACATTTTTGGCTAAATAAACTTCAACAATAATAATAATAATATGTTTTTGAAATTGTAAAGTACCCCCCTGTGCGTCATTTGGTAGTATTTTATTTGACAGCCATTGCTCCTTTTACTACAAAGCGCAGCTTTGTTCTAAAAATAGATGTTTAACGTTTCATTTAGACTGAATACATCTCCTAAAAATGCACATGTTTCTGTTCGCGAGGGGGCATCGCGAGGTTTTAGTGACGTCGACCAAGAAGGACGTTTCCGTAGCAACCGGGGCCGGTCCGTCACTCGCAGCAGCAGTCGTAGTACCGCGACGCTCATCGGAACAGTGGAGTGATTATCGTCGGGAACCCAGACCACCTCTGGCCTGTGGGCTCTAGAGACACGAGCGGCGACGCTGTATCGAGGTGGCGGGCAGATCCGTGAGGAGGAGATGCTAAACATGTGGAAAGTCCGGGAGCTTGTGGACAAAGCGTGAGTACCGACGCCGGGGCAGGCGGAGCTTTGCTGCTAAGTGGCTTCCAGACAAACCGGTTAGAGTCGAGGCGCCTCGCGGGCAGCATCAGCAGCTTTTACCGCTGACAATGTAGAAGATGCGGGCCGTGACGTCACGACGATAGCCTCAGCTGTTAGCTTTTACTTGCTGGCTAGCTGCCAACCAATTATTGTTTTTTTGTTAATAGAAACGAGCGTTTTGTTGCGGCGACATATTCTTGCGTACTGTTATCTACGGGTTGCTTAACGCGGTAACAAAAGCAAAACATCGCCAGTGTTGTTGTGATCCAAATAGGATGCTATTCAGTTAGCTAATTCGGCTAGCAATCCCTGGTCAGGTCAACCATGTGTGAGCTGTTCCCCAAAATGCCCCACCTTTGATGCCCATCTACATTTTACCAACTTTATTTATAGACAAAAATGGTTCATCCTTGTGTTATGGACACAGAAAAAGTGGTTAATTAATGTCCAATTAGTATGTATCCATTTGCAACAGCTGCCTCATGGTTTGCTGAGGCCCATATCTCCCCAGGTCCGGAGCACTGCAGCTCGATTGCCAACACAACACATCACATCAGTTGGAGAATGTGTTGCTGCAAAGGACCACCATGCGCTGTTCCTTTCAGCATCAGACTCAGCACATCCTGTGATGCATGCTGAGTGCAGTTCCTTGAGCGTAGCGTGATGCATCTATTTGTTGTGGTGAATCCAGCAGCAGCAGCAGGAAGACGATCGGCTTCCTGTTAGTGCATCACAAAATCACTCTCCTTTGTTAAGACGAAGCCAAACTCTCAGGTTCAAATAGGAAAACAGACAAACACTGATTTGATTTGGCAACACAGACAAGACCTGTTCTTCAGAAGACCTTACATCAAAATGGGTTTAGTGATTGATGTTTTTCTCAAACATTTTAAACACTTTCTTTCTGTTTAAATGTCTTTTTCTTCCTAGTTATAATTATATATGTATAGTAGTTTATAGTAGTGTCAAACCAATTGATGAATACACTTTGGCATGAAGGTGCATTCAGTTTAACCCCTAACAACCTAGAGCCATTTTTCTCATCACAGACCAAGTGGACCACATACCACATTTCAGATTTATTTCTTACTGATGTCACCATGAGTTCTTATGGGTTAAAGAAACTATGCACATATCATTTTTTTACTTATTTTCAGTTCTTGTTAACAAAAAACGTTTAATATGTCTTAAATTAACATGACTTCAGTAAGAGACAATGACATTATTATCTGAATTGATTAAAATACTACATTTATTGAACCCACAAAAAGGTCCATTTACTATCATCATGTTACTAATGTATGTAAACTTAAAAATATGTTCTTGCTAGTTTTTTAAACTTCCAATAGATAGATAGATAGATAGATAGATAGATAGATAGATAATTGTCCTATCAATAAATAATATTCTAAAGACAATTAAAGAGTCTTCCAGATCCTGTCTTGAATGACACACTACTTTTAACCATTGGAATGCTAATATTCATATTAATAATTTTTTGCAATTATATAATTTACATAATGATATCAGACATCTGCTGTTTTCCATTGGTTTTGCATAAAAATGGGGATAAAAATGATTATGATTGTACTCAAAGCACACGCGCAGAAGCATACAGTGGTCAAAAATAAAAAAGACAGATACCTAAGCTCACCTCATTGTCACTGACTTCCACTGAGCATCTGCCTATTACAATACTTGAAAAGCCTAATGTGACCCAAACACCATCTTTAAACCACTTGATGTGTTAAATATTAAACTGCTCCAGCTCGTTTTAGTAATTCAATGAGTAATTCAATGAAAATAGTTCTGATTTAAATCTAATGAAGATGATTGTATTTTATGTTTTATATTTAAACTTAATGTTTTTGTCTTTTTAGTATGTTACTGTCTGTTTATTATATCCAGCTTCTTAACCTGAAAATGTGAGTGTAACTAAAGGCTTGAGAGAAAACCCCAATCCCCTAAATTTTGACATGTTTCTCACGTTACCGATTAGCATGACGTCACAAAGGATGAACAGTGTGGTTTACTTATACCACAATTTTATACCTGATTCATTTTTAAATGTAATGTAAGATTTGTGTTGCAGCCACAGGGTTATTTCATACAACATTGATGTAGAGAAGTTCCCCGCATATTTTCTACCACCATCTTCATTTATTTATTTAAAGAAAAGAAACAACAAATAAGTATAGATGTCGCTTGACCATAGTTAACTTAGACAAAACGGACGAGGGCTAAGAAAAAACAGAGCTTTAGATGAAAAACAACTGAGCTCCCATGGCTTTTTTCCCCATCAGTGGTTGCTCTCCCCAGGACATGATGAATACAGTAATTGATCCTCAAAAGTAGCAGCTGTGGCCTTTATTTTTGCGAGTCACACTGATATATGCTCTGCTGTCTGTATTGACCTATAGCATGCATACATATCAATGATACTGCAGAGAATGTTATAGATTTTCTAAAACACAGAGAGAGAAAAGAAAAAAAACATTATTTCCAAAGTAGGTGATAAAATCAACTAAAAACAACAAAAAAAGAAGTTGACTGCAACGAATTCTATTTATTGACAGTTGCTGCCGCAATGCACAGAAAAGGAAACCCCAACAGCAAGTGGGCTACACAAAGAAAGACAGCAAGAAGTGACAGAAAAAAAGACAGAGTTTTCAGTGAAACTCTGTGAATCCATTGATTACATATAGTGATCTAACAGAATGGAATGCAAATAGCTGCTTGTTTTTCCTAAACCCCGACTCTGTTGTTTAATATATTTCCTATTATGACTGTGACTATGACATCTGCAACATTTCCAAAAGTATTAGCTTGACAGCAAGCCATCATGGAGACCAAAGAAAGTCCTACTCAACAGTCAACTGTGCTAACTCACAGCTTTAGGAGATGTAGAGACAATTGACTTCCTGTTTTTATTTCTGGAACACTGGAGAAAGCCAGAGTCCCCAGATAAAAGCAAACAAAAAGAGCTCCCTTTAAAGACCCACTCCAATAAAAAATGGGGTTTTAGCAGTTTTAACATGTATTAAACTAGAAAAAGACCCAAGTCTTTTGATTTTGGTTAGAAATGGCATAATCATACATAAAAGATCACTGGAGACACTTTTAAAATAGATCAAAAGATGATCAGAGTGAGAATTTAACTTATATCACATTTAAAACTTTTTGGTTGTTGTGTGAAAGTGTAACTATGTGTATTCCTTTCAAAATGAGGATTAAGAAATAGTTGTGGGTAAAATCAGCTTTGAAGGTAATGTACTTTTGCTGTGATGTTTATAAAGAATCTGTTTGTCCCAACAGCACCAATGTGGTAATGAACTACTCAGAGATCGAGTCGAAGGTCAGAGAAGCCACCAACGATGACCCCTGGGGACCTTCTGGACAACTAATGGGAGAGATAGCCAAGTAGGTCTAACTCTTGTAAAGATGGTAACTAAATTGTTGGGTTGATCAATCATAATGTTGTGCTCATAACACCTGGTTTTGTGTTACCAACATGGGGTCTGTCAAATGCCTGTGATTTCTTGTTTTTCTGGATAGATCTACATTTATGTATGAACAGTTTCCAGAAGTAATGAACATGTTGTGGACCAGGATGCTAAAGGACAACAAGAAGAACTGGAGACGAGTCTACAAGGTACTTTCACTTACTGGTTTAAAGCTGCATGCTTTGGTTTAAAGCTCTGCACATTGTATCAGTCTAATGTGCTGCTGTTTATTTCAGTAAGTGTGAAGAGGATTTCAACCGAATTTAGGTCATGCTTTCAAAGCAGCAGGTTTCAAACATGTTATTTTTTTTCTGTGATATTGAGATCAGAAATGTTTAGATTCTTCAAAAAAAACTCATCAGGAGTTGCTCTTATATGACATGTCATTCATATTTCAAATGCATCGTACATCGTAAATATGAAATGTTAAGTATCTCTTTTATAAAAATATCTGGCTGTACATTTCCAGGCATTATTGCTGCTGGCTTATCTAATCAGGAACGGCTCTGAGAGAGTTGTAACAAGTTCCAGAGAACACATTTATGATCTGCGGTCTCTAGAAAACTACAATTTCATAGGTGAGTCTCTTTGATTAGTCCTTTCCGATGTCCATATTTGTGTCAGTGATTTATTTTGTGTGGAATCTGAAACTTTTCAGTAAAGGAGTTTAGATATTTGCAATTGTGGATTTGTGTTTTTACTTTAACTGAAGTTCTAAATATTGTGCATCATCTTTAAATGTTCCTTTTGGGGCTTGTGTTCTGTGTGCAGATGAGAACGGAAAGGATCAGGGTATCAATGTGCGTCAGAAAGTAAAGGAGATGGTGGAGTTTATTCAGGACGATGACAGGCTCAGAGAGGAGAGGAAGAAAGCCAAGAAGAACAAGGATAAATACATTGGTGTCTCTTCTAACACTATGGGAGGAGGAGGAGAAGAAGGAGGCAACTTCAAGAACTGTACGTATTTTCACCATTTCTTTTGAATTCAAGTTTATAAAAATTATAAAACATTATTTATATTTTGTGTAAACAAGTGAGCAATGTTGAAACAGAAACGCAGTACTATTGATTATGTGAATTCTCAAAGGTTTAAGACATTTTCTGACTGGCACTTTAAATGACTCAATATGGAAAAAGTTACTAAGTATTGGGGGAAAAAAATATTTTTTTTCATAGACGTACTCATCAGTGTTTATGCAACAGAGAAGTTTTACATGGTGTCGTTTTGTAAAACCCTTGAGAATCAAACACTTTGATTCGTAGATGACATCGAAACATCTCTTACTCTTTTCTTCCATGCAGCTAATGAACTGGATCGAAGTAAATGGGATGAGGACTGGGACAAGAGCAGAGGCACCTTTCCCTTCAGTGAGAAGCTGGGAGAGATCAGTGATAAGATAGGCAGCACGATCGACGACACTCTAAATAAGTTCAGGAAGAAGGAACGAGACGACTCGCCAGACAGAAACAGGTAAACATTGAACAGTCTGGACAGTTAGACTGGCTTTGGAGATCCCCGGATAAAGCAATGGAAACATCGGGCATTTGACGCGCGTTTAAGGATGCCAGCTAAATGCGGGTTCTTGAGTGTTGATGAAGGGCCATCTTCTTTTTTTTTCTTTTTCTTTTCTTTATTAGTGTATGTTTGCCTAAAGTTGTAAGAGGCTTAGT
Source organism: Oryzias latipes (assembly GCF_053564925.1). Classification (NCBI taxonomy): domain Eukaryota; kingdom Metazoa; phylum Chordata; class Actinopteri; order Beloniformes; family Adrianichthyidae; genus Oryzias; species Oryzias latipes. The sequence continues at coordinate 9,291,946 of NC_136250.1, read as the reverse complement.
GCGAAATGTTGAAGTGGTCCAAATCTCGTAAATCTTGCTCCAGGCTTTGTCTTTCACAGCTCTATTTTGACATATGAATGACTTGATATCATAGAATTCCCGCCAGACATGAGACACTCCATGATCCTCCTTGATCAGTTTTCAAACCGTTGGCACATCTGTGACATAAAAGGGACGCCCTCCAAACATCACTAAAAAATGCGAGTCCCTGATTGGTCAAAGTTTAACCTGATTTAAATAGGAGTGGGTTGGTCGTAGAGTCCGGATACTGTCAATAAAACTTGCGCATCTACGCGTGAACGCAGAAGCCCGAAATACGTTTACATGGACTTTTCCTCGGAAGTGGTCGCTTCAATGCACACTACCGAGGGCAAGGGGAACTTAGACTTGGATTATTGATTACACAGGTAAACAGTTAAGCACAGAAATCACGGCTGTCAGACATAATTAGTAGGGGTGTAACGGTACACTAAAATTAAAAATTCGGTTTGGTTCAGAATTTCATAGGGCTCGGTTCAATACATTTTCGGTATTTCTTCGGTACAAAAAGGCAGAAAACTACTTCTTGCAAAATGCATTTATTGGTTTTATATAACAATAATGAAATTAACCAATGTAGGTGATCTGATATGTAAAATAATACAACTATTAGCTGTCAGGAACCAAAAACTGTGGATACTTAACACTGGCCTGAAAGAAACATTTTAACTTGCACATTTTTTTTTCACGTTGACCTGATTGTTACAGTCGGGTGATGCCGTTTTAAGTGCGTTATCAGATTAGATGTGTTATCTGTGGCATACGCTATCTTCATGTAACAATGTCGACACACAGTATTGGAGTTATCCAATACTGTGTGTCGACATTGTATGCTGACAATAAAGCCAAAGTGTTCCCACACAGGAGAGCGTAAGGAGATGGGGGGAGGGGGCCTCAGGCCCTGTCCTCCCATCTGCATTAGCCACATGTTGACTATGCTCACTGTCACCTCCGTCACCTAATAGCTGTTGAACCTAAACTGCAATGACGTTTCTAACCGCGGTCGGAAAACGCAGGGGAGATCCTCTCCAGGGCTGAAGGCGGATCTTCCTTCGGGGGTCACTTCCCCGTTCGGACCCTCAGAGCCTCTAGAGCAGGTTAATAATAGAACCAGTCTCCGTTCTTTTGGAGGAAACATTTTTTATTACTGTTCATGCGAACTGAGCAACAGACCCTGAACCCATGCTCACACTCTTGCGATGCGCTTTCTGCCCCCCCCTTCCTTCCTGCACGCGTGCAAGCGCAGATATCAACTCACGGGGAGACCCACGCTTCAGCATACACTCATTCCACAACATAGTCTCAGCGGAAACTCGCGGTTAACATTAGTTCCGCCTCAGCACAAAGTTAATACATTTGGGGGATCACAACAACAAAAAACAAAAAAAAAACATAACCGAAACGGTACAAAAGTGAACTACGTGTACCGTTACAGCCCTAATAATTAGAACCAAGCAAATCTTCCGAGTGTTGATGCAACTTGCTGGTTGCCTTAGTGACAACGAGGAAGACCGAGCATCAAGAAATGGAAAGCAGGAAACGCATGAATTTAAAGATGAAGAAGAAACCGTCACAACGAAGAGCATCCAAATCACACAAGCAACAGAAACCACCACCACCACCACACGGAAGCGCAGTGGAGCAGCAAGTAACAAGACTCTGGATCTGGGGGCTGCAGCGCATTATACTGGAGACAAGAGTCCAGAGGAAAAGGTCTTCACACACTTTTGTCTTTCCAGACTGACACAGTGTCACTGATTGAATGAGTTCAACGTTTGTGTTCTGTTCTTTTCAGTCGTCTACCAGACAGTCTTCAAGCAGTGGTATTGCTGACCTGCTAGAGATTGACCCTTCAAATCAGAGCGCTACTAAAGGTAACTACAATTTACTTTAGTAAACCTTATGGGTAGCATTAAACTTATGTGGTTGTTGTTTAAGTTTCGTTTGTGCCCATCTGTACAGGAGATAGTTCAGACCTCATTGGTGGCTTTGCAGACTTTTCCTCCCCTGCAGCTTCTGCCAGCCTCCCAACCTCCACAGGTAAAACAACCCCTTCTCTGGCTCACTTCTTGCAAATTTATCTAGTTATTACCATATGTTGAAAAAAAGTGTGGTCATTTTGTTAGCAGTTAAACACACCAATATCATTTTGTGTCTAGCTGCTACATCATCTAATGGAAATGGAGAGTTTGGGGACTGGAGTGCCTTTTCTGGAAATCCCCCAGATCCTTCCAGCTCCGGTCCTTCCCAGTCTGTCACTGACGTGTTTGGTAGCACCCAGGCAACCCCCGCCCAAGCTGCTAAGCGCGGCCCTGTTCCTCCGTCGGCTGAGCTCTTTGACCTTATGGGTGGAATTAACCATCAACTAACCAACCCACATACGACACTCAGTGCCTCTCAGAGCATGACTTTCTCTCTGGGAGCTGTGGCACCAGGAGCATCGGTTGCTATGCCCACCATGCCTCTTTCTCGATCACAGCAGGTAAACCTAGAAAGACATTTTATTTTGACCCATCAAAATTCTATTAAATCACAGAAACATTAGAATCTTTCTAACTTAAAACCCATAATCTCAAATATTCTGATTTAAAAACAGTAGATTTACTTAATTCCTAGATTTTAATTGAGGAATTTTAGGAATGTGGAATGTTGGAATTTTTGTTTTGATAGAAATGTTTTAAATGGGTTCCTGTATATGTGTATTTGTTTTCCTGTTCAGTTGACCTTTTTTAATCACAAATGTAATTTTATTTTATTTTTTTTAGAATTTAGGAGGTATGACATCCCATCAGCCAACGGGACAACAGCAGAAGGTTGGGGTTGGAGGTCAGGGATCACTAGGGTCAACGTGGTCCGACCCTTCTGTCAACATTAGCCTGGATTTTCTGTCAGCGGGCCTCAACCCCACTAAAGCACCACCTACTCTCAACAATATCATCCAACAACAAGGTATTGGCTCATTTACTTCAGTTTTACAAATTATAAGGGGGATTATGAAAAATGTTCAGGTATAGCTTTGAAAGTTTTGTTTTGTTTTAAAGTCCAAAGAAAATGGAAAACATATTTTTCCTTGAAACAATGCCTCCTTTTGTTTACCACAACCCTTTTAGTTAATTTCACATTTTGATGATTATTAAATATTAATTTACTAAACTTTTATCCATATAATTTAATTTAATAATTTTGAACGTTTAATATAAATTGTTGAAATAAAAAATATAATCTCTACTCGCCTTACAATAATTAGTTGCAAAAATCAACCATTTAACTTGTCGTTTTTAACTTGCTCTTTGGGTTCTGAAGAATCACAAGCTGCATTTTCACTTTTCTTTTCTTAGGTTTAAATGCAACAGTTTACATGCCAGTTTAATACACATTTTATTATTTGATTTTAACACATTTAAACAAAACTCTACAAAAATAATGCCTAAAATTTAGTCTCCTATCAAGTTATTTTATGTCTGTATATATTTGTCTAAGCAGCATACTAAACATTCTATTACTATTTGTTAGATTTTTTTTATAATTTTTTATAGTACGTTTTTTTATAGTACGGTACACTAATGTTGGGGTTAACTTGAGGCACCACATTACTAACATTGAATTAATCAATAAAATTCTGCAGAAAGTAGAATCACTTATGCTCTTCTGTTTCTTCCCAGGTGTGCCTCCTATCAACTTGTTGGCCCAGAACTTTGGAGGACTGAACCTCAGCCCCTCACCCAATGTAACACCCATAAGACCATCCAGTTCCATGTTGGCAGGTAATTCCATGACGATGGGAATGCCGGCGTCGATGGCGACGGGCATGCCTGCTTCCCTGCCTGCAGGTATGCCCACTTCGATGGCGACAGGTTTACAGGGTGCAGTTCCTGTAAACCAAGCTCTGATGGGAATGAACATGAGCATGAATATGGGGATGGCCAGCCCGGTTATGATGGGCGGCATGGCAGGCATGGGGATGTCAGGAGTAGGAATGGGCCTAACTCACTCCATCACCCCAGCTGTTGTCCAACCCAAGCAAGATGCCTTCACTAACTTTGGCAATTTTGGGAAATGAAAATTTCCAGCGGTGTTGATATCTTCTGTATGTGTGGAGGGCATGTTAGACAATGTGAGAGTGTGAACGATTAAAGGACTGCTGTACTTGAAGACAACCTTTGCATGTTTTGCTGTTTGCTGCTCACTTTGGAGAGCTGGCATCAGTGTATGTTCACTTTCCCAATCATAATCACGGAGTTAGTGCAGCAACACTAAAGCTCCTCACAAACTGGTTATCTGTTGTGTGAAATACTCAGAAGAAGACAGGAGTTCTGGAAAGGCATTGAGAACGCCTCAAGCCACCATTTCTATGTCAGGAAAATGAACTTTACCCTTAAATATTTTGTAGAACAGAAAAAAACTTCCCTGAGTTTAGTTTGTCAAACCGCACAAATGATTACGTCGCCACAGTGAAATCAAACAAAATAGGACTGCTGCCTTCATTTTCCATGTCCTCACTTTTTTTGACCAAATTCAACCAGAAAAATGACACAATTCCATTCAAACCATTATTGACTCCGTTACAATGTGTAGATACTGGTCTTTCAGAAAAGGGGTTTAAACACTTCTAGATAAATTAACTTTTCCTTTGCCTGTTTTTGTCCAGTTATATCATTTCCCAGAATGTTCTGTCAAAAAAACACACAAACAAAGACATTTCAAATTCAGTAGCTCTTTACAACTAACAACTACTGTTTGAAAAGCTGTCCTCTGCTCTTCAGTGTGATTGGATTTACAAGATTTTTTTCTGGGTTAGTATTTTATTCAAATCACTATTACCTTGTGTTTCTTTATTAAATCTGGGACAATCATACCAATAAATAAATGTGACTAGAAAGTGAAGCAATTCTTCATTTGTCCAATGGTTCTGTAATGGGTTTTAGGCGAATACACTGCAAAAATAAATGCAAAACTGGAGTGTTTTCCTAAAGACGATGAAAGAAACAGATACATTCTCCATGAAGGAAAACAGCAATTTCCTTTTTATGTTTACAGCAGTGATTTAAAAAAAAACATCATTCTTTTATTTTTACGAGTAAATGTCTATTCTGTCTCTATAGATTTTATAACAGTGCTTCCCAAACTCCTTTTTTAAGTCATTCCTTCCACATTTGATAGATTTGTAGGAAATAAAAAAGGTTCTGTCCGGATCCATTTCAGCTAAGGTTTCTTGTGGGAGCTCCGAGTGATTTTGAGGTTTCTGGATGAAGTTTGTGTCTTAAATGAGTGAGTGTGTGACTTTGTATATGGGCATAGATTTGTTTTTTGTTTTTTCAGCTTGACGTGCTAACACAGAAAAGTGGAGCCTCTCTTCATTTTCTGAGGCACTGCTCTTCAAAAGACCAAATCTTTATTTTGTTTCCTCTTTGAAAAAACAATTTCTGCAACTCTTTCTTTAATATTTTATTTAAGGTGAAGATTTTGTTCATATGGGACAATTACAGCTAATGTAGTTCACTTAAATTCTATTTTATTTTCTCTTCAGTGGAAAAAGAATATTCGATTGTAATCTATATTTTCTGCTCTTACTTTAACATGAAATTAAATTATAACATTCAAAAATCATTTTTGTGGAGTTTTTTCTTTTATTCCCAGGTTATGTTTATTCAGAACAAGGCAAAGCAAATATATTCTGAATTCGTATGCTGAATATTTATACATCTATAGCCCTGATGGATGCAGTGTATGGTTTATATACAGTGGAACAGACAATGTAAAAGCAAATTAAAAGATTTCTGGGCATAAATGAGTTTTTAACTTTCAACAGAACCTAGAGAAATAACTAAAACAAATCGAGTGGGACATGGGAAAGAAAATCTAAACAATAAAATCAAGGAACATCCAGGGATTTCATGAACTCTGCAAAACCTTTTGAGGACCCACCAAAGGTGAGTAACCACAAACGACACTATTTCCAGATTTAAAACAGCTGCAGATCAGTTTTAATCAGAGCTGCTGGACTGTAAAGCTGAACAGAAGGCTTGCTCAAACTATTGAGTCAAGGGTCCAGTTATGAAGTCAAGGGTCCAGTTATGAATTTACCTAACAACAAAACAAGATCATCCACTTTAGGTTTCAATTGAACTAACCGAATATTACATTTTCTATTTAAATTTTTGATAATATAATTGTTAATTATAGGTATTCTCTTCATAACTAAATGCTTTTTTATTCAAAAAGGAGAGCATACACAGAAAAGAGCTCATAGTGGGGGCTTGATCCACTATCTTACCACCAGTCGAACAGAAAGGTTGCCCTAAGTCCTGTTGGGCAGTGGGTGGTCCAAACTAACTGAGTAAAAGAGGAGGCCGTACTTTGAAACCACTCACAAGGGAACAGACAGCTGCTCCTTGAATGATTGCAGATTTTTTTATCACTAGCTTGTATGCAGATGTACTTTGAATGATGTTAGATGGGAAACCTCTGATTAGCTCTTTCTGTCCCTCTATAATTTAAGAAATACTGTGAGTTTTCCTCTGGGATAAAAAGAAAATACATGAAAGACTTTGTTTCAGAGAAGGGTTCTTTAGAGCTGCTTGGCATTCCTTCATGTGATCTACAAAAACTCCTTTGGCTTAATATAGCTGCTAGTATATTCACTCCACTATGTATTTGTGGCCTCTTTCACTTCCTTACTATTTCCAGTCATTTCTTTGCCCATATCATCCAGTGTAGTCGTCATCCACTCTCAGTTTTCAATGTTTATCAACAAAGACTTTCAAAAATCTTGTTTAATTTCTTTTTATTCTGTTTCTACTTCTCAGTTGACCAATACAGTTTATTATTAATCAACAAATATGTTTTTTTTCCCATCAATCGCTGAAGGCAAACAGTGTCTAGAATCAAACAATATTACGTGAGCAAACATTCTTCTTTTAAATTTATACTCGTGGTGCTGAACGGTTTTTTGTGTTTTCTGTTTTCATAGATCATGACCACCTCTTTTACCAGCAGGGGACAGTATTTACACTGAACAGCTCTTCAAAAAACTGTTTAAAATTGTCAATGAGATTATATGATTGATTATTCTCCTTTTATTTGACAATGGAGAAGCTTGACTGACTGGATTTTGTCACACCTGCGAAAACGTACAGCAAGTGTAAATCTGCACAGCGTGGCTGTTCTTGGAGGGTTCTGGAATGTGTTGAGGACACATCATCCATCAATGACAACAACATTTAAAGTTAAATGGTCAAAAGATATTTGTATGGTCAAATTTATACTTTCTCCCAACAAACTTGTCAGAGGCATGAAAACCATAAAACTATTCTTCTGAAGTATTCAGTACATGAAGAGATTTCAGGATAATGATAGAAAAAATAGTTTTTTTTAAATAGACATAAAAGTTACTTGATGAGAACATTTGAAAAATATATTATTGGGACTTTTGGGTATTGTGTGTGCAAACAATTTTATTTTTTTCAGGCAAGGTTTTGCAAGTTATGCATTGTTTTTTGTGTAAAACCTTACAACTATGCGTCTTAGTTAAACATAAAACAACGTTAATGCGTAGTTTATCATTTGAGATCTATGAAATGAAGACGACTGTGATCTTTCATTGAACAAAGACATCACCTAGTACACAAATAAAAAAGACCAATGAGATCTAAACGGAACACTCGCGAGAGACCATCTATCCAATCAGATTTTGTACAACTCGTTAAACTTTTTGATTGACAGCTACCAATAGCGAACCAGAAACAGAGAAACCACAAAGGGGCGTTTCCAGGAAGAGTCAAGAAACACTTTCCTGTAATGGCGGACCAGACAGAGAACGAGTCTATTGGATTCAACGACAACAGGTTAGAGCTAGGGAAATTATGTCATAAATTAGATACAAACTGGACATAAAACTGAGCTTAATGGGAAATTTACTGTGCTTAAGTTCGGGATTTTTTTTGGTTAAGAGATTGGGATCAAATGAGATGCTTTCCTTGCGAATTTCACCACGCCAGCTAACTAGCTTCTAGCTAACTAGCCTGTGTTTTTAGGCGGCTCGCCTCGCCTCTGCTGTTCACACGCGGTAAACATTCACGTATCCAAAGTTCCGAGACTGGCCGACCGGCTAACATACATTGTGCTTGTTTTTAGGTAGCACAGAAATCCTAATATAAACATACTTTGTGAGTGAGCTAAATGTGCACAATTGTAAACAGCACCACTAGCGCACCCAATTCAGTATTTTTGAATGGGCTTAGGCTTAGCTTCTGTTAGCCTTAGCATAAACGACGATAATTAGCCTTTTTGTTTTCGATTTAGGTAATTTATCGTCAATTCATGTATAAATTCAAAGTTACGAGATGCAATTTTAAGCTTGACCATACTTAACAGCCCAGTTTTGTTCACAAATATCAGTTTTTTTAAACTTGACAATTCTTTTTACAGCTCATGATCATGAAACTGACCCTGTACAACTTTCGATTGGACGACTTGTCTGGATGTTAACGCTGTTGGTCCATAATTTTCTTTGGTGTGATTAAAGGACATGTTTATTTTGACTTGACATCCTACTAAAAACCTGTGATTGATCAGTGACTGACGTGATCACACACAGTGTATTCTGCTGTTTTAGGCGCAACGAATCAGTGTTGTAACAGATAATCTAATATTTCTTTATGTGAAGTTTCATTATTTTTTTGTGAACAAATAAATACTTAGCACCTCCCGTAAACATTGTAATAAAGCCTGTTATTCAAATTACATTTTTGCTTAATTGAATTGTTTACATTTAATGTGTGTTTATACTGAATATGTAGTGTAATACAGCTGCACAACATCATTTTCTTCTATATCACTGTGTTATTAGTCATTTAAACACTCTTAAACTCTGGTAAACTCATGTTTTGGAGTACTATAAATTCACTAATTGCATCTAAATGACCTTTGCTTGACCAATGGCCCCCTTTTTTCAGGGTTCCCGCAATGTCTTTAAAGCATTGAAATTATGAATTTGGAAATAGCTTAAAAAGTATTGCAAGCAAACGTTTACCTACAAACTTAAAAAAACAGCAATTTAAAAATAAGTTCCATTCAGATTTTGAAAATAATATTTTATTTTATTATTTAAGCAGGAAAATTTTAACTCAGACAAGCAACATAGACCAGACAAAACTGAGCAATCATACAATATCACCACTACAAAGATGAGCCATATAATTGGAATATTATTGCTCTTGCACAGCTTAGCATGCAGTTGTTTCTTGAAGTGATAAGACGCTTTATGATATTATGACCTTTTATTTTGTACCAGGATGGCGCAGCAGGCGGTGCGGTTTCGCAGCCCTGCTCCTGCCCAAGCTCCTACCCCTCCGCCAGCCCAAACACAAGTGTTGCGAGGCCCTCCACCGCTGCTCCGGCCTCCGCCGCCTCCTTTTGGGATGTTGAGAGGACCGCCACCTCGACCTCCATTTGCACGACCTCCTTTTGACCCCAACATGCCACCCATCCCACCCCCAGGAGGCATGCCACCACCTATTGGACCTCCTCATCTACAGGTGCAGCATGGAAATGTTTTTTTTTTTTTTGTAAAAAACAAAACAAAAAAAAGACTCCTTTTTGCAATATGTAGTAAAAGCTAACAAAATAAATCAACACAAAGATTTATCAAGCATAAATTAAACAAACTAACCACAATGAGCATTAGGGGTGTAACGATGCGCTAAAATTGACTTATGTAGGTGATCTGCTTAGTAAAATAAAATAAACTTTTAGCTGCCAGGAACCAAAATCTTTGGATACTTAACACTGGTAAAAAAAAAAACATTTTAACTTGCACATTTCTTTTCTTGTAGATCCGATCGTTACAGTCGGGTGATGCCGTTTTAATTGCGTTAACAGATTGGATGTGTTACCTGTGGCGTACGCTATCTTTGCACAGCATTCGACTTGACCAATTGTCTTTTTCCTTCATGGATGCTAACAACAAAGCCGAAGTGTTCCCACACAGGAGAGCGTAAGGAGATGGGGGGGTCTTCATCTCTGGCCTCGCATCTGCATTAGCCATATGTTGACATGCTTACTGTCCGTCGCCTAATAGCGTCTCGGAGGAAACTCACGGCTAACATTACTTCCGTCTCGGCGCAAAGTTAATACGGTGGCGACCTGGGGTTAGCCCCGCCTACAGCTACTAAGATTCATGGGAAGTGTGACAAAGCAGCTGGGTCGTTGTAATGCATGTGCAGGAAAAAAAGAAAAAACGTACCGAAACGTTACAGAAGTGAACCGAACCGAAGCCCAATCGATACGACTGTTGTTGTGAATTTGGGCTATACAAAGAAATTGAAAATTGAAATCGAACTGAAACTGCTGTACCGAAACGGTTCAGTTCAACTACGTGTATCGTTACACCCCTAATGAGCATTGGGTTTCTTTGGATTATCCCATCACTGTCAGTAGTCGAGATCCATAGCAACAAACCTAAATACAGGCCAGCCATAACAACGAGGTTAATTAAAAATGAAAGCTAGTGTAGGGAAGGCATCTTCCTCCAGACATCAACGTAAGGAACTTTTCAAAACAGAACCCCAGCAACTTGTGTATTTTCACAACCATAGGGCGCACTGGATTATAGGGCGCAGTTTCAGGTATGGGGGCTTTTTCTGTATTTAACACATACTAAAAGGCGCACAGGGTTTTAAGGCATGGGCACGTTTAAACATACCGGTAAAACATGCCTCCTAGTGTGTGTTTTTAAAAAGGCAGTGGGGACAAAACTGAGTTGGTTGTGATTTATCTAATTTATTTTCAGTCATCAATCAGCATCCAAAAATCCATCAAAGTCCTCTTCTTTTGTATCTGAAATGAGCAGCTAACTGTTATCAGTTTTTCAAAAACAGACCTGTGGTTATTGATTTACAACAGAGCCTTTGCTTTCAGCTCTTATAAGTTTTTTTCATGAATTCTATGACATTTTTTTTTTTAGTTTTTAATCTCTAACATTGAACCATCAAAATGAAGCTTGAATGGTCAAACTTCAGGATTTTCTGAAGCTGTTAATGTGTTCAACTGCAGTTCTTCACTGATGTGATCTGTTGAAAACGTTTAACATACATTCCTGACAAATATAAACGACCGATTTTTAACTTAATTAACCATTTTAATGGAAAAGGTGGTGACTAAAAAATTGGATTCATGGTTTTGTTATTGCACTGGTCCAAGTTCCTTGTGATGGTGCAAATGTACAACAATCAAGTTTTTATATTGACTTGCTGTTGGTTTAAGTAGCTGTAGTAGATGCTGGATATCCTCTCATTTTGGATACTTATATTGGTTCTTGAACAACTCTTTTTTTTCTTTTCTATACCGATTTAAAGAAACATTTTAAACAAGATGACGGTATCTTTAACACTTTAGTTTTGTTTTTTAAAACATGAATGTGTTTTGGGGCTTGTCCTATAAAGCAGAATACAAAGAAGTAAGCTCAAAAGGAAGAAAACGTTAATTATTTTGCAGTTTTAACAAAGTTCAGGCTGAAGGGAATAATTTGCTTTATGTAAAACCTGCTGCGTTAAACATTTGAATAAAACATACTGTGTTGAAAAAATGATTCTCTTGAGTATCAGTGTTTGCTATTAAGTTTTTTTTTAATTCAATATTGGATTCAGTTTGAGACCAAACCCTAGTTAGACAATTCGTTAAAGTATAAATTTTTAGGTCATTTCAGCTCAATTGAGACCCAATGAAAGGTTATTCAATTACAAATGTACAAAAATGTACTAAAAGTATTTAAGAAATGTGATTTTCTACTTAAAAATGAGATGGATTTAGTTGTAATCAAGGAATCAGTGAGCAGGTCAGATGTACTGTGTAGTTATGAACCAAGAGGCATTAACTCCAAACTAAAGCCATTAAAAGGCAAAACAAACTTTTTTCCCCCCCATTGTCTTTAAGTCTGACTCTGTTGACAGATGAACCTTCAAACTATCAGTTATTGTTCTGTTCAAACAAAACATCTGTCTGCTGATGGAGCTGTACTCTGTACAGTTTAAAAACTTCACCTGTATCTGTTTCTGCAGAGACCTCCATTCCTTCCTCCTCCCATTGGCAACCTGCCCCCTCCTCCAGGAATGCTGTTTCCTCCTGGGATGCCCCCTGTTCCTTCATCCGGCAACCCCGCCCTCAACCCTACAGAGGAGATTTGGGTAGAAAACAAAGCGTCAGAGGGAAAGGTAAATGGGAAAAAAAAAAGCAGTTGACAACATCTGCATCCTGTTTGTAAAGAGAAATCCTAATTTATTTGAGAAGAATTTAGCAGACTGTGGTTTGTTTGTGTCCCAGATTCGCTGAGAGGATTAGTTTTCCTTCCTTATTTAACAGCAAATATTATAGAAATAATGTAAACTGCGGTAACTTTCTTAGTTATAACACGTATTTGTCATCGTCTCTGCACAGATATACTACTATAATGCCCGGACCAGAGAGTCGTCATGGAGTAAACCAGAGGGAGTGAAGATCATCCAGCAGTCTGAGCTCAATCCTCTTCTGGGAGCGGGGGCTGCAGGCTCAGGTGCAAATGTGGGGGTGACTGCTGTTTCAAGCAGTGGCAACACTACAGTCAGCACAGCAGCAGCAGCCTCCCCCACACAGGCCCCAACCTCCACTCCCTCCCAGACGCTCACCTCCAGTCCGGACTCCATCACCAGTCCTTCCCCGTCTGTGTCCATGCCAGGTAAAGTCCCAACTCATGCAGGAACCACCTCTAGCTAAAATGGAAAAGTCATGACGCTGGAGGGCAAAACTGATTCACGTTTTCTTTCTTCCCTTCTCAAAAGCCACCAACGTATCAGACCACAGCCCTGTTGTTACCGTGACTTCAACTGTTTCGGTGTCGCCAGTCACCGTGGTGACCGTCTCCACAGTTCCCTCTCCTGTTACAGCAGTCCAAACCATGTCGCTGTTACCAACAGCCCTGCCACACAGCGTTCCCCAGCCCACAGCTACCATACCTGCCTTTCCCCCAGTCATGGTGCCCCCTTTTAGGGTGCCTTTGCCAGGAATGCACATTCCTCTGCCAGGTAAGGAAAGACTCGGTCCTCATATGACTCCAGATTCGCTTTCTGCTAATTTTGCCACAAATTGGTTCTTTTTTGTCTTGATAGGGAAAGGGAGTACATGAGTAAATAGCTTTACTGTCATAAATTGAGCAAATTCACTCAAATTAGTAACTCGTTAGTGGTTTTCTAGAAATATTATATGCCAGTTTGGATTGTCAGCACGACAAAAAAGGCAAAGAGTGGAATTCGAGTTTTTGCAGCGCTGCAAAAAAAAAAATCAATCTTTGTTTTCTGTCAAGCTTATGATGTGTGATTTAGGCCATCAGCGGAGGAGTTTGTTTCAACATTAATTTTTATTCCTGTTCAGTCTTTAAATGTTGCTTCACAGCCCACATGCTTCAGCTTTAACTGTGCATCAACAGTAAACACCCATCCTTGCACATTGAGACCAAACTCTGTTTTTGCTTAAAGACCCACTCTGATGAAAATGATGTTTTCAGTGTTTTTAATGTATTCTTATGGCATTTTTCTGATGATGGTGGACATATATAGAGAATATTAGTCTTCAAATTGCATTTCTGAGTATTTCTTAATTCAAGTTGTTGTGAATCAGGGGCAGAAGAAAACATGCAGTTGGAAAAAGATCTTATTTGTGACGTAGAAATATGCTGGACGGGCCACAAATTCCCTGCTCTGCTCCATTTGTCTGCATCCACTTGTAGACAAATAGATCCATGAATGTCATTTTTTCCCCCCAGCTGGCTCCAATATTTTTCGCCATTTTTGTGGTGTCTGTAATGTTAGGTTGGGGTTGTGAGGGCCTGTACCTACCAGGAGAGCGTGTGAACAGATGGGCAATGGGAAGTGGGGGCGGGCTTACTCCGCACCAACAGTCACGCCCGCAACTTGGAGGTGAATTTCTAATGAACTCCTGCTGCTCTGCAGAAACAATGTCCTAAAAAACAACCGTTTTGTGTGATTATCCCGTTTTTTTGGCCAAAAACGTCATAATCACACATAAAAGACCAATGGGAACGCTTTTACAACAGACAGAAGATGACCAGAGTGGGTCTTTAAGTGAATGAAAACCTGATGTTATTCAACAGTGCTTTAATTGTTATTTCAGGGGGCTGTTTATAGCTACACACAGTTAGAAAATGTTTTAGTCTTATCTTTTCCACCTTGAATTTATTTAAAACCATGTTTTTTTGTTTCTAAACCCTTTATTTACTATATAACGCAATTTCCTTTTTTTTTTTTTATAATCAAGTTTCATCAGAGAAATTATTATTTTAAAGGACGATGTATGCTTTTCACTGCAGCCTTTTGATTCTAAAACTATTTCTAAACAAGTGATTGTTTCACCGCTGCTGCATAATGGAGATGAATGTGAAGATGTGTGTGTATGAGTGGGACCACACACTAACTCAAGCACGGCGGTAGCTGATTTGTGGTGTCCTGCTGTTTTCAACCAGATGCTTGCTTGTCCGTTGTTCTTTCAGGTGTAGCAATGATGCAGATAGTAGGTGCGCCCTGTGTAAAGGCAGGCCCCAGCGCCAACGGTAAACACCCAGCCGCTCGCCTCTCAAATCTCCAGTAGATGGCATGGTAGTAAATGTCTACACGCGTTCTACGCTACATATGGGGACGTAAAAACAATTAGGGTGGTGTTGATTTTTGCTTAGAGTGGTTGCTGTTTAGCCTTTCAGACAAGGGGCCGATTTAAAGGATTTTATTGCTGTAATTTTTTTTGTCTTCCTTATCTTAATGTAAAAGATGGATGTTTACCGAGTTAAACTTGCTGCACGATTTTACTCCACACACAGGATCAGTTGCCTCTTAGGGGTTGCCATGACTCATTTGACAAAGTTTGATTGTTCTATTCCTGGCCCCACATGTCTTGAACTGTCTCAAAATATTGATGGTGTGCAAAGAAAAAGCTGCATACAGGATAAAATGGCGCACGTTGTTTTCTATGGGCTTTTCGTTTGAGTACAAAGGAGCTTATTGTGTTAGAAGACAACGTTTTATCATTCTCGGTCTGCCAGAGACCTTTTTATTTTGCTGTTGGCTACATTGTTGGGGAAGATCATGTATTTTGTTGTGAGGAGGAGTCATTTTGAACCTCGATTAGGAGCTGTAAACGCATGGTTAACTTTAGCTGTTTTGCATAGTGACGCTTTAGCTGTGTCGACGGTCAAAGCTACATGTTGTCGTCACATGCTTGTCTTTTTTTGTGGCATGGTCGTCAAGTGTGTGGTCACTTGTTTGTGTATGTGACCCGTGTTTTTTTTGTCAATTTGTTGTATGTTGAAGGTAACTTTTTATTTTTAATTTGCACACTTTCTACTCCAAAAACTCATTTTCCTGGAACCAAAATATGAACTATTTTTCATCCATCATAGCATTTATTGGGCTTGATGGTAAAATAACTGCTTGTTTAGGGCTTCTTATTTGACAGTCTCGATTAGAGTTCGACCAATGGCGTCTTAAAAGAACAGAAAACTACATTTTTTAAAATTGTTTCTTACCTTTCTAGTGTTTTTTTTTTTTGAAACTCAGGTTGGTTTTACCCTCATTTGCTCATAGGTCACACGTAGATGAAACTAGAGCGGAAACTAGCTTTTTTTTTTTTTTTTTTTAAATATGCATGTATAAAAAATAACTTTAATTCATTAAATCAGTGGGACTCTAGTTTTTATATCAAGTTAATGTTACAGGCATTTAGCCACCTCCTGTTTCACTGAGGAAAAATAGCTCGTCTAATCACCGGTTGTCTTGTCTCCTCTAACCAACAACAGGCATGCTTCCTGGGATGGGCCCACCAATAGTTTCCATGATGCACCCCCAGCTGGCACTTTCAGCTGCTCCTGCCTCCATGGCAGGATCCCTGCACCTCCCAGAGTGGACAGAATACAAAACAGCAGATGGTAAAACGTACTACTACAACAACAGAACGCTGGAATCCACTTGGGAGAAGCCACAGGCTGTTCTAGACAAAGGTAGGCTCTACTACTGATGAGCCACTGCGGTGAGTCTCACATTTCATTATGTCAAATGACAGTAGAACTCTTAAGGAAGGGAGACATTCAATAGTTGCAAGAACATCACAAAAGTTAACAGATAAACACAATCATTGTGTGTTTCCTCTTATTAACGTTTTTCCCCCCAAAAGGAGGCATCCCAGGGGGATCAATAATTTGTTTTTTTTACACCCTTACTAGAAAAAGAAGCACAAAAGCTCTGTGAACGTCTGGCTTTGGAGGAAGCAGAAGCAATGGAGATGGAGGATGAGGAGATCAAAGCAGCAAACATGAATATTGAGAAGGAGGTGGGTTAAAGACATTTGAAGGTTGCAAACATAAACTACTTTATCACCTAAGCCTGTATTCAAATGTAATAATGAAAACAAGAAAATGGCCAATAATATATAACTTTTGGTATTAGTAGTAATTTGTGGTTCACAATTTTGTCGAGAAGCTTAAAGAAGAAGAAATGACCGAAGAGGAGCGAGCGGCGCAGAAAGCCAGACCCATAGCCACCAACCCCATCCCAGGCACTCCTTGGTACGTGTTACAAACGTCGCTCATCTTTACTTCTTCTTTAGCAAAAGAAAACGGAAACGAACGCCTTTGTCTTCTCTTCTTAGGTGTGTGGTATGGACAGGTGACGACCGTGTCTTCTTTTACAACCCAACCACGCGGCTGTCCATGTGGGACCGTCCCGAGGAGCTTGTGGGTCGAGCGGATGTTGACAAGCACATCCAGGAGCCGCCTCACAAGAGGGGCGTAGAAGACGGCAAAAAGACAGGTGTGGACAAAAACAAAGACAGGCAAAGGATGACAAGCTTCTGCCAATTTTTTTTAAATTAGTTATGAAAGCTTAACACTTTATTGTTTAGATTGTTTTAATACATTTCAAAACTTTTGTGTCTTTTTGGGCACATTTACCCTAATTCTATTTATTATTGTGTCTCCTGTTTTTTTTTGTTTTTTGATCATATTTTTAATTTCCTTATACCTTGTAGTGTCTTATCATTTTATTTACTTTTTATACTTACTGCTGCTGTTGGACCACCCATAATTTAACTGCTGCTGGCAATTACCATAAAGTCTACACCAATTTCCAGTTGTGCAACCTTTAACACTTATCAAAAATACTTTGTTTAAAATCTTCTTTCTGCTCTTCATACAAGGTGTTATTAAGGAAGAGCCAGACTTGTCCAATGCTACAGAAGATATTCTGGATGAGGAGCCATCTAAAGCCAAAAAGAGGAAGTAAGTCTGGTATCACAGCTTTTAAGTTAAAGAGGTCCAAACCTCTGCAGCTCATTTTTTGTCTTTTGGTGCTGTTCAATGCTGACTTGTATTTGTTTTGTTGGTAACCTTTGGTCCTTTTCATTTCCACCTCACAGGAAGGAAGAACAGAAGGAGTCAGACACAGAGAAAGAAGCAGCCATGGAGGCGGAGCTTAAAGCTGCCAGAGAAAGAGCCATCGTGCCGCTGGAGTCCAGGATGACCCAGTTCAGAGAAATGCTGCTGGAGAGAGGGGTGAGGCTAAACGTGGTTCAGAATGTTCACATCAGAGGATAACATCACAGAACATGCTTCTTTTTTGCTGCATATAATGATGTAAACTCCTCCACATGAAAACTGATAAAACTAGTTTGAAACAGCGGCTATATGGAGGTTTAATTCATGTCTGTCTGTTCATAGCAGCTATTAAACCTGAAATCATGACATGACTGCATTTCCATTTAGAATTGATGGTTTTCTTCACATTTCGATGAAAACCTGGTTACTATGGAGTTGTCGATGTGTGGTAGCAGTTTCGTTTCTCTGTCTAAAACAAGGATCTTGCCCCCCCACAGGTGTCTGCTTTCTCAACTTGGGACAAAGAGCTTCATAAGATTGTTTTTGACCCTCGTTATCTTCTGCTCAACCCAAAAGAGAGGAAACAGGTTCAGTTCTTCTTCATTTCCGAATATGTTAATATGCTTAAACACAGTTAGATTTTATTCTTTATTTGGAAAACGTCTTTACTGATGACGTTTTTAACATGTTTTTTAGGTGTTTGATCAGTATGTAAAGACACGAGCAGAGGAGGAAAGGAAAGAGAAGAAGAACAAGCTTATGCAGGCTAAAGATGAGTTCAGGAAAATGATGGAGGATGCAAAACTCACACCCAGGTAAAGAAACGCTTCTTTTTGCTGCTCTGGTGTCAATTATTGTACTAAACTGGTAAAATCTGAATTTGTATCTTTACTTTAATTTGTATGTGTAAAATCTCAAAGAGGACAGCATAGGAGTGTAGAGTTTTAATGTTATTTATTATTTTTTATTATGTTACGATGTTGTGTACATCGTTCTTCATAATAATAAAATACATTAATATTTCTATGGATGTTAATTTTGCTCAACTTAAAGTTCAAACAGTATGAATTTATTTCCTGTTTTCTTTTTAGAACAACATTCAGTGAATTTGCTTTGAAGCATGGCAGAGATCCTCGGTTCAAAACCATAGAAAAGATGAAAGACAGAGAGGCCATCTTCATCGAGTTCATGACCGCCATGAGGAAGAGAGAAAAGGAGGACTCCAAATCCAGAGGAGAGAAGGTTAGTGACTGATTTTCTTCTGCTGACGCTCCGGTTTAAAGTTTAAACATATTGTAAAGAATGCAGAGGTTCATTTCAAAGTTGAGGGTTTCTTGTTTCTGATCTTACCCATGTACTTAAAGCACAAACTGATATTTTAGTTTCTTCTCCAGTTGCTTTTGTCCCCCCCACCAGCCCTCAATAACAGCTTTGTAAAATTCAGACATCATTTAAAACGTGCAAAAAAACATGTTTTTCTTTTTCCTTTAATTATTTTTATGTTACGTTTGACCTTTTATTCACCTCTCCAGGTGCCTGGAGAGGTGAATTTGTTTTCAAAATGTAGCTGCAGTACTTCTTAGCTAACATTACTTCCATTCCTGTTGTATTTATTGACTCAGTCCACATTTTTAAATCAACCCTTAAAAAAAGAACATTCAAAGAAAAGAAAAGAAACAACCAATGAGACGCTTGAGAGAAGAATTAAAAAGGGCTTTGCATTTGTGTCCACTATCAAACTAGCTTTGGTTGCTGAATCGGTATGAATGCACAGTTTTTCCCATTCATGTATCTTCAGTTCAATTTTTAGATGATTTCCTTTTCTATGAAGGAACCCCAAAATTATTTTATTTCATTTAGTTTTTGTAGTTTAAAATTGATTTGTTTCCAACATCAAAAAGATGTTTGTAGCAAACTCTATGTGGCATTTTAGCGTAAGAGTCTGCATGGTAGTTTGGGAGTGACTAAAGTATCACTGTGTGTATTAGTTTCTGTTCTGCTTCTCATGTATGGATTTATGAAATAAGTAAGAATCGTCTGTTTGTTTCCAGGTGAGACAGGACTTCTTTGATCTTCTGAGTGACCAGCACATAGATGGAAACCATCGGTGGAGCAAGGTGAAAGAGAGACTAGAGACCGACCCCAGATACAAGGCGGTGGACAGCTCTGCACTCAGAGAGGAACTGTTTAAACAGTTCATGGAAAAACAGGCCAAGGTAGAGAAAGCTCTGAGTTCTCATCAGCCTTTTCTGTGCTTTAGTTATTACCAAACTCAGTGTTTGCTTTGAAAGGACCAGCAGCTTTTTGATGATGCAAACCTTAAGTTTGACTGATCTCCATTAATGCATAACCCCTACCGTCATTACACAAAATAGCGTGAACACAAAACTGTGTGTGTGTGTGTCATCCTCCACAGAACGTGGACATTGAAAAGGAGCGCGAGTTGGAGCGGCAGGCTCGCATTGAGGCCAGCCTCAGAGAGCGGGAGCGGGAGGTGCAGAAGGCCCGATCAGAACAGACCAAAGAGATCGACCGGGAGAGGGAGCAGCACAAACGGGAGGAAGCCATCCAGCATTTCAAAGCTCTCATGTCCGATATGGTGAGTCAGCGTTATAACTTCCTGAAGAGTTGTTGACCTATGACGTTTCAACGTTTTATCAAGTCCCAAAGAGAAGCAACAAAGTAAAAACTGATGGTAAACATTTGGAAAAGATTCTCTGCACGAGTTTAGTTTTTGAGGCTTTATGGTGTCGACCTTGTTGAGGAGAAAAACGGTTGTTTTTCGCTACAGGTACGTTCTTCAGATGCAACGTGGTCAGACACGCGCCGCAACTTGCGGAAGGACCATCGCTGGGAGTCTTCATCACTGCTGGAGAGGGAAGAGAAAGAGAAACTTTTCAATGAACACGTAGAAGCACTGGCCAAAAAGAAAAAGGAACAGTTCAGACAACTACTGGATGAGACCAGCATGGTAAGAGGCAAAGGAAATGATGCTAGAAGCCTTTTGGTTTATTATTGACTTGATCACAAATGTACACCAAAATGATTTTTCTTCAGTTGTTTGGTATTACTCTAGGTTTCACCGTGTAACTAACTTGGTTTGCCTTCAGTCATTCGGTTGGATTTCAGCAAATATAACTTGGGGGTTGTTGTTTTGTTTTTTTAAAAGTTCCAGTTTGGACCACAGAGTTGTTAGTTCCTGCAAATCAGGCCATCCATAACCTCAGGCCTTCTCTGTCCACCAGGTGGCAGAAGTTTGTTCTTCTACGCTTTGTATGATCTGATTTATTTCATATTAACAGTTTATGCTTCTAATCAAGTATAGGTTTGTGTTGCAATGACAATAAAGGTTCAATTCACTTAAGTAGCACATCTTAACACATAGCTTCTGGGTTCTTTTTGTTAAAGAAGTGTTTTCTCCTTGTAAACTTTGAAAACCATGAAATACCAGCACAGCTTTTACAGTGGACCTTACTGTTGTTGATGACCCACTCAAAGGAAAATCTGGTTTTTCACATGATCTCGTGGCATTTTTTAGATGACGGAAACCATACTAAGAAAAAAAATTCAGCTTAAAATTGCCTTTATGGGTATTTCTTTATTCAAATCATTGTGAATCAGAGAAAGACGGGTTTTTGTTTTGTTTTTTTTGGCTAAAAACACGGCATCTATCTGAGTGGGTCTTTGACTATCACGTATTAAGTTGTATTTGCAGGAGCGCCTCACTTCTAAACATATACATTTATGTTAAAGATCACTCTGACGACTTCATGGAAGGAGGTTAAAAAGGTCATCAAAGACGACCCTCGCTGTATAAAATTTTCCTCCAGTGACAGAGTAAGGATGTTTCTTTTTTTTTTTTTATTCGTTCTAATTTTCTTGAAAAGAAGTTTTTATTTATTCTTATGTTTCACCTGGTTTTCTGTGTTTGTAGAAGAGACAGCGAGAATTTGAAGATTACATCAAAGACAAATACATAACAGCCAAGGCTGACTTCAGAACCTTGTTAAAGGAGACAAAGTTCATAACGTACAGGTTTGTACAGTTTACACCAAGCACAAGTTATACTTAAAGATCATTTTAAGCATTTATTTGAACTACTCAACATGTTTTAGTTGCATTAAGGAGATGATAAAAGTAATTCAGACAGAAATATCAACACATTTTTGTAGGTATTGAAATGACAAATTGTTGAATGACATTCTCCTCCTCACCCTCACTACACAATGATCTAAATGACTTCTGAATGCTGATGTGTTTTACCTGCTTGAAAGGCTTCTGCTCACCTAAATCCACATTTCAGAAGGTAGAACACACGGTGAAGTAAGGACTGCTGAACAAAGTATGTTTGGCATCTGCACTGAGGAAATGGTTTACATCAACGTTGACCTGTTTCTTATTCACTTCTAATTTCAGGTCAAGAAAACTGATCCAGGAGTCAGAGCAGCACCTAAAAGACGTGGAGAAGATCCTGCAGAACGACAAGCGCTACCTTGTTCTGGAGTGCGTCCCAGAGGAGCGCAGGAAGCTCATCATGTTCTACATTGAAGACTTAGATCGGCGAGGCCCTCCACCTCCTCCAACCGCGTCAGAGCCAACTCGACGCTCCACCAAGTGACCAACTACATCTTCATGGCCGTTGTCCCATCTGTCAGTGCGCCCCTCTTTGGCCAGAGCATGACCTCCCTCAGCACCCCACAAACCCTGGTCTCCAGGCCCACAGGTGGCCTTGCAGTGTTATCGCCTGGGGTCATATTACATAAAGATATAACATTGAGATGAATGGTTATGCTCTTTGTGTTATCTCACCTCTTAGCCCTGAAGTAGCCTTCTATCTAAGGCACCAGCAGGGAACAGAGGTTTCCTGACCGGTAGGTAACCGCCGACCTCTGACCTTCCATAGACAACATGCGAGGGAGGGAGGGAGGGAGGCAGCTGCCTGAGCAGCCACACAGATGTAAGATAGCTGATGTAAATGAATTTGAGTGTATGCGAGCCTGTGTGTGTATGAATGTCTCGCACACTTCCAGGTTTGTGTGCATTCGATTGGAGGCGTCCTTAAGCCTTACATCTCCACTGTGCCAGTCATGTTTCAGGCTCAGTGTGAATGTTAGTTTAAGCTCAGTGGTTTATTCCAATGTGGCAGCAGTTTCTTTGTTGAATTAATTAAAGGAAACTTCCACAGTTTTTCAACACGTGTCCTGAGATTTCATTTAAAAGCTATTCAACTGCTATTAAACTATTCTAATATTTTGAAAGAAAGAGTTGACTGGTTACACTACAGAACCTGACTAAAAAATAAAATCACCAATGAACACTAACGAATAATGTAAATACATCTAAATGTTTTCTTTTAACATGCAGACTTGTGTGATAAGGGTGATTTGTCTATTAATGGCTTCTATGGGTACTTTAAAAACTTTCAGAAGTGTTTTTAAAATTTAAAGTTATTAAAATTAAAAGTCGTGCAATTTGGATAACAGGTTAACATGATACCAGTGTTTACACAAAACTGAGTCAGAACTGCAGGTTGGAAAATACTACTGAAGTAAGAGTAGTGTTTAAAATATTGCTCAAGCAGATTTAATGTGTGACAATCTACTAAAAAGTAAAAATAAAATAAAAACAGGATGCCTTTAAAGGTCTCAGATTTGTTCTAAACATTTTTTAAAAAAATTTGGAAGGGTTCCACAGCCCCGTGACCCCAAGTGGGCTCCAATTTATTATGCAATGTCTTGTAATTTATTACAAATTGAAACAGGATGTCTCAAAGCACAACACAAAACTAGAGTAACTAAATCATTGAATATATATCCAAATTTAGTATAAGTTTTAAACTTTGTTAGAATCTCTTGATAAATTAAAAAAATTTCAATAAGCATAAATCAACAAATTCAAATTGATGTATTTTTTAGGCTTTTACTGTCAGGATTATTGTTTACGATATTTGCAAGAGAAAAATTGTGAATGAAAGCATATTGCTTTCATCTTGAATGTACTCGAGTAAAAAAAGTGCGATGCAGTAGAACTACAAAGGAAGTTCAATTTTACATGAAACCACTGAAGTAAACTGAAAAGAAACGTTTCTGCGCAGGTTTCCATAATCTCATTGGTCCCAGGGTTGGGTCACGTGATATTGCCGGATGTTAATTCATCGTCGGACCGTTACGTTTCCGACCGATGAATCGTAGTCAAGCTCCCTTTGGTTTAATAACAGCAATTTTTGCTTTTAATAATGCGGTTGTACAATGAGTTAAATCATAGAAAATTTTAGTATAGAATGTAATTGCTAAGGAAAACGCATGCTTATCTGTGAAACGTACCGTAGCTGAGAAACACTGTTAGGCTAATCTTCACCCGCCTGCCCTCTCTGTTGCCGCTATGCGCCGTTTTCGCTTCTCGATTTGCGTCCCTTTGCTGTTAGCTTGGTCCATTGTTGGAGAACCAGAGACCCCCACTAACGTTGATGGAGCTCCACCTTCTAAAATCGGTAGGCTGGATGGTCATCAAACGTCAAAGCTGGAGCGCCATTGAGCTAACATGAACAACAATCAATCTTCATAGAAATGTCTAGTTTTATTAAATTCATGTTCTTAGCTGATATTTCAAACATTACCAAAATCCTACTTTGACTGGAGAACATCTGTAATGTAAAATAAGATTCTTATCCTACTTCAATGAATTTTAAAAGTATTGTTTTGGTGGATCATTTGTCATTCATCATTTTTTCAAAAGCCTCATGGTCAGAAAGTTCATTAATTTATTTTTTATTTAAGTTGTATTATTTGGATTTGTCAAATTTGAGTATTCATTTTACATATTGTCTGCCTGATTCCATAAGTTCAAATTATTAAATCTAATGTTATCTGTAAAATCTTCTTTGCTTTGATGGCACTTTAATAGAATTCAATCCAAATCGACCTTTTTTATTGTCTTGTTTTGCACACATTCGTGCAATTTTTGCATACATACAAAAATAAAAAGCCTGTACAGTTCTGGTCAAGGTTAAAACGAGGAAAAATGGCAAACAGCATAAGAAATGAGCAGTTAGTTTAGTGTTTGCTCACCCAACATTCTTAAAAATGTGTCATATATTTACTACTGAAAGACAAAATACTACTTACTTTAGCCACCTTCTCATCCTTTTTTATTTCTAATTCCACCCTTTAATTGTGCCTGTTTTTCAGCTGTGGTTGGAGCAGGGATTGGAGGCAGCGCCACCGCCCATTTCCTTCGCCAACACTTTGGCCCTGATGTGCAGGTGGACGTGTACGAGAAGGGCGAGGTCGGAGGCCGGCTCGCAACTGTAACAGTCAACCACAATGACTACGAGTCTGGGGGCTCCATCATCCACTCCCTCAACCTCCACATGCAAGAGTTCGTCAAACAGCTCGGTAAATGAACTTTTTGACACTAGGCAACAAAAACCGAGTCTCAACAGTGGAGGATGTTGATCCTCTGTACCTGGCACAAAGTAGATGAGCATTTCTCTGTTTTTTATATATATTTTTTAGATTTTAACATTTGTTTTTAGGTTAAATTCTCCTATCAGTTAATTTTGGAGGATTTTGCATAAGTATACTTTATAGCAAAGTATTGGTTTCAGAAAGCTACATTGTACTATGTGTTATATATTTTAGAAATAATGAAGGTAGTGTATTCTTTCTCTTAATAATGTATATACTATTTGAAAACTTTTGGGCCATTTTTGTCTCTGAACTTCTAATAAATGCCTGGCTAAAATAAATGTTTAGATTTCTCAGGAGCTAGCTCTTTTTTAAATGATTTGATCTCTCTGTATGTTTATGTCTACCTGTCCTTTTGTGTTGCCTTTTTTCCCCCTTTAAGGTTTGAAGTATCGTCGAAATGTGGCGGGGAAGACGGCGGTTTTTAACGGAGAGGAGATGATTCTGGAGGAGACAGACTGGTACTTGCTGGACTTGTTCCGCCTGTGGTGGCGCTATGGAATCAGCTTCATCCGGTTGCAGATGTGGGTGGAGGAAATCATGGAGAAATTTATGAGGTAGTATTTTTACAGCAGCTACTTAGTGACTTATTGATGAGGGTTGGCTGTGTTAGAGCTCGGCGTGATGTTAATTGTGTGGAATTCATTATTTACACCCTGGACATCCACAACATCAAAGCCACTGAAAGTGACACCACTGCAGACCAAGTCAATACAAAGTAAATGTAAAATTTTCATTTTACCATATAATTCTAGTAAATAGCATTGGGTTTCTTACTTTTATTTGTTTTAGCTGTAGTTACCAACATAATATTATATCTTATTTTAAGATAAAACATGATTTATGCATTGATATATCTTGTAATCTACAGTTATTTTGCCACCCGGGAGCTGTGGCTTTTCTACTTGCTGAGCTCAAACGTGATATTAAATACAGTATATGCCTGCAGTTGTGTGCATAAATTAGTTTTTTTTCTTCAAAATTTAAAGGTGCGGCTTAAAAAGTTCGAGTGTGGTTTGGTTGATCAACCTTTGCTCATAATGAAACTTAACATTTGGTGTTTCAGTAAATTAAAGGAATGAAAGGATATGAAAAAGGATGCTTTCAGACCATATTTTAGGCTTTTGAAGAATGTTTTTATGTATTTCTATTCACTCAGTACTGTGTTGGACCTCCTTTTGCATGAATTACAGCATCAATGCTTTATGCCATGGAAGCCATCTGCTTGTGGCACAGCGTAGGTTTAGTGGAAGCCCAGATTACTTTGACAGCTGCCTTCAGATCATCTGCATTGTTGGCTCTGGTGTCTCTCATCTTCTTCTTTAGAACAGCCCAGAGCTTCTATCTCAGGTCCAGGTCATGCAAGTTTGTTGGCCCGTCAAGCACAGTAGCAACATGATCAGTGATTCTGCTTTTGGCCGTGTGGGTGCTGAGTTCTACTAGAAGAAAACTCAGAATCTCATCACAGCTTGTCAGCAGAGAGCAGGATGAAGTCCTCCAGAATTTCCTGATAGATGACTGTGGACTTCAGAAGACACAGTGGTCCAACATCAGCAGATGATAAAGCACCTCAAACCACTGCTGACTGTGCAAACTTCCCACTGGACTTCAAGCACTGTGGATTCTGTGCCTCTCCGCTCTTCCTCCAGATTCAGGGACCTTGATTTCTAAATTACTTTTACTTTCATCTTGCTCAGGTAAGATGCTGCTGTCATCTCTAGTTCAGGAGTGGCTTTACACGAGGATTTGTCTGTGTGGTGCAGACTTAAACGTTAGTCCGCTCATTCTAATGTTTCCCCAAATTCCTTGAATGGATTTTCCTTGACCATCCTCTGAAGGCTGTGTTCATCCATATTCTCTCACTTCATTTTTTGATAGAGGATACAGCACTCTGCGAACAACCCGCTTGCTCAGCAATGACCTACTTGTGAAGGGTGTTGATGACTGTCTTCTGGACATCTGTCAAAGTCAGCTGTTTTCCTCAGCTGACTCGCTCAAACTGAGACCATTTAAAATCTGAGGAAACCTTTGCAGCTGTTTTTGAGATTATTGATAGATTAGGGTGTCGCACTGTGAGTTTCTAACTTTGAGTTTTTTCATTATTTCACAACATCTGCATGAGAGCATGGGTGCACTTCAGTCAGAGGCTGAAACACCCTCACTGCAGGAAGGAGCATGATGCAGATCTTTCCGTCTATCAGCTATTAGACTCTACAGCTATAGACCTTTTTTTCATTGTGTTATTTATTATCCTCTGTTCTTAAAGAACTATGGTTACAAATCAAATTTCCCCATAGTGGGATCAATTAAATTTCTATTCTATTCTATTCTATTCTATTCTATTCTATTCTATTCTATTCTATTCTATTCTAACATGCTGATATATTTTCAGAAAATGGATTTTGATATTTAAAGTAATGATGAAAAAATCTTGAACCATTGTAAATTATTCTCAGTTTTTAAGTGAGTAAAGCTCAGAATTTCCCTTTTATTCCTCATCTGTCACCATCAACCTCAATTTCCTCCCTCAGGAAGTAATTTATATCTGCATCACTTCTGAGGCAACAACAATAATCTTTTTTTTTTCCCTGTCTGTTTTGATCTGCATGCATGGTTACCAGGACAACCGTTTTTTCTCTCTTTTGTATCCAGGTGAAGGGAACGACTAAAGTGCCAACTTGAGTCTTTAAATATGTCTGCAAATTCAGTGATTGACTGTAATGTGTGTGACATAACAGGATCTATAAGTACCAGGCCCACGGCTACGCCTTCAGCTCTGTGGAAGAACTCTTGGACTCTCTTGGTGGCACTGGCTTCATCAACATGACCAGACGGCCGCTCTCCGATTCGCTGCTGGAGCTGGGAGTGTCTCAGCGCTTCATTGATGAAGTCATTGCGCCCGTCATGAGGGTCAACTACGGACAGAACGTCAGCATCCCTGCTTTTGTAGGTCAGCTGAGTGAAACAAAACAACAACCCAGCAGCTGAGAAGGAGAGCATGTGGAGCTAACAATGTGACAAAAGCTGTATTCATTTATTTAGGGACAGTTTTTTAAAAGGCATGCTGATGTGGAGAAATCATTAAAAATGGGGTCTGGAGGAGTCAACACAAGAGAGGAAAGGAAGGTGAAAGGAAGAGGGTGGGGGGGTTTGCAAGAAGGAGAAAATAGGAAAATGTGTAGGTGGCTTGGTAATTGGTTCATAGCACTCGGCTGTGTCCTTTACGCCTCTATGTGTGTTGCAGGCGCCGTTTCTTTAGCCGGCGCCCAGAACAACCTGTGGGCGGTGGAGGGAGGCAACAAAATGGTGTGTTCAGGTCTGCTAAAGATGGCCAACGCTAACCTGCTGCAAGCGCAAGTCAACTCTATCTCCCCTGTCCCTTCAGGTACTCCACCTTGTTGTTTGCTGAATAAAATCAGGATTTGTGTATTAGAAAATTCCCATTGTCTTTAGAAACATAGAAAAAGCACATTTGGAGCAAAGAGCCCAGAGGGCTGTTTTAGGTTATAAAGACCTGCATCAGAAAATGTGGAATTGATATAAACAGAAGTAGAGTAGGATTGAAAACGACTTGTACATCTACTTTTATTCCAGGGGATGCACTGGAGTACCAGCTGAACTTCACCACAGCAACAGGGACAACAGGATCTGAACTGTATAACATTGTGGTATTGGCGACTCCGCTCCAGGCCAGCATTGGGTCTGAGCTCCAGTTCCAAGGCTTCACCACGCCATTTGACCAACTTCCTGGCAGCTATCACAGCACCGTAGCAACCATTGTTCACGGATACCTAAACACCTCCTTCTTCGGTTTCCCGGACCCTCGGCTCTTCCCATTCGCCAGCGTTCTGACTACCGATACGCCCAGTCTGTTCTTCAACAGCGTGGCCAGTGTTTGTCCCGTTAACATCTCAGCGGGTTTTCGCCGCAAACAGCCACAAGAGGCTGGAGTCTACAAGGTGTTCTCGCCACAAACGCTGGACAAACCAGAGCTAAAAATGCTCTTCAGGTCAGTCTGATGAAGTTACTGTAATGTTTTTGATGTTCGCGTTCACACAGTTTTGCCTTATTGAGATTCCCTGTTGTCTTTCCCATATCTCTGAATTGTAGGTCTTACTACTCAGTGCAGGTGACGGAGTGGCAAGCGTACCCTCACTATGGCAGCAACCAGAGACTTCCTCCAGTGGAGCTCCATCCCAATCTCTATTACCTCAATGGTATTGAGTGGGCCGGCAGTGCCATGGAGATGAGCTCTGTGGCTGCCAAGAACATTGCTTTGTTGGCTTACCACCGCTGGAACAGACAGACCGAAATGGTAGATCAGAAAGATCTGATGCACAGGATCAAGACAGAACTTTGATGTGGTTAGACAAAGGCTCCTGGATTAAGTAAAAACTGCAGGAGGATGTTGCAGCTAAACTTGAAGCTATGATATTTTTTTGCCTTTCATTTTAGTTTACAAAATGTGGCCGAGGCTTTTTAAAATTTTCACTGAACACTGAGGGCAACGGGAAGCTCCATGCATTTTCTGAGGAGCTTTTTAAATCTAAGACCATTCTACCTCCTAGGCATCGGTTCTCAGTAGTTATGCCAAGGTAGATGAGCGGCACACATGTATGGTGCTTCAGGACAATGCAGAATAACTCAATTTTACAGTTATGTCAACAAACATGCTTTCATTTTGACAGATATTAGAACTTCAGCTTGTTTGGATGAGAACGTTTGAGGCGACCCCTTTAGAAATGTTTCACTCTTTCTCTCTTTGGGCCAGTGATGTGATCAAACATCCAATGGTTTTGCTTTAGAAAACTCTGCTGCCACATACTGTATCTTAGCAAAGAGTCTGTAAATTATTATAAAATTGCTTCTTTTAGTTGCTACTGTTGTGAATTAATGAAAATGTGAATAAATGAAAGAGTCTCTGCGTTGTTTTCTACACTAGATTCTGTAAGATGCTTTGACTGTCATCCCCATCCCACTGCATTAGTCTCACTGCTGGGACTGATAATGCAGCAGCTAAAAGTCAAGTCTTATCAAAGTAAAAGATTTTCAACAATGAACAAAATAATTAGGCGGTGACTCATAGCGGTGACCACTGGTGCTCTCTTGCGCCTTTCATCAGACTCTTTCATTATCTCCCCTTCCTGCTGCTATTGTTGCGTAATCCAGCGGAAAGAATTTTCTATTTGGGGAATAGAGCCAACCAGCTTTCACACTGAGCTGGGAAAAAAAACAAAAACAGAGGACAGATCAGGGACTGTTGCTGGTTAGCGTGACCCCTTTTTCCTCTTAAGCATGAAAGGCAGATTGAGTTATGCTTCTTATTGAGGGTGTGATTTTGTGAAAATGCATGTTAAAGCTGACTTGTACAAATGCCAAAATGAAAAACAAAAAAAAAAAAATCAAAATGGCCCAATTTGTTGACTGGGCGTGTCGTGGATTTCATTCATCCACTAACAACGTTAAGACTTCAAAGACTGTTAGTTGTTAGTTGTGTCTTGTGAGGATCTAAGGAAACAGTTCCAAACTGGTGGACAAGCTGGAAATAAAGTTGTCTGAAATTCCTAAAACTGTATTTTCTTTTTATTATTTATGTAGTTAGTTTTGGCATACGGCTGTTAGCAGTCAGCTGTGTGTTTCAGAGGTTTTAGAGAGCTAATGAGTTGCATACAATTGTTCCAAAAAAACTATGTAGAAAAAAGATGTATTATTTATAGACCTGGTAAGTATGTAATCTTGAGGTTTTTCAGTTGTAACTAAAAGTATTTCAGAAAAATCAAGAGAACTTTATGATTGAGTTGCAGGATTTGGTCTTCGGGCAAACCGGACTTCAAAGATCTAAACGGGTGGGAAGTGAGGGCCGCATTCCTGCCCGTTTCCCAGCGTTCCCTTCTCTGGCATGTTTATTGTATTTGGCTGGACACACCTGATTCAGGTGAGTAAGTCAGTGGTATTGGGTAAACATGCAGACACACTGGCCTTTGAGACCAGGAGATGCCCACCGCTAATCCAGAATCTGTTCATCTGAGTAGCTTCTTCGGTTCTAAATGCTGCCGGTCATTTATTAAAAACTAGAAATCATGTGAGCAGATACACCTGTTAATAATTATCAGAATGGCAGCTATAGCTTCTTTTTTCCTCAAAGATTGCAGTACTGATTAGGGGTTCATTGTTTGTGTGTCAGGTGTGAGTGGAACCCCAGTCTCCTCTGCAACAAACTCAAAATATGTCAAATCAGAATTGATGACAATAGAGGACTTTAAACCATCTGTCCTCCCTGTCCATAATGTGACTTTATTTTCTTCAAAGGAGGGTAGTGGAGACGGTTATAACAACAATTGTGAGATTTGTGGTACAAGCACCAAATTTGGCATGGATGCATCTTAGGATTCCCTCTCTGTCAGAAAAGCATGTTAGACACAAGAAAATCCAAGATTTTAAAATACATAATAGTATTCTGTAGACTAACATGCTTTTCTTAAAGAGGGGATTTTTAAGGATTGTCCATGCCAAATTTGGTGTTTGTACTACAAAATGCACAATTTGTCAGAAATCTGACCCTAACCTGCTCTGCTAGTGTCCACATGTGTTCAGGTCCAGCTGAGTTGCTGAGTCCTGGTCTGGTATTATGGCTGTTCCGTGCTGTGTCATCCTTTTGGGGAGGAGTTGTTTAGTTCCCCCAAAGTACCGATCAGAGCACTCCTGCTTATTGTCTTGTCTTTGGATTGGATTTTTTTTTGTCTTGGTGTATTGCTAGGTCTAAAATGAACGTGGTTTGTGTTGAAGATCCGTCAGAGTTCCTCAGATACACCTGACATGTAAGGAGGACAATCTCCCTCCTCTGCTGCTCCCCTTCTTTCATAGTCTGAGCCTGATAAGTTCCCCTTTTTGGCTTTCACCAAAGTCCAGCTGGGATATTCTCAGATCCCAAGGGCTGTGTTATTGCTCTGATTAATCCCGGTTTACAGTCAAGAGGATGTCAAACATAACATACTGGTGTAAATTGGGTTTCTTGTACACCTTAATGCTCACATTCTGTTTGTACAGAGCAATCCAACAGATACAGATTAAAGAATGCTGCTTACATATCAGAGAAGGGAGGAATATTAACTAAGTTATTTTGAAAGTGAAAGAAATGTGAAGTTCTGACATCTTGGCTTAATGCCTCTTTTGCTTTTCTCTAGAAGCTTCAAAACTGTTTTGCCAATTCTGAGATCGATTCACCAAGTGAAGATCCAGACACAGAAAATGTATCAAATAAAGTTACTTTTTTCTCAAAAATAGAAAAAAAAAAACCCTGTGCCTTTTAACGAAACCAACACAAACAAAATTATCTCCCGCTTCATCAACTGAACAGACTAACACACAGGACTAACAAGAAGACACACCAGGGGAACATTTACAGTGGCTAATTAAACTACTTTATAAGCATAAGGGAAACTTAACACAGGCAAGATTTAAGATAAGAGGTGGTCTTCCTGTGAAAATACAAGAAACATATTTGTATGACAACCCAACAAACCTAAAGCCAACAAACTTGATTTAAATTCATCCATAGTTCCTCCCTTGGAAAAGCTGGGTGGATGACATCTGACCCTTTGGCCTGGCTGTTCTACCCTTAGCAAAAAGTACTACACTTCAAGCTTATTTTATTAAGTACATGGAGTGTAAGAACACGTATAGTAAGTATGCTGTAGTCCACGTACGGGCATTAAAGGAAGTATACTAACTGAATACTTCTTAAGACTAAATTGGAAGATTTTAAGTTTACCTATAGCATATAAAAAGTAAATTTCAAGTAGGCCAATACTGTCTCACTTTTAGTATAGATAAAGTATGTATTAAAATAATACTGAAGTACATTTAAATAGACTACTTTTTGCTCAGGGTGTGTTCATGAATTAATTTTAGAGCAGAAACCTCCAACCCCACCATGACCAACAGTAGAAACTCAAAACAGGTGGCATTAATTAAACGGATGACAGCCTTTATAATTAGAGTAAAATATACTAACATATTCTTGAGGTTTATGCAAATAAACACAAATGCACTGTTAAAACACAAAACATTTTTTTAAATTCTAACTCGTATAAATGTGTGGGTTTTAGTTATTAATAAAAGATGAGTAATTGAAAATTGTAAACTAATTTAACTATTAAACTGTGGAAATATAAGGTGTGCAGTTCATGGAAGTTTACCACCATTTTCAAATGCATGCGACAATGCTGTCATCACAGTAATACAAAAAAAATTTCAAACCACAACACAATCTGAGAAAATCTAAATATGTGAAAAAATGTCTCTTACAAGTGGTTCATGGTTTCTTTCTTTTCCCTTAGCAAAAAGTAGTCTAAGAATACTACAAGTATAGTCTGTACGAAAAGTGAAGCCGTATAATTTAAGTTTACTTTTTAAATACTATCTAAATATTTTAATGTTCCAATACACCCTGAAAAAGTATTAAGGTAGTTCAATTTCTACACTACGGTCTATTGCTATATAAAACAATAAAAAAAGAAACATGCATTTTGTTGAATGAGTCACAGAGAAGAGTAGATTCTATGCACGATTATGCAGAAACTGGAAAATTAGCCGTTTCCATTCCAACGACTAACTGTTAATTCTGCCATTGACTCTCATTTGGTGTTTGGTGGATTAGATTAGATGATAAATGTTTAAGCAAGGAGATATTCTGGAAAATAAACATTTTTAGTCTAACTAGAAAAACCACACGAATGATTCGTTTTTGTTTGTTCTTCTAATTTAGAATTGTGGCCATCTTGTAAGTGCTCCAAATTAAAAGTTTACTCCAAACGGAGCAAAGGAAAAAAGGTTAATTACGCGGATTTATGGTAAAGAAAAGCAATTTTACAAAATAAATTTTATTAGAGGGATTATTTTAGTCATTTCATTTCTTTTAGCGTTGATTGATATTTCATCACTGTAAAATAAAAACGCTGAAATGTTGCAGAAATGTTTTCGCCCAACCCCATTGGTCCAGCAGCACCCACGTGGTCTGGTAGTCACGCGTTTTCCAGAAACCCGTCAGGAAGGAGAAAAACAAAACAAACCCGAGAGCAGGAACAGCGTGAGGACACCATTCCACAGGAAACCGTGTTATTTCCAAGAGAGGAAGCTCCAAGAGGTCCAGCGTTCAGACAGACGTATGCGAGGGTGCCGTACAAGTAAGCAAGAGCGCTTTTTAGCCGCTTTAGGGAAACTTTTCTGCTTGGTGGATGTGGGCTCTCACCGCGGCGCTGGATTAGCTTTGAAGCTAGCTGCTGCTTGTTGTTATGTATCGGGCTTCAGCTGGGATGAAGAAGGAGAGGCCATACTGACCGAGCTGCGGCTGAAATTACACCAAGACTCGCAGTTTGCGCATGAAAAAAAGCACAATTAGTCCTAAACCAAATACACAAGATGATCAGCTTTTTGCTCAGCGCAGTTTATTGAGGACTTACAGGAAGTAAATAAATGTAGCCAGAACTATACTTCACGACGAGCTGGGTTAAATATCTGATTCTCGACTTGCTAAAAGTAAAATTAAACAATGTTATGGTAATTTTGTTGGCTGTTTTGTCTAAAAATTGAGTAGTTTGCTGAAGCAAAACGTGTAGTATTTCGGATAATTGGCAGCTATCTTATGCTTTCTTTTTCTAACTAAACATGTATTATGTCAAAGCTTACGTTACATTTAAAACTTTATCATAGACTTTTAATAGATGTAATGTCCTAAGAAATTACACGTTGATTTGTTGAGAAAAACCCAGGTGGGCCATGTCATGCTTAACCCGAGGTCTCGTTAGGTACACGCCCCCCAAACAGTAACGGCCAGCGCTCGTGCGAACAAAACCTGGATATCAATAATAATAAAGAAAACAACTCACCGTAAAAACACATTTACTGTTCATTTTCCAAGTTTTAAGGCATATTAGAATATTGTCCGCATCCACAGAAAATGTGCTTACACCTCGTGTGCATTTGGTTAGATAAGCCCTTTGAATAGTTCTTTATTTCCTTTTTAAAATGAAATGTGAGAAAATGTTACAAATGTACTAGTATTTCTGTAGTGTCTTTGATTATTTACAATATGGTTCATCACACTTTATGTTATCTTTAAATTGTGCTATCTAGGCCACGGGCATGTAGGCCTTCAAGTTGTTTATCTTCTGCCTCAACCTACATTACAAAAGGGGGTTTATATTGAACCAGTTCCTGTAACTGGCAGTCCTTCAAGCCTATCAGAGACGCCGGTAGCCAGGACGTCATCTTCAGGCGTCCAATAGGAAGGCGGGGTTTGTTGGGTGTTGCCGCTAGTGGGTTAGGTTGAGGTTTTGTTTTGCTTTGCTGAGGTTCTGCGATGGGTGCAGAGACTGGCGAGATACCTGTGTCTTTATAGCTCTGCTGGGCTTTACAATAGGTCAGTTGTAATTCATATCTACCTGTTACAGTAAAGTCAATGTTTTATGTACATGTTGGTCAAATTAGATTCTGATAAAGAGAAATTTATCGTATAGTTTGTTTAGTTTATATCATAATGTTCATGTCTGTATATCCCCCTTTTATTTTAGTGTAGAAATAATGTCAAATTAAAATAGATGTAAAGCCCATATGGGGTTAATCAGTATTTTCTGCATTAAAAAACATTTCTTATAGTTACACACATGCATGCTTCAAATTTAATATATTTTTTAAAATATTTTTTGCCATAGATGTTGCATTGATTCTATTAACAAGTAAGTTTATTTGATCCTAACAGGAAACGCAAGAATAAATAAGCATATTTGTATTTCAGGTTTGACCTTACTTTTCTTTCTTTTTACTTGACCAGTTACGATCCTGCGTAAGTAAAGTATTGATTGAATTCTTGATAACTTGTTGAACAATTTTCTTTTTTACTAGCAATAAAATCAGCCTTACTGACCATACTCTGATAATAATCAACAACTCTATCACTACAAGACAGTTTCTGTACAGTATTTACAATAATCAGCAGTTATGTAAACTCGCTTTATCTGACATGGGTGTTATGATGTTTTTACATCTCTTTTTAAATGTTAGAATAAGTTAGGCGGGGTGTGTATTGGACCTTTACTGCATTTCCCCTAATCCTTAGGGAGCTTCTAAGTGATGTCATAAAAAAGTCAGGTTCAGGTCAGCATTATGATAATAAATGCAGCGTAGAAATGAATTATAGTTTGTCTAAATTTCTGAAAAACACCTGTGAAAGCTAAAACAAAACTCTAACTTTTTCAGTGAATCTTTTCTTTGCTGCCATATTGCAGAGATTTCTGAGAAAGGCTGTTAAAATCAATTGGTGACAGTTACTGAACTGCCAAATCCCTATCACCTGTTTGCTTACCACTATACCATCTAAATGAATGATGAAAATTGTCAACCTTTCGGTATTTTCGACTGTTGGGGAGATTCTATTTTCAGTCTGTTGCTGTGGCTCTGCACAAACCTTGTAGATTAATGACCTTTTGCGATGTTTGTTCTTGTTTGTCCCTCTGTTTAAACAGCGGGACATTGGCTGCTCGTTGATTCTGCAGTAAGCAAGGCCTCACGGGTATCAGTGGGTAACCTGCTCTAAAGAAGGCACTGATGATTGGCCTACTTGGAAAATGTCCAGTGTTGTGAAATTGAGATTGTCAGCTGTTTGCATGATAGTGAATGAAGTGGGATGAGGGCAGCATGGCCTCTGCTGACCTTTTCCTTTTCTCTTTCTTCTGTAGTTAGTTGTTAGTCAAAGATTTTACAAGCAAAATAGGGGTGTAGGAGCTTTGCAAAGCAAACTTACAAAAAATCTCTTGATTTGACATTTTTATCACCTTTGTTGTCTACAAGTTTTTGTGTCTTTGTGGCACATTTGTCTGAGAGGAGGTTTTTGTCATTGTGCAGTTTTAATAGATTTTATTGTAAGAATTAGAAATTACAGTTTGTCTGCTAAATTACTTTCAACATAAGCTTTTGTCATGCAATGTAAGAAAAAAAAAACATGAGCATTCAGTTTTATCTTCCTGTCTAAAACCAAAGATGCTGTAACAGGAAGCTTTACATTAGTGCTCACTTGTTTGACTAAGTTGCCAATTGGGGATTTTCCTCATTGCTTTCAGTGCAAAAAAAACCCTTCCTGACCAGTTCAACTGTTACATCTCAATATTGATGACCTTCAAGGATGTGTATACAGTCCTCTTCTTTAAGCTATCTAAACGTATTCTGGCAAAGCAGTCGCAATGCAAGCCTAGAAATAAAGTTGTCAAAGAGCCGATTTTGAACTTTCTGTATTGGCGGTGCAGCTCCATGGTGGAAATATGGCAACTTTTGTAATCAACAGGGAGGAGTTTGTTCCGATGAGTTTCTGGGCCTTTAGTATTTGAGGAGTACCAACGTTTTTTTTTTTTATAGACGGGGAAAAACGCATCAGCAACAAAACTACCTGAGAAAACGAAAGCATGCCTTCTTTCTAACGAAGCTCTAAATGAACTTCTGACTGAGGCAAATGGCGTGACTGTCCGGTACATAAACTGCACAAATGCTGATCAGACGGTAGAGGAAGGGGGAGAACAATCATTGGGGCCTTTCTGCACGGCATCTCCTTCTGGATCCTTCTCCATCTCAGCTGATCAGCAAGCACTGGCCGTCACCAGTTTCCCCCACTTCTCTTTTTTTAGTCTCATGTTTAAAGGAAAGTTACAAGTCGCAACAAATGAAGCTTTCTGGATACTTTTCCGCTTCACCATCTGCACTTTACTACTTTTTCTTTTTCCCACTTAAACTGGTTTTGACAGCAATGATGATACCCATTAACATAACTTGTATTATGGCACTGGCATTGCTTTGTTCTCTTTAGGATATTGACAATATTGTCTGAATTTTGAAGTTGAGTTTTGAATCAGTTCATAGTGAGAGCTGCTGCAGTTGAAACACACATTTAGAGCCAGGCAGATGACAGATATTATCGATTGTAGGGGCGGTGTCGAGGGTGGAGAACACAATTTCTGAAATTGAAAAGCTAAAACTGACAGAAACGAAGTACGATTGATCCGCTCAGGATCAGACAGTCACTTTAAGATTTTCCCCTGTTTTTTTCCTAAAAAACAAAATCACTTTTTACAAAACATGTCTGCAGATATTCATAAAAGTCTACATCTTATACAAAAATAATGAAGACAGTTGTGATATGAGCTGAGTTTAATGCTTCTCTGAGATGTTTCATACCTACTCCTCTCCATCACAGGCTTTGTCAGCCACTGTGTAGTGAGGTGGATTCAATTAAATTGTCCCTTTTGTAAATTTGCTCTCTGCATCCTCTGTGCGTCAGCACCATGACTTGGTTTCAGCTCTCTGCTTGTGACCACAGGCTTTTTGTTTCTTTCTGTGACAGTTGTGTTTCAGGGCTTGACGCAGCTTTCTTTGTTGTGTTAAGGCCATGTGTTTCCTTGCACTGCTGTAAATTTAATCCGACCCAGCTTCCCAGGAAGGAAATACATGCAGGAAGTGCACACATTTTTGTATTTGGTCTATATTTTTGAGGCTGAGTTGTTTCCAAATAATTTGTTGGTGAATTTGGTTCCTTTGCACCTGCAGACTTGTGTGCTTAAGTTTGCATTTGCGTGAAAGGTGTCACTTTCCTTTAAGCGGTTGTACAAGTGGCGTGAACTGCACTTCCTGTGTCTCTGAGAATAGTCAGGAGGGAGAAGTTCACTTGCGAAAACGCTTTTGACTGGAGGAAGTGATGGTGTTAATGATTTTTTTAAAATGGAAGTCTTAGCTATAAGCTGTTCTTCTTTATCTCGTTTTACATTTTTCTTTAGTTTTTGCTCAAGCAGCCGGATGAATGCTGTCATTTCAGAGCAATTTTTAAAGAAAGCTTAGAAAGTTTAGAGAATAAATGACCTTTTAAAAAAATGCTAAGACTGATTTGGGTTTGAAAACAAACCTGAAGAAAATATTCTTGGGGAACCGGAAATTTCACAATATTTTACCCCAAAACATTTTTCAGCTTTAGCTGCAACCATAAAATATTTGTGGAAAATGAAATGCTATAGGTAATAGAACTACTTGGCTTTTTCTGTATGTTTTACGCCTTTATTTTTGTATAAATGTAGGTAAACTACACCCACAAACCTTAAAGACCCAGTCTGATCATCTTTTGATCAATTGTAAAAGCGTTCCCAGTGGTCTTTTGAACATGACAATGCAGTTTTTAGCCAATATTTAAAAAAAACTGGTGTTTTTTAGGACAGTTATTCTGCACAGCAGGAGTTCATTAGAAGATCACCTCCAATTTGTAGGTTGGAATCCCCCTTTCTGTCATCCATCTGTTTACATGATCTCCTGCTAGACGAAAACCCCTTAGAAACCCCAACCTAATATTTGCGGTGGTTGAACAAAAAGCATGAGCAATATCTGAGCTATCCAGCCGTACAGTATTGAGCCAGATACCAGCTCAGACAAGGAAAACCAAAGACAGACACGAAATGTAGTTGTCTACAAGCGATTGTATCAGATTGGAGCGGAGCTGGAAGCCTGTTTATTTTTTTAAACAACAATATTTCATTTGCTCCTGATTCACCATGTTTCGAATAAAGAAATACCCAGAGATGCAGTTCTAAGCTTAATTTTCTTTATCTATATCCACCATCATCAAAACAAAAGTTCACAAAAACATGTTAAAAACACAATTTTCATTGGAGTGGGTCTTTAAACTAAGACATATATTGTCAAAATGAGAAATAACAGATTCCTTTTTATGTTGTTTGCCACAGGAATTTTCTGACCAGGCAATGTTTTTCCGCTTTAACGTGGTCTGCAGTGCATTCAAAGACGATCAGTGCAGATCTGAAAGACACGTAGCAGGAAATGGTTTTAAAGAATACCAGAAAGAAAACCTGAAAAGGTTAGAAGCTGAAAAATGCCCTGTAATAATGAAGTTTCTTCCCTCTAAATGTTGCCTCTCTGTTATCATGAGTCCGCACAATCGTTCTTCTCTGAGCTTTAGCACCTACAAGGTTTTTCCCCAGACAATTCTTCTTCTTTTTCCCACATATTTCTATGTAGGTAATAAAAATACTTGGAATTCAAACATGAAAAACAGGTTGCCTCTGTTATCCTGCATTACTCGGAGTCATTCTTCATCTTCTTGTTTCTCCGTTTGAACACCAGCAAGTCATCTTGACCACATCTGCATGCTACAGTGCACTGAGTGGCTTTGGAACTGATGTTTTCAGTCGATGGGGACTTTAGATGCTAAAATACAAAAAACAGCAGCTTTGTTGCTTAAAAATGATAACAGAAAATCAGGTATTTATGGTGAAAACAGGATAATTTTTTTTTCCTCCACATTTTAATAACAGAGGAATAGAAGTGATTGTAAAAAATGGGTTTGTTGGGCTGTTCACCTTTTTAATCAAGCAATTCACTTATAATTGAATAATCCATGTCTTATAAGCAGAAGGCACTAAGAAATTCTGGAAGCCTCTTAGTGTAACAAATTAAGATAGGAAAAAATATAGAATTTAAAGCTCGAGATCGTCCAAAGGATTGAATAGTTTAATTTATGGTAAATGAAAATATAGTATGCATCAATAATATATTGGAGTTAAAATGTTTTGTCTAATAAATGAAATAACTGATTCCTCAGTTTGCAGGAGACCACAAGGCCAACAGGAACAACAAATGATATCAGGTGTTGGTTTCCTTAGAAAGATAAGACTGGATGTTGTTTGAGCTGCAAAAAGCTTCATGTTCAGGGACGTAAAATAGTGTTAACCACAAAAATAGTTTCAAATTGTAGAATGAACAGATTTAAAAAAAAAAAAGATTTAATATACAGAAATACAAAAAAGAAGCAAAAATCTTTCTTTGGAATGCCATTTCAATTAATTAATTAACATGCATAAAAAAATTGTATTCATTTGTCCATGTTTTTAATGTTAATAACTAAAGTAAATGGTGCAAAATGGGACATTGGGATGCTTCAGTCACTTGGAACCAATCGGTTCCAAATGGTTCTGATAAGCAACATGCATGCTACTGTTGCCAGCTAGACTTGTACACAAGTCTGAATATGATCATCACTTTATTTACATTTTCTCCTGACGTCATAAGAAAACTTGTCAACAAATAATTTCCAGATATTTAACTAGTCGATATAGCAGTCTATGGTGTTACAGATTGTATTAGTTTCAGATGTTTTGCATTTTATAACACCCCATCAGATAACGTTCTTCTTCCTGTTTTTCTTGCAAACCTGTAAACTGAACGATACTGTCCTGAAGCTCCATTTGAACGTCACAAACCAATGTGGTTAAAATAGGCACCTTATTTTTATTCTTTAATATTTTTTTGTTTTACATCTATTTTCTCTCTTTTTTTTCTTTTCTTTTTGCAGGTCTGAAGCATACAGAGAGCTACACCAGTCCACAAGAGACCAGACCAGGTTGGGCCACCTTAATCGCCCTCTCCCTCTCCCCCGTCCCTCCAGCCGAGCAGACTGCATTGGCAAGCGCTCTGTGGTCGCCCGGCCCTCCTCAGCAGTAACTCCCTGTGTTGATCCCATAACCTCACACCACTGGGACTGGACAGTAGACCCAGAGGTTCTCGAAGCTGGAGCTCTAAGCTTTGTCTGGCAATGCCTCAGGTAAGCTTTGTATAAAACAAACCATTTAAGTTCACACACAAGAAAATGAAAGCCGGCGTGCAGCAGCCAGATCCACGCAAGGCTGTACTTGTGAAAGTATTGTATATTTTCATTTCTGATATTTAGAGAGGCAGCACTTTAATTCAAAATAAGGTCTTGATTCAAAACAATTTAATTAAAGTAAAACAAATCCACATTTTACAACCTGCTTAATTGAAAGCACAAATGCTGCTCAACAGGAAAATAAAAACTGATTCACATTATTACAGATCTTATATATTTTTAAATGTAAAAATGTAAGATCCTTTAGCTATTATTATCAATTATCCACCGTTTGATAAATATGTGTTTAGTTGCACCAAAATGTTTTAAGTTGTTATGAATCTAATGCAAAAATCTTTCAGATTTCTATGTGTCAAGTCAGATTGAACAATAAAGTTTTGTGTCAACAGAAGGACTATTTGGATTATATGTTCTGGTTATCTTTATTTTAATGAGCATAGATTCCTGTTGTGATCTCTGCTGCATGGGGAGTATGAATCATTAGACTTTTATCACTGATGGTGTTGGTGCCTCTCTTCGCAGCACAGGATGTGTTTGCCAACAGCTGGACTTTTATCGTCTTCATCTTGTGTCTATTTTTGGTGCTTCCGTGTTTGTCTGTTTATTGAAACAGCATGTTTTTTTAAGGAGGTGATTGTAGAATTCGGATTTATTAGACAAAACGTTCAGCTCCTTTTTCCGAATTTCCTACTTCTGTTTATGTAACTCACTTTAAAGAGAAAGTTTATTTTGACTGAAATTTCCTCAACCTGGGTTTTTACCAACATAGTAATGTAATCAGTAAAGGAGGAAAAAGGTTTCTTTTAAGTTGTATTTTCATTTAGAGTCATCAGAATGGTGTTTATTTGCCGTCCTGAAATCCCAATCTTTGCTTAAAAGACCTAAGGAAGTAAGTGACTGGAAATCTAGAAATCTGCCTCCCAGCAGTTGCTGGTGCAAAACTCTGAGTGGGCCAATGATTGGATTTTTTTTTTAATTTGAATTTGATGAACTGATGGATTTGAACAGCACAGTGCTGAATATATTATTTTTTAAATTTCTGATTTAAATTAAATGTTGCTGTTTACTAATTTTTTAGGGTTTTACATAACAACAACTACATCTACATCCCTTTTTTTTAAAGACCCACTTCAATGAAAATTGTGTTTTTGGCTTTTTTAACATGTTTTTGTGGCTTTTATCTGATGATAGAGGACAGACTTTAAGAATATTTAGCTGAAATTTGTACGTCCGAGTAACGTATTTTCCGGACTATAAGTCGCCCTTTTTTTCATAGTTTGGCAAGGGGTGCGACTTATACTCCGCAGCGACTTATATTAGAAATAAATTGAAATAAATACATTGTTAACCCTCCTGTTATGTTCATTTGTGAGGAACAGAGATGATGTTCCTGGGTCAATTTGATGTATGAGGTATGTTAAGTGTTAAGAGTAGGTTAAGTGACTCAGAGAATCAGCAAACTTTTTTTACAGTAAGATCTTGAAGGCTAACAACATAATATTCTATTTTCCAATGATTTCATAGATTCAGAAATGCAATAAAAATGACAACTGTTTCTACAAATACAGGATGAAAACAGAGTATTAGTTGGCCAATGATGCTTCATGAAAAGAATAAATAAATAAGTTTGAGAAAGAATTACTGTGAAATTATGAGATAAACAGTCTGCTATGATTGTGTCATATGAGGTTGTGCAAGTTATTCTATCTTGGTCTCAGATTTTGTCAAATAAATTTCCCGTCAAAATGCGACATATAGTCCTTATCTGTTTTTTTCTACTTTATAATGCATTTATGGGCTGGTGCGACTTATAATCCGCAGCGACTTATAGTCCGGAAAATACGGTATTTTTAAAATTCAAAACAAATGCCGATTGAAAGTACTTCTTTGTTATGTAGAAAATAGAATCGGCAGGTCACAAGCTCTCTGCTCCGCTCCATTCTGATGCATTCCCTTGTAAACGACTAGATCCATGTACATCTTTGTACATCTGGCTCCTAACTGGGTGGCTCGATGGCTCCAGTACTGCTCGCCATTTTTGTTGCACCTGTAAGGTTAGGTTGGGGGTGTGAGGGGCTGTAAGCTACCAGAAAATATGATTCTGTTATTTAAAACAAATATTATGCTAGTAATTGGATTTGAATTTGAATCTTACCTTTTTCTTTTGCCATACAATTGCATTTAGTTTATTTTTTCCAGTTTTACTTTTATTTTTCCCTAAATACAAACAG
This sequence comes from Oryzias latipes, assembly GCF_053564925.1. Classification (NCBI taxonomy): domain Eukaryota; kingdom Metazoa; phylum Chordata; class Actinopteri; order Beloniformes; family Adrianichthyidae; genus Oryzias; species Oryzias latipes. Next base: position 9,248,095 of record NC_136250.1, on the reverse strand, counting down.
CCAGCCTAGCAGGAACAGCATCCTGATCGCTGAGTCACACACACCAATGAAATGAACAGTATGACATTTCTCAGCAAGTCTGTATTAAGTTTTTTTTTATATCCTAATCCAATCTGTTCACCTCAAAAACCTCAACTTAGGCTTGTTTATTTTTAAATTTCTGCTTTTAAAAACTTTACATCAGTCAGTTTAAGAACTTTTTGAGATTCGCCCAAATTGGTTCGTTAGCTTTTCTGCTTTTTCCTTTTTCTGTGGTTAGTTCTATTTATGAGTTTGTGTGAACCAGTAGATCTTATAATAATAATTCTATGTAAAAAAGTTATACAAACATTGATTTCAGTGAAGTTGCATTGAAACCCAGACTTTTCTGCTTTTCTGTGTGAGTTTGGGACCATTTCTAGGAATTTTTAGAAGCCCAATCACTGATGTTGGGTGAGTTAAATGGTAATGGTTAATGGCGTATACTTACATAGCGCTTTTCTGCCTTCCTCGAATGCCCAAATCGCTTTACAGTCACAGTCCCATTCACACACACATTCACACTGCCAGTGGAAGTTTGGTGACTTTTTAGCTGGAGAATGAACAGAGCTGAGGATTTGCGTGGACAGTGATGCTTAGCTGTTGTTGGCTCAGCTGTTTAACTTGAAGTGCTCTTTTTCTTTGTCTTCTTGGCTGAGTTGTGGCAGAAACTGCCGAAACTCAGTTGACAATCCAGCAGAGATGGAATTTTCTGTGTTGCTGTAAAGGTTGCATCCTAAAAGTCACTGAGCTCTTCACAGAAAACCTGCTTTGTTTAACAAATGATTGGAATTGGAGACTGCATTAGAAGTCGCTTGATTCCTCCGTGTCAATGGATCTGATTAAACCAATTGAGTTTTTGAATTGGAATGTCCTTTGTTTATTAATTCTGGGCCTGATAATGCTTTACCATGGACACTAAACATCATTTTTTAAGTTTAGTTTGTAGTTTCTTTGAGTGAAATAAAGCTGTTTTTTCTTTCCATGCATCTAAAAGTCATGATGTTTTACTTTGCTTTAGCATTAAGATGGAAGGAGGAGCTTAGCGTGTCCTGTTGAGAGGCAGTGAAGAAAACAAAAATCACCAAAGCTAATATAAACGCCAAGCCTCCTCATCAAGGTTGCTCTTATATTATGCCAGAGGTGCTGCAGATGCTCATTTTGTTTTTGAATGTTTTTCCTTCTCTTTTGTAATGCAGCCCAGCGTCAGTGGGATGGAGCCTCCCTTTGGGGACGCCTTTCAGAACTACTCCTTTGCTGACCAGGCTTTGACCAGTACTGAGCTGCTGGCAACCAGCTCTGACCCAGATTTCATGTATGAGCTGGTGAGTAGCCCCATGCACACGCCCACAATCGCTCTTCTGAAGAAACCATAAAGTGAGGGCTTAGTGAGCATCCTGTGAGTGCTCCTTCCAGTTTTGAACATTTGAGGGATGCACTGCTTTCATAAAGCAAGACAGTAAACATTTTGGTCTAAGTAAGTAAAATACTAGATGTACGGATCGGAAATGCTTTTTAATAAACAAAGACGTTATAAAAGTTAATTTTTTGTAGTTGTACCTCCAGCATGTAAACCAAAAGAATCTCCTGAAGAGACTTGATCTGAGAGTTTGTACAATCTTAACGTTTTTTTTCTGATGCACTGTTGTCAGGCTTTAGCTTTTGTTTATCTATTCTTTTCATGTTTTTTCCAAGTTCTTTTGTGAAATCTGCGACTTTCCCAGCTGCTGTTGTGTCATTTCCATTTTCTTTAGGCTTACACATAAAGAACTACAACGCTAAAGTGTTCATCACTGAACTAAAATCAAACAAATGGGTTTTCACCTGCTTTACCTGGTTTGGGTGTAAGAATTTGTTAAAAGTACTAAATTTTTTAATGTTGGGATAAACTGAAACAGTCCCAGTTTTATAAATATTATTCTGGATTTCAAACCATTTTTCTCAGATACCTGCTTTAAACAGTTTTTTTCTGAAATTATTTTTGAAAAAGTACCATGAAACTCTGTAGTTTGTATCATGAGTGTGTTTTTCATCCTTCTCTTGAGTGAAGCTCTTACACAGGTCAGTAGATCTGAGTATTTACAGGAAGTTTGATTGTTTTCAAGAGCGTTCTCCTGACTCCTTGAGGAGATGCTTACCTGCTTTTCTCTATGTTATATGAGAAATTTCCTGTGATATCAGTTGTAGGTTTGTTGAACTTCAATGCAGGCATAAAAAATCCCCTTTTGCCATCAGCTCCAGGTTTCCTCCTTGATCTTCTGTCTGATGCAGGCTGCACAATCATGAGTCAGTACAGCACGGGATTCTTTTATTCTGTTGTAATATATTAGCAAGGTGGTGGTGTTCAGAGCCACTCATTCAGGTCTGTCTTAGTCTCTTTCCCAGGATAGACATCGTTTTTATATAAACGTTGAATTTTAACCCAAGAAGTGGCACCCTTGTAGGATGTTTTTTTAGGATGTTTAAAATTATTGCAAACAGTTTAAATTATTTATATTTCAATTCTTTTACTTTTATCAAAAGTAGTACCAAACAAAAAACTGTCTGTCTTTGCATAATTTTGTTGTTTTTCTGGGAATGTGCTTGTGACTGTAATCATTTCTGAGTCTTTGATTATAAATGTCTTTAAGACCACGAACAAGAGGTATTATTGCAAAAATCTAAACCTCTTTGGACTCTTCTTTGCTAAAAGTGCTTCCTTCTTCTCTCTGCAGGACAGAGACATGACCCACCGGCAGAGTCCCTGCGGGGACAGCATTGTGGGGTTAGGGGACGGAGGCAAGGAGGTGGAAGGAGGTGTCGATCAGTTCATGGGTCTGGGAGACTGTGAGACCGTCTGCAGCAGCTCAGCGTTTGAACAGTGGGACTCGTACTGGGAAGATCTCACCAGGTACTTAATACGTTTTGTGTCAAGTTTAAGCAGCAACAGATAAGAAGTTCAGTTAGCCAAATATAGCCGTTACATCTAATTTTATATGCTTAAAAAATCATTGGTAAGTCATAATAGAACGTTGACGCATACTTGAGTCTCCACCTTGTGCTGTAGATTTATAATGACCTCATTTTAGGGAAGAAAGCTGTGTAGTTAGATGTAGGTTTATTCCAAAAATAAACTGATGTGTCTGAAGCTAATACTTGCTAAATATCACTGGCAAAATTCTGAATTCAAATAATTTTGCTTAACAGTTTCCCTGTCTTATTTCATAAAATTTTGTTTTTTCCCATTTCCATTCAAAATTGAATACAGTGATCCCTTGATTATCGCGGGGGTTACGTTCCAAATAGAACCCGTGATAAGCAAAACCCGTGAAGTAGAAACCTTTATTTTTTTACAATTATTATACAATGAAATTCACTATTATACATTGAAAAGAAAGAACAAACCATTTTACAGGCTAAATCAATTGTTTTTTTAACAAATAAAAGTACTTTAGAAACGTTTTTCAACAAATAACTTCTGTAGTGTGCTGTCAAATAATAATTTCAATCATCGATAAGAACAGAAGGCTTTAAATTGCGGAGATTACCCCGCCCACCGCGACCCGAGTGGATTAAACGGAGGAAAATTTAAAATGATTATGAAAAAAATAAAAAAGTACAGTGGGACAGATAGTGACACCGGTCTTCTTTTTCACTGCTCTTCATACTGAGCCGCTGCATCCTCTGCAGCGTTTTTTCCTTTTGAAGCCCGCGGTGCAGCTGCAGGTGTGTTTGTTCGGGAGAGGAACATATTGATAGGCAGTTGTTGTCGCTCTTTTTTCTTCTTTGCTAAAGATCCTTATACACCGACATGCCACCATCGATTATGTTGGAGAACTGTAATGAACGGCTCATCAAAGGGTCCCATTCTTGAGCTACTCGCTGAGTGACTTTTTAGCCAATCAGAATGCAGAACACAATGCACAATCCAAATCCGTGAAGTAGCAAAACCGTGAAAAGTAAACCGTGATATAGCAAGGGATCACTGTATTTGTTCAGATATAAAAACACTTCACAAAACGTTCTGGTTCGTTTTTGGCTTACAAACTAGCGTGTTGTGTCAAGACTGTTCCCCTGGAAAAACGTATGAAAGCGGAAAAATATTTCCGTATACCGGTACTTTAGATCTCTATTTATGTATTCCAAAAACATCTGTTATTGTGATAAAAGGGAACTTTTTTTTTTGTCTAGCTCACTCTAAAATTTCGAAGGCCTGTTTATTTGGATGTAGTCCAAACAGTTTAAGCTTTAAATGAAGACAACTTTATTTTTGTGACAAAAAACGTTTAAAGCTTTAGTTTTTCATTTGTGGCTTGAAAACTCCTTTTAACTTTTGCTTCTGCTGTATTATTCTGTCTTTGGTAGATACACACGGCTGGCCAGCTGTGACATCTGGGGAACCAAAGAGGTGGATTTCCTCGGACTGGATGACTTCTCCAGTCCGTACCAGGATGAGGAAGTGGTTAGCCGAACGCCAACGTTGGCTCAGCTCAACAGTGAGGATTCCCTGCCTGTCTGTGAGACTCTCTACCCGCCCATAGACCTAAACCTGCCTGCCCCACAAGCTCAAACCCCCCAACTCCCCTCTCACAGTAAGAGGCTCCTGGTTCCTAACCAGGGATTCGGTTCTATGTGGCCTTCCCCAAGCGCCTCTTCCCGTCCTTCTTACAGCCGTCCTCCAGACTTTCCTGAAGGCTCCCAAAAGGCAACCAGGCCTGTTCCTTCCTGCACAGAGACTATGGCAAAGGCCCAGAACTATCTTAGTCTCACCCAGGACCACAGCCAGACTCAAAGCAAGTCTGTGGGGAGAGGGACAAAGATGGCCGCCCCGGGTTCTCTCGGCATTGACTTTGTCCGGAAGGCTAAAGTACGAGTGAGTTCTGTTTACAGAGCTCCAGCTGAGTTGCCTTCCCAGACAGATTTCAAGGGGTCAGACCCGCCTCTAGCCCACTGCCAACCTGAGGAGGAGAAAGCTTCCACTTCCACTTTGGTTGGACTTCCTGCTGCAACAGCCAGCAGCTCTCCAAGCATGGCAGGCTTTGAGAAGAAAACGGAGGGCGTTGTGAAGAGGGAGATCCCAGGAGGATGCCCTGCCTCACTGCCTCAGCTAGTAGAAGCAAATCAGGCTCTGAAGAGCAGCAACTCCGGGCCGACCAGCCTGGAGGATGTGGCAGGAGCCAGCAGCGAAAGCGGCGTTCTCGGGGTCGCAGACCCTGAGCAGGGCAAAGAGGAGGAGCACAATTATTCTCTGTTCTTGACCCGCAGTGGACTTACAGGCAGAAGCCACTCCCAACTGGAGGAGGATGAGGATGAGGGGGACGAGGACGAGGGAGAGGAAGATGAAGGGGATGGGCTGGAGTTGGACGACGAAGACCATGATGAGGGTTTTGGCAGTGAGCACGAGCTGTCTGAGAACGATGAGGAGGAGGAAGAGGAGGACGAAGACTATGAGGCAGACAAGGATGACGACATGAGTGATGCCTTCTCTGAGCCAGGTTTACTGCTTGTTGAGAACTTTTTTTTTGACCGTTTTCCCTCCATGTTTCCCTTGTCTTCCTCTAATTTCCGTTCTTTCCTTATCTCCTCCCCCAGGCTGTGACATAGAGCTGATGGACGACGTGAAAGGCCTGACAGCCGGAGTCTCAAGCCGCAAGAGAGGCAAACGGCGCTACTTCTGGGAGTATAGCGAGCAACTCACGCCCTCCAAACAGGAGCGCTTACTCAAGCCGTCTGAGTGGGACAGACACACGTTGCCAAGCAACCTGTATCAGAAGAATGGGCCTCTGCATGGTACGCACGTAAACAAAACCTTAAAGAAACAGCATACGTGGAGATGCAGTTTTTTTTCTCCTGTTTTTTTACTAACAATTTTTTTTTGGAGGCTGCAGTACAACTTGTGAACTCTGGTAATGACGGGACTTTCCACAACAGCAGCTGTTTGTAACATTTTAAATAGACCAGTTTCAGTGGTCCATTTGGAGATAATAAACAAATATAGAGGGTTTGCCTATAGGTGATGCAGACATACTCCTTTCTGTGCAAATAGAAAACTCTAATCATATTGACAAGAAAATAGGCCTCTTATTTACTTATTTATGCAACAGTCTTTTGGTTGTTTTGCTTGTTTATTTCTCATTAAGACATTGTCCTAAAAATGTAAAGTTTCCATAGTTAAAGCATCACAGACTTACTTTTATTGTTTTTATAGCTCTTGTTAGGTTTTATATAAGATTGTATTAGTTGCAAAATAACTTCATAAAAAGTTTTTTTTGTTTTTTTCGTATTTAGCACTAACCTTAATTGGTAAATACAATTTAGGACTGCATGTAGGGCAATTGGTTTTAATCTTTGTTACATTTAAGTTGTAAAAAAACATTAATGTGAGTTTTTTTGTATTTGTTTTTAGTTCTGTGGTTTTGTAAACTCTCAACATTTTTGTTTAAAAAGGAAAATACATGCTGAAGAAGTCTCGGCGCACTGATGTGGAGGACCTGACTCCCAATCCACGCAAACTGCTGCAGATCGGCACTGAGCTCCGCAAACTGAACAAAGTGATCAGCGACCTGACTCCGGTCAGTGAGCTGCCGCTGACGGCGCGACCACGCTCTCGCAAGGAGAAGAACAAGCTGGCATCCAGGTAAAACTTGCATGCATGCATTTCCTGCTGGAACTGTTAGTGACCATTTGGCCATGTGTGTTTGACCTCTATCCGCCATTTGTGCAGGGCTTGCCGTTTAAAAAAGAAAGCTCAGTACGAAGCAAACAAAGTGAAGCTTTGGGGACTCAGTACGGAGTATGGTACGTTTACCTACAGCATTTTGCTTAAGAATTTTTTGGCAAATCTGTTTCGTGTTTGTTTTTGTCAAACATAAAAATCTGCTTCTTCTTAATTTTAATTTATTTTCCCCTTTAATACTACAACCTAAGACAGTTAACATCTCGCTTCAGTCAGGCATTTTTCCACAATTACTCTAAACTGCAGTTGCTGGAACCGCTTTTGGTGAAAAAAAGCCCAGATCTTTTCATGTTTAGCAATTAAAGGACAATCTCTAATTATCCTTTCATTGAAAAGATAATTTAAAAAAGTTATTCTGATCCTGCTGTGCCACTTTTTGAACACAAACAGCCTCTCAGAACAATTTTATTTACACAACACCACACCATTGTAGACAATGAAAACTTCTTATCAGGCTGGAAAAGTAAGTGGGATTATCAGGTTTAGTTCCTATTTGGGACAAATCTTATTTTGAAAACAGGTGTTATGTTGGTCATAGATCATAGAGTATCCACACCATGCAGGCTGGCAACCTGTACATTCTTCCTCTAGGTCAGATTATAGTTATGCAGACAACACTGGTCTTCATAAAACCCAGACTCTCTGAGAATCCATCAGACTCTTTGCTGTTTCTTTTTGGGTGCATGACATGAAACTGTGTTTGTATGATAGAAATATCTTATTAGAAGTTAGGAACCGGATAAAGAAAATTCATGTAAAGAAAATGGTATGGTAGAACAGTGGTGGGGTTGTACAAGTTTGCTTCCCTCCGCTCCCTTTAAAGCAATCTGTGATTTGATGACTAACTGTTTAGATTTTGAAAAAACAGGAGTCATTATTTTTGGAAACACAAAGGAAAGGGTGAATAAAAACTAAAAGTCAAGTTAGTGTCCTAAAGTGTCCTAAAAGGCTTAGACTTCCTTCAAACAGTCTTTTGTCTGCTCCTCCAAACAACACAGTGTAAAAGCATTATCTCATTCACAATGCATCTGATGGAGATTTAACCAGAACTCGGAGGACCGACCACATCACTCTTGTTATCAAGCACCTACAAGTCCAGCAGGACTTCAAGATCTGCAAGAAGCCATCAGTTAGTAGAGCCTAGAGTCAGAACCAAACAGCTTTTTGCTGCTAGGCTACACACAGACAGAACCAGCTTCCTGAAGAGCTCAGATGTTCACCAGCTTTATCTTTATATTGCTCTTTTTCTTGCCTTTATTTAAAAGATATGTTTGTAGTACTTTAAAATATCTGGATTTTATTTGTATCTTTTTTTTCATTAATACTTTTACCAGAGCCTTTTTCTTTCATGTAACCACTTTGAATTGCTTTGCCTTGCCTTTCTTTTAACTGAAATGTCACTTCTTCAGATCGGCTACTGTTTGTGATCAACGCCATCAAGGAAGAGATAATGGTACGAGTTGAAGATTCTTCTCCACGTTCAACCAACATGACAGAGACTCTGGAGCAGCTCATCCAGGAGACACTTGGTGAGACCAAAGAGCCCAGTCATGGATTAAAAAAATGGTTAAAAGATATTAAAAGTATTCTTCTTGGGTGATCTGGCCAAGCCAACCTTTCTATTGAGTTTGAGAGAGAACTGTAATGAGTTATCTAGACAATTCTTTAAGAAGTGTTGCATTTATTCTTATGCTTCTTGTGCCTATTCTTGTGCAGTGCCATCACCTGTTGCTGGGCAGACTTCAGAATTTGTCAATAATATCTTGGAGAACACAAGCCGTGGCGATCCAACTGGCGGTCTGGTCGGCCTGCGAGTCCCCACCTCCAAAAACTAGACAAACAGCCGTCCCGAGAGAGAAGTGGACAGAGAGTTTTCCACTTTGCTGTCTCATTGTAACTATGCCCCTCTCTGCATGCCCCTCCAACCCAGACTGCATACACAGTGTATGACACACACACACACACACACACCAATCCTTATGTGTATGTCTGAGCGCTTGTTTTCACCATGCACCTACCTAGCTTTCAGCCTCTGCATGCAGAGACGGAACATCATCATCTCCCAAGTCATGGTGGCCACTTGTCGGGAGAAGTTAATCTAAAAGCAAGTGTCGGCTGGATAGACGTGTATTGCTGCGCCCTTAAAACCACTGGTGATGAGTGTTTAACGTGTGCGGGTGGTTTGGTTGGAGGACAAAGACGGGACATGAGTGCAACCTCTGGAATATTTCCACAGAAACCAACAGACCCTGACAAAAGGTTGAAGAAGCTCCAGTTATTGTGTGTTTATGAAGAGGTTTGCCCTACAAAAGCAACAAAAAAATAACAAATGGAATACTAAAGACTGAAGAATTCCAGGATGTTAAATTGACTCGTTCACTAAAGCACTTTGACCATTAAAAATGGCTCTGGTAGTTGCAAAGAAAACAAATGCAGGTGGTAGCAAATGTTTTGTACTGAAGGCTTAAATATGTTTATGCCATCACCTGTTTGCCAATCAGCTTTGCTACTGTAAGAATAGTTAAAGCAAATGAACGCTTGACACAAAAAAAAAATCAGTAGCACCTGACCGTGATCAGTTGGGACTAAACAACAGCCATCCTGCGCACACGGAGCTTGTGGCGGACAGGAGACAGCTCTGTGGCTGCTTTTGACAATGTTACCTTAAACAGGAGAGTGTGGGCTAACCACGTGTTGTGGAAGAGCATGTAGCATGGTGCTTTCTGGCCTTGTGTGGATCGTAACTGGACTGGGCGAAAACAAAAAACAAAAAAGCGGGTGTTCGGCCAGTATGGGAACAAGCAGGCTTCGAGGAAGATGAAAGTGATGACATGAACAGCGATCCATCTCCTCCATGAAACTGTACCAAAATGGTTCCCAGGCACCGGCTCCCCTCTTTTTTTTGTACAGTAGAGGTGACCAGACAGTTTGGTGTGTTCATACTAGTTTTCGATCCGAGTTCTATTCATTGTGCCTTGTGTATGTATGTGTGAGAGTCTCTGTAAATCTGACTGTGTGTGCGTTTGTGTGTGTGAGAAAAGGGCTGAACAGGAAGTGCAGATATGTTGGAGCCCCTTGAGTTCCCGCTCAGGCGGGGAAATCGTTTGTGAATACGAGGAGGGACACACTTGTGCGGTGTGGTGTGTGTTTTTGTCGTCTAAAGATATTCTGAATGTACATAGACAAATGGAAGCTCTTGTTGCGTGATGCCACAGAGTTAGTGTATATAGGAGGGCTCTGCAATAGATGACCTTTGGTTTTTTGGTACTCTGTCTTTGGCAACTTAGGGGGCGGGGTTAAAAGATGTTTTTCCTTTAAAATTTGCACACTATATTTTGATTGTTTTTTGTACCAAAGACACATGCAACGAAATGGCAACCAGCCAGTTAAAGTAAGGTTTTGCACAGCTTACCTGACGCCGTATTGAATGTAAGAAAAGTGGGAGGGTCAGGGAACTTCATAGAACTGTGAAATTATCTTGGGTCCAATTCTGTACAGAAAAGGAACAGTCATTTTGTCTTTTGAAATCTGAAAAAGTTAACCCCCTCTGTGGGCTTCTCCAGTAGGTTGGTGGCTTTGGAAGCACTTATTCCTGAACTGATTCCTTCCTCCACATGCTTAGTTTGCTCTCCGTGCTCGCTAGGAAAGGAAGCTGAGGGCGCTAATAGATAAGCTACGTTACAGTTGTGCTTGTTTGTCACAATGGCCGACAATAACCAAAATATTTGCGTCTCACGTCTTTGATTTCTATATGTAAGTTTTGAGTTTTGTTGTAAAGTACTGTAGATAGCGACATTACTGATATATCTATCAATGGTAAATGCCACTTTAATGACAATGATTGATTTTTAAGCATGACACATTTCTAAAGCTTATCCTTACATTGAAAGCATTAGAAAAAAAAAAAAGCAACAAAAAAATAGTACTATATTTTTGTATTTTAGCTGCCTGCTTATTTTCCTGTTGATTTGGAGACAGACACTGGCCAGAGGAGATGTGTGAGGCCTCATCTAAGCTTATTTGACACTTTTGTCTTTTTTTTTTTTTTTTTTTTTTTTTGGAGAGAAACCAAATTCCAAGGCTAGATAGACATGTGGGCTGACGAAAAACCAGCTGCAGAAAAAAATAAAGGCGATTTGATTCTGTTCCACCGTGATCTGGTCTGCATAATTTCCATTTAAGCAGCTAAATTCAACATTTCACTGACTTGCATCTTAGAGACTTACTAATCTCTCGTGTACATACATGTAAAATACATATATACATACACTGTGCAGCCTGAAAAAATGCCTAACTTCTTATATTTTAGTTTTTTGATGTTGCTTCTTCAAGGAAGAGCTAGTGTTACCTGGTTGAGTCCAAAGTCTGATAGGATTAGAGCGTTGATGCTCAGATCAGGAAGGTCGGAGGTGATGTTCTCCTTTACAGAGCGATATCCCATGATGGCGTGCATACACGTTTTTTCCGTTCCATCTAATAAAGAAAAGGGAGAAATGGTGCTCTTTCTTAAACCAGAGTTGAGTACCCACGATTTTTTTTGTAGCTTTTTGACTTGCTGTCCTCTACCGCCCAGCTACTTTTTCTTCGTGTTTGAGTTTTGAAAATAGTTGATATGTATCTAAGTGTACAGATTATTCTTAGTTGTTAAAAAACAAAGCACTTTGTTCAAATAAAGAAGAAGAAAAAGAAAAGCATTTTTTCTTCCATCTGCTGCTAAACGGCCTCGTGTGAATGCTGCAAGTGTACTTGATGACTACTTGCTCAGTACAGTCTATTGCCAGACAGGGCTTGGTCTACAAACTAGCAAGGAATAGTGTGTGGCCTAACGTTGGATCGACGCAATTTTGAAGCCGTGAAATGTTGTTGCGGGGCTTTGGTGGGATTAGTGATTTGACTGGATAGGTCCTGGTCAGAGGTGCTGTGATGGTATGTTTGTGTTCTTAAACAAAAAGAAAAAAAAACAGAGGGTTTTGATTCCAGGGCCCCTACTTTGATCCTGATGCTGACCCCCCTTGGCGTCACGATTCATTTGCCTTCAGTAGAGGTTTCCTATGGAAAAAATGATTCTGCTTTGGCTTCCTCTTCAGGGTGATGTACAGTGTAGACACATTTCTTCAGAGAGCTATATTGTTATCATTTTTAAACTAATTCCTACTTGTGACTTAATGAGGAGAGGTTTTGCCTGGGGTGACCTAGAACAGCATGCATGAGAGATGCCGTTCTGTGCCCCCCCAGGGGAGGTTACTATATCACTGTACTGTATGGAAAGCCAATTTACAAATAAATAGTCAATCCGGACACTTATTGCCTTTTGAAATGACCTTTCACACATACACACAAACTGAAATAACAACAACAACAACAATGGCGGACATGTATGCAGTTTAGGGGCAACCCTGAGGTCGCTGACATTGTTTTGCCCGCACAGTAAATAAACCAATTTGCTCAAAATAACCTTGACTGGAGTAGCAGTGAAGTGCATCTAAAATTGGCTTCAGGAGTTGAACCTATTTGATCTTTTTTTTGTCTTTCGCAACAGTATTTGAAACTTTTTTTTTTCTCAGCTGTGGTTTGATAATAGATTATGCTAGGGGTCAACAGTGGATACAGGGCTGCTGATTGACGGCCGGCTGGCAAAAATATATAAGGAGAAAAAAAAGTGGCGTCTGTGTTTAGTTGTCTATCTTAATTGGCTGGTTAAAGAAAAAGTCCTCACGTGTCTTTACTTTTAACGTGATAGGTGCAAGCTGTGCAAGTTTACACTTCAGCCAGGAGACTCTGTGGCATTTTAACCGTCAAGGAAATTAGTGAAAATCCACGCCAGTAAAACTTTTTCTTTCTGATGACTCAAAGTCCTGCAATTATTAAGCAACTCGAGTGTGTAACTTTGTGCAACTCTTGTCTAATAAAAGCTACATGGATCCATAAAGCTCTTCAGCAATTCAGGGTAATATTGTTCTTCTATCTGATGTGTGATGACATATAAATTACAAAGAAAATATATTTATGTATTCCAGTTATCGTCACCATTCTTTACTCTGTATAAACTATTGTCTGTATGTGTATCTTTATGAATTATCAATGTCAATCACTATGGTGCAATGCTCTGTACACAAAGTAAAAAACAAAGGCCAAGAGACTGACACAAAAACCCACCAAATTCTCATCACTCATAGCGAAACAAAAATCTGCAACATTTTCCAAGGATTTGACACCGATGTTCTGCTGTGATCCGACTGGGATTTGTCACATAGTGGCTCCGCCCCCACCTCCCTGCACTCACCAATAATTCTCATTTGTTCTGGTGACGTCATGATTTTACTGTTGGACCAATCAGAGGAGGATTCTTACGAATTCTTGCTCTAAAACAAGAATTGTGATTTCCTTTTTTCTTTTCTTTCTTTTTCTCTAACTTATTGCAGTACCTGTTTTGTAAAAGCCAGACTCCGTTTGACACGATGAGCCAAAGGAAAAAAAGTTTTGATTTCAGAGTCAAAAGCACTCACCTTAACATCCAAATATGCACAAACGTTCTGATGTGTTAGCATGAGTGGTTTTGAGCCGTCGTTGAATCTCACACCTACGAATTCCAAAGGAAGTGCATCCCAACACTTTGTTTTACAGTCCAGTAACTTTCCTTTAACAACTTTTTTTCTTTTGCTCCTAGAATTGTGTAGGGGTCCGTGTGTTGCTTTCATACCGGTGTCCTTAAGACAAGTGTTTTCATTTTAATTGTAATTGATTTAAAAGTATTAAAGCTCTTTGGAGAGTAAAGCTTGCACATAAAAACTACTCCAGTCATGCAAAAAGACTCCAGAATCCTTGCAGTTCATTACTGCGCCCATTTCCAGCTTTGAAGGATATATATATATATACCGTATATATATCTTTTCACCACTGTATTAAAAAGGAACATCCCTGTTCGGGCTGCAGCAGGAAAAGTGGAGGATGCTCCCTTCTTGCAGTGAAAACTGTAGATGCTCTCAGGCAACTGCATCTGTAGAACAAGTGTTGCTAAAAGCACTTAGGTCTATCTGAACGCCTCTTGCTGGTCGTGTCAGACCTTAGAGTCTGGCTTAGAACTTCTTTTGTATCCCTCGGTCTTGTGTAACTGTTGTAAAACCATTTCATTCCTCATTAGCCACAAACTTATTATACTTCCTGTTTATTTTTAATGTCAGCAATTCATGGATTGTGTTTGTGGATTCCCTGCATAGGTTGGGAAAACCTGACAACAACTTGACTCTTAGGACAAAAAAAAAAGCTGCAAAGCAATTTGGCAAATTGTGATTGTTCAAAAGTTGTTGCATGGCTGTTTTGGGGCTCTCTGTACTCTCAGTTGTATGATTTCATACTTGCTGCTATCCAATGAGCACAAAGAGACTTCAGAGTTTGATTTAACAGTGTCCATGACAAATTTCCTTTTTTTTTTTCCCTCTCTCTCCTCCCTCCTCCTTCTATTACATTCACATGACACTCCTTGCATTTGGTTTTTACACTTACAAGAAAGGAAAAAAAAAATCAAAAAACGATGCCTGCTAAACCAGGTGCCTTAATCGAACATGACACAAATCTGCACCTTCTGTCAGTCTGGAGGGAGTTTCCCAACAGAAACAAGGGACTGAGTTTCCCAAAACCTAAACTTGAAGTACAATTCTAGAATGAAAACCTAATTTTCCGCATAATTTTCAACATATTTTATAGTGAGAAACTTTCAACTGAAGATCAAAGTAGTGTAATACTTTCCTATGGGACTTCCATTTGGTATTACAGAAGAAGATCCATTAAAGCTTGCAATCTAAATTAACGGCGCTGGAGGAAACCCGGTTGTGTTTGTAACTCTTTCTCTGCCCACTATGCCACGTTCTTGTGATTTCTGTATTGGCTGCTGCTATCACTGCTGGTGTCTTGTGTAGAGAGGAGCAAATTTCCACTCTGTTTGTGGCAGCGGGAGACTTGGGCCTGCTTTATACCTGGACAATAATAATGCATTCTTCAGAGGTTTTGACGTGGAGCACTGTGTTGCTGCCCTTTGAGACCTTTTATTTTTGCGACAAACAAACAAAAAATAGTTTAAAAAAAAAAAGACTTTCCATTTCTTAACTTTGCTATAATGAAGTGCCAGATCCTCCTTGAAGTCAGTGTTGGCATGGAGTCGCTGCGAATGAAGCGACAAACTGAGCATGGAGGTAAACGTGGTGCTAACCTGTCCGTGGCTGGGTGCTACAGGAACATGGCTGTGTTGAATTTTAGCCATATTATTCCTTCTGTTGATGACTCCGGTCAGTCTCGTGTTTCTGACTGCTGCACTGCTGTACGCTGACATAGCGAGGTATAACTATGCTGCTGCTTTGCTGATGAATGTAGACTAGTCTTCCTCAGCAGGATCACACAGACAAACGCGAGTGTCTTGTGGAGATTTTTCCTGTTGTTTGACCTTGTTTGGAGAACTCAAAGAGGGAGACTTTGGTCATCGGGATCCAGAAAGATCTTGAATGTTGTATCTTTATTTGGCCGCTGTCTTTGCTTATATGTTTAAACTTCTTTTTATTAATATTATGGTTTGATATTTATGCTCTCGACTCTGTATTATGTTCTACTTTTCCTAAATTATATTTTGCCTTTTTTTTCTCCCTCTGACCTACGTGTTCATAACGATATGTGATATTTATTTGCGAGTTCCTCTAAAATTTATATTTAAGATGATTGAATCCAGAGTTTGGAGCTTTTCCGCTGAGGAGGCGTCCGTGAGTCTGGGATGTTTCGAGAGAGTCACAGACAGGATCATTTATTTTGTTGGCCTGTAAGTGTATTTAAATTGAAACTAATTTAGCAAAAATTATTTTTTCCTTATTTATGGATAACATAGGTTATTTTTAGTTACTGGATTGATTTCAATTTACAGCTAATCTAAATGAATATCTGCACAGATTTTTAAGAAAAAAAACTTTTTTTTATTAATAAGAAAGAAATTCCTGTCTGTGAGGCTCAGGAACTTGTTTGAAGTTGGTCAGAAAGGGTTGAGCTAAAACCCTAACGTAAATCATCCAATCAGCAAACAGAACCTCTTCCTGACATGGGTCTTTCTGACTCTTTATTGAGGTTTGGTTGCTTAAATGCTTTAGATTTAATTTTCGTGTTGATTTCAGTTGTGGGGGGGGGGGCTGTTGAGCTACTGACTCCCCCCCCTTCCTGTTATTAGGGTGTGAAAGTTGTCCTGTCAGGGGGCCCCTGAGATTTGACGGGGTCATTAAAAGGCTGGTGGGCAGAGACCCTTCACCTTTCCTAGCAGCAAGCGATGCGGTCAGATTTCATTTCCTTTTTTTTTTTTCCCCGCATCCCGACCTTATAAAAGAATTCTAAAAACAGCAACAACCCACTCTTGACAATAAAATTCAAACTCCTCTTTCTATTTATGCACACATCATGCAACAAAGCAGTGATTTTTATCTCCTTCCAGACTTGCCAAAACGCTCGAAGCACGAAACATTAAAATAAAAAAAAATGCTTATCTTACACATTTGATATGATTTCATTATATGTTTTAAATTTAACGGCTGGTGAGACGATTTTCTAGGAAAACCATACAAGCCCAAACATGTAGATGATCTGGGAGGTTATCGATCATCCTGAGCTCCACAGCTACATGCCATTGTTATGATGCTTCTGGTCTTGTATGGTATCTTCTTTGACTAGATCAACAGCATGGGATCTCTGTAGTTAGTCCTGTGTGTGTTCCTCTCCCTGGTCTCAGTAGGAAGGCTGTACTTCATTGCTAAGTGTTGTATAATAGATCTCTTGGTGATACTAATTTTCTAAAGACGCGAAACCTGCAGAAAGTGTATCCTGCTGAAACTAACTTGATCCTCTCTTTTAGCATTGACGTCTATATTTGTAGTTCACATATATGCCTGTTCAAATAAAATATCTCGACAATTGTTATATTTATGTTGTGTAATAAATGTTATTGGTTTTTACTTTTGTTTCGACTAACTTTCTTTTTACACCTTCTTTCGGGGCACAGTTTGTGGCTTTATACACAGCTGGGGGGGCCCCCCCCCCATGGTTTGTACTGTAAACGCTTCTTCTGGTTTTTGTCTTGGACTGCTCGGCATCCTGCGGTCACCTTCCCTGAACGTTTGTTGTGTTCTTGTGCCTCTTTTTCTTTTTTCTTTTTTAAAGACCATTCTCTTCTGTGGTATCAGCCAGGTGTTGATATTGCAGCTCTGCTTGTAACCATGTTAGTCTGATTATGTTTTATTGATTTTAATATCAAAATAATAAAAACCATTAGCACCCCACCATGACTCCTGCTGCCTTTATTTATGTGTGGGTTGTCTCTGTGATATATTCTCTTTCTTCTTTTTACATCAACAATTCACAGACTCTTTAATCATTCTTCTTCAATAAAATCTGGTGTAATCCACATGATTAACAGGATTTTGCTTAATCCATCCATATCTATAGACATTAAAGCATGTTTTTAATACAAGTCAAAGAAAGAACTCAGAGAAATATATATGATGAAATATAATTTCATCGTTTATGATTTTTACACAGATCTCTCCTCACCAAAAGGTTGAACAGTTTATTTTACACAGATTTTTAACTATTTGAAGTGTATAGACATTTATATGACACTATATACAACAGTTTTGATTAATTGTAATTCCTCATCAGTTTTATGTGCGATTAAAGTAGCAATCTACCAATAATAGTTAAAGGCACGCTGCTAAACAGTTGTAGTTTATTGATTTGTTAATATTAAATATTGAAGCTTTTATTAAAAATAATTTCAAATCCTTTATTGAAAATTCTTTGTCAATTTTAAACTAGTATATTAAAAGGTTCCTGACTATAAACATGTGTGAATGATAAACACTAAAGATGTTCAGTTACGATGTGGATGTCTTTTTGATATGAGGCCCATAGTTTGAGACTATAAGAGAAATAGAAGAGGCGGATGGACTACAAAAGGTTCAAGGGGCTGGAGGGAAAGAAAAGACTGGAGAATAAATCTATAAATGCCATAAAAACTGTTAAAGTGTTTAGATTAATGCTACATTACATACATAAATACAAGTAACAAAAGTGAAGCACAGAAATGTATATAAAGTCTATGAATGTCTATAAAAAAGCTATGGTAGATAAACTAGTCAGCTTCAATTATTGATTCTAAATGATTAATGGATTAAAAAATGGATTTGCTGATATCTTTTTTTTAAATGCCACTGTAAAAAACAGTTCAATTTAAATAATACAGTTGGGTCCACTTCAAATGTTGATTTTGCTAACATGGTCATAAAAAGTTTTTATTAAATAAAAAGCTGGTAAAAAAGCCCCAAACCTGCTGGATTTAAAAAAAAAAGCTTTGATCTTTTTGAACTTATATAAATTTCATCATTAGCCTATGTAATATGTTAAATCACTCAAATTGGAGTAAAAATTATTCATCCAATTAATTAATTGAATAAATGTTATAAAATAACTGAAGAATTATCTACTTTAATGTCAGTATTAGTCTGCAGATTTATTTTGTTTTTTTGTCTAAAACTTCAGAATCAGATAAATAAACCCAAACATGTCAAGTCACTATATCAAGTTCAATATTTGGTATATATAAAAATTTTAATAAAACTAATAAAATAAAACAAAACTATCTGTTTTAGTTTTTCTGACGAAACTGAAATGTTATCTAATGTGCATGGCCTAAAAATTTAAGAAAGTAATTAAGTGGGATAACTGTACAGCTTTTAAATATACTCTTAAAAAGTATATATTTTCTATTATATTTTAAAAAGCATGTGACAGGTTATTAAAAGAAAAACAACAAATACGAGAAGGATATTTTGTATTTTTGGGAGTTTGCATTATTCAACTTTGGCTGAATATTTTTGAGCTTCTCGGCCTCCGTCCAAAAACAAACATGGCGTCTTCGACGGATGTTCATGTCCGGATTTGCGCACAAGAAATCATAAAATATGATTTAGAAATCAAAGCTCTCGTACAGGTAAGTGTGGTAATGTTTTTTAAATGAAAAATCTGTTTTCTCTCTCCAAATTTCGTCATTAAAGGAGAAAGAAAAGCGACAACAAAAAAGGTTGAGCTAACGTTAGCTTAACAGTTGAGTTGGTTGTTGATCCATGAACTTTTTTTTAACATAAGCATTCTTCACTTGGACACTTTTTTAAAAAAAAAAATCAGTGACTTCAAGGATATACACATATATATACACTCACCCAGTAGGTATTCCTCAAAATCATTTAAAAATGAATGAAATGGTTACATTTTATTTTGACATTCAGTTAAAAAATTATTAAAAATAATAATTCCTTTACTATTTCATTTTAAAAGTACTTTTAAAATTTTTGCACAACATTTTTTCTCTACACAGTAGCATTTTTCCACTCAAAGTTACTCTTACCATTTGCCTCTGTTTCTCTGGGTAAAAATAATTGTCTTTAATAAAAACAGTTTGTTTGCCACTTTTAGGACATCAGAGATTGTTCTGGACCTCAGTATTCACTTATGGAGCTCAACTCTCAAATCAAAGAGAAATTCAACAAGCTGAGGCTCAGGATACAGGTTTGGCCCCTGAACATTGAAACTGCACTGCAGTCAACAGATTCCCCGTTTACGTAATGCCACGTTGTTCCTGTCAGGACCTGGAGCAGATGGCCATAGAGCAAGACAGAGAGACGGACAGACTCGCCGTTCAAGCAGAGACGGAGAGCCAGCGACGACAAATGGTGAGGTAAGTTTGTGTTAGCCCAAAAGTTTCATTTCCTGCCTGATCTCGTAAAACGTTATAGATCCCAGATGATCTTGTAGTGTTTTCAGTTATATCTGCACTATTTAACAGTTATAAATATTGAGCTAATTTATATGAGGGTGGTGTGTTATTTTAAAATAGGAAGCAAATAACAACAGCAAAAAGAAATTTTTTTTTAGCTAACATCCCCATGACATCATATTAAACCAATGAAAAAAGAAAATGAGAAAATCTCTGCAGTTTTTGTTGTTAATTGTTCCTTCTTTGTGGAGACTAGTAATCAGACTGCATGGAGGAAAGCCAACTTGGCTTGTAAACTTGCCATAGACAACATGGAGAAAAATGAGCTGCTGCATGCTGGAGAAAACAGGAGCCCCAGACAAAGGTTAGTATTGATTATTCCCTGAAATAATTTAACTTTTGTGTCACTAAGCTATTTGTTCCCAATATAAAGGTTTGAGGACTTTTTCCATCAAGTCTACTTTATGGTAATCTTTCTGATACAAGAGCCCATTCTTTTCAGTTTGAGAGTTTTTGTTGATAACTATTATTATTGCTTATTATTTAGTTTTAGTATGTTAGTACATGACAGCTGTCATGTACTAACATCCCCATAATACTTAACAGTTACTTCAACTGCTGTTAAACAGAAATGAAAAAAGGTTCTCTGCAAGTGTTCAACATATTTTCAATTTCCCCTTGATTGGCTTCCTTTAAACAAAAGCTCCTAAAATTCAATTTCCAATACATGTGAGAGGCAGTAACAATGTGATTTATTTATAAAAAAAAAATTTTTATATCTTCTCTTCTGTTTGTCATTTTTACTTTGTTGTACTTTTTAATAAATCTTGTGCAAAATAGATACATTGAGAAAAAAAAAGATCTTTCTGTCTTTTTACCTTGAACCTGAAAGAGACATTTTGATCCCTTCACTGCTCTGCATGTTTGTCTGTTCCAGAAAAGTAACTAAAGAAAGCCTGGTGGAAACGAGCGGCAACATCACAGAGAGTCTGATGTCCATCAGCAGGATGATGGCGGAACAGGTGAAGCAGAGCGAAGACACCATTGGCACCCTTGGTAAAGGAACCAGATTAAAATATATATAGTTAATGTTCACTTCTCTTAGTAAGGTTTAAAGAAAGTTTAAATGCCACTCTGTCCTCTTTGTTACAGCCACCTCCTCAAGGACGGTCCAGGAAACCAACGAGGAGTTCAAAAGCATGACGGGAACCATCCATCTGGGCAGAAAACTGATCCTCAAGTACAACCGACGTGAGCTGACAGACAAGCTGCTGATTTTTCTTGCTTTGGCTCTCTTCTTCGCCACTGTCCTCTACATCCTCAAGAAGCGCCTCTTCCCCTTTATTTGAAGAGCAGTGCGGCCTCATTTCTAACTCAAATTGAGTTCAAAAAGATTTCCTTTGGCGGTGGAGTAGAAGTTTCAGGTTCAACATGCAATGAGATGGTTTGGAATCAGCATACACAAAAATCCTTTAACTCCAATGAAAGGAATGACGTGGCTAATGCTCCCCACTGCCTTAATATAATCACCTGGACTAACTGGATTGATAATCTGTGTCTCGTCTGGATTTCAAGCACAATAAACTGATTCTAAAATATTTGCTTAATTTTTAAAAGGTAACCAGAGTCACAGTGGGCAAATCTGAAGCTTCTTCTGGTGTTACCAATGCCATTGTGTCTTAAATGACCGTGTTAGTTCAGTCTGTTCTTCGCGGCGTTCCTTGGACTCTGGTCTTTTCTGTAACTTTTGAGGAGCAAAACATAATCTTTTCTAAAAACTCTGAACAAAAAACTATTTCTCGTAACTAAGGATTTTCAGGTAACCAGTCTGAGATTGAGATGAAATCTAAAATAACATGTTAAGAGTAATAAAAGAAAAATAAATAAATCCCTTTTAATGAATTGTTTCTCTTTGGTTTAGCACTTCAGCTTGATTGTGCTCTTTTGCCTCCTGAACTTCTGCATTATTTGGATGAGAGTCTAAATGTAAAGGTTTCAAATATTTCTCCTCAAACAGATGCAGAGAATCTCTAATGCTCGCTTGTTTATATATTCAAATATGGATTACATTTTGGAAAACAAAAGAAAAATTTCACAAACTGCAAAGTAAACAAATCCGAAAAGGACATTAAGAATAAATAAATCCAAAAGTAGAAAAAACAGAAAAGGTTCAATCCGCCTGCTTTTCAAAGAAAGAAATTACAGGATTTTTTAAAATACACATTAAAAATCTGATGTTAATCAACTTTTGTCCATATTCTTTAGAAACATGAAGTAGTAAGTTTGTGTCGGGGACCGAAGAGAGAAACGAGTCATTTGTTGATGACTTCAGATGTTAAATGGACTTTCTCTGTCTAATATTCTAATGTGATTAATTCTGTCACAATTGTTCAAAATGTTGCCTTTTTGCTTAAAAATAAGATTTTCAATCTGAGGTTCTCATTTACAAGGTTGTGTCTTTGAAAATCTAGAAAATTTGACTTTAGCTTTTACAACAATCATGTATCATGTTTTTTATTTATTTAGATATAAAGTAAATACTGGTATTTATGGTAAAGAATGATCTAAAATGCAGATTATTATTTTTTTTCCTGTTTGCATGTGCTTTCACCTAATGGAACTAGTAACCTAATTGAGGTTTTGGGCTTTACCAAACACAAAAAACGACACTTCTGAGGGGAATAAAAGTAACATGGGATATGGATTTTTTTTTAAAGATGATAAGATGGATAGTAATTAAAGACAAAAAAAATTGATGGTGTCCAAAAAAACCCAAAATACCCTGGACATTTACAATAGAGCAAATTTAGATGGTGAGTTTTAATCATACAATTAGGAGACTCTGCTTGGACAGGAAATCAAGCAGGAAATTTTCCTTACACATCTATCAATTAAAAGAAAAATCCTTAAGGGTTAAAAAATATTCAAAAGACAAAAAATTCTTAATAAAAGCAGGAATAATTTTTACCAACAAAAAAAAGTATATTTAATATTTAAAACCCATTCAAAAAAGGAAGAGCAATGAAGCAGCAGCGGTGCATCACCTGTAATTTAAATCAGCTTTGTGCAGCACAGATGGGCAATGAAACAGCCCAAACTCTAAACCCTCAACTAACACCAACTCCTTCCCCTCTGCATCCTCTTGGCCTCTGACATCCAAAGACAGACAGACTTTTGCTTTGGCTCAGGGCGTTTTGGGGCCAGAGACGTAGGGAGTCTCTTCAGTCTCTGTCTGTTCACATGGAGCACAGTTAGCACTTGGGGGGCCTTCCTCCTTTCTGTCCCCTGAGAGAAAATCGTGGATGGCTGTTTCTATTTGCGGACGGAAAATGTGGTTCATCTTGGGGTCCACAACCTGAGTAATGATCCTGTCCACACCGGACTCCAACATGCCTGATCTGAAGAAGAAGGAATACAAAACAATAAATGTAAACACATGGAAATTGTAAACATTTCTTAAGAGATATAGAGGCATTTTTGGTGTACACTGTAGAAGCAGTGTCATATTTTAAATCTCTTAATACAAGAATTATTGGGTTTTTAACGAATCGCAGAAAGAAGACACGTGTAATAAACGTATTCTGAAGGAAACTCAGACAATGTATTTGGGCAGAGACCCGATTGAACATTCGGACAAAAATTCCAAGCCAGAGAACGGCTGAAAAACAAAGGAATTAAGGTAAAAAACAAGTGGGAGAATTCTGTAAAAAAATGAAACATTTGATCAAAATTCATTTAAATAAATGTGAAAGTTGATAGTCATACCAAAAAATATCTGACGTCACAAAATGAGGTCTACAAGGAGTAAAAAATGCAGCACATTTACATTCTGAAAACTAATTTTGCACTTTGGGATAGTTTTTACTGCATGAAAGGTAGTGTTGAAATAAATCCCTGTACTTTAACAATGACATTTAGTTAATGACTTATTTTAAGGATGTTTAGGAGCCTCCCAAATGTTTGGAAGATGCAGAAAAGCAGCAGTAGCATCATTGACGTCACAGCCGCAAAGGATCGCGGTCATTTGGGCAACATTTCAACTAGTTAAAGCTGCTGGTGTTTCAGTGGAAGGCTGTACTCACTGAACTACGCTTTGCCTCAGCCCATTCCTCATCTGGTTCTTGTTGTTGGACGGGTTCCACTCTTGAGTGCTGAGATGCGATGTGACAAAATTGTCCACTTTCTGTCGTAGGTTCTGATAGGCAGGCTGGAAACCACAACTGAGTCATTGGACTGTTTTACAACAACGGAACCTCAACGAACTCCTAAATGTCATCTATTTATACTAATTATAAGACTAGGTGTCATCTAAATGTTCTATAGAAGCTATGTTGGAATAAATAATCACTTAATATGCGAGTTGTTGCTGTTGAATCTACTAAAAGTACCTTTGTATCAACATCTGCCAAGCAATCACGACGAAATTCGTCAAAAAGTCCCCGGTTCTTCAGATGCTCTACAATCATACCGATGAGCTGTGGGTCTCCCGGAGGAAGGGTGGCCGGGTTAACATTATTGCTACCCTCCGCCATTCCAGTCGTACTTAAATGTTAACTCCGCTACCTGTTAGCTGCATTGAGAGCTCACTAGAATAACAAAAACCCGCTCGGGGGCTGAGTAAGACAAGTGCGCTTGATTCATGTGTGCTAACAAGCTGCGGTTAGGGGGGCTTATTCTTAGCAAATGACAAAATAATACGGGGAGGAGCAGGTGTACAAATCGAATGCCAATTTTTTTCAGCGCATGCGCATTGAGATTTTAACCTCGGAAGCAATTGTTTCAAGCGTCCTCGCGGAATCAAGCAATAAACAAACGTCCATTAGAAAAGGGAGGAATAACTCTTTGCATTATTCGCCCTTTGAATATAGATAATAGTTTAAATCCAGGCTTGGCCTGATTGGGGAAATTTATTGAGTGCTTTTATCTTGCAGCATTTAGAAAAGCTTGTTCCGACGAGTCATTTCGAGGTAACGTTAGCCATTTGCTAACACATCAGACACAATGATTAGTATGCCTAATCGTTGGCGTTGAGCTGTAAAGAACTATCTTGCTCTAAACTGAACTTCTTTATCGACATGATAACTAATAATAGTTTGAGTTTGCCAAATAAGGATTATTGTAAAAAATAGTGTTGAAGTTGATTGAAGCCTTGGCTGCTCCATTCAATTGCGCATGTGCAGTTGCGTCACAGTAAGATTCAAAATTGGTACTTTGTTGTCATTTAAAATTATATGCAGGTCACATTAAAACAGAATAAACTTATATAAATATCGGAAGTTTAAAAATAAACTCTTAAGAGCCGTAAGTGTATCCTGATCGAAGTAACTCGGCATATACTGCAACTGCTGTTGTTTGGCTGATCTTACGACAAAGCTTGGATTTTATGTTTTTTTTTGTTTTTTTTTTGTTTTTTTGCAGATGAGTAATGAAAAAGATGCAAACAAAGAGTTTATGGAGCAGCTGCGAATGCATGAACTCTATGGACAGAGAAAGGATGATGGTTCTGACCCCTTCACCTATACAGATCCAGCAGATGGGACGGTGTATGACTGGGACCCAGAAAAAAAGGCTTGGTTCCCTAAAGTATGGATGTTTTTTATCCTCTTTTGTTTTTCCCAGAAGTTTCTGACACCTAAAATATCACTAATTATTTATTTTTATTTATTTGTTTTAGAACATTGAGATATTTGACACTTTTTTTTAAAATCTAAGGCAGGATTACTTTATCTCCACAGGTAACAGATGACTTTATAGCAGCCTACCAGGCCAACTATGGCTTCACTAAGGAAGGAGATCCAGACACCAATGCTGGAGCAGTAAGCAGCTCTGACCCACCAGCTCCTGAACCAAACAGCAAAGCTCCAGAAAAGGCAAAATCAGAAACTTCTGCCGCAAAGCCGGCTCCAGACCAGACTGAGGCTACCACCAATCAAGCCAAGCAGAAAGGAGAAAAGAGGAAAGCTGACCCAGGTAATCAGAAAAACTCACCCACATACATTCATTCCCATTCGCAAATGTTGTTCAAGCTGAATTAAAAAGCACGAAATAACTTTGTCTTCATTTAGGGTGGTTTGAGATTGACGAAGGCAAAAACACAAACGTCTATGTTTCGGGTATGTGCCTTTCAGCTAAAGAGAAGATGATGCTTTTGTTAATTCCTTCTAATATTTTAAGCTTCTCCTCTTTTCTTCTCAGGTTTACCTCCTGACATCACCCCTGAGGAGTTTGTCGGGTTGATGTCTAAGTATGGCATTGTGATGCGGGATCCCATCACTGAAGAGTACAAAGTCAAACTGTACAAAGATAAAGACGGAAATCTAAAGGGAGACGGTCTGTGTTGCTATCTCAAGGTGAGAGAGCTTCTTACTTTTTTCTTACCTTTGAAAAAAAAATTCTTATTATTAGATTATTTCCTTTTGATGGTATGTTTTTTTTTTGAACAGAAAGAATCGCTGGAATTGGCTGTGCGTCTGCTGGACGAGTATGAGGTCAGAGGTTATAAACTCCACGTGGAAGCAGCGCAGTTTGAGCTGAAGGGTCAGTATGATGCCAGCAAGAAGAAGAAGAAGAGCAAAGACTACAAGAAGAAGCTGCAACAGCAGCAGAAGTAAGCGTCACTCATTGCCTTTCATTTGGATGCAGACATTCTTAGTACTTGCTGTCAGCTCACTTTATATCCATCCGAATAAGAATTTAAAATAATAATAGATAAAAAGTTTTTGTCCACCTGTCATTGTCTTCTTCGTTGTAAAGAAAAGTTAGAAAAGTAAAACTGTTCCATTTATCACAATTAGTAACGTTTGATATTAGTTGTTTGGGATTTTATATTTTAGTTGGAAAAACAAAAATAAACAAAAAAGAGAGTTAATAAAAGCTATTAAACTAACCAGAGAAGTTTAGTTTTCATACATTTCCAAAATGACATGACAGTATCTTATGAAAAGCTAATATATAAAAACTCTGTATTACCTAAAAGATAAGCACATTAAAAGGCTATTTTTTTGTTGTAAACAAGCTAAAAGCCTGTAAGAATGCAAACTTTCAATAAAAATTCAAAGTAGTTCATCAATGCATCAATTTAATACCCCAAATTCTGGATCCACAGGTTATCTTGTTGTCAAAAAATTCATTTTTTTTTAATGGACTCAGAAACAAAAGAGGAACTTCAGTGATTTTGATTTATTTCAAGCAATTTCAGCAAAAAAAAATTCAGGGAAAAAATGATTATAATGCATTCATGTATCAAATCTTTTAAGACATTAATTTATGAACG
Organism: Oryzias latipes; assembly: GCF_053564925.1. NCBI lineage: Eukaryota > Metazoa > Chordata > Actinopteri > Beloniformes > Adrianichthyidae > Oryzias > Oryzias latipes. The sequence continues at coordinate 9,221,296 of NC_136250.1, read as the reverse complement.
GATTAGAAAATAAATAAAAGAAAATTACATTATAATTTCTCCTAATCCCAGTTTGACATGTTTGCACGTGTTCACACAGCATAACACATTGAATCAGTTACATATGATTGTCGATTAGTTTGATTAATAGCTTGAAAAATGTAGTGGGAAGTTCTATAATCTCACAACCACATAACAGTAACAGAGTTTCTTGGTTTTATCTTATTGCTTATTTTTTGTTCATGTAGGCAGTTGGACTGGAGGCCTGAGAAAAAAGGAGACGTGAGGAAGAGGCATGAAAAAGTTGTCATCATCAGAAACATGTTTCATCCCAGTGATTTTGAGGTACACGGAGGCACTCATGCACTCATTCTCCATCGCAGACTTTCAGTCTAACCCGAACGTGTTTGTTTTGTAGGAAGACCCGCTGGTGCTGAATGAGTACCGCGAAGATCTGAGGACAGAGTGTGAGAAGTTTGGTGGAGTGAAGAAGGTCGTCCTTTTCGATGTGAGTTCAGCTGGATGGGTTTTTCCGGGTGGAGTGGTTTATAATGAATCAGTGGAGTGAACACAGACTCGGTCATGTTGCAGAGACACCCAGACGGGGTGGCATCCGTCGCATTTAAGGAACCTGAGGAAGCAGATGCATGCGTTCTCTCGTTTAACGGCCGCTGGTTTGGAGGTAGGCAGCTGATCGCACATCTGTGGGACGGAACAACAGACTATCAGGTGAGATTTTGGTTCATCGACTTTGCTGCTTAAACATTTTTTATTGTGTGCCGTCCAGAGAAAATTAAAAAGTGAAAAACATCTAAGAATGAAATAAACACAAATACAAATTGAACTCTTTTCGGATGACCTCTCTTTGTGCAGGTTGAAGAGACGACGCGTGAGCGAGAGGAGCGGCTAAAGGGCTGGTCTGCTTTCTTGGAAGGAGGCGATAAAGTACAGCAGACAACCCCCACCACCAAAGAAACAGCAGAAAGCAGTGCTGGATCAGAACCGAAGCCGCCCTCCAGCACCACAGAGTCCGACCTGCAGCCCCAAACAGAACCGCAGTCCTCAAAGCAGCAGCAGCAAGAGGAAGAGCAAGGGGCGGACTCTACCGACAGCAGTCTCGCAGGAAGTGATAATGAGGAAGCCTGAAGACGGCAACATATTTTCTGGGAATTCAGCTTGGACAGTCATGCTCTAGAAAACAGAGCACTTTCCTGTTAAGAGGCTTTCTGACAGTTGAAGGTGTTTTAAAATGTGAAAGAATAAATTTTTTTTTCTACTTTATCATCATGATTTTGGCTTAGAGCGACCAATACTTACTTTGCAGGTCGGTTATTCCTAAAGTACACATCCCTTGAATTCAGTGCAGCTTTTATCATTGTGCACACTGTTTAATTTTATGTAAATGCGACAGATGTTTGCAATTTTTTTTAAAAGTAGCATTAGAAGAGTTCAGCATGATTTCATCATCTCTTCTACTACTCTTAATGAGTGAAACAAATACATGAACACAAACTTACAGACAAGAAAAATCAGATGAAAAATAAAGACGCTATTGCACAAAACCTGATTTCCAGCTGTGCAAATGTCTTAACTTAAGCAAAGGAATCAGTTTGATGTTAAGGGATGCAGGGATGGAAATTAAAAATGTTGTTTTATGAATTGCAATGAATTATTTTGTTTGTTTTTAGTTTAAAAAAAATCCAGTTGTACAATTGCAGAATCTTAATGACTTTAACGAGTCTTTGTTTTTGTGAGAGGTTCAACAATAGTAATTAATTTCTAGCTTCTGCTGCCCCCTACTGGTCACAAAATCAAATGTGTACAGATTTGCACTTGGAACGTTTTACGTGAAAACAAAAGGGACTTTACATTTTTCATTTGTCAAGAAAAAAAAAGTATTTTAAGTATTTTAAATAATTTTCTTTCATTAAAAAAAACACTTTTTAAAAAACATAGACCAAAAGTTATGAGTGGAATGCAGAGGACTAAAAACAAACAAGAAACCATGCATATTTTAAAAATGTTTTAACTAAAACATTTCTCCCCAAAACGTATTTTTCGAATAGAATACTCAATAACCACCTAGCTCATATTGACTAAAAACATTGCAAAGGCCAGCTTCTGAAAATTTGAATGAAAAACTGTTTATCCACATTTATGATAAAGGCAGCTTCCACTTTATTAATAAATAGTGGACCAGGTTTCTGCAGCTGTGTAGGGATTTATTAAATATGTTTTCTCAATTATGTTGCTCAGCATACCTTTGAGTAATTAAATAAACCCTTCTTTCTGTACAGGAAATACTTGTTGCAAGTTTTAAAGATTCATTTGGTTAAATTCAAACCCCCATATTAATTTCAAATTGTTTATTTCTCCTAACTATTATGCTCACTTAAAATCCCAGTTTTATCATTTCCTGCTACTTTTTTAATAAAAAAACAAAACAATTTCATTTGTGTAGAAAAAAAAAACAATGTAGAAAAGTCAACTGCTCAATTTTGCCACTAGGTGGCAATCAAACCCAAAATTCGAAACCACAAGAGACGGATGTTCTTACAGACATCAAACTAGGTTTATTCTTCGCTGTTAACAAGAACTCCTTATTTTTTTTCCTATCTTATCATTCAAAGAACAACTGAAGAATCAACAAAGGATGAGAGGTGAGAATTAATTAAAAACTTCCATCCACCTCTGCTAACCGAGGACTTCTGGGGAGAAAGCAGCAGCCAGGTGGAGCCAGTTAATTGCCTTGATGAACTAATTGTCAGCAGGTGTGAGCGTGTCTCTGTGCGTGTACGTGTGTTCTTTAACATGTATTCAGGTGTTTTCATGATGTTTGGCACCTTGAGGGACAAGAAAATCCTACTGCCCAACATCGCAAAAGAGAGTTTAAAGGCCGTATCTCAGTGATAAATGCATCATTCCTCCATGAAAACAGTTATTTATTGGAGGATTTATTGTTCCTGTGGTACAAGAACCAGCAAGTCCACCTTAAAGTCGGAAAGTAAGAACCTTACAAAGGTTGTTTGCAGATTTAGAATACAGTAAAATAGAGTAGAATAAAACTTTATTGATCCCAAAAAGGGGAAATTGCCTATATATAGCTCTATCAAAAACAGCAGATAGATAATGAATAACACCACAGTTAAAAAAATGATAATTATTGTCCAGTATCTATGAGGTGTTTTAGAGCCTAATAGTTGACAGGAAGAAAGATCCTGTTTGTTTAGAGTAGCATATGTACCTCTTTATAAAAACAATGTTTTTATTATTTACAAGTAAAAACAACAACATAAGTAGGAGATAATGAACAATTCTTACCATTTTTCAGGTATGATGGAGGAGCAAACATCCTGTAGGCATGTTTAGAAGCAACAACCAACTGTCTTCATTAATCCAGATACAAATGTAAGTAAATGATTCCAATAGCTGACTGGACTGAAATGCATTTAAATAGCAGTAAGCCCAAGTGGACCTGACATCAATATCTAAAAATGAAAAGACAATCAAGATTTGCAAAGATTTGCCTTCATACTTCAATAGATGGAAACAATTCTGTCAAAATAGAGAATGGTGTAAAAGCATAGCTTAACAGAAGCAACATTGAAAATGTTTAGTCTTTTTTTTTTGGTGTTAATTCATCCTGTTGGTGAAGAGATTTGTATTTTTTTGGCTAAATGAAATCATGCATATTCAGTATCAGTCAGACAAGTTTTGTAATCCAGCTTGAACACAAAATTATTACGACAGCAGCAGCTTTTAATGCTCCCATGTTATGTACATCAGCAAAGAGGCAGTGAATAATAAAACAAAAGTGGAGACCCTGGAGGAAATGGACAGAACTTGGAAGGACAGAGTGTGCATACATGTGTTTGTTTGCGCTGTTCCCTGGAGTCCACGCTGGAGACCGCTTGGGAAAAAGACCTCTAGGTCTGCTTGAGGTCTGAGTTTTAGCCAAGAAAAGCCGGACCAAAATAGACGTAGAAGGAAAGCTTTATCTCAAAAATCAAAGAGAGGGAGAGAGGAGGACCCAGATATGGAGAACAAAGAGGTTTGTATCGGAGCAGAAATGTAAGGAAAATAAAACACTCAGATGGCGTCTCACAAACACACATTCACACAAACCCTGCTGAGTGGAACCATATGCTGACAGAGGGAATAATGGGAAACTGTGAATTGTTCGATTTGTTTTCCCTCTTTGTTGCACTGGGATGGGGAGTGGGTGAAAGAGGGGGTGGAAGGCATCCATGACCATAGATGATGATCAGCCATGGGAAATTCTGAGCCGGCTGAGCAGTGTGGACAGGTCTGCTCCATTAACAGCACAAGAGGGGACTTCCACTGTGTGAACCAGTGGTTTTTATCACTGGAGTGGTTAATACAGACAGACTGAGAGCCAAAAGTGAAGCTGACCAATCAGAATACTTCCCTGCATCCCTTCGATTCCCACACAAATCAATCAAAGTGTTCCCATAGATACGTTTTGTCTTAAAAAACTAAAAGTTGTTGAAGCTCAACATCTGTAATTGACATTCTCAACACTTTCAAAAAAACTTTGCAAAAACATCCTGAGGCACACAGAAATAACGCACACGAGGCTGAAGTTGAAGTAGATCTGAATGTATGATGATGCAGAAGAAAGAAGTAGCTGCAGGAGGGTTGAGTCAGTGAAACAGAAATAACAGAGAAGCACTTATTCATAACAGCAAGAATGCATTAGGAGCCAGAGGCCAATGTAGGGGTTAAAAAGCATGATAGCGGCTTGATAAACACACCCACATACGTGTGTGTGTGTGCAGTGACCAGTCACACTTGTTCATGGTGAAAAGAAAAATCAGAAGAATCGAAGGAAGAGTCAGGAAATGAGTAGGTGGGAGAAAAGAAGATATCCTGCAGATGCTCCACTCTCCTGGGAAAATGACATTAGGGTAATCCTTCACAGAAAGGGTGTATTTATTATTGGTGTGTGGGTTTGTAAAAAAGCAGATTTTTGGCTTATTTATTACGGATGGGAGACCACAGCTAGATAAAGAAGTTAAACGCATGGGAGAACAGATGTTTCAACAGAGACCCTTTAACTGTGTTTGTTCAAAAAAGTTTCAAGAAGAGAAAACAAGAAGTCCAGATACTATGATTTAACGTTAAGAGAACGGCACCTGGATGAATGGGAATCTTCATTTACAGTGTTTATTAACTAGGAGTGTAACGATTCGAGTCATTTTGAACGATCCAATTCACTGACCTGAGATTGATCCAGGACATCTCTAGCCAAAGATTCAACCAGTGAGACTTAGAGATACATAAACACCTGGGTACTGCACAGTTTTCCAGAGCCCTTGTGTTTCTTGCCAGTTGTGTGTCAATTAATTGTGTGTGTACAAATAAACAAAACAAGAGTTAATGGCAAATACATTCACATTTTAGTTTTGTAAAGTTAAGCCCACTGATGTTTTTCCACATCAAAATGATTTTTTATTTAATTTTAAAACAATTATATAATGGTATCGGTTGATTTGATTCGATAAACAACTTGATTTAATTGGATTATATGAATAGAAATTGACTCATCAACTAAGTAGATTAATCTTTACAGCCCTAATAAAGACCAAAAATGTATTATCTTAGACAACTGCAGTACTATTTATATTTATTGTACAAAATAGAGTTTGATCCTATAAATCATACTATAAATCATACTAGTCATAGTATGATTTACTAATTATAGTATGATTTATGGGATCGAGGACCATAAGCGAAAATGTTTTATTTTTACGTACATACAAAATTTCTTTGGCACTATATGTCACTCTGGAGTATTAGTCGCAGCAGCAGCAAAAATAAATAAAATAAAAAGCAAAATAAAGAAGAAAAGAAAATCATATATGAGTCGCACTGGAGTTCAAGTTGTGCTTTAGGAAAAAACTATTTTACAAAATACAGGAAAAAGAATGGACATTTCATCTGGAAAAGCAAATAATAACAATGGAATAGATAACAATATAGACTGAATATTTGCACGCTTCACCACCGTAAAACATTGGTGCTCATTTAGTATATTAGAGCAACATATCAACAATTCTTCAGATAACTATAGCATAAAGAAAATACTGACAAGCCAACTAAACTCTATATATAACTTTAGTTTACTACATCTGATGGATTCTTCATCTTCTGTAAAGCTTTGGAACAATTCTGCCAAACCCAGCGTGAGACTGGGCGACGATTCTTCTTCTGCGTTGCTGTCAGTAACAAATATTGATACACAAACCCACAGTGCCCACCAGTGGTTGTTGCTATTTACATTTTTTTCTTTAATGCACATATTTTGCATTTGCCTATAAGTCGCCACCCCTGGCAAATTATGCACACACACAAAAAGTGTGACTTGTACTCCACATACTTGTACTATTTTTTTCTGCAAAAGAATAAAAGCAGGATTGATCTACAGTTGTATTCATATATTATGCGTGAAGTTTTGCATATTTACTGGCGAACTTCAAAAATTGGGTTCTAAAGGTGGTCATATGTCTAGTGTAAGCTCTTGGAGAATCTTTTTGAAAATCCTCAGAATAACCTTTTCTACAGGTTTTCTGATTTTGTAGATTGAATGCACCTTTCGCCACTTCGGCCAAAAACGGTTCGACTTTTACAAGACATTTCTATTGCTATCAGTTTAGAGTTTTTTTGCCAATAGATCTCCTTAACTTTTAGACCGAGAGATTTTGACGATTTAAAAGAAAATCTTTGAATGCAAACACTAAGAACATCCTTTGAGTTGGAGCAAAACCTGCTTTTTTTCTCCCCATTGTTATTCCCCTGACTCCTCCATTTGTTCTATTTGCCTCTGGTGTAAAAACATGGCCAACAGCATTACTTTATAAAAAATGCCTATAACCACATGTTAATAGGGTGTATTTTAATTAATAATCCTCATCAAGTTAGTCTTAAATTCAACATGCGAGCACATCCAAGTGAGAGGTTGTAAGCGTTTGGCACTGAATATCTGAACACTACAACGACGCCTCTGTTTCTCCTGCGAGCTGGAATCATAACTCTGACCCTTATTATGTCTTCTCTACTTTAACACTGTGCCTCAGGGCCTCAGTTGTTATTTTAAATCTTTGCTAATTGTTGAACTTTGGCTTGGTTCCCTTCCATCACCTTATGAAATGCAGTTAAAGTAATTAATGCATATTGTGTTCTGCGTATGTGTGTGTGTGTAGGGGGGGTGGATTTCAGGCTGGTGATATCCATGTGTTTGGGGCATGCTTGTGTAAATAGAGTAAGTCACATGCAGGGATCATTTCCACTTTCCCCTTACATGAATAATATTATTGTAAACTATCTGCGACCCAACCTTTTCTGCTATAACTTTCCTGGTGAACAAAAACACATGTGGGCAGTTCTGGAGATGGCTGGCCGCCGCTCAAGCTTTGGCCTGATAACTGATGACATCACGGCCCCTCGGTGAGAAAGTGGCAGATTAGAGGGACTCCTGGTGCCTGTAAAGAGGAAGTTTGGGCTGAATTTTAACCCTAAACTTTTCATAAACGTGATCAGATGTCAACTGCCGTTATTCATCTTCCATTGGTAATCGTTTTTGCCAAAGCGCTGTTGAGGTTGTTAGTGCGAACACATGTGGCTGCTGTGTGTTTGTCAGTGGAGGAGCATGCAGGGAAAGCGTGCATGTGAGTGAAGTAAAGGCAGATCTCAAGGTCAGACAGGAAATGCCTGTGCAGATGGAGTAGCACTGTGGACACACAGAGAACGGCACACAGGAAACGGCCTCATCTGCAGCTGTGTGTATATTTATACGTGCACTTGTCATTGCCAGCACCATTTTACAACTGCAACCATATAGAGGGAAAGATGAGAATGCAGTGGGATGTAAAGACAGTAGATGGTGCTTCAGATTGCTGTAACTGGAAGTGCAAGGCTTGAAGTTTAAATGTAAAGTTTATGTTCTCTGATGCCTTTTAGCCTATTTAACTTTGTTCTATGGTTAAAAATGACAATTTCTGATGTTATTGTTAATGTCCACTTACTTGTCCCACACTTGAGTGTGTGGAAATTTGTCTCTACAGTCATTCTTTCCCTGAGGGAGCTGCCATCACAGTCATGCTCGGGAAGCCTTTAGAGGTTTAACCCCCAAACTTAACCCCTTTATTAAACTGGAGGGCATTGCACCCCCCCCCCCCCCCCTGTTATTTTTTGTCTTTGGTGTGACCAGAGGGTTCACAATAGAATGCACAAAATGAGCAACAATTCTCTAAAAATTGCACAGATTTGATATAAATTGATGTTGATTTGAATCTTTTTAACCAGATGAATCAAAACAGAACAAAACTGGGATTAATAGCTTCAGAATTAGTAATTTAAATTTTTTTAACCACATCTTTAAGTTTTCCACTCAGTCTTCCACAGGCAGGACATACTTAATTCAGCGCTTGTCTCCCACCCTTTAGATTCAGCTAACCCCACAATAGACCGTCCTGACCCAAACAGAAGCTGTGCTATTCTAAGGCCTACACAACACAAGCTGTTGTTCCACACTGTCTTTCTAAAACACACAAATCTTTACTAAATGAATTTAATGAAGGCAGCTGAAGTTCAGGAGCAGGACCTTGCCTCAACCCCCAGACAACCATCTCTAATCCCCTCACAGCCCCTTTAAAGCACACCTAAACCATCCAGCGTTGCTTGTCTTGGCCCTACTCTCCACCATTAACCATTCCTTCAGTCACGATTTTCCTCACGCTATTATTTTATCTATTCATTCTTTTTCCCCATCATACTTTCTTGTCACCCACTTACCCATCATCTTTACTCTATTTTAATCTATACTCTACTGAAAACTATGATTTTATTTGTAAGATGATGGGAGACATAGATAAAGAAAATGAAGCTTTATTCTAAAACTGAATCTGGAGCAGAAAAAAAATTCCATTTGAAAAAGATTGTATTTGTTATGTAGAAAATACGGTTGATGGGCTACAAGCTCCCTGCTCCGCTCTGATGCACCCACCTCTAGACAAATAGATGTACATCTTTGTTTCCTCGTCTGAGCTGGCATCTGGCTCAAAAGCTGGATAGCTCTGATATTGCTCACCATTTTTGTTGCACCGTTTTGCATGTCCTCTTGTCTTTCTGATTTAATCTGTTCACCAACTGGTCTAATGAGAATTCTCTCAATAACCTATGGAAGGCATGTCCAAGGTCCGGCCTGTGGACCAAACATGGTCAGAGTTCAAATTTCCACTGGCCCCAGGCTCCTGTTATAAAATTAATAATAAGCAGTTCCTAGTACTTTTAAAAAACTGTTTACGATTTCTTGATTGTGATTGGCTTTATTAGGTTATAAGCCGTTGTTATCCTGTGGCAACACCGTTGCACGACCCTTTTGTGACACTTTCTAGCTCATTTTTACAATTTTGACTGTAAATATAAAAAGTGAAAGTTGACTGCTTTCATGACAAGTGGAAATTGAAGTATTTTTTTGGTGAAATACATGGCAAATGTGTTGAATATGCCAAAAGAAAGTTGCTTTTTTAAAGGAGGTTAATATCAAGATAGACTACCAGAGGAGACATGCTAACTACGTCGAGCTAACTCGTAAAGTATGGTACGTGGTTTCTAAATAGGAAATTCACAGGAATTTTGGTAAAAATGTATTTAGGTGTTTTCCTGCTCTATGTAAAAAAAATGCAAGGCAGGCCATTGCATTTTCTTTTTTTTAATAAACAGTTCATTCGAAATGAATTTTAAATGGGTTCAAAGAATGCATGCCAAATGGTTGGCCCTCACAAATATTCACCTCACCGAACGTGTGGATACCCTCTGACCTACGGCAATTCTTTTTTGAAAACATACAAGTATTTATTCCCTAGTTTGCTCCCAAATATTCTAGCTCTAGCTTCCTGTTACATCAGTTCAAATGAAACCTCTGGATTACAAACGGCAAAAATTCTCTAAACCAGCAACTAGTTCAAATGCATAGAGACAGTTGATCTCTATAGTTTAACAGTGGCTGTAAATAAAAATTCTAATTTTGACCCCCTCTTCCAATAAGTATGTGGCTTTAGATTTGGGCACATGTGGATCCACATAGGTTTCTCTTACTTCTCTTTTCTGTCTTAATATGCACCAGAGCAAAACGCTGTTCAGCCATGTGAGAAACCATACATTTCCCAGTGGTTCTGAGGGGAATTCTCCCCCACCCAGTTAAAGATAATCAGGAAGAGAGGCCAAATTTAGAGGAAAAACATTTTAATGGGGTTCATAGAGCACATTTTTTTCCCTTCCACTTTCATGGCATTGAACTTTCTTTTATTTTTTTCCTCTTCTGGTTCTTTTTTTAAATATTTGATTTTACTCATACTTATGCACTCATACACATTCTCATTGATTAAAAAATACATACTTTGAGTGCATTGAAACTTAAATCAAAAACTGTCAGGTCATTTGTAAATTCAACCTAGTTTCTGAAACAAGGACTCCCATAATCCTTTTGGGCAAAAGAAATATGTCTCTTAATGACTTCAAAGAAATGCTCACACTTCCTGAGACATGGAAATGCTCTTTCTCTAGGTCACCGCTTTGATTGACAGTCAGACAGGTAAACCACAGGGCATTTCCGGCTCTCAGGTGTGTGCCGTGTGTGTGTCTGTACGCTTTGACGCTTCATCCCTATTCATCAAGCTTTTCTGTATTTGCATCTTATCTGCATACGGGTCCAGTGGGGAACAGATTAGCATTAGAGAGGGTGAAAAAGAGTGAAGGAAGCAGAATCACTTTAATTTTTAACAAGATGATGTGAAGGAGACACAAAGACCCGAGCTTTGCTGGCGCTTCTGCTGACACAGCCAGGAGAGTGCGACAGAAGAAGGCCGGGTGGGGTGTACGACACACTGACTGAGAGGGAGGAGGCTCCACCGCCATCAATCATGAGAGAATGAGACATTTTGAAATGGAAATAAACAGCGGATCTGTTTTGTTGTAAATAACATTAAAGACAACGCTGTATTAATGCTGCACATTGATCTCTCTTTTGCTCTGCTTCAATGTTTGCCACGTGTTTGAAAGATCTCAGCTGAACTCACACAATCATAAATAAATAAGTGGCACAAACAATGCAGCACTGTCACAAAGGAGTCGTCTGTGGACTGCACACAGGCAGGCATCCACACAGACATAATTTCCGGCACATGTTAACTGCCATAAAACTCCTCAGCTTTGTTTCAAACACAATTTTGATTCAACTTGTTGGCGTTGGAATATTTTATTTATTTACATCTTGAAAGAGTGGACATCTGAATAATAAAAGTTATGAAAAATGCTAATCAATAGCAGTCGCTTCAATGTGTATGCGGCATATTTGGGTCTTTTCAACACACAACAGGGTTTGACATACCCCACAGAAATCTGTCACTTTTCCATCTATCAATCCATCCATCTATTTCAATGTTTGTCTAACCCCTTTCTGGGTCATGGGGTTGCTGGAGTCTTCCCAGCTACTGTTGGGCAAAGGTGGGATACACCCTGGACAGTTCGTCAGTCCATCAAAGGGCCACACAGAGACAGAGAACTCCCATTCACTCCAAAGATACTATTTAGAGCCACCATTAAGCATGTTTTTGGACTGTTAGGGGAAGCCACAGAGCCCAAGGAGAATCTGCTACTTTACAAACTATACATTTTTAGATGGAGAAGGCCTTGGTTCAAATCCACAGGTAGACTGTTTCTTTTCTGTGTGGCGTTTGCATGGTCTCCTCGAGCATGCAGGTTTTTCTTTTTTCCAGGCACTCTGGTTTCCTCCCACTGTCCAAAAATATGCTTCATTGGTTAAGTGGTGGATCTACACTGTCCCTAGGTCTGAATGTGAGTGTATGTGGTTGTATGACCGTGCAACAGACTGGCGACCAGTCCAGGGTCTACCTTGCCCTCACTTAACAGTAGATGGGTGAGGCTCCAGCAACCCTGAAAATGGATGGATGGAGTTCTAGATGGAAATATATTCATAAGGATGTATCCAGCAGTGTAATTTGTCACATTTTGTACCATATGATGGTGTAATTTTTTCATTCTGACAGGACAGTGATGTATTTTGTTGAAGAAGATCCACTTCTGATAAAATGCTTCACAACCTTTAAAAATGGGCAGTTATTTAAAGACCCACTCCGAAGAAAATTGTGTTTTTAACATGTTCCATTTAAAGTGAATTAAGCTTAAAATTGCATTTATGAATTTCTAATGAACTCTTACCGCTCTGCAGAAACTATGTCCTTGAAAACGAATTTTTTTTTTTAACTTTGGCTAAAAACAGCATAATCATAATTAAAAGACCACTGGGAATACTTTTACAACAGATAAAAAAATGATTTGAGTGGGTCTTTAAAACTTAAAAATCTCTGACAAGTCTTGGTAAATTGAAGAGGAAAGAAGAAAAGGTGCTATCTATCCATGCCCCATGATTACAGGACCAGGACTTTGGGTTTTGGTCTGCTTGATGTGATCCTGAGTTCATTTAGGAAACCTTATGGTCCCAAATTTACATTCAAGTACACATGAATGCACTGCTGTGTGGTGAAAGCTTTCGTCACACAACAAGACATGTCCAAAAACATGTTTCATGGGTTGATTGGTGACTCTTTACTGCCCTTTAAGAGTAAATGTGTTTTTGTGTGTGTGATGGACTGGTGAAATGTCCAAGTTCTACCCCACCCTTCCCCTAAAGTACCCAGCAGGGCTCCAGCAACCCCCATGACCCTACACTGGACAAAAGGGTGTGGGACAATTAAAGAATACGGTTTTGTCCACATGGTGATCCTCAAACAATGATATTGACATTTTCCGTGATACGTTTTTTTTTACGTTTTGTTTTGCATTGAACAGACAGACTTGACAAAGACATAAAAAATTCATCCAAAAGTTAATTTTAAGTTTATGTTTTAATACGTTGTGTTAAAATAATTTTTCAAAAGGCAAATATTCCCTTTCAAAGTTTGTAAGCATTATGAGAAATTATGATTCTTTTAATCATGATGCAGTTCTACTCATGTTTACTGATTTCTTTTAAACCACAGACACTGAGGGACATTTTTAAAATGTTTGCACGTTTGTTTAAATTCCCAATTCATGGAGTAATGTCATCTATGTTAAATACAATCTATGTTAGCATTTAATATAAACATGCAACACACATATTTACAGTCATATATTTTCATGATCCATATTCACCACCTGTATATTCTTCAAATTTCAACCGCACATTCATTTTTTTCTCATAGAGGAACAATAGAGTTTGCATGCAAATCACTTTGCTGTGGTGATACCCTGTCATCTCTACATGAGCCGTTCCCTAATTACCCTCTGAATCTCCTTTTCTTCTTCCCATATTTCAGTCCAGCCTCCCTCTGGGCCCCTCGATGATGATCTGAGCTTCCCCTACCCATCCAATCCCCTGTAGTGCCTCTCCTAAAGTGCTGGGGCTCCCCAAGGAAACAGACTTCATGGCAGTCCCTCAGGGGCTGGCACTGACATGTTCTCATCTCTTTTTCTCTGCCACACACACCCCCCCTCTTCAAACAGCAGTGGTCTCGGAGGGGCTGCCCCTGAGCATCACTCCTGCATGCTGGGTACCTGAGAAGCCAATGATACCAGAGCAAGGGCAGACTGTTAAGAGGTGTGTGTACGCATGTGTGTCGCCTGAGAGGGTCAAAATATTAAGTGGCCGATTAATCAGTAGTAATTGTGTGTATGCGCCATTAAGGGAAGGGCTGAGCTGACATACAAGAGGAGGAAAAAAACAGTGGGGTGTGTTTATAAATGTGCGCGCCCAGCGACAGAGAAGTGAAACTGGTAGAAATAGCATTTAAACTGTACTGTCCTTTCGATGGCAGTCTATATCTTTTTATAAATACCCGTTTTTGTTTGCTTTCCATGCACCCCCCCCCCCCCCCCCCCATCATCAATCTTCCTCCCTTTTTAGAAATCCGTCCATCTGGGCGCAGGGCTGTTGCAAAGTTGCTCTCCTACTTTTAGAAGCAGGAGTTACCAAACAACGGTCACCACCGGCAAAACAAGGCCAATTTCCGCAATCTGTCTGTCTCCTGCAGAAACTCACACGTGCACGTGCACATGCACACACATGCAACACCTTTCCCCCAGTGATCTCTGCTGGCTGATTTGGTATTCAAGTGCTGCTGTAGGCCCAGTAGGCCTAAAGCTCTCTTTGTATTGTTTTATTACCCAGGGGCTAGGTCTTGCCACACTCACACACGTGCACGTGGACGCACACTCCGACTTTCAAACAGCACAGATAGCATACAAGTGCAAAGTAGGATTAGCATATTAGTGTATTAGCATCTGACAGTTGGCTCTGCCTGGCTTTCTTTCTCTTGCACGCCATCAGAATAGAGATAGTTTCAAGAGGAGGCACATGAGGTAGAGAAGGAATGGAGGAAGATAAGTGGAAAGCAAAACTGATAGACTTCTGTCCGACAGACAGATGGCCGTCTGACTCCTACTGAGTTGTCAACTAGCCAAGACAGAAAAAAACTGAGTTGAATCCATAGGAAGATGGCCCTTCTTCTACTTTTCTATCTCATTTTTAACCTCTTTCCTACTTTCACTGCCAGCTTCCACTTCAACTTCTCCCTCTTAGCTGCCTCTACCTTTCTCCCACTCTGATATTAGTCTCTCCGTTAGGGTCTCAGTTTCCATTGCACATCTGTCAGAGGTTACTGTATTCATCTATGCTTTGTCTCCTTCCTTTTTCTTCGTGTTCATCCATCTCTTCCACCCACACCTCCCTCTTTCCTGTCAGCTAAGCTCTCTCCTGCTCCAGGAGCAAGTTAGCCGGCCAAGTTTGGATACATTTACCACAGAAAAAAACAGAAAGGAAGGAAAATTGAGAAACACGGAGGTCAAACAGGACAGTTTTGTGTAAGGCTAACTCTGAATCAGAAATGGAAAATGATACAGGCTACAGCTGCTTTTTATGTGAAAGGAATGTAAAAGGCACAGGAGTAAATCATATAAGTACTAACATATATTTGTTTTTCTTATGCTTCTACACCACTCTTAGTTTCAGGTAAAGCTTTTGTACCGTTCTCTAGTACACTCCAAAATAAGAAAAAGTCCAACCGTTGTTTGTGGACTTTTTAAAGTTTAAATAATTCTGTAGAAATGCATTTATAATTAGGGGCTGCACAGTGGCGTGGTGGCACTTTTTGGGTTTTCTCCGGGCACTCCGGCCTCCTCCCTTAGTCCAACAACATGCTTCATTGGTTAATTGGTCTAAATTGCCCCTAGGGATGAGTGTGTTGTGTGGCCCGGCTCCAGCAGCCATGTGACCCCAAAAGGGATTCATCGGGTTCTGAAGATGGAAGGATGGCATTTATAAATAATGAAGTTTGACTCTTCAAATCCCAGATCTTCATTAAGAAAAAGTGAAACAACACAGTAAGTTAGACTATTTCACCAAAACACCCCAAATAGGGGCACACGTCCACACGGGAAATCTATTATACATCAGTAAAAATAATCTATTTTTTCTTCAAAATACAATTAATAACATCTTTTTTTTGTGCGTGTCATATGTGGTGTATCTGTTCAAACTGAACCAAAAATTCTCAAAATAATCCAAGGTTGGACTTGGTTGAAACTTCGCTGATGTCTATATGATGTCCTGCTATGTCTGAACAACAGGGGGCAGTATGCATCTGTCCTTATTCCTTTGCAGTTTACCAGAATACCCTCTTTATAAATTTAAAGGGGCATTTAAAAAAAATGACATAAAACTGAAATGTGTTCATGCTTAACAGACACTATAGCAGTTGGAAAAAGGGGAGATGAACGAAACCAATGCGTTTTGACAGAACACATAGGTCATGTCGTTTTGTTTCCAAAGATTGTGTAAGGCCTTGATGGGCTAAAAACTCATCAAAGGGTAAAATAAAGCGACATAGCTCTCGATTTTCTTTTTTAATGTCTAATTTAATGTCGCCAAGCGGAAATGTGAAAGATCAACAGAATTTGACAAGGCACACATTGAAAGAATCCAACTTTTTCTATGTTCAGTAAGAGGAATAACTTCAGAATAACTGGTCATTTGATCCAAAAGAAATAAAAAAAAAAAAGTATGATTTAACATCTCTCTGCTGCACAGCAAAATGACAGCTATGTTGCAACCTTGGGTCCAAAGCGGTGAAGAAATGTTAAAAACAATTTCTGAGCCAGTTTTGAAACAACTGACATCTCACTTGACAGATTTATTAGTTAAGTATACTAAAAACGTGACAGCTGCATGTTGTGAGAGACTGGTTAAAACGTAACAAGTCCTACCTAAAAGATGCAGACTTTCAATGATTACGGTCATTTATTTGATAAAACATTAAATTTCCAAATTGTATTAATTCTGACATGTTAGACTAAATGCTACACAGTACTTAAAATGAAAAAAAAAAACTATCACATTGTGGAGTGTTTTCCTCTTAAGAGACGACTGACAGATTCTGAAGCTAATATTACCCCACATGAGCACACATCCTTTCATCCATCATCACTGTGTTTGTATTCATTAGCACTTGCAGTTGGAGCTTCACCACAACTAAAAAAGCAGTTTGTTTTGAAGCAACACAAGAGGTTTTGCAACTCCCTGAGTTGGTGCCTTCACACTGTTTGTGTTAGAATGATTTTGTCATCTTGGCATGGAGTGTCTGTGTGTGTGTGTGTGTCTGTGTGTGTGTTTGCTTGCATGCATGAACAGATTTTTGTCTGTGTGATGTACTGATGAGAAACAATGAAATGACAGCCGTGAGCTGTGTAATGACAATGCGAGACTTCTGTCACTTTTCAAGCACATTTGTTGGGAGTGTGTGTGGGATTACTGCACATGTGGGGCACATGTGTATGCAAGTCTTAATGTGCGTGTCCTTTATTTGTCATCTGCCACAATAAAACCAGAGCATCTTTCATCCTTTTGTCTCATCTCATCACTGATAAAGAAGGTATTTGTTTTTGCACATGGAGGGAGAACTGCACGGGCCCTGGTTGTTTGTCTG
This sequence comes from Oryzias latipes, assembly GCF_053564925.1. Taxonomy (NCBI): domain Eukaryota; kingdom Metazoa; phylum Chordata; class Actinopteri; order Beloniformes; family Adrianichthyidae; genus Oryzias; species Oryzias latipes. The sequence continues at coordinate 9,204,254 of NC_136250.1, read as the reverse complement.
AAAAGGAGCCCTGTAATTACACTGCCTGTTAATACTTTGTCTCAGAACAGAAAGCAACAAAGTGTTGAATCTTGTTTTGTTTTTGCAGAACAAAAATAGTTTGCCTTGTTTCTGTAATGATGCCCCCCATCACTGTCACACGTTACAGCCTTGCACCAGTGAATGTGTGTTTGTGTTTTTTTTCTTTTTCCTCACACCAGCTTTGTGTGTGTATTTGTGTGCTCGGTGAAAGGAGGAGAAAGTTGTTGTGGCAAATTATCCCCAACATTTTGGAACACTAATATCACACCTTAGTGTGCCTACATGTCAAGCTTCTTCTCACTCAGCTTGTGTCCTGAGTTCAACTGCTTCTTTATCTATGTGCTGCTGAGCTCCATCTCTTCCAATCACATCCAGGTGAAAAAGACAGCCGGAAAAACATTATTGCTGAATACAAAAAAATAATTGTGTCAGTTACACAAAGTATAAATAAATAAATAATTAGAGTATAAATAAAATGAATGAAATTTCAGTGCATTGAAAAAAGCATTCTGTCTGTATTTATAGATGAATGCGTTTTGATAACATGTCCTCTACTTCCTTTTTGTATTTTCCTGCCATGCAACATTCTTTTGGAACCGATTATGCTCAATAATCATCAAACTTTCATTTTATAAACAAGGTGTTACCAAAACTGACATTCCAGATTGGCTATATCAGGCAAATTGATATCAAGTTAAACTCTAGCAAAATGTAAATTTTTTAACTAAAAGAGTGATTTATCCGAAAATCACCAAAAACATGATTGGCACTTTCATTGAAAAGAATGAATATTTACTAAATTAAAATAACAGGCTTTTTTTAAAAAAAAAGAGCATCACATGAACAGAGTTCAGCACGTCAGTCACCAATTCTGTAAAATGCTCTACTTGAAAAGAAGAGACATCTCTGTAATGTTCATTATGGGTACATTTAAGTACATTTCAAGAAAATGCAATAGAAAAACATTCCGGAAATAACACTGTGGGATTTAAAAAAGAAAAAGAAAAAAAGAATGTATTTGTATAATGGTCTAGAAAATAGGTTTTTTGCTCCAAAAAACACGCAAATTCTGTCTTTTGCAGCCCTGTTACTTCTTCTTTCAGAAGCTTTACCCTCCACCTATTACCTGTATTAATGACGCCTGTTTGAACTATAGTACGTCAAAACAGACACCTGTTCACATCCATATTACATTTAGAATGCAACCAATCAATCATGATCCAGACCAAAGAGCTGTCTAAAGACACCAGGGACAAGATTGTTCCCCTGATCAAGACTGGGATGATCCAATCTAAAACAAACAAGCAGCTTGTTGAGAAAAGATTATTATATTATTAAAATTATTAGAAATTTGTAGAAACTGTAAAGAAAAGATCACTGACAATATCCTTCCACCTTAAAGCTCTATGAAAGATCTCACCTTAAGGGGTACAAATTATCTTGATAATGATGAGGAAACAACCAGACTACATGGCAACACTGGTCAACTGACAGAGCTGGAACTACAGAAACAAAGGTTACTTACTACAAAAACACACTACGTTGTAATGGATTAAAATCCGGTGGAGCTCCGAAGGTTCCTTTGCTCAAGGTAACGTTTGCAGGAGACAATTTATGATCCTGAGGAGGATTGGGAAAATTTAATGTGGTCAGATGACACCAAAATGGAACTCTGGTATGAATGCCACTCGCCATGTTTGGAGGGAGAAAAATGCTGGACTGTGTCCCAAGAAAAACACACCCACTATAAAGCATGGGGGTGGAACCATCATGCTTTGGGAACGGGACAACTGATCTGTGTTAAGAAATAAATGAATGACCATGTTTAGTGAGATTTTGTGTAAAAATCTCCTTTCATCAGTGAGAGCGTTGAGGACAAAATGTGGCAGGATCGTCCAGGTTCTCTACGATCCCAAAATGATGAAATTAGTGTCAGTGTTTACAGCATTTCAAGGTTCTGGAGTGGTCTAAGCATGTCTTAGGCCTCAATCCTACAGAGAGTCTGTGGAGAGAGATGAAAGTCCACGTTGTCCAGCTCCAAAATACATGGAGGAATGAACTTGCCTACAAACATTTGACCTCCAGCCAACCATGGTTATATTGACAAATTATTTATTTTCTTCACTGTTATACAAATTTATTTTTGAAAAACCACACAAAGCGATTTCCTGGATTCTTTTTTTTAGGTGTGTCGACTATGAACATTACACACCTCTCTCATCTCTTTAAATGGGACAACTTAAAGAATTGGAGACTGACAAACCCTTTAGTCAAATATTTCCTTTAATTTCCAGTGTTTGCTGATTTTTATCAGATCTGTCTTTGAAGATAAATCTTGTCACCAATTAGCAATTGAAGTAGATAAACTCTTTGAATAAAAAGCAGTAAAGTCAGGGAGTATTTTTTTTTTAAATCTTGCAGGAATATGGTCATAAATATAGAATATGGACTGTGCTCAGGACATGTGAGACTTTGCTCTGTTTAGCTTACAACAGACAATGTTTGTTTCTAGCAGTAGCTTAGTGGCAGGCCTGGTGCTAGCAGGTTAGAAAAAGAGAGGCCAAATTTCCTTTAAACCTTTAGTTGCCTAATATGATTTTCTTCATAGACAAACACGATGTCAGAATCGGAAAACTTTAAATGAAAAGGTGAGAAACTGAACCCAAACCTGTCAAACTAGTGGGTTTGATTATTATATTATCCAGCAGCCTCAAAGGTAAAGTCTTTGTGTTTTCCTTTTTTCAGAAAAGACTTTTGAAAACTGTTTAAACATCTATTTAACAAGTTAGGAACCAGTTTTTTAATATATTCAAACAAAAATAAAAAAAATGACATAAACCCCCCCACACCATGTTACAGAAACGAATGTAAGAGGAACAAACTTCTTCACTGTCTCATTTTCCAGGATTAAGAGTTCTGCCTCAGGCAGCGGTGACCACACTGCATTGGGGAAAATGAATAATGAATGAGTTGCATAAAAATTTACCATATGTAAGCTGGTGTCAAGGGAGCAATCAGCTACAGAGGAAAATATTTTTGTGAGGTAGATACTTCAGCTTGGGGTCTCTGAGTGAAATAAACCTTTTTAGGACCTTTCAAATCAGCTGGACTTTTGGCATTGGTGAAGCTACGGACAAACGATAGACATATGACGGGCATTCAATAACATGTTAAATGTGCTTCTCATGGATTCTTGAACACGCATTTAGCCCATGGTGTTCACACATGACATACAGGGACGGGTTTCTTTTTTCCCCCATTTATGTCTGCCACCTACAGTTGGAAAAGTTAGCGCGACATGTCACGCATCTCGCTCCAGGCTCTTTTTTTTACTGCTGTATTTCCGCAATATGAAGGACTTGGTGAAATATTATTCTGGCCGGGCACAAACCGCTATTGTCAATTTTCAAATGGTTGGCACTTCCGTGAATTAAAGGGGACGCCATCCATACGTCAATACCAAATCCAAGTGCATGATTGGTCAAAGTTTGACCTGGTTTAACTCTGAAAGGGGAATTCAATGGTTGAGTGCTTTGTAAGTATAGTCCCAAAATGGGCATAGAAACTTGCGTAGCTACACGAGAATGTGGGAGTTTTGAACACAGGAACCCGAAAGATGCATTTACGTGCGTTTATGTGGACTTTTCATTGAAGGTGGCCGCTTGAATTGCAGAGGGCGGTGTGAACGTAGCTTGAGGTCATAAGAAGGGTTGTGTGAGGTTACGATTTAACTATGGTGGAAATGGAGTTCAGAGTAGTCAGAGTGATACTCAAACACTTATCGATGGTTGAAGACCTGTGTTTTAGCCACCTGTCATTTAGCAAAACACGCAGCTCATCAAATAAGCCTTAACACATCTGGACACTGCCGCACTTTCTCTGAATTTCATTTACAGAGGATCTGGTTTGATGTTTCCATCCTTTGATTTTTTTGAACTGGTCTCATATGCACTCACTGGAGTTTGTTGGGGCCTCTCCCATCTGTCATCACCCCAGAGAGGTCACCAGACGGCTTCATACAGACAAACAACACACAGTCACATGACTATGGGAGACAGCCAGATTCACCAGAAAAAACAGACTTTCTTTTCGATCTAAATTTGCGTAAATTTTTCAGCTGCATTGACTGGCACCTCTGAGCACTCTGTTATTCAGGTTAGTGCACACGGGTCCTCTGTGGCTTGTTTGTGGTGGATTCCTTCTTTTAACATACATATTCATCACAGGAAATGGGAAGGATGCCCAAATATGGAGGAATAAGCACTGCACAAACAAGGAAGACGGCTGTCACATTTAAGTCAGGGTACTGTCTGGCATGCACGAATGTGCACAAAGCACCGTTAACACCAATTATTGGGGTTACTAAACTTGATGTAAATTTGAATCAAAGACAGAAGCTAACTGTGCCACGAGGAATGCGACCTTAGATGTTGCACATTTATCTTTCTTCCCTCCATCTTTATGTGTCTCTGGATTCTTCCCTCCGGCTACCTAGTGGCTGTCCCCCCGGGCATCTGGTTAAATGTGCTTCTGCTGTGGAAGTTGTGGCTTGTTTTTCTATGTGTGCATGCGTTTTGTGTATGTGTGTGTTGTGTGTGTGTTACATCTAATGACTGTATTAGCAGTTGTGGTCCTATAGACCCTTGGGACAAGGTGTTGGAAAACAAAGTAATAGTAACAGGGACTGCGATAGATAGATAGATAGATAGATAGATAGATAGATAGAATGTATGTTTCATTGAACAGACTCCTGATGCAATCAGGTGTAACTGATAAAATGGAGCGTGCTTCGGAAACATCTGAACTGAGGGTGTGATGTGGTGAAAGCGTTTCAGTCTTTTCAGTTTTCAAGGTCGTCTTTCCCTCGAGAGACATCAAAATGTTGCACGTTGCAACAGATGTTGTAGACAGAGAATCTACTGGTTTTATCAGTCTCATCTGGGTAACAACTCTCCTGATTTAAATGAAAAGAGCTGAGTGGGGAAAGGATATGATGGTTCTTCATGCCGGGAATTTGTTCTAAAAAAATGTGGATTTTTGTTACTTTTTACATTACAAGTTTTACAAACTTTTTACAGTTTTGCTCAACTATGGGAGTTTGCACTTCAGAAAGCTTTCACACATTGAGGGTCAGTCTAGCAGCTGTCCCTAACCTACCCTCCCTCCTCATACAACCACTTATCATGATGGGGGGGGGGGGGGGGGGTGAGATGCAACTTGGGGGTGGAGCTACTTAGCAGTGGTCCTCCTCCCATGGTTGCCGCATAGATTCTGACCCCTTTCCTCTCGTTTTTAATTGCACCTTAGCAAGTAGGACCCTTGCAGGTGGGGAGGGGGGTGTGCTTGGATATCACTGCCAGCAAGCAAGAGATTTCCTCTCAAAGTTCTACCTGCCAATTTTAACTGCACCCCTTTATTACACACAAATATAACACATGACTTAACAATATACACTCCATATACACACAGACACACCCACTCACAAAAACACACATACATTATACAAGGAAGGTGGGACCTATGTTCTGGTGGGGGAACCAGGCCCTCTGCAACGGCGGCCGAGTCCCATGGGTGCTGGCGTCCTGGGCCCGGCGGCCCTCTCTCCACGCAGGGAGAGGGATCCCTGAGTTCTCTGGAAAGACCATGAGCTGGGGATCACATCACATCTGAGCCTGGGGGTCTCCGTGGGTCTGTGGTGTGGGTTCTTGTCCTTGCCCTCGACCGCTGGGCCTCTCCAAAATTTTAACAGTGGGTGAGCCTGGTCGGGCCATGTTTACAATGCCTTTGAGGACCCCTATTTCTCTTGGGCATCCTCCTGGACGGGGCTTGGCAGCACCTGCCTTGCTCTCTCCTGGACCTCCCATGAGGTGGGTGGGTGGTTGCCTGAAGTGTGAGGCGGGTCTCCTTTGAGGTGCCCTGGCTCGTGTCTGGGGCTGGGAGATGCCCAGAACTCCCGGATGGTGGTGGGGTGCTTGTCTGGGGCTGGGGGGTCTCTGGGGGTGGGGCTCTGCACCTGTCCCCTGGCTCGGCGGGGGGACTATTCCTCTGGCTGGGCTGGAGCTTGCACTCTCTGTGCACCTGTGCCACCCTGCTCACTGGCGTTGGGGCCCCTTTGACGGTGCTGCTGGCCCTGGTCCGGTTGACTGATGTGATTGCCCAGCGGGCAGATTTCTACTAAATGCTTTACCGTATGGTGCTGCTTTGGCAGGGGTCTTGGTATGGGGATGAATAGGCACTCCACCACTTTTTACACTCCATCATCCACCTCAGCAGAACATAAACACTGATTTGAGCGCAGGTGCCAACTCACCTTTGTATGAATAGCATGCGTGACAGAATTAAATGCTTTACATGTGTTGGTTTTTATGTATAGGTGCGTGTGAACTGCAGTATTATTGTATACATGTGAGCATTTTTGTATGTATAGAACTTTGGAGCCAACAGGTATGTTTGTAACATTTGAGTGAATGGACAGACCCCACGCCTTCAGACGAACATTCACACCTAAAAGCAATGATTATAAATGATCATAACCCCACCCCCAACACACACTTCTGCAAGCATCCTACAATTTCCTTAACCTCCCTTTTTAACATCCTTCTTCCTTCCTTCTACCCTCTTCTTCTTTTTCGTCCGGTCCAACAAAAAAAGGATACAAATATATTCATTATAAATAAAGTTTAGCCTAAATTACAAAAGGGGTTTATATTAATATACATCTTGTGTGTCATAACCCCCTATTGTAGCAGCAAAATCTGTCCAACACAAGAGGGATTAAGCTCCTATATGTTTGCTCAGATGTTGGACAGGACAAAAAAAAAGCTTTCACACAAGTATAGTTCAGCATTGGTTTTACTTTCACACTGCACTCTTGAGAGCAGCAGAAAATCCTTTTAGAAAAGGTATGCAGTTGCAAGTGATGCTTGTTTCAGGGTGTCTAAATTTATCTTTGTTGTTTTGCACAACACTAACACAACTTAGTCTTGTTGGGTAACAAACTGCTCTTCGGTCTATTGTGCAGTCTGTCAGCATTTACTCTCTTTACTCTGTTCCCTGTTTGCTTCAACTTTGAGAGGGGTTTTCACTCTTGCTAAACAAAGCAAACTCTAAATATTGATCCCAAAAAAATGAAATCTTACAAAAATGAAATGTCTTAGAAAAAAAAATCAAATGTTATAAAATAAATAAAAAATAGAAACGAAAGAAGAAAATATATATATATATATACCGTAATTTCCGGACTACAAGCCTCTACTTTTTTCCTGCGCTTACAGCCTTGCGGCTTATTCAGTGACGCGGCTAATTTATGGATTTAATTGGCGGCCGACATGTACGTACTTCCGAACTCAGTGAATAGTTTGTATTCTTTATCTAATACCAAGCACAAGGCATTTTTATTCAACACACCTCTAAGCAGCCAAACAGCATGGACTTGACTTCAGGTCTTAGATACTTCAGTCATGGTTCAACAAAACGAAACACGCATGCCCGGCCGCATCCCAGAATCCTTTGGGGCCATTAGACCCAACGTGCACGTGATCGCCGCTACATTATGATGAAGCTTTCAAGTTAAAAGCAATCGTTAAAAGCAGCGTAAAAAAGTCCACCGTCACCAACGGGTTTGGAAAAGCCGGTTTGCTGCGTGACGGAGAGAACAGCGCATGGAGTGAATTTACACTCCATTTACGGTTTCTAAGGAAACCGTAAAAGCGGAATTTTGCTTTGAAAAACTCACAGCCTCCGTGTGAGCTGGAGACATCTTCTCCTGCTGATTGAGCTGCGGGGCCGATGGCAGTCTGAAGGCTCCCACACGTAACAACGCATCCGCCCCTCATACACAAAACGTACAGTATTAAGTCCGATTGCTTTGCACAGAAACGATTTGCTCCGTCCACCGGCGCAACGGGGACGAAGTGCTCCTCCTTGAAGCTGCCCTGGCCAGAGGTGTCGTAGTAGATAGGTAGGGGAAACAAGGAGCGCGCGGGGCGGGAGCGGAGCGCAGAGGCGTCCGCGGAGTGCAGAGGCTTCTGAATTCTGACACACGCGCCGCACTGAGGCGCGCGTATCGCGCTGAGGCGCGCGCTTTTCAGTCGCCGCTGCTTTATTTTACCGTTGTGTTTTCTAACCAGTCCTGTTACTCCCATAACGCTGCTGCGACACAAGCGGAAGGAGAGCTTTTCCCGTTCACCCCTCCATGCACTGCTGCTACTTGCTAATTCTTAAACACGTACAACAGAATGGCGAGCCGGGCGTTGGCCCCGCCTTTAGCCCCTAAGACTCATGGGAAATGTGGAATCGCGGATGTAAATTTCCTCATTATAACTGAGGGATGTAATGTTGATTATATGGTTACTGTTTGTAATTTTATGAGATTCATCGCAGTTTTTCCCCACTTCTTTCTTTTTAGACCAAGAACAAACATTAAGAAAGATGAAGAGCCATGAAGAACCACAGTGCAACAATTATTAAATAACAAAGGCATTAGAAACTTAAAACTAACAGCCCTGATCCTTTACTGTGTTGCAGCAGTCCAGGTTCAGGTCCAGGAGGTCGTCTAGTATCCAGTTCTTGTTTGGATGGTGGGAGGACGTTGTTTGATATTGCTGTGAAAAAATCTCCAGATGACATTAATTGTTAGACTATTATCTATTTCTCTGTCAGCTTCTGTGGTGACCTGCTCAGTTTCTCCATACATCCTTCCTCTAGACAATGTGGCTGTCACCTCAGCTGCGAAAAAAAAGCTCTGGTGGAAAAAGTGACAGAAATAAGTTGGATGATGGGGGGGGGACTGTGGATTTTCAGAAGAGCATAGAGGCATCAGTCTTGGTGCACTATGAATAGACCTATGCAGCTGTCCTGCCATCTCACTCACTCACACACACACACAAACATCCAGACACACACACACACGCACACACACACACACACACACACACACACACACACATACACACGTAAATGTTTGTTCTGGGTGGCCACGTATGAACAACAGCTGTGCTTAGGTTTTTCCTTTTGCTTAAGCTTTACTCCAAGTTATTTTCCAAGTTCATTTTCATTTCAAACGGAGGTTAATTTATTAGGCCACACACTGCAACATGAATTATTCACATTTCTTTCCCACTTAGTGGTGCATTGAAAAAAAGTTCAAAGAATTAAAACAAACTAATCTGAACCTAATATGATTGGAAGCAAAGCTTTTGAAAAGATGTAATCTTAAGGGATACCCAGGATGAGCAAAAACCTCAAAGCAGTTTTCCAACATCCATCCATTCACTTTAGAACCTGATGAATCCCTTTTGGGGTCAGGGGGCTGCTGCAGTGCACCCTGGCTGCTGTTTGGCAAAGGCAGGGTACACCCTGGGACACGTTGCCAGTCCATCCTTTACATCCCACCCCAGGGGGAAGAAGAAAACAGGCAACATAAAGAAAAAATTAAAGCCGGTAGGGTTTAGACTGACAGTGCAGCCCTTTATTAGATGGACAGGAGCGGGAGTGAACACAATGGGGTTAAAGATGACATTTAGTATGAGGAACAAAACTTTAATTCACAGGCACTAGTCATCATGTACTAATAAACTGGAGACATCCCCCAAAGTACCACAAAAGACAAATAACACAACCTAAAGTGGAACTTAAACCAGAGGGACAGTACTAAGACAAAACCATAAAGACCACAACAAAAAAGCTTTTTCCACAGGCTCCTAAAAGCCAAATCTGACAGCAGAGGCAAGCTGAAAATACAGATCCCTCTCAGGGAATTCAGCTGCCACTGGAACAAGGGCTACTGAGGCTTTTATGCTACTCGCCCAGCCTCCTGAAGGAGGAAGGAAGGAGGCCGCAATCTTCTCCTGCAGGAATTGGAGTCAGGCAGTGTGGTGGAGTAGGCCTCTGCAAAGGATAAAAGGATAAACGCACGCACGCACACACACACACACACTCATATCGAAGGGCCCCATGCGCTCAAATTCACACCTAGAGACAATTAAGAATCACCAATTAACCTTTGAAGTATGTCTTTGGATGGTGGGAGGAAGATGGACTGCTTGGAGAAAACATGTAAGTGACATGCTAACTCCACACAGAAAGGACCCAGCCGGAATTCGATCCAGAGCCTAAGATGAGAGTACTAACCACTACACCACAGTGCTGCCATCATTTTTCCAACATGTGGAACATATTGTTATATTTGTGTTTGGCTACTTTCACAATAGTGGCATACACACAACTAAAGACATGTATTTGTTAACCTACATTTCTCCTTTGTCTTGTGTGGAGACATTGAACAATGGAGTCTAAACCAGCTTTTTCAGGGCCACGGGGCAGTTTGCCAGTCCATCACAGGGCCATTCACTCACACCTAAGGGACAATTTAGAGGCACCCATCAACTCATGAAGCATGTTTTTGGAATGTGAGTGAAAGCAGATGTGCCCAGAGAAAACCTAGGGAGAATATGCAAACTCAACAAAAAATAAACTCATCTGGGATTTGAACCAGAACCTATTCACCGCAGCACCAGCACCGTACCTTAGACCTGAAAACTTGCTTAAAGTTGTTTAAACAAAAACAAAAAAGTTTTCTCTTCAATCAAATTTCAGAAATCTGACAAAATATTAGAGCTCAAACTTTTTTTAAATGTTCATTTGATTCCATTCAATCAGCTTATTTTTATACTGGTACTAAATTGAGTTTTTTGTTCAGATTTGTAACTGAAACAATTATTTGAGTTAAAACGCCAAAGTGACCCAATTCACTTCATATTCATGAATATATATTCATTGTGTGTATTCATGTGTTCAAAAGATTCTTGAGAGAATCACAGAATTGCTGCTAGTTTTTGTGCATCCTCCTGTATGGGGTTCTCTGCTGGCACATAACTTGTGGGATTCAATTGTTATAACAATTAGGAAAGAAAAACGGTATTGAGAAAACAGCAAAAACCTCAACCTCCCACGTTTGGGGTTTGCACTACTTTGCATCTCTTCTGACAGCACTGTTATCATGTAAAAGAATTGCTCCAGAAGATTGCACAGATTTGTGAACCATTCTTCTTTCACCGAAATGTTTTGTTCTGAAAACAAAAGGTCGCAAAGGTCATGAAATACCTCGGTTAATATATTTTCTCTCTACTTTTGCTCCTTGAATTGAAGTAGGCTGTTAGGCCTGAGCAATCATAAATGAAAGACTTAAAGTTGCGCGGTAATGAACCAGCAAACAGGAGCTCCCCCTCCTTTGCTCCATTAAGTGGTCTTTGTCACTCATTAGAGGTTTTATAATAAGAGCAGGAGGGGCCCCGAGATAAGACCATGTCCTGCAACCCCGAGACCAAATCTGGAAACCCAGATCGTTATCATACCTGACCTTGTCGGCCTGATAAATATCACAAGCATTACCCACAGCTGCTGCTCAATTAGAGCGGCACACAGAGCCACAGTCCAGAGCAGCACACGCTCAGACAGACACACAGATTTTGTTCATCAGTTGCTATCATGTGTATAAACACTACATGTTGTAGTAATTTAGAGTATTATGTTAACTCTGCTACATTACCCACAACAACAACAGCACACTCTTTAGCACTGCCACCCGTGAGTCAGGTGTTCTGCAATCAAAGTGAGTGTTTGAGTGTGTGTTTGAGTGTGTATATGTGTAAGAAAGAGTGACGGGGATTATGCTAAGGGGGAATGCAGGGAGTTAAGGCCATCCAAAGGATTATTGCAAAGTCTTTTGCAAATTCCTAATTAGGATTTGAGACAGAAAGTCTCCTTCCAGTTCAAATGTCTAGCTTGTGTGCTCTTCACTGTGTGTTTGTGTGTGTGCGCGTGCGTGTATTTATACAAGTAACCAGTGCACAAACACTTTTGTATCTCATTCAATAAAGTTCCATATTTTCTGTAAAGCTTCTGGTATAAGCAAAATCACTATATTACCACTTACATTGATCTAAAACCACAAACAAAAAAGAACAATGGAATCAAATTCTTAGTTTGATACTTTACCCAAATGAATAATTGAAAGCAAAAGCTCAATTTTTAGAGGCTTACATGTGAAAATGTTAAAGTTTAGCATAACATTTTTTTACATGCTTTTATGGACTTTTTTCTATTAATGGATGACATATTCAACAAAATTGAACTTAAATTTGCATTTCAGAGCATTTCTTTTTTGAAATCGTAGAAAATCTGGAGCAGACCAAAATTGCTGTTTGAAAAGCGTTGTGACGTAGAAACTACACTGGCTGAGCCACTAGCTCCCTTCTCTGCTCCATTCTGATGCATCCACTTGCAGAGAAATAGATCTAAGTACGTCTTCGTTTTCCCAGCCCAAGTTGGCATCTTGCTTAAAACTGTACTGCTGAATAGCTCCGTTATTGCTGGCCACTTTAGTTGCACCAGAAAGGTTGAGGGTGTGTGTGAGGGTCTAAGTTAGCGGGAAAGCGTCTGTGGGTGGGAAAGGGGAGCAGTGTTGTTCCGTGCCAACAGTTATGTCCACAACTCAGAGAAAAATTTCTGATGAGCTACTGGCGCTCTGCAGGAACTATGTCCAAAGAAAACGAAATAGATTTTTGATATGCCCAAAAACAGCAGAATCATAATTAAAAGACTACTGGGAACACTTTGAAAACAGATTAAAATAATTTGGAGTGAGTCTTGAAGTTTCCAAATGTTATCGGTTATACCAGCCATTAAAATAAGATATATTAATTCAATTCCATATTTATCATTATTCAATTATAAATTATTCTCTGTCTTTATGTTTTAATGTTAGGCTGAGGCTGAGCAGCCTTCAAACCCAATGTTGCAGCTAAATAGAAAAGCCTGATTTTTCACTTCACCCAACAGATTGTAAATGTACTCCACACTCTGGATTACTTATTGTGGCATTTGTTTATTTATTACTCACAATGACCCTATTGGAAGTTTTTTTGTTTTAAACCAGAAATTGGTAATCGTTATTTAATTTTGAAATACGAGGATTAAAAAATGTTCTCCAGTGCTCATACCTTTATATAAACCTGCAAAACTGGTATTTTCCGCTGCAAACTGTCACATTAAAAAGTCAGAAGACGGGATTGCATCAACAAACAGGAAAATAGTTAAATCAATGTTAAGAAAGCAGGACCTGTCTTTGCACAATTTCTTTAAAGAACAAAAAGTACAATTCCATTTTCCAGTAGTTGTTTTGCAGCAGTTCATTGTTGCTTCTCAGACTGACTTGATGTCAACATGAGTTGCTGTTTCAGGCATAGACGTCTGTTTTTTGAGTTTCTGCATGGCAGTTTGAACTCTGACAGGAACACCAAATCCCAACAGGAAGCTCTAAAGACCTCATTACTGGATCCCGTTACAATTAGTCATGCAGCGAGGACGCTTACATTCGCAAACACACACAAACAAAGCAACTAAATGTGCATGTGATTATGCCACATGTCTAGTTAAATTGTGTTTTCATCCCAACAGTTGCTGTGACCACTGCACACCCTGACAGGGTCATCCGTTCAGATCGAAGCATTCACACGCACAAGCACAAGCTGTATTAACCTATCATCGTCCACCCCACCAAGCTTCCAGGAGGACCCTTCAAGCCTTCAAGATGGCAGGATGCATGTTTTCTTGTGCCACATCTGTCTAGTGCTACTGACAAACTAGAGACCACTGGTGATGGAGATTATGCAGGGCTGAGACTGCTGGACGGAAACTTCTCACACAGACAATCCAATAATTTCTATTTATTGTCACACGTCAAACTAACCATCTGCCACGATGGACTTTCTATAAAACTTTTTTTCAAACCCCCAAGTAACCATAGAGTTCTACTGTCCTGCTGCTCTAGCATTTGCTGCCAACTTGTTTGACTTTCCTCACATTTTATGTTCCTATCCTTCTGGCTCTGCTCAGTCGCTGAGGAGATGTACTGACCACTGTTTTACTGCTTCCTTCGTCCCCCCCCCAACCTTTCCAGGGAAAACAGAACCTGGTGGAGTTTACGACCTGATAACTGTTTGGACGCGCTGCAGCCTGCTCCCTACAGGGCCACAAACAAACACACACACATACACTTCATCGCACACAATCGCAGCAGTGGGTGTTGGGATGGAGGTGCAACTCACAAGCTAACCTGCTTGCTTATATTAGCAGCAGTCTAAATGAATGCTGATGCAGAGAAATTCCAACTTTTCTGGGAAAGAACGGATAAAACGCTGACCATTTTCTGTGTATATCGCACCTCCTAAAAAATTAATTTAGTAATGAATCAATTTGCGCATTTAAGTGTTTAAAAGTCTTTGGGAGAAGATTATGGATGAACTAATGTCTAATTAGTTCATCCATAATATAAAGAAAACAGAAAGGCAAGTTTTCACACAATTATGGTTGAAGAATTTGTCTGGAAAATCTTTTGCACTGCAATATTTTGAAAAGATGACTGTTTAATTATGTAAGTTATAGTCAGATCTCACAACAAAGCAGATTATCATTCATCCTTAAATATTTAAATGAAACTCTTTTTTTTTTTTTAGTTTTACATATTTCTGCCATATCAAAGGGATTTACATTTAATTAAAGACCCATTACGATCATCTTTTGATCTTTTTTGGTCTTTTAATCATGTTTATGCTGGTATTTTAAACCCAAAATAAAAAAAACTGTTGTTTTCTAGGACATGGTTTCTGCAGAGTGGCAGTAGTTCATTAGTGGCCGGGGCCTTTGGCATGGGGCAACCCCTCCCTCCTCCCCGTTGCTGAAAACTGTCTTTGCATGCTAGTTTACAGCCTCTCACACACACCCAACCAATCCAGCCGCACACTTTAGAGCCAGATTCCAGCTCAGACGAGAAAAACAAAGACATGGATCTATTTGTTTACAAGTGGATGCATCAGAATGGAGCAGGGAGCTTGTGGCCTGCCCAGCGTATTTTCCACATCACAAATACAATCTTTTATAAACAGCATTTTGTTGTCTGCCCCTCACTCACAAATATTTGAAAAAAGAAACACTCAGAAAAGCAATTTTAAGCCTAATTTTCTTAATATACGTCCTCAATCGTGAGAAAAATGACACAAGTTGGATTTTGATAACAAGCCCAGTGGTCCTGTTGTACCAAAATGAATAATCGTAGAACAAAACTACAATAACTACCTATAAACTCAGAGAAAGGGGAAAAGTCACAAGTTTCAGATTTATTTTGTGGCAGCACTATAGCTGAGCTCTAATGATGTTAAGATAAAGGTGTAGTTAAGTTTTTTTCATTGATCACAGGAAAATATGCTTTTTCTAAAAAAAATCTGGAACTGCGTGGAAACCACCATTTGTTTTTTTACACTTTAGAAATAGGCTATTAGGGGAAAAAACTGTGTGAAAAAAATATAGTCGGTTTACATAAGGTTCATGAAATGCTGCACTCTCCTGTGCCTTCTAAACCATGCACACAAGCTTTACACATTCCTCTGTTTAGCTACATTAGAGTGCATCCTGATGCTATAAAAGTCTGGTCTTTGTGTCTCCGTGTAATGCAATAACCAGCTCTCACATGGATCCACATAAACAGCAAAGCATTCTGGGTATAGTCAATGCAGGGTCCCCGGAGACGAGATGAGAAACCGCTGAAAAGATTCTTCTGTGTGCACGCTCATGCATGTATGCAAACGGCTGTTGTTCACACAGAGAAAAAGGCAGAGGAAATCTTTATGAATAAACAGATGAGAAACCATTAGTTGTAATGACATTACCCATCTGTCTGAACTGTGACTTCACTTAGGGTGTGTGTTTATGTGAGCAGCAGACAGAGAGCAATGGAAAGGTTACCAGACAATTTTAACAGCTGCAGATATTTTCTTGAGAGATCCTTTTTCAAAAGCAGCATCTTAACAGCTAATCTTAAACTGGGATGATTATCTCCATCATGGATCACCAACCTGTTGCTACCAAGGCTGAGAGTTTTTATTAATATGTCAAGAATTTAACTTAACATATTTTGTTAAGTTAAATTGTTAAGTGTTTGTGATATTATTTTGCAGAGTTGGCCGGGCATGCCTATATTCAGGTGCAACTTATATGTGTTTTAAAAAAATCAATAGTAACCGCCACTAGGTGTGTATATCGGTATTTGCAGCTGACAACAACGCAAAGAAGAATCACCGTTCAGTCGTATGCCAAACTTGGCGGAATTAAACATGACACAGAAGATACAGTAATTATTGGATTTAGTGATTTAAAGTAATATAAAGAGTTTAGATGACTTGTTAGAATGTTCTTCATACTATGGTTATTTTAGTAATTGTTAATATGTTTCATAAAGCTAAATAAGTGTCTTTTTTTTAACCTTTATTTAACCAGGTACACTATTAAGAACATTTCCTTTTCACAATAAAGACCTAGTGGAGATTTGTCCAGTTATTTAGTTTTGTTTGCACTTATAAAGATTTGACAATATTTCTTTTGCATATTAGTTCATTTATAAGGAGAACAGCAGGGATATGGATGAGAATTCACTACAAAAACAAACAGTAGTTAGATGGGGACTCACAAGTCAAAGCACTGTTATTTCCAGTAGCTAATCTGTATGGGGCCTCAGTACCAAGTACAGTTTGTTTGGCAATTGTGAGCGCTCCAAACTGTGCACGAGCACTGCTGGATGGACTGGTTCCTGGATAGTTTGGAGAAATAGTTGGAGAGATTTAGTTGGGATGATCTTCCTTATTAAAGATCATTATGCTGATTTTTTCAGAGCAATTATGCTTTTTTTTCCGCCAGCGAACTGTTCTGCATCCTTATTGGCTGTTGACCTTGTCAGTCAATCTCCTCTATGCTGTGTCACTTGTACTCAATGGGTTCAGTTAGCCACATTTACATAACTTTTTGATTGTGAGCAGACCTTTGTTTTCGTTCTATAATATTGGGTTTATTTTTCTGCAAAGGTCTGAACTTAGAGTGTAAACAAGTGATTAAAAGTGTGAAAGGGTCCATGTCTGTCTGAGAGAAGTCTACAAAGTGTGTAGTGAGGAATTTTACAGCCTTTATCCTACTTTGCAGATTTCACCTATCGCTGGTTATTTTTAGAACCTAAAGGCCCGTACACACCGGGACGAATATTCGCCAGGCGTTATTCGCCAGCGTTTTTCGCCACGTCTTTTGTGTTCGCACCCAGGCGATTTTCGCTGACGATGAGCCGAGCGAACATGCAATTTCATTCCCTGACATTAGATGGCGCTTAATGTAAACAGAAATACTCCTGTACACAAGGTGGCGCTGCGCAACTTTACGCTTCTTAAAGTCGCTTTTCACTCAGAAGAAGAGAGCAAGTATTTACGCGCTAGTCAGAATAATAAAAAGAAAACATGAATATTTCAAGCACCAGTTGCTCCAACTGGTGCTTGGTTCGGGGATATTTTAGAATGTCCGTCATTATTTCTTCGCGGCAGTGTTGACGCTACTTGGCGTCTATCTTCTTCGCTGGTATGTGTGCTCAGCAAAGCAGTTTTGTGTTTGAGCGCCCCCAAGTTGTGTTTTACTGTAACTTCAGAAGCTCCAGACACGTGTGCAAAAGCGCCATTCTCATTGGTCGAATAGATTTCGACGCGACGCGTCGAAAAAAAAAAACGAACCCGAGGCGTTTTTTTTTTTTTTTTGACGCTTTGGCGTTTTTTCGCGTCGGTGTGCACACTCTCATTGGTGCCCTTTGTTTAGTCACGAGGCGTTAAACGTCGGCGAAAATCGCCAGCGAAATTCGTCCCGGTGTGAACAGGCCTTAACTCCCGTGATAAATGAGGGATCACTGAACAATGTAAACAGTTTTTCACAATCCACATCAGTGCTCGAGGACAGGCCTAGAATGCTACCATGAATGCTTCACTCCTTAACTGGGTTTGTAAAATTGTGCCCAGGCCTGAAATTGTATTCGTTCTGATAATTGCCTTATAGTGTTGCTTGAAGAACCGTGCTTACAGTGCTCTCTAAATCTGTAATTCAACCGAGGAGCCTTACGTGCTAATTTCTGAAAGCTACATGGTAAAGACCTACAAAAAGCTAGAAAAAGGAGGACTTACAACATCATGTGCTTTTAATATAACCGAAGAAACCTTAAAATCTAGGAGCAATTTTTTATGATATGCTAAGAATAAACAGTCCTCGAAGCCACATTGTTAAACGTTGAACATAAGATACAACAGCACCTGTTTCACATTGCAGCTCCAGACAAAGTGTGAAAGTAGAAACAGTGACGGCCTTCGCAGATCCTCCTGCTTTGATTATTTCTGGCTCAAGAAAAAAAAATAGCGTTTTGCAGCACAGTTTGCTGTGCTACCGTACAGCATTACCTTACCTGTGAATTTGTAATGTGTAATTAATCAAGAGCTACTTTGGGTTTGCTGTGCCTTTAAAATAATCAGATGATGGAGCGGCCAGCAAATGCACAACATTAAACGTCATTGCAGAGCAGGCAAACCAAGCCTGTGCAGCCCTCAGGTGAAATTGGTTACTGGAACCAGATGTGCTTGCAAAAATAGTCATTGTTTAATCTTAATGCTTAAAAAAATTTTTTTTTTTTTGCAAATAAATTTTGCTCATTGGTCGTTTAACTTCATAAATTCTTGCATCTGCTTTCTTTCCAGTACAGTGTACATTCTTATTGAACTTAAAATCTAATTCTTGAAAATGTTTGTCATATTGCAGTGTTCCTGGGTTTGAAATTCAAAATATTTTGATTTCTTAAATGGTTAATACAGCCTATGTTGCGCTTTGGTTTAACCTGTTTATAACAAATGGTAATTACTTTGACCGGCCAGCCCCTGATTCTTGCTTTTGGGTTATTTGTCTGGACAAACTCACTTGGGAGAGTTATTCATTCCTGACCTGCAGGAATGCCACCACTGGAAGGCCATGCCCGCTCCTCTCCAGAACTCTAGCATGGGCTTTTGCTTTGACTTAATGCTGTAACTGCATGTGTGCCTTTGTGAGGAAAGCAGAAGTAGCAAAGGTGTGTGTTAATGCAGCGCTAGGAAGCAATATATGTAAAGGGCCATTAATAGCCGCCACATTCTGACAGCCATTACCCCAGCATTTACAATCTTCTCAGTGCATTCCAGCAGAAAGGCTCCATGCACAGATATATTCACACAGTCAGAAACACTCTCCGTTACAGAGCCTAATTATCGACACCTCTCCCTGTCGGATGAAACAGAAAACTGCTCTATTTTCAGGCTGATGGATTCTGAAGACGTTTGCTTCTTCTCCCCCTCTCAGCGTCTGTTGTCATCTCTTTATGATGCAGCGCCAGCCGCCCGCCCCCTCATCTGATGTTTGATTCTCAACTTGTTAAATAAGACTCAAATTAAAACAGACAATGAAGAAAGTTTCCCTCTCTCAGCCACTTTCATTTGTTTTGATTTTTATTCAGAATCGCGGAGGGGACGTGTGTGTTTTCTGAGCGGTCGCTGAGTGAAAGTGACATCTAAGTCTTTGAGGCTCGCTTCATTAGTTGTCAAACAGAGCAGCTGTGCTCACCCCTGGCCCAGTTGTTCATTTGTGAGCAGCGGGTTCAGTTTGGGATCAAGTAGAGCTTCTGCTCTGCAGAATATGTTTCATGGGAGGTCAGTTTAACTTCATTATTTGTCCCTCAGGTGACTGTTTAACTAGTGCATCTTCTGCTTATGTTTGCCAGAGGCTTGCATTCTCAGTCAAACACAGGCTTATAATAGATTTATTTGTGACAAAAATGGTTTTGGCACAGACTGGATCATAAACATTTTCAATATGTAGCATGTCTTTATAGGAATTAAGGAATAATGTTTATTATGCTCATTGTATATGTTCTTTTAAAGCTATAATTTATTTTTATTAATTTATTAACCAGAAATTGTCAACAACATACTCAGAATTATTCAAAAAGGGGACTTTAAACAAAAATCTGTTTTGTAAAACCTTACAGAGCAAACATTTGTCTTAATGTGATTACTCAGTACAGGAAAAGTGGAGGATACAGTGCAACTGTGTACATGAAGGCACACAGGGAGAGTTTACATATTTGCTATACATTTTATCTGCAGTTTGGACCTCTGTTCATATAACATTCTCAAAGTTTGAACAGGGAAAAAGAGCTGTAGTCCATGGTATTATCTTAATGGATAAATGAAGTGCTATTTGAATGCTTTGGTAACCTTATTCTAAAATTCACATAGATTAAGCGTGGATTATGTCATTTAGAATGCAGACTCAGTTTTGTAACTTTAATTACAACATAATCAAATGAATACTATGGCTAAAAATGCAAGACCTACTACGGTATCAAAATTTTTACCAGTTCAACTAATGGGCAACAATTTTATTTTTTCCTCAGAGCCAATTTAAAAATTAAAGTACTTGAAACCAGATCAATGCAACAGGAAGCCCATGATGCTTGTAACCCCTTCATCACCTGAGCTTTAGCTCCAGTGTTTACATCGTTTTGACTTCCATAACTCGTCAACTGTTGACTCAATTAACCAAGGTCCAGTGGATTCTGAAGTGCAGGAAAGCCGCTTTGCGTCGATGTGCAACGCTTTATTTTAGTAATGTGTTGCATATTGCAAAGCTGATATGAAAAGTTTTCTCCACGCCAGAATCAGCGATTAACATTGATCGCATAAACGAGTGTTAAGGCCTGTTCACACCGGGACGAATTTCGCCGGCGATTTTCGCCGACGTTTAACGCCTCGTGACTAAACAAAGGGCACCAATGAGAGTGTGCACACCGACGCGAAAAAACGCCACGCGCCAAAGCGTCAAAAAAAAAAAACGCCTCGGGTTCGTTTTTTTTTTCGACGCGTCGCGTCGAAATCTATTCGACCAATGAGAATGGCGCTTTTGCACACGTGTCTGGAGCTTCTGAAGTTACAGTAAAACACAACTTGGGGGCGCTCAAACACAAAACTGCCTTGCTGAGCACACATACCAGCGAAGAAGATAGACGCCAAGTAGCGTCAACACTGCCGCAAAGAAATAATGACGGACATTCTAAAATATCCCCTTACCAAGTACCAGTTGGAGCTACTGGTGCTTGAAATATTCATGTTTTCTTTGTATGATTCTGACAAGCGCGTAAATATTTGCTCTCTTCTTCTGAGTGAAAAGCGACTTTAAGAATCGTAAAGTTGCGCAGCGCCACCTTGTGTACAGGAGTATTTCTGTTTACATTAAGCGCCATCTAATGTCAGGGAATGAAATTGCATGTTCACTCCACTCATCGTCAGCGAAAATCGCCTGGGTGTGAACACAAAAAACGTGGCGAAAAACGCTGGCGAATAACGCCTGGCGAATATTCGTCCCGGTGTGTACGGGCCTTTACAGCCCCGACAGGCAAACCTGTCCCAGTCTAGGGGAAATCACAAAGGGGCTATTATATATGAAAGATTGGACAACAATAAGTTAAGGAACATAGTTTATTGAGTGGAAGAACGAACCTGTGTCCTGTAAAGCAGAAAATAAACAATTACTGTGCTGGTCCCAACAAAAGACAAAACAGAGGGATTGGAGCCTTGGCCAAACATAAAATAAGTCAACTGACCACTGACCCAGCCACCATGACTGTCGGAGTCAGCAGCTCCCTGCTAAGGCTGCCTGACAAAATCGAGCTAATGAAAAGAAATAAACAAATCCCGCAAATAAAGACTACCGAGGTCCAACCCCAAACTAAAATAACAAAACCCAACAGTATAAGACTGCCGAGGACCAAGAGGGGATAAAAAGGAGAAACAAACCAACCAGCACGGCTCCAACTCAAACTAACAGCTCCTCAGCCTCCTGCTCTGCTCTCTGCATGCCTCTTTGGTTGAGGCCTCCTCTGACTTAAATACCTGGCAGATGCTGATCAAGATCATTGAGGTGGGCAGAATGATAGGGGATGCAGCAAAGCAGCAGCAGCAAGACATAACAACCAGTCACGGTTCGTCAAAGAGCGTATTTTATTCAGGTGTTGCCTGCAACAGCTTCAGTGTTAAAGGGTTAAGGGTGTCAGTCTACTTTTCCCCTACAGTAAAAAACAACTAAATTTGACATTAAAATAGCACTTTTTTTACTGCTTTAACCCGATTTAATATCCAAGACATTCAGGGATTACATTTATTTTATGAACCTGTCACTGTCAGGGTGGTAGTAATAACTTAAGACTTTGAATCATAATAACAAAAAGTCCAACACACTGTGGGGGGAAAAATCCAAGAATAAAACAACTGAAAACTCAAAAATCCTCAATGTGGTTGAAAGAGAAGACGGTGAGGGAACAAGTACAAATTGCACCAACAGCCTTTGAAAAATTAAAGCCTTAAACAACCTATTTAGTTTTCATTAATTAAAATGAAAAAAAGTAAATATTTGCAACAAAAACAAATTTCTTGGTTTCAAAAAGCTTTGTTGTCTCCATGGTTAAATTTTTGGTTTATTAGTACTAAAGCTTTTCTCCTTGCACGTTTTAAATTTTTTACTTATTTATTTTAATTTGCCATCAAAGTTTTAATGCTGCTGAGATCTTTTTATTTTGACGTGATGCCAGATTCTGAGCCATGCATGTGGGTGTGTTACTAACACACCCAGCGGTCATGGGAATTTCTTTTTTTAATTTCAAGGATTCTGTGATGTCATATCCTGTCAAAATGGCGTCAAAAAGGGAGCTTAAAAACCAACTTAAATTAGTTCTGACGTAACTGAAAAGGACAGAAACCAAAAGGTCACATGACCAAATCCTAAGTCCGTTAGCTTTATTTTGGTAATTGCTTTTAACATTGAGTAGATTGTATTGCCGCATTTTGTGGTCTGCTTTTAAAGAATTTTGTTTTTCTGAGAGGAAAGTTGTTTTTTTTCCCACTGACATCAGTGTGGTTGGCTTTCTCAGAGGCCTTTCAGAACTGCATGCGCTCAGTTGGATTTAGACACTTGGCTCATGGTCACTGGCTTCTTAAATCTCATTATTGAGTTTATACACTGATTTAAAGGCATGACAGGTTGAAATATGGGTGGACCAAAGCTACGTCACTTTGTAAGGATGCTGTAAGTTGGAAAGCCAGAAAGTGGTTCTCACAGGATGGAAGTTTAGCCCTCAAGCTCATTCAAACAGAGTCCAAGTGCTGCTTTTGCCCTATACGACTTTCCATTCCATTCATCACCCCTGCTCTCTGGTCCCACGCTGCTCTGCCGAAGTAAATAAATAAACAGAGGGAGTAAGGATTTTTGTAGAGGAGGAAGGTGATGAGGAAGCTGTTGAAGTGGGTGTTAGCTCAATCATTCACCAGCTCATGTATCAGATGGTCTTTCTTATTTATTTCTCTCAGCAGTAAACTGACGGACTGGACATTTTTTTCCATCTGAGTATCCCCCTTGCCTCTTTCCTGTTCTTCTCATCTGCCCAGCTTTTTTTCAGCCCTCTTGAGGATGGATGATAGTGAATGAGGAGCCAGTAAAGCATCGATCACTGCTGCATCCTCACAGCAGAATCACGGGCAGCTCAGCCACAGGAGGGGGTTTAACCTGTATTCACTCAAGACATCTGATCTCAGACCACTATAAAAAAGACGCAGGTACTTGGCTGGACTTCTTGAATAAGTATTTGTTTTTAGCTGCATTGCAGTAAGTAAGACTGACAAAAATGTTGCGCAAAAGAACCTAAACTTTTGGGTTTTTGAAATTTCTGATAAAACTATAATATAATAGAAGAAAACAGAACAAAACTTTGAAGTTTGTTTCATCGATTTCATGGTTGAACAGTTGTTTTTCAATCTTTTTTTTTCTTTGAAATCATGTTCCTTCATCTGCTGTTCATTGTGGGAAATGAACATTAAAATGTCAGCAGTGCTATATAACATTCCCTTTTCTCAGATCAGAAACTTTTTTTAGACCCTTTGGAAATTCTTTTTTCTTTTCTTTTTTATTGTTCAATTTAGTTTTTGCATTTAAAAGGTCAGATCTACTACACATTCTATTTCCTATGATTTCTTTTAAACCTCTGAGACAGCTCACCTGAACAATTAATGTTGCTTTACTTGTTTTTAAAATTGGGCTTTTAGTAAACTATGAAAGACTAAGATACATCGGTGAAAACAGAATCATTTTTTTTACCTTAATCATTCAAGACAGAATAGGGTCCCAGACCAGAAGAGGGCCCCCAAGAGTTAACCGACTTTGACTTCTTACTGCTGTAACAATACAGACTAGATTTAAATTTGAATAAGTGGGCGCACATGTCACGTGCCCGGATGGTTTATTTTGAATGTTTTTGAACCAGTTTTCCGCTCGCCATCTTGGTCTGAGGCAAGTTTTTTGGTAAATGGACAAACGGGCCTGACACTTGCTAGAGGAAAACCCAGTAAGACGATTGTTAAATTAAAGATTTCTAGGTCAGTTGTCGATCAAAAAAAAAACAAACAAAAAAACCCACATTTTGTTACTTGCTTACATTTGAACATGATTTAATCCGGAAGTCCAATTGTAGGCAGTCTCACACACTACATCTCCCAGCAACCTCAGCGCACACTTCCTGGATGCCGCACACCTGACTCTCAATTACACAATCAAGCACAGTATACTTAAACACTGCACTGAGTAAGGCTCAGTGCGAAATATTGTTTGTGCCACTCTGCCTTTCATACCGAGTGGCACATTTGGACCTGGTCTTCTGTTTCCTGACTTTTTTTGCCTGCCGCTTACCCCCTCTCGCCTGCATCCTGACTACCCCATCTCTCCTCTGATGATCCAATGCCTGTTGTTGACCCCTGCCTTCCTGACACTGATTTAGCTTTGTGGACTTTTAGCTGAGCTAATAAACCTGCTGCATTTGGAACCAGACTCTTCTTGTGACAATTATCAGTGTAAAGTAAAGTATTAAGGAATCAACTTTTGTTGGAAGGAGAACGTGTACATTTTTTCTTTATAAATACTCCTACTTCTAATGTCACGTGTTTCAATGTTTTTAAAATTCTGTCACAAGTTTAAAAATGGGGAAAATTGTCATGTTGGCCTTAAGTTGCTGCTTTGGTGTTTGTCCTGGTTTCATGTTCTGAGTCATAACTTTCTGTAAAGGACCGTGGCAAAAGAAAACTAACACTGTGCATAGAAAACAGAACCGGAACATCCTCTTACATATCTGGGCATACTTTGAATTATTGTATTAAAAAGAGGGAATATAACAAGGGTCCTTGCTTTTGGAGCCTTCAAGCACCTTTCTGGATTGAGGAAAAGGAAAAATCAGAACTAAAATAATAAAAGTTCTAGAGAACAACTGACTGCTCAGGAACCTAAAACTAAGTAAGACTTATATGAAAAGTATATTTTAAACAAATTAATTTTACTTTCAATTGATCTTCTCAAAACTACATTTGTATTTTAGAGTTCTTTTAATTAATTATCTGAGATTAAAGTGATGATGAAAATGGTGCACTTTGCTAACACATTTCTCTGTGTTTGTTGTTCTTTTTTGGCTGTTTAGTCACTTGACTTCCATTTGTCATGCACAGTGTTTCATAGATATTTCAGTTTTTTAAAAAGTAACTACCGATAGTCATAGTGGTTTCATCACATGTTTAAGTTAAGCAGGAAAAAAGAAAAAACCTTAAGTTGCATTGGTTTAGATGTATCCTGTGCTCAGCCACAGCGCAGCTGTTTGATAGAATACAGAACGCTAAATGCTAATCATGTTTACTTTGTGCACATATTACAAAGGAAGCAACTATGTTCATTTTTTGTTAGGTTGGTAATTAAGCATTATTTTCCCCTTTTTTATGTTTTAATTCTGTTTTTCCTCAGTTTCATGGATGCTTTCTATTTTCCTTTTTAACTCACACATGCGCTTTTGTACAGTGCAGCAATGAAGAAAGTAATGTAGTCCAGTTCTTTCTAATGCAACACAATTACAAGAGATTACTGAGAAATCGCTTCCACATGGGTCACAGAATGTCGGATCACCCACCCTCAGAGTGCAGTTGAGTGAGTGTGGTGGGTACTTTCCTAAGTGGCACCAGCGTGTGCCTGCAGTGGTGCACTGGCATGGCAGGAAAAAGACATGCAAGGGCACGTTAAACTGTGGCCCATCTTGCATAAAATTTAAAACATTTGCATTTATCATCTTGCTTAAAAATGGAAGCCAGGTCTGTGTCTGATGGTGATAGTTGCTGTAAGACAGCAGACAAAAGACAACCAGATCTGCAGTTGATGAACCACACTCAATATTTGCAAGAAAATTTACATTCTCCAGTTTAGTCCAATTTTTGTCCAAATCCGTTTCATGTCATCCGTTCACATCACAGTTTATAGATATATTTGCGAAACATAAAAAATAAAAGGTTGAGCAATGAAATGTCTTCATGTCTGCTAGATAGGTAAATGATGGATTAACCCTTCAACCAACCACAGGGGAGAAGATTTCACAAATCCATCAGCAAAGATGGCCAAACACCAATCACTCTGCAGGGTGGAAAAATGCTATCAACAAAAAAGAAAAGCCTTTGGAAGCCCAGCTTTCTCCTGGGAAGAACCTGTCTGCTTTCAGACTCCCCTTTTTTTCCCACCACAACAAACAAACAGACAATTCTCGACTAACTCCTTTTTTCTGTACTTTCTTGCCACATTCCCAGGCTGTCCCACTTCACTGCCAATGTTTTCAATACAGCTACATGTCGGATCTAACCTAAACCAGAACCTGACACTGAGGCTGTAACCGCAGGAGAAAAACAATGCTTGACTTAGGGGGTGCCGAGCACACATGACCCCTGTGTCCTTGCCAGATTTTTGTCTCTGTTCTGTCTTGCTGTTCCTCCACTCTTGTGTCTCTCTTTACCTTCTGGTGCTGATGTGTGGTAGACCTCAGACTATTGTGTTGCAAATGTGAAAGTTTTCCTGACCAGACCCTGGTCGTTTCTATTTATGGAGGAGGGCAAACCTCAGCGTGATTTTGAAATAAACGGCTCAGGTTTTTTGGATGCTTGTGGTGGGTATGGTGCGTCCTCACTGCACGGAGGTCCTGTTTAAATCTCAGAGGAGGCCTTTCTGTGTGAAGCATTTGCTCTATGTGTGGCGTGAGTTTCCTTCAAGGACTCAGGACTCAAGGACTAAAAACATGCCTGCTTTGGAGACTGGTGACTTAAAAAAAATGCCATTAGCGCCCGTTTGCTGTATGTGTATGTGGTCTGGTCGCGTGATGTTTAGGTTTTGCACTGGGCTGTTGGACAGTGATGGATGGAGCAGACTCCCCAATTTAAAATAGTCTTAATAGACTGTCATCAGACTTAAAGGTACATTTGCACAAACTATAATTAGTACAGTTTTTATTTCCTTATCGGCTATTTTGCGAAATTTGTATCTTACAAGCATGC
This sequence comes from Oryzias latipes, assembly GCF_053564925.1. Taxonomy (NCBI): domain Eukaryota; kingdom Metazoa; phylum Chordata; class Actinopteri; order Beloniformes; family Adrianichthyidae; genus Oryzias; species Oryzias latipes. The sequence goes on along the minus strand of NC_136250.1, from coordinate 9,176,907 downwards.
TTAGTGTTTTTGCCCTTGCCTCCAGTGATTTTTATTTTTGGACAGCTCAAACCACAACAGCAAAATCAACACCTCCATCTTTCAGCAACTGAAGATAATTACAAAAGGAATTTTCAAGCTACAAACTACATGAGTGCTCCTGTCCTCCGGGCCGTGGACCGGTATCAGTGCATGGGACAGTTGTTACTGGCTGCAGAAAACAATAAGCACAACCTTTTATCCATCATATTTATAATCTGATTCTGAAAGAAGTTTTATTTTGACAAAATACAGGATTCTTTTCACCACATCTGACTCATTATTGATGCGTGTCAAGTTTTTAGGTCACATGTCGAAAATCCATCCACCATTTTCTAAAAGGAGCTGCTCTGACCGCTAAGTTGAATCCCCCAAGCTAGCAAATTTAACAAAAAAACAAACATGTTTGGAAATGATCTTTCTGCAGAAAAGATCCAGTGAGGAAACAGAAGAACAGCATTTGACGACAAAGAAAAAATAAATCTCCATTTAACAGACAAAAAAAGACATATTCTCAAAATATTGACTTATTGAGACAGTTTTTCCCTACACACCCTAATAATAATTCATAATATTCAGCAGTCGACTGTCTAATGTTATAAGGATGCTGCTAATAAAGTTGTTTAAATGGTGGATTCATGTTTATTATTAAAAATACCAGTTGTTTTGACTGTTTTTCTTCCAATTTCTAGCTTCTACTTTAATACTTATGGGTTAAGGGAAAATCTGTTCCCCATTTTAATTGTTCCATGAAATCTAGTGTACAAATAAAGTTTGAATTAGCTACAGATATATTTTACAGAGGATAAGGATAAACTTTACCCTCAAAGGTTAAGGGAAACTGGAGGCTACAATTATATCCATTTCAGCCTCATACAGAACAGTCCGTAATATTGTTTGACATCAAACCAATCTGATCCTGAAAAAGGAGCTGTGTTCTTTTATAAGGAACAAACTAAACCCCATCCAATAATATTTATAAAAGCCAGTACATTTACATAGCACCCATACAATGTAAACCCGAACAGTCCAATGAGCTCAAAAGTTTTATAATCTTGGAACTCAAAAGTGGCAACCAAGTCAAATCAGCTTAAATCCGCCTGCTCCTCCCCGCTCTCACCCAAACAAATATTGCACACAGTCACATAGGGCCCCGGGAACTGGATGGGAGGGTTATGCTGGCGGGGCTCACTGGGGATGCCCCTCTCTGGGTTCTCGTTGGCACCCGCCCTCCTCGCCGCTTTTTACTTGCATATTAGACACTCTGATTCATCTAGGGCCTTGTGGAGAGGGTCTGGTGGAGGGGGGCACGGTGAAACCTCAGTGCTCACCTTTCGCTGGCACCCCCCCACAATTTTAACTTCCTCTGTAGACACACACACAGCAAATACACACCACTCACAGAGGGACCCCGGAGTGGGGGGCTTTGCGGCTTGGCAGCGGTGGAGCCCCCCACACTGGTGACCTCCTATTTTACCTGCAGCACACACACAGCACTCCCACACCTCCATACATGGGTGGGGTTGGGGGGGACGGCCGGTCTTCAACTGCCTGGTCCTCTCAGGGCGGCCGGGCTTATGGGTATCCTGTCGGCTGCGGGAAGGGTCGGACATACGCCGCTGGAGGTCAGCCGGCTGGGGGGGGGGGTTACTGCGTGGCGGCGGGGGTAGGCAGGGTAACCAGATGATTGTGAGTATGTGTGTGTGAGTGCATAGGTAGGACGGACCTGGGGGCTGGCTCGCTGGGACCCTTTGGGGCTTTCCCTCCCCATCACAGAGAGGGGAGGGCACTGAGAGGGTTGGGGGCTCAGATATTATGGCGGGGGGGGGGGGGGGGGGGTTGTAGTGTGTAGGGTTATAGGGTTATGGGGGGTGGCTGTGGGTGCGTGGCGATCCCTGGGTTGCTTAGGCCGCGTGCCGGGGCTGGCTTGCGGAGACGGGGCGCCGGTCGGGTGGTGGCCGGCTCGTGGGTTCCGGGGGCCCTGGCTTCGTCCCTGGCCTTTGTCTCGGTGTCCGGCGCCCGGTGGCCCCCATGGCTGCCGCCTGGTACGGCTAAGCGCCCCTGTCTTGTGGCCTGGGGGCCGGACACTGGGTTCGCTTGTGCCTCTGGGCATTGGGGGGGCCCCTGTAGGGGGGCCCTCTCTGTGCCTGGCTGGTGGGGTGGGCGGTCCCCTCCTCCTCCCCTCCCGGGCTGCCTGGGTCCGGATGCTGGTTGGGCTTCTGGCCTGGGGGGCTCTCCTCCCCTCTCCTGGTCTGGCTGGGTAGGATCTGGTTCCCCTTATGAACACACGGTTCACGTCGGCAGCATGCATGTATCTCCACCCCCACGTGCACGTGCACACTGCCACACTGCTCCCTGTCTGCTTCATCCCTCCTCCTTACCTACAGTATATTGATGGACAGATTTTTTTCGCTCATCTTAGTGTCAGATTTTCACCTTTGATGTAACATTCGTCTTTCCAGCAGATCTGGTATAATTGTTACAGCTTAAAATAATAACTTATTCAAATCAGTGCTTGTATCCCCCACCTTTTCACCTTTCTTCCTCTTACTCTCTTCCACCCTCCCCTCACATTCTTCCCCTCTCCCTCCCCACACACACTAAATGTAACAAATAAATAAAAAATAATACAACAAAAAGGGGTTTATACAAATCTACACTTTAGTTTCTTGAAGCTATATAACCTTTTTTTGTGATAGTAAAACCTGTCCAACACAAAAAGCCTTCAGCTCTAATCTGTTTGCTCAGCTGTTGGACAGAACAAGTAAAAAAAAAAAAAAAGTCAGCTTAAATCAGTCGATTTAACCTTGACTTGTTATATATTTATTGGACTAAAACATTTTGAGTAAATCAAACCTTGGTTTCAAAGCTTATAAGTAAAGAGATGTGATTACGTGCGTAAAGATAAAACTTGTGAAGATTCTTCAAGTTGCAAAGGCACAGTGTTAGTGCTCCTGTCTCAGAACAAGAAAGTCCCTGGATCAAGCCCTGGCCTGGATACCTAAAACAGCAGCCCTTTCTGTGTGGAGTTTGCATGTATTGGAACTCTGTCTCTCTCAATGTGTATGAGTAAAAAGTAATAGTTTAAATATAGTTAAAGTGTTAAATGACAACTCAAATATTCTAAGTTCCGATTAACTTATAATTTGTAAGTAAGATAACTTAAAAAATATGATGTAATCAGTTTCCTCATAACTTTTGAGTTGACTGAACCTATTCGGGTTTACAGTGTTACATCAAGGGAATTTGGTACATTTAGAATAAAAATGTTCCTACTTTTCATTTTATAAACACAGATTAAGACCAAAAGGCAAGAAAAAGTTACTATAAGGACCAAACACACATGTGTTTTTGTTAGTAGGCAAAAATGTGAAATATCTTAAAAAACAAAAACAAAATGCCCAACCCATAAAATATAAAGAAAAAGTTTCAGAATCTAACTGAGATTTACTCACTTTAATGCAAAGTCTCCTTTTATTTCTGTCACTCCTCAGCCCACAAACGTGTTGGAATAAAAAACAACTGATTGGTCCAAGAAATCTCTTGTCTTGTCCAATCAGAAGTTTTCAGAAAATTGGACTGTCAATAAATGTTGGCTTTTGTACTTTTATTTCAACCTAAGTCTTCTAAGTGTCAATGAAATTACGAGGAAAACAAAGACGTACATGGAGTGGATGCATCAGAATGGAGCGGAGCAGGGAGTTTGTGGCTCGCTGAAGTAGCTTATTCGTAACAGCTACAAGCTTTTTCCAATGGTATTTTTTCATTTGCTCCTGATTCACAACAATTTCAATAAAGACATACCCAGAAATGCAGTTTTTTTTTTGTTTGTTTTTTTTACTTTTTCTGTCCAACAGCTGAGCAAACAGATTAGAGCTGAAGGCTTTTTGTGTTGGACAGGTTTTACTATCACAAAAAGAGGTTATATAGCTTCGAGAAACCAGGGTGTAGATTTGAATAAACCCCTTTTTGTTGTATCATTTTTTATTTATTTGTTACATTTAGTGTGTGTGGGGAGGGAGAGGGGAAGAATGTTAGGGGGGGGTGGAAGAGAGTAAAAGGAGAAGAGGTGAGGATGTGGGGGATACAAGTGCTGATTTAAATAAGTTATTATTTTAAGCTGTAACAATTATACCAAATCTGCTGGAAAGACAAATATTACATCAAAGGTGAAATTCTGACACTAAGATGAGTGGAAAACATCTGTCCATCAATACACTGTGGGTTAGGAGGAGGGATGAAGCAGACAGGTAGCAATGTGGCGGTGTGCACGTGCACGTGGGGGTGGAGATACATGCATGCTGGCGAAGTGAACCATGTGTTCATAAGGGGAACCAGATCCTACCCAGCCAGACCAGCCAGACCAGGAGAGGGGAGGAGAGCCCCCCAGGCCAGGAACCCCCCCTGGCACCGGACCCAGGCAGCCCGGGAGGGGGGGAGGAGGGGACCGCCCACCCCACCAGCCAGGCGCAGAGAGGGCCCCCCTACAGGGGCCCCCCCGACGCCCAAAGGCATAAGGGAACCCGGCGTCCGGCCCCCAGGCCACAGGATAGGAGCGCTTGGCCGTACCAGGCAGCAGCCAGGGGGCCACCGGGCGCCGGACACCGAGACAAGGGCCAGGGACGACGCCAGGGCCCCGAGAACCCATGGGCCGCCGATCACCCAACCGGCGCCCCGCCCCCGCGAGCCAGCCCCGGCACCCGGCCGGAGCATCCCAGAGATCGCCGCGCACCCACAGCCACCCCCCATGACCCTACCCTCTACAACCCTCCTCCCCCGCCATATTATCTAAGCCCCCCTCCCCAACCCCCTTAGTGCCCTCCCCCCTCTGTGAGGGGGAGGGAGAGCCCCAGAGGATCCCAGCGAGCCAGCCCCCAGGTCCGTCCCACCCATGCACTCTCGCACACATACTCACAATCTTCTGGGGCCTCATTTATAAACGTTGCGTACGCACAAAAGAATGCGTACGCCACTCTCTACGCAATAGTTGAGATTTATAAAAAGCAAACTTGACGGGAAAATGTGCGGTCCTCCACGCAAGCTCTGACCCAGGCGTACGCACAAAAACGGGTGAAATGAGAAACGGCGACGCCGTCGGCAGATGGAAGAAACACGTGAAAGTGAAAATGACAATCCTGCCTCTCAGAAATAACATGAAGACTTCACAAAGCAAGTCTTACAATTAACAGCTACACAAACACCCGTTTGATCGATCAGCAGTGAAACAAAAAAAACAAACGAAAATTACAACAGAAATTCAAATGAACACATATTTGCAAAAAGAAAAGTGAAATATGTTCTGCAATATTGGCATGTTGTGCAATTCATAAATAATATAGTTAACAGAACGAAATAATGTACAAAACTGATACTCTCGTCAGTGTGTCCGTCTGGAGGAGCAGACAAAGGTGCGGGCGTGCGGACGGACGGACGTACTAATTGTCCACTGGGGAAAGTTATTTTCATATTAAAACATTTCTTCATAAGCTATGGAATTATGGTATTCATGCATATGCCTTTAGTTTGTTTTATTTTTGATAAAGCAATGTATGGCGTATGTCTCAGCCATTCAGAAAGCAACAAGAAATTACATTTGCGCTGATCAATTTCCCATTTCCACGTGGATTATTACCGACATCTGTAGCTTGTCAGATGTAATTAAATGGAGGGAAATAAAATGCCCCATCACAATGCGTAATGACGCGCAATGGCTGATCTTACGCTCTTAGATGATGTGGCAAATGGAAGAATTCGGAGTGAACGCATCTTTAGACAGCAAGAAGACGTGCTGGCAAATGAAGACGAGTGGCTTATGAGCCGGTTCCGACTTCCTCGAGCCGTCCTGTTGGACCTCTGCGGGCTTTTGGGCCCGGCGTTACAGAGGAGCACTCGGAGGAACCACGCGTGTCACCCGGTGCATCTGGCGCTCCGGTCCCCCCAGCGCATGCATCTGGCGCTCCGGTGTCCCCCCCGCCCCCCCCGATGGAGCGCTGTAGCCTCACAACCTCGAATGGTTGTGAGGCTACAGCATTTACGGCGTCCGCCACCGTTTGCCGCTCACGTGCCTTTTTGGCATTAGTAATGTCCACACTGTGCCCTCCAAACAACACTTTTCTCCTTTTTTCCACCTCGCCAACGATAACTTCTACTTCACATTGAGTGAAGTTACGTTTTTTTGATTTCCTCTCGGTGTTTGCCATGGTTCCGCAATCAATGAATATTCATTTGTGGGCGTTTCACGGACTATTTATGGGCAACTATGGGCGTGTCATGAAGCCGCAAAAAGCTGCGCTGCATTTAGAATCGGTTGTGATTTATTAAGGGAAAGATGCGTAGGATGTGCGTGCGCACGGTTTTATAAATCCGAATATTTCTTTGCGTACGCACGTCCCATGTTTCATCCGTACGCCATTTCTGACGCAAATCCTACGCAAAGCTTTATAAATGAGGCCCCTGGTTACCCCCCACCCCCCGCCGCCACGCAGTAACCCCCCCCGGCCAACCGACCCCCCAGCGCCGCACGCCCGACCAATTACTCCAATTACTGCAGCCGACGGAATACCCACAAGCCCGGCCGCCCTGAGAGGACCAGGCGGGTGAAGACCGCCCGCCACCCCCCCCCGACCCCACCTATGTATGAAGGTGTGGGTGTGCTGTGTGTGTGCTGCAGGTAAAATAGGAGGTCTCCAGTGTGGGGGGCCCCACCGCTGCCAAGCCACAGAGCCCCCCCACTCCGGGGTCCCTCTGTGTGTGGTGGGTATTTGCTGTGTGTGTGCTGCTAACATGCAGTGTGTGTGTCTAAAGTGTAAGTTAAAATTGTGGGGGGCACAGTGAAAGATGAGCACGGATGTTTCACCGTGCCCCCCTCCACCAGACCCTCCCCACAAGGCCCTAGATGAATCAGGGTGTCTAAAATGCAGCTTTAATCTTGTATATTTCACACATCAAATCCTGACAAAAATCCCACAATAACATATTAAAAACACCAAAAATATGATTTTTGTTAGATGTAATGTAAGGAAACTTGATTGAACAAGTAATTTCATTGTGTGCTTTTGTGTGTGTGTGTGCTGGTTTCTGCCTCTCCTGTCATCACTAACTGACCAGAGATTGTCTTTACCATCCCCTCTCATGTCCTTGTCCATGTCCGTCATTTCTCTACTAAATCTTCTGATGTCATTTGGGAGTGGATTCATGGGTGGAGAGGGCTTAAGGGAAAAGCACACACACACACACATGCAATCTGCATGAGTGTTAACACTGAATTATGAGTTTTTAATGTCTAACACTGTCCAATCCAGAGAGAAAAGTCAGGACAAATAGCTATCAATCAAAACATTTCTCTGCAACAGCATGTGCGTGTCCATTTGTCGAATTCATTCTTGATGCCTGCGTCTGCACAATGACTGGCACACATCAGGAACCTGTGCATGATGAATGTGCAACAAAGCTAAACACAAACAATGAGAAATGAAAAGAAGAGGGAACAATGAGGCTGGAAAGTCATAGGATGAGGGTGGGGGTAACTTAGGAGGTGAAGATAAATAGAAATGGAAAGTGATGTAAGTAATGACTTCCATATGAGAATGTTGGAGTGCTTTTCTGCTTGCTTCTCAGTGTAATCATATCAGCAGCATGGCTGTTTCCAGCTTTCTTAAATGTGAAGTATGCAGCAAGGCCCAAGATCCAAAATCCTTTACATAAACACTATTCAGAAAAAAAATCCTATCGGACGTGACTAAAAGAGTGTTTGAAAGATTGTTATGTGTTAACCTGCTGGCTGTGTATCATGTGCTGCTGCAAGAGTCTGAATGGTGATTGAATGTGAAGGGGGGTAAAGAGGTCAAGTTCCTATCAGGAGGTTTCTTCACTTCTGTGTCGGCAACAGATTCAAAAGTAACTTTTTGAAAGTTATCCTTGATAGATTATTCAAAGGGAGAAAATACAATATCTGCTTTTACTGGGAGAAATCACACAACTTTAAATAAAAGTAATGCAGAAGTCGTTTTGTAAAAATCCAAAGCAGCTTCTCTTCTCTCCCCGGGGGTGGTCTGTGGTTTTCGCAGCAGGAGGTTAAACCCACCTGTATCCCAGTTTTGAACACTTAAGAAATGACTTTTTGAGAGAAGCTGCCAGAGTCCTCTGCAGGGGCCAGCTCAAGAATGCTGCACAAGTGAGATTCTGAGAAATGAAAGTGTTTTCTTTGTCAGTTATGTAGCCCTAATGCCAAATATGAGCAAATATTAGAAATTAAATTACACGCATGCCACAGATTCCAATTTGCGACACTGCTATAGGGTGAATCTTGTGAATGAATGTTCTGTTGCATATTTGTCAAGTACATTACTGCTAAAATGATACCAATGGAGTCATGCAAAGAGTAGGCATAGAATAACGGTTGGTATTTCCACAAGCTTTTTTGAAGTGGGAAGTCTGCTGTCCAGGGTGCTGATCCTGAAGGAACTGCACGCAACAAATCTTCAAAATTCAGGTTATCAGAACATTATGCTAATGAGGATCCCTCAGGAAACCCTTGCTGCTCTGTCATACTGAAGAGGATTCCCCAAAAGTGGTCATGACCTTTGTTTTTTCTCATTTTGATGATTCTGATTTGACAGCCTATTTTGTACGGTGGCCCTTGAGTGTCAAATCTACGGAGCCCGTGTCCTGACATTAATATATAAAAATATATCTTGTTCCCACAGATTAATATCTTGATCCCACAGGTTATTATGTCGTTCGCACGAAATACTATTCCGTTCCCACAAGATACTATTCCGTTCCCACAAGATACTATTGCGTTCCCTCAAAATACTATTCCGTTCCCTCGAAATGATTAACTCGTGCGAACGGAATAATTATGTCGTTCGAAGGCAATAATGAATCCGTTCGAACGCAGTAATTATTCACGTCATAAGTCATTCACGCGGATATGCTCTCTGTACACCGGCAAAACTAAGCCGCTTTCAGCGGTAACTTCCGTGTCTCTGTGACCCATATTCGTTCAAAAAAGGAACATGAAAAACAAAAATGATCACTTTATTACCGTCTCAATGAATATAAGAAAAATATCAAAAGATTTATGATAACTAGGCTGCTTTGTCATACAATAGCTCCTGCTAGGCTACTACTAGCGCCGCCGCAGAGCTCTTTGATGTATGCCGGCATTTGGGCAACTGGCTGGTCGGTTGACAGACAGCTGATATTGTAGTTTAGGGTCGAATAGGAATAATAATATTCAAGACTTGTCTGTTATTAACTTTAGCAGTCAGTTGCTTTACATTCGAAGGCTATCAGGATACATGCTAACTGACTAGCCGATCATTGATCCTGTTATTAATTTACGTCATAGATTTACAGCAGATACCTTCACATTTCTGTCTGTGTGTGTCTCATTACATTACATTGCATTGAAGACACGGAGGATGTTTAGAGAACAGATTTATTTATTTTTAAAAGCACAGAAGCATCCATCGTATTCACGTTCACATCATCTGGTACGCCCTCCGGTCATCTTGCTGCAAAAGCCGCTTCCTGCCTCTACTTCCGTGTCTCTGTGAGCATTCAATAGGGGTAAAAATAAAAGCAAGAATGGTCGATCTGTTATTGTCTCAATGAAAATCTGAAAAATATCATATTAAGCTGGCTGCTTCGCCTAAAGCACTTACCTTTAGCTCGTAGCATATCAACAATAGCAGTACGTCACGTTTCCCAGAATGCTTTGCTGCGAATCATTGGTCTTGTTGTTAGACCTTGGTCACAGGGACACGGTGATTGGCCATCGAATGTAAAGCAACTGACTGCTAAAGTAAATAAAAGACAAGTCCTGAATATTATGATTCCTATTCGACCCTAAACTACAATATCAGCTGTCTGACAACAGACCAGCCAGTTGCCCAAATGCCGGCATACATCAAAGAGCTCTGCGGCGGCGCTAGTAGTAGCCTAGCAGGAGCTATCGTATGACAAAGCAGCCTAGTTATCATAAATCTTTTGATATTTTTCTTATATTCATTGAGACGGTAATAAAGTGATCATTTTTGTTTTTCATGTTCCTTTTTTGAACGAATATGGGTCACAGAGACACGGAAGTTACCGCTGAAAGCGGCGTAGTTTTGCCGGCGTACAGAGAGCATATCCGCGTAAATGACTTATGACGTGAATAATTATTGCGTTCGAACGGATTAATTATTGCGTTCGAACGACATAATTATTGCGTTCGCACGAGTTAATCATTTCGAGGGAAGGGAATAGTATTTTGAGGGAACGCAATAGTATCTTGTGGGAACGGAATAGTATTTCGTGCAAACGAGATAATAATCTGTGGGAACAAGATATTAATCTGTGGGAACAAGATATATTTTTATATCTTAATGTCAGGACACGGGCTCCGTACAAATCACACAAAAAAGCAAAAAAATAATTATAAAAAATAACATTACATTTAGGAAATACAAAAAAAAGAAGAAACTACGGACCCCGTGTCCTGACGTGGAAAAAATAAAATATGTCTTGTTCCCACAAATTAATATTCCGTTCCCACGAAATACTATTTTGTTCCCTCGAAATAATTAATTTGTGCGAACGAAACAATTATTCACGTCATAAGTCATTGATAAACATGGATATGCTCTCCGTCCTGCCGCAAAAGCTGCTTTCAGCGGGAACATCCATGTTTCTGTGACCCACATTCGTTCAAGAAAGAAAAAAGAAAAACAAGAATGATCAATTTATTATTGTCTCAATGAATATAAGAAAAATATCATAAGATTTAGGATGCCCAAGCTTTGTGCTTTGCCATACCGTCTACCAGCTGCGGAATGGGATATTATAGGAATAATAATATTCAGGACTTGTCTTTTATTAACATACTCGTTAGCAGTCGCTTACTTACAAAGGCTAGTAGGCCACATGCTACCTAGCCCATCGTTAACTTGTCATTCACATCCTAAGGCATTCATAAACACGGATGTGAGCAATATTTGGATTTACAGCAGACACCTTTACATTTCTGTATGTGTGTGTCATTACATTGCATGGAAGACATGGATGATATTTAGAGATTGAAATTTATCTATTTTAAAAAGCACAAAAGCATTGGTAATCACGTTTTCATGTCTGGGTTCATTCACATCCCGGTACGATCTCCGTCCTGCCGCAAAAGCCGCTTTCTGCCGCTACTTCTGAGTCTCTGTGCATTCGTTCAAGAGGGGGAAAAATAAAAATATCAATATCAATATCTACATACTAATAAAGTTTTATGATTAGTATGGAGAATATCCAGCAATGCTTTATGTTAAGTACTTTTTGGTTAAAATGATGGACAAACGTCATCATCCAGTATTTTAGAACAGCATCTACCAGTGTTGCTCCACAGACTTATTCGGATGCTCTCTGAATGGTCTCTTCCACCTGAAATATTCGTTGAGCCCTTGTTTCTGCCCTGCTTGATCCCTTAGTTTTTTTTTTTTTTTTTACCTGCTTCCACCTCGAAGTGAGTCAGACCAATGTTTTAAAGTTTACTGCCTTGATTATCTTTTCAAATTTTTGCATTTTAGAATGGATTTTATGTGAAGCTCTGTGAACAGAGGAGGAGGAACCAGAGAATGACTAAAAAAAAGAAAAAAAAAACTCCTTCCCCCCCAGAATTATGTTAGGGAACATTTTTGGACTTCCCTTTTTTTTCTTAATAATGAAGTTTATAATAATAATGAATGTTTTCTTAATAATGAAGCGCCGCTCTGGGTTAGCCATATTAAAAATAATGGACACACAGCATTGAGCAATACTGGGTGATATCATTCTTCACCATACTTGCTTGGTACACTTGGTCTTGGGGATTAGATCACTGATGTTGTCGCTTTCCTGGCATCAGGCGGTGATATCAGCAGGTAGTAATTAATGATGCTACAAGCAAAAATCTACAAAAGTCCACTCCTTATTGGAGATGAAGCAAAACTATGGACATTTAAAATAAATAAATAACTGTATTTAAGTTTTAAAACCCATTTTAAAAGAAAGGGACTCAATCTTTAACTTTTATAAATACATGAAAAAGTGTTTTCAGTAAGTCATCCTATTTAAAAAGCATGGATAAACGTCAATCATGAGAAACAGAATACACTAAGAAAATCCAGGAAATAACATTGCATACATTTTTAAAAATTCATTTATATCTGCATAATGATGTCCAGTCTTTTAAAGCACTGAATTTCTAATTGTGTTTTTCAAGCTCCTTCAGGGAGATTCAGGTTCGGAGACGGTGACTTTCATAGCAACCTTCTTCTTCTTGACTTCCATAACTATTTAATGGCTTATTCACATAATATTGCATCCTATTCAATTGAACTTTTTTCAAGTTTTCTTGGTCAGTGTTATGTATGTCCTAAATCTGTTTTTGCATCATAGCAATTAAAGTGCCTTTGGCAACTCTTATAGAATTTCATGCTTTGCTTCAAAACAAAATACCTTGTTTACTACAGCTTATGCATTTTCTATGCTGTTTCTCTTAGAGTAATAATCTTTGGCAGCACATGGTGCCATGGATTTTCCATTTATGTTCTGCCATGCCGAAGTGTTTCCACTGCATCCGTCCTTGTGTGCTCCTTCATGCTCAGCAGGTTTTCATCCAACGCTTCTGTTTATCAACCATCCAAATAAACGTAATTGCATATATTGCTGTATTATAAACCACAATACTATGGAACATACGTAACCTTGTAAATGTTGATTTTGAGTGTAGAAATAATTTTTTACTGCAATTTTAACATTGCATTACATTTATCATCAATTAGTGATGCATTTCTAGAAAAAGGGCAGAAAAGTTAGCGAGCTAGATAATAATTAACAGACTAAATGAATGTGTTGTCTAAAGTATTTTATAAATAAAGAATTCCAGAAGGTCAGTTTTAGATATTTTTTGTCATTATAAATGTTAGGAGGAAAGAAAAGGGATAAATAAAAGGAAAAATGAAAAGGCGGATATGAAAATATTCAAGAGAAAAGCATTACTTGGGGAAGAAGAGAAAGATGATTGTTTAGAGCTTTGACAAGTCCCAGCTCAATTTTAAACCCTCCACTTAAGTGAGTGTGCATGATTGTGGTGTGTTTGACTATGTGTTAGAGTGAGTGTCAGTAGTGGCTATGGAGTGTTATCAGTGAAGAGTGTCATCCCCTGTACTTAACTTCAGTGGGACTCATTCAGATGCATGGGTCAAAGCTTTAGCGCTCATGTTTAGTTGTATTATTTCTTGTGATGGAGAATCACACACATCAGCTTTCTGTTCAGGGAGATCCTATCAGCTTTCTCCTGAAACTGTTAATTTGTAGAATTTATCAATTGACTTTTTAGTCTATATTTGTTTCCTCTCAGAAAATAAAATTTCTCTTAATTTTCTGTGACAAAAATGTGCTCTGATAAGCCATGACTTGCTTGGCAATTTTTAAGCTTCACTGGGTCATTTTTACCTTTTGGGTAAATCCTACAAAAAAAAAAAAAACATCGATACTTTGTTTTTTCATACATTTCTCTAGCATAAAAGGTTATAGACTAGTCACCAAAGCAGCAAACAGAAAAGTCTAAAATCTAAACAAAGGACTTTTTTAATTCACAAACGCAACACACCTTTATTACCCTAAGATTATTCTGATTTTATTTTTACATTTAAAACACAGTTTAATCAACCAAAGTTAAAAAATAAGATGCACACAAGCTTGCTGCAGGTAGTTGTTGTTACAACCATACATTAAAAAAAACACTTATAATGTCTTTCCAAAAGAAACAATTATGTGACAAACTTCATTAAAAGGTTTGAGCGTTTTTTTTTAATCTTTTTTAACAAATGTTTCTTTTAAGGCCTTTAATTAGTATGATTCAGTGTTGCTAGTTTAAACATTTATTGAGTTTGTTTAGCTAAACAGGCATTTAGCCTTAACACCCTAGGGAAACAAATGATCCAACAGCTTTTTGCTGTTTTTTTTTATATTTGCATCAGGCAAATGTAATTTTTTTTCTGTATTTCAACAATTGTGGTTTAACCCTTGTGCTATCTTAGATGACCCCACACTTACTTTGACATGTTATTACTACCATGACAAAGGTGGATAAAGAAGGAGAGGATTTCATGTAATCCGTGGACACCAGTGAAGATCACAAATCATTGAAGAAAAAAGGTTCAGAGCACTGTCTAGTGGGTCTAGATGACCCAACTTCCAATGTTAAAATGCCTGGAATAGCACAAGGGTTAAACACCTACATTTATATTTTGCTAGCTTAATAACATTTTTATTCAGCTAATTTGGGAATTTCTGGTTCACATTCCAACACTGTTGGCTAATAGGTATCATACCACTTATAACAAAACTGGTGTTTCTTCTTGCTTATGTTCTAAATACCAGTTTATGGTTGTTTAATTTATTTTAGCATCTGCAGCAATATAACCAGACATGTCCGCATATAATGAGAGGAACATGCAATGAAAATATTTAACTGTAGTCCTGCTTTTGAGTCCAGTGGTGTTAGCAGAGCCGAGCCAGTTGTCGAAAGGGGGTTAGGGTGTGTATTTGTGTGTGCTCGGAGCTGTGTGAGCTTCTTTCTGATGGGGTTAAGTGCACCGGCAGTGGCGTGTAGTAATGGAGGAAGGATGAGAGGGATAAAAGAAAAAAAATGACGAGCGATCCATTAGCTAATGGATGTCTTCAGTCCGTGTTGGTCCTGGTTTGTCACACTCTGTATCATCCAGCAGACGTATGCACAGAGGCAAGGAGCCCCTGAACGATTAACACTCAGGCAAACTACAGGCCACAAATTCCCAATCCTAACTCAAGTGAAAACTTGGATAAAGCCAGACTACATTTTCCTCTTATGAATGTGTGTGTTTAATTAAATAGATGCTAATTGGTTTTAATAAGACATCTGTGGCTCCTCTTTGATTATGCCTTCAGGCGAGGAATATGAGTGTAACACCTCTCACTGTTTTTTGCTTCTCCACACATAGCCTGCGGTCATGCTGACAGCAAAATAAGACATGGCCTGATCTGGTTCATTAGAGCAGCAGGCCTCACTGGAGCGTTTGCATTGTTCACAAAGCCAGTGTGTGTAACCACATTGTTGGCAGTGTTGACTGCCTTGCTCAACAACAGAGCTGCTGGAGACAAAAAAGAGTTTGACATGACCCAAAAAAGAAAAAAATAAAGAAAAACAGACACAGAATACAAGTTGGAAAGTTGTGCAACAGACTGACCAGGAAAAACTGCACAATTCCCTCAAACTATCATGTTTTTAATTCTTCTTATGAAATTTTTTTTATTCTTTTTCCAAATTTGAAGTCATTGGTTTACCCTTTCTGAGCTTTATCGTTTGCAAGTCTGTGTTCTGAAGTTTTGCCACACTTCACACACACTGCAGAAACCCAAACCCTTTCCCAGCTCTGCTCCATTCTGATGCATCCACTTGCAGAAAAAATAGGTCCATTAACCCTTGTGCTATCCTAGGCCCTTTACCATTGGGAGTTGGGTCATCTAGACCCACTAGACAGTGCGCTGAACCTTTTTTCTTCAATGATTTGTGATCTTCACTGGTGTCCATGGATTACATGAAATCTTTCCACCTTTATCCATCTTTGTCATGGTAGGGAAACACGTCAATGGAAGGGTGGGGTCATCTAAGATAGAACAAGGGTTAATGTCTTAATTTTCCTCATCTGAGTTGGTATCTGTCTCAAAACTGTATGCTGGATGGCTCCAATATTGCTTGTTGATTTTGTTCACCGCTAGTGTTAGATTGGGGTTGTGAAGGGCTGTGAGCTAGAGGGAGAGAGTGTAAACGAAGGAATAATGGGATATCAGCGGAGGGTTTCTTTCCACGTCCACTCAGAGGCAAATTTTTGATGAACTACTGCTGCTCTGCAGAAACTTTGTCCTAAAAAACAACAGTTTTTTCTTTTAGATTGGCTAAAAATAGCATAGTCATTATTAAAAGACCACTGGAAATGCTTTAAAAATAAGTTTGAGCGGGAGCTTAAGAACTAAAAGATCTTTCACTGATAAGTTAAAGTTACAGTACCGTTATCTGTCACACACCTAGGTGTGCGAAATCAGGTCTTAAACTGAACAGTCATGTTAAGTCTGAATTCTTAAGACCTGTGATTATATATATTCTTTTTTTTCTGTCTGGTCCAGCAGGAGATGTTTGCAAACATAGTTACTATAAAATAAAAATAAAAATAAAAATATAAATACATATATAGTTAAGCCTCAAATACAAAATGGGTTAATATAAATATGCATCTTGTGTGTCTGAAGATTCATAACCCCCAATTTTAACAATAAAATCTGTCGGACAAAAGAGGCCTTCAGCTCCTATCTGTTTGCTCAGCTGCTGGACAAGACAAGTTAAAAAAGTTGTTGTTTCCCTTTCGGCTTTTCGCATGGTAAACTTGGCAATGTTTTACGTCGGATGCCCTTCCTGACGCAACCCTCTCATAGGGACTGGCACAGAAGCAGAGAAGGGACCGGGGAGCAGCCCAGAGTCGAACCCCAGTATCACAGACGGAAGGCGCCGCAAACCAGCACGAGCTTAACCGGCTCCCCCAAGACAAGTTAAAAAAGTAATGATGACTATTTCACAAAAATGTCAGTAAACTCCCTACAAATTGTGTAGACAAAAATGTAAGCAGTTACTGTGTCTACATTCACAATGCAAAAACCTTAAAAAAAGAGTATTTTTTTTAGATAGGACAGCAATTAACTGGAGTAAAAAAGTAAGAATAAATAAATGAACATTAATCGCACATAAAAACACAAGTCTCAAGTCAGGTTTCTGCACGTGAGACTAAAGTGCAACTTAAGTCTGAGCCTAAGGTCCAACTCCCAGTCTACAAAATGAGTGACCTTGGTCGTCTTTCAGGCAGATTACTCAGCAGTGTTTTACTCGGTTACTCCCCTAGGGCGGTTCAGTTAATCAACTCACCTGTTCAACGTCCTATTTAAGTTCAGGTGTGCAGTTGTTCACTCTCTTCCTTTACTGCAGTGCTGCGTTCGTCGCCTCAACCTCCTCCCCGGCTTCCACCTGTGAGCTCCGTTAGGGGTAGTTATTATTACCCAAAAGTTTTATGGAAATCTTATCTCATGGAATTGGATGGAGTTTATGCCAAACGAAAAGAATGTGAATGCCAAAACTAAAAGGATGTAAAATAAATAATTTTACTGCATGAGTTGTCTGACTGAAATGACCTGATTACAGATTTTGTGGGTTTCTCTGATGAGAAAAAGGTATGAGTGTGAATAGGAACAAAAATCTATGTCAGCACAGAGATTACACAGATTTTTTCTTTCTAAAAATGTTTTTTTCAGTTTTGTTTTTTTTAAATGTAAACAAAAAAGTATTTTCTATTTTGTGTCCATTAGGTTATGAATAGGTCATAGGTTTTTTTGCTTATGGATGAATCGCAGCATTAACCAGTGACTTTACCTCTCTATGGCTCTTTACATTTTATGTAATGCTTTGACTGAAATGAACACATTTTCACAGAAGATGAAAGAACTTTAATTAAATATAGTAAAAGTCCAAAAAGGTATTTTACACTCCAAAATAAAAAATAAAACCAAAATCAACATTGTAATCTTTACAGTAGTTTCCTCTTGCTGTCCAAACAAATACTGTGGATTTTAAGTGTGAATGATGTGTCGACATCTGTGAGCCTCAACACAAACAAGCCATGATAAATGACGGTATCTCTGTTAAACAAGTGTTCTTGATCTTCTTCAACAAAACCATTTTATTTACTCTTCCCTACATAAAGGCAACAGTTTCAAAAAATGAAAATCATGTTTCTCTTTGTGAGGAAAAACTGATGACGTATGCACATACACACACGCACACACGAGCGCTCTGAACAGACAAACAGAAAAAGTGGTCTCCAGAAAAATAAATAGGTGGCTCATTTTGAGGAGGAAAAAAAAAGGCAGAAACATGCTGGGCAAACATAAAAAACATTATAATAGCACAACAATGAAAACGTCAAATGTTAGGACAGAAAAGGCGAGATGTAAAAAGGAAAAAGTAAGGAAAGCGTTCCTTCAATACTTTGAGCCTTCATTGAAAAGTTGTTTCACCTTAAAATCCATTACATGGAAGGAAAAACACACATTAAAAACAAAGGCATGTTTGCATGTTTCTACATCTAAATGTTTCGACAAATGCTGATAAATGCAACCGAAACTATACATAATACAATATGAACAATAGAAATGATGATCATAGTCACTTAAAAAAAACACAACAAAAAGGGTTTTATGGTTTGTGAATAAGATCAGATTTCCAAGTATGGCTTTTGACACACAGACACCTTTGTACAAAAAAAAACTTAATAAACATTCAAGCCTGACAAAAGACAACTGTTGTTTTTGTTTGTTCTTGAGCAACAACCCTTCCAGCCATTGCAAGACATTCTGTTTTTCAGATTTCAGATTAGAACAAATTTCTTTTAACTAATTGTCTTCATGTAAGAAGTCTCACAGTTAAATGACATGGCAACATTGCAACTTTTGATTAGCAAGAAGAGTAAAGACCAAAGACTTTATGTCATAAGACTGTTCAGGTATTTTGTACTTTTGGGTTTGGCAAAATTAAAATGACTCTTTTTGTAAACTTCAAGCACTAAAAGTGAGTAACATCTTTTACAACAGGCCACTACACTGCTGGCATTTTTAAGACAATATCCAAACATAATATTCAATTAAAAAAACAGCAGCATGACATCATTTGTCATTTAAAAATATGTAACTTTATGGTAAGTTAGTTTTGCTCTTGATTTAAAAAAAAATAGCTAAAACTGGAACCCAGCATGTGTCCTTGGTATAAGGGAAGCTTTTTCACGTTTCATTATAATGATGCAAACAAGAATTTTGACATTTGTCAATTTTGGGAAAAGCAACTTTATTAAGAAACATGACCAGCTGAAGGTTTTTAGGATTTTTTGTGCATTAAAAAAGAAGTCCAATTCATGATCAATACTGGCTTTCCTCTGACAGAAGTTTGCAGTTTTTAATTCTTAATCCAAAGTTTATTATACCCCAAATCATTAAGCACAAAGCTGATCAACTGATAGAGGCAACATGAAAAATTTTTTCGCCCAAAGACGCAACAATGAAAGTATGACGTAGTTTTATATTTCTTTTTCTCAGATTTCTTGCATTTCAGTGCTGCCTTTTGTTATGTTAACTCTCCCTCCATCATCTATTATACACAATTAGTGTCTCGGATGCATTCGAGAGTAAGGTCACATGACCTGGCTTTTGAGGTGAGAGCTAACCTTTTCAACCATTGTCATAAAAATCAGGGTCACCTTTGGACATTTATAGTTTTTGACATCCCTCTGAAATCTCTAACGTTGTTCTTGCAAAACAATCACATATTCTTTAACTCTGAAGCAAATGTGTAAATTTTTTAAAAAGTTGCCGTTTAAAACAGAACAGCTACTTATCAAAAATAAAAACAGGCAGATGTCATTATGCTTTTCTGTTAGTGGCTGAATCAGATTATTTTTAGCTGACAAAATGACCAGAGTGATAGATGTATTTGAGTAAATGTCTCAGATGTTGCTTATGCATCCAGGTAATTGTACTCATATGTAAACTTTGAAACTTTGCTTTTCTAAATCTACTTAAAGCACTTAAGAAAATCTATTTTTGTGATTCCAGAATGTGCTGTTTTAGACATTTAGCACCTGGGAGCAGCAGATTAAAGAGGGAATTGGACTCCAAATAATGCCTGGAAATTCTTGATTCGGTGAGGCTTCTTCAGATGCAAAATGGATGGATCTGTAGGTTTAAACGAAAGGACTTAATGAAGTGGAGAAGTTCTCAGTTGGTTGAAGTTGAAAGTGAGATTTTGTCAAAGAGAGATTTGGCTTGTCTGTCTTGGCTGGACCGATTCTGAATAAATATTCCTTCTACACCGTTTTGACTCATTATCATTATCAGGTCTTCTTCACATTATATTCCTTCATTAAACAGAAAACAAAAATTCATAAATAGAAAAGGCTTCATGTAGGTTACAGTTTTAAAAAAAGATTATCACACATTAACTGTCACGCAAAAAACAAAAAACAAATCTGTCAATCACTCAAGAGGAAGTGAAGTTCATTTCCTGTGTCCATGGATAGTCATAATGTAGGCGTGGCCATTCTCCTGTAAAAGCATTATGGTGTACAAAGTCTTATCTTGTTTCCTTCCACAGAGTTTTTTGTTCTCACTGTGTTCTCCTCGCAGTTGTTCTGTGATACAAAGGGCCTGAGTGGGGTTTTGTTTCTTCAAATCGGGACAGTTGCTTCCATCCCTGACCGGAGTCCGACTCGCGCTAAATCCTCCCGCAGGATCGGCGAGGGTGTGCTTGTTTCAACTCACACACATACACACAATCATGCAGTCACAGCTTTACATGGGTGGGACGATCATTCCTGGGATGGCTGTTGGGTGGAGAGAAGAAAGACATGAGTGTGTGTAGGGGGCGGTGAGAAAAAAAAACTTTTAAAACAGAGCCAAATATTTTCCTCATCATAAAAAAATCCCCTTGTAAATATATCAATATGTTTTCTTCCATCTGCACAGCTGTGACTAAGGCAACACTTTAAAGGAATTAACAAAGGAATCAGTGCAACATGCGAGATGCCTCACAAATACGCACAGTTCATTCTACACAACACCAGTTGGTGTTACTTTATGCCATGGTCGTATGTGCGCCCGACGGATTGCATCACTGCATCTTTAAAACCTGCGGTAATGTGCAAAGAGCGAAGCACAGCACAGTGTGTCACACAGTCATGTTTCCATGACTACAAACTATACAACAATGATACACAGGAATTCCCTGCAGACTTAACTTACTGTAATCCAAATTAACAAAAAAGTGACCATTAAAGCTTATACACGTTACTTTGTAAAGGAGTGTTGAAAGCGGTTGCAGTCCAACAGCTGACATTTTTGAATGGTTCCCAGTTAGCTGTCAGTGCCCGATCACCCCGTGAGTGTGTGACAGAAGGAAATGTGTGCGTGTCAGCTGCGCTTTGAGTTCCCACACCCCCGCACATGCTCACTCCACACCAACAGCTAAACAAAGTCTCTGATGTTGAGAAGACCATTTTCCATGCCAAACGTCTGTTTTTGTTTACACAAATATATGACTTCCTTTCTTCCCAGCTTATCGCACAAGAAGGGAGGAGTTACCAGGCAACCTAATGGGTTGATGTGCAACATGAGATAGGACGAGAAAGTGGCAAAAGATGGCAAAGTGATATACAGGATTAAGGAGATCAAAAATGGATGGAATAGTAAAGCACCAGAAATGTCTGGTTATTTAGGAAACAAGTCTGAAATGTGACAGACGATTGGGTACATAAAAGGAGCAAATCCATGAACTTAAAAGCATTTCAAAAAGAAAGCAGTCGAGGAACATACTTCAGGTGAAGGCCAAGCCTTGTAGTGAGCCGGCCGTGGAGTACTTGCTAGAGTCCACAAATGTTTGATCTGGTAGAGAAAAGTAAAGGAACGAGAATGGAAAATGGTGAGGAAGGGCGAACAGGAAAAAGACAATTAAAGATAATTTAAATTCAAATCAAGTTTTTCTTTAATGAAGCACCAATTCAACACATGGGCTGTCTAGTAGCGCTACACAAAAGCAGGAAACATCAAACCTAGGAAAATGTATCCAGATTAATGTTCTCCAGTTTATTCCTAATAATTGAAGATCATTTTATCCAAGTATGCTTTGCCATATTCAGTCCAGATCATTCCAATAAGTAGTGTTTGAATGATAGCCCACAGGTAACCATGTTTTTCGTGGAATCCCAAAGGAAAATGTGATAGTAGAGAGAAAACTCCCACTAAATAGTAGATTAGGAAGAAACCTCCAGTAGAACCAGACTCAGCAAGAGAAACCATCTGCTGCGACCGGTAGATGTATTGTTCTGTTCAGAGATCAATACATCTACTACTTGTATGGCACATCCTGAAAGACCCACTCCAATGAACATTGTGTTTTTGGTATTTTTAACATGTTCTTGTAGCATTTTTCTCATGATGGAGGACATATACAAGGAAGATTAAGATTAAAATTGTGTTTCTGAGTATTTCTTTATTCAAGTCATAGTGAATGTAGACGACTAGATCCATGTAGGTCTTGTTTTCCTCGTCTAAGCGGACATCTGGCTCAAAACTGTACGGCTTGATAGCTCCAATATTGCTCGTCATTTTTCTTGCACCGCTAATGTTACCTTTGGTGAGTGAGGGGCTGTAAACTAGTGAGAGAGAGTGTGAACAAAGGGATGATGGGAAAAGAGCGCAGGCTTACTCCATGCCAAAATGTCCCGCCTACAACTTACAGGTACATTTCTATTGAACTACTGCTCTTTGGAAACTTAGAAAACAACACAGGTTTTTTTTTATTTGGTTATAAACAGCATAATCATAAATAGAAGACCACTGGGAATGCTTTTACAATACTTCAAGAGATGACTCGATCAGGACTTTAACAATAGTGGACCCATGTAATATCAGAACAATATTGTGGATGTAACACAAAGTATGAAAACCCCAACACCCTGCTCACCGCAATTCTCAAGAAAAAACTAACTTTAACTTGAAGCAACTTAAAACGTGTCTTAAGTTGACTACTCAGAGCAAAAGTCCATGCAAAAGCTCTACCATTTTTTAGGCTTAGCTGTGTAGTGTTCATCATCCTCAGATTATTTCATCGCAGGACCGATCCAATAGTTGGATCATATCAGAGACTATAAATAGGACTTGCTGCCTTCACTGCTTGGAACTGTGAATTACCTTGGAGTCCGTTGCCATTAGCACTTGTACATGAAGGCGGCGGAGAAGATGAGGGTCTAACCACCGGAGCAAAGGCAGATTTCTGCTTAACAGCTGCTGAAACCATGTTGGCCGGGGAGAAGGAGAAGACGCCAGAAGAGGAAGAGCAGTTGGAGGGTAGAGAGGTGGAGGAGGCCATAGTGGGACTGGATGGAACAACTGGAAGGAGAGATCCAAGAAGGTTGTTACACAAATAAAAACTTTTATGGACTCCACAAACACTTTCCACGAATCTGACAGTTATCTGTTTTCATCACCATCGATGGGAACTTTGGCAAACAAGTGATAACATCTGTCTATTCTGCTGTTTCATCTCTTCTTTCCTTGCTCTCTTCTACACTAAGTAGAAGTACGATGCAATTACCTAACAGAAGGAGAGGAGGTGTGGCTGTCAGATAAAAGGCAGTGAGGAAAAGGAGATGGACTGAAAACAAAACGGAGCTACGAGCTTTTGCTGGTGATTGTTTTTGAAGATTGCTCTGCAGACATACCCTTGGGACGTCACTTTTATCAAATGTAGGACGTATGTTTTGCTCATGGAGATTTTGTTTGCTTGCAGTTCAATATACACTCTTTTCATTCAACATATGCAAGTACAACATGATGTTTAATGACTGCTTTCATGCTGAAAAGTGCAGACTGCCAGTGAATAAGCTGGTCCTTGATGAATAAACCCCATTCATTCAATCTGTAGAGAACAAGAACAAATCTAGAACTTAACTCCTTGAGCAGACTCAAAGTTACCACTGTGTTGCATCACGCCTTATTTAATTAAACCTCCTGATCAATTAGGATCTGAGTGAATTCTAGATTACAGCTGTCATGGTCTGCAGTGAGGCCCGATGAGCACACAGCCTCTGTGCCTGAGAGTTCCTCAGAGTGGAGTTTGGCATTTTATTCCTCCAGGAGGACGTTTAGAGGATTAGAAAACCACTTGATGTTGGCAAAAAATATTTCTTTAATCAACAGTATCGACACCCATGAACCATTTATTCATCCCATGGGCATTGAATCCCCCAATTCTTGCACAGATGTTGGTCTTTGCACCTTTCACTGATAAAAACCTGGATAGTCTTTCTCATGGGAAAGTTGTCTTGACACTAGGATGAACTCATCCCCAGAGGTCTAATCCAAAAAAACCAGAGTTGCTAAAGGGCTTACTCTCTGCGTAATATGACCTGAAGTTTATTTCCAGTAAAAAGCACCAGAATGTGGTGTGGCACAATCGCTTTCCAAAGTACTCCCACAATTCCTTGTGGTTTTTAATAAGTTTTGTCATCAAATACAGTCAGAAGTCTTAGAAATGGCTTTGATCAACATTGGGATCTGGTCTTGGTCGGAAATGTTGCTAAATTAATGGCAGTGCAGATGCAAAATGAAAATGACTGAATTGTCTTTTTTGGTAGTTTTTCTGACACTTTGGGACAAAATGGTGTTCCTTCTTAAAAATTTACAGTTTATAGTCAGTGAAATTAGTTTAAACGTCTCTAATAACGAGGTCACTTGAATGATCTGAAAAGCTTCTCTAACATTTTTTGCTTCCATGAAGTTTGGTAGTTTGGAGATAGGAAAAAAAGTTAAAACATTACAGAAGAAGAACAGATTTGGTTCAGCTTTTGTTAATGAATGTTATGCAATGTGCATACACTCACTAGCGTAAGGCGAGTTAGCTGCAGAGCCATTGAGGAAAGTGGGTGAGCCTCCAAGGTTGGTCATGCCTGTGTTGTTGGTGTAGCCGTTCATGGTGCTCGTGACTGAGGAGTAACTGGTTTGCTGAGGTGTGGAGCTGGGCACGTAACCGTGAGGCGACACACTACTGCTGCTGCGCACAAACCCTGCAGGAAATGGGATGAAGAAGAAAAAAAAAGACACTGGTAAAAACTCGTGTTTTGTTGGCAGTAAAGGCAGTATAACTTGTGATTTAACACATTTTGCACCTTTTTTTATACTTCCTCATGTTCGGGGCCTCAAGTGAGATGGAAATTTAATTAATAATATTAATACATGACAATTTTTGATATTCAAATGAAAGCAAACAAAAATGTGCCATCTCATAAAAAAAAAAAACCTAACATGAATGTTATGACAGGGAGGGAGTCAGAGCATCTAGACGAAACCCATGCAAACTTTACAAAAAAATGATGTAATTATGTGAAATTATTTACAAATCATTAAAATTTAAAAAACAAAACAGACTTTTTGACTTTGTGCTTTTGCATTTTTAAAGAATTTTCTGTCTGGAACAAGTTACATTGCTGTCTCTTAGCAACCTTTGTTATCTAAAATGAAGTTTCACCCAAGAAAGCAAAGGATGAAAAAAATGTGTTTTTTTAATTTCCTTTACCCTGGTTGGCTTGAGAGGTTTCAGAGACGTTGACGGACAGCTGCCCGGTGAAGGAGTTGACTCCCATCATTCCAGTGTGAGCTGAGCTGGAGAGCTGGGTGTGTCCTCGAGGAACGCTGTATAAAGCTTCTGCAATATCGGCCGCACGCTTCAGGATGATCTCCTACAGGAAGAGGAAAACAATCATTGCAATAATAGCAATGGAGTACGGTTCTCCCCTTACTTTCCCGTTTGAACACTTGTACGTCTGAGTCCTTACCTGGTTATTATGAGGCATCCCATAAAGCGCTTCCACCAGATCGGCCGCTCTCTTCAGAATAACCTCCTGAGACAGAGAAAAGTTTAAAAAGTTATCCTTTTAATATTTAATTCAGACTTTTTCTTCAATGTGTTTTTGCAGGTATTGGAAAACACATTTACTTAAACTACTCAAGTAAATGCTGTCTTCTATTCCACTTGCAAAAAAAACAAAAAACAACAACCCTTCAACACATCATCAAGATATTTCCTTTTCACCACTTCATCATAAGAAAATAAATTGCTCGTCACTTCTTTTAAAAGTAGAGATTAGCTGCTGTCAGCCAGAAAGCTTTTATGGTTCTTAATGACCTCTTGAAGTGACAGGTGTTTAAAATATGCTTTAAAGTAAATCTAAAGTGCTTTGCTTCACTGCTTTTCAAACCAGCACATCGACTTAGAAAAATCCTGCTTGGTTTTGAGGTTTTGGCTTGTGTTAAGCAGCAATTAGTTCTAAATTTGAAGGATCTTTCCAGGATTTCATTGCAATTAACAATTAACACCTAAGCTTGTGTTTTATAACTTTATCACCTTTCATTCTGTCTCTATTGTCTTATTTACTGTTTGTCCACTGCTCCTTATCTTTGATTTTAGTCTTCTGACACTGTCCTTTCTACAAGAGTCGCTGCTTTCTCAACAGCGGGTCCCTTTTATCGTTTTACCTCTCTCTGGGAGCCCACCCCCAGGTTGAAGGTGTCTTGTTAAACAGGTAATGTGTTGTGTGCTGTTGACAGAGAGAAAACGACTCTGTTCACGCTGTTAACCTGCACCGCGTGACACCTTCATGCACATGCTTACGGTTCACTGCATGTGTGCTCCCCTTTGAGTTAGCGGCTGGAGGAACATATTGCCTTCCCATCAATATGTGTGTGTGTGTGTGTGTTTGTGTGCCTGTGTGTGAGTGTGTGGCGATATTAAAGGTCACAGATCCAGTCAGCAGTTTAAGTGTGCCTGTCAATGGAGCTAAATTCAATCTTTTGCACATTATTACGTTCCTGCTGGGTCTCTGTTAACCTCTCATTATTTGACCGATGAGCTGAAATTCACACACAAGCGTGCACGCGCGCACACACAGAAACCCGATCCTGAGTGTTGAAGTGGTTCCAGTAAGGCCAGTAGCTGATAAACGGGAAGGAAAGATGATCTGGTAACGTCATCATCATCATCATCATAATCTTGAAGTCTGCAGGCTTCTGCTGCCTCTGACTGCCAGAATCGATGCAGTTTCCCTTTGTCTCCTTTTGCTGTGAATTTATAACAAACACATCCGTGACCTTAGCTATACTTTTACAAACCTGCCCTCGCTGTTCATTAGTCAAAACGGTAAAGATAATCGGTCTATACACAAAGTAACTTCACCTTTTTGCAGATTTTGTGTGATGTCACAAAAAAATGTGGTTTAAGATTACAAGAATGCATCTACAAAATTTAATAACCT
Organism: Oryzias latipes; assembly: GCF_053564925.1. Classification (NCBI taxonomy): domain Eukaryota; kingdom Metazoa; phylum Chordata; class Actinopteri; order Beloniformes; family Adrianichthyidae; genus Oryzias; species Oryzias latipes. The sequence continues at coordinate 9,149,938 of NC_136250.1, read as the reverse complement.
TATAAAAGGCCCTCAAGCATGTCTTTTGGAGTCATGACAGTTTAGACATCAGAAAACATATTTCTTTTTCTTCCTAACCAAACAGAAAATTGCAAGCATTGAATGGTGTAATGTAATAACAATGTAATAAGAGTGGGTTGGTTTTAACCCACCACCCCACACACATGTACTTTGTGTTCACCATAAAAGCTATTTATTCATGCTCATCCTAAACCGTTACAATTTCTCTTTTTTTTCTTAGTATCTAAAGAACTCAATCTGTCATGTTTAACTCTTTAACACCGCAACTGTCGGCAACAACAGCAAATAACTTACGTTCTTTGAACTATCGTTAGCAGTATTAACGTAATTTCAGTGGATTCTGACGCAAAGAAAAGCGGCTTTGCAACAAAGCATCAGCTGCTTTTCTCACGGCAGAATAAGCTGGTTTACGTTGATTGAGTAAACACTTCCGTGCTTCAGTGTTGCTTAATATAGTGCTTTTTTTACGCTTCAAGATCTATTGGAATTACGTTAAAAGGTGGAAATGGTTGAAGCATTACAGTAGTACGAAGAACCTTAATACTGGAGCCAAAGTTCACCATACTAAAACCAGAATAAAACTTTTGTAATGTTGACATGTTTTATTTAGAGTCGGTATCATGTGAAAATACAGAAAAAAAACATCCGTTGGGAGAATTAACAAGAGGAGGATGAAATAAAAGCGCATCTTGAGGAAAGATGGAAGAAGAAGAGGAATCGTTGATGATGCTTTTACTGTCTGAGTTACGAGCAGCACTAATTTCATAACCTTGCATTAGATACACACACACACTGTGTACATTAGCACTTGGGAAAGCTGGATCGGTGGTCACAATTGTGTGTAATGTGCGTGTGCCAGACCAGCAAAGCTATGACACACACATGACTTATTCCTCCCTAATGTTGCCACATTAGCTGCTTGATCTGCTTCTAATGTGCCATTAGGGATGCCTTACATGCACGGTCATACCTTACACAGAGATGATGTCATCCTAATATGTTAGTGCACTGGGTCATGGCGCCCAGTAGTGCACATATAAAAAAGTATCGACATGTATGCTTCCATGTCCTTTGGGGGAAATTGTCTCTCTAATGTGATGTGAGATGGTGGTTTCAGATAGCATCTCCTCTCAGCGGAGAAGTGAATTTAAGTCCCGTATAGGTTTGCGTATGACACATGCAGCCAAAGACGGTGTATAAAGCAGATGGTTTTATGTACAGTACGTGTTAATGCATCACCAGAAATGACTGATACTGCCGATGCCAATGACAAAGTTTTTTTAACATGTGATTTCGTGTGCAGACATGTCAGCTGCAGATACTTTAAGGTGGTTCAGTTTTTTTGTGTTTAAATGCAGTTTGCAAAATGCAGTTCCAGCTATCCATTCCAACGTAATTACTAATCAACAGATACTCATAAGAGCACCCTAATTTATAAGGTGTTGTACAAGCATAAGGTACGAAGAACTGAAATCTTCACAACCTGAAGGTGTGGACAGTTAAAACATATAAATGCAGTTTTACTTCTTGGATAAAAATGTTATGCATAGCTAATGGTATGTTTTCTTTGAATATTTAATCACAATTTTACCACCTGTTATGCTGCGTTCACAAAGAGCATGTGACGGTAGGTGTGAACGTGTGCGTATATGGTGTTCATGCTGGAAAAACCTTTTTTTCCCTTTCCACTGTTTACTAGCGCAAGTCCACTAAATGGTGGCAAGTGGCTCAGGCGGTAGAGCAGGTCGTCCAGTAACCGAAGGGTAGGCGATTCGATCCCTGCTCTCCCCAGCCAGCTGTTGTTTCCCGAGCGCAGCACGTCTGCAGCTCAGCGCTCCCCTAGGGGATGGGTCAAATGTTACGAATAATTTCCCCACTGCGGGATAAGTAAAGTAACTTTTGTTTATTTATTTTTTTGAAGTTGGAAGAGGCTGGTGCAAAATAAGTGATGCAAACCTGGCAAATCTATCTTCAGGCTTTTTCTTTCCAGGCTTCTTTCCGATACATGAAAGACTTGGTGTCATAGAATTCCAACTAGGCATAAATTAAAAATTTTCTCCTACCTGATGAATTGTCAAATGTTTGTCAAATCTTCTGTGAATTAGAGGGGATGCCATCCATTTGTCAGTGCCAAATCTGAGTCCCTGAATGGTCAAAGTTCCCTTCAATGACAGCGTGTTTTTGTATGTTACAGTAGAAACTTGCATTGCTTTGTGTGAATGCGAGAAGCCCGAAATGTGCATTTACACACGTTTACATAGACTTTTCATTGAAAGCTGCTGCTTGACTGAGAATTTCCAAGTGTTAGGAACCTGACCTTTGGGTTTTTAAAGAAGCTTGAAAGTGAGTCTTTGTTCCTGTTCCAGACTGGTATGAGGATCACCGCTCACCCGTCTAAAGAAGTTAAGCTGAAAGAGACAAATCCTCAACTCTTTTTGTAATATGTATGTGGTAAAACAGGAAAAGAGAATAAATCTGTTTTCCATTGTAATTATGTTTCTTTACCTTTCTCGTATCTGTACTAAGACTGATGGAAACAATGATTCCTTCATTTTAATTCCCATTTTAAAGGTATATAATTACTTTAAGGAGTTAAAAACATTTTTTTATTTCTTTTTGCAAGGCCTTGGCAGACCTAGAGGTTCATCTGAACTCTGGTTCACCTGGAAACCAGAGTGAGTAAAAAGTTATTCTAGGATGTGCACAGAGATAGACTGCTCACCTTGTCACATTGTTTTTTTAGTTAGGTATGAAAAGTCGATTGCTTGAAAAGCTGTTGCCTTAGGATTTTACAAAATATTACTTTTACAAGAAAAATAGTATTACTATATATATTTACATTCTTATAACATTGAACATTTGTTAAACATGATTTAAAACCAATAGCTTTAAGGAGATGGTGATGTTACTGGATGTGAGCTTCAATTTGACTATATTTGCACATATGGATGCTGAGGAGATCACAGTGGCGCAAACTGGCAGTTGAATCTGTGTGTGTGTGTGCGCGCGTGTGTGTGTGTGCATATGTGAGTAGTGAAATCCACTGAATGTTCAGTGAACATTCAGTGGATTCAGCTGTCCACTTGTAATCCTCTTACACAGTCCACTGCCCTGCCTGTCTGTCATCCATGCAGGTCTGCAAAGCAACTCTTAGAACTTCAATGCACAAAGTGATCGATACTCAATGAGCACCCAACAGTGTCTAAAACATGGCAAACATCTGTCACTCAACAAAACCAACGAACACTTTTAAAGAATCCAAATCAGGGGGGTAAAACACGTGCGCTGAAGCTCAGTCGCATTTTTCTAAAATTCAAGTATTAACCGTTGAGACAGCTAACATGTGTCCAGCTCACAGTTTAACTTTCTGACTTCTCTTTTGTCTACAAGGTGGCACTGATTAAGTTCTGGGAGGAGGAGTGTATGCGTGAGTTGTGCTAAGAAAAATGCAAACTCCACCATAGAGGCTGACTAATTCCTCTTTCTTGACACACTGGACGAATTTGATCTTTCATAAACAGAGTGAGGTGTTTGCAGCTGCAAGAACGCCTTCCTGAGAGCAATATGGTCATCTAGAAATCAAGACCTCTACATTGGTTGATGATCAAACAATAAGGAAAATCAGAAACGGACAACATGGTTAGGTTAAAGCAGGCGGAGAGGGGGTGAAAACAAACTAAGATACGAAAATGTGCGGACTTGAATGTTTTACCTCTTAAGTGAAAATAAACCAGAAACTTTAGAAAACTCTGTTATTGCACAGTTTGATCAGTCTTATGTGAATTTTTGTAGTCTTCGCAGGTTATGTTTGAGTTGGTTTACAAATTGAGGAGCACAGAGAAAACTTTTATTTGTCAACATTAAAAACAGAAAAACTGAAAAAGAATTGACTGTAAATAGTTTTGACATCCTGAAAGGTGAAAGGAAAAAGTCAAATAATTCCAGATTTGTGGTCAAATGTATGACTGAACCATTTAATTTAGCCTCTTTGTTGAGTTTTATTTTAAAAAGCTTCAGCCCTTAATAAACTAACAGTATGTTAGAAAGTGAAAGCAGCTCTTATTAGGTGTAAAGATGGTTATGATGTTTTGCACATGTTCCCGCAGTAATGATGCACATTGCATGCAATTGTTAACACATGTGCAGGATCCAGGGTGTCGGTACATTCATGATGACATCACATAATCACCAAAGTATCCCATCATGACCAGCGCCCATCGGTGAATGATGTCAACCCTAAATCAGCCAATCCTGGACCGGCTCCCGCAGGAACAGAAAAGTAGTCCGCAGCTTGTGATTATGAGGTTGTGAACCCCCCCCCCCATCCTTATACAGACGCAAACTCAAAAAGCCCACACTGAGGGGAGCGGCGAGCTGCCAGTTCTGCTGAGGATGGCAGGGCTTCATATCAAAGCAGAGCTCATCATTTGGTGCTAATTGTTTGCATCTGCTGATGTTTTAGATGCTGCGCTTGATCTGCAGCTGATAAACAAATAGTCAGATATGACTGTCTGATCTGGAAGGGATTGATATGCTCACCCGGTGAACGGGTGTTTTGCTGTATGAGGCTTTCAACACAAGAACACACAGAGGTCTGAAAAGAGAATTTCTGCTTAGAGAAAGTAGGAAAAAACACATTTTTGTCTTAAGCTTACGTAAGAATACGTCTGCGGTTGAAATGAAGAAAACCCGAAATATTCTGTGTAATTATAAAACAGCATCTTTCTAAAGTGCTTCTGATTGTCATAATTTGTTTGCCATCAAAGGCATCACATTTATTTGCAGGCGATTAAAGAATTGCCACCACACCTTTGGCAGCCTCTCTGGGTCCCCTGGGTGCCGAGGGATAACTTTCTGAAGCCTCTGGAAACCGTAGTCGATGGTTGGTTCATTCAGTGCTGCAGAAGAAAGAGAGATAGAAGATGAGAGTGGAGGAGTGATTTAAATAAAAGCTTAATGGAGTTAACTGGAAACACGCCTTGCATTGTTTTGAAAGGGTGTTTCATGTGCAGATGGAGCTGCAGAGCTTCCAGCTACAGAGCTGCCGGTTCATGACCGGCTTGTTGGTTTAATAATTTGTAATACCTAAGATTGGTGCAACAACTGACTTTTTAACCTCTCACATACTTTAGAACATCAGAGGAATTGGACTTAGTGGGCCCATTAAGGTATTTTTTAAAACTGTCAGAAAGATTTTTCTTTTCTTTTCTTTCTGCATTGTTTTTATCTAATAATTTACTTTCCTTATTGTTCATCTTCCACAAACTTTCACCTGCATTTATACTGTACAAATGAAAGGTTAAAAAATATGTATTTCCAACTATTTTATTTATTTAAAGCTTCTTTAAGCATTTGCAATGCTTAAAAAAGCTTGCATTGATGAATTCTTAATCTTTATCAATATTGATACTAATATTGACTTAAAAATTGGGGGCTAGAGTGAGCTTTTTTCTTTGTTGCCCACCTCCTTGCCCCACAGTAGCTTCGTCCCTGATTTAAGCCCAGAGTTTGTTTTTCCCAGACAGAACTGTTTGATTCTAGAAAATTCTGGTCTGCAATTGGTCTATAAGTTTTCTTGCATGTAAAAAAAAAGACAACTTTTTTTTTTCTAAATATAACCTATTATGATTATTATTTCATTTTTCAAATGACAGTTATAAGAAAGACAAAAGATAGAAAATACATAAAATAGAGAAACCTACAATAGAGAAAACTAAAATGGAAAAGTAGACTTAAAATCTAATATTAAATTCGACTCCTTTCAGGACTTAAAAAATATGTTCTCTTTGGCATCTTCTTTAGCATTTTTGTTGCTCAAAGCAATCTCTGATTTTCACAGACATATCAATGGTGTCTTATAACCTCAAGAAGCCTCAAGAGCAAAAAATCAATGATTGCTTCCTGTCCTTTATATTTAGGAAAATGCATGATTTTCCTTCAGGGTCTTCATTTGACAGATAATGTCTTCACATATTTTTTGACACAGTGCCTTATAAACATTGCTCAGAGCACCACAGAAAAACACATCACAAACCAATGACAACTGTTTCCTATCCTTGACCTTGCAATCTTTGCTAACTTGTGACTTTCAACAGACCTGCTCTAGAGCTTTTCTATCCTTGCTTTACCTTCATGCTGTCACTGCTAGTGTACATCATAAGCTTGCATACATGACATACAGATGCAAAATGACAACATCTGTAGGAGCCAGCAGGAGGGATTCAACTCATGAGGAGAGAGGCTCATTTTTCATTTTATGACACTTTGTTCCAAAGCACCATGCTGCTATTACGTAGGTCTCTGTGTGCAAAACTGGGTTGGAAAATAATGAGCCTGCTCTGTGTGTTCTCTAGCAGTTGACAGAAGCCTTCAGGTTTGAAAAAGTGACTTGTGACTGAAGGGTTGACAGTCCAAATCTGAATCGAACCCTGAAACAGCAACCGAGGAAAACTGTTTTCCCAAGAATTCCTTTGAGGAGCCTCAAAGCAAATGTTCACTCTGCAGATGAAATTATTTCCATTTCTGAAGACAAGCGGCCACTGTGGCTTAGTGGGTTCAATTCCTGGGCTTTGGTTTTAGTCTTCGTGGGGTAGATATGCAACGATTCCCCACGATTCGGTTCAAACCTCGATTTTTGGGGCAAAGATTTTGTTTGGGTCTGATGTAAGATTTGTGTATTACAAAACTATAATAACAACAAAAAAATCCAAGAAATCCTTTTTTTAAATTTGCTAATAAGCTGGTAACAATGAAGAAAAACCTTTCATTTGGCTTATACTAAGCCTGGTGTAATGTAATAAAACACAATAAAACATTATACATTTAGTACAACAAATTTTTGACTCTTTCAATGTAAATATATTCAAACATTTGCAGTACAGGGAATAAGGTACCAATATAACTAACATACGGCCTAGATTTAAACCGAGAATTGTAGCATCCCTTTAGTAGATACCCCTCAAGGTGCCACCAACTGTAAACATTTTGATAATAATTTAATAAAAAGCTTTGCAATGTATTTACAAAAAGTATAAAAAAAAGTATGAGAGACTGGAAGTCTGTTCTTCTTGCCTAAATGTGCAAAACATTACAAGAATCAGCAAACAACACTTGAAAATGAATTATTGGGAACTGGCACTAATCACTGCACTGAGGCATAAAGTCTTAAAGTGGACAATGATGGGAAAATCCACTTCAAGATGTTTTTAATCTTATCAAAAAAGTGGCAAAAAGGTTAAGAAACTGCCATCAGAACCCGTACAAGAAAACTTGACATGTAGAGAGAAAATGGGAGACAGATCAGTTAAAAAAAAGAGCTCAGTTGACACTGGGCTGTGAATTGTAGCATCTGGCTGCAGGCAAATACGCAGCAGAAAATCTTCATGTGATGCTCTCAAAAGCAATTACATGATAATAACAATGCAGGAATAATCTAAGGGGTTTTAAAGTGAGCTCAGAGTTCACTTTAATGTTCCAATTACTCTCCTCTACAGTTTTTACCCAATCAATACATCAATCAAGTGGCGCTCTGAAAGCTCTGTCACTCAGATGGGCTGTTTAAAAGAATGTGTGTGTGCGTTCCTGCATTTACTGATGCGTGCTGAACACGTGTCACATTGTTGAACCTTGTAATTTTCAGTGTGTGTGTGTGTGTAAGAGAAAAGGAAGTATAAAGTTATGCCAGATGCATGGATGTAGGTGTGGGGGGAACGGAGGGTGTGTTTGTGTGCATGATGTCCAAAGAGTGCAGCTGCACTGGTGATGTCTGGTACTTTCCACATCCAGAACTGATAAATTACTTGCAGCCAAATGTCCTGCGCAGCTTTGCAATTTCTCTTCAGCCTTTTTTTAGATTTTATTCTTTTAGATATATATCTATGTTTTATCATTATCTCACACCCTACTTTCTGGTTTCTGTTAGGTCCTGGACCACTTAATTTGTTAGCAACATAACTTCATAAATTGTAGGCTGTAAAAATTCCAGATGTTGAGAGGGTCCCGGACAATCTTCTACTCCGAGGAATGTTTCTGGGTGCAACATGATTTTACGATTTGTATGTGGTGATTATGTGAACATGACTGTGTGGTCCTAATGGGCAGATTATGAAGAATGTTACACATTTTTTTGCTTTGTGGGTTTGACTGTTTAGTACCATATTTTCTGCACTATAGGGCGCTCTTAAAAGCCATAACCCATTAATGCCTGGTGTCTCAAATTTGCGACAAACCACTTTGGTACCAAAATTACCTAGATGTAGCATCTACTTAAAAGCCGTAAGTGATTTTTTTTTTCATAGCTGGAAATAAATTCAGGCATTAAGGGGTTATTTTTGCCAAAAAATGAAATAAACCACAGTGCACCTATAGATTAATGCTGGTATGCGCCAGACTGTGTTTTTTTAGGTATTACAAACAAGGTTGGGAGTTACATGTATTATGAATACGCTAACGCAGCTAATGCTTTTAACTTGGCTAACGTGTGAAATGTTTCAAACAAGTTCTAGAGTTACTGTGTACGTAGTCAATAAAGTTTGACTGATTGACGGATTAATCTCTGACTCGCTCGCTCAATGCACCTAATAGTTCAGTGCACCTCATTCATGACAAAAGCTTGAAAATAGACTTGATAAGACTTTGATAAGAATCTGTCATTTATTTTGACTGACTTTTAGCTTGATTAGTGTAGAATAGATTTAGTGAAATGTTAGGTTTTCTTTATATTTTCTGTATGTTGCATGATGATGTTGCCTTGTTGTGATAAACTTGTGGTTACATGCTTGCTGCTTTCTCTGTATGCAGTAGATTCATGCACTTTTTACAGGTGTCTGGTTTTTCTTCAATGAAGTAGACTGTCTATTGTTTTAGGATGTATCTAAAAATCTGATGGGTTTAATATCCCACTCCAATCCTCTTTTGAGCTCTTTTTAAAGCATTCTCAGAGGTATTTTAATTAAGATTATTCAGATTTTAAGTCAAACTTAAACATAGTTTCTGCAGAGCAGCAGGAATTGATCAGAAATTCGCCTCTGAGTTGTGGTCGCATATGAGCACTCTTGGCGCTGAGCAAGTCTGCCCTCATTTCCAATCATCCCGTTGTTTAAAAGCTCTCCTGCAAGCTTAAACCCCTGACAACACTAACCAATATTACCGGTGCAACAAAAATGGCAAACAACATCGGAGCTTGTGGCCCGCTGATTGTTGCACTTACGAAACTGCTAAAACCTTTATCAAATCCCATATTTATTTGTCTGTAAGTTGTTAGAAGAAAGCCGTTGAGAAAAAATTGCAAGTAAAGTGAATGTGTTCAACAGGGACAAAAGAAAAGAAAAAAAATCCGTCATGGCTGAGACAAACAATTACAAAAACAGCTGCCTAACAGTCGGCAAGCTATCAACTGTCAGAATCAACTGCCAGCGTCAGATCAGCACTCAGTTCATCTCTGGAGACATAACTGATGCCAACACTAAAATTACACACACTCGTGCTCCCCACACACCTACAAGTTTGACAAATTCTCTGAGCAGGTTGTAAAGCCTAAGGATCTCCTGCGTATGAATTGTTTGTCCATGTTTTCTGATTCTCAGAGGTCGAATTTCTGTAAAATGTTTATTCTGGATTTTAAAACAGTAGTATTGGCTTATTCACTCAAGCATACATCTCATTTAAAGGCACTGGTGGAGCCAAAACACTGACCCCCGCCCACCAGATATAGTGAAACAGAGGGGTGTTGATGGGAATTGTTTGTATTCCAATTGGAGACAAGTGAAGAACAAAATGTTCCCAATAAAAAAGTTTGCTTCACAGAAATATTTATTATTTTATTTGTCAAGTTCAGTTGTTAGAGAAGACAGAACTTTTTGAGCAACTGCATAAAACCAAATCTGCCTGTCTCCATAACACTGCCTGGGCAGCAGAAATCGAAAAACAGCTCGGACACCTGAGCAGAGGAGATGACATGGAGGAATGAAACTGTTTCATCTCTTTAAATTCTGCCCCCCAAACACCCCCCACTGCTCCACAAACCAACCCAGCATGAATCCCTCCGGCTCTGTCTTAACTCCCCTCCTTCCTGTCTTCTGCTTCATCTCCTTCTTCCTCCTTCTTAACTACACCTTCTGCCACTTTCACCCACATTTCTCTTCTTCCATCACTCCTCCAGCTTTGCTCCCTCCCCTCAGAGTCCAGAGCCGCTGTTAGATCAATACTCATTGAAGTTTCATGAGGACACACCATCCATTCCTGTTTCACAATAAAATGTGAACAGAAGAAGGAGGGAGACGGACAGATGAGAAAAAAGGTGGCAAAGAGGGAAAAAAAATCGCAAATGATGTATGTTGGGACATTGTATGTGCATGTAAAGCACAATAATTATGTTTTTCCTGTCTTCACTTGGACGGGCCAAAACAAAGGAATGCACAGATGAGAAAAAAAGGAAGGGAGAGGCAGGAAAACGACTCAAGCTGGGTGAAAGGACAGACCGAACTGATGTAAGAGGAGTAGGAGTAGGAGGAAACAAATAGGAGGTGTGGTGGTATTGATTCTCTGGCCAGCCAGCAGTTCAATAGCACTGAATTATTGCTTCATTCTTCCCCTTATGAGATGAGATCTCTTTCTCGTGCTCTCGTCGGCTCTGCGACTTTCTGAATGATAGTATATGTGTCTACGTGCATGTGTGTATCTGCATGTGTGTACTGCTGTACTGTATGTGAGATCCACTTAATGCCAAATCAATACTTTACAATCTGGTTTTAAAAAATCCACACTGCTTCACAGGGTTTTTTTTGTTTCGTTTTTGACATTGTGTTCAACTCTATTTCTTTTTTTTAATCAGAACAACTATGTACAAGCCAGAAAAAGTAAAAATATCTGTAAATTTTCAGTTTTGTGCAGCTTCTCTATTGAGAAACCTACATGGAATCTAAAACAGCCTCTACATGAATGAGTGTTCATAATGTTTATGTGTGAATCTGTGCACAATCATCATTGATTACCGCTTTGCACAAAATAATTTTTAGTGGTGTTTATTGGTAAAAAATGTTCATTTCCTCCATCAAGCAGATGAAAGCTCCATATACAAGCATTTTATGTTGCTATGTTTTACAATTACCTTTAACTCCTGTTTAAAATCTGTGCAGTGGGCAAAATATAGTCCAGTTCATGTGTAGCTTTTTTCGTGAGCTTCATTTTTTAAGTGCATGCTTGTCAGCATGCTAAATTGCTTGGTCCTCACACCCAGAGGCTACCACAGCTGGAGCACAGCAAAAGTCACCGCAGTCAATCCGCTTTCATTTCTTTTTCTTTTTTTTTGCCAAAGACTTCCAGAAAGGAGCCAACCTTAAGGTGGGGTCAGGTAACCGCACTAACAGATTGTGTTTCCCGGGACACATTGAAACAATCATGCCAATCATGAGGTCACCAGGGTCTACCTCTGCCCAATAGGAGAAATAGTTAGACACCAGAAAGACCAATTACAAGTCGCCTTGCCTCGGGGTCATTGCAAAGATGTTTTGACTGAAGAACACAAAAGCAAGCTAGGGAGGGGGGGGGGGGTAGTTTTTGTCATACACAATTAAAAAAATCAAAATAATAGTAGTTTTCTGTTTGCTGACAGCTTTTACTGTTCATTTGTTTTGAAAACTACAATTTAAGAAAATTTTCCAAAATCTTAATGGTTCTTTATCTCATATCTCTTGTGCTAAGTTCACACCAGTCGTGTGACCAATCTTCAAGAACTTGCTAAAAGCAGAACGTGGACCCGGTTTCTGCTTTTGCACCTTCGCCATCTCTTATGACATCACAGATCTGCTTAGATTCACCATTTAGAGAAATACCACAAAAATCAACGAAACATCTCCTTTAAGCTTTACTTACTTATATATGACTTTTTTAATAGTATCTATTAACGCAAGTTTCACCTGATTTAGCTAAAAAACAAACCAAGTCGGCATTTTTCGACATCGCATTCTTGAACGCGCGTTTAGGATACGGTGTTCACACTGGACTGTCGCTACCAAATACTAGCGCATGTCCACGTCCTACAGTTGGAGGAGGGTTGGTGTGAAATGTTGAAGTGTTGCAAATCTCGCAAATCTTCTTCCAGGTTTTTTTTTTCACAGCTCTATTCCGATGAATGAACGAATGAAGCTGGTGTTGTATAACTCTAGCCAGGCACAAACCGCAAGTATATATTCCTACTCCATGATCTATTTTCAAACTGTTTGCATTTTTTTGAATCAAAAGGAACACCATCCATACGTGACAACTAAATCTGAGTCCCTGATTGGTCGAAGGTTTACCTGGTTTAACTAGCAACATGCGTTCAATGGCCGTGCATTTTGTACGTAGAGCCTGAAAACGTTCTTAGAAATGTGCATAACTATGCGTGAACATGAGAGTTTTGAACACGTAAGACCGAAACATGAATTTTTGCGTGTTTATATATAGACTCTTCCTTAAAAGTGGTCGTTGCAACGTGCGTTGCCGAGGGTGATAGCTTTATATCTAAGTTTCTTCCTGTTAGAGGATAGTCATTTATTTCCACTTTTGCATCATGCACGTTCAGAAAGATGTGTCTGATACTGATCTTTATAAATACATTTTAAGAAAACTTGAAACTTTAATTGAACTATAAAAAAGAAAGATTATTTTAATAACTTTTTTTTAAATTAAATATGGGTTGGATTAACCGGGGTGCCACCTACTGGTAAATAAGATCTCAATTACTCAAGTTTATGTCAGAACAAGTTAATAAATCAAAGCTGTTTTTTCAGTGACTCCCATTGCGTAGACATGTCGGAAAAAAGACTAAACAGAAAGTTCTATCATGTCTGTATGTCAAACCAAATATAAACTAAATCCACATTTAAATGCATATGACTAACTTCTACAAAGACACTGCAACTTATGATAAACTAAGAAAAATGAATAGATGCTATTTTTTTCAGGTGAACATTCATTCTAAAATGATTCTACAAAATAATGATAAAAGCACCTTTTTCAACACTTTTTACAGTTGTGGACATCGCACCTGGCACTATATCACATGATAAACCGCATAGAAATTGAATTAATGATCTAAAAATGAGGAGCTTTTCTTTGTCAACAACTAAAAATTTATTTTAGCAGCCATGTGATCTTTACTGTCAAAAAATAAATTAAGAAAAAGGCATTTTCTAAGGAAGCAGGATTGTTCTTTAGTCTATTTCTCGGTTACTCGTGTTAATGATCTGGCTTAAACACTGACAGTTCATTCGTGTTTCTTCCTCGTCATTGATCAGGTCCTTTATCTTCCCTTAATTACTGGCATCATCAAATTTTCCTGCCTCCCTGTTAACGACGTCATCATTATGGTGTGATGGAGCCACGACGAGCAGCAGATCAATACCAGACATCACATCACCACCATCCATTTCCACATATATGTGCAGAAATGACATACATGCTCTAACTTCTCCTCCTTTTCATCCTGTTTTCATTTCAACAGGAAAACACTTATTCCAGTCAGCAATTCATTCAGGAGTCCTCTTTTTTTTAAATCATTGTGTGTTTGTGGGTCTTTTTAGCCTTTGTGTATGTGTGTGTTGGTAAACTGAGTGTTCTGCATGATTTCACTAATAGTTCCAATATGTAGGGCTATAAAGAGCAGACTGTTTAATTGTACCTGGTTTTAATGAGCCACTGATTATGGCAACATTCTAACAGTGTGGCTCGTTAATGTTGACTAATCTACAGTCATTAGTTCAACACTGTCTGGCCTGAGAGTGAACTGCAACTCATGAACGCTGTGCACAGACGTGCACGTGACGGCAAACGCAGAAGTTTAAATGAAAATACAACATAGTTCTTTTGCTTTTTGTGTGTACTTTGGACAAACCTGTGTATATGAACCTTCCTGGTGTTCCTTTGCAGAACTGCTTGGACTTGTATGACAGAGTGACCTCCACGACCCCCGGGATGTGTCTAGGAGGCGTCTGCACCCGGATGGCGTGTGGCGTAATCAACTAGAAGAACAAGGAAAACTGAGTAGGTGCTCAGAAGAACTCCCTATTAAAAAATACATTTTTGTTGAAGCAAAAAAATGTAATTTACAGAAAGGGAACAATGTTTAACTGTTATTTTAAGAAATAAATCATGTAACTACATATTGGTTTGGTTATAGAATAGTTATAGAATGTAAAGTTAAATAGTGCTCAGCTTCAGAAACATTACTCTGCCATCCAGTCCAGTCTTTGTCAGACAAAGTACTCTATGTATGGTTAACGTTGATTTAAAACGTTTGCAAAAGTGTTGAGCTTTATTTAAATCTAGATTGACTAAACCAAAGGAAAATCTGTTTATGTAATCGCCTACAGAAAACGGCTGACTTTAAATAACATTGCACTGCAAAAACTGAATTTTCAAAGCAAAAAGATAAAGAAAATCTGACTTGCAAGAAAAGTTATTTTATCAAGAAAGTTTTTCAATAGCAAAGTAATCTTAGTTTGAGAAAACAAGTCTAAGGGTGTTTTCAGACTGATGGTCCGACCAGAGTCTGCTTATATTTGGTCTCTATTCGGACATTTCTTATTCGAACCAAAGCTTGTAAATGAAACCACATGACTAAATATCTCTTCAGTCGTTGACCAGGAATTACGACGGCAGGGCAAAACAACGATAGAAAGAATATTGTAAGTAACGCCCTATGCAATCCTCATCAGGATAGTTCACTTATTCAAACTGACCCATTTTGAATGTCTGTATCATGGTCCGGGTACAACACTTACATTTGCTATTTTGGTATGGCGGAGTCATGCTGCAAGGCAGTTACTGAGGAAACAGCTAAGAAGGTACGTTGATAAGTGTTTATGACACATAGATTGTCAGGAAAACAGTGCGAGAAGCAATGTGTATCATGTTGAAAGTTGTTTCAATGAGCCTTCTTTCATCCGATCACATTTCAATGAGTTGCTGTGTCTCATTGTTGCTTTGTTACTCTGTTTACATTGCAATGCCCGGCTACTGTGGCCGTTTTGGTCCAGTTGTTCCACAGCACGGAACGAACCTCAGCGAAACTCAGAGCGAACCAAAGCTCAGTCCGCGTGGAAAAGAATCAAGACAAAAAAAGAGACAAGAACTAGGTCAGAGTGCACCCGGATCCCGGACCAGTGTCCGCTTGGGTATATTCAGACCGAAAACATGTTCCGGATTATCAGGGGAAACCCTAATTCACTATAATTCTTTTCTTAAAATAATAATTCTTCGTAAGACATTGTTTTACCAAATTGGCAGATTTTTCTGGGCTTATTTAAAAAGATTTGTTCAAATTTTAAGAATGTTATACTTATTGCAAGGCCTGTTTTTGCAGTGTTTTATCTTTTCAAATTGCAAATTTATACACAAAGTATCAAGGTAAATATTTCAGTTTTTTTAATCTTAAAAAGTCTAAAAAAATAGATATTTATGTGACTGTACACAAACATTACATTTCTACAGCCTTTAAAAATGTAAAATGAATGTTGTTTTGGTTCAACTTCTATATTAAATATGTTTTTTTTTTCTAAATGAGGATTATGATAATCCTTACAGCTACAGTGGCCCTTCACCCTCATTCTGATGAATAACACTTCATAATGACTGAATATTCAACTTTTAACATTCTGTCATGGAGGTGATTTGAACAAATAACAGTTTGACCCAGATTTGTGAAAACACTGCATGTGGGACAAAGATGTAAACAAACTGAGCTTGCCAAACGTGCAGTCAGGTTCCACCAGAACAATATTTCAAAACGTGTTTTCTTGGTTCAAAATCAATAATCAGGTTGAGTGCAAATGAAACATTTGCTTGGCAAAACATTTTTCGGAGCCTTTCAGAGGAACACCAATAGAGCTGAGATGGATTGAAGCGAACTGAATTGAGAGTCTGTACACATGTTAGTGTGTGTAAGTGCAGCTCTCAACACTGTAAACAAACCCCTCAGCTCTTAACACACACGTACGCAAATTTCTGTATTGCAAGTATACACACACTCTCACACACAGACACTGTTGTTGTTGGAAAAGAGCCACAGTTGCTCGGCACACACGGTTAGTGGAGTCAGAAGACAAATAAACATTCTGTGGAGAAGTGGGACTGCACTGTGAAAAAGTATGATAGCTAAATGTGAGTTTGTATGTGCGGATCAACACGCACTGTTTGGACCTGCATTCATACATGGAAGCAGAGGCCCATTAGGTAAGAAAAGCTATGAGGGGTGGCTGTTGCTTGTTGGTGGGCTCTCATTAGATCAGTAGACATCCTTTTAACAAACACAACACACACATGACCATGCATTTGACTACACAAAGCTAAGAGGCTGTGCATGAAAAAAAGTATGTTTTAATTTCGAAGGGCTAAAACACACAGCGGAGGGGTTGAAACAACACGCAGGCAGAGCAGTGGTAGCGGCCAAACTCACCTCGCTCCAAACCAGCATGGTACCAAAGATAACTTGGAGACCATCAAAGAAGTTGTCTCCTATGATGATGACTGTTGCACCCCCTGTGGTCCACCCCTCACTGGGACTGATGGCTTTAATGCATGGAGCTGCTCCTAGAAAGAATGCATTTTTACAGATTGTTAGATTTGACTAAAACCCAATTTTTGCCATAAAAAGTTCACTGGACAAGTCATGGCACTGGCAGTCAGTTTAGGGAAAAAGCTAATCTGTTGGACCATCAAAAATATTCAACAGTGGTCCTCAACCCCCGGCTGACGGACAGCTATTGGTCCATGGGACAGTTGTTACCGCAACGCAGAGAATAAAAAGATTTTAAAGATAAAAAGATCGTCTTTAGGAGTTTCCATTTTTTCCATTTTATATGTACTATCTGATTCTGAAGGAAGATTTATTTTGAAAAACTACTGGATTCTAGCCACCACATCCAAGTCATTTTTCTCATTTTTGATGCATGTCAAGTCGCTCAATCATGTGTCCTAAATACATCCGGTACTTTCTTAAAGCGGTTACGCCAGCAGATGAATTGAACCCCCAAGCTAGAAAGGTCAACAAAAGACAAACTTATTTGAATGTTTCTTTTCATAGAAAAGAACCATTGAGGAAACAGAAGAAGAGCCTTCGACTTCAAAATAAAATAAAAAAACCTGCATTTAACAGACAAAAACCAAGAGTCATTACTCTAGATACGGATTCATTGTGGCAGTTGTTCCCACACACCATAATAATAATGTATAATATTCAGCAACCAGCTGTCTAATGTTACGAGGATGCTGCTAATAATTTTCCTTTAATGCTGGAATCTTGTTTATTATTTTATTAGTAAAATACAACTGTACTTTTTTAGGAGTTTTTTTTTAATTTATCTGTCCCACTTTAAAAGTCAAAGGAGGCTAAAGTTGGTTTAGTTTGCACTTGGACAGTTAAGGGGAAATCTATATCAGACTACTACAAATAAAGATTAAACTAGCTGCAGATATTTTACAGAGGATGAAGATAACCTTTATTCCCAAAAGTTAAGGGATACTGGAGGCTAAATATAAATTGGACGCCCACTTCTAACTCGTAGAGACAAGTCCATGATAATTTTGCCTGACATTAAAGCGGTCTGTGGCCTATAATAAGGTTGGTGACCACTGCTATGCAAGATTTAGTTGAGACATTTTCCATGCACAGTTAAATAATATAAGAAAATCATTGACAATCAAAAGTAAAAACAGATAATTGATCAGTCATCTCTCCAGTGTAGAGCAGGTACATGTTACTTTTAGTTTATCTAATTTTACAATATATATAAATATATAAATTCTGTGAAAATAAACACCTTAAACTTTTTGGATTTTATTTGCTTATATCTAGACAAATTACATTGTAATTCCTCTAGATATAAGCAAGGCAAGTACATTTAAAGCAAAAACTCTTAATCTAATTATTTAGATGTGGTCTAATCCAATCTAACATGTAATAACTCAATTTGCTATCCATTATTTTAAAAGCGTTTTGGTTTAAAAAGGATCATTTTGTGTTTTTCTTTGTCCAAAGCCTGATTGATATGAGATTACACAAACAGGCTAGTCAGTCAGTTAAGCTGGCATCAGAATGGCTTCAAACAGAAGGGATTCAGTCATCTTATGTCACTTCAATGCTGAAATGTGGTGAATTTAAGCTCATATGATCCTGTCCCACAGAAAACAACAAAAGCCTGTCTATCAAAAAACAACTCTCCCTGTAATGGAAGCCAATGATTATTAGAAGCTATCTGAATTACAACTTTCACCCCCAGTCTGGATTTGATTTTGACAAAAAAAAGCTTAATGATATTAGATCTAGCACATACATGCCCACGGAGCTTCATGCATTGTGTGTGGAGAGCTGGATTAGCCAGATGGAGGGGCAGGAATCACCTGATAGGATTAAACCATCAACCATCTGGCAGCCATGCTGCTTGCATTCACACACACACACACATATTTCTGTTACCGTGTTCTAGGTAAGACGGCGTTCCCTCCACAGGGTCGAGCCTTCGGGCCCGTCGGCCGTGTTTTGAGTTGTTGTGGACAAACATGTTGTCAGAGACGGAGAGGACATGTCCTTCCACGCTCACTGTCGTTGATACAACCACCTGAGGAGATGTGGGGGAGGAACAGGGAGCACACAAGTGATTGTGGGAGAGATGCGCAATAGGAAGGAAGAAAATGGGATTTGAATAAATGTGATTCAAGCAAAAAAAAAAAAAAAAAAAAAAAAAAACGACACTAAAGCAAAGAAGTACAACATCAAATAACCCCAAGGAGCTAGAGGGCATTAAACTGTGAAAAGCTCTTGATATGTAACCAGTTATCACTGCTATTACCATCATCTTCTGTGTTCTCTGTTCAACAGTTTCTGATGGGTCCAGCCTTTAATTACCTCCTCAGGAAACAGAGCTGTCTTTTTCTGGTTCCACTACAATAAAGCTGCACAATTAGGATCACTGATGCGGTCGCACTTTTTTACTATGAGACTGTCCTGTCTGTTGCACCCCAAACCCCCCCCCCCCCCCATCCCCCATCACACACATGTGCACCATGCATGCACACACACACACACACACACACAAACAAACATGTCACTGTAATAAAGCTGTCCATTTTTCTTGTACGTCAAGTATCTCCACTCAGCCTCAAGTGTTGCCTTCCTGATCTTGTTGCATGTATGGAGATGAGGAAGTAGTGGTGATCACTCTTCCTTTTAGTTATTTTGTTGTTCATATCCACTGTGTTTGCACCAAATGGAGAGACAAACAGTTCTATGTTCAAGTTTTTGTAACTTTAAATCAAAGTATTTTATCACACATGATGTCCACTAAAACTGTACAAAAACCCTCAGAAATGATTGTGAAAAGAGTAGAATGTGCATAAACACAAAAAATGTGAAAAGTGAAATTAGGTGAGGAAAATGATGACTGAGTGTACCTGAAACCTCCTCATGTCTCTGGGGTTTCCTGCATTCTTTAAACAGTTCTGGTTGCACTTGAGGAAAAACTTGAGGAAAAATCTGTGAATGACAAAGAGAAAAAGCTTGTGTTTAGGAGTTTATGGCTAACAAAGGATTGTGAATGAAAACACTAGTTTTTGAAAATCGAAAAAGGTCTTTTGAGGATATTATTCTAACAGAAAGGAAAGTATTTTAAGATTCACAAAAGTGTTTTTTTAGCCAAAAACAAAGAACCTGTGTGATGTTTTGGGACACTGTTTCTGCAGAGCAGCCGGAGTTTATTAGGAATTCGCTTTTGAGTTGTAGGTGGGACCATTGGTGCAAAGCAACCCCCCCCCCCCCCCCCCCCAATCCCTTGTTGGAAAGCAAAGCAGGGAGCTTGTGGCCCGCCCAGCATAGTTTTATACATAATAAGCTCTTTTCCAAATTACATTTTTTTCGTCTGCTCCTGATTCACAACGGCTTGAATAAAGAGCTACTCAGAAACACAATTTTAAGCTTCTTTTTCATAATATTTCTCTTAAAAGTGGCAGTTGATAGCGCTCCTGCCTCATAGCAAGAAGGCCCTGGTTCAAATCCCGGCTGGGACCTTTCTATATAGAGTTTGCATGTTTTCCCTGTGCATGCATGGGTTTTTTACCGAGTTCACCCCACCCTCACCCAACAGTATCCAGGACAGGCTCTGGCAACCTTGTGATCCCAAAAGGGATAAAGCAGATGAACTAACACAGAAATGGATGGATGGATGAATTTTTTCTCTATCATCAAGAAAATGTTAAAACACAATCAGAATGGGTCTTTAAATTAAAAGTTCAAGATCAACACTTTAAACTTTAGAGTTTGTAATCGGGATTCCTGGTGATTCACAGTAAGTCAGAAACAAGCATAGGAAAATTCCCATTGGATGTTTCCAAAAGATGAGCATATGTCATGAATTCATATTACGGAATGAGTCAAACTCGCAGATGGTCATCAACGACAGCAAAACACATCCAGGTTGTGTTTTGCTGTGAGCCAGCTGGCCCGCCCGGCGAAAGCTACTCTCAGATGAAAACATAAAAATGTTCATGTTGCAGCTCAAACAAAAACAATATCACACAGTACAGCTGCATCCAGCAGGAAATGTTTACCTCACAATGAAGTTTGTGAAATCCGCAGTGCCAACACATTTATTTCAATATTATTCTGCTTATAAAGCTACATAAATGTTAGGAGCAAATTATCTTTTGCAATATTAAATAAATAAAGATGGTAAATGTATTTATTGGACTTTAAGATTCCTACAACTTTGTATCTTCCTCAGTCTTTCATGGCTGAAAGCTGTGTTCCACTGTTCAATAAATGACAGCTTTTGCACAGGACTACATTAACAAAGTAGAGGTGTGCAATTATGTGTGTGTCCGTGCAAACATGCGCTGTGCATGTGTGACGGTGCAGCACAGCTCAGTGGCAGGTCTGAGTGTAAAACTCTGCGTTAACGAGCTCAGGCTTCGTTAGGACGCCGGCACAGGGATACTGCATGTCTAATTACCTCGACCCCTCACCCTTGGGTGACAGCCTATCACAGCTGAGGACAGCCACGGTGACCTCTGCTGACCTCTCACTGTCTAGTCCTCCTCACAACACTAGCATAGCGTTAACACAACCACCTCGGCTGACCCTCCGTTGTAGATCTCAGTGTAAAGGAGGTGATTTGGAGGCTCCCACATTCATCCGCCTTGGTTATGACAAGAATACAGCAACAGCAAAAGTGGGTCTCTGATCTGTGAAACTGTTCTTTAATGTAAGTTGCAGTCCATTATTTGCACTAAAGAAAGTTATGTAGACAGCTAAAAGAATTTCTTCAGTGTTTTAAAACAAATCAAATCAGGGTTGTTGTTCAAAGTCTAATTTATGGTATGCCATTACATTACCCACTAATTTTGTTAACGCTGACAGTGTCCTACTTCATGTGCTTCTCTTTTGCTGGCACTTTATTGTCTTTTTCCACTTATGTCTGCCACTTTTCTGTACATTTTAAAAAGATCTGGACTATTAGAGATAGGAAGAACCAAAACCTTTTGAAAACAGCTCCAATTTGTCTTCAAAATCAGTTTAAAAAAATCTATCTTTTTTCTTTTTTCAAGCTGAATAAATGTCACTATTTTTCATATCTACCACTTAACTCCATCCTTCTATTTGCCATAAGTGTTTTCTCTCATTGATATTGGGGTTCGTCCTCTAAATTGTAATGCAGTCCTAAGCGCCACTCTTCCTCGTTCACTTGATCCCATCTGGCCTAATCAACTCTGGTATTAAAAAAAAAAAGAAAGTAAAAAGGCCCCAGTGGCACACATACAAACACACACACCTCAACACCTTGGGTGAACTGATTAGCTGTTAAAGTAACTGGTCGTTTAGAGCCTTCCAATTAAACCAGGCAATTATTAAAACCTGGATGGTAGAGGAGGAGGGACGCTCTCTGCCCTCCTATCCTCTTTTTTCACCCCCACCTTATAGTCGAATCATGTTCAAGTGATGACCCTTGTTAGGTTTTGAGGATCACCATTAGGCAGATCACCCTGTGGTTTGTGATTACACAGATACACAGGGGGATCCGATTTCAAAAGGAGTTTTAGAAATAAGTTTTCATTTTTACTTGTACTATTTTCTAATGGTGTCAAAAATCGCATGAAAAGGGTAAGATAAACAAATGTTTACCTAAAAAACAAAACAAAAAGAAAACTGATTTAATAGCCAAAATTACATTATTGGACTTTGGGGAACTTTTGTTGAGGAATGTTTTCTTTTCAAATCCACCTTAAAGTTATATAGAAAATACATAGATTATTATTAATAAATATGAGCCAGTTTTGGAAAAAAGCAAACAAACAAAAAAGTTTTTACACTCTTCTCTTTTAAAGAATGCTACAATAATTTTTCACCTCGCAAAAAACTGGTATGAAATGTTATATCCCCACTATAAAGAGTAATAAAAAGTTAGAACTATTGTCCATTATTATAAAGTTTGAAATCGTGTGAGCTGTCACAAAACAGGCAGACAGCCAGTTCCAATTGCAGCAGGTTTATTAGCACAACTAAAAGTGCACAAAGCTAAATCAGGGTCAGGCAGGCAGGAGTCAATAATGGGCATGGGAGCATCAGAGAAGAGACTGAGGTAGTCAGGATCCAGGTGAGATTCAGGGCAGGCGGCAGGCAAACGGAATCCGAGACAAAACAGGGTCAGGAAATCAGAAGATCCGATCCACATTAAACGCTCAGTTATGCAAGCAGTGGCACAAACAATACTTCACACTGAGTGATGCTCAGTGCAGTGCTTAAGTACACTGTGAGTGCTTGCAAATGAAAGTCAGGTGTGCTGGGAGATGTAGTGTGTTTAGAACTCTCGTAATGGTTCCCACCGATGACCAGTGGAGTAGGCAGAGCCCTGACTTCTAACAGTGAGTAGAAACAGAAAAGAAGACAACAATGAAAATGTTCTAATAAATTAGAATAATGTTCACATAAATAAAAAATATTAGGCTAAGCATAGGAGCTATAAGATAGTTTTGTGTTTAGATTCTAAACTGAAACTAAAGTTCTATTTGGAAGTGTTTGATAAATGTAAATGTTTCACATGTATACAAAAAAAGGCTTAGAGGCTTCTTTAAAATACCTGCATTAAATCCTATTTATTTTTGTTTGGATGCAAAACTAATTAAACACAACTTAATGTTTAGCTGATGTTAGCTGATAAGGAATATGTGGGCAAAATTGAGGCTATTTTTATTTTTTTAATTATGACAAAGTTTGTCAGCAAAAGACAAAACATTTTCTATCCTAAAGTTTGTTTATTTCTTTTTATTTTAGTTAGGATAATCACAAAATGGAATAATGTACATCTATTCTGCAAATATGATTGTAAAATTGTCCAGGCAGTCATAATGCAGAAAGTTATGGCTGAGTTTTAGTTTTTAGGCAGACATGGTGTAATTGGGCAAGTAGCATAATCACCCGTGGTCTTCCTATAGACTGTTAGCCACAGCAAACAACAGTTGGATGCAGCTTTTTCATCATGTTAGCCTTGGTGTAGTGGTGAACAGCAAGTTACATCTATTATTCAGAGGCCAGGATGGCAATTATGGCTCGGAGCACAACTGACATTAATATTTAATATATAGGTCCAACACAGACCTGAGAGAGAGACAGGAAGTGACAGAGTGAGGGGATGGAGAAGGCGCCGGGATGCCAACAGATAAACACAGTGAGGAAGAGGAGGGGGTGAAGAGAGTTTGTGAGGAAGAAACAAATAGCAGGAGAGTAAGGAGAAAAGATTGTGAAAGTTTATTTTGATCACTCTCCTGTCATTAAAGTAGTTAAAATGCAAACAGGGTGGGGGTGCCATCTGGCGGAATTCCAGTATCTGTGTTTGTAACGTATATAAAAAAGACTGAAAGAGTGTGTCCATTTTATTCCTTGTGGACCTGCTACTTTACTAAGCCAAAAATAACAATGCAGCCTTAGAAGGAAGAAGAAAAAAAACACAACAACTCAGGAACACACAAACACACACTCAGACAGCATTCTTTTAAGTTGTTGCTGACAGGTAGAGAAACTGCAGAAAGTCAGCTTGTGCAGACAAACTGTACAACAGATCAGTGCTTTTGCTGCTCCTACACTGCCTCCTCTGTGTCTCTGCTCCTGCTTGCTTTCTTTAACGGCCTTGTTTCACTTGCCTGCCAAGTTTCTTGTCGATGCTTTCTGACAAGATCATGATATTCACCATTTTCTATATGAGCACAGAGAAAAACAAGTCACCATTTGTGTGTCTTAGTAACTAATATTAACTGCTTAGATACTGGCAAGCTTTTATAGCGAGTGCAGGGCTGTGTGATTTCTTAATATTCACAAGCGTTTTCACAAATTTGGTAACAAATCCAGGCATCTTGATTCATCCAACATTCCTCGAGTGTTGACCTGTTAGTTGAAATTCTACATTGTCAGTTTATTGTGAGCTTTATTCAGTATGTTGACTTATTGGAAATCAACTTCCTGTTTCCTGTTTACGCTAACGTTGGTACTGTTTAATGTGACAGCGTCAGATCGCATTGCCGGACGTCCAAGTCCAAGTGGAAGTTGAAACAAGGTTATTAAATACTATTCTGTCTGTTCAGGCTCCCACCACAATAATAGTGTGATTATGTATTACTTCCTGCAAGGAAGACACTTGTTTTGCTCTTGAAGAGTCTTGTACATAAACACTACATGAGCGGCAAAAGTTATAAAACGGAGACAGTTTGAAAAGACTGTTCACCACATGCTGATTTATTCGTCATGGGGTGATTTTACGAGACCATAGAAAGAAAAGCTACAGACTAAAGCAACCATGCAGACCACTACAACAATAGTTTTTAGGTTTACTTTAAAAACTAAACTGTTATGTAACATTACTTTAATAGTGTCATGCCATAAAGTAAAACACACTCAGTACAATAAAAAAAAAAAAATTTTTTTTGGATCTCAGGTTCAAACAAACCATCAACTGACTACATGTTTTTGTGTGTTTCCTCTTCCTTCTCTGTTACCTGGTGACTTGTTTAAGTTTTACTAACTCTAATTTTCCCCAGTAATGCTTCATATTTGTTTTAAATTATATCTTCCATACCTAAAAAGCTTCAGAAACATTTTAGCAACTCTACGACATGCATCTAATTAGCTTAATTTCAGTATTTGAGTGAAACACGTAGAAGCGGATTTTATATTTTCATAATGAAGAAACATTTGTCAGAAAAAAAGAACTCGCAGATTATTAAAACTCACCAGGGATTGCATGTGTTCATGGGTGTGTGTACATGTATTTATGTACTTGTTAGGACCCACCCTTGATAAAAAAAAAAAAAAGTGAGGACATTTATTGTGGTTAAAGTTAATAAAAGAATGTTTTTTATTTTACTTTTTTTACTTTTTTAGGATAAAATTGTTTTAATGCTTAGTGTTAAAACTAGATCACAGTTCATGGTTAGACAGTCATTTGGGATGTTGGGGGTTAGAAGCCAGGAAATACTATTTGTGAATGTAAAAGTCACATGAAGATACAAAGGCAAGAATGTCTGTGTCTGTGTTTTCAGGCAACTCATGGGACGCTTTTGAAATACAACTCCTCTGACTGTCGCACACAAAACTAAACAGAGCCCTGTTACAGGAACCCAGGGGCAGGAAACTATTAAAAATACCAGACTTTTCCTGCAGATCTGCATATATTTTATAGTTACAATCAAAAAAAGAAATGATATGACAGATTTTTATAAGCAATTCAAAATTGCACGAGGAAAACACCAAATATTAGGTTTAAAAAATGTTGCTAGAGAGATACTTTGGGAAACAACTTCCCCTCTTCATACTGTGATCCAAAGACATCACCTTCCAGTGATGATTATGTAACTGTGACCTCACTCAAATCAACAATAGAGGACTGATCCGTGTTTCCATTTGCAGTCCCAGGCTGCATTGACTCAGTTCTATCCCGTGTGTGTGTTTTCTCTCTGCGCTTGAGGCACATTAGAAGTTTTTTTTTTTATATAGTTTAGAGTGACTTTAGCATTTAGGTCGTCCACACAAATCAGATATTGTGACTTAAATGTTGGAGTAAGAGGGGAAGGAGTCAAGAGTCTGAGAATTTAAGACAAAAAGAAACTGACAGCTGGGGGGGGGGGGGGGGGGTGAGGGGGGGGGGGTGTTCAGGAGAGAAATGGAGTACGGAGGAAAGAATAAAGGATGTGGAGGAGGGAGGGGGGGGGGGGAATTATGCGAGGGAAAAAGACTTAAGAGAACTGAGCAGAGCCGAGCGAAGCCGATGTATTTTACATAATGATGGTTGATATGCTGAGAGGTAATTGATAGCTGAGCTGCAGCAGCAAAAAAATAAAAAAAAAATACACCCAGCTAGCTGTCAATCAGGGCTCATCTCCCCAGAGATATGATAATGATGACGATGATGAGGGCTTATCTTCATATTGCTATCATTACTATTAATGCTGTCATTGTTGTCATCTCTGCATATTTAAATGACAGCACAGACCAGATTGGTATATTAGTAGGGGTGCATGATATCTGTGAGCAGGGCAATACTTTCTGCCAAAGCTGAGCTAGTATACTAACTAGTGCTGGGTGTCTTGTTCAAAGTTGTTATTGTCCTGTATGAGCATTATCTAAATGCATGATTGTGACACCTGCTGCACAGGTGTCTGTGGCGTCACCACCTCGGGACAAAGTAGGTAAACAACAACTGTTGAACAAAACGAGGAACTTCTTTGACAAGCTCAATAAATTCAACTATGAATTAAAACCTGAAATAAACATGTGCAAAGCATAACTTTCTAAATATGATTTTTTTTACCACAATACAACAAAAATACCTTTTAAACCTGAAAATTATTTTTCTATTTTGATAAAAGATCTACAAATAAAATAATCTTATTCAAGGGTTATAATTATTTATAAAACAGTAGCATTTAAAAGATTTTAGCTAGCATTTGGATCACTGCTTTAAATTTCTTCTAATTAAGACAAAAAAAAATTGTGGCGGGAACTTTACTTTAGTGTTGTTTGTAACTTTATCCAGCTGTGATTTTACCCTTTAAATAGGCAGAATATAGCTAAAGTTGATTGATTTGATTTACCGGTATTGGTTTATTTCAAACATTAAAATAATGAAAAAATTCAGTAAAAAAAAATAAAAATACAAAACACAGATATATCAAACCCATTCCAGATATTAAGTAATACATTGAAAATAATAAAAAAAAGATTAAAGAAGATGATGGCAGCGTAATTATTCAATATCATAAATAGATGTATTTGAAGTAATGCATAGAGTACACACATAAGTTACATTAGATTCATTAAATGATAATCAAATAAAGTCGAGTAGAATCAGAGTTGTTGCTTGAAAGGGAGTGGGTGGAAGTGATTTTACGTAATCCCACTCCTATTGTGTTTTTTTCTTTTATATGCATTTTTTATATCGTTGCCTTGATCTTTTCAGATCAAGTGTAGGTTTTTCATCAAATAACCTCAGAAAAAATTCCTACATACCTTCAATAAACATCAATATGAGTAACATTTCATGAAACAGATATGTAATACTCACTGATTATTATCAGATAAATGGTCAAACGTAGCGATTACTAATGTTTTAACTACTTGTCATGTATTAACTAGTTGTTGTGGTAATTGTATTGTAACCTAAGGTTAACCATATAAAAGTGAGTTGAATAAAACAACTTATATTCGTTGTAAAAGAAAAAAATCTGGTCTGATAAATTGAGATTTTCTCTGCCCTGCAAGCTTGTGGAGCTGTGATCAGGGTTTTTTTTTCTAGCTGGTTAGGTCTGGTTAGAAATGGGGCATGCCTGAAAACATTAGACCAGCTGGCTGTCAGATTCTTCTAAAAAAAGAAAGAGGATCTCTTCTGCTAAATTCCACAATGACAGTTCCAGGATTCCCCTGATTTGTGAAAGCGTAGGAGTTAGATACTTCATACTTTCAAAGAGTGAGATATCATTTCAGCTGGTACATTTTCTCCTAAGCAGTCCTTATTCAATCCCTCTGAGAATCTTAGAGATGTGCTCAAGTAATCGTCCAAATTGAACAACGGTGATGGAGGATTAGTCCTGTGGTCCTGTTCTACCATTAAAGACCACAAAACAGTTTCATTAATTTCATTTAAGAAGCCTGACTGACTTAAGAGAGCAAAAAAAAAAAAAAAAAAAAAAGAGAGGAGGAAAAAACAGAGAAGCACAATGAAGAGGTGGGGGCCACAGATGAGGCACCAGACAGGGCGGAGGTTTCTGTGGTGTGTGTTTTAAAGGCTGAAGGCATACTGCTGAATTATAGATGAGTGAGATTGATTTGGAAGGAGAAAAAAGAGGGAGAAGGTGAAAGGAGGTAAAGAGGAAGAGAAGAGAAATGAAAAGGGGGAGGTGTGAGCATGGGGAGTAAAGAGTGGTCAGTGACAGGATCGCTCGCTCCTGGCTGAGCAGTTTTGTGAATTAGGAGATAACTGGCGAAGAGCAGCAGAGACCTGCAGAGCTGCAGATGGTTTTTCTTTGAGTGTGCGCTTCGTTGTATGCGCTCCTTTGTCACCGGTTGCAGAAATAATTCATAGAGGGCGGGGGCAAGTGAAAGAACAGGGACGGGAAAGTGAGTGATGAAGGAAGTGATATTGACAGGGACCTCTTTCTCCTCTCTCCTCCTGTCTCCTCCTCTCTCCGTCAGTCACTCACCAAACCGCTCTCTCTCTGCCTGTGAGAGTACATCTTTCACTCATGCACACACATGCTGACGACCTGAGGAATCTTCCATTTAAGCTGAAGCTGGTTGAGAAAAGCATTCATAAGACTCTTCTCTGGTGAGACAAGGGATTTTATGTTGCTTCGGGTTTTGCATTCTTGGTTCCCCCCACTTCTTTCGCCGAATCTCACTGTTAAGCTACGCTCACACCGAGCATGTGACACATGTTCAAGAACCTGCATTTAGCGTGTTCTTGAAATAGCTCATGGTGTTCACACTGGACAAGCAAGGAGGGGCTTTGTCTTTATCTACTTTTTACTAGCGCATATCTGCCACCTGTAGTTGGAGGAGGCTGCGTGCGAAATGTTGAAGCGGTGCAAATCTTGCTCATGCCTTTTCTATTCCAACATATAAAAGACTTGGTGTCACATATTCTAATTCCGGTAGGAAAAAATGCAATTATTCATTTCTCCTCCCTAATCAATTTTCAAACAGATGGCACTTCTGTGAATTAAGGGGATGCTATCCAAACGCCACTACCAAATCCAAGTCCCTGATTAGTCAAATTTTGACCTGGCTTAACTTTTACTGTGCATTCAAGGGCCGCTCGTTTTATACATAGAACCTAAAAACAGTTGCAGATACTTCAGCAGCTGCACAAGAACTTGAAAGTTCATTTACCGAGCGCATTCATGTGCATGTACGTAGACTTTTTATCAGAAGTGGCATCTGGAAGAACGGTGTGAACGTAACTCAAGAACATCACATCAAATTCTTTGTGTTTATGCTATTCATGCTGTTTTTGAGAACAGGATTGTGAAAGGATGAGACAAACATTTCATCACAAAATATTTTTTTAAACATTCCAGAAATCTTATTAATTTAGTATATTTTCAAAAAAATGTTTCCCGAAAAAGGGATTCAGCTGGTTTTGGATGGAGAATGGTGAATGGATGTCTCAGCTACAACTTTAATATGCGTCTGTTTTTATTGTTCAAACAGTGTCCAAATCTTGGAGAGTTTAGCAGCATTTCATTGGAGTACAACTCAAAACTAATCAATTTGGGTACAAATGTGCCAAATTTGGGGGAATTATGATTATTTTGTACTATTTTACCTTTCTATCAAAGATTTTTTAAGGGAAGTATTTCCATCTTAAAGAAGGTTGTTTGATCCACTGTATTGAATAACTGCTGTGACATTTTATTATCCTTGTACACATTTTTCTCTGTTTTTGAATTGGATTTAATTCTAAATGTCTTATCTACTTTTTGATTCCAATGTTGATTTTTAAGGATCAGCCTGTAGGTAAATATTTACCTAATTTCTTCAACCGTGTTACTACAATGAAATGCAAATGATTTGTTTGACAACTTTATTTAAAACCCACTGTTACATGCTTAGTGAAATGTCAAAACGCCAACATAAACAGAAAGTAGACTAGATTGGAAGAAGTTTGAAACCTTTCTTTACTTTGATTTTAATAAGGATGCCTTTTTATTTTGCATTATGTGAGCTCCAAGTCTTTGGTTGCAGAAGAAAACACATTTAGGTTTACAATTTGGGGAAAATGTAAAGCTATTAAAGTCGGAAAATGTTGAAAATATCTTAGGAAAAGTAGCAAAACAATAAAGGGATTCATTTAGTTTCAGCCAAAAATAAAAAAAAGTAAATACGCTGGAAATGCATGTGCATACCTAAGCATTTAGTATGTTTACAAGGTAAATTTCAATATATCTCTGAGAGAAAGTCATTAAGTTACAGTGTATATAAGAAAAAGTTACAGTATATAAAAATAAAGATAAATAAAACATCAAGCAAATCAAAGTTTCTGTATCTTATCAGAGCAGGAGCTACAGTTTGTGTCGCACCATAAGAGACTAGAAGAACTTCACTCGGATATCCTGTGTATTTAAAGGGATGATATTTTATTTACTCGCCACATCTTGGTGGCATAAAAAATTTAGTAAGAAAATGTCTTTCTCTTCTGAGGTCTGATCTGGATGCTGAATGTCCCATTAAGGCTGTCACTTTAAAATGAACAACTACAAATTACTTGTTTAATGCTATTTTTACATCAAATTACTGTTCCCTTTCAATTCAAATTTACAGGATGACAGAAGAACGAACAGACTACATGTAGCATCAAATATTCACTTGGATAAGTTATGCAATCATGCCATAAAGAACCAAAAGCTCTCTAAAAATGTCCACAAAAACGTTTCTGAATGGAAGATGATGAAAGGAGTTAAGGGAAAGGACTGGTTGAAACATTTTGCCCCCATCCCGTTTGTCAAACAAATTAATGTTGCTGAGGTTCCTCACCTGGGCGTGCATCTCTCTTAAACACACACATTAGCTGCCGCTGCAGTGTGCATATGGCTCACCCTTTCCAAATAAGGAAAATTGCATACATTACCATAACTAATGTGCAAACCACTCCATTTAATATGCTAATTCACTGAAATATTACTGAGCGCCGTCTGTTGTGAATGAATAAATTTGAATTGCAATTAGAATAATCCTTTATAATTAATGAAAACTGTCAACTTTGGTTCAGGAGTAATTTGATTAACAGGTTGATGGGGCACCAATTAAGTGGAGGATGAGGATGAGCGGGGAGGAGGATGAAGAGAAATAAGATGACAAGCTCTTCAGATAATCAGGACCTTTTTCAAGTCTAACGGGAGATTAAACCAAAAATGATGTAAGACCCACATTTAAGGACAAACTTGTCTTACCTTGGTGGGGGCAAAGGAGCAGCAGCGTGGCATCAAAAAGAAAAGATAAACAAGATCAGAAAGTGGAGCCAAACATGTTCAAGACCTTTAAAAACAATTTCTGCATATGCGCTTAAGAGTTTCATTTCAATATTTAATGGTGCTGCTGGGATTCTGTATCAAAAGCACCTCCTACCACTAATTAACCACATCCATGTTGCTGTTATTAGCTAATTACAAGACTGGACACATGCCCTGCTAATTAAGGCTATTAAATTTGTGTGAATGAAAACAACACAGGCTGTACATCAGGGTGCACGAGGAGTTAATGTTTTAATGACAGAATTTAACCGGGGCCTGCATTGCAACAAATCATGGGATCCAAGCTCCAGTATGAAAATGCCGCTGCTCCCACAATTCCCAAATCAATAGCCAAGGTCATTACGTGCAGCTGAATCATATGTTTCACTAAAGTTGCTGCGTGTTAATAATATTTCAACAGAGTTGCAGGAAAAAAAGCTTCTAATTTAGCTCGTTTAGTCAACACTGTCATCCATCATGGTGAAAACACAAAAGACCCCCCTGACTGATGTTTTTTTTTTTCTCTTTGGCTTCTCCCTCCTGACTGTTGTCTTTTCCTCCTCCTATTTTCCCTCGTCCGCCGCGCCTCCTCATTCAACGCTCTTCCTCTCCTCTCTTCCTCTCCTCTTGCCGTTCCTCATTTTCCTTTCATTAGAACAGCGTGTTTTCCCTCATTTGAGCCATCTAATCTTTCTGTTCAGACACTTGAATATTCATGGAATTGTTTTGTTTTGAATATTCAAGAGCCAATTAACATGCCGGGTATGAATAATTAATGATCATTATTTTCTCCCTTATACATTTTTAATAATTCAAATCTATAAATCTGAAAACAAAGTGGCTCGCTTTTCACTTTCTGTGTGCTTTGTGTGTCACTTTGACAGACTATTTAACAACAGCTCAGGAACTCTCCCTTTCATCTGCCAGCAGTCTTTCCTGTTGCCACAAAACCAAGGTGTGTGTGTGTGATTGTGTGTACGATTGTGTGTGCGAGCATGTTGGCTCTCATGAATAAATGAACTTGTTAAAGAGAGATGAAGGGGAAGAAGTAGACAGGTTCTGCTGTCCTGTTCAAAACTACCTGATCCAGCACAACGGCAAGTATGCAGAAACACACACTCACACGGAGGCAAACATGTCAACGCGGTCTCGCTGAAACATGAATCAGTGCTGCATCACCGGCAATACAGGGATGAGCCAGACAGTGAGATGGGTATTTAAAAAGGACTACGAAGAAAAGGGAGAGCAAAGAAGCAGGTGGGATAGAGTGTGGGATGAAGCATCGTCTTTAGCTTCCTTGACGACAGGCATCATTCCTTTTAATCAGAGTCGCTGCTGTGATCAAAGAAACACCAACTCCACCAAAAGAGACAGCAAGAGCTGCACTACAATGGAAGACACTTGGCTGCATGTTTGTGTGTGTCTGCAAGCGTGTGAACATCGCCTGGTGCCTGAACAACAGCAAAGCCATCATGTCTACATGCAGTCACATAACTGAGGTCTTCCAATGCAGTCGGGCTCACCTCCTCCTTCACTGCCTCCTCTCTCCCAAGCATGCAGACCTTCACAGTCACAGGGGGGGGAAAAAAACGGCGCTGACAACTGCCAAACTCTCAACTCCCAAATCTCACTCACTTCCCAACTGAGGTGCAGGTAATTAACTAGACAAAACAACTCAAAACACCTCAAAGATCAAGCACAACCAAGAAGAACTACAAGGAATACACCCAACAATAAGAAAAGGGAAAGATAGGGAGGCAAGAGAGGAGAAAAAACAAGGCGCTCCCACTACAAAACAAGCTCCTGCTCCTAAACAAGGAGCACCAGTCAGGAGCAGTACAACGGGGATGGATAATGATGGAAATAGATACAAATCTGCATGCTGCCACATATTCACCATTTTTTCCCGAAATACTTTAAATTTCCATCATAGTGACAGTAACAAACCAGAGTTTTTACAGGCTAGAAACAAGTTTAAGCAAAAATGAATTTCAGCTGCTAATGAAGGCCAATTCAGAAACCAACTACTGTTGGTAGTTTAAGTCATAAGTCATAGTTTTTGTGCATAATTTGGCCAAGAATTCGATTTATACTTTATGTTTTGTTAAAAAAACATAAACATGGACACACCCCTACTGTAGGTGTATGTATTGGTATTTGCTACTGACAGCAATGCAGAAGAAGCGCCGCTCAATCCGTTGCATCCACAGCGACACAGACAACTTAATGATTACGAGTGATATAAAGAGTTTAGTTGACTTGTTAACATGTTCTTAATACTTATCTGAAGAATTGTATACTAGATATACTAGATTCCTCATATGTTTCTTTAAGCTACATAAACATCAATATGTTAAAGAAGGGAAGCATGCATATAATCACTCTTTTTTTGTTTTCTGTTCCATTATAATAATTTCCCTGTTAAGATGAAATGTCTTGTTCCTGTATTGTGTTTAATAAATTTTTCCCGAAAGGGCGACGTATTTAAAAAAAAAAAAAATTCTTTATTGTGTGGTGTCTACGACTTATACTCCCGTAATATAATACGATGATGGTACTTTAGCCCAAAGTGATCCAACTTGGTTGATTTTTTTTTTTTTAACTGGAGAGTTTCAGGTCACAATGTTTGTAAAAAAATTTAATAAACCATTTCAAAGAAAGATTATTTAAACCTTGAAAGCCTTCAGAGCTGTCGCTGATCTTCTCAAAAGTTGTTATATTGCACCCCGTCACTGTTGAAACAGAACCTTAGGTTCAGCTCATAGCCTTTATCAAGCATGGGCATGGAGGTCATGGAGAAGCTGTGCTTTTTTAAGTCATAAGAATAAACTAATTAATTACATACAGATAAAAGGGTGTACTGTCACTTGAAAGGTTCACTTTACAGGGCGTGCAATTAGCTAAAATCCAGTGTGGGTCCTTATCCAAGGCTCCTAACAGGATGAGCTGAACGGTGAACAAGTCTTTTTTCTGCTTTTTAAAAGAAATAAAGTCACCCACAGTTGATGATTGAGAACTGAGTTTGAGCTTAAGGGTTTTATGTTGAAAGGACAGGTCCCTACCAGCTTTAAATTCAGTGTAGATGACCAGTACAGCCAGTAGAATAAGCAGAATAAATTCCCAAAACACTGTTTGTTTAACATGCTAAACGACATACAGTATATTACATTTTTAAAAATATTCTGAATTTCACTTACAGACATTGTGGAAGATGTATATATAAGGTTATTATTAAATGAAAACAAATAGAAGGAAAAAATTCTGAAGATACTGTAATGAAGACTTTATAAAAACATGAATATTTATTTATGGGTTGGTATTTCATTAAGTTACTTTCTTTTAGAAATATGTCTTAGATGTTAAGAACTCTTAACCAGCTGTCTGGAGCCCACACAGAATTATCTAGACTTTTTGAGGCTCAACTAAACTGGAAAACTGGACAATCACATGCTGTTTTTTGTCAGTGAAAACCTACCAAAATAGTGTATTTCAGTTATATAGATCATTTTTTTAATGTGCATTAATCTGTTCTTCACATACACATATATGGATATACATCATAAAGTGTGTAGTGACTTAATTTTGTCCACCTTTGATCAGAGTATTTTGAATAAGCATAAAGGCATTTCCACTCGTGTACGTGGTCACACATTTGTCTGAATGTGTGTGTGTGTGTGTGCATGTTCACACAATGTGTGAGTCCCTGACTTCTGCCAGTTGTTCCCGTTGTGCCAAACCTCCCAGTGTACAAGAATGGCAGAGCGTAAAACCTCTAATTAGCTCCCACTCAAACCAGGATCACACAAGCAGCATGTATGTTTTTTTTATTCTTCTCTATTTAATCTCTCTGTTGTTTCATATTTGTTTGGCTCATTATGTGATCAAAGACATTAACGTGCTTATGGAGCCCCGATTTAATGTTGAAGCACTAAAAAGCTATTTTTTTTTATTGTCACGAGACGTTAAAATAAAAATGCAAAGAGGCCAAATATGTGAGGAGAAGGTGCGTTTGTATCTATGCACATATAATTGTGCGTGTTTGACTGTGTAAGTGAATAAAATTTCAACTGAGGGGAAACTCCAATTGAGGCGGAAAAAAACGATGAGGAAGACAAGGGGTATTTCAGCTGCCTCTGCACACACACACACACACACACACACACACCCACACGTATATGGAAATACATACACTGGGGCAGTAACTGTTAAATAATTCAGCAAACACAAATACACACTGGAGGGAAGGTGAGGGTAAAAGCACAGCAAAGCTAACAGGCATGCCGAGTGGCCCATAGTGTCAACAACCAATCAGGATGAAGCATAGTGGCCAAAGAGAAAGATGTGACCCACAGTGACCCCAGACTCTAATGACTTATAAACAGGAGTGAAAAATGTGTGTGTGTGCCTGAGTGTGTGTCCTGCAAACCCTGCAGCTATTTTAATGTGGAGATTAATTCTTATTTATTCACACAGAAAAGGAGTGAATGTGAAGACCCCAAGGGTAAGGTTCAAAACAATACAGAGAGGGGGAGGCAGAGACGGATGGATATAGATCCGAGAGAGAGGGCGAAACAGAGAGTGGAGGAGATGGAAGAAGAGAGGGAAATGCAATGAAAATGCAAGAAGGAAGTTTAAAGAGGTAAAACTGCACTCACAATCACGTAGGGAGAGGAGGTTAGAGGGGTGTAAACGACCCTCTTTACGATCCTAAAGGGTGTGGGCATACGCATATTCCTCCTCCCAGCCCCCAGCCCTGCATGTGTGTGTGTGTCCTCATGCAATATTAAATAGTCAGTATGTGTGGGTATAAAGAGTGGTGGGGCTGGGATGCAGTGAATTATATATCACTATTGATTTGTGCTCACACACACACACACACACACACAAAACACACATGTCCTTGCAAACAGGTTTTATTAGATTAAAACTCGAAGCGAACAGCAAGTATCTTGAAGTGACGATGTGCATCTGCAAAAGCAGAAGTTTAAATCCTGAAAAACGACCGTTCAAACTTTTCAAGTTTACAAAGTTTCCACATGGATCAGTGGTTTTGGTTTGGGCTCTTCAGTTGGCATAAATCCTGAGCCACTCCACAGGAGCAAGAAAAACAATCTGTCCTGATGAGAAGCTGGATCTGAGCATCATGAAAAAAGTCCACTATTGTACAGAAAAAAATCTCACTTTTCTTTTACTTGTTATTCCTCTCTCTTGTATTTATGTTTCCCGAAGAAAATATTTTAAAACTCCGCTAATTAGCATTCCTGTGTAGCGCCAGATCAGTTTGCATCTGTACACGCATTGTGCAACATGTTTAACCCGCAGACATTTTTCATTGTTCTCTGTACAAAGAACAAAAACACAAGACAAAAAAAGCATGAGCCATATTTAGGTCAATGGCAAAAACCTTTGCATTTACAGTTTAGTCCAAATTGTCATCAGGGTTTCAAACACAATGGAGTCTTTTAAACTACCAACTGGGGTTAATTGTGGTTTATGAAACACAAACCTG
Source organism: Oryzias latipes (assembly GCF_053564925.1). NCBI lineage: Eukaryota > Metazoa > Chordata > Actinopteri > Beloniformes > Adrianichthyidae > Oryzias > Oryzias latipes. The sequence goes on along the minus strand of NC_136250.1, from coordinate 9,112,887 downwards.
TATTTTCAAGGACCCAGATGCCAAAACAAAACTTCTTGCTATTCAAATCTTTAATGATTGTATTTTTTTCTTTGGATTATAAAGTCCCCGACTTTGAGAAGGACAAACATTGAAATAAAAAAATCCCACCCATACATAATTTGTGATCTACAGAAACAAATACAACTGGAATAAACTGCTGTTAAAACAGTTACCTTGGTACATGATGTCCATTTCTCAAGTGCAAAAGTCTGGTGTCAAAACCTGCTTTAAAGACCCACTGTGATGACAATCATGTTTTGGGTGTTTTTAACATGTTCCTTTGACATTTGTGTCATAACAGAGAACTTGTATTGTGAAAATTCAGCTCAAACTTGCATTTGTGAGCATTTCTTTAATCAAACTGTGAATCAGGAACAGACAAATAAAATGCAGTTTTAAAACAACCCTATTTGTGACAGAAAAATGTGCTGGGTAGGGCACAAGCTCTTAGCAACAGGGGGGCAGGAGGGTGGGGTTGCTCTGCACTCATCAGGTGAATTCCAATGAACTACTGCCACTCTGCAGAAACTATGTCCTATAGGAAATGACATGTTTTGTTTTTTGCTTAAAACCCATAATTAAAAGACCACTGGGAACACTTTAAAATTAATCAAAAGATGATCAGAGTAGGACTTTAAAACACAAAATATTTCAGTTTAATCATTCACTTAAAAGTATTTACTTCATAACACCTAAATATTTCATTAGTACATTGGTCGGCATGAGTTTTTCGTTCCGGCAGCTGTTTTCTTTTGGATTTTAGTTTATAAAACTTTCAACTTGTACAATTTCAAAATGAAAGATCTAAAATAAGATGATTTGGAAATCGGCTCCTATAGATGGAAACATTTCTCTGAATTTTAACTCATGTGAAAAGTTTCTTGTTTGTTCGGCTTTGCACAGAATTGTGAAACATACCACCATCAAAGGATGAAGTCAAGTGACTAATTCATACATTATTCCCCCCATTTCCTACCAACCCTCTCATCTTTTCTCCTACTATCTAGCATTTTAATGCATCTATAGTCATGCTAATGGTCTTCTGAATTCCAAATAATTTCTCCTTTGTGTTATTCTGTCACTCAGCACTGATGGAGAGGAGGTATCTCTTCCTCCTTTCCTCTCTTCATCCTGACAGAATATGATTTTTGACAGAGTCCTGTCAGTCTTTCTATCACACTTATTGTGGGTGTCAGATAATGGAGGTGTGGGGTGGAGAGTGCTGACAGGGCATGTAAAAAAAAAAGAATCGGAGGAGGAGGAGAAGGGCATGCGTTTAACATTATGAGCAGTTTCAACCTCTTTTCATGCTGGTTGACCTTTCCATCAGTAGGTGATCGAGAGGAAAATGTACCTTACCATCAAGGGTGGATGTTAAGTCACGCTCCTTTCTGTCTGGAGTAGATGGGGGGGGGGTGATGTCACTGCTGATGTCAACACAGCTGCAGGTGAAATTGTGCAGGTGGTGGAGGTGAACGAAGGCCCAGCAGTTTGGGTGAGATGGATAGAACGCAGAGGATGCAGTCATAGCTATGGCAATGTATGCATGCCTGTGTGTGTATAAGGGAGTGTGTGTGTGTGTGTAGACGTGTGGGTATGTGTGTGTGTGTGTGTGTGAGAGAGAGAGAGGTGGGCAGGGAGCGGGAAAATATTGTTTTGCCAGTGCAGGTCATTGTAGGGAAAACATAAAACATAATCATCCATTAAAATGCAGCTTCACACCCTCCATCATGTCCACAGTGGGGCCGCTGCCATAAATGCTGTGTGTGGTTGTGTGTTTATGCACACACATTCACATGTGAGCCACGCAGCTATGATAGATCTACGCCGGAAACGACAGAGAAAACGTTGTTTCTGCAGGTTGGTTGAAGATTTGTCTGCATGTGTTTGTGGGTAGGAAAGCATCATGGAACCTCTGTGTCTTTCACTTCAAAGATTAATTCTTATAGTTGGCTGGTTTTTGATCTGTTTACCATAAATTGGTGCATCAGAGTAAAAATTAGAATGTGACGTGAATGAGAAACGTTTACTCTGGATTACCGGACCCTGAATGTACAGTTAAGGAGGCCTATACACTAATACAGCAACAATCCTTTCGTAAAAGCCCAGAAATGTTTCTATTTTTAAAAAAATGTCAAAGAACTAGAAAAACAGATGTTCAGAACTACATCTGGAAATCTGGATTCATTTATGTTCCAAGTGTATTCTGTGCAGTTAATCACTTGTTTGATCACTTATTCATCTGTTGTGATAATAAATCAAACAAAGAAGGTATTTTTTGCATTTTTCCTTTTTTATCCACAAATTCAGTTATTCATAACAGAACTTCATGAATAGACCCAAACTTTTTAAATACAAATGTTTACGTATGTTTGTTTGCTTGACATTCTTTACTGTGTTTAAATTAGATTAAAAAAGCATTTTTGTATGAACACTTTTTATAGAACCTAGAGAAGTGACAGCATATGAAAAAGCACCATCAAAGATATAACCATGTGGCCACTCTGAAAACCTGCATGGATTCTGGATGGGAATCAGTGTTTTGTGCCAGGGAGCGAGACGACAGCTCAACACTCCGACAAATTAATAGAAACAAACCATTAAGCAATGAAACAAGAAGCAAAGAACAGCATCCAAAAGCCAGAATATCCTGCAGAAAACATGTAAACCACTTAAGTAAACAATGACAATCGAACATAAGAAATTATTTAAACAGATTTTATCCTCATTTTCCATCCATCCATTATTAGAACCAGTTGATTCGCTTTCGGGGTCACAGAGCTGATGGAGCCAGCCCAGCTCCAGTTGGGTGAAGGCAGGTTACACCCTGAACAGTTCTACCGTCTGTCACAGGGCTAGACACACTCACATGCATACCTTTAGGAACAATTTAGATTCACTAACCTGTAGAGCATGTTTTTGGACTGTGGGAGGAAGCCAGACTGCCCACAGAAAACATGCATTCAGAGAACATGCAAACTCCTCACAGACATTATTCTAAAATAATGCATTAAATTGAAGTTTGGAAACAAAAATATAAAAAACACTCATAGATAGGGGAATTAATACCTATAGCATTTTTTGATTAACATAATCAATTTGTGCCGATTTAGGCTAATTTAAATATGGTTTTTGGGCTGTATTGACCCCAAAGTTGAGCTTGTTAACCCTTGTGCTATCTTAGATGACCCCACCCTTACATTGACCTCTTCTCCCTACCATGACAAAGGTGGATAAAGGTGGAAAGATTTCATGTGATCCATGGACACCAGTGAAAGATCACAAATCATTGAAGAAAAAAGGTTCAGAGCACTGTCTAGTGGGTGGAAAAACACAACGTTAACGTGCCTAGGATAGCACAAGGGATACAGAGCAGCCGTTTCCTTTTTCAAATTTGTGCTGACTCAGGTGAGAAGTTTCTTTGATGAGTCACTGTTGATAGAACTCGTTGGAATCGTCCCAAAACATGAATGCGATCTGTCACCTTTCTGGTGTGCATTTCAATATTGTCTCACCTTTATTAACTTTTCACATGATCACGTTGAAGTGTAGCAAAGTTGGGAAGAACTGTTATGGCTTTCTGAGACTCAGAGGGAAGCCACTGAGACAAAAACAAAACATACAACCAGTGTGAATAAAGTCCGAGAGCCAGGCTAGACAAGCAAATAATGAGCGTTAGACTCAGATATCCACTAACTGAGTCTATATTTTAAACTTGTACTTTTAATGGTGTCACAAAGACACCATCAAAGACTACACAAGCATGCAACTTCTGCAGTGACACAGTGGTACGCTGTAAATCTCCACTGATGGAGGCGAAGTGAGTATAACTGGCTCCAGCCCGGCAGATCAGAACTGCTGCCAGCGAGCTTACATGTTTGTCATCTAAAAGCTATTCACCCTCCACTTAGCCAAGAACACAACACAAAACAATGGATGGCCCGATCACAATGTGCCATTATCTAAAGCGCGAGCGGCAAGAGGGATGTTTTTTGGGAGGATGAAGAGAAAGAAAGAGGAGCGGCAGAGCAGGCAGTAAAGAAAAAAAAAGAAAAAAGGCAGATGGATGAGAGGGAAGACTGTAGAGAAATCCAACTGTTATTTAAACCAGGCAGCCTCGAAAACATCACAATAAAAAACTTGGCTGTTTGGTCTCCACCTCAGACACTTTGGGGAGGGGGGCAGAGCACAACATGTTCAGCAGAAGGAGGGAGGTGAATGGGGTAGAATTCAAGTAATTAAAGAAGGAATGAAGTGTCAGAAGAAAAGTGGGAGGGTTAAATAAAAACGTATTAAAAGTGTCGTCAGCCTTAAACAAATACCTAGAATCCCCTCTCCTCTTGACTAGAAGAGCCGCCTCGGCATCTAAAGTTCAGGATGATCTGTGCAAACACACTCAGATGCTTGCCAAGATGCGCACACGCTTTCACGCAGAGAACTGGGTCTTCAGCACCACTGTGTCACCGCCACATCGCTCCTCTCTGCTGTGACACACATTGCAGTGGCTCAGATTCTGCTTCCAGACAGAAAACGTAGTTTGATCTCCCCCATGTGTCAAAGTGTCCTCGGGCAAGACAGCGGACGCCACACCGCCCCCAAAATGCTCACAGGTGTGTGCTTTTACAGCTCCGCATAGGAGTCCACACATGCAATAGGAGGCACTGTGCCCGAATGGAGGTTAAAAGATGCTATGGAAGTGTGGAGCATTTACATGTGGGCAAACTACAGCTCAGTGCACAGAAGGCCTTTAGTCGTCCTCAGCAGAAAGACAAGCTCAGTGAGGACACCTTTGACTGCGCCAGCGAGGGCTGTTGATGAGAGGAAAATTGTGCTAATGCAGCAAGGAAGCTGTTCTTTCCCAATTAAGCTAGTAAAACACATGCTCCCCTCCTTCCTGTAACTGCCTAATAAGCCATAAACACAGCTGAACATTTATAATTCTAGCTAGTCTATAAAAAAAAAAGCACTTTCCATGTGTGCTGGGGTGAGCCATAAGAGGAGAGGGTGAAAGGGATGCCGAGCGCAGCCCAGGAAACCCAGGAAAGAAATCTTTTCTTTTTTTTTTTCAGTAAAAGCTACTTTTTTTCTGAAATTTTAAGGAGAAGCATGAGCAATAAAAGGACAGGTCAAGAGCAAAAGACCCTTTTCCTTCTTTTCTTGTATCTTGTGAAACTGTGTCAACAGAACATGCACACATGGCATGTTTCAGGAGCAGGAATAGCTGGAAAAGTAGTTAAGGAAGTTACAGTAATACGGATGAAGAGCCAGGAAATGGGGAAAGGGGGGGAAAAACCCAAGTTGACACTGACATGACAGAAAAAAAGATCAAAATAATAAAATAATGCTTAAAAGCAGTTGGAGCAGAAAGAAGTCACTTTATCAGCCCGAAAAAAGCAGATGGAAAGGAAACTGATTTTTGATGCATCCTGCATTTCTTGGCCTCTTCAGGAGCTGGCTTTGCTTTTCCTCTCTCGGGCAAGAGGACTCGTAAACACATGAGATTGCTGTAAAGGACTTTTACCCCCCCACACACACACACACACATTTTTCGTTTAGTGAGTGCTGAAGCTGTGGTCTAAAGGTAGAACCCCGGTCTAAACCCAACAGAATCTGAGTGAACATTATCACCCTGAACTTACATTAACAGCATTTTACCGCACTCATTCCACATTTGAAATCAAGTTTTTGGGTTTCATTTTTATGACCCATGTTGATTTGCAAAATACATATGTGAATGTGCCAGTTTGACTGTGTAACCTTTGTGCTATCCTAGGCACTTTAACATTGGGAGTTGGGTCATCTAGACCCACTAGACAGTGCTCTGAACCTTTTTTCTTCAATGATTTGTGATCTTCACTGGTGTCCATGGATTACATGAAATCTTTCCACCTTTATCCACCTTTGTCATGGTAGGGAGAACACGTCAATGTAAGGATCGGGTCATCTAAGATAGCACAAGGGTTAAGATGTTCCAGAGAATGGCATTTGAACATTTTTAGGAAACATTATTTTAGGTGAAACGTACAGCTAACTGGTTAATATGTAGCTTTAAATCCTATATGAAAAAATGTCAAGCTTTATTGGATAACTACTGTCTATAAGATTTACCATTTAGAAAACAATGTGCTGAGGGAAGTAAAGAATCAGAGAGAGAAAATCATTTGCAATCTGCAAATAAGAGCTGCCAAGATCTTCAAATGACTTGCCAAAAAGGATGCTGTGCAATGTCAATAAATTCTGGTGCACATTCCCAGTTTTAGTGTGTAAACAACAACTTGTTTATTGTTGTGTAAACAATAACTTGTTTACACTTCTGGCTGATAACGTGTTTACACAGTGACAAAAAAAAATATTATGAAAACAAAAATACATCAGAAGCTTTTTTCCCCATGTTGAGCATTAATGCTCTTTCCATGGCTGTAATTTGGTTTTCTTTTCGGCTTTTTTTGTTATTTTATTTTTAAAGTAATTGTCATGTTGACTGGCTTAAATTATGAAAATCTGGAGTCTGTTGAATTGATAAAAAGACCCACTCAGAGGAAGATTGTGTTTTTAACATGTTCTTGTGGCATTTTTTTTTAAGATGGGGGAATTTTATTGTTAAAACTTAGCTTAAAATTGCATGTCATAGTATTTCCTTATTCAAATCATTGCATCCTTGTGAATCAGGAGGAAATAAAATGCTGAAAAACGCTTGTTGCTGTGACTCAGATGCATCCTTCTTGCAGATAAATAGATCCATGTACATCTTTATTTTCCTTGTCGGAGCTGGCATTTAGCTCCAAACTGTACAACTGTTTGTAAAACCAGTGTTACTCGTCATTTTTGTTCCATCAGTAATGTTAGGTCTGGGGTGTGAGAGGCCGTAAACAGATGGATGACGGGAAGTGTGTGTGTAAGACTCAGCAACAATTATTTTGAGGAAGAACACAGTCTCTCTGATAACTTCGAAATGGGTGCGAAAAGTAATACACTTTCTAATGTTAGACGTAAAAAAACAACAAATACAAAAAACAAGAAGGAATTAATAGTCAATCAATGATATTCAGTAAAAAATACTTCATATTGAATCTTGTTTCAGTGTTATAAACTTTAATAAATTATTCTGTTGTTTGTGTATGTGGTGCCATGGGATTTCATTTGTTGCAGTCTGCGACATTATTTCATCTTAAAGAAAAAGATTTCTACCTCTGCTGCCCTTTCTTTAGTCCAAATTACTGAGGTATCTGGTATTTTTGTCAAGATGAATCACAGAAAGGTCCACGGTGGATTTACCGACAGCTCCAACAACAGAGCAGAACGCACAACTTTGTGTGTTCAATTGCGCACGAGTTTGTGTGTGTTTGTCTTTCCTGCTATTGTCAGACAGAGATTGATACCGCCTCTTGTTTCTTACAGACGATTGTCGAGGCTTCCTGAACTAATTATAAAAGGCAAAAACAGCATCTTACACACCCTGTCTGCCCGCCCGCATGTAAGTCAGTCTGTCATGTGTTTGTCTGCCTGTTTGTGAGGCCTCACATATCTGAAAGAATTTTTTACTTACTAAATTAGTTCTTCCCAAGGGGACAACATTCTGAAGCCATATTTCGAAGGGGGCAACATGGAACGTTTCATAATGTAAATCAGCATCAAACTAAACAGAATTCAATTCAATTCAATTTTTATTTACATTGCCCAATATTACAACAACAATTGTCTCAATTGGCTTCAATGGGTACCTGCTTTTACAGTTTATGTATTCTTATGAGCAAACTGAAAAAAGCGAACAGAATAAAATGGAGAGAGGGATGGGAAGTCAGAGGCCCAGACAGAGAAAGAGCTACAAAGATCACTTTGAACTCACCTCCTATTGTCTGAGTGTCTGGAAAAAGGAAACTGCATGCTGCATTTACACACACACTGTATACGCAGACATAAAAGCTACAAGTCCTATAAATCATGGCAGTAAGAATAAGCTCGTCAGGTACATGTTTACCGAGTAATGTGTGAGAGTTTGTGCGTCCGGGTGCATGTGTGTGTCCCCTCATGCATTGGAGCTGTATTCACAAACTCGGCGTTCTGCACAGGAAGTGGCAATGATCCACTTCCTGTTCGGATGGAAATCTCATCTGTTTCACAAGCTGCCCAGGGTGTTACCACACGCAAATGCACGCCGGCTGGAACACAAATATATGGAAGAACAAACACGTTCACACACAGAACACCACCCAGTTTATTTCGGTTTACCGAGTATTGTCACCTGAGTTCAGGGTAAATACTACCTCTTTGTTCTCAACCCAGCTCAGCACAAGGGGTTTTGTTTTTTTTGCTTATGCACTCCTGTGGAATAATAACAACAAACCCATTAATAAATGTCATCCTTTCTCAGATGTATCAACTAAAAGGCATTTGAACCATTTAAACACTTTGCCATGAATGTTTCCGATTTACTGCAAAGGGAGTTTTCAGCTAACTAAAAAGTAAAAAGCATCAGACTAGAATCATAAACTGATGGAGACTATAAGTAGTTTAAAATAAAAACATTTTATTTCAAGTAAAACCTGGTTGTCTCTTCAGGGCTGTTAAAACACATAAAAAATTAAAAAGTGCAACAAAGAAAAAACATTTTTCTCACATGCGCCGCAACTGCAGCCAAACAGCACAAAAAAGCTGTTTGTTAAAATACAAGAAGTGGAATTTTTTGGAAATCTTGCTTTTGCTACTAGCTACCTTCTGCAAGGTCTTTGTGATCGTAAGTTATGTTCACTGCATCTTTTACTAAAAGAGGGATTACCAAGAAAGTTGACTATTTATAACCGCTTTATAAAGCATGCCCCTGCATATTGTTTGCATCCTGACTGTATTCTTTAGCTTTGACCAGAAAACGTAATGGCTGCTATTCAAGTCTTACGGATAATGTTTTCTTTTACATCTGTAAAAACTCTGACAAGTTAGTGACAGAAACAACTGAAAGTCTCACTCCAATCATCTTCTGATCTATTGCTAAAGCGTTCCCAGTGGTCTTTTAATTATGATTATGCTTTTTTTAGCCAAAATGAAAAAACTGTGTCATTTTCTAGGACATAGTTCCCATCAGCCATTTGTTTACACTCTCTCTCCTGCTAGTTTACAGCTCGTCACAACCCCAAGCCATCATTTCCCGTGCATCAAAAATGGCGAGCTGTACTGGAGCTATCCAGATGAAAAGTCTTGAGCCAGATTCCTGCTCAGATGAGGAAAACAAACATATACATGGATCTGTTGGTCTGCAAGTGGATGCATCAGAATGGAGCGAATCACTGAGCATGTGACTTGCTGTTGTAGGTTCTTGGTCACAGCTATAAGATTTTTCCAACGGCATTCTTTAGTCTGCTCCGGACTCACCACAGTTTGAACAACTGTCCTCCAAAAGGAGAAAAATGCACACCAAAACACAAATAGACCACATTTATCACAACAGGTCCTTAAATGTTCGGAAAAAATAAACCATATTGTTAGGAATGTTAAATAAAAATACCTACTTTTGGATAAAGAAAGGCTGTTGACCTTTAAATGTCTAAAAAAGAGGTAGAGGGTGAAGTTTACATTGTAAAATATGAATATAACAATAAAACAACAAGCAAAACCTCATAGATATAATGTGATGTGGGGTAGTGTATCCTGTCTTTAGAAACATTCTCAGCACCATGGGTGCAGACCCAACCCACAACATGTTAAATTAAGTTTATTTGCAATAACAGCTCAATTATGCTGCAGGGGAATCACTAACCAAAGAAAGTCAAAACATTCTTTAATTGTTCCTCTGATGGCTCAACAGAATGCGGATCCGCCTCACAAATACGTGCGTTCTAAAAGTTAATTAAGAAAGAATAAGAGAAGGCGCTGTGCACTCCTTTCTCTACTTTCTCCAGTGTTCCCTTTTTATGAGGCAAACACACACAAGCAGTAAAGAAAGACACAACACTCGGGCTGTTCCTCCTGAGATCTAACCTTAACTCTAAGGGTGTTGCACAACAGCAGCAAAACTGTCAGATAAAACACAGGCCATTAGTACCCCCTGCCACCCAGCCCCTCCCTCCCAATTGTTCAAGTAGACAGCAGTACGCAAACACAGGGACTCCTCACTACGCTGATTTTACTGGGACTAATTACCGGCTGGTACTGAGTGTAGACAGATGGTCGAAAGAGAGGTGGAGACAAAGCGCAGGGAGCCAGTGAAAGATCTGTTTTATTGTCCAGAGTGCTGGTGTGTCAGTGTGGTGGTGTGGCCGGTCTCATTTGTGTCAATGATTGCACCCGGCAGGTCTCAAAAAATAGTAAACAGGCAATTTTTGTTTTAAATTTAAAACCAACTAGGACTGGGAAAACCAGTTTTTTCAGACCCAGTCCACTTAATTTGTTCCGGACTGAGCTCTGAACGATGCGTTTGGTGTGTATTCAGACTGCCATTAAGTGGCATTTCTTGATTCGAACCAAAGCAAGTAAATAAAACCACGTGAATAAAAATCTCTTCACTTATTGGTCAGGAATTATGAGGGCAGGGCAAAGCAATTACAGACAGAAATGATGGGTAGTTCTGAGGGTAGTTCATTCAAACTTCATATTTTGCTGACCAATTTTAAACGTCTGTATAAACATCAGGCTCAACACTTCTTACTGGCTTTTTTGGTCCGGTGAAGGAATACTGGATGGCGATACTGGCAAGAAGGTACACTGATTTGTGTTTATGACATATGGATTGTGGGGAAAACAGTGAAAAGCTATGTGCATCACGTTAAAAGTTGTTTTGATGAGCTTGTATTCATCCGACTACATTTCAATGAGTTGTTGTGTCTCATTGTTGGGGTGTTGTGGCATTGTTTTAAGAGAATTCTGTTGAGGAACTACAAGGTAACTTAGGATGACGTCATAGCAAAGAGACAGTAACAAGACACAGAAAAGCATGTTTTCAGCGGTGTGAAAATACACATTCTAACAAGTAAGGAGTTGCACTCTTTTTTTCTGTTAGATAACACAACAATTGTTGCTTTACTTTTGTCCACAGCTCATCTGTTGCTACATTTTAACTGTTTAGATCAAGTGACCACCTAAGTACGATTGCAAACGAACCGAGACCACCTTGAAAGAGGGTCGGAGAGCGGTTCCTGGTCCCAGGCACACAGTAGGTGCCTATGAAGACTCTCATTCATCCAGGTAGATACCATCATAGTAGTAGGTTTAAAGGTTGTCATCTGGACTTGGTTTTTAACGTTAAAGACGCTTCACCTCTTATCCAAAAGGCTTTAAAAACACAGCAGGTGCAATGTGCAGTCCTTGTGTTGTTTTTTGATTTACAAAAAAGAAAAAAAAACCTTCTTTCACTGTTGAGCTTCGGTTTTAGGGTCTGGGTATTGTACATGTTGACTAATTAGGAAAATCTTATAAAATGACAGTAATTTGTGGTCCTTTTCTTTAGTGTCTTTTCCTGCATCAAATGAATACAAAATACAGAAGTGAAATAACAAAGTAAGAAGGGATTTCTCAACTTAATTTATAAAGCCTAAAACAAAATGCAGCACAGATGCAAAAAAATCATAAAAGCAATAAACCAAAAGAAAAAAACTAAACGTAACAAATAATAAAAACAAAATAAAACAAAAAATTAAAACAAAATATTTTGTCACTGTTTTTTTTTGGTGCTGAAATTTATAAAGACAGTGGCTGTTCTGTTTATTCTTTGAATGTTCTGGTTTATTGGTTTGAACCAATTACTGCCCATTAGTTTACAGCAAAGAGTCACTCAGACCAAACTAAATGAAATAATTTGTGATAAAAAAGTAATAATAAACCTAAAGACCAATATATGCTCACACTACTCGTGCCAAACATGTTAGGATTGTTAACAATGCTGGTGAGAGAAAATACTGCAAGAAAAGGTACTTGGATTGATGCTAAAGAGCTGTGGCTTGATTTTAAAGTCCCTCTCCGATCATCTTTTGATCTATTAAGGGTTCCCAGTGATCTTTTAGTTATGATTCTGCCGGTTTTAGCCAAAATCAAAAAGGTCATTGTTTTTTGCAGAGCGGCAGTAGTGTCTTAGAAATTTGCCTGTGAGTTGTGGGAGAGAACATTGACGTGGAGATACCCCACCCCTTTCCCATCACCCATAGCTGTTTACATGCTCTCCTGCTAGCTTACAGTCCTTCACACATAACCTACTATTACTGGTACAACAAAAATGGCGAGCAATATTGGCGCTTTTCAGCTGTACAGGTCTGAGCCAGATGCCAGTTCAGACAAGGAAAATGAAGACGTACCCAGAGTATTTTTTTATGTCACAAATAATCTCCTTTTCAGACTTTAAATACTTGTAATACCAGATACTTGTATAATAAAAAAGTAACAATGATGAGACAAAATGACTGGTTGAGGGAATTGAGGATTTCTGAATACAATGGCTGATCTACAGCTCTGAGTGTCCTTAGATATTAATGCAAATAATACTTTTCATGACTAAACTATTTTTTGTTTTGTTGGCAGTGACAAATTGAAAAAATCTGCACAATTCACCACTTCAGGATTTTGAACAATCACACAAGCTTGACTCTATTAAAAAGTTGCTTCTCTGTTAGAAATGAAAAAAAGGTTCTAATGAAGCAAATCTGTCAACCAAAGCAGGCTGCAGAGTCTCTGCTGATGTTGGCGGTAAAATGTACATTTCCAAGCATCTCAGATTTCTGGTTGAAAGTATGCAGCTGAAGGACCTTATATAGGTTTGCTTGTGCAAATAAAAAAAAAAGTCTCAAACTCTTCCTCTGCTCCAGCTCAACCCCTCTGCTTTTTCCACCTGAGCCCACCTCCTCAGTTATTCTTTCCCTCCCTCCCTCGACACTCTCCCCACGCATTGCTCTTATTAGCTGGGCATAAATCTACAAAACTAACCCAGTAATTTAACCAATTAGGGTCTCAGATATGAAGGTGCCGCCTAAATATGCCAATGCAGGATGGTGATCTATGTAGTCCCGCCGTGTGAATTTACAACCTCTAGTTACATATTCAAGCTGTATAAATCAAGCGCTCCCCGCTGACACTCGGCCTTATGGGCCGGCACGGGCCGAGGTGCAGAAACAGTCTGAGGGATGCAAGTTAGTTAATCATGTGAAAATAAGATGCATAACCCAGATTCACATTCAGACAAACACCTTCATTTACATACGCATTATTTCATGTGGAACAACGGTCTATGGGCACTCATGGTGTTTCACACACACACGTTAGCATCAAACAGACCCAAACACCTCCATGAGCAATAGATTACATAAACAAACACAATGTAATTACGCATTTAAAAACAATGTAGCAGGGAATCTGAGCACCCCCTTCATCCTGCTTCACTTCCTCTCAGTCCTGCAAACACACACACACACACACACACAAATACCCACTCCTGCTTAAATGAGTGTTTCCGTGTCTTGATAAGCGAGAAAAAGAGCGCAGGCAGCGACTGCTGTGCATGTGTGAATGCTTGTTGGGCCTCCGGTGTTATCTCAGCACGTGGTTCCAGCGGCAGCACAGGGTGCCGGATCGTCGCGGTGACAGCCGGTGAGTGATGACTGTAGTAAAAGTGCAGTAAACAGACTGAGTGATGGCGACTGTCGGCGGGGCCAATTGAGCGTGTGACATCAGCCGTGACACATCAGTGGAGAAGCACAACGGTAATGACAGCATCACAACGCGGCGCGCTCAGGCTATCTGTTACCACTTAACAACCGCCTCACACACACACACACACACACACAGAAAATGAGCTTATTGTCACAGACAGGAATAAATCAGGCTTTCAGGTGCACTTACAATCCACAATTTCTCTAAAATCGTTCCTGAGTCACGAAAGGAAATTAGTCTTTTGCAGTGTGAGGGAATGTGAGTGGCAACTCAAAATATGTGTGTGGGGGGGCATCTTTGGTTGCCTGGTTTGAGTGTAGTTAGGAAGGGGAGAGGTCATAAGCCTGGGCCAGACGAGGAAGACAACAAACACTGCCGCTCCCAAAGGAAGAGGCTCGGGGAATCATTATAAAACACACACAGCAACTGACACACACACACATTCACACAAAGGCTCCATATATCAGAAATCATTAAAACATGTAGTCATATAATGAGGTGGTCACCTTCTAAACCTCCTAAAAAAGTAATCCCCTGATGTCTCCAACTCTCACCTAGCAGCCTCCCGAGAGACTCGCCAACAATGAGGAGATCATAATTAGACCGACAGGGAGGCTGGGACTCACAACATTGGATGGAGAGTCTGTTCCATTGTTAGACAATAATTAAAGCTAAAGTAAAGTTATACTTTTCTAACCTGCATGGAAGCTGGATTGCATAAACACACACCACTTGACTATGTTCACTGAGTCGTGTTGAATGAACTAAGAGAACATTTTTAAGGCTGATTAGCTCACCTAAGAAAAGCTTCATGTACAAGCTGCTCCTGCCTCATCAAACTTTTGAAAATTAAACTTAGATGCAAAGATAAACTTCTTTTTCTTTCCGGACAGACAGATAATGTGAAACGACAGAAACTAGACTAACAATTCTGATTGTTTTCAGCTTCTAATAATGTCTGTCTGTAATTCATTTTCTCATCAGGAAACACAAAACTTTTTTTTGTCAGTGCACTTCATTCACCAAAAAACATCAACAAACAAATACAGAGTATATCATCTACACTCCAAAAACGATTGAAAAACTCAGCAAATTAAAAATGTATCTTAATAATTCAAAACATTTTAGGGAAAAAATCAGTCAGAGAAAATCAGAGCATGATGATTTTGGTGTATGAAAACTGAACATAACCCTCCAAAATAAAAGGTTGCAACCTATAGCCTAAAAGCAGTGTTGATCATATAGTGTACAGAATAAGTTAGCTAATTTTTGTCATTTTTTTTAAATACTGCTTAATATTTTTTCTTCTAAACTGAATAATTTGTCACTCCATTTTAAGTATGATTTTTGCTATATATTTGTATTTAAGATAAGGGTAAAGGTTAGTGTTGAAGTATTTAAATAAAAATGTGATGTATATTTTTCCTTCTTTTTTGTAGGTGCCAGGCAGGCTTTAGGTAAGCTAATCTAAAAGTGTATCAGTTTCACATAATAAAAATATCTTTTGCTTTGGTTCTTTGCTATTTTTCTGGATATGGTTCAAACAGATTCAACAAATTCTTCCATGGACTTTTTCATCTTTTAAGCAATGCAGAGTCACATTTGGAAAACTTTATTTCTCTCTTGAAGGATGATTCATTGCAGCAATCTGTTTAGATACCATCAGGTGTCTTTGAGCAGCCCAAACCAGTACAACAAGATCAAACAAGTGAATGCTCTTTGTCGAACACACAGCTACAACCACAATTAATGCCAGTTTACACAATTTCTGTGACAAATTCTTTAAAATGGCAGGAAAAAGCTCAAAATGTAATTAACAAAAGTATTCAAGATTATGGCACTTAAAATGAAAACATGGCATTAAAAGTAATATTAAGTAAACATTTGCTTTAAAATATGCTATTAAAACAACAAGCAATGATAATAAAATGTTTTATTTCTCTCCATAATCATGGCTGGGGCAGCAGCTGGTGGACAAACTCTTGCCGTGTCTGTGTAATTCTGCAATCCTGCATTAAAGTCATCATATTCATAAGCAAATAGGTGTCAAAATGTTCTTTTTCTTAAATTAACAGAGGTATTCCTTCAACACAGGCGGAGGATGCATCGAGCTGCTGTCATCCCGTGGCTTCCAGGGCAGTTTCCCGCATAAGAAATACTCAGGAAAGAACAGACATGTCCATGCCAAAGCCACGGGGCACCAAGAAGAAAATGCAGATTTACAGAGATTGACTTTTATTTTAAGTAACGTCCCAAATAATAGCAGGAGGTTTGACACTGAGGATAGCTAACACCTACGCAGTGTAACCTGAGTTCAAGTGTTTCTATCTTACTTCCTCAGCGTGGAGGGAGGCAGAAAATGAGAAGAAGAGGGAGAGAGCGGTATTTAACCCCAGAGGGTCAGACCAAAAAACAGAAAAATATATATATATATATATATGCAGAAGTCATTTTAATCAATAAATCCAAAGGATACTGGCACCCACACAGCGATGCTGGAGCATGAGCACACTGATATGCATAATGTGTTTCTAATGGGAAGACTCAAGCAGAAAAAACCTAAACAATTTCAAAACACAGAGATGTGGACACAGCTGCACTCTCCTCTCAAGTGGCGCACTAACTAACGCCTAATCGATTAGTGCTAGGTGACCTCTGACCCGGCTGGCTTCCTGTCTGACAGATTACACCTCCACAGCTCTGTGCTCTCCTCTGCTTGTGCGGTTGTGTGTCTCACTCAGACGGACAACACAAAGACAACAACCTCAGTCCGCCTCATACATGAACATGCTCTTTACATGATGGACAAGAATTTTGCGGCCAGAGTCAAGCAGTACGTTGTGTTTGTTGTTGTTTGGGCGTGTGCTCTGTGTTACTATGGCAACGCAGACAGTGTGCGGATCAGACAGCTCGGTCTGGGAGAGGTAAAGCCCTGGTGTGTGTTCAGAGGCGAATAACAATGTCCCTCTCTGCGGGACACTGGTGCTCTCTTTTCCTGCTGTGCTCTACTCAGGAAACATTGCCATAGCACACACACATGCACACACACTTTCAGATATTTATACCTGAATGGGCTGCGATGACTTCACCCACCGTGCACAGCCCCCCAAACAAAGACAAACAGGACCTCATTGTGGAGTAGTGTGCATCCAGCACACACAGGACACTATGCAGCTTGCAGACTCAGCCGTCCGTTAGATCAGACAAGGTTGGCGATTTTATTCCGACATGGCTATTAATAATGAAATGATGCATGGCTGGCATATTTGTACTCCCCCTGCACACCCCCTCCCTGCCACCATCTCCTAGACCCCTCTGCAAATTTCTTTTTACAGTTGTACAAACTCTCATACAGTAAGTAAACACACTCACTCGGCCTCCCCAAACACCTTAACCACCGGTTCACAGTGTGGTAAAGGGAAAAATTCCCACTCTCATCAGTGTGTCTTTTAACGAGCATGTGTGCAGTCTGCTGGGAGTTTCCAGATAAACTAAATGGGTTTGCCTTTTCATGACAGAGCTTACCATATTCACACACACACCGTCGTCGAGTACCTATCGTGAATGAGCCACTGTACTTTCCCCCTTTAGCTCCAAGTGTGTGTGTGTGTGTGTGTTTGTGTGTGTTTGAATGTGAGAGAGACTAATGGTTGTCCAGTAATGGCGGTGGGGTCAGAAAAAAATTCTGTGTAGGAACCTAGAGGCATTTTACCACAAGCTCATCGCTCACCAAGAGGTTATCCCCATACCACATAAATACACACACTTGCACATCGGCTAGTCTTTTGTTAATTTGCCTGACAGTCACTTACTCTGGTCCAATAGTGGATTACATAATCACTCCAGGTTAATTTAACTGTAAATCCCTTCATCAATTAGCCAAATAAGTCAGTTGGAAAGAGGGAGAGTAAATTATTTAGGATGCCACAGCAATTAGTGGGCCGAATAAATGTGTAAAAAGCATAAATGCACTCTTTTTTTTTAATGTTGGTTAATCTGGATTTTCTTTATGAATATTTGCAGTTTTTAGCTTGTTTTATAATCTGTAATTCAGTTTTACTCCTTGGTTTGTTTTAGCCATGCTTATGCTTACACTTGATATGGATTTTTATTTAGGCCTACGGCAGCTGTTTCTATCATTACCCTTAGAACATTTGGGTAGTTTTTGTTGCGCGAATCCTCTGGTATTACAAATTTGTGTCTTCTATCTTGTTATATATCAGCTTTAGTCTTAGTCCCCCCCCCCCCCTTTGTTATATTTTCCTGACTATACATCCATTTGCCTCTGGTTTCTCCTGCCTTTGGGTCCTCCAGTATTCAAATTCATAGCATGTACTGACAAATACACTAAGAAGTAAAGCCTTTATCTTTGATATTTATTATTATTATTATTTATTATTATTTAATCAGGTTTACAACTGTCGCCTTTCTGCACCACTTTTCTAAATAAAACAGGTATCAGGATTCAATTTCATGGTAGTTGGCTAAGGTAAGAAAAATGTATGTGTTGTTAAACTGACGTAGGGGTTTTGACTGATGGCAGTCCTCTTCATCACTTTGCACCTGAACCACTTTCAAATAGAAATCATTACTTCCTGCCTTTTTCTGCACTAAAAAAGGCAGAAACTTTGAAGGTAGAGAGGTTGATAAATGAACAACCACAGAGAAAAGAAATAAAAAATAATGTAGCAATTTTCCCACAATCATGTGTGAATATTTTACATTGACTAGTTAGACAACTATGTGTTTGTGCTGTTTTTGTTAACTTGTTGAGATCTTTCATGGAACAATCAAATATTTTTAGAAGGTAGCAGGGTTCACTAGGATACTGAAGACCTATATTGTGGATTCTATTTCTGGGCTTCTGCTTTCAAAGAACATGTACAAATCCCCTTTTCAAGGTTCCAAGTTAGGTGTTTTAGTTTTTTTTCTCACAGGTATGAGTCAAGTCTCAAAGTTAAAATACGCATACTATTGTTAAGATAATATAAAGAGCATCTCTGGCTGGTTTGAGGTCTCAAGTTCTTGGCCAAATCTCCAAATCTAGGATAAAGTTAAGCAAAGGCATTGGGTCACGATGGACAAAAAAAAAGTGTGCAAAATTGTGCAAGTGTGTATGAAGGGTATTAAGGCATAGAAGGGGTAACTATTTAAGTAGAAAACTTAGATACATGAAAACATATTTTAAAGACAATTTATCAAAGGTAAAAAAAACAAAAAACAAATAAACATGTTTTTAAGGATTTAAAAAAAGAAAGTGTTACCTACTGCTGCAAAAATAGCAAAAATAAAAGTAAGGAAACAACGAAATATAGATTTAAATACAAAAAAAAATAATAAAGCACAACCTGCATCTCCAAGAAAATGACCTTTACATTAGACATGTTTGAACATCCCAGTCCAAACAAAAGTAACACTAATTTAATACTAGAAAACAGCTTGACGGAGTTAATGAAATAAAATAACAGGGAATCAAACTAAGCACTTAAAAAGGCAATGTCAAAAGGTTTGGTGTCATTTCATCATGATTAAAATCATGCTTTGAGTCTACTAAAAAACCTCTCATTTATCCTTGTGCAGCCTGCATTTTGTTAATGGAACAGATTGCAAGTACCCACTGAGCATGAGATTCAAAACAAAGCTGTAGATCCTAGACGTAGTCAACTATTCCCTGAATCATTCAGATAAATGCAGTTTTTGACAGTTTCCAGTCCCTACAAGTACAGTAGACATGGCATCAACAGTTTCAACAGGAAAAGATGGGGAAGGTGAGCGTTGGAGGCCATTGTGTCAGTGTTTGTCACTTTCAGGGTAACGCGATCCCTGCCTGAGGGTGAGTGTCTGTTATGTATAGTGGGAGGCAGGAGTGGGAGTGGAGGAAGGGGAGGATGAGAGAGGTCAAAAAGAAAGAAACAAGGAGAGCAGAAAAAGGAAACAGGGATCTGTGTGTGTTTTTGGGAAAGGGGGTTGGGGGCACAAATTACACATCTGTGCAGACCCTCACCAGTCATGCCCCATGGCAGTTTCCTAATATTTCCCGCCTGATTCCCATACTGTGGAGTCATGCATATGAAGAAAGTGAAGGGGAAACTGCCATACGCTTAGCTCAATTGGTCGGCCTTTTCCTTTACGAAAAGTTAACGAAAAACAAACAGAACTTCGATTTTGAGGACACACCCTCAACTAGAAAAGTCTGGCCCTTGGTGGGAGATGGAACGGAAGATGGGATTAAAGACAAATACTTGCTCTAATACAGGGATACAAACAGCCAGAATAACAGCCAGATAATTAAAACAAGACAAACTGAGAGAGGTAGAAAAAGGAAGCAGAAAAAAATTCATTACTGCTACAAAAACAAACAACTCTATTCCCCAGCTTTGACCTGGAATGAGCTCTGCAGAGTTAGGTCAGACCCTTTGGCATCCAAATATGCCATTTGTGCATGCACACGTGTGTGTCCATTAAACTTGGCAGTTAAACTAAATCACCAAGTAAAGAAAATGTCGCGCTTCTAAATGCGAGGACAGGTGCACAATGAGACCCTAAATGAGAGAAATGAATAAAACATTCTCCTCTCTCTTTCGTTCTTCCCTTCTCATCTACCCAATCTCACATTCACACACCATCCACACACTCATACACACAAATACAGAGGGAAATCAGGCCGGCATTATGACACGGGTATGAATACGCTTTAACGAGCCCGTGTCTATGAAACCGCTGACCTTTATACCAGGAAGTAATATAAGGAAATAAAAAATACCCAATTTTTGCATTTAAATTTATTTTACTATTTAGCTGTAAAATAATGTTTGCATTAAGATCCAAAAGTGTGTCTTAAATCATTTTAGCAGAATGACTTCAGTAAAACTCTGTAGACTATGTCGTAAAGCTCAAAGTTGATGAGAGCGGACAGAGAAGACGTGCGTGTCAGAACATCATAAAGCTACTGAGGCAAGAGGGTAACTAGCAAAGTAAGGGGCCATTGTGGAGGGGGTTTATGCCAAATCAACTGGTGTAAACAGAGAAAAATGGCATAAATACACCATTACCATCTGACATTTACACTTTAGCCAAAAACAAAACTTAGTAAACCTCAATTGGATTCTCATAAAAGCTTTTAGACAGTGTTTCATGAAAGCCCTTATTTCAATAGTTAACCTGCTAACCAGTGTGTGCTGCTGTTCTTTGGTTTCAATTATGTCCCTAAAAGTTACTCATTGTGAGTTTGCAGAGTGATGAATGTGATATTGCTTTGATTTGGTCTTTCACAGACTGATGGAAAGCAATATTTCATTCAATTTACTTACTGTGTTTTCCGTAATAAAGAACGCACCAGATTACAAGGCGTAAGGCTCTTTAAGTGAGACAAAAGAGTCTGAGATAAGTCAGTCAGTCAGACTTTGTTAACTGCGTTCACAGTAAATATAGAACTTGTTTGTGACATGGTACGTGTTAGTCACATCAGAAAGCAGCTGGATAGCTCAGTTGGCTGGATGTCGGATTGGCGCGCTACAAACTAGGGTTCAAGCAAGGTGCAATGAGCCTAATTCTTTGTGGCAAGACCCTTTAAGCTACTGCCTAACTACGTACCCACAAGGGGCCCAAGTCTGGGTCTCCCTGTCCCGGTCCCCAGCCCAGGTAAAATACAAGGTTGTGTCAAGAAGGGCATCCAACATGAAAATCTCTGCCAAACCACACTGGGGCTACCCCTGACGGGATGTGCTGAAAGGTGAACAACAACACCATAGCCACGTTAGCCTCATCAACGTATTCACAATACCTGTAACTGTAACCTGTACATCTGAAATAAAACCCAACTCATAAAAAAACCCAGAGAGACACCACTACATTAAATGTTACAGGGACTACGCTAACTCCCAACAATGTTAGTAAAACATTAAGAAAAAATCATCCGCCACCCCTACACATTAGCTGCATCAGTTTTTTTTACAATAACAGCCAACCATTTACCTCTCAATCGCTTTGACATTAGTAAGCCCAGAATTAATCAATTTTCACGGCACCTCCGACTAGAAGGCGCACTGTCAATTTAAAATAGAAATGAAGGCTTTGTGTGCCTATAAGTGTGCCTTATAGTGGAGAATTGTAATTTTATATACTTTTGCCCAATTTAATTTAGTTTAAATCAAAACCTAAGGCAAAAATACCCCAAATGAAAACATTTTTAAGGTTAAAAATATCCGCTTTTAATGTAATATAGTTCAGAAAATTAAACCTCAATTAGATCTCTTTTAATATAATCAAGGTGATCAATTGGAGATCAAAATGATTAACTAAATCAACTATTACTATCAATTATGACTTTGCTTTAAATGAAACATTTGATAAGACATAAAAATGTTGTTAGCGTTACGCTTTGCATGATTTTTAACGGTGTTGTGGTGATAAACTTAAAAGAATAAAGAAGTGAAATGAAAGGAGGACAATAAAGTAAAAAAAGCAATGAGGACAGGTCAAAGAAAACTGAGCCAAATTATCTCTCAATCTATTTAAGATGTGTATATTTCTATGTGTGTGTGCGTGCAGGCAAACACATGTCAGACAGTGACAGTTGAGCGAACAGTGACATACCAGGTTGGCAGAGATATTTTGGTATCTAGGGCAAGTGAGGGAGAGAGAAAGACAAAGGCAGAAATGATGAAAAGATCGTTTAGAAGATCCCACCCACTCCCTCTGTCGCTTTTCTTCACCTCTTCCCCCTCCTCCTCCTCTCTTTCCTCTCCCAGCTGATTGATGGCACCCCCACCTCTCCTACTCAATCCTCTTTGATTGACAGGACTCCCCAGACTGAGTCTCTCATCCCCTGAAACAAACCGTGCTCCTCCGTTCCTCTCTTCTATCTGCTTCCACAAACCTTCAGCCTCCTCCTCTTCCTCTCTTACCTTTACTCTCTGTAAATGCTGTCTCATCATCACCACATCGGCGTTCTGCCGTACCCCCATTCCTTCCTCTTTCCCATCATCTCTTTCTCAAGCTCTGACCCCTCTTAACCCTATAGATTACACACAGACACACATAAACATGCACACAAGGGCGCATGTGCACAGGGAACCCTTTAAACCCTCAGGCTTATGTGGGCCCCTTTAGACTTTGGGGCGACACAAAACAATTCACATAACACCCTGTGCACGCGCACACACAAAAACTGCCCTCCTCCAGTCTTGACACTGATCTAAAGCCTAAACACACACTGCTTGAGACCATAACACCCTCAAACTACACACACATGCACACAGCCTGAGCTTATTAAGTCAATTGTGGAAGTCTAAACATGCAGCGAGCTGAGCGGTGATGTAGGTAACCCCCGAGGGCCACGGAGAGGCAGAAACAGAGTCAAAGAGGAAAGGAGGCGAGAAAAGGGAACGGGAGGGATAGTTAAGATGCTGAAAGGCATGGAATGAGGAGGAAAAGGACAAATGCAGAGGAAGGGAGTGGGCCTGGCAGAGGACAATGAAATGAAATAAGATCCAAAGCGCAAAATGATAAAGAAGAGATACAAGAGAAAACTGAATGGAAGGTAGACGCACACACTTGCTCAGAGATGGGGAGTGGATGTGGCTCTTTATGAGTCAAGCAGGCGTATGATAGGATATCATTGCATGTCGTTAACCCTATATTAACCCTGAGAAACAGTGAGACACTTACCGCACCATAACTAGGATTAACTGGGCCACACACAAACTCTCTCTCACGTATACACATGCACAAGGAAAGACGATCCAGCTGTCAGTCACCCGCACACAAACACACTTACAATCGCACCAAGCTAGGCCCCGTCAGTCACTCGTAAACGTTCTGTCTCTAATTTCTCAACATTTGAACAAAAGCCATTCTAGGATTTGTTAGAGTGCCCCTTATTTTTCTTCATAATCCTTTTTAAATGTGTTTAGATGGAAATTATATAATTCCTTTTTGGAAAACAATCTTTTTCCACTGGGTCAATTCTAATTGACAAGAATGTACATACGTGGAATATTAGATTACATCTGCAATATAATGTGTAATATACATGCCTGGGTTGAAACTGTCAGGGCATGAAAGTTGTCAGCTTTCAGAAACTCAGATTAGATGGGCTCACAGTGCATTTCACTGATTTAGATATAAGGATGACTGTGACACATCCCCTCAAAACTCAGCACGTAACCCCCTCAGTGTAGGCAGGGGGGCATTAGCAGCACCACATGAAACTGCAGGAGTTAGTAATGTTAATACTATTGCTCTATCAACGGCTCCAGCTGACCTTTGTCAGAAGGAAGTGTGTCTCCACCGCAACAGCTTCCCATGACTTCTTGGTGTCACACATAAGCATGGCATAAACTATTAACATACTGGCATAGCTTGACCCTGAGCGATGTAAAATGTTGCACTTGTATGTCAATGAAATTAGAAACTGCTTGAAATTTTAGAAATAACATTACAAAAAAAAAAAATTCCATTCATTCGTCTTCTTCCGTTTTGTCCCTTTCAGCGTCACGGGGCTGCCGGAGCCTATCCCGGCCACTTGTGGGCGAAGGCAGGGGACACCCTGGACAGTTCACCAGTCTAGCACAGTGTTACAATCACACATCCATTCACTCTCACACTCACACCTATGAATAATTGACCTATGAAGCATGTTTGCATGCACGGGAGAACATGCAAACTCCACACAGAAAGGTCCCCCATTGATGTTCTGTTTCAGGTCCCCCAGCCAGGACTTGAACCAGGGGCCTTCTTGCTGTGAGGCACGAGCGCTAACCACTGCGCCATCGTGCAGCTAACATTTAAAAAAAAAAAAATTTACATAAAAATTGAATTTACATGAAAAATGTAGTCAATTTTATGATGCATTAAACAGTAAAAAAGTATGAAAATGTGAAAGTAAATGTTTGGCTTTTGTGTAAGACCTTCCGACCAATTAGAGTGAGTTTACTATCCCAGCAAAAAAAGTTTCACTAATATTAGCTTGCATGCTAGTTAGCCAAATAGCTTCACAGTTTCCACACCACACACAACTACTTGTACTGGCAGCATGAAATGTGTGTTTATGGAGGTGAAGGAGTGTTTATGTTGGCAACCCGTCTTGCAGCAACAAGCTGTTTCACTCTTGTTGACATAACTTTTGGGATAGCCTTTTTCTTTTTTAGTTAATGTAAGCACACAGAATTTTCTAGAATAATAGATCTGAATTTATGATCCACTTCAAATCAGCGTGCAGACAACTAAGTGGTTTTAATGCAACAAACTAAAGTGTATCACATTCCAGCAGATCACATTTATAATTGCATTTGATCTGGATTTCAATAAACAGATCAGTTCACCTGCAAGAACACTTCAAGTACTTCTCAACCAAGAAATGTTAGTTAAAAAAAATACTTTAAATTGTTTGGATTGTTATATAAAATTGTGCTGAGGTGGTTATAGACTGGTTCATAGATTAGAAATCCTGTAGTCATGCCAGTGACTGTTTGTTATAAAAAAACCAACAATAGGTTGTTTAGCCTCCGGGAGAAAATGTCCAAATCCGTCAGCTTTTTGTGTATCTTTAAATAACATTGTATCAACACAAACATGCTCCAAGTAAGAGGAAAAACCTCCCGTGAAGCTTTTTCCAAAGACCTTTCTTCCTTGATACTCTTAAAAAGTAAGAAAGGAAATATTGTTTTTGACTACAAATGGTTTAAGCTGGACATTATTTGTGTTGACCATCATTGAGACACTTAAAGCTCTCATTTTTCTTGTCTTATTTTCCACATGTTTGGGTCGGTCTGCACAGTTCCAGATGTTGCTCCAAGAGGTTGTGAACCAGAGAGAAATGGAGGGGAGGGGGACAGGAAGTATCCCACGGTATCCACGGTAACCTTGACATTCCATCCTGACCAAGTTCCCTGAAATCTCTCAGAATTCCCTCTGTTTTTCTTCTTAAACTATAAATGCCTCCTCATCCCATTTACATGAACACACACCCACACGCTATAGCTGTGGAACATCAGTGGTTGTTTCCATTATCTCTTTTTTGGTTAATGTCTGTTCTATCAGATATAGTTTCGGCCTCACGATCCACAGCACAGCCATCCACACATGCACAGGCCAACACTAACACTCCTTCCAGGCATATTTATAATGAGCTGTAAGCTGAGATGTCCAAGATAGCCGACTAAAACAGGCTGGGGTGTAACTTTTCGAAAGTCCATTACAAACACACAGTCAACACAATAACCCGTATGCTGCCCTCAGACTTTTAAATCCACATGTAATACATCTTTTGCTTTACAGCAGAAGATGATAGTTGCCAATAAAGGCACTATAAAAAGGCCGTCCTAAAGCTGTATAAGAGATTCTTATTTCCTGGAAATGGAAAAAAACCTGATGAGGACTCATCATCCACTCAAGGATGTATATACTATTTTTACATACACTGTAAAGTCTCCTGATATTTTTCCATTTTCCCACTGAGTAACAACACAACATTGACCTTTTTGACTTAGAATGCACATGTGGTTTATAGTGTGAAATTACAATAAGATTAAATCACCAACCACCCAAGAAAGAGATAAAGATGTTAGAGAGTTGAAGAAGGGAGCAAAATAAAAAATTCAACTTTTCCATTTTTTTAAGAATTATGTCATGATTAAGGTAAGTTATTAATATGTGAGATACAAATATAGACTTGAATTATAATCATGATCAATAGTCATAATGACTACTGATTAATAGCCATAATCAATGACCTACCGGTATATACATAATATAGTAAACTCCAAAATGGAGACAAGGTCTATTTCCAGTTTTAGTGAATGTAATACTATTCTGTTAAAATTAAACCCCATTCACGCCATATGTCACTAATTTACAACATACTATTAAATCTTAATCATACTGTAATTTCACTTTTTGAGTTGGAATTACCAGCAGGTGTGGGAATATTATAATATTGTTTTTAATAACTGGAAATAAACTCGAGCACGAGGGGGTTAATCTTCTAATGAGTCAAATCATCTACTTCATTAAATTGAGTTACAAAAACTTTGTATTGAGCCATCACACTATCCATCGCACAATATTTTTTAGGCTGTGTGATGTCATAGTCTTCGTCACGTGATTTTTTTAGGCTCCGCCTCTGTCACACCAGTTTGTCACAAACTTCTTTACCATTGCACTAGTTTTGTAACCGTCCTGCCTCCCGTTTTACATGGATTGACCATTGA
Organism: Oryzias latipes; assembly: GCF_053564925.1. NCBI lineage: Eukaryota > Metazoa > Chordata > Actinopteri > Beloniformes > Adrianichthyidae > Oryzias > Oryzias latipes. The sequence continues at coordinate 9,086,029 of NC_136250.1, read as the reverse complement.
CTGTTGACCACTGACCATAAGAGAACTGGACAGAGTGACACCCCTCCTCCTTGCATTCCTAATAAACACCCACTAGCTCCAAGAAGCCAAACTCCCATAGACTTCTATAGGAAAAAAGCTACTACTTTGATTATATTTTTCAGAATAACCCTTCTTGCTCTATTATCTTTTTTAACATCTTGCAAATCCTATTTTTTTCCCATTATATTGTTTTTTTTATTGCAAGTTATAAACTGGCCAATCAGATGCATCAATAAAAGCATGTGGTGCCCGCTGGCCTCCACCTTGAACATTGAAAATGTTAGACAGATTTTCTCCAGCTCGCTGGTTAGGGGTGTGAACTTGCTGGTTATCGACAGGGGTTTGAACATCCAACAAGCTCACTCTTGTTTGGCGACAGTATTCGCCGTAGAAACATAGATTCAGATCGACTCAGACTAATTATTGCCGCTAACCTTCCAAATGACGGTGTCTGTATCAAGAGAAAAAAGGCAACTGAACTGAGTTCATTAAAGTTCTATAGGTAACGTCACATTTTTCAGTGCACTGAGGTTTGCCTCAAGGCCCCGCCTTTTTATACATCAGATTTTCAACAGTCCTGCCTTCTTCACACCAATACCTTCACCTTGGTCACAATAGCATTTGAACTTTGGATATGTTGTATTAATATGTTGTATATGTTGTATTCCTATGTTGTAGCTTTAACCAGTGAATAGCCACTAAAGAGAAGACCTACTAGGGAATGCATTCAGGAAGACATACTCGTATCAAAGTGTCACACGCAAGTTTTGTCTTTCCATGAGATATAAAATAATTTTCACATATGTGCTGCAGTTCGTTGAGGTGTGTTTCACAACAAAAACCGGGTTAGATTGTAATGTGGTGACAGTGATGAGAATATTTTACCTGCTCGCCCTATGAATTACTCAAACGCTCACAGATGTGTGCACAGCCAGAAGCTCTGACGCAGGGTTAAAACAACTGCTAAGAAAAATGTGATTAAAATGAGACAGGAGGATCTCCTGTCAGTTTTTTTCTGTGACTTATTCCTTTGCTTTTGATCCACTTTTCTGCAGAAGGGGGACTGTGTTGAGAGAGGGATAAATTCAGCCCTTCAGTTTGACAGAAAAAAGAGACATAAAAATGCAGGAGAACGGTAGAGAACTCCTGCTGGTATTTTGCTCTATACCAGAGGTAACAAACATGACAGCCACTTGTTTGTGTTTAACGTACACATAAAACTTTATGTACTATATATTTGGCTGCTACCGTGCAATTTTGTCCCTGATCAATAACATAACCGAAGCACATTTGGACACACTGTAAGTGAAAGATTTATCCCTTTAATTGCTTGCTTGGGCACAGCTCAGTATTTAATTGCAGACTTTGTGTCTCAGATGTTTCACTGTCTCACATCAGTAGCCATTGATTCAATCTGAGAAGCTCGTGTTTCTGGAGACACAAACATAAGGTCCCATGCCGGCATTCAAACAGGTCACCATAGCTCTTCATCCATTGTGTGTGTGTGTCTGTGAGTGTGTGTGTGGCAAGGAGAAAGAAAGGGGCAAAGTGAGAGTCAGTACCTGTCGATGATAACAGGGTCTGAGGGTGTCTCATTACGGTTTCCACAGCTCTTCTTGTCACAGCACCGACTAAAAGAAAAGTCACAAAAAAAAGAAAGAGAAGTGAGTTTGACTCACAGAACATTTGGTACATTAATGACCCAGATTGGATGTTTAAAGCACAGCACTTTATATTCTTTGACAACACTGATATAAAATCTCTTACCAAATTTACATTTGATCAGAGCTGTCAGAAGCAGGCCAACAGGAGTGTTAGTGAAATGCTGTCGCAGATCTAAATGGAGTATGTGGCTAAAAATAGTTTTCTATGACAAAGAAATTCAGTATGTAGGAAAGAAACACAGCTAGCTTTAGAAGAACATGCCAGGTTTGGAAGACACGAGAGCTTCAGGAAAGGGACAAACCTGGTTATAGTTGTTGGAACTATCCTGGCTTCAATGCACTACAGATGCATCAGATCAGAAGTGTTTTGCTGTTTGTGGTATTTTTCTGATGATGGAGGACATAGAAAGAAAATTAAGTTGGGGTTGTGAGGGGCTGTAAGCTAGCGGGCGAGCATCTGGATGATGGGAAATGGGGGGGAGGTTGCTCTGTGTCAACGGTCCCACCCACAAGTCAGAGTCAAATTTCGAATGAACTCTGCAGAAACTGTCATAGAAAACGATATAGGTTTTTTTTAAATGTTTGCTCCGGTCTCCGCATAGCAAGCATAGCAAGCTCCGCCGCTCTCAGTGTCTGGGGACAAGCTCTGCTGCTCTACGGAGCGGACCGAGCTCTGCCTCCCTCTGGAGTATTTAAAGATGGATGGAGCTTTAATACTTGAGCTGCAGAACATAATGACGAGAAACTTGTGAAATGACGTCGTGCTTAGACCAGTCGACCAATCACGCAATTCAACTTTACTACCTCGTCTCAACCACTAGGGGCAGCACACCGTTTTAGACTATAATTTCAGGAATTAAACAAGTTTATTTTAATTTGTCAATCGGCCAAGACCAACAGTCAGCGCTTTTAAAGCCCCAATTGCACAGGTAAACAGCTAAAAAAGGATACCCTTTGAAAGACCACTGGGAACACTTTAACAATAGATTAAAAGATGATCTGAGTGGCACTTTAAAGAAATGCATGTCCATCAACAGCAGCTACGGTGCGCATCAGTCCCTCAGAAGTGGACCAACAGAGGAAGGTGGTCTACACTGATAAATAACATTACATGGGTGTTTAGGGTCATTCCGATAAAAGAAACATGGCAGAAGGATGTACAGGGAAAAGAAAGAAGCCAAAGGAGGCTGAGTGATGCTTTAGATAATATTTCACTGGAACTCAAACCCATGTGTGGGTCTAACTTTGACGACAAAAAAGCTGACCAAAGCAGCTTCACGCCACTGCGGTTAACAGGTCTGCAGCAGCCTCACTACTTATTTAAGGGCAAACAATTTTAAACCTAGCTGTAGTTTGCATTTTAGAAAAAGATCATAACATTCTCGCTTCCCACTCATAAAATATAAAAACCTTTTTAAAAAAAAATAACAGAATGGCTTGTTTATTAAACCTTGTTAAACTGTTTCAACTTTCAGATTTGTCAGGTTCGGTTTTAGGGGAAAAAAAGACAGTTTGAAATTTTTAAAAAAGCTATTTTAATGCTTTGACTTTGAAACATAGGCAGCAGTCATTAAAACGCTGCTAGAGTTTATTTTTTGAGGTTTGCTGTCACACCAGTATTGTGGTCGCGACCACACCAAGTGAGTTGAAGACAAGACCCAGACTCTGAGAGGTGGAGACTGAGTCAGGACCGCAGTGTGTACAAACGAAAGGTTGCAGAAATCAGAGCAATCGTGTTCCTATTTTTCTAGCTGACTCAAACTATAAACACGCTGACCAACGTCTCATTAAAGAGAGCAAAGTATTTAGGAAATTTGACAAATTGCAGCGTAAATGCAACCGAGTTTGTGTAGGGCGACACAACATATAAATCTGCTGTTACCGCAGCAGTCTCTCTATGACAAAAGTCTATCCAGACTACAATGAGAGGCCAGTTCTAATGTAAAAGTGCCATGTTCACATTCATCTGTTTGCATGATTCTCATTCTTTTATTTATTTTAACAGTGATATTTCATATTTTGTTAAGAATATTGAACTTTCCATGTGTTTCTCTGTGAATAATAAACACAAAGCAACTGAATCCTGTGGTTTCTGTTCTCCCATGTCTAGCAGATCCAGTGATGCTTTTTAGAGTTTATTGTGCTTATTGGCTTATACTGTTGTCTCAAGTTATGTTTTGTAGGTAAATGTGTTAAAAAACAAGTAAGATTCTCCAGTTATAACTGGTATAATTTGTTTGGCAAATTTTGTGTCAAAAGCATGGACAATAAGAATGGACACTATGTATTCTGTTAGACTCTGATTAGGGGGGTTATTGGTCATTGGATTCCTTTTTCTTTTTGTGATGGGGATGTATCTTTATGTATTGTGTATTTTGTTTTGTTTTTCAGTGTCATATAAGCCCGTGTGGGCTGGGCACATTAGTGCATGACACTTAATAAATCAATCAATCAAAAAAAATATATATATATAACCCCAGATTTAACTCTCAGTACTTCCTGATACAAAAGAAGTGTATTACGAAACCGTACAACCTATTTTAATTTACATTAAATCATATTTTGCGTCAAAAAAGTGTTTTTAAATGTTTTCCGTTAACTTCAAATCATTAATCATAATAGCTAAATTCATGTTTGGATATTTTCAGAAATCAGAGAAAAACAATTTTCAGCAAGCACATATATATTTCATATTGATTATTGTACTTATGAAGCTAATGATATAAATACATAAATCTAATCTCAATGATGAGTCTAGGGAGGGAATAGGGAAATTCAAATGTCACTACAATGTTAAAGATTTAAATATTACATTGAAGGGTGTAAGCTTAATTCAGCTACTAAAAAAAATACTTGTCTTTAAAAAATAATAATAACTCAAATAAGGCTTAATACAAAGCTAACATAAAGGATGGAGAATTCTCGAAAAGAGGAGCAGAAATACGTGCAGCACCAAGAGCAAAATAACTTGGCAGGCTTACAAATTTTCACAGATCTGTACTACACGTGTGTCAAAGAGGCTTTCTTTGCTTGCATCAATTATGAATAAAAGTGCACACAGGAGGGTGGAGAATAAAGCGGGGCAGACCTTCGGTAAAGAGTGAAAGCATGAGTGTGGGAGGAAAACTAAGGATGGGTTTGGGTGGGATGAAGAGGAAGGGGAGACATCTCAGGTTTCCCACTGTCACAGATGGCAGGGGTGGAAAGAAAGAGACTGACACGTTACACCATACTCATTGTCCCACCTATCTACTCGCTGTGCTGCTCTTTCTACCCCGCCTGTCAATTGTTGCGCCCAATGAACTGGGTCACTGCACGGAATCTTTCAGAGAGCAGCACAGCATCAGGGAGAGGTTCGAGAGGGATAAAAGAGGAGATGTAAGGGAAAGGAAAAATAGGGAACTGGGAGGCAAAGATCGAGGAAGGGAAGGTTAGAAGGCAGGTGAGGAAGGTGGATCTGAAGTGATGCTGTAGATGAAGAGATGAGATTAAGTGGGAGAAAGAGGAGAAAGGAGCAGAGTGGAAGATGTTATTAATGGAGAGGTGGTGGAAAGGAAAACGAGCAATTGGGGGGGGGGGGGGGGGGGGTAATGCAGCGCTTATTGCTTTGGATCTTGGTGATCTAATCATCCTGCCCCCCCCTTCTTTCTTTTTTTTCTTTTTCGAACAATAGACTCAACAGGATAAACTGGTGATACATCCTCTCCCCTTCTTTACTTCTTTGTGTGAAAGATGTTGACGAACACTTTGGTTTCTGGGGCAATTTGTCAAACTTGATGAGGTGTTCAAGAGGAATTAGAGAAAACTGTTTTTAAAATGATCATCCAGTGGAGAAAAATGAGCTCTTTACTCATTAGAAGCTGTTGGATTGCAGTTTTGTACTGTCAAACGTGGTATATGGCAGTGAAACAGAAACAGTGCAATAACATGGTTGACCTTACACGGCCTCGCAGTTTGGTAGATTTGTTTTGTTTTAACTAATTCCAGTGATTCGGAAGCGGAGAAAAGCAGCCTTGCAATGAAATGCACTTCACTGTAGTAAAGTGCTAACGCAATCAACAGAAATCAGATGATTCTGTCGCGAAGTAAAGTGATGCATATCGGGGCAAAGCTGATATAAAAAGCCACTTTTCTCTGAGTCAGAAATGGTCAAAGTGCTAAGGCTGGTTTATACTTCACAGCGATCAGCCAACGTATCAATCCTTAAATATGTTAGGGAGACACTTTGCCATGTTTTCTTTGATTCAAGCTGCTTCCAAATTTACACAGTGGCATTTTTTTGCAATTAAAATGCACCACGTTTGCTCTCTTAAGTTTACTTCCTCTCTTTGGTCTGTTGGATTGACCTTGCACTGTAGTTTAACCACACCGAGTTCACTTGCAAGTGAACTGAACTGAAGTAGATAGAACAGCGGTTAAGTTCAGATAAATATTTTATATTTTCCAAACAAAGTTAACCAAGAAAATGATTTCTGATGCTGACGCAAACTGTGTTGGAGTACAGCACTGAAACATTACGAAGCCAAAGTAAACATACCCTATTTTAGATGATCCACTGGGGAAACCATTATTTATAAGTTTACAGTAATCAAATTTAACAACAAAATTTTATTTATCAGAGGTAGGTCTGTTTAAAAGTAACTAGTCTAAAATGTGGTAATCCTGGCTTGTTAAGTCAAACAAAACATTAAACTCAATCAGTGCGGGTAGTCTGAACAGCGTGGGGCACAAACTAGTAATCAGTTTTATAGAAATCAATCATCTCATAAATGCTTACCTCATATTAAATCCTTGAATTCTTTTTAATTCTGCAAGTGCTACAGAATTTTTTGGGGATGTGACCATAATTTTGTTTTAAAACAGTTGCTAAAATTCATCTTAAAGAAAAAGAAAACTGTGACTGAGCTCCAACCAGGTTTTTGAGGTGACAGATTGTCTGGGAGCATATGGCTAATAGCAGCACCATGACAATGAGCCACCCTGATTAATGGACACCCAGAGTCCTTTGTATAAATGTACGTTTATTGTGTGTGCAGCTCTGGCTGCAGAATCAGCACATGGGAGCTTGACTGACCTCAGCTGCTGCTGAAGAAAGGCGCGTGTCCACGCCAGATGAAAGATTTGGAAAAAAAAACATCTGTATCTAAAATAATCAATTATGTCAGTAGTAACACTTTACCAAAAGTTTTCAATAATTTATTTTGCAAAACAGAGTTTCCTGTAAACCACTTAGGAATTTCACCTTTTTTTAATGCATGATAAAATATTAAGTGCTGCTGGTTTTACTGCTTAAATCCCTGCTTGTGCATAAAGATGAACCCCAATTTATATTGTTACAGTTAAAGTTGTTCAGCGACAAGGTCGAGGAATGGGAACTTAAATCGTGCTAAATTTGAATTTTTATAACTGCGGGTGTGCAGACCTGAGCGTGCATATGCACGCTTCTTTGTGCCTTCAGATGTGTGCATGCGTGTGTGTGTGTGTGTGTGTGTGTATGCATGCGAGTCCTGGCCTATATTTTATAGTCAGATTGTGGAGGAAGGCCCATTTGTTAGCCACAAAACAACAGAAGGACTCAGATTGACTAATGAGTTTCTCTGTGTCTTAATTAACCAGGCGTCTCTTTTTTACACACACACACACACACACACACACAGAAGTCATGCATGTTTCGCACACACATGTCCATTGTATATGTTATATTAGTAAAACGGCTCTATAAATAGAGCTCTTTGCCTTCAACCTACTTCCAAAGAAATTTATCTTTAGGTTCCAATTAATGTTGCAACTATGAGAAGCCAAACTCATCTTCCTTAACAGATATGGCAATCTCTGTGAGTAAGAGAGCAGGTATGTGTTTGGGAGAGGATAATTAAAAAATGAAAAATTTTAAAATAAATAAATAAATTGGTGATTTAGGTCTCTCTTTGCAGCAAAGAGACTTAAATGGGAAGGGTGTGAAACAGAGGGAGAGGGATATTCTGGTGAGATGTGAGGAGTCGTGTCTCACCTGCACATGATCTCATGTGTCAGCAGCACTCTGCACATCTCTGGGTTCTTGTCTTGGCCTTCATAAACAATCGCCTGGAAGAGACAGACGGGAACATAAGGAGGAAAAGATACCGAATTGTGAGCTCAATGGTTTTAGAGTGCATCATCACAGCTGATTGGAACCATAGAAACAAATCAACGCATTCCTTCTTGGACAATTGGCTGAAAAAAAATGGGTTTTTTTCAGCATTTAAGACACATTTATTACATGATTATTTGCTTGTTGCTCTTTTTGGGGGATTTGCCTTAATAAATACATAAAATATTTCTAGCTGCAGTTGACATTAAAAGGAACACTGTGAGAAAGGAACGAGGCATGACACAACTGCCAGATTATTGCAAGAGCAATGAAGCTCCACTGTCACTCAGACTTGTTGGAAAGTGCCAGTCACAGCCTGCAATGGAGTATGCATGCATAAAAGTGTTTTTGCACATTTTTTTCTGTACATTTTCTTAAAACTTACCAAACTACTGAAAGGAAATGTTGACGTCTTGAAGCACAGCACTGTTTGCAACACAGCGAGACTTGATTTTTGTTTTGTAGCTTTGCGGGTTTCTTTCTCTTTATTATTTTTTGTCGGTTCCCAGGAAAACGGAAAAGGTGTTGTTAAGGTAAGCAGGTGAGATTCCACTTCATTGGTGTGAATCCACAGTTCAGCAGTAACACTTTCAAATCACAAACGCTCGACTTGTTTGACAAAGAGAAATTCACACCAAAACCATCTCATCAGCATGTCAGCTGATGAGAAGCAAACGGGAAAAAAAAAGCGGAATATTCTCATTGGCCGATCTCCCTTCACCTGCATTCCTAGCTGAGGCACTGGTCTATGAAAGCATGTACCCGCTCCTGAGGAAGCTCAGAATAAAGCAGAGACATAAGTCACAAACTAAGCTATCCATCAATCAGCTCACACTCTCAGTGTGCCTTTGGTCTATTCCAGTCCGTTTGATCTGTCATTCCAAACTGCAGCAGATCTCACCAGGTGACAAGCTCACTTTTCTCAGGGAACAGCGAGGAAGTTTCTATGTCTTTTGTACTGATCTTCATCTCAGGCTCAGGCGACCTGCTGCCACCAAGTGAATGTCACTGAATTAAACTCCTGTGGTGAATGCTAACAGTGCTGCACAACACTACCCCTTTTAAGACCATGTCACACAGCCACTACGTACATTTTGCACATTTTAAATTTTGGTCTTTTATGGTACACACATTATATCTGTAGTTCATGAGTGTTTCTGGCGTTCGTCATTTGTCGATGTGCACAGACGTCCGTCAAGGGTTTTTGGCCGTTGGTTCTTTACGTGAATTTGGTTTTGAGCTGCTCAAAATTTTTGGTCAGTTGAGTACTACGCAGTTTATGCATATTTTATGTAGTAAAATCTTAAATCTTACGCAGTTGTTAGATTTTTGTAAGATGCATACGCAAATAAGTGACTTCCCATGACCATTGCACGCATCTCAATGTATGGCAAACTGACTGTTCATACATGTACCACCGATGTATAACTTTTATATCGCAGCACACACATCACTTTAAAAATACGTAATTCACGAACAAATCCCTGTTGAATTGCATATAAACAGCGCATTAATCACACACCTTTCATCTTCTACATTGAATGACGTGTTCTTTGTGTAGTTTTAACATTTTTCATTCATAATACATTGTAAAGATTTCACGTTAAGACCACAACCTTTCTCACTTTTTCCACATGTATGTTTAATTTTCATCTCTGCAATATGTGCAAAATGTACATAGTGACTGTGTTACATAGCCTTCATTAAGGCCATAAAAGGGAAACTGAAACATTACCCATCCTGAGTAACCCATTGTTTTTTTCTAAGCAATACATTTATCATAAAAATATTACATAAGGTCTGACTTGTGGGTTATGGCACACAATCATTACTCTTAGATTATGATTGTTTATGGTACTGACTGTTTGCAAAATAAGATGTAGAACCAGTTGTCTATAAGAAAGCAAACCACTGTTTACACATACTTTGGCTAGGGTTTTTTTTGCTGACGTCATAGAAAAGAAAAAGAAAAGGAAAAAAACTGTGATCTTCAATATCAACAACAAAGCTGTGAGAAGTTTTCAATAAACAAATCCTGCAGACATTGAAAGGGACTTGAGTCCCCAACAACTAAGCACTAAGTCCAACCAACAACTAAGCACAAATGTCCTTATCTGCAATAGTGGTTGTTTAAGATCCTCCATAAGAGAAGCTGAAGGGCTGCTGCAGCTCTATCTGCTCTATCTGTAAAGTCTGGGGGCCTCATTAGAGAAGCAAAAGCATAGCTACCATCACTGCCTCCAGGACCCCTGCCCTCCCTGTGTTTATGAACCAGGGGCACCTGTCAGTCACACTTCACTGTGCATGAGCATATCTTTCATTTAAGCTCCCCAAAGAAAAGGTATTGACACTTAAACCAGGAACCTGAAAGGCTTTTTTGAAAGTCTTGAACTTCAGGGATGTGTACACACCGGCCATACTGGCAAAATTTGCAACATAAAACAAAAATAATATAAGCTGAAGGCACAAAATGTAACCATATACAGGCTCAGCTAATGATAATATTTGTAAAAATGGTTAGTCCATCCAGAAAAGAAAAGAAACTTTATCCAGACTGAGAACATTTAAAATTACTTCAGACATAGCTAAAAAGCTCCTGTTGACACTCCACAGCCTCCACTCTGCCAACACTAGGAACATGAGCCTTCAGAACTATCTTATCTAGACTAGAACTGAAAAAGTGCCCTGATTTCCATCTGACAAAAGCTAACTCTGGTATGTGAGAATTATGAAACGCGCTCTTTCACCCAACAAATATGCATTTTTATATATTTACTGCCTTATCCTGCAACATCTTTGCACTTATTCAGTTGTTTTTCCTCTGCAACACCCACACATACTACTGCATAAAAGTGAACTTTCAAACCTTGGGTCACTTAAGTGCAATAAAGAACATAAATATGCATATGTAGAAGTTAATAATTTATGCATTTAATTAGTTTTTCAGAGGTGTTTTTTTTCATACAAATACTATAATATTTTTAAATGTTCAGAATGTATTCTTTACTCCAAGAAAATTTGACCTACTGTGCCTAAAGCATCCCTTTTTTCCCCCTTTCTCACGAGGTTTTTTCTTACAGACTTCTTGCAGTGATTAATCAGGTAACTTTTAACAACCATAACAAGTCTCTTTTAAAGATCCACACCTACAAAAAACGCAATTTGTTTTTTTTAACATGCTTTTGTGGTATTTTTCTCACGATGAAAAACATGACTGAGAAAGTTAAACTTAAAATCGAATTTCTGGGTATTTCTCTATGGAAATTGTTGTGAATTAGAGGCAGACGAAATAATACCATGTAGTGCTATCCTAGGCACTTTAACATTGGGAGTTGGGTCATCTAGACCCACTAGACAGTGTTCTGAACCTTTTTTCTTCAATGATTTGTGATCTTCACTGGTGTCCATGGATTACATGAAATCTTTCCACCTTTATCCACCTTTGTCATGGTAGGAATAACATGTCAATGCAAGGGCGGGGTCATCTAAGATAGCACAAGGGTTAAAAAAGCGTATATTTGTTAGAAAAAACATGTAACGGGCATGCCACAGACTCCCTGTTCATCTCCACTCTGAAACAGGGAGGAGAAGGATGGTGGGGTTGCTACATGTCAATGGTCCCACCCACAACTCAGAGATCATTTCTATCGAACTACTGCCGCTCTGACGAAACTATGTTTTAGAAAACAACACAAGTTTTTGGATTTTGGCCTAAAATGCCACAATCATAGTAAAAAAAAAAGCAAAGGAAACACTTTGAAAAAGCTCAAAAGATGATTAGAGTGGCTGTTTAAAGACATCCTCCTGTAGAGGGTTAGATCCGAAAAATTCTATCCAAACAGTGAATATAGTTTGTGGATATATAACTTAAAATGTTTTTTCTATTGTAAATGATAACCTTGTTCTTGTGAGAAAATACTTGATCATGTTTGTGTGTTTTCTTTGTATAACTCCTGAAGGATAAACACCTTATCATTTAAACTTCTGCAGAGAGGATTTGAAGTAAATATTTTCCATTTTACTTTGCAGAAAACTGACTCATATTTTCTTGTCTATTGACTCATTTTAGTCTTTAGCAACAATATTTTCTCTGTTTGGATTTTGGGAAGCATGCAGCTCTTTTCATTAATCCAAGGTACTTTTAATCAAGGTAATTTTCAAATGACACTAAGACAAACTCTTCGATTTGATGTCGTCTGCCACCCTGACTTACCAATGTTATCTTGTCTTTAATTTTTCCTGCGCTTTTTCATCTGTTAGTTTGATTTTCAACCCATTTCACCAAATGAATCAGTTAGTTCAAAAGGGGCCCAAGTCCAAGAGGTTTATTTTTTCCAGGAAATGATTTAATTGCATAGCTTAAAGGGAGGCTACACCAAATGATTACAGTAATACTTTATCCAGATTTAGCACCAGTTCCTAGCTTACAAATGCTATAATATGAAGCACCTCACTTTTATCATTTCACAGGACTAGCAAACTAAAGTCTCTGGACTTGGGCCCTTCTTGAATTAAACAGGGGCGCTGCCATATTGGATAACTAGTGCTGCCATCTATGGGATAAAGCTAAACCCATGCAAGAGAGGCCCACGTCCAGGAATTTTGCACTCAATGCATTTTAAATGTCAAGCATAGTCAATACATTACACAGACTTGGGACTTTTTTGCACATAATCAGATAGCATTTCCCTTGAAGACCATAGAACATATAATACCTCCATTTTGAAAATTGTGGACTTGGGCCCCTTTTAAACTAACCGATTCAATTTCAGTATGGAAGCAGCATGACATATGGAACATGTACACAGAAACTCTAAAGCAAGGGTGTTACTCGTTCTTGAATTAGGAAGTTAGTCTTGCATCCATGAAGACATTAGAAGAGTAAAAGAGGTTGGTGTTTGTATATTTTCTGGATATCAAAAAGCAAAACTAATAATTTTAATTTTTTTTTTACATTATTACCCCAAACTCGGAACTATCTCCTGCTCCAGTTTTCTTGTCTCCCTATAGAGTTCCTGAAGAAATGTACAACACTGTGGGTGCTAACTATTTGCATTCTGAGAGAAGTTTATCCAAAATCTCAGTTTGAGCATTCAAATCCTTCGAGATCCTGGCAGTTTATCCAAAGGAGCAGTGAGCATATTATACCTCATTACAACTGTTTCATGGTTATCCTCTGTTATCTCCTTCTATTTTTAGACTTTAACGGTCTTTAAGAAATCCATGGGGCATGCTGCTCTGCAGCCTTGTCTAGACCGGGCAGATTTACAGGTCCTCTCTTGTATCTGCAGCAACTTGACTGCTCTCACTGGAGGAACATAGAGATGTTCATCAGGTTTGGTTATGTGGGAAATCTTAAAAGATGGTCAAGGTAAAATATTAAATATATATATATTTATATTTATTTATATCATTTTTTCTATTCTAATATATATTTATGTCTTTTGTGTGAAATACCCTTTTTATCTATGATGGAAAAGAAGAATCTTTGTTTTTTGTTTGCTTTCCTCTTTTATCATCAGCTCTGTAACTGAATCAATAGACAGTGGTGCAGTCCCAGACTAATGTGTGGCTCCAGTGTAGCAACACACCAATGATGAGGAGCAATTGTGTGTGGTTAGAGAGACAGCAGCTATGACATCACGCAGCAGCTAAGCCTACCACACGGCTGTTTTGGGTTGACCACCTGTTAATTTCTCATTCCTTTACTGCTGGGAATAACATACAAAAACTTAGACCCAAGTCTTATTCGAACATTTCCAATCCATCTTCAGTCAAACTTTTTACTCCAAGTTCACAAGTTAAACCCCCTGAAACAAGGACCTTAAAAGTGACTGTTTTAATTGTGGGCCTCCAGAGAACACAAGAACAAGTATACGTGCGCACACATGCACACACCATAGTGAGCATCATTTCGTCAAAGTGCTTACTCATGCTGTAAGCATATAGCAACTTCAACAGACTAGTGAAAAAACGAATACATACAAACAACCCCCTTAACAGAACTTTCATGTTCTATCTGTCAGTAACCATGAGTGAACATGTTCCGATGCTTCCAGGATGTGAGGCCTAACTGTTGGCGCCCACAAGCTTAAGCTGAACGGTATTAGTAAGTAACAGTGTGTTCTTGCAGGCCTGTCTGAGGCACACAAGCCCACACGGTATGTGGTGCAGTGTAGCAGCAGTAATGTGAGATGCTGTCAGGGCCTGGAGTCCCATTAGCAAGCATTCAGTGCACAGAGTGGCTTATTGGCCCCTCGTACCCCACCACGCATGCACAGAAACCGCTACACAAGGTAGACTCTCATTCACAAAAAAAAAAAAAATCTTAATTAGGGGTGTTTTTCTGTCCCCAGCTCTCTCCATCTCTGTCTGTGACAAATGTACATGCAAACAAAAACAAAAGCATTAACAGCAAAATTGGAACTGATCAAAAGATGCTTGGCATTCAGCAAACCGAGTCCCAGAGGTGCCGTTACATCTTTCCACTTCCCACAGGGAGCAGCAGAATTATACTCCTGTTCCTCAACACCCGCCCGCTGTCTCCCTGCTCTAATCACAGCCAGGGAGGCTCAGGCAAAAATGCCATGTGGTGCTCATGTGTGTTTTTTTTTACACTCATACACACTGTGGAAACACCTACCAGCTAAATCACACACACACACATGAGGAGTAGGTTCTGTGTTTGCAGGTGCACGCAGGTAGAGGAAGGCGGCGGATCAGTGGAGCGGCTCATTGTCAGGGAGGTAACAGCAGAGGTGACAGACTGTTGACTGCTGACTGCTGTGCGTGTTTATATGTGTGTGTTTGTGTGTGTGCGTGCGTGCGTGTTTGTGTGTTATTTTACCTGTTTAGTCATGGAGTCTATGAGTCGAACATAAAAGTCCTGCTCTGTTCTGATGCCTGTTGGAGAACAGAGAACATAGACCGTTAAACGCCCATTTAGATGCATTTTAAAAATGTTGTCTCTTACAGGATTGTTACACTTTTAATGTAGGAGCTCACCCATATTTTAACAGGATTAAGATAAAAAAAAACAAGTCAGAATTACAGTTTGCATACATAAAAAAATTACAAATTAACCTTTTTTCCTTCCTATCATATGTGAATTTAATCCAACTGTATCCCCCCTCAGATACATTGCCTCTTACAGCTTAAAATATATAGCTGAATTTACTTTGGTGGAACAGTTTGCACACATCATTTCCTCATAAATACTGTAAAGTACATGTATAGTACAGTCGTACATACTTAATCATTACTATAAATAAAGATTTCACTAGAAGGGTGCAGGCCAAAACCATTGCATTTTGCAGCTACGATTATATTTGTACTTGTAACAAATTCCTACAGTGATTTTTTTTAACAAAGGTTATTGAAATTTGGATAGAAAAACGTTTACATTTTAAAAATTGTGGAGGATTTTTATTTGACATCCCAGTGGGACACTTGAAAAATCATTTTTGTATATTTTTAAATAAATTCTTAATTTAGGCCTATAGAAATACAAAGTAAATCTTTTCTTAAATTAAATGCAATAAACACAAATCTGATTTCAATGAATGGGCCAAAGATCTTTTCTGCTGTTAAAGATACAGTTTTGTTTTTTTATTTTGAAATGTAACTTTTCTTCTGAAACTCTATTTCTCCAAATAAATATTATTTATACTCTGTGGTTACGTGAAGTGTTGAAGACTATCCCTTTTTTTAAGTGTGGGATAAATAAAAATAAGTGATTGTCGTTCTCCATAAATAAATAAAAATGAATAAAAATCAGCACAGGTATTGCATCATTTCTGTGTTAATTTCTCCAGTCTCCACGTTCATACAAACTGCAGCTACAACTGTCAAAAAATAATTATTATTTTTTGACAATTATTCAAAAATGTAAGAGTGGACAACCTCATTCCGGGACAGTGACAGTGACGAACCACAAAGCTGCTGCAAATCGGCCGCAACAGCTGCGCTGAAATCTGACTGGATAGCATGAAACTCTGTCCTGCAGTTTGTGTGACATAAAGCACTTCTGGCAGCCTGTTGGTTCTCTGCAGCATCACATCTCACTGCTCCGAGGACAGCAGGACATTTTTCCAAATTAACTCTTCTAAAGACGCGCATCTTCTTTCAGCCCGCGCGCGCACTGGGGGAGGGAGGGAAGGAGGGGAGGGGGGAGCAAAAACTGTGAATGATGCGAGTTGGATCCACTCACCGTTGCTGTAAAGAAGCTGGAGCCGGTAATGAATCCCGTTGTTGGTCTTCTCTCCGCTGGTCTCCTTAGGTAAAGAAAAATGTATTTACAATTTAAAAAATGAGCTCTGAAGAGCGCATGTGCAAGATCATGCTACTGAATTATGTACAACCGCTGTATAGGTTCAAATAAATCAGTGATTTAATGTTTCACCCTCGTTATTATTGTTGTTGTTGTTATTTTTTTATTAATAATAAAATTATACTAATATTTTTTTGTTTAGAGGAAATGACTTTTCTGCTCTGACCTTCTCCTTTTCGATGAAGTCAACGAAGCTCGTCCTCTCGATCTCCACCGGCTGACCCTGCCGGTCGTACAGCGCCAGGACGAAGTGGAAGAAGTTGGACTTCCGCAGGTTGGAGGGCGGCTGCTTCTCAAAGTGAGCCCGAGCCAGACCCACGCCACTGCGGACACGTGAGACGCGTTTTAGGGGAAACTCAATAAATAAGATCTAAATATCTGTTGTTCTTTTCTTTTCCAAATACATGAGAAAAATGTTGAAGACTTAAAGAAAATCCAATGTGTTTGAACTTGTTCACTTATTGGAATTTCTTTTAATTTAAACTCATACTAAATGTTAATTTCTTCAAAGTAAGTTGCTCGATTTCTTTACTTAAAATCTATTTTTTTAATAGATTTTGACTTACCCATAAAAGCAAAATGAATGTTTATATTTTAAATAAGTATATTTTCACTTCTGAAACATGAATGTTAATCCAAACTGATCCAACAATCTATGAACTTGATGCGCACAAACACGAAGCGCTCAGCATCCTGTAGATCCAAAAGTTTCTCTCCGGACAGCAGCTCTCATCTGCAGCATCCCTGACCGCGTGCTTCCCCGCATGGAGGAGAGGTGGGGGTTTAGTGGGGTAGTGGGGGCAGCCTCACCTTTGAGCGGCCGTGTTGGCGTCCAGCACGCCGCCCCCCTGCATCCAGCTCCGGACGTTCATCCCTCCGAGCGGCTCCTCTTTCAGGCTGCTGCCGCTCCTCTGGATGCTCTCCTGAATTCCAAACATGAACAAAACTCCCCTGAATCCGCTCCGCTGCTCTCTCTGTGTCCTTCAGCCCGACTGATGTTCACTTTCTCTGCTCCGGATCCTGCGCTCTGATCCGCGCTGGTGCGCTCCTCAGCTGCTGCCGCGCGCACTTCTCTCAGAATCAGTCTTTACTCCAGTTCCCAAAAATAGGGGGTGTTTATTAAAACAGACGGAAAACCATGGCTGTAGGCTGAGGCCAAAAAAGTCCAAACAGAAGCAGAACCGGCCTGAGTCACTGTGGAGATGTTCAGAAGTGACTATTTGACTTCTGCGCGTTGCGCGATTTGAGCCGTCAGAGAGGGAAGAAGAAAAAAGGATCAAGGTGTAGCCGGATCAGATGTCCGCATTATCGGACACTTCTTTCCTTTTCTGGCTCTTTGCTGTGAATGCCAAAGCTTCAAAGCTTCAGCCCGGGACGTGAGGCACACGGGCGGGCGTGGTGCTGTCCGGAGCAGCGCTGAGTCTCCGGAGCTCTCAAGACTCCGCGCACTCTCAGAAGAAAATCGGTTTGTGAGTCTTCCCGGAGGACCCACTCTGAGAGGAAAACGCACAAGCTTCTCCCGCCCCGGGGAGGGAGGGGGGAGGAGGTGAGAGAACGAGAGAAAGAGGACGGGATGAGAATGGAGAAGAAGGGAGGGGATCGATGGAGAGGAGGGGATGGGACAAAACGAGGGTGAGAGCAGCAAAGCGGGCCCCCCACCCCTGCAGCTGCCACGGCAGGTTTCGGAACTCCTTCTTACTTTTTAAAACTGTTCCACGTCGCGACAAAACCTTCAAACACGCAGGTGAGGCTCTGCGCGCGCGCGCGGAAAACGGACCGCTGCAAGCACTTGCTCCACGCGGGCGCACGCTGAGGTTTAAAACTCAAAACCGAGCCACGTGCTGAAGAGAATCAAACATCCCAAACATTTAACAGAGGGTCCCGGGACTGTTAGCCAAACGGACCCACAAACTTTAAGGATCTATCACTTAAAAAAACTGTTTCTTCTATAAAATCTAACTTTAAGTTCTATTGATAAGAAATACAGGTGGAAGACATTTCCTCCAAACCGCAGCTTTTAACCGACTTTTATTTACATCACCGGCTTGGCTCCATTTAAAAGCCTTTTTTTCATCTTCATCATAACATATTCCTGCTCTCCATTGTCTTCAGTATGGGCCCTCGTCTTTTTTCAGTCTTGTGCCGCAAGACACACAAACAAAAGTGACAATAACAATAATTAGCTCAAAATAACAATGAACATAATTGAGGATAATTGCTACCAGATTTCCCCGCTTTGTCTGTCCGTCTGGCACCATCTGCTCCTCCAAACTATTTATCACGTCGCCCAGAGGGGAAACCAAAACATGCAAATATTTTGATGATGCTTTGATTAAAAAATGTAATAATATAATAAACATCTATGTTGAGGTGTGAAAGGTCAGCAACCTTCCATTCTGCTGGCTGTGAGAAATGATTGGCAGCGCGTTTTCTGGCTCGAAATCCCAAAGGTTGTTGAGGAAACGATCTTGACCTTGATTAGCGCGTAAAGGAACCTTTGACGCTCCTCTTGCTTATTGGGAAAGTGGCGCAAAGTCCTGTGCGGGATTTACGATGGAGATGAAAATAACAGACTGTGGAGCGCGATGACCAAATTCATCTATCATGTCCTTAATCATTGAAATAATAAACGATATGTTTTCCTTTTGATTTCAAAACTGCATAAATCAGTGTGAAAAAATGATTTCTTTTGATTGTTATTAGAAAAATTTAGGAAGACCATATTTATTTATTTTGATCATTTGTAGTTAGCTGCAGTTTGGAAAAACGAGGATACTGGAGAAATTAATACAGAAATGATGCAATACCTGTGCTATTTTTTTCTTCTGGATAATGACAATCACGTGTTTTTATTGATCCCACACTTAAAAAAACGATAGTCTTCTGGTAACCACAGAATATAAATACATTTATCTGGAAAAAAGACATAAAAATCACTTGTCACCTCAAACAGGATGCAAAAAGGTTTTATACAAGTATTGTTTGGAAGTCATTTTGATTCAGAAGAGCAGTTTCAATTTTATTTTAAGCATATTAGGCGACCACATTCAGGTGAATCTGGTTAAATTGGTGCCAAAACGCCTACGAAAAACGTAGAGACGTAAAGGAGGATCCGTCTAAAACAGAAATAATCAGGCAGGATAAATGAAAATAAACGTCAAAAGATTGGAATATTTCATAAAGTCACTAATTCCCCCTGTTTCTGCACAAGAATGCGGCTCCAAGAACGCACGGCGTTTTGGAGAAAAGGTTCATCTGTCCGCTGCCGCACACTTCCATTTCAGTGGTAAAACAACGCAACAGCACCCTCTAGTGTTTCACTAGTGCAACAGGATCATTGGGCAAACAAAGATTATTGCTAATCTGATTTTTGCAAAGTATTTTAAAAGCCAAAAATCTCTATAAATAGAGTGATGGGTGTTTGGCCAAACAGGGTAAAAATGCATGCAAAGTGAAGCCTCTTCATTTCAAAACTGACATCTCATAAAAGCTCAATGCCAAACTCCTTATGTTCTCACCATCCCACTTTCTTAAACTAAAATCATTTCAGGATTACACCTAAAAGGCCCTTTCCATGGAAAAGGAAATGGAATGACAACTTAAAGCTGTTTAAGTGCAATAGAAGTTTATCAAGTCTTAGGTCATTTCTTCACGAGTTCCAACTTTTCTTGATTACCTTCTCTGCCTAAATGACGGTGACGCTGGAACACATTGTGATGCCAAACCCTCATGAGCTTCAGTAAAACACAATTGTTCAGCTGAAAGTCTGAAGAAGATTCACTTTCCATTGAAAGACTACAGCAGATGTGTTCACATCTGCAAAAACTTGGAAATGATCAAGTAAAAATCTAGAAAGTGTCTTGGTTTATAAATTGATTCTAGGAATTCTTTGCCAATGTGCAGTTTTTTATTTTTATTCATACCATCTGATCATTTCAAATTGTAATATGATATTGCACTTTTAAATATTTTTAATACCTAAAACAATTACTAACCTTTAGCATAACAGTGTAAGAATTTACTCAAGAATTGAAAATTAAAGACATTTAAACAAAACAAAAAACACTAGTTTACCATTGAAATTTTGTTATGAAATAATTCAGGTACTTCCTCCAAGGGTTTGTTGGTGCTCTCTTTAGTTTTTATGCCTAACAAGCAAACCAAACATCAGCTAAAGTCCAAAGTACTGTGGGCTGTACCTGGGGAACAGTCTGCCTGAGGATGTGAGGGTTTCATCACTGTGGGGGGTTTTGAAGGAAAAACTCGAAACTCTTTTTTAGCTAAAGTTTTTCATTAGTTTCTAATTTGGTTTTATGGACAGTTTTTTGTTGGTTTGTGTAGAATGTCTTCTTTTTAACTATTGTTTAAATTATACGTGAAGCCCAGAGGCGTTCTCTAGCAGGAAAAGTGATTTAATAAAGTTGAATTTGAACTTGAAGTTTTTTCAAATTTGATTTGTGTAGATCATAAAAAGATGAGGCTTAAGCTCTAATATCTGATTATAGAAATGTAAAGGGATTTCTGTTTTTATCAGCTGACGTCATTTAACATTTTCAGAGTAAATCCAGTACATCTTACATGAAGGGATAATTAAAAAAAAAAGGCCCACTTATTATGTTTTCATGAACATGTAACCCATGTTGTGGATCTAAATGAAACACACTCACACCGTGTCTGCAGTGGATGGTTCATTTATTGACAGCTTCTCTTTTTCTTTTTCTTTAATTAAACCAAGGCGATGCCGGGTATCGAGTCTGAACCGGTCAGTCTAAACCAAACTGTTGGGGTGGGGGGGGGGGGGGGGGGCATTTGAAAGCAAACATTACTGGCACTCGTCACCAGATTTCATAGAAAACGTTTCTATCAAATCTGAAAAAGATCCCTGAACGTGACCTTCAATTCAGAGTGAAATCTGTCAGACAGGACCGATGTGGACAGCTGGTAAAGATGCTTTCAGCAAAGACAGAAAATCTGTTAACAGGGAGAAAGTTGGCAGCTGTAGATTCAGTTTCTAGATTTGCTTGACGTCTAAAACTGATATGCACGCTCTTCTAAATATTCACACACTTTAAAACTCATGGTAAAGAACAGAAATGTTTAACATTAGAAGCACCAATAATGAATCTGTTGGCACAGCACATAAAAAAAAAAGACCTGATGCATTTTCTACGAAGTTAATCCTACAGAGGACATCTCACCTATGCAACAAAATGTCACAATGCACTTTGTTAAGATGATTTAAAAACTGATGTAGATCAGTTTTAGTCAAATGAAGATGTGAAAAACTGGGCTGAGCTTTGAGTAGTCTGTGGAGACTGCAGCAAAAAACAAGAAAAACAAGCAAATGCAGGTGGAATCAACAGCTGACAAACTCCTGCCCAACAATATTCACATTTAATACTGAAATGCACATTCACAAACAGCTGCCAAAGACATTTATCCACTTCACACTTCTTTTTTTTATCTTGCGGGTAAATTTCTCGACTCAAAAGCCGGGAAATCATTAAAAAAAAAAAAAATTGCTGATGTTTTTCTTGGTACAAACACGTCATTAGGTATTTAAATCAAAGGATTGGAACTGAAAAGAAAAAAAAATACAAAGTTTTTCTGCCAGTCTTTCAAAAGAAAATGTGCAAAATGCATCAACCCCTACATTTCATTTTAAAGAAAAGAAATTGGCCAGGTTTGATCATACAGTCATGTATTCATTCTCAGTCCTGAAGCCAATGGTTTTACATGTAATAGTAAAGTAATATAGAGTAAAAGGACTGTTAATTATAGAGGAAGTAATACTTTAGGGGTTAAACAAACATCTCCAGATTGTCAGCACCGGGCAGATCCCACCCCTACCACTAGAGGGCACCAGAGTGATCACACCTGCCTGAACAATGCTTCATTCGGCCTGGAGAGGCAGCAACACTGACTGGTCTAGCTGATCAAGAAACCTCATCCCCTCAGAGCCAACGTGAAGCTGTGAGGAAGAGGAGGTTGGCCGGGTAAATATCAGCACTCGACTGGTTTAATACAGCTTCTTACAGAGTGACATGAGTACACGTTACACACAAACGGGTCAGGCTGTTTCCATCAGAGGGTTTTTGGTTGCCGACAGCCACATAACAGCTTTGGAGAACTGCTAGTATAAATGCCATTAGTGCAAATAACAACCACAAAGAAAAAATAAAAGGTAGAAAAAGATTGGTAAGCGAGGTCAGAGCACATTGACCAAAACGTAAGACGGGTCAGCGTGCATGCTCCACATACAAGCGTGAACGAGAAGCTCCAGCTTCAACTGATTCCTCGCCCCCAACGCCTTTCTGTCGCATCCCGCCTCGTTTGCCACCACAGCAGAGTGTGCGAGTGAGTGTGAAAGAGGCATATGTGGGATCCTAACGTGACAGAAAAGCTGCCAAACGGCTCGCTCTGCTGGCAGCAGCGTCTCACGCCTAGAAAGGAGCGAGAACGCAAAACCTCTGTGATGTGACTGGACGGAGCGAGGCGGCTCGGCTCTGGCTCTGAAGGAGGTTCAGTCGTCACGGATACGGAGTGTGTTTGTGCGTCGGCTGGGCTCAGGAGGAAGCAGGCCAGAGCGTACATGAGTGAACTCTTTTGAGATGCCACATTCCCACCGTTCCGTTCAGTCTAAAGCCACTCATCAGCGCCCTCGTCCAGTCCAGCTGTACAGTTCTCAACAAAGCGGTGCAAAAATCCCCTCAAAAATAAGATTTCTGTAACCGTATTACAAAAGCTTTGGCGGTGAGGGACATACGTGTGTTTGCTGGGACCAGCCTAACAAGTTGGTTTCATACATTGAAGCAGGAGAACAGTGACGTGTGAGATGAGTCATTGCATGTGAACCCGCCTCCTTCTCCCACACAGCAACATAGGAGTAGACCGCAGCATGTAAACCTGCAACAGGCTTCAGGTCATGTGATGGCCTCCAGACACATTCACGCTGTTAAATGTTTACTATGTACTAATACACAAACCTACAATCTGTGAGTTAAAAGCTCCAGAAGGTGTAGATTTTTAGGAAACGTGAGGACTGTGATGGTTTCCATAGCAACCATGAGTCCCACGGTCTCACAAAGCTGTCTCAACCTCTGATCCGTTCCTGAAGGAAGTCATGGCACATACGGGACGAAGCGTGCAGCGCTTCAAGTTAAAGCTGCACAAACAACAAGGCAGGAGGTCTGTCGGTAAAACGGCGTCGACGCTCGTCAAGTTCAACCTTTAGGATTTCAGACATGATGAATTCTTGTTTTGTTTTTTTTGCAGCGTTTAAATCAGAAAAACACAACAGAAGAAATGTTGACCTTTGACACGGAGCGATGTTACCATATCTGAAGGAAACTGCCTTTAACGTACCAAAAGCAATAACAACTTTCAGACCAAGTCAGGAAAATCTGCTGAGAGATCTTTTCCTCTTGGAAACAACATGACAGAGTTGGATTTTCTGCATGACGACAGAGCCAGAAGCTAAGACAGGTAGAGTACGGATGTCTAGATTGTGTTTTGATGTTCATGCATGGGCGGGGTTGTGGGCGGGGCTCAGAGGCTGCACGGCAGAGGGGAACATTCCTCAGAAAGGCCGGCGAGTTGGTCAGATTGCGTCGGCTGATCTTGGCGTGGCTCTGGTCTGTTCAGAGGACACACAGAGCCTGGCTGCTTCATCTGTGAGGATGACTGCTTCAAGGTGGAGGCGGGGAGCGGGTGGGGTCGAGATGGAGGAGTGCAGGGCATGTCTAATGTGTCTGGGGTGGAGGAAGAGGAGCACACATCATCTGTTGTCTGATGTGAATCCGTCTCACGTGAAGAAGAG
This sequence comes from Oryzias latipes, assembly GCF_053564925.1. Lineage (NCBI taxonomy): Eukaryota > Metazoa > Chordata > Actinopteri > Beloniformes > Adrianichthyidae > Oryzias > Oryzias latipes. The sequence goes on along the minus strand of NC_136250.1, from coordinate 9,062,066 downwards.
GAACAAGCTGAAGCTGAAGATGCCTGACTAGCAGGGTGGTGGTGGTCAGGGTGCATGCCTGAGGGTCCCTCCTCTTCCTTTCTTGTTCCCTCTTCTCTTTCTTTTTCTGTGGCCTCATCCTTCTTAGCGTTGCAGACTGCTGCCATGTCTCCTTGTCCTCCAGGATTCTGATTGGCTGGAGGGACGTCGGCGGGGACACTGGCGGCTGGGGATTGGCTTTTGAGTTGTGCGTGACAGAGAGGACATGTTTCTTGGACATACAGCCATTTCTTCAGACAGCCAGCGTGGAAGAAGTGACTGCATGGAGTGATCACAGCACTCTTCATGTCCTGAAAGAATCAAAGGGAATTTAGGTCCAGAACTTTATGAGTTCTTGATTCTGATTGGTCAAAAAAACACACACACAACAGTCTACGAACCTGGAAGCAAATGGCACAGATGTCGTTGTACTGTTCCAGCTGAGCGTCGCTGGCTGTGGGGAGACTTTTGATCTTGTTTACCGCGTCTCTTCTGAGCAGGAAGCTCTGCCAGCCCAGCTGGGCTCTGAGCCACACGTTATAATATGAGTGAACCAAGATGATGGTGCTTCCCATGACGCTCCACTCCCCAAAGACAGTTTCTGAGACGCCGTAGCACACCACACAAACAGCAACCTGGAAAGGTAGAACGTCATCCAGCAACGCCTGGCTGTACGCTAGAGCTATTCATTGCCAGGACTCTGGGGTTTTGTGCGTTCATGAGTGTGTGGGCCATGTACCAGAAACTCCAGCAATCTGTAGGTCCCATTGACATAGTAGATGACCTCATCCATGTTCTCCACCGGAGCTTTCCGAAACTCCTCCACCATGAAAAGGACGTAGATCAGCAGAGTACCGAGAACCTGGAGGTCACAGAGGAGAAATGTCAGTTTTTATCAAATATTTTTTAGATCCACTCTGATTGTCTTTTAATCTATTTTTAAAGCATGCCCAGTTTTTTTTTTAATTATGACTATGCAGTTTTTAGCCAAGATAAAAAAAACTGTGTTGTTCCCTGAGACCATAGTTTCTGCAGAGCCGCCCCTCTGTCCCTCTTGTCCCCCCTGTTACTAAGAGCTTGGAGCAGGAAGCTTGTGACCCACCCACTGTATTTTCTACGTCACTTTGTCACAGCTTTTTTTTTTTCTTCTGCTCCTGATTTGAATAAAGAAATACTCAGGACTGCAATTTTGAGCCTAATTTTCTTTAGATATGTTTTCCATTATCAGAAAAATGCCAGAAAAACCGAAAACAAAATTACAATTTTCATTAGAAAGGATCTGTAAGGATATTTTATAACAATCAGTACTTTCAAAAGCATTCTTCTCTTTTCTTTTCTGTAAGAGTAACTAAAATAAAGTAATAAAGCAGATACATTAGAGGGATTGTTGCTGTTAGTAAGCTTGAAGTAGAACATGAAATGATGTGGGCTAAACTTTTGCATTTTCTTGTTTAGAAAAAAAAACATTTTTTAGCATTCGGGTTATTTTTGGACTTAAGTGCATTACCTGAAGAGAGGTGAGGATTGAAGAAGAGATGATGATGAGGAGCCAGAAATCCATATGGAAGAATTGACAGATCATGTAAGACATGTAGGCTGGAAAGATCAGGAGGAAGAGGCACAGGGACACGGCTCTGAAGTGCTTCCACAGACTCCTGTGGGGGGAAGAAAGAGTTTTGTATTTTGTCCAAATAAGGACAGTTTCTGTCTTTCTTATGCGTTTTGTCATAAGAGAGAGAAAACTAATATATCTATATATAAGGGCTGCACGAAATGAGGAAAACTCGCGATTTGCGATATAAGGGATCAAAATTGCGATGATGATATAACTTGCGATACATGAGCAAATAGCAAAACAACCCGAAACATAATTTACATTTCACTGCAACAGTTAAATTTAGAGTCAACACAACTTCAATTACACTCCAAATGACCATCGTCTACATAGGAGGCGAGCATCTAACATAAAAGGGCTCCATCTGATTGGTCAAATGCATGAACGGATTTGTTTGATCCGTTAAACATTTCAAGCTGCTTTAATATTGTTTAAGCACATTTAAGGTTATCATTTATCGCAGTTTTCGCTGACGTTTGCGATATATGTATTGCACAGCTTGATACTATACTTATTGTGTAGGCCTAGTATAAATATACAGTGTGTGGATCTTACTTGTCCCTGGAGGCCCCCAGCGCCAGGACTATGGGATCAGCAATTTCAAGCATAGACTGCAGGATGGAAGCAACCACAATGAAGAGGATGATAGAGAGAAGGAAGGCTCGATGGATGACCTGCAGCTCTATCAGGCCGGTTTGGACGGCGAGGATCAGCAGGGTGATGCCCTCCGTCATTCCTCTTTAAAGATTGCAACAACAACAAAAAGAAGAGGTATTAAAAAAACGACCAAAGCCATTTCTAGCAAAAAAATACTAATAAATAAAACGCCCACTCATTTATTGACCAACCTGTGCATGGTGTTGTCATTCATAAAGGCTCTGTAGCCCTGCAGGTAGAACTTGCATAAAGTGAGAACTCCAAGAGCGATGAAGGAGACTGTGAAAACTAGACCCAGCAGAGAGTACGGAGTACTGCAACATTCTGCAACGCTGCAGACACGCAGGAGATGGAGAAACATTTAACTCAACATTGGCAACAAGAAAGTTTTTTTTTAATTATTTCTTGCCTTCATGCAAAACATCAAAAATGTCCCTAAAGCAACATATTTTCCACATCATTTCAGTAACGCAAGATTCTCTCAATAAAATCTAATTTCACATACTTTAGAGAATAAGAACAAATCTCTTATTACTCCACTCTGATCATCGTTTGATCTGCTGTAAACGCATTCCCAGTAGTCTTTTAATTATGATTATGCCATTTTTAGCAATTTTAGGCTTAATTTTCTTTGTACATCTCCTCCATCATGAGAAAAGTTCCACTCGAACTTGTTAAAAACACAATTTTCATTGGAGTCTTTAGGAGATCTTTAAGCTGCTTTAGGTTATCTTGTTTATCTTCTATAGTTTTGATTTCTGGAGAATCCAAATGTATAGAAGGAACTAGGCTTCTCATAGGGAGAAAAATAGTCTTGATATGTTCCATACAGTTTGAATGGTGGTGTTCGAGTCTCACCTGGTGAGGAATAAGAAGAGAAGTCTCTCCCTTGAGGTTGGCTGGTCTCTGGTGCTAAAATATGTGTAGATCTGCAGGGCGAACAGCAGCAGCCAGAAACACATGAAAAGAACAGGAAGGACCAGCTGGTTCCACAGAGACATCCCCAGGGCCAGGAGACCGTACACTTCCACAACCTGAGAGAAAAAGAATCCACAGAACCACTTTAGAGAAAGAAAGGATGGAAAAAAATACCAAGCACCACCGATCAGCAAATAATAAAGTCGTTTCACAAATGGAAAGGCTTGCAGCATTTGGCCATGCTGATTATGTATTACCTGAGCAAGTTCCCTGTAGGCAGTCTTGGCTAGGTTGTATGGTACCAGCAAGTTTGACGCCAAAAAGTAAATGACCTCCAGGCCTGTGAAGATCATGGAGAACTTATTGATGAACACAATGGTCTCCGGGGGGACCAGACACAATCTGGCCACCAGAGGGAGGAGGTGAGCAGAGAAGAGCCAAATCCTCTTGGTTTGCATTACACAGGAACACAGTGTGCACACCACCAGCTGGCCTGGAAGACACAGGCACAGACATGAATGCACCATTACCAGAAAACCATTACAACTAATGCCCTAGGAGCATTTTAAACAGCTATTTATTAACCATAAAAGTGTTAGTTTCCTGATACTTCCATTTCTCTAAACTCAGTACAGCCTATTTAAACATATAAAGCAAAAGGTAAACATTAAGTCTAGTCTAGATTATGAATTAAATACTGGCTTTTTGAGGATTGGAAATAAAAGTTAAGCAGTAATTGTGACACTTTATGACAATTATGTTACATTTCAACTAGAAATAGGACAATTTTTCTTAAACACTAAGTTCAAACAGCTTTTAACTTCAAGTGTGTCAAACTAAAAAACATGTCTGAAAAAAAAAAACACAGTGATTTTATTGGCCAAGAAAAAGTGTGTTTATACGAATAATGTCTCGATAGTTCTGTTCAAGCTATGACTAAAAAGCCAGTGAGATAAGAGCCTAATGCTAAAAGCCTGGATCACACTGATGTGTAACAGTATACCTATGAGAGCCGTGGAGAACCTGTTCATAGAGAGCGGTTCCAGATAAATAGGTCCTTCATAACCAGAATCCAGTTCACTGCGAACATAATCCCTGAAAAAGAAAGTTCAAAAATAATAGACAGGCTTGAAAATCTGCTGAGAGCTGAAACACAACACCCTACAGTCACATAATAGGCTCTGAACAACACGCACCAGGAAACTTTGATTATATATGGCTCATTCTTTTCAGAAAGATCCTTGCATAGAATCAACTACTAGATACAAATATAAAACACTTATGTTAAAGTAGAATCAACTCAATATTAGTAACTTCATATGATAAGGCAAGGCTAAAAGATTTAAAACTTTTGTATCTGAAGCATAAAAAAACTGACTAAGAAACAGATACTGGAAAGCGTTTTCGGTGGGTTTAAACAGATGAGCAGCTATTTATACCTTGAAACCTGGTGACCGGCGAAAAGGAGCAGGGCAGTCAGAACGTACAGGTACAGTTTAACCAGGTGCTGACGCGGCAAAGTCAGGAGCACCAAGCTCAGGATGTAACCTGAAAGAAAACCAGGAGGAGTCGTTAGACAAAGAACAAAACATCCTACAGCATCTGTGCATGTTCTTGTTTGCAAACCTCATTCCATGCTAAGGCATGAAGGAGATACGCTCAATATCAAATCATTTGAACATGCAGAGTAGTGTTGTATTTCAATCAAAATATGGAACCACCTTTGAGCAGGTTTATCAAGCATTTGTAATCCCTAAAACACAGTCCAGACCCTCTTGGTTCAACAGTAGTTCTTTTATTTGCTCTCTGTTTATTGTACTGGTCCACTCAGTGTTTCTCTGCACAGACAAGTGTACAAATACAAAGCTATTTAGAAGGAAAAATAATAAAATTAAAGAAAAAAAAGGTGCCTCTTATTTCTCTTCAATTACATACCAGCTCACAACCTAACAATGCAATTTTACTGTTTAAATCTAAATGGTATTGGAATCTTGTTGGTCAGTAAAGGTGCAAACACTAGAGCTTTCTACTGTTTAATAACTGAAATGTTCATATTTGAATCCACAAAAAGTACTTCAAACACTACTTTCCTTTTTGACTGAACTGGATTAATGTTTAGAAAAAGTGTCCATTCACAATTTAAGAATTGTTTTGGTAAAGAATGAATGGTAAAGACAGGAATCGCTATCTTCACAACCTGGACCAAGCAACAAAATGTAAGCCTTCTGACAGGAATCCTGTATTTCACAAAGGATATGACAAAGAAGACGGCAAAACCGAATCCCACATTTGATTTAAGGAAAAGAAGAAAAAAAAAAAAATCACACGCATGTGCATGACGTTTAAAAACAGTTAGACCCTAGAGCAGGGGTCGGGAACCTTTTTGCCCAAGAGAGCCATAAACGCCACATATTTTTAAATGTAATTTCGAAAGAGCCATACAATAATGTAGTGTCCTTTTCCCACACTGAGACTTAACCTCTTTTAAGGTTCTTTATTCTGGTTAATGCAGGCTGTAACAAATGCCGTAAATTAATTCAGCAGCTCCTGAATCTCTCCCGCCGAGACGAGAGCGCTTCTCCCAACTTTATATTCCCCTGCTCCCGCTGCAGCCCTCCCATTTCCCTTATTCGGCCCATAGCTGAACCCCATTGGTCCAAATTAACTAACAACAGGCTGAGCGACAGAACTAAGAGCCAATCAGATCTCTGCTTGATGCGTTCAAGGAACTCCAGAACTTTTAACGCGGCCCAACAGCCAAGTTAAACTCAGTCCGCGACAATATGTTTAAAACTAAATATTCAAGTGAATGTGTGCATTTGATATAATTTCAACACTTTTAAAGGACAATAAGTCTGTGGATTATTTTTAATAACATTGTTATGCTGTTGTTAATAAATGATGAGTATTTCTCGTGGTAGTTTTGCTGATGGTTTAGTCTGGTTGATACGTGGTGAGTTTCTGCTTCATGCAGGCGTTGATACTTTAAACGTGATCATAGGTCTGAATGTTCTGTAAATGTGAGACAGACTGCTCACATGCAGACGGGGAGCCAAACACACACTCACTCGCTGTAGTGAGTGACAGGCAGCAGGTTTTACGTTTTTACAATCCCTGCGCGATTCACCTTACTGACCGAGCCCACAACTCCACCCCCACCCTCTGCTTTCTCCCTCTCACATCCCGTCCCCGCTACTGCGCGCTCTTTCTCAGAGACGGGGGCGCGCAGTTTTAGGCACGGCAATTCACAGGTTTCCGGGTGGTACAAACTCTGTGAAATAATAGATAATAGTAAAGTGATAGTGCTGGCGCAGATCCTTCTCTCCAAGCACCGCTACTACTGTGCGCCTCTGGCATCGCATCGCGCCCGAGAAGGACTGGTCTAATGAAAAATAAAAAAATAAAAATGTGTCTGCGAGCCACATGTGACCATCAAAAGAGCCATATATGGCTCGCGAGCCATAGGTTCCCGACCCCTGCCCTAGAGGTTATTCTGAGTATGAGTGGAAAAATAAAAGCCACCAAAATCCCAAACCACTTTGCAGTTCGTTTTTTTTCCAACAAGTTTTAGAACATTTGTGTATTGTTGTAAGTGCATGCGTCATTACTTTCTGTTTTCGTTTCTCCAGCACTGACCTACGTAATGCAGATAGAGTGCCAGGTATTTGTACTGAAACAGGGGGTTGTTGGACAGGCTGGAGCGTTGGATCTTCTGGAAGAAGGAGCTGACGTCCCAGCGGTAGAGGACATCGAGCAGCATGATGCTGGGAACACGCAGACCCACATTGAGCACAGCCTCGACGCGGTCCTTCACTGCCATGGCCTCAGGTTATTTGCTGATCTGCAGGCAGAACTGACCACTAAGACGTGTTGTTGGCAGTGGGCACTCTGTACAGAAAGATAATACAAAGAGAAAAATTGGAGTATTAAAATAGTCCTGGAAGGTTGGAGGCAGAAAAGAAAGAAAAGAAAAAGGGGAGGTGTGATTGGTCCAAGTCGGAGAAAGTTGCAAAGCCACGGGGGAAATAAATAGAGATGGCACAGGAGGCAAAACACACACAAAAAGTGTCTTTTTTTTGGGTAATATGATGATTCCAGGGTTTACCTTAAACACTGGCCAAATAAACCTCAGTCAGCGAGGCAGAAACTGGTGCCAGCTAGTCAACCAATCGCAGGCTTATTGAGCGCAATTAAGTTTTATTTGAATCTAAATCTGCTTTCTCAGCAGCACATTGTTCGCTTCAACAACAACAGTGCTGCTGAGAAAGGGGGGCTAAGCTGAGCAGATTTTATGGTTGCCTTAAATTCTTGTGAGCTAAAATGATCATGCTGACTCAGAAAAGTAATTAGAACACTGTTCAGTTTAAAGAAAACAAACCACATTATGAGGAAATGCTTTTGCTTTCTCTGAGTCAACAACCATTGTCTACTAAAAACTGTAGTACAGTAGTTCTCAAAACTTTCTCTTTGGGTAAGTTCTTATTTTCAAATCAATCACATAGGGATTGACACAGATACATTTCTGTGCAATTATCCCTGAATGGCAGGAAGCAACTTATACATCTGATTTTAAACAGACTTTTCTTCCTACTTTTCAAATGTATCTAGAAAACGTAAAGGAGAAGCACCAACACAGACGATGGAAACAACTGATGCTAAAGCTTCAGACCAAATCTCAATGTAGACACATTTAGGTGTTCTGACACCACAGTCCCGCTTGTACAAACAGCAACAGACGCAGTTTTGGTGACATGAAACCTGTGTCAGTGCTACACTTCTTAAAGAGCAGTCTTGGTTGTGCTTCCTGTGTCTCCAGTTTACCCCTTTTGCTATCTTAGATGACTCCACCCTTCCATTGACGTGTTCTCCCTACCATGACAAAGGTGAATAAAGGTGGAAAGATTTCATGTAATCTATGGACACCAGTGAAGATCACAAATCATTGAAGAACAAAGGTTCAGAGCACTGTCTAGTGGGTCTAGATGACCCAACTCCCAACGTTAAAGTGCCTAGGATAGCATAAGGGTTACAGAGTGGTCCTATCGTCAGCATCTTCATGCAGCAGAACCACTCAGCTGCATTCCAAGCAAATGTCTACCACCCAAATTTAGTCTTATGTGATCGAGTTCTCCTGGAAATTACATCTCCAAATAAAATATTTAATAAGCAATTATTAGTGTAATTTGAAATGTATAAATTGTATTTAGTAATGCTTATATTTATTACACAATTCCTTACTGATCCTCAAAGAGCTGAACTGTTATTTCAAAGACCCTGCTGGTCCTCCATAGCTGATGTCACTCTTAGTAAAAGGCCTTTTATTTAATTATTCCATGTATTACAAATCAATACTTTCATAAGCAGACCACTAGCTAAAGGAAAAACTGTTTGTGCTAATGCTGCAATTCTCTGCAGACAGGCAGGATTTTAAACTATAAGCAAATGTCAGCGCTACGAAGAAGATGGTGGTGTAAAAGAAGTAAAAGAGGCTGCAATTTAGAGGAGGGTGCCTTTATAGTAAACTGACAGGTAGGCCTGCACAATAAATCGCAAATTTATCATTAGCACGATATCAAGCTGTGCAACACGCATGCAAAAGACGGCAAAAATTTGTGATAAATGGTTTCCCTTGAATCTGCTAAAACAATCCTGTGGCAGCTTGAAGAATTCAGCAAATCAAATAAATCCATTTATGCATGTGACCAATCGGATGGAGCCCATTTCTGTTAGATGCTCGCCTCCTATATAGTATAGGGTCATTTGGAGTATAATTAAAGGTATGTTGACTCTTTAAATTAAACTGTTGCAGTGCAACTGTTTTTGGTTGTTTTGCTATTTGTTTGTGTATCGGAAGTTATATCGGCATCGCAATATTCATCACTAATATCGCAAACCGTGAGTTTTCCTCACATCCTGCTGCCCTACTGACAGGTTATGTCCAAGTCTGTCGCAGACTCAATGATGCAATCATGGCAGGTGCATAGACAGAGCAGGACTTCACAGGTAAAAACTATTATTATCAAAAATTAATGGCTGATAGGGATAGTGTTCAGTTTATATAACCATTTATTGATACCATATTGATCCGATGTCATAGTGTATCCCAACAATAAAAACTAATTGGCACCTAGGAATGTCAGGAAGACGAAGATCACAGGATAATAAATCAAGACCTACCAACTTTCTAGAATAACCGATAACAAAACATATCTAGATTGACCCACATTTAAAAATGTGACTTCTTCTTTCTATGATTGTTAAGGTGGAAGAAAGCTTTTAAGACCCACTCCGATAAAAATCATGTTGTTAGTGTTTGTCACGTGATGAGACATTTTCCTCATAATGGAGGACATATATAAAGCAAATTAAGTTTCAAATTGCATTTCTGAGTATTTCTTTATTCAAACAGTTGAGAATCAGGAGTAGATGGGAAAAAAGAATTAGTTACAAACATTTGTAGCTGTGATGTAGAAACTACAGCCGGCGGCCCACAAGCTCCCTGCTCTGCTTCATTCCTAAGCTTCTATTTGCAGACAAATAGATCCATGTATGTCTTTGTTTTCCTTGACCGAGCTGGCATCTGGCTCCAAGCTGTACGTCTGGACAGCTCTGATATTGCTGACCATTTTTGTTGCACCCTTAATGTTAGGTTGGGGGTGTGAGGGGTTGTAAGCTACTGGAAGAGGGTGTAAAAAGATGGACGTTGGAAAGTAGGAGCAGGCTTACTCCATGGCACAGTTCTGGACACAATTCAGAAGAAAGTTTCTAATGAAATACTGCCACCCTGCAGAAACTATGTCTGAGAAAATGATACAGGTTTTCTTATTTTTGCTACAAAACAAAAAAACATAATTACAATTAAATCCTTTATTTCTTATTTTTAAAAGACCACTGGCTTTTACAATGGATCCAAAGATCAGAGTAGGACTTTCAGAGCTTTCACTCAATAAAAATAATCTTGCTAGGTTTAAAAAAAACTTGAGCTGAGATGGACAATAGGAAATCCCAAAGCGAAACGCCCTCTTTCTTTTTTTGCTCTCAGTGATGAGATTCCACACAATAAAAGTGCATTTATATATTTTTAAGCCCTCAATTCGTAAGTATATATTTAAATGCTCAGAGAAAACACATACAATTGAGTTTAATCTTAGTATTAAACTCAGTATAATAGTTTCCTAAACAAAAAAATCTTAAAAATGATGTAATGGTGACATGAATAACAAAGTTCGGCTGCTCTTTGCTGACATTTTTGACTACATCTAAATTTTTAAAAAGTCATTTGGAAAAAAAGGAATTTTCTATCTGTAATTATTCCTGCACCACTGGGACGATACCTTATGTAACTGTGAATTCATTGGACAGAGATGGCTCCGCAGAATCCAACCTTATATAACAGAATTCTACCAAGGTATTTTTATCTATCCTAAGCCATTCATGGATACATTATTTACTGTAGTAAAACAAGGGTGTTCTGGGTAGCTAAACTGTTTGATTGCTTAACAGTGACATGAAATTATGTGTCGGAATTCACATTGGATTGAGATTTTGCTTTAAATTATTACAAAAAATGATATTTTTAAGATATTAACTGTTAATAAATAGGAAAGAAATTAGGCATTTTTAATGATAAACATGAAGTTGAAGTACAAACAGTGCAGTGCTTGTATTTAGGGTATTATTTGTGACTGCAGCAAACAAAATGAACACAATCAGGCTTTCGTGGGACCACAATCATGGATAGATTACCTTATATGTCAAAAACTGGATGGTTGAACCTCAGTCTGCAACACAAACATGTTCCTTCTAAGGAAATACTGAAACCATTGACTGTAAAGGGGGGCAGGTCTGCAGTGTTGAACTACAGTAACCCATTCATCTTTGTAAGAAATACTGTCTCAATACACTTTACGTACTGAGGGAGTTATCATACTGACGGGGCTAGGCAAATGCAGCAGTTATCCGAGAATAAAACACAATTTGAATAAATGACTTGTTTAAAATAGGTGAATTTGTTCAGGGGGGCTTGTTTGTAGTAGCACTAGTCCTGTATACGTTATTATGGGTGAGTGCTGCATCGGCTGCTCTACGTGCCATGATGAACTCTAGTAACCCCATCCGTCTCAGCCTCAACGGAATAAATATTTATTTATATCCGCTGCACCGCAAGAAAGACTGCAGCGCCTAGCTATAATTCTGGGTAAAACAATTAACAATCCAGTTGTTCGTGAGTAACCGGAGAGCAGTGGCTGACTTTGGAACATGAGGGGAATGCTCTGAAAGCAGTGACAGTAGTACGTGAGCTGCGTGGAAGGCATGATGAGCCGCACCGCGCAGGCAGCAGCAGCAGCAGCCAAGCGCATAGCCGACGGCTAAGAGGGTTAGCGTTGTTGTCAGTTAGCCAACTCGCTACAACATCAACCAAACACGCTTGGCCACAGCGCTAAGTGGGGGAAAATACGTCCTCTAGCAATTGAATGCTGCTAACAAACAAGCTAAAATATATAGCAGTGCAGCTTATTGAACAAAGTTCCAATAAGCCGCCGTGGCTAACGAGTCCAGAAGCTAACAAATAGAGAACCTCCGCTAGAACCTTCACCCGCGCACAGAAAACTAACAATAAACGGGTTTAGAGAGAACCTTACTTTTCGGAAACGATGTTCCCACGATGAAAACCTCTTTCGTGGTGCTTGACGAAACGTTTATGGAGCATGTTAACTCGGAAATGTCGATGATAACGGTCCCTTGCAAGCGAGCGCTCTAAAGTAAAAAGAGGCTGCCCGTTCGTTCATCTTTCCTGGCAGCCATTACCGAAGTACTGGAGGAGGCAGGCGGCTTGTGTGCATGCGCAACATGTCGTCCCGTTAAGTGTTTCAGTTTCGGCCCAACGGGGCTGATTCAACATGACAGAGTTGTTAAAAGACCTTACCCAAAAGTAATTGAAACTTACTGAAAGTGAAGCAGTATAGTTGAAGTTTACGTTTTAAGAAGTATTCCTTTAGTATACTTCCTATACAACACACGTGGCATAGGCCAACTTACTCTAAAATAAACATTGTGTTGACACTGTCAATAGAAGACACAACTTCATTAATCAACAATAAAATTGTAGTTCGAAGCTAAAAAAAAAAACCCATGAAGAATCTTTTTTTATTTAAAAAAAAAATCCATCCTCATCTAGCTGCCAAAAGTATCCTGAAGGTAAAAACAGCTTTTTCAGACCTCCCCTGAATCCGATTTCCCCCGCTCCCCACTGTTCTGTTACATTATGTTACGCTACAGTTTATTTTATTTTCCTATTTGGCGTGCTTTATTACAATTTCCCATTGCAATTTAAAGGGCTTATTCTATGTAAAAATCAGTTATTGAGCTTTTAAGTGTATTAAAATGTTTATTCCTCACAAAACAAAACCTCAAAGTGGTATTTTGATCCGTTCACACATTTCTGAGCAATCCTCTAAAAACCTTTGCTCTGAGCACCAGCCCTTCCAGCTCATGAAAACAAGCAGGTTCTCACGCGCTTGACTTAAGACACCGGGACGAATATTCGCCAGGCGTTTTTCGACACGTTTTTTGTGTTCACACCCAGGCGATTTTCGCTGACGATGAACCGAGCGAACATGCAATTTCATTCCCTGACATTAGATGGCGCTTAATGTAAAACAGAAATACTCCTGTACACAAGGTGGCGCTGCGCAACTTCACGCTTCTTAAAGTCGCTTTTCACTCAGAAGAAGAGAGCAAGTATTTACGCGATTGTCAGAATCGTACAAAGAAAACATGAATATTTCCAGCACCAGTAGCTCCAGCTCCAGTTCCAGCGATTAAGAAATTATTGTTGTGTTAAATGATGAAAGACGCCGATTTTGGGTACATCCCATAGTTGCGAGAAGAGAAGAACATGGGGAGTTTTATCGACTGATACAAGAGCTGAAACTGTATCATGAGCGTTTTCAGGGATATTTTAGAATGTCCGTCATTATTTCTTTGCGGCAGTGTAGATGCTACTTGGCGTCTATCTTCTTCGCTGGTATGTGTGCTCAGAAAGGCAGTTTTGTGTTTGAGCGCCCCCAAGTTGTGTTTTACTGTAACTTCAGAAGCTCCAGACACGTGTGCAAAAGCGCCATTCTCATTGGTCGTATAGTTTTTGACGCGGCGCGTCAAACCAAAAAAACGAACCCGAGGCTTTTTTAAAAAGTGACGCTTTGACGCGTGGCGTTTTTTTAAGGTCGGTGTGCACACTCGCAGTGGTGCCCTTTGTTTAGTCACGAGGCGTTAAACGTCGGCGAATATCGCGCGCAAAATTCGTCCCGGTGTGTACGGGCCTTTAGACCAGTGAGAACAGCCCCTTCCCGGAAGAGTCTGCGCTGCCAGCCTCGCCCCTCAGGTTGACAGACACTCACTTTCTCTGCAGGGCTAGCTGTGTTTAGCAAAAACATTTTCCTTTTATATGTACAATATGCACATCCATCTTTGCAAAAGTTTAGATATTTGTTTTCATGGGCAAGACGAAGACACACTGCCAATGCCAACTCTAGGTTGATGTCATGAAATGGGCAGCACCCACACGGAGGGAAAGCCGGTGCTTCAGAGGTCAAGCCGTCTTACTTCCGGCTAGGAAAATGAGTTGCGAAAATAACTAGTATTTCAGGGGTTTTTTTAATAATTCTTTTGTGTGCCAAAGGTAATCATATACATCATGTACATGTATCATATGCATGGATATTATTTACTACAATAGGCTTAAGAATAGTCTGGTTTAGGCCCTTTAACAAAATGTGACCAGTGACAGTCATCCAAGCAAGAACCTCAGGTATGAAAAACCGAACAGTACCAGTCCTAGACATGATACACCCCTACTGGCTAAAGAAACTCACTGCACTCCATGTGCGCCTTGCAGCACAAATTAACTAGCTGCTGAGAGATACAGCACAAATTAACTAGCTGCTGAGAGATAGGACTCAACCTGAAGGACAAACAATTATGATCCTGACGGATCTCTCAAAGGGTTCAGTCCCATCCAATTACCACCCAATAACTTGTCTCTCCAAAACATGGAAAATCATGACATGCATCATTGCAACCATGTTGAATAGGCAAATGAATCAATAAATGAGTAAAGCACAGAAAGGGATTGGTAGAGATACCAGAAGAGCCAAACACCAACTCCTGGTTGACCAACCAGTTTCTCAAGACTGGTGGTCACAGCACAATGATAAAAAGTAAGACTATAGCACAATGTCACATACATAGGTCACTGAATGCTTGGAGCTGTACAACATCAACAGGACTATAAGATCTTTTGTATCAAATTCAATGAAATCCTCATTTGAAGCCAATGGCAAGCCACTTCCATGACTGTCCATCAGATGTGGCATATGGGTTTCCTCTGTCCCCACTGCTGTTCTGCATAGGTCTGAACCCCCTAAACCAAATAATCCAAAATATTAGCTACAGATGCTGATTTAGGAATGGGGCCATTATAACTCTCTTCCTATACATGGAATATATCAAGCTAGATGCTTAGAGTGAGTGGATCCACACCACCAGGATCTACAGTAGTAACACTGGGATGTCATTGGGGGTTGAAAAATGGAGTCGGACGCTTACACAGAGAGACAAGGTAGTCCACATGGAAGGGGTCTCGCTCACAAAAAGAACAATGGCGGATATTGAGGACAGTTACAAGCACCTTGGAATTCCACAGGCAAATGGCAACTTGGAACAAGGAAAGCCATTACAGCCAAATACCTCTAACAAGTAATACAATACCGGCTCAATGGGAAGAACAATACTCGGGCAATAAATAGTTATACACTGGCAGTGATCAGATACCCTGCAAGAATAAAAAGGTGACCAAAGGAAGATATGTGGACCACATACGTTAAAACACAAAAGCTCCTTGCGATACGTGGAGGGTTCCATCGCAATTACAGCACTTTGGGACTATACGCTAGCCACAGAAAAGGACCCAGGGCTAGTGAGTATGGAAGGCACTATCCAGGATGAAACATCTAGGATCCATGAATACATCAAGTACATTAGCTCAACTGACAGAGGACAGATCATCATGAGAGGACAAGCCCCTTTATAGAATTTACCACCAGAACATAACTGAGGTGGCTGACATCAAGACGTCCTATTAATGGCTAGAGGGGGCTGGTCTACTGGACAGCACAGAAGTACCTACTCATCCTGGCAGGACAGGAGCAAACCCTGAGCACCAGAGTGATAGAGGTCTAGATCTGATACACCAGACAAGGTATAGGGTGTGCAAAGAGATGCCAGCACATAACTTTAGACTGGCAGGGAACACATGCATAGAGTGTTGCAACCAAGTGCCTGGAGTATTGTACAGGAACATGTGTGTGGATACTAAAGTGGGAAGCACCTCCAAATTTGGTAGAACGACAGCAGAGATCATGTGGGACTTCAATGTACAGGAACCTTAAACTCCTTGGCATCTGACAGAGGACCAGAGCTTGGGTGAGTAACCATTTACAGAGGGTGAGAAGAGATTTTTACTTTTATTTTAAATACAACATACCTTCATAAAGCCTTGAGAAAAAAAACTGTTCTTATTTTTATTTTATTCTATTTTTTGAATGGGGGAAAATGTGGTTAATAAACGCGATCAAACTCTCGTTTTAATCTGCCCCGGAATGGTTTCTATGGTAACAAATCCCCTATCCTACGTCACTTCCGGAAAGGTTAAATTCGCAAAGAAAACCACGGTGTGCGCCCGTGGATGAGTAAAGCTGAACTGTTGTCTTCATTCATTTCTTCCCTTACTTTGTCATTTTACAGTTGTCAGTGTGTCTCCACTTTTTTATGTTAGCTTTCCTAACAGGTAAGAAAGCGCTAACCGAGAAGGTGACGACATTATTTATATCTAGTTAGTTCGGCACCATGCGTACATGATTGTTGCTAGTCAGGGTTAGCCATTCCACGCTATCAAACTGTGTTCTTTGTTTTGTCATTGAACATTTTTAAAATATGCGACAGTAACGTATTGTCCCAAGTTTGGTAGTGGTACAACCCAACAAAGATGGCATCTGTTAAGCTATTTTGTGCGTGTGGAAACTCTGTGCAGCTTTTTCTCTGACAGAACGAGAACCACATCAGTGGATCATAAATCAAATCATGTAGTTTACTAGTTAAGCTAAAAATGTAGGTTATTATTTCTTCATCCTGTCCCATCTTAAATATTACACAATGAAATGATCTAATCTACATGGTTTAGGCACTCCAACCACAAATAAAATTCAATTTAAACATAATGCATGGAAATTAGAGTCAATTGATGCCTTTTGGATTCTTAGGACTACCGTTAACTGCAGTGTTTGTATCCTGACTCCCTTTTTCAATCTCTCTGCCAGGTGCATGTTGGTTTTGCTGTTGCTTGGAATAAAGGTGTGCACAAAGGTTTGCACACCCAACATCAGCTGGATGTAAATGCAGAGTCTGCACTGAGGCATGTCGATATCGGTGATCATCAAGTGGGGAGGACAGGAGTATTCCATCAGTTCTCTGTCTGAGGAGGACACTGTCATGGACCTGAAACAGTCCATTAAGACGCTGACCGGGGTGCTGCCAGAGAGACAAAAGCTGCTGGGACTCAAAGTCAAAGGTGAGAAAGCCAGACTTTGCCAATCACACTGAATACTGAGGTGTTACAGGATGCTGCAACCTTATTTGGGCTGTCATTTTATATGATTTGTATATAAATGCAATTTATTTGATTCACATTTCTACACTTTGACGATCCAACATCATTATCAACAACATTGACTTATTACTTTAAGTTCTTTTTAACGGTGCTTTAAAGCCACTGATGTTTCTGCCTCCAGGTAAACCTGCAGAGGATGAGATGAAGCTGGGTTCTCTGAAACTGAAGCCCAACACCAAAATCATGATGATGGGAACCAGAGAGGAGAGCCTGGTAAGTGAACGTTCTGTGGGTGAAAATGTTTAGAAGAAACTTGTGGAGCTGATCCATTGTCTTAATAGTCGGTTAGGTGATGCATCTTTTTAGAAAACAGCATAGGTGATGCCTCTTTTTTTGTCCATGTTTTTTTTTTTTTGTGAAGGAGGAGGTTTTAGCTCCTCCCCCAGAGAACGACGACGTGGTAAATGATTTTGATATTGAGGAGGAATTTATTGAAGTGGAGAACAGGTGAGAAATTGTTATTGTTTTGATTTTATTTAAGGCTTTTTTGTTTGGATTTTAAAATTTTACTCTCAAATTTTGAGTTAAGGGGAAAAAAATCATGTTAGCGAGTGAGTATAATAATAACTTTGTTGCTTTTAGAGAGGAGAATTTGGCTAAAATTGCTCGTAGAGTAAAAGACTATAAAGTGGAAGAGCTGAGCCCTCCCAGAAAAGGAAAGAGGCTGTTGGTGCTGGATGTGGACTACACACTGTTTGGTGAGTTTGGATCTTCTTGTTTTTCTCTGTGCGCGCCCGTGTTTGCAAGTATTATCAGAATTCTCTGCATAACAACAACTGCTGCATGTGAACCGACGAGCCGCTTGTCTGAACTTCAACACTTTGTGTGTTTAGATCACAAATCCTGTGCAGAAACGGGCCAGGAGCTGATGAGACCGTATCTGCACGAGCTTCTAACATCTGCCTACGAGGATTATGATATTGTCATCTGGTGTATGTCATTTCTCCATTATTCTTAAACAAATGTTGGAAAATACTGGTTGTTCCAAGATACTTTTGGTCCGATTAAGATATTTCAATCCAGGGGGTCCCCCAGTGATCCGTGCCCCTTTGCTGATCACCTGGATCAGGTGTGTCCCACTGGTAGGAAGCAGCAGAAGGGCAGAGGCAGTTGGATATTTGACACTCTGGGCTGATCAAGAGTAATCTTGGGGTCCAGAACAAAGGAAAAAAAATACTTTAAGATTACTAAGTACTATCTTTAGTGAGGCTTTATTTCTTCTGCTTCTCTTAATGCACATTAGGGTGGTCCTTCCAGATGGCTACATTTTTAAATTAATATTTTTTCAGCTCCAACCCCGGAAATTTGTTGGAATAGCTGAATAAACTCTCCTTGTACATTTTTTTCCAATTCCAACAACATTTACCCCTCCCTCAATGAGACTGGTATGGTGCGTCAGCAGAAGACTAAGGAGAACTAAGGTGGCTGCCAATAGATGGGCTTAGCAGTCTCAAAGTGAACACTAACAAATATTTGGGACAGAGACTGTAGATTGGATATGGAATATCCAATCTATCTTCATGGGTTGGGGCGGCCGTGGTGCAGCGGTAGGGCGGTCGTCCCATGATCGTAAGGTTGCAGGTTCGATTCCCGCCTTGCACACCCATGAGTCGAAGTGTCCTTGGGCAAGACACTGAACCCCACCTTGCCTCTGGTGGTAGGCGGGCGCCTGTGTTTGGCAGCGGAGCGACCACCAGTGTGTGAATGTGTGAGTGAATGTGTGTGTGACTGGGTGAATGGGTCTGTGACTGTAAAGCGCTTTGTCCTTGTAGGAAGAAAGGCGCTATATAAGTATACGCCATTTACCATTTACCATATCGACTTTTTAAGAGTTTTTTTTCACATTTAGAACAAACAGGAATACAAGCATACTCGGTTATATAATGGATGTTTTGAATGTTTACAATTTTCATCATCATTGATATTTGTTCTTTTTCATACATGTAGAATTGTAGATTACATTGTTTGAGATCAGTTCTGATGTTAAAACTTTCATTCTAACTCTAATTTGAATTATGATGTTTTTATTCCTTGACAATGTGGACCCATAGGGGCCGAAGGGGAAAACTTCAAGGTCACTGAGGGAGGGGTAAATATTGTCCAATTGGGACAAAAATTCAAAAGGAGAGTTTTCTCAGCTAATCCAACCATCTTCATGGGTTGGAGCTTAGAATTTCCAACTTCCACTTTTAAGGACCACCCTACTGCACATTGAATGAAAAAAAATGTATCAGCGATGTAATAAAAGAAAAGGGAAATAAACAGTGGGATGGTTGTACATTTATTTATTTTACTTATTTTTAAATTTTCAGCTGCTACAAGTATGAAGTGGATAGATGCCAAAATGAAAGCAAGTATTACAATTTCATTTTTTATTCTATTAAGTTTATTTTTTAATCCCATTGGCTAAGTCCAGCAGTTTGCCCCCTTTTTTTTGCTAAGGCCTTTAGAAATGTAAACTTTTTAATTTAGTTTTTCTGATTTCTCTTACTTATCTAAACCCATAAGATAAAGAAAGATGTCCAACCTTTCCCTGTGATGCTTTACCTTGTTTGTCCAAAAGGTGGCAGTGTTGAGCTTGCAATGCTGAGGAGTGGTTGGTTTGAATGTAACACTGCTGTGTATTTTTCTGCACTTATGCATAGGAGCTGGGAGTGACAGTCAACCCTAACTACAAGATCACGTTTATGCTGGACAGTGCAGCCATGATCACAGTACACACCCCAAAACGTGGAGTGGTGGAGGTGGGGTCCCAACATTTACTGTCCTGCTGAGAACAGCTGCATGCATTTTGGTTTTATTGTTTATAGTTGATTCGTCAGCACATACATTTTTGTTGTTGTTTTCTTGGCGTGCACGTCTGCAGGTTAAGCCTTTGGGTGTGATATGGGGAAAATACGACGAGTTTTACAGCAGAAAAAACACCATCATGATCGATGACATTGGTAGAAACTTTCTCATGAACCCGCAGAACGGACTGAAGGTACCACCAGCTCTCAACCCATCACGATCAGGACTGTTGCCATTGCTGCCAGGTTTGGTTGAAAGCCGCGATTGTGTTTCAGATCCGACCCTTTATGAAGGCTCACCTCAACAGAGAGAAGGACAAGGAGCTGTACAAACTGGCTCAGTACCTCAAAGAAATCGCCAAGCTCGATGATTTCAGCGGGCTCAATCACAAGCACTGGGAGAAGTACGTATGCAAAGTCTGTTTGTTTGTTTTTTTTAGAAATAGTAGGGCAAGCAACTATAGAGTTCAGAAATGTATTCAATTTTTACAGAATTTTATCTGAAGTTTAAAAAAAAAAGCAATGTGTTTGTGTAGGTACTTATCGAAGAGGCAGCGGCACTGAAGAAAGGACCGCATTACCCACAAACACCTGGAACCAAATGCTCTTTCAGCTGAAACACGAAGAACAGACTCATCTTGGTTTGGCTTTCACAATGTAAACACATTTTAAAGGAGTTTTTTGAACATTTATTGAAGTGGCTGTGACAACAGATTTTGAAAGGATAAAAATATAAAACAGGACTCTAATAAAGCCTTAGATGACCAGAAAGCATGTGACATCGAGTCTTCCAGAATATCTTTGAATTGATGTTAAAAGAAAAAACCAAAACATGTTTTAGTTTGACCACCATGCCCTGCTGCTTCACTAAAATAATCCAACCGGCATTTCTTTTTATGCAGCAGACTGAAAGCATCTTCTTTTTTCTGGATTATTGATTTAAAGCAGTGAAAATATATATATATATATATATTGTGTTTCCCAAAGTATTATATTAAAAAAATAAGTTGCATCAAATACAAAACTGTTACTGCAACATGCAGTTGGACACGCAGCACTGAGCAATAATTCCTGAACTAACTTAAGACTGAAATCTGCTTCTTTTAACTCAAGTTTCACTTCAATGCTTCCATCAAACAGCAAACTGTAGTAAATGTTTTTTTACTTGAATGCAGGCGTGAGGACGTGTTCTATACAAATAGTACATGGGCACAGTTGGAAGAGTTGCCAGTAGAGTGTTACTGTGTATTTGTTCAGTTTTTCGTTTATTTTTTTTTTATAAGTTAGTTGTGGTTGTGATAATCAAAGAACAAAAAATGTTGGTTTTTCCATTTTTCTTTATTTAAAAAGGTCAAGATGGGAGATGAATATCAAACAATTTCAAGTTTTCTTGGGACGTAGACGAAGTAGGGAAGGATTCTTGCCTGAGATTTCCAGATGTTGCAGAAAAATAAGATCCTGATTAATTCATGAGATGATCTTCTAATCTGCCAATGATTTTCTTTGTCTTTTTGACATCCACCTGTACATTTGCAATAAAATGCTTTTTTGTAAACGCCTGTCTCTACTCTTTATTTTATTGTACCGGCTGGTCAGTAGGAACAAGCAGACACATTTTTACACCTTTTAGCGATTATTAATATCATAAATACACCAAATTACTCAATATACATGTGAGATAGTAAATGCAAAACTCCTATCAGTGTCATATATGCAGATAATGTCAACTATTGTAAAATGTTAAAATTGTAATGTTTGAAATAACGTGCAGGAAAACGTAAAAGATGCACAATAATTAAATGTACAAAATTAAAAAATAAATACTGTACATGTGTGTAAATGTATTTTTGTGAATGGCTTAAGAAATATAAAAAAAAAGAATTTGACAGAAGCCTTCAGCGTTCCTTCTTGTTCAGTGACAGAAGTTAGCACTTCACTTCACGTTTGTTCACTCTGCAAAAAAAAGATAAACATCAGATGACCATATTTTGGAGCATTTTTACTTGAGAATGATATTTCAATCCACTTACGTGCACTGACTCCACTGGCTCCACGGGCCGTGGGTGTGCTTGTCCTGAGCGCGTACACAGAAAATATACTTCTTGGGTTTGAAGTTAATCTCATAACTTGTCTGTTCGGTTGTGTTATTCTGAAAAAGGATGGGACTTGTTACAAACGAGCTACCAGGAGTCAGCTTATGTGTGTAAAGTCTTTCTATTATTTTTTTTTTTTACCATAATAAATTCGCCACTGTGGCAGGAATGCCCACTCGGGACAACTTTGATCTGGAACTGGAGACCGAAGAAGGTGCAGGGCTTCTCCCAGGACTCCGGATAGTCCCAACTGAAATTCTTGCCCTGGGAAATGCGCAGGTTGGGGAGTTTTGCTGGTCTTACTGGAGTCATCAGGAGAAGAATCAGATAGACAAAGTATAAGAGCCACAAACAAGAATGGATATACATCTATCTATATTAGGGCTGCACGATATGAGGAATTTCAGTGCAACAGTTTAAATAAGAGTCAACATACCTTAAATTATACTCTAAAGGACCCTAGTCTACATAACTTGCGAGCATCTAACATAAAAGGGTTCCGTCTGAGTGGTCAAATGCATTAAAGGAAGTATTTGATTCATTAAATACCTAAAATCTGCCATAAGATTGTTTTAGCACATGTAAGGTAACCATTTTATGCTGTTTTTGCGATTAACGTATTGCACAGCTTGATTTCGCGATAACGATAAATTTGCCATTGTGCAGGCCTAATTTATATAATAATAATAATAGAATAATAGAACTAATAATTGAACAAAGTGTACCAATCTCTCTGAGGTAGAAGGACTTGGTGTAGGCCTCCAGGAGAGCATAGCTGTGGATGTAAACAGTGAGGGAGATGCGGTACTGCTCTTCTTTGTAAGGGCAGGCAGCATCCTGACAGTGAACGCCCAACCCATCAGCATCCAGCACACAGGGGATGCTGTCCAAATATCTGCAATTTGGAGAAAGACGTGTTAGATGACAACGCCTCGACTCCTTGGCTTCAATTTCACCTGCAAGGCAGACTTAAAACCCACTGGGGGGGTTTAAGGTGACAAAAACGGAAGGATTTCCTCACCGTTCTGCCTTAACCAGGAGCACAGAGGCGTGGGACCTGTACTTTGTTTTTTTCCAGGTGCAGTGAAAGGAGCCTTTGTAGTTTGGTGCTGAGCAGTGGATATGATCTGGAAGGATTCAACACGTCAGTTACCTGGACTCTTCTACTTCCTTTTATTGCTTCTGAGCTCTTCGTGTAGGACTTCAGAACAATCTGTTCAAAATTCCTACTGCTTAACAAAAGTAAAGGCATGACTCACCCTGTTAGAATCAAGCTGAGGAAAAAACAAGAAGCTGGACACCATAATACCATCAACTTCTCTTTACAAGTTTACTTTTACAAAAAAGGAAGATTTCTTTTTTTCTTCTTGTTAAAAAGAAAAGAAATGCAATTAAACATTTTGATTTTTTTTTTTACACAAGCTTCATTCACATCGACTACTTTCCTTTATATCACCTTCTTGTTGACCTATTTCTGTTCATTCCATCAGTCCTCTTGTTTGATAAACCTCTGCCCACTGAATAATCCCACTCCCTCCATCATTCTTATCACAACGATTCAGTGACATCTACTGCATGTCTTCTCTAATGAAAGTTGCCCCATCTGATACCGGTACTTTAAAAAAAGGGCAAATCTTTATCGGTTTTCTTTCCTTATATCTTCTTTGATCTCCAACCTTTCTCTTCCACCCTCTTTATTCTTAACCACCAGATTTACAGCAAAGTTCTGACCTGCAGAAAACGCTGCTGATATCAGTTGAAGAAGGAAAAGGACCCTAATCTAATGTCTGCAGACATAACATCGAAGAGAACTATAAACTCTGTTTAAACCCAGAAGAACAGCTGTTAATCAGCAGAAGACGGAATACAGACTTTCGTCATTTGACAGAATATGGACCCTTTTTTATCTTATTTTATTTTCACAGCATTACCTTATTAAAAAAATAAATACATAAATAAATAATAATGCTTAATCAATTATTGAAAATTGTTAAATTGATTGATTTCTAATGATATTACTTTAAAAATTGATTCATGATTTTTCCTAATGTGATTTTGCGCATATTTTAATTTTGATACTTGAGCATTTATTGCTATGAAGATTTTTGAAACAGTGTTATGTCTATTTTACCGATATAGTATTATTTTTTAATCATATAATGACTTTTATAAGTAACATAATCTGCATATATTTTGAATAACTAATTGGCATTTGCCATGTTGATTTCTAAAATAGTTATTTTTACATAATAATTGAGTAATTCTACCCTGCGACAGACTGGCGACCAGTCCAGGGTATCCCTTGCCTACGCCCAAGTGGCCGGGATAGGCTCCTGCAACCCCGTGACCCCGAAAGGGAATAAAGGGTTAAGAAGATTGATGAATGAATTAAGTAATTCATCTTTGTTATGTGCTTTATTGATACGGAAGAATTCTTAATTCTGTCTGATAAAAGTTATGAACCGGATAATGATAAATACTGTAATAAAATGGTTACGGTATAACGGGGGAGATTATTTAAGTTCGCTTCCTTCCACTCCCTTTCAAGCAATATTTAATTTTATGTCTAATTATCCTCAGTTTGATACATCATTGTATGATTGTATAACCGATGATTGTATTGTTTTTGTGTATTATTCTTATTTGATTGCTTGAAATAAACCATTTCATATCAAATCAAATCAAAAAATTCAATGTCTCTTATCTCACCTTCTTCTGGGGACTTCTTTTCCAATATGACAGTCCTGTTGTCTGGATCTAGTTGGACCAGGATCACTGTGTGGTTAAGGTACTCTTTGCTTGGACCCAGGTGACAAGTGTAGTTTCCTCCATCCATCTCCTTCACCATGACTGTTACCTGGTTGCCCTCCAGAGGCGGCATAAACTCCTCTCCTGAGACACAGATTCAGTTCAGTGTTGCCATGGTTTCAGAGAAATTGGCAAAGCCAGATGGATTACCATTTTTTCTCCAAAAAATTGGCTTGTTGTCATTTGCTTGTCCACAGGTCAGAGGGACTCTGGACACGATGCCGTGATCATGAGGGACCCTCAGGACCACGACTGTAATAAAAACAATCTATTAGCACAGATGTGATTAATAGTGGGCAAAATGCGTAAAATAGGAACAGAGAGGGGCGATACCGTTATCCGTCAGGGTCTCCACGTTTTCTTGATGAGAATCAGAACTGGCCCAACATATGGCAACACTCAGAGATATGAGAAGCAATACTTGCATCTGTGATAAATAAAAAGAACAATAAAAATTAGACAAACAGAAATGATGGACAAAATATAACATTTAAATATTTCAAAATCTGGTTCACAATACTAATTTCATATATTAACAAAGTCTTAAATACTTCACACATTTTAAGAATCATTTTGAAGTTATGTTTGAAAATAAAAAAAGTTCTCCCCTCTAGATAGTAAATGTAGGCAGTCTTACCTTGAGTTGGTGATTCTTAGGTTTCCACACCTGGAAGCAGATCTTCTAACAGAAAAGTGTCAAACCTGTTGGTTGCATGTGATGTGTGTTGTCTGTCTGCCTTCAGCCAGCCGCAGCAGTATTTATATTGCCCAAAAGCAGAAAACCCCTCCATCGTAAAACGGAATTACTAAAGGTGCGCGTGCGCGTTTGTTTGTGCTCAGGAGTCCTAAATGGTGCGAGAAGGCGAGAGTCGCTGGCAAATATCAAAGGACAATGGAAGGAACAACGAACCCTGGCGAAATTATACGAAATTAAGCGAAAGGCAAACAAAATGTGCAAGCTGATACATTGTTTTAGTCACATGGAAAATGACGTCGACTTCCACACAAAAAACAAAATAAAGGGGAAGGAATAAAAAAAAATATGAAAAAGTAAAAAAAAAAAAAAATTCCAATTTCAACCAACTATATAATTTATGTGACGTTGTATTATTTCGTAACCACAGTGTACGCTGTAGGAAAATAATCCAAATAAACCGACAGAAACTGCCAAACCAAAATGCAGATGTGCGCACGCGCATGACATACCACATTGTGTACAACAGGTACATTGGTGGGGATGTTTCCAGGATCGCACCTACATGTGTGTGTGTGTGTGTGTTTTTAGTTATCCTACATTTTATAATAGTTTTTGTATGCTTTTTTAAAATCTATATCACCCCCAACAAGCAATAAAAGCCATAAAGAAAATACACAGGGAGTTACCTGCACACACAATTATGAAGGAATTTCCTTACAAATACCAGCCACCACTATAACAGCTTTGAGATTAGTCTGATGGATAAAAATAACCTACATGTTCAAGCTTAAAGATTCTTGGTTTAGGGGGGGATAACTTTGCACCTGATGAACAAAGGAAACAGATGACTATTGATCGAGGAGAGCATGGTCTGTGGTTCACCTCTGATCTTAACTGAAGCTCACTTACTATAAGTCGTTTACACTGAGAAGAAAGGCCAGTCATTGGCCTTTTCCCAAACCAAAAAACTGCACCATAAAAACAACTGTTTTGAAGTCACATCTTTTTTTTCTTTCTTAAAATACTTTTGTCAGGTGAAGAAAGCAAAAGCCATGAAACACGTCTGACTCTGTTTCCTTCATCAACCGAATCCCCCCCCCCCCCCCCCGACTCTTTTGCAGACTGAGTAAGACTTTGACTTCCTTTTTTCCCTACCATTATCTCATGCACAACATTTGACTTTCCAACACTAAGCAGGTGATTAAATCTCCCACTTCCTCATATTTGGAGCTTGGTCTCTGGACAACTTCTCTGTTACAAGTTCAGTTGCAGTTTCATCTTCATCACATCGCTGGCTTGGAAACGTATGATTGCAGCACTCGCATTTCCAGACCAAATATAAAAAGAAGTTTGCCATTTAGGACCATATGCTGGAATTTACCTTGTTCTGTTCCTTGGAAAGAGATTGCTTTAAAAAAATGAAGTTGTTGTAGGAAAAAGGAAGGGAAAAGGAGTTATTCTGTAATTGTGCGACCACAAAAGTCTCCGGATTCTATTCTTATGAGATTCAGGACTTTAAACTGGGGGTTGATCTAGAAGATGTTTTGCTGGCTTAGTGTTAAAGATCAACTTATAAAGTCCTACTTCTCTGAAGATCAGAATTCTGTGACCTGGATGACTGAAGATCTTCACTTTGACAAAAGACAGGCCAATCTTTGAAATAAAATAAAAATAATCACTCATTCTAAATCTAAAGAAGAGAGGATTTAAACAAATGAAAAAATCAAAAATGAAAGCTGTGAACTACATTGGTGAAAAAGAAGATTCATTTTTTGAATCCTTATATGTTAGAGACGCAAGTGATTTCTGCACATTTTTGTCAAAATTGCAACTATAAGTGCATTAAAACCTAATAAATTGTAACAAAAAAAGCTACACTTTTGGTTTGGATTTGGACTTTTATTATATTAAACCATCTGTTTGTCTCTTGCATAGTCCAATTGAAGGAATTAAAACTGAACCAGATCACAGGATTAAATTATAGGGGTGTAATGATCCTTTACCTTAATCAATGAATCAATTAATTTTCTATGATCCAACCAGATCGATCTATTGGAGGCAAGGTGCTCATCAAATTGATCTCTACCATTATAAAATCGTTTCAAAAGAAAGAGAATGGAATATTGTAAAAATACCATTTGGATTGAGACACAGTAGGTTTATTTTACTAAGACGTAAAGTGCATCACAGCAGACAACACTCATGATGGCAGCAAGAAATGATCAAGCCATCATTCCAGTCCAATGTGTGGAAACAATTTGAATTTAGCAAAGACATTTGATCATACAGTGTGGTATCATGTTCTAATAATGTTCCGTTGTATTGATGTGGGAAAACAACAGTGGGCTGAAATGTATGATACTAAAATGTTAATGTATTTGCCATTAATTCTTATTTACTTTTTTTTTGTAAACATATTTAATTTGCACTTGGTTATCTTACAAGAGATCCAATGGATGTGAGAAATTTCACCTGCACCGTTCAGTACCCAGGTATTTATCTCAGTCACACTGGTTGAATTTTTGCCAAAAGATGTCCTGGATTGATTTTAGGTCAGTGAATTGGATCATTCAAAATGAACTAATATCCACTATGAATCATATCACCAACAACACATCATGATATGAATCAAATTGTTGTTCAAATAAGTTGTTACACCCCTATGAAATTGTAATAACCCAAAATATTTTGGATAATTAAATTAGGGTATGTGGGAGATATTTCAAACTAAATGAGAAAAATATCTCATTTAGTTTGAAATATCTCCCACATACCCCTGAAGATCGTTGTTTTTGTAAGGTAAAATTATTCTTAAATGGAACTTAAAATATGAACATTTATTACAAAACTGGTACGTTTTTTTTTTTTTAATCCACATCCAGATACTTAAAAATAAGAAACCAGAAATAAAGACAAACAAAAATGCAGACAAGTTTGAATTAAAAACATTTGATTTTTAATCAAAATATTCAACCGTTTCTGACATCTATCCTTTTCGCCACATGGATAGGAGCGGCTGAACAAATGGGCACCCACATGTGCACGACCTTTAACCCGTACCCACAGGCTAGCTAGCCGTTTATTACCATGATTCATTTGATTGTTCCGTGATGTGAAGTATTGAATCCAGCAGCAGCAGCAGTTCGGTACAACATCCAGTCGTGATTGACTGAAACCTCCAACCCTTCTAGAAGAAACAGCCTGCAATTCCAGCCTGTTAGCTCAACAGTATAATCCTCTGACTAAAATCCTCTTTATTTCATTTGCACATAGTTAAGGGAAAGGCCTGCAAGTCCGTGGGGAGTGCTGCTTTGTCCTTTTTCCCCTCAAAAGTTTCAACTTATATTATGCATTATATAAAAATGCACTTTAAAACCCTGTAGCCTTATAAACTGAGTTTATTCTGCTGACAGCAGAACTTGAATGGAAACTGAAAAACATAAAAGTTCAGTGTTTCAAAGAAAATCCTTTAAACCACTTGATAGAGTTCTTTTTTGTAGTTTAGTTTCCATAGGAACAGTTAAAAATATTTCAAAAAACGGTCACCGTGTAAAACAACAAAAAACAGATTTTTTTTTTCAATAGAAGAGTCTTTGACCTCTGGCAGACAGCCAGCCTCTACTCAGACAAAGCTTTTTGGCAAAAACAGCTGAGAAGAGCAGAAATGAGAAGAAGAGTTAACTTCATTCTATTATGTCTCTTGTCCTTCTTCTTCTTCTTTTACTCCAAGGCTCTCAATTCTCCACAGGTGTTGGTTCTGGAGACAGTGCTGCCACTCCTTCCACTGTCACAGGCACAGAAGCCTCTGGCGAATGTCCTGGTTTGGATGTGGGCTCTGTTGGTGGACGCTGGCTGAGGATAACCTGCACCACATAGTCCCTGGAGATGTTCAGCTGATCTAAGCGAAGCCTGTCTGTCAGTGGCCGTCCTGAGAAAAACCAGCGCTGGGTGGCGGCAGGAACGCCTTCCTGACTTTGCAATCGGCGCTTCATCATGCCAACTGTGTCCGTTGAGCGAACTGCCAGGCGAAGGTCCCGCCCCGTGGAAAGCCGGAGCCGAAGCTGGCACTCGCTTCCTGAGCCGGGGTCACCGGAACTGACTGCGGATGGGTCTGCCGCTCCAGAGTCTGGGTCTGAACCGTCAGGGTCATCAGAGCGTTCCTCGATCATGTTGACGGGAGGGGAGAGGCAGTAGACCGGCAGCTGGTATCGATTACCCAGCTCATCATAACATTCGGTCAGAGCTCCTGAAAGTCAGAAGAAATTAAGAAAAACAAGTAAACACTTTATTGTTTTACCAAAATGACAAAAGCTTTAAAGACTTTTTAAAAACCCTTAATCAACCCAAGGATTTCTCAGACTCAACACTGTAGGTAATTTAGAGGAGGGAAGTAGTCATTGCTGAGGTCACTTTATAGGGAACTTGTGGTAATAATCTATTGTGCAGCAATATCAGTTTGCATGCATGGTGTGTGTGTGTGGCGTTATGGAACTCAAGCACACGTACTGGAACTAATAAACCATTGTCTGCAGAAAGTTACACGTGCAATAACTAACATATTAACATAACTAATACAGGCAAGCACATGAAAAATCCACATTACCGATTGGGATGTTCCAGTCAAAGTTGTTAACAGCTTCCGTAAACAAATAAATGATTTATTAAGTTTACAAAGGATCTGCATGGACACCCAATGTCAGATGAAGGTATTAAAGCTAATTTCCTGAATTGATTCTATTTGGGTTCACAAGATAACCATTTAGTTCACTTTAAGGTTCCCACCAATTACATTCTGTTAGGAAAAAGGCTTCACGTTTGCATTTTAAATGTACTTTTAGTTTGGTTTTAAATGTGTTTTAAACTAAGGAAAGTAGGGAACTTTCAATTATTATTTTAATTTCAACCAGCAAAGTAGTTTTCTGTGGCAGAAATACATGAAAATGACCCTAACACCCTTTGACAACTCAACCAAGAAAAACAAAATCTATCAAGAAAATGTTTTTTCTGCTGTTTATTGCCTTGGGTGAGTATATATCGGTGTATTTAGAAATGGGTTTTTGAATTGTGCCCTCTCATTTGGTTCAGCAGGCAGTTAAAAATGAATATAAAAAGTCAGACCTAAGTAGTAGAAGGGTTTTGCTTTGAGGGCATCATACCACCATCTCTGCCCTTTGCTGCTGATGAGTTTCCTTTAGTTTCCTCAAGCCATGACTTCCAGTTGTGAGTGTGAAGCAACTAGGATGTAAATTTGTATTTCCAGGTGAGAGGCTATGATTCAGAACCAGAAAAAGATGGGACAATCCCTATGGGTTGGGAGTAAAAAGCAAAACAAAACCTCCAGACCGATAAGTTTCAGGTTTTGAGTGTTCAGCTCAGAAGTAAGGAAATGATGGCGGGTGAGGCTGACCAGTGGGTCACCACAACAGTTTGGAACTGTTTTGAAGTCAAGAAAGTCTTTAGTTTACCTATACAACTACTTTCCTGACCTCTGCTAAGGTCTTAGGTTATGTGTTCTGAAAGGCTGGTTTGGATGAGGACTACAGGTAGTGTGTGACAGAGCCTCTTCATGCGGTGGATGAGGAAGCAATTGAGATAAGGCACAAAGCTCAGTCACTACTCTCATTCTACACATCCTGTAGAGGTGGTTTGAACATGTGGAAAGGCTGCCACTTGGATGTCTGCCCATTGAAGTGAAGATCTTTTCAATACAGATCCATTTGACTGATGCTTTTTTAAAAAAAAACTAAACCTAAGAACAGGAAAGAATTGATACCATTCCTTGGGGTTACCATTGACAACCCTCCTTTTCTTGTACCGTAGTATAAAATATTAAAGAGCAAATCCAAAACCAAACCCATTTGTTTAAAATAACTTTTTCATCACTTTGTAATCTTCTTTTACTTGTGTTTGTCTGCGTTCTTGGTTTTATTGCTATTTTTCTAATTTTGTTTGAAATACTAATCTGTACTGTGTCCTTGGGTGCTTTATAATGTGCTTTTAAATAAAAACCATTATGAATATTATGAAGATTATTGCTGTTATGGGACTGAACCTCCTGAAATTGTTGAAAAACATGCTCCAGCAGACAGTTTTTACCCCAAAGCCATTGCTGCACTTAGCAAACACATCCTAATGTTTCTATCTGCATCACACATCAACTCTGCATTATTTCAATACAACTCAACACAATATTTTTAACCTACGTGGTCTGGGTTTAAAAGATCAAAATGCAATACTGATGAATTAAATCCATAAGTATATATATTTTAAATAAACTTCCTTTTGTGCTTTTTCATGGCAGAAAACATTTTTAGTTGATTCTTAATGTGAAAATTCATAATTTTACTTACAAAAGTTCTACTTTTGCTCAGTTTTTAAACTGTTTTTATAACTAATTTGACTTTGGACTAAATAAAAATTAGATTTTTAATCAAATTGTGTTAAATTGTAAATTTAATAGTAAAAGTTTGTATATAAAAAATCAAATAGAGTCAGCATTTTGGTAGTGATAACCGACTGGATGGACTTTAAAAATATGGCAATGCAGTATAATTCAACCACAACTTAAAAAGACTACGTACCTAATCTATATAAATACTATTTCTTTAAATTTCCAACACAGTTAAAAGTGTTTTTTTTAAACATACTCCAACTATAAAATGAAAGTGACAACTACCGCTTTTCTAATTTTATAGTCCGAAAGGCCTTAAACTAAGAAAAGAGAAACAGACTAGAACAATAGAGAGGAGTGATCAAAGTGAAAGTAGGAAAAAGGGAATGTTGAAACACACTGCTACTTGTGACCAGTTGTGATTCAGACCCTAAGAATAAAAGATGGTGGATGAGGGGAAAAACTACATGTATTGCAGTGGAGAGGTTGTCTCATTCACATGGGGGGGGGACCGCCCCAGGGATCCTCAGGGGGAATTCAGATAGATCTGCCTCACATAGCAGCTCAGGGTGACAGGTTTCCTCACCTTAAACTATCAGGCAATTTGACTGTGGTAATGTGTTTTCTGCTCACAGTTTTGCCTCAGAACAGGTTCAACTCCAGAGGGAAATTAAAGAGAAAACATCACTCATCTTTTTTCAGTGTTTTATGATTTACACTTTTGGGGGAAAATGTGTCTATGAATGTTTACCTCAGAAATAAAAAACACAAATTTATCATTATGTAAAGATATTCCAAGCTTTATCGTTATCTTTTTTTGAATAAAAATAAAAAAAAAAGTATTACAAATTGAAAAACAAGTATATTCTTTTGTTATTTTACTTTCTGTATGGTTGTTGGTTGGACAGAGCACATTGGCAAGTGAAAAAGATCTACAGCTGTTCAAGAGGAACCATTAAGGATCCTCTCAGGTAATTTTCTGATCTATCTTTTAAGTGTTCTCAGTGGTCTTTTAAGTATGATTATGCCTTTTTTTAAGCCAAAATCATTTTCTAGGGCATAGTTTCTACACGGAGCAACCCCGTCCCCATTCCCCTCCCCATCGCTGAGAGGTCTCTGTTTATGCACTTTCCCGCTATATCGGAGTGTTAGGCAGAACTGTTGGTAGGGAGTTAGCCTGCCCTCATTTCCCTTCATCCCTTTGGTCGCAGCTCCAGCACAACCCCTACCTAACATTACACGTGCAACAAAAAAGGCGAGCAATATTGGAGCTATCCAAACATTGGAGCCAGATGTCAGTACAGACAAGAAAAACAAAAGACATACATGGATCTATTTGTCTACATGCAGATGCATCGGAATGGAGTGGAGCAAGGAGCTTCCTTTGTAACAAATACAATCTTTTTCCAACTGCATTTATTTGTCTGCAGCTGATTCACAACGATTTGAATAAATAAATAAATACCCAGAATGTAATTTGAAGCTCAAATGTGTTAAGACGTGTCCTTTATTAACATAAATATGCCACAAGAACATGTCAAAAACACTATTTCCATCAGATCTGGTCTTTAAATGACTTCTACAGTGTGTTTCAGCGAACTTTATCGGGGAGGGCCCTAATCCAATGGTAGTGGTGAGAACTTTCTTTGCAAAGTCCAACTCTCCAATTTAAACATCTCTAAAGGTCACCCCATTGCTGTGTTTTTTTCTGACTTATCCTGAACTGCGAAGCTCTCTCAAAGCAGTGAGTTTCTGTGGTAAGTGAAACTGAGATGAGTCAATCGGTGCCCACAGAATGTAGCCATCTATTCTCTGGTTTAAGGCTGCTGCAGGTCAAGGTGAGGACTTCAGAGCAACACCCGGCTAAAAGAAACATTTGCTGGGCTTGTAGTGGTTAGGGTTCAGGAGACTTGGTGATCTAAAGGCCTCAAATTACTTTTCAGGGAAGCACAAAGATGTTTGAACATGTGGAAACACATGTCTCCAGTTTAGAAAAAGAGTTATAACATGGAGTGTTATAAGTGGGATTTATGCTCAACCTGCTTCACTGACAACATATAAAAATGATATGGGAATGCATCTAGAGCTCTCTGGTTTTCGGTTTTCTATCTCTCAGTTGCAGAATGCCAATTGATTCCAGGTGACACTACCCCCCCCCCCCCCCCCCTTTTTTTTGCTTGAGAGGTCAGAGTGGGGAAAAAAAAAGTATAAATTCAGTTCTCAAGGAGTGATCAAACGTGTACTACATTTAAATAATAACAGAAAGAAAAACAATTGCCTAAATTTCTGCTAGTTTTCTGTGTTGCTCCATTTGTGAGAACAGCAAAGCAAAGACTATAATTAAAAGAATCAATGAACATTTGGTCCATACTGAATCAAAGGTGCAGTTGGCTGAACTCATCCTGATGAGCAAAAATGTTGAACTGGGGTCCCACTTCAGTATTTAAAAAAGAACAATTGGTCCATTCTTAGTGAGCACAGGCTCCATTCTGAATGTTTCTGGAGGAACTCTCAACACTTTGTTGCATTTCCTGAATGGAACAAGTACTGAGTTCAAGCTGGTAAAACATTTTGTTGACATGTCACATGTAATGCAGTTTTCACTGAAACTCCTATTACTTTAGGATAGAAATACAAGTATTCAGAGTTTATATCTATACTTCTGATCTCAATAAGTTAGGGACACGACTGATTTCAAATACACTTAAATTCTTAAAAGACCCACTCTAAAATTCCTTTGATCTGTTTTAAAAGCGTGGTCTTTTAATTGTGATTATGCAATTGTTACCCAAAGTCTAAACACCAGTCATTTTCTAGGACATAGTTTCTGCAAAGTAACGGTAGTTCATTAGAAATTTGCTTCCGAGTTGTGGACTGGTCTATTGGCGTGGCGTAAGCCTCCCCCTACTTCCCGGCATCCAGCAGTATACACTCTCTCCTGCTAGCTTACAGCCCCTTACACATCAAACCTAACACTACCGGCAAGAAATATCAGAGCAATCCAGGCTTAAAGTTCTGAGCCAGATGCTAGCTGAGACGAGGAAAACAAAGACGTACATACAGTAAAAACCTGTGTTTTTCCTGGATTTTTATCTGTATTTATCTGTGTTTTCATCTGTATTCCTTTTTTTAATCTATATTAACTGTGTTTTTATCTTGTTTTTTTTTTTTTTTTAATTTTTTATCCATTTTACTGGTGTACTTTGTTTTTAATTTGTTTGGCAATCTTTTGTCTGGTTTTTGGTCAGTGTACAGCACTTTGGAAACTGCCAGTTTGAGAAATGTGCTATATAAATAAAGTGGATTGGATTGGATAGCTTCTATGTCACAACCACAAGTTTTTTCCAACTGCTTTTTTCCTGTCTGCTCCAGATTCGTAACAAATATATACAGTCCCTGACAAAAGTCTTGTCGCTTGTCCATTTTGTAGAAACAAAAGCGTATAACCTCACTTTTAATGAATCCATTGGTTTTAGAAAGGTCTCATATGAAAGCTAAAACCCTCCCAAAGTATGTTCAATATACTAAAATAAAATTGCTTCACTGAAGAAATATTGATCATTTAATGAACACAGAAAGGTCACATTTTGGCAAGACAAGAGTTTTGTCGACTACAGAGAGTAATGTGAAAATGTAACAAATAATTTACTTCAAAAAAAAAATGTTGCATAACATCAGTGAATTAAGTAGTGCTACTGTGAGATCCATATTTAATATCTTGTATGACTTCCATGAGCTTGAAGGACAGCATCCATGCGGTTTGACAATGATTCAAAAAATTTATCAATGACATCATCAGGAATAGCAAAGAAAGCAGTCTTCCATGCCTCCCAGAGTTCATCAAGATTCTTTGGTTTCGTCTTCCGTGCTTCCTCTTTCATTCTACCCCAGACATGCTCAATGATGTTCATGTCTGGTGACTGGGCTGGCCAGTCCTGGAGCACCTTGATCTTCTTCGCCTTGAGGAACTTTGATGTAGAGATGGAAGTATGCGATGGAGCACCATCCTGCTGCAGAGTTTGACCACTTTTATGGTTGGGAATGTAAGAGGTAGCTAATACTTCTTGATATTTTAGGCTATTGATATTGCCTTCCACCCTGTAAATGTTTCGCACACCCCCATACTGGATGTAACCCCAGACCATGATTTTTCCGCAACCAAACGTAACTGTTTTCTGGGTGATTCTTGTGTCCATGCGGGCTCCAGTTGGTCTCCTGCAATATTTGCGGCGGCTGTGATGTAATTCAACTGAAGACTCATCTAATAAATCCACCTTCTGCCATTTTTCCAGCGTCCATCCTTTTAGCAGGCTGTGGGCCTTGGGAAATGCCACACGTTTTTTCAATTGCCTTTTGTTTAGTCCTGGTTTCTGGACAGTGATTCGACCATGGAGGCCATTTTGAGACAGAATTCTACAAACTGTTCTGGTTGACACAGGAACTTGAGGTGACCAGGCCTGGTGGAGCTCTGCTGCAGTGGAAAAGGGGCTGGCCTTGGATTTTCCAACCAACAAACGGTCCTCCCGAGCAGTTGTCTTGCGGGGTCTGCCGGACCTGGGCTTGTCAAAAACATCTCCAGTCTCTTCAAATCTTTTTCTTATTCTTTGTACTTGACGCTGAGACACATTGAAGGTGTCAGCCACATCAGCAGTGGATCTGGTCTACAGCCTCTTGATAATCAACGCTTTGGTCTCAGGGTGAATCTTAGGCATGTTGTCAGAGGTCAAGTTGCAGTTGATGTGAAGGCCTGGTGTGCTGGGGTTCTTTTTATACACACCCACTAATTGATTGATCAGTAATTGATCACAGGTGAGGCTGTAATCTAGGATTGGGTGCATCATATGACAAGGCGACAAAACTCTTGTCTTGCCAAAATGTGACCTTTCTGTGTTCATTAAATGATCAATCTTTCTTCAGTGAAGTAATTTTATTTTAGCATATTGAACATACTTGGGAGGGTTTTAGCTTTCATATGAGACATTTCTAAAACCAATGGATTCATTAAAAGTGAGGTTATACGCTTTTGTATCTACAAAATGGAAAAGCGACAAGACTTTTGTCAGGGACTGTATATATATATACCGTATTTTCCTGACTATAAGTCGCGGCGGAGTATAAGTCGCACCAGCCCAAAAATGCATTATAAAGTAGAGAAAAACACAGATAAGTCGCACTGGACTATAAGTCGCATTTTGACGGAAAATTTATTTGACAAAATCTGAGACCAAGAACTAATAACTTGCACAACCTCACATGACACAATCATAGCAGACTGTTTATCTCATAATTTCACAGTAATTCTTTCTCATTCTTTATTTATTTATTCCTTTCGTGAAGCATCATTGGCCAACTAAAACTCTGTTTTCATCCTGTTTTTGTAGAATGTAGTCATTTTATTGCATTTGTGAATCTATGAAATCATTAGAAAAATAGAATATTATGTTTACAGCCTTCCTGTAAAAAAAAGTTTGCCGATTCTCTTAACACTTAACATACCTCATACATCAAATTGACCCAGGAACATCATCTTTGTTCCTCACAAATGAACATAACAGGAGGCTTAACAATGTATTTATTTCAATTTAGTTATAATAGAAGTATATTATATATATATATATATATATATATATATATTAATAAGTGTCTTTATATTACTCCACTTGCTCCAAAAATTGATTCATGATTTTTCCTAATAAAACATAATTTGCACATATTTTTTACTTTTAATACTTGATCAACTTATGCTATGAAGGTTTTTGAAACAGTGTTATGCCTATATTTCTGATATAGTTTTGTTTTGTTTTCTAATTAACATAATCTACATATATTTTAGATAACTGATCTGCATTTGACATGTTGATTTCTAAAATAGTTATGTCTATTTTTTACATAATAATTAAGTAAATCATCTTTGTCATGTGCTTTATTGATATCTAAGGATTCTTAATTCTGTCTGATAAAAGTTATGAACTGGATAATGATAAATCATGTAATAAAAATGTTTACGGTAGAACAGGGGTGGGATTATATAAATTTGCTTCCTTCCACTGTCTTTCAGGCAATATTTAATTTTATGTCTAATTATCCTAAGTTTGATACATCATTGTATGAATGTATAACTGATGTTTGTATTGTTTTGTGTATTATTCTTGTTTGATTGCTAGAAACCAACCATTTCAAATCAAATCAAATCAAACGTATGTCCTCCATCATCAGAAAAAGGCCACAAGAAGATGAAAAAACACCAAAAAGCCTATTTCATGGGAAAAGGTCTTTAAGAGCTGCAGCTGAGTATCACTGCCAAAGTACTACATTTATTTGAAATGGTTTTCAAACTCACATTTTAATGTAAAATTCAACATGACTGATTTAAATATCAATACATTTATATTTAAATATTATGACAGAGTTCTAGGGCAACCCAAAAAAAAAAAAAAAAAGTAAAATTAAGAGATTTTATCTCGTAAATTTAGGAGATAAAAATTGTAAATTTATGAGAGAAAAAAATCGTAAATTTATGATTAAAGTGGGAGTGAGCATAAAGAGCAGCAGGTGAACGCCGCGCAGCAGCAGAGCAGACCGACTAAACTTTGTAGAACAGGTGATCTGAATTTTTATTGATAACGTTCCAAATGTCTGGAAGCTCATTTGTTCGATATACAAGTTATTAAAGTTTTATTTATTGATGGTTGGTTTGCAGGATCTCTGCAGCCGTTGATGAAGCCATCGGTGTCCCTGCAGCTGTCCACTTGAATCCTTTCTTCCTCCACCAAAGACCAGGGGCCTCATTTATAAAACTTTGCGTAGGATTTGCGTCAGAAGTGGCGTACGGATGAAACATAGGACGTGCGTACGCACAGAAATATTCGGATTTATAAAACCGTGCGCACGCACATCCTACGCATCTTTCCCTTTATAAATCACAACCGATTCTAAATGCAGCGCAGCTTTTGCGGCTACATGACACGCCCATAGTTGCCCATAAATAGTCCGTGAAACGCCCACAAATTAATATTCATGGCTTGCTAAATCATGGCAAACACAGAGGGGAAATCAAAAAAACGTAACTTCACTCAATGTGAAGTAGAAGTTATCGTTGGCGAGGTGGAAAAGAGGAGAAAAGTGTTGTTTGGGGCACAGTGTGGGCATTACTAATGCCGAAAAGGCACGTGAGCGGCAAACGGTGGCAGACGCCGAAAATGCTGTAGCCTCACAACCTCGGACGTGGCCGAAATAAAAAAGAAATGAAAGAAATGATCGGACATCAAAGTCGAGGCAAAAAAACGTCTAGCGCTGCATCGGCAGAGTGTGTCCGCCACGTGGGGGGGCCGGAGCTGTCCCCTCTTGATGAGAAACTGGCCGCTATTATTGGGGAATCCCTATTAAGTCCCCCTTATCGGCGTACTCCGATAAGGGGGGTCAGGGTGACACAGGTAAGAGAAATAATTCAAATGAATGCAGTCAAGTCACATGTATGCAGGCTACACAATTACAGATTATTAATATAGAAAAATTTTATTTTAGTTGCTGGGTGTTCCAGCGGGGCCAGTGGTTACGATGCTGCAGCTGAGCAGCCGTCTGGCCCCAGCGTCTCCACGGCACGCGGCTCTCAACCCTCCAGCAGTGGACGCGTCCTCACCGATGTAGTCCTTGAAATGCAGAGGGAAGTCAGTAGTTCAATCAGAGAGGTGGCCAAGGAGTTGGGCGAAATCAAGATCGCCCTGACTGAAATAAACTGCACGATGAGGGAATTCTTAAATAAATAATATTTTCCACACCCCTTTTTCTTTACAAGCGACGCATCACTTCTAAACGCTGGCGCACAGCAGCAGCAAATGGCTCAAATGCGTGGGGATGGGGTTCAGGGTCGGGGCCAACACAGCAATCAGCGCCAGGGGGTAGAGGCACGTTTTTAAGCTGTGCCACATTGTGTAGCACAGCACATGCCAGCACGATTTGGCACACACTGTCACTTTCACGTGTTTCTTCCATCTGCCGACGGTGTCGCCATTTCTCATTTCACCCGTTTTTGTGCGTACGCCTGGGTCAGAGCTTGCGTGGAGGACCGCACATTTTCCCGTCAAGTTTGCTTTTTATAAATCTCA
Organism: Oryzias latipes; assembly: GCF_053564925.1. Classification (NCBI taxonomy): domain Eukaryota; kingdom Metazoa; phylum Chordata; class Actinopteri; order Beloniformes; family Adrianichthyidae; genus Oryzias; species Oryzias latipes. The sequence continues at coordinate 9,022,249 of NC_136250.1, read as the reverse complement.
ACTATTGCGTAGAGAGTGGCTTACGCCTTCTTTTGTGCGTACGCAACGTTTATAAATGAGGCCCCAGATCTCTACGTTTGTGTGACGCTTCCGTCCGAGGAGGAGCACTTTTGCCTTTTTCAACGTTCTAATGCTAATATAACAGACTATTTTCATTCATCTTTGTTGTTTAATGATCAAACGGGACATTTCCTCTGGAGGGGGCGTATGTAACACTGTTTACTTCCGCATTGGTGTTCGGATGACAGGTTCATGACGTAAGGTGAGAGATGAACTTCAGGTTGTGTGAATGAAAAGGAAAAAAGAAGCTTCAAAACTCTGCTTTGCCGACACAGAACCCCGGAAAGCCGGCTCCCCTGACATTAATCTGATTTTGAATCGCCAAAAGGTTCAGAATTTCCTCGTTTTAAACCTATAATCCGTAAATAAAGCTTCACAAATGGCTCCACGTATTTCATCTTCAAGCTAGGCTCCGATAAACAGACAACTTCTGTGTTTTCTTGTTAATCTATGACTTTTTTCTCGCAAATTTACGAGATTTTAAGACGTAAATTTAGGAGATAAAAAAATCGTACATTTGCGAGTTTTTAACAAATAAATTTAGGATAGAATCTCGTAATTTTACTTTTTTTTTTTGGTGGCCCTAAAACTCTGTCGTAAAATATCAATTTTCCTTCTAAACAGAATTTTCTTTGGTTAAAAAAACTTTTTTGCATGAATAGCTATTTAAGAAGAAAAAAAGACTTTATATACCAATATGTATTCCCATAATGAAAGTATTGCCCGAAAAAAAAAATTCCTTTAAAAATTGATTGAAGGGTACTTAAATGCAGTTAAATTCTGCATCTTCCAAGTTATGATTGTTCCTGTTCTGATTGAGAGAAACTCGTAGCTAAAGGATCATCAGAAAAAGTGTGTTTTAATTCTATTATTCTTATTTTAATTCTCCGAGGTTGTTTTTTCTTTTACTTTTGTGACAAATAAAAGATATAAACAGTACCAAAAAGTTCTTAGAATTCTTGATTTCAATGAAAAACTGTTGTGAAAAGTAAATTGTGGACTGATCTGCCTGGTGTGCAGAGCTGTGTAAGTGAAACAGTGATGTCAGGTCTGGGGAATCCACAGCTGCAGCCCAGCAGGCCCTGCTCTGACAGATCCAAAGAGGTGAGAAGAAGAATTTCAGATGAAATACCATGGTAACCAACACTGGTATTTAAATATCCTGATGCCTTAAACCCAACCTGTCTCAGTTATCTCATGTATTTCGTTGTTCCACCCATTCCAGCGACTTTAAAGAGTTTACGGCTCAACATGTATGATCACTTCTCTGTTGTAGGGCAGAGAAGGTGAAGCAACTCAATAACTGAGGTTTGTTCGGAATCTTTTCTACAACTTCCACACAGCATTATTAATGGCAAAATTCCTCTAGAAACATTTGCTGAGCCACTCAAGTTTTTTAACTCTTTTACTTTGAATATCTGTAAAGATGCATGCAATGCTTTGACACTTCCCTTCTTAATTCACAACAGATGCAGTCCTATGGGTGGGACTGACACCCAGCAGATTTACAAACTTCTTCTAAACACTTTTCTTTTGTAATTGAAAAAGGAAAACGTGGCAACCAGTGGAAAAAAACAAACATAATGACTTTCAGTCCAATGTGTCGTCTCTCTACACATTTCTAGTTTTAGCTCAGAGCAGAGCACAACCACAAAGACTGCAGCTCTGGGTTGCTCCACATGAGCTGCAGCAAAATGAATGCTGCAGAGCACAAAAACACCCTACTTGGAGTTTCCCGTGGTACTATAAATTAAAAGGGGCGCTGCACACTGCCACATGGGGCGTTTTAATCTACAAGAAATATCCCTCAGATGAACTAAAAGGTGAAAAGTTTGATTTTAAGGAACTTAAAAAACATAGGAACAGAGATGCTTAAGGGTTTTTCTTTTATAGAAATGCATTATACTGAGACTGGAACCAGAGAAAGCACAGCAGCAGTTTGCATCAAACCTGTGTCCATTTGGAAGTGTCTTTAGTTCTGACAGGAGTGATGTGTGAAGGCACTGAAGTCTTATTTTTAAGACATGCTCTCAGCCATGCATGTGTGAATGATTACTGACAAAAAGTCTGACTTTAGAGCTCCAAGAACACACCCTTTTCATTGAAATTATGGTGGTTTTCCAGCAGTACACAGTGGCCTTCCAAACAACTAAAGTCTCCATAATTTGCTCATAAATTCACTTGTTTAGGGATCTCAGACTCCAGGCCTCGGGGCTGACATACTGCTGGGTTTTGAGAAATCCTGCCTCATCTGCTGCCAATTATCTGGTTTAGGTGTGTTTAGCCAATAAGGAACTTCAATGGCATGTTAGTTTTAAAACATGTAGGACACCGGCCCTCGAGGCCTGGAGTTTGAGACCCGTGACTCCTATCTTACCCATCTATCCATTTTCTTATCTCTTTCTGGGTCACGGGGTTGCTGCAGCTGGTGGGTGAAGGCAGGGTAAATCCAGGACAGGTCGCCAGTCTGATACACACACTCACACATGTACACCTTAGGACACTTTAGCCTAGGGGTGGGCAACTCCAGGCCTCGAGGGCCGGTGTGTCTGCATGATTTCCAGATAGTCTTGCCCTTCTCATGGCTGATTACCTGGTTCAGGAGTGTCCAGCCAATCAGAACATGCCAAAGCAGGGTATGTTGGAAAACATGCAGTGCCCACCTCTGCTTTAGAGTAACCAATTAACCTACACAGCATGTTTTTGGACTGTGGGAAGAAGCCAGAGTGCCCATGCATGCACTTGAAGAACATGCAATCTTCATAGAGAAAAGACTAAACCAGAGCCTTCTAGCTGTGAGGGAAGAGTGCTAACCACTGCGCCACCGTGCAGCCCACTTATATCCTATGCGTCTTCTATTTAGTGAATATTGCATTCAGTTGCATGAAGCTCTTAGTCACATGCACCCATACGGGGTGATCAGTACAGGTGCTGCAGATTTTTGAGTTGTCTGGAACCATAGAGGGTCGAAGACACGGGCGGCTGCAGGTGTGTCTTGCAGTTTCCTTGCGGCTTGAACAGCCACATTAAGGGATACCATGAAAATGAAATGTGTGATTGTCATATGTGTGGTAAGTTTATTTTGAAGTATTTTTAATGATGATGTAAGGTGCATGCACCTACGACATGCAGATGAAACTGACGTACGGTGCCTTTAAGCCACACTCTGCTCATTAGTAAGGTGCCTGTTCTAGCTCTTCACTGATCGCGTGCAAATGCTTTATGCACAGAGCATGCATAAACTACTCTCCGATTGTCTTTTTTCATTTCTAACAGTCAGGCTGCACTGATCTTTCACTTGAAAATGTCTGTGTCTCACCCACTTCACCCTTACTTACCCTCACGTATTAAGTGTGACCTGTGACCTGCAGCATGCCCGTAGCAGAAAGCGTGCATGAACATTTTGGCTCTATGAGCTCACCGAGCAGTCTATATCGTAAAAATGTTGTGCGGGCCACTAGCGTGGCTAGTACAAATTTGCCCAATTTCCCTCAGAGACAACCTGGATTTACCTGTACGCGCAGTTGCGACAAAAGTCAACAATGCAGCAAAAATGGCTCAACAAAAAAGGGTAACAGACACCAAGCAGAAATTAGCAAACAATGTATGGCAACTTCACTTCCTGTTTAAGGTATTAATTGTTACAATGAGGGATTAGTGTCACAATGTATTTTAGTGACACGGTAGTTCCTTAAAAAGGTTTCACTTTTTCAGCATCACATTTTCTGGACTATAGGAAACATCAGGTTATAAGGCATACGCACCATTGATGTATGGTCTACTTTAAACTTCTTTCACATATAAGGCACACCGAACTATAAGGAGATCTAAGCGAGACAAAAGAGTCAGAGATGAGTCAATCAGTCAGTCGATCAGACTTCCGTAACTCTGGAACTTGTTTGTAACATGCTACAAGTTAGCAAATTCACATTAACTGAAACTCCCAACCTTGTTTGCAACTTGTGAAAAAACAGACTTCTAAAACAAACAAGACTACGCCAACTCCCAAACTTGCTAGTAACATGGAAAAAAACAGACTGACCTCTTAACAGAGCACTGTGTACCTCTCAAAATCACTTCATCTTCAAAATCACAACATCAGTAAACAAAACCAGAATTAATCTATATATAAGGATCTCCAGACTAACTTTTTTCACTAGGAGCACAGTGGCCCCCAACTGAAAATTTTAGGGGCACAACCAGAAAATTTAGGGGCGCATACCGTAAATCAACTTGCTAACCAAATCTACTAATTTCCACTGTATTACTAATAAATACTTTAATAGATGCAGAAATTACAATGTGCTGTTTCAAATTCAGTGTCACATTTTAATCTGCACTTTTGAAGATGCAACAAGAAGGTAAAGTGACAGCACCATCGCTGTCATGACAGTACAAATAAGTAAAGAAAACGGATGGAAATTTATCTTGGTGACACCAAATAAGTGCAGCCAAGATGCACAATAATTTGAGATCACCCAGATGGACGCAATGCTGCACAGATCACCTGGTGTGAGACATATATTTTATACAGACTACAAAACAATGCATTATGGGGCATGTGTCCTGATGGTTTTTTTGTAGTTCCCTGATCAATTAAAATAATTTAATACCAACTGATTAAAAAAGGCTACATCTATTACAAAACATTAAAATAATTATAAAAGATGTAATATCACAGATCATACTTAGGGGGAGAGGCATATTAAAACTAAATTGAATGTTAAAGACAACTCCTAATTCCTGTTCTCCTTCAGTCTCGCTGCTGTAGACTCTGGCACTGGTACACTAGCTGCAGGTCGGAAGAACGAATCAATAGTTCGCTTGCTCATAGCTCAGACGCACATATCGGGTTGTGATGATATTTGTCTCCGTTTCCTTCCCACAGGTGTTTACGCGCACTCGATTGTCTCTAGGCCCCGCCCACTCCACATATTTTACCCACTTGCAGTGACTTTCCCTATTCTTCTCACACGCATTGGCCGCCTCAGGCATCACTCAATGACACGCGAGTGTGTGTGTCTGTCTGCGTGTGCGCTCGCGTCTTATTGATGATTTCATTGCTCATTTCATCGATCATTGATGTGCCCCTTCCACGTTTAATGTATAAAAATACGGAGGGTGGGGGAGGCAAATGTACTGGTAGCACATGTGCGACTGGATGTAAAATTCAGTCGCACACTCTCAAATTTTGGTCGCAAAATGCGACCAAGTGGTCGCAGTCTGGAGCCCTGATAAGGATCTCCAGATTATAAGGCGCACTGTCGTTTTTGAACAAACATTCCAGCTTTTGTGGCCTTGTAGTGTGGAAAATCTGGTCATTGGTTTGGGCATCATAAATGCAAATAATAATTGTAAGTAACTATAGAAAAGCTGATAGAAGGAATGTGTGATGAGCAGTCAGGGCCGTATCACTGCTAACCAGACACACAATCTTCCTACATCCTGCAAACTATGACCCACAGGCTTTCTGACCTGTCAAAACAGGAACGGTCCAGCTCCATCCAGTCTTTCTGTGCGCTTTGAGGAGAGGCAGTACAAGAAAAACAATGACGTAACATGAACCACAGGGGAAATTGCTTGTTACCATGAGGCAGTGTGATGCTGGCACCGTCCAGGATGGCCTGTGCCAGTAGGTGGTCGTTGCTCTCGAAGGCGCTGGCTGCGGCCCGAAGGGCATCCCAGATCTCCTTTCGGCCCTCGAAGGCTGGCGCCGTGTCCCAGAACTCATCTCTCTTGCTGCGCAGCTGGCCTTCAGTCATCGGGTAGTCACTTTTCCATTTAGGCCGCTCTCTCTTCAGGGGCTGGTTACGCCCTAGAGCTACTGAAAGTGAAGAAGAGGAATTAGAAGAGAGGGATTTAGGGAGGAAAAGGATGAACGTGGAGAGGAAAAAAAGGTAAGCAGTGTGGGAAAAGAAAGACAAGTGCAGAAAAAGAAGAAAACCCAAAGCAAATGTAAAGACAGTCATAAAACATTTCTAAAAGATAGCATAATGCCTGTCCTCTTCTTTGCTGGTGGAAAACTGAGAACAAAACTATAGAGGAGTGGGTGCACACAGTGTGAGCGAGGCATTTTGAATTAATGAGCCTAATAAAAGCCAGCGTAATTGTGGCATCATACAGGGCTCCATCTGCAGCAGAATGGCTAATGAATAATGCCATCTGGATCACCACCGAAGGGTACGACAGGTACAGGACAGCGCGCACACGTGTTCGCGTCAGAGTGTGCAACTCAGGGACAGACGAGAAGTGTGTGTGTGTGTGGGGGGGGGGGGGGGGGGGGACGCCAGCTCAAGGCATTGAGTTACACCTGCTGCTGGTACACATGTACTCTGATCACATGGCTCAGGCGGATGCTGCTCACCTTCCACTGACTGCTTATAGTAAATAAAGCCTCTGATGCTCTTCACAGCACAAGATAAGAACTGCAAGAGACCCAAAATAAACTGTTAAAATGAATAGAATAAAATGATCAGGTTCAATCAGGGACAATTTCCATGCTGGTCAAAGGATGATGAAAGTATGGAAAGAAATGGGTGCAAGTACTGTACACAATTACAACTACACTTACACTAACTGCCTTACAGCCATTATTTAGCCATAATCACCTTCTAGAACATTTTTTTTTAATAAAAAAAAAAATCTCCATCTTTGGCTTCAAATTGACATCCTTGTTTGACATTACATTCAGAGTGCAGGATTTGTTTAGGTGCTGGTATAATGAGAAATACACAGAAGTGGCATGCATCCTGTTTAGGGTCACGGGTGAGCTGGAGCCTATTAGGTTGCCACAGGGACACAGAGGGACAAACAAGACTAAAAGCCATCTATGGCTTGCATTTACTGATGCAAACTATACAGTAACCGTAACGCCAAACAACCTGAACTGGAAGAAGTTACAGTAACTGGACTCAGAAAAGCTCAGAAGAACATAAGGGGAATAAACAAACTTTGAAAATAAAACACACAGGAGGTTGTTTCTACCAAGAACCTGTGAAGTGAAAGATTGGCTCATCAAAGTTTTAGGGTTGTAGTTTCAAGATTCCCCTTCAAATAAAAGATGGACTGTAATGGGATACAGACGGTTCAGTTTCAAAGCACATCCTGCTTTTTAGTCAATGATGGATGACCCAATAAACGCTGCAAAAAGCTGTCAGGAGGATATGCAGTAAAACTTTTAGCCCTCCATTTACGCTAAGTTTTAAAATTCTTCTTAATCAAATGCAAACTCTTGTTTTTGCATAAGCCCAATTTTCCCACTCAGGTGCTATGTAACAATTTACAAATGTATCTTTAAACATTAGCCTACTTGGCTGACCTGCATTAACTCAGAGATCCTTGAGGATCTATTTAGGGCATTGTGGGTAACATTTTTACTCTCATTACGTCCCACATAGATCATGTGCGCCTTTAGATGACACCTGTTCTATTAGGACATAATTGTAGGCATTTTTAGGTCTAATCGCCTTGTCTCTTCCATTAACCGCGAAGGTCCCAAGTACCAGCTGCTTGACTCCAATCGTTTTGAATTTTAACTACGGGTCGACTCGTTTCTTTATGTGACAATCAAGTTTAATGCTAGGCAGTTAAGGCAAAAGTAAAAAAAGTAAAATTAAAAACACACACAGGAAATCTGCCTTTATCATAGCATCTTCAAGTACTCTGTTCCCTTCCCACCCCTTTCACTGATCTATCTCCCAGTCTGGAATTAAAATGACTCACTTGCCAGCAGCAGATCCCCTTCTCAGACCAAACAAACCAGGAAACAGCCCTAAAAAGACTTTAACAACACTCTGGCTTGATTCAAAATTTTGTGAAAACTCCCTCTTCGTTAAGATAAATACCATTTAAAACCCACAACTCTCCCAAGTGCTCTCCCCATGTCTGCTGTTCAAACAGTGTCCTCTGTCATGTTTCATGCTTCAAAGAAAAATGTGACACAAAGAAAAAGCTTGTGGAGTTGATTCAGGGAATCCATCTTCTTCAGAAAATATATTTTTTGTTTGGTGATTTTAATCCATAAAGCTGCACTAATGATCGCCTGAAGTTACTTCAGAATAACATGTATTAAGACTTAAAGAAAGTTATTCCATTAAAATAGGCCATTGCCTGGAAATACATTTTTCAACAGAATGGTTTCAAAAAAACAAAACAATGCTTGGACCAAAAATGAAAAAACAACTTGCCTATAGGGACAAGCTAAACTAAGGTGTGTCCTTTTAATTATCATCACTGGGGTTTTCAATGCTGTGTTGAGTCAGTCTGCCTGTTTAAAGGGCGACCAGGTCACATTGCACTGATGATGTTTGAGCTGAAGTGGAATTCATGGGAGACAACCAGGAATAAGTCCATTTTTGAAACCATAATCGGAACAAAAAGAATGGAATTTCTCATAATGCATATTCAAAAGCGCTAAAACTTAAATCCCTTTTGGATAGACAAGACAAAGCTGGAGCTTTAAGGCGAGGCTCATCAGCCCTTTGCTCACAGTTGGAAAACTGATCCAGACAAAAAAAAAAGGTATTGTTCCTACAGTGAAACATGGACACAGCTCAGCTGAGGTCTGGTGCTGCTTAGCTGCATCTGGAACAGGTTGCAAATAAAACTGTGCAAGTTTAAAGAAATCTCAAGACTATCAAGGCATTCTGGCATGACTTATATACTGCACAATGTCAGCTAAAAGACACCGGACCATAATACCTGTTGGCAGGTGCAGATTATAGAAATAGTTTGTGGCCATTGCAACAAAATAAAGAAGTTAAGGCCTCCTCACTTCTGTCCAGGCTTGTTTCATTCGTTTTTATGACTACTGTATGACAAATCAAAGCAATTCTTCAATTATTTTCAAACTATTGTACATTTCATGGTATTTCAGATTATCTTTAAAGTCCCACTCCAATCATCTGTTGATTTAGTTCAAAATTCCTAGTGGTGTTTAAAAATAATAATGCTGTTTTAAGCCAAAATAATAATAAATAAAAGTTATTTCTTGGAACACAGTTTCTGCAGAGTGGCAGAAGTTCGTCAGAAATTCGCCTCTGATCTGAGGGCGGTACTGTTGGCATGGAGTAAGCCTTCCCTTATTTCCCATCATCCCTTTGTTTGACACTCTCTCTCCTGCTAGCTTACAGCCCCTCACAATCCCAACCAAACATTAAAGATGCAAAACAAAAAAATGGCGAGCAATATTATTGGAGCTCTCCAGCTGTGTAGTTTTGAGCCAGATGCCAGCTTGGACGAGGACACATACATGAATCTATTTGTCTGCAAGTGGATGCAGTGGAATCGAGTGGAACAGGGAGCTGGTGGCCCACTGCTTGTAGCACCTACGTCACTGCTACACGCTTTTCCCGTCATCTTTTCGTCTGCTCCTTAGTTACAACGATTAGAAAGAAGAAATGCTCAGAAAAATGCAACAAGAACACTAAAAAGATGCTTTTTTTAGCACATAAATAAAAGAGATCCTGCAAAATTACTGAAACAATTAGATTTTTTTGGGTGAAGTTTATGTATAAAATATTCGGTTATTTAGTTACTGATAACATTTTTGCAGACATTCTTGCCTACAAATGCCATTTCAGACAACAGTTGCAAAAATGCTGCAAAAACTAATGCTAACTAATGATGCTGCGCATTTTTAAGTTGACACCTTCAGTTCATCGACACTTTTTTTTAAGAACCGCTTTTAGCACACCCGATGGCCATAAACAGAAGTAGGCAGCGGGGAAACAGAACTTGAAGTTGAGCAGCGTGGGGGGCAAAATTTAAATCCCACTGAGCGACCCCCTGTTCGCCTGTGTGACCCATATTTACGTAGGGAAAGCTAGCAAGCTAACTAGCTACGGTTTAGCCGGCTAGCTTAGTCAACACTACAAAACAAAGAGGGGGGCGGTGGGGAAAAAAAGACAGAGAGCAGATTCTAGTTGGTCAAGTGACTAGCAGAAGGTTTTCTCCTCCTTCGGAAGCCCGCTGGGGAAAAAACAAAAAAGAGAGAGACACCCTGCAGGCCTGTTCTGTCTGCGCGGATATGAACAAGGAAGACCTCCAGTCAGTCAGGACGGCATGCAGAACCCCCATATAATAAGAAGCCCTTTAAACGGCCACGCTCAAACGCTCCCCCCCCCTGCACGAAACATTACCTCCAGTGCCGTCCGAGTTCTCGTTCAAGCTTCCCGAAGAGTCGTGGTGGCTCCCGACACAGCCACCCATGGATGTTTCAGCGGAGCAGCCCGGGTTAGGTAGCTCACCCCCCGGCACACAGCTACATCCACCAACACCTCAGTTTGCTCTCCCCCTACCCCTCCCCTATGCTTCCCTCCTATCCTTTTTTTCCCCCTCCCTCGCTCCCTCCCTCCCTCCTCTTCCTCCTCCCCTTTCCTCTCAGGATTTACGGGACGCAGCAGGAGAAATGCTCCTTAAACGGAGGAAGGAGAAGAATGATCGGAGAGACAGAAAAGTTGTTACAAGGTCATCCAGACGGAGAGAATGACAGTTTAGTGAAGGAGGAAGAAAGAAAGAAAAGCAAAGAAGTAGACCACTAGAGTCTTCAAAAATCTGCTGTGGGGCAGCAGACGTTTGCTGTCTGTGGTGCTGATGAGAATGATGAGAATGACTTTTGACACATCTGTTGTCATGGTTTGTGAGAAGCTGTTTCCTGTCTTTATGAAGACACATCAGAATACTAACCTTGTATCCACAACTGTCAAGTGAGTCCCCTGCTGCGATCTGCAGCTCTAAGTGGCTCAAATCCATGTCAGCCAGAAATGTTTGTTGTTAAATGTTTTGATTTATCTATGCTACTTCTGCATTTCAGGCTTTGAAAACAAACACAACTGGAAAAAGACAACAAATTGATTCTAAGTTTGTATTAAAATTCATGTTAACAATGCTAGACAATAACATGTTCAGCTCATTTAGATGTTTTAGATAGATGGATAGATGTTATTGTGTCAAATGCTTTGCTTTAAAGCTTCATTTTTGTGTGAGCCAACTATTCAACCCCATTTTGTTCCTTGTTTATCTCTGAGCTTTCACTGTGTGAAATTCGTAAGTGTTTCTGCTGTGCTGCTTAGTGAGGACGGACCAACGCTACTTCAACATTTTTATTCTTCATTGTTTTTTGTCAAAAATAGTCATTTCTCATTCTAAAAGGATATTTAATGTCCAACTCAGATCATCTTTTAATCTGCTTTAACCAAAATCCAAAAACATGTGTAGTTTACTAGGACATAGTTTCTGCAGAGCAGCAGGAGTTCATTAGAGTTGTGGGTGGGACCATTGGCATGAAACAACCCTGCTCAGGAAGGGTCCCCTTCCTGTTGCTGAGCGGTCTCTGTTTACGCTCTCTCCCACCAGTCTAAAGCCCCTCACACCCCCAACCTAACATTACCGGTGCAACAAAAATGACGAGTAACATTGTAGCTATCCAACCGTCCAGTTTAGAGCCAGATGTGAGCTCAGACGAGGAAAACAAAGACGTACAGAAGTCTATTTGTCTACAAACTGATGAATCAGAATGGTGCGGAGCAGGAAGCTTAAGTCCACTCAGCATATTTTTTATGTCTCAAAGAAGCTTTTTTCAATTGGTATTTATTTGTCTCTTCCTGATTCTCAACGATGTGAATAAAAATTACTCACAAGTGCAGTTTTAAGCCTAATTTTTTAATATATGTTCTCTATCATCAGAAAAATCCCACAAGAACACTGTAAAAACATAATTTTCATTTAAGTGGGTATTTAAGCCAGGCAGCAGTGGATGCAGTTCACTGTTTTCCAGCCAGAGGTACTGCTGGCTTTCGCTCCACTTAAAATTATTTTTTTAAATTTAAAAGTCATAATGAAAAGGATTGAAACAAAATGACTAAAAACCTCTTACTTCAAGGCTAAAATGAAGCCAGATGAACAAGATGACTGGATGACAAAATGAAAATGAACTATTTACATGGCAAAGTAACGCTGTGTTTAATGGTTAGATGCAAAGCTTACATTTGTCAATTGAACAAGCTCACACAGCTCCTGCTTTGTATCAACATTTTATTCAGTGACCGCTCTGATGATATTGATAAGATCCACAAGTAAACTTCATTCCATTTTCTCTGAAATATTTTGAATTTTTGGGAGATAAGAATTCATGCAAATAACAAATAAGCAAAACATTGGGATCTATTCTACTCTTTTTTTCTCTTTCAATTTTGTAGCTTGCAAACTCTACTCTAGTCTACCAGACAAACATCTCTATCTTTAGAATTGCACGGATGAAACTTGAGTGTAATTTGACACTCTGGCACTTGGGCACATGCATTCTCACACACAGTCACTTGGATGTTTAGGAAGACGTGTGCACAGATCCTCACACGCAGTCAATCACACACATACAACAGCAACAGGATAGCAAGGGTTATTTTACAACAAAGCTGTCTGGAATTACAGTTATTTCCCATTGCTGAGAATTCAGAGGAGACAATCACGCAGGAAAGTCTGTTCTAAGAAACCACTCCATAAAGGAGTCTGTGACATGGCTCCTTTTCTTGGATCCGTGTAAGAATCGGTTGTTTTAAACCAAGAATTGTGGCATTCCTAGTTGGCACCAGCAACCCTGTGACACCAAAAGTGATTCAAACCTCTTCCACTTCAAACAATGACCTGGAAATTGCTACAAAAAATATAAATAGTAAAAAAAACAAAAATACAACTTATTTTAAAATGAGTCCAAAATAAAAAATGGGACTTTATATTTATATAATTATTTGTTGTCTGTTAGAAAAAGCATTAGAAGTGATTTGAAATAGTGCCAGTTAAAAACACATTTATTATCTACATTAATCTCAGATTCTGGTGCGTCCTTAGGCTCTTGTAAACTGTGTAGCATTTCCCACAGGAGTACCGGTAGTTATTTGAAGGGGCACATGGAGTTTTAAAGGTTAACTTCAGAAAACTACAGTGACCTCTAGTGACTTGGTTTCACCTGAGAATGATCTGTCTCTGAGTCCTTTTGTGCTTGTGTGCTGCTTTGTCAACAGATGGAGCCAGAGTCAACAAACACAGTCTGAAGACCTGCTCAGGCTATAACACATTTGTTTTTGTGTGTTTGCCAGAAACCCCCCAAACCCCGTTCAGTTTATTACACCACAGAGACTTAATGGTTGGGGGTTTCATGGTCTAAATAATGTGTGTAGTTAAGGAGGCTAAATGGCACTTTGTGAAAACAGAGAAGTGGCGTAGTGCCTGCTCTGTTGTGGTAAGTTAAGCACTAAGATGGTTGCAGTTTTTACAAGAAATTATGAAAGGAAAGCAAAATAGAATTGTGGTTGTTGAGATGGTAACTCACATTTGAAGAGGATTATGCATCATCTGCATCATGCAGACCTTTCTGTTCCACAACCTGCTGCTACTCTTCGTATCTGCATTTTCCTGTTCATCTTCTTCAGCAGTCTGTCTTCCTTCCACTTCGCACATGTGACTAATAGAACAGCTGACACGTGGATCAATAGGATTACTATTGATTGGGTCATTCTTAACGGCCTAGCTCACGTTGGGGCTCAAAGTCACATCTGGCCTTTTATCTGTTGCTGCTGTTCCAACTGTCAGCCGATGTTTAACGGTCTCATCTGTGTTTAAGATTGGGCTTCGCCTGCACTGCACCCACTGATCATTTCTTATCTGAATCTTTGACTGTTTATCAGATACTGACTGTCAGGAACCGGTAATGTATGACCCAAAATGCAGAAGACCCAACCTGATTACAGGAACTTTGAAAGAAAAAACCAAAACAAACTTCAAAAACATGAACAAATTGTGATAGAAGGGAACAAAAATGGTAATCAGATGACCTGAAAACCAGACACTTAAATACTCTGAGGAGGATTAACTAAATTGAAGACAGTTGTGAATACTCAGTAAATGAAACCAGGTGAGACTGACAGAAGAAAAAAACAAGGCTGAAAATGGAACATTACAAAATCCAAGACTACATAACAGAAAACAAACCAAAGGAAGGGGCCCAATCCTCACACTTAAAGTCAGAGAGAGTGTTTGATGATGAGCAGACAGATTGGACAGTTTCACATGTTGGTCATCTTATCATTGATTTACAACGTACTGTTTTGTCCAAACCAAATGACTGACCAAGATTTTTCTCTTTCCTTTCAAAACAAGAAGACAGAAAAAGAATAAACATATTGACGAGCAACAGAAAAGCAGAAGGATATAGAGCCAGAGAAAAGAAGGAGGTCAAGCTGATCTGAAGGAGAAAAGTGTTATTCAGCATGAGATGTCCAAGACGAAGGCAACACACACACATGCTGTTTGCTCTACTATATACTGAACAAAGTAGTGCAAACTGTATTGTAAGAGGTTAATCTGTGCATTCCTTTAAAACTCTTGAGGTTATGTGAAGTATTCATGCAGAAAAATTTATAAATGAATGTGCACAAATAATACAGTGCGAAAAAGTAAGTGTTAAGCTACGTTCACACCACCCTCGGCAGTGCGTGTTCAAGCGGCCACTTCCTTTTGAAAGTAAATGCGCGTTAATGTGTGTTTCAGGTTTCTGCGTTGAAAACTCTCAAATGGCTATAACGCAAGGATTTATGACTTTTTTGGGGCTTTACGTACAAAACGTGTGGCCATTGCATGTGTGTTGAAAGTTAAACCAGGTCAACCTTTGACCAATCAGGGACTCAAATTTAGAAGTGAAATAGGAATGGCGTCCCTTTTAATTCACAGAAGTGCCAACCATTTGCAAACTGATCACAGAGGAGAAATTCATCATTGCTGTTATATGACACCAAGTCTTTCATATATTAGAATGGAGTTGTGAAAGAAAAAGCCTGGAGCGAGATTCACCACTTCGACATTTCGCACTAAGATTCTTCTGACAGTAGGTGGTGGACATGCACTGGCAAACTATAGCAAAGGAAAAAGAAGAAGAAGACGTCCCTCCCTGCTTGTCCAGTGTGAACACCATGGGCTAAATGCGAGTTTAAAAACTAGGCGCGTTCTTGAGCGAGCGTCAGATGGCTGATGTGTCCGTCGTTTCAGATGCTGATTAGTGTCTCTTTCAAAAACTGTTTATTTTTTGCTCTCTACACTACTGACATGCTGTGCACCTATGGTAGAGTAATTGATATATTAAAACATAAATACTTAATGGTGGTCTGGGCAAGAGTTCATCAAATAGTTTGTTTGTTGTACAAGGAAAAGAAGGAACAGACATTTTCTTTCATGTGATTTAAGAAATTAACTGATCACAAGTGAGAAATAATGGGGGGTAAAATAAAAGATGCTGGAAAGCTAGCAGAGGATCTACAGGAAAGAGCAACACAAAAATAGGTATGACAGGTCAAATATCAGTGTAAAGTTATGGATAAACAGGCCTTCTTATTAATGAGCTATTTTCTAAAGTATGACAGGAATTTGACAAGAAGTAATGGAAGCAATTTGAAGATCACCTCAGGAGATGATTTTCAAACAAACAAATAAAAAAAAGGAATTTGAGGTCAAACGTATCGTGTTTGAGCTTAAAAAAGTTTTTTACAAGTTGATTAATTTTGTTGTATGAATTGTGCAGCACAAGAATTTGCCATGTCGTGTTTGCCGTTGTAATAGATGCTGTTCTGGACTCCAACTCTGTAAGTCATCAGCATTAACATCGGCATAGACAGCAGCTCTCAGTCATGTTAGCCTAACAAAAGTCTGGCGCAGACGAGTGCTGTATTAAATACATCAACACGCCTGCAATTAAAGGCTAAAATACCAAAAGTGCTGTGGAAAGGATTGGAACTGAGTTCAAAGTAAAAGATGGATGTGAGGGCAGAGGCTCAACAGGAGGAAGAATGAACCTCCTCTTATTATTTTTGGACATTTGTCCTGCATACATCCTACCAGAGACTGTCATTCTCTGATCGTTTGGGTTTCTGCAAAGTCTGAGACTAACTAAAACTAAAGACTATGAGGACAATTAGGAATTATTGAAGATATGTTATTGGTATTAAACAAATGTCATACAAAAGTGGTAGGAGTGTGTTGAAACTGTTGAGCTCTCGGTGGTCCTCTCAATTTCCATCCATTCCTTATGGTTTACTGTAATTCATTGCTTTCATATCAATATGGACGGCAGTGAGTTATGGTCTGACCTTCACAGAGCTGAGAGGATTCTAACCCCTTGGTCAGCTGGAAATACTGATAATGGTTTCCTCTTTGCAATCATCTGTGTCGCTCGTTCCATTAGGAAGCTTGTCTGCCAGGTGATCTCCGCTCGCCTCTGCCGAAGAAAACAGATTTGGGAATCAGTTAGGAACCTTGTGTGCTCAATCCGTGTAATGCATCCTTCTTTTAGTTTAATAGGCAAAAGAAAAGGGACACACGTGTGTGTCACCACATGAATGTGCTCCAAATGAAAGCAGAATTCCCCTTTTTCGTTAAAGTAACCATCCCACATTTGATTTTAGTTTTATAGCTTCTACTTATTCTGAAACCTTGTGGAAACAGAATGTTTGATTTCTTTTTTTTACACAGTTAAACAATTTAGTTTTAAATATCAAATACAAGTCAAAGCATGTGATGTTGTTCCTTTGCAATTTTATTTAAGTGACTTTTAAACCTCTTAGGCAACGTTTTTGACCCATTTTAAGTTCACGATATTTTCTTTGACTTTCATATAAATAATTAGCTAAAATAATGCCACTTTATTTGTTTAGAAAAGTTATTTAGAAAAAACTAAAAGGAAATACGTCTTTACTTTTTTATTACAATTAAGTTATCATTAAAAAATATTTTTCCATCTTTGAACTAATTTGACTTCTTTTTTAATATAAATTTACTGAAACAAATCCCTTACATTTGTTTTTTACATTTTCTTTGTAAAAATGTAAATGTTGCTGCACGTCTGTGCCGCCAGGATTTGTTCTGTTTGACAAGCCCAGGAGTTAAACCAGCAACCCTCTGTAAAGGTTTATATTTATCACCATGAAACCCTTTTACATATAAACTAGTCATAAAAATGAAAACTTTAAATCCAAACATTCTTAAATATTACATATTTAAGGCATGGAAATTAAATTAACTTGAAAGTTGTTTGGAATTAGCTTTTTTAACTTATAATCAAACCCCCTTTTTTTTTTACACCTTTTTCCTGTCTGTTTCAAATTTTTGGACATAATAAATATTTTTTATCTACACAAATCCTCACAGAAACATCTTTTCATTCAGTTGGCTTTTAATAGATGGACCCTAAATCTCTTGTGTGAACCCCCTTCCTACGCATGTTTACTCAGCCATTTCACAGCTGGATTCTCTCCGGGCGACACTAAAATGCCTCCATAAAAAACCCTGAGACACTTTCATATCTTGTTTGGGTTATTCTGCAGTAATGTAAGTCAGAAAAGCTTTGTGTGTTGGAGAAGTCTCTCAGTGAATCCACTTAACACATCCTGGCTTGATTGGATCATCAAATTTAAACAGGCTGTACATATTAAAGCAGAATGCCTTCTTCATCTGTTCCTTGATCTATCTGGCTGAGACGGTGTCGGACTGATAATCCTATCCTAACCTTATTACATCTAATAGGACTAGACGTAATGCGATCCATTAAGGTATCACGATTAGATTCGTTTAAATGACATGCAACTTTCAAGTCCCACAAGGCAATAAATGAGAACTCAGATGTGTGGGGAGGTATTTCTCAGCAGCCTTTATTAGCCTCACTTCAGAGGTGATTTAGACAGCGTTTAAAGGGAGTCTTGTGTCTGAAATGAGTGGGCGGCTCACTGAGAGAGCGGTGCTTGCCAAATGTCATGTAGACCGTCAGCAGGACAATCAGGGAAATTTAGCTCCCTGTGCATCTCTGGAACAGAACCACAGACTTGCATGCAGTTATAGTCAAATGGTACAAGCATTCACACTCAGAGAAGAGGCAGTAGATGCACACTTCCTCTGCTACACAAAGATCGGCCTGTCAGCTGGTGGGATACCATATGTCTCAGTGTTGGCTGCACTGTAAGTTATCTAGAAACCAGTCAGAACCAACAGAAACAGACACATTGCATGGATGCTTTAATATCTGCTTTTATGCCAACAAAACAAAAATCCTTAGTATTTCATTTTAGGTGCATTTCCTGACAGCTCTATGACGTTACGCCGTACAGCTCATACAGATATTACAATAATTTAAAAAATATATCCAAAGCTATCAATTTTAAAGCTGATTTCAGGATAAATTCCTTTGATTTCTGTCATTCCTGTGAGTTATAGCTTAATATATTTTTTTAAATCTGAGACATATTGCAGCATTCCTACCTCCTTCAGACTTTCCGGAGTGGGAGCTTGTGTATTCATGAATTTATTACTACAGATGAAAAACCTCTACTAAAACCTTCAGGAAGGGAACACATTTGCTAATGGATACACTTTAGCAAAATAAAAGAAATGGAATAATTAAACCCTTCACAGTGAATTAGGATTTAAAGAGTCACTATTAGCAAAATAATCTTTTTTGAGTTTTTAACATGTTCATGTGGAATTTTTCTCATAACGGGGGACATTTGTAAGGGAAATTAAGCATAAAATTGCATTACTAAATATTTCTTTATTCAAATGGTTGTAAATCAGGAGCAGATGAAAAAATACTGTTGGAAAAAGCTTGTAGCTGTGACATAGATGCTACAATTGGCAGGCCACAGACTCCGTGCTTCGCTCAGTTCAGATGCATCCACTAGACGACTAGATCCATGTACGTCTTTGTTTTCCTTGTCTGAGCTGACATCTGGCTCTAAACTGTGTAGCTGTAATATTGCTCACCACTTTTGATGCACTGGTAATGTTAGTTTGGAGGTCTAAGAAGCTGTAAGCTAGCAGGAGAGTGTGTAAAAAGGTTGATGATGGGAAATGGGGGTGGGTCTGCTTTTCACCAGAATTTCTAACTCCTGCCACTGTGCAGAAACTATGTCTTAGAAAACAACACTTTTTTTGGATTGGACTAAAAATGACATAATCATAATTAAAAGACCACTTTTATATTCATCAAAAGATGATCGGGCGTTTGTCTTCAATGTTTATCAATTACTGCAAAAATTGGTTTGATAAATAGATAAATAAACTAACATGCTGACCTTCTGCAGAGTTGGTGCATAAAGTACCTATAATGTCTTATCTGCAGGAGATAAAGGCAAAGTTTAGAGACCAAAGAAGACATTAATTTCTACCAGTAAAGTTTCAAAGCAGATTAAGTGAACATTTAATTGAACTGAATTACTAATTACTAATCTGGGCTCTCTTTAACATTGTAACTCACACCCTGTTCCAACTTACATGGAATGCAAACCATACAAGACTCTAAGGAGAGAATAGAATATAAAAGAGATAAATGCAAAATCCAATAAATAATTATAAACATTAGCAGTGAAAGAGTAATAAAACTTGAACTAATTTACACTTTTTAGTCTTAAGTCTCTTTAAAGGATAAAACTTGATCTTTATTTTGCCTTCAACATCAGATTAACTCTGTTTATCCTCACAGAGGCTTAAGAGAAGGAATTTAATGACTTTAAACAAGAAAAAGGGGACTGTGTGTGTTTTTAAAAGTTTTTTACTCTACAAAACTAATTAGGTAAAATATGTCTTGATTACAAAAAAAAACTACTTTGCTTTCAAGGGTGCAGCTTTTCAGTCCATGCACTTGCTTTCACAATCACAAAATCATTTCTAGCTAATAAAATAAATAAACAGTGAAATTTAGTGGTCTAATCATGAGAAAGGTTTTTTATTGGTCCAATAACTCATTTTAAGAGAATTGCATCTTGTAAAATCAACTAAAAATTTGCATTGTTCCATTTAGGAAAACATTTGGTTTTATGATTCTATTTTCACTAGTTGGATGGGAAAAAATGTTCTAGATATTAAGATCAGAAGTTCAGTGTGTTTATTCAGTAAATAAAGCTATGAGGCCTGTAGACATTTATTTTCACTCTGAATCACGTCTTTTTAATAGTCAACTCTTTTTAGTGTTGACCTGTCATGCAGGTGGCTAAGGTCATTCTCACTGTGTAAAATATGGGTTGTTTTGGTCACATGATTGCACGTGTGAACGGTTTTAAAACTGCTTGTGGAATCAATGTTTCATAGGGGATAAAGATCTAGATTGTAGAATCCACATATGACGAAACTGAAGTAAGGTACTTGCATGACAAAGTACGAACTGCCTGTGAAACTCTATATTTTTTTGCATTGTAAGTACATTTCATGCACACCAAATTAGCCTCTGATAAAAGGCAGACTGCTATTCAATCACAAACCCTGCAAATTTAACTACATACTTTTAGAGATCAAATAAATCTACAATATTGAATTAGGTTGTATTAAAAAACACAAAACTCCAAAATGGTAAAATTCAAGTTTTAAACATGAGTGAATCAACATTTTCTCTGTAAAATTGATGCATTCCAGCCAACTGTTTTTTCCACAACCCTCATTGGAGTTCATCTAATATATAGATGCAACTGTTTTATTTTGCAATCAAAAAGGTAATTTAGCTGAACAATAAAGTGCAATTTTCATTTAAAATGTAAAAATAAAATGTATGTATTTTAGAAAGTATTTCGCCTTCTACCCAAGAACAGTTCCTCTTGTTAGGTGTTTAGATAGTGGATTGTGGAACCAGATTCAACACAACTGAATACTTTAAAAAACGTTTTTTTAATTATGCCTGACAGTCAACAATGTCACTTTTGGATCAAGAAATATTTTAGAATAAAGTCCTTGATCTCTGCAAGGGCTTTTGTTTGAAAAAAATAAAAAGATTGGACTGAACAACCCTTACAATAAATATCTTGTTTTCTGCAAGTTCTAACATTGTTTACTTTGAAATTTGTCTGCCTGGCGACCTGTCTGGGCTTTACCCCGCCTTCGCCCAACAGTAGGCGGGACAAGCTCCTGCAACCCTGTGACCCTGTAAGTGATATAACGGGTTCAGAAAACGGATGGGTATAAGCTGTCTGCAACTTGTGAGTCTATGAAATGATACTTTACATTATAACACAACAAGAAGTCAGTAATTTCAGCTTTTGTCTTTATGTGAGGATTTTTAAGCAGATAATGCACATTGTTCATCACAAATTCAGTTAAATATTATGCTAAAGCTATTTCATTTTTAAATTACTTACTACAAACAACTTCTCTTGAACAATATGTCTTCACAAAGCTGTTCATTAACAAAAGTTTAATGTGTTGATCCACATAAAGATTTGAAAACGTTTAGCTAGGAAGGCCGTGGAGTTATCCTGTCCGTACAAGCAGCACCCGCTGGGGGGGCACTGATTCTGTAAAGCATCTCCTTCTTCACCTTTCTCTCATCACTGGAGTTCTGGGAGGACACTTTCATCAAGTGACTTCAAGTTGTCTTCGACCCAGCTTGTAAAAATTATGTAACGTCTCCATGCACGTGTACTTTAACTCTCGCTTTGCACATTCCACATGTAGTCATTCCTTGGAAGGAAGCGGACACCGCCATGGCTAGATGTTCTCACTTTCTACTGTTTGAAACTTCAGACTTTGATTTTTTTTCCCATTGACCTGTGTGTGACCTTCAGGTTGTGTGTGTGTGTGACTAAAACATATGGAGCTAAAATCTTAAATATAGACCATTGGATCCCCAATGACTGCCATTATTGATGTTTGAGGTGAAAGATCACTGAGGTGTGGTGCTGCTCAGCCCTCTTTCTCCCACAAATCTGCACACATACAGAAAGTACTGGCTTTTAGCTTGACCCTCTCTCAGAAATGTGATGTCTTCATTCAACACTTAGTTTGATATGTTATCAACAAATGCAGATAGCCTGAATCATGGGCGGAGTTTGCACGGGCCCCAGTAACGCAATCTCACCAACTATAAACTCTCTGTGATCACAAGACACACTTGGCACAACATTCCCTCCTCTGTAACACACACTCCCTCAGGACATTGTGTTTCTGTAAAATGCATGTTCTACGTGGACAAGCACCTCATGCTCTTGTGTTGCCAGTGTGCTTGCACATCTGTAATGCGACACGTATGTTTGTCTAAGCAGGTCTAAGTAACTTTAAGATGCAGCTTTAGTATTTGAAGAAGACTCCCATATATGTTTGTGTGTATTTATAGTTATGAGCTTGATGCAGAAGGGTTCAAGATGCTTCAAGGCGTTTCAATTTATAAATGATTATAAGGTGTGTCTGCTCCGTATTTGTCGATACATATGGATGCTTTTTGTGTAACTGGTTACACTTCAGCTGCGTGATTGCCCACAATTCCATTTAACACCCCATAATCGGATAAAGTCTGGCACACCAAGATCCGAATGTAACAAAGAAGTGAGAGCAGGTACACAATTGTGGAAAAGAAAGCTAAACATGAGCCATGTGAATGTGGTCCTCGTTTTACATTTGTTATTTAAAAAGTGGGAGATGAAATCAACAATGGGGATCCTCACTTAAACCCGCTTGAATTCCAAATTTGGATTTGAAAAGTGGTACCTGATTACAAGGGACTGGATGTTCAGATGTTCATTTTCAATGTGATGCAAGACTATTCTTTACTCACACTCAGAATAAACTTTATTAATTCTTTAGTCTAATGCAATCTGAGACAGCAGTTCACTCAGGGATTTCTACCCTTAAAATGTCAGTTATGTAAACAAAAACTGACACTTATTGAGATTATTGTCTGCAGTCAAGATTTAAAAAAAAATAAAAAAAATAGTTGTAAAGTCCTGATAAAGCACATGTGTCAAACTCAAGAAGAAGAGCATAAAAGTTTTTCATTTCCTTAAATAAAAAATAAAAATTGGTGTGTATTTATTCATATCTAGGGGGAATCGGGCTTGAAATATCGGATTGGGCAACTATACATTAGGATTTAAACCCTTTCCATATAACCTGAACTGACAGAATCAGTTTAAAAAGGATTTATGCTAAAGTAACAAGCAAACATATGTTTTCTATGCAACTGTAATTGTCACTTTAAAAAGTTATAATAAATAAATAACGAGATATTTAACATTAAGGAGTAGTTACATTAATTTTTCATTACATTTAGTTACATGTATAAGTTATATCTGGCCCTTTGAGGACAACCACTATGCTGATGTGACCCTCTGTCAAAATAAGTTTGACACCCCTGTGTTAAAGGAAAAAAATTAAAAAAGCCCAATGGATTATTGTACGACAGTTAATCAATTATCGATAAATAGCTAAATCTGGAGAACAACCTTTGCACACCCACACAATGCCCATTCTAGTAGAGGATGTGTGTGTTGCAGCAGTTTATCCTCTTGTAGTTCAAACTCCAAATCAGTTGAAGCCCTTTTTTGATCAAAGCACCACCTGAATGCCACTTAAGTAAGTAATTTTCAAAACTTAGTTGTGAATTTAACTGAATTTCTATTGTAATCAACCTGTATTTAGATAGAGTTAGATGAATAGATTTGTCTATGACAGGGGTCTGCAACCTCTTGATACTCTTTGGCTTTAAAGAAAAAAGTTTACAATTGAATTGGACAATAGGTTTGTAGTTTTGGTTAGTTTTACCGATACGAAGCCCATCAAGACGACTGATGTTGTGAATTTGGGCTATACAAATAAAATTGAACTGAATTGAATTGAAGTGTTGTTGTAGGATGTCAGATGTGTAAGATGATGGTAAAAGGTATTATCAGTCAGCATGGTTTGTTATTAAAATAAACTTAGATGAAATATTTTTATCTTTTGCAAAAAAAAACCACTTTTTTTTTGCTGTTTAGAGGTACATTTCTTAAAGTACATAATTGCAATTACATGTACAGATAAAAAAAATGATTCCACACCACTGTTTTCATTTTTATTGACAGAAAACTAAGTGCAAAGATGATCATGCACCACAGTTATATAGATTGAAAATGGCATGTTTGACTTGGATTTCTTACATTTTTCATTAAAGTAAAATCTGCTTCAGCAGAAGGTTGTGTTTTATTTTAAGAGAAACTTGCAAGTGCTGCTGTCAGAATTATAGCAACCTAAAGTTTTTATATATCGGAAAATGTAAGGTATAAATTCAGTTATTGTAAATACTACCTTTTATAAATGAATGTCCAAAAATAAAAATAATACAACATAAATTAAGTTTATTTAAGTGGGACTCACTGGTTTTAGGCAGTAACTGGCCAAAATGACTCTTTTGGTATTAAAGGTTGCAGACTCCTGGTCTATGAGGAGTATGAAGCTTACAAATTTTATTGTGGAGAAGATCACTATACCCGAAAGTCAGATTCCATTAAAACAAACCCAAGCAGTCACTCAACCCCTCACGTGGCTCCCTGCAGAGTCAGAAGGTAAAACTGTGTGTGCGTGTGTGTGTGTGTTACACTGCAGTGTATCTGTCTGTATTTCCTCTGAAGCTGATACTGACTCTGCTGGGACTCCCAGCACCTGTCACTGCGTATCACACATTTACACCAACTCACTCTACAGATCTACTCCTCAGAAGAGCTGACTCTTACTGAAAACACGTCTCATGGCTTTAAAGGAAGGAGTTGCAGAGCATTTCAAACTGCATTGGTTTTGAATAGACTTACCAGTTTACGTAAATTCAGATTTCTTCACAGCAAACCAGACTTTTATCCGCTTAGGTGATGTCAGATCCTTTTTCTCTTCTTCCTCTTTTTTTCTCTGGCATACTTAAAGTAGTTAAAACACACATTTCAAAACAAAGACTGCACTTTATTAAGTCGTTTGGAACTAAAACATGCACCACGGTTTATTTTAAAAATATTTACAGTGATGACATTCACTAGACTCTTGTGGAGGTAGAAAATGAAAAGCATTTTTAGTTTAATCAAAATAAATTGCAGCTTTTTTCTGTAAAATTCCAAAATGTTTATTAAAAATTAAGAGTTACCTATAAACTGTTTGAGTTAGTTTATGCGCGGTGAAATAAGACAAAAATGTGACTCAGTTTTTCCACTTTATTAATCCCCTAAAGTTCTGGATTAAGTGATTTTTGGACAAGCATTGGATCCTCACATTATGTATTTAAGACAGTAAGATTTGTAGACTTAATTTTACACTTAAACGTATTTCTTTTCAGCACTTTATTTTTAACAGCACTTTGATCACTTATACAGAAAAAGCAACACAAGAATGTAATTCTTGATGTATTTATGTTCGGAACACTTGCCCTACTTTATTTTGAAAAGATGATCAAACATTTCTTTTGACTACATTTCTATGTTGACTATCTTTTCTCACAGCAGTACGCTGCATCAAGTAAGCTCGAGAAATATGTGTAAACCGAGTGCTGTGTTTTTACAGTGGACGTAACAGACGACATTATGTAAACAGCAGACGTAGCTGCATAAAAATGACCTCTCCAGCTCTGCCTGACAGGCTGCAGTGTTTGTGGAGCTAAAAGAGAAGAAATAGAAAGCAGAATGTGGATTCCTGCCGTTGTTTGTGGAGACGAAGATAGGTTCCAGGGACTATGTGATGAAAGAAAGTGAAGTACAAGAAAGAGCATACCAGGGAGTCACAAGTTTGGGCCTAACGTCTTTATCTTTTAAACAAATATGGTGCTTTTTTTCCTTTTCCATATCACAAGGGAATTTAGAAAACAAGCTTTTTGTTTTTATCTCTATAATAAAAAGAAAAGGGAAGCTTTGAGTAAAAAAAAATAGCTTCAGGGAAAACTAATACTCCTGCTGCTTCATGCGTGGCTTTTGCTGCAAATGGAAAACACTATTAGTAATACAAACTGCACATATTTCCTGGCTGAGCCTCCTATTTCTCCATTTATAGAGTTAATTAGTAACCATGTGTAAAGAGTCTTTCAAAAAGGACTCATTGCTTTTGCATGTATTAGTTTTTATGTTGTTTTCTATAGAAAAGGCGACAGCAACATTATTAGGTAGTTGGGTTTGGTTGACTTCTTTGACAGACTTTAGGAAGAAATGGAAGATTTATCAAAAGGAAAAGTTTTCAACTTTATTAAAAGTGAAATGTGAAAAAAAAACAAATTAATGATGTAAAGTTTGAGGATAAATCTTTTAAAAAAAAGAAGAGGGGAAACACGAAAAGTGGTTTGAATCTGTCCTGCTACGATGACAAAAAGACTTTTCTAAAAATGAAATAAGACTCATGAAAGATAAGACATAGAAGGCCAACATGACACCTAAACTATTATTTAGAGTGTGTTTCCTATTTTGGCGAATTTAAAGCATCAACATTTCATGTCAAAACTGCAGCAAACGCTAAACTCCTTCAATTAAATCAATTATATACACTTTAATAACAGAAGCAGTGAGACCTGATTGGATTGTGATCGGTGGATCTGCAATCCAGCCATTAGCTCCTGCTTCTTTTGCTCATAAATAACATGTACAAGTCACTCGTTTTTACAGGTAGTTGTGACGTGTTTAGGTCGCTGCCTTTACACCTTCTCTTAAATTAAAATGTGCAGTAGTACTGGTAAATAGGGGAAAAACAGAACATTTCGACATTCTGACCATTGACTGTATTTGAGAACTGGACCGCGTGATTGTGATGTGTATGTTTTCTGTCATGTGATCTTCCTGTGACGTCATTTCCGGGTGAGCTATTCCCAGTGCTAGTTGTGTGACTGCTGTCCTCTTGTTTGGCATTAGCCTTACTACTATTGCTTACTCTAAGGGTTATCTGGGTTAATATTCACATCTAGTACCTTTTATTAGCTAATTCACCACTGTTAAACCGCTTTCTGTTCACTTTTCTCATTTTGCTAAATAAACCACTTCTCTTTACTTAAACACCGCTAGCCTTAGCTTAGAACCTAGTATGGCCACCACCACTCCTTCCGCCTCTCCTCCTCTCTCCTGCCCCATGTGCCATATGTTTAGTGATGATCCTGCCTCCTTTAGTGAAGATAGGGGTAGGTGTGTTAAGTGTAGTCTTGTGTTAGACTTGGAGGCCAGGCTGGAGCAGTTAGAAGCGCGGCTCCGCACAGTGGAAGCTAAGCCGGCTAGCCAGGTCGTTACTCGTAGCGCGGGCCGCGCTACCAGGGCTAACTTAGCTAGCACCCCAGCGCCCTCCCAACAGCCGGGAGACAGTCAGGGGTTTGTACCGGTTGGGAGGAAACATAGTGCTAAACGCAAAAACTTAGAGCACCCGAGACTCCACGTTAGTAATAGGTTCTCCCCCCTCAGCGACACACCCGCTGAACACTCAACTCTGGTTATAGGCTCTTCTGAAGTTAGAAACGTGGAGCTCCCAGCGGCTACAGTCAGGTGTTATCCGGGGGCCAGAGTTGGTGACATCGAGGGGAACCTTAGGATGTTAGCTCAGAATAAGTCCAGGTTCCGTCGAGTCGTGATTCACGCAGGCGGTAATGATGCCCGACGGAGACAGTCAGAGGTGGTTAAGTTAAACGTAACTTCGGTGTGTAAACTGGCTAAGACGATGTCCGACACTGTAATTTTCTCTGGTCCCCTGCCGAACTTAGTCAGTGATGAAATGTACAGCCGCTTTTCATCATTTAACCGCTGGCTTTCTAGATGGTGCCCAGAAAACGGCGTTGTTTTTGTGGATAACTGGAGCGCGTTTTGGGGGAAGCCCGGTCTCATGCGGAGAGACGGCGTCCATCCCACCCGGGACGGTGCCGCTCTTCTTTCTAGAAACATTTCTGCTAGCCTTAGTCTGTTAACCTGACAATCCAGAGACGAGACCCGGGCGCAGAGCAGCAGTGTAAAACGCTCCTCTGAGCCTCCCTTAGGGTTAGTGCCGGTGCAAAACCCATGCAGGGAAAGTCAAGCAGGTCCGAGCTTTAGCTTATGTGCTGAAAGACAAATGAAAGGAGCGCGTCATAGAAACTTAAAAGTGACAGACAGCAGTTCTCACAAGCAGAATTATGTCATTAAATGCGGTTTATTAAACATTCGATCCATTTCCTCCAAGTCCCTCTTAGTCAACGAGTTAATTACTGATAACAATCTTAGTCTTTTAGCCTTAACAGAAACTTGGCTCCATCAGGATGACTATGTTAGATTGAATGAAGCAACCCCCCCCACTTATGCTAACTATCAGAAATCCAGGATTTCAGGGAAAGGAGGTGGTTTGGCAGTAATATCACAGTCTAGCTTACTTCTCAGCCCTAAAGTTAAAAATGCTTATAATTCATTTGAAAGCATCATATTGTCTTTAAGTCACCCAAACAGGAAAACTCGAAAACCTGTTTTACTCATAATTATTTATCGCCCCCCCGGCCCATATTTAGAATTTTTAACTGAGTTTTCCGACTTCCTATCGACTATTGTCTTAGATTCTGATCAAATTATAATATTAGGGGATTTTAATATTCATGTTGATGACCCCAGTGACTGCCTAGGAAAGGCTTTTGCAGCTTTATTAGATGATGTTGGTTTCACCCAAAGTGTGAATGAACCCACTCACTGTCATAAGCACACCCTGGACCTTGTTCTAACCCATGGGATAGAGATCAGCCAGCTGAGTGTCCTTCCTCTTAACCCCATCATTTCTGATCACTTTCTGATTACCTTCCAGTTTACACTGGAACATCCTTCTGTCCCAGTGAATAAGAAACAACTTAGAAGAACCTTAACTGACCGTTCTGTGTCTGAGTTTAAACACACAGTTCAGCCAGTACTTAGTGATATTCTGAGAAAATACTCTGAGACCAGCTCCCATAGTATCAGTCCTAGTATAAATGACCACTTTGTTAATGATGCCTTACAAGCCCTCAGGAGTACACTCGATGTTGTTGCCCCCTTGAAACCTAAGTTCGTCAGACAAAACCGAGTAGCACCGTGGTTTAACGCTGAAACTCGTTCTCTTAAACGAGAAACCCGTAAGTTGGAAAGAGAATGGCGCCGCTCCGGTTCAGAGCAGTCTCTGGATATCTGGAAACATAGCCTATTAAATTATAAAAAAGCTCTGCGTAGAGCTAGAAGCCAGTACTATTCAACCTTAATATCAGAGAATGGAAACAATCCAAGATTTCTTTTTAGCACTATAGCTAAATTAACTCGCAGTCAGAGCTCAGTAGAACCACATGTTCCTGTTTCTCTCAGCTCTGATGATTTTCTTACATTTTTCGATAGTAAAATCTCAAATATTAGACATAAGTTAAATCAAGTTATTCCTATTATCAGCCCAGAACAGGCTGAAGCGGTAGAAATGGAGGCATCCATAGAAACCTCTGTAACATTAGACTGCTTCACTGCTGTGGATCAAGCGGAAATAACATCAATTATTACGTCCTCCAAATCCTCAACGTGTCTGTTAGACCCAATTCCCACTAGACTTTTTAAAGAAACTTTTCCCCTAATTAATGATCCCATATTAACAATGATAAATGCCTCTCTGGAAACGGGTTACGTGCCACAGTCTTTTAAATATGCAGTTGTTAAACCTCTTCTGAAAAAGCCCAGTTTGGATCCTAGCATCTTGGCCAACTATAGACCGATATCAAACCTGCCCTTTATTTCTAAAATCCTAGAAAGAGTTGTAGTTAAGCAGCTTTACTGCCACCTACAGGACAACAGCCACTTTGAAGACTTTCAGTCGGGGTTTAGACCTCACCACAGTACGGAAACTGCACTAGTTAGAGTCTCTAATGACTTGTTATTGGCCTCAGAAAAGGGACTACTTTCTATTCTGGTCCTGTTGGACCTCAGTGCTGCCTTTGACACTATCGACCACGGTATTTTACTCCATAGATTAGAGCAGGACATAGGGATCAGAGGATCTGCTCTCCAGTGGTTTAAATCCTATCTGTCTGATAGGTATCAGTTCGTTAATGTAAATGGCCATTCCTCTCAGTGCACTCGAGTCAACTATGGAGTCCCACAGGGCTCAGTCTTGGGACCGATCCTGTTTATGCTTTATATGTTACCCCTAGGAAACATAATCAGGAAACACAGCATTAATTTTCATTGTTATGCCGACGATACGCAGTTGTATTTATCCATGAAGCCTGACCAGAATGACCAGATAGAGAAACTGAACGCCTGCATCAGTGACATCAAGACCTGGATGACAATTAATTACCTCCTCTTGAACCCAGAAAAAACTGAGGTCATTATACTTGGTCCTAAAAACCTCAGAGATGCTCTGTCTGCTCAGATAGTCTCCCTGGATGGCATAAGTATAGCCCCTAATTCCACAGTTAGAAACCTTGGGGTTTTACTTGACCAGGATTTATCATTTAAGGCTCACATATCTCAGGCATGTAGAACTGCCTTTTTTCACCTGCGAAATATTGCTAAGATCAGAAATATACTTTCTAAGAGTGATGCTGAAAAACTCATCCATGCATTTGTTACGTCGAGGCTGGATTACTGTAACTCCTTGTTAGCAGCGTGTCCTAAGAGTTCCTTAAGAAGTCTCCAGCTTGTTCAGAACGCAGCTGCTAGATTGTTAGCTGGAACCAGCAGAAGAGATCACATCACTCCTGTGTTAGTTTCGCTCCATTGGCTCCCAGTTGATTCTAGAATTAAGTTCAAGATCCTCCTGTTAACCTATAAGGCCTTACATGGAATGGCCCCGTCCTATATTAAGGACCTCATAGTCCCTTACCAACCAATCAGAACACTTCGCTCGCAAAATGCAGGACTGCTTGTGGTTCCTAGAATTAGTAAAAGTACGGTTGGAGGTAGAGCGTTTAGCCACCAAGCCCCTGTCTTATGGAATAAACTCCCAGCTCATGTAAGAGAGGCCGACTCAGTTTCTACATTCAAAGCTAGACTGAAAACATTCCTCTTTGGACAGGCTTATTGTCAGACTAGCTAG
This sequence comes from Oryzias latipes, assembly GCF_053564925.1. Taxonomy (NCBI): domain Eukaryota; kingdom Metazoa; phylum Chordata; class Actinopteri; order Beloniformes; family Adrianichthyidae; genus Oryzias; species Oryzias latipes. Next base: position 8,991,412 of record NC_136250.1, on the reverse strand, counting down.
TATTCAGAGATTATTTAACTTAATGTTAGTTTGTTTAAATTAAACTTAATAATAACTATTTCTTTTAAAAGGCTGCTAGAAGTTGAAGCTGGGGTAACTATGGTGCACTGGGGTTCTGTCCTCTTTCCTTTTTTACTTCTACCCTTCCTCTCCTCTATTCTTGATCATAATTTATCATTTAGTTCTCCATGCCTCTGTTTGGTGCAGTGCGATTCATGTATTGTCCCTCTTTTCCTCTCCCCTCCTGGGGAGTGGGAGTGCTTCCAGACTCCAGTTGGCTCATCCGTGCTCCAGTTCCTGACCGTTTACCTCGCCTTTGCTCCTGCTCCTACACCTGGCTGTGGATCCTGCCTCTGGCTCATCTCTGGCTCGTCTCTGCTCTGTACCTGACCGAGTACCTCGTCTCTGCTCCTGCTCCTACACCTGGCTGTGGTTCCTGTCTCCGGCTCGACTCGCGCCTTTGACTGTCCCCACAACCACGGCTGGATGAAGCTCGTCTGCTGGACTTTTATATATGTAGTTGTAGATTTAGATAAGTTAATTCTTCTCTAAGATTTCTGGTAAATCGCCTGTCCGTCCTGGGGGAGGATCCCTCCTTCATGTGGGCACCCCTGAGGTTTCTTCGTTTTTTCCGGAATCCGATTTTTTTGGGAGTTTTTCCTTACCGCGAAGGGGGGTCTAAGGGCAGGGATGCCAGTATAGCTTAGTCAGTTTGTTAGTTCATTTTAGTATTTTTCTATTGAACTCTTTGTATTCGTGATCCTTTTGATTTCATGTTTTACTTCGAAGCCCATCGAGACGACTGTTGTCGTGATTTTGGGCTATACAAATAAAATTGAATTGAATTGAATTGAATCTGAAGAAAAGGGCGCACTTCTGGCTCCAACGAAATTAAGTCAACGTAGGCGACATTCTTTCACTATGCAGACTCCGCCATGTTGAAACCAGAAATTGTCAGTAAGCAATGATTGGTCTGAATCAGTCATTCATCATTTCTATGGCAACCACTCTCACCATTCAGAAGTGAGCTTATTGGAAGGTCATAGTCCTACCATTTGTCAATCAAATGTTTTAAATGTTTGCTGTAATACCACATTTTTTTATTGAGCCATCTGATTGGTCAGTTCATACCTTGATTAAATTGCGCCACAAAAAAATGTTGTGAAAAAATTAGGACTAGCAAAAACTGTATTAAAAAAGGTAGCTCATTAAATTCTGATAAATATAATCAACTGTTTATTTTGTAGTAGGAGTTTATGGGATTTTGGCTTCTTGGAGCCATGGTCAATTCCTATTTGGAACTCCAGGGGGTGCGGTCACTCAGTCCAGTTCTCATATACAGTCAATGTTTTTTTTTTTACATATTTTTGATGCATCCTTGTCATGTGGCTTTACACGAATAACTATACAAACCTCTGGTTTAGTGTTCCACAGGGATTCTTTTATTGGAACAAAACTTTTGCTACTTTAAGCCATGGTTTGGTTTGATTTTAAATGGATTTGTTTTCAGAGTCTGTTTGGTATTTTTAAGATGATACTCATGTTTTATTGTATTCCAAGAAATATTTTCTGTATTAAAACATTAATCAAATGTTGCAAATCTACTTTGTGATGCCAGCTTGTCAACAAGATTTCAAGAATCTTTAAAATTGTTTTATATAATCTTGCAGTATTGCCTAAAAAGTTATTTTATGGTTTTGTGTTATTAGGAGAATTGCACTAAGACACGTTCAGCAGCACAGAGGAACAGCAAAGAGATAAAACCCCAATAACATTGACAGGTTCAACGATGCAGCTTCATGGAAGTCAGATAGTTGAGTCAATGATGCGTAGAAAACTTGTGGTCACTGAACAATTGTGCACAATCTATTGATCAACGGATCAAACCACTGAAGCTTTATTTTCCGTACATCTCCATTTTGAAGAACTGTTCGTTGGCCAGGTGGACATGGAACCTGGAGCGACATCTAAAACCTGCTCAGAGCAAGAAGTTTGTGCAACCTGAGTAAGTGACACAGCTTGCTTGGAGGTGTGCGCACTGTCACTCCACAGAGAAATGTTTTGAGTGTCCAGCCTGCTTACTCCATCAGTGTTTAAGCTCCCGTTGGGCCTTTGTTGAAGGTTCAAACGTCGACTTCTCTTGCTGCACCATCCCCATGCCCTCCAGCTCCCTCCTTTGCCCCTCAGGTGGAGTATTTCCTGGAAGGCGTGCCTGAAATCCGGGCTGCGGCAGTAGATGAGCGGGTTGAAGGCTGAGTTGGAGTAACCCAGCCAGTTGAGGAGTCTAAACGGCACATTTATGCTGTCCCCTTTGTAGTAGGCCATGACAATGTTGAGGATGAAAAAAGGCAGCCAACACAAAGTAAAAGTCCCCATGATGATCCCCAGAGTTTTTAAAGCTTTGTGCTCCTTCAAGGAAAACTTAAGACGTTTCGCAGCAGTATGCTTTCCTTCCTCCTTTTGTGTGTTAGCTCTGTTTTCTTCGTTTTTCTCTCCTTTGTCGGACTCTCCGTCTGCCAGCTGTTGCATGTTTAGTCTGTCCTCTGCCATTGGCTCCAACACCCGATTATCTGCCCTGCATGCATTCATGACTGGGCTATCATCCGGGCAAGCGAGCTGTGTGGAGTAATGCATTTTATAGAAGTGGCGCTCTCTACCTCTGATCTTCTTCAGCTGCTTTTGAGCCTCCTGAAATACACGGCTGTACAGGAAAATCATCACCACCAGTGGCAGATAGAAGGACACTATTGAGGAAATCACTGCGTATCCTTTATTGGTGTGGAATTCACAGCAGTCTTCTTTTTTCATGCAATCTTGAGCTTTCTGTTCATCTGACAACCACAGCTTCAGGTAGATGGGCAGGAACGAGATGAGGGAGGCCACCGCCCAAACTGCGAGTATCGCCGCAAAGGCTCGAGCCCTGCCCAGGGGAGGGAGACAGGACAGAGCGTGAGGAGAAAATCAGTAAACAAGATTGTAATTCATTGTGGCCATAAAGCACATACGTACAGAAAAACTTTAAAACCTTAATTATTAGCAGACCAACAATTTCAACAGTTCTACTGTTTAAATTGATTTGTCTTGCCTGGAAAAATCCCTCTTTTTAATCTCAACATTTGAGAATAAGTACAAGGATCATGCTTTACTGGTTACAAAACCACTCATTTAAAACAGAAGATACAGTAAAACTTATTGTTTTACCAAAAAAAAAAGGAAAACTTCAATATCTATTATGTTTATCACAAAGGTATTAATAGTTTTGAACTTTAAGCACTAAAAGGAGAGGCCTTTACACATTCTTTGGGATAGTGGTTTATCTTGCAAGCAGCAGTTGATAGGAACCATTTTGGTTCAAGGGTGTGGTCAAACTACCCAACAACAAATGTCAAAGCATCCGAGAGGTGTACGACCAAGAATTAGTACAGCTGAATTTTATACATTTTATGAATATATCCAGCATATCATTGGTTTTTCAAAATTAAAGCACCATTTGCACACTTCGCCCGCTGCTTTTAGATTTGGAAAAATTCAAATATAGTAAAGGATTTGCCAGAGAATATCTTAAAATAAATATATGAAATATTTAAATGTCATTTAATTTATTCAGTACCAAACATAAAATGCACTGATTGCTTTATTGAGATTATTATCATTTCATATTTACATGGTAGAAGTTGAAGTCCAGGATAGAAGGGGGAAATCATCTCACTGCTGATCTATTCATCTGTGACTCAGCGTGATCCAGAAACACACCCATGTAACATACCACTTGGAAAAAAAAACGGCTTCTTTTTTTAGTTGTTCAGCTTTAGAGGCCCAAGCTGGCCCTCAGAGATCTGCTGAGGTCACGTCTCTGTAACTCTGCACCTCTACATTCATTTCATTTTTAAACTTCTGCTCACCCACATCCAAATCACGACGTGACTGTGATCGGGGGACTCCAACAGGATTATACAGATTTGTCAAACAATAAAAGTAGACGCATCAAGAACAATTTCTCCATCAGAACGGCTTTGGAAACAGGTTTTTCTCAATTGCTTTCACACATATGAAAGACAAGAAACAGAGCTCCTTCTGCAGAGGGAGGAACAAATATCCAAGCTGGGTTTTAAATGGCTAATCATTACCTCGGCTCTTTCCACCCATCATGACCTGATGCCGCTCTGTGTGCATTTAAATGTAAAGTGGGGCTCAGGTCCCTCATGGGTTAATGGGTTTTCCTGTGTGATGCACCTCTTAGCAAACTTGTGATGAGATGGTTTCAAAGTGGACTCACAACACCTGATGTGACTTCCTGCAGACGTGCATCTTAATGTGAGTCATGCTGCTGCAACAACTTTTTCATTTGTGTTCTGCTGAAACTAAAACCGTGAAAACACTCCTAATGGAACATGTACCTGGTGAGCAGGGTTGGGTAGCGCAGAGGCAACGTGATGGCGAGGTAGCGGTCCAGAGCGATCACACACAGAGTTTCGATGCTCGCTGTCACACAAAGCACATCTGCGGCTGTCCAGAATTCACACATGAAGTTCCCAAACTTCCAGGATCTCAGTAGGATGTTACTGGAACTAAATGGAACCACAACCACTCCCATGATGAGGTCAGCCACTGCCAGAGAGGCAATGAAGAGGTTGGTGACGGTTTGGAGTCGATGGAAGCGCAGGATGGCTGAAATTACCATCACATTACCTGCAGAGAAGAACATTCCTGCTGTCCTGAAAGTGCAAGTGGATTTGATCTGACTCTTTTATGGAGAGCAAACAGGAATTCAACTGACGGCTTTGTTACTTACCAAACACTATGGCCAGTACCAGAATTGCCATGGCAACAGCTAACAGCACCAGTTCTGCATCACTGTATTGGGGATTGTTTAAACCTGAGAAGCTGCTGTTTGACGCAGAACTCTCATTTGCCATGATCTGCTGTCAAAAAACAAAAATCCACACAAATCAAATTAGAGTGGTCATAATTGGATTATAGGAATTTACCGAAACAAACTTCCATTTAGTGACACTTAAAGCCTTAGTCCAGGCATGTCCAAAGCCCGGCATGTGGGCCAAATGGGAGCTGTGTCAAATTTCTACCGACCTGCAGGCTCCTGTCATAAAATCATTCAAATTTGGCCCCCAAAACTTTCTAAGAACTACAATTTCTTGATTGCGTTGGGTAAATTACGTTGTAAACCTGAAGCAACAACATGTGGCTACGTGACCTCCAGCGAACTGAGTGCCAAACGAGAGGGACAGATTTATTTGTTTCTGTGATCAAATCCCCAGTGGTTTGTAATTCTCAGTAAGATAAATATTTGTGTTATATTCCTGTTCACATAATTTACGTTTAGAAGTTTACAATGAGCACTTAATTATGAATAATAAATAACATTTCCCATGATCCCAGATTTAATGTTGACAAAGAAATTTCCCCCAGACACTATTTTATTTCCTGTCTTAAAATATGTAATTTACAGTAATTTGGGTAAAAATGTATTTAGATATGACATGATTCTATGAGAAGAAATTATAAGTGACCAATTGCAAAATAAAATTCATCAAATAGTTAATTTGCATTTAATGTTATAATTAGAGTTAAATGAATGTACCAGAAGGCTGATTGGTTGGCCCTCACACATTAAAGGCCCGTACACACCGGGACGAATTTCGCGCGCGATTTTCGCCGACGTTTAATGCCTCGTGACTAAACAAAGGGCACCAATGAGAGTGTGCACACCGACGCGAAAAAACGCCACGCGTCAAAGCGTCAAAAAAAAAACCGCCTCGGGTTCGTTTTTTTTTTTCGACGCGCCGCGTCGAAATCTACTCGACCAATGAGAATGGCGCTTTTGCACACGTGTCTGGAGCTTCTGAAGTTACAGTAAAACACAACTTGGGGGCGCTCAAACACAAAACTGTCTTGCTGAGCACACATACCAGCGAAGGAGATAGACGCCAAGTAGCGTCTACACTGCCGCGAAGAAATAATGACGGACATTCTAAAATATCCCCGAACCAAGCACCAGTTGGAGCTACTGATGCTTGAAATATTCATGTTTTCTTTGTTTGATTCCGACAATCGCGTAAATACTTGCTCTCTTCTTCTGAGTGAAAAGCGACTTTAAGAAGCCTAAAGTTGTGCAGCGCCACCTTGTGTACAGGAGTATTTCTGTTTACATTAAGCGCCATCTAACGTCAGGGAATGAAATTGCATGTTCGCTCGGCTCATCGTCAGCGAAAATCGCCTGGGTGTGAACACAAAAGACGTGGCGAAAAACGCTGGCGAATAATGCCTGGCGAATATTCGTCCCGGTGGTGGAATGTGGCCCTCTTAGCTAAACGTTCGGACTACCCAGCCTCAGTCACATGCACCAGTGGTTGTTTGGTGCATATTTTAATTTTATTTAATTTATTTTGTCATGTAGGTTAAAGATGTTCTTCTGTTCTTCACACTGTTGAACTGTTCTGAATGTCACTTTGTTTGAATGTCTTTGCTGCTGCAGACAAAAGAATTTCCCCATCTGGGAAAATCTTAAGTCTTATCTCATCTTATCTTCACAGGGGGCTGCAGGTTTTTGGGTTGGTGTTGTGTACAGACCACCTGCCCATTTGTCACCTAAAGGCAGTCTGTACCCAACTGTAAGGGCAGTTGTGACCAAGGCTTTTAGTCAGTAACAACAATTTCATAAAAGTCATTTTCAGGCAAAAACACCAGTTTCGTCTACAAAAAGTGTTTCTTCTTGGAAGAGACAGATGTTATTATGTCGCTTTGGACTCAAAGACGGGTTATTCAATCAAACGAAAAGTATGTTTGATTAAGTTAGTTTCACAATAAAATGTAGAAGCTTAATGAGATGTGTTACGCACAGCTCCTTGTGTATGGTATAAAATTTCACTGATGGGGAAATGCAGAAACATCTGGATGAATGGGTTAACTTTACCAACATCAGTTGTACTTTTCATTCATAATCCCAGCCAGCAAGACAAAGTGGGCCCCATATGGTTTAAAATTGGGCAGAAAATGTGGGCCCAGAATAGGTTTGTTTGGAGTTTCTGTGGTGGCCCCACCTGGGTTTGTCCACATTGACTCAAGTGGGCACTCAGAGGGCTGGCTCGATATGCTAGCCAGCTGCCCGGTGGACAGTGTAGCGAGCGGTGCTGCCCAGGGGCCAGGAGTGTTGGGTAACACCCAGGGCGCACACTTTTAGGCCAAATCCGAATTCCTCCACTATTCTGTGAGTTCTTCCTACACCTCCAAGTGTAGGGGCCTTTGGATGGGTAGGGTTGTCCGAAATAGTTTTTTAAGGGCTAACCCTCGTGGCGGAGGGATGCCAAGATCTCCGGCGTGAGGTTGTACCTCATCCCGCTGTGCCGTGAAGGAGAAGGGCATTTCTTCATAAGGGTGTGCTCTGATGAACTGGACCAAGTTACCCCTCCCATCTGGGGTTCAAAATAAGAAGTACATCCTGGTTCCAAGGAGGCAAAATCCTACAGATTTCTCTATAAAAATGAACTGCTATTACTCAATCATTCTATTCATCAGACTAACCATTCTTGCTCTGCTGCCTTTTTAAACATCTCATCTTAATTTTGTCATGATATTTTTCTCTGTAGTTCTAGTTATAAACTGACCAATTTGATACCACAGTAACAATATGTGGTCTTAAGTCAAATATTTAAAATGTTGACAGATTCTCCAGAACCTGCTTTCAATTGGTAGGGGTGTGGACTTTTACTAACATTTCTAGTAAACATTTTTCACTAGAAATGTTGACTCTGACCGTCATGGACCAATCACTACTTGCTGACATTGTCTGGCTCCAACATGGCGGAGTTCATATTGTGAAAAAATGGCGACTGAATTGACTTCATTTTGTTGGAGCATTTTCTATGATGACGAAACAGGCGCTTGGTCCAGTCCTCATTTACAGTCAGTGATTAAGACATCAAATCAAAGGATGAAAACGTTACAAATCTACAACATCCAGGATGAATCACTAATAAATAGCAAATTATAAATATTTTTTGTGTATGGCTTACTTTTAGCCGGCTGAAAAGTAAAATCAGATGAAATAACCGAAAATGCTGAATGTCAATCTTATTTGGTTTTCGGTACTCCTTCAGTTAATTAGCGTTTTTTGTGACTTATTCTTAATCGCTTGCATAAAAAACGACTGCTTTTTATGAAAAAAGTACATTGTATACGAATTTTCTATTTGTTTATGTTCAACTAAATCTTCTACAAACCCCAAACAAGCCTTTAAGTAAAGATTTTCTGGAACAAACAGAATATAAGTAACATTTATACATTTTCGGAGGGGGTCCACAGGAAGAAATAAACAATTAGTGTAAATAGATTGACACAAAGAAAGTTTTATTCGTCTTTACTGATCTCCTGCAAAGCAACACAAACACATTCATTACAGTTGAGAGCCCAGGTCATGCTATCTTTCCCACATACTCTCACATTGTGATGGCATGTGTATAAAGCATCAAGCAAAGTTGTTACAATAGAAAATTTTCATGTGTTAGTGAGGAAGGGTGTTTCCTGTAATAAATGTGGCGAAGCCAGCTCTCGCCCAAAATACTACATTTGTTTGTGCTCTTGTCTGCATACAGACTGATAAGCATGTCTCTATCATGTCATTAAACAGGTTGAAGTATACACTGCAGTTGAACTATTTGTACATAAAGAGATAAATCTCCCCTGAGCAAAACTCATGATTTAGAAAACAGTCTTATCAGACAGAAATACCTTCCACTGCAGCCTGCAGGTCAGTGGGAAAGAGCCTCCTCTGCATCTTCATAGAACATAACATATGTGGTCTCTCACAGAGGGGGAAGTTAAAAGCGTTTTTGGTTCACCAGGTTCAAAGGTGTTTGTATCTTTTTCACATGGTGATAACCTGAGCTTAGAGGCAGCATTTTGTTTTAAGGTGGTATGGTGTTTTTTTCTGTGTTTTTATGCAAACTGAGTGACTGCAACCAAGCAGGAAGTAAACAGCTAAACCCCAAAGCCACCAGGATTTTTACAAAAGAAGCTTGCCATGCGTCTTCAGGACAGATTGTACTGTTTGATTTAGAGCTCTGACCTAATTGCCCGACTTATGCATTCACAAGGTGCACCAGAAGTTCCCTTAAAACATATGCAGGATGCAGAGGTCTTTGCATAAAAACCAAAGTAGAAGGTGTAAACCGTTAATCTAAGCACATTTATATATCAAAATATATTTGTCAGCTGAGTACAGAAGCCATTTTAAACTGACATCCCTGTTTGTAATTATTGTATGTCAGCAGGAGTTGGATAATTATGCTAAGTTTAAGGCTGTAACTCCTTTTAAGGTGTATTTTTTGTGCTTCTGAGTTCATACTTTCAGAGCATCTGTGTTTATTTCATTTGACATCATTACACTTTCTTTTAAATTAATGCATTTGTAAAGCTGTTGGTTCAAATTCTGGCCCGCTTGCCTTTACTTTGGCTTTAACGATTTTCCAGCCCATGCGGGTGGAGACTTTAAAAAGGAGCATTGATTGAGGTGTTTACCTTGTTCTCTGCTGGTCAGAGAGCACAGTGTTGAATTTTGGGATGCACCTCAAAAGGTTCGGGTGTACAAACATGACAAGTTTGTTGCTATACGACAATCCAGTCAGAATTGAGGCAAACTGCGGTCCAGAGTAAGCAGAGCCCGGCTGACTTTCAACAGTGCTTCTGCATTAAGAGTGTTGGAAAGCGGATCATTCTGTTCGCTGAGAATTTGTCATCATTTGGAAAATGTGCCAGCTTCAGCACATTATCCACTGGTGATGGATTAGCCAGAGAGTTAACTGCACACTCATTTTTAAAATCAATACTTCATTAAATGTACTCAAGGGCCTTTTTTTCTTTGACTAAATGATTACGGCCACATTTGTACAGACAACTGCTAACCTTGAAAATGGCTTCAGTGTTCATCAAGCCATAATGTCCAAAGCTGACCTTCCTGGCGTTCTTACTGGTCACCCCTGTACATGGATTTGTGGCAGTTCAGTGCTCCACTGATTAGATCAATTGTGTTCTTAGGGGTTTCCTGCATGTCTGAGCTGCTCAAAAGTGCACATAAATTATGTAGGGACACCTGCTGTCATAAAGTACAGAAAACACAAGGACAGAAAACACCCAGGGCTTGTCAAGCTTAGCAGAATAAACAGACGACAGCGAGCCAGACTTCGAAAGGCACAGACGCTCCAATATCAAAGGCTTGTATGATAAAATAAACTATGCAAGAAAAACTCATGAGCTTGGAGTCTGACCTGTGTCTTAAGATTGAGCAGCCAGAGTTGCTCTGCAGATATCAGCTGTTACAATAAAGAAATGATAGTAAGAACCTTTGCTCTTGCTCCAAGACCTTTAGACAAGTCTCTTCTTTGTAATGTGATCTGTGTGACTTGAAGATTTACGACTAAAATATATGTAGTATATTTAAGGGTTGGGGGTTTGGAGAGCTCACAAAATTGTCAAAAGATATCAGAGACATAATTTATTTTTAAGCTTGTATGTTTTTATTCACAAATTTAATAATTTTCAGACCAGTTACTGCACCACCCAAGTCAAACTCAGTGACAATTTCAGTACCGAAAATAGCCTGGGTGTCATCCTTGGTAGATGGTGGTTTTGAGTGTGTGCGAGTCCAACCTTAAGAGGGCAGTTTGTGCATAAAGCCTAACTCACGTGAGCATGAACCATAATTCAAGTTTCAATAGTCTTACCTCCAAGTTTCGTTTCCCTTTCAGTCTTGTGATTTCATATTCCACATGTGTTTAAATCCAAAACATCCCTTCAATGATCTTGTCAGCAGCTTTGAGCTCCACTTTTTTTTGTGCTGAGCTCTGAATTTCCACTTTCATGTGTGTTATGTGCACACACACACACAGTCCGTCTTGCTCTTCCTCTTTGTTCTCTGACATGTATGTGAACACTCATTCAGGCCCCAACCATACTTAGAGCAACAGCTGAGCCTCCCACCCTCTTTATAAGCAGGGCCTGATGACATCAGAGCTACAAAGCAGCCAATCAGAGGGACAGAGACAGGCTGTAGTGGATACAAACAGCTGGACAGGACCCAATGTACATTAAGCATTAAGAAAAAGACTTTTTGATTTCAAAAGTATCTCTTTTGACTGCACTACCTATTTGGACAAACTGCAAGTCTAAAGCAAAAACAACAAACTTCTCGTTTTTTTGCAAGCACCTCAGCAAAGGGCAACTTACATTCAGTCAAACTCTGTAAGACTATATATTTTACTTAAAGACCTACTCAGATGAAAACTATGTTTTTGGTGTTTTCAACATGTTCTTGTGGAATGTTTTGATGACAAAGGACATGTATGAAAAAAATTAAGCTCAAAACTGCATTTCTGAGTTTTTCTTTATGTACATCTGTGTCATTCAGGCAGCAGATGAAAAAATTACAGTTTGAAAAACATTTGTGCAGAAAAGATTCGCTGGGACTCCAAAAGCCCCCTGCTCCAAGCTCTTAGCAGCAGGGAGTGGAAGGGGGAGCGGGGTTGCTCGATGCCAACTGTCCCGCCCACAACTCAAAGGGGAATTTTTTATGAATTACTGCCGCTCTACAGAAACTGTATCCTAGAAAATGACTATTTTTTTCTTTTTTTTTTTTTTACAATTTTAGACAAAAGGGCATAATCCTAATTAAAAGACTACTGGAAAAAGTTTGAAAATAGAGTATTGCAGTGGGTCTTTGAGTTCAGTTAGGTCAGCTGGTTAATAAATTGGTAAATAAACTGACAAACACTTTTCAAAAAAAGAGGCAAATTGCTGTTTTTAGTTTGCACACCCTCTTTTACGTTTTAATCTCAAATTCGCAAATAGTAGTTTTTTCAAATAAAAAATTATTGTTTGCACGATTTTATTTGGACATACCAATTATTGAGTTTGCAGAAAAAAAGGGAAGTACACATCAAAACAGAGATCTAGCCCAGATATTTTTTGTCTTGGTCACAATCCAGTAGGCCATGTTGTGTTTAGCTATTTTGTAACCTTGTAATGATTTTCCTTGCGTGTATTGACAGCAGGCAAATCCAAATCTGGACTAAAGAATGGAAGAAGGGAGCAGCAGAAAGTGTAAATAAAAGTTGCAACCCTTTTCAGGAATCAACTGAACCTTAGTTTCCTCTTTCGGCTATCCTGCGATATGCCTCCGCCCCATCTGCTCATGCAGAACCTGTGAACGGGCTTCCTGCTTTGATCATGTGGTGTGCCAGCACAGACAGAAACAATTTTACAGCGACACAGGACATCCGAATAAGGACGAGTTGCAGGGCATGCTGCCAAAGTGTAGAAGCTGCCAAAGCTGGCCTAAAAAGCGTCAGAGCAGCAGCTAGTGGGGAACGTTAACTTTGCAATCACGTCATTTGATTTAATTGAATAAAATCGGTTAACAAGAACCGGTTGATCCCCACAGAGTCAATTTGATTGTGGATGAAGTGCTATTCTGTTTCTGGCATAAAAAGTCTTTGTTGATGAGCTTAATTTGAAAGCGTTTGCTCCAGCACTGAACTCTTCCCCCGTTTGTAGCTTGCAATGCGGCCCAGCACACAAACAAGTCATGGCTATCTGATGATGTGAGCATCGATGCCAGCTGAGTCATGCTTTGCGGCTCGAGGGGAAACGGGAAGCAGAAAGTGCAGCAAGTTCTAACCCACTCACGTCTTTGTCCTCCTTTAATAAAATCGTCCCTTTTTACGATGTTCTTGAGGATATGTCTTTGCAGTTCTGCTGCAAGCAACCCCCATGACGGACGGTTATTTTCTGTGTGACCTTTCTAAAGCGGATGAGTCATCTTCTGAGCTTGTGCTGGTTTTGTTTGCATGGTGTTCTTTGAAGAGCAAACCACGGCACGAACAATGTGGCACCACCTTCACTGCTTACGTACTTTTGATGCTTGTCTTGTTCACACCACGAAATGTCCTTTTTTTTTTTAAAACAAAGTCTATAGAGGACGGCAATATCCTGTGGTCCAACACATTCTTCTTGGTGCCTCTTCCCTTCCATGAACTTCTCCTTCCTGTATCCCCCCTCCCCCCTTCTAATAGGATGGAACCATATTTTCCTTTTGAAGTCCACCATGAGATGCCACCATGTTGTTGCCACCCAAACTGTTTCTGTCTCTCAGTAATGTTTCTTTGTCTTGCATCAGCATGGTGGAATCTCTGGATTCAAGCTTAATAACCTAAACTAAAATGAACTTTAGAGAAATATTATTTGAAAAAAATACAATACTAAATCAGCTATCACAGCTTTAAATATATTTCAGCATTTTATATTTAATAAAGTGAAGATTGCACCAGTACACTGCAAAAACAGAATCACAATAAAGTAAAAAGACCTTGTTTAAAGAAAAATTGACTTATTTTCTGATAATTAATGTAACATTTCTTCTGACTAAGAATTCTTGGTAAGACCATTTTTCTTACCCCACTGACAGAATTTATTTCTTGCTTATTAAAATAAAAATAAAATAATCTTGACTGTTTGATTTAATTCTAGGGGTTTGTTTTTGTAGTGTGCTAACTTTGATAAAAAGGTTTGTTTTTTAAGTAAGACACGGCACCAAAATGATGCAATAGAATGCTTTCATTTAAAAAAAAAAAAAAAAAAATCAAACCTGAAGCTGTGAGTCTTAACTTTCACCATTAACTGTCTGAACATACAGAAATGACAGCTTTTTTGTGCAAGATGAATCTTTTTTGCACCATGACACATTTATGTGAATTAAAAAAATGTTTAGCAAGCTCTTGATAGAGGTAGTTTAAAAACCTGAATAAATGTTTCTATAAGTTTTTATATTTGAAGAAATTCCAGTATTTTCACCAAAAAAATAAAAAAAAAAAGACTAAAAGTTTCTTTTATAGTTGTGTTTGTATGCCCGAGCCTTCGCTGGCGTATAAGATTATCTATAATTCTTATAGACACAGGCAAAATGTATAGCTTTTATTTTTTTGAGAAATATTCTGGTCAAAAAGAAAATACATTTCTTTAAAAAGATAAATATTGACATTTTTAATAACAATTTGCGTTTACAGCCTGATAAGGAGTTATTTGAATATGACAACAAAGGTTAAAAGCCAGTTTTCTTTTTAATTTAAGAGGTTGAGGCCTTTGAAAAACTTGTTATTGTTACACCTGTGATCATTAAAAAACTTTGGCAGAAATAAAAGAAGTAAAATCCTCTGATTTAAGAAAAAACTATGAATTAAAATCAGTTATAGCTCACCTGGCAACAATTAATAAAATAAACATAATTTTTTTTTAGCATCCGCAAAATTGTTTATTTCTGATCTAAACATGAGTAAAAACCTATATAAAAAAAGATCTGGTGTTTTACTCATTTATATCACAGTCATAAACAAGTTTTTCTGCAAAAATAATGCTAGAAAAAAATCAATTAATTCTGTTTTCTGTAATGACGATATGTCTACTACTTTCACACTCAGCATGGTAAAAAAGGCATTCCTGGCACTACAGTGCTGCTATATTGTCCAGTCAGGAAATAAAGTCCCAGCCCCAGGTAGGATGTTGATGTATTCCTTCTTCAGAGAAACGCCTGATCTGTACAGCACAAGTATATCCTGTTTTTGACGCACTTTGGGACCACTGAGACTAAGAAAACAGCTTCCTGCTGCTACATCCTATAGGTAACCTGCTTCTCTTGTTGATGTTTTCATAAAACCGAGAAGGAGGGTCAAAGGGCGGGGATGCCCTGTTTAGATTAGTCTGTTTAGTTTAGTTTAGTTTAGTTTAGCAATCAGCTGTTGGATTTTATAACTGATTTTGTTTTTCACAATGAGTGAAGCCAGTGAAGACAACTGTGTTGTAATATTGGGCTACATAAATAAAACTATTGGGCTACATAAATAAAACTGAATTGAAACTGAATATTACGTTCACAAGAAAAGCGGTGTGGGGATACCCATGACCCCATGGCACCAGTAGATGGTTCCCACAGCCTCCTTTTTATAAAAATGAACTCAACCCAAACTGAATGTTTTGATGTGAACGGCTGTTTCAGGTACACAAAGTTTAAATCAAGGTGCTGTTCTCTTACGTTGTTTCATTCAGTTTAAATTAATTTCAAGTAACATTAAAATATGACTTGGAGGCGTTTCAAGGCAGCTTATATTTACGGTGCCTGAAATGTTTAGATTTTTTTTAGTAAAGTCAATTTTTTTCTGTTTTTGGCACCTACATAATACACCAAACTGCATTAAATGTTTATGTACATAGGGATGTTTTAAATAACTCTTTAAAGTACTTTAACATTTTGGAGCCTGCATAACAGAAAGATTAAAAAAACAAAACAAACTCAGGGTCCAGTTTAAATAATTTGGGTAATTATTCAAAAGGGAATAGCCTGTGTTACTGTAGACTGCAGTGCCATCACATTGTCCTCAGGTTGAGGTTAATTATCCACACTTCAGCCATTATTTCAAGCACAGCAGCACATTAGCTGATAGTATGTAGTCTTTTTATTGTTTTCTATATCTATCTATCTATATACCCAGGCTGTGTCCCACCACAGTGGGGTAGCCTAGACAGGGCACACATTCTTAACTCCCTTCTTCTCTCCCCCAAACCCTCCTCCTTCAGTGTGTGCGTGTGTGTGTGTGCGCGCGTGTTTATTGTTTTACTGCCAGTAAAATCAAATAAGAATGGGTAAACACTTTAGACTTAGATTTCTCTTTAAAAAATAGTTTGGCTCCTTAAGTGTTATTTTTGAATGTTCTGCAATGTCAATATTTGAGATGTTTCTTTGAGAGCGAGGTAGCCTTTAATCTTGTGTACGTTGGGTTTTATATCAAATAATTTTAAACTCGCCAGCAACTGATTTGGTATGTAGCATGACTGAAGCAGAATGTGATGAATCCTCTCACCATCTGTTTTACAATGGTTTCTAGAGCAGTGAGGATCACCTACTCCAGTGAAATTTGATAGTGGTGGGCTTGCTGGTTTCCACAATGAAAAAAGACAAAAAGGAAATACAGTTTTAATAAAATATGTATTAATACAATGTTTATATAATTATAAAATGATCAATAATTTTAGAAATTTAAATGTAGCTGCCCTTAAAACTAGGAGGATTTTTTTCCAATCAACAGGAAAACACAAAAACTTTAAGGTTAGATTTCTAGAAAATCCATTAAAAGTCTCAAGACTCTGTGTGAACTGAACACAGTTTTTAAATCTCGAAGTGAAATTATAATAATAAAAAAAAAAGCATAAAACACCAGAAACATCTCTTTTTTTTTCTAAAGGATACCATGTAGATTTCTGTCTCCAACTAAAGGAATAGGAAACCACAGGTTAACATGCATCTCAATGAAAACCTTTGGCACAACATCTTACGGACAACATCAATGTGACGTTGAGGGAAATCTAAACCTTTTCCGTGACGACGAAATGACCTGCTAATATCACCCACAGGTTTGACTTATCAGCATCTGTAAAACACCTCATTCATGTGTTTTTCCAGAAGTGCTGACTGATGGGAGCAAAATGATGACGTGAAAAATGTGAGGTCCACAGAGAAGGAATTGATGAGGTGGGACCCAAATGGAAGACTAGAAGCAAGTTTGATTAAAAAGGAAATTAAACTTTTGAATAAATAAACTGTAATAAACCCAGAAAAAAACAAAAAACATTTAAAAGAAGTCAATCATGACCTGAACCAAATCTGAGAGAAGAAAAAAAAGGATCTAACAAAGAGCAACTGAAATCATGGAGATAATTATGCTGAGGGACAATCAATCAAACTGAAAACAGCTGGGCTGATTACAAACTGCATCCAGGTGTGATCATGGCAAAAGGAAAAAAAAACATCTCACTGAACAAAAAAAAATCAACACAGAAAGCCAAATGAAAACCTCTAACTTTCATTAAAATAAGGGAAAACAACCATCGGGATTTATTTGACATAAAATGACCATGTTTTTTCTGAAAGGAAAGGGTAAATAAAATAAATTACATACCTACTCATTGTTGCCCCTCCCTCATGGTAATATGCTTGGCCTCTTTCTCCTGCCTCATTTCCTGTCATCTGTTGTCCTGATCTTCCTGTCTGACTTCACTCTTCATTTCTCCCAACACTTCTTTTCTTAAACAGCGTCTCTCGTGGAACTGATACTCTCCACTGCCATCTTTCATCTGCTTCTTCTTCTGTCTGTGTCCAGTCTTTCTTTTTGTGTCTTTGTATTTGAAGGTGCTGGCTGTCAGGCATTTCCAATTTTCCTTGGTGAGGATGAAATATTTTTGGGATTTTGGATCAATATCTACTGCATTGCTAGAAAGAGATTAAATTCATCTGCACCCCCTGTACTTATTATTCACTGCATTGATTTCCTGTGGAAAGTAAGAAGATTGCTTTTCGATTCTAGTTTAGTTGATCAAACATTCACCCTGAAGACACATTTGTTCATGTTGCGCCATCGTTGTCCATGGAGCACTTTTGTATGACCCTGCACGGTGCGTATTTGTCACTCTGGAGCCAACTGAAGAACACATCAGGAGCACTGTCAGGTTAAGTGACTCATCCTAGAACGCGTTAGGACAAAACATTTGAAAAAATATCAGGAATTGTTTTGGCAAAGCAGATTCTACCTACTGAATTCTAGTCGATCCATAATATGGTCTTTTGTAAAACACAACCTTTGACCTTTTCAATGGGAGTTAATAAATGGCAACAGATTTTGGACGGTCGGATCTCCCAGGGATTAAAACTGTCAATTTTCCGTGTGGCCTTGATGGGAAACCTGAAGGGCAGATTTCCAATCTCAAGTTGTCATATGTAGACAGCCCGTATGTAGCTGTGAGCTATAGATACGGGTTGATTTGTGACTAATAGATTTAGATTAGATTAGATTAGATTAATTTATTTATCCCATGATGGGGAAATTCACTTATCTGTGGCATCAAAAATAACATTTATAAGTAACAGCAAAAAAAGGACATCAAAAATGACATTCGCATTATAAATAAATACAGCTACGAAAGTGGCGTGTGATGCACTGCAAATGTGATACAATTTTTTTTTTATATACATCCAAAAATAAGTAAGTAAAAAAGTACACACCAATCAAACAACCGTTTAGGAACAAGGACATTTGAAAAACAACAACGACAACAAAAGTGAATAAATAAATGAGTGAATGAAAAACACCCCGTGGGACCCTGGTGTGTCACTGTAACACGGTGTTGTACAGTCTAATGGCCTTGGGGAGGAATGACCTGCAGTAGCTCCTTCTTGCAATGTGGGTGCAGCAGTCTGGTGCTGAAGGAGCTGGTCAGCGCCTCTACAGTTTGGTGCAGGGGGTGGGAGGAGTTATCCATGATGGATGTTAGCTTAGCCAACATCCTCCTGTCCGCCACCTCCTCCATGGACTCTAGTGTGCAGTCCAGGACGGAGCCGGCCCTCCTAACCAGTTTGTTAAGCCTCCTCCTGCTCTGTCTGTACTGCCCACCACCCAGCACACAACTCCATAAAGGACAGCTGAAGCCACCACAGTGTCATGTGTCATTCTGCACACGCCAAAAGACGGAACAAACGGAATGAAACAGCCTCTCCGATCGTCTTTTGAGGTACATTAAAAGCGTTCTCAGTGGTCTTTTAATTATGATTATGCTTTTTTATCCGTTGTTTTCACGGACATAGTTTCTTCAGAGCGGTAGGAGTTCGCTAGAAATTCGCCTCAGAGTCGTGGGTGGGACTGTTGGCGTAGAGCAACCCTGCCCCTCTTCCCTTCCCCATTGTGTAGCGGAGAAGGCAGCTTGTGGCTAATGTATTTCTAATGTAATGTATTTTCTTTACCCGGAATAACTTCTTTGCCCAAAAGCGTCTTTCCGTCTGCTTTTGGCGGCAATTGCTCAGGCCATTGGGCAGGTCGTCCAATGATCGAAGGGTCAGCGGCTTGATCCCCGCTCCCTCCAGTTTCCACACCAGAGGCTGATTTCCTCTGGTGTGGGAACGTGTGAGTGATGGTCAGAGGGACTGTAGGTGTGAACTGGCAGCCATGCCTCTGTCATCACCATGTATGAATGAGGAGTGAATGAAAAATGGACAATGGCGCTTTGAGCGCCTGGAAAAGCACAGGTAAATCTAATCAATATATTCATTTATTATTATCCACAGCAATTTGAATACAGAAATTCTCAGAAATGCAATTATGAACGTCATTTTCTTGATATTTGTCCTACATCATCAGTAAAAACAGAATACGTAAAATGCACCAAAAACAGCATCCTCTGTGGAGTGGTTCTTCATACTAACAGAAAACAGCTGCACTGAATGGAGAGCATCAGTAGTCTGCAACAACAAACACCCAAAACATCACAACTTGAGACACCGACAAGATGGACAATTAAAATGAATAAACAAAACACCCATGACATTCCAAAACTAAATCACATTTTTTGCACAGTTATAAACTATTAAGGTTTTTCTCGGGTGTGTTTAATCAATTAGTTGACTTCAAACAAGTAGAGTTTAACAGAGGGTGCTGCCAAGCTGCTCTCCCATATCATCAGCATAATTACAGTTTGGATCATAAAAGTTCAGAGGTGAACTAATCTTTATAGAATGAGAAGAATGAAATGAGGGGACGATGCCACTGCTGGCAAATTCTATTTGAATGGTGTGCACATGTAAAGATTCTGTTTTATTTAAAGCAAATTGATAATCATTATAAGGAGAATTGTAATAAAGGGCATCAGAAACTATAGGCAGAAATAAAATAAAAAATTTTTTATATGTATAAATGCCCCTCTCACCCTCTGCGGGTGGTTTCTCCTCCAAACTCGGGTCATCTACCAGAGTCCTGGGAGCTTAAGGGTCCTGCAGTATCTTAGCTGTTCCTAGCACTGCGCTTTTCTGGACTGAGAGGTCTGAGGTCTTTCCAGGTATCTGTTGTAGCTACTCCTCCAGCTTGGGGGTTACTGCCCCGAGTGCTCCAATTACCACAGGCACCACTGTCACCTTCACTTTCCAGGCTTTCTCCAGTTCTTCTCTGAGTCCCTGGTATTTCTCCAGTTTCACATGTTCCTTCTTCCTGATGTTCCCATCGCTTGGCACTGCCACATCCACATCCACCACAACGGCTTTCCTCTGTTCTTTATCCACCACTTCAATGTCTTGTTTGGTTTGCCATTACCATCCTATCGCTCTGGAAGTCCCACAGGATCTTTGCCCTCTCATTCTCTACCACTTTTTGAGGTGTTTCCCCTTTTGACCTTGGGGTTTGGGGTTGCTTATGACATTTACTGAGGGGAAAAGCTAAAACAAAGCAAAAGGAGAAGATATTGATACAAATGTTAGTTATAGCATTTTCTTTTTTTTCTCAGCCCCAACATGCATTATGATTTTAATTGTAAATGTCATTTCAGTAAAAGAAGACAACAGTGCCCTTTAAATTGAATTATGTCTTTTTTTTTTAAATAAAATTGTATTTAAAAAAATACAGAACAAGGTTTATCTCTTTTCACACACAAAAATGATGGTTTGTTGTAGGTCATATTTAAGTTCTTTCTGATGTATTTTTATTTAACAGATTACATTACCTTTAATAAAAGCAAAAAAGGGCAACAGTTTGCAAAGTGTATGTGCACTTCAGGTCGAGATAACGCCATCAGTTCTGGGCACAGCTGAAGCTCAAGTGCTTGCAGTTCCTGCAGGGGCTCATTATCTTGCAGCAATCAACGTTTGATTAAAATCTGCATCTCTGATATGTCTCTAGTTTAAGTCCAACCTGAGCGCACAACTGCATGATTCTCCACAGACACCGACGGTGTGAGCTGCCTGGCTCGCCACGTTTCATCTCTGTCAGATGCGTAGAGGACACAGAGATGACATTTGCAGGACTGTGCTGCTACTTATCAGTGCAGAAGAGACTCAGAGAATTCCTTCATGTCCAAACACAGCTGCTCCAGTTACTTTGGACAAGAACCAAAGCTGGGAGCGTCTGGCTCGACACTCATGTTTGAACAATGTGAGACAAGGAAGCCCCAGTCTGCTGAGGGACATTAAAAGCTTTAGAAGTCTAAGTGAACTCTGTATGCTTTAACAGTTTCTAAATTAGAGATTTGAAAGTAGAAGTTTCAGATTTCTTTCTTTTTTTGTTTGAATATACTGTGGCGAGCTTGAAAAAACACATACGGTTCACCTCTGGGACAAAAGGACAGAAAATGTGTTTTAGATTAATTTTCTGAGGCTTCAGAAACAAGATTTGATTTGTCTTTTGTTTAAAATAAAGGGGTGAACATATTTTTGATTTGTTAGCAGCCCTTTTCTATTTTTTATCAATAAATCTAAAAGTTTGTAGGGTGTGCTCTCACCTCTGACCTGTGGACTTGCAGTTGTCAACAACAAATCTTGCAGTAAAGAACAGGATCCTGACAAGGAGAACCCACTCATTCCTCTTTAATCATAGGAAATGGAGGACGATCGGTTCATCTGAACACACACAATGGCTGTGACCTCACCTTCAACTTCATCGCTTCCTGACGGGCAATTTGCAAACACGCTCACAATGCATATCAAGACCTTTGCAGTCTCTCCAAGTGCAAATCATGTCTTTAAATGGTAGGAGAGACTCTGATATGTAACTCAATGGGCAGGGTTGTGTTTCCTTAAGCTATAAATACACAGAATGCACAATTATTGTGCAAAAAATTGTCTTTGGTGTCTGTTTGGGTTAGTGATAGCAGCAAAACTGAGAAAAAAATGAACATATGAAGCTTTAAATCACTAAAATGAAGCTATGATAAACATCTTCAACATAAAGTAAAGCAGATTTAAGGCTCAGACCTATCTGAAGATATCTGAGGAGAAGGTAGCTGCAAATTCTGCTGTCTTTCTGTTTGAAAATTAAAGTCCAGGTCACAAGTTGGTCGTTTCTTTAATGAAATTATGCTACTTTTTGTTGCATCTCTTTTTCAGAGCTCAAAAATCACCAATCCTTTAACTTTTTGTTGTTGAGTGCAGTGGTTTCATTACTGTTTGAAATAACTTTATTGAACTTAGGTTTAGCTGACTCCAGCACAAACTAACAAAACGTCAGGGTGAAGATCCTAATTTACTGACACTAGAATACTGAACCATGAGGATGCTGAGACAGCTAATCTTTTCTTATAGTAAAACCATGAAAAAACGTCAGTTCAGCTTTGTGTGTCAAAGTTGCTGCTTTTATTCGTAAAGCTATTATTATTATTATTGTTGTTGTTATAATCATTTAACAAGAAGGTTATTTGAAAGTTTTCTGGACAAGAGGAGGAAGCAGTTCGTGTCTGAGCCCCTTATTAGGGGCTGCATGGTGGCCCAGTGAGAAGGCTCTGGTTTGAATCCTGGCTGGGACCTTTCTCTGCGGAGTTTGTATGTTCTCCCCAAGCATACGTGGGTGTTCTGTGGGCACTCTGGCCTTCTCCCACAGTCCAAAAACATGCTTCATGGGATGATCGGTGACTCTAAGTGTCCCTTGGTGTGCATGTGTGAGAGTGATTGTGTGCCCTGTGAAAGACTGGCGACTTGTCCTGGGTGAACCCCGCATTTGCTCAATGAAAGTCTTGACAGGCTCCAGCATCCCTATGAACCTGATAGGGATGTAAGAAAACTAAGAAAATGGATAAATGGATGGATGGATGGATGGATGGATGGATGGATGGATGGATGGATGGATGGATGGATGGATGGATGTCTTATAAGACGAGGCTCAGGTGTGAATGTGAGTGGGTGTGGTTTTCTGTCTCTGTGCTGCCTGCCATGGACTGGAGACCCATCCAGGGATAAACCTGCTTTTGCCCAACATGGGCTGGGACAGGCTACAGCAACCCAGTAACCTTAAAAGGGACTAACCAAACTTAGAAAATTGATGGATGGATGGAAAATATGGTCAATGAGTCAAAAACCTGAAAAAAATGAAACTCTGCAAAGTCTTTTTCTGCAACTTAACAAACCTCATTAGGTTCAGGAATTGAACATTGTCAGTAGAGAACAAAACTGGCTCAATATCAGTTTGATAAAACATTTTGAACAATGCATATTTTACTGAAGAAACACAATGCATGAAATTCTTACAAGCTCATGTATTTTCTGCCATTTTTTCCCTTTGCATTCAAAATTAGTGAACTGAATAGCTGACCGTTGGGCGGCAGGTAGCGATATTGGGCCAAAAAGACTTCAAAATTTGCATTTTCCTTACCACAAAAAATAGATGAGGAGGCATACCATGACAGCCTCATGAACATGGATCAGTGATTCTTTTCATTACTGTGATAGAAATGAAGGATTTTCACTGCAACGTCCATTTGGGCCGCCTCTTCGATCAGAATGTGTCATGCTTGGAAACCCTTGGAAAAATGCCTAACGGCTCCATCTCCTGCACACGGGGCTCGACAGAGGAGGAACCGGCTCACCTCCAGAATATATAGTCATCATCTTGACCTAATGTCAGCCTTCAGTGTGCAAACTGAAACCTCCAGGCAGCTCTCTTTGATGTGGAAGGTTACTCCTGGACATTCCTCACTCAGATTACAGCACTAAAGGTGAACTGATTTTGGATTTCATCTCAGGACCCTCAGCCGTATAAAAAAAAAAAATCATGTGAAGGAAATCTATCAGAATAGCACTTCTTTTGAAAACATAATTTTCCTTTTAGTCACCTTTGTAGAACTCTCAGAGTTTACATTTTGTAGGGTAGAAGTGTCATAAAAACTGAAATACTGAGCGGAGCCAAACCATGGCTGCAGAAATGATCAGAGTGGAGGTCTCAGTTGGGTGTATCATCTCTTTATAGATATATATTAAAATTATTTTAAACATAGTTGTTTTAGGTGACAAATGTGGCTGTAATGGACACCAACTACTAATTTAATTTAAAATTAAAATGTAAAGGGTGTGTGTTTATCATCAAACTACAAACAATTTCAATTAAGGATAAGCTGTTAGATGAACTAGAATTGACCAAATCCATTGTATTTCTGTTAGTAAGGACAAAAAAAGAAAGAATTTGCATGGAAAGGTGATATACATCCTTTGAAGAACTGCTGCACCAATAAAAAAATAATACTACACAGTACAATATTTATCTAATCTATGAGTAATTGTTGCTTTGCTGCAGCTGCAGAAGGTAAACCTGTAGTCATTGTGATCGGTGGAGTCGCTGCAGGGATGTTTACAGGCTGGTGCTGTGCCACATATTGTATCCTTTCCAAGAGGACATGACTACTTGTTGCTTTGGCAGCACACAATTTGGGTTTGTTTGATCAGATGTATTTTTACTCTTATTTGAGCCATCACATAAACAATTTAGTAAAAGGGCAGGAAAAGAAGTTTCAGAGGTTAGATAGCAAAACTGCATTTGTGGCATGAGGCCATAGAGGATATTCTGACACTCTGTAATCTCAGTTTGTGTTCATGGGAATGTGATTTTTGAACCCTAAAAAAGTTACGCTTTCCTTTAGAAAATAGTGGGATGATTAGAAATGCCATGACAACAACACAAAGGCTTTCCAGTTGTTTAAAGTAAAGATAATTGCAGCAGCTTTTTGAATTTCCCTTGTTTTTTTTGTTTTTTTTTACTAAAGAAATGTTCCTCTTGATTCTGCCCAAAGTCAAATTATCCCTGAAAAATTCTTTTGAAATTACAATTTTAACCTAAAACTATTTTTTCTACAAACATCAAAAGAATAATACTGTTTTAGTGAAGAATTTTTGTTTAAAAGTACATGTACCTTTGCCTCTCTGGGCCTTTGTGCAGACAGAGTTGACAGCCAATCATTAATCAGACCCACACTGACTGCAGCCATCAGTCATTTCTCTCAGTTTGGACACAGAGCTTCAGAAAAGGGCTGTCAGAGGCAGAGAGGTCACGCTGATTTGACAGTGATTTTCCTGAACGGTTCAAGTCTCCTCCAGCTGATGTTTGCAAGTAAAACAGGTCAGCAGATCAGAGGTCAACACGCTGCTGTCAGATAGATTTATTTTTTTCCACATTCCCTCCTAAGCTTGTTCATTATTGGCAAATGAAACCTGGATGATGTGTTTGTTGTGCAGAAACACCAGCAGGAGGTGTTTGGACGTGTCTCAGCAGGGTTTGCCAGCGTTTTCAGGAAATACCTTGCATGATGTTTTTCAATTACTGGGAAGAAAGCCAGCATGGACGTAAAGTTGACAGTATAACATGTTTTGTTGTTGAAGGGTCTAGCATGGAAGGAATAGTCCAACAGCTTGCCAAGCTATTTACTGATGTTTTGGTCTAAATAAATACCCAGACGATTTTGTAGTAAAAATATCGGCATAGAGATTTGAAAATAAAACATGTTACTGAAGAATTATTATGCAGCCTGGAAATGTTAATTGTGCCAGAGTTTGATGTTTTCTTACCTTTACCTTAGAAAAAAAATAGAGCTTGAGGGACTTTCAACCACTTGATGAAATTTGATGGGACACTGCCACCTGCTGGTTAGTGTACACATGTGCTTTCGTTCACATGATTCCACAATTTTTTTTGGTTTTTTACAGTTTGGCACTTAATGGTTCTGGTGTTTTTTTTAATTGTAATTTTAATTTGAATTCATTTTTTTCTTTATTTTTTTTATTTATATAATTTTTTGGCTCCTGTTAATTGCTGCTACCCAAAAACAAACAAAATGGTCAACTTAACTTTAAAAGCTAGGAAGAAAATTTCCTCTGGGGTCTCAAGGGGTTAAAGGTGGTTCAGAAGAAAATTTTCAAATACCCGTGGATGGACCATTTTATCTAAAAGAATAAACTTTGGAAACAGCGAGGAAAATAAGGACATAAACTTTTAAAATATGGGACTTACATGTATGTCTTAGTCATTACTCAAATAAGAATTCATGTATCTTTTTTGTGATCTTTATACTACTTCATCCATACTACTTCATTCTAAAAATTATGGTGTAAACCGCAGATGACCGGACAGCCAGATGCCAAATAATTCTGGGATGATAACAGAGGATCCTGCCAGGAAACTCAAAACATGAAAACACAACTGAGACCAAATAACACAAACTAAAAGGGCACAATTCCCAAACCTGTATATACTTGCATACATGATTGATCTAAGACTCAACAGCAGAATATAGGTGTAATTGATAATAGAGTTTGAATGCATATAATGTGAAATTTACCGGTTTGGCGTCGATTAAAAATAAAAGAAAACAAGAACCGTTTCATGCAGGGTAATTTTGTCTGTCATTCTTACTCCAAGTGTTGTATGAACCCATTTTAATTAAGCAAACCGAAATACATAAATAAATAAATAATAGATAAAAAGAGGATGTTAGTTAGTTGTTAGTAATTGAGAGCATTGCTCATAATAACCTTTTAGAAGTGTTTCTCTTCTCTGATAAAAGCCTAGTTTGGTTGGTGAATAAAGATTGAAGCCTTTTGAAACATGGTGGTGAGGGTATAATGGTATGGGGTTGCTTTTCTTTTTTTAATATTTAGATGCATATCATAAAAAAGAAAAAAAAAACAGATTATGTTGTTGTTTTTAAAATCTTTAAAGATTTAGCAGCCTGTCAAACTTTCGATCACTTTCAGAGACATTTGAAGACTCAGAAGTTGCTCTAACTAAGGGTTAACTAATAACTAATCAGATGACAAGCTTTTCATTTTCCATCTCCTTCTCTCTTTTAAGTATGTAAAAAAAACTTTTGGAATTTAATATTTATCTTGTAAAAGAAAATAAACTGCAAATAGTAATTGTTAGTCATTTTAGCAAAAGGGGGAGATTTAGTTTGGTTTTTAAGCAAAGATTAAATCCAAATTTTAAAAAGCAGCACCACCAACAAAATATTACTTTTTTTTAATCATAATTTTAATCAATAGGCCTGCCAAAAGTCACGAAATCCACACATTTTAGAAATATAGATATATGCGCTCTGGTAGGAAATTGGGTTTGCGTAAAATGCAGACTACGTTAAAGTCTATTAATGGAAATAGATGGGCCTTTCCAAATTCCAATGAGGAGTTTATGCAGACGGTTGCGGTTTTCCAAACTGCAGTTTGAGGTTCCGCCACTATCCGGCGCTCTCGCACTGAGAAAGGGCAGTGCCCGATGGGCGCTCTCCACTGGCTGCTGGATGGTTGAACCCCGTCAGGCAGCACTTGAGCCTTGGCTCTGGAGCGCGTCGGGGCGCGCAGGCGGCGGCGCGCTGAGCGGCAGCAGTGGGATGGACGGGCGGCTGCGCGCCGCGGGCTGCGCGGTGCTGCGGGGAGAACTGGAAGGCGTGCGGAGCATTAAAACGTCAGTTTCCATTTAATTATTGCCTTCACGGAGGCTGGAGAGGTGCGGCTTTGCCTCCTGTCAGTAATCCGCTTGCAGGGAGGAGCAGAGCAGAGGCTCCAGTCTTGACAGGGGGGAGAGTTTGAAGCCGGACAGGGACGCAAAGAGTTCACCGTCCTTTGGTTCTGCTGCTGGAGGTTGGCATGGACTGAGGTGTTGAAGCCGTTGGGTTTACTCTTCATCATGAGCGGACCGACGAATGGTGAGCAGTGTGTGTGTGTGTGTGTGTGTGGTGGTGGTGGTGGGGGTCTCCATTCTAATCAATAGAAACGTCCCAGGAGGGTTTATCCCTGAACAGATATAGCCAATCCCTGTTGATGGCATTGATCCTTCAGTCACTGACATTTTTAAACCTCCTGTTCTTATAGCTGGTTAAAAAGGAAAGCATTGTTTTGCAACATGGAGGCAAATAATAAAGGGGGAAGAGAAGAGATGCTGACCTTTAAGACTTGAACTAATTTTATCTCACACGAAAGCAGATTAATAAAAAATAGAAACTCAGTTTTAGATTTCTAAAACTAACTTTATTTTAAATGACCAGAAAAGTCAACAGTTTCTGCAAAAGTTTAAGAGATCTTTCTGCTGTTCCATTGGTGGTCCACTGTCAACCTTGTGCCGGCTCAAAGCACCACATCCATTCAAACGTCTGACAGAAAAGACGGCAGTCACCTTTTGGCTGACAGCTTCCCTCGAGACGAGCTGCTTGGCTTTAATCCAGGCTGTTCAGGTCGTAGGTCAGGGTGATGCTGTCAAAGACTTAAGGACACATCTGGCATTAGAGCTACTTAAAGGCCCACGCCAAGAAAAACAGGGTCTTTGGTGTTTTTAACATGTTCTTGCGGCACTTTTCTTATAATGGAGGACATATATAAAGAAAATTAAGCTTAAAATTGTGTTTCTGAGTATTTTATTCAAATTGTTGTAAATCGGGAGACGTGCCAACGGTCAGGCCAACAACTCAGAGATGAATTTATGATGAACTCCCCCCACTTTGCGGAGACTATGTCTTAGAAAACAACACAATTTTTGATTTAGCCTAAAAACGGCGCAATCATAAAACAGATCAAAAGATGTTTGGAGTGGGACTTTAAAAAAATGGCTGAAGGTCATTTTTCCTTCAAATTCAAAGTATTACTTCATTTTCTGTCTAAAGATGACCCTGATAAGTGAGATTTCAGAGGCAGTTTTAAGTAAACATTCTCATGAAACATCTGAGAGGAGCAGCAGCAGGAAACCTGACTCAGAGTTTGAAGCATCAGAAGTGAGGGCTCCTTTTAAAGATGTGAGCAGCAGAACCAAAATGTGGGGAATAGTTTGCGTTGAATTAGTTGGAGACAAATTTAGAGAAGCCAGATGGGGGAGGGGGGTGTTGGTGCAGAGGAGGGATATTCACAGTTTGGATAAAGATGAAGAACAAAAAAGAGCTGTGATAAAAGAGAAGATGCCAGTGCTGGATGCGAGAAAAAAAGGAGGTGGAAACCACTAATTCACCGTGGCGACCCTGAAGGAGTCGCCACGGTGAATTAAAAAACGGAAAAACATTTACATCAACAGAAACAAAACAAAAACTAGAAACGGTTCAAGATCTGCATCTTTTTAGCAGGATTTTCTACAAAATAAATCAAATGGAATGCGTGCACCTAAAAGGTGATTTAACACTTGCCACTTTGATAAAGTAGAACACCAATAAGCGTCTGTAAAATATTAAAAATAACACATTCCTCCTGCAGCAACTCGCAGGTGGTGCCTTTCCCTTGATGTCTGGGTTTTCTGTCCTCCTGTTGCCATCTGGCAAAAACACCAGTGCCAGCCTCCGTGCCGCACACACAAAACTCTCAGATTCTGCATTTACAACATTTTGTGTCCCACTTTCCCCACTTTTTTCTTCCTGCAAATGCACCTACAGGCCTCCGTCTGCATCTCCCTCCAGATGTCAGCGGCTTAACCTGCCAGCATGTATTTTTTTTTATTCTTTGATTGCATAATACTCCAGGATGCAGAAGCATTAACTGTAATATAATTGAACGGAGCAGAATGCATCAGTAGATTTGTTGCTGGTTGTTTTGAACGCAGCTCAGTGGAAATCCAAATTGTCAGTCAACAAAATGTGTTCAATCCACAGCTTTGGTGGTATCTCCCAACCACGATAAGAATTGCACGTCTGTTTCAGGCAGTATAAAGAAAAGACTTGCTTCACTAAGAGGGATTTGACTAGTTTTGTAAGCGAGGATGAAAGAGGTGTAATCCCAAAGAGATCCAGAGTGACCTTTTCTGTCTCTACTGCCATGTAGATATCAGGATTACTCAAAGCTTACTGACATATGCATAAAGAACCAGCTGCAGTTTAGTGTACATCTACCGTCCTCAATGAAAAAATATAAAGATGTTAACAAAAGATTGGTGGGAGGTTAAAAATGAAGTCTACAAGTTGAGTGCATGCAGCTTGGATACTTCACTTCTTCCGTTGATTCAGACGTTTCAGGTAAGACTAGTAATACTTCACAATAAGATTTTTTAGTGTGTTTACCTCGACTGGACTCTGCTGAGCCAGTTTAGCTCGTGCTGGTTTGCGGCGCCTTCCGTCCCTGAAACCAGGGTTCGAATCTGGGCTGCTCCCTATTCCCTTCTCTGCTTCTGTGCCGGTCCCAAGCCCGGATAAATTGAGAGGGTTGTGTCGGGAATGGCATCCGGTGAAAAACATTGCCATGCGACTCATCCTCGAAAGAGAGGTTGTTTCGCTATGGCGACTCCTGATGGGAAAAGCCGAAAGTCAAAGAAGAAGACATTGACTGGACTCAGTGGCCTAGCGGTAAAGTGTCCGCCCAAAAACGCAGAAATCTTCGCTCCATTAACCCTTGTGCCATCTTGGATGACCCCACCCTGACATTGACGTGTTCTCCCTACCATGACGAAGGTGGATAAAGGTGGAGAGGATTTCATGTAATCCATGGACACCAGTGAATATCACAAATCATTGAAGAAAAAAGGTTCAGAGCACTGTCTAGTGGGTCTAGATGACCCAACTCCCAATGTTAAAGTTCCTAGGATAGCACAAGGGTTAAGGGGTAGTGGTTCTCGAGAGTGGATCTGACTGATCCACTTCAGAGGGTGGGTTGAGTGCAGATTACGACAACTGATGGGGCTTTAACAAAAGAAAATTGAGGAAATTAATATTGTCTCTGATCTTACATCAAAAGGCGGTGACATAAAGGAAAATTTGCCAAATAAAAAAATAAAAAAAGAGCATATTTGTTACATAGAAACAACGATCGGTGGGCCACAAGCTCCCTGCTCCATTTTAAAGCATTCGCTTGTAAACGACTAGATCCAAGTACATCTTTGTTTTCTTCGCCAGTATTGCTTGCTGTTTTTGTTGCACTTGTTGTAATGTTAGTTTGTGGGGTGTGAGGGGGTGTGAGCTTGCAGGAAATCATGTAAACAGCGAGCTCTCAGCAACGGGGAGCAGAAAGGCCACTGGGGTTGTTTCATGTCAAGGTCCCGCCTACAACTTAGAGGCAAATTTCTACTGAATAATGTAACATTTTAATAAATATTTGCAAATGTTTATAGAAATATAGGCCAATTATAAATGAATGTTTTTGTCAAACAAAAGCGCATTTTTATAAAACGCATTAGTATATTTTAAAAGTAATATAAAATGACTTGGACTTTAATGATATGACACTAAAGATAATAACTTTGGATGACACTGTAAAATTGCTTCCATAGTTGGACGTGGAGCGGATTATTATTTTTTATCAAATTATTGGCTATTGTTTTTTTATTATTTGTCAAAGTCACACCAGTTTTCTGGAACATAGCCGTGCTTTTACTATCTTGTGTGTTGCTTATTAGGCTGCTCATCCTCATAAACGGTTTCAGGTCCCGCTGTCTCAGGACTTACTGCTGAAATTAAAGCAGCTGCATCACATTCACAGAGTTCAAGTTACTCCCAGTTCCTCTTTTTTATTCCTTTATTTTATTATAATTAAGATGAAATACAGATAAATACATTTAAAAAAGGAGTTTGAAAAGGACATAGTGTGATGTGTTCTCCCTTCTCCAGTTCAGTACCAGGCGGCTGGAGTCTATGGGGAAAACAACAACAGCAGCTCCCCGCTGTCCAGCTGTGGGAACTCGCCCATCATGTGTGACCGCTGTGGGGAGGTTTGCCGTGGGGAAGTGGTGCGGGTCAAGAGCACACACTTCCACGTTCACTGCTTCACCTGTCAAGGTAATAAACAATACAAAAACACTTTTAGCAGGACTTTTAATAGGAAAAAAAAGAAGCAAAATTGTGCACTTTTTTCTGAGTTTCGGAACTTTTTAAAGGAATAATATGTGGCTAAATTTGCAGGAAATTTGTATTTTAGTGAATTATTCAGTAATAAGCCTCCTTTAAATATCTGCACAATATTCATGCCTCAGATTCCTGCATCAGTTTAGATTTATGGGTCCTGTAAAACTCTTTCCTTACCATTTATTTCACCAGTCAATCATGAATTTTCAGACTTCTTCAGCCTTGAGCGGTTATCAATATTCAAGAGGCAGGGTGTATCCAGCCCACACAGAGACCATCCATATGCAGCCAATTACAATGACATCTATGATCAGTTGGAAACTCCCATATCTCCATCCATCATTTTTAAATATAATTTTGAATTCATTTATAAAACAAATGCATGACACAATACATTTTTGGAAACTTTTTAGTTTAATGTTTATCTGTACTTTTTAAATTTTGATAAAAATATAATTAAAGAGAATAAAATAATAGTTAAAATAATAAAATAAAAGTTTGTTAACAGTTACAACTGATGTTTTACCAGCAAAACTGTTTAAAATGAAACAGTCGACAAAATTTTAACAAATTTTGATTTAAAGATGATTGAAAAAGTAGTTTCCTACATTTAAGCATGAAAACACATCTGCTGTTTTTTTTTTTGTTTTTTTAAACTATAAACTTATTCTAGAAAGTCAACCTTAGGCTAATGCATTGTTTACCATGTTTGAATTCCACGCAGATCATTTTGTATGAATGAATATTAAATGATTTTAAAACACTTTTACAGCAATGACGCGACAGTTTGATCGCTAATAGCTTTGTACTTAGTAAAATGAAAATGAATTATGAAGGTCCTACTATTACAGCAGAGTCTCAGACAGTTATAAAGCATATTATGTCAACTGAACGGAATAAATACCTACACATATCAATATTAGATGAAACAAAAGTGTCTTGTTAGTTGATACATTTGAGATAAAGGATGGTGATAATGACGTCCCAGAATTAATTATTATTCTTGCAGATATCCTTATCTTTTTAGATTATGTATGTCAGTTGTTCCTGCTTCTGTAATAAAAACATTTATAAAGAAAAGCTTGGCTTCTTTGCAAAAGAAATTCATTACACGGCACATTGAGGCCTTTTAACTTTTCTTTTTTCATAAAATGTTTTTAAAATTAGGTTTATGACATTCCATTTGTCATAAACACTAATCAGTGTACCTTCTTAGCCGCCCTTTTGACAGTAACTGCCTTGCAGCAAGCCTCTACCGGACCAAAAAAATGACAAAAAAGTGCTGAGGCTGATGTTGACCCAGACGTTTAAAATTTGTGTGCAAAATATAAAGTTTGAATGAACTAAAAGCGCAAGACTTTAATAATTTCTGCCTCTAGTTGCTTTGCCCAACACTAATAATTCCTGACCAATGAGTAAAGAGATCTTTAGTCACATGGTTTTGTTTATAAGCTTTAGTTTGGAACAGGAAAGTCTCGTTGACGGCCGTCTGGATACAGACCAAGCACAGCGTTCAGATCTCGATCTGGACCAAATTTAGTAATCTGGGTCTACTAAAAGAATAGTTTTCCTAGTCTGAATAAACCCTACGCTTTCTAAAATATGTGTAGTTCAGTTTTAAATTGTTTTTTTATTCTTGAGTGTTTTGTTTGCATCTTCATGCTTGACTTCTACTTGTGAACAGATGGGGAAAAAAACAAACTATAGCCTGAAGTCAGCAGCAGGCTTTGCATTGCAGTCAGCAGGTTTTCACCCTAAAGTCCAACTCAAACCAGCCAGCCTCTTTTCACTGGCCGGGACCTGCACGGTCCCAAAGCATGCTGCATGACAAAACAGTCTTCTCTGCTTGATCTGCAATGAGTGATGCTCTAACATTTAGCTGCAAAGCATCAACACAGAAGGTTTTCTCTGCTTTTCATAAAACATCACACCTCAACTGCCCTAGAATTTAACCAAGGCTGAAGTTGAAACAGTGTTTTTAGGTTTGAGTTTAGATGAATGGTCAGTCTTCTGATTGGCTGATTTGATGCACTCATTTCACTTGCAGGGCCGAGGTTCATTGCCAAAAAAAAAATAACAAAAATCTTTTGCTAATAAAAAATCATTATTGTGGATGCTTGATCTTGCGGAGTCATCTCAATGACTTAAAGCGAATGGACTGTTGGCTAAGTACTAATCTGCTGATGAGGTGGACAAGAATTAAGCAGTGATTGCTTCGCAGGAGGAATAATCTGTTCTTAGAAATTGATGTCTAGACCTTTTAACTTATCAACTTTCGCTCTGAGATTTTAAATAAATATGCAAGTCTTTCAAAAATTGTATGAGAGGTTTTTAAAATAATTTTGTAATGACATTTTTCTTTCCATTAGAGCAATGTAATTTCTTGTTATGCCCCGTTTTATGTCTAGGGATACCTAGAGAATCATAACATAAAAGTAATGTGTTTTTAACAGAAACACCAAAACGTTGTCTCCAAACAAAATAACACATTCACAAACTAATAAATACCAAACAACAATAACTGTAAAAAGAAGGTGAAGCAAAAAGGCTTTAGGGTGAACTAAGGCAAAAAAAAAAAAAAACTCCACATAACTGAAATATGTCATCTTACCTGAAAATGAAAGGAAAACCCCCCAAAAAACTACAACATGCAATTAACTACAAAACAGGTGAGGAAGGGCACCACACTGCAGTGGAGACAGGTTGCAGCTAAGCTCCCTTCTCACAGGCTGGACGTCCAAATGGTGCTGTTAACGGCTGCTGCCATCAGTTTGGGTCCAATGGGAGTCACACCTTTTCCAGCACCACACATGAAACTAATCAGACACACCACACACACACAAAGATCCACAAAAACATGAAGTCCCACTCTGATATAGAAAGAAAATACACAACACACAGAACAAAAAAAATGAACAAAAGCAAATATGCCTATCCCTTAACATTTCCTGAAAAAGTACATTCCAAACCAAGTAGTTATTATTATTGTATGACAATTTATTATGTAGGGGAATGTAAAGAGGAAAATGTGGGATGTTTTTTGGTTCTAGTATATATGAACCATTGAGAATCAAACCAACAATCTGGGAGGCTTGTTGGCTGGAAAACCTGGGTTTTTGTTGTGTTGTCAACAGACCACCATGGTCTGCCATAGACAGTTTGTGATTGAGATAAATGTTTTAGAAGGTTCCTATGGTAACCAGTTTAAAGATAAAGTCCCACTATCTGTCACACACCTAGGTGTGGGAAATTGTTCTCTGCATTTGAGCGGTGAGCTGCAGACGAGCCGCGCTCAGGAGGCAGCAGCGTTAAGGGTCTTGTTTACTGGGTGATGTTAATTTTCATTGATATGGTAATTGAACCCTGGATTCCTGCGTGGCAGCCTTCCACCTTACCAACCGAGTTACCCAGCCATATATAGTCCAGATGGGTTGCAAGGCCTGCTGACTGCACTGCAAGGTTTTCTAGCAGAATGTTGCATGAGAGAAACTTTAGTGAATATTAGTTTATTAAAATATGTAATATGTATTTAATACTGATTTCTGCATCATTGCTCATATCACCACTCTAATACTTTTCATTACACCTAAACTGAAGGGGTTTCAATAAGAAAAGATGAATTAAGTCTAAAAGAAAAGTCATTTTTGACTCACTTTGATTAAATCAACATTGATGAAGGAGAGTTCACATAGGTGTTTTAGCATACTGCTGTCCAATCAAATACTTTCTTGTTTAGGAAATAGAATTATAAAACTATTAGCTTTATTTTGAAATGTATTCCCACAAAGCTCTCCTAATTGAGTTGACAAATAAACAGAATATCCACAGTGTTGTTTCTGGAATAAACAAACTGCATCCACTGCTGTTTGGCATGAATAATGTTGTCAGCAGAAATGTACTCTGTCATCACATGCAAAGCACAGTTCTAGAACATCCGAGAAATTGTGGTGTTCCACCAAGAAAGCCACTGAGGCTTGTTTGGCTCATGACAGATTAAGATTGGCCTTCAAAATAAAGGTACCCAAAAAAAGTTGTTTTCAGGGAGAGGGAGTTAAGAAGTTGTTGCAAAATTTTTACCTACAATTACTGCAAACTTGGAATTATTCTTTGGACACTGGTTAATGAAAGTGTTTGACACAAAAAAACAAACATGAAAAATGTCATAAAATTAAAAAGAATTTAAATGTATCCTGATAACAATTTTGACAAAAATGTTAATGGTTTTGCATCAATACTAAAGCAAACATTTACATTTTTTGAAGTTTCAAAACTTGAATAAACAGTGCAAAAAAATCCCCCTACAAACTAGTTTCTCCATGTCATCAGAATGGATTATGCCAATCATCAGACTATTTAGATCTTACATTTTGCCCTCTCAGTGTTGTATAAACCACCCTGATCACGCAACTTGATGGAATTCAAATAAATCCATAGTGGTGTGCAAATAGAATAGAAAAGTCACTGACAGCATGGCAGAGGGGGGTTGGATTGACAGATCGATAGCCTCATTGATACTTCCCTCGAGCCCTTCTGCTTTCCTTTCACATCACATATGATGTCATTTAACTGTTCTGCTTCCTCTGATCTCTCCTCTGACTACTGACTCAAATGTCTTTCTTTTTCTAAATGTTTCATTACGGCTTTGCTAATGAGCAAAATATATTGGTTTTTTTTCTAATAATGCTGGTATTGGGAGAAAAAAAACTCCCTAAAGTGTGTGTGGAACATTCTGCATTGCAGTTTTTGCCAAAATCTTTGCGTTCATTAGTTCTAGCAGCCACTAAAGGCCTGGGGATGTAGATTCTTTGTAGAATTTTAATCAGACTCAAATTGTTCCTTTATTACTCAGTGTTAAAGACAAATCAGTACAAAGATTGACCTGCTCAGAGAGGAAACGAGGTTGGGTTTCAGAATTAAGTGTGCCAAAAGCAAGAGTCTGTGTCTTCAATCTTTTCGTTTATCCTCAGCCAGCCACAGTCACGCATGGCTCCTCGTTTTTGTACGGAAGTGACTTCAAGGACAGACTACAGCATTGCCTACTCTCCGTTTGCACAAGAATTTGAGCCTTATAGTCCTTCCACTGTATGTTTTTATACTGCATGTATCTCAAAAGATTCCTGTCTGCAGGAGTTATTATGACCCATGGAGTTGATCCATTTTACTCTTTCTTCCTGTTGTTTCTGGCACTAGGATATTATTAAGCAACCCAGATTTGTTGTTGTTCTTCTCTTCCCAAATCTGTCTATTAAGGCCAACAAACAGGGAAGTGTTTGAATGATTTTTCACAGGTGAAGTGTGAAGAGAAAACAAAATCTGGACTTATGGAAGAATGATGTGGCTGATAAGTTTGCCTGTTTATGCAAAAGCGAAGGAAGTGATGAGGAATGTTGATGAGACAGGGAGGAGCTACGGCAGGAGGAACGGCAGCACACCTCAGATGTAAATCAAGGAGGACGTTAAAAGTAAACACACAATAATAGAGCTCTAAAGAATAAAATGGGAAAACTGTAAAAGACACGTTTTGGGGTCAAGCTAGATGACATTTGTGGGCTTTTTTTGTTTCTTCTTCATATTTCAACTCACTTGGATGACTCAAAAAACCCAGTTAAATATCTTTTTAAAGTTGCAACACCTATATGTATGACTTTGTCACGTTTCCTGAGTAGCTATATAACATTTAGATGAATTCACAGCACTCACAGATTATACACTGCAGACCGATTGTTTCAGCAGCTGTCCGAGTGGCTGGTCTCAGACGATCTTGGAGGTGGACATGCTGGATGTGGAGGTCTTGGGCTGGTGTGGTTACACGTGGTCTGCGGTTGTGAGGCCGGTTGGATGTGCTGCCAACTTCTCGGAAACGCCTTTGGAGATGGCTTATGGTGGAGAAATGAACATTCAATTCCCTAGCAACATTCCTGCTATCAGCATGCCAATTGCACGCTCCCTCAAAACTTGCGACATCTGTGGCATTGTGCTGTGTGATACAACTGAAGATTTCAGAGTGGCCTTTTCTTGTGGCCAGTCTAAGGCACACCTGTGCAATAATCATGCTGTCTAATCAGCATCTTGATATGGCACACCTGTGAGGTGGGATGGATTGTCTTGGCAAAGGAGAAGTGCTCACTATCACAGATTTAGACAGATTTGTGAACAATATTTCAGAGAACTGGTCATTTTGTGTATGTGGAAAATGTTTCACATCTTTGAGTTCATACCATAAAAAATGGGAGCAATAACAAAAGTGTTGCGTTTATATTTTTGGTCAGTGTATTATTGGTCAACAATTATGAAATTAGACTTCCCAGTGTATCTTTTAAGGTTTCATTTAGATAAACTGTGTGTTTACCGTTGAAGCTTTCTATTGATACTTTGTGCTTTAGAGTTATATGAAGTCGGGACAATTTTAAGCAACAATTTTTAACCTTTTCTTTTTTTTCTATTAGTCAAATATTTTTGTTTTTTTTAAACCACTGATGTGCCAGTTTGTTCAGATTTCTGTAACAATGAAGTTGACAGGTTTATCCATGTCTTGGATGCAATGTTTCGTGCGGATCCATCACCCTGGCCTGATGTTTTATGCAGAAAAATGTCTGTTTGGGACTACAGGGGGAGGTCTGATGATGCACTGATGGACAGGTCTGATGTGGAGATGTCCAAAAAGACACTGAACACTACTTTCCAAACATGAATCTCAAGGCTCACAGACAGGGCCGGCCCTGGTCTTCTGGGGGCCCTAAGCGAAATTTAATTTGTGGGCCCTCTAACTGGTCAGCAGCACCAAAAAACGCAACTGTTGTTGTAATATAAATGAGATATCTCTATTAATACATTTGTGAATTATGGTTGCTGCCAAATAATTGAATACAGTATATTGCCTGGATGTTGGATGCACATTAAGTGGTGCCAAACAAATTTTAAATGCAAAGAAAAAAAATCAATGACAAATGTATATAGATATATATTTTTTAATGTATTATTAGGCAGTCAACAAATGACATTCACAAAACTCCAACTTATTAAAAACAGCAACTTAATAGCAAATCAAATGACAATAAAACAATCCAACATAAAGAAAACAACAGCTCAATGAGGGGGAGTTTGGAAAGTCAGAGTCTTTCTCAGTCTGAAAAGGACCTCTTTGCACCAAATCCATTCTTACTGGATCAGAGAGTGTGGTTAGACATTCAGCTGGACCAACTGGATTTGAGGTAGGTGGAATTTTGGATCCAGTCGGCTCCTCTTCCATATACGCCTCTCTTGGAGCCCCTGGAACATAAAAGACAGAACTTCAATAAAAGCAAACAGTGAAAAGTCAAACAGTCAAATGTTTCCCCTTTCAACAGTAGATGTGGTGACAGCAGTTTCTTCTGCAGCTAAAAAACAAGAATTATTATTATACAATAATCAATGATAAAGCTAATTAAATATCTTTAGCAGAATACTAATAATACTTTAGTGGCTCATTTAAAATCTGTGTGCAGGTTTTTCACAATTTCATGATCTTTTGATATATTTATGAGAGGTTTATTGTTTGATTGTATATTTGCATAAGGTCATATTTCATTAATTTAATTATGAACAGTTTGGAGCTCCATACTCTTCAGCTGCTGTTTATGAAACAAAGGGTTTATGCAGACACTGTTTTTTTTATTACTTTACATGCTTTTAAAATTACCTGAGATGAAATCTTCAGTGAAGTCAGGAACATCTTGGGATGTGGACGCTGCACCACCTCCAATACTTTTGATGCTTTTTGAGAGCAGAAGAAACTGTCGGCTGAGACGGAACTGTGCAAAACATCATCATTATGTAGAATCAAAACTGCAAAATACAAATAAGAAATAAATGTACCTACTTATAAATAATAAAACGTGAACACTAATTTGAGAATAAGTGGAAATATAAGCCTTTTATACACTTATTTTTGTATTATTTTGTATGTTCATAATTTTAAAATTAGTACATTTCTTTTGTTTGTCATTTATAGATGAGAACCTTTATTTCCTGTTTGTATTTGGTAGTTTTTATTCTCCATATTTCATGCCAATGCAAGATTTATGACACACTCATTGTTGTAAAACTCAGACTACCTGACTACCTGTCTATAACAGATAAACAGCAGTTTTTATGCTGTAATAAACCGGAGAATGCAGAACGCACTAAATATGTGTTAGCAAAACAATGAAACAAAACGATAACGTGAGTTAAAACATTTTTCAGCCACCATATAGTTGTCATTATTTACTTTTCTTTACTTTCCGCCGTTTTAGAAGGTCATGTCCAACCTCATCTTGGAAACTTGGGTATCAAAATTATTTTCGAGTTTTCCATGGGAAATTACGACAAAGGGGGTCGTTTATGTGCAAACTTCACCTCAGATCGCTTCGTATTTTACGTAAATTGCGCAGCTGCACAGAAATGCTGGATAATGTAAAAATAAAGCCCCAACATCCTCCAAACTTACCTTGTGATTGATGTTGAAGTTCTTTATCTTTTTTTAGCTCCTGGTGGTGGATAAAGTCTCTGAGGCATGACGTTTTCTTGTTGTCGCTTTGATCAGCGTGACAAAATGTGCTGTTTTTTTTTCTTTTCCCCAACTTTATTGAAACAAAATGCGCTCGTAAATGCACACCGTGCCAGACTCAGATGCAATTATGTTGACCAATCGTTGCTAAATGGTGTAACGTCATTATTTGGGTTGCCAAATTGGTTCATGTGTGCTGACAGGGGGGATCATTAAAGTGCAGGCAACTTTCTTTTGCACAACATTCAGAGCACACGTTGGTAAGGAAGTTCTATGAAATGGGTTGCCAGATTTGGGTCTTTTTTAATTTAATTTTTGTCGCCACTTCGGGGCCCTGCTGGTGACGGGGGCCCTACGCGGCTGCGTAATTCGCGTATAGGGAGGGCCGGCCATGCTCACAGATGGGATTCTCCAAACTTCCTGGGGATAGTAGAATGTCATGTGACTGAGTGGAAATGACAGATGGGTGAAGGCAGGTGCCCTCTCATTTATATTCTAACGTTTCTCAGCCATGGCATTTTAAACTTGTGCTACATTCACACTCTAAATGCTTTCAGTCAAACATTAAGTCAGATCAATCATTTCCTGACAGATACATGCATACATGGACTATAGAGACATGTCCTCCTATGGGACTGACACCCTTATCCAGTCTAGCAAGGATGCTCTGACAGCAGAGCAGCTGGAGGCTCTGTGAAGCAAGAATTGTCTAAATTAGTTCAAATTTAGTGATGAAGAGGCTGTTCTGTTCCACTCAAGATACTTTTTAAATGGTAATCTATTGCAATTTTTGAGCTAGAAACTTTCTGCCACTGAAGCAAACAAATATTTCCATTTTTTAACATTAATAGTCTTTTTTTTCTTCAGAAATATGATAAATAAGTCTTTATTTACAAATCTACTTTAAAGATTGAGTTTATCTGGCATCAAGTTTAGCCACTGAGAATTTATTATAATTGAAAATAAAATCTGCTTAAAAAGCTAAATATATACAAGTTTTGGATCTGTTCCAAACTGTTCAATACATGAACTAAAACTATCAAAATGTGCTTCAGAGCAGCAACTGCTGCTAACTATTGCAAAAAACCTTAAAGATCCCCACTGATGAAAATCATGTTTTTTGAGTTTTGGACATGTACATGTTCACATGTTGCACAAGTTCAAGTGCGGGAGAAGAGAAGATGGCAAAAAAAAAAGTTCAGAACGGGCCGCATGTATTTAGAAAATGACTTACAAATAGTCATGGTGATTTTTTATGGCATTTCATTTTATTTGCTGTGCCAGTGAATTCAACAACCTGCATCAAATCAGTTATGAGCCGCAGGCAAAGCTGCTTGCTGGTGCAATGCAGCTTAAATTATAAAGTGCTTCAAAGCATTTTTCATGGGTTTTTCAAAGTTCTTTTTTGTGTGTAATTTTATTAAACAGCAGGGTCTGATAAACACATTGTTTTGTCCTTCCGCACATTTTACAAAAAGTGCTGATTTGGAACTAAAAAGCTGTCACTTTTCACCATTTCTTTATTGCTGAAGATAAACGTTTGACTATAGAGACTGTCAGTCGGTGTTGCAAGACACAGCTATCATCATCAGAGAGGGGGGATCAAGGGGGGAGCTACTCAGATCAGCACCAACAGCTATGTAGAGGAGATTTTGGAAGCAGAGGCTTCAGATAAACATGAAATACGACTTTTTAAGACATTTAGGTTGTTGATGTGTCGCCACAGAGAATCAGCTTTCACTGATGCGCACAGCTGAGAGTTTTAATCCAGAAATTGCCCAAAGACCCACACTGGGTCAAGCTCATTGCTTTCATTAGGAATCTTGGGGCAAACCTTGACAGTCATTTTAAATTTAAAAAACAGGTCAGTGCTGTGGTCCAGTCTATAATAATGATAATAATCCATTTTATTTAAAGCACCTTTCACGAAACCCAAGGACACTTTACAAGACAAAGGTTAAAAATAAACATTAAAAGCACAATAAATGTAAAAGAAAAATCAAAAGTGAATCAGGATGGGAAGGCAGAAATAAACAGATGAGTTTTGAGTTTAGATTTGAAAGTTGGTAGTCTATGTTATGGAGGTCAGGAGGGAGGGAATTCCAGAGTTTGGGAGCCGAGCAGCTGAAGGCTTCCCATAGTGACGAGTCGGGTCGGAGGAACAGAGAGCTGAACAGAGGAGGAGGACCGAAGAGAACGAGACGGGGGTTTTGATATGGAGCTGGTAGGAAAGATAAGGAGGAGCCAGGTTATGGAGAGCCTTAAAGGTAAACAGAAGGAGTTTGAATTTGATTCTGGAGGTAATGGGAAGCCAGTGCAGCTGATGGAGGATGATGTGACTGAAGGGAGGGGTTCTGGAGATAATGCAGGCAGCTGAGTTCTGGAACTGTTGAAGCTTATGAGGGTTTATGAGGGAGACCAAAGAGGAGGGAAATACAATAATCTATTCGGGAAGTGACCAGACTGTGAACCAGGATAGAAGCAGAGGGGACAGTGAGGGAGGGGTGTTGGCGATGACTATTACGTAGATGGAAATGGGCAGACCGAGCAATGTTTTTGATATGGGACTGAAAAGATAATGAACTATGCAGGATGACACCCAGACTCTTCGCCTGAGGGGAGGGGGAGACAAAAGAACAAAAAAAACAGTCGATGAAAAAAGTGACACTTGTGGCTTTAGAGAGGGTGGATTTGGAACCAACAAGAAGTAGCTCAGTATTATCATAGTTTTTATCACTTGAGGCTAATCAGCAAAGTCAAGCCATATCTTCCATATCATACACTGGAATAAGTGATCCATGCTTTGATTTTCTCCAGACTGGATTACTGCAAGTCTTTGAACAGCGGCATTGACCAGTCTCTGCTTCTCCCTCTCCAGGTGGTTCAAAATTCACCGGCTCGCCTGTTAACGGGGACCAGACGGTGTGAGCATATAATTCCAATATTAGACTCTCTTCACTGGCTGCCTGTGTCTTTTAGAATCATTTTAACCCTTGTGCTATCCTAGGCACTTTAACATTGGAAGTTGGGTCATCTAGACCCACTAGACAGTGCTCTGAACCTTTTTTCTTCAATGATTTGTGATCTTCACTGGTGTCCATGGATTACATGAAATCTTTCCACCTTTATCCACCTTTGTCATGGTAGGGAGAACACGTCAATGTAAGGGTGGGGTCATCTAGGATAGCACAAGGGTTAAAGATTTGACTTCTGGTTTTTAAATGCTAATGGTCTGGCACCTCCGTATCTTTTGGAACTTTTATATCTTTATCGTCATCGTCAAGTCCTAAGATCTGAAGATCAAATTCTTTCAATGGTTCCCAGGACTCGGCTTGTGATTCGGGGAGACGGAACCTCTTCAGCTGCAGCTCCTAAACTCTGGAATGCTCTCACCTTTCCTGTGAGGTCTATCAGAACTGTCTGGGATTTTAAGACCAACTAAAACCAGTTACGAGCACTTTTTGCAGAAAGATGTTGAACAAAATACAAACAAACAAATGCATTGACAGAAACCAAAATAAATCTGTTTAGAATCAAATGCCAATCAAAAAGCAACATGGTAAAGCAGAATACAATAAATTATAAAATAAAAATATTTTTTTTTCCCTTCTTTTTTTTTTAAAAGAAAAATGTTGACTTTGTTTTTCCAATTGGTGCTTTAGGAACTGAGACATTTAGAGTAGAAAAGAGTGACACTTATCAAAAAGTTAATTTAAACTGAAAAATACACATTTGTGACTGAAAATGTATCAAATACTTTAGACCAGATGAGTACAAACTTCCTTTTCCTTAAAGAAAAACAGAATTATAAAGAAATAGAGATATGCATGCGGTGAAAGACACACAACTCTCTGAAGAGGCAGAAACTTTGCGTTTGGTTTGCCTTTTGAAATCTAAAAATCACATCGTCCTCTAGAGAGGTCAAGTCTTAACATCTCTCCTCCTCACTGGTTTTCTTAGTATGTTAATGGCTTTCTGTTTGGTAACTAATGAATGTGTAAATACTGTCAGTCCAGTGAGAAATAATGAGGTCAGAATAATCAGCCCCAGTCCACGAGTTTGTGT
The DNA here is from genome assembly GCF_053564925.1 of Oryzias latipes. Lineage (NCBI taxonomy): Eukaryota > Metazoa > Chordata > Actinopteri > Beloniformes > Adrianichthyidae > Oryzias > Oryzias latipes. Next base: position 8,947,176 of record NC_136250.1, on the reverse strand, counting down.
CTTTGAGCTTGAGATGAAAGGAACAAGCAGGTTTAGGGGTCTGTTTGGCTTTATTTGCTTCATTAAAATATTTCTGAACATTCTCTTTATAAACAACTGACTTGTTAGATGGGTCTTAGATGGTTTAACACAATGTGTGATCACTGATTAGACATAAGCATGGATATGCTATGCTAAAACTTTCCTCAACAGACAGCCTCAGTTCCAGTCAGGCTAATAAAGGTCAAGCTGGCATTTTAAAGTGGTGTTAAAGCAGTTTTGCCACAAAATAGTGTCAACTAAAACCCAATGAAATACACAACAAACTGTTTTAGAGTTGATACTCCCGTTTCTCTGGGATTTTTTGAAGCACATGAACATACACCAGCATACATGTTCTGGATGGTTTTCTCTTTGGTACTAATAATTATAAGCAAATTGATCCATGTTTTAAAGACCTGTTTTGATTATCTTTTGATCTTTTTTAAAAGCATTTCCAGTGGTCTTTTGATTATGCCGTCTTCAGCCAAAATCAAAAACCTGTCAGGATGTAGTTCCTGCAGTGCAGCAGGAGTTCATTAAAAATGTGCCTGTTGCTGCAGAGGTAGCCTGCTTCCACTCATCTGTTTACACACTCACACCCCCAACCTAACATTAGCGGTACAACAAAAATGGCGAGTATTATTGGAGCTATCCAGTCGTACAGTTTTGAGCCAGATGGACAACAAAGACTCGGTTAGTCGTCTGCTGGTGAATGCATCAAAATGGAGCCGAGCGTATTTTCTACATCATAAATATGCTCTTTTTAAAATGGCATTGTTTTGTCTGCTCCTAATTCACAGTGATTTGAATAAAAAAAATAGTCAGTAATGAAATTTTAAGCTTGGTTTTTTTTATATATATCCTCCATCTTTTAAAAAAAAGCCACAAGAACATGTTAAAAACACCTAAAACTCAATTTTCAACAGAGTGGGTCTTTAATCATTTTTAAAGAAACTGAATAATAATGTCCTTTACCTCTCAAGCTGTACTTTTAACACAAAATATTTTAATCTTTTTCTTTGCTTATAGTATCTTCTTGATTTCAATTAGTCTGATTCCAAAAATCCTGACTGACAAGAAGTTACCACCGTAATTTGTCTAGAAAACAAATGACTGAAAGGCTCAGACAGTTCTGGAGTGAGGGGAAACAGAAGAACAGTCGTGGAGTCCAGTGAAGTAAGGTAGAGGAGGCAAATGAAGCCCTCCGGGTATCAACCTAACAGCTTGCGGCCTGTCTTGGTATCAGACAGAGGAAAGAATGTCAAACAGATTACTCCAGAGCAAATGGGCAGAATCTAGGTATTAAATCAGGTTTGAATTCTCCATGGTGGTTGTGGAGGTTTGCCACATAAAACATGGCCAAAAAGCATCATAAACACAATAAAAGAGATTGGACAGGCCATTTGGAATGATGTAATGAGTATGCACGGACAAAATATAATTCATACATGATTCTGATATTTTTTAGGCCTTCAGAGAAGGCCTTGAAGGCCCCGACGGTCCACCACAGCCAAAAACTTAACAGAACATAATGAGATGAACAGATAAAAAGAACTGTAGAAGTAGAAGAGTCTTTCTGGTCAGAACTTTTCACACGACAACTCAAGGGTAGAGCTTCTACGAAGAAGAGGAAGAAATCCTTCTGCTTTTCACGCTTACACCGCCTATTTAACGATTCCTCAACGCCATGAGATGAAGGTCTGGCCACAATAATCTCACAAGAGAATTTATGTGAGACAAAAGAAGACTAGCATTCTGCCTCATGACGCACCCGTTGGATCCACAGTATCTGTATCTTCCTCCTTCTGTCTGAGCCTCTTAACACTCTGGCTTAGATCTCCTCAGATCCATTCACTCTGGGTTAAGAGCCATTAACTTAATTACTCAATGGGCACTCAATTCAATGTCAGATACCTCGATCGGTTGGCTGCCATTCAGACGGCCAACCTCCTCTTTCACTCTGGTTAACTCATCTTGCTCTTCTTTCAGCTGTAGCTTGAACTCTTATTCCAAGCTTCTCTACTCAGTAGACGTATTACATTAGATTTATTCTGAATAATTGACTCTAAAAGTTGAAGCATTCATTTTTACAGAATCCATCTTGTCTTTGACGCATGATTTTGCAGGATAAGTAACAACTTTAATGGCACGTGTTAATTGCAGTAAAACACATTAAATAAACAGGCTAAGCGTCCTCCAGTTGGAGCAAATCTAGCTGCAGTTGCAGAGAAGAGCAGCAGAGCAGCAGAGCACAGGCCTAATCACTTTTGGCACGACTGGACTAGAAATAATCATTTGGTTGAAGGACTTTGCATTTGCTTAATACAAGTCATATTTCATACTGCCAACACTTACGGTACGTACACAGTACACACTTTTTTTTTATAGTGAAATGGCCTGCCTTTAAAGCTAATAAATGTTTTTTATCAGTACAAAATAAAAAAAAATCTTTAGTTTTTTTCTTTCTTTTTTTTAAAATCTAAGTAATAGCTAATACTAAGGCACATAACATAACAAGGCTTCTTAATATTTACAAGATGCGCTGAAATTATTTTGTTTTATAAAATATTAACAAAATATTTTGTAAAATGTATTCATTTTAAACATTTAAAACAAAACAAGACAAACATAGGAGAACACCATACCTAATGTAAAGCAAGGGGGCGGAAACATCATGCTTTGCGTTTGATTGCTGTCATTGACAACAAAGGGTATATAACAAAGTATTGAGTTGAACTTTTGTTATTGACCAAATACTTATTTTTCACCATAATTTGGAAATAAATTCTTCAATAATCAGACATTTTGATTTTCTGTTTTTTTTCTTTTCTCTAGTTGAGGTATAGTATACCTTTGATAAATATTAAAGGCCTCTCTCATATTTTTAAGTGGGATAACTTAAACACAAATGTTGGCTGACTAAAAACTGTATACTTATCAACAAATAGATTGATTGTGTGAAATCTGCTTTTGAAAACAATTCTAAAATCTGTGCTTTGTTGGATTTTATTTTAGGCTTCACTGCTGCTTAAATTACATTTTGACAGCATTATTTTGAGTCCGCATCATTATTAGATTGTTTTTACCTGGATGAGTGTTTGAATTAATAGAGATTTAATTGAGTTTTGTAATAAAGTATTGATTTGAAGTCAAATACTAAGCCTTGTATCAGTCAAGTCACATGTATAAGCTTTTCAATTTTATTTTTTTACAATAAAAAATGCTCTACTCTTTCAAGACTTGGTTCATTTTGGTCTTGGACAACAGATAAAGTATTTATTCATCTGCTTTTTGTACAAAAAAAAACACAATATATTGTGTAACGTGAGTCTAGAAAGAATTTATTCTTATCCTTAAAACCAGATTAGAGTATTAACCCCTTCAAAGTCAGAATTGACAACAGATTGTTCTTTACAAATCCACCCAAGCAGACTGCTGCCATGCATGTGCAGACAAGCACGCACACACAATTATGACTGTATACAACAAACTGTTAACACCTTTAGTTCAAATGCATCAATTGCTTTAATTAGGAGTGACAACTGAGTGATTTCATTTCAACAAACTACATTTTCTTTACAGATTCAGAAACAAAAGAAGGTCATCTTTCCATTTTTTCTCTTTTAAATGTTTAGTGTGTGGCTGTAACTTGGTGCACTCGGGTTTCTTCCACCACTCTGGTGAGTACATCTGCACAGACGACTACCAAAGGCTATACGGGACTCAGTGTGACAGCTGCAGCCAGTACATCACTGGAGAAGTTGTGTCTGCCCTGGGACGGACATACCACTCACACTGTTTTGTCTGCAGCATTTGCAGGTACCACAAGCATGCACTCTATGGCCATTCTAAACGTTTGGAATTTATGAATATGAATAACTTTGATGATTGATAAAGTCGATCCTTAACCTTTTCCTTGTAAAGTTTATTTTTTCAATGCATATAAAAACTATTTGAAACTACAGACTACTGACAGAGTCTTAAGGTACTATGTGAAGCCAAAACACCATATTAATACGATACGATACGATTATTAATCGTAGGAATGACGCCGACCCACCAATAGTGTTGGTCTCATTAAAGAAATTAATGTTAAGGTTTCTAAAAGAATATCAGTTTTGAAATGTTTGATTTAAAACAAACATGACAAGGGTTATGACACAATAACAGATCCTTGCTACATAAAAACGTTTTGGAATTTAGAAATTTTTCTGATTGTTTGACATTTTCTTTGCTTTAATATGGAAATGTATAGATTTTTAGTTTTACTGCACACTTTCAATATGTCTGTTTTTTCCTATTTTTTGTGATTTCTACAGAAAAAAATGACCAAATGAACAAGTCGGAATTTATTTTCTTTTTGTGCAGTTTCAAGTTTCTTGAGGAATTGATGTATAATATAATGAAAAAAAAACTCTGTAAAAAAGAAGCTGGGGTTGTAATGGTAAACTGAACATCAAACATTGCCACTAAAAAGATTTTAGAGATACATTATTTTCGAAAGTTGTAAATTAATCCCTCAATCAAAGCCTAATTAAGATTTTCTGTAACCTTTCTGATGCCAAGAGCTTCTCCCTTCTGTTCATTGTTTGACTGCTTTGTTTTTAAATGAGTTCTATACCTTTAACACTTTAAAAGGATCTTTGTCTTCATCTTTTTCCATTTTTATTCTTAATTATATTTTGCACTGTCACCTTGCCACAAACTTACAATCTGTCCAGGGTGTACTGTGCCTTCGCCCAACAGAAGCCAGGAAGGCTTCGGCAACCCTGTGACCCCAAAAGGGATACAGTAGTTTAAGAAAATGGATGGATGGATTTTACACTTTTTTAATTGCTGCCTTTTTTATTTGGGATTGTAAAAACAGACACTGTTCTAAGCTTTTTGTTTGAAGGATAGGCGTGTTAGAAGGTGGAAAAATAAGAACAGTTTAGGTAGGTAGTACTTAAAAAACAGACGTTTTTGCATGTGTTGTTATGCAGGAGTCCATTCCCAATTGGAGACAGAGTGACCTTCTGTGGCAAAAAGTGTGTGTGTCAGCAGTGCTCCCATTCTCTGAACAGTGACAAGCCCGTCATGGTCCATGGACCGAGCTGTAAGAAACAAACACGCTCACTCCTATAATCCATATGAGGTGCAAATCCTTGCAAGACCAGACTTATTTATAAATGTGGTGTAGAAAAAAATGACAACCAGGTTACTTTTCAAAAAACATAATTTCGTTTTTAGTTTGATGTTACTGAGTGTTTTTTGGCTTTAAATTCATTCCCCTTGACAAATATTGACCTAGCTAAACAGTAAATAAATAAACAGGAAAAATGCTTTAAAAAGGCAGTTTCCATGTTATTTGCAGTAAATTCCAATGACTTAAACCAGCATTATTGCCATTTCAAACATGGGTAAAGATTCACATTTAAGACAAGTGAGAAAAAGAAAGCGATGGCAGATAAGAAGTGACTGGGATTTAAATAAATAAGAGAATTGTGAGATAGACTTAGCCGTAAAGCTGCAAAACGATGTACATTGTCATATTGATGACCTGGGCCTTGACCATGACTTTGTCCATTGATTATTTTTGGAAAATACCGTGATATCTGTGACTCATCCACCCTGTAAGGCTGTTCTCTTACAAGTTTTTCACCGACCTGGTCCTAGTAGCTCCATCTGACAGAGGAAGTGTGGCTGCCAGCACAGGAAGAGAAAGGAAGGAGGAGAAAAATGAGCAGAGATTGGCAGACCAGAAAGGCAAGGGCAGAGAGGGAGGTTCATAAACACATAAATCCGTTCCGCAAAATGTTCCAGGCATGCCTTTTTTGTGCTTTGTCATTGTGACGCTCTCCTCTCGCCTTCCTCAGACTGTGCAGGCTGTGGGGAAGAGATCAGACAGGGTCAGTCCCTGCTGGCTCTGGAGAGACAGTGGCACGTCAGTTGTTTTAAATGCTGGACATGTGGCTGTGTGCTCACTGGAGAGTACATCAGCAAGTAAGTGGCTTGATCCTCCACATGTACGTTTGTCAGCAAAAATATTATGTGTTTAGTAAATTGACATTTCAAATAATTGTTGGATATTAAAGACCCACTCCAATAAAATTGTTTTTGGAGTTTTTGACATGTTCTTGTAGCATGTTTTTAATGATGGAGGAAATATATGAAGAAAATGAATCTTAAAATTGTGTTTCTGAGTATTTCTTTATTCAAACCACTGTGAATCAGAACCAGGTGAAAAAAAACGCGGTCTGAAAAAGTTTGTTACGTAAAATCTACAGTCGGCAGGCTGAAAGCTCCCTGCTTTGCTCTATTCGGATGCATCCACCTTCAGATAAATAGATCGTCTTTGTTTTCCTCTGAGCTGGCATTTGGTTCAAAACTGTACGGCTGAATAGCTCCAATGCTTCTTGCCCTTTTTTTTGCACCGGCAATGCCAGGTTGGGGTTGCAAGGTGCTGTAAACTAGCAGGAGGGAGAGTGTAATAAAGGGATGATGGGAAAGGAGGGCAGGTTTACTCTGCGCCAACAGACTGCGCCCACAACTCAGAGGCGAATATCTGATGAACTTGTGCAGCTCTGCAGAAACTGTTCTAGAAAACGAGAGTTGTTTTTTTTTTGCCAAAAATGGCATAATCATTCTTAAAAGTGAGATGGCTTTCATAAGAGATCAAAAGATGATTGGAGTGGATCTTTAAAGCTAAAGAGGTTTATTTCTTTTGTTTTTCTTGTTGTTGACAGAGATGGGAAACCTTATTGTGAGACTGACTACCACACTCAGTTTGGGATCAGGTGTGGAAGCTGTAACAGGTATATCAGCGGCAGAGTGCTTGAGGTGAGAGGATTTGTTCTTCTATGTGGCTTTATTAAGAGTGAAGATGTCAGTGTGCACATTAGGATGGATGGGAATAACAATGGCACAGTATTTCTGCTTTTGTGTTTGTGCATGTATGTGTGAGTCAACCCCCTTAAAGTGACTGACAGCTTAACTGATGATGAAGCAGCTTTGGAAATCCAACAAAACAACAATCTGCCCATTCTTTTTTTCTTTCCTATCAGGCCTGTCCGCACTTGTCACAACCAATTTGTCTTTTCAACTACTCATTATCACCCCTCTGTCCTTATTTTCTCATGTGTGTCATTCTAAAGTTCTTAAATTTTTACATTTTCTTAATTACATTTTTCAAATTCAGATATATTTTATCAAGCCCTGAAAGGAAATGTGTAAGATTAGTCTTCCTCGCTTCTCTGAGTCCCTATTTCCTTTGCAGGCTGGAGGAAAGCATTACCACCCCAGCTGTGCCAGGTGTGCACGCTGTCACATGATGTTCCTGGAAGGAGAAGAAATGTACCTTAGAGGTGAGGAAACACAGAAAAGCAGCAGAAACTGTTGTTTAGCTTGCTTTTTTAAAAGTTTGGAACTTTTTGTCTAATCTTTTAAGTCACCAATGTGTTTGCCAATGGCATAGGTTGTTTACAATGAATTTAAATAAATTTAAATAATAAATAAAATAATAATAAAATAAATTTAACGGAAAAGTTTCAAAAAAGTTACAAGCTTAGAAATTTTAGGGTTTGTAGGTCTTTGCTTTGTTTTGGATTCTTACACTTTTCTTGTATCTGGACAATTTAGATCCTTAATATAAATTTTAAAACAGTTTGATGTCAATTGTAGGGATTTTTTCCAGTAAAGTCAAGTCAACTTTATTCATAAAGCGCTTTTAAAATCTACAGAGGCTGACCAAAGTACTTAAAATGGTAGATAAAAAAAAAGAACAATCTGAAATACACATAATACAAAAGTGATGAAAATCAATAAAATCACCAACTCATACTGAGTTGTAAAAAAGACTACTTGAATTGAGGTTTTTAGAAAGTTTCAGGTTAATTGTGGAACTATTGTGTAAAATAATGAAATAATATCTGCAAAAATGTATATAAGGATATGAAGCATCTCCACAAAAAAGCTGTTTTAGATGTACATTATTAGAGCAAATTGTAAAGTAGAAAAAAACTGCTCCAAAAGGCTTCAAACTGGGGTAAAATCAATAGATGTGGTGAACCCGAAGTGTTGCAAAAAAATTGTACATTTGATTATATCTTATTTTTAATATGTTTTTTAGGGAAGTCAGCTACTACTCTACATTTTTCCGTTAAATATATATAGAAATGGTTGCAGCATATTTGAATCGGTGAAGGACTGCTTGTGAGTCGAGGTGAAGGTGGAGGTTAGCAGGAGGTTTATTTTCTAACATGCTAAAGCTTTTAGACTTGGTATAAATATTTTAAGCTAATTACTGTGACTCCATCTCCAAATAGTTCAAAATAAAGGAGATTTTTTAAATTTTCATCATTATGGTAATCATTGAGTGTTGTTGGTTTTAAGCTACACAAGGGAAGAAGAGATCAGAGAAGTTCTCTTCCAAACTGGATTAGTTTATTTGGACTTTTTTTGGTCATGTCCATAAAACAACCAAAACAAAAGATCGTATGTGGGTTTTGAGAAGAGAAAGAGGAAAACTAAAAAGTGAAAAAAAAAATAATTCTAAAATAGGTACTGTATCTAAACAAATGTATACATATCTATCATATATTGGTATGCTTGTGGTTTACATCAAAGCATCCAGTTTGGAATAACACAGACACTGGCACGCTTGTATTTTATTTTTAAATAAGTTACAAGGGTTCATTCAATTGTATTTTTGTAGCAATTTTTATTATAGAGTTTTTGAAGATTATTTGGTTTGTTTAACTGTTTTAAATTGTTCCACATCTTGACTCATTATATTGAAAGTGTATTTTGCTTTTGTTCTGAATTTTGGCAAAGAGAAAATCTCACATCCTTTTAAACTATAAGTTCTTTGTTTTCTTTTTTAATCTTCTTTGTACACTGTGTGGCGGGCAATTCTGATTGCCTCCATACATTAGTTTAAAATACTTGGATCAACTAAATCTTTACATTTTTATATTTTGAATTTACTGAATATTAGATTGGATAGATCTCTGTAATTACTACCATAGATTAGAATAGAAATTGAACTTAAGTATGTTATAATTAAGTTAGCATGTTTAGACTTTCTATTTTCATTTAAAGAAAAAGAAAATCCACCAAAAACTCAAACAGCTTTATTTTGTTGTTGAAAAGCTGACTAATCTATACATACACCTATGGAGCCTTCCTCCATCTGACACCTTCTAGTAAGTCAATTGGCTGCCATTCTTTACCTCCGAGAGCAGAGGGAACAGAATGGAATATCTGGATTTACAAACAGTGTTTGCTTTGGGTTTTCATTTAATAAAAAAAAAAAAATCATGACTCATTTTCTTCAGTTGGAGTTGGCAATTTTTCCAAATGTGTACAAGTGTTACGGCCTCCGACAGGCAAACTTGTCCCAGTCTAGGTTAAGACCAGTTGCTTCAGAGGGAAGACTGGTAGTCCCTTTAAAGCAGTCCCAGAAAAGGGTAAACATCCAAGCGGAGAGGGGCAAGAGACTCTAGCCTCATGGCCACCAATGTGAACATGAAACTCGACTGGCTGCAGGCCAGGAGCTTCAAGATTAGCCATAAAGCTGTCATTCAGGTCTAGAAAATCCTTTTCTGTAGATTCGTCCTGCTCCTGCCCTCCGGCCTGGGCAGGAAAACTTCAGGATGTTTTACAACTAAATCAGAAACCTGATTAACAGAGATTGGAACGACATGTTGGTTTATCAGGGCTTTGTCCCCAGCTAAATCATTTGTTTTCCTGAGACATCCTATAACTCCTCCACAAACCTCAAGCTTTAGCGCATATGCATGTAGCACCACAGCCTTCACCTTCTCATAGTCCAGACTCGCAATGGCTGGCAAGGATACCAGTGCTTCCTGTGCCTTTCCCAGTAAGGACTCTTTGCAACAAAAGTGGCTAAACAGTTTTAGGCCACTGCAACACCCAAGCAGCATTCTCAAACAGAGCAAAATACTCATTAATGGCCCTGTCACCTAGTGGAGGTACAAATTTGACACATTGTCCACATCAAACGGTGGCACACAGAAGGAAGGAGGTGGTGCAACTGGTGTGGCCTGTTGCAGCTCAAGCTCCTTTAGGCAGATTTGCCTGTGGTTGTCCTCCTTAATTTTTCTGAGTTCAAACTCATAACTAACTTCCTTCTTCTTCTTGATTCTCAAACAGAGCAGTTCAACCTCAAGCTCCTTAAGATAAAGAGACCCAAAGCTTTGCTGTCCGGTAAACTCATCCTGCCAACTAAAATACCTCAGATGGGACCAACACAATTTCACTCATATCAAAACTGTTGATCCTCAGTCAACCAACATGCAGGGACTTAACAAAGGAGCGAGAGAGAAAAGAGGGGGTGGGGGGATTGAGACAGGGGCAGTAGATTGACCAAAACCACAAACTGGTGTCCAAAGATGTGCAAAAAACACATTCACACAGATGATCACAAAGGCTCAAAGTGTCAGCACGAGGCACAAAGAAAAGCACCCCAAAACAAAGTGCCAATACGAGTCACAAATGCGTATTCCAGCGCCCAAAAACCCAGGCAGATGACAAAGACAATACAGGCTGTATAAAGACAGACCTCCAAGTAAGTATTGCCAAAAAAAAAAACTCCCACTTGTCAAGCGGGATACATCCCGGATGAGCCCCCAAATATGTTACAGCCCCGACAGGCAAACCTGTCCCAGTCTAGGGGAAATCACAAAGGGGCCATAGCATATGAAAAATGGACACCAATAAGTTAGGGAACATAGTTTATTCAGTGGAAGAAATAACCTGGGTCCTGTAAAACAAAAAATTACTGTGCTTGTCCCAACAAAAGACAAAACAGAGGGATTGGAGCCTTGGCCATAGATAAAATAAGTCAGGGAGACAACTGACCCAGCCACCATGACTGTCGGAGTCAGCAGCTCCCTGCTAAGGCTGCTTGACAAAATCTAACTAATGAAAAGAAATTAACAAAGCCCATAAATAAAGACTACCGACGTCCAACCCCAAACTAAAATAACAAAACCCAACAGTATAAGACTGCTGAGGACCAATAGGGAATAAAAAAAAAAGAGAGAATCAATACACAACTGCTCCTCAGCCTGGTACCCTGCTCCTCAGCCTCGTCCTCTTCTCTCTGCATGTCTGTCTGGTTGAGGCCCCCTCTGACTTAAATACCTGGCAGGTGCTGATCAAGATCATTGGCCACACCTGCCAGGTGAGCAGAATGACAGGGGATGCAGCAGCAGCAGCAAGACGTAACAGTAAGTTAAAAAATGATATGAACTTTCAAATAAACAGATGGACATTTTACATAATAACCAAACCAAATGGACACTGAAGAATTTGAAGATAGAAAGCAACATTCATTCAGGAGTAGGACATCCGTGGAGATAGATGCATATAAAAGTGCTCTGGGAAATGAATTCAGCTTTGAAAATAATTCACCCAGAAACTCTAAAAATGAACAAAAAAGCACAGGAATGACTAAAGGAGACTTCATTTGTGTGTCTAACAGAATTTGAAAAAGTTGGGATCAAATGTGGAACCACTGTGCTGTAACACGTGTCTGAGGCTGTTCCTGCTGCCACCCAGGCTATTACCTCCTGTTCACCTCATTATCATTCTGCTGCTCTCCAGCTTAGAGAAAACAGTTAAACCAAGCATTTGTATATGTGCATGCACACGAGGAGGTTTCCTACGGAGGCCTTTAAACAAACACTTTTTTCTTTTTTGTGTGTTTGCTCGATTTGGGGTTTTCGCATTTATCTGTCCATGTTTGAAAGCCGGTGTGTTGTGTCTCAGTCCATGCTGGGCTCATGTGGTCTGCCCCAAGGTTACATTCACTCCGTTTGATGACTCCAGACATGTAGGAGTGCTGCGCAATCACCCTTGTGAGACCCACTCAATTAGGACACACACGCACACCAATAGTGACTCTCACAGCACATGCTCACACATCCCTGCAATCAATCTCTTGACCCGTGTTTGGAATAAGAAGTGGTGTCAGTATGTGCAGCCATTAGGAACCACTTTCTGAAAATCAGAATGATAATAAATGCATATCATTAAATAGAAAAAAATGTTTATTGTATCCTAATCTTAATCTGCTCCTAAATAAAATCATGCTTTTCTTTAAAAAAAAAAAAAGCACATTTTTAACCTGAATGTCAGAATTGTTAAAGAAAAAAATAAAATTTCAGTGCAGCAGCATTTCTAAGACATGTACTGCTTATTCCTGGTTCGTTGCTTCTATAAATATTTTTAATCAATTCAGTTTACAGCTTTGTTGACACTGTTGTTCACTCAGTAATAATCAAAGCATCACAAATAAGCTGTGCTTACTGAGAAACATGTTAAAACTATTTGCTATCTCCCAAAACTGGATCTGTTGACCTGTTTGTGTGTGAATGTGTGAATGTGTGTGTGTGTGTGCGTGCGTGTGTGTGTGCATGGGTGAATTGGACTGTGACTGTAAAACACTTTGGGCCTTCAAGGAAGGTAGTGAAGTGCTATAGAAGCATACGTCATTGACCATAACCTGATTCCTCTAAATTACATGGCTTTAAAGGATGAGCACGACAGATTTAAGGACTGTTTAACTGTTTACATGAGTTCATATCACATACATTAAATACTATGTAATAATGGACCAAATTGACTGACAGTTCTTGAGCCAAAAGCAGTTGACACTACAATTTTTAAAGCGGTGGTCACTTTGCACTGTTTACGTATAATCTTTACTCTTATATAGACTTTTATATGTTTTCTATAATAATTAAAAATTGACTACATTTATCTAATGCTTGTCCAGTAACAAGAATTCCATGAAAGGAACAATGTATTTTATTGTTAGTCACAGCCAACTGATTGTTGGTGCTAAAGAATCTAGTTTTGTCTGCCAAAATAAGGTTGTTGTTTTGTTTTATTTTTTCTCCAGAAACAAAAACTCCCACACAAATTTAAAAAAGCATTCACTTGCAGCCCTTACTTTCACCTTCTCTTGTCCATGAAGCTCAGCAGAATACGGCTGCTCTAACTGGACATGCAGACGTTTTCTTGTGGCATTATTACACTGTAATAAAAAGAACCTGGGGGTGTTCAAAATATATGCTGTACTTTGTAATGCAATTTCAAAATGGTACAAATGTAGTTGTTGATGTTTTTTGTGGGATGAAAACTGCCTGCTTTCATTCTGTTGTATGACTGTTCTGGATGTTGCATGAAGACTAAACCAATGACTCAGTTAATAACACATCTGCATATAGTAAACAAATGCAGGTCAAAATATAGCAGAAAATAGTTGTATATTATATCCTTTTTTTGCAAAGCAAACAATGTTTGTGGTGGAATTTCTTTTATTTAAAGGGGATCTCAAGGCTGTGTTTAGCTGTGGAGCATGGGTGGGACGGGGGTGGACTGAATCACTGCGCACTGTTTCTGTCGACAGTATTGATCTTGTGTGCAGTTTGTAAGAGAGGACGCCTTCGCGCCGTGTGTTCGTGCTTCTTTTGTGTGTGAGTATAAATGCAGGTTAGATTTATGAGGGTGCTGGTCGGTGAATCTGAGAATGATGATCAGCTGAGTCCATGCTGCTGCTCTGGAAATGAGGAAATGATGCGAGCTGGAGTCTGTCTGCCTTTGTGTGTCTGCAGGCTCATGGCGGAAACATTAGCATCATTAGAACTACCACATCCACATGTGTACAACATCCTGGCATTAGTGGCTTATTGTTTTGAATAGGTTCTAATAGGCTTTATTCATTACCTTTCTCCTCTCCTCTTCGTCTGTTGGTCTGCCTTTCCCTGCTGCCATTTTCTCTGTACTTTTCTTTCAAATTTATTTCATATCTTTCTCTAAGTATTTCAAAAAATGCCCTACCGTGATGACAAAACCAGCTAAATTAATTATATCCAATGTGTTCTGCAGTGGATTTGATCTGAACCTTAAAATGGGTTGAAACCTCAATTCCGAATTTTTCTTTTGTTTGTAATTCAGCCTGACACAATTTAAAATTTGTACAGTGTAAGAATTATATAGTTCAAACACAATCATATTTTTTAAACAAGCTATAATTATTAAATATTTTTTCTCTTAAGATACATGATAATAGATCAAAGTAAAAGCAAAGGTTCTTAGTTTTCCATTCTTAATATTTACGATATTGAAAGTAATAAGTGACAATTTGTTCATCCTAATTTCCTTTTTACTAATTATAAAGCAAATATTTCAATTCTTATGTAATCTTTCTACAGATGAGAGAAACAAACTCACATCACAGGCCTCATAAAGGGAGGTGTTCCTCTGTAATAAATGTGGCTTCCATCACATAATTAGGATAATGAGTCAAATCAATGTTACCATTCAGCCTGAACATTTCCTGACAACAATGTCAACATATAAACATGGCGGTTTGGACTAAATTAGGTTTGATTTGTTAACAACAAATTTTAGAAATGCAGTTGAGTTTAAATAGACAGTAATTGATTGGAATTTTACTGTAATGAAGCTATTTTCTTTTTCTGTATCATACTCTGGCTTTTACCGTACAATACATGGATGTAAATCAAATCAACTAAAAAAAAAAAAAATCAAAGAATACTACAGTCAACTATCTTTTTATATTATATGTACTTTTTGTTTCTTTTTCTAATTTTGTGATACGTTTGTGTTTGTTGGCAGTCTGACAGGAGCTGCTGTTTGGTTCTGGATCAGAGTTATTAGGATGCTAAATTATGCACAAAACAGTGGAAGTGTGAACCAAAACAAACCAGAAACAGGCTTTTTGGCCTCTTTAGCAGCCATCACTTATTCCCTTTAAGGACAACACACCTGCTAAGTTGGGGTTCTGCCTTTTCAGTGGTTGGATTTCTTAGACTGATTTTAAATAAAAAAGATCAAAAAACAAAGCAAAAACATAGAAAATTAAATCAAATTCAAGGCATAGAATCTCTATCTGATACCTTTAAATTGTGTTTAAAGTGTAAACTGACAAGAGGGTGACCATGTTTGTTGCAACTGTCTCTGTCTGGTGGACTGCAAACCTCACCCTCCCCTGAGAGATATACAGACCACCCCAACCTTGAACAGAATGAAGCCAGTACTGAAACCAGGCAGATAGATGAACCAATCCAATTGGGCGTGTACATCAGTCTGAACAGAGTGTCCAAACATTGCTCCCCAGAGTTTATTGTTAGTATAGCCATCTTGTTTATCTGGAAGTGGAGACCAGAAGAGGCCAGACACACAGCCAGGACAGTCATCTTCCTGCCCACCCATGTTTGTGTTGATTCATGTTGGTGCACTTGAGGGATGTTGTTCTACTCTTCATACAATTCCATAAAACTGGTGGTCTGCACATGGCAAATAAGTCAAGAGGAGGTTAAATGTGTGTTTATATGTGTGTGCAGGTTCAGAGGTTTGGCACCCTATGTGTAAAGAAGCAGCTCGGCTAGAGAGAAAACTGAGGGTGAGTGATACTCAGAACACCATCAACTTAACACTTATCTCTACTGATTTTATTTTGGTATTTCCAAACTGCAAAGGTCACATTTTGTGTGGTAAATAAATTAAACTATAATATATTTAAAGTATAAACAGATTAACTCAAGTTATCACAGTTGTTTCTCCTACATTTAAATAAATACTTTAAGCCTAATATCATCCCTCTAGCAACCTAAATCTTTCACATTTTTTATCAGAGCTGAATCCCTTCCTTGTGGTTATATTTTGAGTGGTTACCCTCATATTCTCCCTCTTTCTCCTACGTTTGGCCCACCAGCTGAGACGAACCTCTGAGACTGCTTCCCTCTCCCCCTCAGGCTCATCTCCTGTCCTCGGCTCGCCTCACCGCCTCATCTGTGTGAGCGTCACTGTGGTTTGCTCTTACATACTTATTCTATACGTATAAAATCGTTGATTTATATCTCCTCAAGGGAAATTAGCAGCCATCCACTTTTCTATGAAGCACCCTTTTCTTTTTAATTGCCTCTCTTTGTGTGGATTTGTTTGTCCTCCCATAGTCTAAAGCTAACAGTGACGTCTTGGACTTCAAGCATCTGGCAGCTTTGCCCAAAGTCAAAGCCCTGTATGACATCCAGAGGCCGGACATCATCCCATATCAGACCAACCACACACAGCTATCAGTTGACACCTTGGAGAGATACAACTGTGGTCAGGTACACACAAGAAAATGAGTTGGTTTTAATCACCCGTAATTTCCGGACTATAGAGCGCACCTGATTCTAAGCCGCACCCATTACATTTTTAAACGATAAAACATTTTGTGCATACATAAGGTGCACCTTTCCATAAGCTGTATGTGCCCACACTGAAACATCTGTTGTAGATTGCGGATGTGTTTGTGCTGAAACCGTACGCCACATGTGTAAGAAAGAGGGGGGAGAGCGTGCAGCGGAGGGAGGGGAGGTGGGAGGGGAGAGCTCATGCCCGTTCCTTCCTCCAACACACGCAGCGCGCTGACACACACACATACTCATTCTACAACACCTATATTTTTAGTTCCATAGTTAGATAGTTAGTAGTTAGTTGTTACTATTATTTGTAAATAAAGAATAGTGCGTTATAATTATTACTTGTACATTATTAGCGCCGCCGCCGGAGGGGGGGGGGGGGGGGGTTTAACCACGACGCCGCAACTCCTGCCGCTTCATCAAATGGCATGGTAAATGGCGTATACTTGTATAGCGCCTTTCTTCCTACAAGGACAAAGCGCTTTACAGTCACAGACCCATTCACCCAGTCACACACACATTCACACACTGATGGCGGCTCCGCTGCCAAACACAGGCGCCTGCCTACCACCAGAGGCAAGGTGGGGTTCAGTGTCTTGCCCAAGGACACTTCGACTCATGGGCGTGCAAGGCGGGAATCGAACCTACAATCTTATGATCATGGGTCGACTGCCCTACCGCTGCACCACAGCCGCAGTGATCAAAAATCCCACACCGTCACAGCTCTATTGCAAACAATGCATGTGACGCGGCAGTAACACAGTGGCAATATGGTAGGAACAGCACTAACAGGGCTGGTTTAAAAAAAACATTCCAGTAAAAGTCACTGAGAGCAGCAGTAACTTCTGCGCGGCACGCGCCTCCTTTGCACTGAAACCATGGAAGTCTTCCTCCTCAGTGTCGGATTGGAATAGCATCAGATATTCTTCACCACACACTCTCTCAGTGTCTCCTTTGTTGTCGCTCTCAGTGTCACTCCCATCCTGAAACAAATTTTCTCCTGAGCTTGCGCTGTCCTCTCCGTCACGCAGCAGACCGGCTTTTCCAAACCCGTTGGTGATGGTGGATTTTTTCACACTGCTTCTAACGATTGTTTTTAACTTGAAAGCTGCGTCATATGCATTTCTACTTGCATTTTCCATGATGAGGGTCTGTTCGTGCTATTCATTCACAAAGTGGGAATTTACTTTAAACTTGCGTCTTCCTGACACATATACTGTATTCCCCCTGTCTCACTCCTACCCTGTCTGCTGGAGCGCCCATAGCGGCCGTTGGAAAAAATGCATAAATTAGCCGCATCATTGAATAAGCCGCAGGGTTGAAAGCGTGTGACAAAAGTAGCAGTTTATAATCCGGAAATTAAGGTAATCTAAGATAATAGGAAATGATTAGAACCATAATCTAAATTCTGTTTTCTTCATCCAGTCCTTAGGATCCTTATCACCATACTCTAATGTGAGTATTCCACCAGTGTTTCCTCTCTTTAATTGAAAAGAGTAAATATATTGAGTTGGTCAAGGATCCAAAACCGTGAGCCCTTTAGCTCTTCTAAGAGGAATTCACACTTGCAGGCTGCCTCTGAAATCTGAAATCCCCTGCAGGTCCTTGGTAAAACTCTAGGGGAAAACTCATTGCATTGCTGTGGTAAATCCAAAGTTACACATTGACTGCCTCAGATTAAAATAAATTCTGTAACAGAATCTTGGTTGAAAACAGGCATTCTCTAAACAGTGGTTTAGTTTTCCTAACAAAGCTTCAAAAAAGCTTTTTTTACGTCAGTTCCATCACTCAATAAAATCTTTTACTGGAGTTTTTTATATTCATTGTTAGTAGAAAGATGCCAAGTCTGAATTTGAAATTTAGCAGATGTCTCATAAGTCTTAAAAATTGAGAAAAAAACAAGCAAATGCATTTAATATTTGAATTTGAATTTGAAATGGTTTATTTCAAGCAATCAAATAGAAATGATGCACAAAAGCAATACAATCATCAGTTATACATTCATACAGTAACTAATCAAACTTCTTATAATTAGGCATATTAATAAATATTGCTTGAAAGGGAGTGGAAGGAAGCGAACTTATATAATCCCACTCCGTTATACTATAACAATTTTATTACATTATTTATCAATATCCGGTTCATAACTTTTATCAGACAGAATTAAGAATCGTAAAGTATCAAAAAAGCACATGACAAAGATGAATTACTTAAATTATTATGTAAAAATAACTATTTCAGAAATCAACATTGCAAATGCAGATCAGTTATATAAAATATATGCAGATTATGTTACTTAAAGTCATTCATATGATTAAAATACAATACTATATCAGTAAAATACACAACACTGTTTCAGAGATTTTCATAGCAAAATTTCATGAAGTATCAAAAGTTAAAAACGTGCAAAATTATGTTACATTAGGAAATATTTTTGAATCAATTTGAAACACATGACAAAGATGAATTACTTAAATTATTTTGCAAAAAATAACTTTTAGAAATCAACATGGCAATGAAGCATCTAAAATATATGCAGATTATGTTACTTATAAAAGTCATTGATATGATTAAAGAAATAATACTATATCAGTAAAATAGACAAAAAACTGTTTCAGAAATTTTCATAGAAAAATTTGATTAGAAGTCTTTTGGGTGATTTGAAATACTCCAAATGTCTGCTCTGTCATAATTTAGGGCTGTACCATCTAAAAAGCAGAAAAATGTCCCTCTTAGGTGCACTTTGTTTTCTTTATCTTTATTTTTTTCTTTAAATTAAAAAAATCATAGCTTTGCCCTTAACGTACACATTTGCCTTCGTGGATCAGAAAAATACACTAAGTCATTTGTTGGCTGCACTTAGTTCTTCAGACTTAAAAGAACCAACAATTTTTTTCGTTTAACGGCATTTGCTTTTCTCACACACAACGTTTCTCTGTGTTTCTGTCCAGGATCTGTTGGATGGAGTGGAGCTGAGAACGAGGCGTTCCTCCAGCTCTGCTTTCACAGACTCACCTGCACACAGTCGCCATGGAGGGTCCCCACTGCATTATTACATCCCAGGTAAGACCTCCACCTGTAAATAAACTTGAACACACATTTTCATATTCAAACTTTATTTGGTATGTGAGTGGCTGCAGCATGGTATGGGTCATCTCAGACAGACGTAGCCCACATGTTCATTGTTTGTGTGTCTTTCATTAAATCTGTGTTCCTTTTGGGGGATTTGGAACGTTCATGTTTTGGTTTCTGTCATTGTGCTTGCCTGCATGGACCGCAGGCAGCGAGAGTGGCAGGAGCTCACCTTATTGCAGTCAGCCAGAGCCCAGGTGTACCACACCCACCACCTCCACCTTCCAAACCCTCAGGCATTTCCATGTTCCAGGTAGGAAGTTGTCCATAGTTTCAACCCTTGGCCTGCTTACTAACCCAAAAACCCTGCTTTAAGTTTAAACCACCGTCCATCAACTTTACCTTCTGTGCATTTTGCATAAATAAGATAAACCAGATTAATAATGTGTTTATTTGCTAAACATAAGGTGGAGACACTGTAAACATCTAAATCACTCTTATATTCTGCCAATTGTTGTAATAGATGATAAAAACTAAAATAAAGTCAACACACGTTTTGATCCAAGCACCAGTATGTGTTTCATACTTCTCTATCTCTTCTCAAGTTATGCAACCCTTGTGCTATTCTAGGCACTTTAACGTTGGGAGTTGGGTCATCTAGACCCACTAGACAGTGCTCTGAACCTTTTTTCTTCAATGATTTGTGATCTTCACTGGTGTCCATGGATTACATGAAATCTTTCCACCTTTATCCACCTTTGTCATGGTAGGGAGAACACGTCAATGTAAGGGTGGGGTCATCTAAGATAGCACAAGGGTTAAGACAATACTTTTCAGAAATTAAAATATTATTTTTATACCTTGTGTTATTCTTTTTTTTACTTTGGATTATTTGCAATCAAGGACACGTCTAAAAAGTATGAAAAGTAGATAACTTGCAGCTTTATTTTTTCTTCAATATAGTTCTAATTTCGATTTTCTGAGCAGTTTATATTGTCCTTAGAGTTTTGTTAGAGGAAAATTATTATTTATATTTTTTTTACAAAGGTATACTGCAAAGGAATAAAAAAAGGATTTCATTTTTCTTACCCAAAAGTCCAAAATGTCAGTTTTGCTAAACTATTGGGTTTATTTAGAAAACATAATTTTTACAACTATTTTACTTAAAAAAAAATGTTTTTTTTACATCACATGTGAAACAACAAAAGGCAAGTAAAGTGCTCTGTGTCTAACATTTGCAAAAATGTATTTTATGTAAAACTCTTTTTTAACTCTGTTTTAGTTCAACAGTGAATCCAGCCTATGTCTTACTAGTTTAAATGCTAGTGTTTTCTTTTCTCTTGACATAAAGAGCTTCATCTGTTCACTGCAAGCTGTGCACATCTGTCCATCAAATCATTCATCTGCATTCAGTCTTGTTCTTCACATCTCCTAGTCATGCATGTTTATTTTTTAAAGTATTTATTTCCCTTGCCAAACTGTTGCAGTACTTTTTTTTTTTTTGCTTTCCACAAGAAAGCAAAATGTCTTTGGCACATGCTTTTATCCAGAGTGCTGCTCGGCATTGAAAGGACACGCAGAGGCTCCAGCGGGAGTCAAAGCTCTGGCAGTCGAGTATTTGTCACGCTCTGCTTGGTGACTGAAAACATTTATTTCTGTTTGCTTTTTGGAGTGGTTTTCTTTAGCGTGAAACTCTTGGTCATGTCAAGCTCCTCTGGTACACTAACAATACTTTCATAATTTACATACATGAGAAGTAATCCTTTGAAATCAGGAGAATCCTTTCAACTTATTTGATTAAACTTAACACGTAATTATGTATTTATTAACTTCCAACATATATTTGTACTATTTTTAATGATTCTTTTGTGTTGTTAAAATCTGTTTTTATCTGTTCTCAGCTTCAGAAGAAACCAACATCTACAGGAAACCCCCGATCTATAGAAGACAAGGTAGTTTCTGGCAATATTGGATTTTTGATGTGCTTGGTTGGCCATCCATGGCAGGATTGTTTGCACAAAAGCTTTACTTGACAGATTTAGCTAAACTCTCACAGCTGATGATGGTAGGAATCTGGAACATCAAATGTTTTGATGCGTTGTTCTGCTGGTAACAGTCTAAAGATACAGACACAACAGGCATTTGACACACATTCAAGAACGCACTAAATCCAGTTTTTTGAAGGCATGTTTAGTCTATTGTGTTCACACTTAACAAACAGGGAGGTCTTCTTTTAGCAGCGCATGCACCCTACAGGTGGAATAGGCTTGGTGCAAAATGTCAAAACGGTGCAAATCTTGTAAATCTTGCTTTTCTTGCACAACTCTGTTCCAATATATGAAATATTTGGTGTCTTATAATTCAAGCCAGGCACAAACCATAGTTATTAATTTCTGCTCCATGACCAATTTTCAAACAGTTGGCACTTCCGTGAATTAAAATGGACGCCATCCATATGCTACTATCAAAGCTGAGTCATTACGTTAGTCAAAGTTCCAACTGGTTTAATTTGTGACTCGCACTCAGTGGCCATGCGCTTTGTACATAAAAGCTGAAAATTGTTGTAAAAACGGACATAGCTATGCGTGACCGCAAGAGTTTTAAAATATAAACATCGAAACACTTGTCTACTCACATTTACATAGACTTTTAATTGGAAGTAGCAGCTTAAACGTGCAGTGTCGAGGGAGGTGTAAACGTAATTTAAAGGTGTTTCAGCTTCAAGCACTTTTATGGACCACAGTGGAGGAGAACAGTTTAGATTCAGCTTTTGAAATTTTACTTTGTTATGAGGTACAACAGCTGAAACAAGCAGCAAAGTAGTAGCAGACCTCACTGTAAATGATGGTCGATAGTCAGAACTTTGGCTGTGTTTGAGCTGATTGTACACTTTCATGCTAAACTACACAGATGGCTCCTCTACTGTGGTTAAATTTTCGAAATTGCAACATTTACGGATTACAAATTGCTCCTTTTATCTCATTAAATGACATTATTATCTTATTAGCTTTCAGCGTTGCAAGATTCTTGCGTACAACGATCTTAGAGTTAAAATACAAATCGAGGAAAGGGAAGACTTTAGCAACACTCCTGTGCTGTCCTATTTAACAAATATGTGTGTGTTTATGCTGCACCTTTCATCAAATCTGGTAGATTACTTTGTATTATCATTATAGATTAAAGATATTCTGGATAAAGGAATGATTCCATCAAATAAACAATAAACCTTTTACATTTTTGCTTCAGTATACGAGACACTGATTAAGTGAGCCATGAAAAGCTGTTTCAAGCATCCCAAAGGACGCCTTGCCTCCACTCACAAAGAGCACTTTTTGTTTGCCTTCCCTGAATTGAAGTTAGAAGTTTGTTGCCACGTTAAAATCTGATTTCAAATTAAGCTGATGCCTCGGGGTGGTAAAATAAAACTGATAGAAGCCCTGCCAAATCCAGACTGCAGGTGATCAATCAGTGCAAAGGCGGCAGATCCTACAAAATTACAGTTCATCTGAAAGACCTCCACATGATTTAAGCTCCAGAAAGTGCTGACAAACCGCTCTCCCCAGCTGGCAATCTGATCTGGCATGGATGGATGAATTTATATTTCAGCTTGTTACTGAAGATTTTTTTTATTTATGTATTCTTGGATCAATAAGCAGCTAAACAAGCTCTTTTAGTACCTAAGTGTGAGTGATCATGAAACCTATCTGCAACCCACAAATGTTTTGGGTTTCTTTGATAATATTGGAAAATGGGAAAATAAGCCAATATAGGGAAAAAAGGAGTTTGGTAGAAAAAAAAGGAACAACAGTTTGTTTAGAAATTTGGCTTAATGTTGGGCTTTTTAAATAAAAACATTTTTTTCAAGAAACCCAGTCTTAAAAAACATGAACTTGACTATTCTAATTTTATTTTTATTTTGTGTCTTTCCAAAACTAAGCTAGCCAAAAATAATTATTTATCGATCAAGTGCAGAAAATGTGTGGATTTTAAATAATCCACAAATGCACTAATGATTGATTTATTTCTTAGCTTCATAAAAATAATCTACGATCATGTCACAATGTGATGTGACTAGAGTGGCCTGGTTTATATAGGAGGCAGATGTCTCTTCAGTTCAGGTCCAGGTTTTTATTTGCTGGTCTCACACCTTGGCTGCACCGCTCACACATGCTCTCCCTTTTTACACTGAGCTCCTTCTCTTTTATGGGCTTGCCTGGCCACGCCCAGGAAGGAAGCCATTTTAAACAAACGTTTCAAGTAATTACAACAAAAGATAGACATGTTTTGTAAATCATACAGTTAAAGTCCTGCAAATGAAGACAAACATAAATAAACAAACACCACAAATCATAACAAAAGGCATATAAAAAGAAATCCAAATTTTTTCCACTTCCTGTGCCCAAATACTAAACAGGAAGTGAAGGACTTTGCCACCATTTTGTTCCTTGTGCACCAGGAAGAGAAAGTGAGAAACATTACAAAAATCAAACCAGTCTTAAACATTTTGTATGTGTCTCAAAGTGATTAGCTATGACAGACAGGTGACAAGGAGATACAACTACTTTGTCACAGATCAACTTTAAACTATGAGTTTAATTCAGAGCAACACTGACTTGAACATGTTTGTGTAACCGTTTTCTGGTCTCTGCTCTGCGTTGTGTGATTTTGTGCACCATCAGGAAGCCACGAGACACCGGAGGAACTTTCTTGGAGCAGTTTTCTTTATTTTCTGCATGTAACAAAATATGGTATGGAGAGAAATTAGACTCAGTAGTATTTGTGCGTGCGTAATTCTTGATTTGTGCGTAAATTAGGATTTGTGCATAAATTTGGATTTGTGCGTGATTTGTTACTCACATAATACTTTTGTGTATAAGTTAAAAAAATATAAAATGAAAAAAATACAAAATGCAATTTACGTATGCACAAATTAAGATTACAACAGCTTGAAACTACTTACACACACACATCTTTAAAAAACACGCACGAATCCCTTGTTACGCACACACGAAGCCAAAGTTACGCACGGATTTACCCTGAGACTGTTTTCACGTCTCACAAATTCGTCTGTAAGTGCTGCGTTTAAATACCAGTGGAATGCTCGGTCATTAGAATCTTCCTATCAGCCTTCCCTTCTAAACGTATTTCCTTCAGTGGGTGTAGCAGGCCTTTAAAAAACTTTAAAGGAAAATAAAAATTATTATCTGAGAATATGACGTTCACTTTTAAACGCTAATATATATATTAAAAGTATATTATTCTCCGAGACACTGAATTGATACAAAATGCGTAACAGGAACGACCAGTAGGGGGCACTGTTTTTTTTCTTCCGGAAAAATCAAAGGCAGTCAGACTGAGAGAGTCACGGGAAGAATGGCGGCCCATCTCGGTGGTCAGCGCCCCGAAGTAAGTAGCCTCTATGTTCAACACTAACATCTACTGTCTTTATGTATTGATTGAGTCAATGTCTGGATACGTTTAGAAGGGAAGGCTGATAGGAAAATTCTAATGACCGAGCATTCCACTGGTATTTAAACGCAGCACTTACGGACGAATTTGTGAGACGTGAAAACAGTCTCACGGTAGATCCGTGCGTAACTTTGGCTTTGTGTGTGCGTAACAAGGGATTCGTGCGTGTTTTTTAAAGATATGTGTGTGTAAATAGTGTCAAACTGTTGTAATCTTAATTTGTGCATACGTAAATTGCATTTTGTATTTTTTTCATTTTATATTTTTTTATCTTATACACAAAACGTATTATGTGAGTAACAAATCACGCACAAATCCAAATTTATGCACAAATCCTAATTTACGCACGCACAAAGCAAGAATATGCATACACAAATCCTAATTTACGCACAAATCAAGAATTACGCACGCACAAATCCGACTGAGTCTAATTTCCCTCCATAATATGGCATCAACACGTGCTGCAGTCAGATAATGGCCCAAAACTAAAAATATGAAGTTCACATTAGCACCAACATTGAATGCAAAGAAACAGATCTTCATCATGCTCACCTCTTCCCGATTAGAATGGCAAAAAGGGAAGAGGGGGGGGGGGGGGGGGGGCATCAATTTATACCCAAGTCTAAAGGACCCTGATGGCATGCTAATCAATTGCCAGATATAAAATAAATTAAATAAAAAAAATACAATTTTGTGTAATTATATAATACTTCTGTAAACCCGTTACATTTGCACATGTACACATGCATAAAAACCTATTTGTAAAACACTCAACAAAAATAGATTTAATAAAACTCTTCCATTACTCAATAACCTAACATTTTAAAGTTAGAAAAGTACTACAAAGTCATATTTAAAGTTTTTAAGCTTACTTTAAAGTTTGTCAATTTTGGAGGACCTTTTTTTTTTTAATTCCATACATTATGTGGTACTTTTCTAACCTCTAAAATGTACAGTAGCTTGACCAATCACATCACAAACCACACACACGTTTTCTCTGGCTTTTCAGTTTGTTTGTAACCCAAAGTATTTTTTAAATTCATTTTGTCCCACTGTTTTTCTTCTCTGAAAGAACAAATAATTTCTTTTGGTTTGTTCACAAAGCATCTCCTGTTTTGCTAACCATCCAATGGAAGAAAATAGCTGATTGTTATTTAAAATGAAAGTATTTTAACTTTTATCCATAATTACAATGACAAAAAAATACCAAATCTTGTCATTACAGATAAAACTGGGGAAATGTCTGATGGAACAAGTCTTCTGTTGTAGAGTAAACTTTATGGTTTCTATTTCTCGAATCTTCCTTCTCTCAGATGTTTCCATCTCTCCAAAAGCAAATAAGCTGAAGCCCAATGAGAATCACGTCAAATCCAACCACTTTTCCACCTCCAACTACAACAGCCTTTACCACACAGCCTCCAACTATTATCCATATATAGGCTCTCCCAAAGGTAAATCTTTCTTTGGTAATGAAACAAAATACCACAAGGCCAACTGATTGCTTTTAAAAGTGGAAGTTTTTCTTCCTTTCCTCTCGTTTTACTTTTTATTTGCTGTTTTCCATTAATCCTGCTGAGTTTAGTCTCCAGGATGAGAAGGTTTTCATCTGGAGGAGAGGAAGATGGATGGAATCAAAATATAAACAAGGTAAGTCAGAAAGACATTTCCTTCCTGTTTATAATTTAAGTTATGGTTAATTTTTAATGAGGCTGTTAATTAAAGCTTCTTTTCAACCCGCCTCACTGGACATGACCACAAAACATCCCTCCTCCACTGTTTCCTGCCTCTTTCTGCAAACATTAATTGTTCAATTACAACAGCCCCCACATTTCCGTCTCATGACTCTTTGTTCCATTTTTGTTCTCATCTTGCTTTTCTTTCCCACTCAGTCATCTGTTTGCTCCTTCTGTCTCCCGTGTTGTGGCCTCCTTTCTCCTCTCTTTAATTCAGCTCTTTGCTTCTGCTTTGTGATTTCTTCTCCTCTCCTAATGTAGGGAATTGGAAGGATGATCCTGAAGGAGGAGATGAAAGCGCGATCAGCCTGTCACGAGAATGGCCACTGGGGGAGTACACGCAGCTCCCGGTGTAACAGCAAGGAGGCGCTAAACAATTTGGAATATAACTCTCTAAATGGTTGTAAGTCACTCTTCATTTATTTATTTATGTTGATAGAACCTAGATGGTATGAGATCTTTATAAAATAAAATTAAATAAAACAGGCCACATTAGGGGCAAAAAGACTTTAGTACCAATGGTTGCTCTGTGACGTGTTTCTACTAAGTCCTAGTCACCATGGGGGACAGAGCATTCAGTCGCTCTGCCCCCCAGCTTTGGAACTTCTCCTCTCCAATTCCATCACCCTAACTCACTTTCAAGCTTCACAGTGAAAATAAAAAAACATATTTTTACAAAAGCTTACTCCTGATTCTATCACTTGATCCATCCTTTGAAATGTATTTTAATTGCTGTAATTAATTTGTTATTTTTGCTTTTTTTTGTAAATATCTTTTTATCGTTTTTAAACACATGAACAAAGTTAGAAGCATTGAAACAGTATATATTGAACGAAAAACAAAAGAAAAGAAAAAATCAAGAAGGTACGTGGTTAGTCAGGTTGAAATTTTTCCCTTTCTACTGAACACAAAGTTCACTATATGTCATAACCTTTTCTTGTTCTGTACATATACCATTTTGCCCAGTCCTTCAGAATTGTTCTTCCTTCATTATTAGTTTGTATGCAAGTCTCTCCATTGTTTGGATTTCTTTCACAATATTCATCCATTGCGTGTGTGTTGGTGCTTCAGCCTTCTGGCAGTTCTTAGTCATGGCTTTCTTTGCTGCCACCAGAAGAGCTTTTACTGGATTTTGGTCCGCTTTATGTACAGTTCCCTTTAAGTAACCCAGATACATCACAAGACAGGTTCGGGGTATCTTATACCTGAGTGTTTCACATATAGCAGAGTGGATGGTGTCCCAGAAGAGCTTTATTTTCTCACATTCCCAAAAAATATGTGTCTGATTTGAAAACAGTTATTTTTGCTTTTACTCTTTCAAAATAATAATAATAATAATAAGTATTGTTGTTGTTGTTTATTTTAACACATCTGTGACTCAATCTGTTTCAATGGTCTCTGAATACAAAAAATGCTAAGGAAGAAATGCTTAAAGAAGATGTATAAAACAGAAGCCGTGGTGGATCTCTTTTGGTTTTATTGCTATTCTTGATATTTTGTGGTTAAAACAAACAACACTACTGTTTTAACCACAGTAGGTAATGCTGAAATGTGCTCTTATTGTGTTTTCTATTGAGAAAAGAAATCTGACAATTATATGAAAAGTTTTGTATTGTCTCATGATTGCACTGCATTGAATATAACAAGTTTGTTTTAAGAAAAAACAAACAGTTCAAACCTCAAGAAACACTGGAATGCATTAAAATGACAAACAGTGGTGTGTCATTCCCATAAACAGGTACACTTTTTAAACATAAATGGCACATTTTTGAGCCCAGCTGATGCTGCATAATGTATTCTGCCATGTTTCATAATTTATGTAATGAGGGTTTTAATGTTGATGAGACTTCCTTGATATGTTTGTATGGGATGTATCCTCCTCACACAGCTGATGTTTTATAGATGTCCCACAGCAGCTGGATTTATTATTTCCTCTCCATTAAAGTAACCCTCTTTTTTGTGGTGGATGAGTGAGGCCTTCTGAAGGCAGACTCATTTTCCAATGCAGTTATAGGCAAAAATATCCACCACATGCAGTCAAGTCACAGTATAAAACATTTAGAGGGCAGCCAATGTTTATATAGCAAAAAGCTGCATCAGCACTTGGTTTTCAGGCAAAAAAAATGGTGATTGAAGTGTTCCGTTCCGCACTTTAGCATAAATGTATGATAAATCAGATTGTCCTTTTGCCTTAGTTGGTCAGGTTATCAAAATAAAAAAACAAAGTACATTTTAAAACATGAATGTTTATTTTTTGATTCTACCCAACCATCAGAAATCAAGCCTTACTCAATCTGTGATGATTCAATTCAGAATAAATTGTTGAAGCTTAAATCCCCAAATTTGCAATATTTTTGGTGAAGTTTTGGTGCAATTATGACATCTTAATAGGTTTGCATCATCTACCTCAGTGATTACACCAAGATATCTCTTTTAGAATAGAATACATAAAAGAATAATAGAATACATTCTATGAGATGCTTTGAGGGTCCACTGTGAGTCAGCAGGTGTTTGGGAGCTGTTTTATTATTTTTTCCCCCAAAGAACATAGATCCTCCTGTTCACAGAAAAACAAAAATAAAAAGTTAGTAACCAAATGACTTTAAAACAAAGGGGACTAGAGTAATCCAAAAAACCCACTTTCTTGCTAACACACTGGGGAAGCTTTGTAGCTACAGGTTAGTTCATACAACACACAAAGGGGGAGGCAGAAAAGTAACTAAACAGACAGTTTAACAAATTCATTTTCAACCATAAATGGAAAAAAGGTGATGAATTAACAAAATCTATTCTCCAACATAAACCAAAAAAAACCTTTTAAAACCATTACGAAATCTTCTCACTGATTGTTATTGGTAGACACCTAAAGTGAAAACTCATTACAAAGGAATATATAGTTTTTCTTCTAAAACAAAAATCATGTTGCATGTATTTTTTTTAATAATAAATAGAAATACCAAAATCAAATACTAACTCCTTATTGGTGGTGAGTGGCTCATCCACCTCCTATGCTTTAAAATGTTGGAAACCTATTTTACAGAGGAGCTCTTGATCAAGAACATTTCAAATAAAACAATAAAAGAAAATCAAACTTTGTACATGAGATTGTGTCCTTCTAAGGTTTGAATCTAAATCTATCTCCTTTCCCCGCCCTCCTCTGTGTCACAGCTCCCAGATCCATCTACAGTGCAGACGGCAGTAAGTACATCCTCAATCTGTTTTGATCTATGTGTTTGTCTCGAGGGGGTGGAAACTTGCTTGCTTTTTTTTACTTGCTTTATTCTGTCAGTCCTGCAGCGGCAGAGACTTAAGTGGGAGATTGTTATCAGCTCACACTGACACACAAACACAGCTCCATCTTGTGGGTTACAGGTGGAAAGATGAATAGCACTGATGCTTTAGTACAGCACTTTTACAGGAATCGCTGACTTAAATCTACTCAGTTGATATTAAAAATATCAAACAGATTTATCTTTTTCACTGGTGGGGCATTTTTCTTATTTTCATATAACCTACTTTGTTAAAGATGCATTATTGTAAAGCTAAATCTGTCAAACTGAATCTCACTGATGTCCTGTTGAAAGAAGGAGCTGCAAAGAGGAAACTCATTATTGTTCTCGCATGAGCTTTGCAGTGACTCTCCTGCCGGTATTCTGCCGCGTCGTGGTGTCTCATGTCATCTCTTTGACATCTCTGTGTAATTCAATTCCGCTGAACATGAAAGCCAATAGAAGAGATAGAAACCGAAGACAAGACACTGCATGAACACGAAGATGAGCAAGGAGACAGAAAAAAAAATAGAGTTAAGAACGTAGCCTTGAAATAAAAAATAGTGAGGGAAAGAAGTTTGAAAAGATGAGCAACAGAAGTCCTTGTGGGGGTTTTGTGTGGCTCTGCTGTCCTCCGCTGCTGCAAGAATGCACAAAAAATGATGCTCTGTTGCCCTTGGTTACTACCAAGAAGCTGCTCTTCCTGCTGGACAAATAAGAATTAAAGAAGATATTTATAAAAAAACATACAGCATAACAAAGGGAAAAATAACAAAATCTTCACTTTGTCATATAAAGTGGTGGTGGACCCATAAAAAACTGTATCCTATGAGAAACAACAACAAAAAAACATAATATCATCTGACAGGATAAACTGAAAATCATGAAGTTTTAATATAGGTGAGAAAAACAGAAAATAGATATACTTGAAACAAAACATGAACAATAAGAAACAGAAAACTCCAAATCTTCACACAACTGTTGTTATTTTTGACTGTTATACCATGCAACAGATTAAAACGTCAGATCATTTCTCGTCGAGTCTCAACACTAGAAAGGAGTTCTTCAACAGCACAACCATTATTCAAGGCTGACAGCAGCAGTATGTGGAAAAATATGTTGCGTTATATCAGAAGAAAACCCATTGCTGTAATGCGAATGTGCAGGAATACTTCCCCCAGTGAAACATTCTTAGAGAGCGCTGGAAAAAGACGGATTAAAAGCCTTTTTTCTAATCTTTCAGAAACATGTCAGTGAGGCCCTGCTGAGCGGCTAAGAAGCTGCTCAGATGCCGTTCAACTAGAGCACCCTTCCAAATCCACCCTGTGTGAAAGCTTAGTTAGCTGTACATTAGAAAATAAGTAACCACATACAATGCTAAAGGAAAGCAAGCTTGCATTAATCATTTCTGTGTGACATTTACAGAAATAGTATACAAATCACCTACAACCACAATGTACCTTTATTAAATACATGTTTTCTACAGAAAGAGGTTTGTGAAGAACCCAAATGGCTCGGTTGCAGCAGCTTCTTATTTGTCTTTAATCTGCTTCTTTTAGGGTGTCAGCATAACAAATAATCTGCCACCATCTAACCCAGGGGTCTGCAAACATCAACACTTAAAGTGCCGTTTAGGTCAATTTATCAGTGACCACAACCTAGTTGGAGCCACAAATGTCTCACATCATCCTTTAGAAAAATAAGACACTGATTTGTATTTATGCTATTGTAGCTACTGTAATACATGTAAATGCATTTTTTCTTAATAAATATAACATAAACGTAAAGAGAAAAATCCTTTTTTCCAAATAGGAAATAGCTTGGAACTTTTTATTGAGGTTCACATGACTTTCTATTGAAATAAAAGACTCCCTGTGTCATATAGGGTCATCTAAATGTTGTAGTAGGTACTGCAATGTCCGCAGTTTAATATAAAAAAACAATTTATTTTAGCTTTTGAGGTGCATCTCTTCCAGAAATAATAAATCAAACTAACAAAAATTAAAACAAAGCTAATTAAGTGAACATCACTGCATTTTTCCAAATAATAAATTCTTGAAATTTTTTCAAAAATAGAAAATCCATTTTCTAATCTGATGTGCCTCAATCATGAATTCTGGCATTTTTTACTGACCTCCAGTTGATTTTCTGTGGTACACGGCACTAAAACATCTGTCAAAAGGATTCTGTTCGACTTTGTTAAACTTTGAAGCTTAACCGCTTGATGGACTTTTGGAACATTATGGGTATTGTAGTCATGGAGTGACATTAGGGTCACTCATGTCACACAGGTTGGATTACTTTACTTTTTTTTACATTTCTACTTCTAACTTTTACTTTACAATTACTTTTTAACAATAAAAACTTTTTATTTTTCTTTAACTAATCAAGTAACAATAATGACTTAAACCTGGAAAACTAAACTGAGAAGACACCAATCCTGATAGGTCTTTTATGCTTATTTTGTCAGATTCATATACCTCCAAATCTTCTTCTCTCCCCGGTTATGGCAGAGATGGACTAAACAGGGTAAGAGTGCATGCTTCTTTGTGCATGAAAGCTTATGTTTTGTTTGGGGACAAAAGTTTTGTATGACTATTGTCACTGTTTTTCCAAAAACACTTGTATCACGAGTAATGTGGTTGTTGATTTTTTTTAAATACTATATTTAGACCAAATGAAAGGAAATTTTTAATTAGCAAGTCATAAATTCATACACATATTTAGCAGGACGTTTCATGCTTACAAGAAGTCTAAATGTCAGAACTACATATAGAAAAATCCTAATTTGTTTAATTATACTGCATGTCTGATTCTGTATGCGATTTTTTTTATGTATTTAAAGGTTTCACTTTGAGTTGACATACAAAAATAGGAAATTCAAAAATGTCAGTAAGTGTACATGCACTCTCTAATTTATTGCATATTTGGCACATACAAGCTTAGATTTTATTTTCTCTCAAATAACCAATAAGAGACGTCTCAATGTGGGATAGGTCTCGATACAAGCAGGAGATGCAGACAGACTCAGACAGGCCATTTTTGCCCTTTCAGTGAATGTTAATCTATGGCAAAGGCCAGACCTGACACTCATTTGTGTCAGTTTACATCCTGAGGCCAAGTAGTAAATGGCAATAGTTAAACGATGACTTTTAACTTTGATTAGGTCATACGTGCAGTCACATAGTTTGAGAATTCTCAGTTTGTTCATTTCTAACAACTGTTAAATTGATAAAATCTCATTTAGGGATTTGAGATTTTGTCTAAGGAAAATGTGCATCTTTTTCTATTAGGAGATTTCTATGTTGGCCTTTTTTAAAATTTATTTGCTGTTTTGTCCTTTTCAAACTGTGGCAGTTTTACGGCTATTAGTGCAGACATTTATAGTTACTTCCATCTGCTCACATCCATGTTTTCCTAAAGAGCTGTGTTTGTTTTCTGACAGCCTGGAAGTGCGGGTGCAGATTATTACCAGTATGACAGCAGTAATGCAGTTAATTGGCAGATCAGAGGTAAGCTGGTTCAGTTTTAATCTGTTTATCCATATTCTTCGTATTCTCTTCTAATGTATGCCCTCTTAGACGTGCCCCTTTTAACTTGGCCAGTTTTAGTACACCAAAGGCGCAAAGGGAGTGCAGCAGCTCTTCGTGATATTTTCTCTTTCTTTCTTTTCTTTCAGAATACAAAGTAAGCCAAAGCACGTCAGTTGGTGAACGCATCTCACTCACTAACACCCACTCTCCTCTCTGATAGTTTGTAAAGGGAGCTTACTCTGTTTTTGGGCAAATATCAGCATTTTTTTTTTAGTTTGTAAGCCGTTTAGGGAAAGATAATTCAAAATAAAATTGTTCATCAAATTACGTTTGGTTTGTTATAAAGACATATTGATAATTGCCTCTTTGCTCTCTTCAGATCTACCCATATGAAGCTCTTGTTGTATCAGTGAGAGGACAGCAGCCCCTCCCTACTGATGTGGACCGAGCCAGATTAGAGGTAAACGGCTATAAAAGTATGCTTCAGAATTTACTGGATGAATGTATAGTCAATCTAAAATACTAATTGGCATTAAGCCTCAATTATTTTAGGTCAGTTCTGTAAGATAATGAGTTTTTAATTCATAATTTGTTTAGTTTAGAAGGAATACTGAAAGTTCCAGGTCAAGCATCTATCTCATAATAGATGTTGCAAATAAAGGAGCATCATATTTTTGGAATGGGACCCAGAAATGCTGCACAAGCTTTGCTCCAACAGATTTAGACATTGTTTACAGAGGACACAAGCAATGAAGTCCAAACATGAAGCTAAACTAAACATGTATGAATCAAGTATTACTATATAAAACCAGGAAAACCTTACAAAATCACTTTTCTGAAATTTGATCATTTATTCTTTCATATTTACATAGACTATATAACACAAAACAAATAAAATGTTATGTTTCCGGACCCTTAGTCCAGTGTTTTTCAACCAGTGTGCCGCGGCACACTAGTGTGCCGTGGGAGATGGTCAAGTGTGCCGTGGAAAATTGCCCTCATTAACTGATCTAAAAACATTTCCAAACTCCAGGATTTCAGCTCTGTGTTCATCCAAACAGGCCCTGGTAAAACACTGAGGAGTTAGGAATATAAAAGATCGTAAAATACTTTTTCTTTGCGTTTATTTTATTTTATTAAAGACATTTTGATAAGAATGACCGTCCCGCGATTCAGCTGCACCTTCGGCTATATTTGGGAAAAGTCCCGTCCCTTTGACTGTCTCCACCAATCATTCTTCAGGGGCTTAATCACATGTCATCAGTCTGACCAATCAGAAGTGGTTAAAGTCTTCACTTCCTTGTCCCGATTTAGCTCGTAAAGTCGCTCAGTTCTAACAAAAATACCAGCTAAAGCTCGTATTTTGCTCTGTAGCTTTCCACAGAATCCGGTATCAGACCGTGGAACAAGTGAACAAAACAATGAAGCTCCGAAAACCGATCTCCGGCCGTTTTATGCACTACATCTCCCATGATGCATTGGGTTGTGAGAGTGACAGCACACAAGATCTGTCGTTAAACGTCTTGAAACCAACGAACACACCTAAAACTATTTTTAAATCTTCTAACTTAACTTTTATTGCATCTTTTAGAAAAAAACAGCTGCAGTTTCCAGCTTTTTCTGCAACAATTATCTCAAAAATGCATGTGAGATTGTGGAGGGGCTGTAGATCAATACAGACTATGAGTTTCTCCTTCTTTTTTTTAAATTTTTGGATGCTGGTGTGCCGCGGCTCAGAAAAGGTTGAAAAACACTGCCTTAGTCAACACTTCATCTAGGCAAACAATCCATTTACCTGTACAAATGAGCTCTATGATTCCTGTTTAGTGCAGAACTCGACATATCAAGGAAAATGAGCATGAATGAAGCTTTCCCTGAGTTACAGGATGGCCCATGCTGAGTTTGTCAGATGACTCATGAACAACCAATGCCATTTAAGAAGAAGAATCTTCGATCTGATCATACAATAATTGACCATTACCTCAATAATGCAATCCCAGCAGTCAGTAATTGTCATAGCAGATTCTCTAAATGGGAACCCTAAAACACTGAAAGATGAGTACAGACATATTTCTGCAAATTTTTCTGAAATCCAACAAAAACCTCATCAACAGAAAAAAGCGTTACTCAGCTGGATGATGATTTGCTTATGTGGTAAAAAGTACTTTTGTTGTTTTGTTTTGTTTTCTTTCATGTCAACCAAAGTCTTTTGGCTCAGGCTAATTTTTTTGAAAACCATGTAACTATTTTTATGCATATTTTGTGACGTGATCTTTCCTCTTACAGCGTCACCTTTCACCAGATGAGTTTTACAGAGTCTTTGGCATGTCCATGTCTGCCTTTGACCGTCTCGCGCAGTGGAAAAAGAATGAACTGAAGAAACAAGTCCGACTCTTTTGAAGAAAGCTTCTACTCAAAAATGACTTACCCTCAGAGGTATAAAGCCCTGGAAGTGTCAGCAGAAAAACCATCAGCTTCCTGTTCTTGATATGCACTAGGATTTCTTAAGCAATACCCGTGAGGTCAGCCAACTGGGCCAAACAAGGAACAACTGGGTGAGAGGAGACGAACTGAGCAGGAGAGCTGAAAACAGGACTTAGATTTCAAGTGATATGCCAAAAAAATGGATACATAGCAAAGCTAACTGGGTTTTTTTTACCAGCAGATGGCAGTGTGTTCCTATAGTCTGCAAGTACATAGACATGTGACCTGAAGATTTGCTCATATTTATGATAAAAATGGGACGAACCTGAAGAAAATCAACTGCCTAGAGGACAAAAGAAAATATTTAGGTTTATCAAGAGAAACTCAGAAAACAGCACCTAAGATGCAGCATTTCAATTCATTACATCAGGCTTATAAAGTTCAGGTATGCTAAAAAGCAACGGTTTTTCTCCATGTTTTAGTTTTAAAAACCATTATGAAGTATTTTTTAGCTGATTTGAAGCCATATCTCTGTAATAACCTGTTTTTTGATAGCTTAAACATTTTTGTTAACTCACGTGTCTGAAAACTGATTCTGAACTCACTGCAAATGTAAATGAAGTTTAGATGTTGAAGATTTTGTAACATTTACTCAAGAAAATTTAACGTAAAACTCCCCACGGCACATTTTTCACTTACACAGCGCGGAAAATATCCTTATCCAAATAGTCCCAAACAGTGAGAGCATGGAGAATGAATGGAAACAAGGAAAATGTTTACAAAATGTTAACAGATTAGTATTAGGGATTTAGGTCATTCAGAGGTTATTTGAGTAATTGAGTAAAAGATTCTAATATGAATCAAAGAGACACGGAAGAAAAAAAAGGATTTTTTGATGAAACATGCAAAGTAAAAAAATAAACTATTCCAATTTTTGGCAGGTACCTGTAAAAAAAAAGTGAGCGGAAGCATGACGACTGACATAAAAGGTGAAAACAAAAGTCTTTTCTCACTGACCATGATGCAAGTGCACATTTTACCTATTTGTCTATATTAGTTATTTTAAACGCAGACATGTTTGTGTGTCACCAAATCCACATTTAATACATTAGCTATGAATTGAACCACAATGTAACTTATTTCCTATTGATTTTATTTGCTATTTGTCATTTGCACCACTATGTGTCTGTCAATGCAAATTCAAAATAAATGAATGAATGGTTTATAAGTATTAGTACTGTTATTTATGAACTTTAAATTGCACACAAAGGTGGATAAGAAGATGAACTGACTAATGCTCTTAGTGTAGTACCTGTTTGTATCATAGTATAAAGTGGCATTTGTTTATATATGTTCCATGTTTACATTTTTTGTCATGAAGGAAAAAAATAGTTTACAAGCAAGTAAGTTGTTAGCTGAAGAAATGCACGAGGTTGAGATTGTATGCCAATGCACACATAAGGGAGATTATCAGGAAAGGCTAGTTACTGCTCTCCTTTTTTAAAAAGCTTAAAGTGTAGATGAATAAACTTTCACACACCAGAGACATGGATCTAATATGTTTTATAAGCAAGACAGTGATTTCCAGAGAGATTTGTTGTTGTTCTTTCAACCTGCCTGAAGTGAAATATGATTGAGGAGGACATAGTCATTTAAATGGGGACAGTCATATAATTAGTCATGAGAATGAAAGGTTAAACTATGAAACATTTGACTTGAAACATTCCAACTGTACTGATTAAGAAATATCATTGATTAATAAAATATTTAGATAAATGGGATTATTATAAAGAGAAACATTTTTATGACAAATGGAAAACAATGCACTTTAACTGTAAGGATTCTTTATATAAACCTTGTGTCTGTTCCAGAGTTTGATGTCAGATGTTCAGAAATGTGAGACTAAGAAAATCTCTGTCATGGAACTAGAAGTAACATAGATTTACAAGTCATAGAAAGAAACAAAATAGGAGGAGAAGGCACACTTTATGCCAATGCAAAGTTAAGCTGTAGAAAACTGTTAAAAACGGTTGAGAAAAACTTTGAAAGTTTAAGCAAAGAAATGATAGCTTCCTGAGAATCAGCCTGTTCATTTCTGACCTTTAAAGACTTTGTTTTATTTCCATAAGAAACCAAGCTTTCCATTATCCCAGATGAACCAATCCTTACATTGACGTGTTATCCCAGCATGACACAGGTGGATAAAGGCGAAGAGGATTTCATGTAATCCATGGACACCAGTGAAGATCAAGAATCAGTGAAGAAAAAAGGTTTAGCACACTGTCTAGTGGGGTCTTGATGACCCCGCTCCCAATGGTAAAGTGCCTAGGATAGCACAAGGGATAAGCACATCAGGTCTTAGTAGAGAATTTCAAATGAGTCAAAGGACACAATCCAAAAACGAATGTCCCCTACAGAAGACATAAACGCACAGCCTGGTTCTCAAGAGGATAGTGGAAAATCTAAAACATGTACGGTAGTCACTTTATGTGCATATGGATGCTGCGATCCATCCACATATTGACACATTTACAAGACTGTAATCTAGTTGATGTGTTTGATAAACTAAAAGATAATAAAATACAGATAGTTAGTCTCATCTCCACCGTCAAGTGAAACGTTGGAAACCTTTTAGGGTACCGTTGACATTTTGGTCTCTTTGCAAAACCATTCACAGCATACAGTACACACAGAACCTACTGCTTTTGACAAATATCGCCAAACTAAAAAGTTAAGGACCTAAAATGATTCAAAGTTAATCACTCACACTTTTATTTCAACCAGGTTGGACTTTGAAATTCTCTTTTTAGATGTTTTAGCACTTGGTCTATTAGGTGGCTTCTGCTGGTTTAAAACCTAGAAACAAGGCTTTTAGTAGGAATAAGTATAAGAGCTCACATTATCACTATATTCAGAACCTTTTTAAAATTAGAGACACCCACACTCATGGATGACCTCATGAGAATAAAGCTCTTCAAAATGTTCACTTAGAAGTCACACAAAAATCAGATGCATATTTGCAATGTGGGTTTATAAAATGTGCAGTTTAGACATTAGAGATTGTAAACACCATTCCAATACTGGCTGGATTTTGCCACATGCATTATTGGTTGTGTTTTGGTTTCTCAGTAAAATCCTAAATTATACAATTTTGTTTTATTTATAATTAGAAATATTTGATTAAGAAAGATAAACTCTATACATATGTTTACTTTAAATAGAAGGGGGTAAAGGGGCAATGAGTGAACCGGAAAATTTTGATTAAAGTAGAAGATGGTTGAGTAAAGAAACACAAAATGAGAAAAATGTGTGTCTAAATCTCAGTAATAAATACTGAATTAATTTTGCCCTTTCTATGAAGTTATTTAACACTTTTTAAAAAGATGTGTTCAAGTGGTTTATTTTAGGAAGAAAAACCTCCTAAACAGAACTGTTTTGTGTTTATTAATCCAGTACCCCATCAAGACACATATGTGAGGAGGCCCACATGTATGTGCTGGCTATGCAGAGAGTGTTTGTGAATACATAGGAGCCAACAAAAGGAAACCAGATGTATAGGAATGTATAGGATTGTATAGGAATACTATTATTTTGTTTTATTTGTTAATTATAATAACCAATAATATAATAACAATAATTAATATTAATAATTACAATAACACTGTTTTAAATTCAGAAACTAACTATTTAATATAAATGTATTCTTGATAAATTTTTGTGGTTTTGATTGTTTTCTTCTTCTTCTTATTATTATTATTATTGTGTAGAGTTGTCTGATTCTGCTCAAGAATCTAGGCTTTGGACTATTATGATAATTTCGGGTCAAGTGAGCTGATTTTAATTTATCATTTCAAAAGTTTTTTTTAAGCATTTTCCGTACTTTTTAACAGAGGCTGTCAGTAAGAGTTTCCAATTTTGGATAATTGCAAATTTTAAAATCAAAAATCTCTTAAAGTTAATGACCCACTCTGATCACCTTTTGTAAAAGCGTTCGGTGGTTGTTTTTTTTTTTTTTAAACCAAGATTATGGCGTTTTTAGCAAGAAAAAAAAAGCCGGTGTAGTTTCTGCAGATGTCATTGGTCTCAGAGTTGTGGGCGGGACTGTTGGCACAGAGCGACCCCGCTCCCCTTCCCCTTTCTGCTCCTAAGAGTTTGAAACAGGGAGCTTGTGGCCCGCCCAGTGTATTTTCTGCGTCACAATATAATCATTTTTCCGTCATTTTTTGTCTGCTCCTGATTTAGAACGATATGAATAAAGAAATACTAGGAATTTCAATTTTAAGCTTGTTTTTCTTGATATACAGTATGTGCACCATCATCAGAGAAATGCCACACGAATGTTATAAACAGATGAATATTTATGTACCGGCACTAGGACCCAGAGGGATCCTGGCTGATGAACAAGTGGCCGCCGAGTCTAACTGTAAACTGTAGCGGCCACTCTGACTCACTGATCCGCGCACAGAACGACAAAAGCCGCCGCTGTGTCTGCGGACAACTCCGAAATGTAGAGAACTTTGACTCAAACAAGCGAGGGATTACAACGGGAACCGAAAAAGGAGGTGAAAAGCGGCATGGACTCAAGACGCAGAAGCGGTGAGTAAGATTTTATTTTATTTAAGTCAGAGAGAAGTCTAGAAATTTTTTTAGACAACCAACGCCTTAGAAAATCACTTAGTAAACTTTACGCTCAAATCTTTCCAACAGTCTTTAAAGTTAACTAAACAAAAGTACAAATAAAGCGTGACTGGGACTTTTAACACAAAAGACCACTTAGGAGAATATAGACAAAAACAAAGTAAATATACGGTTTGTTAATTTGCTCTTTGATCAAACAAACCGAGCTCGCCTCGCGCCCTACGCCACTGTTGGAGCTCGCGGCCGTGATGTCACTCAGCCACGCGCCGGTTGGTGAGCGTGCCTGGATGGAGGAGGTATCCTAAGGTAAAGTGATGCAATCTGATACCAACACAGACGTGCCCCGCTGGAAGCTGCGCCGCTGGAAGGGAGGCAGCGGTTCAATGGTCGCTGTGTTCACAGCTGCAGCAGGAAGCTGTGCTACTCCGCCACTACAACAACTGGAATGATGGGAAACCTGGAAAAAGTAGACCCAAAGCGGTTACCTGCACTACATTGAATTAGGGACAGTGAACATCCGATTGGTACTCCTTTATAACTAATTTAAATGTCAACAGTCAACTTTGGTGCACATATGTCATCTTAGTGTTTTTCAAAAAAGCTCTTGAAATGTGTACTAAAATTTCTTGCCTTTACAGGCAACCTTTTGCTCAGATTCTGTCTATTTTATACACATAAGGTGATCATCTTATCTCTATAGACCTTTATTGAAACATTCATTTGAAAGGGAGTTATAATTTTACCAAATTAGAAAATACGTTTTCTTGTTTGAATATATGGGATTTGATTTCAAACATTTTAATTTAAAAACATTTTCTATGTTTAGAAAAAGCACATTTAACTTAACACATTTTTTAAACTGAACAAAGCTTGAACTTCAAGCAATTAAATTCAACTCTGTTCTATCAGCATGGAGTGGAGCCGGAAGCTTGTTGTTTGCCAATTGTAGCTTCTACATCACAGCTGCAAGGTTTTTCCAGCTGCATCTTTTTGTCTGCTCCTGTTTCACTATTGATTTGATAAACAAACTCAGAAATACATTTTTTAACTTAATTTTCTTTAAATATGTCTTCCAATTGTCTGAACAAATGTTGCATTTTTTTAGTATATTCAGATTTTGAACCCTGCTCTGGTTGGTCCTTAAAGATTTCTTAGAATGAACCCTGAGCTGCAACTTCCCTTTGCAGGTTTCTCATACCTGCATGAATTTAGAAGATAAACTTCAGCCTCAGTACTGGACATGATAATGTTACAATGCAATAAGTATGATTTTTATTTACTTTCCAAAATGAAAGTTATCTACAATCTTGTAGGCTTATTTAAGGAGGTAACCCCCAGTGTTT
Source organism: Oryzias latipes (assembly GCF_053564925.1). NCBI lineage: Eukaryota > Metazoa > Chordata > Actinopteri > Beloniformes > Adrianichthyidae > Oryzias > Oryzias latipes. The sequence goes on along the minus strand of NC_136250.1, from coordinate 8,905,454 downwards.
TCACAGTAATCAGGTCTAATATTTGACTTTTGGGGTTTTTTTTCTTACACATTCCTGTTTCCTATCTTATGAAAGTGATAAGATACTAGAAGAATGTGAAAAAAATAACTCCTGCACTATATCTCCACAGCTGTGTGTTTTTACTGCTCGACTGAACCTTTTAAAGTGTTGGCTGGAGCGTCTAACCATGTAAAGCTGTGTGACACCACACACTGTTGTCATGAAAATCTGAGTTACAGGATGCAGAGTCTCTGAAGCAAACCTTTGTCTGAGCGAGAGCTTCTGGGGCCGCTGAGCCTTGAACTCTGACCAGAGGATGGGCGTCTGGAGATGACGCGGGGGTCCTTTTTGGAGAGAGGAGTGAATGCCATTTAAGTTGGGGGACAGAAAGTGGAGGAAAGTTAGAAGAAGAGAGATTTCTTTCAGACTTTGAGAAAGACAGCAAAGACGGCTTCTTCAAAACAACAGTCTTCCACACTTTGAAATGGGATTGGGTAAAACAAAAACACAAAAATCAGGGTATGGTTAAATATAGATTTGGAGTTTTCAAAACTATCTATCAATTTTGTTTAGTTGAAAAACCAGATATCATAAAGTGATTCAAATTAAAAAGATGAAACTTCTTGTAAAAAGAATTACGAAATTCTCATATTTAAAAACCAACAGAGTCGTTTTTACTAGGGCTGCACGGTATGAGGTGTGACATTAGTGATCAATATTGCGTTAACGATAGAACTTGTGATACATGAACAACTAGCTAAACAACTAATAAATCATTTCTATTTCATGGCAACAATTTGGTTAGAAAAAAAAGGTAAAATTAAACTCCAAATGACCCACGTCTAACAGGAGGGCTCCATCTGATTGGTCAAATGCGTAAAGGGTTTTATTTGATTAGCTTAAAACATCACGCTGCCTTTAAATTGTTGGTGTGTAAACATTTAGGGTCACAGTTTACGCCTTCTTTCGTGATACGCGTATTACACAGGTTGATATCGTGATGACGATAACTTGGGATTTATTGTGTAGCCCTAGTTTTTACCAAAAAGATTTATTGATTTGATAAATCCATATTGTCATTTGTACATAGAGACTTCTGCGTGTTGGTTTAAATGAATCAACCCAGTTTTACTTCTTAAGCTCGAATTGATCTTCCTATAATAAACTGTGGCAGTTATTTTTTGCGTCAGGCTTAAAATTTGTCTCTTTTTCATGTAAAGCACAAAAAGTAATTTTACCAAAAATGAATGGTGTCAGAAGAGGTGTGAGTCTTGGTGTTGAGTGAGGGGTTACAGTAGTGTAATGGATGGGAATGAAAGCCGTGCGTTTGGAGGACTGATCTCCAGGCCTCCTGTCCAAAAGCACAGTGTGGTGAGATAAACGGAGGCAGCAGCAGTTGTTTTCTTCTGAGCTGCAACCAAACAGGCTAAATCAGTCCAAATGATAGTCGCATGGGCCGCATCCCATGACTCTCCTCCCCTTCAGAAGTCTGTGTGGAGACGCACAAAAATGTACGCAGGAGCGCACACACATATCACTGGATTTATTTGTGTTTGTGTGTTTATTAGTAGGAGGAAGGTGAATGACCGGGGAGTGTGCCTTCTGTTTTTTAGCCAAATAAATTATAAGTAGGGGAAAAGACTTTGAGGAGGAAATGTGTGTGGGTGTGTGTCTGTGTGGAAAGGGGGGTAACAATGACCCCTCTGTGGGTGAGAGGAGCCACAAGCCTCCCGAACAGCTGATTCTCAGCCTGTGATGCCTCCAGCCCTCAGAGAGAGGATGGCCTTGACGGCACAGAGATAGACGTTAGGAGACCAAAAGTCTGCGCCACGTTTACTTTGATGGAAAGACAGAAAGCATCGGTTTATTGTAGAAACACAACAACTACAGATGTGTAGCTTGAGTACGTTTTACCATGAAAAATGCAAAGGAAGAGTTTGTGACGGTAGAAGATGTTTTACACGGAAAGCGCAACAGAAATGTGAGGAGGAAGAGGTGAAGGGAGGATGACAGAGAGGTCTCAGATCATTAAGGAGTGGACAGAAGCTTCTGTTGACAGCCTTTTGTGAAAACCACAGCTGCACACTCACACAGCTGCTGGAGGTAAACTCAAACCTCGGCTGCCTATGAATCAAGACGCCGCAGCTGTGTTCCGCCACTCCCCTAATTCTTTTGTTTTCAATTCCGTTGTTTGCTCTGGTCCTGTGGAGCATTGTGGCTCTCTAATTTTGGCTCTCGCAGAGACAATGAAGGATTGTTGAAATGAAGGCGCCGGAAGAGTCTTGTGGGAGAGTTGAGGCTTTTTATCACTTGAACCGTCTTTCTATTCAGTCTGGATCAAGAAAAATAAAACTATTTTAATAGTAGTTTCAAGTTTTCCTTATTTCTTCTGTTTCCTAAGAATTTAAAACCAAGGGCCTTCCCATCTACAGGACAGTTAGGACTTTTTGCATGTGTGCTGTTAGTAATAGCTTTTTCACCAAAACACTTTTTATTTTATTTTTTTTAAACTTCATTCAGAAATAAGAAGTTTTAAGTGATAGAACTAGTGTATTGCATTCATTTGGAAAAAAGAACAAAACGAGGGATCTTTGTTCTAATTTTTTTCGTGTTTAAAATGTGTCCGTACATAGATGTTTAGTTTATGTGCTATCATGGAGTGTTTATTTTTGTCTGTGGTGATGCAGAAAATGAGGTACAGCTGGAGTTTTTTGATAGATAGGATCCGCCTGTTTTGAGCTTTGCCCTGACGTTAATGCTTATGAAGCTCCAATAAAGTACACGAAAACACCCCAGACAAACCTTATCAATTTCTCAGTAACTCATTATGATTCATCTCAAAAGCATCCCAAGTACTCATTATTGTTGAAATAAACTCCACAGAAATCCCTAATTTCATAACTTTACTCTTTCTCTTAGAATGAACCAGTGTGTCCAGAAAAAAAATTAAGGGGTGAAGAAAGGAAAAGAATTAGTCAAAAATAGGGGAAAAACAAAAAACAGCGTGGGGACCGAAACAGAACCCCCAAGGAGAAACCTTTCTGTGTGGAGTTTGCATGTTCTCACCGTGCACGCGTGGGTTTTCTCCGGGGACTCCGGCTTCTTCCCACTGTCCAGAAACATTCAGAGGTTAACTGGTTACTCTAAAATGTCCCTAGGTGTGAATGTGAGTGTAAATGGGTGTATGTGACCCTGTGACAGACTGGCGACCTGTCCAGGGGGTCCCCTGCCTTCGCCCGGAAGTGGCCGGGATAGGCTCCAGCAGCCCCGTGATCCCAAAACGGACAAACCGGAATAGAAGATAAATGAATGAATTAAAAAACGTATCGCAAAACAAAAAACATTATCTCAAAAAAGAGAAAAAATTATATTGAAAAGTTAGAAAAATGTTCTTGAAAAAAAAAATTATATACATTTTTTTTAAATAACTTGAAAAACATACAATACACGAAAAAATTATATTATGAAAAGCACTGTTTAAAAAAAAAAAAATGTATTTGGATGCATTACACTTCCGTACTTAAAGTCCTGTCGGCTTTTTAACCAGGATTTTCTACACAAATGTCAACATAGAAGTAGGTAAAGGTTTGGCATCCATAATACCTTTCTATACATTCATTAAGTTATAAAACCTAAAGTACATTAGATATTTCATCCTTGATAGGAAATAAATACTAACTTGATCAAGACCTTTAAGAATATGGTCCACCTAATGATGTTCTTTCTGCTTTTCCATATTTCCTGCATTGAACCCTTTAATTATAATCCACCTTAAATGAATCAGTTCAGAGTTTAAAATGTGAAAACTTGTGAGCTCTTTAGTGACATGGATCATACTTATGACTGTTTTAGCTTTCATTTAAGAATTATTTCAGATTATTAAGCGGTGAATTGCTACATGAAGTCTGCTATCTGCATCCCGTCTTGTCTTTAGTCTTTATTTTTGCGTTTTCATTTCCGTCAGGAAGGGAAACTTCCTTTCCCCGTTCACCAAACTTTTTCTCTGCTCAGCTCTTTTCCCTCCTGCCTTTCTTTGTTGGCTCTCAGCAGGCAGGATGTGTGAGAGTGTTTGTTAGGGCATTTGGAACAATGTCAAGGTCACCAAGCACACAAACAAATGTACACATCCACACAAACGCACACAGGATGCCAGAGCAGAACTTTTAAAATGTCTTACTACCAAAGACGGTTCTCTGTGCTCTCCATGCCGATGCGGACAGCTGTTGAATTTCTGCCCCCTGTCAGCTGCTGTGACGAGGCTGAGCTCCAGCTTTCAGACTTTTCACACCCTTCACCAACTGCCAGCTCCGCCCGGCTTGTACAGCACGGCATGCTTGTGTTAAAAGGATTTTTGATGCACTTGGTGGAACAGCAGAAGCATTTCAGCCAGTAAAAAAAAAAAAATGAATTTACCATCAAGATTTCACCATCATATGACGGTTTCACGCCAGAAGTATTTAGTTATTCAATGAAATGTTTTGTTTGTTTCCAGTCGTGATGGACCAGCTTGTGAGTGAGCTCAGCGGTCTGCTGAAGATGCTTGATCGTGAGACGGTCAGTCCAGCCACTGCTGAGAAGATGGCCTCCATACGGAACATTCTGGATTCACTGCAGCTATCAGGTATAACGAGAGGTTACATCACAGCTACACACCCAGTGTTTCCCATTTCATCAGTCTGTTGGTGCAGAACTACCCCACCCCTCTTCCCGTCACCCATAACGGAGCTGTCTGTTTGCATGCTCTCCTGCTAGCTTACCATCCCTCTTATTATGTGTGGGGGGAAAAAGCAGTAAAAAAAAAGAGATGTTTTATAAGAGAGTGATGAAACAAAATAAGAAAAACCCGAGCAGCGGTGGGGGGATCCCCACTTCCCTGCTGCCACCACTCCCCCGTCTGCCTGCCGGCCAACGGTGGCGGGTTGTGGCGGGGTGCGGCCGGCAGCGACAGGTGCCAGCCAGTTCATGCTTGGTACAGGTGGGGGGACGCGTTCGCTCCAGCCCCTGGATCTGTCCACTTGTACCCCCCTTTTGCCCAACAGCACTGATCCTCAAAAGGGATAAAGTGGGTTAAGAAAATAAATGGAAAATAACAAAATCGGAAAGCGAACATGGAGAAAAAGTAGGCTAACTTGTGGCCAACTGTAGCGGTGGTTAAAAAGAAAGAAAGAAACTTCAAACAAGGAAAGTTTGGTATTCTGATCCTACTAACGTGTTTTTTAAAAATATATTTAATGTAATATTTTTTTTTCCTCAGCAACAGTCGGCTGCCAGTTAGTTTACCTGTTTTTGTTTTGGAATCCTCCTAATATCAACTAATTATGACAGGCAAGCAGTTCATGCTTTCTGGACTAATTTCCACCACTTGTGGGTCTGAAACTATTCACTGGTGCGTTGTTTACACGATCAGCTGTTGACATCTGGCACAGACAAAATGCTGCTGCAGATCGCTGTATCACGATCTGTTTTATATAGTTATAGTAACAACATCATTTCCCCGTTATGGGGTCATTACCATTCTAAAAAGTTCCATTTCATTTTTGTTTAATAATTCAACTTCAATACGCATGCGTACATTTAAAAATCCATGTCTTTGGGATTCAATGTATAAGCCTGTGAGCCCGTTTTTGACAGCGAGTTGACCGGGAAATTTCATATTCAAGACGAGGAAAATACTGATTCAAAACAAAGACAAATCATATTCACAACAGACGTGTTAAACTAAATGTTGTATTCAGAATTTTTCTGCAAAGTTGTGCACAAAGTATTAATATGTGCACAACTTTGTCTTTATGAATAAGTTTCTTTTTGACCCCTTCTTTACCACTCCTACTCCTAGATTTACTGTAAATGTTTTGTGTTAATAGTTTTTCCTAATAAGTTCGTATTTTCTTTTGGACTAATTCTTTTGTAAATCTTCTTTGCTGCAGCTGCTTTTATTTGGACTTTATAGGGATTAAGTGTTTTACAGAAATACAATTGTTATCAATATATCTACATCTCTCTCTCGCTCTCTCTCTCTCTCTCTCTCTCTCTCTCTCTCTATATATATATATAAATATATATAATGTGTGTATATATATATATATATTATATAAGATATATATAAAGATTGCAGATAGGTGTCTATGAAGAGCTTTGTCTCAGAAGAAGGAGCATGCTCTGTAGGATGTCGGTGGGGATAAAAGGATTAATGTAAGAGGATAATGAGACGCAAAGTTAAAGCAGGATAATGAGGCAAGGTCAGAGTAAGGTGGCCGACAGAATATCCTGCTGCTTGTGTGTAATAGTGGGCCCAGACTGTACTGAAAGTGAGGTGTCCATCTTTCACCTACATTTTAAATCTGTACTAATTCACAATTTCTTTTCATAAGAAAGTCCAGAGATAGTTTCGATGTGCGCAAACATTCCAGTGCTTCAGTAACTCCACCCTATTTTTAACGCAGTGTTTGTGTTTTTTTGCAGTGAATGGATCAGATGTCTACATGAACAGCTGTCTCTATGGAAACGGCACCAGCTTTGTAGAGTCTCTGTTTGAAGATTTTGGTAAAAATGCTTTTTCAAACACGTGCAAGCCAGAAATGAATCGTTCCGTTCATCGCACATAATTAACAATCATTTGTTTTTCCCCCAGATTGTAATTTGCACATGCTCAGTGCGTCACCGGTGGAGCAGAAAGAACATAAAGATGAAGAGGAGAATAATCATGTCAATAAATCTGCAAGTCATTTACTCTACATAGCTTACTTTTCTCAGCTTCTCTTGAGTTTTCGCCTACAATCGTGGTTTAAACTTGAACTTTGACATTTTCAGACACCAACTGATACCCCCCCTCCTCTGCCAACCACCCCGCTTCCTGATGACTATTATGAAGAAGCTGTTCCTCTAGATCCTGGATCCAGTCCGCAGTACTTCACCACCACGGTGAACTGTCAGTAGTTTATATGCAAATAATCCCAGATCTGAATAAATAAACCAAATCCTCAAGTTCTTTGTTCACTCCCTCTCCCCACCTCCCAGCTTCCAGGAACTCTGTGGAGGACGCCTACTATGAAGACGCCGATAAGAACTACCCAACCACCAGGATTAATGGACCTCCTAAAAATTCCAGTGAGTCTGTTCCTCGTGCTGGAAACGTAATTACGCAGCGATATTCTGAGGCCAGAAGTGTTTGTGTGTCATGCTTTATCACTCGGTGTTTTGTTAATTAATCATCCGTTCTGTTTTCGCTGCGCAGACAACGACTCAGATGCTCTGAGCAGCTCCTATGAGTCTTACGAGGAGGAGGAGGAGGAGCCTAAGGGGCAGGACTTGTCCCAAAAGTGGACATCCGAGCAAAACATGGACGGGCCGGTGAAAGAATGCCACATCTGTGCCTTCCTGCTGCGGAAAAAACGCTTCGGCCAGTGGGCTAAACAACTTGTAGTTATTAGAGACAATAAACTCCAGGTAAAAAAAACAAAAAATGACAAATGTTGATTCAAACCTTGGAATTGGAAGGTCCAACTACTTCTCAAGTCATTCAGTACCAATGAGGAGCAACACTTTCTCTTAAATGTAAAGTGATTGAATTTATCATGTGGCTTTCCTTGTAGATTTTTTAAAAACGTTTTCTTCTTTTTTTTTTATAGTGCTATAAGAGCATCAAGGACACGTCTCCCCACACAGAGCTCCCTCTGAATCTCTGTAACGTCATATACGTCCCGAAGGAAGGCAAGAAAAAAAGGCACGAGCTGCGCTTCTCGCTACCTGGAGGTGACGCTCTTGTGCTGGCAGTTCAGAGTAAAGAACAGGCCCAGCGATGGCTTAAGGTGGGTTTGACTGCTACTGCAGTGAAAATGGGGGAGTTTCTGGTAGTGACGCTTCTTTTCTCCTTGTTGCAGGTCGTCCATGATGTTGGGATTCAGTTCAACCACTCGGAAGGACCCAATGGATCCACGTCTCCAATCATACAGAGAAAGCTGGAGCTCGATAAGGTTTGTTCATGTTACTTTGTCTGGATTTTCAGATGGTTTAGAAAATCCGTTTTGGCAGTGTGGTAGTTTTTATATCACTTTTTGATTGGTGTGAACTTATTTCATTTTGCTGTTTTTTATTATCTTTTCTTACCCACATGACAATAATTCATTTAGTTTCTAGTTCAAAGTTGTAGAGAAGATTGCATTTTTGTGGTGGCTGAATCATTCCATGTTTCTATGTTCTGTGAAAAGTGAATGCACATGGACACAGCAGCTGACTAAAAAACAGGTCTTACAATCTCAAATGACATCAAGCAGGAAGGTTTTTTTTTTTTCATTTGCAATGTTCCAATTTGGCTAACAGATTGGATAATACGATGATGAATAAAGACTTTTCATTTCCAGATGCTGCAGTCAGACAAACAGGCATCAGACTCGGACAGCGGGCCAACAGCAGACAGTCAGTCTACTGGACACAGACCAGGCCGGGACACCACTGACTCACTCAGTAGGTGAAACCTTAAAGGCGATTACTTCATAAAGTTGTAATTCTTAAGTTGGATCCGTAAACTGGTCGTAATATTTCAGAAGTGGCACTTTACCAACTTCTGACATCAAGGAGGCTCTTGGAGGAACCTCATCGTTTGGTTCTAAAGTTTTTAGAAGTGGTTTAAGTTCTTACTAAAAAGAGACGTATATAGTGATGTCCCAATCAGAATTTTTATTTTGTGCCTGATTTTGAGTCATTTGATTCTGAGGATCTGCTGCTGATGCAGAGTTCGGATCTGATTCTTTTGTAACACATTAAAAATAAGAACAATCTTTGTAAACAGATAAAAAGTTGTCCCTAATTTTGATTTTATTAACCCTGTTTTATCATTTCACTCTTAAACAGAGCACTTTTGGGAAGTAGCTTCAACAATCAAGCAAAAACAGTCCGTTCCGTCTCATGTCAGAAGGTTTGGTGACTGTAGCTTTGGGATCTTCAGAACTATTGAACATTTTTTATCAAAGGCGATTCAGATCTCAATTGAAAATTCGCATAAACTATAAACCACTTACTTTCAAAATGATTGTAAGATAAATATAATAAAAATGAGGTTTCATGGTGAGCTCATATACATTTATTCATTTTTATTAGAGATTGTGGATTTCTTTTTTTTGGATCCCCCTTTCCTGCAGCTTGCACTTTGTAGACGATCCCTCGTCAGCCGTCTCACTGTGGGCTTAATAGGAATTAAACAGAGAGATTATTTTCTTTTCGGTGACCTTCTAGGTTTTTGTTTGCGTTTAGACAAACCAATAGAGACGTTTGCTGTCTGTTTTAAACGTTTATTAAAAGAGTTTTTGAACCCTGAAGTCGGAAATCTGTGAATATCTTTGCTCCACAACTGAATTAATGCGCCTGAACTTTATGCCAATAAAACATTCATGATATGCAGGAATTAAATAAATATCCAGTCCCTGATCAGGGTACAACATCCGATTCCAGCCGAGTCTGAAGCGACCCGATTTCTAATCATCGGATTGGGACATGCTAGTTTTTTTTGGTAGTTTTTCAAAAGTTGGGCTAAAGAGCAGCTGCATTTTGCATCTCCTACCACATTTACTTCTGTCCAAAGAAATATAGATTAAAGGGATTTGATTTTAAATAAAAACCTAAGTAATTCTCAGTCTTTTGCATACATTTTGATGGGCTCCATTGGAAATACGATGTTTCCTCTCTGTCCTGAAATCGCCTTTTCTCCAGAAGTAGATAAAAACTTCAAAAGTTTTTTCTTTTGTTTGCCTCAAAATGTCGATGATAAACCCTAGAAGATCAGGTACGTGGGGTCAGGGAAAAAAGGGCTCAAACGGGTTTTGTCAGTGCTGCTACAACCTGTTTACTCGCCAAGTGTCTCCAATACTGGAGAGAGAAGGGGAGACAGGAAGTGAGGCCTGAGCAGAAAGGACATCCTTCCTGTCGTCTTCCTGCGATTGTGTCCCACTGACATCATAGGAAGCTGGGTGAACAGAGCGCCGCTGCACCTGGTTCAAGGACCTTTCAGAACTCTCATAGTTTAACACAGGAAAGAGGTTTTTTCAAATGGTTTGGTGTTTTTTTTTTACCTAAAAGATCTGATGATGTCTTATTTATCTGTTGTGTTGTGATAAAAATCCAATAGGTTAGTGTTGAGAGTGCTAAAATAAAACAAAAGTCTTGATGTAACTGATGCTTTGAAGTCGTCATGCGTTTGGCCTCAGGCAGAGGGAAGCGTGGTGCCTTCTCCGAGCTGACGGGGTCGATGAGCCGAGCAGCCGGCAAGAAAATCAATCGGATCATCACCTTTTCCAAAAAGAAGAATGCTTTGCCGGGAGAGGCTCCCTTATCTTCAGGCAGTGCTGACAACCCCCGCTGTGGTAAGGGCGCAGACTGATCACAACACTGCTGTTTAACTGTTTCCCTGACGGTTCCTCAATCATTAATGATTGAAAAGGAAATCATTTGTTGGTTTTTGGGAATGTGATGGTTGTGGTAAAAAAAACTCATTTTTCATGGAGGTTCAGAGCCAGAGAAGCTTCTGTTTTTAAAGCTCACTGTGCTCTCAGACAGTTGTCCCGCGGCAACACGGTCACCAGAAAAGCTAGACACCGCTGTACATGACATTCAGCTGGAGGCGATGATGCAATCTCCTAAACTGAACAGGGTTTAGGAACAGTGGGGGGTTATTTATTTATTTTGGTTAGGTAATAAAGGGACTCGTGGGCCTTTCTGAAATACTTTCTTTTTGTTCTAGATTTTGGTTTTGATTAGTTTGACAGATGCTTGTGGAATCAGCAAAACAACTCTGCTGCTCTTACTTTTTTTTAAACTGACAGCTGTGTAAAATCTGAATCTTTATGCAAGTTCAAATAAATCATAATAAGTGCTCAGAATCAGCTGTTCAAAAAGCAAAAATAAAGGTGGATTTTAGGAAGAGGACATATTTTCTGCACAATTTAGGCAACAGACTAAACATTTTGTCCCAACAATGCCTGTAACATTTCCGCAGGCCATCTCAGCGTTTGCCTCAGTGGCGCCTGGAAGGAGCGGTGGTGCGTGCTGCGAGGGGGGAACCTGTACCTGCAGAAGGACCCCGCAGATCAGCGGCCCCCAGTCATCGTGGTGCCGCTCAAGAGGGCGGAGGTGGTGCCAGGCGGACTCGGACCCAAACATCCCTTCTCTTTCCGCATCATGCAGGGAGGAAATGAACTGGCATCTTTAGAGGTGCAGAGATTCAAGAGTCGTATTGTTTTATTTTTCCTGCTCCTAACATGAAGATTTTAATGATTTTCCACATTCTCCTGTTTTTCCGTTGATTAAAAAACCCCAAAGGGTTAGATGAATATATTGAAGGATTGACAAATGAATATTTGTGTTCAATATTGTTAAGATTGTGCAAACTCAAAGAAAAAGTCAAAACCTACTTGGGAGTTTCTGAAATTATATTTTAACCTATTTAAAATAGATTAACAGCCGCCCTGGAAGAAGATAACAATTATAGGGAATTAATGAATTCAACAAAAAACACTTTACAGAATACAATTGTGGATAAAAAGACTAAAACAAATGTAAAATCACCTGAAAGTTATAATACACAGAATGTATTTAGCCAAAAGGTGAATATTAAACTTAAAAAGTAAAACCTTAGTTTGATTTGAGACTTTTTAAATGGAGAAATAAATACTGATGTTTGATGTTGCACAAAAAAAAATCAATGTAAAGTTTTGAGGTCAGATGATTGTGAAACTATTGTTTTTAACGGACTTTGTCTTTAAACTTACGCAAATGTTAGAGCTTTAAAATCCTGCATGATTTCATCAAAATACTTGGAAGAGTTTTACTGATGATACTTTGTGAAAGAAAAAACACATATTAGCTTAAGAACATTAATTTATCTGATCAAAATGTCAAAAACATGGAGATCACTTTAAGGGCAGCATCTTTTTTATTTTTTATCCTCAGCTTCTGATGGTCCTCAAAAGCTGGTTGGATGCAGACATTAGACTAAAACTTCTGGAGGCTTTGGGGTTTTAATGTGTGGTTGCCTCCATCTATCCATGTTGTTGAACCACAAAGAGATGTTGGGCTTTCTTCCTAATGCCTCTTAAATCCCTGTCAGTTTGATGAGCGAGAAAGATCAGACCGATTGACGGTTCAGCACTTTTAAAGCTGTCCTTCTGCATCATCTCAGAGTTATCGTCTTATGAAATTCAAAGGGATTCAAATGCGTATCAGTCAGTACTAGTTATTTTCTTTGTTCTTTTGGTGTTTTTCTGCATGATGCTTTGGTTTATAAGAACTTTTTTTTTTTAAAGGGATGAATCCACTTCTGGTTTGATTTTAGAGAATATTTCAAAAGACTGTTTTGGGTTCTAAATGCCACCCAAACACAATCTTCACATTGAATCTCCAGAAAATGTAATTCGCCTGTAAAAAAACAAAAACAAACTTTAAAAAAAGCTATAAAAACGTAAAAAAAAATTTTTTACTTCCTTCAAAAAATTGTAGATCTAAATGAACCAGATGGCGGTTGTGTGTGTTGAAATACTGCTACTACATTTGTTATGCACTTTAAATAAAACCATCTCATTTTCTGTAAAATTCTATTTTTTTCCAAAATAAAAGTCAACCTAAACTTAACTATTGGCTGTAAAATAAACTCCTACAAATATGACAATAATGTTACAAATGTCTTAAAATGCAAACATTTCTAAAGATTTAGAACCATATAGAGCAGTCAAACATATGATGGCAGCAGAGGGCAGTTCTCCTGTTGAACCTGCAGTGTTTGTGTTTGTGTTTGTTAGGCCAGCTGCTCTGAAGATCTTGGCCGCTGGTTGGGTATTCTCTTCGCAGAGACGGGCAGCCCTGCTCTTCCTGTTGAGTTACACTACGACTACATTGATGTGGACACGCTCACAGATATCCGGCACGCTGCCAGACAGTCTTTCTTGTGAGTCCCTTTAAAATATCATATATTTTTTTTGTCATTGTTTTTTTTTAATTTTTTTATTGGGTCTGGGTATCACTGCTAAAATATTGAATTTAATACAATTTACAGGTTCAGAATTATTATATCTAGTTGTTTAAATGTTACTAAGATGAAATGCAACAGATTATCAGTTTTTGACCTGAAAAACAAGCTTAACCCTTTGTTCCCTGAGGTGTTGGCCTTCTGTCTGACTCTGCCTCCTGTAAACAGGGGCTCACAGAGTTAAAGGTAAAAGCAAAGGTTTATTTTAACAGAGGTAGAGCATTTTTCTCACCTAGACCTTCCTTTTCTAAACTACCGTGCATAAGCACGTTACAATTATGTGTTCTTTTTTCTGATAGGTGGGCAACAACCACATGCATAGACTCCAGAACTTACGACGAAGTTTATGAAAGTATTGAGGTAAGAATATTTATTTCCCAGCAGACGTAGTAAACAAAATCCCTACAAGCATTCAGAGAAGTATGCTATTATACTGCTTTATTGCATTTGTGTTGGTAATTGTTGTCACACTGTGGTGCAGGATGAGGATGCTGAAGGCAAATCGAGCCAAGTGAGACGTCACGCATCCTTCTCCAGCCGGGACTCCGAGAGGACTGAGCAGCAGGCTACCATTAAGAGACACACCTCCAGTGAGCCTCCTTCATTTCATAATTCATAAAGGTTGCTTTATAAAAATTACATGGAAGAAAATGTGCCTGCAGCTGGCAGCCTTCACTTGATTTTGCTGAATGACCGAGAACCTGCTTTTAAAGAAATGTCATGTTGAGTTTTGTTTTTTCTGCTTTTGTCTTCCCACAGATGTCGTTCAGTATGGACGCTATGGAAAGACGCGCGCAGAAGAGGATGCTAAACGATACCTGAGACAAAAAGAAGAGCTAGAGAAGCAAAAACAGGAGCTCCGAAACACACTGATCTCCCTCCGCAAGGAGAAAAAGGTGTTGAAGGAGGAGGTGAAGAGTGGACCAGGTCAGCCAAAAAGCACATGCAGGCAAAAAAAAAAAAAGGCAGAGCCAATTAGCAGAGCGCATTCATGTCATGTGTGCTTGTGTGTTTAGGTCACGATGCAGAAAAGCGGTTAGCTCAGCTGGAGACTCTGTGCAAAGATAAAGAGGAGGAGAGGGTGGAGCTGGAGCTCAGACTGACCGAAGTCAAAGAAAACCTGAAGAAATCTCTGGCAAGAGGAGCGCTGGCTCCTCCGAATAATAAAGATAATTGCCCAAAGGTGAGCAAAGACGCATCTTATTTAAAGCTTCTAGAAATCCTCTTGCAAAAAACTACTGCGGATGAAGGAGATACAGTTGTAAACAAAAAAATGTCAAATAAATCTTCCATCAGCATATAACTGACAAATATAAATTCTGCTTTAGTTTTTAAAGAGTAAAATCTGACTGTTATGTATTCATTTTTTCTGTTTCTGTGTTCAGGCGTCGGGAAACAACAAGGAAAAAGTTTACAGTGAATCTGTGCCTGTTAACGCTGCGTCTGAGCTCCGCAAACGCCCGCCATCTTTTTACGCCTCCTCTAAGGGGAGTGTCATGCAGAAGGCAAAGGTGGGAACCGAAACATGTTTGTACCACATGAGCAAAAACACACGGGACCATTTATGGATGAGCCGAGATGAGAAGCTGCAATACTCTGCCGATTCCCGTTGATCGTGTTCACAGCCAAAGAGTTTTTGTTCCATGCTGTTTTACTTGGGGGTGTTGTTGGATTATCAATCTGTTAGTAACATTTATTTAAAATCCACTTAAAACAACTTAAAGTCAAGTGAAGTGCTTAACACACAAGACAAGAGATGCATTTGGAAATAAAGAAACACAACAATCAAGGAATAAATACAAAAAGATAGAGGTAAAATCCCTAAAAATTGACTCAAATTTGAGTATAGAAGAAATCAAATCTACAGCTGATGCAAATGTAAAGAATAAACAATGTTGTTAATTGAAAGCAAAGGTTGTTATGGTCATTTCTTTGTATGTATGGTGAGATAATAATTGTATGCTGCCTTGTGGTTTTCAGGAGTGGGAGTCGAAGAAGGGGACCTAAACTGAACAGACTGTCAGAAAAGAAAGAACAAAGAACAGCGAGAGGATGTGAACACGAAAGGCCAAGAAAAACCATACAGACACTAAAGAGAAAAAGAAAGGACGATAAAAAAAAGGTTTTAAGAAAGCATCCCAGCACTGTAAATATGACAGTGATTTTCCATTTCAGTATTGAAGTAAACCACTATAAAGAAAAAACATTTTATGTGTGTTTACAGTTTACAGTAAAGTCCTGCAAAGATGCTTACAAAAACTCAAGAGTTACAGGAATATTCCAACCTTTATCTTTACACAAAACTTAAAACGTTAAAGTTTTTTTTCCTCCAAAGATTAAAATGCTTTATATCTAAAATGATCATTTTTGAACCAAAAGTGTCTCAAATTTGAGTTGTTCTAAAACATGTTTATTGTGTCAATGTGAAGTGGTTGGTTTAAACCATCATTTGGGTATTTTTACTTATTTAACTTTTGCACTTTATCTTTTTTGTATTTTTTGATTGTATAAATGTTATGAAGATTATTTATTCTCCCTAGAAAACCTTCTGTCATCTGAGTTTTCTTACTTGTTACTGCAATTAGAACATAAAAGGGGGAGTAAATAAATTATCACTATTTTAAGAATCTGTCTGATTGTTTCTTTATTTATTTCACATCTAATTTCTAAACAAAAAATATATATATATATATATATATATATATATATATATATATATATATATATATATATATATATATATAAAACAAGAGATCTAACAGTTAAAAAGCGACCCCTAGTGGCAAACCATAGAAAAGCAGCTGTTTTAACAAAATCCATTTTACTCAATTCACTTTTTGCAATTTAAATAATAAAATAAAATGATAAACTAAAATGTATTCACTGCTGCATGTTTTGATTCACCAAAGAAGCCTCATTTTTCTTCCGAAAAAGCGTTTCCATCCACAACATAAATATTTTAATATGTAGTAACTACACAGTCGATATGCTTCACCATAGTTCTCACTGATACAATAGAAGGCACATATAGACTCTTTCAAAAGGTGCTTTTCTCTCATTACAGCAAAAAAAAAAAAAAACTGGTCGAGATTTAAATAAATCATGGAGTTTAGAAAGATCCCACAATTTTTTTATTTAAGGTAGAATCATTTGACTTGGCAAAACTTGTGAAAAATATATCGAAACCTTTAAGGCTTTTATTTTTCATCTGATAATAAAAATCAGGAGAGTGGCGATAGTTCTTTACAAAGAGTTTATTTAGTGCATTTCTAGTTTGTCCACAGCAGGAACAAAAATACGGAGTTAATCTGTGCTCCCATTGGTTCGCCAAAACGCCGGGCCGACACCAACGGTCCGCTCGTGTTCTGGTGCAAAACAATTGGTCCAGCAGTGTTGGAACAATCTCACATTGGTTCACTAGTGTTCTGGTATCACACTATTGGCTCACTAGTGTTCACTTGTGGTCAGGAACACTTAAGACCGGGAGGAAAAAGAAGAGGGGGAAAAAATAAAAGGGACCGTCAGCATGCTGCTACTGAGCAGAGGTCCACGAGCTTCCATGCAACAACAAACAAACAAACAGCAAGGGACAACAATATCAAACGGAAAGAGAAACAAGAGCATTGCTTGTAAGAAGTAAGCATGGAAGCATATACAGTAAACCTTGGAATAACCTGCTAAAGCCCTCAGGAGGTTCGTCTCATATATAACAGATTTTAAAAAGGTAGAATCTCTCCCAGTGCTCACACACACACTCACACACATACCCACACAAACACTGTAAGCACACTATGTACCCAGCACCTCACTCTCAGGGACACCTGCATGCCAACAAATGGTAGATCCTTTTCAGTGTGCGAGGAACGTGGTTTTGAAAATATGACTTAACCCCGTGAGCTCTGTGTAAACATGGCGTCCTGTCGAATAAAGACTTTCTTCCTGCTTTTGCAACTCCCTGGATCTGTCTGGCCTCTTGCCTCTTCGTAGCAATAACCGAGTTAGTTAACACTTGGACTCTTTGGTTCTCTGTAACAGTCTGTTTATCGTGCGCTGGGACCGGGGGTCTCCCTTCCTCCTCTCGGACTATCTGGTTATGATACAGCAGGAAGAGAAGAGAAGTGAAGGGCGAGAGATGCAGAGGTCCTGTCGTTCTCTGCAGGCCGGGGCAGCAGAGCCAGACCGATTGATTGTCCTTGATTTATTTACATCACAGTCAGTCACAGTGGGCTTTGAGAAGTGGAAAACTCCCTCTCCCTCTGTTTTTGTTCTCCGCCTCATCTACCCCTCACAAACCGGATGTGTGGGCATGACAGCCTGAGTTGTGTGTGCATGTGTGTGTGTGACTGTGTGAATGTGTGAGGGGTGGAGAGGCTAGGATAAGTCATTGTTGCTGGGCGTTTTCCCTCTGCCGTTGAGGAGAGCTGAAGCGCTGCGACTCTTGGTTGGCGTGCCGCTGCCTGATCGTGAGAGTTCAGTCAGGTCGTGGAGGGAGGGCTCCCTGTACATGGCCACTAAACGAAAAAACACACAACAACAATCAGGAAATCACCCACCACTAATATGCATTCAGAGTGCTTTTCATCTCATCGGCCACTTAAAATAAAGTCACATTCAGGCGGTGAGAGTACATTTAGCTCTGAGAGGAAGACTCCATCTGTAACCTCTAACTTCACTTTGTCCACTTGAGTGCAGTAAATTATGTTTTCTTGTTCATTGATCAAACATAAACAATTAACACAGAAAGAATAATTTAATCAAACAAGCAATTAAAAGCCACTGAAGCGAATAAGAACCGGTTAGAAGCTGTTTGGCTGATGCGCACAAATCCAATTTCTGACCCTCTGCGTGGCTTAGAGGAGCTCTCCTTAAAATCCCAGGCGGAAAGCCTCCAACTCTTTAGCTACATTTCTGCTACTTCTTTGCTCAGGTGGGTTTTCAGGGCTTTTTCTGTTATTAAAAGCAGCTTTGTGCCGCTGTGTCAAACCTGGTGTACCAGGGTGTACCAATGACTCAGACAACAACGCTATAGAACAATCTGACACTGAGGCTTTTTTCTCATATTTCTCCCCCCGTAGGAATAATGTTTAGTGACATTATTATTAGTTTGTAAGGAATCCTGATGTTCTTCTGCAAATTTCCTGGGATTTAAATTTCTTTGTTTAAATTTCCACTGATGAAAACTGTGTTTTTAACATGTTCTTGTGGAATTTTTCTGATGATAGAGGACACTATGTCCTGGGAAACAACACCGCTTTTTTTTTTAAATCTTGGCTTAAAACACTATAATCATAAAAGCAATAGGATCCCTTTTAACATAGATTAAAAAAAATTATATTTCTTAGAATTTGCTCAATTTAAGCGATAATGTGACAATTTTGGTTTGGCCTCAGAAAAGTGGTGGACTATCATGTGAGGATGTGAGGCCTGCACGTTGAACAAACTTTAAAATGTCTTGCAGTGATAAATTCTGCTGAGCTGAGGCAAAATCTAATAAGAAAACAGCTTTGTGAAACTAAATCCCCGCACTTTGCCTTCCCATTTAAACCCTAAAAACACAAGATTTTGTGCCAAATGAAGATAGAAAAAACTATCTTTGAATTTAAAGAATAAAGGCTTCATTTCAGCATTTACGTCTTTCCTTCAAAACACGCTTTCTTCATCCGTCAGTGTTACAAAGCGTTGTGTGAAAGGTCTGCAAAGTCACGAAGCCCACACCAAAGGGGCTTTATTCTTTCGCAATCAAGACTGGGCTCTTGAACAGCTCGACAAACCCAGCTGGCACCCCAGACGTTTGTATGACTTTTCAAAAGAAAAAAGAAAAAAATGCCATGCAGCAGCCCTCAGAACAGCTTATTCTAAAACTTTTGTTCAATCAGATGACCACCTCAGGATGGAGGCCATATTTGGAGCTGAAAGTGAGACGAGAGTCTTAAAATAGAGCCATTGATGTAGCATTTGTGTAATAGGTAAGTGCAGGGGTGCTCAATCCTTGAAATCTACCACTCTGCCTTTGAGTTCTGATTGACTGAACACCTGATCCAGGTAATGAGTATCTAAAGGTGCAGGAAGAGCAGGAAGCGGGCAGGGTGGTAGATGTTGAGAACCAGGATTGAGCAGCCCAGGATCGAGTCGTGCATTACCTTTGAGGGGTTTGGGTATGAAGTGTGCTGCAGCCTTGTTTTTCTTCACATGGTTCCCCTTCATGACCTCGCCTTCCTTGTTGAGTCCAAGGTACCAGGCCCGTCCAGAGGCCTGCTGCCGGTACATCATGGAGGAGTAGGTGACGTAGTAGTTCTCAAAGACAGACTCCTTGAACTTACACTCCGGAGTGAAATGTTCCTGAGTGGGAAACGTTAAAAAAATTTAAAAAAAGGAGAAGGGAGTCATGAAACGAGGACACTGAGCTGCATCAAAAACAAAGAACCTCCATTACATACATCACCAGGTTGGCTCTTTTAATTATTATCTGCAGGCTCCAAGAACACATCACACCAACGTGGAAAGCAGACATTTGCATTTCCTTATTCCTGCATCTCCATAGCAACTGGCTACTCCCTTGAATACCAACCAGCCCACTGGGAAAGATGGTTCCCAGGCTGCCGGGGCAATCAGAGATACAGAAAGGGCCTTTAACAGTTATCATTCAGGCATTGGTGATGTTTGAGGGGGGCTTTATGTGTCTCTCCACATATATAAATATTTTTTGTGGCTTGGTTTGAATACAGCTTTTAATATCAGGCCTGAAGATGAAGTGTGATAACAGTTATGACAGAAAAAGAAGCTGGATGTGATAGATCAGATATTTTGGTGGGAAACGTTTTTTTTTTTTTCTTTGACGGGGGCACGGTTATTACTTTGAAGTTTTCACTCTTTCTATATTTCCTCTGTTGGTTTGGGCTTTTTTTTTGGTCTTGCAGTTTTGTTTGTTTAGATTGCTGGGAGTTCTTGTTATTTTCCACTCGTACTTCTTCTTATTGCTTCCACACCACCCACCACCAGTGCTGAAGAGCTAAAACGAGGCGCCTGGAGCACAGCTCTACAGCTAACCGTGCCTTCTGGCCTGTCTGAAAATGAACTGTATGTGCACATGGAGCTGGCAACAACATGAGAAGCAATTTACAGAGAAATTTTTCAATCAAAGAGTGACCGCGTGGAAACAAAGGAAGGCTCAGGGAGGATCTGAAATCAATCGTGAGAGACGGATGAGGCTCGGACACGACATCATTTCACCCTGCAGTTATAACGCTGGCAGTTAAGGTGCTAATGTGATGATAAGATGATAATGGCTCTGCTGTCACTGCCAGCGTGTTTTTCATTACTCAAACGGAGGAGAGCTGTGCTCTGATCGCCATCATGGTGATGTGGGGACTTACGGAGGTGTAGAGGAAGCCTTCGTTGTTCATCGCCAGGTAGAGTTTTGTCTGGACTCCCTGGATGGCCACGACACGAAGCCCCACAGGGATCAGGTTGAACACAGCTGCACAAAACACACAGAAAATGGGCACAACAGTTCTCATCAATATGAACAACGCCACCATTTTGCCACAAATATGCTCTTTCCTGTTTAGTTTTTACTTCATTCAAATAAAATATGCCTTTTTTTGGTACAATAATAGTGTTTTATCAAACTTGTGACAATCTTGAAAAATCCCAACAAACAGCATCATTTACTTGATGAGTAACTTAAATTGTCATCAGAACAGCCAGATCTTTTTTTTTAACACAAGCAGTTAATCTAACCCTCTGATAGGTGAGAGAATATGCTTTCTGATTCACTGATTCTTTTTAATTAGTGAAAGTGACCCGGTGTGCCATGGCTGTAGGTAGAATTTGGCTCCTTAAGCCCTGGTCTGCTGCATTTTGTAAATCATTTTAGTCAAAAACCAAGCTAAGAACAGTAGCGGCGTTATATGACCACCAAAAATTGACTGATTCCAAACATTTAGTATATAAAAAATAGTACTTCTATTTCCAATCCCTATTATTCTTTATCTGTCATTAAACATATAACTTTTTCCACCCTTGATCTTCAGAAATTAGAATATTAACACCTTAAATAAAGCCAAAAATAAAAGTTCAATTATTTTTCTAAGCTGTGTTCTGTGCTCCATCACTTGAAATTAACAAGCACGGAAAAAATGTACAAATTCATTGGATTTTGTCTGAGGTTGCTGCAAAGGGACCGGACCTAATGCCGTGTGACATTTATCCCAGTCTCCATAAAAAATGCTCATCTTTGCCACTGACAAGCTTATACAGTAATGTGACTTTATGGTAAACACAGTAATTAGCAGCCAAGCATGACACGTGTGTTTCCGTGGTATCTCATTACTGGGAAATTCACCATAAGACAGTTTTTTGGCCACAGTGGCTTGTTTACAGACTGAACCTGACTGTCATCATGGATTATCCATTTAACCATTATGGACACATTTATTCTTGTACAATGATTGGCAACATTTCTTCAATCAATATTTAAAAAGGGGACGGAATTAGGGGGAAAACATGGGTGGATGAACAGCGGAGCTAAGTCACCATACAGTTGGGGGTCTGGGTTTCTACGGTTATGAGGGAGAAGCTTCTATTGCAAAATCCTTGTTTTTACAGTGTAAATTTACAACTTACACTGTAAAAACTGAATTTCAGAAAGTAAAAATACTCTTATGTAACCCCTTGTGCTATCTTAGATGACAAAGGCGGATAAAGGTGGAAAGATTTCATGGACAATCCATGGACACCAGTGAAGATCATAAATCATTAAAAAAAAGGTTCAGTGCACTGTCTAGTGGGTCTAGATGACCCAACTCCCAATGTTAAAGTGCCTAGGATAGCACAAGGGTTACACAAATGGTCTTATTTTCTGTCTTGGACGAAAAATAATCTTATCAGGACAGTTTTTCAATAACAAAAATTGTTAGTTTGAGAAAACATGTCTTTGGTGCTACATTTTTTTTTGTTCAAATAAGAATTCTTGGTAAGACTTTTACATTGGCAGAATTTCTCGCACAGGCGCATTACAAGATCTCTTTACTTATTTAAAGTAAATTGGCCAATGGGGTTAGAACTTTTGACTTTTTTCTAAGGGGCCTGCTTTTGCTGTGTAGAAAATATTTACGTGTTGATGAATTTGAATAATTATGTGAAATCATAACAGTCTTTTTTACACTCTAAAATATTAGCTATCAGAATGATTGAAGCCCAGATTCACTAAACCGTGCAAACCAGTGTGTGTCTACAGCTTCAGTGGGAGTGTTCTGCTCTGTGGGTGAGATGCTACAAATAAATGCACAATTAGTGTGGAGTTCCAAACTAGCTAACCTGCTATTACCCAAGAGTCTGAAACAGAGAGGACAAAACCTGCACGAAATGTAAAGCAGTTTATTAAAAGTGTATATAAGTGTCACTCTTTAGCAGCGGTCTTTTTTAAATCACATTTGTTGGCTTTTTTGAGCAACAGGCCGAATAAAGACAGGGGTGCACTGCTCTTATGTTGGGATCGTGGAATCGACTGAGTGACAGCTGCCACCGACTTGTTTCACCATCTATTACTAACCAGCAACACATGAGGTGGAAGACAATGTTACTCTGTTGCACCACAGTGAAATTGTAAAAGTTGCAGAAAATCCTTATATCATGAGTAGCAAGACACAAGCATAACAGAAGAGGAAAGACATTGTAGATTTGATCCACCACAGAGACGTGTGATGCAGCCCAGTGGTTTGGAAAAAGCTGTCAACAAACAGGTTTTGTGTCATGCATGATGCGAGTCGATTTCAGCATTAAAAATATTTGGCTGTGTAATGAATAAGGTGATCTGTGATTTATGGCAGCCATAAATCAGGTGCAGAAGCGAGCGCGCCGCTGCAGCCAGGGAGCTATGAAAACGTTTTCCCGTTGGTGTGAAGAATTCATGCTTTTGCAGAAAACTCCATCTCTTCAAATTCAGCTCTAGTTTGGTTCTTGAAAAACCCAAACGACAAACACAACATGGCTAAATTATCGAAATATATAGATCACATAAGGAAGGACAAACCACTAGAGGTGGTTAGATAACAGCTTTTTGGAAGGACCAAACTAAAATGCTTAAGCTATTTACCTTGTTTGTAAACAATCATCAATAGTAAAATCAAAGACATATTTTCCCTGGAGCAACATATTAAATTGCCATTTAAATAGGAAAAATACACTGTAATCATTACACTCAATTAGCTGCAAAATCAAACCGTAATAGAATGCTTTCATCTATTGAACAGATGAATGTGAACTTGACTTTTTACCAGTAAAAAAGGAATAACAGATGGACAATTTTTCACACAAGTGAGTGGAGCACAGACTTCTCCTTTCATCCCACCAACACCACAGCGTACATAAACCCCATCGAGCGTGAAATCAGAACCATAAATGCATATTCAACGGGTTTGTTGCAAAAGTCACTGTGCCAAAACAGCATAACTGTTTAAAACCTGACTTTATTGAGTACATTTGAGTCCATGAAAACTATGAGAACCCTATCTGTCGATTTGCCTGCTTGAGAAAAATATTTTTGATTATGTCTGCCCCTTTTTCAGCATTTTGCAGCCCCTAGATCTTCTTTTTTCCTTTGGTGATATAAGATATTCAAAAAAGTCTGCCCTGTGATATTTGTTGGGTTTTTTTTTTCCACTGCATTTGCAGTGATAGTAGAGTGTAAATACGTAATGGAACTGTAATACAGATTTAATTATTCTTTGTGATTTTCTGACTAATTCATTATTAGTCATTCAAGCAAACATGTCCTTTTTAATGACTGCAGTTGTATGGAGATGTGGATTACAGGGATTATCCATTCTAACCCAGTCGCGGGTGACTGATTTCATGTGGGTCGTAATTTTACATGATGTACGTCTCTCATTGAATTAGGGGAAGGCATTTCCATGTCTTTCTTTCGGTGGCCTCAGAAAACAAACAAACAGATTCATGTGAGATTCTGGCAACTCCAACTGCGCACGAGAGGAAGAGTGATTACTGTCTGTTCTGTGACAACACGCTTCAATTAGCTGTATTAATCACCCATTGTTGTCCAGGTCTGTGCGTATGAAGAAGACGCTCGGAGAAGGTGAAAGAGACTGTTCACCAGGACCATCTGCTATCTTTTCATTATTTCTGCGATTGGAAAACTGCTGTTGTACTGATAATTAGTTCATCGAAGCGGGAAATATTTAACACAAATAGATTGCAGCCTTGGCACCTGACATTTGAAGGAAGGCGCTCTTCTTCCTAATTAGACGAGCACTTGACACGTTACGAGTGACTGCCTGAATTCAAATTCCCCAGATCACACACCTTTCTACGGGGTAAAGTTGTTTATCAATTTAAATTTAACTGGCATAGAAGTCTAAAAAAAGGACATGACGGTGGTAGATTGAATATGAAGAACTGTTCTCAAAATGCAGGAAAAAATATGAAGATTGTTTTTTTTTATCATCTTTACTGTTCAGCAGGGAATCTCAGTCATCTTTGTTGTTATTTTAGAGTGAGATGATGAGAATACAATTTATGGCACCTTAACCTGTTGAGCTTTGCTGCAAAAAATACATTTTTGTAAAGAAAGAATAGAAAAAAATATCATTTGACATATTTATTAACTCTTTGATGTTGTGCAAACGTACATGAGAAAGCAAATTGTTTGTAATTTGATTACATATTTTGGATTGGTTCTCCCTCAGAGTGAAAGGCTGATTTTCTTCTTCTGGTAGATATAGGAGTTAAGAGTTTTTGCAAGGTATTCACTATAACAATTATAACAACTTTGATGTCAGAAATTGTATCAAATATTTAACTGATTAGAAATTACTTACTTTTACTGCATTCTTGGATTAGTGCTTCAAATCCAGTTTTTGGGTTATTCATGTTGGGATATGGGTTACTTTTTGAAGTAATATTAATATTTAACATTATAGTGGTTTCATTTTAACCCAATTTATGAGATTTCTTTGTCCCTAAGTTAAAATAACCCAGAAAAGAATGAGATTTTAGTGTGTGAAGACTTCACAAAGACGAACAAATGAAACTTTTTAGAAATGTTTGACTAATTTGGGCAGAATTATGACTGGACTTACCATGAGAGCTGTCTTCATCCTTGGTTCCATTGACTGTACCATCGGGCTGCATCTGGAGCTGGAAGCCCTGGCGACTGGAAAGCCTGGTCACTATGCCCTTTAACTGGGGCTCTGAAAGGGAAAAGAGGAGTCATGTTACCTGTAGTCCAACTATTATACTCTCATCTATCAAATACAGCAGACTCCAACAGCTGGAGGAGTTGAAGAGTCATTTAGTTAAATCTAAACCAGCTTTTTTTGACAGGTGTCACACGGTTGCTTTTCCCTGAACAACTTCCATGAGAGATGAAATAAAGTTTTTTTTAAATACAAAATTAGATGTTTGATGATTCATGAAACGTGGATGGATGAGAACCAGAAGGAGACAGAGCTGAAACGGTTGACAGTGATGAAGGATGAGCCTGCCTTGGAGATGAGGGCAAAATGGTGTTGGATGGTGATGAAGATGATGGCTGAGATGGTGTGGCTCCAGGGTTTTGAGGACTGGCAACCCCCCCTTTTCCCCCAGACCTGGTGGTCGCTTTCTCTTCCGTTTCTTCCTGGATCCAAACAGTTTGACGCGCGAGAAGACGTTCAGCTTGCTGGGCTTGTCGTTTGCGCCTTTGCTGTTGCTCGGGCTGCTGCTGCCGCGGCATGCGTTCGCCTTCTCGCGCTCCCTTGCCTGCCGCTTCTGGCGGATCAGGGAGCTGGCGATCGCCGCTGCCCGGGACATGCTTCCACGATGAAGAGAAACCAGACTGTGCGTCCCGGGTGGAGGGAGTGTTCGTGGACGACGCGCCGGGAGAGGGGTGGGAAGGGGAGCTGGGGGTCTACGCCACCCACGACTCAGTTCTCATCTCACACCGGCCGTTGCAGGCTCGCAGATTTCCTTGATCTTAAAAGGTGACAAGAATCCTCCATCTGCGCGTCCGGGCGCGTCATGGAATTCGCTAAAGAGGTCCAGTACTGCGCCTGTGATTGACTGTTAACGACGCCGCCTCCCATCCCCCAGAGGGGGGGCTAAGTGGCAAAAGCTGTCTGACTGCCCCCACCCTGATGATTCTTCTGAGGTTTGCAGGAGAATGAAGACGGAATGAAAAAAGCACGTCCAGTCCGAAACACTTCCAAGACTCCGAGTCTTCCAAACTGCTGTGAACGGCACCGGGTCCTGTTGATGATGACTGCAGCCTCTTCCTCTTCTCCTCCTCCTTCTCCGTCTCCACCTCCTGCTCTGTGCTTCTCCCTCGGCGATGCTCCGTTCCTCAGCGTTGTCTCTGACAGAAATGCAGCAGGCTGGATGTTTGTCAATGAAAGGCGCGCGCCAGGAAGCGATCCTGGTGCAGCCGTTCATAAAACTGCTGCAGCCCTACCCGCTCAGAAGAAGATGAGCGAGTGGGGGAGGTGGGGGTGTGCGTGGTCAGGAGGTGGTGTCGGAGGAGGCTGAGAGGTTTGGGATGCTCTTTCATCATTTAGGGCACCTGTAGCCCTCGTGCCCCCACGTGGCGTGATATTTACATGTCCCGCTGATATGTGATGGAAAGGAAAAAGAGGAGGGAGGCGGTTGGAGGGAAGTTAATGAATTGGAGAATAAAAAAAATCAAGAGGGAGCTGGCCGACAGGTGATTGAATGAGAGGAGAAATAACACAAGAGGGGAGGAGGGGGGAGAAAATGAGATATTGAGTGTGCCTGTGAGGGAGGAAGCGGGAGATGGAGATTGAATTGGATTAGAGTAAAAGGAGGAAGAGTGAAAGAGAACTAAACGAGGAGAAAAAGACGCGCAGAAAGTGCGTAATGAAAGGGAAAATCGAATTTGTGTGAAGCCACAGGGAGGCAAACAGCATGTTAAAAGTAGAGGGCCAAAGTGTTAGAACGGGTGGAGGAAAGAGGGGGCTCCCATCTGGATTTGGTGCAGAGGTCCGCGGCTGCTGAAAGCTGAAAGCCTGCAGCTTGCAAGGATGTGAATAACAGAAGGAGCACTTCCATCTGGGTGCGACGTCTTTCTAGACGCTTCGTTTGCAGCAGGAATGGAAAAGCACACAGAGCAGCAATCAGCCGCTTCATGCCCGCTGGCCACAGGCACAGTCCCTACAGGAAAACAGATGCACAGCTGTCGGAGCCAGATACAGCTGCGATGGCGCATGGCAAATGCAACTCACAGGAGAAAGAGGAGGAGGAGGCGGACAAAGGGCCAACAGACTGAGCGGAGGTCGACCTGCATGTGGCATCTGGCGCTGAACAGCAGGTGGAGCCGGTGGATGCTGTTATCTCGTGAGGGGGGCGCAAAGACGAGGAATACACGACAGAAATGAAAAGGAGGGGAATAATTGACGGTTGGGATGAGCCAAAGAGGAAATAAAGTGATGGACACAAAGTGAGGTCAGCAGGTCACCTGAGGAAAGCCTTGAAGCCTCAAGAAATTCACCCAATGATCAAGCTGTGAGGCAATATTTGCAAAAAATAAACAAGAAATCCTTCATACCATTAAAAAAACAGCTAAATCGGGACTATCCCTCTCAACTAGAACACTGCAATCCCCCTAAAATCATTCTGACTTCACCTGCAGCAACAGCTATTGTCTTTGTTCATCCAAAAATGTAAAAGAGACAAGTCTTCCTCTTTCTGTTCCCTCTCCTTTCCCCGGTATTTCAACTGTGTAAGATTGGTTGTTATTGTCGATTTGTGGAAATGAAAAGAAATAAAGAAATTACAAATGTTTGATGTCAAACGGTTATATGTGAAGATCAGCAAATGAACATTGTCACAAATTGCACCGGAATTTTGGTTGGAAGATAAAATTCCTAAGATTTGGCTCCAGCACTGCAGTATATAAATAAAAATAACAAAGTAATTCTACTAAAAGTTTAATTAACAACAAAGGGATTTTAAAAGAATAGAGTGGTGCTTTGCACACATTATTATTCATGTTAATATTAATGGACGAATATGACTATAAATTGCATAGCTCCACTGTAGAACAGCAACATCAAGATGCAACAAATAGGCTTTTAATTATCTAAAAAAAGAATGCAATGCACTTATCACCTGAACTCCTCACAACCAACATAAAATTATTTTTACATTTTAACACTGTTTGAAAATATTTAAGGTTAGATAAAAGATCAACTACTGGAAGGATAATTTAGAGTTCAGAGACTTAAATGTGTTACTTAAAGCAGAAGTTGCTCCTCCTGCGTGCTGTTAGTGATTTGAGTTACTTTACATGAAATTCAAAGATTTATGTTTTTTCGTTTTTTGAACCAGATTCAAGATGTAAAATCTTAGACATAGTGTGAACTTTTGGATTCAAGGGCTTTGAAAAGTTGCTCTCACAGTTCAGAGAAAGGGTGCGTCCTGTTTCAGCACCACGGACAGCACTCTTTAAGATAACCGTAATTGATTCCATTTAAACCAAAATAAAGCATTTTAGTTCAAAAGTCTCAGAAAGAAATGACTGCAGCTCGCTCCATCAGAACACAGAACTTTTAACGAAGACTAGAAACTTTTAAGAGAGGTCCAGCTCATTGTAAAGCAGCACCCTTCCTACTGTATTCAACGTGTTTCCATCCATATTTGAAGGTAATAAGTTCAGATGATTCCAAATTCTGTTTACAATTCCTAATGAGAGAGTTAAAGCGAGCCCCACTGGCGCGTGTCCTCCCAGCCTTACCTGAGGCTGATCTGCGGAGCGGAAAAGCCATGCTGCAAACGTGGAGCTCCGCAGCCCTGCTGTGCTCATGGCTTATCCCGATGAGCACTGCACGTTCAAATACGGATTGCAGAAATTTAAACCACAGAGGTCTCCACGGCATTGGATCCATTAAGGCACATGGCGTTGACAGGAGATCATTATGGAACATTAGAGGCCATTAAGCCTTTGAAACCAGTCATCAATGATTCATTTCGAGGCCCCGCTGATCTGGCTTAGTAAGTGAGAGTTGGAGCCAGCACTCTTTTCCCAAATCCTAGGAATATTGACAAGTATAGTTTCACTCATGGAAGGGAGTGACATCAAAGAAATGCTAAAGTGGACCAAAAATACATGTTTTTGCCCCTGAAATTGCTTCTTGGCAACTAAATTTGCTGATTTTGTTCTTGACTTAGAAGCTTTGAAGTACAAAATCAGTTCATCAAACACAAAAAAAACTCTGTATCATAAATATTTATCTTGATCTGTAATGAACTTGATATTTTAATGCCTATTGTAACAAGACAGACCCAAAACGCTACAGCTCGTGATATTTTAGCATTTCTTCCTGTCCTGTCAATTATCTTTGATGCATGCCATCCCATGTTACATCTGCACACAACCACAACATTGTCAGCATTCTTCATGTTTCCTGTAAACCAGAGGTGCTCTTCACACATGTGATCATGTTTCTGGGCTAGAATATCAGACAGAGAATTCACTGCTGCAAACACTTTAGCACCGAGAATACAGAAAAATCGTTGAAGACAGCAAAGCAGGATGTTGCTGCAGAATGTGCAAACTCAGCAACTTCAACAGTAAAGCTGATAAAAGAGCAAATGTAAGTTATCTGAGACAGCATCTTCCATGAGACCCTGTGTCTAATTAGGACTTTAAAATCTCACTCAGATTCCACAAGCAGCATTTCAGAGAAAAGGCTTGTAATGGTTTAGTAATAAACCACACAAAAATGCATTAACTCTCTTTGACCAGGAAATGACTTTATACTGAATTAGGCATGTGGATGGAGATTTCCTCCTTATTTTCCTGCAGATCTTTGCCAATCATTTGCTTTAGGATGTTTTAACTGTTTTTTCATTAGAATTAAACAACTAATAATATATTAAAAACAATTGTCTCTTTGGCTTATGTCACACATAACCAAAGTGAGTGAACCATGACCAAAAACAACAGGTAGCTAAAGTTTATTTATGGTAGTCAAATATTCATAATTAAAACTTTGTATCTTTTCACGTAAAAAATGTCAAAATACAAGATGTCATTTCAAACATGTCATGTCAGTAATAATCCACAAGGTGGCGACATAGAAAATGTAACTAGTGTAAGTAGAAACTCAAACTTGTGGAAATGTTTGTGATAAATATGCATGTGAGTAGGAGGATGTTTCAAAACAGACTTAAAAGCTTGTATTGTTAAACTTTAAACCTAAACCTGTAAATCAGTCTGCTTTTATGTAGCACTTTTCTACTTTAACCTGATCACTCTAAATGCCTATGCACCACAAACCACATTCATCAAAACGACTTCAGCATCACTAGACATGACTAAATGCTCTTTTGGCTGCCGACCAGGACCACACTTCTCCTGAGCTTAACATCAGCACAGCTGCATTGAAAGGCACCTGCTCTGTTACAGTGCCTGAATACAAGTATGCATGTAATGTTTAGGGAAACCTTACAAATCTGCTTCATAGTCAAAAGATGCTAGGATTTCCATTGTAAACCTTATAAAGACCATAATTATTCCCTACTATAAAAAGAACACAAGAGAATTATTAAAGAACAACCAACATTGGACTCCACAACAAGAAATAATGATTTTTTTTGTCTCATAAATAACCCTCCTGCTATTTATTGACTTGGTCAGTTCTGTATATTGATGTCTAATCTTGAAGCTCTCTACTGCCATCTAGCGGTTAAAGAGTGTAGTCTAACTCTTCGTGTCAAGGCCACGTGGTTTCCCTTCACTCAGTCTCTTTTCACATCTGTAAAAATTGTGTAGCCAGTTTTCACAATATTTGTTATATGGCTTTTTTTAAGTTTTGCATTGAATTTCATGGTAACATGTGCATAATTGGGAATTTTGTCAAGTAAATATGCCAACAATGCAAACACAGACAAAAGGACTCAAAAGTAGCCACGTTTTCAATATATTTTTTTTTTATTTGTGTGTAAAACACATTAATTAATTAATAACAATTAATTAATTAAATTATATAATAACATAAATGTAATTTTTTCCCATGTTTTTTCATATTTTTATATTAAATAAATAGCTAAAATGCACATTTAGGGACTTTTTCTAAAGTAATATTGCCAACAACTATAGTGCAAATTGTTCATTTAGTCAATAATGTATTTAAAAAAAATCTCAATAGCAAATTAATATTTAATAGAACCTTATTTCGGTAAATATCAACAACAGTTTTGCGGTAATTGTGAATCCGCGTGTTATTTTTCTTTTAATTTAATTGACAACTAATTTCTTTATTTGCACTTCCATGAAATCCTACAAAGTTAATTTCAGAAATAAAACCATCACTGATCATATCTTAAAGGGCAACTCCCTTTTTGTTTCCATGGCAATGATAGTTTCCCAGTTTTCATTGCGCTGCCTCCCGCGCGCGCTGATGCTGTAGTGATCGAGGAATGTCTCACTGTATGGAAACGTCCCAATTCATTAAAACTACAGGAGGTTTTTGTGAGATGTAGTCATGTTCTGAACGGAACAGTGAGCTCAAATTCGCAAATGTTTTAATGTAATCTATGAAACCTAAACGAAAGTTTAGAAGATCTACGCAGAAATCGCGCGGCAGGGAAATGTTGTCTTGAGATTCGCATCATAACCTAAATTCCTAAAACGTCCACGCAGGTGCGTTCAGCTGAAAGGAGGACAATGGAAGTGAGCGCAACGTGCTGATCTCAGCATCAGCACAAAGCTGCACCCGACATGAGCATTGTTATTACAAAGAAGAAAAGAAAAAAAAAGAAACAAGAAGGAAAGAAAGAATGCACATGAAATGATGCTCTCCGCAGGTAATGTGAGGATTCCCCTCATGTTTTTCTTTTTTTCCTCCTCCTGCGGGTTCTCCCCTCACCTTTGGTGGCATGGTCTTTATCCTCTCTGCTTTTCGTTTTTCCGCTCATGGAGGAGCTCCTCCGCTTCTGCTGCGCGCAGAAGAAAACTTCCGTCAAAAGATGAAAGAAAAAGCTTTTACTTTCTCATCTCCAAATTCTCTCCGTTCCGGTCCAAACCCGCCAGTTCCCCCTTTTGCTTCGGAGCCGGACTCAATCAAAGAGACCCCCGAGCTTCTGCGCGCGCCCGGTGTACGCTCGCGTGCGCGCTGAGGGACAACGGATGGGGGTAGTGTGCACGAGCGACGCAGGGGTCGTTCACGGTCACGGACGTAAAATGTAAATCATGAGGAGTTTCGAGTTGCTTAAACATGGCCAATTCAGCCGCAAACACGCGGATGTTCATTAGTAATAAAATCCATTTGCGTTTAACAGGTTTTATTGTGAAGTAACAAAACATCAGAGGACTTTAAACATCTTCACTCCTAAACGCTGTTTGTTGTGATCTTATATGGTCTCAAGTAAAAAAAAAAAAGTAAAAATGAAATACTGCATTTTAGATTTTAAATTTGGGGATTTGCAAATGACAAAATAAGTCACAAACAATTGAAAAGGTTCATAAAAATGCTAATCAAAGATTTTAATTTATTTTTGCTATTAAAAACTCTTCAGGCATTTTTTATCATCTTTTTATTTCCTACAAACGTAAGCAGTAAACACTTTTTTTTATGACTGCCGCTTCAGGCTAAAGAAAATTAAAGAAATTTTATCCTCTGGAAAAGTCAATTTTTATCCAAATGACGCCATAAATTACAGATCACGTAAGTTTGGTCTCTTTGGATTCAACAAGAAGTAAAATATGGGGGAAAAAACTCATTTTATTGAAGCGATTGCAGGTTGAAAAACATGAAGCCATTTCCAACAGGACCCATTGATGAGCTGGCTCTTTTGCATATTGTTGGTCTGCTGAGTTTGCAGTAAATCTGTTTATGTGGCAAAAAGTGGCCCTGTGGCAGATTCATTAAGATCCAATTGTTTCCTTTCTGTTGATCTTAGAAAGAACAATGTGTTTTCTCTCCACAAAGGAGAACTTGTAGAAAACTTTTTACCATTTTACACTCCATCAGATTAAGATTGACCAACAATATCATAATCTAAACTGTCACAGCTGACTGAAATGTTTCTTAATGCATAAATACAAAACAAACTATATTTTCAAATGTGTGTCTTTTTTTCTTCATATTAACAATATATTGATGATTGAGCTTGTAATGTTGCTGTTTTACAGACATTATTTTTCTCTTATGAGCTACCATGTATTCCCCCCCCCCCCCCTCCGAATGCCTATCAATGAGAATATGCATCGGCTCCAAAATAACCTTCATTTAGCATCTATGAAAGCAAAAAAACACAAGTGAAATATAGTTCAAAATGTATTATTGCATCAGCTCAGATTTTTCCTAGCAGAAATATTTTCTGGAGAATGACAAAAGACAAAAAAAGTGAAGACGCCTTCTGTTTTTTCTAAACCTTCAGGATCTCTTTAAAGAAGGTAATCAGCACTTATTAAGCTGATATTTAATTGGTGAGGTATTTGGCAGATAACTCATAAAATATTTTTTGAATTTAAATTATATCCAACAATTTAAAATGATTTAAGATAAGTTAACTTCTTAAAGACCCACTTCTATGAAAATTGTGTTTTTAACACGTTTTGTGGCATTTTTCTAATAATGAAGGTAAAATAAGGAACTTTGCATTTCTAAGTATATCTTTATTCAAATCGTTATGAAGATGCAACTGCAGCTTTCGTTTAAAAAAAGTGTAGTTTGAAAAAGATTGTGTTTGTTATGTAAAATATCGAATAGGTGGGCCACACGCCCCCTGCCCAGCTCCAGTGAGATGCATCCACTTGTAGTAGCTAGATCCACGTACGTCTTTGTTTTCCTCGTCCGGACTGGAATCTGGCTCAAAACTGTATGGCTGGATAGTTCCAATGTTTCTCGCTATTTTTATTGCACCAGAAATGTCAGGTTGTGGTTGGGAGGAGCTGTAAGATAGCAGGAGAGACTAAACAAAGGGATGATGGGAAGCTGGGGGGGGGGGGGGGGGGGGGTCAACAGCCCTGCCCACAACTGGGTAGCAAATTTCCAATGAACTCCTGCCACTTTCGGAAACTGTGAAAATGACACAATTATTTATTTACAGCGGGGAAAATAAGTATTGAACACGTCAACATTTCTCTCAAAAAACACATTTCTAATCGAGCTTTTGACACGAAATTTTCACCAGATGTCGGCATCAACCCAAGTAATGCTCACATAGAAAGAAATCCAAACATTTATGTCCATAAATGAAGGTATGTGTAATAAAGTGAAATGGCACAGGGAATAAGTATTGAACACATGAATAAAAGGAGGGGTAAAAAGGTCTGGTGAGCCAAGAAAGCAGCTGGAGTTTGTCAGTATTCAGAAGTTTAACCTGCCCCCTAGTAGTGCAAAGAAATATCAGCTGGTATAGTCCTGATTGATGCATTTTAAAAAGGTTTCTCACCAGCAAGGTTAGACAAGAAGCATTGCATGATGGGTAAAACCAAAGAGCTATCCAAAGACCTACGCAACCTTATTGGTGCAAAACCCACTGAAGGCATTGGTTACAGGCGCATTTCTAAACTTCTGAAAGTTCCAGTGAGTACCATTGGGGCCATCATCCGGAAGTGGAAAGAACACGGCATTACCATAAACCTGCCACTGCCAGGTGCTCCTCGCAAGATTTCAGTCAGAGAAGTCAGAACAATCATCAGAAGGGTTCTCCAAAAGCCCAGGACCACTTGTGGAGAGCTTCAGAAAGACCTGGAATCAGCAGGTACCGTTGTTTCAAAGAAAACAATAAGTAATGCACTCAACCGCCATGGCCTCCATGCGCACACACCACGCAAGACTCCATTTTTGAAGAAGAAGCATGTTGAAGCTCGTTTGGAGTTTGTGACACAACATTTGGATAAACCCATAACATTCTGGGAGAAGATACTCTGGTCAGATGAGACCGAAATTGAACTCTTCGGATGTCATAAGACACAACATGTTTGGAGGACAGATGGCACCGCACATCACCCCCAAAACACCATAGTTTGGAGGTGGGAGCATCATGGTGTGGGGCTGTTTTTCAGCATGTGGTACTGGTAGACTTCATATCATTGAAGGAATAATGACTGGAGAAAAGTATCGAGACATTCTTGATCAGAATCTGCTGTCATCTGCCAGGCTGCTGAAGATGAAAAGAGGGTGGATATTTCAGCAAGACAACGATCCCAAGCAAACAGCCAAGGTAACACTCAACTGGTTGAAGAAAAAGAAAATAAAGCTGCTAGAATGGCCCAGTCAATCACCAGACTTGAATCCAATTGAAAATCTTTGGAAAGATTCACAGAAGAGACCCCCGGAACCTTGAAGATTTGAAGGCAGTTTGTGTGGATGAATGGGCCAAAATCACACCTGAGCAATGTATTCGACTGGTTTCTCCATACAGGAGGCGTCTTGAGGCTCTTATCAGCAACAAAGGTTTTTGCACTAAGTATTAAATAAATTTCCGTAAGCGTGTTCAATACTTATTCCCTGTGCCATTTCACTTTCTTACACATAACTTCATTTATGGACATAAATGTTTGGATTTCTTTCTATGTGAGCATTACTTGGGTTGATGCCGACATCTGGTGAAAATTTCATGTCAATAGCTCGATTAGAAATATGTTTTTTGAGAGAAATGTTGACGTGTTCGATACTTATTTTCCCCGCTGTTTTTATTTTACAACTTTTGGCTAAAAACACCAAAATCATAATTAAAAGACCACTGGAAACACCTTTACAGCAGATCAAAAGATGATTGGAGTGTGATGGCTTGTTTGGTTGATCTTTTTAACCTTGTGAGCTTCAGTTGCATCTCTGAAGATGAGAAATTGCACTTAAACTCCTTGTGCTTGGGAAGATCTGTTTGGTAATGTAAAAAAAACATTGACCTGCATTCAAACATCATCACATTTGAAATGAACTTCAGTCACACATGTTCTTACGTCATTTGTTTACCTTTTCATGCATTTTTTTGGAAGATATATGCTTCTTCTCACAGACTAAAGTAACTCCGGCTTGTGTGTGCATGCATATTTGTGTGTTTTTTAAGAAAGTTTGTATTTGCACCCCCGTTTGAAGGTCTGACATGAGGCATTTTGCAAAGCTTCTTATCAGACAAGACTCATCTTGACAAACAAGCAGCTGGTAAATCTCAGTGCAAATGTTGATGCACACCCGCATACACACCCACACACGCATGCAACAGATGTCCCATCAGCTGTCAGTATTTGATGTTGCTCAGATTTATGTCCAACAGCAAGAACTAGATATATATATTTATGATTTTTTTTCAAATCAGTTAATTTAGACCTCTATATATCTCTAGAGTGTATCTCATCAATAGACTCTTTAATTCTCATCGACTGTCCTTTAACCCTTTTATCCCCCTCACCAGCTCGCGCGCACAAGTGAACAAACAAACACACACTCATTGGCCACAAAGGTGAGTAAACAGTGCTGTATTTGTTGTACTTTGGAGTGGTGGTTCAGTCTTTTTTAGCACGGCAGCAGCTCCTCTCAAAATCAGAATCAACTGACGAAGACAAAATGACCTGCAGAGTGTGTCTGTTGGTTTTCGCCTTGGGTTTACAGCTGGCGACGTTCGGACTGAGAGCTGAGATCACACAGGAAAATACAGGTAAACAACAGGACAATCCAAGTCAAGAGCTAGAGGAATCACTGAGGAAAGAGACAGGAAGATTCACGATCAGATTTTTATTAAGTCCGAGTCACTGATTATGGCGTTATTATTCCACTTATTTAAATGAAAATGTTTCTTTTTTAACATTGGAGCCAGTTTTCCAGTATTGAGTCCATATTGGTTGATTGTGTGATTGCACAAGGTCATATTTATTTATTAATTGAAATATTTATTAATTTAATTATGAACAGTTTAGGACTCCATACAGACCACACCCATGACCCAAACCTAGAGATGCAAAAGTGAATATCCTTGAAGTTTACAAACCCCTCATTGAAAATAGACTTTAGTCTTTAGTTAGGAAGTATGACTCATAAAGTGGTGGACAAAATTGTTGGTACCACTCAGTTAAAGAAAGAAATTCCACAATGATCACTGAGATGACTTGCAATGTACAAAAGTAACAATAAATTAAGATTTATTGAAAATGAAAAAATCAAAATCATTACTTTTGAGTTGTTGATCAACAGAATTAATAAAAAAAAAACCTAATGAAATAGGGCTGGACAAAAATGATGGTAGCCATAACTTTATATTTTGTTGCACAATCTTTGGAGGCAATCACTGCAATTAAACGGTTTCTGTATTTGTCAATGAGCCTTCTGCACCTGTCGACAGGTATTATGGCCCACTCCTCATGAGCAAACTGCTCCAGTTGTCTCAGGTTTGACGGGTGTATTCTCCAAATGGCATGTTTCAGCTCCTTCCACAGTTGTTCAATGGGATTCAGATCTTGGCTCATTCAGATTAGTCCAACGCTTTTCTCTTAGCCAGTCTTGGGGGTTTTTGGCTGTGTGTTTTGGATCATTGTCTTGTTGGAAGACCCATGACCTGCGACTGAGACCAAGCTTTCTGACACTAAGCAGCACATTTCTATCCAGAATGCCTTGATATTCTTGAGATTTTATTTGACCTTGCACAACTTCAAGACACTCTTTGCCAGAGTCAGCAAAGCAGCCCCAAAACAGAACTGAGCCTCCTTCATGTTTCACAGTGGGAACAGTGTTCTTTTCGTTGTATGCTTCCTTTTTGAGTCTACGAACATAGAGCTAATGTGCCTTACCAAAAAGCTCCAGTTTTGTCTTATCTGTCCAAAGGACATTTTCCCAGAAGCTTTGTGCCTTGTCAACATACATTTTTGCAGATTCCAGTCTGGCTTTTTGATGATTTCCTTTCAACAGTGGTGTCCTCCTTGGTCGTCTCCCATGAAGTCCAATCTGGCTCAAACAACAACGAATGGTGCGATTTGACACTGATATACCTTGATCCAGGAGTTCACCTTTTGTGCCACTGTCGTCACAAGAACTTCAAGCTGCTTAGAGATGGTTTTATAGCCTTTACCTTTACGATGTTTGTCTATAGTTTTGTTTCTAATGCCCTGGGACAACTCTCTCCTTGGCTTTCTGTTGTCCAGGTTCAGTGTGGTTCACACCTTTTCACCAAACAGCAACGTGACTATTTGTCTCCCTTTAAATAGGCAGACTGACTGATTATGGGTTTGAAAACAACTGTGATTGTCTGAATGTCAATTAAAGGAAAACAGCTGAGTTCATCATGACCCCCTGGGCAATTAGTTCTCAGTCTTTTATGGAAGTACCATCATTTTTGTCCAGCCCTATACAAGTCAAGTTTTTGGTTTAATCAAGGAAAAATCTGAGCTGATGCAATAATACATTTTGAACTATTTATCTGTCTTATGCATCCGTCAAACCCCAACACTCACTTCATCTGGCTCGGGGCTGAAGGTTATTCCAGCAAAAAACTGTTTGGACACGCTGATTAAATTCTTAATGAAACCAGGAATTTGTGGGTGTACACAGTATTTTATTTTATTAAATCATATTATTGTTTTATTTATTTTAAGAACTTAATTTTAGTCCAAGGTTTCATTTTTAATAAAAAAATTAAAACAAAAACAAAAAAGGTAACAATGTCAGTGGTGGGGTAGGACCCAATCTGCAGGAGAGCAGGCTTGGTGGCAGAAACATTATAAAATATAAACTTGGAACACATAAAAGCACACGGAGAAACAAATAGGGGTTCAAAGCAAATAACAACTGAAAACAAGACACTTAAAAACACTGAGGGTTATTACCTGGAATAAAAACAGCTGTGGATGATTGTTAACCTAAACCTGGGAGGTATTCCGGAAAGCATGTTTAAACTACCCTGAGTTTAACCCTGAACTCTGGCTGAAATCCGCCTGAACTTGCTTACTCTGGGTATGTCGGTTCCAATAGACCGGATATGAGTTAGTGTAATTACGCTCGACTTGGTAACCCTGGGTTAATGCACATGCACAGCAGGTACATAAAGACATTCTCAATGGATCGCCGATTTCCGGAGTCGCCATGGAAACACGTGGAGAAAAAAAGAAAACGCTATACTTTTGAGACGGAGTCGGAGATTGTAATCCTTGTGCTATCCTAGGCACTTTACCATTGGGAGTCGGGTCATCTAGACCCACTAGAGAGTGAGCTGAACCTTTTTTCTTCAATGATTTGGGATCTTCACTGGTGTCCATGGATTACATGAAATCTGTCCACCTTTATCCACGTTTGTCATGGTAGGGAGAACACGTCAATGGAAGGGTGGGGTCATCTAAGATAGCACAAGGGTTAAATGAAACATGACCAGTAATGTGTGTGTTTTGGGGGAACTTTACACCATAGTCCCCATCAAGATGGATCTCAGTTTAAAATTCACT
This sequence comes from Oryzias latipes, assembly GCF_053564925.1. Lineage (NCBI taxonomy): Eukaryota > Metazoa > Chordata > Actinopteri > Beloniformes > Adrianichthyidae > Oryzias > Oryzias latipes. Next base: position 8,866,050 of record NC_136250.1, on the reverse strand, counting down.
TGTAGGAAGTTTTGAGGTTTCTGAGTCTGACTGGCTTTTAAGCAGTTCATCAACTATAATAAGATTTTAGGAATTAATCAAATGAAAAGGGCTAACATCCGTAAGACTGTGTTGGTGCAATGAAGTGTGATCTACCAAGTGGGGTCAATGACCCAGTTGGCAAGGGTCGTATAAGCAGGCAGATATCAAGTTGCATCAGTCCTGGCAAGTGTCTCCATGGCATATTAGATGTAAATGATAGAGGATGTGTTTCATCGGTCTGCAGTTGGGTAAATGGGACATTAGCAAGCACCAACAAAATGCTGGAACAAAAAAATTAAATACACACCATGATGAAAATGCAAAGACAGGGAATTTTTACTTTTTATAACACTAAACGGTTAAATGGTTAGGTCAGCTCAAGCTTTTTTCTAACAGAAATACATTGATAACCTTTTTTTAACTCAGTTACAGAAGATTCTGCAGCAACGTAGTTCAATATGATATTCTGAGGAGATCAACGCTGCATTATTTCAATTTCCTTACAAAAAGCACTTGGGAATTACATTCACATGATGATGAAAATTGTTCATGTTGTGATATGCTGCCTTTTTAGAGGCAGTGTTTGTGTCCCAGCAGATGGCCCACACGGTGCTTCATCGCCAGCGCAGATACAACACCGGCCATCTTGAGGAATTTCTCCAGAAAGATAACCTGGAGCGTGAATGTAAAGAGGAGGTTTGCACTATGGAAGAAGCCAGGGAGGTGTTTGAGAATGATGAGGAAACTGTAGGTTGTGCATCAACGTATCATTAGATTTGTCTTCTTGCTTGATAGAAATGAGTGAAAATGATTTGCCTTTAACATCAGTGTTTGTGTTTCAGTTGAAGTTTTGGGCGAGCTATATCGGTGAGGAACATCAGACGTGAGTTTCCACACCCTGTGCTAGTTCTGCACTAATACTGTGGAGTGTGTTGTTATGTGTGGTGTGTAGACGGTGACCAGTGTGACCCTCCGCCCTGCCTGAATGGAGGTGTGTGCAAAGATGGGATGAGCTCTTACGTGTGCTGGTGCCAACCCAACTTCAGAGGCAAAAACTGTGAAACTGGTAAATGTGACAGACTTGCACGACAAACAAGACATCAAAGACTTTGGTTGATAAAATGAGCCACTGTTCTTTTTATAAAATTGTTGTCTGATTTTTTTTCTCTGTTTATAACAGAAATAAAAAGGTGTTCCATCGACAATGGTGGCTGCATGCATTTATGTGTGATGCAGGCGCGGCGAGCGGTTTGTTACTGTGCAGCTGGTTACAAACTTGGTCTAGATAAAGCAAGCTGTGAACCAACTGGTAAGAAACTGTATGCAGAACTGAGCATTTATAATTATTCAGGTCGTATTCATCTGTGCATTTTTATTTCTATTTTCTTTCCACACAACCAGGTTGCTTCACCACACAACCCCATAAAAGCGTTTAGTCTCCTTTATATAGATCTATATGTAACTCGGACTTCTGTTATTACTATTGATCAATGCCTTAAAACTGTATGTTTCTTCTTCTGAGTGAACTGAAAATAAGAAGAAAACAAAATGGAAAGAAAGTTCTAAAACTTGCAACAGGATTAATCCCTCAGTCCATTACGACAGAAAAATTATAAAAACTGTTTTCAACTTTCCAAACAGCCAAAAACTGCTTATCAGTTTACAAATCAAAGGTTTAGGTTAGATTTATATTAGTCTTTTACTTTTTAATTGGACATTGAAGATTGATTACCAACCTTTTTAAAGCAGTTACCGGTACAAGCATTTAATCAAAATATGACATACAAAATTATATGTAAGCAGAACAATGCCTACTTTATTTTTATAAATTGCAACATCTTGTTCCTGGTTTAATATAAAAGACTCAAATGACACAATTTGGATTTCTAATATTGTCTGACCAGCTATAGTTGATTCTATCTGGTTTGTTTGATTTTTTTTTCCCTCAGAGGAGTTCAGCTGTGGTCGTGTGAGTCGGTCCTCTGGTTCTGACACCAGGTCCATCCAAACACAGCAGACTTCCAACAACACATTCACCCCCAGATCTGTACAAAATTCTTCCGCACCCCAGGAGGAAGACTACTATGATGACGATAAGATGCAGCTGAGTGATTACTTCGACCTTTTATTGAATGGATCAGACACGGTTAACGTCTCCCATAAGGCGAGGGTTAAAGTGCGTTCTGTGAAGCCAGATTCAGGTCTCTCTACTGAAGCTGAAGGTGTGGCAGAAGGCACCGCAGAAACTCCCCTTGAGACAGAACAAGACTACTCATGGGGGTTCCCCACAATGGCTCCCATCAAACTAAAAAAAGTCACTCAGACGAGGATTGTAGGAGGCGATGTGGCGTACCCCGGAGAAATTCCTTGGCAGGTCTGAATGAATATTTCTTTTACTCTCCTGATGCTGCTGTCATAAGAAAAACTGTATTTAAATATTCTTTGCTCTCCAGCAGTGGTTCATCATTAAGTACGATTTTCAGCAATGATCAGCTGAGAAATAAAATAAATGACTTCAAAAAATATAAAAGCTAAATATATATATTAAGGTAAGCCTGCACAGACAGATGAGAATCCAAGTGCTTCTGCACAAATGACAAAAGAAAATACTAATGTGCTGACAAGAATGCAAGCTAGTGTGAGTAGTAGTGCTGCAGTACACTGTTAATTGCATTTTGACATTTTTGTTGTTTTAATGTATTAGTATTATTCAACTGAATAAGCTCTCACTTATGTTGTTGTTTGTGTAAATTTAAATTTTAAGTCAAGTGCGTCTCAAATAAACAAAACCTCTTAATAGAGATTTCAAGTTTAGTTGATTTAACGTTATAAGTATTATAAATATTATAAGTACAATCTTCCTTTGGCCTTCTAATTTGCAACCATTATTTTGTTAAGAGGGAAAAGGTTAACTTTTTTGTACTCAGAAGAAGAATCCATGAGCTGCATGGTGGCTTTGGTTCAAAACCCAGCCAGGACCCTTTTAGTTGGAGTTTGCATGCTCATTCCTCCAACACTCCAAAAACATGCTTTAAGAGTGGACTCTAGTTAACCTAGGTTTGTGTGTGGGACTGTGTGGTCCTGCAACAATCTTATAACCTGGATGTTCAACAGGCAATGTAGTAAAAAGTTATGCCGGCTGGGTAGCTCGGTTGGTAAGGTGGGAAGCTACCATGCAGGAAACCAGGGTTCGATTTCCGCAGGGGAATGAGCAATGGTACTGGGGGCAATTACCATATCAATGGTGAGCAGTTAACATCACCCAGTGAGGGGTCTTAGGCAAGACCTTTAACGCTACTGCCTCCCGAGCAGGGCTCAGCTGCAGCTCACTGCTGCAGGTGGGTCAAATGAGGAGAAGAATTTCCCTTCATGGGATAAATACAGTGTAGAGAAAAAAATAGCAATCCCAGTATCTTTTTTTAATTAAACTGAAGCTTAAATAATTTACTTCACATAAAATTTCACATAAAAATAAGACATTTTTTTCTAGAAACAATCCTCAAGTACCAGAAATGTGAAGATTTGTGGGCACAGATTTCTGATATTTTTTGTACTTGCAGGTGACATTGATGACCCGCCCGCCAAGTCAGAAAAGAGCACAGCCCTTCTGCGGTGGATCTCTGCTCAGTGACTTATGGGTCATCACTGCTGCCCACTGTCTAAACAACATGGGACCGGATTTCTTTGTCAGAGTTGGTATGAAAACCATTGATAATGCAACTTCGTGCTTTCAAGAAAAAAGCTTTTTATTTTGAAAATGTAATCAATACTCTTAGGTGAACATGATGTGAACGTGGATGAGGGTCCTGAGAGGGACCATGCGGTGGCAGAGAGGCACGTCCACTCATCCTATGATCCTAGGATATCTGACTACAACCATGACATTGCCTTACTGAAACTTGCCAGTCCCGTTGAGCTGTCCAACCAGAGGCGCCCCATTTGCCTTGGCCCAAAAGGTTTTATAGAGACCCTTGTGGAGGAGGCCACCAGCTCCCTTGTGAGTGGATGGGGAAAACTGAGGTTCTACGGCCCAGAAGCCACCAAGCTTCAGAAACTGGCGATCCCTTACGTGGATCGTAAAGTGTGTAAGGAAAGCAGCAGTGACCACATCACACGCTTCATGTTCTGTGCTGGCTTCCGGGACCAACAGAAAGATTCGTGCAAAGGAGACAGTGGCGGGCCACATGCCACCAACTACAAGGGCACATGGTTCCTGACAGGCATCGTCAGCTGGGGGGAGGAATGCGCCAAAGAAGGAAAGTATGGCATCTACACAAGGGTTTCGCATTATTACCCCTGGATTGTACAGAAAACAGGAATCAGAATGACCACCTGATGTTTCCTCCTGTTGTGAATCCTTCTGAAAATCAGAATCATCTAAAATTGTTGCAGAACTTTTAGCTACAGTTTGTTTTCCCAAAAAAAGAAAACTACTTCTTTTGAGTTTTTCCATGTTTCTTATGGAACATTCAGAAATAAAAACCCTTGTCCAATTTCTAATAAATGTTTAATTTGGTACTGTTTTTTAAGCAAGGTTCACCTACCATGGCCTTTAATGCGCTTAGTCAACTTTGAACTGTATGTGTGTATTTCTGTTGTCTGTCTGATCTTGTTTGGGTTGTACTGGAATGCATTTCGTATGTCAGTGTAAGCTGTGCATATGACAATAAATCCCTATTGTCTACTCTCTACTACTGGAGTGGTTTGTACCCTTGCCTTACATCAGTTTAAGTCCTGGTTCAAGTCTCGGCTGGGGGACCTGAAACAGAACACCAATGGGGGACCTTTCTGTGTGGAGTTTGCATGTTCTGAGTTTGCATGTTCTGAGTTTGTATGTTCTCCCCGTGCATGCGTGGCTTTTCTCTGGGGACTCTGGCTTCCTCCCACCATCCAAAAATATGCTCAATAGGTTAAATGGTCATTGGATTGTCCCTAGGTGTGAATGCGAGTGTGTTTGGGTGAGTGATTGTGGCCCTGCAACAGACCGGCGATCTGTTCAGGTTGTACCCTGCCTTTGCCTCACAGTAGCTCCAGCAGCCCCTTGACCCGGACTCAGTGGGTGAAAATGGATAGATGGATGCGTTGCATTAAGTAGAATAAACAGCTGATGTATAATTTTATAAAGCCTACCATTTTCACCTCTTTAATTTCACCAAATAATAAAAAGTTGAATTCCTGGGATAAGATAAGAGAACCCAATAGATCTTTATTTTTCAAAGAAAGAATAAGCTCATTGTCAGGGTCATGACTGTTTCCTAGCAAAGAGAAGAACCATACAGGAAACAAGAGTTTCTGTTAGACTTCTGCAGAAGGAGAACCGTCTGTCACAGTGCAAGGCTGTCACAGAGGAACTCTCCCTTCCCACTGTATCCAGTCTGGTTTGATTGGTGGCCGGTGTTGACAACATAAAAGTGGGTCATTTAATCAAGCAGTACAGGAACATCATGTCTTGTATAGTCAGAAAGGACGTCAGTGTTTTCTTACTGTGAGACTGAACTGAGACACAATCATTTTTTGGTGATAATAGCGTGTAAGCAAATGATAACTACGTAAACCCTTACACTCACCAAATTTACCAAATGATTTTATGTGATCAGTGGTTTTGTCTTGTCTGGCTGAAGTATGAGTAAGGTATGATCCTTTTTTTTTTTAATTCAATCTCTCCTGCTTGTGTTCACAACAGTCTTTTTTATTTGCTTGCAATCTAGTGAGTAGTGCATATCACATGACAGAAATGTATCTGGTTCAAATTCTGCTTTCTTTGGTCTTCTCCAAGTCTTCTGGCTTTCTCAAACTAACCAAAACTATGAAGTTAGGTTGTAAGGTTGTATGGGACTCATTCCATGTCCCTTTTTCGTCTCTACTTCTGGATTCACAGGCAGTGTCCTTCTTGCTAGAAAACAAGCTCCAGTTTACCCCAATTGGTAGTAAAATTATTAATTTCTCAAAAAGTTAACAGTGCAATGCTTTGCATTTTTCCAAGCCGTTTTGGATTAAAAGCAAATGTTGCAGTTCTTTAAGAGATCACTGGTTTCAGATTTCCTATTGATTCCAACGTTAAAACATCCAGCATTACATCGAAACTTGAGTGTTTTATTTTCTATTCATTACAACTGAGGAGAAAGAGAAAAAGAGGAGGGAGGTGGTGTTTTTATAGTGCTTTATTAGACCTCTAAATTGTCAAATTTTGGGGCTTTTTATGTTAAGCAGGTAGGTGGACTCCACAAATTCCCTCTACTCTGCTCTGTCATTGCAATCATTGTGCTCAACGCACTTCTTTCTTATTTTCATCCTGAATCCAAGAGATGACAACAGATATGTATAAATCATCTCAAGCTTTATGAACCCCCCCATCTATTTGCTTTTTCATAACAGACTGATTTGTAATTTTTTGTGTTTCATTTTCTTTGATCATGTTTAAATCATTATTTCTTTTTGCTCATGTTACATTCTGTTTTAGGTTTTCTGTTTCCCCATAGTCACTCGGTTTCAGTTTCAATCGTCCACAACTCCTTGGGTTTCCGTCAATCACCCCCTCTGTCTGTTCAAGTCCATGATTCTTTTAGCTGATTGCCAGGTTCCCACCCATTTGGTTTGCCTTTTTAGGTTTCCCATATTAGATACGTCACTGGTGTGATTCTGTTCTTTTTTTCATGTAATGTCAGGTTAAATTAGCAAGTCTGCAGCATGAGACAGTGGTTTAACAAAACACGCCACTCAGGATGAATCTGATCATTTGTGTGCTTATATTTCAGAAAATAATCATATACATTATGCAATATAATACACGCTTTCTGTATGAATATCAAAATATCAAAAAGTGCAAATGAGCAAAAGCAGCAAACAGAGTGGTACAACAGGAAGCACACTGACCCCTAACTGAAATGTTGAATTTATAGTTCAGGTCACAGCCAGCATTGAGATTTCCATTCAACTGCATGATCAGGTGTTATTTAACAGTATTGATAACTGATGACACTATCAAATAACTATAATAAACCCAGCATGGCTGCTAACACTGTGCAACTGAATCTACATCTCTAAATTAGTGTTATCACCTTTGATTACAGTTCAGTGCTTTAAAGAAACAATAAATACTGCATACATCTTTCTAAATGTTGCCACTTTATGAGTATGAAGGCTCTAAGCTTCTAACTACTTTATTTAAAAATACCGATTTTTTTATCCTTTCTATCTGTTGGTCTACCCACAGAGATTAATTAACCCATGGCTTTTTTTGGCAGTAAAGTGGCTGTTTTTTGATGACTGTGTTTCACAATTCATGTTGACAGTCTCTTAACAGTTGATGAACAAGCTCAGAGTCACAATGCAGAAACATAAAGAGTGGGCATCCTTAAAACAGGCAGTTAAATTTGCGTGTTCCCTCTGGCACGTTTGTTTCTGCATCAGTTCAGCTCCCCTGGTTTCATGAAAACACTTGGAACAATTCAAATAGAGATCTTTAACGAGCATTGAACTTTGCTGATGTTGTAACAGTAGTGTAAAATGGATTAAAGTTGGGGGAAAAATGATACGAATATGATTAGCTAGATTAAGTTCCTGTCTTTTTGAACATCCTCCATGGTTTGATCATAGCCTGCATGAGGGATGTCCATTTTGCACTTTTTGAAGACATTGTGAAAGTAGTTTCTGCAGGCTAATGTTTGTGAGCTTAACTAAAGCAAAATAGAAAAGAATCTGGTCTGAAACGCTCTTTTTGGTAAACAGATTATGGATTCCTAACAAATGCAAGTCATCACTGTAACATCTGGCAAGTTTCTCTCATCTTCTTTAACGAAGCATTCCGATAAAAGTCTTGTTTTTGGTGTTTTTTTACATGTTTTTGTGGTATTTTTCTGATGATGGAAGACATATAAGAAAATTAAACTTGAAATTATGTTTCTGGGTATTTCTTTTTTATTTGTGACGTAGAAAATAGGCTGGCCTGGCCTCAAGCTCCCTGCTCAGAGCTCTCAGCAATGGGGAGGGTAAGGGGCGCGGTGTTGCTCCGTGCCAATGGTCTTGCCCACAACTCGGAGGCGAATTTCTAACAAACTACCGCCGCTGTGCAGAATCTATGTCCTAGAGAAAGACACAGGTTTTTGGATTTTGGCGAAAAACAGCACTGCCATACTTAAAAGACCACTGGGAACTCTTTTAAAATCTATCAAAAGATGATTGGCGTGGGACTTAAACAAAAAGAAGGTAAAATACATCCCTTTTTTTTTCATGCGTCTCTCAGAAATGTTTTACCTGACATTACAAGTTGAAAAGAATATAGCATCACTGTTGATTCTTTTCACTTTTTTGAGTACATTCTTCCAGTAGTTATTTAGGGATAGGGAGGAAAGCATTGACCTAATCTCAACCTAAAAGCATATAATTGTTGTCTTTTTTTAATGCATCTAAAACTGCTCACATTTGTCACTGAGAGGGGGAAATTTTTCCCACACGTGCTCTTAACCACAAAGCTAGCTTCTGTAGTTAAAAGGAGGCTTCCAAAAAAAAGGCTACTAAGCGATGAAACTTACAGTATGTCTTCTGTACATCTCACAGCTGCTTTAGAAGTTTGGCACACAAACGATATGTTTGCTTTCTGTGATATATTTTTAATAAGAAAATAGAAATTATACAAGTCCTTAAAGAAAAAGTCCATTTTACACATATGAACGAGAGCCACTCTTTACTGTTCGAACAAGTGTCTGTCAGAAAAGGCGTACGGCTTTCATGTGCTTTAGTACAGCGGTCTGAGCTCCACTCTGGTGTTTACAGCCTTCTGAAGGGAACTGCTGTTGTTAGTGTGCTTCAGTCTGAGCCAGCTGAGTCAGACGCCCACATTTATTTAGCATGTTGATGGAATATGGAGGTCTGTGAGCGCAATGGGGTGTTCGAGCAACGAGAGGGCCAAATAAGTGACACAAACAGAAAAAGAGTGCACTCATCAGAAGCACTGTGTCATCATACATTTCTTATGATTGCCTCTCAGCTGGTCTCTCCCAGAATCCTGTGCAAATCCTCAGGATGAACACGACCCTCTTCACCACGACTGATATTCTTTACCCTCCTGAGGCATAAAAAAAAACATTTTTTTAACTTTCATTTTCTACTTTTAAGGTTAAATTTGCAGTAGAATTCTGCAGTTTTTTCATGAAAAGATTACCACATTCCTGACGATTCCTCATGCAGCAGCTGGATGACATCGCCACATTCAAAGCTAATATCATCAGAGCTGGCCATGCTACTCTCCACCATCACTCTGTACCTTCCAGACACCTAAAGCAAAAGACAGAATCTGTTACAATCAATAGCTCTTGGAATTTTTTCTGTAACACATACATTTCAAAAATTAAAATGTAAAAATAATCATTCTCAATTGTGCTTGTCATGGTGCCTGCCGGTCTCCTCCCCCTTCCAGCCCTGCTCTGCTCCTGACTCCAGCTGTGACCAATCAACTCATCAACTCACCTGCTTCTTAAGGAGACCCAACTCCAAGAGTCTTCGCCAGTTCGTTAACCCTGATGGTGCCTAGTCATTCAGTGCTCCACGTCTGGCTCCCTTGTCTAGAACCACGCTAACCTCTTTTGTCTTGTGCCTCAGGTTTTGTCATGCCACGATTGTCACCTGGAACCTACACCACCTTGAGCTGCAGCTACCTCCCAGACGCCGACACTCTTCGGCCACAGCACGCACTGGTTCCGGCTACACTGGTCCTCCAGCCTTGCCACTCACAAGAACTCCAGCAACACCCCTCCTCAAGACCTTCAGTCACACCACTCTCAAGATCTCCAGTAGCGCTGCAGCTGCACCTCTGTCAGCAAGAGCTACAGCTCGCTCGGGCTTCTCCACCACGCTCAAAGCCACGCCTTCTAGTCTCGACCTAGCCACGCTCCTCCAAGCCTTCGCCATATTCAGTGACATTAAATTACATTTATCCACTTACCTGTCTCCTCGTACTGGGTTCCAGCATCTGGGTCCGTCTCGTGTTCTGACCATGACAGAACGAACTGGCCATCATCCGGACCCAGCTGACCCGGAAGGACTCCGCCTGGCAGTCAAACAACAGGGCGTCATGTTGGAGCATCAAGCCAAAGCGCTTACACAGATGGCCTCCGTGCACCAAGACTTATTTTGCCGGCTGGAAAGTGCGACACAAACCTTGCTAGAACTAACCGGGCAACAATCCGTCTCTGCTGTTCCAGCGTCACTTCCACCTTCCAGCGATCCGCCTGTCTCTAGTTCCACCTCACTTCCGGAAAACTTCCGTCTCCAGCCAGAGCAGTTCCATGGCGACGTCGAAGCATGCGGGGGTTTCCTACTGCAGTGTCAACTCCTGTTTCTACAAGCGCCTCGTTTCTACCACTCGGATCACAGCAAGATAACTTTATTAGTCAACTCACTCAGAGGTAAAGCGCTACAGTGGGCCCAAGCTTTCCTCGCCGCCAATCCCGTCACTCATCTGTCCTTCGAAAGCTTCATTGGTGAGTTCCGACTCGTATTTGATCAGCCGAAAAAACAGGAAGAAGCCACCAGACGATTACTGAGGCTCAACCAACGTAATCGATCTGTCAGCGATCACGTGATTGACTTTCGTATTCTAGCGGTAGAAGCAGGCTGGTCTGATCCGGCACTTCGTGGTATCTTCTATCAATCATTAAATGACGCCATCAAGGATCATTTATGCACTCAGCCCGAAGCTCAGTCTTTTGAAGATCTTGTGGCTGCTGCGCTACGCTCTGATACCCGCCTCAGAGAACGTCAACACGAATGTAACTCACAACCCCGCAAGCCGCCATTAGCTAAACCACATGCACCCCCGGGTGATCCAGTTGGTTTTTCCCCGGCCATGTCACGTAGCAGCTCCGAGGAACCCATGCAGATTGGGCACTCAAAACTGTCAGCTGAAGAACGTCAGAAGCGTAGAGACGAAGGTCTTTGTTTCTACTGCGGTGATCCGAATCATAAGGTTTCTCAATGCAGGCTCCGTTTAAACTCCAAGACCCCCCGCTAGACGACAGGCCGCGGGCGGGTCAGACTGCTTTTCCCACGTCCAAGAACTTTTTCTATGTTCCTGTCAAGCTATGTTTCAAGTCCGCTGTCACTGAAATCCATGCTTTAGTTGATTCTGGGGCCGAACAAAGTCTTATTGATTCTGATTTAGTGAAATCACTGTCGCTGCCCGTGGAACCTTTAGAAAACCCAGTTAAAACCACAGGGTTGGGGGGTCAGCACCTCGCTGTTATCACTCACCGCACTAGACCTATTCAGCTCGTTTCCTCTGGCAATCACCACGAGTTTATACAATTCTATGTCACGCATGCTCCTCAAAATCCAGTGGTTTTAGGTTATTCTTGGCTTAAGCTGCACAACCCACGTTTGGACTGGGCCTCTCACCGAGTGGTTACCTGGAGTGCTTTTTGTCTAGCTAATTGCCTTCGTTCAGCTATGCCTACTGTACCTTCCGACGTCAACGTAACTACTGAACTTATTGATCTTTCGTCAGTACCCCCGTGCTATCATGAGTTTAAAACCGTTTTCAGTAAACTCAAGGCTAATTCTTTACCTCCGCACAGACCTTATGACTGTGCCATTGAACTCCTGCCTGGGGCTACTCTACCCAAAGGACATTTATTTAACCTGTCTGGTCCTGAAAAGGCAGCCATGGAGTCGTATATCCATGAAGCTCTATCCTCCGGTCACATTCGACCCTCCTCGTCCCCGGTGGGTGCTGGGTTCTTTTTCGTCTCTAAGAAGGACAAAACGCTACGACCCTGCATCGATTACCGGGAACTTAATCAAATTACTGTTAAGGACAAATACTCTCTTCCACTTATCAGCTCCGTGTTCGATTCAGTGCAGGGGGCCCGCATATTTACCAAACTCGACCTACGTAATGCCTATCATTTAGTCCGCATTAAAGAAGGCGACGAGTGGAAGACCGCATTCAATACGCCTCTGGGTCATTATGAATACCTCGTCATGCCTTTCGGTCTTACCAACGCCCCTGCAGTATTCCAGAGACTTGTTAATGATATCCTCCGGGACTTCATTAATCGTTTTGTTTTCGTCTATCTCGATGACATCTTGATATTCTCACCTGATCCCGTGCAGCATGAAAACCATGTCCGTTTGGTTCTCTCCAGATTGCTCGAGAACCAACTTTTTGTTAAAGCGGAGAAATGCCAGTTCCATGCTTCCTCTGTCCAGTTCCTCGGCTATATTCTTGAGGCTGGCAGCATACGTCCTGATCCCGCTAAAATAGAAGCCGTCACTCAGTGGGAACCACCGGAGTCACGTAAAAAGCTGCAGCAGTTTCTGGGGTTTGCTAATTTTTATCGGCGGTTCATACGCAACTACAGCAGTATTGCTTCACCCCTCACTCAGTTAACTTCCATCTCCAAACCTTTTATTTGGAACCCAGAGGCACAGGCTGCTTTTGACAAACTCAAGTCATTGTTTATTTCGGCTCCTATTCTCATCCAACCTGACCCGAATAGACAGTTTGTGGTCGAAGTTGACGCCTCCGATACTGGGGTTGGCGCTGTTCTCTCCCAACGTGAAGCATCCTCTGGCAAACTCAAACCGTGTGCTTTCTTTTCTAAGAAGCTTTCACCTGCAGAGCGAAATTATGACGTGGGTAACCGAGAGTTGCTTGCCATCAAGTTGGCTTTGGAAGAGTGGCGGCACTGGCTGGAGGGGGCAAAACAACCATTCATAGTTTGGACTGACCATAAAAATCTGGAATATTTAAGATCCGCAAAAAGACTGAATTCTCGCCAAGCCAGGTGGTGTTTATTTTTTGATCGCTTCGACTTCACCATTACTTACAGGCCAGGCAGTAGAAATGTCAAACCTGACGCCCTTTCCAGGAAATTCAGCACTGACGGACCTAATGATACTGCTTCCATCATCCCTGCCACTTGCATCGTGGGAAGTCTGACCTGGGATATTGAGAACCGGGTCATTAATGCCCAAGGTGAGGAACCCGACCATGATCCCTGTCCTAACGGCATCCTTTACGTTCCCACCTCTCTCAGGTCAGACGTGCTAGTTTGGGGCCACAATTCCCGTATAGCCTGTCATGGAGGCATCTACCGCACCCTCAATCTCATCAGGAAGAGGTTCTTCTGGCCGAATATGGAGAAGGATGTGCGTGAGTACGTGGCCGCCTGCGCTACTTGCGCACGGTCCAAATCTTCCAACTCTCCGCCTTCAGGACTGTTGCGGCCCCTGCCTACGCCGCACAGACCATGGTCTCACATCGCCATTGATTTTGTTACGGGTTTACCCCCTTCCCAAGGTCATTCAGTTATACTCACTGTTGTTGACCGTTTCTCCAAGGCTGCTCAGTTCATTCCACTGCCCCAACTACCTACCGCCACCAGTACTGCTGATATCTTAGTCCAACATGTCTTTCGATTTCATGGGATCCCTAGCGATATCGTTTCCGACAGGGGTCCACAGTTTGTTTCCCAAGTTTGGAAGGCCTTCTGTTCCGCTCTGGGTGCCACCACCAGTCTATCCTCCGGGTACCATCCCCAAACCAACGGGCAAGCGGAACGGGCCAATCAGGAGCTGGAAGCATCCCTTCGCTGTCTGGCTGCCCAAAACCCAACTGACTGGGCGAAGTTTCTTGTATGGATTGAATACGCCCATAATTCCCATATCTCCTCTGCCACAGGGGTCTCACCGTTTGAAGCCTCGCTCGGATATTCTCCTCCATTGTTTCCTTCTCAGGAACTGGATCTGGCGGTTCCGTCGATCCAACACCATTTACAGCGTTGCCAGCGGGTGTGGAACCAGACCAGAGAAGCCCTGCTCCGAACCAATGAACGAAACTGCAGATCAGCCAATCGTCGCAGGGTGGTGGGACCCGCTTATCAGGTCGGTCAAAAGGTGTGGCTGTCTGCCAAGAACATCCCTTTGCAGTCCACTTCCAGGAAGTTGGCTCCCCGCTTTATTGGCCCCTACATTATTGAAAAAATCATCAACCCTGCCTGCGTTCGCCTCAAGTTGCCGGCAGCCCTTAAGGTACACCCGTCATTCCACGTCTCACAAATTAAGCCCTTTGTCGATAGTCCCTTGTGCCCGCCTTCCGTCTCCCCTCCGCCCGCCCGTATCATTGACGGCGCTCCGGCTTTCACGGTCTCCAAGATTTTGGACGTTCGCCGCCGTGGCCGTGGCTTCCAGTTTTTGGTGGACTGGGAAGGGTACGGGCCTGAGGAACGCTCGTGGGTCTCCCGTTCTCTCATCCTCGACCCTTCCCTCATCACTGCCTTCTTCCGTGCCCACCCGGATCGGCGTCCGGGACCGCCTGGAGGCGGTCGTTGACGGGGGGGTACTGTCATGGTGCCTGCCGGTCTCCTCCCCCTTCCAGCCCTGCTCTGCTCCTGACTCCAGCTGTGACCAATCAACTCATCAACTCACCTGCTTCTTAAGGAGACCCAACTCCAAGAGTCTTCGCCAGTTCGTTAACCCTGATGGTGCCTAGTCATTCAGTGCTCCACGTCTGGCTCCCTTGTCTAGAACCACGCTAACCTCTTTTGTCTTGTGCCTCAGGTTTTGTCATGCCACGATTGTCACCTGGAACCTACACCACCTTGAGCTGCAGCTACCTCCCAGACGCCGACACTCTTCGGCCACAGCACGCACTGGTTCCGGCTACACTGGTCCTCCAGCCTTGCCACTCACAAGAACTCCAGCAACACCCCTCCTCAAGACCTTCAGTCACACCACTCTCAAGATCTCCAGTAGCGCTGCAGCTGCACCTCTGTCAGCAAGAGCTACAGCTCGCTCGGGCTTCTCCACCACGCTCAAAGCCACGCCTTCTAGTCTCGACCTAGCCACGCTCCTCCAAGCCTTCGCCATATTCAGTGACATTAAATTACATTTATCCACTTACCTGTCTCCTCGTACTGGGTTCCAGCATCTGGGTCCGTCTCGTGTTCTGACCATGACAGTGCTGTGTTGGTTTATAGGTTTAAAAAAATTCTCTCCCCATAATTTAAAATACAATGTAAGGTGCTGACATGTGTTTTTCACTCCTGTTTTAATGGTTTTCAAATATATTTTTAGTTAAAATTAACTTTAAAAAACCAGAAGCCAGCTCAAAATCCATTGAATCCAATTGATCGGAATTAATTTGATATTTTCCTGCAAAATGAAATGCATTTTTTAAAGTCAATACCAGCATTATTTCCCCAAAAAAGGTTTGCATAAAAACTTCTGCTCAGAGTATAGAGCAGCAACATGACAACTTAAATAATAAATATCATATTTTAGAAAAAAAAAATTCCTTTAATTTGTCAAGTAAAAATGAACTTTTAGACATTTGTATGAATACCTTTAGTTCAGTTCATTTTGATAAATGGAGAATAGAGGAGGACAGCAGTAGAAAAGATTTCCAAAGAGAATGCGTCTTGTTTTCCCACCAAACTGTCAATTTTGTCACAAAAAGCCCAGTGGAGCTGTCAAAAACTAATCCCATCACCCAACAGGAGGAAAAAAACATGAATAGATGAGCATTGTCCTGCTCTGATCACATTTTTTAAATCCCCTTCTCAGTTTACATGACAAAATATGGTTTTTCTGCACATCTTATTCTCCTCAATTAACGTCGTCTCACTAGTTGGGCGGGTTGATCCTCTTCCTCTGAGTCTGACAGGGCAGAAAGGTCTGTCGAGCCCCAGTCCTCCAGACCCTCACAGGTTGCCACTGAGTGAGCGGTGACAGGCCAGCCTGCAGATGCAGATGACAGACAGCTCTGCAGTGTCACAAAATTAACCCACCAGAGACTAAAGGGTTTCTGTGTGCATTCTTTAAAAAAAAAAAAATACATGTATAAACTGGAAATATTTTGTTGGAATGTTCATGCAACAGAAAATTTAAATTTGTGTTTTGCCTCTAGCCAACATCAAAATACATCATTACATCCTCCCTTTTTGTATTTGGTTCAGTGACTTACTGCGTCGAGGTGAATGGACCACGGGCTCAGAGTGGGTGGGGCTTAGGAAAGTAGACTCCTCCTCCCTAAACCTGTGAGAGTGACTTGTGGCAGAGGAACTGTGAGGAACAGGGAGACACGCTGAGCAGCCTCCCACCGACGGGCCGTCCCAAGAAACACACACCTCTGATGCACTGAACAGCATCACCACGGAAACAAAAGATACGGGCACAACAAACAGAACGAACAACAGCATTCACTGTGTCACATATGAGCTTGTACCGCATCCACAGTCAATTAGCTAAAACTGATTTCCACTATGACTTACATCCTGAAAGGAAATCAACTACAGAAGGGAATTCGAAAAATGAAAATATTGGCTAAAAATGGCACAAAAGGGATCATTCGCAAATACTTAGTGACTTAGAATTATTTATACAAACAAATCATTTATTTTAACAGTCATCTTTCTGATGTCTGTGGCCCTAGATTTGAGTAACAACACGTATCTTGATCTTTTAGTGAAATATTATGGACATTGAAAGGCAAAATACTGCAACAAGCTTTCTCAATAATGAACTGTATTGTTATGAACTTTGACACCCACAAAAGTCAAACAACCATAAAACTCATAACATGCAGGCAGGCATGCAACAAAAAAGAAATTGTGGTTATTTGATGTAACTCCTCAAACAAACCATGAAATGTTGCAGCTGACAAACCTTTAGAGCATTTATTCTATAGCCTTGACAGGTTTTTGACTGTCACTGCCGAAATACTCAATCAACTGAATTCAACTCACACGTTCACATTCAGATTTTATTTTTGATTTCAATTAAGAGACATCTGTTTGTCGAATTATAATTAAAAACGTATTTTTTGGCTGTAAAAAACATTCCTACAGACAATGTTGATTTCAACTGAAAAAAAGGCAGAATTACAGTATATAAAATTCTATAAAATGATATATAAAGATTACATCAAAACATATTTTTATGAAACTGTTTCAAGAATAAATTTGATTTAATGAATCAGGTTTTTTTTAACCAAGTTGGTCATTAAATCATAAGTAGTTTAAGGGTCAATACTTATACTGTAGATGGAAAGAGCAACCAAGTCTCTATGCATTAATAGGTTACTTAAATGGCAAAACACTTTGCAAAATGTAAGTCAATAATAATTCTAAATGTAATTATTGATTAATTATGTAAAAAATTGATTTTGTATGCTTGTCTTCTGCTTGTTTTTTGTATATTAAACAGAGGTCATGCAGATAGACGCACCTGTCAGAGAGAGGGTTGTCTGAAAGAGAAAGACAGGAAGGCTCATCTGGCAAAAAGAGGAGAGAAACAGACCATGATAAATGGAAATACACAAAAATAGTTAAGGCAAACATAAAATGAAGAAAAAGAGGAAATCAAGTGAGAAGTAATAAGCAAATAAACTCTTATTTTTTAAATAAATTGAACTTTTACTCATTAAAAGACAAAAAAGTGAGAAAAAACTTAAACAAATCATCTTAAAGAAAGAAACCTTGATGCAGTTTCTGCTGGTTGGTGAGAATTTTTCGAATCTCTGTGAGCCAAGAAACTTTGACCTCCACAGTAGGCGCCTGAAGAGACAGACACACATAAATACAAAAGCATGACCTCCTTTGACACTGAAAGTTTAACAATAAATAAATAAATAAATAAAGAAGATGGTATATGAAAGACTGAATACCTGAACTACATACACCACCTCTCTGCCGCTGTACCATATTTCAAATTTCTTCACATCTCCTTTCACAGTTTCTGTGAGTCCAACTGTGTTCATCTGTATAAAGAAACACATTATTTTCACTGTAACTATTAAAATGACCAAATCTGGGACACATTTTACTGTTAGCACCTCTATTAAAGTACCACTACTGTCATCTTTAGATCCATTTTAAGTGTTCCCAGTTGTCTTTTAATTATGATTATAGTGTCTTTAGCCCAAATTTAGAAAACCTGTGTCGATTTACTGGGTTAATTTCTGCAGAGTGCCAGTAGTTCGTTAGAAATTTGCCTCTGAGTTGTGGGCGGTTGGTAAAGTGCAAGTCCCCCTCTACTTCCCAACATCTGCTTACACGCTCACTTGCTAGCTTACAGCCCCTCACATCCCACAACAAAACATTACTATTGCAACAAAACTGGCGAGCATTATTGGACCTATCCAGCCAAACATTTCTGTGCCAGATGCAAGCTCAGACTAGGAAAATGAAGACGAACGTGGATCAGAATGGAGCGGAGCAGGGAGCTTATGGTTTGCCGTAGTAGATTCTACATCACAGCTACAAACCTATTCTGATGGCTTTTTTCATCTACTCCTACTTCATCCCAATTTGAATAAAGAAATACTCAGAAATGCTTAATTTTCTTTATATACGTTCTCCATAATCCGAAAAATGCCACAAGAACACATTATAAACACGATTTCAGAGTGATTGTCCCAGAGTGAGTTTTTAAGGAATAGACAGATAAGTTTGATGAGTCTGCAACTAGAAAACTGCTCCATCTGATCCTAATGTAGCCCAGTGTTTACAGTGGAGTGACTGAAGTGTGTTTTGTTACTCTGAGGCAGGATTTGAAGCTGTAGAAAGGCGTCCTGTCGTGGTTGTCTTCATCCCTGCGCTTGCAGAAGAGGAGGGCGTTCTCATAGAGAAAGAGGTGTCGCTGCATGGGTTTGAACCTGGCAAGCTCCTTCATTCGCACCGCCGCCCGTTTGTAGCTGATCCACACAGTGAAACTTCCCTGCAGCACTACACGGCCCAGCTGGCTGAGCTCCCCCTGACCCCACACAGCAACGCAAAACACACCGACCAGTAAATAACAGCAAAAAAAGTAGTGGGGTTTGTTTTAATTACAATCAGCAGGCATCACATTACAACAAACACTACATATGAGAAGGACCACAAGTCCCTCATCCGGCGATGTGATCGACTACCCTGCAGGATTTGATCCTCTAGCTTGTTGTCACCTGATATCCGGTGATGGCTATCTGGTGCATGGAATCATTGACAGACTTGAGCAGCTCCAGCATGGAGCTCAGAGCCTCCTGCAGCTCACTGCGGTACTGCTCCACTGTGGACTGCTTCAGAAGCTCCTGAGAAAACGCAGACGCACCAGATGATGGGTGAGGAGTATGTTCTTTATTTGATCAAAGTATAATTAGCAAACGTTTTTCCAGTTCTCCTACCATTGAATAATTTAATTTTCTCTGTGCTTGATTAGACAAGTGTTTTCCAGGTCTTATGCATCATATAATTGCTGTTAAGTTAATGCAAATGTGCACTTCTAAGGTCTCGTAACACTTAAGTGAACACAATGTGATGGGCATTTAACTCATCTGTGTGGTGCACGACTAAAACCTTGAGAAGCAGCTGGTACTTGGTGAGGCGTTGGATCGGTTTCAGCAGGTAAGAATCAAGACCCAGCCTCTGGTCCAGCTTCCTCTGGCACTCCTGCAGGGCAATCAAACCCAGAATGTCTGCAAACTGATCACTGAGTCCAAAATCCAATGTTGACAATGTGAAATATGCTGAAGATTTAAATAGTGGGGGTCATTATGTCAGCTATGTGTAATTACCTGAAAAAAGGGCGAATCAGAGCACTGTCTCCATAGCAACTCAGAGCGAGGTTTGTTTTGGCAGTAGCGTTCATACACTTGGAAATTGTCTTTCTGCTCAAACACACAAAACACACTCATAGGGATTTACAGAATTCCTTAAATATGGAGATATATTCCTTTCATTTGTGATTTACAGCTGTAAAATGATGTATATATACCTGTATGTAAATAGATTTTGCTTGTGAAAATAAGAGTGCTGTACATGCACGTGCTGAAGAAAGCCCAAATATTTTTTACAACCACTTCTTTTATGCAAGGACAAAGTGATACTACAAAAGCACAAAATGATTTAATTTTTTTACAGATGCACACATTTTGTTTGCAGATGCAAAACATATTTTCATTTGTGGACACTGTTTCACAAATGCAAAACATCTATGAAAGGGATAAAACTCCAAAGTCTTCATCAATCATGTTCACTCACCCGTTGCAGGAAACAAGAGCCCACTCTCTCTGGCGTCTCCAGGAAATCCTGCAGATCTTGAAGAAAGATCCTACATTGAGACAGCAAGAGGTAAATCAAATGAAACTGGATTTCAGTGAAAAGACAGAAAGCGATTCAGATGGTTTGTGAGTCTGTGCGTGTGTGTATGTGTGGCTCACCTGCTGTGGAACTGGTAAATCTCTGGCATGTTGCCAAACAGAACGTCTTTCTGGCTGCGTAGAGCTGAAGGCAGGAGATTAGACATGGAGGGGTCCTCCATTTCTGCCCTGTAGCCCTGATGGATGAAGAGAGGGAAACAGGAGATGCACCATAAGAAATTAGGAATCCAAAATATAATAATCAAAGATGATCATATTGGATCAAATCTAACACACCAGAAGGACGGAGAGCAGCTCATCAACATAGATCCTCTCCGTAGATATCAGTTCTTTCATAATGTGACTGGAACATGACAACAGAAAAAAATTATTTCCAGTCATGTTTTGGATCCAGGATTAGACTGGTGGTTAAAGCCTCCTTACCGCGTGACCTGCTCGGGATTGTCTTCTGTTTCTGAATCAGTCTCTGGGATGGGACCATAAAGACTGCTGCGGTTGCCTTGGTAGTCATGCATCACCTCAATCTGCAAAACAAGCCATATGGAACAATTACAAAACACACCATAGAGCCAGTGGTTTGCAGGAACAGTTATATTATAAACAGGAAAATATATTAAAAAAAAAATTAACAGGTTTTATTAAGGTTTTATAAAGTATATATTGACACTTAAACCTTGCGTTGGCTGTTGTTTTTCTTTGTGGCTCTTTTCCCAGGTAGCAGGTCAAAGGAAAACTTAGAATTTAGGACACTGAAATCAACCCCTAAAAAGGAGAGAAAACAGCAAATATTAAGAAATCTAACCCAAAAGCTTTTGCTTTGAGTGGTAAAAAGATAAAAGCAGCATATCTGGGGGGAAGAGCAAACCGTGAGTTATCATTTTAAATTAAACTTTCCAGAGCAGAAATTATGCAGGGATTACCGTGTTTAGGGGAGAAAAGGGGAGATTTACAACGCAGTACAGTCTGGTCCGGTTCAGGCCGAGGAGCCACCAGCTGTATGGGTCGAACCTGCACATCTGCCAGTTTTCTCAAACACTGCTCTCTGTTTCTGATCATAGACTGAACTGAGTTTAGCTTCTCTGTTACCATGTTGATCTGGGACTGTAAACAAATCATAAATCGTAATGTTCATGAGTACTGTGACATTAAGACAGTGGCAGCTGCAGTGGCGGTCAGGTACCTCCAGCTGTGGAGTGAGTACAGCTTCAAAATCAAAACTCAGAGAGTCTTGGCAGTTTTTCACAGCAGATGGCGCCCTCTCCTGGTGGCAGCTCAGGTACTGCAACGCTTCCTGAGCTCCTTCTTTGGTTTGGAACTTGTCCACCATTTGACTGGCCAGCAAATAGGCGCCTTCATCACACCAACGAAGGGCCTGTTTGGAAAAAAACAGAACTATGATATGCAAATTCATAAATAGATCATTGTTAATTTATCACAAATCGGCCTGTTGTGTATTTAAGATCAGACAAAATAGGTCATTTGATTTAAAATCAGAATCTTACAGGACATGTGGGATAAAAGTGGCAACAAAAAAACAGTGGAACACAAATACCAATACCAATACAATACAAATACAAATACCATAACTATCATTCACTCTATTCTGAGTTTGTGTGTGGACTTTAGGATGCATAGCTTTGGTATCTTTACTTCCTCAAGACGTAGCAGCAGGTCCCGTGTTCGGGTGAGCGAAGCTCGCTTGGTCCGGACGGCTGCGGTGATGACATCACAGTGATGTCGCAGCTCATTGCAGCGCTGGACAATGAGAGCCAGGGCATAGTGGTGGTTGGCAGCCAACTGATGGCCATGAAGTATCACCACCTGGGCTCGAGCCATCTCCTCCTAACAGGAACACATGAATTGTTCTATCAGAGAGCTTCTTTCTGCTTTTTTAAAAGCACAAAGAGGGAAAATCTTTTTTTTTTTTTTTTAATCGAACATCCTTAGACTCAACAAACAATAGGCTTGCAATTTTTCAGTTAGGTGTATGTTTATGTGTACAATAATGAATAAAAGTTAGTAGCTCCTCTTAAATTGCCCTGACCTTGTTCCCAGAGGCTGTGATCGCTCTGCTGGGACCGAGTGAGGAGGCCAACCACAGAACAGCTAGAGTTTGTCAAAATTAGGTCAAGCAGGAAGGAAATGACCAAAAGCAGATTGCTAAACCAACACCAGACTGGCTAGAAAAATGAATGGATTAATGGCTGAGTCAAAGTCCAAAACCTAACCTAGTTCAACTGCAGAAGGAAAGCTGTACATCAGAATTTCAATGAGCTGCTGAAGCTTTTCTATAAATTTAATAATTTAAAATCCTCTACATTGATCTGAAAGACTGACTCACTCTGACTGAGAATAAGAGAAAATTCAATTTGTTGCTGTTAAAAAATGTATTTAAAACCCCACTGTCTGAGGTAAATATATATATTCAATATTTTAAATTAAAATATCAAATATTGGGTTATAGAACTAAATATATAATGTTTGCTTTGTCCCATTTAGTCAGAATCTCTGGTTATTTTAGAAAATTTTCTTTCATAATCAAAAATAATAGGTTTAAAAAAAAGGAAATTTGAACATTGATTAGAAACTAAGTAAAAAATTACTGTACATGGTTTGGATTACAGTGCCTAATAAATATGAGCACAATGGATGCTTGTACATTCCAAACTGTATTTGTCTAAAAATTACCATGGCAGGACGTTTTTTTAAAAATTATTTTACAAGATCCTATTACATCTGAGCTAATGTTTGAGCTAACCCTTTAAACATGTCGTCACAGAAGTAACTGCTGTGGTAAAACAACCCATACT
This sequence comes from Oryzias latipes, assembly GCF_053564925.1. Taxonomy (NCBI): domain Eukaryota; kingdom Metazoa; phylum Chordata; class Actinopteri; order Beloniformes; family Adrianichthyidae; genus Oryzias; species Oryzias latipes. Next base: position 8,843,085 of record NC_136250.1, on the reverse strand, counting down.
GTGATCTCCATGCATGTGGACGCCAGGTAATAAGAGGTTAAAAGGGGAAAGGAAATAAGAAGTTTGACAAAGATCCTTTTAGTTGATAACTGTATTTTCAAACCATTTTCATCCCTTCATCTTGACATGTGAAAGCTTGTATGTGTGTGCGGGGTTTAACCTGAGCATGATTGTCCAACGTCTCCAAATCTTTAAGGAGCTGCTCTGTCTGAACCACTGTGGTTCCCACAGAAGCGATCTCCTTCTCCTGAGCGGAGAGACGCTCCAGCACCTCCTCCATCTGTAAGCAAACAGCAGTCCAGTGTCACGCAGAAACCACGGCAATCTTTATAAATAAAGATTTAATTACTTACCTGCTGGAAGCTGATTTCATAGTGAAGCAGCTGGAGGTATTGCTGCAGCTTTAGATGATGCTTGTCAAAGAAGCCGTCAAATGCTTCCTCCATGTCTCTGAGCTGAGCCAGGAGCCTAAAACACACATGCCAACAGATGGTTTACTTTCTGAAACACGTCAAATTGATCTTTATGGAGGGGGGAACTTCACCTCCTAACAGTCTCCATATCTGCTTGTATTTCTCTCTCCTCCTCTATTTCTTTTTTAGCTGCTTTAACTGTTTCCAGGTTGGAAAACAGAAGGCGACCCTCTTTCAGCACACCCCGGATGTCATCCTGACAAAAGAAAGCCCCATAAAGTCAGCGTCAGTCACAAAAACAGAAGAGAGAAGCAAGAGCAAATGGTTACCTTCATCTGTTTGTATCTGTGAGTGTGCGAGTGGAGAAGGAACTCAATGGCATTAGCTTCATCTGGAAGTTCAGTATCAGACAGCTCAGATCCGAAGCTCTGCAGCAGCTGTGCGATCTCCTTCACCGTCACAGCAAAGCTCTCAATGGACTGCAGATACAAATGCACAGACTTTTAAGGGATGCCTCAGATTTCAGCAGTCTAGCAGAGCTTGTGTTCGTCATCAGTTCGTACCGAGCGAAGGATGAGCCAGTCACTCTGGCAGTATTCCACTTTTGCACTGAAGTCTGATGCCAGGTGGTTTTCATCGATGTAGCGCAGCAAGTCTCCAACTGAGCGCAGCATCACCACCTGTCAAACACACCTGAGATTTGACACCCCAACGGTGGAGCCCGAGTGACGTTCACCTGAGGCTCCAGAGATACTTCTCACTCTTAATCAATGCTCACCGGCATCTTTAACAGGAAATCATCCTGGCTGAAGCGAAAGCCCAGGTCAGTGCTGGAAGACGGACTAGGGGCGGGACTTAACAAGCTACTAGGGCGGAGCACCAAGATCAGATGCAGGTTACCTGGAAATGAAGTCTGAAACAGAAGAAAACCAGTTCAAGCATCTCTTACCTTCTATAAATAAAACTATGGGATGATGCAGGTAATTGAACTTTAATCATAAGCTAAAAATATTAACTAAAAACATAAATACATTTAAGCAGCTAAGAGGATGTTAAAGGGAAAACAAAATCCATATTTTTATAAAATAACAATTCTCCTAAAGGATGAAAGAGGATAGGCAAATGAAACCTCCCTGCCATGTGTATGTTAAAGGAGACATTTGTGAGTTTATTTATTCAACTACAATTTCCCCACAGTGACACTGAACACGGTCATTAGACGTGTCCAGTCCTTTGCATCAGTGATGGATTGCACACTGATGAGTAACTCCTGCAAAGTGGTATTAAATTAGTGTTTCCGTTCAATAAAAATGTGTCCCTAAATTGAGATCCATTGCTGCCAAATGCCTTTTGAAATCCCACCATTAGATAATTCTATGAGTACTTTTAGTATGTGTGAGTGTTTTAGTAATATATTTATTTAGCAATCTCACTCTGATTCAAAGGGCTGCAGTCTTTGACATATCCCAATGGAGGAATCAAACAAGTGGCACAAAGATGACCACGGAGATCTAGAAGTGAACCAATTAAATTATCAATTTTGTTCTGAGATAATAAAAAAAGTAATATAGGCAATAACACCAAATTGTAGAAATCCGAAAAGATAAATGGAATGGAATGGAAATGGAAACAAGTTTATTTTGAATAATATATATATATATATATATATATATATATATATATATATATATATATATATATATATGTATATATATATATATATATATATATATATATATATATATATATATATATATATATATAAAACACACACACACATTAAAAAAAGAGAATATAAAGAAAACGTTCACGCTCAAGAAAAAAAAAAGAGAGAAAGAAATCACCGTTATAAATACAAACAGAACTTATTTTCTTTTTTTCCCCCTTTTTTTCATATATGAACACATATATTATAAACAATTATACAATTAAACAATTATACAATTATACATATTCGAAAAGGAGTGAGAAGTATAAACTTATAAAAACTCCCCCCCTATTCCTCATCAATATTAAATAGCAAGCAGCTTCTTTATTTATATACAATGTTTTATAATATAATCTATGTAGCTATAAAGTATAATAATTTTCATAGAGTATTGTCATAAATACTGAGCATGAATTATTATTGAAAAATACCATGCGCATATTAAAATAAGAATAATCTACACATGCCTATTTTTACATATGTATACTTACATACATATATACATCTAATATCCATCCCATATATTTGAATATCGTTTTAAAATCATATTTTTATATCTTATTTTAAACAGTTTTATGTTTGGGCATTGCTTTATTTCATCTTTTGTTCCACAGTTTTGCTCCACAAATAGAAACACTGAAACATCTTCTATATTTGTAAATTTAAAAATTCTGTTTTCTTTTTGTACTCTTCCTCTCTTTTCATGAATAATTTTTGTACATTTGCTGGTAGTATGCTGTCTGTGGCTTTGAACATGATTAGTGCTGTACGCAGCTCCACCAGATCTGTAAGTTTCAATAATTTTGATTGTAGGAATAATGCATGTGTATGATCCAGGTAACCCGTGTTATGTACGATTCGTATCGCCCTCCTTTGAAGTATCAACAGTGAATGTAATGATGTTTTATAATTGTTTCCCCATACCTCCACACAGTAGTTTAAATAAGGTAGAACCAGGGAACAGTATAGAATATAAAGTGATTTATGATTTAAGACAAATTTTGCTTTATTTAGCACTGATATGCTTTTAGACAATTTTGATTGTATGTATTTGATATGTGGCTTCCAACTTAATTTGTCATCAATTAAAACACCAAGGAAATTACATTCATATATTCTTTCAAGTTCTACCCCATCAATCGTTACATCAATGTGCATATATCTTTTACAATTACCAAACAACATAATTTTTGTTTTGCTCAAATTCCATGATAACTTATTAATATTAAACCATACTTTCAACTTATTCATCTCTTTAGTTACATCTTCCAACAGTTTGTTTAAGTCGTCCCCATCACAGAAAATATCCGTATCGTCTGCAAATAGAACTAATTTAAATATTTCAGTAAATTTTTATATTTTAAATAAAATTAGTTAAAAAAAGTACTGATGATAACTCCAAAAAGAGTCAAATCTCTGCAGCAAGTCTTGTTGTTCTTCACCTTTCTGCATATCCCTTCAGGGATCACCACAGCATTTCAGCTTTCACAGATTCACACACGTGGTTTGGCAGAGATTTTTACGCCAGATGCCCTACCTCACACAGCCCTGTACTTTATTTGGGCTGGGGACTAATTTCCTGCACTAAACAAACTTTGCTGCATCATAGCTGAATAAATATGGCCAATACAAGTTTTATGTTCTCACGTGGTAACTGTTTACAATGCAACAAATTTAAATTCCAAAATTCAAGTTTTAAAAACAAGTGTGTGAAAGCAGCTTCCTCAAAGTATGCAGAAGACCTTCAACATAGGGGGGGGGGGGGGGGGTTGTTAGAAATAGCAGTAAGCTAAGAAGTTGCTTTCTACATTAAAACCTGGTTTGGTTTTGAAAATCAAGACTGGAGGAGAGATCACATTGAGCTTAATGAGCATTCAAATCTGTAACCTCAATCTGATAATCTGTTTTCTTCTTTTCTGCTGTTTGTTTTTGCCACTTAAGTGATTCTCCAGACACTTCTTTGCACAGTAAACATCTTGTAATACATAAACTTGTATTTAATTATGGCACCAAAACAGAAAAAGAAGTGAAAACCCCATAAAGCATGCAAATAAAAACTGCTCCTGTGATGAGAAGCATAAAGATCTTTAAAAAATAGCCTGTGATGGACACCTCCTTTTAAACTTCACATTTTGCTTTTTTCCGCCTCCCTGATATAATGTAGAAGACAAAAAGGGTATCTGGGGTATTTGGCTGTCAGTCTGCATGCTTGACAGCTGCTACTGTTCATCAGGAGAACCAGTAGAGCTCCACACAGCATCAGCAGCCCTCAGTGTCAGTCTGGCAAATCTTCTAGCTTTAGTTGCACTTTCAGCTCTTCTTGCTCTGCTAAATGATCACTCATCAATCAGTGAACCTGTGCGTCTGCACACTTTCTGGTCTGTTTTTGTGAAAAGGTTTGTTAAAAACATTGTTTTTGAGCCTTTTCCTGGTTTGCAAAACATGCAAACAATTAACAAAAAGCTCCACCATTCCTGAAAGTATGTGTTTATTTAGCTGATCGACATTTTTTAGGACACCAGATTTTGTGCTACCCTGCTTGGTTTGGTGCAAACTTGTCCTTACTGCCATCCTGTTTGCATATATTAAAAACAACCAATCATCAGCGCTTATGATTACATATCTCTGAGCCAAGTTTAAAACACATAGAAGCCTAGTTTAGGGATCTTTTCCACACTATGTCTGCTTAACCTTCAGCAGATTTTTATGCAAAAACAGAATATATAGAATTTCTCAAACGTATAAAAGCTTAAATGGGTAATGGAGAATACTGAGATCATCTGCAGTGCATCTCGGTACCAAAAGCCAACATCATCCAGTTCCACACCTACAACACACTTCTATAGGTGGCGGGTTTTGCGCGTCTGCATCGCTGATGCAGCTTCTTGCTGCTCCGTGCCTGCAGTTCTAAGACATGCAGGTTTGTCATTGGCCTGTCCCAGCTCACAATCCCACTCTAAAGCTGAACTTTCATGGGAATCGGTTCTGCCTCTGACGTATATTTAGCATCTCCGTTTCGCCGCATCTCCTGTATCCCAGTCTCCTCTGCTGCAGTATCCTCCCCGCCTCCCACACCCCCCCTTACCGCGGCCCGGCGCAGACGGGGGAACCCCCTCATCGGGTTGGACTCGGCCATGTCCTGCCGGTTCTGCTGTGGTCGATCCGAGCCCGGTTCGACCGCAGTGGGACGTGCTGTGAGGGGCGCGTGCAGCCGCAGCGACGTGCCGGTGAGCCGCCACTGCAGTATCCGGGCGGGCCGAGGCGGGATAACGGAGTGCGCACCTCAGCGACGTAGTCCTGGACCGGGACGGGCGGGAGGGCAGGTTTCCACACCCCCACCTGACGTCAAATCCAGAGTGGTACCAGATCATATTAGTGTGGGTAATATTGTTTAAATTAGGCATTAATTAATAAATAAAAATGACAAAAAGTTAGGCAAACGATAAAAATATCCTCACATTTATAATAAGATAAATAATTTGATGCATTTGCACTTTTTTGAATTTAAGAATGGTTTCACTGTTTTATTTATCTATTTTGTTTATTCTTTTTTGCGTCAATTAATTGAAACAAAAAAGTAAAAGTGGATTTTCTTCAGACATCCTTTAGGTGGCGTGATAAAACAGGAAATGCAGATGTAAAGGTGTCTATGGGGGAAACTAAAGGGTCTAACTATCACCGAAACAGTCACTGGATTTGTCACAATTTTGACTTCTGTTCTGTGGAGCAACAGAAATAGAGTCCTCTAATAAAAATAATAGTAGTAGTAGTAATAACAATAATGATAATGTCAATACAGTCTGTTTTTGTACAACCCATTATAAAGTAATCAGTCGAGAACTTTATTTATTTAAAACAAACAAACAAAACCCTGAGATTTCAGTCTGCAGTGTTTGACTGTTGTGAAGTAAAATTCCATTTATTTCTATTCATTTGTAAATCACCACTTCACCAATTCATGGTTTTCTGGAAGCTACCCAACAACTATGAACATTGAACAAAGCTAAATTCATTCATTCATTCATTCATCTTCTAAAGCCGTTCCATCCCTTTTGAGGTCACAAGGCTGCCAGAGCCTATGCTAGCCACTCGTGGGCAAAGGCAGAGGGCATTCTGGACGCCAGTCAGTCGCAGGGCCACAAATCACAATCATGCACACTCACATTCAGACCTATGGAGTAACCAATTAACCCGTGAAGCATGTTTTTGGACGGTGGAAGTAAGAAAACTCACGCAAAGCTAAATTCATATGTACTATTAGCATTTAGTCCAGATGATTGATCAAATTTAAAAGGGATGGACAAACATACCCAAAAAATAAATGTCCTCCAATGTCTGTCTTATCTGTTAATACTTTCTTTTTGTCATTGTGTGACCATTTAGCTTCAGAATCATCCACAGCTATCTTCAGTTCACGTGATTACCCTCAGAGTATTAAGGTGTCTTTTAGCTGATTTGTCAACCCCTTGGTTGCATTTTTTAATTTTCTTCATCATGTTAAACTGTCAAGTTGGGAGCCGGTTTAGCTCGTGCTGGTTTGCAGTGCCTTCCATCCGTGAAACCCAGGTTCAACTCCGGGCTGCTCCCTGTTCCCTTCTCTACCTCTATGCCGGTCCCAAGCCCGGTTGCTTTGAGAGGGTTGCGTCAGGAAGGGCATCTGGCGTAAAACATTGCCAAGTTTCCCATGCGACTCGTTCGCTGTGGCGACCCCAGATGGGAAAAGCCGAAAGAGAAACAACAACATGTTAAACTGTCAAGTTCTTTTTGTTTTTAAATTCAATGTTTAGGTTTTGGTTGTCCTGCATATTGGGTCCTTACAGCTTCAGTTCTTGACAGCATCTATTTCTGATGTTTTCAGAATTTTGTTTGAGGCAGGTTGGTTTTTAAATTTTAAAAGTATTACATTTATTGAAGCTTCAATATTGTTCAGTGATTAGAGTTGATAGAAACACACAAAGCTTGTTAAGTAAATGTGACACAGAATAGACATTATTTCACACTAAAACGGATCCCCACGCTTTCTTTATTTGTTCATTTTAACTTGAGCATTAATGTGCATTTTAATTCAACCTTGAGCACCCAACAATGTTCTTCAGGGCTTTAAAAGTTAAACAAAGTTGGTTTTTGTTTGTTCATTTTGGGAAGCAGCAATTAACGGCAGCCAAAAAATTAAAAGTAAAAATATAAAAAAATGGAAATGAAATTACACTATAAAAGCAATTAAACAAAAAAGAGGGCCAAATTTGAACCTATGGGTCCTCCAGGGTTAAGATGAATGACATAAAGCAGCAACTTGCTGCCAGCAAGTTATTTTCCTTCTTGGTATAACTTTCTTTTATTTTCTGTGCACATTTAATTATCATAAGCAAATCAGAGACGGGATGTGTTCTGCCTCGGAACGATGAACACCATTCCACTACTTCACACACTGCAGAATTTTGCAGCAGGTGCTAACACAAATAAAATAGGATGAATGTAATCAGAAAATGTCAATCATCCTCCTTAAATATACTTAGAGGATTTTACATAAGTATAGCTCCAGTAAACTTGTTAAAAAGACTCCACACAACCCTGAGCCTGTTTATTTGGCATCTGTTAAATAAGAAGATTTTATCAGAGGGAATCTGTCATGTTGAGTCTGTGTGCTGCCAAAGAGGCACACACTTACCTGAAGGAACTCCACGTGAATACTATAAGTGTAGTCTACAAATACTGAGATTGTTTTCAAATCTAAATGTTGTGTTTTATTAAAAAAGTCTTTTGCCCTGGAAGTTTGATGGTCTCAATTTGTGAAGAAACACAAATGATCCTGAGTGATGTGACTGCTTGAAAAGATTTCTCTGTGGGTAGACGCTCACTACATGGTAAGGAATTATCAGTACAACACAGTGACCCCTGCTGCCCTGTGAGGTGGGATGGTCTCCTGTCAGTTATTTCTTGGCTTAAGACCAGCTTATGCCTTCTGCCACATCCTTTCCCCTTTTAATCAATCATTTTTTTGAATCCAAATGACACTTCTTATTTGTTTTTTTAACCATCCTTTAGAACTGACTGCAATTCTGCAGTTCTGTCTTTGTTCTTTTTAACGTGAGCTTGTTAAAGTGGTCTTGTTAAAGCATTCATGGGGTTTTAAAGGTTGAAGAAAATGCAGCTGATCCCCTTTGGCACGTTACTGAATCGGTGTTAAACAAGACAGCTTACCTTGAAGTTACGTTGGATCGTCAATCAACTGTTTTGTAACGTGATGGCGTCGCTAATCGCCTCAGTCCAGACAGACTTGTGTACAGGGAATCTCCACTCTGCTCCAGAGAAAAGCTCGCTTATACGGGTTATTTTTACATTTTACTAAAATTAGGAGTGTGCATGTCAAGCTCACTTTACAAAATCAAAACTGGGTTTCTGTTGAAAACTCTCCCAATGTGACATATGACCAACTCTTTATGCTGTTCTAATTCACACATCTTCACCTTTTATTTTATTTTATTTTATTTAAAATGACTCTTAATGCTATTTCTACGGAGAGAGTTTAACAAAGTTTGTTCTTGATGAGTCCATCTCAGATTAGGTTAAAAATACAAATCTATTTTTAAAAACAAAGACATTCTACATCATTTAAACGTATATATTTCAGAAAATTAAAAACTTAATCATCGCTGATATGTTTCATATATTTGTGGATTTTATTCCTAACGGTTTGGTGAAGCGGCGGATTATTGGAGCACAACCACAGAGGTGTAGCGGCTGTTTATCTAAACTTTGTGACATTTTTAAACCCTAAAAAGCTCCCCGCTAACTGGATTATGGCGGAGGTGGTGGCAGCCCTGTTGAACTGGTTAAGTCTGAATGATAGGAGTGGGGGAGGCTGGTATAAAAAGGGGGAACAGGTGTTTCAGAACCCACACTCATCCCTGACACACCCTGCCACAGGTCCAGACAACCCAGAGCAGGTAAGACTTCTACATCTTTAGGGACACATAGGTGGAGGGGTAAAGGGAAAACTGGGATTCTGAGTGAAATTCTGTGCATTTTTTATTTTTGATTAGACATCATGTTTTTCACATTTTATAATAATAATATTGCCTTCTTCTAAGTCTTTAAAGGAGTTTTAAATCTTTATAAATGGCAGATTTTTATTTAAGAAGTCATTTTAACATTTTTGTAAAAACGCTCGGCTAAGAATTCTGATGATAATGTCTTTAGAAAAGACATTCATTTTGTTTATATTTGACTGCTATGTAGCCACATAGTTTTGGCTGCAGTGCATTTTGGTCATTCATTCCAATAGGGAGAGTAGATCACCCAAGTAATGCTGTATCTCTCCATGGTGCTGAAACTAGATTGACAAAAACATCACTGTAGTTGTTTCTTAACACTGTTTTATACATTTTATGTTTTTTTTCCTCCAGTTTTGAGTATGTGAAGTGTTTATTGATAACGCATTGTTTTGATATGGTCTTCAAACTACTGACTTTGATATTTTGATGCATATTTTCTTTTGTGGAAAATGTTAAACCGAAAAAGATTAAACCTGTTGTACAATCTTGTTGTAAATACTTAGAGGGAAAAAATAAATACCTAAGAAACTTTTTTTTAACTGCGTTTTTATGGGTTTTTTTTAACTGCTAGAAACGACTGATTCAAACTGGGAAACGCAAACGTACACTTTAGTTTGAACATAAATGGACATTTTAAACATATCTCATATTATATAACTCAGTAAAAGAGATGAGCAAACATTGTTCAAGAATTAGTTGGTGCTCAAAAGTAAAAACAATTTTCTTGAACTTTAAATGAATACCAAGGAAAGTATTATTTTATTAACCTGTTTGTGCGTCACTTGAGTCGTACAGATGAATACTTTTAGAACTGTTGATGCATCTCAAATCCAGAAATAGAAACCCAATTTGCTAAAATAGCTTCATCCCTTTTGATTGTTCTTGCCGTCATTTAAGTTTGCCTCCTCTACTTCATTATAGTGGTTACCACATTGTGACATAATGAAGATGTCAAGGTAGATCTTGAGTGTTTGTTGTAAGGAGTGTATTATGGAGCAGAGCCAGTTGGCAGATAGAGAGTCCCAGCTTTGGCTATGCTCTTTAACACCAGCAGCGTAATCTTATCAGAAAGGATTAACCTGCTGTAGCCTCAACGCAAAAAAAGTCACCCAAGGTGCTAAAGAGCCGACAGAAGGTGATGAATGTCTTAATCACAGTTTATGACAAATACTTGGATCCTCCTTCACTTTTATCCATCATTTGTTTTGTCTTCAAACAGAATACATCTTTAATCTTCCAGTCATGGCAAAGTAAGTGATTTTTTTTCACCGTAAATGTATGTTTTTATGTCAAAAACAACTTTCTCTCAATTGCCTCTCCTTGCGTATAATGCATCAAAAAAAAAAATGCAACAAATGTGAGTTGGAAAAAAAATGTCATCCTGTTAAAAATGTTTGTAATTTGAGATTCTTCCCCCTTTTTGAGAATTTTTACATCATTTTAAAATACTTAAAATATAAGTCAAAGTGTGAAGATCAACAGTTCAAAATGTTATAAACCCCCCAAAGTGGATGCATTAAAACATCATATATTAACAGCCAAGTATCACCAATAGATGTTAGATTTTTTTTTTTCATTTTAAAAAAAGATTTATTGGTATTTCAAAAAACAATGAAGTCCAGTCTTTGTGCAAAAGGTTTAAAAAGTAAAAACAAAAAAGATAAGATGAGTATTTCGATGAAAAAATACATGTAGTTTGTGGTGATATTACTAATGTGGCAGAAAGACATTAAAACTGTAAGGAGCTTCTTCTGATCGCTCAGGTAATCGCCTGTTTTAGACGCTGAAGCACCATTTGACGCTCCTTCACCTGACTCTGCCTCTCAATCCGGGCAGGATGAGGTCAAGCGGCTCCACGCTTAGCTATTTCTAACTGGATGAAGCAGAATGAGGAATTACTGGGCCTCCTGCCGCAAGCAAGGAAATAAACTTCAGCCTCTCCATCTGAAGCAAATTCATACTTTTCGTGGGTTATTGCAGAACAAAATTCTATATGGTGCCTAGTAAATTGTTGCCTTTTTATATTTATTAATGACATATCAAAGAAAGGGAGCTTAAGCACAAATTGAAAGTAAACTTGAAGCAGACATGACTGATTAATTCAACTGGCATAACTCAAGATATACAGTAGTATTTCTCTTTGTTTCATTACAGGATTTTCAAGAAGACCAGTGGAAACGGAGGGGTTTGTATTCTCCTCGGTTTTTTTTGTATGTTTCATCAATCATTATTTAAATAAACGGTTTGTTGTTTTATTCTTGACAGCTGACCCTCTACCTGGGAAAGAGAGACTATGTGGACCACGTGTCCTCTGTGGAAAAACTCGGTGAGTTTCTGTTTTGCTGTGTCTGTTTTGCTGGCGTTCATGTTGAATGTTAACTATAAACACTTCTGTTTCAGATGGTGTTGTGAAGGTGGACACTACAGACTTTGGAGACAGAAAAGGTAAAAAAAATACTTTAAACCTGCAGCTCTCATTGGAAAGAACAGTTTGAATTGAGATGTCTGCTGCCTTTCTGGCGGACAGCTTTCGTGCAGATGGCCTGTGCCTTCCGTTATGGAAGTGACGACCTGGATGTGATGGGCCTGTGCTTCAGGAAGGACATCTGGATCCAGCAGATACAGATTTACCCGGAAAGCAGCAAACCAGCGCTGAGCGCCATGCATGACACCTTACTGAAGAAAGCTGGAGACAATTCCTACCCTTTCTCTTTCGAAGTATGTAGTGAGAACTCAGATACACCTGAGCTCAGGGATGTGCAAATATGACAAGTTTTGGGTAAAAATAAAGAATAAATTCTTGTACTCTAGATTGCTGCACTTTTTCTTAAATATTAGGCAACTTTTTTACAAAAAAATACAAGTAAGCAAGCTTTAAAAATTTTATATCCCCATTGGTCAAAACAAAAAAAAGTCGTTTTTAACAAATGTAAAATTGTGACGATTTAGACATTTTAAAGGCACATGAATACAGTTTCTTAATCTCCAAGTTTAATGACTGGTAAAAATTGAAAAATAAAAGCTTTTTTATTTTCTTTCTTCAGATTCCCACCAACTTGCCATGCTCAGTTTCTCTGCAGCCTGGACCTGATGACAAGGGAAAGGTAAGCTTTCTTAAATGTTTCTTCGACTATGCACATTTCTCCACCCATACACTTGCAGTGAGAAAGAAGAAAACATATCATCTGACTTTGTAGGCTTGTGGAGTTGACTTTGAAGTGAAAACTTACCTTGCCAAGGAGAAGAACAACCCGGATGAAAAGATTGATAAGAAGTGAGTGGACAGGTTTAGTTCCAGCCGTAAGTGTCCATTTCTTCCTACCTTTCGATCTCCTTGTAACGCTCTCTCCCTCTGTCTATGCAGGGATACAGCTCGCCTCGTCGTCCGTAAAATCCAGTATGCCCCCTCTCAGGTCGGCGCTGGGCCCAAGGCAGACGTCTGCAAAAGCTTCATGATGTCTGACAAACCCGTTCACCTAGAGGCATCCATGGAGAAAGATGTAAGCTCACCGATGTTTGTTCATTTTCGCATTAGAGTCCCAAATGGATGGATATGCAAACAGAAAGGTGTGTCCTGTTTTTCCACAGCTCTACTTTCATGGTGAAGACATCCCAATTAAAATTAAAATCAATAACGAGAGCAACAAAACAGTCAAGAAAATTAAAATCACTGGTGGGTTCTATGACCAATATGGTTTTGTTCAAACATAATGAATCCCGTCATTGTCTTACAACGCTAACGACCTTTTCCTTTTCCTCTAACAGTGGACCAAACCACTGACATCGTCCTCTACTCAGCAGACAAATATACCAAGACTGTTCTTAACCAGGAGTTTGGGTACTGAGAAATCAAATAAGTCAAATGTCTTCAAACCTATGTGTTTGGTTTGGTGCGCTCAAATCTGATTATCTTGTTTCTTTCCATACAGGGAGACAGTAGATGCATCCAGCACTGCTGACCTTTGTTTGACCATCAAGCCCGCTCTCTCCGAAAACAAGGAGAAGAGGGGTCTGGCTCTGGATGGACGGCTGAAGGACGAGGACACAAACTTGGCCTCCACCACCATGTTAGTGCCCGAATGTTTTACTAAAAAAAGACGGGGGAAACTTCCTTTTACTGTTTTAAGCCATTTGGAGTTTGGAGTCAGTAGTTTGATTGCTAATGCTCACACACCAAATTAAACCTGTTAATCCCTTAATTCCTTGTAATTCCTCCTCTGCAGGATACGGCCAGGTGTAGAGAAAGAGGTGTTGGGCATCTTGGTTTCCTACAAGATTAAAATTAACCTCATGGTGGCCGGAGGAGGGTGAGTTTGTTTGGTTGTGGTTCTTACACAGAAACTAAAAAAGGAAGCAGATTAAAAGGTGTAAACGCTGATTTACCGTGTTTTTCTCGCCTTCAGTCTGCTGGGTGGCCTTACTGCCAGGTGAGCATCATCGTTTACAGCAGACGTCTAGTTAGTGACTGTCACTTTTTCTAGTTTAGTAATCATTTCCTTCTTTTATTTTTTTCCTTTGCAGTGATGTAACAGTGGAACTGCCACTCAACCTTATGCACCCAAAGCCCGCAGGTAACTTTCTGAAAACGCACACATTATTTTAGGACTTTTAGTTTACTTTCACTAATGATGTTTTCCATTTTTCCTCAAAATGTTTTTCATGTAACCCAACCAAACTGAGCAGAGTAGGGACAACACACCTCTGTAAGTACTAAAACCTTCCACATACAAACCTTCCAAGTTAACTTTTTTTTTAAATATATTATATTTGAAGTTTTTTTCGCATGTAGTTTTCAATAAATGCAAACATACATCATTATTTTAACTTCTTTTGCACTAAATTAGCTGGTAGTCTGTTCATTGGTGGAGCTGCAGACCGGCAATTTTAGATACGATTTACAAAATGATGCAAACCACCTGTTTAATAAACCCTTTAAATGCATCACGGAGTAAAAGTATATATTTTTTTTAATGTCTAAACTGTAAAAGGTACGATTTTTCAATAGTTGAGAAAAATGATCCACTCTTCAAATGTCACTCTGAATAAAGTTTTTTCAAAAACAATGCCCATTTATGGTGCAGTGATGTCATAAACAACACAAAGTTAAATTCTCTTTGTTTTTATATTGTTTCAGACCAGACGTTACCCTGCAGGAACAGGCACCAAAAAGAGAGCAAAGAAGAAAACAAAAGGGATTTGCACAGAAGGAAAAGGAAGAAGAAAGTCAATGTTTCCCTGAAAAAGCAATGGACAAAAAAATTTTACTTTTTAACAAAAAAAGACAAACTTTCAGTCCCCTTGCGTTCCTTTTGTTGCAAAGTCTTTGTAGTTGAACCATGTCAGTTAGCTTTAGAGACTGTTTATGAGCTCAATTAAAGTAAATGAGGTTGGAAGATTCCCCACAGTTAAGTAGATGTGCTAAAGTTCTTTTGTTTTTTTGTTTTTTGAAGGATGCAGTAAATATTAAGCATTTTCATGAAGCCATGCGATTTATGTTGCTTTTAAATACTGTAAACAAATGAATCTGTTGAATTAAACCAGAATGGTAAATTGGACTCACCACACACCTTCATGAGCAATAAAATAAAATTGTAAAATGTATTTCTTTCCCTTATTTTCTCCATTTTATTTTAAATGAGTTATGTTTTTGTGTTCAACCTGTTTTTACAAACAACCCATAATTTAGAAAAAGGCTATCCAGGCACAGTTTTGTGCCTGCTGCCAGCTCAGATGAGGAAAATGAAGACATAAATGGATCTATTTGTCTGCAAGTAGATGCATCAGAAATGAGCAGAGCAGGGAGCTTATGGCCCACAGACTGTAGCTCCTACGTCACAGTTACAAGCTTTTTTTTTCATCTGCTCCTGATTCACATAAAGAAATACTGACAAATACTGTTTAATCTTAATTAAATGTATAGATGTTCTCTATTTTGAGAAAAAGAGCCTGATAAAATCACCGAAAACACAATTTTCACCAGAGTGGGTTTTATTTTAAAATAATAGTGCACAAAGGTGCAGTTACCGGGGGTTCGGCCAGGATGGCGCTCTGAGCAGCGCGGCGGCTTTCAGGTGCTATCCTTGCTTTCCCCTCAGCATTTCAAAAACAAACCATTTTTGAAATCCCATTCAGCTTATTCAGTTTTTTTCTCTTTGTGGTGGAGAAGTTGATAACTTCCACAAACAAACAAACAACAAAACAAACAAACAAACCACGATTATTGGGAGGAAATGGCGAGTAAAACCCACCGACCACTCCAAGTCAGCTTCAGCAGCAAGCTAGAAAGAAGAACAAGCTGGAAGACAAAAAAACAGTCTGATGAGGAGGATTCAATGTTGATGAAGATTTTGGAGGCGGTAACTACACTGTCTGATGAATTTGACGCACAAGAAAGTAAAACGGAAAAAATAGTTGATGGAGGAACACGGTGTCGCCCTAGCAGAGATGAGTGGAGTCGCTCGAATAACAACTGACCAAACTTCATGAAGAATTAATTACCATCAAGGAAAAATGCAAGGAACCAGAGAAATCGGAAAAAGAGAGGCACGAGGCACTTGATCATCCAGTTTGTGAGGAGAGAAAGCAGAGATGTGATTTGGAAACTTTTCTAAAAACTGTGAAGTTTGCACGAAAAAAAAAGGCATCAAATTTGCAGATCTTATCTGAGAGGCGAGGAGGCTTCTGTGGTCGAAGGTGAAGGAGGCACGGTAGCAGAACAAGAAAGCAGACTTTGATAGAAAATACCCAGATCTCTTCTTGAAGTTGAGCATGGAGTTTCTGCAGTGATCAGACTGAGATGATAAGTTATCAGAGGGACCGCTCTGTCAGTTCTTATTTACACTAAGCTAAATCTTTAGTGTAAGTTTGCATTCCTGTTTGATCCATTTATAGTTCTTCATTATGTTCGTATGTTCAAGACTTTCTTTCATTTAATTAATTCAAGAGGACTTAAATACATTACAAAAAGAAAGCATTATTTTTAGTTTGTATGGAACAAAAGACGCAAATATTTTTTCTTCAAGAGAAGATGTGGAAAAACCAATGGGGAGATACTTTATTAGTTCAAATTCAACTTTATTTCTACAGCACTGTTCCTGCTACAAAGCATCTCAAAGTGCTTTTATTTAAAAAAAAGATAATAGTAACATAAAAAATAGTACTATAAATAGAAAACATAAAACAAAATAAATAAATAAAATCACAAGAAACCCGACACCCAACAATATTGAATTAATTGTTAATAAAATTTCTAAAATCAAATGAAAACATGTAAAATCTGTCATTTTTCTGATAATGATAAAGAATTTATAAATAAAAAATGCAATAATAAAGTTTTAAGAGCCTCCTTGACTGCTAAATTATTTCCTCTTCCTGTCAGAAGGAAAACTCTGTCCCAAACTTTCTTTAAAAAACACACATCAATGGGGGACCTTGCTGTGTGGAATTTGCATGTTCTTGCATGTGCTTCATTAATTGGTTAATTTAAATTGTCCCTATAGGTGTGAATGTGGGTGTGTGTGATTGTGGACACTCTAACCTGCGACCGACTGGCGACCTGTCCAGGGTGCCCCCTGCCTACTTTGAATTTCCAGCAAAGGAACGTTAATCCCAATAAACAAAATAAGATTAATGGATTTTCTGGAATGATTTATTTTAGGTGGCTTTCAACAAAAGCACAATCCCAAAATATTCATACCTTAACATTTAATTTGGTTGTATCAAAAAAGAAAAAAAAAAATATTACGTTTGTATTTAACACATTTTTTTTATTTCAGGGACATTTTGTATTTATAAATGTTGTTTTCTGAAAGAGAAGCCAGATTTTGTGTATTTCAAAAACGATCTTATGCTTTTAAATAAATCCCTCTAAAAGTCCATAATGAGAAAGCAATAACTCTTTAATTTATTAGTTTATGTGGATCAATGCCTTTGTTTCTTTTAATTTTATTTGACACTAGTTTTTTTGCTACTAAACTATAATATATGTACTTTTTATTATTTTATTACTTATTACTTTATTTTTTATCTGCTGCTTAGACTTTGTTCTAGTTTTCTATTTTTAACAAGCTACACTGCCTTATGCTTTGCATTTCAGTTTTTTATGTGAAAAAATTTGTAATTTTGGATTTTGTCAATAAAAAAGGTGCAGTTACCATCTCCCCGCTAGAGGGCGATAAAACAGTTTCTCATCAGCGAAGAGCAAGACGACGGCCCGTGACGTCGCATACGTCATCACGCACAGCGTGTAGCACAGAGGCAACATGGCTTTGAATGGAGGTTTGTAAACTTAACTGTTATCAATGTGCAAACTTTGACGTTTCCCCCGTCAGCCTGGTGTTTAACCAAAAAAAGGCATTTATTATTTTTTGATGGTATGATTCTTTGATCTTATTTTTGTGGGGCTACCGCCCCCGCTCTGTTTATAGACGCGTCTAGACATTACGGTTAGTTAGTTTGTAAGCTTAGCTAGCTTGTCATTTCCTCACGGAAATCATGTGGTAACATTTCGAAAACCAATAATAAAGAAAAAAATGTAACTTAAAAACGTGTTGACAAGGGAGGGAAAATATTGCTTTTTAAAAAACATTTTTAAGTTGGTCTAGTAGGGCTGGCATAAAGAAGATAAGCAGACTTTTTTCTTTTAGCACCGTTCAAGTGCTGTTGTTTCTAGCTGCGTCTGTTTAGATGCGATAAAGTAACAGTTTTTGACCTGCAGATGATGAAGACTATGAGTGGGAACCTCCAACAGAGGCTGAGATGAAGGTGATTCAAGCTCGCAGGGAGCGGCAAGACAAGATCAGCCGGCTGATGGGGGATTACCTTCTGAAAGGCTACAAAATGCTGGGGGACTGCTGCGATGCGTGTGGGGTGAGTTAAGGGGGAGTCTGTGTGGCTTTAAAGCGTGCAGAAAATGGTGACGTGATTCATTGTTTGTGGTTCCAGACTATTCTTCTTCAGGACAGACAGCAGAAAAACTATTGTGTCTCCTGTCAGGAGATGGACTCTGACATTGACAAGGATAATCCAGGTACACCAAACCTGTTCTCATATGAGTAATAGCTCCTGCAGCAGGGTTCTTGGGTCTGAAAATCTACAATGATTATCTTTAAAAGTCGTTAAAGACCCGCTCCAATTTAAAAAAAAGTGTTTTTGGTGTTATTAACACTCTTTTGTGGTATTTTTCTAAATATGGAGGGCATATATAAAGAAAATTCTGCTTAAAGTTGTATTTCTGAGTATTTTTCTCTATTCGCATTGTTATGACTCAGGAAATCATGAAAATTCTTAATTACAAAAAACTTGTAGCAGTGATGTAGAAGCTATAATGGGCAGGTCAAAAGCTCCCTGCTCTGCTCCATTCTGATGCGTCCGCTTGTAGACGACTAGAACCTTTTTACGTCTTTGTCCGAGCTGGAATCTGGCTAAAAACTGAACGACTGGACAGCTCCAATATTTCGCAACGATCTTTTTGCACCGGTAATGGTAGTTTGGGGATGTGAGGGGCTGTAAGCTAGGGAGAGAATGTAGACAGGCCCGACCACAAGGCGAAATTCGAGTGAATTACTGCAGCTCTACAGAAACTCTGTCCCAGAGAACAACACAGTTCTTTCAATGGCATAGTCATAATCAAAAGCTCACCGGGAATACTGTTAAAACAGCTCTATAGATATTCGGAGTGGATCTTTAAAACGAAGCACCAACCTTCTCGGTTCCAGCTGGACCAACCCCACAATTTGTCCCAAATGCAAACCAATATCATCCAAACCCAATTAAGTGATAGCTGCACCTCAACAACTGGACATTTAATGTGGGGAATCAATCATGGATTTGTACATATCATTATAGTATAGCCTTTCATCTTATTCATTGTATTTTATCTGAGTGTAACTTTCCTACAGTGCTCTACCCATGTGGTATTTGAGTTGGTTGTGGTTATGACCACTGCTAAATTTGAATTATCTGGTGAGATAGTATCTTGGAACAGTAACCAGCACACTAACATTATCTGCTGCCTCATGAGGAGCATGGTGAAGTGCACATTTAGCATGGCGTTGTTGGAGAAATTTCCCTGTATGCTGTGCAAAATGTTGTAAAATGGGTAATAAATCCTGTTCCAAAAACGACTTTTATCAAGCATTCCCTGTTGACACCCTATTTTGACTATTGGTTTTTAGAATTCACCCATTGTTTCTGCTTTCCTGGAAATTCAACTCTACTATTATTATTATTTTTACTTCAGCTCTGAACGCACAAGCAGCTCTGTCTCAAGTCAGAGAAAGGCAGCTTGCGGCACAGACACCTGAAGTTAATGACGGTCCCAGCAGCAGCAGCAGCAGCAGCACTCAAGCCAGCGGCTCAGTTCCTCAGCCACGACCAGAGCACTGCGAGGGAGCAGCTGCAGGGGGGCGAACTCCTCTTCCTCCTCCAGCTGTGCCTCCTCCTTCAGCTCCTGTTCCCGCCACACCTCTACCATCTGCTCGCCCCCCAGCCCCCCCACAGAGCTCCGTCTTCAGCCCGGTGTTGCAAGACGCCGAGGAGGCTGTTCTCACGAAACTTCGCTGGGCCACCGCCCAGCTTCAGAGTTCGGCATCTCTGGAGGCCAGCATCCAGCTCTGCAGCCTCATCAGCAGCTGTGCCAACTCCCTGCGCAGCCTCAAGGAGCTTAGCCAGTAACTCCAGTGGACTGATGTTAACCACGTAGTGATAGGAACAGTGTTTCTATTTGCCTCTCTTTAAAGAGGACTGACTCTGGTTTAGCTTTCCAGTCCGGCCAAACCTTCGCTTCCCGTTGAAGTCAAAACATCTGCCTGAAATCGGATTCATTCAAAAGTGGGCAAAAAAAAACAAAAACCTATTGTTTCATTTCTGTGTGATTATCTTAGACAAGTTCATCGATTATTCATAAAAGGTTTTAAAATATCTGACCAGTAAAATGTGAATCAGTGAAATGTTTTATGTATTGCGGAGAAAAGCGGACTTGTTTCTACAGTTTGCTGGCTGACGGTCATCCATGACTTCTACTATATAAATAGAAATAAAATCCATATATTTTTAATTTTCTTTTGAGTTGTGTTAAATGTTTCAAATATGTCTTCCTCAAATTAGTGCTGCACCCAAAATTTGCACGAAAGTCATTGTTGAAGAATCTGTGCAGATGAAAGACAGTCGAACAGGATGGAAGGACGAGCACCAAAGCAAACTGATGAAGACGCTGCTTCTTCAGCAGGACTTCCTCCAAAACCCCGTTGGCATCTTTCCATCTCACTCTGTCCTGTATTGGGTTTGACTCAAGTTGTAAATTATTTGACTTAAGAATTTCAGATAAATGAGGTTCAGCAATGCTCAGATGAGTTTCACGACTTAATGTTTTATTTCTTTAGTCGTTAAAGCATTTGATTTTACGTCAATAAACGGCACTTCATATGGAAGAAGTCATGCAGTGTAAAGGGAATTGGTTTTCTAAATATGCCCCAAAATAAAGCCAGACCTGTTCAAACGCTGAATTTGGTTTGTTTTTACAAGACGACGTCTAAGAACCGTGTTTAACATGCTTTGTAAACAGGACAATAAAGATGCTGCTGTGTAAACTCAGAGATTCAATGGAACTGAATGAACTTAAATCCCCTTAATTCAACTGTCAGACACGTCTGGGAGCGAAAAGAAACGGCTACAAAAAGATCCACGAAGGTTGTTTTTTTTTTTTGCTGAACAAGTGGTGTAATTCTAACTATTTCCCTACCAAATATCACCTTTAGTATCTGATAGAAATGACATAACAGCACCTCTCTCATCCAGAAGCAAAGTTTGTGGTTAAAATTAACCTATAAGTATTTCATCAAGTCTTTGGACTTTTGTTTACACACGGTGCAAGTTTGGGCCAAACCAGACCGACTGAAAACTGCTTTTCTTCTACTAAAGGCAGCCTTTATATTTCTGCATATCTCTCGTTTGGCATTTACAGCACATCTTTATAGAACACGTGTTCTTTCAAAACATTTACTGCCTTCTGTCAGTTTGTGTGACTTCCACTTCTGTGGATTAAAAGAGGAAAACTTTTTATTTCCGTCTTAAATTATTACCAAACTGAGAAATTCTGCTGATGTTGTTGGTCTCTGAACACTAACTTTTAATATGAACAGACTGAGTCACCACAGTAGTGTCTTTTGTTCTAGAAAAAAGAGATTTTCATAATAAACAAATTATAAAACAGTCTTTTTTATTTTATTATTTTTAGTTTATTCCATGTTATGATGATTGGCTGTCACTACAGCGAATCATCTACCTCCATTTCACAGCACCATCTGTATTCTGCCTCACACCTAAGGCCCCTTTATGCACTTTCCTCCAGCCTGCTAGCACATGTCTCTTCACCTAATTCCCACACTCTTTGTTTAGGTTCATGTAAAAAGAAAAACAAATGTAGAAGTTATCTGGGTCTTTCAGTTGTCACGGTTTCAGCATCAAACATGAGAAGCTGAAGGACTAAAACTGTGCATTTGTTGTCATTGGTTGAAGGGATTCAAATGACGTCACATCTCTGTCTCTGCAACAACTAAATGAGGATGAAGTCGGAGGCGAGCCTGATCAGATCTGCCTTTTTGCTTTGCGTCAATCACATGCTCCAACATGCTGCTTTCTCTTAGATTTAGAATTGAGTCACAAGACATATTTCCAAGAATTTTTGTGCTAACAAATCATTAACGCAGGGGGAAGGCTATAAAAGTGTGTGAGTTGAATCATGTGTCCAGTGTTCTTTTTTTTGTTGTGTTTATCTGTTTTAGGTCAAATTATCATTTCCCTCATGCTCTTATGTGAAAGCCTTAGATTATGTTTTTTTCCTTAGATAGAGAAATATGCATTTAAACTCAATAAAACCCTTTTTTTGGTTTAGATAAAGAGAGTAGATTGTTCAAATCAAGAGTCAAGATGTTAACTTTTCACAAGATGAGCTCATGACAACCTCAGGAAGGATGAGTTGATTTTTTCGGACTGAATTGTTCAATTCAGTTCAATTCAATTTTATTTGGACAGCCCAAATTCACAACAACAGTCGTCTCGATGGGCTTTGTGCCGGTAATTGTAAGGTAAACATGCAATCAAAAAGGATCATAAATGCATAGAATTCAATAGGATAATACTAAAACTTTAACTAAACAGACTAAACTAAACTGGACATCCCTGCCCTTAGACCCCCCTTGGCGGTAAGTAAAACTGCTAAAAAAAACGGAATCCGGAAAAAACCTCAGGGGTGTCCACATGAAGGTGTGGGAGCAGTAGTAGAAGCGAGCCAGAGACGAGGTACACGGTCAGGTACAGGAGCACAGATGAGCCAACTGGAATCTGGAAACAATCCCACTCCCCAGGAGGGGAAAGAGGGAAAGAGGGACAGTACATGAATCACGATGCACCAAACAGAGGCATGGAGAACTAAATGATAAGTAATGATCCAGAATAGAGGAATGAAGGAGAGTAGAAGTAGATGAGAAAAGAGGACAGAACCCCAGTGCACTGAAGCTACCCCAGCTTCAAACTTCCAGCAGCCCACTGACAACTTTATTGTTATTGACATCAACCAATCATTTTTGGAATGATGCAGTTTCAGGAGAAAACAGATTTAAACTGCAGAACCAGAAAACAAACATTCGCAGAGAAATGCTTAAAGTGCTGCCCTGACATGCCCCTCAAACCGGTGTAACCAACATTTGTGTGTTGACTCTCTGGCTGTGATTGGTGTCACAGTCAGGTACACAAACCCTGGAAATTCTCCCCAGACATCTTACAAGACCCTTCTTTGGTTCCAACATGTCAGTTTGAACCAACAATGTGTCTATGAAATGTAGTTAAAGCTTCCTAAAATAACTGCTTGGATGGCGTAACATTAACATGAGTGAAACATCTTATGCTGGCAGACATGATGTTCTTTACAAAAAACTTTTATGCACTTTCTGAGATTTTATTTTATTTTTTCAAGTTTGCATTTTGTGGCTACAAAATGAAAAACTTTCCTCTGATCTGCATTTGTTTTATTGTCTGAAAAAAACACAGTAGTTTTAGAGCAGATGTTAAAGTATGACTTTTATTTTTTTTATTACATTCAGAAACAGTTTCCAAAACAGAAAATGTATTTTTTAACCATTATATATGGCTGAATTACTCATTTGAAATAGCAACACAACAATTGTGTTGTCGATTTTAAAGATATATAAAATGTGACACCATTCCATCATTTTATCACTCGTTTTATCATGGTGTGTGTATTGTGTGTCTGTGTGTGCGTGGGGTGGGTTGTCGGCATTGTTTGTCTTGTCATTTTGAGTGACATGTGTTGGAAAGGTTCTATATAAATAAAGGTTGATTTGATTTGATTTGATTTGATTTGAAATGCCAGGGTTGTAGTACCGATCATGACCAGCAGGGGCTGTTTCATGAAAAAGCTCCTTCTCAATGCTCCCTTCGCCTTCAACCTAAAAAGCAGCTGTGTTTTTGGAAACTGTTTCCTTTGGAGTGATGCTTAACATTACATTTTAATTATTACATGTTAAATTATTACATTGTTTAGTGTTGTTTATTATCTATTTATTGGCGCTATGGCAACAAGGTAATTTTCCCTCTGTGGGATAAATTCTATTCTGTTCTATTCTTTTCTATTCTATTGTGACTTCCTCTCATTCCTCATACCAGTTCAACTGGAAGTATTTTGCTTTCTGTCAGTAAGACAGTAAAAAGTGAAAGTTTGACCCCCCCCCCCTCCCCCTCCCCACCCACCCACACACACAGACATACATGAACATTTACATGGACCCAGTTTCTGTAAACACTGTCAGGGCACTTCAGTGAGTGACTGGTACAATAAATAGACATCATAGTGGATACCAGAGAGCAGAGCTGCTGAGGACAATGGCGTGTTAGAGGGGGGAGCTACAGCACAATGAGCACTGCAGTGAGATCAGCTCTTAAAGCAAGGAAATACCTCCCAGCTGCAGAGAAACTAACACAACTACCCGGTCCACAAGGGCAATCAAAACACAAGACGGGAGACGCCTTTGTGGTACAATGCAGAGAATTAATAGCCAAAACTAGATGCTAAACTGTTGTTATTACTGAAGTGATAGGTTTGGTTTGGATTTGTGGTTTAATGCATTTTCTTGATGAAACAAATATAGAAAGACACAAAAACATCTAACGAGAGTAAAAGAGCAACACAATCATTTTAAATGGGGTTTACAAATGTTCAAATTATTATAAACACATAGAAAATAAATAGCATGGTGTAAAACAGCCCAAATGACGTGCATTTCATATTTGGTAGTTGTTTTGTGTCTCTTCCATGGGAGTTATTGTCCTTTTTTGAAATCCTAAACTTAGGCGTGTCTCATGCATGTCTGTGCACATGCACGACTCATCACTTCAGGATTCCTGCAACTTATGATCCCATAAACCAGGAGAGCATGGCGCACCACACTATCAGCTGTTGTCTTTTTTGTGGCATGCTTGCAACAATAATGTAGAGCAGCCTGCATGGTGTAATATTAGACCAGCTCTGAGTCATGCCACATTTGCTCCCCCTGCTGCTGCCCCACACTCCTCCATCCCAGCTGCCTCTGTCCATCCTTCCATCCAAAAATAAACTTCTGTCTCAGCGAGGAAAATCCCAGATCTGACTGGAAAACAGGAACAAACCCTTCACTTTTCCTGACCTTAGTCATTAATTGGTTCCAAATCAGCATAAAGGAATCTATAAACAATCACCTTCAGACCTACAAGGGTTTGCAGAGAAGATTAAATGCAGCATTCAGCAGCTGATAAGGTTGTTGTAGGATCAAAGTCTGATCACCACTGAACATTCACACTCCAGATAAGAACTTTGCATAGCCTAAAGCTCCATCAGGGACTCCTTTTGCATATCCTGTCCCTGCCTTTCGTGCTGTCACGGAGGGAGGGCAGACTTCTAGATGAAGCAGGGCTGCGTTGAGCAAGCCGCTCTGTCTCCATGTGGACTTAGAGAAGAAGACAAGCCTTCAGCGTCACTCTGTGGGCTTCGGTTCCCCTTTGCTTCCTCTTTTTCTGACGCACCGCATGCGGGCTGTGCGCCTCAGTTCAAATGAGCGCAAGGAACCGCTAGTGTGAGATCTTCATCATCATCATCATCATCACCAGAGACCAACGAGGAGGTCCTAATAAGGAGGATCCGCGACAAAAGTTGGATTACTTTCGCACATTTTTATTTTTAACCAACTAAAGCCATGGCTTCGGTGTGGAAACGGTTACAACGAGTTGGAAAAAAGGCTTCAAAGTTTCAGTTTGTTGCCTCGTATCAGGAACTGGTTTTGGAATGTACAAAGAAATGGTAACGGCTTCTATTTTGCTCTCCGATGTCTGTTTATCATCTAAACAACCTTCTCTTCTGCGTGTTGTCATTATGATGGGACGCCCTTATGTATGAGGGGCCGTATAAGACATTATTTATTCTGAACCATTCACATTCATACGGCCCCTCATACTTATGGCTACAATCACTTTTGTTGACAGTTTTTTTCCGCTACGCTAAAAGGTGAGGTCGTCCTTCTTTGAGTTTTCAGTAGTGAGAGAGATTGCGAGTTCGAGACCCGGCCTTGACAACTGTGGATTTCTTTGTGACAAAACACAGCCTGTCCTTAAGGCGTTTTGTCATTAAAGTACTATTTTTGAGTCCACGATGTTCCAAGAGTTTTAAAAAATAATATTAATTGAGTCAATCCTATGTTCACTTAAAATGCATATCTAAACCCCGTTCACTGAATCAAAACATCAATTTGGTTTGAACCAATTCATTTAGTTAAAAAAATAGTTTCATGTTATATTGCAAGGATTCATAATTTCATTTTGCTCATTCTTCAAGTGAAAACTGTTCTTCACCAAAAAGTATGATTTTTTTTTAAATTAAAAGTGAAATCAGGTCTGAACTTGTGGCAAATCGAATGGATTCAACAAAGGCTCAGCACTGTCAACATCAGCCATCATTAACTTAAAATTCAAATCACTATACATGAATCTGTTTGCTGTTGTATAATTTTGTCCAACTTTTAGCAGCTAAATTATGCAGCACTACTTCATTCTGACATAAACTGTAAAATATAGTACAAGGGTCAACTTGATGGCTTAAAATTAAACAACAACAGAATTTTTTTTTTCAGGTTACGTTTTAAAAATTCTTGTTGCTGTATTAACTGAAAACGTTTCTCCACGATCTTTAAACCTTTGCCCACATGGGAGTCCCGGCTCAGCTGCACCTTCTTATCTGTCGAGGTTACATTAAAAGATAAAGAATGACTCTGGTCATTACATCCTTGATAAGAAACACACTATTACTGCTGAAGGGCCCCCTTGTCAAGGATAGGTTTAATCAGACCTTATTGACAGATTTGAACATGTGAACATATAAACAAAAGTTATGAACATATGAACAGAAGTCAGGTTGTAACTATTAAAATGCTAAAGATAAATAAGAGAAAATAAAAACATAAATAAACTTAAAAGTCTCTAAATAGTTTAAAAGTTTCTTACAATTTTTAATTTCGACAATCTAGCACAGGAGGTTTTCTTTTCTTCGCCATTTGCATGTGTGCATACACTTTATTCTCTGCTTTTTTTCCCTGTTCAGCTCTAAGGTTTGAGCCACTAAGACACCTCTTACACACAGTTCCACGAAGCATTTCAACTTTTTATAATTCTGCAAAATGCCAAATATTTTCACAGCAGCAGAAGAGTTAATGAAGAATTTAAACTAAGCGGATAACCTCCTCTTTTACTGATTTTTAGCGTTGCTACACGAGTGATGAATCGCAACTTAATGTGGAATGTCTCCAGGAAAAAACATGGTCTCGTCATACATGATGCTGCTTCAAATGCCAGATTACAGTCGCTATTTTCTGCTAGTTTAAGTTCTATGAAAGATAAGGGTCCAACATGTTTTAGTGGAAACAGAAGCACAGCAGGGAGTCAAAGATAAGACAACGGTTTGAAAATGATGGTTGTTCTGCAGCGACAGGGAAGAGGCACTGACAAAATTAAAGAGTCTGCAACAAGACTATTTTTATACCACACTAGCAGAGCTTCATGTGACAGCGATTAGTAAGTGCAAAGTTTTTCTGAGGAAACAGCTGCAAGTAAATGTCCTTTTGAATACATCAAATGAAGTCCAACATTTGTATTAATTTCAAATGTAGGAGATAAAACTGACTTTGAGGTGTGTTCCAAAGTAACAATGGAATATATAATATTCCCTAAAATCAATATTATGCCAACAATAGTATTTGATGCTGATGACTTTACTAGTCATTTTCATTTCCTACCATGGACCTATCTCTTTCTTGACCAGGCTATTTCTGTTCCCCTTTCTGACACTAACACATATCCACATGCGCACATAAAGTCATATTGAGCTCTGACTCAGGAGAAAGCCATATATATGAGCTGGTATTGAAGTTTGTGGAGCGTATGATTAGTTCCACATAAGTGCACAACATCTGCATGTGTGATGTTGGGGTTATATGTTAAGGTTGTTCCTTCTTTCTCTTTTAGGCCGGTCTCATCGACACGACTTCCTGTTTCACTTCCTGTGTCAAATAAGACAGAAACATACAATAGAACCTTATGCAATGGCACATGTTTACCAAAAACATACTCTGTAGCCTAATTACATATAAACAGCTGCCTGCTTGGTTGGTTAATTTCATAGAGCTATAGACAAATGAAGCATGTCATCATGTGCTCAAAGCCTAATCTGTAAACACAGTCTGTCACACCACTAACAGTGTTTTTCCTCTAGCATGCTAATGCTCAGCAATGACAAGTCATAAGACCTTGTAAAAGAACCTGTGTTTCCTATTTTTCCACAGTGTCCACTTTGTTTGGTGATTTTACCTAAAAGTAATCCAAAATAAATCTTTTTTGGAAAGAATTGCATCATTTGAATCATTTGCCTGCTGAGTTTAGGTGTGAATAATGTGTGAAATAAGGATAATTTTTTGATTGACAGCTTTAGGCAATATTCCATTAACTTTTTTATGTGTTTGTGTGTTTGTCAAGGCAACCAGACAAGTTGAGAGTGGTGTGGACGAGGAGGAACAGACGCATGTGTTCCAAGGTGAAAAAACACACGTTTTAGGAAATGTTTGTCTTATTGTAGGAACCCTCTGCTGCTGTAATTCCTTCCATTTTTCAGTTTATGACCTTAAGATTTCAACTTTTTATTTTTTATTTTCAACTTAATTTTTTTTATTTAAAACTCAGTGTAATATTTAGAAAACGTTTTTTCTAAATTTTCTCCATTTTTAAAAATTATTCAAAATCTGACACATTAAAGAGTCTGTAACAAGCAGTTAGTGAAACTAAACAAGTCCATTAACTTCCTTGGACACCACATGCTGCAGTCTTTTAGTTGGCTTACTGTTCAGAAGTGTGACCCACATTACCTCAGTGTGGAGAAACACAGGCGGCCAGTAGGAGTTTCATGAACAAACTGGAAAGACTTCATATTTGGGCTGTACAAAACTGGGCCCACTGCAGAGCATTAACTGACAAAATGAATTTAGGGTCTTCATATTTGACGTCTCATGGACGCGCACATCGTATCCACTTTGCATATCTACCAATTCTAGACAAATACATGA
The DNA here is from genome assembly GCF_053564925.1 of Oryzias latipes. Lineage (NCBI taxonomy): Eukaryota > Metazoa > Chordata > Actinopteri > Beloniformes > Adrianichthyidae > Oryzias > Oryzias latipes. The sequence continues at coordinate 8,814,257 of NC_136250.1, read as the reverse complement.
CTTTTAAAATAGGTCAGCTATTTGCAACCTCTAACTATTATCTTATTTGCATATTAAAATGCAGGTTAAAATTTGAATGTCACAGAGGGTAATTGTTTTGAGATCATATAATTCATCATAAATATTTCCAAAAGATTCAAGAAATTTACACAAATTATAATGTTTTTAAGGCAAAATTAAAAACTGTTGTCAGCATGATTAGCAAATACAAATACACATTATTTAAACACAAGTTGTTGTGAAGTATTGGTTATTTTATCTTTTTTGTGTTAGGCAATGTTTTTTTCTTTTTGTAATTTTACATTCTTGTATTTTTCCTGCACTGCTTTGTGCTGCTATGTGAAATTGTCATTGTGTGTGTCTCATTAAGAATTGAACCAAGGCTAAAGGCAGTGATTCATATCATGACCCAGCCAGTAATCATAACCCAACCAATCAATTCCACTTTAACTGTAAATTAGAAAACACGTTGCATTGATGTGTCTTTGCCCGGGGGCTAGCTTAGACTTCCCAAGTGCAAAAATACTTTTATTTATGGATGTGCTGTCATTTTGAGTTGCTAGTTAGAATAACAAAAAAATCTACACACAATTGTGTTGAAATTGTCCTGTAGGAAATTTCTGACATTCAAATTTCAAAGTCCCTGATGCACCACAAATATATACCCTACTTCAGGTGTACTGCTTGGAGAATGAGTGCACCTATAAACAACAGGCTGTGTTCACATGCTGTTTCTTGTGCAGCTCCACAGCTGGCAACCCGGGATCAAGAACCCATACAGAGGCATGGTGGTGTGGCCCGTCCCAGAAAACATCGACATCTCAGTCACCCTCTTTAAGGTATTATTGTACTCAGGACACTGGGTTTACATTTGAAACCTAAAGTGTTAAATGAAACCAAAAAAGAATTTTACTTTATTTAAAGCAGTTCATTTTATTTTTTATATATTGTGAAATATTTTTAACTTCATCTACCAAGAAGTTCTTTCTTGTTTGTATAACTAAGAGTCAACATATATCATTGTGTTCTTCTAAATAAGTTAAGCTCAAGTCAAAACAGAGGGGAAAAAAATTGAGTTTAATCGAATTTAAAATTATACTGCTTCATCTGTTACACGGATGTTCATCACTAACATTAATAGAGAAGGTTTGACTAAACAAAGAAAACCTTTTATCACTGCTGCCTGCAGGAAGCCAATGCTGAAGAGTTTGAGGACAAAGAATGGACGTTTGTCATAGAAGGGGTGGGTATCGCTAAGCTTTATTTCATTTCATATCGATGAGAACAGAGCCTCATATTTTCCCTGACTGATTGTGTGAAGGAAAACAAAGGTCACCGTAAGGTGCTGGCATCTGCTGACATCAACCTGAAACGCTTTGCCAGTCCAACGCCGACCCAGACCGACCTGACGCTGAACCTCAAGCCCCTGTCGGTCAAAGTGGTGGAGGCCACTCTCAAGCTGTCACTCTCATGTGTGTTCGTTCGAGAGGGAAAAGCCACGTGAGTGGTTCCCTCTGTGTTACTGCTCACACACCTTTTTTAACCCTTGTGCTATCCTAGGCACTTTGACATCTAATACCACTAGACAGTGCTCTGAACCTTTTTTCTTCAATGATTTGTGATCTTCACTGGTCTCCATGGATTACATGAAATCTTTCCACCTTTATCCACCTTTGTCATGGTAGGGAGAACACGTCAATGTAAGGGTGGGGTCATCTAAGATAGCACAAGGGTTAGAGTTGCCACACCATTTGCTCTTATGGTACTTCTTCAATAGGTGAAATACGTTGAGTTGAACTGATCAGAACTTGGTCTACTTTATGCACAGTAGAAAATCAAAGCTTAGAAAAAAAATCTCTTCTTCTCAGTGATGAAGACATGCAGAGCCTTGCCAGCCTCATGAGCGTCAAACCCACAGATATCGGCAACCTGGATGACTTTAACGAGAGCGATGAAGAGGAGGATAGGAAGTCTGTGACTTCAACAAGTAGGCAGCTCTTTTTTAGTTCTGACATTGCACAAGCTTTCCCTTTTTCTTCTCATTCCTGTTCTGGATCTTTTTTTTTTTTTTTTCATTGTTGTGGATGTCATAGTTGCTTCACACACACTTACCCGTCCAAACCGCCCCGCTCCCCCACCTCCTGACCAGCGACACTCTGCTGGAGCTTCCATTTCTGCTTCAGGTATTTCCACCTTCTTCTTTCTATTTCTCAGCTTTTCCCTTGCTGGAGAGGAGCAGGCATGAACACAAGCTCTGTCTGCATTTTCTCTCAGAAACTGTATGCAGTATTTCACATACTCCTAATACTACCTCCTCTATCCTTCCTCGTGATGCTATCCATACCACCTTAACTCTCTCTGGGGCTCATGTTATGGGAAACTCCTCCTATCAAAAGAGAAAAATGTCCCCTACTGCAAGAATAGTTCCTGCTCTGCAAAACACACTGGAATAACACAATCTTAAGAAAGTAAAACTACCTTTGATTCAGAAAAAAACATCTTATTTTCTGACTTGTGAGAGATTTAGTTCTATCAAGAAAGTTTTTCAAATTCAAAATAATTTTAGTCTAAGAAAGCGCGTCTTAGAAACTAGAATTTTATTTTCAATAAGAATTGAGACCAGAATGTTTTTTATAATAAGAATTCTTTGTAAGGCCACTTTACTTACCACATTGACAGACTTTCTTTGCTCATTTAATACTCATTAAAATGTCTCAAATCTTTAGAAATGTTGACATATTCCTAGGGGCTTGTTTTTGCTGAACATAAAGGTTTTGGTTTTCTTGAGATGTGACAACTTCTAAAAGCAGAAAATGAAGCAAGATTAGAGCTCACATGATCTACCCTGACTAAACACTTGTCTCTGATGTTTTATTTCTTAAAATCAATCAATTAAAACATAATGAAACATTTTTATCTTCATTATAGGAATTAAAAACAGTCTAGAGGTTGAATTTTGAGAACCAAAAAGCATAAATAAAAAAAATAAATAAATAAATAAAAAATAAATAAATAAAAAAACAATAGTTAAAAGCAATAAAAACTTACTAGCTGGTTTCATCTTTGCTATTTTTTTTCCTCCTGGGTAAAACTGGCCCCGAAGAAGCTTCACAATATTTCTAAGCAGGTTTTTTTGCTCTTGAGAGTCAGTGTTAAGACTTACTTTCCTAAATCAAAGTGTGAAATGTTTCAATTCCATGTGAATTTGACCCAAGTCCACTGAGTTCATCAGCAGAATATTTGTTGACACAAAAAAAACCTAAAGTGATACATTTTGATTAAATTCACAAAAACAACTACACTAATCAATTCTCTAATCAGTTCTGAAACCAATAGTGGTCAAACTAATGAAAAATAAAACAACTTTTCACTGGACTATCTTTTTTTTTAAAACTTTGCATAAAAAATGCTTTGTAACCAGAATCTACAAAAAGATTCAAGGTTGACAAAACAAAATAACAAACTTTTAAAACCATAATTATGGTAAATCAAAAGCATCCCCATCTTAATCCATTGTTGCCTTAAACACTAACGATGCATTGGCTTGTATTTCAAATTATTGTTTTTATTTTTCACTTCAATAAGCCAGTGGAGATTTTATAAGACCAGGTACTATGTTGTGTTAAAATATGTAAGGTCAACATTGTTCACAAGCTTTCTTAATTCTTAAAAAAGGTGTTGTTTTCACTTTAGTTCATGCAGGTCACAAGACAAGATTTGTCTCCATAATCTCCATTACCCTTTCTGTTTTTTTGTTTTCTTTGTCAGTCCTCCTTCATGAGCCTTTTTCTTCTGTCTTTTCATTTTCAACCTGTGGATGCTGTGATGGTTTTTCAACTTCTGCAGTCCACTCTCGCCCTCCTCTGCCAATCGCCCCTCGTCCCTCACCGCGTCGCTCCAGACATCCCCTCGCCGCTGGCGCTTTCCAGTCAGACATGCAGCCTTCCCCTGGCCCCTCCCCTCAGCCCTCGCCCAGGTCCAAGCATAAAAAATCCCCCATCCCTGCTCCTCCAGAGGCCTCTGTTGTGGCTGACTCTCCAACCAGTCCTGTTGACAAGATGTCCGCTCCAACTGGTGTGCACCATGTTCCTCCACCTCCTGATCACCTCATACCTGCTTCTACTTCCCCTTCATCATCAGTGATCTCCTGTTACGATGGAATTCCTCCAAAGTCAACCTCTAATTTCCCCTTAGATTCACCCGAATCATTACTTCAAACTGCAACCTCATCCCCTGAAATGCCAAATTTGACTGTATCCACCACTCTTACCCATAAGTCCATCTCCACTTCCTCCCATTTGCCTCTTCCTAAACATCCCTCCACCCAAAAACCCGCTGTGTCCTCCGCTCAGCCTTCCCTCACATGGGTCATCTCTCAGCCTCCTTCTCTGCCCAAAATCTTCCAGTCAGGTTCAGCTAAAGGTATCTGACTGGCAGATAGGCATGCAGTGTGTTCCTTACTAACAGTTTTCCTTATGTTTCCACAATGAGATTCAACTTTTTGTGGGAATTTTTCACAGGGTACTGTCATGAAAAAAAAAACTAAACTAAATGCATGTAGATGTTCTTTTTGGAGGCCCAACAGTTAAGAAAAAAGCAACACCTCAACACACAATCGCAATTTTTCTTATGTAGGCATTGAATAGTATCTGTCAGAGAAACAGCAAAAGACAAACAGCTGTTCATTATTTCAAAAACAGTAAACATATTTGTTCACTGACGGGTTTAAGCAGATTTAATTTTTGTCAACTCTCCTCTATTTATTGAAGCTGACCGTGACTTTTCGGTGCGTCTGCACATGAGACAGGAAAATCCTGAATTTGCAAAAAAAGTTAGGGTGTGGTTCTGTGTGACCAACTTAAAATAAGAAAAAGGAACTATGATAACGCAGCACACAATAAAAAAAAACATATTTTAGTAGCACATTTAATAAAACACAGCAATAAAAAAGGTCTTATCGATACTTGTTTTTTTTTGTCCTTGTTATGTAGCACCATTGTTTAAAGTTCTACTCCGATCATTTTTTGATCTATTGGAAAAGCATTCCCAGTGGTCTTTTAATTATGACTTTTCCATTTTTCGCCAAAATCCCCAAATCTGTGTCATTTTGTAGGACATAGTTTCTGTTAAGCGGCAGTAGTTCATCAGAAATTTGCTGAGTTGTGGGCAGGACCGTTGGTGTGGAGTAATCCCGCCCCGATTTTCCGTCTTTAAGTGCATGCGTCCTTGCTTTGCGTTTCCACCTTCAGTGTTTATCACATAGTTTTCCTCTTTTTTTTTCACTCTTTTTGCTTCATTAGTTCCTGTCTCACACCAGCGGGGGCCCCCAGATATTCAGACTGCAACTGACTCTGCTTCTTTCTTGGGTTAGCCTCTGTTCTGACTGGGATGTTTGTCTATAATGTCTCCAGTCCAAAACCTTTACCATACTCTGTCATTACCCCTCTTCCTACCAGGACAGTCACACGTTTTCCAACCTCAGGTGGTAAAACCTGTTGCCCGTCCCACCTCTCCCTCCCCTCTGTCTGCTGAGGCCTCACCCCTCGCCTCAGCACCACCTCTCCCCACCTTGTCCACATCAGAGTCAGGTACCTACCTTTCTGTTTCCTGTGATCTTCACCTGGTTTCTGCTTTTTCTGTCTGCTGATCATCTTTCATGCATTTCCTCCATGGTGTTTAGGTGCTCAGGGTTTGTGGCTTGGCTCTGTTCCATTTGCGGGCGACATTGCCCCCGTCCCTTTACTGAGTTCCCCAGATCTCGATTCTCTTTGTGACCCAGAGAATCCCATCTGCTCTGCTGGCCTTTCACTGCCTGCACTCCCTTCCTCTTCTCTTTCCAAACCTGGTTTGATCTCCTCCCTTCGTACTGTCACTCCTCCTTCCGCTCCACCTGCTCAGAGCCTCTCCGCTCAATCAGGTACATGAGGCAGAGTATCTTGCTGCTATCTGTTTCCTCTAAGTTTCCTTTCAAATTAAATTAAAAATAAATCCCTATTTGTTTACAGGGCCAGCATTCTCTCTTCCTCGGGTGGATGAAGAAACAACTGTAAGCCCCCAGAAAAACCATAAAGAGGAAAAAAGCAGAATATCTGACTATCCAGTTCTGGATTCGAAGATGGGCAAAGAAAAAAGCAAAGGAAAGATCAGGTGAGGTCCCTTAATGATATAGGAGCTGTGTGGGCAAAGGCAGACAGTAGAGCTAGTCTCTTATAAAGCCAGCAAGAAAACAGAACTGCTTTCATCTGAAGATTTACAAGAAACTAAAACAAGTTTAGATTTTATCTCATTGTTCTGGGAAAAATGTCTCCACAAACTGAGATGGGCTGCAGGCATGGCACAGGAAGATTGTTATTTCCAGACTTAGATACTAAAGATTTTTTGAGAAACCTCTCTGCTGGAAGAGACTTGGAGGAAGCCTTCTACTTGCATGCTTAAAGGCTGAGGCCTCACAGGAAGTCAGTGCACGTGTTTGATTGTAACATGCAAGCCGCAGAGTTTGGTTGAAGAGTTAGCTTTCAATACCATGAGTTGCTCTAGTTTTCCTGTGGATTTGTGGGTCTGTTCGAATATAGATTTGTAACAATTATTGTTAAATTTACAACAATTGACATTAGTGCTCTTTTTTGTGTTGTTTGTTGGTCAAATAGTTTGCACAGATGGGGTACTCTTAATAAAATCATGGAAAAAATAAGTAGTTCTATGGTAAATGTGCAAATAAACTGTCCTGCTGATGCACAGCAGGACAGTTTTAGTTGATACTCATACAAAAACATTTTTGTTTTGTATGACAGACCAGGCCTCAGACCAGTCACACACACACACACACACCCACACACACACACACACACACACACACACACACGCACGCACACACTGAAGGAGGAGGGTTTGGGGAAGAGAAGGAGGGAGGTAAGAATGTGTGCCCTGTCTAGGCTACCCCACTTTGGTGGGACACAGCCTGGGTATATAGATAGATAGATAGATCATACACTTTTTCATGCTTAGCCGTCATTGCATATAAGGAGGGAACATTTCTGTTAAGAGGTCTGATAAGATTTTAGATCAGTTTTATTACGTGACAGGGCAGTGTGTGTGAGGCCTTCTTCAACTTTCTTTTAGCATTTTTGACAAATTGTTCTCATTTTTTATTTTCTGATACTTTTTAAACATTATTTCCTTTAAAAAATAAATTCACAAGTACAAAGTAAATACAATCTTAAGCATGCAGATGTTAGCATCCCTGAACAAAAAGTAGTACACTTGAAGTTTATTTTCTAAACTATACTACAGTATAAGTTTAGCAAGTCTACTATAGTCCGTGTACATGTAGTGTAGGACGTATACTAACTGAATACTTCTTCAGGCTGAATTGGAACATTTTAAATTCACATAGTATATAAAAAGTTAACATTGAGTATACTGCCTCGAAGTCTATTTAAGTGTATTTGTAGTACACTGAAGTACATTACTTTCACTAAGGAAAATTCACTGTAAAAAGCTATAAAAATTCAAGCAAGTTTTATTCATGTGATGTGTTTAAATTATGAAGAATATGGAAATGCCGGCAAAAAACTTTCAAAAGTTCCCAATCTCTTCAGATATCTCAGTTTACAACATTTTAGTCATTATTGTTGTGACTTTATGAGTTTAGTTACTGTTTCTTGAAGTACATTTTTTGGTAAACAAACTTAATATCATGCTTAAAGCTTCAAAAGTCCTTAACAAATATTTTTAGTGCCAAATTAAAAAAACAAAACTTGTATATTCTTGATCTTTTAACAAAAGTTTCTGACATTTTTTGTATGTCATGGAATTTTAGCTCTTTTTTATCGTTTTAGTGGTCTGAATAAAGTAGACGATAGGGTGGGATGACAACATAAATCAGGGGGTGCTTGTTTTCTAACCCCACTCTGGTGTCTTCTGATTGGCTGGACACACCTGATCCAGGTAATCGGCCATGAGTAGGTTAATGATGTCTGGAAAATATGTGGCCACACTGACCCTTGAGGCCTAAAGTTGCCCACCCCTGACATGAATACTTCACATCCTGCTTGCAGTCTCACTAATCGAATTGGCCTTGAACTAACTAGCATTGTACTTTATCTTCTGTGTGCTATTTTCTTATCCTCAGCGCTTTTGTTATCTTTGTCTCATGTCGCATGTAAGTTATTATCAGCTCTGCGTTTTTGTTCTTTCTTTTTTTGTCTGTGGCCTGATGCAGTCCGTATTTGAAAGTCTCTGCTGTCCCTGCTCTTAACCTGACTGCTGATGTTTTATTTTCTAGTCCCTCCCGCTCAGAGCTGATTATAGCTCCGCCCCCTCCTTGGCCATTCTCCTCCACCTCTGAGCTGTCCTCCACCAGTGTCATAGCAGCATTTATCACCGCTAAGCAGCCTCATGCTGAGGGGAGAACCGATTTGAAAATGTCAGCTTCAAACCCCTTTAGGAGTGTCGTGGCAGAGCCTGAATTTGACGTTAATAAGTCGTTTAGCTGGGGTCAAAATTCAGGGGGCTTTTTTATGGAAGAGGATAACTCTAAGTACGATTCTATCAAAAGGTGTCCTCCTTGGTGAGTATTGTTTTTAATGGAGCCATACTTTAAAGTGATAATTAATACGTTTTCAAGGTTTTCAAGCTTTTTGCTTCTCATACAAACTTTTGAATAAGGATCATTGTTTGTCTGCTCTGCAGTCTTGAACAGAAAACTTGTGAAAAGAAAGATGGAGAAAAGCCTTCAGTGACAGAACAGGTAGCCGGGGCAACAATGGTGATGGTGGAGGACAAACAAGGGGAGGCAGATGTGCTAAAGAAACAAGTGGAAGAGGAAAAGAGGAAGCTGGTAGAAGAGGAGAAGAGGAGGCTTTTGCAGGAAGCAGAGGAGGACAAGAGGGAAAAAGAAAGAATGAAGCAAGAAGAAGAACGACTTATAAAGGAGAAGAGAGATAAAGAAAAGAAAGGACAGGACGAGGAAGAAAGAAGGCAACAAGAACGAGCAAGAGAGCTCCTGGAGGAAGAGAAAGAGAAGGAGAAACTCAAAATCGAAGAGGATAAAAAGCTTGAGAGAGAGAGATTCAGGAAGAAGATGATAGAGGAGGAGGAACAGATGATTGAGGAAAGGAGAGAGCAAAGGAGGAGAAGGGAGGAGGAGAAGATCAAACTGTTGGAGCAGGAAGAGAGGAGAAGGTTGGAGGAGATTCTTCTGCAAGAGGCGAAAGAAAGGGAGGAAGAACGACTAAAAGAGGAGACAGAGAGAGAAAAGAACAGGAAAGATGACGAGGAGAGGAAGTGTCTCCAAGAGGAAGAGGAAAGAAATAAGAGAAAACTGAAAGAAATGGAAAAAAGAGCAAAGAAAAAGGTTGAGAAGGAGAAACTCTTACAAGAAGAACGAGAGAAGATGATGGAGAGGAGAAAAAAAGAGGAACAAATGAAGACAGACGAAGAAAAGAGAATACAATTGCAAGAAGAGCAGATCAGACCAGAGGCCGACCTTAAGAAAACCGAGGAAGATGAGGAAAAAAGGAGGCAGGCAGAGGAAAAAGAGAAGGCCGAAGTGCAGATGTCTGTAAACGAAGAAAAGAAGGAGGAGGAGGAGAAGCAAAACCGAGAGGAGCAGGAGAGACAAGGTCAGCTCTGCAGGAAGGAGTTCAACAAGTCAGATGAGGACAAGATGACAACTGCAGCTTCTTTCCTTCTGAAACCCTCCCACTCACCTTCAGATGAAAAAACACAACTTTCTGCCTCACACTACCCCCTGCTGGCCAAAACCAGTATTACAACCGAGCAGCTGCCTGAACAAACCTCCAGTCAGTCAGAAGACAGACAGATGTCCAGTCCATCATCTATTAAATCCAGCTCCGCCTCAGACGAGCGGTGAGTTTCCTACAGAGGTCGGGTTTGCCTGTTGGTCTTTGTTCTCCTAGTGGTCTGGTTCCTTCTGTCTGTTATTCTTTTGTGTTAAGGCAGAAACTGTTGTTTCTGTAATGAAGAGATTGGTGGAATGTGCCAGATTTCATCACTACTCAATCAATGCGTTCGTTTGTTTTCCACACTAAGTCTTTATTTCTGTTTCTGCTAAGTAATCTGGGATTTTTTTCTTAAATGGTTTGTGACTTTTTGCTCACCTTTCCTATACAATTTGCATCTGACAAATATTCAGTACTTGTTAGTAAAGTTTTTTTTAAACTTTTGGAATCAATTAAAATAAAGAAAAAAAATCAAATACTTTCAGATCCATGTATTCCTAATTGAAGAGGTTTTGATTTTGATTTAAAAATAGATAAATTAAATTCAGGATGACTAGACAGTAATGTTTTAATGTCCCACTCCCTCCAATCATCTCTTGGTCTATTTTATAATCATTCCCAGTGGTCTTTTAATCATGATTATGCCATTTTAGCCAAACTAAAAAATCCTTTGTCATTTTCTAGGATATAGTGTCTGCAAAGCAGCAGTAGTTCAAAAGAAATTCAGAGTTGTGGGTGGGACTGTTGGCATGGAGCAACCCCAGCCTCCATTCCCATCACCCATGCCTGTCACGCATATATGTTCATATATTCTAGGGGCTAGTTTACAGCCCCACAACCCCAACAACATTACCCCTTTGAAAAAGATGTACTAAAATGCAAATATATTGGCATTTTAGTACAAAGAAACACCAAAAATTAGATTTTCCTCGGAGTGGGTCATTATAATTTCCAATTTTGATGTTTGATCCACTATTTCTATCTGTGTCAGGATAAATTCCAGTACTGGTGAGGAGGACGCTGTGTGTGAAATCACATTAAAATATGTTTACTGATGCATTTTATCTTTAATTTTCTAAAATTTCATAGGCTTTAAGCAAAAATAACCCCTCAAAAATCAAGTCCTCAGTCCTAAATATAAATACATTTAAACTTTCTGTCCTTATCTTGATTATCTTTTACCAGCTTCTATTGTAAAACCTATTTGTATAAATTATTATGGGTGGTCTTCTCTGATTTATTTTCTTTCAATCTCTACTTCTTTTGTCTTTTTTCTTCTCTTTCTCTTTCCTTTTTCCAGTCTGAGCCCGACTCCTCCCTCGCTCTTGAACATTGATAAACTTGAAATGAAAACAGGCTCTGCTGCTCAGATTAAACCAGTAACTGTGGAGGTTTTTAGCCCACTGACACCTCCACAAATGCTGTCTGAGGCAGAGATTCCTCTTTGGAAAATGCTAGAAGAGAGAAAAAATGAAACCATCTCTGCCAAGGAGAGTGCAAAACCTTTGTGCAGAGGGTAAGGATGGACATGGGGACATCTTCATGTCGGCTTCTCTGCTATAACCCAACCTCTGCGGTTTTGTTTTTTCGCACCGCTTATTGTCTGACTTTAAAAAGATTTTGCAGATGGGAAAATGAACTGTTCTCACTTTCTTTTAACTCTTTTGCAGTTTACAAGCTGAAGAGGACACCCGTGAAGAGGAGCATATTCAAAATGTGAAAGATTCAGAGACTGATCAGAAAGTCCCACAAGTATCTCAGCCTAGCTCACCATCACTTCCAGAGGAGCCCAGGGAGCCAGAAATGCCCACTCAACCATCTGGTGAGCAGCCAGCCCTGGTGCTGGAATCAGAGTCAGACCTACAGGAGGCAAAAGAGCTCCAGCCATCAAATAAGCCACAACATGAGGAAGTTCATGAGGACAAATCGGCAGAGAGTTTAGTGATCAGCGAGGAGCCGGTGTGCGAAGCAGAGAAGCAGCTGTGGGCAGCTGTGGAGGAGACCACAGCAGAGACAGGAGGACTGGAAAGCACTGAAAGCCCCATACAGGAACAGGAAAAGGAGGAGGGTATAATAGGGGGGTGAGTCAGTGACCGTTTGTATGTGACACTGCATAAAAAACCCACTCTGCATATGCACTGGCTAACATCTTTTCACAGTGCAGCAGCCTAATCAATGTCTAACCTCATATGACCTGCCCATTTGATCCGAGCTTTGCACTAAGATGTGTTTCTGTGTGATGCATCTGTGTGTGTTTCTGTGCTAGTGCCCAAACATGTGCACACACAGAGGAAGAAGTGTGTGTTGCAGAGCAGCAGGAGGTGTCATCTGCTGGTTTCATGTCAGCAATGGTGGGAGTGTTGTACAGGGGGTGAGTCTCTCTGCCTGCCTGTGTTTTCATTTATGTGAAGCAGAATGCAAAGCCAAAAGCTTTTGTGAAGGACTTTATTTTTTTTTTTTTACAATAAAAAAAAACCGTTTGGAGAGAAATAATCCCCAGTAACATACAGTATTTGTGAATGGCTGTAGCATGTAAAGCTCTGTTTTCAGTAACTGGTTTTGTCATTTGGTGCCTATGATTTTGGGTCTCTGATGGGTTTCCCTGAACAATTTCCTCTGGTCATGTAATTTCAAGACACCTCCTTTGTGGCAGAACAACTTGTGTTCTTACAGTTAGTTTCATGCTGTGTCATAATCATTTTAGTACTTGGGCTGGTAGTTTTATAGCCCAAATACTATAGAAAAGACCCAAACCATGGCATTACCTCCACCATGTTTCACAATCTGAGTTTGGTCTTCATTTTGGATTTGAGTGGTGTGTTTCTTCATATCAGCCCTGTTGTTTTTCATCAATTATTTTCCCAGCATCCTTTTTTTATGTCCACACTCCAGGGTTCATCAATGTATTTGGCCTTTTTGGCACCAGTTAATATTGAGAGGCCTTATTCTTGCTCTGCACAGAAATTGAATTCTTCCACTGTCCCGCTTTTCTGGATCTTTTGGGGAATCTTTTTGCAGATGGATAATATTTATTCGAGACCTCAGAGGCAAAGGAGGATCAGAAGAAAATTATGTTTTTTGGGGGTTTTAATGTGTTCTTGTGGCATTTTTAAAGGAGTATTTATATTAAGAAAACAAAGCTTAAAATTGGATTTCTGATTATTTCTTTATTCAAATCGTTTTAAATCAGGAACAGATAAAAAATGCAGTTTAAAAAAAAAAACTCTTTTTTGTGACGTAGAAAATACGCTGGGCAGACCGCAAGCTCTCTGATACGAGCTCTCAGCAACGGGGAGGGGAAGGGGGGCGGGGGGTTGCTCCTCTAAAATGGTCCCGCCAACAACTCAAAGATGATTTTCTACTAAAAGTCTGCCCCTCTGCCGAAATTACATCCTAAAAAATGGCAGGTGTTTTAATTTGAGCTAAAACCAGCATAATCCTAATTGGAATTCCACTAGAAATGCTTTAACAATAGATCAAAACTTGATCGGAATGGGTTTCCAAGCTATGTAAATCGTTCAATGGACAAACCCCAGTCTTCTTAGTGAACATACACCCACATCATGCTGACTAAAAGATATTAATCTAGTAACATTTTCACAATAACTGCTAGTCTCATGCCAACACTCATTAATCCCATTATGTGCTAATAGATTATTGATTTAAATATGTGGATATTTTTTCGTTCTCTGCTTTTACATTTCCCCCCATTTGCTCAGTTTAATGTTTGAGTAGAAAGTGATTATTTTTCCTATAAAGCCATAAAGTTAATTAGATAAAGAATGCATCTTTAATGAGGTGTCAATTACACATGTAGTTGCATAGTTAAATCGACAATCCAACTCTGCTTAAAGAAAATACTGCACATCTGAGCTGATCATAGAGAAGTTCCTTTTTATAAGCATAGTAAAAAAAACTAAGGTAAACATGTCTTTTGCCTATTTGAGCTCTGTTTGCTGCCAGGATGCATTTTATCTGCTTTCTTAATCATGCTGGAGGGAATTTTAGTGCCAGTATGTTTTGCACAGCTTATAAAATACAGAAATCTGGTTGATTACTAAAACAAAGTCTGTGGAGGAAGTGCTTAATTAAGCCTGCTGTCTGGCCTCCTGTCTCAGGGCTCAGCTGTGGTCGTTTTAGGGTCAGCCTTGTCTCACGGTTTTCCTGTCCCCGTGTTTGCCCCTTAGCTACGAGACAGTGGCCTCCTTACTGCACACAACTAAAGCAGATCAACTGCAGGCCTCACCAGAACAAGAACCCCTGCTCACAGATAATGAAGACCAGCCATGTTTGTATGAAGATGATGAGCCCGTGTGTGTCACAGATGTGGGCATGTCGCCACCCACAGTCCTCTCCGAAACAACAGAACAGATGCTTTCTGAAGAGGAGATATCCGAAACAGATTTGTCTCTGGAACCACAAGGAAAAGGCAAACAGACTTTTGTACAGAGTCTGCGACAGGCTGCCATTGAACAGGAACAAAACAGAGAGCAGGTAGAGGACAATACAGATGAAGGAAAAACAGGGATAAAAGGAGGCAACAAGAAAGAGAGCAAGGTGGAGGAAAGAAATAAGGAAGAAACATTTAGGATAGAAAATGAGGAAGAAAAGGTAAACTTTTTAAAAAAGGACACAAATGTAAAAGAAAAAGAGAGTCTAAAGACAGAAGAGGAGGAGGAAAGAAAATATAAAGAAATACTAATGAGGGAGGGAACTGAAAGAAAATATAAAGAAATACTAAATAAGGAAGAAAAGAAAAGTCAGGAAAAAGAAAGACTGGAAAAGGAAAATGAAGAGAGGAATGAAAAAGAGGGATTTGAAAGGGAGGAACGAGAGAGAATAGAAAAAGAAAGACTTGAAAGGGAGGAAGATGAGAGGAACGAAATGGAAAGATTAGATAGGGAGGAAGAGGGGAAAAAAGAACAAGAACGACTGGAAAGGGAGGAAGAGGAGAGGACTGAAAGACAAAGACTAGAAAGAGAAGAGCAAGAAAGACTAAAAAGGGAAGTGGAAGACAGGGAAGAAAAAGAAAGACTGGAAAGGGAGGAAGAGGAAAGGAAGGAAAGAGAAATATTTGAAAGGGAAGAACAAAAAAGACTGGAAAGGGAAGAGGAGGAGAGGAAAGAAAAAGAACGACTGGTAAGGGAGGAGGATGAGAGGAACGAAAGGGAAAGACTAGAAAGGGAGGAAGAGGGGAGGAAGGAAAGAGAACAACTGGAAAGGGAAGTGGAGGAGAGTAAGGAAAGAGAGAGACTGGGAAAGAAAGAACAAGAAAGACTAAATAGGGAGGAGGAGGAGGAGAGAAAAGAAGAACCCAGATTTCAAAGGGAAGAGGAGCAAAGGAAAGAACAAGAAAGACTGGAAAGGGAAGAAGAGGAGAGGAAGGAAAGAGTGAGTTCCAAAAGGGAGGAAGAGGAGAGGAAGGA
This sequence comes from Oryzias latipes, assembly GCF_053564925.1. Classification (NCBI taxonomy): domain Eukaryota; kingdom Metazoa; phylum Chordata; class Actinopteri; order Beloniformes; family Adrianichthyidae; genus Oryzias; species Oryzias latipes. The sequence continues at coordinate 8,799,088 of NC_136250.1, read as the reverse complement.
AAGAGAACAACTGGAAAGGGAAGTAGAGGAAAGGAAAGAACAAGAACAACTGAAAAGGGAGGAAGACGAGAGGAAGGAAAGACAAAGACTGGAAAGGGAAGAGGAGGAGAGGAAAGAACAAGAAAAACTTCAAAGGGAAGAGGGGGATAGGAAAGAAAGAGAGAGACTGGAAAGGGAGGAAAAGGAGAGGAAGGAAAGAGAGAGACTGGAAAGGGAGGAAGAGGAGATGACGGAAAGACAAAGACTAGAAAGGGAGGAAGAGGGGAGGAAGGAAAGAGAACAACTTGAAAGTGAAGTGGAGGAAAGGAAAGAACAAGAAGGACTGGAAAGGGAGGAAGAGGAGAGGAAGGAAAGAGTGAGACCGGAAAGGGAGGAAGAGGAGAGGAAGGAAAGACAAAGACTGGAAAAGGAAGAACAAGAAAGACTAAATAGGGAGGATGAGGATGAGAGGAAAGAACAAGAACGACTTCAAAGGGAAGAGGAGCAAAAGAAAGAACAAGAAAGACTAGAAAGGGAGGAAAAGGAGAGTAGGGAAAGAGAGAGACTGGAAAGGGAGGAAGAGGAGAGGAAGGAAAGAGTGAGACTGGAAAGGGAGGAAGAGGAGAAGAAGGAAAGAGTGAGACTGGAAAGGGAGGAAGAGGAGAGGAAGGAAAGAGAGAGACTGGAAAGGGAGGAAGAGGAGAGGAAGGAAAGACAAAGACTGGAAAGGGAAGAACAAGAAAGAGTGAAAAGGGAAGAGGAGGAGAGGAAAGAACAAGAAAAACTTCAAAGGGAAGTGGAGGAAAGAAAAGAACAAGAAAAACTTCAAAGGGAAGTGGAGGAAAGAAAAGAACAAGAAAAACTTCAAAGGGAAGAGGAGGAGCGGAAAGAACAAGAACAACTGGAAAGGGAGGAAGAGGAGAGGAAGGAAAGACAAAAACTGGAAAGGGAGGAACAAGAAAGACTAAATAGGGAAGAGGAGAGAAAAGAACAAGAACAACTTCAAAGGGAAGAGGAGCAAAGGAAAGAACAAGAAAGACTGGAAAGGGAGGAAGAGGAGAGTAGGGAAAGAGAGAGACTGGAAAGGGAGGAAGAGGAGAGGAAGGAAAGACTGAGACTGGAAAGGGAGGAAGAGGAGAGGAAGGAAAGACAAAAACTGGAAAGGGAGGAAGAGGAGAGGAAGGAAAGACAAAGACTGGAAAGGGAAGAACAAGAAAGACTGGAAAGGGAGGAAGAGGAGAAGAAGGAAAGAGTGAGACTGGAAAGGGAGGAAGAGGAGAGGAAGGAAAGAGAGAGACTGGAAAGGGAGGAAGAGGAGAGGAAGGAAAGAGAGAGACTGGAAATGGAGGAAGAGGAGAGGAAGGAAAGAGAGAGACTGGAAATGGAGGAAGAGGAGAGGAAGGAAAGAGAGAGACTGGAAAGGGAGGAAGAGGAGAGGAAGGAAAGAGAGAGACTGGAAAGGGAAGAGGAGGAGAGGAAAGAACAAGAAAAACTTCAAAGGGAAGTGGAGGAAAGAAAAGAACAAGAAAAACTTCAAAGGGAAGAGGAGGAGAGGAAAGAACAAGAACAACTGGAAAGGGAGGAAGAGGAGAGGAAGGAAAGACAAAGACTGGAAAAGGAAGAAGAAGAAAGACTAAATAGGGAGGAGGAGGAGGAGAGGAAAGAACAAGAACGACTTCAAAGGGAAGAGGAGCAAAGGAAAGAACAAGAAAGACTGGAAAGGGAGGAAGAGGAGAGTAGGGAAAGAGAGAGACTGGAAAGGGAGGAAGAGGAGAGGAAGGAAAGACAAAAACTGGAAAGGGAGGAAGAGGAGAGGAATGAAAGACAAAGACTGGAAAGGGAGGAAGAGGAGAGGAAGGAAAGAGAGAGACTGGAAAGGGAGGAAGAGGAGAGGAAGGAAAGAGTGAGACTGGAAAGGGAGGAAGAGGAGAGGAAGGAAAGACAAAAACTGGAAAGGGAGGAAGAGGAGAGGAAGGAAAGACAAAGACTGGAAAGGGAGGAAGAGGAGAGGAAGGAAAGACAAAGACTGGAAAGGGAGGAAGAGGAGAGGAAGGAAAGACAAAGACTGGAAAGGGAAGAACAAGAAAGACTGGAAAGGGAGGAAGAGGAGAGGAAGGAAAGACAAAGACTGGAAAGGGAAGAACAAGAAAGACTGGAAAGGGAGGAAGAGGAGAGGAAGGAAAGACAAAGACTGGAAAGGGAAGAGGAGGAGAGGAAAGAACAAGAAAAACTTCAAAGGGAAGTGGAGGAAAGAAAAGAACAAGAAAAACTTCAAAGGGAAGAGGAGGAGAGGAAAGAACAAGAACAACTGGAAAGGGAGGAAGAGGAGAGGAAGGAAAGACAAAGACTGGAAAAGGAAGAAGAAGAAAGACTAAATAGGGAGGAGGAGGAGGAGAGGAAAGAACAAGAACGACTTCAAAGGGAAGAGGAGCAAAGGAAAGAACAAGAAAGACTGGAAAGGGAGGAAGAGGAGAGGAAGGAAAGAGTGAGACTGGAAAGGGAGGAAGAGGAGAGGAAGGAAAGACAAAAACTGGAAAGGGAGGAAGAGGAGAGGAAGGAAAGACAAAGACTGGAAAGGGAGGAAGAGGAGAGGAAGGAAAGACAAAGACTGGAAAGGGAGGAAGAGGAGAGGAAGGAAAGACAAAGACTGGAAAGGGAAGAACAAGAAAGACTGGAAAGGGAGGAAGAGGAGAGGAAGGAAAGACAAAGACTGGAAAGGGAAGAACAAGAAAGACTGGAAAGGGAGGAAGAGGAGAGGAAGGAAAGACAAAGACTGGAAAGGGAGGAAGAGGAGAGGAAGGAAAGACAAAAACTGGAAAGGGAGGAAGAGGAGAGGAAGGAAAGACAAAGACTGGAAAGGGAGGAAGAGGAGAGGAAGGAAAGACAAAAACTGGAAAGGGAGGAAGAGGAGAGGAAGGAAAGACAAAGACTGGAAAGGGAAGAACAAGAAAGACTGGAAAGGGAGGAAGAGGAGAGGAAGGACAGAGAGAGACTGGAAAGGGAAGAGGTGGAGAGACTGGAACAAGAAAGACTAGAAAGAGAAGAGGAGAGAAAGGAACAAGAACAATTGGAAAAGAAAGAAGAGGAGAGGAGAGAAAGAGAAAGGCTGGAAAAGGAGGATGAGGAGAGGAATGAAGAAGAAAGACTCGAAAGGGAAGAGAAAGAAAAAGACCGACTGGAAAGGGAGGAAAAGCAGAAGGGGGAGGAAATGACAAATCTTGAAAGGGAGGAGGAAAGGAAAGAAAAAGAAAGACTTGAAAGAGTAGAGAGGGAGAAAAACGTAAAAGATAGGCTGGAAAGGGAAAAGGAGGAGAAAAAGGAACAAGAAAGACTTAAAACAGAGGATTATGAGCAGAACACAGTAAAAAGAAATAAAAGAGAAGAGGAGAGGAATGTTGAAAAAGGTAAACTAGAAGGGGAAAAGGAGGAGAAGAAAGAAAGGTATCAGCCAGGTGATCAGGTATCTGCTCACCTGGGGAAAATGGAAAACAATGTGGAAAAAATTCAACCTGAAGAAAAGGAAAATAAAAAGGAGGAAAAACAGAGGAAGAGGATGGTGCTGGAACCTGAAATGAACCAAGAAGAAAGGAGGAAGTCTCTTTCCAATGTCCCACCTCTCCTGAGTGAACTAAAAGGAGCTCAGTGCTTACAAATTGATGATATGACTTGTGATGAAATGATGCAGAGCAGCAATGGACCGCACAAATCTGAACCCCAACCATTGAGTACAGTAACACCCGATCTTGGAGTAGCTGGACCTGGGCCCAGAACTCAGAAACCAGTGGAAAAAACGAATCTGAAACCAGACCAAAGAGTGGGATCCAGTCTTAAAGATGGCAGCATCCCTGTGTGGCTGAGAGAAGAAGAGGAGGAGGAAGTAGAATATGAAAGAGGACAGGAGGATCTGGGCTCCATCTGGCTGGATGAATTGTATATGGATGTGGGAGCAGGGTGAGTAAAGAATGTGTGTGTGGGGGGGGGGGGGGGGGGGGGCAATAGAAACAGGGAAAGAGGTGAGTAACCTGGCCACACAAGAGAAATAGAGGTCTCCTTTTTCTTCCTGTGAATCAGTGAGCATGCCTGTGAGCTTTTTGTCCCCACAGTCACTTTGGCATTGGTGTGCGAAGCCTAGCCTCTGCAGAGTTGTGTGTCTGCATGGAAGCCCAAAGAACAGCATTGCTGTATTGTATTCTCTTTGAGCTTATTTAGAACCCATCGAACTGTAACAGTACTACAAAATCAGTGATGCATAATCAACAATTATGAACCTTACTTACAGTTTTTCTCAGTCGCTTTAGTACAATTCTCAGATCAGAATTGAAGTTTGCAAATACGTGTGTGCATTTCTCAAAACAATTTGTACAAACAGCAAAACACTATGGATTTTTTGCAAAAGCCTGTAACTTGCTCAAAATCTTTAGTGCATCTCTCAAAACTAAGTCTTCATGTCATTGAACATGTCAGTGCCATCAGAATGTCAAGTCCTTGTGTCATTGTCTACGAACAAGACAGTCAAATTACTTAGTCATGTTGTCAATATAACTGTGTACTTTAAAGGGAGGTTCTGATGTAAACTATGGCTAAAGTTTGGATGACAATTATTGTAAAATGTAAGTTTCACCTTTTTTGTTTGATTCCAAGAGACTGGACAAGATTCACATTTAATCTTTTATTGTTCATATTGTAATTTGTTGACAGACCATGTCATACCAACATAGAAAAAACCCACTGCAAACAGTAACACAAAGGGAAAAAAATATAGGACAATATTCTGTACAACAGTACAGGCAGTGCAGTAGGAATTGGTGTGGTATTCCTACACCTCTTGTCGTTCCTGTATGTTAGGCCGCAAATTCTCATCCACATCACAGCGAATATCCTCTCTTGCAATGCAGCGAAATATGTTTGTCACATTATGACAACTTGGTCAACCATTTTGCCGTTAATGACTTATACGATGAACTAATGACTAAGTGTTTTGAGGAGTAAGACTATTGCACAGTGAACTATATAATACATTTTGATCAACATGACATAAACAATTGATAATGTAGCAAAGAGCAGAGAATTGTACATAATCATTTGCATGGATGTACCAAAGCAATTGCAACTTGTTCAAAGAAATGAGAAACTGCTTATATGATGTGCACAAGTGACATCATGATGTGAAGATTGAACAAATAGTTTTGGGAATTTCATTCTGATCTGAGAATTGTACTAAAGCGACTGAGAAAAACTGTTAATACTCACACAGATGAAAACTGTGTTTTTGGTGCTTTTAACATGTTCTTGTAGGGTGTTTTTTCATGATGGTGGACAAATAATAGGAAAATTAGCTCATAATTGCATTTCTGAGAATTTATTTATTCAAATTGTGGTCATTTAGGAGCAGATGAAAACATGCAGTTTGAAAAAGAGCTAATTTGTGATGTAGAAAATAGGCTAGGCCAACATCATTGGTCGGAGCCGGAACTCCTCCCCCATAACCCAAGGTTCACCCATATCGCTCTAAAAAGACTTTACTTTAAGTGGCGACCCTGACAGTTATGGTTTTTCCCATTGTTAGCTTTAATAAAAGATTTTTTTTTAATTTCTGATCAATTTTCTTTTAAAATTATTTTTTTTAAATGTGCTGTATTTAATTGGCACAGGATAAAGCAACATCAAGGTTGTGTCTGAATTCCTTCACATTGTTCACTATATAGTGCGTTCACCATTCACCAAATAAATCAAGTGCCCTTGAAACTCCCCAGAAGTCTCTGTGAAAGGCCAGTGTGCATCGATGCTCACTAGATTGGCGAATATAGACCACAATGCATTGTATTTATTATCGGAGAGGGTATTTAAGCTTCCAATGCCTACTCATAAATATATAAGTGATCTTTAGTAACTGATCATTACGAATGATTTTTTTTTTGTTAGGAATTGTGTTAATGGGGAACAGGACTGCACTGGACACATCTTGCATTTTTCTTCATTACCACCAAAGTCTACATGGGTTTGGCAGAAGCAATTGCTCATTTATCATTGTGGCTCAGAGCATGAATGGATTGGGTTTGGTCCAATTCAAACAGTTCAGGAGCTCCTTAAAAACTTGTGTTGTTATTATACATAGCAAGACCTTTGGTCCGCTAACATTTAATGGGACGTGGGGGAAAATCTTTTCCGTCCAGCTTTGAAGTAAAAATGTGGTTATCTACCCTTGAAACTCTCAAGTTTCTTCCAAGAAATCCCTGAACTCTGCCAAGCTGGAATGGAGCATGACCTGGAAACAGGCTGGATCTATAGCTGATCGCTTTTGCCTGAAGCTTGAAAGTCTGTACATTCAGCCATGAATTCTTCTTTTCTGTCTTCAGCCCAAGCAGCCAGTCTCCAGCTGGAGCCCAACGGCTGTCTTCAGCCCCCTGCAGTGAACAAACTGTCAAGCAAACCTCTGATGCCAGTCAGCCAAACTCGCCTCAACTTCCTGTAATCAATCAGGCAAATGATTCACATCCTACACATCTGCTTGTGTCTCATAAGGAAGAACTGTCAACAACAACCAAAAGACACAACGATGATGTTAAAATCATCACACATTCACAGGAAGCTCTTGAAATTCACCCAAACAAAGACATAAACACATTGGACAACGATCATCCACAGATGGTCAATTTTCACTGTAGTCTCTCCAAAGAACAGCAGCTTAGAGAAGAAGAACGATTCCTTCTGTTGAAAATTCACCAAATGTCAAGCGACACATCCCCTCACTCTATCCCTCGGAGTTTGAAAAGACTGATTCCAACTCCTGGTGATATAGACTATGATGATACAGAGCCTACAAGCCAATCAAACATCCCCACCTGTCATGTTTATCAGAGTCAGCAATCTATTGCTGCTTGCTTTGATCTTCTGCAGGAAATATCCTTAAATGAGACAGAAGAGCCTCTGGAAGAGAAGGAAGTGTAAGTCAGCAGTGGCAGTAAAGCCGTGCTGCTCTGTGAGATGACACATTTGCATGGCTGACATTGTGGCTGATTGTTAAGAAATATTTGTGCTTGTGCTAAATATTTAAAAGAAATATTTGTGCTTTACAAAGGCAGTCTAAAACCTATGTTTGTTTACCAACTAGCAAACTTTACTGAAGTGACAAAACTTTTGGTTTCTTCACACTCTGTTCTTATCTGGACCAGAGTTGTTTTCTTAGTTGGTCTCCTTTGTTAGCACAGATGTGAACACTCATTTGACCTCTGATGCAGGTCACACTAGTAAATGCAAAGGTCTCTATTTGTTTCAAGTGAACCTTGTTGTGGTTCACTTAAGCTACGGACACACTGGACATGTGACAGGCGTTCAAGAACAATCCAAATGCTGGTTCTTGAACATGCTTTAAGCCCGTTGTGTTCACAGTGGCAAAGCAGGGAAGGGTTTATTCTTCTTTTACTGTTTACTAGTGCATGTCAGCAACCTACAGTTGGAAGAAGCTTGGTCTGAAATGTTGAAGCCGTCCAAATCTCGTGAATCTTGCTCCAGGCTTTTTCTTTCAAAGCTCTATTCTGATATCTAAAATACTTAGTATCATATAATTTCAATTTAATTTCCCCTCCATGCCCAACTTTAAAACCTGATTGGTTGAAGTTCAACCTGGTTTAACTTGCAGCGTTTTTTCAGTGGCTGCATGTTTTGTACGTAGAGCTTGAAAACGGTCTTAGAAACTTGCATAGCGATGTGTGAACACGAGAGTTTTGTTGTGTGTTTACGTGTACTTTTCATTGAAAGTTGTCACTTGAACGTAAGTTACCGAGGACAGTTTGGACGTAGCTTTACTGTGTGAATGCAGATGAGCTATCCAGTGCATGCAAAAGACAAAGGGAAGTAACTGGAAGAAATTTCTAAATGAAAAAAAAACAGACGAAAAAAAAGGATGAACATATCTAAGTAGACTAATCAAATCTAGCAGAATGTACTCATTTATGTTTTTTTATTCTTCAGACAGTCGTTTTGGGCATTTGCGCCCCAAATAAGCAGCTGCTGAAACAGTGCAAGTTTTTCTAGGTAGATGGTCCACTCTAAAAGATGTGATTTACTAGCAAACCAAACAAAGGTGTGAAAAACTAACCAGATCAAGTTCACTGCAGTCTCCTGAACAAGGCCTGAAGTCACTTTGCAGAATGTAGGATGTAGAGGCAAAAGACATGAACAAAAGGAATCAAAGATATGCAGTGGAATAGATCTGATCTGTCATCCAAAGATGGGGGTTTGTGTTGTCTGAAAAGTAAAGCCAAAGAAAGTTCACAGGGATGCTCGATCATTTTAAGCAGCATAAGTTATGCTTCTCAACCTATTTTGAAGAAACGAAGACACATAAATATACGACAGCCATTGCTGGATCCTGCATGTTTTGTCTCATAACCTCTAACATCAAATCATTGTTGACCTCTGCCTGCTCAGCCTGTTCCTTCATGTGCTACGCTTGCTCTCGTTTGCAACAAAATAGCAGTTTCTTCTTCCAAACACTGTCTTCTGTCCTTCATCTAAGCTTTTTCTGCTCTCTCAATAGGGCAAAACACCAACCATCCGATCTTCCTGATGGTGGAGGGATGAGGCAGCCTGTAAACACCATCATCACGTCCTATTGTGAGATCAATACTTCTCGGCTTCCTACATTAGAAGAGGAGGAACCTTCAGATGTCAAAACTTCTGATCCTGTGAAGGTGACCGAGGAGGAGACTACTGATACAGCTGAGGTTAAGAAGAAGAAAAGTTACGCTCACACAGACCCTGTCACGAAAGAAAATAACACTTTTCTCCTCCATCTGTGCCAGGACTTGGTAACCTCGAGTCAGTCGCTGCTGCAGTGGTGTCAGAGTGTCACCAGTGGGTACCAGGGGGTAAAGGTCACAAATTTCAGCACATCCTGGAGAAATGGGCTGGCCTTCTGTGCCATCCTGCACCACTTCCATCCGGACAAAATGTTTGTCATCTCACTGTTATCTTTATCTTCAATACTGCACATGCATTTTGTTTTCAACATGATTGTTCTGTTTTTTTTGTGTGTTGTTTGTTTTTTATCAGAGATTTTGACCAGCTGGACTCTCATGACATCAAACTCAACAATAAGAAGGTGAGGACCAGATGTTAAGGGATGAATGCGTTTAGCTCTTTTTAACAAAGTTTGCAATTTTTTTATAAATAAGGATCTATTTATAAATAAAATCTATTTTTTATTTATTTTACAACTTTGTTTCTTTTCTCTTTTTTTAGGTGAACAAGTTTAGCCAATCAAAACCGCTTTTTGTTTGGGTTAATTATTTCTGAAAAATATTCCTAACAGTTAAAAAAAATCAAATTGTCACTTAAAGCTGAGTTGCATGTAGATTTGTTAAACTCCAAAAGGCAAGAATACAACGAATAAATGACAAAACCTATTATGAATGCAACAAAAGAAAAGGAATAAAAAAGTATTTTTTAACAAGTTTCAAATCTAAATAAAGATACTTGAGGGGTTACATAAATATAAAAGTCCATGACTTAGAGGACATTCATTGGACAGTTCCAGACTAACTGCAGTGTTTCTCATTTGTCATTATCTCATTAGGCTTTTGATGGTTTTGAAGCACTGGGTATATCTCGTCTGATGGAGCCGTCAGACATGGTCCTCCTGTCCGTCCCCGACAGGCTTATAGTTATGACATACCTCAGCCAGATCCGGTCCCACTTCACCAACCAGGAGCTGAGTGTCCTGCAGATAGAACAAAACAGCAGCGAGTCCAGTTATGGTCTGGCCCTCTCTGGTATGGCGCCCACCAAAGTCGATGCTGCAGCTTTCTGCATGGCCAGACTGACTGAAGGTGTGAGCCTGGAGCAAGGGGGAAGCAGCAGCCTCGTTGTCCCACCACCAAGAAGCAAGCGTGTGGCTAAAGGCATGACCCAATCTTTAAGCTTATTGATTGTATGTTTTCTACATATTTAATGGAGGCAAATAAACCAACTTGGACTCACATTTTTACCTTTAGTGGAGGAGTCAATAACTCCAGTTCCACCCCCGAGGTCGATCACCAGAGTGGCAAAAGGTGCACAGGCTCAGGTAACTGCTTTCCCCAATTTCAAAAGCATCTACGACGTGTTCAACCACAAAAACATAGTTTTTAAGCTCATACAGTATAACATTATACTGTTGTTAGTTACTGACATTAAATACTTGTCACCTTCAGGATGGAGATGCAAAGAGCAATTCTTCAGAAAACACTAACAGAGGTTAGTTTCAGAGTAATGAGTCCAGCAGAAATGTAAGAATTATGTACCATATACTGTCTAATTATGTACTTGTCCTTTCGTAATTTCAGATTTGCAGAGGTCAGCTGAGACTCTTCCTCATAAACAGGAAGAAGAGACTATGGTCAGTTCTGCATTTCATTTTTTTGCCCTTTTTTATTATTTCTTTCACTGGTGAAGCTATGTCTCTGAATGAAACTGAGGAAAAAACTAAATCACATCTTGGTCACAACAATTTCATGTCTGGTAATTTTCCAACTTTTTGGGCTTTCTCTAATCTTTGACCCTCTTTTCCTTTTTTTTTTCTTCCCCTCCCCTCACTTTTTTTTTTAACTCCCACACTGCTTTGCTTCGCCTGTCACCATCACGTCGTGGCTCCCATCCATTGCCTGGTTCTTGTTGTCACACATGGTTGTCCTTGTTTGCATCCATGTGTGTGGCTTGTGGTCAGTGTCTGCAGGACACCAGCCAGTATGTGCTGAGCGAGCTCACAGCTTTGGAGGCGGAGCAAAAGCACATTGACAGCAGAGCAGCTGTGGTGGAGAGGCGACTGCGGAATCTTATGGAGACAGGTGAGTCACAGCCAGTTTCGGCCAATGTGGACTAAGCCATGCAGAAACTGATTAAAGACACACTCCAATCACCTTTTGATCTTTTGCAAATTGCTCCCAGTGGTTTTTTAATTATCATTATGGTGTTTTTACCCAAAAGAAAAAAGAACCTGAATAGTTTTTTAGGGTACAGTTATAGATATAGTAGTATATTAGAAATCTGTCTCTAAGTTGTGGACGGGAACATTGGCACGGTGTTAGCCTGCCCCTCCTTCCCACTATCCCTTTGTTTACAATCTCGCTTGCTCGCTTACAGCCCCTCACAACCACAACAAAAAATTACGTTTTAAAAGAAAATGGTGAGCAATATTGGAGCTATCCAGCAGTACAGTTTTGATCCAGATGCCAGCTCGGACAAGTGAAACAGAGACGTACATGGATCTAGTCGTCTACAAGTGGATGCATCAGAATGGAGCAGAGCAGGGAGCTTGTGGCCTGCTAATTGTAGATTTTACTTCACATCTACAAGCTTTTTCAAACGACATTTTTTGTGTGCTCCTGATTCACAATGATTTGGAAAAAGAAATACTCCGACATATAAATTTAAACTTTGTTTTCTATGTCCATCATGAAAAAAGAACGTGTTAAAAAATACCAAAAAACACGATTTTGGGGTCTTTAAATCTCCAAAAGAAACAGATATTTATAAAGTTAACAGACAAAAAAAAAACAGCTGAATGAAAAAAAAAGAATTTTACTTTATTCATGAGACTATCCTTTAACTAATTTGCAGTGTAGAATCATCCACACATTCTAAGGAACTCATAAGCTGTCCTTTCTTCAGTAAAAACGTGGAAAGGATTTCTTTAAACGAGGCTGAAATGTGGTGAAAACCTAAAAGGTTTTCAAATCAGCCTAAAAAGCTGGGATAATATGAACAAATGTGTGTATCTGACCCTTTTAACCGTGAAGAAGTATCTACATGATTTGTGTTTAAAAAAATTCTGTTGTCAAGCCTGTTATTTTATGTTTACAAAGGAAGTGACCGTGATGAAGAGGAAAGGCTGATCCAGGAGTGGTTCACTTTGGTGAACAAGAAGAACGCTTTGATACGCAGACAGGATAACCTGGAGCTATTGTTTGTATTTGAAAAAAATACATTAATTGTTCTTTTTTCATTCATAGATCCAATGTATTAGTTGATATTCTACTCATTGCAGGCAAGAAGAGCATGATTTGGAAAGGAGATTTGAGCTTCTGAATAGAGAGCTGCGGGTCATGATGGCCATTGAAGGTGAGTAGCAAGTTCATGTTTGGTCATAGATGGTGTCCACTTATAGTATTTCTTACTGTGCAGAGATTAAAATATGCACCTGAGTTCATTGACATAAAACTTTCATTTTTATGAATAATTAGGAAAAAAGTTTGATATGGAATACCCTAATTAAAACCCATAGCCACGCAACACCTTTACATAGCTATTTTTGTTGTTAGGTGATTCTTTTCAATAAATTACAAACAATGTGTATAATATTTCAGAGATGTCACCAAACTGCAGTGCAAATAATTAAAATAGAAACTATATATTTCATTTTGAATAGAAATGTCTGCTAAAAAAGTGTTAATTTTTGTGACCATGACACATCCTTTAACAGCTCTTTTTGTGGACCCCTTGTCATCATTTGCTTCTGTTTGACCCTCTGAGTTTCCCATCCGTTCCTCTGCATCTGAAGTTGCAATGGCAAAGAGGGTCCAGCTCATCCTCAAAACAAAACTAACAGCAGTCTGTACTGTTCCGGAAAAAAAAAAATATTTAACACAAATTTCAACATAACAAACCAGTCACTTCTATATCCTATAACAATTAGAACCAAAGCTCTAAACATGAAATGAATTGGAGAGGCTTGACTTTAGGCTTGTTTTTGACAAGCTGTGGGGAGTTTGCATGTTTCTTTGTGCATGTGTGGGTTTTCTTCAGGAACTCCAGCTTCCTCCCACTGAGCAACAACATGCTACATACATACATACATACATACATACATACATTACCCTTAGTGTGAATGTGTGTGAGGCCCCTGCAACAGACAGGTGACCTGTTCAGGGTGTAGCCCGCCTTCACCCAACAGTAGATGAGTTGGCTCCAACAAACTCATGACCCCAACAAGGATTTAGCAGGTTCTTAAGATAGGATAGATCCAAGTGGTCCGCACCAATGTCAACAGTATTGGCATCAACCACACAATTTTCTTGAGTGTGATTACTCTGAGATCTCTGTTGTTGTTTTTTAAGTATAATATGAAGTTTCTGTTTTGCAGACTGGCAGAAGTCACCCAACCAGCAGCAGAGAGAACAGCTTCTCCTCCAGGAGCTGGTGTCACTCGTCAACCAACGAGACGAGATCATCAGAGACATCGATGCAAAGGAAAGAGGGTGAGTTCGTGCTCAGAAAACCAAAGATATGTTACACTGTTGTTTGTATGTTACACAGCTAAGTGATTTAATTTAACTACCTCTTTTGAAAGGGAATAACTGCTGTGTTACAGACATGATTTTAGAAAGCTCACACTGATTTTCATGTGTGCTTGCAGAGCCCTGGAGGAGGATGCGCGCTTGGAGCGAGGTCTAGAAATGAGGAGGAGAAAGTACAGCAACAAAGAAAAATGTGTGTTACAATGACAAGGTCAGGTTTTTAGGGTGTCATAGAAATAGCTGAAAAATACTTTTTGTAAATGTGGAAAATGATCGCTTATTTTTCAGATAGCTACATTTTCAGAGTGCCTTTTATTTCCCAAAGAAAAGAAAAGCTGCAATTTGTTCTTGAAAAGTTATATTATTTTAAGTTTTTCTCAGTGTAATAGTATTTTGACTCTGATGATCCATTTTTATTTATTAAAAAAAGATTTTGTCACATTTATTGCACAATTTTGTGTGCAATTAATGTGTTTTGTTTGTGTGTATTGTTATGACATAATTCAGTATTCAAACACTGGTTTGGGATTTTTTTCTTGTTTCAGGAATGGTATTGATTAGTCTCGTCTACATGAAATTAAACTCAGCCAAAAAATGCCTTATTTAGAAACAGTTTGCAGAGACTTTTGCTCATCCCAAATTAACTGATTACTTTAAGGTCATTTTATTCCAAAAACTGTTCAAACTGGACCCAAAAAAATGAACTAATATTATAAAGTTCATAATGAATAATATAATTGAATCCATTGTGACTCAAACCCAGAGTATGTGCAGCCAAAATACAATTTTCCAAATTCAGGATGACCCTGAACATCCTTTTATTTTATTGTAAAAATAGTCCAAAAATGGACTGATTGATGCTGGACTGGGATTTTCCTTCAAGCTTTGTTTCAGTTAAGTTACTTGAACCAAACTACTGCCTGTCAGAACGTCATGTTCACATCTACTGAGTTAAGAGAAATGAAAGTGTTCCTTTGTTTCTGTGTTTTAACTGACTGCATGTTTTTGAATGTGTGAAAACAAATAAATTAATTTGATTGCTTATTTATTTCAATTGTAAAAAGAGTTTTTTTTTCCAACAATAACCATTACCACTCATTGGTAATAGAAACTGTATTAACATTTGCTGCAATATTTTACATGGAGTCCCTTTCTGTGATGAGCTGACTAGAAGTCAATTATAGATCATCACTTCAGATTTGGAAGGTAAGACGTATAGAGTGGTAAAACTAATTAGATAATAAATTCGCACATTGTTTACTGGAAGTGGAAAAAACTCGAAAAATGTTTTCAAAGTGTCAAAATAAAAGTTTTCAAATTCTCAAAAAATATTGGTTGTTGGTCCAGACAGGCTGGTCTGAGTATTTCAGAAACTGCTGATCTACTGGGAATCTCAACCACAACCATCTCTAGAGCTTTCAGAGAATGGTCAGGGGAGAATGGCCAGACAGGTTCCAGCTGATAGAAAGACAGCAGTAACTCAGATGACCACTGGTTACAACCAATGTCTGCAGAAGAGCATCTCTGAATGCACAACACATCCAACCTTGAGGCAGATGGGCTACAGCAGCTGAAGACCCCACCAGGTGCCACTCCTTTCAGCCAAGAACAGGAAAGCAAGGCTGCAAGTCACAGGATCAACAAAACTAGACAATAGAAGATTGGAAAAAACGTTGCCTGGTCTGATGAGTCTCCATTTCTGCTGTGACATTGGGATGATTGAGTCAAAATTTGGCATCTACAACATGAAAGCATGGATCCATCCTGCCTTGTATCAATGGTTCAGGCTGCTGGTGGTGTAATGATGTAGGGGATATTTTCTTGAGTCACTTTGAGCCCCTTAGTACCAGTTGTGCATGGTTACAATACCACAGCCTACCTGAGCATTGTTGCTGACCATGTCCATCCCTTTATGACCACAGTGTAACCATCTTCTGATGGCTACTTCCATCATCTCTGACTGGTTTCTTGAACATAACAATGAGTTTACTGGCCTCAAATTTCCTCCTGGTGCAGCAGCGCAGAAAGTGTTGGGTGAGTGTGTTGAGCTGTCTTCTGTTGGCCTGTCTTTATGTTGGCAGCTTGTATGTGTGGTGTGACAGTTTACCAAGGTACCAAACACCCCATCAGAACTGTGAGAAATGTTGGACAGACTGCTGTGGTAACTGTGTTTTTTTTGTTGTGTACATTTGTGTTAAGAGATCATCAGAGCAGGATTAAACGCCGCTGCAGCAGCGTGCTGCTGGTCTTCGGGGTGTCACCTGATGTCATAAAGACATGGATGCACGTAAATGACGTCAGAGTGAGTACACAGGACCTGTTGCAGATCCTTGTTTATTTCTTTAGCTAACTTTTTAATAAAAATGTATTATAGAAAACCAGAGATATAACTCAGAGTCATGTTCAGACTAATGTTTAGTGAATTATTTTAACATGTTCCATATTTACTTCCCAAAATTAGTTCTCTAGAATAAATGTGCTCTAAATAAAAGCCAGAATGAATGTTTTTTTTTATTACTGAGACCTTCTGTATTCTGACGTAAAACGTATTTGATTTTTGACAAAACAACATTATTATTATTTCAATTACATGAAAACTGAAAGCCATAGGTCAAATAAATTATCAAAAAGCTGAATAGAATTTCTCCACAATCCATCCATCCAGTTTCTTTACCCCCTGCATCCCTTTCAGGGTCGTGGGGTCGGAAAATATAAAATTATACATTTATATTATACACAATAAAAATTTTCCTGCTCTTCTAGGTTAACCTGTTTGTGTGAGAGTTTATGGTAATGCGTTGGGAAGTTTTTGTCCCTGCTGCACTATTCCCAATACTCTTGACTGTGGTGAGGCCAGCCACATCTAAAGCTCAATAAAGTCTATTTACATCCCATCTTTATGTTTAATTAAACACTTCATTTGAAAAGCTAAGTTTAAGGGGGATTGGTATGTTAGTGAGTTTATGATCAGCTGAGCTCACATATGCAGCTTTTGTCTTATTCGTTTACAATTTAGAAATGCAAATATTTTTAAAGGATGTTGAATAATTTTTCTGACCTTAAGAATCCTGTTGGTTTAAAACTTTTCTGACTGAAGTAAGACCACTACTTGCATAAAGCCTTGTATTTGTGTCCCTGGGGAAAATTTAAACACCACACAGAATTCTTTCCACATCCTCATCGTAATGTCTTTATTATTATTGTTGCTTTTTTTCCTCTCCTTGCTTTCAACATCTGACTTTTATTCTGCACATCAGGTTTTTTTTTATCTTGGGCCCCTGTTTCACTCAGCTGCAGAAAATCCTGATGGCTTCTGCGGAGAAGTGAAGTCTGCACTTGGTGTGTCTCCACTTTAAATGTTACATTTGGAAAAGATTGGTGAGTTGTACATGTGTGCTTCTGCTGAAGCGATTGTAATCATAAAGTGCTCTCCTTTTCCAGATGTTGAGTCGTGGCTGGTGTGTGTAGAGGATGCAGTGTGGCTCAGGAACCAGGTGGGGGCACCACTGACGGAGGAGCTGGAGTTCAGAGAAGCCATGCTGCCCATGCTGCTGCCCTGCTCTGGAGCCACAGGTGCTGTCTTCACTGCTCCACTGTTCTTTTGTGTTGGTACGGAAAGAACTAAACATTTTTTCACTTCATTTTAAACTCGTCCTTAATTATGAAATTACTGAACCCGTGTTCTGACATGGAAAAAATTAAATATATCTTGTTCCCACAAATTAATATCTTGTTCCCACGAAATACTATTTCGTTCCCTCGAAATAATTAATTTATTAACTTTCCAAGTTTTCTCCAGTTCTTCTCTGAGTACCTGGTATTTCTCCAGTTTCTCATGTTCCATTCTTCCTGATGCTCCCATCACTTGGCACTGCCACATCCAACACAACGGCTTTCCTCTATTCTTTATCCACCATTACAATATCTGGTTGGTTCGCCATTACCATTCTATCAGTCTGGATCTGGAAGTCCCACAGGACTTTTTACCCTACAATTCTCTACGACCTTCGGGCGTGTTTTCCATTTTGACCTTGGGGTTTCCAGTCCACATTCTGCACACATGTTCCTCTATATTATTCCAGCCACTTGATTGTGGCGCTCCATGTATGCTTTCCCTGCCAGCATCTTACACCCTGCAGTTATGTGCTGGATTGTTTCAGGCGCCTCTTTGCACAGCCTACACCTTGGGTCTTGTCTGGCATGGAAGATCTGAGCCTCTATTGCTCTAATGCTCAGGGCTTGTTCCTGAGCTGCCAGGATGAATGCTTCAGTGTTGTCCTGTAGGCCAGCCCTTTCTAGCCATTGGTAGGACTTCTTGATATCAGACACTTCAGTTATGGTCCAATGGTACATCCCATACAGGGGTTTGTCCTCCCATTAGGATCTGTCCTCCAGTACTGTATCCTCTGCTCTCCATTGCTTGAGACATTCACTGAGCACACTGTCAGTTGTGGCCTTGAGCTTGGTGTATTCATGCATCTTGGATGTTTCATCCTGGATAGAGGCTTCTACGCTCACTAGTCCTCGGCCTCCTTCCTTGCAGCTAGCATACAGTCTCAGGGTGCCGGATTCGGGATAAAACCCTCCATGCATGGTGAGGAGCTTTCGTGTTTTAACATCAGTGGTCTGTATCTCTTCCTTTGGCCATCTTATTATTCCTGAGCTGGCTTCTCAGGACTTGCCTGACTCGTTGGAGGTATTTAGCTGTTGCAGCTTTTCTTGTTGTCTGCTCCAGGTTGCCATTTGCCTGCGGAATTCCAAGGTACTTGTAACTGTCCTCAATGTCTGCTATTGTTCCTTCTGGGAGTGAGACCCCTCCTGTGTGGACTACCTTGCCTCTCTTTGTCACCATATGGTTGCATTTTTCGAGCCCGAATGACATCCCAATGTCCGTACTGTAGATCCTGGTGGTGTGGATCAGGGAGTCAATGTCACGCTCGCTCTTAGCATATAGATTGATGTTATCCATGTAGAGGAGGTGACTGATGTTGGCCCCATTTCTGAGTTGGTATCCATAGCCAGTCTTGTTGATTATTTGGCTGAGGGGGTTCAGACCTATGCAGAACAGCAGTGGGGACAGAGCATCACCTTGGTATATCCCACATTTGATGGACACTTTTGCAAGTGGCTTGCCATTGGCTTCAAGGGTGGTTTTCCTCAGCTTCATTGAGTTTCCTATGAACGCTCTTAGAGTCATCTTGATGTTGTACAGCTCCAAGCAGTTAGTGATCCACGTGTGTGGCATTGAGTCATAGGCTTTCTAGTAATCAATCCAGGCTGTGCAGAAGTTGGTGTGTCGTGACCTACAGTCTTGAGCGACTGTCCTGTCAACCAGGATTTGGTGTTTGGCTCCTCTGGAGTCTCTACCAATGCCCTTCTGTGTGTTGCTTATGTGTTCATCCATGTGTCTATTTATTTTGGTTGCAATGATGTCTGAAATGAGCTCCATGTTGTGGAGAGAAAGGTTGTTGGCCGGTAGTTGGATGGGACTGCACCCTTTGAGGGATTCTTCTGGATCAGGATCGTTAGCCCTTCCGTTAGCCATTCGGGGTGAGTCCCATCTCTTAGCAGCTGGTTCATTTGTGCTGCCATGTGCCCGTGGAGTGCGGTGAGTTTCTTTAGCCAGTAGGCATGTATCATGTCAGGGCCCGGTGCTGTCCAGTTCTTCATACCTAAGACTCTTTCTTGGATGTTTGCCACTGTGATGGTTACTGGATTCTGTTCAGGGAGGTTGCTATGTTCTTTTCTCAGAGAGACCAGCCACTGGGCATTGCTGTTATGTGCTGTCTCTTTCTCCCATATCCAGTACTGTTCAGTTTTTAACCTTGGTGTTTCTGCTCGGCTGTTTTGACCCTGCCACTGAGCGTACACTTTCGCATGTTGAGTTGCGAACAGCCTGTTTATCCGTCTGGCTTCATTGTCTCTTGTGTACCTCTTTAGGCGACTGCTCAAAGCTAGGAGCCTTTGTTTGGCAGTTTTCAGTGCTTCAGGTATGGGCATCTGGCTGTATCTCTTAGGTACTTGCTTTCTCATTGTACCTCTTTGAGCCTCTGTCAGCTTACTCACATCCTTCCAAGTTGCCTTGATTTTTGCCTCTAACCGTTGCTTCCATGGTGGGTATTGTTTTCTCCCATGGTTGCTCTTATAGCCAAGCATCTCAAGGATCACTGCTGCTGAGGTGTAAACATCACCCAGTGAGGGTCCTTTCTGTGATTGTTGTGGTAGGAATTGCCCTCAATGCTTCATTCACAGTTTCCAGAAGACTTTCAGGCGGTACATCACTTAACCGTTGTAGCTGATGTCGGGGTTGCCTAGTGTTCATTCTAGACATGATCTTGTCTTTCAGGTCAGTTGCTGCCTTGTTCAGCGCATCTGTGGTTGTTGGGGCTGTGTACCCAAGCTCAGGGTGGGAGTTTGGTATAGCCTCCTCTCTGACCTGCTGTTCTGGCTCTCCCGTGTTGTACCGCTTCAATCTCAAGTTGTGATGGGAGTTACGGTATGTGGATGTTCGAGCATTGGGCTTCCAGTTCTTTGGCAGTTAGCCTTGATTGTGAGTTTCGAAGCATCCATTTATTCCACATTCTCTGTATGTTACCCCCTTGCACTAACAGAACCGTGTTCTCACAACTAGGCCATTTTCGTTTTGTTCCAGCACCTGACGCAAACCTTGTTTGGCTGGGCGACATCTGAGTCGGCATCGTCTCTGATGTTGTGAGGTAGGCAGTAGCGTTAAGGGCCTTGCCCAAGGACCCTCACTGGGTGATGTTAATTGTTCCCCATTGTTATGGTAATCACCACCTTTCCATGGTTATGGCAATTGCGCCCTTTCTATTGCCATTCCATTGCTTGCATATATATATATATAGATAGATAGATAGATAGATAGATAGATAGATAGATAGATAGATAGATAGATAGATAGATAGATAGATAGATAGATAGATAGATAGATAGATAGATAGATAGATAGATAGATAGATAGATAGATAGATAGATAGATAGATAGATAGATAGATAGATAGATAGATAGATAGATAGATAGATAGATAGATAGATAGATAGATAGATACATAGATAGATAATTGTTTATTTGTGCTTTTAGACTAGACAGGTTGCTGTGAAAAAGCGAGTAGAGTAATGTAAGTAATATCAGAGAGGGGCGTTCTCCCCCTCTCCCCCGTTGGGCGTTTTTTGGCTGGGTCGGGTGGTTTTCAGATGACTTTTGGGCTGGAAAACTGTGACTCTATCTGGCAACACTGCACATTCAAGAAAGGAAAAAGAAAAACAAGACTGATAAATTTGGTATTGTGTCAATAAATATAAGCACAATTTCATAAGATTTAGGATGCCCAAGCTTGCTGCTTCGCCATACCGTAGCAATTCACCGGACATAGCTCCTAGCTCCGCTGCGGAGGGCTTGCTTGTCATGCCGGCATTCTGGCAGCTGGCTGGCCAGTAGATGGCTTGGAATATTGTAGTTTAGGGTTGAATAGGAATGATAATATTCAGGACTTTTCTTTTATTAACATACTCTTTAGCAGTCACTTTACAACCAAAGGCTAGTAAGCTACATGCTATGTAGCACATCATAGAATGGTAAATGTATATACTTATATAGCGCTTCCTACCCTCTTTCGGAGGCCCAAAAGCGCTTTACAGTCACAGTCCATTCACCCATGCACACACACATTCACACACTGATGGTGGCTCCGCTGCCGAACACTGGTGCCAACCTCCCAACACAGGCAACGTAGGGTTCAGTGTCTTGCCCAAGGACACTTCGACACATGGGCGTGCAAGGCGGGAATCGAACCTGGAATATTACGATCATGGGTCGACCGCCCTACCGCTGCACCACGGCCGCCCCATGGCATCATAGCTCGTAGCATGTCCTATTGTCTCTGAACGCATCACAGTTATAGGGCCACGGTGATTGGTTTTGATGCATGATGGAATATGTGTGATGCATGATGGGATACGTAGCATATAGCCTTCGGAAGTTAAGTGACTGCTAAAGAGTATATTAATAAAAGACAAGTCCTGAATATTATTATTCCTATTCCTATTCGACCCTAAACTCCAATATCCGTCTGTCTACCGGCCAGCCAGCTGCCCGCATGCCGGCATGACAAGCAAAAGTTCTCCGCGGCGGAGCTATATTGGAGAATCGTTTGGCAAAGTAGCTAGCCTAGGTGTCCTAAATCTTATGATATTTATTTTATATTCATTTGGACAATAATAAAGTGATCATTCTTGTTTTTCTTTTTCCTTTCTTGAATGAATGTGGGTCACAGAGACACAGAAGTTACCGCTGAAAGTGGCTTTTGCGGCAGAACGGAGAGCATATCCGTGTTTATGAATGACTTATGACGTGAATAATTATTTCTTTTGCTCTAATTCATTATTTTTTTACACGAATTAATTATTTCGAGGGACCAAAATAGTTTTTTGTGGGAACAAGATATTACCGTAAATTCCGGACTACAAAGCGCACCCGATTACAAGCCGCACCCACCCATATTCACGTGTTTGACTGTTTTTATACATACACAAGCCGTGTCAGAGTACAAGCCGCGCATGTGTTAGCCGGTATTGTCATCCTGACAGATCACGCCCAGCATCCCAGAGTGAGTGCAATTTATTAGCACATTGTGGGTGGTGCCATTTTTGCCTCTGAGTCACGTATTTGAGTGTATCGACATCTGTCAAACAGCATGGACCTATATTCTGTTCACAAGTCCCTCAGTTATGGTGTTTTTATTTCATTTTTTTTTTTTACTTATTGACAATCTAGGTATCATACATAAAATTACAAACAGTAACCATATAATCAACATTACATCCCTCAGTTATAATGAGGAAATTTACATCCGCGATTCCACATTTCCCATGAGTCTTAGGGGCTAAAGGCGGGGCCAACGCCCGGCTCGCCATTCTGTTGTACGTGTTTAAGAATTAGCAAGTAGCAGCAGTGCATGGAGGGGTGAACGGGAAAAGCTCTCCTTCCGCTTGTGTCGCAGCAGCGTTATGGGAGTAACAGGACTGGTTAGAAAACACAACGGTAAAATAAAGCAGCGGCGACTGAAAAGCGCGCGCCTCAGCGCGGCGCGTGCGTCAGAATTCAGAAGCCTCTGCACTCCGCTCCCGCCCCGCGCGCTCCTTGTCTCCCCTTCCTATCTACTCCGACACCTCTGGCCAGGGCAGCTTCAAGGAGGAGCACTTCGTCCCCGTTGCGCCGGTGGATGGAGCAAATCGTTTCTGTGCAAAGCAATCGGACTTAATACTGTACGTTTTGTGTATGAGGGGCGGATGCGTTGTTACGTGTGGGAGCCATCAGACTGCCATCGGCCCCGCAGCTCAATCAGCAGGAGAAGATGTCTCCAGCTCACACGGAGGCTGTGAGTTTTTCAAAGCAAAATTACGCTTTTACGGTTTCCTTAGAAACCGTAAATGGAGTGTAAATTCACTCCATGCGCTGTTCTCTCCGTCACGCAGCAAACCGGCTTTTTCAAACCCGTTGGTGACGGTGGACTTTTTTACGCTGCTTTTAACGATTGCTTTTAACTTGAAAGCTTCATCATAATGTAGCGGCGATCACGTGCACGTTGGGTCTAATGGCCCCAAAGGATTCTGGGATGCGGCCGGGCATGCGTGTTTCGTTTTGTTGAACCATGACTGAAGTGTCTAAGACCTGAAGTCAAGTCCATGCTGTTTGGCTGCTAAGAGGTGTGTTGAATAAAAATGCCTCGTGCTTGGTGATAGATAGAGAATTCAAACTATTCACTGAGTTCGAAAGTACGTACATGGCGGCCGCCAATTAAATCCATAAATTAGCCGCGTCACTGAATAAGCAGCAAGGCTGTAAACGCAGGAAAAAAGTAGCGGCTTGTAGTCCGGAAATTACGGTAATTTGTGGGAACAAGATATTAATTTGTGGGAACGAGATATATTTTATTTTTTCCATGTCAGGACACGGGCTCCGTATGAAATAGTGCCCGCAATCTGCAAAAATATACATAAATAAAAATAGGAAATAATTTGATGCTTTCGCCAACTGTTTTATTTGAAACTGTTTTATATTTTTGTAATTATTTAAGTTCATAGCCACTTTGTTGTCATTTCAACTCACTTATATCTCATCATAGAGCAGCAGGCCTCGCCAAACACATTTAGCATGAAGGTCATCCTTTCGATGGCAGGCTAGTTTATTTGAAACATTATTTTTCCAATATGCATTCAACTGATTATTAATTGCACTGTTCTGTTACAGGAATGCAGTTATTGTACACAACTGTGTTTGGTGTCTTTACTGTCTTTATTTTTCTGAGAACTGGTGAAGCAAAAAATGCTCCTTTTAGTTGCAGACCCACCGGATCGGTCGAGGCCCGGGTTAACAACGACCGCCACCGATGCTGTTAACCTACAGGGTGTCGGTGGAAATTTGACTACTGTTGGTCGAAGAAAGAGGGGAGGCAGAAGGGCCCGTGGCCAGAGAGAGAAGGGAAAAGGCAGGAACATAGGTTTGAGAATAGGGACTCTTAACGTTGGCACAATGACAGGGAAAGGCAGAGAGCTGGCAGACATGATGGAGAGAAGGAAGGTAGATGTACTGTGTGTGCAGGAGACAAGGTGGAAGGGCAGCAAGGCACGTAGTATTGGAGGAGGATACAAACTGTTCTATCATGGTGTTGATAGGAAGAGAAACGGGGTAGGAGTGATTCTGAAGGGGGAGTTTGTAAACAGTGTTCTAGAGGTGAAAAGAGTCTCAGACAGGATGATGAGCCTAAAGTTAGAAATTGAAGGGGTGATGGTGAATGTAGTCAGTGGGTATGCGCCACAGGTTGGCTGTGAGTTAGAAGTGAAGGAGAGATTCTGGAGTGAGTTGGATGAGGTCATAGAGAGTTTTCCCAGAGGAGAGAGAGTTGTTATTGGAGCAGACTTTAATGGACATGTTGGTGAGGGCAACAGAGGTGATGAGGAGGTGATGGGCAGGTTTGGTGTGAAGGAAAGGAATCTGGAGGGACAGATGGTGGTGGACTTTGCGAAGAGGATGGAAATGGCTGTAGTCAACACTTACTTCCAGAAGAGAGAGGAACATAGAGTGACATACAGAAGTGGAGGTAGGAGTACTCAGGTGGACTACATCCTATGTAGACGAGGTCATTTGAGAGAGGTTATTGACTGCAAAGTGGTGGTAGGAGAGAGTGTAGCCAGACAGCACCGCATGGTGGTGTGTAAGATGACTCTAGAGGTCAGGAAGAAGAAGAGAGGGAAAACAGAAAAGAAGACCAAGTGGTGGAAGCTACAGAATGAAGAAACTTGTGAGGAATTTAGGCAGAAGTTGAGACAGGTCCTGGGTGGTCAGGATGAGCTTCCAGATGACTGGGAAACTACAGCAGAAATTATCAGGGAAACAGGTAGGAAGGTGCTAGGTGTGTCATCTGGAAAGAGGAAAGACGGTAAAGAGACTTGGTGGTGGAATGAGGAAGTACAGGAATGCGTCCAGAGGAAGAGGTTGGCTAAAAAGAAGTGGGATGTAGAAAGGACTGAGGAAGGTAGACAGGAGTACAAGGAAGCGCAGCGTAGAGTGAAGAGAGAGGTGGCAAAGGCCAAACAGAAGGCTTACGATGAGCTATATGACAGGTTAGACACAAAGGAAGGAGAAAAGGACTTGTACAGGCTAGCCAGACAGAGAGACAGAGATGGGAAGGACGTGCAACAGATAAGGGTGATTAAGGACAGAGATGGAAAGGTGCTAACAACCCAGGAGAGTGTACAGAAAAGATGGAAGGAGTATTTTGAGGAGCTGATGAACGTGGAAAATGACAGGGAAAGAAGGGAGGAAGATGTGGTTTTTGTGGAGCAGGAAGTAGCAGAGATTGGAAAGGAGGAGGTTAGGAAGGCTCTGAAAAGGATGAAGAGCGGAAAGGCCGTTGGTCCTGATGACGTTCCTGTGGAGGTATGGAAGTGCTTAGGAGAGGCAGCAGTGGAATTTCTAACAAGGTTGTTCAATAGGATTTTAGAGAGTGAGAAGATGCCTGAGGAATGGAGGAGAAGCGTTCTGGTTCCGATCTTTAAGAACAAGGGTGACATGCAGAACTGCAGCAACTATAGAGGAATAAAGTTGATGAGCCACACAATGAAGCTGTGGGAAAGAGTAGTGGAAGCCAGGCTTAGGAAGAAGGTGGAGATTTGTGAGCAGCAGTATGGTTTCATGCCCCGTAAGAGCACCACTGATGCCATTTTTGCTTTGAGAATGTTGATGGAAAAGTACAGAGAAGGTCAGAAGGAGCTGCATTGTGTGTTCGTAGATTTAGAGAAGGCGTATGACAGGGTGCCGAGGGAGGAGCTGTGGTACTGTATGAGGTCGTCTGGAGTGGCAGAGAAGTATGTCAGAGTAGTTCAGGACATGTATGAGAGAAGTATGACGGTGGTGAGATGTGCTGTAGGTCAGACAGAGGAGTTCAAGGTGGAGGTGGGACTACACCAAGGATCAGCTTTGAGTCCTTTTTTGTTTGCTATGCTGATGGACAGGCTGACAGATGAGGTAAGACAGGAATCTCCCTGGACAATGATGTTTGCGGATGACATTGTAATTTGCAGTGAGAGTAGAGAGCAGGTGGAGGAACAGCTAGAGAGGTGGAGGTTTGCTCTGGAAAGAAGAGGCATGAAGGTCAGTCGTAGTAAGACAGAATACATGTGTCTGAACGAGAGGGATCAAGGTAGAAGCGTTAGGTTACAGGGGGCTGAGGTGAAGAAGGTGCAGGAGTTTAAGTACTTGGGGTCAACAGTTCAGTGTGATGGGGAGTGTGGAAAAGAGGTGAAGAGGCGAGTGCAGGCAGGTTGGAGCGGGTGGAGGAAAGTGTCAGGAGTGTTGTGTGACAGAAGAGTGCCAGCAAGACTCAAAGGAAAGGTGTACAAGACAGTGGTGAGACCAGCTCTGCTCTATGGGTTAGAGACGGTAGCAGTGAGACAGAGACAAGAGGCTGAGATGGAGGTAGCGGAGATGAAGATGTTGAGGTTCTCCTTAGGAGTGACCAGGTTAGACAGGATAAGGAACGAGTACATCAGAGGGACGGCTCATGTTGCCTGTGTTAGCGACAAAGTCAGAGAAGCCAGACTGAGATGGTTTGGACATGTTCAGAGGAGGGATAGTGGATATATTGGTAGAAGGATGTTGGAGATGGAGCTGCCTGGCAGGAGGGCAAGAGGACGGCCAAAGAGGAGATACATGGATGTCTTAACAGAGGACATGAAGTTGGCTAATGTTAGGGTAGAAGATGTCCATGATAGAGTGAGGTGGAAAAGGATGATTCGCTGTGGCGACCCCTGATGGGAAAAGCCGAAAGAGAAAGAAGTTGCAGACCCAGTGAACTGCAATACCTGATGTAGGCTTATCTGTCATCTGTGCTCTTGTATGTCACCTTGTGGGTCCAGTTTTGTGTCATTCGTTTTGCAACAGTCAGGGTTTGTCAGACATCAGTTCTGCTCTGCAGCACCCTCAGCTATCAGCTTTTACTTTTCTTCTATCTGGTGGAGACCCTATTTTTTCCTGGTGCTTCTCTTCCCCCGATAGACCCATACTTTTTGCTTCCATTCCCGTCTGCAGCCTGGCTCCTCCCACTCCAGCATCTGTATGATAGATTGAAAAGGTTGAAATATAATCAAGGTTTAAGAGATACCTCCTTTAACTCGTGAGTTGACTTTGTTTAAGAAAAATGTATTTTTTGTGAAAGACGTGGGTGAGGAATACAAAAAGAAGAATTTGACACCCACCACCTCCCCGACATTTCACGTCTGGTTGAAAATATTTCCTACTGTATGGAAACTTACAACTTTTCCTGACTGTGATGGAGAAACAGAGATTTATGTGCATGTGCAACTGAGAAAAACAGATGAACTGTGAACGAAAATGAGTCAGAAGGAAAAGCTGTGGTTGAGAGAGCACTAGAGAAATGTGCATATGCAGGGAGAAAGACAGATGAACAGAAACACAGATGGTGCTGCCAACTAATACATGAAAAGAAACTAGAGAATGAAAATAAATGTTTAAGAACCAACAAGAGGAGGACAGGCAGACACGGTGTAGTGAAAAAAGAGTGACAAAAATGATCGACAGCCAGCAGCAACAAGAAACATGCCAACAGAGGAGGCGAGATGAAAGGGAAGAAAAGAAGTAAAAATAAGGGAGAATAGAAAAGGATACAAGGGGGAGCATGGAGAAAAGGGTTAGTGTTCCCCCAGGGAAACTGAGCATGTGCAGGATCACTGCGGGGTGAGAAAGAATGTCATTCAGGGTTCTTTGACCTGTTTGGAGTGAAATATTGTGTTGAAAATGTTGACAGAAACTAAAGACAAATAAGGATTTAAAGGCCTAAAATAAAATGAAAAACAAATACATTAACTGAAGACATTTTCTTAATATTTTTGAAATGTTTATGAGTTTTCAGCGTTGGTCCTGATTTAATTAATAGTTTGTCTGGCTTCTTTGACAAAGGGTAACACCATGTACAAGCAAAAGAACAGCAAATGCAAAACCTTTGTTAACGTGTTTATTTATAAACCGTATGTGCTTAAAAGACAACACAATAAAATAATATAGATTTTTATTTGATGTTTGATGGAGCATACCAAATTTGCAATCTTACTCCTTAAGACCAAAAGACCAGTTGTTGCTTTCTGTTCCATTTGCCCGCACAGAGCTGGGAAAAGGCTTTTGTCCACTCTGCTCCTTTTGCTTGGAATGTGCTGCAAAAAGACTGGAAAGTAACTGAACTGGTATCTTTAAGAGTTTTTAAGAACATGCTCAAAGCATCAGAGACTGCAACAATAATGTGCAACTGCTTTTCATGATTTATGTGATTTTAATGATGCTTGTTTTTATGTATTTTTGTATTGAAATGTGCTGCCTCTTGGCCAAGATTCCCTTGAAAAAGAGGTTTTTCCTAGTTAAATAAAGGTTAAATTAAAAAGAAAATTAGGCTTGCGATACGGAGCTCCTAAAGGGACATAAAAGTAAAAAAAAAATTAGTATAGGTTTCTTGTGCAACGAGAAAGAAACCACATGATTTTTGAGATCGTTTTTGGTTACATTCAGAGATATTGTTACAGTAACGCCTGTCAAGCAAAGCTGCAACGTAAAATAAAACTCAGTAAACTCATTTTCAGGTAACTGACCCTGAAAAGGTGCCCAACGCCCAAATTACCTTTTTTATTTAACTTCTGTGTTCCTTTAGAAGCTTCATATTGCAAAATGGGACAGTAAAAAAAATCTTTACAAACTTCTGGTTGTGAGCCTTTCTAGGTGTAATTTTACAAAAGATTATACATTGAGGTTAGACTGTTTAAAGCTTGGAAATCAACTTTTAAAGCAAGCTTGACATTTTTTGGGACTGTGGGAAGAAGCTGGAGGGCCCAGTTTTAGTTCGATTTTTCTCAGTTTGTGTTTCTTCATGTCACAGTAACACCAGGTTTAGGTTGACCATAATCCACAGCTGTCTTCATTTATGTTAAGCATTCAGAGTATTTAGGTGTCTGGCTTTCAGTTAGGCTTGATCACATCATATGCTTTGTCATCCCGTTTGTGTCTCTCTTTAGTTCATTTTTGAATTTCATTCTGTTTGTCAAGTTTATATAATGCTTTGACCTAGTCTGGTCTCCTAGACCTGCACTATGGATCCTGCACAACTTGTTCTCTAACAACACTCTTAAGAGAGATGCCCAGAGGAAGCCTCCTTACCTCAATGCAGAGGCATCAGTGAAAACTAGAAGAAGTATTTTTTTCCCCAAAACTATGGCTTCATCACCCTCAAGTGTGGCATGGGAGTGTGGATGATCTGAGCTTGTTCTGCAGAAAAAACCTGCATGCCTCACAGTCCTTTAATCGACCTTGGTCTCTAGAGACATTGAGTCTTTCTTATTATCTGTCACATTTTTCTTTAATTAGCTTAACCCTCATTTTCAAGATAAATCTGTTTTAAATTTTAAACATCTAAAAACTGTTTCTATCAACAAAGCTAATGTCAGCAGCATATAGCAAATGTAATGAGAAAAAGTAAAAAAATCCAGACTTTTATAAATAATGTAACAAAACTC
Source organism: Oryzias latipes (assembly GCF_053564925.1). Lineage (NCBI taxonomy): Eukaryota > Metazoa > Chordata > Actinopteri > Beloniformes > Adrianichthyidae > Oryzias > Oryzias latipes. The sequence goes on along the minus strand of NC_136250.1, from coordinate 8,769,740 downwards.
AATGAAAACTGTGCAAGCAACATACCACAAACTATTAATGTTAATAAAGATGACTAGCTTACAATGAATTTCCCCGCTGTGAAAGACAAGTATTACTACTTTACTTCTGGATGCACATGTATACTTTGCACTTTCCTCATTTTTTACTGCTATCTTTGTTACATAAAGTTAACACATAAAAAAAAAAATCTACCGTGAAATTGCTTCACTGAGGTTGCATTTTACATAAAGACAAATTTTTTCAAACAAAAGAAATGCAAACAAGAAAGTGATGATTTTTATGTTTTGTTTTGGTTTTCTTTCAACAGACATAGTTTTTGATTCATTCTCAAGTTCAAGAAGTGGTCAAACAGACACCATATGTAGAAACTGACACTATATTTTCCACATTCTCATTTTTATTGGTGTTGCATTTTAGTGGGTTCAACGGTTCTGCATTTTTGAAAGGTTTTTTGTGGGTTAAAGGGAAGGGGGATTTGACAGTTCACAAATTCTGAAATACTTTAAACAGTCAGAAAGCTCTGGTGTCATGGAAGAATTTAGCCTTTGCTCAAAATGTTTAAAAAAGATGCTTTCAAAGGGATTCAGGAAGCTTTTTTTTTACATTTTTGAATTTAAGGAGAGACAGTTGATTGGAGTCTTTCCAATTAAGCAGATTCATTAGTCGTCTGGAGATAAGAGGCATTTATGCATGACAGTATTCTTTTTTATTTTTTACAACAGTTTACTGTACTACATTTTTACCTCTCCTTTTGTTAATGGTTGTAAGAGTTCCACTCAGATAAAACGTATCCACTTCCAGCCTGGAAGCCACATTCTGAGATGGTGCAGTGACCCTCACATCCCTGCCAGTTGAGATCATGTTAGAAAGATTGAATAATGGAAAGAGGAAGAAAAGGGCTGTTATTAAACTTGACTACACATGACGAATCTGCAGAAGATTTCAGGATTGGGTTAAGGGAGCAATTTCCATACTTTTGCTGGTGCTGAGTCAGGCAGTTTATGGTTTCTTCTTAAAAAAAAAGAAAATAAATACGTTTCTTTAGAGAATCATTGAAAATAGCCTGGGTCACATGTCACAAGGGATGAGATGAAACTGAAGCTTTAAAAAGAAACAAAACTGGGGAAAAAGGAGAAAAGGGTTCAGAAATAAGTCTGACATAAAAACATCCCACACATCGGACGCCTGCTTGTCTCTTTGTAGGTTTGCCTTTACTTTCTGTATGTTAATGTCCTCACCATTGTGTAAGTGCACAGACACAAATGGCTCTTTCACTGGGAAACTGTATCCTGTCAAACACTACAAAGAAGGTGCAGTATGTCTGTAAGTCCACACATAGAGGTTTTATGTCTATGCATGGACTACATTATGTGTGCAAAAATGTGGAAAAACTCGGCTCCTCTGGTAAAAGAATAATGCGTCCCAAGAATTAGCCTCTACCAATCAGCCTTTTCTTTCAGACTTTCAACACTTTCAAGCACAGATTTTTGTAGATTGTTTGTACATGTGTCATTCATTGTGTGTAGCCATAGATTCCTGCAGCAGTTCAGCTGATATTACGAACATTCCTGCCAACACTACGTTTTATTTTCCAAGTCTTTTTCTTTTCAAGTAGGTTTTTTCCAAAGTCAAATACTTTTTTGTGAGTTCCATAGTTACACAGTCTGACAGTGTTGGCCCATTTCATTAGGCTTTAGTAAAACCAAATATGAAAGAAGATAGTTTTTGATGGTTAAAAGTGTGGAAGCACAAAAAGGGGAATTTTGTTAACTGCAAAGACGAAATGTATTGATTTTTTGAAAGACCTAGATAAAAGTGTAATCTTTTCTCCCACAGAAATTGTCAGGAATGCAAACAGTCCATCACTTACTTGTCCACAACATCGCTGCTAATTGCTTCAGTGTGTCCATGTGTGGGGGTTTAATTTTAGACACATGAGGTTGGGAAAAATCGAGCGACCAGCTTGTCCTGCTCTACTTGACGGGACACAAGCACTTAAACGGGCAAGGAGTGAGTGTAAAGGTCTAATTACCAACGACCCAGAGAGAATTACAGTGCAGTAAAGTAACCTTGAGATTAGAGCAGTCCACTAAATGTAATTAGCAAAACATTTGCAGATGCTTGTAAAATCAGTACCTAACTCTTTGGTCTTCTGCTATTAACAAGCATTACATGTACTTGATGTGAGCTACAGATGCACAGGAGGGTGCCGTGCTTAAGGAACTCTTGACTTCACTGGAGCACCACAGAAATATATGAGAAACAAAAATGAATAAGCAAAAGCATAAATCGGACATGCCAGAGGGATGCAGATAGCTTGTGGGGTAATTTAGTGGGGTAATTTGCCACCTGATTTGACCGTATAAAAAAACCAAAATTTTACAAATTTTTTCCTGTTTGCCGCAATATTAAAGTAAAAAGGTTATAAACACTATATGTTTGAAAAACCGTGTCATACTTCCATTTCCCACAATTCCAACATTTTTTCAAACTCAGGGAGCTATTTTATGCTTGGTGCAATTTGTTCTTGATTCCCAGAACCCAAAAATATGTTGATTTCCATCTGATTTCCTGCAGTGGCACAATGAGCTCCGTAGCCATTACTCTAAGCTAAAACAACTTTAGGATAAATAATTACAAATTTGAGCAGAGATTTATTAAAGTGCAGTCTTGTCATGGCTTTCAACAAGTTTGAATTGATAAACCTTCTGTCTAGAATCCTTTTCTGCTTTTTATTGCCAAACAAAAATATTTCAATGTAGTCTAGTCCTAACCTCCTCCTTTTTGTTTGCGTTATTGGGTATGGGGTACTTTTTGCATGCTGACAAACAACATGCCATGGTGACAGCTGCTGACAAAAACCAATAAGAAATTTCCCTTAACAGATCTGACTTTTATTTTTTAAATGCTTTCATTGAAAATGGACTGACTGCATGTGCTCCCGCCCCACCGACCGATCTGCTGCCTTAAATAGAAAATTGTTTTAATGTATTCATAAAGTGTTCTGGGCATTTGCAACAGTTGCTTTTTAATCATAAGGACATGGGCTATGTCCAATTTCCCTCAGTCCTCCTTAACTACTAAATAATTATGTAGTGCCTTGGATTTGAAAAGTAATTCAGACTTTTTTTAAGAAATATTTCCCAAAACAAGTAAATATTAACATTTTGATAAAGACTAATTATGAATCAACTTTATTCTTAAGATTAAAATTTAGATGGTTTATAAATAAAGGAAACTGTGAAAAATCGTTTAAATGCAATGCATTGTGGTCTATTTTATTCAATCAAGCATCAAGGCACTGAGATTTTTTATTTTTATTTTATTTATTTTTTTGCAGGGACCTTCAGAAATGTTCCAGGGCACTGAATTTTGGAATTATAGATTTGGACACTCCAAAAAAAAAGGGTGAACGCACTATAGGGAACTAAATAGTGAGTAGTGAAAGAAATTAGGACACAACCATTTACCTACACCAGGCAGTGAAAGTACGAAAATCTCAAAAATGTAATCTGACACGTTTACTTTTTTTTTCTTATGTCTAAATCACGTACTAACCCATGGTAATAATTTTGCTGGGTGACACTGTCATTCCTTTTCACAGCAGTGGGAATCATAGTTCAATAACCATGTTGTATTTATGCCCATTTGTCACATGTTTCTATGACCATCCGATTATTTCGTCTTTTTGGGTAATTTTGACTGATTTTTCTGAGGACTTTTTACCTGCTCATTATTTTTTCTTATTTGATCCATGTACGACATGCCTATTTGTGTTTTCATCAGTTTGCTGTCGTTTGATTTTTATTTGAAGCTCCAGTCAGAAATGCTTGGAGTGTGTGGGTGGAGGCCCGAGCCTGGTTTGTAAGTTCAGTAATCCTTTTTAAGTAGTGTAGAAGGAGTCGAGCCATATAAGGGGTGACTGAAGAACGTAAAAACTGAGAGCGGCACTGTGGTTGTGAAAAAACAACATTGTGAAGCTGAAATGGAGAGCCTCTGGAGCTTTTAATGAGCATTTCGGCTGTGCAAAAGCAAGAAGGTGGAGAAGCAAAAGAAGCAGAGGTAGAATGCGACGAGTGAATCCAGGAGAGATAAAGCAGACTCAGGTCTGGGAGACAGCAGATATAACATCAAGAGTTCTGCGTGTTCCATTAAAGGTCTTTGGGTTAGAATATACGAGATGTGGATACTCTGACAGTAGATTCATGGGAACAAAGGGAATTGAACGTGCAGGGCTGTGGAAAGGAAAGGTTTTGTCTGTTCTATCAATTATGCATGTGGAAAATCTTCAGGGGGGAGGGATGGGTGGCTTTCTGAGCAGGACGAGGGCAAAACAGGCAGAAGGATAGAATAAACAGAGCAGCACGGGGAGTTTTTGGGTAAATACCGGTCTCTGGGGAAAAGTTTGGAAGTCTAAGTGATGAGGCGTTTGGGACAAGAGGGGGAGGGAAGAAGCAAGGCGAAGATAAGCAAAAAGGTGAAAGCATGCAGGATGATAGAGCAGGGACAGAGTGGATGGTAAATGGGAATAAAAGGGGGGGAAAAAAAGCTGAGAATAAGGAATAAATGTCTGGCAAAGAAAGATTCCAGGAAGTGGTAATCTAGACCGAGAGGCTCTTAAGTTTTTTCAAGATCCCGAGGCTTATTTTGTTCCACCTCTGTGTTACAGTGAAAAAAGCTGAATAAAGATATTTTTTGCATATATTAAGCCAAAATCAATGGATTTGTGGATATAAACTGCTTCAACATCAACATTTTCATTAATTTACCCTTTTTTCGTCAATTGTTCCGACAAGGAGGGTCTAAGGGCAGGAATGCCCAGTTTGGCTTAGTCTCTTCAATTTAGTATAGCAATTACTTATTGAGTTTTAGGACTGATTTCCTGTTCTTATACAATTACAGGTATGAAACCCATTGAGACGACTACTGTTGTTATATTGGGCTATATAAATTAAATTGAATTGTTGGGAGGCAGAAGTCACTTTGTAACTTTGATCAATAAAAGTCATAAAATCACATAAAAACTGTCTCGAGTGTTGTAATTTCATCCACAGAAGAAGATGATTTAAAGATTTTAGGAAGTTTAAAATAGGTACATGGCCTAAACTGCAACACAAATTTTGCTAGCTTTAGAAATGCGACTTTTCCCATCAGGAGGTGAGATCAGACCTATCGCTTTCATTTTATATACTTTGGCCTTGTTCCCCACACAGACAGAGGAAAAAATACACAAACCATATTTTTCTGAAAGAATCCAAACTCAGCTTCGCACCAGACGGACCACTGATGACTGGCAGATCATGTGACGGCAGTGGCGGTACCCCAGGAGTCACTCCAGCTCCCCAGCCAAGGAGAGGTCAAGCTGATGCACATCTGGCATTTCCTGTTTCCTCCTTCCCACATGCCCCCCAAAACACATGATGAGCTGCTCACACACATCTGTGCCTTGATGAAGTAAGAGCAGCGCAAAAGTCACTCACGCACACACTGAGCACAATTCTACAGGTACTCCTGCTCCATAGTTAAATGTTTCCATTGGCCAGTAAAAACTTCCAGCTGGTGAGAAATGAGGAGGAAGGAGAGAAACTAGATCCAGAAAAATGAGACACAAAAGGATGAAGAGAGAGACAGAAAACCAATGAAATATGACACAAAGGAGACAGAAAATAGCTGCACATGAAAAAAAAGAAAAAAAAAGAAAAGGTGTCTTCATCTTCCAAATTCGGTGAGGATTGTGCTGCACAAGTGTTGTGTTTATGAGTGTGCATTTAGTTTAGACAGAGACAGACTCGTCCTGGATGCTTTCATAACTACTGCTGCACCCCAAACCCTTCATCCCCTCCAGTCCTCCCTTATTAACTCACTTCACCAGCCCCCTCTTCCTCCCTTCAAAAATGAAGTTTTCTTTTTCCTCTACGTAGCCTCCCTCTCTGTCTTGCCCTCCCCCCCTTCTTTTTCTCTTTCTGGGGTTCAGTCAGAAAGAAAACTTTGCTGAGGCAAGGTGGCTGGAAAGGAAAGGATTGGCTTTTATACAGTTTTTATCCTAAAAGATATTCATTTAACTCATTTATGGAATACACCATTTTTGTGCTTGGCTGAAGGGTCGATTACCCCATTCAACCTTTTCTGAATTTCCCCTGAATAGACTTTACTGGACCTAATTGTCTTTCCTGGAGGGATAGCATTGGACCTGATTGAAGACTGCTTTCATGTGTCAGCAGCATTGACAGCTTGGACAGTGGCTGATGCTTTTTGCTCTGGGGAATAGTTTGCCGTCTTGCATGGACTATTTAAGGCACCTGAAAGAAAACACAGTTTTTATGACTAATATTTCTTTCACAGACACTTGGAGCTGATTATTTACAATTTTCCAAAAGATAAACAAAACAACTTGGTTTTAAATAAGACTTTTTTTTTTAGTACTTTAAAAAAGCTCAATTAAATGTTGGTTTAGGTCAATTGTTGTCTTAGTAGAATATGCAAAAGATCATCAGAAGCTGTTGCAGCTGCAGAAGCACAAGCCTCTTGTGCATTTTGTGGCTGCTAACATTGTATATGGCCTCCAAAAGCCACGGCCAGGACCTGAGCGAGGCAGATGGAAGGCAGCCGGCGGCCAGTGCTCAGATGGCGGAAAAAGACGCTGTCTGTTACCAGGGGGGTTGCTATGCCGTTTTCCTCCAAAAGAGAGTCTTCAGAGATGCGGGGCGGAGCTGTCGGGAGCGAGGTGGGACCCTGGCAACGATGCACAACCAAGAAGAAGCGGGTGTGGTCCATGAGCTGCTGAACGCCATGGAAGCACAGGGGTCTAGGCCGAGGCTTAAGCTCTGGATTGGTCTTCACAGACTCCCACGCCAGTGTTCAGCTATTCGACCTCTCAGAGGATTCGTCTGGGTCAAAGGCAAAGTTTTACGTTTTAATTCTACAATGCTTTCTTCTTTTTAATCTTTTTTTAAATGGCCAAAAAGAGAAATTTAAAGAAGCTCGCAACTAAAAAACTATTTTTATATTTTTCTAAAGCCTGTTTTAAAATGCAGCCATTTTGAACTTGGTGAAAAATATGCAAGTTTCAATAATTATGATATTGGGAGATTTTAAAGTCAGGGCAAGTTTCAGTCACAAATCATAAATCAGAATCTACAGTTCTGCCCTTGAGGTATTATAATTGGCAGGATCTAAAAAGATTATGATTTTAGATTTTATTACAGCATTTTATTTAGAAAAAAATGCTTTCTTACAGTCCAAAGCCAAATGGCCTGATTGTGAAATTACAATTCAGGGTGGGGTTGGCGACTGCCCATTTGATCTTGAATCCCCTCTTCCATGAGTTATTTCCTTAAGAGTTTTTATTCTAGAATAATTATTTTTGAACAAATATTCCACAAAGTGTCCAAAAATCACAAACTTTTGGCCTAATGATGCTGTACTTTACTTTTAAGGTTCTAGTAGTGTCACATCACTCCAAATTATTTTGGCCATTGCATAGCTGTCCACAGACATGTACCTGTGAGACTTTGGTGTTGGTGATTAGTGCCCTGTACTACCTGTGTGGTCAAAGTTCTACCTTATTTTATTTTTAACCCTTGTGCTATCTTAGATGACCCCACCGTTACATTGACGTGTTCTCCCTACCATGACAAAGGTGGATAAAGGTGGAAAGATTTCATGTAATCCATGGACATCAGTGAAGATCACAAATCATTGAGAAAAAAAAGGTTCAGTGCACTGTCTAGTGGGTCTAGATGACCCAAATCCCAACGTTAAAGTGCCTAGGACAGCACAAGGGTTAAAGGGCTGGTGAAACGAAGAACCTTCATCTTTTTTACCTAATTTCTCCCTTCAGCCAGATTTAGTTAAATACAAACATCCCAAGAAACAAATCTGTCTGTATTTTGAACAGATGTTATGCTTTAAAAATACAGTGCAACCTAGCTTCTGGTTTTCTTTTATAATTTTAACAAATGGGCAGACCAAATCACAAAAAATAGTACTTTTTGCATGTATATTTGTGAACATTCCCTCAAGTGGCTTTCTTTTTTTCTTATTCAGAATGAGAATATATAAATAGGTTTGTTGATTTTGCTCAAACAATCAGAAAAAAATGCATTTAGGGGAAATTCAAAATTTTTATTATGTTTATTTTTCTATTTTTAGAAAATGGGGGTTCAGTAGTTAATCAGCATTAAAAGTTAAAGTTTTGCAAACCTAAAAGGACGCCGAAACCTAAAGTAAACCTAAAGTAATTGGTCAAACTAACGTGGCAAATCTCCAGGGAGCTTTCCAGTTGCTGCTGTTGAATTTGACCCCAATGACACCAGTGGAGAACAGCTGCAATTTAAAGCTCTTGTTAGTTTTGGTCTTTGGCGGCTTCTAGTGATAACATCTAAAACTGCACTTTGAAAAAAATTAACAGTACAAAGCACTATTGTAATTGGTCAGACGAAATGTAAAAATAGCCACGCTCCACTGTGGCTACAAACAACACCTGAGACTAGAGTTGTCTTTGTGCTTACAGTGTTATGTTATTTATCTTTGAACAGGAGATCAGGATGGTCAGTTCACTAACTGGTTACGTGAAGAAAGCAGCGGGACATGCGCAGCCCATCGCTGTGTGGCCATGAACGTCAATTCACATGAGAGAGGAAAAGATGGCAAAGATAACTTCCGGTGGATTGATGGCTCCTGTACAGTGCCTGTGGATGGATTCGTCTGCCAGTTCAACTACAGAGGGATGTGTTCCCCTCTGGAAGCTGAGGGTAGCAGTTTGGCTGTTTACACCACACCGTTTGGGCTTGAAAGCACAATCTTGACCCATGTACCCCATGGGTCTGTAGCCACCATTCCATGCTCTGCAGTCGGCTCAAACCCACATGCTCCTGCTGATGAGGAAGTGCTTTGTATTGAAAGAGATGACATGACAGTGAGCTGGAACAAGGATGGCTCAGTCTGCCTATCCAGCACAGAAGCAATTAGCCAGGACATGTGTAGCTACGATCATGGATGTGAGCATTACTGCGAGACCACAGACACATCTTACAATTGTTACTGCTCTGAGGGTTTTGTGTTAAATGAAGATGGCTACAGCTGCATCCCTGACCCGGTGAAAGAACTCTCGTCTTACTCGACCAGCCCCACTCATCAGCCCCATATCAAAGAGGTTTGTTTGGAAACGGGGTGCGAGTACGACTGCAGAGAAACCCCTCGGGGCGTCAGATGCACGTGCCCCAACGGCTTCCAAATAAGCCCAGATGGGCGCAAGTGCTCAGATGTGGATGAATGCTTACAGCAACCGTGTTCCCAACTTTGTGTCAACATTCCAGCCACCTTTCACTGCACCTGTCACCAGGGGTATCAGCAGGATGATGACGGCGAGTGCATAGATGTTGATGAGTGTCTTGACGAAAGCACCTGTGATTACAAGTGTGAAAACACTGTGGGGTCTTTCAAATGCCACTGTCCACTTGGTTATGAGCTGAATAGCGTGGAGGAATGTGCAGACGTGGACGAGTGTGCACAGGGCTCACCATGTCAACAAACGTGCCTCAACTATGCAGGGGGGTACAGCTGTGACTGTGTCAAAGGCTTTGTCCTTCAGTCAGATGGAACCACGTGCCACCCTTATAATTCTGATGGGGAATATTCCACCCTGACCCCTGACCCCAGTGACTCCACTGATCCGGATTTTGCTTGGTCTTCTGTGTTCACCACTGACTCCAACTTTGAAGCTGACAGCAACTTTAATGTTGAGTGGCTGACAGAAACAACAAAAGTCCTTTCACCTGATATGGTTCATGGGGCAGATAATCACCTGAGTCAATGGAATGATCTCCTGCCCGGTGAATATCAGACATCGCCATCGCCAACACAAAAAGACAGGAGAGACAATGAAATTCAGCGTGATGAAAACAGAGAAAGTAAAGAACCCGATGATGTGCTAGGGGCTAAAACCGGAAAAGGCGCACCTGATGTGACAGGGGAGGTTGAGAACAATACACATGGCAGTACAGGGTATACAAATAGCACAGCAGATTTTGGACCTGAATCTGCTGCAGGCAAACTGAAACATGACAAGGGTTGGCTGCTTGTGGCCCTGCTGGTGCCTTTGTGTGTGTTTCTTGTTGTGATGCTTGCTCTAGGGATTGTCTACTGCACCAGCTGTGCTGTGGATAAGAGCCTCAGCTTTTCAGACTGTTATCGCTGGGTACTTCCCACAACCCCCCCAACAGGAAGAGACGAAAAAAATCAAGCATGAAAAAAACAAAACAAAATGGGTTTAGATCACTGTTTCCTTGGCAGTAAAGGACTTGTAACTGCATCAAGAATTTGGATTTCTGAAACGCTTACTTCCTCTAATACTTCCTGCTGCACAGCCATTGTAAATAACTCACTCTCATCTTGTTGTTGAAGTTCAATAAAGTCATCAGTATTGAAAAATGTGTGATTTTAAACAAAATGACCTTTTCCTGAACTCAAGGCCGGGGATCTACAATCTTCTGCAATGTCATGGGATCCAGGTCTGTGTGTGCAGGTCCCCAGCCCGGATAAAATACAGGATAGTGTAAGGAAGGGCATCCGGCACAAAACTCTCTGCCAAACCAAATGTCCGGATCAGTGAGAGCTGATTTGCTGTGACGGCCCCCGAAAGAAAATGTGAACAACAATAGAATAGTCGTCAATAGACAAACCTTCTGACTTTGCTGGCAGTCCTAAAAATATATAGTAGATGTGGGGAAAGTAAATCAAATCCACAACTTCTGTAGAACAATGGTCTAAATTTCTAACAGTCTTCTTACTGTGGATTTTGCCTTTTAATGTGACGAACATATTTTCCTTCACTATTAAATCAAAAGATAACAATTAGGTAACAATTTAACCACAGTATTTATTTTATAAGACATGTTAATTAGTCTATGCTACAACCTTTACACAAGTGTGAATCAGAAAAAAAGATGCGTGTCACGTAGAGAGAAGGAAAAACTCACCTAAGCAAAAGAAATTTACGACGAGGATGGGATTCGAACCCACGCGTGCAGAGCACAATGGATTAGCAGTCCATCGCCTTAACCACTCGGCCACCTCGTCAGATGACTCCTCTTCCCTGTGCCAGCTGTTTTTATCAAAGATCCACAGACAGCTGTGCACCCCTTCCTTTCCCCCTGTGGGAAGTTTCTTTTGTTTACTTACTTACTAAAATAATCAGAACACTTGATTAGGACGTACCCATGACTGTCTCGTTAAGCACGTTTATGATTGGTTGGTGTTAATTTGATTCAAAGAGAATACAGGCTATGATTGGCTGAGAGCTCTGAATGAATTCGGGAAGTAAGGAGCGTGAGACTGCAGTTTGACGTTCGCCTCAGACTTTCATCAATTTGAGGTAAACAAATGCTAAGTGTATTTACAACTTTGCCTTGATGTTCGACATGTTATAAAGAAAACAAACTGCAATATTAATTGCGAGCTTAGTATTACACCGCGTATATGATTGCAGGAGAAGTGTTAGCAGTTTGTGCTTCAAGCATTGCAGCCGCTTAGCTTGTATGCTAGGAGCTAATGTTAACAATAGTTGGTAAACTGTCTCCTTTGTATTGAATCCGTTTGATCTAATCTCTTCCGACTTCCAGTAGTAAACTTTAAAGTGACTTGGGGAAGGAAAATAATGTGTAAACGTAAAACGTAACTGAAGTAGGTTTGTAACAAGTGGCAAATGAAACCGAAATTAGCAACTATTTTTTTCCCGTTGAAATCAACGTATCGTATGTACTTTGTTTTCTATCTATCTAGTCTATTAGGTAGTAGTTCAAGGTTTACTAGTACTTCAGGGTTTACTGATGTAACCAGGATTAGCTTTTATCTTGTCAATCTAAGACAAATCTGGAAGAATATCTTTTTTGTCAGAAGTGTTCTTGTGGTTTAAACACGGTCATTGTCTTAAATTTAATCACTTTTATTTTCTCTGTGTTCACCATCAATGAAATAGCAGTTCTAGCTTTTTTATACAGTTAAAGTAAAAATATATTTGTATAAAAGATAAACAGAATGAAATCAATAATTTATAGCTATTTGTTTCTGTTTTACTCAGTATATTTTGCCGACATGGGTACTGAGAGGAAAGCAATCATATGCATATGCACATATATAACCAAGTATTCCTACCATTTGTTTTACTTAGCCCATATATTTCTGTTCATTAAAGTATGAATCAAAGATTCCTATTCATTACTGGACACCCCCCCCCCCCCCCCCCCCCCAGTTGTTTTCTTAACCTCACATGTTTTCTGTTTCTTTTTAACAGATTTAAATATCCAAGCCAAGATGGTGGACTCCCAGTACTACCTCCCCAATGACATTGGCATCTCTGCACTTGACTGCAGGGAGGCCTTTCGTTTACTATCACCTCAGGAGAAGATGTATGCACACTATCTGTCACGTGCCTCATGGTGAGTAACCAGTCTCAGCAGCTCAGAGAGAAAAAAGTAAACTCATATGGAGGATGAATTGAAACTGGAGTGAGTCATGCTAGAGGAACATGTCACTATCCATCTCAGGTATGGAGGTCTGGTGGTGCTTCTGCAGACATCCCCCGAGTCTGCAAACATTTTTGTCCTACTGCAGCGAATCTTCAGGAAGGAAACGCCAGAAGAGCTTGAAAAAGTTGCTGCAACAGTTGGACTCAGCTCTGAAGAGTACAAGGTACATAAACTAAAATGCTGTACACTGTCGAAACACAGGTTAAGTGGTTAAACATGCACATTTTTAATGTTTTAATTCTCTATTTTAGGCATTCTTGGTATATGCAGCTGGTCTTTATGCAAACATGGGCAACTACAAATCATTTGGAGACACCAAATTTGTTCCAAATCTACCTAAGGTAAAACTAAAGGACACGTAGGATGGGTGAACATCCACACTTTTCATTTTGCAGCCTTTTGTAGGGGGCCAAGACAAACTCTTCTCTCGAAATCTTCTCGAAATTTGCCTGTCTGTGTTGTGTTTATCCAGGACAAGCTGGAGGCTTTGGTGAGGGCCAGTCAGGCATTTCAGGAGAAGCCTGTAGAGATGGAGGCTCTCTGGAATAGTTCTTCCACTCTCATCTACTCTTTGGAAGACAGACAGAAACAGCTGGGTCTTGGTGACAAGGTATTATTATCAACCACCAATAACTGAGTAGGAATAGCCAAAATAATTAAATAATGGGAAATATATTTTGTAATAATCAACAGCTATGTTTGCATCCTTTACTATACATTCTGATTCACACAATTTTTTAAACAATTTTTTTTTCATTTCTCGCTCTTTAGAAAGCCACACAGCATGTAAAAGGAATCATAGCTTCTGTCTCTCTTTAGGGAATTACAACCTATTTCTCAGGGAACTGCACTCTGGAGGATGCTGAGTTGGCCCAGAGATTCCTTGATTCAAAAGTAAGAAATATTGCATAACTAATATGCATAACTTCATGTATAGTATTCTTTTGCATATTGCAGTCGGTTTTGTTTTAGCATTTATTTATCCCCCCCCCCCCCCCCCCCCCCATTAGCTAACAAAAGTTGACTTTCAAAGTAACAATGTGTGTTTTGCTTCTAGAAACTGTCTGCGTACAACACGCGTCTGTTCAAAAGGAACGATGGAGGAAAAGTCTGCTATGAGGTTCGCTTGGCTTCAGCAGTGCAGAAAGGTTAGAGATCAAATCACAGCCAATAATAAGATGGAACCAAAAGGTTAACATGTTGGAGACAGGCAGAGTTACCAGACGTGCTTTGGCCTGCAAAGTTTAAAGCATTAGAAAATGATTGACATAGCGGACAATGCTGATACTAACAAAAAACAATAACTTTTGTTACTGCGTCACAGATTGCGCAGTGGACGGGGAAAAGGAGACTTCCTGTGGGACCTTTACATTTGAAGACAAAGAGTTTATTGTGAAAAGAGGAGACTATTGTCCTCTGATGGAAAAAGTTTGTTTTTACCTCCAACAAGCAGAGGTGAGGCAGCAAAGGAAGCAGTTGCTTTTAATCATAATTTCAGTTTACCTTTGATTATTTCTACATTTGACTCTAGTTGGAGTCAATCTGTTCTTAATTTTTTTAACTGCCTTCAAAGGTTTATCAGTTTTTTTTATTATTTTTTTAAAATAAAGAATTCATGTTCAATGACTAAGTGCCATAGAAAAATGAACTAATACTGTTAATGTATCAAGCCTTGATAACAGAGGGAAAAAAATGTAGTTTTACCTCTTTTTAAATGTTTTTTTTTTTTTTTTTTTACTGACTCTTGGCAGGCTTATGCAGCCAATGAGAACCAGCAGAAGATGCTGGAACAGTACAGACACAGTTTCAACTTCGGTTCGGTTGAATCCCACAAAGAGGGTTCACGCTTCTGGATCAAAGACAAGGGACCAATTGTTGAGAGGTGAACCGCGGCACTAAAACACTTACTTAACCTCACAGATCTCATTTTTACTGCCTCAATTTATTTTCAGTTTCACTCAGACCTTTGCTCCTAGAATTGTTGGCGTTCTAGTAAACCATTTCTGAGTTACCTCTTCTTTGTCCTCAGTTACATAGGATTTATAGAGAGCTACAGAGATCCATTCGGCTCCAGGGGAGAGTTTGAAGGTAACCCCTGACCTGATCATGATCAGTGATTATTGAGATCCACACTGTGAACCTACAGGCCGCACACAATTTAATTGGTGTCCTTGTTCAGTTTGAGGTTCAGGAAGAAGTTTTTCATTATTTAGAATCCATATTATTTGAATCCAAATCAATTTGTAGAGGGTTTATACAGTGCACTGAAGAAGCAAGGTGAACAAACTAGAAATGAAACCTTCTTTATTCAATGAAGAGTATTTTATTACTAGCTTGACTTGTAAATGAAAACGGGTGCTCCAGGTAATAAATACTATTCAGATTTAACATAGGCCTCAAGCTAATGTTTCACCAGGTGGCCTGTTTGAAATCTACATCTTAGCTGGCTTTCTGTAAGTAGAAGAAGAATCAGTTGATTAATGTTCACACATTTTTGGACACAGATAATTTAACATTCTGAAGCCTCCGCACCAGCCTGAAAAATCAATCATTGTCATTGAGGTGATTCTTAAATTCATGGTTAACATTAAAGGAACCGAGGAAGCTGTGTCCTGCAGGTGGATTTAAGTTTAGTCTCGTCTTTCTTCATCTTCATGACTTTAGGAATCTGCTACAATTTTTACTAGAAGTAAAAGAACTTTCATATTGAACATGGTCACTAAGTAATAATTATTTTATTAGTAGGAATCCAGAAGTAGCTTACACATTTTGAAATAAGCTTTCATTCATTTTTGAGGGAAACCAGCAGAATGTACACTCTCTGGTTATTCTGTCTTTTTTTTTTTCCAGAAAAGGAAAAAAAGAAACCCCAACAATAATTATTTCTTTTCTGCCATTATTCAGCAAATCCTTTCTAAGACTAAGAAAATTCCTGGTGTAGTTTTTGACAGAAGTGCTCATTCTGTCTGAAGGTTGGTAGTTTTAGGAGGGTTTCATTCTCTGTTGTTTTGATGCCCAATCCAGGTTTTGTGGCGGTTGTGAACAAGGCGATGAGCGAGCGTTTCACCAAGCTGGTGAGTTCTGCAGAGGTCCTGCTGTCCGAGTTACCTTGGCCTCAGGAGTTTGAGAAGGACACCTTCCTGAAGCCCGACTTTACTTCACTGGATGTTCTCACCTTTGCTGGAAGTGGAATACCAGCTGGAATCAACATCCCCAACTGTACTTACTCGTAGATTCTAAAACCAACAAATGTAATTGTTAGTTTTGAAGCATTGCCCTACAAACTGTTTTGCTTCCTTGCTTTTAGATGATGACATCAGACAGTCGGAAGGATTTAAAAATGTGTCCCTCGGCAACGTTTTGGCTGTAGCTTATGCTACCCAGAAAGAGAAGCTCACCTTCCTCAAAGAGGAGGACAAGGTAAGGTGTTCTGCTTACACCTGTCGCCATTATCTGCTAAGGGTTTTTTGAAATGGCTCTCATGTGTGTGCTGCTCTTGTGTTCCATTTTCTTCTAGGATTTGTTTATCAAATGGAAGGGTCCATCCTTTGAGGTGCAGGTTGGACTTCATGAACTGCTGGGGCATGGAAGTGGCAAACTTTTTGTTCAGGTTAGTCCAGCATAGTTTAACTACACACAGAACTCTATTACCTGGAATGGAAGTAGAATACTTTATTGTAATAACCTGTAGTCTTGCTTTTCTCTCAGGATCACAAAGGCAAGCTTAACTTTAATAAGGATAAAGTGATCAACCCAGAAACAGGAGAACTGGTGAGTTCGTTCACTTTAATGGCCTACGTTCAAATGTGACACCCATTATAAATGGGTTTCAACAGAACAAAGTAGCTCAGCGGGACACTTGGTCTTTCAGGTGTCCAGTTGGTATCAGGGCAGCGAGACTTGGGACAGCAAATTCTCCACAATAGCCTCTTCCTACGAGGAATGCCGCGCTGAATGTGTCGGCCTTTACCTGTGCTTGAACAAAGAAGTGCTCCGGTGGGTTTTTTAAAAAAATCTCAAGAAAATTTTGTTTTAGGATGAAGATCTAAACCAGATGTTTACTTCAACAACATTAATATTTGATAAGTGGTGGTAAAACTCCATAAAACACTTCAGGATTGTAATTGTAGCTGAAAGATCTTATGAACATTGACATTTTCTTCTAGTGGAGTTTGGTTAGATGTATGAAAATTATAATACAATGGATTACAGCTTATTGCTTCATTTGAAAAAAGTTAAGAGTTAAGTAAAAACGAATTTAAATTATTTTTATCTCTGAAAAAGAGGCTGACCTCAAAGTTTATTTCAGTGACGGCTTCAGTGAAAAAGTTCCAGTTCATATACATTTTTGTGTGTTGTAGTATTTTTGGCCTCGAGGGTCAGGATGCAGAGGATGTGGTGTATATCAACTGGCTGAGCATGGTCAGAGCAGGACTGTTGGGCTTGGAGTTCTACACACCTGAGAGCAAGAACTGGAGACAGGTAAGGTCTGGCAACATGGCGCCCGTTTTCCTGCTGTAAGGTTTGTGTTACAAGAGGCCCAGAAAAAGTTTGAATAGTGTTTATAAAAAAAGTGAACATGCAGACTGTTAAGTATGTGTTTCATGGAATGATGCGTGTCTATGTCGGATAATTAAGCTCACGCTCAGTCAGTCTGTGTTTACATGAGCGTCAACAGACCTGTGCAGTTTGTCACTGATGTCTGTTTTCCTCAGGCTCACATGCAGGCTCGCTTCGTGATTCTGCGTGTTTTGCTGGAGGCCGGGGAGGGCCTGGTGGGCCTCAAAGAGGTGGTGGGGCACGACGGCAAGCCTGATGCACAGATTACACTGGATCGGACCAAAATCCACACTGTGGGAAAGCACGCTATTCAGAGGTTCCTCTGTAAGCTGCAGGTACGTGTCCTGTGTCATCTTTAAACGTGCAATATTAGTGATGTGCCGCTCCATATCGAGGCTTCGAAGCGTGTGGCGAGTAGTGGAGGGGGCGTGTCCGTGATGGGTTTATCGAGGCTTGCTTCATTTAGGGTAGGAGCGGAAAATGATGATGTCCGAAGCTTTGCTGCCCAGCTGTACCACGTGATTGATTCATGAAGTGTTTTGGATTGTGCCGCAAGTTTTGACAGAGATATAAATCCCTCAGATTCAAAATGTGGGTGTTTGATGGAGAATCACGAGTCAGTGAGAGTTTAGAGACAGTTTGGTTAGAGGTAGAGATCTTGGAGACAGTTTGGAGACTCCGGAGAAACTTAAAAGAGGAGGAAGTCCCCTGTGTAGGAGCTTTTGATCTAATTTCTCCCAACAGCCCTCACCTCACTGTAAATTATCATTTCCATTTTTGTCGTTTCCGAATAATCATTTGCCATACTGCCAGTATATCCAAACATACATATATACACAGTAAACTGCCATCTCTAAATATATACCTTTTGCATTCTTCATTTTGCTAACAGTTTTATTTACAGCTGTTCTACAAACTCTCACACTTCAAATTCCTACCAATTGATATTTTTATGTCCAGTAGATCTCCTACTAGAGCAAATGAAGCTTCAAAAAGCTTTGCTCTGGAGTGAACCAATTGGATGTAAGGCTTCATGAAGCTTCATTTGCCCATCACCACTGAATATGTGTTATAAAACAAAAATACCAGAATATTTGTACATCTACTGCTATCTTTTCTTTAAATTGTTAGCCACCTGAATATTTAAAAACACTTTTTCATAAATTGTAGCCCTTTTTTCCCCTCCTTGTTTATTGCTGGGGTTACATTCTAAAATTAACCTGTTGTGAATTAAATCTGCGAAGTGGTATTAAAGATGTTTAAGGCTGTAAAACTCCCCACTAGACAATTTATACACTTTTCTCAGACGGGAACATTTTCACACTTTTCTTTAGTTTAAACTCTTAAAGTTCAAACTTTCACTGAAAAAATAGTCAATTTTTAGAGAATAAAATCAAAGATCTGATTAAAGATTTATGTATGTTTAGAAAATTGAACACATTCAGTACAGGAGACACGGCACAGAGGAGATTGTTTGACAAGGTCAACAGCCAATCAGGACGCAGAACAAAAAAGCATGAAAAAAAACTCAAGGAGTAGGAGACCGTGAAAAGTGAACTTCAATAAAGCAAGGGAACACTATATTGTGTTACTATATGTTCCCTGATTTAGAACACTTTCTGCACGCCATTTACCCACAATCCTCCATTTTGTAGGTCTTTAAGTCTACGGCTGATGTGGAAGGAGGCAGGGCCCTCTATGACGGTTACTCCAGTGTCGGGGACAGCGGTGCTAACAACTTTTTGCGTCTGCGGGAGACTGTCCTGCTGAGGAAAGAAGCTCGCAAGATGTTTGTTCAGGCCAACACCAAAGTTAACGGTATGCTGCTGTCCGCTGACACGCACATGGGTTTGTTCACCTTTGATAAAGGTCATAACGATGTTACTACTCAATTATCAACTGGGGTGGGATTATATAAGTTCGTTTCCTTCCACTCCCTTTCAAGCAATATTTATTAATATGTCTAATTATCCTAAATTGGATTCGTCATTGTATGAATGTATGACTGATTATTGTATTGTTTTTGTGTATTATTATTATTTGATTGCTTGAAATAAACCATTTCAAAACTGTACAGTTAAAAATCATTGCATACGTATTTGATTTGCACACAAAAATCCTCATTGTACTGGTGTTTAAAATTAGAGGAAAGGTAATCAGAATGCTTAAAACTTTCTTTTTGCCTTCTCTAAGTTATATAATTCTTCAAGTCTGTTTATTTTGAAAGTTTTCTGTAGAGATTCTACAGTTCATTAATAAATCTGTGAAAATGTGTCATCTCTCTTGTATTTTAGAGGTCATAATTCAGTGTCGTTTTTTGGTTGTGTGGTTTTCAGGTGACCATGTCGAGCTGGTGGAATATGAAAGCAGTGCTGCAGGCCTGATTCGCTCCTTCACTGAGCGCTTTCAAGAAGACGCAGACCAGCTGGAGGCTGACCTCTTGGAGCTGAGCAAAAAAGACACCCCCTGCTGGTGCTGATGGAAGCTGAATAATCTGTTCCATGTGTTTCAAAATACCAACTGCTGAAAGCAATTACTTTTTCATGTATGTGACAGAAGACGGCCTCAGAATTGAACAAAAAAAAAAGTGTTGTGAGAAGATAAATCCGATGAGACTAAAGTTCAACAGCTGAAATAATACAGAACGATTGAGAGAGATCTCGAACATCACTTGAATTTTTTCTCATTAAAAAGTATTAATGCAACATTTTTTTCTCTTTTATAATTACAAAACAATAAAAAATGTCAAATACAATAATGAAAAAATGTTTCTCCCAACTAGATTGTCATTAGAACGTCATGTTTGTGATGTAGAGAATGTACTTAGATTGATTTTTGTGCTCTTCTTGTTTAAAATGTCAAATTTTTGTGCAGCTGTTGTGCTCATGAGCTGACCAAGTAAGTGTTACCTGACTGCAGTGGCTTTCAACTCTGACTTTAAGAAACAAAATAAACAAATATGCAATTTTGTTTTAGTTTGTCACAAATATACAAAGGATGAATAACTTTTCTTGCAATGTATACAACACATGATGAAGCAACTCGAATAAAAAGCATTTTCTACAGTGATCAGGACACGGCTTTGATTTTGTTTTTTTATTAATTTAAACACAAGTGGCTTTTATTACAATTAAAGTCTACAGTAATTAGCTATACATAATTTTCAGAAACAATTTTAAAAGGAATACAACTAAAAGCTGCATTTAAAGAACCAATTTCATTAAAAGATGGGTTTTCACTGCAATATCAAATTTAATTTATATAAAACTACTTCATTTAAAAATATAACCATTTAAAGTCCAATTTGTTTTTAAAAGGAACATAAAAAACTATTTACTCTCTGATGTGGTTCTTTATTCAAGGGTCGAACTGTTGGTCTGTCTGGGTTCTAAAGGATTTGTAGGAACCCTTTCTTTTTCTAGGTCACTGATGGAAATGCAGCTCTCTTTTTCCTTTACAAACCCAGCATCTATCTCTAAATCCACATAGTCTTTTTCTTCCCTTTCTGTGTGAACATCTTCCTTTTCGGCACCTTTACCTGCATTTGTGTTGGTGCCCTGATCCCCTTTGTGAGGCTGCGTTCCCGACCTCTGCCGGCCTGTCACTGTCGGAATAGCATAATCACTGTCCAGCTCTGCTTGTAAGGACTGGGATGGACGGACACAAGAGAAAGAGGAGGAGGCCTTGGGGGAAAGAGATGGTGAAAGGGAAGAAGGCAACTTGGGAGATAAAGAGGGAGAATGATTAGGTGAGAGGGAGACAGGACTGGGAGAGATAGGAGAAAGTGATGACATTTTGGGGAAAAGTGGGGGTGTCATGGGACAGGTGGATGGTGACTGGTACAGTGAGGGGATGTGGGAAAAACTGGTTAGAGGTGAAGGTTTCATGTAGTCTGTTAGAAGATGGTCCATTGCTGCTGGTAGTTGAGCCAGTTCCTCTTTCATTTTCTCATTTCCAGCGTTCCTTTGTCCTTCTTCTGTCCACTCTTGACCCTGCTCCTTCACTTCTACTTGGAGATGACGAGTTCCTGTTGAAGGGTTCACTTTGTCCTCAAGGTCGAGGTCTTGTATGTGTGGCAGGGGCTGGGTTTGGTTGTCATCACCTGTTTGACCATGTACTTGGACTGAATCTTCACTTAACTCTGGGATTTCTTTTGCCTGTTTTTTGGCCTTGCCTCTCCCTTTGGTTTTTGGCATAAGGGGTGGAGGTGGCGGTGGAGCAAGTGGAGGTGAGAGTAGAGTACATGTCTCTGTAGAAACCCGAACTTTAAGGCTTTGTTTGAACATGCGCCGTTTAGATAGGTTGTTCCCAGACTGGGGGAAAAGTGGGTTGATGAAACAAAGAGCACCCAGGCCAGAGCCACAGTCTAGCTCTTTGGGGCTGCGTGTCATGATTGGACAAAACCTTTGGAACAGAGTAGCATTTGGATCAGACACTTTGGTTACGGTGTTTGAGGCAGGTGCTTTGTGAGGCGGGCTGTCTGACTCAGAATGGGGAGCTGAATCCGGTTGAGCAGCAGAAGCTGGTGTTTCAACATCAGGCTTCTGATCAGCCACCACCTTGAGCCTCAGTGCGTCCCGTGGCCCACGGACATTTAGCTGGGAACTCCAGAATTCTGTAAAACAACGAAAAAAGTACCAATAGCTAAACTCTATTATGCCATAAAATCACACTTTCAATGCAAAATGATAAAAAATGTTGTGGGTACACTGATAAGTCACATGATATAAAAATACAACATAATCTTTTTTTATTTGACTAATAATTGGTCTGGTCCCCGGTTGCTGAGTGCAGTTTCTGCATGCATAACGGCTGAGTGACTCATGTGTATCATTAATCCATTCTACAAAGCCTAAAACAATACATAATGACCAAATCTGCTGTGAAGAAATGAACAATTTACCAACCTATTCCCATATGTGAGATAGACTCCAGTTCTTTGTGCGATGCTGCTTTTGCAATGGCTTCTGGGAGCTCCAGGGGAAAAGGCAAGACATCTCTGACACACAGATAAGGTTGATATGAAACATAATCAATAAGTCATACATGTGTTTAAAATCTAAAATTTCATATTTTAGAAAGACATTGATTAAAAATATTCCAGTCTGCAAGAAATAAAAACTGAAACTTCATTGTTGCTTTACCTGCTGACACAGTAAAAGGAAATCAGCCTTGGAAGATCTGGAAAGCTGATTGCTGAAGTTTCCAAAGACAGAGCTGGTGAATAAGAAAAAAATTATAAATAATATGGGTTCTTAGAGGTGTTTTACTTCAGTCTGAAGCTGAGTAGAAAACAATGATATGTTAATGGAAAACAATAATAATGTTATCAACAAGTGCATTAGTAAAACAAAAATCAAACATATTTTAAATGTACATGTGACAACAAGAAAAAAAATCAAATTGTTATAACATAATAATATTTTAGAGAGGCTGTCCAAGGCTAGGCTAATTCCTTTTTCTGACCCTGGTAACAATTTAGATTGCAAAGAAACATAAAATCATCCCAAAGAGGAACAAAAGTGTCCAAAATCTGCAAAAAAAACACAACACTTTAACACTTTAAGTAATCAAACAATTTCCACAAAAATTGACAACAAAAATAATGCAAAATAATTGCAAAATGCAAAAATTATAGGAACAAACAACCCAATGCTGCTTAAAAAGAGAAGAAAACTGAGAGCAAATCGGCTCAAACAGACTGTTAAAGGATGGAAAGTGACTGCAAAAAAACAGAAACAGACTTCAAGGAGACAAAACAACCAGAAAGAGTCAAAGCCACAAATCTCCAGAGGGGTGTCTGACCTTGGGGAGGGCTCTATGGTGCAAAAGATTGTAAGCTGCTTTGGAAGATATTTACTTTTAAGCGACCTCTCCTACTACGGAAAGTTTAACTGATTTGTTTTAATGCTTGTATAACTCTTGTTGACAAATTTTTGCATAATTGTTTAATACTCACATGAGTGCTGCAGCCCAGAATAAAAGAAACCTATCTGCTTTATATAGGCACAAATGAGATTTGCCTTTCTTGCAACGGCCACTTTGAGGTTTTTTTTTTAGTTGTACTAAAGTTCTACTAAGTATTTCACATTGAAACTGTGATTAATTGGAGGACTGTAATCACAACATTTTATTTTTTATTTTTTAATTCAAAAATAAGAAAGAAAATTTAAGTTCCACTCTGATCATCTTTTCATCTATTTCAAATCAAATCAAATTAATTCAAATCAAATCAAATTTTATTTCTATAGCACTTTTACAGTGCGAGCTACTCAAAGTGCTTTACATTAAACATAATCAAATTTAAAAACAAAAGGACAAGACTAAAAATATTTTGTTAAAACACGCACAATGCCCCCCCACACACACACACATGCACACACACAGACTGTGATAAAAAAAAAAAGAATTATAAAATGATGCAATGTAGAAATATTTTAAAAGCGTTCCCAGGGGTGAGCAATATTGGAGCCATCCAGCCGTACAGTTTTTAGCCAAATGCCAACTTGGACGAGGAAAACGGAGGCGTACATGGATCTATGTGTCTACAAGTGGATGCATCGGAATGGAGCAGAGCAGGGAGTTTGTGGCCCACCAACTTTAGCACCTACGTCATAATTACAATTTTACAAACGCCATTTTTTGCCTGTTCCTGATTCACAACAATTTGAATAAATAAATACTCAGAAATGCAATCATAAGCCTATTTTTTCTACATAAATGTCCTTTATCATATGTAAAATGCTAAAAAAACATGTTAAAAACATCCAAAACATGATTTTCCTTGGAGTGGGTCTTTAAAAGAAAGTCTGTTATCTTTTACCTGCGGTTCTCTAAATCAGGATAAAAGCTGGCAATCAAAATCCTTGTTTGTGAATATGACTGTGATACAATGATGGCTGCATTAAGAGGAGCTGTAGATGGAAAAGAAATGTATAGAAAATGCATTCCATACTTACTGGATTGTTCCTTCCTGATGCCAAACTCCTGAACAAACGATGGAACACTGTCATCCGCCAAACGGACACAAAGCACATTTCTTTGGGAAGTGCGAGACTTTCTCACCAGGAATGACTGCTGGAGAACACAACTTATTACTGGATGTAAGAGAGATCACGTGATAGATGGAGAGAAACTATAGACGAGGATCACGCATGCACATCATGAGTGTAGAAATAAATCTCAGACCCCAGGAGGTTCCCTCTGGAGTATGTGTAGTGCGGTGGCAGGGTTGATTGACAGCTGAAGCCACACAGGAACTGTCAACAGGAGGCGGTCCAGAACGCTGATGCTTCTTAGGGAGCCCCTTCCTCTCTGAAGCTTCTGTAGATTTCTCTTCTGCGGCTTGATGGGCTCTGGGAAATCATACAGCGGGTCCTCTTGCTGTGCCATCTACACACATTTCAAAGAAAATAATTACCTGGTGATTAGTTGTGTCTCAAATTACTAGGGTGTCCCAAAAGACTGCAAGGGGTTTATTATGCATTTGTGGTCCACTGTAAGAAAGATAGGTGAGACTCCTGCACTTAAAGGAAACACACCTGTGTAATAAATCTGGATGGATTGGACCAGCAAGTCCAGACTTGGTAAAGCGAAGCAAAAACTTAGACAGAGCTTAAATGATATGGCAACCTTCAGGAGGCAAGGCTTTAAATTCTATACACGCAGGTCACACCACAAAGACTGGGAAAGGCATAAAATATATATTCAACTATTTTTTGTCAGGTCTCATAGACTACAGAAAACTGGGCTATCATCTGGCTGAATCTTCACTGTTTATTCCTTAAGAAAATGCTCACAATTCTTTTCTACAACAGTCTTCCTGCCTCACACACACACAACTTCCCCTTGTCTTTGGTGCGCAACACTAAGTAAAACATTTTATACGGAATTAGTGTGTTCTTACCTTTCCCCCCAAGTCATTCTTTTTTATTCCGCATTCTCATGACATGTTCCTCCGTCAACTTGACTATGATTTTTTTTAAACGAAAAAAAGAAAGAAAAAGTCAGCATTTCTTTCCTCTCCGACCTGTCATGACGTGCGCTCACAGATAGATGAATGCGTTAGGCCCCTCCCCCTTCCTTTGTACCGGATCTCACCTGAGGTAGGAACAAATTATACCATTTTATCCATCACCTGTCCTTTTCTGTAAATTTGTAGTTTTTTTGTTTTTAAAAACTTGAATTTATAAACTAAACACAATTTATTGCGATGTTTATTTTAAAGTATTCAATTTCGGGTGGAACATCGCCCCCTAGCTGCGTGTTGAATAAACCGGAACCGGATGTGATGTTTGAAAGACATCAGCGCTACGACCGCGTTGGGTAAGCCGTCTAAGCGTTATTTAGTAACAACTACATATTTCCGAGCTATTTACTCAACGGAAAAGTTATAACTAAAATCCTTTATGTAATTTATGACAGATTGGAACGAGAGATAAATGCAGCTTTGGTGAAAGCTTGCTTTAATTTGGAAAAACAAAAAGCCATTGCGTTAACAGTAGCTAGCCTAGCTTAGCATTGCGTTATGCTAGCGTTAAACAAGATGGCCAGTAACGCCATTAATTTTAGTTAACTGTTAGATGTGCAATTAAAGCGACGCTATATCCCATGTATTCAACCTTTTTATCTGACTTAAACTCTTTAAAATCGATTTTACGTTGATGAACTTTAAAGTTAGCTAAGCATCACGCTAGTAGTAGCTTCTCTGTCAATGGAAATCCCGTTATAACAACAAGCTCAATTTGGTTACGATTCAATATTGCTTTCAAAGATAATTTTACCGTTCTAGTTTACTGGAGAACGCGTCGAAATCTAATTGTACAATTGTATTCCTCATTTCAGATGCCTGGTCGACCTAGAGATGAGTGGTGAGAACGTGAAGTTGTTTGTGGGGAATCTTCCTATAGACGCAACTCATGAAGAAATAAGTAAAATATTTTCTCCATATGGAGAGATAAACACGTGCTCATTGCTCAGACAGTATGCCTTTGTTACCCTGAAAGGAGAAGGGGCAGCAGACAGGTATGGAGCCATACAACATCACTGTTTTCGACTGTAATGGAAATATACTTTCTACATGAAAAGCTGGCTGGTTTGTGTTATAGAAAAAACACATTTTAGGAACCCTTATATGG
This sequence comes from Oryzias latipes, assembly GCF_053564925.1. Lineage (NCBI taxonomy): Eukaryota > Metazoa > Chordata > Actinopteri > Beloniformes > Adrianichthyidae > Oryzias > Oryzias latipes. Next base: position 8,743,515 of record NC_136250.1, on the reverse strand, counting down.
TCTATTAATTATGATTTTGCAGTTTTAGCTGGGGGAAAAGAGAAAAAAAACCTGTTGTGTTTTCTGGAACACTATGCAGAGGAACAGGAGTTAATTTGAAATTTGCCTCAAAGATGTGATTGGCTTGGTGTACGCGCTTCACCCTTTCCCGTCATCCATCTGTTTACTCCCTCTCCCGCTACCTTACAGGCCCTCAATACCCCAGCCTAACAATACTTTTGCAACAAAAATGGCGACCAGTATTGAAGCTGTCAAGCTGTAGAGTTTTAAGATGCCACCTTGGATAAGAAAAACAAAGATGTACATGGATCTTGTCTTCAAATGGATGCAACAGAATAGGGCAGAGCTTGTGGTCCGCCATTTGTAGCACCTACATCCCTGCTACAAGCTTTTTCCATTGCCATTGTTTCATCTATTCCTTCTTCACAACCATTTGTAAAAAGTAATGCTTAGAAATGTAATTGTAAGCTCAAATTTCTTTGTGTCCTCCATTAGAAAAATGCAACAAGAACATGTTAAAAACATGTTTTTTTTTTATTGGAGTGGGTCTAAATGTCAAGTCCTGCAGTGTTTGAGTATTGCTGATATGATCCTTTGTTGCATTTTCACTTATTAATTTTCTGGCCATTGTTGCATTTTGATTTATTTTCTGTTATTTATTGCGATTAAAAAACAAGTTGATAAAGTGTAATAAACACAAAAACCTTTTTTGACAGGGCCATACGACATCTCGATGGCAAAGAGTATCGAGGCAGACCCTTGGTGGTAGAGGAGTCACGCGCCCGCCCACCCAACTCCACAAAAATATTTGTTGGAAACCTCAGTGCAACATGTTCAGCAGATGATTTGCATGGGCTGTTCTCAACCTTTGGCAGAGTTTTAGACTGTGATAAAGTCAAAGGTAAAAAATGTTAAGTATAAAAACCTTTTTAAAATTCATACATTTTTTGCTTACAGTGTTATACATAGTTTCTGGTTGCACATCAACAACTAAGCAGTACATTTGAGTATTTAGCCCCCCAAAAAATAATGGCATTTTATTCTTAATTTGCAGCAAGATTATGTTCAAATGTCGGCTATGCATTTGTGCATATGGAGAGGAAAGAGGAGGCCCAGGCAGCAATCGATGCTCTCAATGGGACCATGTTCAAGGGGCGTCAGTTGGCTGTAGAGCTGTCCAAAGCCCAACCTTTGGTAAACCAAATGTCAGGAAATTCAGCCAACTCTTCAGGTACCTTTTCATTAAAAAATTATATATATTCATTATATATTGTAAGGTAGGCCCCAGGGAGTGTGTGTCTTATTTTGTGTCTTAGTTTGCATAAAATATTTATACATTTAACATGTCTTTAACTATGCCTTGTTTTAAATACTTGTATTTAAAGTTTTGCCTTCTTTGATAACATTTAAACTAAACATTTACAATTTAATAGTTTTCTATAAACAAAGACATATGTAAATGCACACACATTCAGTGTTGCAACAATAATGTTTTTTGTTTATTTTCTCTCTCTTACTCAGAGATAAAGTTTTAAAAAGCATACAACTTTATGCCTCTGTTCTGTTTTATTCTGCCTCCAGGTGACAGAGAAGGTCTTCTTCCCAGACCACCTCCTTCATTAGAACATCATCAGAGTCAGGCAGCTGTGTTAGCTGCAGCTGCTGCCGCAGCTGCTGGGTTGCCCATTCAAGTAAGATTTTCCTCTAGACGGGTTGTCATTCTACCAAAGTTATAATCACTTATACATATTTTTAGATTTTGTTTTTCCTTTTATTGAAAATATCTCCTGGTCAAATCTTATATAAATTTGTGTAAAATTATTTTTGTTTGTAGGTTCAACAAAGTGTCCATAATTCATTTTACAACACAACATCCTTTGATCCCACATATGCCGCTCTGAGAGGCATCACAAGCTCTAAAGGTGCAGATGGGGTCATCTACGGTGCTCTTGCCAGCCAGGTGTATGGTTCTGTAGCTGACCAAGTGTACCAGGAACTGGCAAATCACACCACGGCGTCAGTGGAAGAGGTAGAACCACAGGCTGCACCTGATCCAACCACGCTGTTTGAAGCAGCAAGAGCCAAGTTTTTTCAAGAAGGGCAAAAGGTTTGTTAAATTTTGCATCACATTTTACTCTAATTTAATTGGCTCTTTGTTTTTTTTTCTTTCCTTTATTGCAATTGCTTACCTTCCTTTTAGAGCTGGGAGATAAATTGATCAGTTCGAATTTGTTGTTTTAGACGGTTCAATTTTGGGAAAATCAGGATTTTATTTTACAAAGTTAGCTTTCTTATGCTTCCGTTGTTGGGGGTAAAGTCAGCCCGCCGGTCTCTCGCAAAGCGCAGATGGGGCGTGCCTTTTCTATCAACCTGCCTCCATTTAGTAAATCTGTCCTTGTTTTCTCAGCAGGTTTTAATTTGACTTTACAGATGGTTCAGATTACAGGTGACTGACTGAAACCCCTCTTCTCCTGGGAGCGTTTTTCAGCAAGAAAACAGAAACAACTCGTTTGTGATTGTAAAGAACATTTCATAGACGGCGTAAAAACGCCAAAAGCAGAGAGCGAAGATTAAATAGAAATCAATAAAGGAGTTCCTTAGAAAAAAAACAAACAATTGTTTTTATCTGATGTTGTGACTTCCTCTCTGTTTGCATTTAAAGTAATATCAGTTTAAAAAAAACACCTATAGTTTTTCTGTATAAAATAATGGATTAATGGTTAGTAGATTGTTTTTACCTACAAGCCAGCTTGACTGCTTAGTCAAAAAGTAGGTCTTGGTCAGGGGGTGTAACGTCAAACTTGGAACATCAAAGCACAAGCAGCAAAATGCTCTGCTGAGGGCATTCTAGTATTTCTAGTATTTCCCTTTAGATGCTCAAGCTAGCAGTAGCTCACAAAACATATGCTGCATTGTTTTACAAACGTTTTTTACAGCTTCTATTTAGTTGAACTTTGTATGAGAGCCAATTTCCAAATGTGTTGAAATAATTGTTAAATGTATCCTGTCATTTTAAATTTTTGTTGTAGAAAGTAAAAGCAGGGAGAAAAAAATAGATTAAAATTGAAAATCGAATTTGGAATAAAACTCTGAGATTTTGTTTTTTGCCCAGGTCTACTTCTCTTAATTGCAATACGTTTTTTGTTCACAACACCTGATTTTTGCTGTAACAATGGCTTAGTCCCCATCTGGTGTCAATGTTCTATCAAAAGGACTTTTTTAGCACAATTGGCTTTTTAGTAGCTTTACCTATGAGTCACATCATCATAACTGAAATGTGGGGATGTTAAAGATATAGGCAGGGATCTATAACACAATTGAGCAAAGTAAGTTGAATCTTTAATGTATCGATATGTGGACCATGTATCAAGATGCATATCGAATGGGAGAGGAATAATTATGCACCTCTACTGAGAAGTGTTTTTGTGGAGAAGAAACTATTACGGAACAAATGTTTACGTTTTATCAACAGGTACTAGCAGAGCAGCAGGCAGGCCGAAAACAAGCAGCCTCGGAAAACGAGCGGGACCGCAGCCCAATTAGAGGTAATCGAGCCCCTCTTCTTCCCGATCCTGTTCCGGGTTCCTTTGCTCAAGCGCGACCAAAACGACGAGCCCTGCTGCCGACTCCGCCTGGAGCACCTGAGGACTCTACTTCTGCTGCCATGTCTCCCGAAACATCAGATCCTGTTGCTAGGTAAAGGATGAAACACAGGTTTTCATGCTCCAAAAATACTTTTACATTTTAACCCTGTTCCTGTTGGAAAATAATAATACACATTTATTTACAGTTATAGTTAAAGTGAAATAATTTCATTTATTTTCAAAGGCTTAAAACATATAAAGTAAAACCACTTGTGTGTAATTCCTTAGCTTTTGTTGGCTTGCTTTTGTGTTCACGTTCCTCTGGTTGTCCTGGCGTTTCTTCACCTTCGTCTTGTACTTTATGCAGGTCTTACTCCGAGTACTACCAGCAAATGCATCAGTACCAACAGTATCAACAGTACCAGCAACAGTACCAGTACCTCCAATATGCGTACAGCAACCCCCCTCCTCCACCACCCCCTCCACCTGCCACAACTACCACCACACAGGCACAAACGTCTACTGTAGCCCCTGCACCCCCAGGAACATATTCAGCACCCCCAGTATACGCCGGATCTGAAGCCTATGCCCCCCCAGGAACGTATGACACTTCGGGAGGTTACGACGCCTCGTCAGGAAGCTACGATACTTCATCTGGCAATTATGATGCTTCCTACGACGCTTCTGCTGGCTATGACACTTCTGGAGGCTACGGGGCATCAGGAGCATATGATTCATCTGGAGCTTATGCGGCATCTGGAAACTACTCCACATCCACACCGTATGAGCAGACACCCGCACACGGGCAACCCGTGCCCCAGGGTCACGATTACCCTTACCACACGCCAGAACCCCCCTATCGATAGTCCCACCCCCACACATTCCTTACACACTGTAGACGTGTGTGAACGCATGTGTATTTACAGTAGGGACAGTTGAAACAAACATCCCAGGGGGAAGCAAGGTCGTAATCAAAATGCTTTAAATCTAAAGCATAGTCCTTTTTTACAACTTAATTGTTGTCTGAGTTAGCTTTGTCTTTAGACAAGTGAAGATAATGAAGACAATTAAACTTGGAACATTTTTCACTCGTAGTTTTGTTTATAGTCTCTGTTGTATGTTGTAGAGGCACCACTGATTCCTTGTTAAATCATTATAGGTTAAGGTCAAGAAGAAGGTTAAATTTTTGAAATATTCTTGGTGCATTAAGGCCATCAATAGTTTGTGCAGTCCAGTGTTTGTTACAGTTGGTCATGAAGTTGGATGCCACATGATTTGGGCAAAATACTGGTCAGCAAATGGGCCCATTGTAGGTTAGGCGTACATTTCCATGATGCTAAAAATTTTAAAAATTACTTTAAAAGGTTGTTGTACTTTCGAAGTATTACAGTTTCCTGGGGATCTTCTGACCGTGGTTCTATTCAATGTTTTGGTGGAGATGAGATTTACCACACTGTTGCGGCAGAACACATGAGGCTCAAATTAAGAAAAGTAACATAAAACGTGGGATGATGGCATTTCTGGAGAGATACCAAAGACTGTAGCGGATTGAGTCGGTCTGGTCATGCGTTTTAGGACAAAATTGCCTCCCTGTGAGGGATTCAGTCTAGCAACTGGGACTCTCTGTTATGCCCAACTGTAACAATCACTTTAAGGGATACAGTCAATAGCATTTGTAAACTGAACGATTATAGTGAGCCCAAACTTCTTTTTCTTTTACTGCTATTATAAAAAAAGTTTGATTTTAGGTTCACAAAGGGATACAATTAACTTGAAACTTTTGTTTTTACGATCTTACCCGTTTCTTTGCATGAGGCAAAATATGTTAGTAAGAGACACTATATAGTCATAAGCCACTCTGCATATTCTTTCTTAGTTTATCTCGAAGTCTACTTAAACAAGGGTCAGTTTTTTGCCTCTGTAACATTAAAACAGAAAAGTTTCAAAAGTATTTGAAGTTCAGTTCTGTGCTCAAATGTTTATAAAAACTTTCTTTTACAAAATGCAATCTGATGATTCCCATCATATGAGTTTAGGCTATACTGGGTTGGTGACGGCGATGTCTCTTTGGTGTTGATGTACATATGTGAACTTAATTGAGCAATGTTTATAGGCGATGTGTGGCTGTTCTTGGATTCTCAGCATTATAGACGGTCATGTTTCCAATTTAACTTTTGCGTTTTCTATCTCCGACTTTTCCCTCTTCATTGGTTCATCTGTTTTCATGGAATTCCCAGCTGGTTTTCATGCTAAATTTACACTTTGGCACTTGTGTAAATATCAGCCCTTTTTTTCGTCACAGTTTAAGACGGGGAAAAAAGTGTTTCCTGTCACTATTTGACTGCTAGATGACGCGATTGTATTTCTTTAGCAGGCGTATTTGTAGTTCAGGGAAGCTGGTCTGAACTCAACCCCCTTAAAAGAATGATAGTTGTGCTTGTTGTAAGTAGGGCTTGAAAACAGGCTTTTGTTGAAGGAGAAAACAAACATTGTGTGGTATGAAGTTATGGTGATAAAAGCTGTGGTAAACGGTGATTGACCTTTTTGGAGAATGGAAAAAGATCAGGAATATTATTTGCTGTGGTGTGGTTGCGCGTTGTGAGGTTTCTAGCTGCATGAATAGGACGTGATGGAAGCGGTACTCAAGATTGTTTCATTATTTGAATTTCTTAACAGCGCTGAGTGCGCCTCCATGATTTCTCCTTTTTCTCTTATTTAATCCAACCAGGAACACACACCATTGTGAACCTTGGCTAGGATTATTGAGTTTCTTTGCATTTATATCACACCTATATAGATGTGAAATCCCACTCGTAGATAAGATTTCACTGGGTTTCCTACATCTTGATTATTTTTATAACAAACACGTGCAAAGGATGCTAATGCACAGCTTCAACATTCTACAGTTGTTGCTTTGATGTTTGTTGCTCACAGTTGCTCACCTTTTCTTTTATTCAGCACTTGAACTGAGGGGCCTTGTAAGGCACAAACAACACACAGCGACTCTACATTTTCCACACTTTCTCCATTTGAACTGTTAGTTGCATGCCTTGTTGTACTGCTGCTCCAGCCACCTTCTTCCTCTTGCTGATTATTACAGCTAGAGTGGGAGGGAGCCAAACTGAGCCCTTGCCCTGGACGTACGCCACACGCAGCTGTAGAGTGGGAAGGGGAAAACAGCAGCGTTAGGCCTGAAACTGCTGTGGACGATGGGGTGTCCACCCACTAAGGTAAACACTCAGACCACACACTCCTGCCCCTCCCCTGAAACACGCGTTCACACAAGCACACAAATATAGTGCCGAATCACCCGTGACTCATCGTAGCCCCCTGACTCATCTCTATGGATTTTTCTTTCTATTTATTTAAGTTTAATTTTTTTGGTCTGGAGTTAAAATTTCTGGAAATGTGTCTCTTGCTCCTTTGCTTTTTTTCTTTTATTAAGGGAAATCTTCTATTTAATTTTTTCCTCTTGATTTTTCTGCTCCATTTCCCAATTTTTTGCCTTTTATTCATACATTCCTGCTTCAAACTCAACACGTCCCATACAATTCTTAAAGGGTGTGGTTATCTCTTTACATCCACATCCACAACATTTCAGTACCAAATGACCACGGCTGGATTCAGGATCTTTTTGTGGATGGGTTGTTCTTCTCCTGCAACCCTGTGACCACATTGGGGTTAAGTGCCTTGCTGAAGAGCACACTGGTAGGCCCTCCATTAGAGTTGAAAAACCTGGCTCAGGATCGGTTGCTGGTTCAATGCTCCCCCCCCCCCCCCCAACCCCCTAAACAAAACCAATTTCAATGCCACATTCTACTTGTACGAATGACAATGGACACGGATGCTACCATGTTGTTTTAAAATACGTTTTGTTCTTTGTTCTGTTTAATTATCAATAAATGAATTTCAACTTGTGTACTTACTTTTTTGTGAATATTTAAGAACTACTGCTTTTTTGTTTATTGGTCTCCAAAAATGAAAATTGTCAGAGCTCAGCATCAAATGACATTTTTTATTACATTTTCTTCCAAAAACATCAATCTATACCTTTTTAAATAAAACCAAAATAATTTGGTAACAATTCAAAAATGATTTTTAATTCAGTCATTTTAATTACAAAAAATAAAGTGAGAAGAAATCGAACATATGGGACCTCACTCCCTGATAAGTTTTTAATGGACACTGCAGGTTTCATGCACTCATCAAAAATGGGACACTTAATGGATGAACATTACAATACAAAACGAGTGCAGAAGAGTCCGCACGCAAAACAAACTATGATTTACTGAGGTATTGAGATAAGTTGGCCTATGTATGTTATTGGGCAAAATATACAACTATGACATCAAGCCATTGCTTGGCTTAGTATGGAAATACAAAAATTAGACTTTAGCTCCAGGAATGCAGCTCTGGTTTCTGGTTATTCCTTTCAAAGATGTTGTAGTCACAGACCTTTTTTTTTTTTTTTTCAAGAGATCTGTGGCATCTTAAAGAAGCACTCAATTGATTTCAAGCCAACTTTTATTGTTTTTCGTGCATCAGGTTTTACTTTTGCCTTATGAGGCAAAATTAAAAATCTATCGCTACTGGAAAATATTCTATAAAGCCTCAGTTTTACTTTCCTGTTGGTAAGCATTAGTTCAAAATGATTTAAAAACTCTCATCTGAGTTCTTTTATTAGAATGAGTGTTTCAGGAAACCAGCCTGCGTTTTGGAGGATGACTTGAAAGTAATGAGCAAGTCAATGACAAGTGAGAAGACGAGACGGGCAAATACAGTACACCACAGAGCTGAGACAAGACCAAACATATTACAGTACTTTGAGTCAACCCCAGCCCCCCATGATGCTGCTGGTTTATTATGACAAAGGAGTGAGCATTCAAACACGTATTGAAAATAGCAACGCTTTAATAAAGAGCAATTTTCTTTACAAGACTGCAATGTCTAGCTAGCTAGGTGACCACTGGCATTGACATCCATGGTGTTTTACAGAAATGCAGTTTTGGTAACAGGTTGAAGATGATGGGTTGCTTGCAAGTTACATTTCTCCATGCAAGGCAGCCTTCAACCAGTTACAGACTCTACATTGTAAAACAGTTGATTATGAATGTCAATTAGATTTCATGTCAGGAGGTAAGTAAAAAAAAGAATAAAACAAAACAAAAGAACCCAAACTTCTGTGAAATTTCCTTAACATATTCCAAACACACCGGTAAGAGAAAGTTCACACAATGGTCATGCTTTTACCGGGCACACGAGCCAATAAAAAGACAACACTTAATCATGCAAAAGAAACTGCTTCGTTTCAAAATAAAAGAAACAAAATCTGTGGAATTGTTCAGTTTTTCATCCATCCTTAGTGACCTTGAAGTAGAAGCTGCGCTTTGATGATGACTTTGGTGCAAAAAAAATGTTCCTGTTTTGAAGAGGACAGACCCTGTCCTGTCCACTTCCTCAATGAAGACACTCTTGGTATAGACCAGATGTGAGAGTTTGCCCTTCAATCCCCGCCCACCCCTACCCAAACTCCTTTACTTGACTACTGGCGATGGACACAAACGTTACAAACATCGACCCTGCCCTCCCTCCCATCCCTGGATGATGAGTCCAAACTACGACCATTCAAACACAGATACGGCAATAAAATGTCCCATGTACAGTATGTCATCCAATGGGGCTTCAATCACTTTACATAGAGGGTACGTCTAAAAACACATGAACATTATTACCTATATACAGAGGGGACACAGTAACAGTCAGAGGTTGGCAGAGGACAGATTGAGTTGCGTAGTGGGGCTGAAGTGCATGAATGACGATAGCCTCCAGCTGACATAGACAAACCACTGAAATAAGGGTTAATGGTGTGTGTGAAACGACAGATGCTCATTCATTGGTGAAATTTTGGAGAATTTATGTCCAATTGGTCTACAACAGTAGTATCTGTGCCTGTTGGGGAGCCATTGCATCAGGAAGACTGGCGTTACAGTTCAACCTTTGCCCACGGGAATCTATCAACCAAACGAGCAATTCTTAGACGACATCTACTGTTTAAATGTTGTAGAAATAACCAGCTCGTTCAGCTTTAGTTGCCTGCAGAGGCTCGCCTCACATTTATTTGAATTCCCAATTTTGTCTGTGATCCTTAAGCCACCTTGGGTCGATGTGTCACATTGTCACAAAAACACGCAACGCTAATTTAGTACACGCCACTGACTCGCTTAGAGATCCTTCATGTCAAACCAAAGGAAATGACCCTGTTTATCTCTATGCAAAGGCATGTGCCCATAAACACACACACACATTACATGTACATAGAACAGACACAGTCAATAGAAAACGACTTAATCCCCTATCAATTATTGCCCCTTTTAAATGTACATCGCAGCAATGATTTTAGATGTTTGTGCAGCAGAGCTTTGTCCCCTCTCTGAAGGTTTGTGCTATATATATATATATATTTATATTATCACCAACTGTGGGTCTCACTTGACCTTGGGTCTGTTCGAAAATTCACATTAATGTTTAATGCCTCATTAAAGCGTCCTCGTCTCCGCCTGTCCGAGTTGATCTGTACACATCACTTCAGGCATGACCAGGGTTCTGATGTAAAGAGATGACCCCTAGTTAGTTCATGAGTTTACCGGACTTAACTCTGTACCTTTATCTGCCGTGTCCATATACTGGATAAACAAACCTTCCAAAAATACAGCTGTTTGTCCTCTGCATTAAGGGTTGGACATGTGCCGTAGTGACTACCCTAACCTAGCTTTTTTGAAGTGGAAATAGACTTGATGCTAAATTTGGACAGGAAAAATGCTCAGGACAGGAAGGAAATAACATTTCTAACTAGCTAGACTGAAAGTCACCCTTTGAATAACTGCCATAAGAGCAGAAAAAGGTGTAACAGAGCAAGTTATAAAATAACCCCGCAGAGTAAAAAGAAACATTTGTACAGAAACCGGATGTTGACACAGAGAAAGTACAATGCTACAGCAGAAAAAGCTTTCTAAACAGGCTACAGATATGAGAAAGACAATACTGGGATTTGCACGATATTGCACAGCTGCAAACAGAGACAGCAAAAAGAAACAGTGTGTACAGCACATCCCCAAAGAGCAAAAGTTAGCGTGAAAGGTTTGTTTACATCCAAATGCAACAACTGGGTCTGGCTCAGTGCTTCCATCAGTTAGTTCCAGTGCAGTAACACATTGGCACCTGGCAACACAGTAATGACATCAGGTACCTACAGAGAAACAATTCACACACTAAACATCTACGTCCGTCTACAGTCACACAAGCGTGCTCACAAATCATTGTTTTACGCATTTAAGAACAAATGGAGCTTATAAAGAGAAAAAATGTTCGACACGCTGAAATATTAGAAAAAGGGGCACGCACGACAAATAAAAACGTCTGACATCAGGCAATGAATGATGCAACCAGAAACCAATCTGAACTAGATGCTAAAATCTCCTACACAGAATCACACCCTTGGCAAAGTTCACATTTAGTAAAGTGCCAGCAAACAATCCAGTTAGAGAAAGAGATGTGCTTCCTCCAGGCCTGGTTCAGCTTGATGATGAAGAGAGCCGCAGGTAAGCCTTCATGAAAGAAAGTATTAGTGAGCTTCGAGATGGCAAAGTATCTTCAGGACTTCCATGTCGCTGTCAGTCTTTAGCTTCAGCGGAGGTCGTAGCTGCCACTTCAAGTGGCAAATCAAACATAGGATGAGTTGGATGGGTGCAGAGTGTCTGGTGCCACAGCTCTGTACTCCTTATAGGTTCAGAAACTGAGATTAGAAGCCACATGGAAAGAGGAGAGGAGATTAGAGGATCAGGTGATATGACACTGACATCAGCATTTCATCTATTTATCCATCCTCTGGTCCTCTCTCCTCCCTTTCCCTCTTTGGCCTCCGCTGTCGTTCCCCTGCGCTGGATTTGTGTTCGCTGTTGACTCTTCCTCTCCATCTCTTTCCTTTCAGCTTTGCTGCCATGGTTACACCATCATCCCTACATGAAGTGCATCTGCAGAAGACGAGGAGAGAATCAAGAGTAATTTAGCTCCAACAAAACATCTCATCATGCGTTCACACATGTATTGACAAGCAGATTACCAGTGTGCCAGGAAAACAGCTTCTTGGGATATAACAATTCAATACGCAATTATGTGACTTCTTCATTTATTTGGTCCTTAGATACTCTAGCAGTTTTTTCTTATAATTACTCACTTTGAACCACCCCCATTCGTATTTGAGAGTTTTTAAAGATCTTGTAGATCGTCACTAAAGGTCCTAGGCAGTCTTTAAATGGAGTTTAGAGGAACAGTGATACTTCAAACTAAGTTTAAGGCTTTTATTTGTTCACTCAGTGAATGAAACACTCATTTATTAAAAAAAAAAAAGATAAATGACCTTTTGTGGGCTGTTGTTTTCCTAGAACAGCTCCTTAATTACTTGATGCTCATTAAAAATGAAAACAACAGTTTAAAAAAATGCCTGAAGTTTCTAATTCTTTTGTGTTAAAAATTTTTCTAATGATCACATTCTTTGGCATTCTTCTTTGAGAAATGTTTGCCCCAAGTAATTCAGCTGTTTTATAAGACAAATTCGAAAGTATCTTTTTCCCAATATCAACCATTTTCAGAATGTGTGTTGGCATAGTTACGGTGTAAATATCTTTGTCAGTTGTTGAATTTATGTAATTTAACAATGGCATATATTTTAGAGTACCGCTGTGAAATTACAGTATCTATACTTTATCAAGTAATAAAATGCTTTTCTCAGCTTAGTATGAAGTTTGAAGTAATGACATTTGAAATGTTATGCTCTTATGGTTGATTCTAGACGCCTAGTTTGTATTTCCCTCCCACACGCTTTTGTCACTCAGCCGCTGCTGTGCATTTAAAAACAGGTTCTGCTTTTTATCTAAAATGTGGATGTGTTTATGTCACCTGTGTTCCCGGAATGGGTCCAAAGGGATTGGTGGGTCTCAGGACAGGCTGGTTGTACATGACGGTCTGTGCGGGCATCATAGGAACGCCTCCCATTTGATGACTCATCTGAGGAGGGAGCTGGTCACATACATAAGTACAGATGGAAAATTAAAGTCATTTAGCATTCGATGTATAACTTAAAGATGTAAATATAGTTATGACATGTAAAAAAAAAAGGTTTTATACATCAAAATATGCAGAATAATGTATAAAAGGTGTAATTCCAATAATAATTTGACTCATTCAAATGTTTGCCTACAGAGGAGTTTGACGCATTGTTACATCCCTACCATGCTATGCAACAGGTATCTGCTGTTTGTGCCAATGAAATGTCTGGGATATCAACTCTGACAATGCTTTGTATTAATCATAGTTTGTTAAAAAAAAACAAAAACAACAATCTGTACTGATGTGTGAATTTCAAATAGGGAATGCTATTGTAGAAAAAGTTCTAAACTACAAGTCTGTGCTGCTTTGCGGCCTTTGCATGGTTCAACCTTGGTGCCATCCTTTGTTAAAAAATAGCCTGTCTCAAACATTTTTTAATTTCAGTATTCCTTCTCACTGTAAAATGTCACTAACTGATGTTCCCATTTGTTATCTGAAGGAATGGTTTTCTCAGACATTGCTTCTGTATTTTGACCCGATTTATGTTTAAAATTTGTTTTGTTTTTTTAAACTAAGATTGTATTGTATTTTTATAAGAAAATAAAAGAACACATTTGAATTATGTCCTTAAATTTGGAGCTTCGTAAGTGAGAAACTCTGTGTATTTATCAAAAAAAAAAAAGAAGAAAAAAGGCAGGAAATAAAGTTTAAAAGTTGTTAGGGGTTATTTCGTACCATTCCGTACACAGGCACTTGGGGTGTTGTCATAGGAAAAGCCACAGGCGCTGGAGCCTGTACAGGAAAAAAAACACAAGAACACAACATGTGATTTTTTTTCTGATGCAAACAAAAGCCAAACAGTGTTTATGAAGAATTGTCAAAATGTTCTGAGCATTTGTTTCCTTTTTTTTTCATATTCGCTTGCTTCTTGCACACAAATGGAAATAAATTCCTAACCTTTAAGCAGCAAAAAGAAGTATGGCATTGCTAAGTTACAGTGGCAGCTTGACAGCCAGTAATAACCACAAGGGTTGAAACTGAAACTGCAACGCGGCACTACCAAAAAATTCTCGCCTCCTAATTATTTTTGTTGCATCAACAAAACTGCCTTAATAAAAAACGTCAACAGCACAAATGTTAAAAGGAGAGACGTTATAAAAGGAAGAAAATATTAGGATGAGGTCTTAAGGAAAACTTACGTATCCAGTATAGATCATCCCATTCTGTAAAGAGGTGGAGAGAAAAGGAAGGGAAAAAAAAAGGTCAACAACCCAATTCATAATGCTTAGATTACAGTTGAGCTCATTCGTTTTCTCCAAATGGTCAAGGAAGATGAACCAGACCTTTTCCCATTTGTCATGATAAATTCTCCTCTACTCTATTCAAGTCATGTCTCGGGCTTTCCGAGCCATTTGCTGGTGAAATGAACAGTTTCACTTGAGAGTCTATTCAGGCCAAAATGAAGAAGATGAAACCGGATTGAATAGAAGAGACGTGCAGAAAATCAGTTTGGAGCACAAAGGGAATTGACAGAGATGGAGAAATGATGGCGCTCTCGACGGTTTGAAGCTCTTTTGAGGACAGTAAAGACGGTACAAATGCACTCAGCTACTGAGGCCATAGGACTACACTGTTTCATTGAGCACTACTGCAACTGCAAAAAAAGGCTAGATTTATTCTACCATATGCAAGCTGTGTCCGTAACCCTTGTGCTATCCTAGGCACTTTACCATTGGGAGTTGGGTCATCTAGACCCACTAGACAGTGCTCTGAACCTTTTTTCTTCAATGATTTGTGATCTTCACTGGTGTCCATGGATTACATGAAATCTTTCCACCTTTATCCACCTTTGTCATGGTAGGAAGAACACATCAATGTAAGGGTGGGGTCATCTAAGATAGCACAAGGGATAAACTTTATATAGATTTCACTTCACATGATGGGTGTCAATATCTCTCCTCACAATGCTTAGATTAGGGGTCTGCAACCTGAGGCTCTGGAGCCACATGGGGCTCTTTTACCCCACTGATTTGGCTTTAAAAACACTCAAAATAATAGTAATTCTAAGAAGCAAGGGTTACTTTTTTGGCATTGATTTAATTGTAACTAATCATTTATATGAAGTTACAGCAATAATGGTTAAAGAAACTTAAAGAAAAATACACCAATGCTGACTCAGATTCAAATGTTTGAACTTCTGTATGCTTCGTTTATGATGGAAAAATGTTGAAAACACATTTTATCCAGCTAAATGATGTTTAGTTGCTGGCAAAAGAAAAATTTCTGAATAAATTTATACATCTTTATTCCAGTTTTTAGGACCCTAAACCTCCTAATTCCTGTTAATATTCAGTTTTACTGCACTAGCAAGTCAGGACAAAATCTAAAGCACCCCAAGGTGTAACAAGAAAAAAGGCTGTTTATGACTTGTGTTGTTGTTGGTGAAGATTAGCTTCAGCATTGTTGCACAGAGTGTCTAAAAAAAGAAATCATGTAACCCTTTCTCAAAGTAAAAATAATTTTGTATTTAGAAAAAAAATGTCTGTTTATATTTTGGCTTTAATTATTAATAGTAGACAACAATTCATTTATATGTGCCATAAAAGTAACATGAATACAATCACCGTAGTAGCATTTGATTTAGAGGGTCTGTAGGACTTTGTGGCTCCTAAAGGGGTTTTGGTCAGAGAGATTTTGGCCTAAATGGCGCTTTCGGTGTTGAAGGTTGCATCCCTGATGCAAACACCATTTCCATGTGTTTTGATTTACCATCTGAGGGACAGGCATGGGTGCAGGCGCCATGGGATGAGTGGTGTGAGTCCAGTTGGTGCTGGTGCACATGGTCTTAGACTGCCAGCCACTTCCTCCTGTGGGCTTCTTCTCCACCAGCTGACTCCACTGAAGCTCTGGCCTAACACACAAAAACATCAGAGGGTTTACCACTGTGCGCACAATTTATTAGATGAGACCTCAGACAGATTTGATGTCGCTTACTTTTTAGCTGGCATCCCCCCAAACTGCAGGTCTAAGGGAAAAAATTATGTATTAAAAAAGAAGCAACCCTGGAAGATGAAAGAATTTGAGGTAATGACGACGAGTCGTGCTTATACTCACTGCCAACCAGATTTGCTAACGAGGAGTCCAAATCATTGGGCAGCATTTTCCCCGAGTGCAGTTGGGCTCCTGGGCTGTGAATCTGAGTAGGTGGTGATGGCTTTAGTAGGTCACCTGTTATCCAGATGTAACCATGGCAATGTGAAAGGAGAGAAGAGGAGAAATTAATCAAGAGCAAGAAGCGAGCGGCCATCCCAGACACACAGTGCACGTGTTCTTTGTTGTGTGCTTGCATATAACCGTGTGCGCCTCTTGTGTCCGCAGTCTTACCTCCCCAAGCGTTGTTGTTGTTGGGCACAGTGTGTGTGGTCTGGATGGGGGGGAAGTGAGGCTGCAGGGTGAACAGCTCGCTGGTCAGGTTTGGCACACTACGGCAAGGAGGATAAAAATGTGTTTATTGTTTTACTTTAAAAAAATTGGATTTATGATGACTGCAATGCAAAAGCCTTGGCAGTCAAGAGCAGAAAATTAAGAGCAGGCTTGAAGACTCACTGATTATTGATGGTAACGATGGGCGAGTTGGAAAAGAGATCTGCGGCTCCTCCACTGCTGTTGGCACTGCCCACTGATTGGGTGCTGGGCGAAGCGTTGGGCGTCTGAATGTCAAATACCTTATGACCGTCTTCCTGCACGTAAAACAGAATCCATTATTTCCTTTTGTAAATTATCCTCGGCAACTGCCTTATTAAATATGGCAGCTCATGGTGATGAAAATAAACTATCCTGCTTGTTTTATCTGTTGAAAGACGTTGCTGCAGGAGTTGCATTATTTAGACTCCTGGTTCTTTTTTGTTCTGTGAGCCTCCCTGTGCTGTGGGCCAGAAGCCAGAAACAGTATTTCACTGTACCAAAGAATTTATGCAGGAGGTCCATTACACTTTAACAATGGTGTGGAGCACAAAGAACGGGAACATATAGATTTTCGCACAGTCCACACTTTTTTCCAGTGAGTTCTCTCCAAAAGAATCAGTGAAAAGCTTTGTACACAATCATCTTGTGGTTCATCCACAATAAAATTGGTTTCCTGTAAGTTATGCCTGAACCCGAAAGCAGTGGGTGCATGTAAAGCGTTTTTAAGTGGCCTATGAATGCATTGCCTTGTGCTGCTGCAGCCGGTTGTCTTCTGTTTTGTCGTCCATACGACTGAGAGAGATCCCAGCGCTGGAGAGGGACGACACCGTGCTGGATCTGCAGGTGAGAGACAAATAAACATGTACTCCAAATCCGCAAAAAAAGAAAGAAATTCCATTAATTTTTGTACCTATCTCCCATAATTTCTTATTTGAAATCCAGATATATGATCAACACTATTAGGTGAAAGTGTTTCGATGAACTTAAATCTTAACTAGAAGGTTGCACCTTAAAAAAATAAAAAACTAGAATCATGACAGTACATTCATGTCTCTTTTTAATCCATTTGCTGTGGTTCAGTTGATGTATTAACAAAACTTAGCATGCACCCTACAAGGCTGCAAAAGCTTAAAATGTGAATGAGAAAAAAAATCACATTGAACTTTCTACATTTTCTCTAAATGCTGGATGGATCGCTGATGCTGGTGGAAATACACACATGTTCAACCAAAGTGTGTACTGCAAAATATCTGAAAATATTGTTGATTTAATTATAAACCTTCCTTTATTTCCAGTGAGTCACAGAATAGCAGAAAGTGGAGACCCCTCTGAGGGGCTGGTGACCTTTGAAGAAGAACTGTGACTGATTACAGACAACAGTGGGAATTCAGACAATTCAATCAAGCTATGTGAGTGAACGCAATTTTGAGTCCAAATTAACCACAAATTCCAAAGAAAACTGTTGCTAATTTAGTGAAGCTAATTTGTTAGAGCCTCTTGTGAGTCTGGGGGGTTGACTTCCTACTAAGTGTTCTCCTAAATGAATGAATATTAAAAAACAAATCTGACAAAATGCCATTTTTGAAGTAGAATAAGTGGCTGCCAATTAAGATTTTAGCTAAAACAAAAGTCTCCTTTACGGTTATCTGCAAATGAACAACACTGCAATAAGACGTAGATGAGTTTTATGAAATGTATGACATGGGATATTTTTTTATGTCCTTGAGGTCATTTTTTCCCTTGTATATTTTAGTTATGGTCCAGAGGTTTTGGTTATAAAAACAATGCTAATAACAAATTAAGGTAACACCACTCAGTCCTACAGTGGTAGGGGCTGTATACTACCAATCAGAACAGAAATGGTGGTAAGCGGGCTGTCACCTTTCTTGTCGTTTCCTCTTACCTGCTGGCAGTAGACAGGTCCTTCAGCTTCCTGCCCTCCAGAGAAGCTAGATGCTGCTCCAGAGCCTCCAGGAGGGAGCTGGGGGCCTGACAGGGGGCAAGGGGTGGGGTGGAGTGAGGAGATAAGATTAGAATCGCTACCAAGTAAATAAAGTGGGGAGTACAGCTCTCGCACCAATCATTTTTATCTCACATACATACAAAGAAAAGACAGCCGCAAAAAGACATTACCCTCAGATTCACTATCTGCACAACAGCTCTTTTGTTCATTTATTTATTTATTTTTTGCATTTGGTTTCATCAGGTTTGGTTGACACATGCAAACATTAGCCCTGGCTCATGCAAGCAAAACCAGCAACAGGACAGACGGATCAGGACAGAGCGGAGCATCCTCGCTGCAGGGATCCAGAGAAACGCCACAAACACATCTCTGAACCATCTAATGAGCCCATGCAAAAGGCTGGCAGTCCACAGACGCTCTCGTAAGCACACCCACTTACACAAGCCCACATGTAAAGAAAATCACATCCAAAAGAGTTAACTCCTGGACTCCACTGGTGATCAAAAGCCGGATTTAGAGGTTATTTTGGGGGGGTTGATTTCTCAAATATTGTCAAAGAATCTGGTCTAAAGATCCTGCTGGAAGCCAAGTAAGTTAACTCAGTCAAATGTAAACATCTGGTGAGAAGCCAGGTATACACATTAAGCAGCTGGCAAGCCCTCCTTGCTGGAAAAAGGGATGAATGGATTTATTTGGACCACATGTGATACCAAGGTTTTCATCCAGAGCTTTACATTTCAGCATTAGACAAATGCAGTCACAACAGGCAAAGAAAGGATTTCTAAGATACTTATTTTAGGGGAAAAGAGTAAAATGCGAATTCTGGATATCCTTCTTCAGAGAAATCTAGAATATGCTAAAAGTTTAAAAGTAAAACAGACACATATCTAGAGCTGAATAAAGGCATGGGTCACTATGTTGTTGAATAAGGGCATATAAGGTCTCCATAAGCACTACAAACATGAGAAAAGTCAGCTCTTTTCAGTTTGTCACTTGATTTTTTGGCACATTGGAAACATCCAATCTTGCATCCACTGAAAAGAAGAAGGCTAAATAAAAGAAGAGAATATGTAGTACTTATGATGGCATTATGCACACATATCCAAGTCATATTTGCAGAAACCTATTCAATAAAAACCATTCGCTGCTCTCCCCACAGCTAATGCAAAGGGACTTAAACGTTTGACTGCCTATGTGGGAAAAAAACAAAAAAAAAAGAACAAGAAATTTTGTGCTGACTTGTTTGTCTCATAAGCCTGTGCGTAAACAGACAGTCCTTTAATATTTACACTGCTGGAAAGACTTGTGAAAAAATTCAGACAGATGTTAAAGACTAAGGCCCCAGTTGTAGACATTTGAATCTACAAAATAGAATAAAACCATTTTTTATTCTTTTATGTAAAATCTGCTTTGAAGGCCCACTCCGATGAAAATCGTGTTTTTGGGGTTTTAACATTTTCTTATATCATTTTTGCGATGGTGGACTTTTATTTTAAAAAAAAAAGCTCAAATTTGAATTTTTGAATATTTCATTGTAAATCAGCAAAAAATGCTGTTGGAAAAAGCTTGTAGGTGTGACGTAGAACGTATAGCGAGCAAGCTCCACTGGGATGCATTCGCTTGCAGAAGACTAGATCCGTGTATGTCTTCATTTTGGACATCCAAGCTTAAATCTGGTTTAAAACTGTACGTCTGGATAGCTCCAGTACTGCTCGCCATTTTTCTTGCACTCCGTAATGTTAGGTTGGAGTTGTGAGGGGCTGTAAGCTAGCGGGAGAGAGAGAGTAAACGGATGGATGACAGGAAGTAGGGGTGGATTTACTACGGGCCGATGGTCCCGCCCCCCAACTCAAAGGCAAATTTTTTAATGAGCTAATGCTGCTCTTCAGAAACCATGTCCTATTCTATATTTTGGCTAAAAACAGCACAATCATAATTCAAAAAAAACACTGGGAACATTTTTAGATGATCGGACTGGGCCTTCAAATCTCCCACCTTTTAGTAAGATTTGCTGTGCAATCATTTCAGAAAAAGTTCCTCTAGGAAAAGTGGAGAAAAGGGTTTCCTCTCTGTTCTAGACTCTGTTCAAACAGAAAAGGTACAAAGCGAGGAGTTAAAAGAGAGTGAAGAAGAGAGGAGGAAGACGGGGCAGCTGCAGTGTGGGCAGGTCTGTAGGGTGAGTAGGGAACGGGAGCGTTTAGAATGAAGCATTATGGGACTGACTTGACGGATTTCTAAACTGGTTGATTGACTGATTGAGATGAGATGTAGACTGACCTGTGTGAGATCGGGGCTGTCGCCCTGATCTATCCCAACTCGCTGTGTCACAAAAAAGGAAGTAAGGGTAGGGGAAGGAGGAGGGAGGCAAAATGAAAATAAACCAAATGTCGTAATAAAACAAAAATAAGGAGTAAACCAAAGCATAAAACCCACAGAGTTAAAGAGGGGGAGAGACACGTGAAGGAGGAAGAGGAAGAGGAGGAGGAGGAGGAGGAGGGAGAAAGAAGAATCAAACCCAAGCGTTCATTTCAACATGCAGTGGCTGGAGAGGAAAACAAATAAAAGACAACAAAGGAGGGAAGGGAGGGGGGGCACATGCACAAACATACGAACAGCTATATATACAGAGTTTATGTACACACACACACTTACACACTAATAAATGCACACACACACTGAAATCTGGAGACCGGTTGGAAATGGATGCTGAGGACGCTGACTGATTAAACAGGCAGGGCAGAGAGGGCAGACAACAGGTCACATGACTGCGAGGAGAAAAACATCCAAAAGGAAGACACTCAACTAATGTTGACTTTGAACAGAAGGAGAAGGGAGGGACACAGATGACACACAAAACAGACAAACACATTTTGTTAGACAGGTAAAATGAATGGGTCCTTAAAGTCAACGTTAGTCTGTTGTTTCGCTTCATTTTTTCTTTTTCTTTGGACCAAGCGGCTGCACCCCAAACCTTCTTCCAAAAAGGCACGAAACCAAGCAGTGAGACAGCCTTTGAAGATGGCGCATGAGTAAATGACACGCAGTCTGCAGAGAATAAAACTATTTATATCTGCTGTGAAGCCTAGCAAGAGCTGCGGCTGACTAACAGCCATTTTCTTACATTTATGGGTTGCATCATATTTCTTGAAGAATAGTGGGGGAAAAGTAAAGAGCGGGAACAGGGGGACAGAGATAGGGACAGAAAAGAGCTTGCTTGGGCATGCAGTGCAGGCATGTTAACAGGCAGCATGTAAGGGGTCCCTCAGCTAAAAGCTGTACATGAGTGACTCTCCGACAGGCTAATAAGACCAGTAATGACTGTCTTGGAATAACTATTGCCTAACTCTGGAAAAGAGAGGGGCAGAAACAGGGGGATGTGTGGATGCAAAAAGAGAAAATTAAAGAGAGGAAGACCCCGGGCGCTGATCTTCGGTCCCTTTGGGTCGGAAGGTATTGACCGTAAATCAGAACTCCAGGGTGACAGAGGTCTGGAGCAAATCTCAACAGGTTTAACTTCTGAGCAGATTCAAGATGAAATTAAAGAGTCAATTTAATAAATCTGTAATTCTTAAGTGGCATAAATCTGCTGAAGTTCCCTCCAGACGTACATCCCCCATCATCTCCTTGGGTTACACTCTGCTTCCTCCTTGGGGGGGTCAGAGTAGGACAAACAGACGTTACCTCTGCCACTTTGAGAAACTCAGACAGTTTGGTCATCCTGTTGAGGAAGGTCTTGTAGATCTCCAAAGCTTCTTTGCACTGGTTCTTCTTCATGTCAAAGTATTTTTCTGGAAAGTAATGCACACAATAAGTGGTGTGATGATCCGTTCGCTTTGTCTCATCCTTTACAAACTTCAGAATTCATGGAAGACATGGAGATGAAGGGGCATCGCGTGAATGGGATCACTGTTTTACAATCGGCAGCTTTGGCTCGGCTTCACTGATTTACCCAACATGTTGATGATGCCCTCGTTGTAAGCAGCAAACAATCGTATGGAGTCTTTAAACAGCAGCATGAAAGCAGTGTTGATCACCCCGTTAGTCAGCTCATTGGAGTTCGGCTGTGGGACAGAAAGGCGGAGTGGATCATTAAGCAGCAGAGACAGCTGCAGTCCCTCACAAGAACGGTTTCTCATCGAGTACCTGGAAATCAAGCAGCGCGTCCAGCTGGTTCTGAATGATGGGCAGAGTTTTGATCAGCTTCTCTGTGTTCATGGTGCGCATCACTCCGTCGGCCCTGGAAGGTACAGGAAAACAAGCTAACTTATTGATTAGGAAACAAAGGAACAAAGGAAACACACTGTTTTAACCTTTTTATTCTGTAAAGCCCTTTGTGTTACCTACATATGAAAAATGCTTTATAAATAAAGTTTGATTCAGTTTGAACCTGTTTAATGGGCTTTTTTGAAACAGGGAAAGTACAATCTCTTTTAGTTTTCTATATTTTCTAGATTGGTGTGAATCTTGAAAATTTTTTTTTTCATACCAAAACTAAAGCTCAGTTAAAGAATACCGTAATTGCCTGGACTAAATGCATATT
The DNA here is from genome assembly GCF_053564925.1 of Oryzias latipes. Taxonomy (NCBI): domain Eukaryota; kingdom Metazoa; phylum Chordata; class Actinopteri; order Beloniformes; family Adrianichthyidae; genus Oryzias; species Oryzias latipes. Next base: position 8,720,858 of record NC_136250.1, on the reverse strand, counting down.
TCTGAACAAAAGTTCAGTTAAAAATGTGCATTTTCTTAATAAAATCATTAGGTACAATTACAAATCGGTGCCGATGATCATTAGTGTCAAATTAGTCATCAGCTAATCTAGTAAGCAATCTATAAATTCGCTACAAAAAGACAATTTATGAACAATCTTTGTTTTTGTTCGTCTTTGTTTCTAATTTGAGGAAGATTATTTATGACTGAATGGAGAAATCAAAGACATTTCTGAATATCTGCTAAACTTCAACCTAAATTAGATGAAAAAATTAAGTTGGTGGGGAAGAATTACAAGGAGGAAGTCAGTTTTTATTTTCTTAAATAAAGGTGTGTCATCATGTTAACCTACAGTACATTCTGAAGCATGATGGTATAGGGATATGATTATCAATATTAGAATAAAGAAAATACAGCTGTCTGTGTGATTGCTACAATTACCAGAACAATTATGTGAAAAACCTCAGAAAAATGAAACAGAATGCTTAAATACATGCAAGAATCTACATTTAAATAGTGTGACTGTGAAGAAACAATTTTATTTTATGTTAAATGAGAATCTAGCCTGAACTGAAGTCTGATTTTTCCTTGTTGCATTTTAAGATTTTCTGTTAAAGATGCCAATGAAAATGGTCTTTTGGGTGTTTTTAACATGTTCTTGTGGCATTTTTCTGACGATGGAGGACATGTATGATGAAAATTAAGCTTAAAGTGCATTTTTGTATTTTTTTATTGAAATTGTTGTGAATCAGGAGCAGATGAAAATATGCAGTTTCAAAGAGAGCTTAATTGTGATGTGGAAAATACACTGGGTAGGCCACAAGCTCTCTACCAACGGTCCCGCCCACAGCTCGGAGGCAAATTTTTAATACAGTCGCTCTGCAGAAACTATAGAAAACGAGAAAGATGTTTTTGATTTTGGCAAAAAAAAATGGCATAATCATGATTAAAGGATCACTGGGAACGCTCATTAAATAGATCAAAAGATGATTAGAGTGGGTCTTCAAAGTTTAACATGACCGGTAACACGAGTTACTGTTGATCCATTCATCTAAAGTCTGAACCTTGAAATAAGCATATGATAATGATATTGCCTTTACACAAATTTAAAGCCTGTAAGCTTTCTCTTTCACTTGACAAGAAAAGTAAGACCACAAGTCAGCAGTATGTGTGTAGAACAGTGTTACCCTCTCTTCATCTTGGTGAAGTCCATTGCTGCTAGCCTGTAAGACATGGCTTTTTCATTCAGGTAGCAGCTGTAGCGTCTGATGAAAGTTGACATGTTGTATCCTGTAGGGCAGAAAGCAGACAGTGCTGTTATTGACCAGTGGTCAAACTCTGTAAACGTATCACAAACTATTTGATGTCCTTGTTTATAAAAAAGAAAAAAACTCTTCTGTCAAACAAGCAAAATTCATTTGTGAGTCCTTTGTTTGTTTTTCCTTCTTTGAATATGCAACTATGTGGTGAATAATGTTTGAATAATCAGCAACATTCAGCAGCGTCTTTTAGCAAACAAAGAGCACCTTTTTCTGTAGCTTTTACAATCCTTTTGAAAAAAGGATTTGAATTGTACTTTATTGATGGCGTTACAGAGCCAGAGAGAGTCTGACAGAAAGTCATTTTGTTAGACGTACAGCACTGCTGAGTCCACAAACAGCCAAACGGCATTAAATCACCTTGTAATGCAGCCTTATCTAGAAAGTTGTTGAGGTTGAAGAGTGTATTTCTGGAGGCAAGGTACTGCATCAATCTCTGAGAGGGAAAAATAGAAAACAAAGTCAGTGATGTATCTCCATGACAATATATAGGCATGGTGGCGTACTGTACTGGCAGATTTTCAGCCAAATAACATCCCATTTGTAGCATTATAAGCATTTCATAACAGATAAATTTATGGATGCACCTTAATTGGCATCTAGACATAACAAGTAATCCCAAATAAAGAGGAGTAAGGGTTGATGCCTGACAAATCTTTGAACAAACCTGGAGTATATCTCTGTGGGTGTGACACGTAACTCCTAAGATGACCTATATCCTGTGTTTTTATGGGCATCTTTTTCTGTTTGTGCTACACCCTAGGATTTTTTTTTTCCAATTGTGTCCAATATAATCATCTATATGGAATGCTTGTTTTATTACCATCAGGATTTAATTGAAGCAGGTAAATATGAATCAAAAATGATGGTTCTGTGAGCTAGAGCGTTAGATCTAGTTTCTTTTTATTTATTTTTTACCATAATTGCTTTTTTTCAGTGTTTATGTTTATTTCTTGTAATACTGTTTGCATAAATTGAATTGAAAAAAGGGAGCTTGAACCCATTAAGTTGTCAAACTTCATCCAAAGCCCTTTTCAAACTTTGTATATAGTGTAACTAAATGAAACAATTCTGTGGGTAACAGGATTATATCTATTGGAGAAACATCTACATTATCTCACAACTTCTTCCCTTTACTTTGGAAAGTCCTGAACTTAGTGTTACCAGACAATGTCTTGCAAATGTTGTCCTGGAAAAAGATCCATTTTCTTGACCAAATTTACCTCTGAAGACCATATTTTCCTGATCTGTAGCCTGGTTAAAGAAACCAGATTAAAAGGATTTTTATTCTTATTACTTTAGAATATATGTAAATGTTATTGACCAGTAGTATGTAACTATTGCATTTTATGAGTAAAACAATGTCCAAAATATTTTTAAAAATCCTACCTTTCTTGGGTTTTTTGAATAAATTGATATTTTTATTTGGTTTTTAGTCCGTGTTTCCATGGTGATAAGGATCAAACTCCAACTTTGTGGTTTCAAGGTCTAAATCTTAAAAATTACTCTGTCTATTAAAACTGTTCACAATCTACCTCTGTCTTACCCAGCTTTTAGTTTTAAACGAGGCGTCCTGGAAAAAAAGAGTACGATTTTAAATTAAGGAGGAATTGATGCCAACTAATTGGCCATTAAACATGAATGATTCCTGGTTGGACAGAACCTGTAAAGACAAGTGAGGCAAAACCCTCAGTCAGCTTCCAGCAGCCCTGACAAATGTTCAAAGCATCACACGCTTCCAGAGGGTCATCGTCACAGCAGTAATCTCTGCCACAACCTTTCTTTCTAGTCTGAGCCGCTCTTCGTTTAGCATGTTTGATGTTTCGCTTGTTGATCTTGCGGGGTGAGCGGCGTGCCGGGGTGATTTGTCATGCCGGCCATTGAAATGTCAGCGTGACTCTCCATCGGCCCGTGTTGGACACATGGATAAAACAGCTTCAAAGAGTCTATCTGTGAAGGGGCTGCAAAAAAATGGCTACAACATGAAAAGAAGATTTTTTTTAAACAAATCAATAACCCCAGACTGAAGAAATATGTGCTTTTGTGCAAACAGGTTTTGGTCTCTTGGTAACTTTGTGAATTTAATCCTGAAAGAAATTTAAAAACCATTGATTTTATTATATCTTTTTAAATTTTAAGCAAATCAGTTTCTCTTACTAAGATTTATTTTTATTTTTTTAAAAGGGTGCAGGGGGGGGGGGGGGGGGGCTTTTTTAATTAGGAACATGATTAGACAGTAAAAAAAAAATTAAGTCAGTGAAACAAATTACATTTGTCATAATATGAAATTTTTAAAAACAGCAAAGTTTTGCTCACATCGTTGCCGTACATCATGAGGTGGTGCGTGGTGATGAGTGCTTTGAAAACCACAATCCAGCTGTTGCTTGCTGTGCGCTCCAGCAGCGTGTCTGCCAGATGTGGGATGCTGACGTTCAGCTCATTGGTGCAGTGGATCAGGTCTGGAGGACACAGAGCGTGAAATGTGAGCAGGAGAGGAGCAACTCTGGGTGGAAACAGAAGCAGGTGCGTGGCCAAGAGGTTGGCTGTGCTGGTTTCAGCACTCTGTCTGCCCGCTGTAACCCCAGCTGTTCATTTACCGCAGCAGCCAGTGACAAAACAGCAATTCATATCCTCTGAGAGCTTGCGAGTTATACGGAATCGATGAAATGAGGGAACAACCACAATAACTGAAGTCACATCGACTGCTGCACTCACTGTGACTGTAACAGCACACAAATCTATACAGAAACGATTGTTTTGATAAAAGTGTGTAAAGATGGGTGAATCAGAACCATAGCGGCTGTTCCCAGTCCTACATTTGAAGCTGTAGTCCAGCTTTCCACCTCTTTTTTCAAATAAATGCGTCAAATCCAGAAAAAAGAAACAAAGAGGTAAAATCTATGCCAGCGATGTCAGTTTCACTGCATTTCTTGTGTCCATGCTGCGATATCCTTCTGAAGTCAAGTCTGTTGGAAGTGTGTTTTTTAGAGAAACAAATCCCAAGTCAACATGAACTTTGGGAATGAAATCGGATGTTTTCTGCATCTAGTGCTGGACAATCCCAGCGGGTGCCATGGTGACAAGTCTGATGCTTGTGGAAGGCACACAAGGCTACAACTTAACAAATGCTTCATTTTCCCTAGTCGCTGTGTGTAAAAGCCTCAGCAGGAACAGCAAACTGAGCCGTGATAAAAATAATATGTTCATGAAAACATGAACTCACTCAGACTGTCACCCTCTCTGCTGTATTAATGCCATGACATTTGTCACCTGCTTCAGGCTGCTGAGTGTTTACAGCTTGAGGGCGCAGGAGACAGAAATTAAACAGGAAATAACATCAGTGTGGATTCCAAAAATGTTTAGTTTCTTCACAGCATCATGGTAAAGTCCCACTCCGATCACATTTTGATCTGTAGTAAAAGCTCTCCCAGTAATCTTTTAATTACGATTAGTCCGTGTTTAGCCAAAAATCAATACACCCATCTCATTTTCGAGGGCATAGTTTCTGCAGAGCGGCAAGAGTTCATTAGAAATTCACCTCTGAGTTATGGGCGGAACTGTAGGTGCAAGTAAGTCTGCCCCCATTTCCCATCATCCATCTATTTACCCTTTCTCCAACTAGCTTACAGCCCCTCACAATCAAACATTAGCGGTGCAACAGAAGTGGCATATGTATATATATATACATAAGCCAGATATATGCATATATATTATATATATATGCATATATATATATAAGTGGCAATGGCAAGAATATCAGAGCTATCCATCTGTACAGTTTCAAGCCAGATGCCAGCTCAGACGAGGAAAACAGACACGGATCTATTTTTCTGCAAGTGGATGTATCAGAATAGTAGTCATCGGCATAGTAGTCATAGTAGTCATCGGCTCCTGATTTACAACAATCTGAATTGAAAATACTCAGAAATGCAGCTTTAATCTATATTTAATCTATAATTATATATGTCCTCCATCATGACAATAAAGCTACAAAAATAAGTTAAAAATACCAAAAACACAATATTTATTGGGGTGGGACTTTAAACGCATAACTAGATATGACTAGATATAAAGATGAATTAGTTTAAAAAGCATGCATGGTTGCCAAATTTTTATCTAAGGGTGGTCTAAATTTAGGCAGCTAAAGATCAAACTGAATGCTGGTAGTTTTATATCATGAGTGATGATGTAACTTGAACACTTGTTTGAGGCTTTTTAACACAAATGGAGTAAAGCTAGAGATCCTCAAGGACGATGTGACCTCTATAAAGCTCAGTTCAAACAAACACACAACTGTCTGCCAATAACTCCAGCTGCATCAAGGTAAAGACACAGGTAAATACACCTTTAAGTAATTAAAGTCAAGCTGAGTAATAAGAAATCTCTCATTCAGCCTAAAGACAATTTCATCAAAATAAAAAAGTTTCTTCAGTTCAATATTTCCTCCTTTCTCCATCTACAAGGATTTAGCCATCGACCTGTGCTGATGGCCAAAAGGATATTATCCAGTATGGATCATGTGATCGACAACCCCTAATTACCTCATTTAAAAATAAAATTGAACAATGCCCCTATTGAAAAGTGTATTTATGATGACGGCCTTGCAGAACATCAGGCCAAATCAAAGAAATGTCTAATCCCAGTTACAATTAATGACGGAGCCTGGTCTTTAAGTGTGTGACAGAGGGGAATTCCTCTCATAAAGAGCCTTAGTTTAAGAAGCAATAAAACTTTATTCCCTGTGCTTTAAGAATTTGGCCTTAGATAACGGAAAAAATATTGTGGGGGTGATATTGGATTGGAAGATAAGGCCATAAAAACTGCACATGCGTGTGGGACAGTGGGCTTTTTGTCATCGATTGCATTCTCGTCTATTCGTGATGAAGCTTTTCATCAGAAAACGCCGATGGTTCCCATCTAATTTGGACGCTTGTCAAATAAAAAAAATGATTTGAACCAAACCAACGGTTCCTTCCATGACACAGTCTGCTACGTCATACACTGAGTAATGCTACTGACTGTGCTTTTGGGCCAGAGGGTAATTTTTGGCCTGATTACTATTCCAATATTCCATTTCCTTCTCTCCTAAGCTCATCATCTGCTATTGGTGGTAAATAACTCTCACCATCAATGTCTTTAACCTTTTGAAGAAAATGGATTAAACTAAAGAAAAAGACTCAAACCTTGGTTGGTGAATTCTGAGCATTAGCTTTTCGTTTAATTTATGTTGCATTGCATTTGGAGAAATGGTAGAACAGTTCATATTTACTTTATCATGGGCCTTCTGCAGAAATTAAATAACAAACCTTTAAAATTCAGCAAACTGTTTCAGGGTTGTTGCCCATCAAACAGTCTGGATTTGAGAGCTGAACTACAAGGTCAATTCTTCCTGGTCTGTTCATCTGAAGAAGGATTTATCCCACATATTTATGATGAAAAACTGTTAGATGTAACGACCAATAGCTTTTTTGACTAATCCAATCAAGAACATTACATTTCCAGTTTTACACATAATCTGCTCCTTTTAATCCTTTGCAAGTGTGATAGTAAAGATAGTTAATAGATGAATTTTCACTTTAATTTATGCCTTTTTACTCCAGGAAAGGAGTCTGTAAAAGACAGTTCCTGGTTCTGTCTCCAAACATATTTTTCTGCTGTCATTCCCTCTGAAGGCTGTGATAACGGTTCCATTATCCACTGTCTGTCATTTTTTAGGGAAGCGCTTAAAAGCCAAAGACGGACAAAAAAGGACTAAAATGATGCTATGGTTGAAGAAAGATCTTAGTCCCAATATTGTTCAGAAATGACTCATCTCAGAGCACTTTTGTTAAACCTTTAGTCACTTCTCCACATAGTTCTTCTTAAGTAGTTGCAAAAGCAAATTCACTGACCTTCTGATTTTTTTTTTAAAGGTACACACATCTATTTCATGCGCCTCTGCTCTGCGTTACATTCTGTACTCGACAGACAATCAGGACCCTCCAGTCGAAGACTCATCCACTTCTGTTGGAGCAGCTGCAAATGTGTGGCTGAGCTACAAAACACTTATTCAGCTAAAATTAAATCCATCCCTTCCACAGAGGGATGAATTGAACGGCTGTGGAGTTTCTTCAAAGAAAAGATGAGAAAGGGCCCAAATGGTACAAAAGAAACGAAAGAACTACCTTGCAGAGCAAACTGACCTATTCTTCTTTTTAAACTTCTTTGTCCTTTGCACAAAGTATCTGTCATAAAAAAAATAGAATGATAAAATAAATAATTTGACTGCTGCTTCAGTTTTATTTTTAGAGGATGCATCCTCAGTTTTAGTTAACATTTTCTTATATGTTAGTTACTCTCATTCAGGCTGCATGTTCAGTGCTCCTAATAGGAGTAGAGGTATAAATCATGTAATGAAGTTTGTTTGATATCAGCATCCAGATTGCATTTAATGAAAATACAGTCAGAAATCCAACTTCAAACTCCACAGAGGAAGCAGGATTTGAAATAATTATCTCAGATTTGATACAGTTGGATTAGGATTAAAAGGAAAGTTATTTCTTAAAACTTCCTCAGCACCAAAACAAACTTGGATGCTTTTCCATAAACGGTTTTCCAGCTTTTCTGTGTCTTTTCTTTAAGAAGAAGAAGGACAGTTAGCCCTGCCTAGTGCGTTATCACCGTGTGGCACTCCTAATGAGACCATATTGCCTGTTTGCTGTGCTCTGGACTGTATAATCTGCTGCCAAACTTACCGGCTGAATGGCTGGGTGCGCAGCTGGATGCCCGGCTCTCAGATATTTGGCTACTCGCCTCTCTGAATGATTTATCCCCATTTCCTCCAGATTAGCAATCACCCCCTTCCCTCCCTCCCTCCCTCCCTCCCCCTCCCCCCTTTTCCTTGTCTGTGTCAGCCCGATTGATAAGATGCGCGCTGTATCGATCAAGTGATTAGAAAGGAGCACCAAAGCTATAACAGCAAGGGAGAAATCTATGTGATGGACTCCACACAAAGGTAATTATTATCAGGATGTGGGGATGAAAAGGCTTTTCTGCCTCATTGTACGCCCACCAGCCACTGTCCGGCTGACATTTACGCAGCAGAGGACGTGACAGTGAACTTGAATGTGCAGAAAGGAACAATAACGCACATTCTGTCTCGTCCTGTCTCAGAGGGGGTGCCGTGCCGTTCATGATGAACAGGGCCCACACTATATAACAGCGGTGCAACATGATTAGCCTACAGCAGAATGGCCTGCTTCCCCTGAATGACATGCCCATGGAGTCACTCCACCAAAAAAGAGACGGTGCGCACGCCTTTTCTGCGTAAAATCCCATCTGAGGGAATGTGATGGAGCCTAATTAGAACGGCCGCGAGCAGAACCGGGCCGGATGAGAGTGGAGGAAGCACAGCAGATGCTGTTCGTACAGGCTGTCCTTTGTGAGGGAGCGGGCATGCAGGCAGACTACAGTAAGGAAGCAGTGATGGCATGCTTAACCTACAGTCAAGGTGTTTCTTCTTGGGTCCGCTGACTTCGTGCGTCGTGGCCTTGCAAACGGCTTTGCTGATGGCAGAACCGGTCATGCTGTGCTGCGCGGCGGCGATCCGGTCCGTCAAAGACTGTCCCGACATGTTACGCAGGAGGAGGAGGAGGAAGAGGAGGTGGAGGAGGAGGTGGTGAACGGGAAGGCAGGCGGAGTGATGTCCGGGTGGGGGGAACTGGGGAGGACGATCAAAATGTCTTTAACGGTGGGGAGGAGGGAGAGTCGGCCGAAGGAAGAGGAGGAGGAGGAGGTGGATGAGGAGGAAGGAGGCAGCAGCGTTCACCGACGAGGATCCGGTGAGCGAATTCATGCGGCTGATACAAAAAAAAAATCAGATCTTCACATCAAACGATGTTTTCAATTCATTCAAAGAAGAAAATTGAAAAATGGTATAAACCTGATGACACAAAAGCCGGTCAGTGCATCAGTGAGACAATGTGCGCAGAATCATCCCTGAAAATGAGAGACGTTCCAAAAAAACGACACCAGGTCACTATAAAAAAAAAATCACAGCCTTCAAAAATGATGCTGTCCTTCAGCTTCTCCTCTTCCTCACCCGGTTTTCCTTGTAATCTATGAGCGCAGAGACCTTCTGTGATCCGCGCGGGCTGCATCCATTATCTGCTGCGTCCCCCCCCTTTCCCCCTCCTTTTTTTTCTTTTTACCCCCAAGCCTCAGAATCTCCTCACAAAGGGAGTATTTCTATTTTGAGGGTACCGATAGGCCAATTTCCAACCCCCTTATTTATTTCTTTATTTCCTCTCCAGTCAAAACTTGTGCGTAAAATGGCAGCACATGAATCAGGTGACTTGGAAAGGAGGGCGATTGGGCCACCTCTCGGGTCTGGGGAGGGCATCTTAAAGCAGAAGGATGCCCGCAGTTCCAAAGCCGGGCATCAGCTGGTTCGTCACCTTGAACGCTTCAAGCGTGTGATGTAGAAACTCTCCATGATTACCTGCTGTCCAATGAAATGCAGACACATAGAAAGGGGAAAACACAATCTGAACACAAAAGGTGCGTGATGATCTGCACACTTCTGAAATGTACGCGCGCCCCTGCACTGCAGTCTGTGCACCATTCCCTGCATTTCTCCCACCAGTGCTTAAAATGATCTAGAAATCCAGTTCTTTTTACCCCAGTAACTAATATTTTTATTTCCTTTTTGTCTTTTTATATGCTACAAAAAGTTAAATATTGCTAAACTTGATAGATCTCAGGGGAAAAAACTTCTTCAGATGAATAGTCAAGTAATTGAAAATGAACAGTGTCCTTGGAAAAAAAAGATCAATGCTCTCTATGATGTGGAGTTCCTTTTATGTCCTTTCTCAAAAGGGTTACTCATGTTTGCCTTATCAAAAACTTTATAAGAAGAGAAATCTATAAGTTCACATGACATTAAAATAAAAATGCAAAACATTTAGGCCCTCAGCAAAACGTAGTTGAAGTTTATTTTAAGTATAGCAATGGAGGAGGGGCTGCAACGTTTAAAGCTCAAAGGACCAGTTTTTCAGTGACACTGCTCAGAAAAAAGCACTTTATTTATGTTTTTGTGGCCATTCACATTCAATCATTTATAGCATGTAGCTTTGACATATTTAACCTAATTGGATTATTTTAATTTCATTTATATGTCAATTTGAACTTTTTTTGTTTGACAACAATGTAAGTTCCTTTCATAATAAAATTCACCCTGTGTCAGAAGTGTCATCCTGCTGCAGCTTTTTTGAATTTTAAAAAAGCAAATAAAACATGGCATTTTCCACCAAAGTCATAATGACATAATGGCTTACTGTCAAATATAAACCTGACAACATTCACGTTGAACCCAATTTTTATTATTCCATTAATAAACCACTTATAGCATCATTTTTCTGTTATCTGACATGTGAGAAATGTAAATATCAAGGAAAAAACTTAATTAACTAAAGAAAAGGAACAGAACTACAAACCCACTATTCAGTAAAATTGTTTACGTTTTTCTTTAAAGCCAAAGAACCACAATATAGGAATGAAGGAGCCGCATGCAGCACCTGAGCCTCAGGTCCGAGACTCCTGCTAGGAACCTTTTAAGTTTACGATTTGTAAAAATTAATCTTGAAGTATCACTTTTAGTGTATAAACTGCTTGTAATACACTTACTTTTTGCTACATGGGGGAGGTGCACCCTCTGAGTCAAACATAAACCTCTGGTTTACAGAGTCTTTATGAGGCCCTAAGCCAGCTAAAGCTGGACTAAAACTGAGTAAAGCAATAGGACAATAATCTGAGGCACATGATACAAAGTGTTCATGACTGTGTGCTTTGTCTCTCCACAGAACAATGCTATAGGCGACTTTAACTCTGTTTCAAAATTTCATATCACTGCAGGTTATCGCTGCTGCAGAGAAATGACTCATGATTAAAACAAGACCAGTAAAATCCATACATCCAGGGTGAGGAGTGTTGGTTCGCTTAATTCTAAGTCAAATTATATGACATTTTCAATCGCTTTTTTGTAAAAAAAAAAAAATCATCATTTTCGTGACACAAAAAGTGTTATTGTGCAAGATCCTGAAAGACTATGAGTCAGGGAATATCAACAAAAGGAGAGGGACTTAAATGAATGTAGGCTGCTTGTGTCCTTGATAGGCTCTCAACAAACACAGTCTCTGACCGTTTAGTTCACTTAATCTTACGTTAAATGTTCTGACAGCTTTAATATGGTTTAGTTCTGCTCTGGAGGGAGATTTCTGTTCCATCTTCATCTGACAAATGACTAACAGCTGCTGGAGGTAAACTGTGAAGCAGAGGAGCAGCTCACCTGTCGGATGGAATCAAATTTGCTCTTTCGTCCTGACGTAGCCGTCCCTCCATGCTGGGATTAAATAACAGTTAGGATGAAACTCCAATGGTTCCCACTGCTGTCGGAGAGCTTCAGGTTTCTAACACTCTGTCAGGGCAGAAGCCACAATTAAGTGGGATCTGTCTTTATCCCTCATGGCCTTTAGGTTGAGAGGTGACACGGTATGAAAATGGCTAAATTCAGCTAAATTCTTTCAAGGAGAAGATAGTGGATGACTTTTAGGAGATTTATACACATTTGAAGGCATAAAAAATGGAGGCTGGAAGCCTGGCAGCTCCTTGCCACAACTCCTTCCTGCCAGGGGATTTGATGTGACCTCATTTTTTGGTTGACAGATTTTGCCAAACAAACAAAACTGAAACCAACGGTTAAAGCTGTGAAGCCTCTTTGTTTTTTTCTTTTATTACCTTCAAACACACAAATGGCCACTTTAAAAAAAAAAAAACAACTTTTCACCACTCACCTTTAGATGTTTCTAACCCCTTAAGACCCCAGCTAATATTTGAGCTAACCCTCCAAACATGTCGTCACAAGGCCCCCAGTTAGGCAGAATTAGCTACAGTGGTGATATAACTCAAAATGTGACGTCAGCGTTTGTGGATGCCAGGTCTTACGAGGTAAAGCTTGCTGACAGAATAAGTCACATGACATGTCTGCAGCTTTTCCACGCTTTTTTTTTCTATAGGTAAAGTAAAAGGTTGTTGTGTGTTGTTTCTCAGCAACACACAAAAACTGCTTTTATACTCATTTGGACACATTTGGGCTGCACGGTGGAGCAGTGGTTGGTGCACTTACCTCACAGCAATAAGGTCCCCAGTTCAAGTCCTGGCTGGAGAACCTGAAAACAAACACCAAAGGGGGACCTTTCTGTGCGGAGTTTGCATGTTCTCCCCATGCGTGGGTTTTCTCTCACATCTGAAAAAACATCATAAATGGTCACTCTAAATGTGTGAATAGAACATTTAAATGTGAATGTGAGAGTCCATGGGTGTGTGATTGGTGACTGGTGTCCAGGATGTCCCATGAGTGGCCGGGATGAGCTGTGGCAGCCCAGTGAAGATGAATGAAATGCACTTGGACATTTTGAATGACAGAAACATCTCTGTGTGTCCCTTAAAAAATTAGAAAATAACAAAATTGTTGAAAAATCAACCAATGGTTCTGAATTGTTGTTCAACTAAACCATATTTAAAAAAATATATATATAAAATAATGATCTCTGCCTAAAAAAAACAGCCATAGCCTTATTTTAAAGAAATGTTTTGGTTTCTTGATTTTCAGCAAATCATTATGTATTCTTACTTTTATCAACCTTAAGCCACCTCAGGGTGTTTTTGTTGGTTTTCTTTTAGAAACTGAGATGTACCAACAGTGTTATTCACAAAGTGCCTGACAGTGTGAAAGGTTTGCCATTTTTTAAGTTTTAAAAAGAGGAACTGATAACAAGAGAAATCAAATATGACTCAAGGGAGGGAGGCAGACAATGAAGGGACATGGGTAATTAATAGAAACCAAAGAAGTGCAGAGGCAGGATGCCGTAACAAACAATCCAGAAAAAATACTGAGACAACAAACCACAAAAGGAAAAAGAAAAACAAGAAGAATCAGGCAGAGCGTGTTTATGAGAGAAGACTAAACACATGTGAGGATAATAAGGAGAGAGGATATGGGTGAGTTAAGAAGGAACAGAGAACAGGTGGGGAAAAGGCGAACCAGAGAAAAGATAAATATAACTCAGAGCTCACATGGGAAAGTGTGAGAAGCAGCAGACTAAACCTGAAGTAAAAAAAAACATGAAAAGGCTCATCCCTTGTGCTATGCTAGGCACTTTAACATTGGGAGTGGGGTCATCTAGACCCACTAGACAGTGCGCTAAACCTTTTTTCTTCAATGATTTGTGATCTTCACTGGTGTCCATGGATTACATGAAATCTTTCCACCTTTATCCACCTTTGTCATGGTAGGGAGAACACGTCAATGTAAGGATCGGGTCATCTGGACCCCATATAATAGGATAACACAAGGGGTAAACAAATTCAAGAGCTATGCTACATTTATTAAATACAAAAGCACAAACAAAACAATGCTAATACTTAAAACCAGAAAAACTCAACCTTCTATATATTGAAATGTTAAACGTTTAAAATTAAAAAACAAACCTACCCCAAAAACTAACAAACACATTATTGGAATCTTATATTCATTTGAATATTGACATGTTTAGTCCAAATATGTAAAGAAATATTTTATAAAACAACAATACAGATTTGATTTATTAGTTTATTTCAAGCAATAACAACAATGGAACAGGGGAATAAAAATACATTGATATATCCATTTTTTCAAGGTATTAATTAATTGGACAATGAAGAAAACAAAAGAAGATAATGCTATTTTCTTGACATCATCATAATCATAAAATGGCATTTGCTTTAGTGCTAGCACACACACTGAATCCATTAAATATGATGATTGTCAAATAGTTTGATCAGATAAATAATCATAAAAAAGGTTTCAACGCTCCTCAGATGTAAAGAGACTAGTATTTCTCAAAAACATTTCCCCTTCATGGCTTGATGATAGTGTGTCACATGAGAGCTAACAATGATACCTTTGCTGTTGGATTTTCAAAGCTTCAAACACTCAAGAAAATCCACCCACTGTTACAAAACCTGAATAAATCTTCTTAATGAATGATCAATTCCATTAAAAAAATGATTTTAATAAATCATACCTTTCCCTCAGAATTTTTTTTTGCAGACGAAACCGGATGCAAGAAAAAAATCTTATTCTAAAATAAGACAATTTGTGATGCACTTGCAGATATGTTTGGGGCAAAGCACATCTGCCTTGAATGATTATTTTTGGTGACTCAACAGAGATGAACGTGGTTTATTGCAAATACTTTTTTTATTTTTTACCATTATGCATCATACGCCAGTGGCTTATTTGAATGAGAGATAGAAGTACTAATAAGTAAGAACTCAAATACAGGGTCGGGAAAGTTTTACCAAAATCATAGATGGAGTTATAAACTGAATGGAAGCCGTTTAGACAAATTCACTGAGCACAATTTTACCCTCCTCACAAAGCAAAGGCGACATTTGTCATTCAAGTTAAGAAACCTGCCAGCCCATGAGAACACAGACTTATCTGAAGACAAATGTTTGGTATTCATTCAGAAAACGAAAGCTTTGAAAAAGTACTTTCAGTTTGAAAAAATGAAATAAGTTTGAAGACATCTGAAGAATTCTCATTTCTTATTTAGACATATTATTTATTTATTCAAACAAAAGCAAGTAATTATTAGGAACTAATCTAAGAAAAAACCTCCCCCACCTCCTGATAATAAATCTCTTATTTTGAAATGAGGGGAGGCTGGTCCAGGTCTGTCAAGTGCCGAACAGACACATTGTTCAGACTCACATCTTTTTGTGTGCTCATTACTTATGTAATTTGTGGTTGTATGTTGAGAATTAACATTTCTGACCTTCAGATTCTGAGCTTAAACTCATGAACGCTTTTCTGTACAGAACACAAACACTGATTTAGTTTGGCAATAACCTTAAGACTAAAACAATAAACTTTTAGCTCTTTTAAAAATGTCTTCCCCTGTAATGAATAATTGGAAAGATTTTGAAGATAAAAAGGTTTTAATCAGGTATTCTTTTAAAATTAGCTTACCTTAAATGTATCGTTTCATTGTTGTTATCATCTTTTTCAGCTTTCATAGAAAAAACTAGTGTTTTTTTTAGTTTTGTAACAGAATGGCGACCTGTCTAGGGTCTACCCCGCCTTCACCCAACAGTAGTGACCCCAGAAAGAATACAGCGGGGAAAGAAAATAGATTTTGATGGGTTAAGTTTTGTTCTAGTATCTCATTAGCTAGGTTTATTAAATGTTTCTTGTTATGCTATTGGTTAGTTTTTATGATTTTCTTATTGGGATGTAACCAGATAAAGTAGAAATCTCTTTTTTTTTTATATTGGCACTGTTTTCGAAAAATCAAAACGAAAAAAAAAAAAAATCTTTATTTTAAATTTAAAATTTTATTTGTACCAGATTTTGAGCACATCCCATTAATGTGTTGTCTTCTTCAGGCTGAGATTTTCCTGTGTTTTTTCTGGATCCCCTCCTTGTGATGAACTGGAGTCATCATTTCACACACGAGGAACATCTGAAATGATTTTTTGTGGTGTTTGTGTGTCCAGAGAGGATGAGGGAGCCGGATTCTCGCTCAGCAGCTGGGCTCTCCTCATTGGTCAAAATGTGCTCTACCAAGCAGCGTGCTGCTTCTTCGATGTTTGTGTTGTCCTGAAGAGGAAGAGGAAGAGATGTGAACATCAACCCTGCAGTGGCAGTTCCAGCAATGGTGCCTTTAGCGGTAAATGTGATCAAATGCAAAATGGTATTTCTTTTTTTTATAATCCAAATTTTTATAAATAGAAAATGATGTTTTTAAAGTTTTATAGTTGGAGCAAAGTGATTGAAGAGAACAGATCTGGAGCAGCATGACTACAACATTCCAGTCAGTTTAGATTATGCTTATGTAAGGAGGTGGCATATAAAAAAAGGTTTTGGATTTAAAAACAAAATCCTTTATCTGAATGCTTAGATTCTTTTTTTCTACCCAACATTAAGTTTTTCTGTTCCGTTGTCTTGATTTCCTCTGAAGAATTCAGAAAAAATGTTAAAAACGAATTTAATACTTCCATAGATTTGCCATGTTTATAGAAAATGAAGCAAATTAGATCAAGGAAAAAGCTAAAATGTATTGTCTGGGGAAAAAAATCCTCTAAAAATCTTTGAATTACAAAATAAATCTAGGTTAGGAAGTGAACGCATTATTGGAAAAGAAGGTGAAGTGTGGAGCTAAATGCACTAAACCAGTTTGTTTTTTAACCAGTGTGCCGCGAGAATTCATAAATACTGATCTAAAAACGTTTCTCATCACCAGAATATCAGCTCATCAACATAGGCGCAGGTTTCACACTGAGTAGTTTGCAGATGCCTTAGAGCCAGGCAGGTCTCTCTCATCTGTGTCTTTCATAAGGAGGGCCAGGAAAACTTTGGATGGTAGCTCCTCCCACACGCGGCGGGAGCGTCAGGTTTTTATGAACACACCTTTGCACAAGCGTCCAGCAGCGACTCTGGTGCATGTTAAAATAAGGGCAGAAGACGCAAATTTAATGCGTGAATTGCGTTCCATGGGAACGGACAAATGATGCGCACTGAGGGAGGAAAGAGAAGTGAGGAGTGGGGGGGCAATCCACGGCACATGTCTGTGCAGAACCGGGTGTGATGATCCGTACAGACCATCCGTGCATCCCTAGTGTCAGGCCGTGTAAAAAGTGAATGAAATAATGAAGCTCAAAGACGTGAGTCTATCCGGCATGAGCACTACTGCATTTCACTCTATCTCCCATGATGCATTAGGTTATTAATGTGACGGCATCTTTTGTGCTGCTGTTAACTGTCATGAAGAACAACAAACGCAAATATCTGTTCTAATGGTTTGCAAATCTTCTTGATGAAAGCAGGAAAACAGTTTTGTTTACCTTCAAGGTTTGTGTTGGAGTCAGAGGAAAGAAAGTCGAAGGGAGGACAGGAAGAGAAAGAAGCCAAAACACAAAATTATTTTTTTTTTGCCAAATTTAACTGTTAACCCTTGTGCTATCCTAGGCACTTTAACATTGGGAGTTGGGTCATCTAGACCCACTAGACAGTGCTCTGAACCTTTTTTCTTCAATGATTTGTGATCTTCACTGGTGTCCATGGATTACATGAAATCTTTCCACCTTTATCCACCTTTGTCATGGTAGGGAGAACATGTCAATGTGAGGGTGGGGTCATCTAAGATAGCACAAGGGTTAAAACAAAGCAAATGGAAGCATGGAATGAAACAGTGGTTCGCTGTGGTGCTTCTAATGAAAAGGTATGAACCAGATTATGATAACAACGTAAACACAATAAATAAGGGAATCTTAATAAAGATGGGATTATTTAAATCCGCTTCCTCCCACTCCTTTTCAACCAATTCATTCAACTGTTTTTGATAAACTTCACATCTGATTGATTCAACTTGTCATGTATTATAAGTGCAATTACAACTATTTATGACTAAGAGTAACTATGACATAATTTCTACATTCATGTGGATGTTTATGGAAGAGCATTTTCTTTACCTTTAATTTTTTTACTGACCAATCACATTGATTAGACTAATCATCCTGTATTTGATGAATCTATATTAATATATAATTCCTTTGTTTGTGTTTTTTTTAAATCCCCTAACCCAAAACAAGCATCATTTTAACTTTATCCGATCTACTTTTGCATTAAAAATGCTTTAATAAAAGAGTCTGTCTCGCTTTTTTTCGCTCAAACTTCCTTGCTTTACTTTTTAATAGTTTTTTAATGATTATATGCCACGCTGTAAACTATTAGAAGAAGAAAATGTAGAGAAGCATTATTAATTCAGTAAATTGCCTTTGCACTTTAAAGGGCATTAACCACCAGAAGCTTATGGTATTAAGGTTCCAGCTTCAAAGAAGCTTCTGCGCGGAACCGTGCCTTTTTATTGTTCAAAGTTTATTTTCTTCAACGATTTGTACCTCCAACACCACAGGTCCACTTAGATATCAAACCCATCTCTCTCTGCAGCCATGATGGAGATGATCAAAAACCTTTGTGCCGTGAGTGCTTGTTGTTTTTCTGATGATCTCTCTGACCCGTCTGCTGAGTCACGCTCTCTAGCTACTGTTCTTCATCTCTGCCTTTCACTCCAGTGTGTAACTCATTAGGCCCACTCTGAGTCAGATGGGAGAACCCTGAAGTCTAATTCACACTCCACTGCAGGAATGTACGTGTTTGTCTTTTGAAAGCATAGAGAGAAAAACTCTCTCAAAGTTGAAGCAAACTTGTTTGCTTTTACATTCAGCATCCGTACATCCATTTTCTATGCACAGAGGCTGAACAGACTGAGAATGTTGGGATCAAGCCTTTTTAATATTTGCCTCAAGCCCAGTTTAACTTTACATATATTTTAATTGTGGCCTAATCGAACAGTCTTTATTAGTTTGAAGGAGTTTGCACATTTGCATAGCAGCGATGCCTTATTTAAATTATCTAAAGCTAAAGTTTCCAAACCTCTTGTGTTAACAGTAATTCAGCCAGAAAGCTGCAGAAATTACTTTGTCTTTCTTCTCCACGCTCTCACCTTTGCAGAGGTCCCAAACCAGCCCACAAAGCCGTTCTCTCTGCAGAAGGAGTCCAGTTTGGGCACCTGGGAAGCCATCTGGTCCGACTTGTTGGCTAAGAGTACAGCTGGAACTGGTCTCCCGTGGCTCAGAGTCACCTGGGGGAAAGGTGAATAGATGAGCTCTTGTTGTCACCAGAAAACCTGAACCTTCTGGTATTTTTTAAAACGTTTTTAAAAAAAGAGAATGCAATTCTCAATATTGACCACTAGATGTCCCTTCAATCTCCAAACTCTTTTCTTGAGATTTTCATTCTTTCTTGCAGTTATTGAAAGCTGTAGAGTTTTATTTATAGTCACATTTGCATGTGTAAGGACATGAATATGCATATAAGTGACTTTTTTTAAAATAAAAATGACAAACAAATCCACTTTTTTTTTTTTCATTATTTAAAGCTGTAGATTTGTTTTTAATATCAAGGTGTAGAGTTTTTTTTCCACACATTATGTACTATATACTTATACTATATATTTCTATATACTATTTACTCATATGAAGATGTCCTTCAAGTTTTAAAACTGTACTTAATGACCATGCAGCTCAAACAGAAACAGGCCCTCCAGCAATTGAAAACAAGAAAAGTAAGATGTTAAAACTCTTCTATTCAAATGTTTTTCTATTATTTTTTAGTGGAAAAATAAATGTTTAAAGCGCCTTTGTTAAGCCTCAGTTTTAGAAGCTGCCATCTGTACAGAGGAATGCAATGAAGCCTTATAATCACTAGAAAAGGAAGCCATTGAAGGATAAAGGGCTTAAACTGTTGGGAAACATACAATCAGTAAAAGATTCGTATACTTTGCAAAAAAAAAAGAAATCAAACCTGCAGCGCAAACCAAAAACCACTTGAAATTATAACTATAACAAGACAATTAATTTCAAAGGGACGTGGAGTTATCGCATAAAAAGAACCATCTGTGTGGTTTGACTCATTTTTTTGTTGTTGTTTTTGTTTTTTGCAGTTTGGTGTTTCATAATTCTTGTTCTCAGACGTTGGTTGGCTTGTGCAGGTACGTCCAGCTCCACCTTAGAATCCAGGTCGTCCTTCCACTTCAGCACGGCATCAAACGTGGAGGCCCTGGTCACATCGAACACCACCAGGGCTCCTACAGCCTCCCTGTAGTACACACGAGTCATGTTCCCATACCGCTCCTGTCCTGGGACACAGCAACTGCTATCAGACGCACACACACACAAAGATACTATTCAAGCCCATTAGACAGAAATTTACCATGTCATTGAGTGAAAGTGACAAGTGTGTGTGAAGGAGAGTTTATGCTCGAGTGGCTGCAACCATGTGACTAAAACTTTTGAGCATGGGATCAGTGGAGTCACAAGCACAAGATCGAAATTCCACGTGCGGGCATCAAAATGCATGCAGGGAGGGGATTTATGACAGATTTACAACATATTTCGTAATCAATAGGTGTTTATGGAGACAGAATTGAGTTAATAAAGTTATTTTACATTGTTTAAACTCTAACAAATACATTTTCTCACCGATCTTCTCCCTTGCAAGAGGGAAATCAGGATTTGGCACGTGAATAAAGGGGTTTAGGGTTCAAATAAAACTTTGTTGAATGTGAGGTGTTAAATCTTTGACAGACCTGCTATGTCCCACAGCTGCAGGCGGACCACCCTGTCATTGTCCCACTGCAGCACTTTAAGGACGAAGTCAACCCCGATGGTGGCTCTGTAGTGCTGAGAGAAGATCTGATGGACATACCGCTTGATGATGGACGTTTTTCCAACGCCCAAGTCCCCGATGACCAGAACTTTGAACAGAAATTCCTGCTGCTGCATCTCCACAGCTTCAAAAAAAAAAACACAATTCAAGAGAAATCTTTGCAAAAAGAAAAAAGAAGTCTTTAAGTTTTACAAATCATTTTCCTTCTTAGTAAATTGCTGTGTCAGAGTTATAGCCTTGTGTCAAGAGAAGAGGTAATCTGCTTCTTCTTAACTGCCCTGGTCGCAATCTGAAAGATGCAGATGCGTTCAAGTACTCCTCGTAAATGTACATTTATTTTAGTTTCTTAAACTGACTGAAAATAAAAGGAAGAAACAGTTCAACCCTGTTTCAGGCAGCATTTATGTCACCACAAAAGTACAAAATAAATTAAAAGTCAAAAAGTTTATCTCTGTAATATGCTTCCATTGTGTATTTATAAATAAATATTAATGCTGGATTTTAAAAATGCAAAAAATTATTTTATTCATTTATTTGTTTGTTTTTGTTTTTTTTATATAAAAGCCGAAATATAGCTTTTCGAAGCTGCATTTATTCTGCAAGTCTGGGGTATTCTAATTTCCGACCCCATGTGAACGCAGCATCATGAGCGTTCGCGCCTGCGCACGTCCCTCTGTAGTGACGGTACTGGTGCTGATGAGGGCGAGGAAGAGCCGTGTGGGATGCCGCGGCTGCTGTTGTGTCTTGCTGCCATTTCATCCGCGGATCGTCACGGAAATACCGGCGGCGGCGCAGCCGTGAGGGTCATCCGGGCTTCTGCGCGCTCAGCAGGCCGCGTCCCGCCTTTCACACGGCCGGAGCTCTGATGCTGGTCCGGGGGAACCTTTAAGGCGGTATTATTTGTGGAAGCTGCAGCAACAGACGCTGCCGGTGCGAGGGCTTATTTGCAGAAGCCACAGTCATCAATATGGTGCCTGTTTTTCCCAGGTTTTGAGCTCTGAACTCGAGGTAGGTCCTTCCTTCTGGGGTTTGTAGTTCCTATTGTCCTAAATCTGCACTATTTAAGGAACATCTTCGTAGTAGTAAGACAGGCCTAAGGCTCAGAGCTAACCCAGCACTTTTGATGGAATATGTCTTCAATCAAAATGATTTAGGCCTATGTCTAATATTTGGAAATTAATTTAAGGTTAAATCATTTTTGATGTGTTTATTTGCCCCTGCTGCAATATAGCTGTTTATCAACTACTACACAATCCACATGGGGGGTGACTACACCACTGTTTATTTGAGTGGGGGAGGAGTCCCCCACTCCCCATCCTCCTCCTCAAATTAGATCATCCAAGCGTTAATCATATATTCACAGGATTATTTAAAACAGCTGTATTCTTTTGATAATCCATGAATAATCTATGTAATTCACAGTTTAAAGATTAAAAGTGGTTAATCTATGACTCCCTTACTGCTTCAAATAAGGATTTGTGTGTTTACAGCTTTCCTAAATCCCTTTTTATCTGGACTTAAATGTTAGACAACATTTACGGGACTCTGCAGGAAGCAGACGTCTTGTTTTCTGCTTTTACTTTTTCAAACAAATATTTTTAAACACATTTTCTTCTTTTGTTTGAAGTCAATAAATCCCATCTTGGATTAGAGCTGGATTCCTAGAATAAAACATTTTTTTCTAACTTGTTTGACACTATGATAATGGGCTTTCTTTGCGGCAGAATTTGACTTTTGGCGAGACATGGAGACGATATGGCTTTACCAGTTCCGTCTGATTGTGATCGGAGATTCCACGGTGGGAAAGTCCTGCCTGATCCGGAGGTTCACGGAGGGCCGCTTTGCCCAGGTGTCAGACCCCACTGTGGGAGTGGACTTCTTTTCTCGCCTGGTGGAGATTGAACCAGGAAAGAGGATCAAACTGCAGATCTGGGACACTGCAGGACAAGAGAGGTTCAGGTAAGAAAAAGTTCATATTATTAATACTAAGACCTAAACTTAAGGTTAAAAAAAAAAAAAAAGGACACTGACATTCAGGAAGACAAAATTCAAAACCACAAAAAAAGTAAAACAATTCGTAATAAATTCTTTTGTCTGCAGCCATAGTTTCACATCTGAATTTAATTTCTGTTAAAAAATAGTGTTGGAATGTGATAAAACACTATTAAATGTTCATATTTTCTATTTTTTTTCTTTCCGCACAAATGTGAGAAATGATTGACAGCCAGCCAAGTCTTTGCCATAGACTGAATTTTAATCTGTTGCTAAAATTCTGTGTTTTTCAACTAACACCATTATAGTCCTTCCATTTCAGTCTTCCAGGTGATTAAGCTTTAGAATCCTTTTTTAAGTTTACATTACAGAATACTGGTGTAGCTGATGCTTTGAGTTTTAATCCCACATCCATGTATTAAGGTCCATCACCAGGGCCTACTATCGGAACTCCGTTGGGGGTTTGTTGCTTTTTGACATCACAAACCGACGTTCCTTCCAAAACGTCCACAACTGGCTGGAGGAGGCGCGGAGCCACGTCCAGCCGCACAGCATCGTCTTCCTGCTCGTTGGCCACAAGTGTGACCTGGAGGCTCAGCGTCAGGTGACCCAGCACGAGGCAGAGAAGCTGGCGGGGGCTTACGGGATGCGCTACGTGGAGACGTCTGCACGGGACGCCATCAACGTGGAGAAGGTTAGTGCCCAGATGTGACACTTTTTTCCCCGTCTTTTGCTTCATTTGACACATTGCTCGCCATTTTTATTGCATTGGTAATGTCAGGTTGGGCTTCTGAGAAGCTGTAAGCTATCAGGAGAGAGTGTAAATAAAGGGATGATGGGAAATGGGGCAGGCTTGCTCCGCACAAACAGTCCCCCACACAACTCAAAGCCGAACTTGTAATGAATTCCTGCTGCTCTGCAGAAACTATGTCCCACAAAATGACACAAGGTTTTTGATTTTGTCTAAAAATGACATTGGGAAGGCTTTTAAAATAGCCGAAAACGTGTTTGTAGTGAGACTGAGGGTTTTACAATGTCATGATATGACACTTGCAGTGCTCTGCTTCTGATTTTAAGGCATTTGTGGATCTGACGAGGGACATCTTCGAATTGGTGCGGAATGGTGACATCAAGATCCAGGACGGCTGGGAAGGAGTCAAGAGTGGATTTGTTCCCAACACCGTCCACTCCTCCGAGGAGGTCACCAAGGGCAGCCGGCAGTGCTTCTGCTGATTGCGTTGGGGTAAAACTCAAGCGAACCCAATTTCTGTCTTTTGCCGTGGCTGCTCTCAGGCAAAGCTTTTGGGTCAGCACTCCCTGTTTTCCTGCTGAGCTACTTTCTTTTCTGTGTGTGTGAGACCTCCTTTCTTCATTTAGGAGCCACCTCGTGGCTCCAGAGAGGCACAGACCTCTTGTTTTCTGTCTGCACACGCGTGTCTTTTTATGTTAGGAACACTTTAGCTTTATGCCACATTTGGCCTTTCCTTGTGTGCATGGTGACACTCAAGTGGCCGGCTAGGATCTTAGGCACAAGCAACAGTCAGTGCGTTATGTTTCTCCTCGTGTGTCGAGATGGACGATGCTTCTTCCACAAACTGTTGAGGGGGGGGGGGGGGAGAAGCTCCTCTGACTGGAACATCTGCTCCTAAAAATCCGACGCTAGTGAACTCCAGCCGAGCCAATGTCTCAGAGTGTGCCTGACTCCTGAAGAAAAGGATGCATTAGCAGTCAGAAGGGGAACGTTTCTGCCACCGTTTAATGACTGCCTTAGTGTAGCATACGCTGCTACGGAGCAGAGAAGGTGGGACTTTTTCATCCTGAAACGCTCCTCCACAGAGTAAAAAGTGAAGAAATGCATTGACAGAAGTGAGGTTTGACTGGCCAATTGTTTTGCACTCTGCAATGAAATATTTGTGAAATCCTATACTTAATAATTAATAATTTTTTTTGTGTTGCATATTTGCAACTAAATATTTAAAAATAGGACAATCAGCGGTTAGATCTGTTGTAACAACCCACATTTATCAAAAATAAACCTAATCAATATTTCATTATTATATTTTAAATATTAAATGAAATTCAATCGCATTTTTCTCCCTGTTTGTGTCTCTTTTTTTTAACTTGAATTACTAATAATCAAACGTTTCCAAACCTTTTTGAAAAACTTACCAGATTGTCATTAACAACTCAAATCGTACACACTACCACTTTGTTGTTTTAATGTTTAAAATAGAAAAACCCACCACGTTTCATGAAAAACCATAAATACATTATTGTTTATCATTATAAACCTTTACCCGTATGTCTATGTAAGGTTAGAAACTATGAAAAATGCTACAAGTTAAAATCTTTTAAAGTGCTGTTATGGTTTCCCTTCAGAGAGCAAAAGAAACTCTCTGCAACGACGGTAAGATGACATTTTCAATGCACCACTGTGCTGGAGGGCAAATCCATGAGATTGTGCGGTTTCAATCGGAGACCCCGTAGATTGATTAAATTAAGTCAAGCCCGTCCAACACGTGTCAGCATCAACGGCAAGGTGTTACACTTCATGGCAGAAGAAGAAACACTTCAATCTGGCCAATAAAAATAAAAAAGACGGGCAAAAGAACAAAAGCTGGACATTGGAAGGTGTTGTGGACAGACGTGTCCAGAATGGAGCTTAACTTGGGGAAAACTGTAAAGATGGTCCATCTTGAGGGCCATTTCAGGTTGTTTTGGTTGTTAGAATACTTTAAGTGAGCAAGGTTTATTGAGTTTATTTGTGTCTACTCCTTGTTCTTTTTCGCTGTTCATTTCAGGCTTTACATATCCATGGAAAACAAAGAGATTTCCCAAGTTACCCCAAACCTTTGAGCAGTAATGTGCTTTCAATGCAGCCCATGCATTTTGCATTTAATTATATGCCAATAGCATCTGTGCAGCCAAACTGTACTCAGGATATGAAATGCAATGTGATATTCATAAATAAATAAGATTTATTCAAATATTACATCATTATTAACTGTTCATTTATTTAAGAAACAGTTCTTATTCCCCAAATTGAACCATTTTGGGATTTCATACAACTGAAAAAGTGTCAGAAAGTATTCACACATTTGCAGCCTCAAACCAAGCCATGTACATATTTACAGTAGGTGCATGCTCTATTCTAACTTAGTGTATCCAAAGAAGGAAAAAAAACAGTTTTTCTTAGTCTAAAGGTAAACAATCCCTGCATTTAAAGAGGAAACACATTCAGAAACATCAAATTAAAAGAAGTGATGAAATTAAAAGGATCATTTGTAACAAACTGCACAGATGTCAGTCCATACTGTCTTTGTTTACGGTTGTAAAGAAATGCAAACGCCTTTTTTCTCAACAGTGGTGGTTAATCGGAATTGTTCTGTTTACTTTTATGATGCGGAAAAGTGTCTCTCTCGAGTGCCTTTAGGAAGAAAATGAGTTGAAGTGCATGCAGTCGACACAACGTTATGTCCACCCTGTGAATGTTAATCTCTCAACTGTAAGTAGGTGGCATTGATATCACATTACGCCATGTATAAATAATTCATCTGAAATCAAAACCCAGTAATAGTTGACTGTTTGATGTTGTTGTGACTCTGGGATCAATATAGCACAAGTGTCATCCATGAGGAAAAACCTGTAAACATCAATAAAGATTTTGCTTGTGAAATGAAAAACCTGCAGTTTGGATGTTGAACACAAAGAGGACGCAGTGGCAGAATGTGTCCAGTAGAGGGCGACATTAGCCTGTGGAGCAGGGAGGAAATCCATCAGCTCAGGCAAATGTCACCATCGTTTGCCTGGTGGGTGGCGGCCTGGAGCATGGGGCGGGTCTCCCTTGGGGGGCCCTGGCTTGTGCCAATGGTGGGGGGTTGCTCGCCTGGGGATGGTGCGCTTTCCCGAGGAGGGGCCCTCTGCAGGGTGGGCTGGGCTGGAGCTTGCACTCTCTGTGCCTCGCTGTGACACTAAATCCAAAAGAGATTTAGTGTCGACAGTCATTAAAAAAGAAAAACAATTATTTTTTACTCCTAGGATGACCTCAGTACAAAGATCTATGAAGAAATGGCAAAAGTTAACTAACAACCCCAACAAGGAACACACCTGTGGCTCAAGAGCCTCAGGTCACGGACCCCAGTTTAAAACTAAACTCAAATCATTTGGCTAAAAAGTTTAAATAATGTGTTTATAACAGATGCAAATTTTGCAAAGAAAATCACAAAACAACATATTCAGATTAATAAACTGCTGCAAGAGATCAGTTGTGTCTGCACGTTTTAGTAACTTGTGTTTTATAAATTTAATCAAGATTTTCCATTTTCCTGACTAGATAAGAAGTCAGTTGGAAATTGGCTGCCAGTTCTAAAATGCATTACAAAAACATACAAATCTATTCAATGTTTGTAGTTTCAAAGCCCAACATTAATGTGAACCAGAAAACTTTGTGAATCCATGGAGTCCTATTTTAATAAACACACTTTCCCAGAAACCCCTGCAGACATTCGTTATAGATTTTGGTTCGGCATACAAATTTTAATTTGTAAATAGTTGTGTAGAACTCTAGCTATGTGCTGAAATTCATCATTTTTATAATGAAATATAAACTACGTCATATTAAGTCATGTGCAACTTCATAGTTTTGATGTCTGTTTTTTTTAATCCATCTCTTAAATTTAATCCTAATCCAGTCAGAATTTTCAAAGAAAAACTAATCCCTGTGTGATAGGAAAGCCTTTTTGTTAAACGGCTGAATCATTCAGGTTTCTAAAATCCTCATCTATAAAACTGAAAACAGTATAAGTGAGAACAAGGGGCTGAATGGAGAACGCCGCATTGGGACGGCGTTCTTGTGTGACTCGCACACAAACCTGGAACATCAGCAAAAGACAACATGAACTCTGGAAAAAGGCATGAATCACATTTTTATTAAAAAATAAAATACAGCTCATATGATACAAGCCTACTGTATGTACAGGATATAAAGCAACCGCCATGGTTGCTGGTGATGTGACGCCTCTGACTAAAGGGGCCGATTCAGCTTCATCGCTTCACCTGCTCAGGATAATTTAGTTGCAGAAAAGCAGGTTTGATCAGGGGATGAGGGACCAGCCTTTCACCGCCAGGAAGCCTCTCTCTGGCAGAACTTTGAGGACACAAGAATGTATTTCTTGTTAACTTTGGAGTAAAAAAAACTGAATGCAGGCCTGCCTTGATCCTGCTTTACAAAAACACAACAGATACTTTCCTTAAAAACGTCACGATGGACTTTTATGATATAAGAATTTAAAAGTAGGATTTTTAGCAGCATCTGATGTCAAGAGTAATTTACAAAATCCTTCTCAAACATCATATTCAAAAAGACAGCGTTTGAATCATTTTACAGAGTTATACAAATAAAAATTCAATTTTTTTAACAAATACTGTACACTCTACAGTAAAGCACTTGAGCTATGACCAAAGAAAAAAAACAAAAAAAATGTAAGCATTTAGAATTTCGGGGGGGTGGGGGGGAATAGGTTTATAATAATTTAAAGACCAGCTTTCAGTGGTCGTCCTTCGTTTCAGAAAGTTGGGAGGAAAGAAAAAAAATTAAGTTTTGGTCAGAAAAAACGCACAACAACGTGAAAATTCAACAAAGTAAAAGCACATAAAAAGGATCAGTGATCTACAAACTGTACAACATCTAAAAAGCAAACTGATTTACACATGAAACAAAACCTACCCCAAACAAATAATAATAATAATGCTAGTTACACTTAAATATTAACAGTTCTATCAAGTAGTTAAAGCAGGTGATGGGAACTCAACAGACAGAGCTGCCTGAAACAAGTTTCAACTGAAACTACACAAAAGGAAAAACCTAGTAAAAAAAGAAAAAAAAGAATGTGTTAAAAGATCTGGACCCACGCCCCCAAACGTGCGACAGGTTTGCCATCGCCAGGCGACGATCTGAACGGATATTTTGAGGGGGTACATCCAGCAACCGCCTCGACTCCACAAACGCAGTGATTGATGGAGATTAAAGTGAAAGGCCACAAAATGACTGGACATTAAACCGAAGTCAAGATTTCAGGAGACTTTGACAATACTGTTTACTTCAAAAAGCGACCGGTTTAAATTCTTCATTTAAAAAGAAAGAAAAAAAAAATGTAACTGAGCCGGAAAAACAAGTATTCCAAGCCTCCTACGGATGTAGTCTGCCTAAAGAGAGACGCAGTAAACCTGACAGCCTCAGAGCAGCCGGCGCGCGCTTGGACTGCCACACTGTAACACGCACATCTCTAGTCTTTACCAACATTCATGAGGGGTTTTCACCTGGCTTTGTTTTTGGGCTCAGTTATCATCCGCTGCTCTGTGCCGCCTCAACACTTGTAAACGCAGCAGCTGCACAAAAGAACCGGACCAACACTAAAGAGTAACAAAGTTAAATCTTTCCATGATTACAGTTCATAAGGAGTACAGCAGAACTCGGTTAGTCGGGTCCATTTGAAGCTTTTGCTATAAGTGTCTGCTGAGGGCTAAGGCGAATTTAAGAATTAAACTGGGTAAAAACAGACACATCGGCCAGGAAATGGCTCTCTCACAGTGTCGAGCCATCCTCTGAGTCAGAGGTAAGATGCTTGTGGCGCTTTCTTGCCTCCCCTTCTTTTCAACCTAAAGCAGCGTTTCAAGCCACCCACACTGCAGACGGACACGAATGAGTGTGGCTGCTTTGTAACGCCCCCCCAGGTCTGTGCGGGTCCGCATCACAGGCTGCCGGCCTCTTGGTTGCTCTCATCGGGGGTGCCCTTATAAACGGGGCTGTTGTTTTGTGAAGCGAGCTCGTATTTGCGTGGGAACGAGCGGTCGGCGTTTTCGCTGCTGTTTTTGATGCCGTAGAGGAAGTATATGGCAAAACCTTGAGGGAGAGAAGAAAGACACTCGTTAACGAGATGCTGGCGCCTCAGGACAGGATTAAGGAAGTTCACACGCACCGATGACCATCCAGACGGCAAATCGCAGCCATGTAGCGACGTCCAACTGCATCATGAGGTAGATGTTGACAAAAACACTGAAAAGAGGCAACCAGGGAAGCAGAGGGACCTTGAAAGGAAAAAAGGAATCATTTAGCTCATGGGTGAACATCAAACCGATCACCCGTTTGAGGAGAACTCCGATCTCATGACCACCTTAAAGGTGAGAGCCTCTTTGCTCTCAGGCTGCCTCCAGATGATGACAACACAGACGCCGCAGAGCAGAGTCAGGATGGCGCAGGGGACTACCACTGCCGGATGGCCTCTGAGCAGCTCCGGCAGAAAGTTAGCCAGAATGATGCACAGCACAGTGATGAAAACAGCTGCAGAGGCGGGACAAAAAATCGTCAGCTCACCGACACTTCGGACTACATTAGAGCTCATATCTGCACAGCAGGGGATGGGAGGGTAACTTACAAATAACAGCAGTGGTAATGTAAACAATGGTCCCAGAGATCTCAGTTGGAATCTTTCCACTGGGGCTAAACAGCAGCTTGGCAGTAAAGGTCTCTCGCAGGGGTTTGTCGTCCATCTCCATGCCGTACTCGTCGCCGCTCTCGATCCTCTCCACGTCCATCAGCTTCTCCGTCTGACTGGATGAGTTCAGGGTGCCTGGCTGGTACCTGATCACATGCGTAAGAGGGGTCAGTTACACATGAAACTGAGTTCAGCTTTAAAGTCCCACGTTGATCCTCTTTGGTCTATTGTCAAAGCGTTTCCAGTGGTCCGAACTATGATTGTGCTGTCATTCATTCTTTTTCTATTCCGTTTTTCCCTTTCGGGGTCACGGGGCTGCTGGAGCCTATCCCGGTTACTTGTGGGCGAAGGCAGGGGGCACCCTGGACAGGTCGCCAGTCTGGCGCAGGGTAGAGTGTCCACAATCACACACCCATTCACACTCACACCTAGGGACAATTTAGAGTTACCAATTAACCTACAAAGCATGTTTTTGGACGGTGGGAGAACCCAGGCATGCAGGAAGGTCCCCCGTTGATGTTGTGTTTTTCACGTCCCCCACGGGGAGTTGAACCAGGGGCCTTCTTGCTGTGAGGCAAGAGTGCTAACCACTGCGCCACCGTGTAGCCCCCTGATTGTGCCGTTTTTAGCCAAAATCTGAAAAAACCCCGTTTTGTTTTCTAGTACACAAGTTTCTGTAGAGCGGCAGTAGTTGATAAGACATGTGACATGTGCGGAACTGTTGGCCGCCCCCTCTTCCCATCCGTTTACATGCACTCCCGCTATCTTACAGCCCCTCACACCCCCCAACCTATCATTATTGGTGCAACAAAAATAGTGAGCAATGGTGGAGCTATCCAGGCGTAGAGTTTAGAGTCAGAAAACAAAGACGTACAAGGATGTATTTGTCTGCAAGTGAATGCATAAGAATGGAGCAGAGCAGGGAGCTTCTAGGTGACAACTACAATCTTTTTCAATAAGCATTTTTTGTCTGCTCTCAAAATGCAATTTTGAGCATAATTTCTTTATACAAGTCCTTCATCGTGACAAAAAGGCCACAAGAAATTTTTAAAAACCCAATTTTCCTCAGAGTGGGTCTTTAACAATGGGGTTAGGGAAAATAAAAGGAGGCTTACCTGAGAATTAGGACGCAGATGGCCACCAGGGAGTACGCTAGCAGAGTTCCTATGGACATGAGGTCAACCAGGGCTCCCAGGTCAAAAAGAAAAGCCATCAGAGCTGTTGGAGAACAGCACATTTTAGAAAAATCCAGTGGGCTCAGAACATTCCACATCTGAAACTGCCGTTTTTGCTGCTTGAGAAGGTTTTATTGATCTAAAGAGCTTGACAGACAGGCTGCTGTGCAGACAGATCTTGACAGACAGACACAGCAAAGACAGACTGCTGCCTGGAGCCAAGATGATGAGGAAGCTACACAACTGAAACCAGCAACCGTCTTCTTACCTGCAACGATGCCAGACACTATGGTTGCCAGGACGGGGGTTTTAGTACGTTCACTCATCTTGGAAAGAGCCCGGAACAGCAGCCCGTCCTCTGCCATCGCATAAATGACACGGGGCATTGGGAACATGGAACCTAGGAGGCTGAGAAAACAGCACCGGTGTTACAATTTTCATTTCAAAAGATTGTCAGACAAGATTTGGATTCCCTTCCATACCTGGTGGACAGGGCGCACAGAGAACCAAAGGCCACAATGTATCTGGCAGGACCCCACCCGACATAGCTGAAGGCTACAGGCAGAGGACTCTGGGTATTCAGCTCATAGTATGGCATCATCATAGTCAGGGCAGCGGACACCCCAAAGTACGCAAAAAAGCAAATGAGCAGCGAGGCCACGATGCCGATAGGTATAGAGCGCATGGGGTTCTTTGCCTCTTCACCTGATAGAACAGAGAAAAAAAAGGTTTTTTTTTTCATTGCAAAGTTGCACACAATCCTACGTTTGCAACTGAAGGTCCTTTTCTGTGACATTTCACCAGGTTCTCACAGAAAACAAAAAACACTCACTTGTTGTGGCGATGCAATCAAAGCCCACAAAGGCATAGAAACAGGTGGCAGCGCCCGACAAGACTCCTGTGAAGCCAAACGGAGCAAAACCGCCCACACCAAAGTCCTTCTCCACACTAAGCATCAGAAAGAGAACAGATTAGCACCACAGTTCCCATTCAAACTTTGGAATCTTTCCTCAACATCAAACACTCACTTCAAAGGCTTGTGGGTGCTGTTTGTGGCATTTATGAACGTAATGTAATCTTCTTCTTTAAGGTTCCAGTTGGCAGTGTTCCCCTTCACAAAGCCAGAGATGATGACGAATCCCAGGACCACCAGATTGATACCCGTGAAGATTTTATTCACCAGCGCAGACTCGCTCACACCGAAAGCTAGAAGCCCTGAAAGCAGAAAGAGAACAAATTCCTCCTCAGCAACAACACATCCTGCTATGTGGGTGGATGAGGTCAGACTTTAACAGCTCCGATGGTCCATCACTCGGCCACATCAACCGTGCAAAAGGCGTTTTTTCTAACACTAAGGGCAGGCCACATTAGCTGCAAGATTTGTGTAACAACTGTTCTGTCCGTTTGGTTAGCATTTAGAAAACTAATACCAATACTTTGAAAGTATTTAAATGTATTGTAGAGTGTATCATCTTTAGAGGTTTAGGAAACTCACCAGAGAGTAAGAGGACAAGGATCAGGGCAAACAGGTCTGGGTACTCTGCCAGCACCTTTCCCGGGACCTTCATTTCCATGATGCCTTTGAAGAAGCTTGAGATCTTTTGCTCCACCAAATTATCAAAGGTTGAGCTCCAAGCCCTGGCCACACTGGCCGTTCCTGTGAGGATAAAACCAACGGTCAGGCAGGGAGTCCATCATCCAGGTCTTTTTTATTTATTTATTGCAGCTCACCTATTACATACGAGAGGATGAGGTTCCACCCTGTGATGAAGGCCCAGATTTCCCCGACTGTTACGTAGCTGTAGAGGTACGCAGACCCCGTTTTTGGGACCCGGGCGCCAAACTCTGCGTAGCACAGACCAGCCAGCATGGAGGATAGAGCGGCGATGAGGAAGCAGAGGACAATAGCCGGTCCCGCCTTCTCCCGGGCGACCTCGCCAGCCAGGACGTAAACGCCGGCGCCCAACGTGGAGCCCACCCCCAAAGCAATGAGGTCCAGAGTGGACAAGCAGCGGGCAAAGCGGGTCTCTTCACCAGAACAGTCTAATGCCCGGCGACGCAGCAACATTTTGCCAAACTTGGACAGCTTGCTGGCCATGTTTACAGGGACTGAGTGGGCGCTAAAGAAGGCTAGGAGTTTTGACTCTGCTAGTGTGGGTGAGTGTGACTGACACGGTTTACAAAGAACACCTGTGACCACCTACTGAAAGGACTTGGGGTTTGGGTCTATTACTGGTCCTCTAGTGTTGGTAGGAAGTGGCAGGTGTGCTGTCCCAGAATGTTGCAGCAGCAGATTAGAGCCTGAGAAGAAGAAAAAAAACAGAAATTCAGCTTTTGAGCAACTTCCAGGACTTCCATTTCTTGCAGCTCAAAACGGAAGCAACTTTTTTTTTCTCGCCCCTAAGCTGTAGCTATTTCAGAGAAAAGATCTTTGTGCTGGAGAGGAAAAAATATTGCAGACATGAACTTGATAGATCATCAGGTGATCATGTTTAGCTAAAGATTTGATACAGGGAACTCGCATTCCAACAGTTACGCAACTTCCAGGAATTCTTACCTCCACCTTTTTTTGGCAAAGCAACACACCAGGAGGCACAGTAGGCCACAAGTAGACATCACGAAGACGACTTTAAAACACACGATATCCTGCCAAGCTTGAAACCAACCTGCTTGTACAAATAAACTCGCTGTAGTACACACCCATGTGAAAACAAAAGAACACCTAGTATAATTCCACACCACTCCCTGACTGTGAGCCGGAGAATTTTACTCCAACTGTTTTGTTTATCCAGGGGATGGGAAGAAGCCTGAGAAAAACCAGAGGCCACGAGGAGAAGGTGGCAGATTTCAAGAGAAAAATCAACAGGAGAGGAGAAGGACATTGTGAACTAGCAGTGTGATAAGGGGAACCTATTGCACTTCAGAAAGTCTCACCAGCTGACAAAACCCAGCCTACCCATAACCAAAATTTTGTTTTTTTAAGGTGTTCCCCAACCTACGAAACAAACAACCTACTGATCTAGATACAAGTAAGCCCGTCATGTACCCCAATGTTGGACCAAAACAATAACAGGCAAACGCAAAGTCAAGGACAACATCTGTGCTCTTTTACGTCAGCAGTTAGCTTTCGAGATCCAAAAAATATGCAAAGGTCCAAGGACATATGGGAGAGAACACCTGCTCAGGACAGATACAGCACATCTGTTTACCCTGATAGCAGGCAGGCAGACAGAACTGCCACAGATCCACCAAAAAGACTGACGAATAGAGAAAATCCAAGCTTTATACATTTGGAGTGTCTGACAACATGAAGATAAACACCAAGTGCATATATATATATATATATATATATATATATATATATATATATATATATATATATATATATATATATATATATATATATATATATATATATATATATATATATATATATATATATATATATATATATATATATATATATATTCATGGGTGAGGTTGTCAATGAGCAACAATCAATAGCTCCATGTGTGCCTTTCATCTGTGCAGATTCACAGAGATAACAGGAATACGCAGAGTGATAGAGTTCCTTTCTGCTACTGACTCCAACACTGTGGGCGGCACATGAAATTGTTGTCAAATGGAAGCCGAAATCTCAAGGGCGCTGAAAGCTCATCATATCTCAAAATGTTACAACAACTACAAACTAATGGACCACGAGGACAGCTGCCAAAAAAGTTTACATAGACATGAAACTGTTGTTCCAAAGGTAAACGATTCCATAACATTTCAGCCTGAGCCTGGCTTTGTAGAGGAACGAGGACGGGGAATTCTGAACTAAATCCAGAGGTCTTTAGGGTGTTGACCACAACAATGGCTGCTAAAGAAGTGACACTTGATCATTTCCTCATTTCAGGCCTATCAGTCCCTTCAGCAGTCATTTAGTCAGGACAGGTGAAACCTTAACCTGGCAGCTGATTCTGCAGCACAGTGGACTGGTTGTTGACCTGAATGGAAGTCAAGAAAAAACAATACTTTTGCTTTCCACAATTCAAATTAAAGCTAATAAGCAACAATGGTCCCCCTTACATTAGGGAATTAAAAAATGCATTTCCATTATTTCTGAGACTTTTGTCTGTTCCAAGCTTCTTCCCTGAACTTAATTGAACCCATCAAATGTTACTTTAAAGCTCGAGTTTCTTTAAGCTAACGCACCCATAAACACTCAAGTCATTTCCTTGAAGTATCAAAGTTCAATGTCTTTGGTTACAGCCTCATTTTCAGTTCTTTGACTCGAATCATCTTTTGATCTATTGTAAAGGCATTTCCATTATGGTTGTGCCGTTTTAGCCAATTTTTTTAAAGTGTCGTTTTCTAGGGCAGTTCCTTCAAAGCCGTAGTAATTCATTCAAATTCTCCTCCGAGTTATGGGCGGGACTGTTTGAGTGGAGCAAGTCCACCCTCATTTCCCGCCATCCATCTGTTTACACACTGTCTTGCTAGCTTGGAGCCTCTTATAACCACTCACAACCCCAAGCCAACATTAGCAGTGCAACAAAAATGGTGAGCAATAGGGCTGGGCGATATGGCCTAAAAATTAAATCACACATGTTTTTCCATTTTTTTTAATTCAATTTCCAATTTTTTCTCGATTCCATTCTTCAAGACTGCAGTATCCGTAAGATCTGACCTCAACGGTTCTGCTATCGGTACTGGAGAAGTCGCATTTTTTTGCGTCCCACAAGATATAAACTAGAGCTGTGACTGTGTGGGGTTCTTTTTTTATCACCACGGTGATGAGGCAGCAGGAGGTACAACCATCACAAAGCCCTCTCCTCTACCGCTAACACTGCTCCAAGCATGTCTGTCTCTTAGCAGCCGGACACACGGAGATAGCGCCTACGTCATTGCCCCGCCCCCCCTCTGGAAAGGCTTTTTCGAATTGAGATATGCGACAATGGGCAATGCGATGTTTGCAGGGTGGATGTTAAAATGAAAATGCAATCCCCTCTTTGCATTTTCGTTTTAATTATGACACAGAATAAGCGGTTTTTAAATAGAAATGAAAAAGCATTTTGAAGTATTGATTTTTCATTTTAATTCTGAGACATTTGATGCAGTTTCATTTTGAAGATTGAAAAGCACTTCTGTTAATCCATTTTAATCGTCAAATTAGACATTTCTAAATGAATTATGCTACACATTTAGCAGAGAACATTTTGAAAATGAAATGTCAAATACTATTTTCATTATCATTTTAAATAAGTGACAGAAAAACCTGTGTTGAAGAAGCAAAGGAAAAAGCATTTTGAAGGATTGTTTTTTCATTTTAATTTTGAGTCAAAAAAAATGCAGCTTCATTTTGAAAATGAAAAAGCATTTCTGGTTTTGACTTTTATTTTTAATTATGCTACAGAATCCCTTCCATAGAGTGAAGGAGAACAGTAATAAAAGGTTTCCCTCAGGTGTTGGAATAGGTTTGTGGTGCTGCCTCCTTTGACTGTGGTGGGCTTTGGGCAAATGTTGCAGCATGGGGGGGGTCTCTTCCTCCACATCTGTGGCAGCAAACTAACCAGTTCCAAACAACTGGTAGCCATGTTGTCCCTTGCTGTTTCGTGGTGCAATGATGTTGTTGTTTGTCTTTTGTCATACCGCCGTCTGAAACTAACGCTACGGAAGCTCTGGGGAGGCAAAAATGCGCCATTACACAAAAACTCAATTTAGTTATTTTTTAAAAATCGCCCTTAACAAAAAATTTGAATTAATTCATTCAAATGATTTTTCGCCCAGGCCTAGTGAGCAATATTGGAGATATCCAGCTGTACAGTTTTGAGCCGGACACCAGGTCGAATCTGGTCGTCTACAAGTGGGTGCATCAGACTGGAGCAGAGCATGGAGCTTGTGGCCTGCCGATTGTAGCTTCTACATCACAACTACAAGCTTTTTCCAATGCTGTTTTTTGTCTGCTCCTGATTCACAAGAATTTGATTAAGAAATACCCAGAAATGCAATTTAAAGCTGTTTTTTATAATATATAAATGTTCTCCATCTTTAAAATTTCTGCATTTTGTTTTTCCCCCCAAGCTGATTCAATTTTAGTTCCCATCCACCCTCAACTTTTTTCTAAACATACACAGGATGCAAAAAGAAAAATTACACAGTGTTACTGAACAATATCATTCTTCTATTAATACACCAAACAATATGAACTAATATCAAAGCCTTTCTAGTCCAACCATTTCAAAAAAAGAAGTATATCCTGCCATGTACAGTTAGGTGTTGAGACACAATTACTGTCAAACAATGAAATCAAAACAACACAGAGCTGCTCTCAACCGCAATAATAAACACTCGACTCTCTGAAGGCTGATGGGAAACTGGTCCACGGTGGAAATACTCTCGCTTCCCGCTTGGTTTGACATTCTAGGAGCATTTTTCCACTGGCACACCAGTCTGAGTGTCCAGGTTGTTAAAATAAACATTTATTAAAACATTAATGCACCCGGTGAGATGTTGTGATCACTTCAGGGGTTCACCCAAAACCACATCAGGTCACACAAAGGTATTTAAGCAAGTTAGAGGTACAGTAGGTTGAACAAGGACATGCATATTCTCACTAAGAAGAAAGCCTGGTAATTACATATATGTGGTTCTTTTCTTGTTAAAAAAAAAAAACAATCTAAACTTTGACGTGCCCATTCTGTTTAGTTGCTTCTTTGTTTTCTGTGTGAAAACTGAAAGGCTCTTTCTTCTGGCAGACTGTGCTCCAACAGCACTCCGGTTATAACAGGTTTCAGGGATAATGGTCTTGTTACTTGACTTAGCATTGCTGCAAGTGCTGCCACAAGCTGTAAGAGGATTATTGAGGTACCAAACCTGCTAAACCCATATAGCTGTTTGCTTTTCCTTGTTCTATCTTTACCAACACCGGTTTGTTGTGACTGCCACCAAACAACAATTAATGATGAGAAATGCAGCTTTTTGTGGGCCAACAATAAACAAAGCCAAAACACACAGCGCCTCGTCATTCTCAAAATGTACTACGATAATTAGTTATCAATTACTGCGTCACATTTGTGGGTTTGATTAAAAGAAGGATGAAAGATGCCAAGAAATGGCAGCAAGTGACTTTAGTGCATGCTGTTATGTAAATATTTGCTTACATTTACTGTAATTTCAGTGTGCACATAGCTGAAGAATTATCCATCGCTTAGCTACACTGGCTGTAAAAAGGTCACAAAGGAGCAGGAATCTATTAGAAGCGCAGCAACATGCTGAGACACACTGCTTTTCGAACGCGCAAAGAATGCCCAAAAAAAACCCATCAGTGTTAAAGTTTCTAAACTTATGAAGACAGAAAAAAAACTACTCAAACAGGCCCACACTCCTCAAATAAACAGTCCCCAAATAAAAAAAATTAAAAGCTAAAACAACTTCATAACTATGCCAGACTCATCAGCATAAACATCTGTGATCCCCCTAATGCTTTATTTTTTTTTCTGTTAGAGCGTTTTTCAAAAATGCCTTCACGCATCTTAGGGTGGACTGTTCATTTGTTCCAAATACGCTTTTATGAAAAGAAGAAAAAATAGAAGTTTTTTCCCCTCCTGTTAGCACACTTGTGGAAAGGCCAACTGCAGAGACTGAACTGACCGACCCTTTAAGTCACCTAGCATGACACCACCTCTCCTGCCAAAAAAGTCCTCTCCCAGTGAAATGGAATGTGACATCCAAGAACCTGTTCCCTTTCCCATGACCACACCACCTTTGCAACAACGCCCGTACAGTCCAGGGGAGCACAAAAGAGGATAACTCACTCGCACACCAAAGAATCTGGTTATTCCACATTTAGGGTATCCATGGGAAAGCTGTCAATCGGTATGCCATTAATTACCTATGAGGAACCTACAATAAACGGCAACCTTCATGCTTTCTTATGCAACTCAATTGCTCACCCACCAAATAATCCATTGTGAGCCACTTAGAAAAATTTAGAAGAATAATTGATGGCACATCTGCAAATATCTAGAATAACTCATTATGTACAGTGCAATTCAATCATAAAGTTTTCATACATTTAACAATATTTTATTGTGCATCTATTCTTCCAGGTGGACACTGTAACATGAAATTATATCATTTATGTTGTTCAATTGACCTTACATAAAAAACATCTATATTTTTATTTCAATTATCTGCAGAAAGAAAAAAATATATGCAAAACACGAGTCCACAGTGAGCATAGTTGTGTCGTTAAAGCCACAGCAAAAGCTATTTTAATTTAAATAAATACAATGGTTTACTTTATATTACATGTGTGTGTGGTTAAACAAAATTTGTTTAAAGCATAAAGTAATTTTTTATTTTTCTATCTATCAGATGTCTGACAAATTAAAAACACTTTTGCACAGAGCAGTAAAATGAACAAAATAAACTCTAGAATCTATTTTAGACAGTAGAGGATAAAACAGAGAAGCTTAGGCTGACAACAAAAATTTACCCCAACTTAGTGCACGCAGTTGATATTGACTATAAAAACTTTACGTTGGCAGACATTTCTTACAACCATCTGTCCAATCATAAAATTAGTTTGCTCTGAACGTTGTATTTATGCCTCGTTGGGAAATAGCATTTTTCTCATTTTAATCATGTTGGGTGTGTGTAGATAATTCGCTTAATAGATAGATGGATGGAGATGGATAGATAGATAGCTTAAAAACAAGGTAGCTTAATTTAAAGCTTACAACACATTCCCAACGGAAATACCAGCATTAATAATCATTAGAAAGACTTTTAGTTGTCCGACACTTATGGAGGGTTTTGAAAGCATCGCTCGTTGCATTCCACGCCTTTGCACGAGCACACTAGTAACACTGTGTGGTGCTAGTCGGCTAAAACGAGAGGGAAAAAATGAATTCAAACGTTTACTTGTTAAAAAATAAAATCGCCCATACGGACTGGAGAAAACAGTTGTTAACCTGTAGTTGAGGTGAGCTCTTATTAAGTTTCCAGGCTCTTCGCGTTTTTCCATTACGCGATACTAGGCTAGCCACATCAGCTGAGTCCCCGCTCAAATGACAAATTAAACCGCCTTTAAAGCGTTAACTACCGCGGATTAAGGTGACACGTCCTCAGAGACTAACATGAAAATATACAGCTTCAAATTTGAACAAAAACGAACAAATACAGACGAAGAACGTTTTGTTCTTTTAAAGTGTGCGCCTATTATTACTGACACGAGGACGATTGCATCAGTCTATGTGAAACTCTAAAAAAAATGGCGTAACTTAATAAACATTTTTGCAAGAATACGACGTACATACAAGTGTGAAGATTTAAAGGCTATTAATAAATGTCAAATACTGGTACCTTCCTTTATCTTCTGGTATCAAAGAATGAATTAACGACGCCAGAAGAGTGGTCTACTCTGCCTGCTTGCTGATGAAATATCCCGCCCGGCTGTGTGGGTTTTATCAGGGGTGGGATGTGTATAAACAAACCGATGAGGGTGGAGCGTTCCATTCATGAATGGAAGGGGGGATTTACGCAAATGCTACAACTTCAGTACATTTATTGATCATTAACAGAGCCTAATGAGCTTTTTTTTTTTTTAAAAAAAAAAGCTATACTAAAGTTTACTACAACGAGCTTGTGTAATATATTGCCAAGCCCTAAAACGAACGCGCATACCTTATACTTTCCTGTAGTAGCAATGCCCATATAAGGACAACCCACGCCGACTAACGTAGGAACTTTTTTTCAACAAACTTTATTTGTCAGTGAATACATAAACATTAAGGAACAAGATAAACTCGCACGCTTAAAAATCTGCCTCTGCGCTGTTTGAAATATAGTTAAAAAGCAGAAAATGAACAACTGAGTTTTTTTTAAAGCTGCATGTTCAGGCGCGCAGAAGAATATGATGCAATTTTTAGAGTTTCTTTCTCGCAATACTCTTCGACTAAAGCTTTAACCGCCTTGTGGCTCATTCAAAACAGGACGTCAGTATTTCGTCATTGCTGTCTGATGCAACCCAAGAGGGTGGGATTTAGTATTTTTTATTAAATCCGCATAGTTAATAGAAATAGAAATACGTATAATACAAAATAAAATATATATTTGTGGAGACTCATTAATTTGCAACCTTACAGTAAATTATATGTAACATCAACATTTGGGAAATTTGGTACAAAAGCTTTCTTCTAAAATCTATTTATTTAAGTGACACATTGGACCTAAAAGTGTAAATTCTAATAAATAGAAAATCAGTTAAGTGTTATTTATTTACTCTAATATTTTGTGTTTTTTGGTTTTGTTTACTTTTTTGTGAGATGTTTTTATTTCTTTATTGATGGATTTTCCTTTTACTATAATCACAATTGATTTCTTTTTTGTACTCCAACATTGTATGCTTCTGTCTTTATGGATGTGTGCATGCCTGTAGGCTTTACACATTTGTTAGCTGGAAAGTAATGGAAAAGTTTAAATATCAATTGGAAATTTGAACAGATTTTTTAAATCCAAAAGTATATGTTCCATTTACAGCTGGAGATCATACTACACAGTTGCTTTTAACTTTATGAAGTAACCATTGGGAACCGCAGAACGAATTTGATGATTTCAGAGGCTCTTATTTTAGAACGGGGGAGTATGTATTTTCATATGGGCTCTCCACAAACACCTTACCTCCTAGACATAATCTGCTGCAGACGTCTTGCGTTGGTCTTTACACAATCCCTGAAATCTTGACATGTTTTCTTTGTGTGTACAGAACAGAGTGGTCTTCAACCTTGGTCCTTGAGATCTTCCATCCATTTTCCCGTATGACTCACGATTACTATTGGAAATCAACAAAAATAATCTAACAATTCCAGATGAAAAACAGATGAAAAACTCAGTTTACCTTTAGTTTTGTGGAAACAAAGATATTCTACATTTGTGAATGCAAAAAAATGCATTTCATTAATCAATGTAGGGGAACAAATTTATATACATATTCAGTTTAACTTGCACATATTCTATACCAGAAAAGGTGTTTGGTGAGACATCACAATGGGTTTGTTTTTCTGTATCTTTATGTTCTTCTTCTCAAGTCCTGCAGGTCTTCATTCCCAGTACTATAAAAAAAACATGCAGTAAAGTATTTATTTATTTATTTGTGGTTTAATATAAAATGTCTTCAAATATGACGTTTGTCCTGTTTACTTTAGACCCATCTAAATAAATGCAGATGTGAGTTCTAACGTGTTTCCTTCTTGATCTCCATTGTCCAATGGCAGCATAGACTTTTGTTCGTGCTCAGTCTCACTGCTTTGGGCTGCTCTTTCAATTTATTTCCACGTTATCAGGTTAACCCAACTGGTTGTCTGAACTAAGAAAACAAGCGTCATAGCTTCACCCTGGGCTCCATGGATAAAATGACTGGAAAAAAAACAGACTAATCTCTGCACTGGCAATTTGTACCCATCCTGTCTGGCCACTTTCATTACTCAGGACAAGGGGAACACATCAAAGCTCACAGGTTTTACAGGTCACAGTCCTCTCACTGAAGGTACATCCCCAATGCCGTATGTGTGACAGAGAAATTCCTTATGGTTCGTACTCAAAAAGCAATTTCCCCAAATTGTTTTTTTTTAAATCACATGTTTTACAGTGGGGATCTGCTGAAGGCTCCAAACACACATTTTTCCTCTGAGGAATTTGTTTTCCCTTCATGCAGAAACATTTGCATTAATCACTACTTTAGGATTACCTGGAATCAAGATCTAATGCACAATTTCACTTTTTCTGGGACAAGTTTAATCTAACAGAGGCCCAAATATCCCCACTTCTATGTTAATCCCAGAGTTTCCAAAAAAATAGAAGAAGCAGAAGAAAGTTTACAGGAACCTAAAGATTCAAATGAAAAGCCACTGTTTTCTACAGCCTTTTCAAGCAAATTATGGTTGGCAAAATTACATTTTAAGCTCGTAATCCTGTGGCAACACTGTCGCAGGACCCTTCTGCGACACTTTGTGGCTCATTTCTAAAATGTCAGCTGTAAATTGGAAAGAAAAGTTGACAGTGAGAGTCACCGCTTTCACAACAAGTGGAAATTTGCATATTTTTTTCAGTAAAACATGAAACAATTGTGTCTCAATGGCAAGAGACTGTGGCTGTTTTCAAAGAGTTCAATGTCAACGACAACCAGACAAGATATGCTACCAACGAGAAGCTAATTGGTAATGAACAATGTGAAACATTGACAGTAATTTAGGTAAAACCGTATTTAGATGGATTCATTTTCTATGTGAAGGCAAGAAAAGCACATAGCAATAAAATTGTTTATTTGCATTTGACGTCATCTAAATAGTTCAGACTGCTGGTCAAGTCTGAACATTTTTCCCTCATATCTCTTTACTTAATGTTTGGATACACCTGCTCCAGGTATTGCATGCATGATTGTTGGTTGTGCCATTTACTGGTTGTTTACGGATTATCATAATTGTTTTTAGACCAAAACAGTTTCGCTTAGGGAGAGAAAGGTACTTTTTGTGCATATAAAGTGACTTAATTATGTTTTTTTTCCAGTTATACAACACGGTAACTGTTCATTGTGCTTAGCAGTCTTGTAATTGTACACGCAGAGCCAGTTTTTCACTTTTTTTTGTACATTTGGGAATCAAGAATAAAAAAATAAAAAAAACGTACTTTCTGTTCTTTTTCCGTTTCAGTGGTGAATTAGGTCATCTGCCACTGGGCCCCCCTCCTCCCCAACTCTCCCTCTGATCCTCTCCGTGACACCCGACCCACAAAGTGAAATGTGAGTTTAGCCACTTCTAACTCCTCCGTTCAAAAGTCAAAGGAGACGCAACACGGCAGGCAGCAGGAAATTTTAATTGGTGAAAGATTCTCAGTAACCAAAAGATGAACTTTAGTGACAGATTGTAGTACTTCACAATAATATAGAGAAAATTATTAAAGAGCAGAAAAATGAGCACAAATTAGGCCTAATTTCTCATCCACAATAATCCAGATCCTGAACAACTTGAACCAGTGATACATCGCTGAAGAGAAAACCTTTTGTCACAGTGCTTTGATATGGTTATTCGCCGCATTCCCGTTCGTCGATTTCGCATCACGTAGCCAAATGGGGGGATGATCTGATCACTAATATGGTGCAGAAAACTCATTAA
Source organism: Oryzias latipes (assembly GCF_053564925.1). Taxonomy (NCBI): domain Eukaryota; kingdom Metazoa; phylum Chordata; class Actinopteri; order Beloniformes; family Adrianichthyidae; genus Oryzias; species Oryzias latipes. The sequence continues at coordinate 8,676,414 of NC_136250.1, read as the reverse complement.
GGTTTACTTTGTATTGTTCTAGATGCTACATGCTGCTTGACTTTGGCAGGATCATCAAAATAACATTTTAGCTGGAAACTAAACACAATATCTTGGATTGATCAACTAAAACAGATATTGTAAATAAACAAGAAAATGGCTAAAATATATATATATATATATATATAAGTAGCATGTTGTCCATGGAGTCAAAAAGGAATTCACACAGTGTGCAGAATGACGTTTTATCCTGTTGGACCTCTTCATAAACACTGTTTTTCAGTTTGTTTTAATCGTATCTATGGTGCATCGGACATTCCTGTCAGCTCTATAATGAAGCGATGTCGACGGAAATGTACAGGTGGCAGGCGCAGAAGTCCGTGTCCTCTTTAAAATGAGAAGAAGGCAGAAAACAAAAGCAGGACATGAGAACTGAACACCAGCATGTGCTACTTCTGTGTGTAACTGGAGCTCTGACACAGCGCCTCTCTGAACAACACTTTATTTTCTGTTTATCTTCTGTTCATGAATATTTCGGTTAACATTTTTAATAACTTTACACTCAATTCATCATTGCATCCCTCTGCCAAAGTTCTTTTTAGCTGGTTTACTCTCTAAATACCACAGAAACGACTATTTTTTTCCGTAAACGTCTGTAAATATCTTGCAGCTGAGACATTTTCCTGTCAACATTGAACAGAAAGCGTTTCTACAGAGTAATCCTATGTGTGTGTATTTGACTCATTTGTGAGTCCCTTTAAGTAAAAGTATTTTAAATGCAGAAATATGTTAATCACATACATTGATATGAACAAGAGATGCACAATGTTCAAATGAATGCATTTAACCCAGAACCTATGCAGTCAAGCAGGTGGGAAGCAGAAATTGGAATGGTAGACCTCACAGCTTTACGTTACACAGCACAGCACAGCATGCAGCGTTCTGTAAACAACATCTAGATCTGCACACATTTCCTGGACAGACAGCTAGCTGTGCAGCAGACTCGACCATTAGGCATCATGCAGGGTAGATTGTTTTTTCTTTAGCCGCTTTCTAACAAATGCTCTCCGCTCTTTATGACGAATAGAGCACAAATAAAAATAAATACATTTAAAATGGAATTGTATAGTTTCTACACTCTGAAAAATCAACTTTCCTATAAGCATGGCTTAACTTTACTCTTCAGTATTTTTTAGGAAGTGTATGAGCAGGCTGGGTAAGATTATAGTAATCAGAGGATGCAAAACTTTCAAATGTACTGCAGAGGGAGCGTGCAAGAATGCCATGCAGGTCATGGTTAGTGCAATAAAAAATGTATTAGTTTTGATTCATTAGAGCGTTTGTTAGGAGGGATGAAAAATCTTGATTCCCCATCAAATAGTTCACAGAACTTCCTGGTTTAAAGGGCCTCATTGCTCAGCTCAACTGATTAACTCAACCAGTGTTCATCAACAATTTAAAGCTTCCTTGCATTTATTTAGGACCGGAAAGTTAAACAAAAACTGCCTTTTGTTTCCTTTCATTTTTTTCTGCAGGGAAGTAATATCCACGAAATTAGAAAGATTAATTGGATAAGATGATGTCCTCAATATGAGATTATTATTTTTTTTTTTAGGAAAGTATCTGTGAACTACCGCCTTTGGGCTTAGCAGTGCCCATGCAGCCACCTTTAATTTTGAAAAAGCTCTTAGGAGACAGAGTAAAAAATAAAGCAGACTTACTTCATTCATACCTATGAAACACAACAAAAAGACAAAGAGAACAAAACAGGATCAGAATTTTCATTTCCAGTGTGCACGCACCTCTCAGGTCAACAGTAGCCTCTGCACACAGTTATACTTTATTCACATTATATTACAATCATAAACTTATGACATTCATTGGGGACGCTGACTTTATCATACATTATCTCATTCTTGAAGGTTCTGATAGAGAGCAAAGTATTCAAGACTTTCTGCCACTACTGAGGTCTGCTTTTCTTACTGTACACTTATAAAACAAATGCACAGGAGTCACAGAGTTGTCAGAAACAGTCAACCTTTTCATTAAATACTCTAACTCCATGATAAGACATACGACTGTGAGAGAAAGAGAAAGACGGACTGAAACAAGTCGTGAAGGAGGAGAAAAGCCAGGAGCAGTCCAGTCTAAACCCCCACAGTTCAACCCCCCCCCACATCTCCCAGTAACCCTAATGCCGTACTTTTCCAGGAATGTAGTTGCGGTCGATGGCCTCCTCTTGAAGAAACATGTGAAGACAGCGCTCGTTCTGGGCCAAGGGGTGACCTGCAATTCTGCAGAAACAGACGGTAGAATTATAAAACACAACAATCTACCAGGGTTTGGTGCTTTCCAGAGGATTGGATGAAACTCTGTACACAAGACTTAGGAAAACTCTCCAAACAAAACACACTTTTGCATTTTTAAACTTGCCTTATTCAATTGAACTATAATAATTCACTTTAAAGTAGGGCTGCACGATATGAGGAAAACTCACGATATTAGTGATCAATATTGCGATGATGACATAACTTGCGATACATGGATAAATAGCAAAACAACCAAAAACATAATTACTATTTTACTGCTACAGCTTAAATTAAATAACAGTTAACCCTGGTCTACATAGGAGGCGAAAATGTGACATGAAACAGCTCCATCCCATTGGTGGACATTTTGAGGGTCAAATGCATTAAGAGATTTATTTGATTCGTTAAATACTTCAAGCTGGCATAAGATTGTTTTAGCACATTTAAGGTAACTATTTATTGCAATTTTCGCCGTCTTTTGCTATATGCATACTGCACAGCTTGATATCGCGATAACGATAAATTTGCGATATTTTGGGCAGACCTACTTTAAAGGCATTTTTCCGACAACAACTTGATTCAAAGTTCACATTTTTAACTAGCGTTGTTACAAGTCTACGAGAACTCGGATTTCTAGGATCTGTTCCTTCAAAATTAAGCAGTTATTTGCGGAGTTCAAGATTGGCTGATTTGCATTTTTTTGTAAATATAGTACAGTAAAAATACACTCCAGGCAATCTAATCGCTCTGAAATTCTAAAATAATGTTGTATTTTGAGTATATAAACAAAACAAATTATCCTACTAGTAAAGGTTTAAACTCCTTCAAGTCAAGCTATCAAAGTGTTTTTCACAAATAAAAAAATAAAGACCCTGAAAATGAGACTATAAAGACTATTAGTAATTTTAATTTGTGAAATTAGACAGTTTTGATGTGGATTATTCTGATGCTCATTGTTATTAAAGGAATAATGCACATTAAAAGATAGAAGTGATATTAAATGAATCAACTTTAAATGTAAATAAGCCACCAGCTACAATATGTCATAGTCCTCTGTGCATGTATAAGGGGTGGGAGTAAAAAATGTTTTTTTTCTTCCTCCCACTATCTTTTGGAACTGTTGTTACTTGAAAAATACAGTTTGCTGAAATAAGTTCTGGGAAAAAAAACATTTTGTTTAAATGTAGTCTATAATTTAAACAAAACATATACAGAATATGAAAAGAAACTTCTGAAAATATCCTGTTTAATTATGTGACCTCATATGACTGCCTGCAATCATGGCAGAGAAGTCGCACTGATGCAAATCTTCAAAAACGTGTTTTTTTTTAGTATTTCCACTAAAACGTGTCTGTTGGAAACAGTGTTGTCCGTTTAGATTAAAGGACTGTGGATGTAGTTGTTACAGTTGTTTTATTTAGGTGCTGCTGTGTCTTCATTCACTAGCTTATCATATATCTGGTATGTCTGCAGTCAGCAAAACTTTGAGGATGGAAAGACTGCAAAATATTTTCTAGATGTGCTGTAAAATGATGCAAAGTGACAGAGATGTCTATGTTTTGTTTGTTGCTGAAGTAAACTAGGAATTTGGCATAAAAAACTTTTGTTTAAAGTGATAAATAACCATTTCTCATCTTTAAAAATGTTTGCGATTTTATCCATTATGATTTTTTTTATTCTGATCTCCTGTTGTAAATAAAGGTATAAATGATGGTGTTTATATAAATAATATTTTAAGTTTCATACATTTAATAAAAGACAAACATTATATATATTAAATGGAGAGAATAATGGTTTGATAAATTGATCGATCTTGATTTGTAAATCAAATCGCCAGCTAAAGGACAGTCAGTGGTCAGTTTGTTTTATTGAACAACCTGTTGATGAACTGCTCCAGGCCCACTCGCCGCTCCTCGATGAAAGACTCCTCAAAAAGGCCCTCATCGCCGCGGAACGGCAACTGTCTTTTTAGTGCTTTCCCCGGCAGGGGTGGTACCACAATCTAAACGCAAGACAAGTTTATATGAACAAAAGAAAAAAAAAAGAAAAAAGAGCAGCTGCATCCATACGACAGACACTTTATCGACTAACATTTCTCCACATTTAGATGGAAAGCTGTCGTGACAAAGGACGCCACAGATACGTTTTTATTCTCTAAACAAAGAACCGTTCAAACCTCGCAATGCAAGTATTACTTTAGGCAAGTTAATGTTTTGTAGATGTGTGTCCACTCAGTCACTGTAATTACTCGATTAGGTCGGCCTCCTTCAATTATTAGCCTGAATCGTGTTATTGTTGGCCACTCACCTTACTGTCTCTCTCCAGCTCATTCTTTAACCATTCAAAGTCGCTGTATCTTCTCCTCACACACGAATCCTTCAATTTGAAAATGGGAAGGTTTGTCTACATAGAAAAAAGAAAAATGAGACGATTTCTCTGGTTAAAAGTCACTGGCTTACCAGTTAAAGTGATGGTGAAAGTTACTGTCAGAACAGACAAAAGTTTACTTGTAACCATTTGCAAAACACATGTAAGGCCAAACATACCATCCTGTACATTTATTTGTGATGCTGCTGTGTTTATTATTCTAACAGTTGATTGGAAATTCACAGAATTTTAAGAAATAGCGGAAAAGCAATTAGTCATAGGTGCCAACCTCAGCTATAAACAATGTTTCATGAAAGACCCACTTCGATTAAAATTTAGTTTTTGGTGTCCTTGTGGCATTTTTCCCATGATGGAAAAAAAATAAAAATATATATATATATATATGTAAACACAAATAAAAGCATAAAACTGCATTTCTGAGTATTTCTACATTCAAATTGTCCAGAAGAAGGATCAGACAAAAAAAAAACACAGTTGGAAAAAGCTTGAAGCTGTGATACAGAAGCTATTACAGACAGCCACAAACTCCCTGTTCTGCTTGATTCCAATGTGTCCACTTGCAGACAACTATATCCATCCATCTTTATTTTCATCGTCCGAACTGGCATCAGGCTCAAAACTGTACGGCTGGACAGCTACAGCAATTTTTGTGCACTGATAATGTTAGGTTTGGGGTGTGAGGGGCTGTAAGCCAGCAGGAAACCAGTAAACAGATGGCTGATGGGAAAGGAGCGGGCTCACGCCGCACCAACAGACAACTCTGAGGCAAATTTCTTAAACTACTGCCACTCTGCAGAAAAAAAAAAAGTCCTAGAAAATGACAGGCTTTTTGATTTTTGCTTTAAAAAATTCATCCTTTTTTTTCATCATTCATGAATGAATGAATGAAATGAATTGCTTTAAAAAAATGGCATAATCATAATTAAAAAAAAAACACTGGGAACGCTTTTAAATTAAATCAAAAGACGATTAGAGTGGGACTTTAAAACTATACAAATACTTTTATAATAGTTACAGAATCTGGAGTTATTTTTGTTACATTTGGAAGGGAAAATGGGGAAAGTAGTGGCTAAACTAAAAAAATATATGTTATGTTCTTCCAAATAATGCATTAAAAGTTGCTGTTCGACAAACTTATTCAGAGCTGAGGTACCACTCCGCCATATTTGATTGTGTTAGGGACACAGATTCTGGTTTGAGCAGACAACAATGAACTTTTTCTTTGTAGTAACAGACTGAGGGACATTTTGAGCTGTTATGTCTCGTAATTGTTTGCTGTAAATTTCACAAAACCTAAATGTAAAACATTTTTATTTCCTATTCAAACAAGGCTGGCATTTCTCTACAGTCAATAGTTTTGATCCAACATGATCTTGAAAATGCTTAAACGTTCCCAGCAGACCCAAACGTGAAATACTGAATCAACAGTTGTTGCAGTGTAATTCTACAAGCCACAGTTTGTTGATAATAAAGTTGAGAAACGTTGCTGACAACACTTTTTTAGAGAATGGCGGTTTTGTAATGACCATGTCTATCCTGTGTCTGCTTCCTGAAAATGTCTTAGGAATGTGCCATGTTGGCGATTTTAAGCATCTCCTTGTTACAAGCTGAACAGTTTAAGGGGAATAAATCAGCAACTAGCACTGATGTGGATAGCCAATAAACTACAGGACATTTGTGCGACTAAAAAGGAAAATACCAAAGGAAAAAAAAAAGAAATTAGGACGAAATATTGCCCTTAAAAAAGGTTTAAGTTATTTCAGTTACCCATTTGTTGAAAGAAAGAATACATAGCCTATAGCCAACTATTTCTATTAAGGATAGTTATCAAAAGTTGCTGGAATAAAAAATGGCCAGTTTTTATTGGACGACTTGTGCTGTCTTCTCTGACTTTATTTATCAATTTTGTATGTTATCCACAGCGGTGAATTTAAAACAAGTAAAAGTGTATTTAGTTGAGCATAAGTATGTTTAAAACACGTTTTTTCGTCCAACACAGACGTTCATGAAACTTCTGCCAAAAATAGCACAGCTAGCAAACCAAAAACTAGGCCGTCCTTAATCCCCGCGTGTCCAGTCCTACTTCTGCGGCCTCTGAAGCGACTCTAGGCGGCTACCGTTCACATCACAGTCCCGTTCTTGTGCCGACTTTAGCCTTCCGCCTTGACATGCTAACAGCTCAGCAAAAACATTGTAATTATCAGTTAGCTTAGCACGCTTAGCTAATTCCCCTTTCGGGTAAGACGTTTTAAACCTACCCTCATTCGAACTTCATAAGTAGTGTAACGGTTTCTTCCCACTCCAACGATCTGGGGATCGTAGACATCTATTTCCAGAAAATTGCTCGGGGGACCGTAAGCATCCGTCAGATCCTGGGGCTTAGAATTCAACCGGCGAGTGTCGGCTACTACAGGATCTGTCATTTTGTCGGGCTGTAATTTTTAGATGGCCAGTAAAGTATTAGCGTAAAAACCAACTTAAAAACACGCATACGTCTTAAATCTCATCTGAAGGCCTCAATTGATGACTAAAGCAGATCGGTAGGGTCGGCCAAGTAGCGCTCTTCTTGTTGGGGGCCAGCCGCCCTGCGCCCTACCCTTCTTCTGTGAGGAAATTGCGAAGACTTCAGTTCCGTGTTATGCGGGGCTCTGCACTCCCCCTAGCGGATGCTGCTGTAACTGCAATGGCCTATACCTGGCCTATACCTCAGTCTTTTTTCCATGTTCTTGTGGCGTTTTTTCTCGTTATGAATGACACATGTAAAGAAAATGAAGTTCAAAATTACATTGCTGAGTATTTCTTTAATCAAATCGCTGTGAATCAAGAGCAGACAAAAAAAAGCCTGTAGCTGTGATGTACATGCTACAGTTGGTGGGCCACAAGCTCTCTCCGCCCGATTTCGATGCATTCACTTATAGACGACTAGATCTATTTACGGCTTTGTTTTCTTCGTCTGAGCTGGCATTTGGCCCAAAATGTACAATTGGATGGCTGCGATATTGCTAGCCTTTTTTATTCGCCATGGTAATTTTATGCTGAGGTTTTGACGGGCTGTAAACTAGTGGGACAGCGTGTAAACAAAGGGATGATGGGAAGTCAGGGAAGCTTTTCTCCGTGCCAAAAGTCCCGCCAACAACTCAGAGGCAAATTTCAAAATTTAGTTCTACCGCTCTACAGAAAATCTGTCCTGAAAAAATAACAATGTTATTTTTATTTTATTTTTTTTGCCTGAAAATGGCAAAATCGTAACTAAAAGACCCCTGGGAACCCTTTTACAATAGATCAAAAGAGGACTGGAGTGGGGGGACTTAATGTAAATGTAAACATGTACAGAGGAAAAAACATGATACTTCCTCGGAGTGGAATAAATAATGAAAGTCAATTCAATTTTAGGATTTGTCCAAGAGATAACTTCTTCCACTTTCAGCTTTTTCCCATCAGGGGTTGCCACAGCGAACAAGTCGCATGGTAAACTTGGCAATGTTTTACGCCGGATGCCCTTCCTGATGCAACCTTCTCAAAGCAACCGGGCTCGGGACCGGCACAGAGGTAGAGAAGGGAACAGGGAGCAGCCCGGATTCGAACCCTGGTTCCACGGATGGAAGGCGCCGCAAACCAGCACGAGCAACCGGCTCCTGTCCAAGAGATAACAAAGTACTATAATAAAAATCCTAACATTTTAAATCATTTGGTCCAAAAATGACAACAGACTCCTAGCAAAATGTAAATGTACTAAAAGTATTCTTAGTCAGTGCTAAAAGTGAGGTGGTATAGTTGAATTTTACTTTTTATACTATCTGTATGCTGTAAACCTAAAATGTTCCAAATTTAGTCAGGAGTATTCAGTTAGTATAAATCCTATTCTACTCGTACACATGGTCTACTGTACAATAGACTTGCTATGCTTACACTATACTTATACTCAAGTATACTTGATAAAATAAACTTCAACTGTACTACTTTTTGCTAAGTGGAGAGACACTTGAAGTTAGGTAACGTGGGAAAAAAAACTCTACAGGTAGCTGATAAACATTTTTATTAAAAACCAAAATGAAAGGCAATCATACAAATAAAAAGCAACATTTTAATGGCATATACTGTATGTTTACGTGTGTGATTAGTAATGAACTTAGTCATTTTAAAATAAAGGTAAGACAAGTATTTTTCAGAGCAATTATGTTAAATTTTCAACATGAAAAACCTCAAACAATGATACAAGATGAAGTAAATCTACATTACACATTCGACTTTTGCCCATTGATTACTTACATTCATTCCCTGTTTGCTTAAAGCTGACATGATGATAAACTTTAACATGTTTGGTTGACACATTCTCGTTAAAACCGCGTAACTTGCATATCAATTTCAACTAAATTGTCAGCGAAATATTGTAATATTGATACTCATAGTTTACATAGAAGACTGAATTAGAAACATAATGACATTCATATAAATTGTAAAGATATTTTACTAGAAAAATACTTACATGAAAAAACAGATTTAATACATGTAAAATAGTTATTTTTCATCCAAAAGAAGAGATTTTTTTTTATATTGACGACTGTAAAAAAAGATAAACATTATCTAGGGCGCATTCATAATAATAAAGAGGGCATTGCTTTTTTTATGTTTAACTGCAGCTATAGAGAGTAAAAGCTTTTATTTGGCACATTTGACTTAACTTCCCTCCACTATTCCATCCGAACTGCATAAAAGCTTGAGGATCAGACACTGCTCTTTTAGGACGGTGGTATTAAAATCTGTCACGTTTTACCTGCGGATATATTGCAATGTAAGACTTCCACACATTTATAAAACAGAAAAATTACAAAATAAAAGTACAAATACAAACCTGACACTGATTATTTGCTATTTTTCAAGTAAAGTAAAAAATTGAGTTTCAATTAGATGTTTTTCTTTTGTCGTTTTTTTAATCAAAAAATATGCCTGATCAATAAAGAAATATGCCATTGATTTGTCATTTGTGTTTTTAAAGACTATATATATATATATATATATATATATATTTTAAATCCTTGAACACGAAATTTTAAAGGAAGTGACTATTCGCACGGAATTAGGGCGGGGTTAGGGTTATGGTTAAGGTTAAAATACATGCGGGCACTGCAGCAGTGTGCATTTCGGCCATGTGGCCAACACAAGTGAATAACATCGGCCATTTAAAACAAACTGGATTAACTGTGAAATGATGACTGGTCTCCTTTTTGAAATTGCCGGTCTTTTATTTTGCCCATAAATCATCCAGCAATCTTTTCATTATTGCATTAAACCTGTATTTTTACACCCATGTCAGCCTTTTTAGGGGATTACTAAAATCAACCTTGATTGCTTTCAAATTTTGAACAGAAACCTATGGCTTCTCTTCAGATGAGATGGTGGAGGAGGACAGGGGGTTTGATGAGTCCTTTGGTTCATCCACAGCCATGAAGACGGAGCAGTCGGTCTGATCGGTACTGACTGAGAGGCTCACGCTGTCAACGCTGTCAACGCTGTCACTGTCAGACTGGGACACATAGATGTACTCACGCACCGGGCAGGCCCGCTCATTGTAGTTCGCTTTAAAGCCCTCTTTAAGGTTTTTGGAAAACTGAAACCAGTCCTTCAGAAAGAAGCACAAATGCCAAATGTTATCACATCAGATAATCTGCACATTTGCCACATTTGCTCATTGACTAACAGGATTTTCCCTTTTCTGGTGCTTTCTTTGTTAAGGAATTCTTTAGTTATTTATGGTTGAAGCTTTAAAAATTGTAATAAAAAAAACTTTAAGTTTGCAGATTGTATACATTTAGCAATTTTCTAAGCTATACGCACAGATTTCATGTGAGACCTTTGCCACATTTCAGAAGAGTTACTAACCTCAATATCATGGGTGACCAGAGACGGCTTAGGAACCACAGGGATGAGGATGACTCTGAGCCTGAGATGATGAAGGTAAACATGTTCTTCAAACACTTCAAAGATAACTTTTACTCCCCAGCTGCCAAACTGAATTACAGTGTCTCTTCTTCCCATCAGTTTGGACTAAAACAATGTGAATAAAAATGCTAACTGTAATCTAAATAAAGGCAGGAAACTTTAGCTATTGAGCAGTAAAAATATTTCTGGCAAGTCAGACTACATGTGTGTGAGAGGGAGATATGATACTTTAGCACACATGATCAAAATGATCAAAGGAAAGAACACAAAAGCAATGCAAAATGGATTTTTAAAAAAAGAGATTAAATATATTCGCCCTCACCTTTCGTGGTGCAGCAACATCATGACCAGTAGAATAAGAACAACAGCCCCCATCACTGACCAGATGACTGACCACACAGACATTGAGCCACCCATAACATTTGAGTCTGAGAAAATAAATGAAAGAAATACACTTGGTCAGTGAGTCTTTTCTGACAGAATGTGTACATTAATTAAGAAAACACTTATTTGATATGTTTTCGAAGTTATTTAGTAGAGAGGTTGTAAACGAATGGTCAAATTAGCACTTTTTGTGGTAGTTTATGTTCAAAAATGTGTATTTTGTGCAAAAATAAATAATATCAGCTGTACTGCATTTTCATGCAATGAGAGTAGCACCTGAAAAATGAGAAAGTAATGGCATAAAAAGTGAGAAATATGTCTGATCAATCAAGAAATATGCAATTGATTTGTCATTTGTGTTTTTTAAGCTTGAAATGTTTTTTTTTAAATCCTTAAATACCAACTTTTAAAGGATGTGACAATTCGCACAGAATTAGGGGGTGGTTAGGGTTAGGATTATGGTTAGGGCTAAAATTCATGCGGGGCAGCAATGTGCATTTCAGCCACACGTAATAAATGTGGCCAACTCGTATGAATAACATATGCCATTAAATGATGGTTTTTGTCACAATTCATGATCACACAGCTGACACAGCTGAAATATAAATCATATCAGCTGTGTTGCATTTTTTTCAGAATAAATGTAATGGGAGTAGCACCTGAAAAAAGAGAAACTAAATTGCATAAAACGTGTAAAAAAAAACTAATTTGATCTCAGCAGGGCAATCATAAGTATTTTTTCATTGGACAATTCATTGAACTCACGTATGAGTAAACTAGTTAAAGGGCTTGTAACAAAAGCAAACAGAGCCTTTTCATGTGTGCTGTGTGGAGAACACTGTTCCAGTACATTTAGGAGTCCTACCCGTGCTGTTGTTAGAGCCCCAGATGGCGGGCTCACTCCATTCACTCCAGTAGTCAGGGCCGCCTCCACATGCGTTATCCAGTTTGATCCTCACCTGCAACTCATATCTGGAGTTGCTTGCCGGCAGGTTGATACAATAAGACTGGTCCCTGAAAACCTTGGAGTGCTGAAGAAAAAAGAAGGCTTTAAATGACAGGATGATTGGAAAAAGAAAACAACAGCAAGACAGAAACATGAAAAAATTGATTTAAAAACAAAAGCAAAAAAGAACCTACCTCCCACTTCATTTGTTTTTTTCTGTGGCGGACCTCACTCTCCATACAGTTTTTGTAAGTCTGGTTCCAGTAGAACCACAGGTTTTGGTCGGATCCATATTTGACCGTGACATTGGTTGGTGGGTTTAACTTGACTGTTCATGACACAGATATTTAGTCATACTCAACGTCAGAAACACAGTATTGTCTCATATTAGTGTATTACCGAAACGCACATGGCATATTTTCAGCACGTGCTCACCTTTCGTCTGAAGTTGATGTTCTTGCTTGAGAGCTTGAGAGCTATCATTGCCGTTTTTTAACACAGTATAGAACGGATCAAATCTCTGTGTTTCCCTGTATGGTCGGTTACAGCCAGTGTGTGTGCTGTTTCCTGGCAAGTACTCTGCACATTCAAGCACGGTATCTCCTTTAAACCTATAAATGCAAAATATAACAGAGAGTGTCACCCTAATAACTGATCAGGATGATCCTGTAAGTGTGGAAGAGAAAAACGTAAAGTGACATAAATATCCTCAAGTGATGGCGAATTGATCATTAATTTGATTTTTAATGGATACTGGAAAAGTCACTTGGGTTTTAATATCCCACCATTCTTCTTTTTTTTAAGAGGAACTCATACAAAATTAATTTACTCAATTTAGAAAACAGTTTTAACTCAGACTTGACCGAAACAAATAAAATTATACTTCTGCTGTCATTGTTATCACCATTGATGACAGTTACAGTGGTTCCTATGACCTTAAAAAAAATCTGTTTTCATGAGAAGTTAGTGTAATTGGAATCTACTAAATGTGCATTTTGAAAGATTTCACAAAATCAAAAAGAATACGTTAAAAAAGTTCCAAATAATATATCTTTTCAGTTGAACAAATATAGATGTGAGAAAGAACTCCTAATGAACCTAAAAAAAGGATTAATCTGATTAAAACAGACGGCATAAACAACTAAAACAAATGTTAAAAGTAAAAAATAAATAAAGCACTAAAATGGGACTTAAAAGCTTTTTGAAAAGAGTAAAAAGACTAACACTCAGAGTTACTAACCAGCTGGTAAAGGTATAATTGCCATCTGTAGTCTTTTTCCAAGAACAGGACACATATTTCAAATTCACCACCAAACAGTCCACATCTGTCAAAAACACAAGAAGAGACAAGGTAATTTTGTGATCCAGATTTAGCATGATCAGTAAAAGAAATTATGAGTGAAGTCCTACACTGCAGGAGAAATTTCTTAGCTTTTTCCAAAAATGTATTGTTCTTTTTACATTGTAAGTGATAAACTAAAATGACCACATGCTTTGTTTCCTTCTGCTGTTTAAGTTTGACACAACAAATGCTTTAAAGACCCCTGACATTTCCTAAACACACACAAAAAAGATGAAATAAGCTAAAAAAAAAAGTAGGATTTTGCAAAACAATATCACAGCTAAAATTAAAAACCAATGGCAAAATTAGGACCAATGGCATCATGGCATTATGTAATTCCCAATGAGGTCTAAACTTTGACCTGCCCTCAAACCCCACACAGTCAAATTGTTTTATTTACGGTACTTAATAAGTCTTATTAAGACTCAGTTACAACTTAATAAGCTTAATTGTCTTTCTATATGTCCTCCATTGTTAGAAAAGTAACACAAAAAACACTGTTTTCATTGAATTAGGTATTTAATGTGTAAAACCTTTGTTCTCCATTTAGCCGTACAGCAAATGAAGAGCACATGTGAGCTTTATATGAAATTGTTAAATGGTTTAAATGCTTTGTGTCAAGTTTAACAACCTGGTTGTAGAACTGATTTTAATCTTGTTTGCAGAATTTTTATAGAATCTTTAGCCAAAGTAGGAAGAAATGCAAACTTACCAAGCTTCTTTTGAAATGTTATTTTTATTTAGCTTTGGTTCAACTGCACATAGTAGTAATCATGAGAAGTCGTTGAACATCTGTGCTCATTTTGACCTCCTGACATCTTATGCAGCACAGTAAAAACCTCCTAAAGACACCAAAGCTCATGAGTAAGCTGGTTTAAATGTGTGGCCCCATGATGACGTATACAATGCTAGTCAGTGAAAAAGCAAATGCCACCCACCTTTGACCTGTAAACGCTAAGAGATAGACTCTCAAAATGGTGTCTCAAAGTTAGTTCAGTCTGCTTCCAGTAAGAGAAAACCTACGCTAAAAGCTTTTTTTCTTTTTGTAAAGTGACAGCTTTTCTAAATAAAAAATAACGTTTTTAAGCTTGTCAAAGCAAGCGTCAACTTTTAATACAGGTATATACAGAAAAGCGGCAAGGCAAAGGGAAAGACAGGAAACTTGCTGAAACGGTTGCAGGTTTCCAGTGGTTTGCATTCAGCTTTTAGAGAAGCTGTCAGCCTCTTCTTTTTGATCATTTAGACCACTCACATTTAACTTCTGTTATTTAAGGCCTTTCATTGTCAGAAGCGTCATCCAATCGGTTGATTTGAGAAATGAAATGAAACCAAAAAGTATAACAGTATTCAAAAGTAATTTAGAGGTGACTGCTGTTTTTTTTTGTTTTTTTTCTTACGGCAATGATTAATCAAACACACACACACACACAACCATGTAGCGCCAGAAAGGGAAATGACGTCAAATGGAAATTTACTAAAAAATCTGGAAGAGATGGAACGTAAGTTTTAGAAATAAACTGAAGTTAACAAATGAGCATTGATTATATTTCTATTTTTGAGCTCTCATTCCCCATCAAATTAATTTTTAAACAATTCATTAGCATTAAAAATGAGTTACGTGATTGTAGAGCACAGTTATTCAATTAAATTCAATTCTTTTTCTTTTATATTGCCCAATATTCACAACAACAGTCATCTCAATCGGCTTTATGCCGGTAATTGTATAATAAACATGAATCACAAAGAACATAAATTCATAGAATTCAATAGCTAATTGCTAAACTAAAATAAACAGAGTAAACTGAACTGGGCATCCATGCCCTTACACCCTTCTTCGCAATTTTGACTGATTGTTGACTAATTATTAAGAAACATTTGTAAAAACTCTTTTGAAATCAAATGAGCCCATTATCTAAATGTTTTGGCCATCTCTCAAAAGCCTCCAGGTTCACTTAAACTGACAACAACAAGCAAAACGGTGATTAAAATCCCCCAAAAATTAATATTAAAACAATAACAACAATAAAACAGTTCTTACCGGGAGCTTCTTTGGCCAACAAACACCCATTTAAAGAGAAAAGCATTAATAATAGTGCCAGCATCGTGGCAGACAGAAAGCAGGCAGCTTCTAGAACTGACACATGATCATCTCTCAGTTCCTGCTGTGTATAATCAACTTTACCATCATTGGTTTCATTTCCTGTCAACTGATATAGAGGAAACAAGCTTGTGTAGACCAGCCTGACACTTTGAAAACAGACGGATGACAAAGAATGAACATCAGTAGATGTTACTATCAAGAAAAATGCAAAGGTTCAAAATAAATTAAATGGATTCTTGACTTATAGAATATTAGATTTTGTTTTCATTTCAAGGTATTCTGTTAACAAATTTGATAATGTGAAAAAATGCGACAACTCTTTGGCCACAGAAATTACAAAAAATGTTTTCTCATAAGTAATCAACAATTTAGATGGTCAAGTCACAATATTAGACAAGATAATAGCTCACTTTTTACTTTTTCTGTGATATTTTGAAAATATAGACCATGCGACTATTATTTTTGCAGTAGATTCATGATACAATTCAAAGAATTTTCATCAGGTCAGAACTGTGTGACACCTGTTTTATCTGACCTTTTTTCCCCGTCAAATACTTTCCCCTAATATAATGTCAAAAGTGTGTGGCTGTGTGAGAGCGTGGGGGTTGACTTCCTTTCTGAAACTGTTTCAAAACTAAAAACACCCAGGGACAGCTAAAGTGGGCTTTTCTTGCTCTTTGTGTGCAACATTTTGATTATCTTTGTGTGTGTGTGTGGTGCGTATTAAACTTTAAGTACATTTTCCCGGCTTGGTGACAAATACTTGCACTTGCAGACTGCAGCTTGACGTCCACTTATCTCAAATTCTTTTTTTTAAGAACAATTATTTCTGTGTGCGCGCTTCTGAGTTTTTTTATGTGAACATTGACGCCAAAAAAAGAAAGAAAAAAAGAAAAAAGGGGATTGAACTGATCATTTTCCTCTTTCCTCTTTTTACAGAAAAAAACTAAAGGTAAAGAGGAGTTTTTTGTTATTTTGACTTTGTGCTCAAAAGCGGAAAAATCAGTTATTATATTATTATAATCAATTATTATGTACTGTATTCTTTAGGTTTGGAAAAAATATATATATTTGTGCCGGGCTCTGAAATGTAAAGAAAACAGAAGAAAACAGAAAATCAGGATAGAAAAATAATCAGGATGGTTTTTGATGTACTTTAAATAAATATAATATAAATTAATTAAAAACATAAAGTAAATGCCCGAACGTCCTGGTCTTCCTTTTAATTTCAATCTTTTGCTTGTTACCTTTGCTGAACTTTCACTGGAGTCAAGTATGACAGAAATCCGGTGTAAAAGCCATTTGTCTGGCTATAGCAATCGTGCTTTTTTAGCAATACTATACGAATCGCAAGAAAAAGCAAAACACACACTGACTTTTTAAGGTAATAAACCAAATAAAATTAAGCATGCCAAACGTTTTTATCTGGACAGCAGCCACTTTCTGCAATATCTCTGAGAACCCCAAGATGTATCAGTGTGTAACACATAATTGAAAATCATTGCAGTAAAAGATATATTCTTCTCATTTAAAATTGAAGTAAAATTAGCCTTTTTAAATTTCTGCTCTTGTTCTTTTTTAACTTCAATTATCTTCCAAGCAGAAGTGTAACACATAAAAAATAATAAACCTTAAGGCAAAACCAGAGAGGAAGTCAGCTACATAAATATATAAATAACCATGTCTTGTCTTAGATATTAGTATTTTTGGGTTATGTCATTTTTTATTGATAGGCGATACATTTTTGCATTTGATTAACAAAGAAACTTTCAAATAAAACAAAAATAAGGCAAAGAATTTCCGGGCTGTGCCGCTGAGGGTCGTCGTTGTTTCTTAACCAACTTTGACCGCTTTTATTTTGAAAACAGGAAGTCTTTGTGTTTTTGTTGCGGTCACGAGGAGAGCTGTCATTAGCATTCGAAGGGGTAAATTCTAAGCTAAACCAGCAAACGACAGTTGTTATTTTCTCACACAAGGCCACGATGAAATTCCTACGGAGACTGCCGCTCAGCCTGAAAACGTTAAAACATCCGTTTTTGCTGCCTGTTTTACTGACTGTCTTGTTTGTCCAGAGCCGAGGCGACGACAGCAATGTGTTGGATAACGACGTTACTGAAAGAATGGCTGAGGAAAGCCACCGACAGGACAGTGCCAACTTACTAATTTTTATCCTACTCTTGACTCTAACCATTCTAACAATTTGGCTTTTTAAACACCGGCGATTTCGGTTCCTGCACGAGACAGGACTCGCCATGATCTACGGTAAGAACATGAGAGGGTGGCGAACGGTCATGTCAATTAATTAATGCTAGCCGTCTCGGACACCGTAGTTTAGCTCCTTAAACGTAACCGATAAGCCAATTAAATGGTTTCAGTGGACGTGTTAAGCTAGGTAGGCCTCCATGTAAATGTGTAAATGCCTTATGTAGTTCCCCATTTATTTAATTGTCAGTTCTACCTAAAATGTATTTTTATTATCAAAGGTAACATTTTAGGGCATTTTAACTAATACCTCTAACGTATCATAGCATTAAGTAGTTATTTATAACTAGTTTTTGAAATGTAATAAGTCGAGTAAACCTGATGAAGCCACGCCCCCTTTTAGTAAAGCAAACGCCCTAGTTTGTGTTTATATATCCGGTTGTGCCTTGACCTCAACCAAGGTTCAACATGCATGGTTATTATTTTCCATTAAAATAAATAATCAAAATATTAACAATATTTGTTAACATAATTGAGGCTCTGCATGTGTTGATAAGTATTTGTGGTAATTCCATATTTTTCTAGGAATATTTTGCTCTGACATGCATTTGCTTTTTTTGTTTTTTTTTAGTAATGACATTTTGTAGAAACAGAAGCAAACCAACATTTTAAAGTGATTCACAAAGACACTTCCAAAACAACAACACAACAAGACCAGTGCAAAAAAGTCAAATCATAATTGTTGAATAGAGAAGTTGTCAATAAAGATAGTTCTCAAAGGATTTGTGACTCCATTGCTCAACTTGTCAGGGTAGCCGTGTTTGAAAGGTGCTAACCATAACATGCGGGCTGTTATGGTTAAGTCTTGGACTTTAGTATACAGACAAATACATTGGCATTACGCTGAATTCAAGATTCAAACCTATTATTAAGGAGATGCTGTTTACATTTTTCTTTTGAATTCTGACTTTTTAAAATGATTTGAAAATAAATATTTAAGTAATGGTGGCGCAGTGGTTAGCGCTCTTGCCTCACAGCAAAAAGGCCTCCGGTTCAAGTCCCGGCTGGGGGACGTGAAAAACTACATCAATGAGTAAACCTGTGTGGAGTTTGCATCTTCTCCCCGTGCATGCGTGGGTTTTGTCCGGGGTCTCCGGCTTCCTCCCACCGTCCAAAAACATGCTACATAGGTAAATTGGCAACTCTAAATTGTCCCTAGGTGTGAGTGTGAGAGTGAATGGGTGTGTGTTTGTGGACATTCTACCCTGTGACAGACTGTGGACCTGTTCAGGGTGTCCCCTGCCTTCGCCAACAAGTGGCCGGGATAGGCTCCGGCAGCCCCGTGACCCCGAAAGGGAAAAACGGAATAGAAAATGAATGAATATTTAAGTAACCTATGAAATGCCAAAAGTCAACTCCTCTCACCACTGGTGAGCTTTAATACAAGAAGAAGACCAAATCCGTGTCAAGATTTATTGTTATTTCACATCAGAACAAAGTATCAACAAATTCTTTCAGTGGTGGTAGTCTAAAATCAAGTTATAAAAGGACTTAATTTAGTTGCACAATTATTTAAAATGTTTGTAGTTCTATGAGATGATAAGATCAGCAAGTAAAGCTTATATGAGATTTAATATTTTCCACAATTAAATTCTGCCTTTAATAACTTAAGACTACTAAAATAATCTACATATTCCAGCTGATTAGAAAGTATGTATTATTAGTAAGACATTTTTGTGCCCAACAATTTATTGAGTTGTACTTTGTCCATATATTTGAAAAGAAACTTTTACTTCTTGTCTATTCCCCCCTTAAGGCCTGTTAGTGGGCGTGATCCTACGATATGGCGTCCACGTGCCCGAGAGCATCAGCAACGTGACCCTCAGCTGTGCCGTCAACGCCAGTCCCGCCACTTTACTGGTCAACGTCAGCGGACGATTCTATGAGTACACGCTGAAGGGAGAAATCAGACAGGGCAGGGGCCACCAGATGCAGGACGACGAGATGCTCAGAAAGGCAAGAGGGGGATCAGATGTGGGAGCTGGTGCATGTGACTGTTTAATGAGTGACCAATGCAGAGAGTGTTTTAAGTTTTGTTGCTAACTGCATTCAGGTGTAATACTCAAACTGAAAGTGCAAACACTGAAGTCCAGTTGCTGTTGTTGACAGGTGACCTTTGATCCAGAGGTGTTTTTCAACATTTTGTTGCCTCCTATAATCTTCCATGCAGGCTACAGTCTAAAAAGGGTAAGTAGCTAGCTCACTAAAAATTATCTTCATAAAAAACAAATTCCAAACTGTGGCATAGTTTTTAAAAGCTATTTAGATGTTTTTCGTTGCCTTTGTTTTAGCGAACACTAAATCTTTTTCCCCCAAAAAATGTTTACCTGTAGAGACACTTTTTTAGAAACATTGGCTCCATCCTGGCTTATGCATTCATTGGAACCGTCATATCCTGCTTTGTCATTGGGTAAGTCACAAGTCCCATCCACCCACGCGCATTCACACACAGATAGTGTAGTTTAGTGATCCTAGAATCTCCAAAACTGCTTTTATTTACTTCCCTTTCAGTCTAAAAAACACACCTGCATCCTGCAGAAGGTCTGATCCAAACCCCAGATGGAGAATCTGCTAAGAGCTGACATGTTTCATGTAAAAAAAAAAGTCAATTAGAATCTAAAAAATACATTTCTCCTTATATGCAACGATTCAATTTCCCCACAATTCAGTTTAAACCTCGATTTTAGGGTCATGGTTTTGTTTCGGTTCAGTACATGATTTCTGTTTTACAAAACAACAAAAAAAAACAAGAAAAAACCCCAACAATTTTTAGATTTTGCCAATAAGCAAGTGACAATGAGGATCAACCTGTCAGTGGGCTTATACTAAGCCTGGTGTGATGTAATAAAACAGAATAAACCCTTCTTAAACTTTATAGATGTTTGACACCTTCAAAGTAAACATAAACAAACAGCAATAGGGATGCAACAATACACTTTCCCCACGATTCGGTTCTATGGTGTAGCAAGCTGCTCAGTTTTAAACCAGGAATTGTTGCATCATTTAATAGTATCACAGCTGTCATTAGAGGTCAGAGTCAGACAAGCATCACTGGGTGGGTCCAAATTTCGAGGGCTGCATCCTTCAACGGACGACGTTGGTCGGGTCCTTCGTCGAGCGGGTTGGCCGGATATTAACGGCTCTGAATTTGGACGAGTCTCACCTTTAGATAATTGCAACTGTTATATCGGTGAATGTCCTGTCACCTAGCAACCGTGAGTCCCGAACAGAGAGGAATAGTGAACCAGGCATGGAGTTCAAATTTTCCTGGCTTATTTGATCCAACTTCTAATCTTGGAGGTGTACTTATAAAAAGGTGTAATTGTCTCTAACTCCCGGTTCCACTTCACAGTCCGCCATAGTTGTCAGAAAATCTCTGGATTCAGCCGCAATGCACCTTGGGATATGGACAGCATAGAAGGATACACCAGACCAATCCTTGAAATCGGGAAAAAGAAGGCCGTATTCATTGGGTGCATTTGAAGGAGTCGTTAAATTGGGCCGCACTAGTCGCGGCGCCGTTATGTAAGCAGCCTTCAAATGCAGCCCAGGAAGAACGCAGCCCTCGAATTTGGACACATCCACTGTTAAACGAACACAGTGATGATGTCAACACAGTCAACAAACAAAAAAAGTCCTCGTATTGTCTTTGATGACTTGTCCATCTTCTTCTCAGACTCATCATGTACGGCTTTGTGTCCTTCATGAAAGTTGTGGGTCAGCTTGGGGGGGATTTTTACTTCACTGACTGCCTCTTCTTTGGGGCCATCGTCTCAGCGACAGACCCAGGTGAGGAAGGCCATGACTGCTTCAAGCACCATAAATTTTGAACTGTTCTTCACAATCCACGGAAGCATTGTTTTCTGACATTTAGGAGCATAATTACCGATTTTCTTTCATTTTGGGCCTGTCTGTGACTTCTGATTTGCTTTTTCTTCCTTACCTCAGTGACGGTGTTGGCCATCTTCAATGATCTAAAGGTTGACGTGGACTTGTACGCCCTGTTGTTTGGGGAGAGTGTTCTCAATGATGCCGTGGCCATTGTCCTGTCCTCGTAAGTCTTCAGTTCTACATACATTAAAAACGAACAAAAAGAAATCAGATTATCAAATTTGCAACTAAAGCTTCACATACGCAAAATGTTCAGTCTGTGTTAAGTTGCTTACTTTTGCTTCAGATCGAGCCATTTTGCTAAAGTGCAATTATGAAGAAGCCGTTTGCTCCTCTAGGATTCAGTTATTGAATCAACATTTGAATTATTCATCACCTAATGGGTGTGACGAGCTAACTCATATCGGCTTGTTTTGTGTACTGCTCATGAATGCGTCTCACCGACATCCCTCCTTGTCATTTCACTGCTTGCCCTCCTTCACCCGTCTGTGTCATTCATGGCTCGCCTGTACGTACGTACGTATGTATGTGTGGATGCATGTATGTAGGGTTCTCCTTCGCTTGGAAAAGCAGGGCAGGCAGGGGGGTGGCGCTGGTCCCTCCTCTGGAGAGGAGAGCTCAGTTTGGCCTCAGGGGGTTGAGGAGTTGTCGGGAGAGAACCTGACATTCACTCCTCGGTGGGTGGGAGGAGAATCAGAACAGTCTGGATTTGTGCTAGAACCTCTCATCTGATCCAGACCTTTTCTATAGATCCCAGCTTTGGATGAGTTCTAGTTTCCTCTAAATCTCTTATCCTTCCCTGCATCATCTGTAGTGTTCATTTTTTACCTTTAGACCCTTAATAAGATTGAAAATCATCCCTTTATGAGAAGTTTACTAAATGTAAATGTAACAAAGTGCATGCATGACTTTCCCCCTCATAATGACCCTGTTATGTAGATCTCCAGCTCAGATGGTTTCAGTTCAGTTTTTGCCACTTTGAACTGACAAGTTTTCTTTTTTTTTTCTCTCTTGTGAGCATGAACCCTTTCTCCTCCTGAATTTGTATTTAAAGCCTTTCTGATCTTCACGTGTTTGCGTGTCCTCCACCTGCCCTCCAGATCCATTGTGGCGTATCAGCCTGCAGGAGACAACAGCCACAGCTTTGAGGCCATGGCCATGCTCAAGTCTTTCGGCGTCTTTCTCGGTGTCTTCAGTGGATCTTTTGCTCTTGGAGTGTCCACTGGAGTCATGACTGCATTCATATCCTTTCATTTTGCTGATTCAACAGGATTTTTAGAAAATACCAAAAAATGTTTTTTTTTTTTTTCCTTAACTTGATTCTTTCTCACGTGACGAAGTTCACCAAGCTGAGAGACTTCCCTTTGCTGGAGACGGCTCTCTTTTTCCTGATGTCCTGGAGTACGTTTCTGCTGGCTGAGGCCTGCGGTTTCACAGGTACTCCTTCACAAAACACGCATGCAGACCCATTATCTTCAGTCGTCTGTGGGATTACCAGACCTTGAATCAGTTTTCATTTCACAAAATGCTGACAAGTAATAGAAAGCAATTTGTGCAGAAGTGTAGAAAGTTGCACAGCTGCTTAGAAGATGAGTAGCACTGTTTGATCACTAGATGATCAGATTTTGGTTTGTCCTTGCTCACACTTCTAGGTATCCGTCTTTCTCTGATCATTTTGTGAGAATTTGTGTTTGTTTTCGATCCAAATCAGCACCAAAATAAGGAAACAAACATTGATAGACAGTCAATATGACATTTCTTTACACGCAGACAAAAAAGACAAAAACAGAAAGGGTGGTGCCAGTTGGAGAGCATCAACTTTATGGGTTTTATTAATTTTAAGGGCGCCTTACATTAAAGGCTCAAAGACAATAAAAACAATTAAAGATGAAGAGTAGTGACATAAAAATGTAAAAACACCAGATAAAAATGGACAGTGAAGATGGCTGCCGAATGCTCCAGAACATGAGCAGCGTTCTGGACCAGTTGGGAGACGTGAAAGGGAAGAGTTACAGTAAGATATAATAAAAGCATGGATTACTGTTTCAAAATGACTTTCAGATAACAATGGTTTCACCTTTACCAACTGCCTCATCTAAAATACGCTGGATTTTACCACTTAGCTAATTTGACCGTCAAGTTTAAAATCACTGTCCATCTTATAGACTGTTTTAAATGTGCAGCCAAGGGACCCAACTCCACAGAGGAGGGGTCACAGGAGCTACTTGGACTAAACACCATCACTTTAGTTTTTTTCTCAATAAAACTTAAATAGCTTAGGGCCATCCGGTCTTTGATGTCTTGTAAACAAGACAGTAGTGGTATAACAGAGCAACCTTTCTTTATCAGTAAATAAATCTGACTATCATTGACAGAAACTCAGGATCAGGACGGAGCTCAGAGGAAGGAGGTACAAAGAGAATAAAAGTGGTCCTACAATAGAGCCCTGTGGAACCTCAAGCAACATTGGTGCAGGATCCGGGATCCAGACATGCTCACACACATAGTCCTGTCAGCCAAATAGGATGAAAGCCAGTTGAGTGCAGCACCGGAAACCCCAAACAAACCTTCCAACCTGGGCAGTAAGAGATTGTGATCCATAGAATCAAATAAGTCTGACATTTGATGAAATGCACACTCAAATTAACAAAAACATAAGAGTGGTGTCAACTGGAGAGCATCAACGTGAGTGAGGGATTAACTCTGGTGTATCACAAGCTTCACATTTGTGCTGTTCCTCGAACAATTGATTCTATGAATTCCTGCTGGTGTCGTGCTCTCAGAGGCCAGTTTGGTTTCCAGAAGCTGAATGGACTTTGTGCTTTTCCAGGTGTTGTAGCGGTTCTGTTTTGTGGGATCACTCAGGCTCATTACACATATAACAATCTGTCACCGGAATCCCAAGAAAGAACTAAACAGGTAAGACTCAAAAACAAAGCTCTTAAAATGACTTCCATCGTTTCGAAGTCCCTGATAATGAATGGTTAGGTTTTATTTCTGTTGGTAGAGCAGTAGTAACTGAGAATATGAACTTTTCAAAAGTGCTTCTGCTGAAGAACCCCTAAAAAAGAGATTAGGTGGCTTTAAAAGCACTGCTCGAAAAAATAAAGGGAACACCTTGATAACTCAGTGTTACTCCAAGTCAGACACACTTCTGTGTAAACAAACTGTCAAATTAGGAAGGAACATTGACAAGTGGAATAGACAACAGGTGGAAATAAAAGGCGACCAAAAAGACACATCCAATGAAGGAGTGGTTCCGCAAGTGGTGAACGTAGACAACTTCTCCGTCTCTATGTTTTCTGGATGATGTTTTGGTGACTTTTGAATTCCTAAGTGTTGTCACTATGAGACAGCGTCTACAACCCACAAAGGTGGCCAGGTAGTGCGACTCATCCAGGACAGCACATCAATGCTAGCTGTGGCAAGAAGGTTTGTTGTGTGTTTCAGCGTAGTGTCCAGAGCATGAAGGTGCTACCAGGAGACAGGGCCAGTACATCAGGAGATGGTGGGCAACAACCTTGAGTTAGGACCACTACCTCCTTCTTTGTACAATGAGAAACAGTAGGACTGCCAGAGCCCTGCAAAATAACCTCCAGCAGGCCAGAAATGTTCCCATTTGCTCAAACTGTTAGAAACAGACTCCATGAGGGTGGTATGAGGGTCTGACGTCCACAGGTGGGGGTTGTGCTTAAAGCCCAACACAGTGCAAGACGACTGGCATTTGCTAGAGAACACCAAAATTGGTAAATTTGCCACTGGTGCACTATGCTCTTCACAGATGAAAGCAGGTTCACACGGAGCACGTGACAGAGTCTGGAGACGCTGTGGAGAAAGTTCTCCTGCCTGCAACATCGTCCAACATGACTGGTTTGTCAGTGTGTCAGTAATGGTTTGGGGTGGTATTTCTTTGTAGGGCGGCACAGCTCTCCACGTGCTCACCAGAGATAGCCTAACTGCCATTAGTTACCGAGATGAGATTCTCCGACCTCTTGCAAGACCGTATGCTGTTGCGATTGGCCCTGGATTTCTAATGTAAGACAATGCTAAACCTCATATGGCTGGAGAGTTTCAGCAGTTTCTGCTAGACAAAGGTATTGATCGGATGGACTGGCCCGCCCGTTCCCCAGACCTGAATTCAACTGAGCACATCTGGGACATCACGTCTCTGTCCTCGTCAGGCGTTGTAGGGAAGTGGTATCGGCGTGTGGGGGCCACACACACTACTCAGCCTCATTTTGACTTGTTTGAAAGACAGCAAATCCAAGTGGGATCAGCCTGTAGTGTGTTGTCCTCTTTAATTTTAAGTATGATTCCACATCTGGACCTCCATGGGCTAATCAATTATATTTTATTGATACATTTCGTGATGTGTTGTCAGCACAAACAACTATAGATAGATATAAACTTTATTAATTTTATTAATAAAGTAAAAATAATTAACTATGTAAAGATTGAAGTGTTTAAAAAGCAAATTTCATTGGTTCAGGTATAGGATGTGTTTTCGTAGTCTTCCCTTTTTTTCTTTGAGCACTTTTTCAATGAAAATACTCAGAAGACAGGATGTTTCAGTGACTTCTTAGAAATCCTCAAGTGAGCGACACTTGTGGTTTAAGAGCTGACGGATACTGCGAGTGTGTGGTGTACAAACATATCTGTCATCTGGATTCTGTGGAACCAGCTCTCCAGGATGCAAATCTGTCCATCAGCATGATTTTTTCCCCCCTCTATTTAACAAAAAGGTCAAATGGGAGAGTGGAGCCTTTAGTTCTGAACCATTGGACAGAATAAACCAAAAATGAAAAGTTTTTATAGACAAAACAAGGGTTACATGTCCCGTGTTCTTGAAGAGGTGCTTAAGTTATAAAAAAAAGGAATTCAGTTCAGTTTTATTGAAACAACACACGTATCAAAACTAGTAGTTTGTTCACTTTTGATTTGAAGCTAGAAGCAAAA
This sequence comes from Oryzias latipes, assembly GCF_053564925.1. Lineage (NCBI taxonomy): Eukaryota > Metazoa > Chordata > Actinopteri > Beloniformes > Adrianichthyidae > Oryzias > Oryzias latipes. The sequence goes on along the minus strand of NC_136250.1, from coordinate 8,649,916 downwards.
AAGAATTTATTGCAGTCAACATTAACATGTTTGAAAAATTGTTTTTACAGTTCAAAAAGGAAGCATCCTCTCATATTGACTCTATATTCATTGTAATGTATTTACTGGGCTTGCTCAGAAACAGTATGTTTTTTTAAAATATTTAATTAAATTACACTCATGTTTTTGTTTCTTTTCCATCAGCTTTTTGAGCTGCTCAACTTCCTGGCAGAGAACTTCATCTTCTCCTACATGGGCCTGACTCTCTTTTCCTTCCAGTCACACGTCTTCAATCCGTTGTTCATCATCGGAGCTTTTGTATCCTTCCCTCTGTAGATGAACCAAACAAAACAGCCCTTTATTCCTCTTTGAGGCTCAGAAAACACAAAGCATTTACTTTTATGCACATGCACCGCTTAAATCTTTACTATAAATAGGGCTGCACGATATGAGGAAAACTCGCTATATGCGATATTGGTGTTTAATATTGCGATAACGATATAATTTGCGGTATATAAACAAATAGCAAAACAACCAAAAACAAAATTTCCATTTCACTGCAACAGTTTAAAAATTCTACTCCTAATGACCCTTGTCAAGGAGGCAAACACCAAACATAAAAGGGCTCATCTGATTAATCAACAACGTAAACGGGTCCTTTTGATTGTTTGAATGCATAAAAGAATTTATTTCATTTGTTCATATATGTCAAGCTGCCATGAGTTTGTTTTAGCACATTTAAGGAAACCATTTATTGCGATTTTCGCCGTCTTCTGCGGTATGCATATTGCACAGCTTGATGTCGCGATAACGATTAATTTGCGGTATATTGTGCAGGCCTAACTATAAACAACAATTAATATAAAATGCTTCTCATAAAATAGGATCTGAATGTCATTACCAGCACTATTGCCTGCTTGATTAAAGAAAAAGCAGATATAAATGTAGAGCTTGTTCAAAAGTAAGAAAGTGATCTTAGTCAGCTGTGACTTGGAGTTTCTGAACCATCATTTTTTCATTCCAGTCTTTGTGCACAGCCCTGACTGCTGCAGTTGTTGTGTCCTTGACCCGCATGCTGTGTTTGCAGGTGGCAGTGTTTGTGGGCAGAGCTGCAAACATCTACCCCTTGTCCTTACTCCTCAACCTGGGCCGCAGAAACAAGATAGGGTTGAACTTCCAGCATGTCATGATGTTTGCAGGTACGAAGTCTGTATATAAAGTTCTGTCTGACTGGGATTCAGATTTAGATGAAACTTTAGAACCATTTCAGGGGGAACTGGGAATTTAGTACAATAGAATCCCACCTGAAGGAAGTAGTCTTGTATTGGAGATGACTCTGCTCCAAATGATAAAAAAATGAGTATTTCCCATCGTAATAAACACAGGTTAGACTTATATATTTGTTTTGGAGAAAACCCAAAGTAAAGATAAGTGCAAGAGGGTAAATATTTTCCTGTTACACAAAAAGAAAAAACCCTGAAGAAAAGGATTTTTAAGTATGATTAGAAACAGAAATTTGTGTTGGTTTTGTCACTATCCAACATAAAGAGTTCTGATCAATAAAAAAACTACGGACTTGAGGATGTATAGCAGTCTTTTAACCTTTTTTGAGCTATGGTACACTTTTTCCTTGACAAAAATCCCACAGCACACCAGCATAAAAAAAACTAAGAAATTAGAGAGATAGAGAGAGGGATGAGAAACTCCGTAACCTTACAAAAAACAAATAAAAACAATAAATTATTCTTCCTAAACAATTATTGTTTTTTAAATGTATTTATATTTTTGTGTAAAATCTTTATTTTAGCCTTTCATACTGCCACATACTTAAAAAACTCACCAAAATTAGGGGTGAAAATAAATCAAAATCTCTTAGGGGGCTCAAAAATAAAATGTCTAAATCCACTAACAAAACTCAAAAAACGTGTCGGGGATATCTACGGAAGCCTTACTTTGAGACTTTTCTTGTGACATCGAGATAACGAAGAATATTCTATGCAGTGTCCCTCTCTCTTTCCCACACTGAGACGTAGGCTAATCTGTTACAAGTCCCTTTATTTGGTGGTTACTGTAGGCTCTAACCAACACTGAACAGGTTTCACCAGCAACTCTCAACAACAGAAACGTTCCTCAAAGTTTTTATTTTTTGATTTATAAGTAGGACTACACTCATCAAACGCCTTAATCATGTGCATTAGTCATGCACCAGCCCCCCTCCCTTTATTCCCCTAACCCCCCCACAACAGGTTGAATGACAGAACCCAGGGCTTCTAACGTCCCTGCGTTCACTGAGCTCCGGACATTACTGGTAGCCCAACTTAGTCCGCTGCAATGCGGGACTTGGGCTTTTACAATCATAAAAAACTTGTTTTCTCGTAACAATGAGATCATCTCGAGAAAGCAAGACAAAAAAAAAGTAGGGTAGGTCCTTTTCAGCTTCGGTAGATATCCAAAGAAAGTTTTTAAATTATTATGGGGTGGCCACAGGACCAGCTGGCCATCTTGTGACAAAGTAGGAAATTTGGCGATTTTCACATTTCCTCACAATATGGGAAATGAAAACTTTTGTCAGAGCGATCTTCATGAATTTTCCCACATGTGACCAGGTTGAGTCCCTAACCACAACTGAAGTTTCGTCGACCTTTGACTTTGAGAAAAAGTAGCTGTCTTAAATTAACCCTTGTGCAATCCTAGGCACTTTAACGTTGGGAGTTGGGTCATCTTGACCCACTAGACAGTGCTCTGAACCCTTTTTTCTTCAATGATTTGTGATCTTCACTGGTGTCCATGGATTACATGAAATCTTTCCACCTTTGTCATAGGGAGAACACGTCAATGTAAGGGTGGGGTCATAGGATAGCACAAGGGTTATAAAAAAAAAAAAAAACAACCCTAAATTTCCTGAAAATTGCTTAACCCCAGGCTATCAAAAAATACAATGGGTCCTATAGAGATAAAACCAACAGAAAAGCTGCCATTAAAAACAAGTCATTGAAGGCAGGTCAAAAGGGGGGGGGGGGGGGGGGGGGTAGCGCCAATCCCAGGTTAAATTTGCTTTAAAATGCAAAAACAATGAATTAACACAAACATAAAACATTGAAGACATCCTACTGATGTATGTCGTGTAAACGTACACTAAGTACAAATGAAGCTATGAATAACTGAACATTATTAGGTTTGCCTTCATTCGTTTGGTCCCACAGTGTGACTCTCCCCGACTTTTTATTTTATTTTCTTTCTTTTATGCAGGGCTACGCGGGGCCATGACGTTTGCTCTGTCCATCCGGGACACGGCCACCTACGCCCGTCAAATGATGTTTTCCACCACTCTGCTGATTGTTTTCTTCACTGTGTGGATCTGTGGAGGCGGCACCACGCCCATGCTGTCTTTTATGAGCATACGGTGAGTCTGAACAGCCGTGAGCATCTTCTGCATCTCGTTCCTCAAAACTAACTGGGATTTTCTGATCTTTTTTTAATTTAAGAGTGGGGGTGGACTCTGATCAAGAGCACACAGTAAGTTACTGTTGGAATTGAAATTGCTGACTTGAGTAGAATTGTACTTTGATTGGAAGGATTATCCTGACTCTCCCTGTTTGGCAGAGCTCAGCCGCCGAGGATGGGTCACTGAGGAGATGCACTAAACATGAGAGTGCCTGGCCCTTCAGGATCTGGTATAACTTTGACCACAAGTATCCTTTGAATCATGGATTAAACAAATTCTCTATGCTGAGGTTGTTTTACCACCAGAGGGCACTCTTCCCAAACTCCATCGCCTTCATGGTTTCTTCTATCTTAACAGATTTTTTCGTCTAAGTCACAAACTGTGCTGCTGTATTTATCCCAAAAATAAAATCCGGTTTCATTGTGTGTGTTTTTTTTAAATCGTACTCATATGACCTTGACAGAAGCTCGCTCTCTAGCTATCTGAAGCCCCTGCTGACCCACAGCGGCCCGCCGCTCACGGCCACACTGCCAGCGTGCTGTGGACCGCTGGCTCGATGCCTCACCAGCCCACAGGCCTACGAGGTTTGGGCGAAGAACAAAACCTACACATTTATAAAAATTCACTGGGCAAAAAATCCAGATGTTAAAGAACTGATGTTTGTGTAAAACTGCTGTTTAGTTTTAAAAGACCCACTCAGATGAAAATGGTGTTTTTGGTGCTTTTAGCGGGTAGCATTTTTCTGATGATGGAGGATAAAGACAATTGAGCCAAAAATTTGGGGCTTAATTTGCAAAGTATTTTTGAATTTAAATCCTTGCGAATCTGAAGCAGACGAAAAAAATCCATTTGAGAGAAGAAAAAAAAGATTATATTTGTTATGTAGAAAATACAATGGGCTGGCCACAAGCTCCGTTCTGATGCGTTCACTTGTCTAGATGCGTGTACGTCTTAATTTTTCCTGTCTGAGCTGGCATCTGACTCAAAATGTTCGGCTGGACAGCTCCAATATTTTCCCAGCATTTTTGTTGCACCACTAATGTTAGTTTAGGGTGTAAGCTAGTGGGAGAGCATGGAAACCAGACGACTCAGTTAGAGGCGATGGGAAGGGGGGTGGAGTGGGTTTGCATTGCGGCAACAGTCCTGCCCACAACTCAGAGATGAAATTCTAATCAACTAATGCTGCTCTGCAGAAACTATGTCCTAGAAATTGACCATTTATTTGATTGAATTTTGGTTAAAAAACAGCATAATCATAATTAAAGGACCACTGGGAACACTTTGAAAATAGATCAAACAATAATTGGAGTGCGTCTATAGCCCTCAACCTCTTTTAGGCTGATTATTCCCTCTTTATTTTCCAGAATGAAGGGCAGCTTCATGATGATGATTCAGACTTCATCATGAACGACGCCAGCGTAAGTTCCATGTACGCTGACGTCACCGTGAGCACAGACGCCTCCGGCTCTCACACCGTCAACCACAAGCACTCCTTCTCCTCCGGTGGAGGCCGGTTCAACGAAGGTATGGATCAGGAGCTGGCCCTGACGGATCAGGACGTGACGATCCGCGGCACGCGGCTCGTCCTGCCAGTGGAGGACTCGGCTGAGCCGCCAAGCACAGTCACTCTCCCGCCGCCACCCTCCCCGCCGCACTCCGAGCCCCGCCGACACAGACTGTAGGAAGGGTTGTGTCCGCCGCTTCAGAAATCCCAAACGATCAACTCTGATGGAAAAAGGTTTTGATCAAGGTTTCTATTTCATAATTTTAAGTCTGTTCTTTATGGGACCATTTTTATTTGTCACTTTAAGTCTCAGCACTGGTGTCGGGCATTGAGGGATCTGTCACAAGTGTCTGCTGAAGCTGTGGGGCCTAAACTTAGCACGTCTCTAGCTATAATGGAGGAAACTCAGTTTGGGATCATCAGAGGTGGGGTTGGGTGGATGAGGGGCGTGTCTTCAGCGGTGGAAGTAGCATGCACTTCAGCGTCCCGACAGGTCTGAGCGCCTCATCCACACGGCTGCAGCTCATGTTAACACTGAAATTATTTATTTTTAACGATTGATTAAGTTATTTATTTGTTGTGGTGAACAAAGGTACTACAACTTTTCTTTCGTGGTACTTTCACCGAATGAATGTTATGGAGGAGACAGCTGTTTGTTTCCTTCTGAAACTGTAGCAGACGCTTGGACTTTGTCCTGTAGACCAGAGCTTCCCTGTGAATGTGGGGGTTTTGTTTTATCGGATGTGAGAGGTCGACCTGGCCTGATTTAAATGGAGTTTATAGGGCTAAAGTTTGTTTTTACCATAGTTTGGTTCAACTTTCTTTAAAAACAACAACCAAACGAACAAAAAGGTGACTTTTTCTCTGTCTTTGTGATGTTGGGTCATCTAAAATAGCGGAGTGTTTGCTGAACTGTCTGGAATCCAAGTGCCTACTGAGGAACTCTGTTTAGTGTTAAAGAAGTGAACATCTGTCCTGTTTTCCTCTGCTTGGTTGTAGTAAAGGGAGTTGGGTTATTCCTTTTCATTGAAACCGCATATTTTCAGTCTGAATGGACAATCATTTACCCTCCTGTGGTTTAACAAGCAGTTCATTGATTTTTCTGATTAAAAATGTAAAAAAAAATTCTAGATAAATCCACTGAAAGACACCCAAAAGAAAATACAAAAACTAATGGATAATAAGCATTTTCTGAACACTACTACTTATTATTTTCAGTTTTGTATTTTTGAAGAAAAGATGCAGTATATGTAAATAAGTGAAGAATGGATTTGTGAAAGGTACCAGGACAGAGGAGGACGTTTCAGACTTTTTACCTGATGGTTTGTGCACTTTTACACTTCATTTTATCAGCTCTGACTGTTAAGTTTTTATGTAATGTCTCCTTTATTAACAACAACATCATTTCTTTCTGTATTTGCCTGAAGTGTAACACTACACTTTTAGGTTGTTCATATTGTTTTTTTTGAAAATAGTTGGTCATATTTGTTGTTCAAATGGAAATGTTTCCACAAATTGCTTCAGCAGGAAATCTTTTCTGTCCATTTTTAAACAAACTGGTCCAGCGATGCACATCTCTGTGTTCTGACGTCCAGTTCGAAGTTGAAGTGTACTTAAGAACATAAACACACTTATACAAACAGAAAAAAAATGATTACACACACACACACAGAAAAAGATGTGAAAATGTTTTGATCAACTGTTTAATGTTTCTGCCATTTTTTTGTGAGCTGTTCACCGTCGTAGTTCCAGGTTTATAATTTGGACAGAAATCAAGTCTCTTGTGGTTTTTCAAGTGTGTTACTGAAGTTGTGCCGTCAGTTTTAACCCTTTGGAAAATGTGATAAAAGGAAATAAACTACCGTTCAAAATTTTAGTTTGACTTTTCCATATTATATAAACAATTATGATGTGTGTGAGATAGAATTCTAGGTTAGTGAGGCTCTATAATCAGATTTTACTCAATCTTATATTGACCCTTGTGTTATCTTAGATGACCCCACCCTTACTTTGACGTGTTCTCCCTACCATGACAAAGGTGGATAAAGGTGGAAAGATTTTATGTAATCATGGACACCAGTGAAGATCACAAATCATTGAAGAAAATAAAGATGACCCCACCCCCAGCTTAACGTGCCTTGGATAGCACAAGGGTTCCACAAATACCAAAGCAGAAGCAGAGACCACACAAGGACAGAAGACAAACTCTTTAGAATTAAAGAATTGTCAGACGACAATAGAGCATAGAAGGATTAGTAATCCAGTGACCTGTCACACTCAGACCTGCTCTGTTGCTGTTTAAATCTGTATTTGTGCTCTTTGACTCCTTCGTCACAGAATTCCTGTTCTCCTGCTCAAATCTTTCCATTTTCAGTAACTTGCTTTCCAAACTTTCTTGCTGGGTGATTTAATTCAGTCAGAACTCACCAGCCAACAGGACGACAGACTTCTCTAAGCAATCAGTCTAACTTTTAGCCTGAGGTCAATCTGTGCATATTCTGCTTTCAGTTTCAGAGATGTGTGAACCCAAAAAGAGCTACAAGCATTGTTGACGTGGGTGAAGTAAACTCCTGTTCACAAGCCCTGGCTACGTCATTTTCCACATACCAATAAGGGACGGTAGGAGGTTACCAACCACTCATGTCTGTGGTTCTATGTTCCTAATGCATGAAATAATCTAACATTACTTGAGGTCTGTCAGAGCTGGGAAAAGTGTGAGAAATCCTACATGAAGTAGCCCAAACATAATATTCAGTTTAGTTTTACATCAGTTGACACAGAAAAACTCAAACTCAACATACCAAACAGTACGATCCCATTTAGCTATGCAGTTTCATGCAGGAAACTATTTTCATTTTTAGAAACAGACACACACAAACCTGGAAACTTCTATTTAAAGCAGAGCAAATAGAGGATGGCTATTTTGAGAAGAGTAAACTTTAAAGTGTTTGGATCAGATGAGCATAGTTTAGAGTAGTTATGCTGCACAACCAGATGTGCAAGTATGGAAAAATAACAAAACTTCCCAAATGACACACTCAAACGCTACAGCCTGTCAGACGAGAAAAGTCAGAAAATTGTAGGGCATGCAAGATCAGCAGTGGCAAAGAATTGTCTACTTAAAAATAAATAAAGTTATAAAAAATATTTATAACAAAATACACGTGATGCTTTTTGGTGGGACTAAAAAAAAAATCTTTATTTCTTGCCATAAAGTGTTCTACCAGTAGAGGGAGCTAGTGCACCCTGAAGTTCTACACAATTCATTTTTAATTAATTTCAACTTTTTGTGATAGGATTAAGTAAATCTTTATACTTATGCCACTAATGTCTTTTTAAATTTTAGTGGGGGGAATGGAGGGTTTACCATTACATTTTTCATATATATTTCTCAAACTAAATTTCTGTAGTTTCGGGATACATTGCTGTGTTGGATTAGATTAAAAAAATAAATGAAAAAGGGCATAAAGAACTGGAAACGCAGACTCAATTTATACCAGCATAAAGGCAGTGTAAGACTGATACGTTTAAGCCTCTTTGCTTTAATTTGAAATCTCTCTACACTCTGGAGGACGTCTCTTATTTTGAAGGAAAACCTGACTGTCCCAGAATGAGGGCCCGTCTGTCTGGCTTGGTTGAGCTCTTCAGATGGTTGTACTTTAAAGTTGTGTGGGTGAAGCTTCTGGCTCCACAGCGCCACAGGTTCAGCTGTGCAGACATCACTCTGACTGCGGTAAGCAGATTTCTTGAAAATTATCCGTGAAAGCTTTATTATTCAGACCTGGCAACTTGTTTTTAAAAAAGTTAACAAAGTAAAAAAAAATTATTATCCTTTACATTTTGAGAAAGATTTAGAAGAAAAGTTTTAGAAGAAAATGACTTTTTTTAGGTGGTACAACTAAATGCAGCAGTAAAAAAAATGCAGTTGCCTAATTTTAGTCTCGTTTTGCAGGTTTTGAGTTCATGTACTTCATTTTTAAATCTGGAAAGGACACTAAAGCATGAGGCTTTCTGGTGTGTGGGCGGCATACATACTGACTTGTGAAAGCTTGAGCTGCTGCTCAAATCTGGTTCCAGTTAGAGAGTTTCTTGTTTTTTTTCCCCATGTTCTGATTTAACTAACAAGGTAAAGAAATGCTTTACGGGGGGTTGTTTGAAATCCCTGTTCTATTATTTCTCTTTATCTTCCTATGTTTTATTTCCTGCTTTATTTGTGTGTGTTTTTTCCATTTCCTAAAAACTACACGTCTTCTCCAAAACTCATTAAAAAAGATCTGACTTACCACAGTAATTCTTACATGATAAAACATTTAAGGGAAAACTTCAAGGTAACTATTATACTCAGCCGCAAAGTCTGGCACTTCAGTGATGCTGCCTGCAGCTATAAGTTGAAGTGGATTTGTTAAAGCAATCACCATGATCTCAGTGCAATAAAATATAGAAAGTCTCAAACTTTTAAGCAGCTTGGCTGAAAGAAACTGCCTGTTATTTGACCAGAACAGAGCGCAGACACTGGCAGACACTCTGGCAGCTTCTGATGGAGGTTTTAGCGGACTTAAGGCGCAACTTTTCTGGCAACGTGAAAAGTTTATGGGGGAAAGCTTTGGCTTTTATCCTGCAGCTACAGTATTTATACCTCTTGGGATGTGTTGAAATACATCATTTCTTGATAAACAGATGGAAGAAAAAAAAAACGGTAGCTGTCAGACTCATTTAAAGGGTTTAAATAAAAGTAGCTCAGATTTTTTTGAGATTGTGAAAGTGATGAAAAAACTCTGGAAATAGAAAACTGTTGATCGGAAACAGGTTTTAAGATTTCTAGGTTTAATATTGATGGAAGAACTAACAGAGTTGCCATATGGGAATAAGAAAAGTCTAAAAATGTCGACTATAAAAGTTTGTTTTGCAAAATGTTTTGGGGAATTCAATTAGTTTAGACTGATCCAATCCACTATCCATAAGTGATAGTTATTAGAAATAATGCATATTTAATAAAGCATTTTCTTCAATATCAAACTTTTTTTTTAGATTTAGGCTTGTCTAAGAAATAAAAAATCTTCCCCCACTCTGATGAAAATTGAGTTTTGGTTGTTTTTACCATTGCGTATTTAATTTTATAGACACAATGAACCTCTTTGAATCATGTTTTTACCATGTTCTTCAATTTTCTGAGGATGGAGGAGATTGATAAAGAAAATTAAGCTTAAAATAGCACTTCTGAGTATTTCTTTCCTCAAATCGTTGTGAATCAGGAGCAGATGGAAAATAGTGTTTGAAAAAAAGTTTATTTGTGACGTAGACAATACGCAGGGCGGGCCAAAAGCTCCCTGCTACGAGCTCTCAGCTACGGAAAGGGGAAGGGGGGCCGGGGTTGCTTCATTTCAACAGTCCCACCAACAACTCAGAAGCAAATTTCTAATGAACTACTGCAGAAACTGTCTTGTTTTTTTTGCTTTCGCTAAATATTTTATAAAAATAATTAAAAGACTACTATGAAGACATTTAAAATAGATCAAAAGATGATCAGAGTGGGTCTTTAAAGAGAAAAGCCTGCAGCGGGTATTAAGGAGTCATTAGGACTTAACAAAAACCCCACTTAAGAAAAAGAAATGAATAAAAAAGAATCTATTTTAACAGCTTGCAAACCCTCATTAGTTCTTTCAGCAAAACCCCTGATTGCAGTTTGAAAATTGGAAAACATCCTTCCTGAAATTCCTTTGTCAGCTTTTTGCTGGAAAAACAGCTGAATAAGTGCATGAACAGATGAATGAAACACAAGATAAAACTAAAACGTGTCCAGTACAGAATCCATCCTTCTAAAGCAATCACATCTGCCCTGTTGCAGCAGAGCAGCTCAGGTTCTTTGACTTTGATTCGAATCTGCTGTCTCAGCTTTGCCTCGCTGTGTGGAACGTCCTCTAAAGCCAAAGCAAACATTTTTTGAATCTGCACAAAGATTTAGCTGAACTCTCGACCGCGTTTGAAACCCTTGCATGTTTGTTTCTTTGGAAAACACGGCTGGCTGTTGGCGCTCTCAGGGTGGGGCTGGTTGGAAAAGATGCTGATCTAAATCTGAAAGCTCTGCCCTAAAGGTTTGGAATAGAAGATCCAATTGCACTGCCAAAAACTGAGCGTTCTTTCTGTTTTGGCAGCTCAGTGCTCACATTGGCACATATTAACATTTTTCATTGTTTCCAAGAAAACAGAAGTCATGTGGCTCTATTCTTTTAGGAAAAGTTAAAACATAAATTTAGATCAGACATGTTTTAGCATGTAGTTACACATTTTAGGCTTTGAATTCTGAATTAAAAGCAACTCTGCTTTCTGAGGTGGATTTACATGTACTGAAGTAACAAGTTACATTTAGCTGTCTGGTTTCATGTTAGTCGTGTAAACAGGAAAACTAGTTTCTCTAATAATCCCAGAAGATTAGAAACCCGGTTTCTGAAGTAGATTGCCAGGAAAAACAGATTTCTCAGAGTACATTATTAAAGGATTCTGACTCTTAACTGTCAAAAAAGAGAAACTGGATTAACGGTGGGCAGTGGCGGTTCTACCCTGAATTACTCCCCGGGCGAGACCCTCCTCTGGCGCCCCCCCCCCCCAAATAAGGTCACTTTGTCCATTTATTGTAACTGAAAATACAGTGGGAAATATTTAATCAAACACAAATAAATAATCTAAAATAAATATTATAAACTACAAATCACACTAATAACACACTAGAATAAATGTAACTGCAGCACTAAGAACAGAAAACACTAACTAAACCTGATGCAAGCTTGTCAATAACGTCATCATATGAAATCTGCTCCCCCCCTGAATGATTGATACTAACAACAGCAGGTTAGTGAGTTGCTCCTGAGACATTGGTGATCTCAGGTATGACTTGATCAACTGGAGTTTAGAAAAGCTAACAGCAGCAGCAGCAGCAGCAGCAGCAGCAGCAGCAGCAGCAGCAGCAGCAGCAGCAGCAGCAGCAGCAGCAGCAGCAGCAGCAGCAGCAGCAGCAGCAGCAGCAGCAGCAGCAGCAGCAGCAGCAGCAGCAGCAGCATGCTACCATCACAGCTCATTTAACATTATGAACTAATATACAACAATAAAACACAACAAAAACTTTGTGTTACAGCAGAGCAGACAGACACACAAATCATAACTAATGTTACAAGTTAAGGCAGAGCAAACATTTAAGAATAAATATCTTAAAAATGACGTTATTTGCAATATTTGGGCCTACTTCAGTTTTGGTCATGATAGACCAAACAAGAGATTTTTCCTCTGCAACGTTGTTGTTGTTGTAGGGCAGGTAGCATTCGAATTTAGAAAACGTGCATCTAGCTATGCGATAATACCCTTTTCTTTGTCTCTTTTCTCCTCTTCTTCTCTTTTCTTTCTAAATTGGGCACCAGCTTTGACCTTTTTTCTCCATATTTCAGATGTTTTTTCATTTAGCATTAATGTCCTGACATAGGTATCAAGTCTGTCGACTAAACCAACTGTCATCTAAGTGAAGAATTTTTTTTGTTTTTCCATTTTTTATTTGGGCATTTCACACCAAAATAACCAAAAAAAGCATGATTTTTTTATACCTTTTTTATACCCGCAGCCCCCCCCCCCCCAATTCGCTACATGGCGGCGCAATTTTTATTTTTATTTTTTCATCAAGCACTGAGCCGCGGCCCGCGACCGTTGCCCCCCTGGAAGAAGATCCAGCAAGGTTTGCGCATGCGTTTTGCGCTCCGTGCTCACCTCTCAGCCTGCACCCTTCACCCCGCGCCCCCTCCCTTCTCCTTCTCACACACATTTGCGTCTACTTCTCAAAGACAGGAGGGAGCGCAGCTGCGGGGCGGGGGCGCCACCACGTTTCAGGCTGTTACAAACTCTGTGATATAAGTAAACCAATAGTGGTGCATAAAGTATTTTACAAGAGCTGAGCCGCTGGCGCCGCCCCTCCGTCATTTTTCCGCCCCGGGCGATCGCCCGTATGGCCCGTGCCTAAAACCGCTACTGACGGTGGGAGGCTTTTCCTGTCACACTGTGGAGTTGATGGTGTGATTCAGAAATGAGGTAACTCAAGGTCTATTCTCACCGCACAAGCTGGTTAGGAGAATTAGTGGACCAAACTCTCCTGTCCACTTTATAGTAAAGGTCTCGGTTCACTTTAGGGTCAAACAAAGCAGAAGTGGAGCAAAAGGAGTTTGGAAATAAACAGCTCACAGCACAAAACGGAAGAAGTAGACCTTCTGAAAAAGTTGTGAAATATCTAGTAGAATGCCTAACAGAGTGGAAGTATTGGTTACTTATTCACTATAGTGAGAGGATGAGTGGGATTGGCAGGTTTTTATTCTTTCCTGCTTTTTCCCCCGTCTTGGCCAGACGGTATTGCTCTTAAGTGCATAATCATTTAATCATTGCCTGCTTGGTCTTTGGTTTACTTCTGAAAGCACCGTGTATCACAACCAAACCAAACCAAACCAAACCAAACCAAAGGAAGGTGTGAAAGTTGGTGTCCTCTCGTTTGTCGTGGGAGTTACGTTCTAAAAATGACGTATAAAAAAATAATAGATGTTCTAAGGCTGTAAAACTTCTAACAACCATAGACTGTAAAAACATGGACGAGCCGAGGTGTGCTGTCACTCAAAGAAAATGTCTTGCCTCCGGCTTTCGCGAAATGAGGCCAAATCCCTCACCATTGCTTCCTGAGACGGGCGCTGCCACGCCTAAACCAGTGGACAGTGATTGGTCCGAGTCGCTTTGAGTCATCGTATCTATGGCAACTACTGTCGCCAAACAGGAGTGATCTTATTGTAATCCCCACCTCTTTGCACACCTTGCCCTCTCGAACGCTGCATTTGTATTGACTATGAAATTGCGCAAATTGGATTTGTCATAATAAATTTGCCTAATGGAAACGTGGATTTAGAAAAAAACAGCATTTAGCGCAAAAAAAAATATTGCTTGGAGAAGGGGATTTTTGAGGCATATTGAAATGGACATATTTCGCAAAACTGCATTGGAAAAACGTTTTTTTTTCTTCAACTTAAATGAGTCACGTGACCAATAACTCTGCATCCATTGTCTTAACCCGCTGGCGCCTCAGAGTTGCTGGAGCTCATCCCGGCTAGAGTTGGGCGAAGGAGGGGTACAGCCTGGACAGGTTGCCAGCCTGTGGTCGCTCCACTGAATCCCAGTGTTGCAGCTCGCTATGCCCAGCGGCGGAGCACGTTTGCTTGCTACGCTAGTACCCAGGCCGCTGGCCGGCTGCACCGAAATCTCATATTTTTCTCATTTTCATTAAAACAATTATAAAAAGATCCTGTAGTTTAATTCTTGTATTTATTTTTCCCCTCTTGAACTAATGTGGGTTACAGACACGGAAGTACCTGCAGAAAGATGTGTTTGCAGCGGGAGACTGAATGATCTCATGAACCAGACATGGAGACGTGATTTCTGATGCTTTTGTAGAACTTATAAAATGAATAAATCCAATCTCTAAAGATCCTCTGTGTCTTCCATGCATTGTAATGAGTTTTACTCAGACAGGAATGTAAATGTATCTGCTGTAAATCAAAGTGTTTTTCACCTCCGTGTTTTTGTATGACTTTGTATGACGTGAGTTGATTATTCGCATAATTATGATTTAATAGAATCAACGACGCTTAAGAATTGCAAAATAACAAGAAAAGGGCCTTCACAGTCTGCAGCCATTGGCTGCCCAAAATCTGTCCATCAAATGCCTCAGACATTCAACGTTAGACCCACATGCTTTTACTGAGGCATCTAATTAATCAGTTAGTAACTTGAATAACGTGGGATAAAGAAAAATATCTTTTAAAAAAATTAGGATTAGAAAGAAGATATTAAGAAAAAGGTATCAGAACAAGAATAGTTATTCTGACAAATAAATGACTGAGTAATAACTGTCTATTTCTCAATAGAAGTCTACGGGGCTTTGGCTTCTTGAGACCAGAGGGTACTTCCTATTTGGGAACACAAGACGGGAGGGGCTAAGCTGTCCATTGCTTTTACAGTCTACGCTAACAACACACTTAGAGAGACAAGAACATTTACACACTTTCTCTTAGTTTTAACTCTCAAAGTTCAAACCTTCACAAAGAAATAAGTCCAGTACCATGGAAGAAAAAAACAAAACAAAGATCTGCTTGCAATTTGGGAAAATGAATGCATTCTGTAGAGGAGTACATTCTGTCTCAGCAAACCAAGTCTGTGGGACTATGACACACTCATAATTATATATAATACAGTAGCATTTAAATACATTAGATGCCAACTTTCTCTGAGGGCCTACTTATAACTCACCATCTCTCCTGAATGCTGCCAGGGTCAAATGTTTTCCATCCCTGCCTGCTCTTCCCCATCTGTTCCCAGACATAGTTACTGTGTAGGCTTGTGCGGTAAATGAAGGTCTTTACTCCCTTTGTCAGCCACGAGACAAGTCAAACCTACATCACTCACATGCAAGTGCGCTGAGTCCAGCAGATACTAAAGTTCAGCTCCAGACACTATAGACCCCTTTGTTGACATGTTTTTTTAATCTAACTGTAACAAATGCCACTTTGTTACTTGTGTGTGTCGACATGTGTCCACCTGATTGTACCTGTTTTTCTGCTCACCTTGGACAAATGATTGTTAAGCTGCTTGGCAGCCATTTTGAATGTTTAGCTGAAACCATTTTGAAAGGGGTGTTAAGCTATTAACCCCGCATCCCTTCGGTAATGGTTTGAACCAATCGGGGCAAGGCTATATAAGCAGAGGTGTTTGCTCTGTAGAGGAGGGATTTGTTATTGAGAACACGTTGGACTTTGAAAAATAAAACTGTTGACTCCAAACTAACCAAGACCCAGACTGGTCACTTTAGCACAGCCGCTTCTGGTATTCTGCAACACTAACTGATCTCAGAGTTTTTGTTTTGCTCATCTATAGGCTCAATGAGTTGTAGATCACGGGATCCCATTTTGACACGATTGAAATGATTCTGTATTTTGTCACATTTCGTGCCCACCTCCCAACCGTACCGTTCTTGAGCCTTGGGAATTTATGTATTTCTGTACATTACACAATTTAAAACCAGAAAACTATTTTTTCCCCTCATTTTTGTAGAACATGCAGATATATTAACAAGTCATCTCTTATCAGTCAGCTTTTAGAAGGAAAATGGGGACATTTGTATTGTTTTCTATACCTTTATTAGAACATTAAGAGAAACACAATTGTGTATGGAGGACATGGGTATGCAGAACTGTTCAACTTAACCCAAAACAACAGCATTCCATCTTGTGAGTGGCCAGACGGTGCCAGCTTCACAGTTCTGACTGAGACTTCCTGTTTCTCAGTTTTCCTCTACATTCTTCAGCAATAAGCTCATGCCAGCAGACACACACACACACACACACAATCTAAACCAGTATTCTAGTTTGTCTGGTCATGTTTTCTCATTCTTGTGTTGCCTGTGCCTCATCTCGCCCCTCTGGTGTTTTACATGTGCGAGTGATTTGCCATCGCACGAGACTTCATCACCTCTTCACACTAAAAGCAAAGAAATCACACTATGTACTTAGTTTGATTAGAAAAACTATCTGGTAGAGAAACCAGAGATTGAAAAAGGAAATCTCCCTGGAATTCAAAAGAGTTCTAAAACCAAAACAGTCAACGTACGAAAGTAACTAAATCTTCTAAGGATTAAAGCATTTTTACAGAATAGGTAACGGGTAAAACCCTAGAATGACCAAAAATGCTTTTATTTGCAATATCCTTCAGTACTACAGTTAAAAACCAAATAAAACCCATTGATTAAAAGTGTTGCCCTTAAAAACACAACTTTTATTGTGTGTGATAAAGAGACAATATATTTCTCTCAATCTGTTTTTTTTAAACAAGCCACCAGTTTCCTCCTATTTTTTAATTCCCTTGTTGCCATGGGGATTGAGCATTGATTTGTGTGTTTGCGTCCCTCCTGGAGGGAACTAATGCAGATGTGAATGCTGACAATGATTTATTGACGTCAAATGAAGAGAAGACATGCACTGACATTGCCTTCGAACAGAGAGACCTCCTGTTTTGCTTCAACTTGTGTGTGGCCTTGTTTGCTTCATTTCTGCTGCCATCAGATAAGGTTTCTTTTTAAAAGCAATGCCTTTCGTTTAGACTTTGCCTAATGTCTTGGACTTATGCTAAAACGTGAGAACCTATTGAAAACCAATGATTTTACAAATGATACTTTGCTCATAAATGAGTGTGAGAAAACAAGCAAGGTAAATATAAACAAAAATAAAAAGGAAAGTTGGAGACGTTGCATAAATATCTGTGAAAAAGGCAGAGTTCATCGTCCTTTAGGGAACATGGATAAGTTACCTCACCAAGTTAGAGACTAAACCAGTTTTTGTTCCCAGTTAATGAGAAGTGAATTAACAAAAACGTTATAGGGAGTCCTGTCTGTTCATCTGTGATGTCATTTTCCAGTTTTCAGTTCTATTGTCTCTTGAGGAAACAATGACAAAAGACTGTTTGTTTTAGATGCAGATAAGATAAATGCAAAGTTTTTTCCCCCATTCATCTTTGACTCTTGGGAAAACTTTTTCTTCTAAGCCCTGATGTGATCTACAACATTAAATTTTTATTTATATGCGTCACTAAATGTTTTTAAAGCCTTTTATTAAATCAGAACTTTACCTATACTTCTACATTTTACATTAAATCAAAATGATATATTTGGCCTCACAGGTTCTTATGTCCTGCTGGAATTAAGACCCATTCCTCCTAAAAAACACCCATCCGGATTTTTGAGCTTGGTATCTTCTATAATTACTTGAAATGACCATTATTTGATAATCTCTTAACACATCAATTTTTCTCAGTGTTCTTTGCTATGTATAGGGAAAAAACACATGTTGGATCTACTTAAATGCTTATGAAAGGCTTTTTGGTTGTGAGATGTCAACATTTTTTTTGTAGATTTTCTAAGGTTATTCAAGTCAGGCTGCAGTGGATGCAGTTTATTTGTTACTGAAGTGACAGCCGGCAGCACTGCATAAAAGGTTAACGTTGTGAAAAAAAACTATAATTGAATGAAAGTGTTTTAAGATGGTCAGGAGTCTGCTGAAAAACAAACTTAAAGAGTTCTGGGTGTAACAAAAAATATGGCTTGGATAACTTGGACAACAGTCATGTCTCTCACCCACCCCCCAACTCTCCCAGAACCCCTGTTTTGTTTATTAAGCAACAAAACAAAAATGCGCAAAAAGGATCAAATTCAAGTGTAGTCCCGTTTTTGAACTAACATAAAATGTAAGGCTAATAAAAAAAAGGAATACCGGTATATGATTCAGGTTAGATATCCTAAAATAGCCAGATGTTGCCACTTTTAGCCACTTTGCAAATGGTATTGATTGTCAACTTTCACTGCTTGTACTTGAGTCTAAAAGCAAAGCCCTAAATCTATTTTATTCCTAGTTTGTCCACAGTTTAAATTTGATTTGATGTCCAAAAGAAAATTTACATGTGCAGACATACTGCTTGGTCCAAATAACACAAAAGCTTGTGGTTTTGCAAGAAGTGGTTCATTTTGGATCTAGTGGGTGTCATTGTTAAATGTCTTACTGCGGTTATTGTAACCGAGAATTCCTCCCTGGTGTGTCCAAAAGCTCTCCTGCAGCAGCCCAAATGCATTCCTTGTAGCCAGCCAGCATGAAGCCAAAGCAGAATAGAACAGTGATAGCAATGGAGCCAATGTTTGCTGCCATACCGTTGTTTGTAGAACCACAACTGAAAACCAGAATCTGTGTTATTTCTGGATCTAAGACTCTGTAATCACAGCTCTGAGATCAGAGTTAGTGTTTAAAACACACTGTGATTTGGGAAATATCTTTAGGCAGTTTAACTGGTGTGGTTTTTAAAAACAGAGATAATTTTTCTCTGTTTGATGAAGTTAATTTATCTTGAGAAGCATTTAAAAAAGGTTACTAAACAATCTAAAGGGAAGATGTAACTTCCAGAATATTCCCCACTTACAAACTGATAAGTATTCATTAAGACGGGGCCCTTGGCAACGGCGGCCGTGTCCCCTGGGGGCCGGTTTCCTGGGCGCGGCGGTGCTCTCTCCGCACAAGGGGGGGGGGGGTTCACATTACACCTGAGCCGGGGATGTCCGTGTCCCTGGGGGGTGGGTTCTGGTCCTTGCCCCTGGGTGCTGGGCCCCGCCAAATCTCCAACTGTGGCCGAGCCTGGTCAGGCCAAGTTTACAACACCACTGGTGGGCCCCCTTTCTCCCCGGGGCGCTCCCCTCCTGGGTGGGGGCGGCTGGCCCCTGCTTTGCTCCTCCCTGGACCAACCGTGGGCCGAGTGGGTGGTGGCCTGGAGTGCGGAGCGGGTCTCCCTTGGGGGGTCCTGGCTCGTACCTGGGGTTGGGGCGGGGGGATGCCCGGAACTCCTGGGGGGTGATGGGCTGCTCGTCTGGGGCTGTGGGCGCCCTTCTCGGGTGGGGCCCTGCTTTGGGCTCTCCCGGCGCGGCGGGGGGGCTGCTCTCCTGGTTGGGCTGGGGCGGCGCTCCCTTTCCCTCCGTGCCTCCCTGCTCTCTGGCTCTGGGGGCCTCGCGGCGGTCCTGCTGGCCCTGGCCTGGGTGGCGGTCTTGGTCGCCCGGGGGGCGGTCGTTCCCTGCCTGTTCCCGTGTGGCGTTGGGGGGATTCCGGCTGCCGCTGCTGCTGTGGCGGGGGTCTGGGTGTGGGGGTGGCTGGGCGCTCCTCCTCCTTTTCACATTCCACCATCCATTTTAGAAGAACATAAACACTCACCTGAGCACAGTGCTCACTTTGCACTTATAGTTTGCATGATTGAATGAATGAAAGATTTCACACTAGTTGGTTTAAAGGCATAAGTGAACACTATCTGTTTTGTGTACATGTCGACATGTGGACATTTTTTTCAGCCAGCAGGTGTGTTGATAACATTTGAGTGTGTGTGAGGACAGGCACCTCCCTTTTTGTACTACATTTGAACCTTACTGTATTGATAAACAACCAGTAAACTTGTTGCTTTATGCTGCTTCATGGTCCCCCCCCCCCCCCCCCCCCCCCCCCTCCTATTATCACCCTCTTACCCGCCCTCTCTCTAACATCCCTCTCTTCTTCCCTTCTTTCCTTTTCCGTCCGGTCCAACACCAAAGATTTTCAAACATGATTGAAATTAATAAAGTTTGGCCTCAATTACAAAAGGGGTTTATTCAGACATACCTTTGTTTTGTCTGAAGATTAATAACCCCTCCTGTTAAAGTAAAATATGTCCAACACAAGAAGCCGTCAGCTCTCATCTGCCTGCCCAGCTGTAGGACAGGACAAGTTAAAAAAAAACAAAAAAAAAAGTATTCATTAAGACGAGATAACAAAAATGGGATCAATAAAAGGAAATCACTACATGAAGACCATATAAAAACAAATAAAAAAAAGGGAATGGAAAACAAAGGGTTATGCCCACTCAGAGCCAATTACTACATGAAACCCAGTGACTCTTCAGGTTGATTAAAAGCTGAAAATGGACCAATAGCGGGTTGGAATTTCTGTCTGCAATAACTGCTGCATGTTTAGGTCACCATGAAGCAGGGGTCCCCAAACTTTTTCCAGTGAAGGCCACTTGATGTTTCCGTTCTCTGATTGGGGGCCAGGGTCAGTTTGAAACAGAAAAAGTGTGACGATCAAAGGGTTGCCTAAATGTAAACTGAAAGCCACACTTAACCAAAAATTAAACACCCAATATGAAATCAAGCAGTCCTCTCTGGGTTCTTCACACAAAAAAAAAAGTATGATAATCAGTAAATATATAGTAAGACTCTTATGAAATCAGTAAAAAACACATTACCCTCTCTGGGTTATTTACATAAAAAGTCAGGAAATGTATAGTAACAGTATATTAGATTTTAGAAAATCAATAATAACCAAATACATTTCTGTGGGTTGTTTACAGAAATAAAGCCGCTGTTGTCCATGCACAATCTTATGTGCATGTTCAGTTGTAAGAGCAGAATCTCTTTAAAGACTCAAAAGAGCAGTCTTTTAAAGTTTTTGTGTTCTTTTCCTTCTCTTTCCTTATTCTTTCCTTCCAAAAGGCTTGGTCAATTCTGAAATAGCTGGTAAAAAAGCTGTTTTTTATGTGCTCAAGGGGAGAAGTCAGCCCTGAAACTGCATCTACAGCAGTGTTGAAACCCAAACAAACCAAACCAGTTTCACCTAAGTCATTAACAGCTGAAAGAGATGACCAGGTTGGGGAGGGTAGACACTGTCTCCCCAACTCCAGCTGAGAACAAAGGACTAATAACGAGCCGAAGTCAATGTAGTCATCAATGTAAAAAATGTTACATCAATGTAACAATACTATCCAGTTTCAGGTCTGACTCCTGCTCTTTTACCAGCTATTTCAGAATTGACAAAGCCTTTTGGATAAGAGGTGAAATGTCTTCAACTTTAAAAACCAAGTCGAGATGACAGCCCCTAAACCTACTACTATGATCAAATAAGCTTTATTGACGTGAGATACCAGAGATACCGTTTTCCATGCTTCCATGAGGTCTTGATCACTTGGCCAGCCTAAAAAAATATGAATGCAAAAAACTTAAACAAAAAATAAAAGGCACTCTCTCTGGTATCGTTCAGGGGGCCAGGTCAAATGAGTGGGCGGGCCAGAGTTGGGGACCCTTGCTATAAAGTCTTAGGCTTCTTACTAAAGCTATGGCCTTTCTTGTAGCTACAAAAGAGTAAACACAGATTTTTAATATAGAACTAAATTTGATGTTTTTTGTCATCTACAATGGAGCATCAGTGGGTAAAGGGCTTACAATGTTGACCAGCTGGGCAACTCTTCCACGGTTCATAACATTTATTGACTTTTTAATGAGTGAGATAAGGTGACTCAGCAAAGCTTTAGCAGATTGAGAGGACCCCAGCTCACATCAAACCTCTTAATGCACACCAACAGTGCCCCTATGTGGAGGTTCTAAGCTAACAGTAGAGAAATCTTGGCATCTGGTCTGTTATTGAATGACCTAACTTGTTCTTCTCTTTGTGTAGACGAGGTTCTATCTGGATGTGACAATGGCAGACAGCTCATACTGCTTCTACTGTCGTGAGGATCTTGGGGGAAAGAAGTTTGTCCGTCATGAAGGAAAAATTGTCTGCGTTGACTGCCACTGCAAGTTTTGTGCCAACTCCTGTGCCCAGTGCTTTCGTCCGATCTCTGTGGATTCAAAGGTTTGTCTCTGGAGTGCATTTGGTGGTTTGTTCTAAGGGACCTGTCAGTATCTCTTTATAATACTTAAGGCAGCTTCTACCCTCATTTCTCAGGAGCTGAGCCACAAAGGCCGCTACTGGCATGAAGACTGTTTTCATTGTGCAAAGTGTTACAAGCCTCTGGCGAAGGAGCCTTTTGGTACAAAAGACGACGCCATCATGTGTTTGACGTGCTGCTCTAGAGAGGACGCCCCACGTTGCCACGGTTGCTACAACATTATTCCAGCTGGTATGACCGATCACCCGTTGAAACGCTAACACAGCAAACAGCTTTACAGAAGCTTTAGGAAAATAGGATCTACAGTTTACACGAACTAAGAATAATTTCACCTAAAAGACATCTTGTCTTGTCTCTTGCAGGCATAGAGAGTGTAAAGTACAAAGAAAACTTGTGGCATGAAGAGTGCTTCACCTGCTGCAGCTGTAGACGGCCTATTGGATCACAAAGTTTCATCTCCAAGGACAAAGACATTTACTGCAGCCCCTGCTATGACAAGAAATTTACAAAAGACTGCGTCAGCTGCAAAAAGGTTTGAATGAGTAACCACCCACTAATATGTAGGAACCGTCTGAACTGTTCTGAAAGAGATAAGCAAAAGCACCTAAGAATATATATATTTGTAAAATTATCTGAAATATACAAGAGCTGTTAAAAGAAGAATCAGATTTTAATTTCTACAAACTTCCACTTCTTTTTCGCAGTTTTCATTTTAGTGAAATATCATCTTTTTGCTTTGTTTTTCTGTTTTTGTATTTTCTACCAGTCCTTAAACTTCTATAGCACATTGAGCTGTATCTATTGGAAAGGGGTGATGAAAATACATTTGAAGCTGACCTGTGTGTCCAGGCGATTACATCTGGAGGAGTGAACTACCAGGACCAGCCGTGGCACAGCGACTGTTTTGTGTGCAGCGGCTGCTCTGAGCCTCTGGCAGGATCGAGCTTCACCAACCATGAGGATCAACTCTTTTGTGTCGACTGCTACAAGAACCGCGTGGCCAAGAAATGCAGTGGCTGTAACAATGCCATCACAGGTACCTTAAAGCCATTTCAAGCTTCGAGTATTTTATGCATTTTTCCAAAAAGGTTTGCGTAAAACAGCTACCTCAACTCAACGAGACTAAATGGTAGAAATCAAGTTAAGTAATCTAAATTCAGGAAGTTCATGGTGTTTTGAGCAAATGCTAAAATGTGGATTTTTACATTTTTCTCCTCATTTGACCAGCAGGATATCATCAGTTTTGCAAAATTAGCTCGTTGCCAGGCAACTGTACGAAGCTTGAAAGATAGTCCTTGGAGTTGAGCTTCTTAAAAGCAGATTATACAAATGACATCTCCACTAGTGACACATTGTATCTTTATTTTTTGCAGATACTATCTGCAATTTGAATAGTTCATTCTACTGCAAAAGGGGGAAAAAACTCATTACGTCTTTCACACAGAAAGTGAACTGAGATCTAGTACAATTTTTACTGTAATTTTACCTTTGCTTAGTTACTAATTACACAAATTATTGTGCTGCTGCACAGTGGAACATATGATCGGATTTTCAGTTAGGACTATAACCAATTGGTTAACTAATGTGCTTAGAGGTGACCACTTGAATGACAAAACTTCAAAAACGTCAAAAGGTTTTATTTTTTTCCCCTTTAACCAAGAAACAGTTTTCCCATATGAATTAGGGTAAATTCATAGGAAAAATAAACCCATAACAAATGCGAAGTGTTCAAAAATCAGTTGTTCTCCGACCAGCAGGTGGCGCCAATTGACCAACCCAGGCCACACATCAGGTCATTTTGCATCCCTTTTTTCTTCTCTCCTTGCAGGCTTTGGTAAAGGGGTGAATGTGGTGAAGTTTGAGGACAGGTCCTGGCACGAATACTGCTTCAAATGTAAGGCATGCTCAGCCAACCTGCCTCAAAAAGGCTTCATCATCAAAGGAAGAGACGTCTTCTGTACCGAATGCAGCAACAAGGAGTGACGGACAACCCAACTGCTGTTTTCTTTGTCTCTCAAAACCCATATATTTGATTCTTTCATGAGAGCCTTCATTTTAATAAACATGTTTATGCTTGTGTCGTTTACACAAAGGCCATTGTAACATTGAGGCCAGAGTGTGCAAGCTGTTGTTTGCTTTGATGCTGCATGATAACATTTACACACTGCTGAATATTGTAGTAACACACTACAACATTTAACACAAACCTCTCAGCTCATTTTGCTTAATTCAGCTATTTATGTAAAATACCCAATTTTTGAATAATAAAAAAAATATTATACCTTACCGTTTTTTGTGTGTGTAAAACTACAAGTCAATATTTTTACCATAACTTACCATAACTTAAAGACACACTCAAATAAAAACTGTGTTTTTGGTGTTTAACATGTTCTTTAAAGTTAGGATTAAAATTGCATTTCTGAGTATTTCTTTATTCAAATTGCGGTGTGTCCGGAGCAGACAAAGGCCTTTTAAAAAATAGAAAAAAAAACTTGTAGTTATTCTGTAAAAACTACAATCCGCAGGCCACAAGCTCCCAGCGCTGCTTCATTCTGATGCATCCACTAGTAGGGAAATAGAGCCATGTAAGTTTTCATTTTTCTCATCCGAGCTGACATCTGGCTCAGTACCACATGCCTGGATAGCTACAATATTGCTGGGCCTTTTTGTTTCATCACAAATGTCGTCCTGGGGGTGTAAGGGGCTGTATGCTGGTGGGATGATGAGAAATTAGTGCAAGTTTACTCCTCGCCAACAGTCCTGCTCACAATTCAGAGGCAACATTTTTATGAAGTCCTGCCACTCTGCAGAAACAATGTCCAAGAAAATTACAGGTTTTTAAATGTTATTTATTGGGGGTGATTCAACCGCTCCTCGTCTGGCTATTCACCTATAGGACCCTTCTATGGAGGTCTTATAGAGGCACTATCCCGAAGACACCAAGGCTCCCAAGATCAAGCACTCAGGTACCCACCCCCACCACAATGGCAGTTCATGGAGTGGAGTGTTAATACAACTTAGATACATTTAAATGATTATTTATAATGAGACTGTCAGAAGAATAAGTACCCACTGTCAAGTACTCTTCTATTTCCATTTAAGTCAATAGGATACAATTGAAATGTTCTGTCTTCATTGAAATTATCTGGACTGAACTGGAGTGTGACAATCCTAATTATTAGAGCTCTTTTTGATGCGTTTATTGTTTTCTTGTGTCGTGCTTTGATACAATTGCAGTTTTGAACTGGCAATGTATAATCAAACTGAATTGTACTGAAGTGTCTGGGACCAAAATCTTATTGATGATGCCTTTTTACTGTTGTTAGGGTTAATGGGAAGCTATTAGGGATATTCCGTTTATTTATTTTTCTAACTTGTCCTGTCCAACAGCTGAGCAAACAGATGAGAGCTGAAGGCCTCTTGTGGCCTCTCAGATTTTACTTTAACAACAGGAGTTATGAATCTTCAGACAAACCAGAGGTATGTCTGAATAAACCCCTTTTGTAATCTAGGCCAAACTTTATTCATCTTAATTATATTTGTAAAATTATGGTGTTGGACCTTACGGAAAAAGAAAGGAGGGAAAAGAGAGGGATGTTAGAGAGGGGGGGATTGAAGGGTGATGGGGGTAAAACCATTAACAGCATAAAGCAACAAGTTGCTGGATGTTTATAATTATTACTGTTAGATTCAGATGTAAAACAAATCTAAAAGGGGCGGGGCCTGTCCACACACACACTCAAATGTTATAAACACACCTGTTGGCTCCAAAAATGTTCACATGTAAACATGTACACAATACAAATACTGTTCACACATGTTTATTCAGTTTAATTAACAATCATTGAGAAGCATGGAGTTCCGTGCTATCAAATAAAAATGACATATTTTAAGATCTTTTTTTCAATCAAGTTCTAATAACGACCATGTGATTGGAAATCTGGCCCAATAATGTAGTTTTAGATCGATCAAAACTGCATGTTATACCATGATCAGGGATCGCATATTTGATTTATTCTTATTATGATCAGCGCTACATACTTCAAGCTTATTTCAGACAAATACTTGGTGACAAACACTCATAGTATATTGTTGCTGTTAAACCCAGCAGAATATTGCACTAGATTGATAAAAACAGTTTGGTAAATTTGGTAAAATTCACAGATTCTGACTCCTGGGATTAATAACTGTTTTGATAAATGTTTAAAACCGACAGCCACGCGACCGTCTAGCTTCGGGAAAAAGTTATTTTAAAAAATACAGAAATCCATGATATCTCAAAATCAGCCAAAACCTGTTACACTGATACGGGCTAGTCATACATACTCATCATATTCATGCCGCAATGATCATTTGTGAAGAAATACGTTTTAATTTAGGAATTCTTATGTGAATCACATGTAATGAAAAATGTTCAATGGTTCTGAAGATCCTAAAACTACAGTAACCAGCCTTTCATAAATGACTAATTATCACTTTGTTTTTTACTAGTTTATAGGAAATTGTTTTTCTAGTTGATTGTTGCACTATTTTTTCTTGATTGTTGAAGTTACTTCACAGAAGTGCTCTGTTTAACTGTTGAATGAGAAAAAAGGTTAATAAAATATGAATAGGGGTCAACCTGGATCTGCCAAATAAATGTATTCATCTTTCTAAGGCATTACAATAGTACTGAATGCAGACTCTATCGGCAGATTCTCAAAATCAAGTGACTTGGAACCAGATCTAGGCCAAAAGAATCTGATTGGGTAATCTCTAATAACCTTTTTTATGTGAGTAATAAATAAATAACTCTTGTATGAAACCTGGAGTTACTACTGTTAGTTATATACTTGTTAAGACAGGTTACCATAAATCAAATTGACTTGTATTAGTATGAGAAACAGTAGTACCAACCAAGTTCCTGAAATCTGAGATTTTCACCCCCAGTGTTGACAGTGTTTCTTTGTCGTAACAGTTAGATTTTATTGCCTTTTTGTGATCTTTAACCTAAAATTACCAGAAAAGATTGCAGCAGATATGCACACGATTTGCTTCCCAGCCTTTTCCGTCAGCTAAACACACAAATAAATGAACCAATCAAAGCCATGCACTTCCTGATTTGACTTCACAAACACACCTACCATCCTCATTTTGACTCCTTCTGGTCTTCGTCTCAGAACTCGTCATTTGGTCTGCCACTTGTTTGGAAAACGATTTTCCTTCTGATTATTGCACTAAAAGGTAGGTAATACTTCAGTTCTTGTCATGGGCACTTGAAGCCTTATTTTAACATCATTTTTATCAATTATTTAAATTTTGTAGGTATTTCTTACTGAAGTAAATACAAGATACTGACTTCTACAAGACTGGAGTGCCTTATAGAAAATCAAACTGAAAAAGCCTGTTTTTCTTTCCAGATTTGTGATGATTTTCCTGAAAATCTTCCCAGAAGTATTCATGATTCTGTCACTACAGAGTGGTTTTGCTTGTGTTCAGGAGACAGGTAGGAATCCTGAAAGCGCAGACAGCACAAAGATGTCTCCTTTCATAATAAAGACTGGTTATAGTTATCAAATTATTTGATGTGGAGAAAAAATGTGCACTATTACAAAATAACGGCTGCTTTCTCACAGTTCTGTAGGGGAAAGAGAAAAAAATGTAAGAAATTTCTATAACAAACATAACTGAAGCTTTGATAGCTGACGTTAACATCATTAAGGCATATGAAAGGTGATACCCAGTGCTGCCTGTGCACCCTTTAAAATATATTTTGAAATGTTTATATACCTGGACTCAAATGTAGGCACAATAAAACAAATGTGTGCATTTATTTAGCATGAAATGCTTGTTATAAATTATGAGTTTGCAGTCATGTGCTCCAACAATGTTCCAAAACTCTCAAATGCTTTTTCCCAGAGGGAGAACATTATTTGGGGGTAGAACTTTTCTAGAAAATCTTCAGATTCCTACTGTCAAAGTGTACTTGATCCAGACATCTTGTTTGCTTGTGTTAGTGCCTTGTAACAGTCTGTGGGGAAAGGTGGGGGACTTCTCTCGATGTAGCCACTGGAGACTGAATCCTCAAGTCTCCATCCCTGCTCTGCAAGAACTGACCGTCTGCCTTAATCTGAAAGTTAAGGTATTGATGAGAAACAAGATGAGGGAGAAACAATGCTGTTATGAAAGCTTAGTTTGGACTAAAGCTCATCTCACGTTTAGGCTGAACTTACTTCCCTACTACCAACAACAGTCTTCATGTACAGACATCCTGCTGCTCAGTATGCTGAGCTGGGCTTGGGCGTAAAAGGAAAGCTTTTGGTTGTCTGGTTGTTTGGGGAGGAGTGGAAAACCCTGCCAGTAAACCTCTACCTGTCCCAGTGGTACTCAGTGTGCATCACCTGGTCTCAAACAAACAACCTTACCCTGTTTGTTAATGGGGAGCGAATAAACATGACGGCAGGTGAGTTTCTCTTTAAATTTTCAGTTTAAGTCAGGATATCTATGCCATGTTATAGTTCAGCTGAAATGCAGCTGAGAATCAATTTCAACTTTGTTTTTCCTGCAGTTTCTTATCCAAGACCTTCCTCCTTCGCATCCCCCTCAAGCTGCAAGCTGTCCCCCAATGGGTCTCTCAGTTTGGGTGCAGGACACTATATTGATAAGGGAAATATTCAGGTGATTCCATACAGCAGTTTCCCAGGCAAATTATCCATGTTTCGGATGTGGGGGAAAGAGCGCAGCAAAGCAGAAGTGACGTCTTTGAAATGCACAGAGGGGGACATAGTGAAGTGGGAAGAGGATCACTGGGACACACTGTCCTGCGGAAGCAGCAAAGATTTAAGCCTCCTGTGCGGTGAGTTCAAGTTCACAGTTTTTGATTGCATGAACTCCAAGTAATGTTAATTTGAACATTTTTTCAGTTTTCTCCTTTTATTCTTGTTACACGGCGGACAGTGAATGCAGTAATGTTGTGGTGCCCCTCATTGTGCAGTCCCTGTACTGCTGCATTTGATTTACACTTGCAGCTTAATATTTTATATGGAACACCTGTGTTTTAGCTCGTTGAACAGGAAAAAAAAAGCTACTGTATGATTGAATGCAGGTACATCACAGACTAAAAAATTAATCATATACCTGTCAAAACCTTTCCTTTTCTACAGCCTGCAGTTTTAGTCTACTTTAAGAAATATGTGCCTAATCACCTTTTTCTGGTGATGCAACCTGATAGATTTCTAAAAATTAAATTTAAAATAGATTTAAAATGTTTTATTTACAACTGTTAAAACAAATAAAAAATTGGAATAGCATAGATGTACATTTACAGATGAATATGTAAATGTTAAACATGGTTATACCATGGTCCGGATGAATACTCAATTCTTATTGGCTGCTGGGTGTGCATTAAAAAGATATTCCACAGGATAACCGCTAGGTGAAAAAAGAAGTTCCGGTGGCCTAGCTTAAATGTTTTGTATCACTGCGCTGGCTTCTATAAAACAAACTTTTGCTTCATCATTTGGACAAAAACAAGCGGTAAGAGGTGAACTTTCTCTCTGAACTGATGCTTTATTTAGCCCATCGGAAAGATCCACATCTATCTATCTATCTATCGCTCGAATCTTGACTGCAGCAGTGGTGCGGCGTGACGCGGACTATTTGTTCCGTGGTGCGGAGCGACAAATAGTCCGCTTTTTGTGAGAAAAGCAATGCAAAGCGGAAATAAAAAACAAGAAGTAATGACTAAAAACTGGTTAATATTTATTGCTTTTGTAAGTGACCATGGTATAAGCGGGTTAATGGCCTTCGAAGTGTGCATTGTAACTTTTTAACGCACTTCCTGGAAGCAACCGTCCTCCGTCAGGCTTCCACGACGTGCGTTAAAAAGTGATAATCCACACTTCCTCTGGCATTAACCCTTACTGAACATGCAGTTTTTAACTTTCATCATGATTTATAATTCTCTTAAAAAATTAATAAAAAGATCATTTGTTTTTAACGATAAAAATTTGTTGTAGAATAGCAATTTTATGTTTGTCTGTCCTTAATAATTTTGGACTGAATTTATCTATTTATGTATTTTGTAGAATGGTCCTTTTATGAAGTGAGATTGCTCATTGAGATCATCCGCTACGACCAGAACAACACTGAGCTCTACAGAGCCAGAGACATCGCTCATCGCTGGGTAAAGCTCACAACTGTCTGTTTCCTTCCTAAGCTTATTAATCAAACCTAATTAAAAAATGTAGTCCAAGTTAAAAGTAGCTATTGCAATGACTATCAGTTTTGCAAAGAGAGAAAAATGTCACTACAGTTAAAAACACTATCATGTTATTATTTTTCATATTTGTCTTTTTTGAATCTTTTGTGTTGGACAGCATCATTTTTGACTCCAATCAGTTTTTTTTGTTGACCTCTGTTGCAGCTGCGAGTGGTTCTGCCAAAAAGCATCTATCTACACAGAGTGTCTGTGTTTGACATCATCAGGTTGGAGATCATTTAAATTTACAACACTGATATTACACGCTTTCTGTAATAAATTGCGTGAAGTCAATAAAACTTGTTTTTATGGTATGTGTCAGAGAAGCTGGAAGCAATGAACCCAAAGCCATGTGAACTTGTCTGATGTTTTATGCAGCTCTTCCAGTGAAGAACGTTTAGGAGGAGCGACACCAGCTGAAGACAAGCTGGTAAGCACACAGACTCGCAGGTTTATCAGATGGCTGTTAACCAAAAGCAAATACAAATGTCCAGGTGAACGTGTTGACACTTACGGAGTGGGACTGAAAGATTAAAATGTCTATAATTGCTCCGTTTAAACTGAAGCTATAATCCATTTTACATTTTTTAGAAGGAGTGGGCGGGGCCTAATATCAACAGGTAAGGTGATAATAATTCTTCATTTGAATTTTCTGATAGCCATCCACAAAAAAAAACAGTTAATTGCACTCATCTTGTTGTAAAGTATGAATTAATAACAAATGTGTAAAAATAATATGTTGCATTTGGAACTTACAGCTTGCAATTTGTAAAAACCTCTTAGAATATTTTCCACAATTAATTTGAATTAATGACTCAAGACAACTAGTAAAAATGATTTCAAACATTAAGACAAAATACGCTGAAGTTCAACCCCAAATTTTCTTTATATATGTCCTTCATCACTGGAAAAATGCAACAACACCTTAAAACACCAAAAACAATTTTTTGTTTTTTAATTGAGTGGGTCTTTAAGTCAAACTTGCTCCAAACGTTTTTCACGATAAAAATTCACCAAGATTTTAAGAGAACAGCATTATTTGTCTGAAATAAAACTGACGTTTTTGGAAGAAAGAGAAAAGCCAGAATGAGATGTCAGAACAAACATGAAGCTCAAAAAAATCCCAGTGCACATCTGTTACTTTTTTAAGGAGATAAGCTTGACTAGCCTTTGTTTTTAATTTGGTACAAGTTGAAAAAGCAGAAATATCAGTTCATCAAAAAAGATCTGGGGTGACTTATTAATCAAACAAATCAGTTCACAATCAATTAAATGTCAAATATTTTAATTCCTCCCCAAAAATAATTGTTAGTACAGTCTGGTTTTATTAAAATTGTTTCATCCTTCCACGCATCCATATTCATAACCTGCTGAATCCCTTTAGGGATCACAGGGTTGCTGGAGCCAATCCAGCTACGATTGGACAAAGACGGCATACACCCCCAACAGGTCGCCAGTCTGTTGCATGGCTTTATACCTTATGATATCACATTTAACATTCATAACAACTGAACATAGGGTACATTTTATAAGATACTTAATTTCGTTGTTAAAAAGAAAAATTCCAATCCAATTCCAACCTAAATGACGTTGCGTTCCAGCAACTGTCCGGTATGTTAATCTCCCCTATTTATCTATTTGCTGGATTACTGACTGATCGTTGACTAATCAATCCCAACTGGTTATGACCTAACATCAAAAGAACTAACAATGCAAACTAATGTGAGACACTACTACCTCCAACTGTCAATAGTGGCTACAACAGAGAAAGACAAAAATCAGCTTAAACTCTTTATAGTAGGAAAGGCCATATGGTGCAAAGTATGATATGTCACCAAGACTAGAAAAAAGATATTGGGGGGAAAAACCTCCCCAAAATAGTGATTTGGGATATAATTTACACAGCGGTGTCTCTCCTAAAATACCCCTTTATTCTGTTAATTTAGGATTTTTATCTGCTTTTTTTCATTTGTTACTAAGAAAAGATTGTTTGTTCTTGGGGTTTTATCTTATAACCCCATATTACTGCCTTCTTTGGGTTGTTTCCAAGACTGAGAAGACCCACATACAAGCAGATTAGAGGATAAATGGACCCCAAAATCCTGCAAAAAACGTTCTTGTCCACTCCAGAGTTTCCTTCCGAAGAAGATTAAATGCCAGCAAGTTTAAAAGATATTTCTGTAAGAGAAAGTAAAAGCCCACGAGTACACTCTCCCCTCATTCAACAGGTTTTACTGTCTGGTTCATGCCACAGTCTCCCCTCCCATGGATGTGGCGTATGTGCAGAATGAGATACACAATGACCTCATGGAAGCCTACCATGACCCTAGCGGTGTGCTGCAGCTGAGGGCGGATATCTATACCATACGGACCACTCCTGTTGGTATGTAGGGTTTCTCCAAGGTGATGCATCATTCAAACAGAAAAAAATCTGATACAATCATTTGTTTTCTAGATAGCTTCTCCATTGCCACCATCAGCCCTCCTCCAGTGGAGACAGACCCCACTCTTTCCACAACCACCAACCATATAGCTGGAATCTCTTCTTCTAGTCCCTCACCAACCACCACGCCTGAAGTCCCATACACTAGCATGACCACTAGCATGACCATGACCACTCCCACAACCATGACAACGACCAGGACCACTCCCACCAGAGAAACATCTACCACCATCTTCCCAACAGGCCTTACAAATGTCTCTGGTCAGACAGTCAAATCCATCAAAATTTACACTAGAAATAAAAGTAAAAGGCTCCAATTTGTCTATTTGTCCTTGCAGATCTGTATTTTGAGATTAAGATGAATGTGTCCATAACAGGAGATTATAACCCTCAAGAAGTCCTGCCTATCTGGGTGCGTCTATAAGGATAAAAAGCTCCCCGGTTTTACCCAAAAATATATAATTTAAGTTTTACACATCTAAATGTCACTAGTATAAAATATTCTGTAAATACTCAAACATATATTGTAAATGATAATGTTATCTTCGTCACAGCTCAACGTGAGTCTACCTGATGACCGGATGGTTGTGCTGGACATTCAGCTGATCACCAAAGCTGAAAGGTACATGTTGAAAACCAAAGCAACAATCAACTCATCTCTGTATACATAGAAGTATCTCTAGAAAATGAAAATTGAATGTGAATATTTTGAGTTTTTTCTTGTTTGCAGACAGTTGTCCTATCTGCAATCAAAAAACATTTCCTCTGATGCAGTAAGTAGAAAAATTATGATCCTACTAAATACTTTCACAGTGGTTTTATTCTTGTACTTGTGCCAATTCTGAGTATACACTCAACATTTTAGAGTTTTTTATTAGTGTGCTTTTAATTGGTGTTCTTAATTTGAATTTCTCTTTTTTTTCTTTTTTCTTTCATTTCCTGACCTTCAATTATCATTTTTCTGTTCTTCTTAGCAGTTCCAAGAGATTTTTTCTGTTTGTAATAATCTGATGTGAGGAACTTTAAGATGTATTTTTATATAACTTATGCTATATAAATCCCAATCATCAACATTATCGTCTTTGCAAATTAGGATATTTTTAATGCATCTTAAATTAAGATCTACGCAGTTTTTTAAAGCATATTTTAATGAAAGAGTTCCTCAGTGATCCAAACATTGACCTTGATAAAGGTTATCAGAGAGTAGCAGAGTCAAATCTGCAGGCAAACAGGAAGACATACAGAGTCAAATGAGTAAATTCATAAAAAAAATAAAAAAATAGTCCAAGGCCTCAGTTTTAGCAACAGACTTGTAAATCGTTCTTGG
Organism: Oryzias latipes; assembly: GCF_053564925.1. Classification (NCBI taxonomy): domain Eukaryota; kingdom Metazoa; phylum Chordata; class Actinopteri; order Beloniformes; family Adrianichthyidae; genus Oryzias; species Oryzias latipes. The sequence continues at coordinate 8,615,690 of NC_136250.1, read as the reverse complement.
ACCACTTTGGAACATTGACACTGAGCCTAAATCAATTGGTAAAGTTTGGTTCCTCGATTCTTAAAAAATTCACAATTCTAGATACCTCTTTACCTGCTCCCTTAAGGGGTCACCACAACAAATCTGACAAAATCTAATTCTATCATTTGCAACTTCCTTCCTTCCAACAAACACTCCAATGTTCTTCTTCCCTACATCCATCAGCCTCCTCTTTGGTCTTCCTCTAGGCCTACTTTCTACCTCAACGTCCATACAGATCCACATCTCTTCTTGTGCCCAACCTGTCATTCAAGTCCTCATACATCCTTTTGTTTGGCCTTTGCCCCCTATACATTCTCGTCCAGCTTTTCCCTGTACTCCTTGTTCTCTCAGTGTCTCACTTTTTTTCCTCTCCAGAACTTCTTCATTTTATCACCAAGTCCCCTTATTTGCCACATTCCAGATGGCACTCCTTCTTCCCAGTCTCCCCGATCACTTTAGCTTTAACTGTCCAGTTATTTAAATCAGTCTCCCAACCCTGGTCCAGAGGGAAAACTGTCCTGCATTTTTTTTAACCCTACCCTGCTCAAACACAACTATTTGATTTTGATGATTACCATTATCAGGCTTCTGTAGATCTTGAGGACGAGTTGAAACAGGTTGACATAGAAATCCTGCCGGACAGTGCTTCCTGAGGACCAGGGTTGGAAAACACTTATCTAAATTAACTTCCAGATCTCCTAAAGCTGACCTACCTAAAAGTCACAAAGTACTCTTCCTTTTTCAGCTTCCATCACTTGATCCTCCGCTTTGCCCTCATATTCATCATCTTCCTCACCCCCAGTAATCCTACACACCACCATCCCATGCTGTTTGGCTTCACTCCACCCAGCCTGTACACGTCACCCTATGATCCTCTTTTCTCTTTCAAAATTGTCTTCTCCACTGCCATGTCCATTCTTTGAGTAAAGTCCACCACCATCTGTCCTTCAGCATTCCTGTCATGAATACCAAACTCCACCATTACCCACATGTCCATCAAAATCTATCCCAACCTTCACTCGCATCCTTTTTTTTTTTGGATATCCTGGATCATGTCATCCATCTCTCTCCAGCATTTCTCATTGTCCTTTTACTTAGATCCCACTCAGGAGCATAACCACTGACCGCATTCAACATCACACCTCTCTGGTTTCTCAAGAGCAGAAATGATCTTAAATTAAAAAAGAAAAATCTCTTCTAAAAAAGTAATGATCTACCTTAACCTAAAAGCTGTGATTCTCATTGTTTCCCAGGTGTCCATACGCCAAGCATCAAGGTATGGGGAAGCTTTGATCAAGTGAAAGCTAAACATATTTTTTGTTCTTAGACCAGAATACTTTCAAATTTCTCAGTCGGAGTCATTTTTTTTCTTTGTATTGTTCTTTGCTGTATTTAAACCAATTATATTTGTGTCATTCATGATAAAACTGTTTCTCTGTTTGCAGAGAAAGATTGATTTTCCAGGTCCAAGTCTTGATGCTGTTTGCAGACACACAGGAAATAGTAAAGCAGATCCGGGATCTACTGTTGATCCCGTATAACAATGGCTCGATCACCATAGCAACAGAGGACATAGAGATAAGTCGCATTTGTGAGTAAGATTAGGACTCACTCATAGGCACAAACCTACAATTCAGTGACTGTGTTTCTAAAATTATGTTTTCTCTCTCATGCATCAGTGGTATATAAATGCAACATGGAAACCCAGCAGACGCTGAAAGGTCAGTTTACGTGGCTTGAAACTTCAGGAGGAAAAACTGCAGCACTGTCATGCCCAAAAAACCCTCTCCACTCTGCCACTCGACACTGGTGAGAGTTCTAACACACGGGTATCGTAGTGCAAACTCATAATGTTATGGCAAGAAATAGGTAGTTGTAAATCAATGTTTTGGTGATGGAAAATATAACTCAAATCATAGATGATTAAAAAAAAATCAGTCAGAACAGATCTATTTAATGAGGCATTTTTAGTTTTTTTGCTTGGTAATCCAGAATGTTAAACAATAATTACCGGTAGATTTCATTTGACAGACATGTAGGTAATAGTGGAAAAAAATATTTATTAAATATATAATTTTTAAGAATGCCAAACTACATTTATAAAAAAAGATAGGAAGGAGGAAAAACATTTTGTTTCTTTATTAATAGTAAAGGTTTTATGTAGGAATTACCAAAACTTTTTGCAGTTTTAAAGATTAATCTTTAGCCTGAAAATCTACCAATTTTTGTCTTTTGAGCTTCAACATCACCGCAAACAGAACTAATGTTGGGTGATCATTTCTACTATTAGTATGTGAAATCAGACAGAGGTTAATGTGTTTGGTTAAAAAACTATCAGCATAAATTTAATGCATCATTAGATAGGGCTCTGTCTGGTTATTGATTATTACCATTGATTTATATTTTTAAGGTTTGTCCCCGTTTTCTTTCAATTTGTTGACTCTGCTTCCCAGCGTTGAACAGCAACTATGCAGTAAAAACATCAGTTAGATTTTAGTACCTTTCAGGGATCATTAGCTAAATGATTTTTAGAATAACCTGCGTTGTGTAAAGTCATAAATGGTGTTGTTATCTAGTAATGAACTCGTTAAGATGTGTGTTAAGTCTGGAATATTTCATGGGCTGAACGGCGGTGTAATAGCTACAACTCTAACAGAAAGAAGGCCCTGGTTCAAATCCCAGCCGGGTGTTTTCTGTGTGGAGTTTCCAAAAACATGCATCTTAAGCCAATTAATGTTTCTAAAATTGTCCTAAGGTATGATTGAATGTGTAGTTGGCTCCAGCATCCAAATCCCATTACTATTCCATTACATAAAACTGTTTCCAGAAAAAGCCCTTAATTTTTTTTCTGCCTAAAGAAAAAATAAGAAACTATCTCACTTCCCCTTTTCATGAGTTTTTGATTTTCCTTTTTATTGTTGGACAGTGTTGGAGCGAATAAATATGGACCTTCAAATATAAATTGAAAATAATTTAGCTTTTATAATACTGGAGATCTGGTACCTAAAGGTTGGACAGAGATTCCTGTCCAGGTTTGTGCAAATTTTTGACTCCCCAACATCCATTCCTGTTCTTTAGGATTTCATGCTTATTGTACAATTACTGGTATGAAGCCCCATAAAATTGAGTTTAACTGAATTGAATCCACCATTCAAACGTTTAGACACAACCATACGGGCAGTTATCTCCAAACTCTTGACTTCCAATGTAAAAGATATTGAATACTTTTTTTTTTCTAAAATAAATGTTTTTCATGTGTTTGCAGCAAAGTTTGCATGCTGACCCACTGGCTGGATTCAAATTTGGAAGACTGCGACCGAATGGTGGAAACTATCCCCGATCTGGATGATATAATAGTTACTCCTGGTTGGTTGAGCTGCTCGTCTTGTTATTTGATTATTCATTCTTTAAAGTCTAAAATTACAGTAAACCTTCTGTTGCATGGTTGATTTGCCAGAAAATGCAATGGATGTGGTGGAGACAATTGAAGATTTATTAAGAGACAGCTCCACTCTGCTCTACGAGGACATGGTCACAGTCCTCAACAAGCTGAAGGTTATTCTAAACGTTAGTGTGGTCACACCCAACCTGGGCCAAGCTGTAATCAATGTCATTTCAAACATACTGGAATCAGACAGCAACTTGACACCTTTTACCAACACGTAAGGACGAAAACTTCAGATGAGATCAGAATCTGTGCACTTTCTAACGTTTTCTCTGTCTTCCCCCACAGTATTTTAAACATTACAGAGTCTGTGGGGGACAGGATTGTGGGATACGAAGGCTCCTTCACCCTGGTTGCTCCGGCGATGGCTCTCTCAGTGGTGGATGTATTTCCTGATCAGTTTGACAGCTTATACTTTGGAGTGACGTGTGACCTGACTGGTATAAACCCTGAGGTTAGACAAAATTCACATTTACTAAATATAAAATGCGCAGGTAAGTCACATGTCTCTACATGTAAAGATGATGATAAGTCTGAAACTTGGAGCAGATCTGTTTTCTAGATTTTTGGGGGGTTTCAAGAAAATACAGGCCTTTTTGTTTTTTGTTTTTAAAGAAACCCCAAATTCTTTCTGATTAATTGTTTTTATTAATTTATTCATCGGTCATTTAATTAAAACACGATGAAACCCGTCCGTATTGACTTGTGGGAAAATAAACATTTTGTTTATGGCTTATTTTTATTTATTTATTTATTTAAGAAATAAAGACAGAAATCGAAATCTGTGGGGTTTTTTTATGATCCGTAATAAAGTTAATTTTTTTTTTTTTAACATCTGATAAGAAACTAAACACCTTAAATAGATAAAACTGCAACAGGAGTTAGCATGAAAATTTTAACAAAAGAAATTACAGAAATATTTCATAAACTCGTATCAGATTTCTTGTGTTTCACTGAATCATAAAAACAGAAGCAACATTAATTGAAGATACTTATGTAGATACAGACACAATTATTCGAGATATTGGAACTTATTTCGTCCACAAATGAACATTAAAAGACATGAAAACCTTACTACACATTCCTCCTTCTGTTTCAGATTTGTATTGATGAATGTCCCCCCAATGGCACAGTGGCGTTTATCTCCCTTCCATCTATCCTGAAGGACAGCTTTCCAGAACACGACCTAAACCAGAACCCGATGAGAGTCCAGTTTCAGTTCTACGGCATCCCACTGCTCTTCCAGGTAAAAAAAGTTTTTTCATCTCGATAATCTAACAAACAGGCAAGAAAACAAATCCAGGGTGCTCCTCAGAATGATAAGTTACGCAACTGTCATGCTTCTTCAGCACAACCACAAGCAGCACATCCTGAACAGCTTCGTGGTGTCTGCCAGTGTGACCAACATCAGCGCACCAATCAGAGACCTGGCTGAAGACGTCACCGTCATGCTCCACCATATGAAGCCGAATGCAGTAATCCGTCACACAAATATAACTTTCATTTTAATCAATTACCTTTTATAACTAACCATTTTAACCTATGCTTCATATCAAGCTTCACAAAGACGTGCAGTGTGTGTACTGGAACTTTAATAAAAACAGTAGGTCCCAATTAAGTCAATACTCTAAATATAAATCAATTTCCTTTTGGACACAGAGAGGATGTCTGTTGAGAGACTTGGTGGATTTTTCTGGTCTTCTTCTTACGTTCACATACAGACGGACACGGAGGCTGGGATGACGAAGGCTGCCGTAAACACAACAGCAGCTCTGACTACACAACCTGCCTGTGCAATCACCTCACACACTTTGGAGTTCTTCTGGTATGAAGCATTTACTGGTGATTCACAGTTTCCTGGAAGAACAATTGGACTATAAAAAAAAACATTTAAACCGATAAACAAGTTATTTTTATGAAAATATCAAAGGAACAGAAGCGTTTAAGGACTCTGGAAAACAGGCAGCTGTTGACTCTTGTTGAGAAAGTCGTGTGTGTCTGTTTGTGTGCACAGGACGTCTCCCGGATTCAGCTGGACCCTGCTAATGACCAGATCCTCACCATCATAACCTATGTGGGCTGTGGACTCTCGTCTCTGTTTTTGGGAATCACTGTCCTCACTTACACAATTTTCGAGTAAGACTCAAACTGCACAGTTCTCCTTGTTTTTTTTTTGGATTTTGACAACACACGATCACATTTATCCCCACACAGTATCCAGTACGCAAAAATGGAATTATTCTGAAAATGGTGAAAGATTGTTGAATATCGTCTAATGAAAATAAAAAGTCTGCCCTGTCTCCTATTTCAAGTGGTTCACTTTCTCCCAATTATGCCGTTTTTCTGATCAGCAAGCTTCGCCGAGACTACCCGTCTCAGATCCTGATCAACCTGTCCTTGGCCCTGCTGGGCCTGAACCTGGTGTTTCTGGTCAACTCCTGGTTGTCCTCTTGGGGGGTGTACGGCCTCTGTGTGGCTGTTGCCTCCACCCTGCACTACTTCCTCCTGGCTTCCTTTAGCTGGATGGGCTTGGAGGCCGTTAACATGTACTTCGCCCTCGTCAAAGTTTTTAACGTCTACGTGCCCTCCTATATTCTCAAGTTCTGCGCTCTGGGATGGGGTGAGTCCACGGCACACTGTTGACTCACATAATCGAACTTAGAAAAAAGGAATTAGAAGAAAATCTAATCTTATTGTTTTTGAACTTTTCTTTAGGGATTCCACTGGTGGTGTGCGTCCTGGTGCTCATTATCAACAAAGAGGCTTATGGCGGTCACATGACAACCCACTCTGCCTTGCTAACGATGAACAATACTGACAACTTGTAAGTTCCGGTTTAACTTTTATTGAAGTTTCATTTTATTTTTGGATTACAGTAGATCTAAAATGTCCATGGACTGGCTCAAGTTACACAGAAAGAAAATTATTATTGTCACCACTTGAGGGAGCTAATGAGTAACAACTGATGGAGTTTTGCTATTATGTGAGGTTTTGCACATAATAGCACTACATACTACAATTCGAAGCACCTATGAGCTGATATATAGCATTTGATCCTATATCACTGATGGGAGATTATAAAGTGCAGAAACACTAAGATCAGAATATTTTATTCTTTACAAGCATTTCTGCTTTGTTCCCTCAGTTGCTGGATTCAGGACAACATAACATTTTATGTTTCCGTCGTTGCCTACGCAGCACTGCTCTTTCTCTTCAACATCGGGGTAAACAGTTCTACTAAAGTGTTCAGCCACGTCTCTGAAATATTGAATCTGGAGGATTTCGAGCCACATTTTTCTGAGGCTTACTTTTCACTTCCTTTCAGGTGTTTGTGGTGGTTTTGATTCAAATCCGCAGAATGCGTGTCAACAGTCCCGCGGGGACCCCAAGAGGACTTCTGCATGACCTGAAGGGAGTGGCCAGCCTCACCTTGTTACTTGGACTAACATGGACAGTTGGCTTCTTCACCTGGGGGCCAGCGAGGATTTTCATGCTGTACCTGTTCTCTGTGCTCAACACACTGCAAGGTTGCTTTTTCACTGGACTAACAAAGGAAACATGATGAAACCATAAGAACTAATCTCAACTGGAGTCTTTTTCCAGGACTTTTGTTGCTAAATTTGATAAAAACTACAGCGCTTTTGTTTCCTATTTAAGATGAGCGTCATTACAAACAGAAATGAGTATATGACCATGAAGGATTTCTTAAAAAATACTTTTAAAGAATAAATACTATTGGTTGATCTAAAGCAGAAATTCAACCATCCATCCAACCAGCTCCGTGGCCTTGTGGTAGAGTGTCCGCCCTGTGACTGGAAGGTCGGATGTGCAAATCCAGGCCGAGTCATACCAAAGACTCTAGAAATGGGAGCCAATGCCTCCCTGCTTGACACTCAGCACTAAGGGGTTGGATTGGGGGGTTAAGCCCCCAAATGGTTCCCAAGCGAGGCTGTGTCTGCAGCTCTCCGCTCCCCCAGGGGATGGGTCAAATGCAGAGAACAAATTTCACAGACCTAGGTGTGTGACAGATAATGGTACTTTAACTTCCAAACCTGTAAATCCCTTTTGGGTCACAGGGTTGCTGGAGCCTATCCCAGTTACTATTGGGTAAATTACAATTTCAATACTCATCTATAAATTACATAAATGTTTTGACTCGTGGACCAACTATTTGTAATGCTGAAATGTTATAAACACTGTCCTTAAAAAAAAAACAGTAAAAGCAGTAAAAATGCAAAACATGTTTGTGTGCTCCCAAAACGACAGTTTGTTTAATCTAACTTGTGATCATTTCTTTATTTCCTAAGGGTGATACAGTGGTGTTAAGGCCTAGTTTGTTTCTTTCAAAATCAGCAAAACCCTAAAAATTTGAATTTGTTTTGGCAAAAAGGGATACCAAAGGGATACCAGCCAAATAGTGTTAAAGGGGCTTTAAATTTTTTTTTGCTCCTTCAATTATACATGTTGCCTAGTTATACACCTATTTTTTTATGCAAATCATAAAATTATTTATTGGCAGAAACCCAGAGTCAATGTGACTATATGATAAAGAACTTTTATTTCTAAAGGTGAGCAGATAACCAGTAGATTTAAGTCTCTAGGCCTCTCAATTATAGTTACTGTTTTTGTGCAACAATAAAAAAAAATCATGTGGTTTTCTAGGACGTAGTTTCTGCAGAGCGGCAGTAGTTCATTAGAAATTTGCCTCTGAGTTGTGGCCGGGCCGACTGGCGTGGAGCAACCCCTCCATGTTAAAAAACAAAACAAAAACATGATTTTCATCAGAATGGGGGTTTAAGAGTTACTTGTCATTTCATTCTGCATGAAAGCAGTAAAGAGTCTTCTTACTTGGTTTGTCTTCCATGCAACCCAGTGACAAATTAACCATCATGAACATTTACTACAGCCTTTCTGCATTTGGCTATTTTATTCTAACATTAAACCAATTATTTGGCTTGTAAAGTGAATCTGTCCCTCATCTGAGCTTTATTTGATCACATGAGCTTGACATGACCAGATGTTAGATTTTATGTTTAAAACCTTCAAATTGGGAGCTTATCTGATCTTTTTTATGGTTCCATTCAGGTCTTTTCATCTTCATCTTTCACTGTCTGATGAAGGAGAACGTCAGGAAGCAGTTTAGAATTCACCTGTGCTTTGGACGTTTCCGACTGGATGAGTACTCTGGTACAGAACAATCACATTATGTTCTCATTTCAGCTGCTTTATAAACATCTTTTTAACAGCCTGGCAGTACCTTGACAGTGGCTATTCTTCGCAGAATGGAGCAACTCCGCGTCGGTTGGAGTCAAGGCCGAACCCAGAGAGAATCTCCCAAGAGCGGCGTCGCAGTCCTTCCAGTCAGTGAAGTCCAGCTCCACAGAGAGCACGTCCGCCTCTTCGGACTCCAGCCAGAGAGATTCGTCCTGCAAGAGACCCCACCTGGGTGAGAAAACTCAGCTCAACGCTGCACAGCTTAGAAAGAAGCTCTAAACAGGCAGGCAGTAATCACAGGCAAAACAGCCAACCCATTAAACGCATTTCATGAAAAAAAACAAATTACAGGTTTCGGTTTAATCTTGTAGAAGTGTAATGTTTTACAGGAAAGTTTCATCTTTTAGCAATTTAATCTGCTGAACGTTTAAACAGAAACTAGAAAATCAGCTGATCACAGCTGCTGGAATGAAGGTCACTGCTTAATGAATCCGCCCCGACATTCAATAATTACAACACGTTATAATTAGGTTTGTTTAAGCACAACTGAGATGACACCAGTGCAATTTCTTCAGAGGGTTCCTTCACAATCTGAGTTTAATTTAAGTTTGACCCAAAACATTTCAGACAGAATATCTCCGCCAACGTAATCAGTTCTTCACACCTCTCCACCTCACACAGATGTTTAATTATCTCGCAGGTCTGTTTGTGAACAGCCTGGCTCTGCCTCGAGTCCAGAGAGGCCCCCCAGATACCAAGACTCTGGCTTCCTACAGGGGGGTAAACTAAACAACAGACTGGAGAACTCACTTTCTGGTCGAGCGGGCACAGAAGACACATTTCCTCGTCTGCACAACTCCAAATTCAAAGTGGGTTATGCCGCCTTTAGCGACAGCGGGCGCACATATGTAATTAACACAGAGTGCAGCCACACGGATATCTACAAGGCAACAGCTTCATTAGGTGATTCTTTCAAGCAGTTCTTTTGTTGATTTTGTTTTTGCTAAATATTGTAAATGAGCCTACAATTATGGAGACATGAGCAGTTGCATCACTTCCAAGGAGGAGTTGGTTGCCAAGCAACTGGTGAACAGAGCTGTGGTGACAATGAACCGTGGCATAGTTTGAAGGGGGGAAAAAAGAAAAAACACACAAGTATGACAAAAGTGTCACCTTGCATACTCTTTCCAAAACATTTTATTCTGCTTCAATCAGCGGTAATGTGATTCTGAATGTCGCTTTGTTCTTGTGAAGTCAGACATCTTTGAAGTGATCATCAGGGCGACAAATCGGAGCCTTTTTCTGGTCATATTCAGCAGAGCTTTCCATTGATTTTAAACGAAACACAAACTCCAGATATGCCGAGGTGTGTATGTACAGATCAATCAATGAGAAATAAAAAATCCTTACAGTGTCATTCTTTTTGAGATTTCCTGTTGCTGCCATGTCGTTCATCAGTCATCTGCATTAAAAAGAGAACAGTGAGGCCACAAAGTCATGTTTCTGAAGCCGTTTCTGGGAAACACTTTGTACAAATAGATTATTGAAAGTTACTGACAATGTAATAGATTACTTGCCTTTTGCCAAGCAGGTAAATGAAACAGGAGACATTGTTAAAACAGCCAAATAAATAAATAAAAGTACAATGTTAGTTTAACATGTTATTTTCTTTAGCAGCGGTTTAACTAAAACAATGAAAAAAAAGTTATTTGACCTGAAGAGAAATGGATCATTACCTGCTTATTATCCCCCTCAGAGTTCCTGACTGGCTCCATCATTTTCCTCGGCACATTAGCAAAATTAACTTTAAAGCCGGCAAAGCCGATCCACCCACAAGCGCATTGGAATAAAAAGGCACAGTTCACAACAGCAGGGTCGTGTTTATTTTTCACAAACACCTACATAAACTCAAAACTGCGGCGTCCACCAAACAACAGAACTGGTCAAACTGACGAAGGAAATCAAGAGAACTTTTGAGAAAACTACTTTCTTCAACAACAGTTCAAGGGCTGAAGCGATCCACCAACTTTTTGGAATTCCAGGGTCCAGCTCCGATGCTCAGAAACTGCTGCTTGACAAGACCTTTAACCGCCTGATACTTGGTAGACTCAGCCTGGGGAAAGAATGAAGACATTTTAACACTCAATGACACTAATGGAAAGGAAAACCGCTAAAACACAAAGTCGACTAAGAGTGTGAACAAACAAAAGTGGATCCTACCTTGGCGCTGAGGTAGGTGGGAAGCTTAAGCAGGCGGGTGTGCCCAGCCAGCTGAGCAACCTGCCTGAAGTAACTGTAGAGGGCTCTTTTGCAAACTCTGCTCGACGAATCGGGTCCACTAACACACTGCGATCTAAGAAACAGAGAATTCAGCAATCAATGAAATATAAGGTGAACAGCTTTGACATAAAAACTCTTTAGTAAACACCTTTAAAACATTCATCTTCTTTTTGTTCATAAAAAAAACCCAAATTAAATACATGAAGAGGTCACATCTGTCTTTGTTTTTTTTGTGACAAACAACTAAAAAAAAAAAACTTACCAGTTAAAAATGTAAAAAAGAAGATTAAGTTATACAGTGTTAATTTGGAATATCACAGCTCCAACTGTCATAGTCTCGCTGTTTTTCAGATTTTTTTTCAGTGCAAATTTTTCACGTTTTTTTTTTTCTATTTTTCACAACGCTCGGTATTCTGCGTCTCGATTGGCTGTAGATCATTATCAATCAATCTCCACTGTGCCATGTCTCCTGATACAGGATTTTTGTTGTCATTCTACAATAAAGGACTTATTTTTCTATGAAAGGTCGGACTTATAATTTAATTTAAAAAGAAAAAAGTGAAAATATTCATGTTTGAAAAAAGTGTATAGCGTGTACACCCTTAAAACACCTACTGATGATTAATCCTACTTTGCAGATTTTTAGAAAGCAAATCCTTGGATAAAAGAGGGATAGATGTTTTCAATCTGAAGCATAGTTTGTTTTTGGTCAGAAAGAGGGTTCACCGTTTGAAGGCGGGACAGGTGTTTTGGTTGCAGGTGGGGATAGGAGTGCTGGGCATAACAGCATTAATAAAAACTGACATTAACAGATGGACAGTAAAACATGTGTCATGTCAAATCAAGGCCATGGCACTGAATCCAACCTGTAACAGAGGAGCTCCAACTCCAGACAGTCGGGGTGTAACAATTCGGCTCAGAATTTCAGAGGGCTCGGTTGCTGTTTAACAAATCTCCCTGATATGTACTGCTATTTTGTGAACTATTATTTTATCTTTATTTATTGTGTGTGTTTTGCTGCCGGACACCTGAATTTCTCCGTTGGGAGATTACCGTAATAAAGTTGTTATCTATCTATCCATTTTCTGTATTTTTTCAGTACGAAAAACTAAGGCAGAAAAAAATTACTTACAAAATGCATGTATTGGTTTTACATAATAAATAAAATTAACCTAAGTAGGTGATCTGCTTAATAAAATAATTCAACGATTAGCTGCCAAGAACCAAAAACTTTGGATACTTAACACTGACCTGAAAAAAAAAAACATTTTAACTTGCACATTTTTTTTTGTAAACCCGATTGTTACAGTCAGGTGATGCTGTTTTAAGTGCGTTGACAGATTGGATGCGTTACCTGTGGCGTACGCTATCTTTGTGTAACAATGTCAACAACCCCAAGCTAACATTAGCGGGGAAACAAAAATGGTGAGCCATATTGGAGTTGTGCAGTTTTGAGCCAGATGCCAGCTTAGACGAGGAAAATGAAAGCGTACATGGATCCATTTGTCTGCAAGTGGACGCATCGGAATGGAGCAGAGCAGGGAGCTTGTGGCCCGCCGTTGTAGGTCCTACGTTACACCGTGTGACATCACAAGAGACCTTTTTCAATCTACATTTTTCATCTGCTCCTCATTCTCACGATTTAAATAAAGACATTCTCAGAAATGCAGTTTTAATCTAAATTTCATTTATACCTTTCCTTCATCATGAGAAAAATGCAACGGGAACATATTTAAAACATTAAAAAACACAATTTTCATTGGAGTGGGTCTTTAAAGTATTGACACTAAAACTGCATCCTTCAGGTAAAAAGCTAAAACTGATTTTTTTCCTTCTTTCAATTGAGTGAGTCAAGTTGTCTGCAGCAGCTGGATTTGGACGGCTGCAAAGCCAAAGATGATGAAAGAGGCTCTGTTCTTCTCAGAGGCTGTCATACCAGCCTTCACTGCAGACTGACAGCGCCTCTACCTGATCACACGACCTGAGTTCAGGAGTGTAAACAGACGCAGCGACAGCGAGGTCAAAAGCCTCAGGCTTAAAGGACAGGGCTGGCGACATATTTCCTTACCCCTCAACCACAGTGCCTTTGCTGGCGTCCAGCACTTCAATGTCCGCGTCTCCGAGGCACCAGTTGATGCTGAGTTTGCCTTGGAGTGGAGACGTCCCCTTCGGTCCCGCCGGCTCAACACACAGAAAGAGGATGCTCTGTCTCTTGTAGGGCGAGGGCAAAAAGCTCTGCCAGCCATCACCCAGCTGGTTGTTGATATCAGACACGTCTGTTATCGAGATGTTTGAGACTCCTACCCAACAGAGAATTTCAGAATAAGGTGTAATAAAATGAAGCCAAGGAAATTAAGCAAGATAATCCAACAAACTTTAAACCATTTAAAGTACACCTAGTAAAATTAATACAATGTATTATAAAGCTTCTGGTTTTTCAGTTTTAAAAACACCAACATTTTTACAAGGTTACAAATACCAGTTTTTACCAACTTAGAATTGCAGACTTTGAAGTTCCTCTTCCTCATAACTCAAGGGTCTAATTTCTAAATATGAAGCTAGATTTATTCGATTTTGGCTAATAACTGAACTGACAAATATTAATGATCTAATATACTCTACATGCCTTTTTTTTTCTCTTTCCAGTTGAAGCCAAATTTTTCCTAATATATTTGAATAATTTTCAAATATTTCAGAATCTTCTAAACAATTTATAAAACTTAAAGAAGGGGCAAAAAACTTCTCCAAGAAATGCTAAAACTCAACATATTTTTTTTTTTTTACATTTCAAATGAAATAGGCTTTCCACAGTCTTATAAAATATCAGATTCATGGCACGTTACCTATCACCATGCTGGTGATGTAAAGAGGCTGGATGAAGTGGCTCAGTAAAGCCCCTTGAACCCCGGTCACAGTCCAGCGACACAACTTGTTACTTTCGGAGAGGCAGCACACTTTAGCACTCCATAAGCTGGGGTCGAGGTAGACTATGGGGACCAGAGCGCCATTGGTGTGATACTGAAGCTTCGTGGTGGTCTTCATGTTAAGGGAGCTTCTACACAGAAGAATCACATCGTATACTCAGTTTAGAAGCACTGCTTCGAAATAAATGAGTTATTATGTTGTCAAAGCAGAAAATATGTTGTTGATGTTCACAGATGTTGTGAGTTTGCTTCTATACCCATGAGATGAAAGGCAGTATTTACTTCATCCAAGAATTGGATTTTTCCACAGCTAACCATTTTGTATTCAAAATGTAGCTTCAAGCGAAACAGAAAACATGAAACAAGAAATAAAAATGGTTAAGAGCAAAAGAAGATAAGCAAACTGCTGTACTGGAAGCTGAAGTTCTTAGTGGTTCCCTCAGGAAAATGGCTGGTGTAGAGATGCAGGCCGATTTGGGGTTTGAGCTGCAGCTGGTGCTTGTCTGCACTTTCCTCAAAAATACTGCTCTCCCTGGCCTTTGGATCGGCATCGAAGAAAAGCAGAAGTTCTTTGTACAAAAACCTGAACACAAGAGAAGAAAAAACATTTGGCAATAGCTACGGAAATTTTGTTTTCCATAAAAAAAACTTCATTTTAAATGATAAAACAGGAAGACGATGTTCAGTAGCAACTGAGATTTAATTAAACAAACACCAGCTAGTTTTTGCTTTGACTAATAAAGAAAACAGTAGATCGGAACTTGAGATTACAATGATCCGGTTATATCAGCTAAGGACCATTTTGTACCTCAAAAGAGCCCTTCTGGCAATTATGATGGCGTGGCAATCATGGACCATCGTCCCGTTGTAACAGAGCCACTTGGCACAGATTGAACGGCCCGCTCCGAGGGCCACCACCCGGTACCGCCAACAGAGACGACCTGCTGTGTCTCGTACTTCTGTGGAAGAATCAAATTCATTTTGAACTTAAATTAAGCTTTGAAAATACTTAAAAGAATTAAATAACTGTGACAACCTGAGGGACATTTGAACTGAATCCAAATCAGGTTTTGAAGAACGTGACTGAACAGAGGATCTGGTCTAAATGTTGACAGTAACAGCAAACATCTGGTGAAGAACCTTTAATACTGAGTGCCAACAAGTGCCAAACATGTTCCCTTCATGTGTGCACCATATCAACCATCAGCAGGTTGTCACTTTAACTCAGAAGTTAACTTGAACAGTTTTCTGTTTACCTGTGATATTTTTCCAAATACACCGTAAAATAAGTTACTTCTTTTTTTAAATGACACTCATCAAATGCAAAAACAAATGTCGTTTTTTTCTTCTAACATATTTGAAAAACGAGTAAATGAAGAAACACTTTACCTCTTGTGAGAAGAAAAGCAGCCATGTGACTTTTACAGCCTTGAAAATCTGGACACCTTTCCAGAAGGTTGTCAAAATTCTCGTTACTCAAAGCAGCAATGTGATTGCTGTGCCAGTCTGTTTGCCACACTAAAAAAATAGAAGAGTTTAATCAAAGACAAAAGAAAAATCATGACAAATCTGTATGAATAGAGGAAATAGTAGGATTTTGGAAACACGGTACTCTTATTTATTCTGATTTTTGTTCATTAAAATACTGTTCAGCTGTTTGTTTAGCAAGACCAATAGTTGAAAGATCAAAATCCTTCATTGTTGTTTGAATGTTTTAGATGAGGAAGACAAATTAACAGTAAAGTATATCAAGGAAAAGAGTTCACAAATGTGCAGGCAGTCTGCCTTGAATCAATCCTGGATCTTTCAGAAGTACAGTAATCTCAAACAAACATGGATGTCGTTCACCTTTCAGCACATCCCATCAGGGGTCGTCTCAGGTGGTTTAGAAGATTTTTAAACCAGACGGCCTTCCTCACACAACCCTGCATTTTATCTGGGTTGGGGACCGGCGCGGGGGGGCCTGTGGCTACATGTTTAGGCGGTAGTCCTGCCCTACACACTGAATGAAGCTCATTCTATGGGAATTGAATGCCCATGGACTGTGCCAGTCCTGCACTTCACCAACTGAGCTACCCAGCCGCTCTCAAATAATCACGCATACTGCTTCAAAATCTTGAGAATTTTAAAATTATGTTTCTGAAGTGGCTCTATTTGAACCACTTGTGTTGGTATTCTGATTTAAAACTTTGTAAACGTGTCTCAAGGTTAATGTTTGGAACCTAAAAATTTTTTGTGTGATTTGGAAGACATTAAAGACGAGCAAATATCCCAGGAATAAGACAGAAAGGTCAGACTACTGACTACTTCCTGTTAGAAAGCATTCATATATTTTGTGCTGCATGTTTATTTGGTATCACTTCATTTTCCTCTACCAACAGCTGCCACGTCCATGTCAGTCCAGTGACAAAACAAAGATAGATATAAAGACAATGTTCTATTATTTTTACTGAACATAAACAGTAAAAAGGATAAAGCTGGTGTAAAAAAGAAAACGGATAGGACGAATTTTCAGTATGGCAATTGGATATTCTCCAAATCAGTCGGATTTTCTTCTTTTGAACCAGAACTGCACCTTTATCCTTTGTGATTTCATCTTGAGCGTTCAAGTGGTTCCTCTGGTCAAGTCGAAGCTCTTCATCTGAGAGAATGTCTTCAACCGGGGACATGCCAAAGTGAGACATGTCAGCTGGGTCGTCGTCATCATCATCAGAGTCTTCCTCCTAAGACAGTTTAGTAAAAACAAACCTTTAGTGTTTCAGATAGTTTTTTTATTTTATTTAAAAGTAAATACAATAAAAGGAGATTTAATACACCAGTATAGGTATAGAACTGTATCTTTGTTTTACTTCTCATTCACTCACCTTACTTCCCAAGAGGTTATCAGAAGTAAGTTTACTTTTGCACTCAAGTTCAGAAGTTCCAGATATTGTCTGCCTTTCACCTCCTTCATAAATTCCAGCTTCTTGTGAGCATTTATGGAATTCAGCATCATCTGTGATATTTCTAGATGGGCAAGAAAAAAAATCCCAAAATATTTATTACTCAAACTGTGTAAACATCCTGAAAACACAGATAAAAATTTACATCTTAAACTACAAGAATAGTTAATTGTTTCTTCAGTAAATGTAGGGAAGATGAGTTTGAAATTAAAAGCTTTGCTTCAGATTGGACAAAAAAAGTATTTTACTACAGTAAAACTTTAGCCTTAACATAGAAAATTATGATTATTTTGTTTAATCACAAACAACCGAAAGCGTGAAACATTAATTGTGATAAAAAATGAAAAGAAACTTCAGAGATTACGTCAGAGTCCAATTATGTATAAATATTGATGTATGTCAGTCAAAAATAAGAATTGTGGAATGCATTAGAGAGGGAAAAAGTGTTTGTTAGGATTATACAGTTGGATACATGACCCACGTCTTCACCCACCTCACACACACACACACACACTCACCAAAAAGACAACAAAAAATAAACCCTCAAACAAATGAAACCTTTTTTTTTAATTACCTCTGCCCATCAACATTGCCATTACTGGGTTTTTCATCTGCATCAGGGACTTTCGATCGGCAACAAACAAACGTTGGCTCGCAGTCATTCCTCTTGAGCCAAGATGCACTGATTCCTCCTCTTGGGTTATAATTAACTGCATTTAGATTTGCCATGCTCCCCAAGAAACCTATACTCAAGCAAAAAACAATCAATTGGGTAAATTGTGGATCCAAAACTAAGAAAACATTGAAATAACACAAACTATTAACTAGCTTTAGGTACAACGATAAACAATCTAAAACTATTAAATAAATATTAATTAATTTATCAAATATAAATTTGATAAAATATATCACGCATAAACTATTTCTAAAGTTAGATTTTAGGTGATTCAAAACAAAGAAACATGCAAATAAATTATTTTTTTTAAAATATGTTGGTTTAATATGTTTATTAAAATTGCCCTAAACTCAGTCAAACATAAAGATAAAATGAAACCAAAAAACGAAAATGTTTTTTAATGGGGTGGAGAGGCTCAATGATCACTTGTTTTCCTGAGCTGAAACTATTCATTGAACAGTCAAATCAATAAAGAATTTCCAAGTCAAAATAAAAACTCAATCAGTTAAAGATGCCTTGTTTGCTACACGCTGTCAACATGGTGACATCAAACGTTTCTACTAGGCTGCTTTAACGTGTTTAAAGTTAAGAGGAAAGGAGTATTTATTTATTAACTAATTTTCTCTGGTTAACTTTTGAAAAGTTTGAAGCTAGAAATTCTTCATGCTAGCTAAGCTAGCGTCACATGCTAACACATTTTGCGACGTTACGTAAACAGCTACGACGAATGCATCGGTATAAAAAGGTTGACATAAAAATAAAAAATATTAAAACGATAACAATTTCGCCGGAGGATTACCTGGTCCCTTGCCTAGACTGTAAAACACGAATGTTCTGCGCGATGAGAGAAGCGGTGAAGTTCCGACCCAACAGTCGGCTTTCAGGAAGGAGGGAGAAAAAGCATAGTCACGTGACTCTTTCAGCAAATACCTTTCTATCATTCATTATTAATATTATTTTATTATTTATGGTAGTGAACACATGAAAGTTTGACTATTTTGTAGATGAAAAATTAATTCCCTTTATGTTTATTACCTTCAAGGTGAGTTATGACGTCACACGTTTGCAATTCGATTCGATTTTCAAAATAAAAAATAAAACATGACTTCCTTATTTTATACAACCTGCTGCACAAACAGAAGAAATAAAATGAAATAAAAAAACATTGTTGTTTTTAACTTTTCAACTTTACTCTTTAGATGAAAATGTTTTTATTAATATTTGTAGGAGAACACATGAATGTATTCGTAGGAGAATGATGAATTTAAGCGGATACAGTTAGGCATGCTTACATGTTTAACCCTTGTGCTATCCTAGGCAATTTACCATTGGGAGTTGGGTCATCTTGACCCACTAGACAGTGCGCTGAACCTTTTTTCTTCAATGATTTGTGATCTTCACTTGTGTCCGTGGATTACATGAAATCTTTCCACCTTTATCCACCTTTGTCATGGTGGGGAGACCACGTCAATGTAAGGGTGGGGTCATCTAAGATAGCACAATGGTTAAAATATTTAGAAACCTACAAAACAATGTGAAAATGTGAAATGTAGAGATTTAAAGGGAGGAAGCATCCAAGGGTTGGTTTCAACTTTCTCATGTGTGAGCTTGTGATGCTTTGGAGGTTTTTCTTGTTATTATTGATCTTTTTTTAATTTCCAATGTGCTTGCTTATGCCTATGGTCAGGGTTCAACTAAAACTATACAATAAAATCTGAGATTTCGGCTCACACACGCCTCAGCTTCACATCTCTATTTACACTGAAATATTTGCATAGACGTCACCCATGTTGATAGAATTTAGATTGAAAGTGCAAAATAAATGAAAAGATCTGTCATGTTTTATGCATATACACATAGCAAATGGGTATGGGATGGCTTAGTAATATCCATGAATTTGAAATGTGTCACGTTGCTCACACATGAATCCACTCATTGACATCAACACTGAATATCCAATGATGAGATGAGTCAAATGGACCCCCCTCGCTTTCTTCAGCTCACGCACACCTCACTTAGGTGTCAGGCTTTATTTGCTGTTGCAAAACATCCCTGTGATCATTGTGAAATTCAAGAGTGAACTCTATTTCCCATCTTCTCACCTCCAGAGAAAGCCGCCATATGTGTTCCTAGCCAAACAAGGGCTTCTTACGAGAGGGTGTATGTGTGTGTTGTCATTTCTTGCTGTGACTGTGTTTTCACATGAGACTGAAATATCAAGCCAAGCCCATCTCAAGAGATCCCGCTGGAAAGAAACTCAAGTGTCGTCTTCATATTAAACACAGTCTTTTCCCTCCTGGGCTCTGCTCTCTTTTGTCTCTTCCCATTCCTCGTCTCTCTCCATCTATGCTTTCTTACTTTTTTTTTTCTTTTACACCCACACTTGCTCATAGGCTGGGAGATTGCGAGAATGCGAAGTGGCGTGGCACAGACAACCACAGAACCGCAGTCTTAGTCTTATTTATTATTCTTTTTTAGTATTTTGCTCAGACACAATCTTTTGAATACATTTGTCACCCTTTTTAGTGTTGGATTATGGACAAGCAAAACTGTGAAATATCAAGCTTGTTTGGAAATATCTTTAAGCATATGTTGCGTGTGTGTCTGCACGTGTGTGTATGAAAGTGTGATCAGAATGGTTGGCTTGTGCATGTGTTCTTGTAATGGAAATCACTGCTGATGGTTGGCTGACAGTGATGTGAATTGTGTTAATTAACAAAGTAACACTGACATAAGAGGAAAACATGTTCGGTTGTCTTTGAAGACAGAATCTCTCTGAACATTGGAGGTCATATTATATTTATTTGTTTGATTTATTATTATTTATATATATATATATAATAATAATTTATATATATATATATATATATATATATATATATATATATATATATATATATATATATATATATATATATATATATATATATATATATATATATATATACATACATATACATACAGAGTTACATCAAACTTAGGATAATTAGTCATGAATTGATTGTAAAATATTTATACATACATCCATGTACACATGTAAATAATTTAATTATAATTAATCTTAATCATAAATAGACCTATTAGCTCTACATAACATGACACATTGAAACCGTAAAACATCAAAAGGAGTTTATAATGAAATGTGGCCTTTTTGACCTTTTCTTTTTGCTCAAATTTTAGTGATATTTTTAGAGCTATGCCGAATACATTAGCCTAATTAAATAAATAGTGCCGAGTATTTTTATCTGTTTTCCTCGACAGTTGACCTTTGTGATCTCTGGTATCATATTTTGCCCAACACAGTTCAGTTCTTGATCAAAGAAAAATCCCTGTAAGTAGACTGTACATTTGAGCTCACCTGTTTACTGATTTTCTTTCCTTACTGTGAACAAACAGAGCTTTTCCTTTGGCTCACCACTAGAGGGTAAAAGACCTTTTCTCACATAATCTCGTGGTTTATTTCTGATGCTCACACATGACCTACAAACCATCCGTCAGCACAGTGCAGATGAAGAGAGGGCGAGGGTTTATAATCCAGCTCTGCTTTCCTCTAAATGTTCTCTGGCTAGGAATAAAAGGCTTTAGAACTCATCAACTCTCTTTTTTTCTCTTATAGTGTGAAAGTTATTTTAGAATTTTCAAACGGAGCCAGAATTTCCTCAAACGTTAAGCTTATAAAACTACGATATACTCAAAGCTTTCTTGATAATTTATCATGTCAAAAGGCAACATCCTGAAAACTACACAAAAGTACAATTTGCTCATATAGTTTCCATTATATGCATGAATTTCAAAACTATCTGAAAAAAATATACCTTTTGGAAAGTAAAAAAATATGAAGGAAGCTGATGAGTGAACATTCAAATCAGAGGAGTAAATCAAAACAAAAGACATTTGCACATGTAAAGACGCCAAATTAATTGAAATAACCACCCTATTTTTTCTGTCTCGGATGGATGATTGTGACATATTGCGTACGAAATACCCCCTACTTATGATTGAGTCCATTCATTTCTGTTTATCACTATACATAGAACACAATAAATCATACTAATCTTTAAAAAAAATGCTCTGTGTAAAGTTAGCATAGACATATTTTATATAAAACGACTAAGTCTTGTGAATCCAACCTACAGATGTGATGCATCTATGTCATAATGAACAATAGTGCGACTTTTACAATATTGTTTTACGTTTTCGATCTCTTTAGGAAGACAGACTATTGGGGACATATCCATAGTAACATGCTTTGTCAGGCAAGACCTGATTGATCTGTGGTGTCAGGATGTACGACAGGTTGCAGACACTGCAGACTATTTTGCAACGGATACAAACGATACTGTTAACTATGACGTTTGTGCATTTTTTAATGTCACACACGTTTGTTCTTATATAAGGTTGTGTACATTAGCTACGTGTCATTTAAGCAAGGGAAAGGAGCTCTGTGGTAATCCCAAAATGGATTATGCACTTATTTGCATTGAATCTCCTGAGGAAATGTGATAATAAAGGTGCTCTGAGGTTCTTTCTTCTTTACCCTATTTCCAGCGCAGCCTGCCACTCGCTCACTCTGGCTGCTGCTTCATGCATCTTTCAGAAGATGAGAGGTTGCCTCCACTTTCTCACGCCATGTGTGACAGGGAGAGAGAAAAACAAGAGACAGATGAGGGAGAAGCAGTAGGTTGCAGCTCACCCAGCCCACATAATTTGTACAGTCACAGTACTCCAGGGTATTTATATAAAAGTGAATCATCCTATGCTGTTCTTTTCTGCATCGTGAGGTCTTCCCCAAATCCTGCCTCCTCTGCCTCCGCGTTTCGTGACGCTCTTCATGATTCTCATCAGCACAGCTATCTTTTGAATAGGCATCTGAGGTACAAGCATCTGCCTCTCCTGCTTTTGACCTCTCCTAGCTGCCACCCCCTTCTTTTTTCTTTTAACTTCTGCCCCTCTCTTACATTAGTTTCGTCTTTTCCCAGCCTCATTGTCCCACTTTTTCTGTTTATTCCCCTTCTTCTCAGTTCCCTTTCATTTATTAAGGAGAGCAACGGTCCCCCCTGTCCAGAGTACAGAGAGATGAGAGAAATCACAGTCCACTAAAACTATTAAAGAGCACAGAAGTATTTTGTCAGTACTCATGATGTAGCAAAAGTATTCAAATACTCCTTAATATAGTTAATTATTAGTTTACATTCTTTAGCAAAGGTGGCTTAAAGACCCATAAAAACGGATTTTTCATAGGCTTGCACAATAAATTGCAAATGTATCATTATTGCGATATCAAACTGTGCATTAGACATATAGCAAAAGATGGCAAACATTGCAAATAAATGGTTACCTTAAATGTGCTAAAACCATCTAATGGCAGCTTGAAGAATTTAACTAATCAAATAAATCCATTTATGCATTTGACCAATCAGCTGGAGCATTTTCATGTAGACAAGAGTCATTTGGAGTATAATTTAAGGTATGTCTACTCATATTTAATTAAACTGTTGCAGTGAATGTCAGTGATGCTTTTGGTTGTTTTGCTATTTGTTCATGTAGCAAAAGTTATATTGTCAATATTGATCACTAATATCGCAATTTATGATTCCAGACAAAATAAATTTAATTTTTGGTGTTTTTAACATGTTCTTGTGGCATTTTTCTGATGATGGAGGACAAATGTAAGGAAAATTAAGCTTAAAACTGCATTTCTGAGTATTGTGTCATTCGAATCATTGTGAATAAGGCGCGGATGAAAAACTTTCGTTTGAAAAAGTTTGTATTTGTTCCATAAAAATGTGCTGGGCGGACCACTGGCTCCTTGCTCCGCTCCATTCTGATGCATCCACTTGTAGACAAATGGATCCAGGTAGAACTTCGTTGTTCTCTTTCGAGCTGGCATCTGGCTCAAAATAGAAAAACCAAATAGAAAATGACCCAGGTTTTTTATTTAAGCTTGATTTAAGCTAGATTGAATGACGATCAGATTGATACCTTAAGGATTGTTTGAGAAATTTGTATAATATTTTTTACTCGCATTTTAAAAAGTTCTTAAAAGTATTCTTTAGAATAATGTTTAATTGGTTAAGCTATTATCCTATAAAGAATATTTTAACTGTATAAATCTTAGTAGGACTGAAATTGTTTGTTCCTGAAAAGAAAAGTTGTAAAGGTTTTGTACGTTTACTTCCCCTACAGTTCCCCCCACCTTTATGTGGCTTTAAATGCTTCTAACAGAATCAAAACTCCAGCTGTGGTTCGAAGAAATAACTTTCACTGCATCCAACTGCTTCCCGCAAAGCATGCGGTCAACAGATGTTGCCCTTATGCGATCAAACTGAAGATGATAGATGTGTCTATAAAGGTAATGCATTACCAACCACAGGAGCTGCCAGGAATCCTGGAATTATATTAACCCAACTAACTCACTCCTATGAAACCACACATGCTCCATCTGGACTGAGATGAAACCATCCCATCTCTTTGCCTTCTTAAAGGTAAAGCTTAAAGATAATGGCTGTTTTTGCTTACAGTATAGGATCTCTTGTAGCTACATGTTGCCGGACGACTATTCAGGCAACAGTTTAGAGCTGAACTGTACATCGGACTCTGATAAGTGTAATTCTTGCTAAATATCATTGAAAACAAATGCACTTAAGTGCCTTTACCTTCAAAGCACCTGAGTCCAGCACAGCCTCACATGGTATAGTCTTCTGTTGATCGTTGTGTGCTTCAAAGCCATCAAAAAACAATAAAATTATGACAAGGCCAAGTATGTTTTTGACGTTCTTTTTGAAGAAGTGTGTAAATATACAGCGTTCGACTTGTAAACTAGAATTTTTTTTTATTTATTTCATGCAGTTCTTCTCCACTAAATGTGATCTTTAAGTAACAATGTTCCTACCTATATACTTGTTATAAACCTCTAACGGGTTTGCAGTTTAGGGCCACTTTAGAAAGGAAGAAACATCAACTAATTCACTTCACCAATAACTAGTTGGTGGCGCTTTAGAACAGTAAGTCAGGCTTCACTAACAGCCATATAAAAAAGTCCAACTTTGCAACAAAAACAGCATGTTCCAAATCCTTTTTTGTCTTTTATTTCATTTTTATAAAATATATTTATTATCCAAGCTGTTTTTTTTGTTAACCTCAGTATTTGTCTCAAGCCGCATCTTTGATTTCTTTCATTTTATTTCAAAAAGTTTAAAATAACAGCACAATCAGTTTCGCACAAAGAGTCAGACAATGACATCATTAAAAATAGCAACAATACAAAATGATTACGGATGAATTGGAGCAGGCAGAAGCCTTGTTCCCTGAGATATTAATTATGATTTTGTACTCAGATCATATAGTAATAACCATCATCCTCTATTATATACAATGTTAACTTGATAATTTTGCCAAAATTATGAAGTCAGTGAAATTATATATTCTTATAATTTGTCCATACCATTTGATCATTGCTTATTTAAATATATTTATATTTTGACTCTCCTTTATTCCAAATTATCCAAATTATTCCACAGTTTTACTCCAAAACACAGAGTCAATCCTCTATGTGTTGTTTGTACCATCGGAAGTTTGAATTTTTCCTTTCCTCCTACTTTGTGAGAATAGTCCCTTACTATGAATAATTTCTATATATTATTTGGTAATGAATTATATGCTTTGCATAGCGTACCTGCATCTAAATTGACCATACGGTTGACAGTCACCTGTTTTGTCATTTGGGTCTTTCAGAAGACAAACTTTAGTGATGTGGAGATAAAAAAAATAATAAAGGCTGTCAATAAATCTGTGCATTTCGTGTCTTTTTTTTTGTTTACACTCAATTGTGTCAAACAACAGAAGTTTTTGAGAATGACTCTTCATTAACAGGGTTCAGGGTTTTTGAGAAAACCCTGCTTTCCTTTTTGCAAACAATGTAAAAATTAAAGGTAATAGTAAGACCCCTGAGCACAAAAATATGCATTAGTTACAGTAATATTTTAATGTCCTTTCAAATAACACACAAAAGTACTGATATTAATGACAGAATTGTTTACTTATTTTGCATCATTTTCTTTTGTCTAAGACATCACGTTTGGAAAAAGAGAAGAAAAAGACAAATGACAAATGTAGTCAATTTAAGGCTCAGCTGATCAAATATCAAATCGGATCATAAAATAATTAGAAGAGGGAATATTTCTGACATAAGCAAAGCACATTTACACCATAGTCTAGGTCTAGGGGGATGCTGGGGGATGGGACTCACCCTGACAGTCACAGTAGGGAGGTTGTATGGATGTACACACAAAAAGGAAATCCTACAGAACAGAGACTTTTCAAGGGCAGGCACTGTACTTAGGTCTGCAGCGTAGAATCCACACACCCACAGCAACCGTTCAAATTTAATGTGGGCATGACCCATTTGAAAGTGGCTTTGCATGAGGCTTTGTTTCTTTTTGGGCATCGGAAAGCAGTTAAGGAGATGTGTTGGCAGATGTATTGGCATGACGTTGTGTGACCAGGACATTTCAGCCAAACGCCTGGGAAGCACAAGACTGCACTTAACTCAAAATACAACTTGTCACGTTTGGCAAAGGTTTCATGCCCCAAACATAGAGCCCTGATGATGAAACATGAATGAGTCTGTGATTGTTCGATGAGTTTTGTGTGTGTGCAACACTACGGGTCCTTCCCCAGAGTGGTTCTGTTCGAGGCGATGCTGGTTACCATGGCAGCAACACCCTGAATCTCTCCCTCATCATCCCCTTCGTTCCCCTGTCTTTTGCTATTTCTGTTCCCATCTCTTCTCTTCTCTTTCCATGCTCACATATTCCTCTTTCTTAGTGTGTGACCGTCTCTGCTGTTGTCGTCATGCAGCACAGTGGGCATGCAAGCAGGCCACCGGCCACCATGTGGATGGTACACTTGGTCGTGGTCCAGGCTCACTCATTCCTGCCAAAGATATGGTGCATGTGAAAAGTATCGTGGTGTTGCACATATCACCCATGTGCTGTCCAGCCATCTCTCCTATCCTGCAAGATGGGTTCTCAGATCTTCAGTATGCATGTGTTCGGTGTCAATGCTTTATGCAAAAGCTTAACTGTTATCCACGTCTTTGTTTTCCTTTGTGTAAACCACATGCTCAAGGTTTTTATAGAACAAAACCTGCAGTGCACACATGTTTAAGTTGCACTTTGTCTGTAGAAAAGGACATTATTCTCACACTCCTTCCGTTTGTGAATCCTTGCATTGGCGCCTGGATCGTGTACTTCATCAGACTAAATAGAGAGTGAGAGAAGGAACGGGAAAGATAAAGTGTAATGAAGAGGAGCAATTTCCATTCCTCATGGAAATCCGCAGACAGAGATTGAGCATCTTGGGGAAACGTGTTTGAGTGTGTAGTCAGTATGGGTGTGAATATATGTGCGCTTAGATGCCTATTCAATTATGAGTACATCACTAAATTTAATTCAGCTTTTTTTATTTGTGTGTGCACGTACCCCTAAATCTGAGAGCAATAGCCACAGGGTAATCAATACTGACTGCAAATGATGGCTATTACAGGACCTGGCCTGTGGTGGGACAATGCGGCACACTGGCCCGGACGGAGCTAGTGCGTCACGGTTTCTGGATTCAGTCTCTCTTTGTTCACACCCCTTCTTGTTGTGCTTGATAGCTGAAGCAGTTAGCTGTGTGTGCTGCTCATCAAAGCCTGCAGTTAATCAAATCAACTACCATTACATGGTATCAGGATTAGAAATACAAATACAGTGTATTTTTAACAAAACTGTTGCAAATTGGTCCAATTTAGAATCTGTGAGATCCAACCATGTGGCTTCTCACTTTAGAGAGGATTTTTATTAATCATCCATCTAGGCCAGAGGTCTGCAAAATTTAAAGTCACACTCCAATCATATTTTGATCTATTGTAGAAGTGTTCCCTGTGGTCTTTTAACTATGATTATGCAATTTTAAGTATAAAATCCAAAAACCTGTGTCCTTTTTAAGGACATAGTGGGCGAGACAGTTAAAGCAGAAGTAAGCCCCTCCTTCCAATCCACAATGATTTCCATAAAGAAATACTCAAAAATGCTATTTTAATCTTAATTTTCTTCATTCATGTCATCCATTATGACAAAAATGCAACAACAGCATGATAAAAACACCAAAAACGTGATTTTTATTGGATTTTTATCTTTGATTAACCCCACACAGCATTTAGATTCAATATATATATCTAACCCATGCATGCATGTGAAAAGACAAGCCAGTTTTCTATTATGTTTGCTTTATACATCACTGCTCTAGATAACCATTTTCCATGGGAAGTCATCCTAGCTTCACAAACTTCTTAATAAAATAATGTATTAGTATTGCTCTTAAATTATCCTGGGTAGAGTTCAGTTGTCTCAGAGTCTCCCTAACTGACCCTGAACCTCGGTATGCTGTTGAGGCTTTATGGAATTGACCAACCAAAAATTAAAACGTATGTATTTATCATTTAAACCTGTCTGTTGTAGATTTATTTGCTTGTTTGTCCAGATCTTTAGGTAATGATGCAACCTTTCCTCAGAAATATGGACATGCACGTTCATTTGTAAAACTATGCACGTAAACCCCTTTGAAGATGGTACAAAGGCAACAAAACAGAATATCTTTCAAAAAAAAATTTTTTTTGGATAAATAATGCGCTCTGCGAGCTTTCCACCAACAGGATGGCGAAAAAGCCTGTTTGCCGCTGTGTTTCATCACCTCTTCTTTAATAAAAAGTGGAACATTTTGGGACTGAAACTTCAAAAGTGAAACACCTTCACAGTACACGTGTAGTAATTACACTTCAAATAAAAGAGAAAGACGTGCATACTTGAAAAAATATTAAGGTAACATCTAGTTTCATATTTTTTTTGTTGTTGTTTTGGTTTGATTTATCTGTTTATTTATAAATATTTGAAATGCAAAACTGAAAAAGGCAACTTGCTGGCTTCATGATCCATTAAGCCAGGAGACCTGCAAAATGTTTGAAGTTTTAAAAAATCCTCACTATATTTGATGTCAGCCATCACCAATTTTTATTTATGCGCATATTTTTCAATTATGGCACCTCCAAAGAAAATTGGTCATATGAGGAGAGTCACTGCTTTCAGTGAAAAGACTGTTATTAAGCTGCAGAGAAACCTTTTTGGGTTTTAATTATTTCCTTAATTCCTCCAAGACTCTTTTCTCCCACACAGAAGAACCGATCTTTGGCAACTGGTCCTCTTCAGTCAGCCAAACAACAACAAATGGGAGTATTTGTCTGAAATGTCTTTGTCCATGTGTGAGCATGACTGTAGATGGGCTGATCTTTTGCTCATGGGCAGGGCAGGATGTTCTACGGAACTGTAAATTCCCCTGATCCCAAATATGGCTGAAAATTAAATGAATAATCATTATCTGACTGATGAACAGACACAGAAATACTGCTGTGACACATATGCATTCTCTGTTGTACAATTCTGTGGTGTGAGTAAGGTGTTACCTGTTTTTCATTTTATAAAGAGAAATCGAAAGCATTTTTGCCGTTGGACAAAATCCTTTAATTCAAGGAAATCCACAAGCACACATCCAAGATACAGGGAGGGAACAAAGTATTCTGCCAAACACATTCCCAGATTTGGCATTCATGGTGTGAGGGTAATGACTGGAGACCAATATGGTGCCGGCCTTCCTGCGTCCTTGTTATGTTCTGCTTCCCTGAATTTTGGATTTGTTTTCCCCCTCATTCCAAGACCTCGAAGCATCCAACACACCCCTGCTGTGCCCACTTATGGATCTCCCTCTTCTGCTACACAGCATCCATCTGACATCTCTTTAAAGTGTACTTATCCCAACAATCTAGTGCAGTGACAGCAGTGATGGGATGATCATGCTGTGTGTTTGCATTTTCCGTTAAGAGTTTAACCTTTAAAGTCCTGGTGGCACATCTGGGTTTGAGTTCTCTTGTAGAGGATGCCTCACGGCTGAAAGGAGTGACTAACGATCTGATTGGAACATGCAAAAGGATCACATCAGTTAACTGCAAATAATTTATCTGCACTCGGCATCAACAATCAATGGCTGAATTTTCATGCATTTTCTCTGTGCAGCACATCGGACAAGAAAAACGTAAAACAAAGTATCACAAATTTAGTCAATCTGGACAATATTCTTGCTAATTTGCAACATTTAACATTTGAAGCCAAGAAGAAGAGCTGCCAAGCCTAACTGTGTGCGAAAGTAAATTTAGAGGAAAGCTGGTTGCAAACAGCAATACCTTTGTTAGGATTCTTAGCTGTTTAGTAACTGGAATACAAATGCGCCTTGAGTCTTTGAGATCTACCACCCTGCCTGTTTGACAGTTCTCTCTGCACTGCTTTCTGCTGATTAGCTGACGCCGGTGTCTCCTTATTCTGATTAACAAAGCGCACCTGAGATAGGTAATCAGCAGCAAAACATGCTGGAAATCCGGCAGAGTGGTAGATCTCAGGAACCAGTATTGGAGGGTTGGGCAGCCAACCCTGTACTAGCTTTTGACTGACGTCACGCCCTTCACTGTGAAGTAAAGGACTTACCCCTGATGCCCTCTGCATGCCGATGTGATCCGGAAGTTTTCTAACTTTTAAGCATAAATATATTGTAAGAAATTGGGCTGGGATTTGTTTTAATCATTAATTACAATCGGAAATTACAGCGCATTTGATTCATCTCAATCTTTACAAAGGTTGTGTATTGGCAAGTTTGATGATATGAAAGGCCTATGTATACATGTATATATACACACGTCACGATACGACATGTGTAACAGACAATAAATCACAGTTTGCACAATGACTTTAAAAAACATTTAACAGTAACACACTTTTCACATCAACACAATCATACAAAATACATTTTATTTAACTATGACAACATTAAGCACTTAATTTTCATCCATTTTCAGCCCTCAACTGCTCTTTTTGACAGTGAAAAGAAAAAAAAAAGCATAACCAATTAGGTTCATGAGTGATGAAGAAAATAAGGTGCTATTTGTTTCCAACACTTCTTAAACATACTTTATGATGTAGCAAATGGCTGCTGGAACAATCAACAATCTCCAACACTGTAATGGTGTATAGGAGTCCGTGAGACAACATGCTAATGAGTGGACATCTACTGTCAGATGGTTCTCGCCGGTGCCACGCCTTGGTCTGCACACTGCAGCCAGGAGCAATTGAACCCTTCTGCTACCATTTGCCTGCAGCAACTGTAGTGTTTTCCTAGATTGCTGGAAGGTAGATTGTGAGGAAAAACAGAGTTTTCACAAGCAGCTTCATTGTTTTATAACATTCTTTGATGAATAAAAATGATTGAAAAAAAGAGAGTAAACTCTATTGACTGACGTTTAATTCAGTAAACAGAGACAGCCTAATTACATTTTGTTTACAGTGGGTTTCAGCTGCAACAGTTGTACATACAATCACAGTTACCCCCCCCCACCCCCACCCTTTAAACCATGCAATCAAAATAAAAGAAAACCACTGTCATAACGTTCACTAATAACAGGCAATTTCAAGTGTATGTCATATAGCCAATACACTGAAGCTGAAGTGGAAGGGTCTTTGTTGCTAATAGCGGGTCAAAATAATCACTATGAAGTGACTTTAGTGTGGGTCTTTGATGTTAAGCCTTTTTCCTACTAGTAACTTTGTGTGTGATTGCTGCAGAACTTCTAGCACACAGAACGCCTCGCTGCTGTTAAATTAATGGAAAAATGGACTTCCTGCAATGCAATAATACCAAGTTGCCTTTGTGCTTTCTGCCTTTTAATTTCACAAAGTCAACTTGGTATTGTTGCATTGCAGACATTTTTTCTTATTGGAAAAATGTGGTTTATTTTACAATCATCAGCTTTGTTTTATTTATATAATGCCCATGGACTGAACAATGTTTAAACCCTTGCACATGCAAAACATCCATATCTTTATTATATGTTCTTTGTGCAGCAAACTAAAGAGCTTGTTACTGCTACGAGATGGCTGTGGCTCCAAGAAATCCTCCATCTGCAGACAGCAATCCTTTAGGAATTGAAGGAGTTCCTCTTAAGATGTTAGAGTATGAAGAAAGAGACTGAAGGACCACATATTGTATTTCCACTTTTGTTCCTTTTTGAATGAACATCTATGGATATTTGTCATTGTCTTTTGACTGAAAGTCCATTTTAAAAAAAGTATTGGCATTACTTGACTTGGTTTTAGGAACTGCTGTCAGATGGTTCAACATTCAGAAAAACAAGTTAATCTTGGGGTGAATTCAGACTGGACACATTTGGTCCACTTTAAGTGAACCATGGTTCATTTTTCCCATTAATTCAGAACAAATTTTCAGTCTGAATACACCCAAGGGGACTCTGGTCCAGGACCAGGAACCACTCTCGGACCCATCGAGGTGATCTCGGTTCGTTTCCAATTGGACTGAGCTTCCGTCTGCTCTGAGATTCCTCAGTCTGAATGCAATCGGAGAAACAATAATAAGAATGGATTGGATTTATCTGTGCTTTTCCAGACAAGCAAAGCACTTACTATGTGTCCATTATTCATTCAGTCTTCATTCATACTTGGTGATGGAAGAGGCGTGGCTGCCAGTTTGTGCCTACTGTCCGTCACCGAGATCATTCATGTAGGTAGGCATGGGCCTTGAGCCTTGCCCTCACTGGGTGGTGTTAACTGCTTGTTCATTCCTCGCCGGGAATCGAACCCTGGTTCCCTGCACGTCAGTCATTCACCTTACCAACTGAGCTACCCAGCCACCATGGGTCAGATGAAACTCAATGAAAGTGAACCAAAAAGGCTAACATAAACAGACGTAAACAGAGTGGGAATGCAGGAACGGATGAGCAGATTCGAAACCAAGGATTTTCCCAGTCTGGATACACCCTTAGAAGAGGATTTAAGAGGACCAGAACTAAAACATTGAAGCCAGGGATCTCTTTGGTTCTGTGGTTGGAGCAGTGAAGAGGTTGGTGGAGGAGATTAAGGATGCATTTAGACTGGGAAAATCCAGAACCCTGTGTTTGGTCTGTATCAAGCGGACCATTCTGTTACAAACCAAAGCTGGTAAACAAAACCACATGACTAAAGATCTCTTCAGTCATTGGCCAGGAACTACAAAGGCGGGTCAAAATAACAAGAGAAAGATGGGTGTACTGCGCTTTAGAATTCTTATCGGGACAGTCAATTATCAGTTTTGAATGTTGGGAACAAACTTTTCACTTGTTACTTTGGTACGGCAGAGGCATGCTGCAAGGCGGTTAATGCCTAGGAGACGTGCTTGTGTGCTTTAAGTCAGAGGATGCTAGCAACTGCAGTGATGAGGAGACGTCCGGTATGAAAGTAGGTGTTTCTAACATATAGATTGTCTGGAAAACAGTATCAGAAGCA
The DNA here is from genome assembly GCF_053564925.1 of Oryzias latipes. Classification (NCBI taxonomy): domain Eukaryota; kingdom Metazoa; phylum Chordata; class Actinopteri; order Beloniformes; family Adrianichthyidae; genus Oryzias; species Oryzias latipes. Next base: position 8,582,772 of record NC_136250.1, on the reverse strand, counting down.
ATGCGTCTCATGCTTAAAGTTGTTTTAATGAGCCTGCATTCATCCGACCACTATTTATTGAGTTACTGTGTCTCATCATCATGGTGTAATGACATTGCTTTAAGAGAGTTACATTAAGGAAGTACAAGGTAGCCTTGTAGTTGTAGGATGATGTCACGGGAGTGTGCCACGTAATGAGACACAGAAAAGAATGTAAGCAGTGTGTTTAGCTGTATTAAAATAAACGTTCTAACAAGTAAGCACTTGGACTCTTTTTATGAAGTGTGAACCAAACAGCACCACATAAATACACAGCAAGTACCATTTAAGTACCGAGTAGACACAAAAAAGTACCATAGGTACCCAGTTAGTCCCATTAAAAAGTACCATGTAAATACCCTATAAATACCCAGTAGCTATACAAAAAGTACCATTGTCATGGTATCTGCTCTTCATCCACAGATTGAACCCAGCTGTTGGCACTTCCCTCATCAACCCTCCTGCTTTTAAGATGGTCTTGCTCCAGTATTCATCGCCAATTCGTTGCCCACTATGGTGCAGTACCGGATCTCTTGTGAAAGCCTCGTTTACCAAGTTCAATTCAATTCAGTTTTATTTATATAGCCCAAATTCACAACAACAGTCGTCTCGATGGGCTTCGTATCGGTAATTGAAATGAAACATAAAATCAAAAGGATCATAAATACATAGAGTTTAATAGGACAATACTAAAATGAACTAACAAACTGACTAAGCTAAACTGGCATCCCTGCCCTTAGACCCCCCTTCGCGGTAGTTAAGAAGTTAACCTCTCGTTTTATAATTCAATTAACCAAGCTATCATTCCTGTCTACAGAACTTTCTCCATCACAAGTGCCGACCTGGGTTCATCGTCCAGCTCCTGGCTATTAAGTCCGCCTTGCCATCCAGACCTCCAGCCACACCATTTCTCCACGCCACACCACCTCTCCTCGCCACACCATGTTACCACTGCCGGAACACAAACTGCAAGCTCCAACCTCACCTGCCTTGTCAAAACGGTTTCCACTACACGCAAAGAAGGCAACTTACCTTCTGGTCCACTCCTCGTCTCCAACCTCCCCGGTGACAGCATCCACGGAACTCCTCGTCAAAACCCAAGAACAAAATAAAAACTTTCTTTATGTCAAGTCCTCGTGCGTGATCATGCCGGGTTTCAGCGCTTGGGTCTGTCCTCATCATAGCTAATCATGACAACCATGTAAATACCACTTAACTACGCTGTAAGTACTGTACTGTAAAAGAAAGGGTTACCTTTTTTTATTTTCCCCCTCTAATGCAATGTTAAAAAAGGACCTGATTTCATTTTCAGGCTTTATTCTTATTGTAATAAATCTCACTGTTTTAGGCAGCAAACCAAACTGGTTTATCAAGCTTTAAGAAATTACAAAAATACAAAAAAAAAGTTAGGATGATGCGACTGAAATACAAGGAATCACTTTTTAATGTTTACAATTTCCTGATCGGAAATGTACATTTCTGTTCTTCCAAACCATTGAATTTTGCTTGCCATATAATTGCACTATTCTTCTTTCTAATTACTGACACAATGACCTTGTGTTGACCTCTTTCCAGTATTCATTAGTTCAGATCAATAAAGCTTGAGTGACATATTTGGCCCCAGGATGTCAAGAGACCATCAAGGATGTGAACCAACCTTTTAACTTGTCAAATCGTTCAGTGTTTTGACTTTCCTCTTAGTAGACACATCAGATTTTCATTGTCAGACTGCTGCGTCATTTCCCTGCATTAGAAACCCCTGCAGACAGTAAAACCGCCACCTCTGCAGAGGACGTAAAGCAAAGGACAAAATATTGATGACAGTTATCTATAAAAGAACCAGCCCGGCTTTTAAAGTCAGTATAACTTGTCTTAATGATTAATGACCAACGTTCCCTCACTCACACACACTCGCTTGCACCAGAGGTATTAGAGTAACAAGGTTAAAGCACACACACCTTTTCCCAGTCCACCCTCATTCCAATCACTTTTTTCTCCTCTCTCTTTGATTCATAAAACTGTCTGATGTAGCTTTTACAATGAGGCAGATTATTGCTTTCCAACTAATACTAGAGACGTTACACACTCAAGCATGTGAAGAGTTTAGGACAGAAAATCCAATCTGTGGTAGAGTGCGATGATGAAATATCAATGTAATATCTAGTGAGAAGCTTGGGAAACCTCAATAGAAAGTCAGTGCGAGATATGATGGAGCATTTATAATCTGATTCTGTTCCCTCTGCCGCTCTTCTCCCCTCTTTTTGTGTGCTTTCCTTTCCTTTTCCTGCTTGATTAATAACCGTGCACACATTTCAGCTGCGCAGGATTTTGCAGGAGGCACAATCACTGGGTCATGCTTCTTTCATCTGCAAATCTCCCTCTGCACCCTCTGTGTTGCTATTTATGGCACGCATGCAAATACAGCAGCACGGCCGAAAATGAAGCAGAGATTGGGAAAGCCGTGCAGGGAGTAAGGGTGGAGGGGGAGGAGGAGGGGGGGGGGTGGTATCTGATATGGCTCGCGTTTGGAGAGAAGCCGTAATCTGGCAGCAGAAAGCCGTCGATGCTGGAGGATGGTCAGGATGACTTGGCATTAGACAAATCTAATATGAGCTAATGGCTGGACTTGGTTTGATGAGTGGACTGTGCTAGAAGTGCTGGAACCAGGCTGAAAGACATCAAAATGAAGCTGGTCTCGGACAGCCAAACAGGGTCAGACAACATTCCTCTGCACCACCAGTAGCACTCTCTACTGCCTAGCATGCCACATTACCTTCACAGCTCCAACCAGCCATGCATGTGCCTTCACCAACCCTGGAATGGGAACAGCCCTATCAGCACTTTGTCTCCACTCTGTTGTGGTGTTTGTGTGTGTGTGTGTATGTGTGTTTTGGGGGCTGATTGTGAGTCGCCTTGTTAACAAAACACCATGCATAGCCCTCTCTCAGCTCCTCTGCTGCCCTGCTGGTGAGTGTGTTTGTGTCCAGCCAGCAGTCCTGTGAGTGAAAAGCTTTATCAGCTGAATTACTGGAAGTTAGCTGTCTCAATCAATTAGATCTTGCTGGCTGGGACGCATAGGCAGAGCTGCATTTCCCTTTCATGTCCTTCTCTATCCTGCCATCTTGTCGTCCTTCATTTTGTCTCCTCTTCCCTTTCACCTCCCCTCTGGTAAGCCACTAATCCACATACATATGCAGCAAATTACATTATCCGTATAACACAAGTGTCAGCTTTTGAACCACATTCCTGTAATGAGACAGCAGTCCAAGAGGACAAACTTTACTTAAACTCCTCAAAGGAATTGTAGCTTTGAAAAGCAAAATGGAGGAAGGAAGACCAAAAGGATTAGAGGAAAAAGGGATGTGTAAGGGCAAGGATACTCTGAGGTCCTGAGATAAGCACTAACTCTTTTTTTTCTTCTCATTTTTCCCCTCAAAGTGCTCAGAGGATCCTCAAAGGGGTGGTGTCATTCACATCAACATGAATAAGCACACACACAGCCTTACTGCGAGGATCATAACTGTGACCTGTGGTTCCAATAAACGAAATGCAGTTTAGAGTGGCTAGAAAGCATTTTGGGTTCTGAGTTTTCCTACTATTTTGGATAAAAGCTTTTTAACATGCAGAAAAGACCAACATTTCAGAAGTCATTTTATAGAGGAAGCAGCACTCAACAACAGCAAACATTTTCAGAACAGCTTGCATTACAAAAAATTACCTGTAATTTCCTTCATTTATCTGTTGTTATAACTCTAACACGTGTATGAATTCATTATACTGGTTAAATACCCACTGTGGAGAAAATTGTGCTTTTTTTAGCATGTTCTTGTGGAGTTTTTCTGATGTTGGAGGACATTTATAAAGAAAATTCAGCTTAAAATTGCATTTCTAAGTATTTCTTTATTCAAATTAAGCAGATGTAAAAATAGAGTTTGAAAAATAGCTTATTAGTGACATAGAAAACACAATGGATATGCCACAAGCTTCCTGTTCAACGACATTCTGATGCATCCACGTGTAGACAAATAGATCTATGTGCATCTTTGTTTTCCTCATCTTATCTGTCATCTGGTTCAAAACTGTACGACAGGCTCCAATATTGCTCACTACTTTTGCTGCAGCTGTAGTGTTGGGTTGGGGTTGTAAGAGGCAGTAGCGTTGTGTGAAAATGTGTAAACAGAGAGCTCTCAGTAACGGCAAGGGGAAGGGAGGGTGGGGTTGGTCTAATCTATGTTTTTTTTATTTTGGCTAAAAACTGCATCATCACAAATAAAAGACCCCTAGGAACACTTTAAAAATAGCTCAAAAGATGATTGGAGTGAGTCTTTAAATAAATAGATAAAAGAACAAACATGTTTTTTTACATGGAAAAGAAGCATTTTTTGAGACTGTTATTATCAGAAATCTCAAAATATTTATGTTTCCATCACTATTGACTCAATTCCCCTGATTCGATCAATCTCCAAAGGGTTAATTTGGACCTTAGGCCTAAAGTTGCACAGTAGAGATTTATTAGCAAGATGTCGCAATCTGCTTACATCAACTTTTTTTCCCCCAGCTGTGTTATTTCTAATAGCACCTAGCCAAAATGGTACAACAGTTGGGTTGTTTAGGAGAGTAGTAATTAGCTTGTCAAACAGTGTTTGCAGCTCATCATGTGGCCTGCTCTCAAGATGCTACTGGGCTTATTATCAGCTGTCATTGCTGAGTTAAATCTGATGCCGAGGTTGGGATAAGAGGGAATACTCATTGTGAAAAAGGTTCAAAACAAAAGCTGGCTACATCATCAGCTAATGCCCGAAGATGCTGATGAAGAGGACATTTTAACTAATGATTTATAATTTAGAAGTTTTTAGATTTGGACAGTATCCCACGAGGCATCCGTATGCCTGGGCTTGTATGTGTGTGTCAGTTTTATTTCTATCCCTCATGTCTGCAGTGATGCATACGTGCCCCAGAGACAAGGAGAGATACAGAGGCACACATGGAAGAGGTCACATGGGCTCATCATGTGCTGCTGCTGCTGGAGGCCTGGGTCAAACAGTAGCCATTACTCTGTGTGTGTGTGTGCGGATTTCTGTACAGAAATTACAGCTTGATAGTAGGACTTTTGTTAAGGCTTGTGTTTGACTGTCACGAAGAAAGAGATCTGTAACAAGACAGTAACACTGTGAAATTTGCAGTTTAGCTCTAAAGATTAGACTGAAACTCTGCTCTGAGCGTACCCTGCTTCTCTGTAAACTAAAAGAAATTAAGGTTGGAATACAAACATAAACAATTAACATTAGTGTTGACAATCAGGTTCAAGCAAAAGTACCTACAGACTCAACTGATGTTCAAAATCAATGTCATGCTGGGATCAGAATATATAGTGACCTAAAAATGACATTTCAGAAACCACTTGCTAAATCATCACTGCTCACCATCACACAGTCTGTATTTGAAATTATTAACCACCAATCATTTAAAGCAGTAGGAAAGTAGTTTATGTTCAAAATTACCGTAATTTCCGGACTATAAGCCGCTACTTTTTTCCTGCGCTTATAGCCGTGCGGCTTATGCAGTGACGCGGCTAATTTATAGTTTTAGTTGGAGGCCGGCGTGTATGCATTTTCAGACACAGTGAATGGTTTGAATTCTCCATCTAACACCAAGCACAAGTCATTTGTTTTTCAACACACCTCTAAGCAGCCAAACAGCATGGACTTGACTTCAGGTCTTAGACACTTCAGTCATGGTTCAACAAAACAAACACGCATGCCCGGCCGCATCCCAGAATCCTTTGGTGCCATTAGACCCAACGTGCACGTGATCGCCACTACAATATGATGAAGCTTTCAAGTTAAAAGCAATCGTTAAAAGCAGCGTGAAAAAATCCACCATCACCAACGGGTTTGGAAAAGCTGGTCAGCTGCGTGACGGAGAGAACAGCGCATGCTCCGGAGTGAACTTACCTCTGAGTCACAGTGACTCGGCTGGCTGCACGTAAATATGTGAGAATAACACCAGCCTTTATTTTGTCGGGACACGACTGGAAACACAAATTGACGTGGTCGTGTTAACGGTTTCTAAGGACTGAGCGGAGTTTTCCATTGAAACGCTCACAGCCTCCGTGTGAGCTGGAGACTGCGTGTCGTGTGAGCTGCGGGGCCGATGGCAGTCTGAAGGCTCCCACACGTAACAACGCATCCGCCCCTCATACACAAAACGTACAGTATTAAGTCCGATTGCTCTGCACAGACACGATTTGCTCCGTTCACCGGCGCAATGGGGACGAAGCGCTCCTCCTTGGAGCCACCCTGGCCAGAGCTGTCGGAGTAGATAGGAAGGGGAGACAAGGAGCGCGCGGGAGCGCGGAGCGCAGAGTCGTCGAGCCATTCTGCAGGCTGCAGCCAGGGCTTACTCGAGGCGTCCGCGGAGCAACAGTGTTTGTTGTGGAAGGAAACGTCTGACCCACGCGCCGCGAGGAGGCGCGCGTATCGCGCTGAGGCGCGCACTTTTCAGTCGTCGCTGCTTTATTTTACTAGTGTGTTTTTTAACCAGCCCTGTTACTCCCATAACGCTGCCGCGACACAAGCGGAAGGAGAGCTTTACCCGTTCACCCCTCCATGCACTGCTGCTCATTCTTAAAAATGTACAACAGTATGGCGAGCCGGGCATTGGCCCCGCCTTTACCCCTTAAGACTCATGGGAAATGGGGGATCGTGGATGTAAATTTTCTCATCATAACTGAGGGATGTAATGTTGATTATATGGTTACTGTTTGTAATTTTATGTGTGATACCTAGATTGTCAATAAGTTAAAAAAAAATAATAAAAATAAAAACCATAACTGAGGAACTTGTGAACAGAATAGAGTTCCATGCTGTTTGGCAGATGTAGATAAACTCAAATACATGAGCCTGAGGCAAAGCTGACTCCACCCACTGTGTGCTAATGAATCACACTTACTCTGGGAGTCAGGACGTGATTTGTCAGGATAACAATATTACCTAATACATGCGGCTTGTACGGCGACGCGGCTTGTGTGTGTATGAAAGTGGTTAAACACGTGAAAATGGGTGGGTGCGGCTTGTAATTGGGTGCGCTTTGTAGTCCGGAATTTACGGTACATACTTTTATGGCTACCTTTAACCCCTAAATGCCTATTGATGCAAACATGCATCAAACCACTTTAGCTCCAAAATTACCTTAATTTACATGATATACATGAAAAACGTGAAGGATTTTTTTCATAGTCGGAAAAAAATTCAGGTGTCAATGGGTTAAATTGATAGTTTACAAAATGTACTAATAATGTAAAAATAATAGGAAGCCTTTCAATCCTGCTCATCTTTGAAGCTCAATTAGAATCGTTATGTATTTGGTGGCTATAAGTATGTAAAAAAATAAAAACAATAAAAAAATTAATCTAAAGGAACGAATCGTTGGCCATTGAAAATTATAAAAACAGTGTTTAGTTAAACAGTGGTGAAGATAAATCAAAGGAGTACATTTTTTTAGGTACACTAGCTTATTATTTTTCTTCAGTTAAACCAAGAAAATCCGGTCAATTTATCTGCTGTGTTGACGCCATTGACTAAATATGACAACTGGACTGAGTGACCCTTCTTCTCCGGCGTTCCAAACTGGAATTACTCCCTGGTTCCAAGACGGTAAACTCATCTAGACTTCTATTGAGACACTAACAGCTATTCCTCAGTCATTATCATTTTATAACTCTTCTTTTTCCGCTACTTTTTTTTAACATGTTGTTGATAATCCAATTTTTTCTTTAGTGTAAGTTATTCCTGAATGAGAACCTTCACCGACATATTGCAACTTATCTAAATTATAAACTGGCCAATCAGATGCCTCACATCAAATATTCGAAAGGTTTAAATTGACAGATTCTCCTGAGCCTGCTTTCAAGCGGTAGGGGTGTGGACTTCCAACAAGCTCACTCCTGATGAATGAAAATGGTTGCCATAGAAATGATGAATCAGACCAATTGAACCGATTACTTTTTACTGACAAATAATGGTTCCAACATGTCAAACATTCGTACAGCAAAAAATGTTGACTGAAGTGACTTAATTTTGTTAAAGATGACAGTAAACCATTTTCTATAGGTGACACCCCAATCTATTTCTCTCTCTCATATACAGGCAATGGTTGACATCTATATTGTCATCTTTTATGTATTTCAACTGCATTACCTACATATTTGGGATAAAACACCAGTTAAACTCCAGTAGTTTAACAAGCTTAAGTGCAGTGAAGCTGGCACGTTTACCATTATGTTCGAGACGAGTGAATGTACTTTTCTGACTGTGTGTGTTTGAGCCTTTCTTGAACCACTGACCTTCTCTGTTTTGTTTTAATGAATGCACTGATAACAGCAGGAGATCACAAACTGCAGCGGAGGCTGGTCAGACCACACGCTGCACCAAATCACAGATCTTATCAAACACGCACAAGGTGACGGGGTTCAGCACAGAAAGAGAAAAGGATCGGTCAAAGTCGTGTTAGTGTATTGTCAGAGACTGGGCTGTGAAGTGGTCTTATGTGTTTAGCACCACCAAGCAAGAAAGGGAACTTTAAGTTAGAAGTTTAATGTGTCTTTTGTCTAAGGCGACTTTGGCTAAATGGCCATTTGAAACTGACTCATTAAAAAAAAACACGAGTCAGCATGTTTATCTGTTTGGGTGTGACCTGCCAACGGACCAGAAACCTATCCCCTATCAACAGGAACAAGCTTCATCCCCCATTGAACCTGACATGAGATACTCCACAATAAGTGTTCAATTCTTGGTGTTGGTCAGCATCAACCAACAGCAGTGTGACACTGAGGTCAAAAAACAATGTTGTAGTTGTGGTATTAGACCTACAACCATATGTTGAGACACACAGGTGAAAGAAGGAGCTGTATATGACCATCTGGAGGGTGTTGGGTCAGATGACAAGGGAGGGTGTCGGACAGAGAGGGTGCAAATGTTCTGAGAGTCTGCTCTGGGAAATTTACACATATTTTCAAGAAGAGATCTATCATTTAAAACCTTTGATTTTAAAGATTTTCCATTTTTCCCTTAGTCCAACTGTGTCATTTCTCAGACTTCCAATGCTAGTACAAACTGTTGTTGGCTGTTAAATTACCAAACATCAACATCTCAAGTTGGTACTAGATATGAAGGCAATCTTTTATCCAGGAACACATGATGCTGGATTCCTGAACATGGTTAACTTGTTTCAAAGGTTTACCTTCAAAACCACGGCTAACCTATTGCAGAAGAACACACCAGAGTCTGCAGAAGTTTTCCAGATTGATGGTTCTGGATGGTGGGACCAGAAAAGAGGCACTGAAAGCTCTCGGTGTCAGAATTTTCATTCTTCTTTTTAAAGTTACAGTGTTGGAGAATGTTTAATAGTGAATGAACTACAGTTTAAACAAATTGGATAAATAGCAAAGGTTTTACGTTTTTCTATCACCAATTTCTATCATGTTTAAAGACAAAATGTTGAGGGTAAAACACGAGTATAGACTTTTTGAATTGTGTTTTTTTTTTGCTGATGATGTTGTTTTGTCAACTTCCTTATATGTAAATCTTCAGCTGACTCTTGAAGGTTGGGCTTGGAGGATGCAATAATGGTAACAGTATTTTAGCATTCAAATTGGGAATGAAATTTATTCTTGTAGAGACGCTTATTACAATTTAAAATCAGTACATTTAATGTATACCCTCAGCTCACACAGGAGATTATGATAAGACATAAAAGTTAAAATTCTCTCTAGTGGAACATAATGTGTACTTTGTAAAAGAGATGCTATCTTAATTACTTGCTGTATGTCTTTTCAACCTTTGCAAGCAGATTTTAAACCAGTCTGGTCTGTTGGCATTGATAAACGTGGAAATAAAACATCCACTCATTAATCAAACACCCATGTCTTCAGTGTGCCATTAAGTATGGATTGCCTGCCACTAGTTTAACTTGAACTGAAGTGCCTTTAAGCAACGCATAAGACTTGGATCATTACCAGTGCAGCTAAGAACACAACTTGAACACCAGAGCGCCTCAGATACATATGGACCGCCATCTCTTCTGTCCCCCTTTCTGATGTTTTGTAGGCTGAGATTAAATTCACCTCCCCACACATCCTGCCCCTGCATCAGCGCTGAACACCTCCTCCAAACGCAGAGAGATTAAACTGAATCAATGCTTTCATCCATCTCCCATTAGGACCACAAACAAGTCGATCTCCAAATTGCTAAAGCAATGGGGTGATTTTAGTCAGATAACAAATGAGGGTGTGGCCTATTCTTTTCAGTTATGTCTCCTGAAAAAATGGGGGACAAGTAATAGAAAACGAAAACGAATCAATGCTTTGTGAGAGTTGATTATTAATGTTTTTTGAGTCTCTGGTTGTACTTCTTTCCCATGGAAATAAATATGTATATACACATGGTGTTTTTATTAAAGTTCTGTCTTTTTCCTCCTATGGTTGCCGTATGGAGTGGGCCCCCCCTCTTTCGGTTTTATTTGCACCTTAGACATGTAGGGTCCTTGGTAGGGGGGGTGCTTGGACATCACTGCCAGCAAGCAACAGATGTCCTCCTAGCACCCTACCCGCCAATTTTAACCGCACCTTAGACATTTAGGGCCCCTTGGTGGGGAGGGTGAGGGGACATCACTGTGAGTAATCAGGAGATGTCCCCTTAGTGCCCTACTCGCCAATTTTAACTGCACCCTCCTTAGTACACACACCCCTCCCCCTTCAATATATACATTCCAACATAAACACACACACATGCACACACACACACCCTGTCAAACACACATACACGCACACACATTTTGCAAGGAAGGTGGGACCTGGGTCCATCTGTCCCCTACCCCTTCCCTGGTGGGGGGTGCGGGCCCCTTGGCGACGGCGGCCGTGTCCCCTGGGTGCCGGCTTCCTGGGCCCGGCGGTGCTCTCTCCGCACGGTGGGGGGGTTCACATTACACCTGAGCCGGGGGTGTTCGTGTCCCTGGGGGGTGGGTCCTGGTCCTTGCCCCTGAGCGCTGGGCCCCGCCAAACTTCCAACAGTGGCCGAGCCTGGTCGGGCCATATTTACAACACCCCTTGTGGGCCCCATTTTTTTCCCCGGGGTTCCCCCCTCCTGGGCGGGGGCGGCGGGCCCCTGCTTTGCTCCTCCCTGGACCAACCGTGGGCCGGGTGGGTGGCTGCCTGGAGTGCGGAGTGGGTCTCCCTTGGGGGGTCCTGGCTCGTACCTGGGGTTGGGGCGGGGGGATGCCCGGAACTTCTTGGTGGTGGTGGGGTGCTCGTCTGGGGCTGTGGGCGTCCTTCTCCGGTGGGCCCTGCGTTGGGCTCTCCCGGCGCGGCGGGGGGGCTGCTTTCCTGGTTGGGCTGGGGCGGCGCTCTCTTTCCCTCCACGCCTCCCTGCTCTCTGGCTCTGGGGGCCTCGCGGCGGTCCTGCTGGCCCTGGCCTGGGTGGCGGTCTTGGTCGCCTGGGGGGCGGTTGTTCCCTGCCTGTTCCCGTGTGGCGTTGGGGGGACTCCGGCTGCCGCTGCTGTTGCGGCGGGGGTCTGGGTGTGGGGGTGGCTGGGCGCTCCTCCTCCTTCTTTTCACATTCCACCATCCATTTTAGAAGAACATAAACACTCACCTGAACACAGGTGTTAGGTCACCTTTGCACTTATAGTTTGCATGATTGAATGAATGAAAGATTTCACACTTGTTGGTTTAAAGGCATAGGTATGCGTGTGTGAACACTATCTGTTTTGTGTACATGTTGACATGTGGACATTTTTGCAGCTAGCAGGTGTGTTGATAATATTTGAGTGTGTGTGGACAGGCCCCGCCCTTTTTGTACTACATTTGAACCGTACCGTAATGATAAACAACCAGTAAACCTGTCTGCTCTATGCTGCTTCATGGTCTTACTCCCCCCTCTCACTATCACCCCCCCGTCTCTAACATCCCTCTCTCTTCTTCCCTTCTTTCCTTTTCCGTACGGTCCAACACCAAAGATTTCCAAACATGGTTGAAATTAATAAAGTTTGGACTCAATTACAAAAGGGGTTTATTCAGTCATACCTTTGGTTTGTCTGAAGATTAATAACCCCTCTTGTTAAAGTAAAATATGTCCAACACAAGAGGCCCTCAGCTCTCATCTGCCTGCCTAGCTGTTGGACAGGACAAGTAAAAAAATAAATAAATAAATAAATAAAAAAAGTTCTGTCTTTTTAAAAACTCCCTGACTTCCACATTAAGGAAAAGTCAACAGCATCTGTGTAGTTTAAATTTATTTTCAAAAACTCTGATAGAGAAGTAACAATTTAAAAACAGTGATGGATATACAATTTCACATCAGAAAAAGGAGAAATAATAAAGTACGGGAAAAAAATTATTGATTCAGCTGATGGGATTAAATGTCAGAATCCGGCTCTCGTCATCAATGCAGAGCTGGAGACACGGCAATTGGCAGACGTTGCTATGACAACAGTAACCAGAGATACACTGGTGTTCTGTCACACTGTGAGGTCATTTGATGCTCTGGAGAACCAGATCACGTATTTCATTCAGCACTCTGTGCCGCATGAAAGTTCTGACTGATTTTTACCAAACTAAAAGATGGAGAGCGACAAGTTGACTTGAGATAATTAATTAATTAAATGACTAAATAAAAAGTCATGAAATGGTCTGGTTAAAAAAAAATCTCTAGATAAATTATAATGAACATTTGGGGTATGTCTTTAAGAATGGTTGTAAAAATTCATTGCAATGAAAAGTTGTTTCATTCATTTCCAGAAGCATAATGGAAAAACATCCCATGTGTTCAGTTATACTTCCTGCATGCATGTGCTGAAGATGTTATTCCCTGGAGGCATCACTACTGGTGAGAACAGGGTTAACCAAATGACTGAGCCACCGCAAAGTAAGATTAGGGAGCTGAAGCATAATGCTAGCAGGGAAGGTGTTATTTCAGCATAAAAGGAAATGAAAGGTATCATTATAACACCTCATTAGGGCAAAAGAAAGCATATTCACTCCAGGCTGATGGTGAGAAAGAAGCATGTCAGGCTGCACAGCAGTGGCCCAGATACTGGCACAGGGCTGAGCCCAGGTGTTGTTCTATACGACAAAGATTATAGTGGAACCGGGTCATTTGGGGAAGAAGTTTGTTGATTTTAGGGTTGTGATACAGTGCCTGGGGGAAACAATTTCATTGAAATTTTATAAAGAAGATTAGGTTTACGGAAACGATCTACATTTAAAGGTTAGTAGAAAAACCAGTTGGTTATAAAAGAAGAAAAAAATCTCACACTAAATAAAAGAATAAAAAAAGGAGGAGCCTAAAGGCATTGGTGGATACAGTTTCTTGGTTGCACGTCTGCAGTAATGGTGTAAATCTTGTTTTGCACCAAGACAAAAAAATCCCTTTATAACAAATATTCTAATAGTTTAATAATTATAGCTTTAGTTTGCACGTTTGTATTTTAAAACTATGTTTCATCTTCTAGGTATTTAATCTTTAACTACATTATGCTGGACACAACATATTATTTTTACTATGTTTATTATTTTATCTACTGTGTTTTTTTTAAATCTTTTTTTTGTATTTTATTTTTTTCTATGGGAAGAAAATTGAGATGCTCTGTAGCATGAAAAGCGCTATATAAATAAAGTTGAATTTGAACTTCTGTATGTAAAAAAAACAGCTGCAAAGTAACTAAATATGGCTGTTGTGAGCCACAGAGTGTATTTAACCAAGGTCAAACTAAGTAAATTAAGTAAATGTTTATTTATAGAGCATTTATCAGATTAAATCACACTTCACAATAGCAAAAGAGAGCATACAATCAGTACAAAAATAGTTAGTAAGATTATCTCATTCATAGGAGCTAAAACAAAGATTTTGTCCCAATAAAAGACAGTTTAGCCCTTGTGATATCCAATGGGGTCAAGATGACCATTGACGTCTTATCCCTTGCATGACAAAGGTGGATAAATGTGGAGAGGATTTCATGTAATTCATGGAAACTAGTGAAGATCACAAATCATTGAAGAAAAATGTTCAGTGCACTGTCTAGTGGGTCTAGATGACTCAATTCCCAATGTTAAAGTGCCTAGGATAGCACAAGGGTTAAGATCAACAAAAAATTTCTTGACCTGTATTTTAAAACAATTAAGAGTCCATCAGTCAGAATGACAAAGACAAGGAGCAACCACTTGGAAGGCATGATACCCTCAGGTTTTATACAAAGTTTTTGGAATAAAGTAGTTAGAAGTTTTTGCTTTGTGGACCTCAAAGGACGAGAAGAAGAAACAAGGGGTTGAAAGGTCAACAATGGATGTGGGAGTTTTAATATTTTCTTATTACCTTCATAGATATTAAACAAAGCTACATCTACCATCGACCTGAGGCTGCAGAGCCACATGCGGCTTGTTTATCCCTCCATTGTTGGCTCTTTGGCTTTCAGAGAAAAATGCAAACTATTTGATTAAATACTGGGTTTGGATCATTTGTTTAAGTTAATTACGTTTGATCAATTATGTTTAGATTTTTAAAATGTCAGGTAACTGAGCAAAAGAGAGGTAAAAAGTTGAATCTACCATCCATCCATCCATCCATCCATCCATCCATCCATCCATCCATCCGTGTTTGACTTGCCTTTTTGCATTTTTAAGTCAAGTAAATGTGATTCAGGAGGATCTTATTTGACACAGGGTGGATTTTATTTTGAAAGGAACTTGAATATGCTGCTAGCAAAAATAAAAAAAATTATTTGTAGAAAATATAACCCTGTCATAATTCAATAATTGTCCACATTTAGAAGCTACATTTTATAAATGAATACCTCAATGGCCACAAAACTTGGTGTGGGCTTGGGGCTTTGCAGCTGTCGCTGGGTTTGGATCATGAAGAAACTGGATCAAATGACTCTTTCAGTGATGAAGGTTGCAGACCCCTGATCTATATCTAAAACTAGACAGGAGGTTAAATATACAAAAATTCCTGAGCAAAACACATTTTTTCCCCTTTATTATTAATATTGTTTTTTGGTTCTTCTCTATAGACTATTTTATTCTATTCTATTTTTTTTATTTCAAAATCTGAGTCCCCAGCTGTGCCAACTGCCTTAACAAAGATCTAGCTTTCTCTGGTTTGACATTCATGTAGTAACAACATTTAGCCACTTTGTACTTCCTCTCTATCTGGCTAAATCTTGTCATCTTTCTTTTCTTTGTTGGCCTTTTTCACTCAAAAAGTCATATCTGTCTGTGTGAGCGCCCATTTGCTCAGGATGGCAACAGGAAATACTAAAATCATGTCACACTTTACAAAGATAGATATTGGTGCCGCACATCAACCATTTTTCTTCTACAATATTGGGAGCAGTTTTCATTATTTATTAATTCACTAAACTCAAGCCCAGTTTGGCACTGACCTACTTAAGCATTCTTTTGGGTTACCAAAGCTTTCACTACCTTGTCGGGCTGGCAGCTGTTCTCACACGTTTAGCTCTTTTCCTATTTTTTTTTTTTTTTTTTTGCTAAGCTTTTGCTCCACTTGTCATTACGCGCAGCTGGTCAGACAGTTATTTCTGTTGCTACAATGAGTCCCGGGTGCAAAAAATATGAGATTGTTTGCAGTAATATCCCAAAAACAACAGATACATAAAATGGCAAGGAAGGAAGATGGGTTGAGGGAAGTCAAAGACTGCAGGAGGTGAGGAAAAATACGTTAGGAGGAAAAAAGGCGACAAAACAAGTGAGTGCGAATGGAAGCTGTGTGTCTGCAAATAGAAAGGTTATGGGTGACGCTTTGCTTTTACGTGAAAAGTGTGACCTTGCTGTGGAGAAACGGGAGCTCACATTTCTGTCACTGATGATTATTACACCCCCGGTAAACAGTAGACAGAGGGGCAGTCCACATACTGGTCCTGTTTTGTCTTAACTGTTTATCTCAGACATAACCTCATGCCACTCCCCATGTTGTCATGGTGATCTCATCACATTATTTTCGCCATGCATGGCAATCAGTTGCAGCGAGGGATTCAAGGGATAGATTCAAGGCAATTCTCAAACAGCTTTGACATTTAGAATCACGTCAAAGATAAAATGCGTCTGTTTTTCTGAAGTGCCGACTAGACTGTGAAATAAGAAATAACTTTAAAAAAAAGAATAATCGATGTCCATCTTAGCTTTCTGTGTTGTGCTGCCTTGGCTGCAAAATGGCACCTCTGTTGTGAATGACTCTGCAGTTTCTCTTGAAATTCTCTGCTGCTCATGCTCATTTTTCCTTGGAGCCCTCTTACATTCGTGCAGGCTGATCTGTTTTCATAGAAGCACAGTGGGGAGGGGGGGAGGGGGTTATGTACAACAGCTATCTGACCTCAGACGCTTTCACACATCCACACAAACTTGCACACACTTGCAAACACACACAAACATGCACACAAATGGATATGAATTGGAGTAGTCGAGCAGCAAGGTCACAGTTATTCTGGGTGCCATGACACCCTCCCCAGAAAATGATAAAATGGAAAGAGGGAGATAAAAGGGTATGAGAGGGGATATTCCTCTTATAAATGATGAGTCCTCCTTGACCCCAATTACAACAGCACAATCAGATGCTTCTTGATTTTCTTTTAAAACAGATTTGGACTCATATTAAGCTGTGAAGAAAAGCAGAGGGCAGGACAATTAAACAAATGAATAGTGATGACTGCGGCAGAAAAAGGCAAAATCCTTCACACCGGTACCAAACCGTAGGTCTTTGTGTCCTTGGGCGTGACACTTGCGCATATAAATGGGACGTCTTTTACTGCCGGCAAATCTTAAATAAATGCCCGACATGAAGCTGAAAATGGGAAGACTGAAAGAGGTAATAGTTAGAATTGAAATGGTCACAGGATATCAGATTTAATTGGCAAGAAAATAAAGAGCATCACATCTCAAAAAGAGCCTTGAAAGTGTACAATTTAATAACCATCCATCAATTTTCCCGTTCAGGGTCATGAGGGTGGTGGAACCCATCCCAGCTGTCGGTATGAATTATCACAGTATACCACTGATTCCAGGCAACAGTTCAGACCATGACTATCTAAGTTGGGATGGTGTTTGAGTCTGCAATGACCACTGTGGCAGTAGTTTTTTTCCCTAAGTGCTTTCAGACAGGCTTGATGCCACAAAAATCTTCATTTATAAGACTGATGTGAGTTATATCATCATTTCTCCGCATTTCAGTAAAGGATGTCCTGAGTTGAAGTCTGTCAATAAACAAAACATAGAAATTTGAACCAGATTTTCTATCATCAGACAAGTTTAAATTATTAGTCTCTTGGAATTTAGCCAATAAATTACTTAAGTTCATAAAGAGTAGAGAAAATAAGATTGGGAAAATGTTGCCAGGTCTGATAGGTTTCCCTTTCAGCTGCAGTATTCAGATGGTGGTCTAAACCTGGCATGATAAACATTTCATCTGATCCACCCTACTTTGTATTTGGCTCAAGTACCTGATGTGATGTGGTGTACCCCTCAGTACACTACAAACTGAGAATAGATGGATTTCAAACCTTGTTTTAGACAGTTAAGCGAGTTTAAGTTGTTTTAAGATTTCTTTGCTCAGCACCAAGCTTTTCTTAAAATCAGCGCAGTAAAGATTGTTTGGGGCCCTGGTGCAGCGGTAGGGCGGTTGACCTCTGATTGGAATATTGCAGGTTTGATTCCCGCCTTGCCGACCCATGTTTCAAAGTGTCCTTTGTTAAGACACTGAACCCCACCTTGCCTTTGGTGGAAGGTTGGCACCAGTGTTCAGCAGCGGAGCCGCCATCTGTGTGTGAATGTGTGTATGTGTGAAGGTTTGGGACTGTGACTGTAAAGCGCTTTGGGCCTTCCAAGAAGGTAGGAAAGAGCTATATAAGTGCACAACATTCAACATTTACCATTAAGATTTCTGACTCGGAAATGGGAAAATGTTTTGGTTCAGTATGAGGATGTTAAGTTCAATAAATGTCGACAAGTTAGACTGACATTCATTGTCATTTTTTCCGAAACCAAAATTTTGATTTATGTTCTAAGAATAATCGCTAGTTTTAGATTTTTTGAGGATTTATCAAGATTGACCAACTTGTACTATTCTCATTTTGTTCTAAAATCAGTAATTTATGAACTTTAATTAGGGATAAAAACTAAAAAAAATCAAATCATTTGCTTATAACTAACAACAAAAGCTTATTATTCGGCTGTATAACATTACATCTTTTTGTAATTCTATTTAACAGTTAACTTTTTTAACTTGGTTTTCCCTTTTTAAATGCTTGAGTGGAACTCCATTTTAGTAAAAACTATTTAATGCATTGATAGATAATGTTTCTAATTTTCTTCTTAAGATTAGTGTTCCTTTCTTGTTTTTATGTTACCTCTTTTTGCAGTATACCATTTTAACAATCTATCACATTATCCCATGGACCACATCATCAAGCTCAGATTTCTTCAACTTGACAGTGATTTTCCTGCACTCCTACTGCCTCTACAGCCACCAAACCTCACTCCAATGGATCACATTTGGGAAATGAGAAACAGGATGATGTTGCATTAAAAATACATGATTCCAATCCGATGTAGTTTAAAAATTCCAAGGAAGTTTCCAACACCTTATGAATCTATGATTTGAGGAATTAAGCAACTTCCAAAAGCAAAAAAAAACATCGAAACCAGATCTAACCAGGAGTGTGTTTGCATCTATTTTTCAGATAAAAGGATTTATTATTGTTTAGTACTATATTACAAATTCTCTTTTGTGTGGATAGTTGATCTAAAAGATTTCAACACAAATGTTTTAAAAAACTTTTAACTTATAATCCTCTTTATCTCCTGCGTATGTCAATTATCATCTGGAATCTTTTTTTATCTTTCTACTGATTTCTTTCTACTTCTACAATTTATCAGCTGACAGACTCCAAATTTTGAAAAAAAAAAAAAAGACTAAATCACAGAGGAATAACCTGCTTCAAATTTAATTGAAATCCATCCAGTCATTTTTCTTTGGTCCCCTGTGCTTTGCCCAAGTGTTGCTTTAGGGAAAACCAGATTTTAATGGCTCTGCCCAAACGGCTCAGGAAATATCAGAAATCATTAGAACCCATCCTCCAGGGACCATGAACGTGCTCATCAAATTTTATGATGGGCAGTTCACAGTCAGTGGGATTTTACAACGCTGAGCTTTGGAGTTGGCAGCGAATCGGTTGACTAAATAACTGGGTTGCAAAGAAAAAGAAAAAAAAAAGAAAATCATACCCACAGATTGTTTTGGCTTTAAAATGCTCTTCTGATGTGCACTTTGTCTGACAATAATCATTTAAAGTACTGTCAAAGTTGGAGACAAAAAGCTTTAAAAAATTTAAACTGCTCCCATCAAATAACTGTTCATCCAACCAGCATTCTTCTTTGCAGTGTTTTTTGTGATGTACAGCTTTGCATATGCAGGTTAAACAGTTCTGTATTGGGTCAGGTTATCAAATAGCACACCTGGAAAATAATGCTAATTTTGTAATCCGTTTTATTTCAAAGCCAGCGTTTCTGCATTGTTTAGTCATCCATTGTATATATTTTACTGTCTTTTGAGAGCCATGTATTTTTTAGTAGAGGTAAAATACATTGATTCATGTTTATCCTTGAAAATTTAAATGTCTTCTTTAATTAATATAAATATTTGTGTCAACATTTGTGTAAACGAGTACAAGGAAACAAAGAACATCTAGCATTAAATTTAAACCTAAAATTGGTGCATTTTCCAAGAAAAAATAAACTAATTGTGTTTTGCTTGCTTTTTATGAAGGACAAATAAAGGGATCAGATTTTCTTCTAATTGTTTCCCCCCCAAAAAATGCACCAATGTCTTTAAAAAAGGACGTCCTACCTGTACCTTTCTGTGCATTTGTGCCTGCATGCATATGTGCGTGTGCTGTGATGGTTAAGTGGAACTTGGCAGAGCTCCGTGTAGACCTTGCTATGCATCCCAATGACTTTGTGCACACTGCAGAATGAGTCAGGCACCATCAACACTGAGAGAGCATTCAGTGTGAGTGCTGGCGCTAGGTCTGCTTGAGAGAGAGTATGTGTGTGCATTTGCTGCTGTGTTAAGACTTTCTCTTCTTTATTGGACCAAATTTGATTGTAATTTGGAGGATTGTAACCTCTGGATTCCTGGTGAGGTTCAGGACCGAGGACTGGAAGGATTTTAGAATTGGTTGGACTTACAGTACAGACCAAAAGTTTGGACACACCTTCTCATTCAAAGAGTTTTCTTTATTTTCATGACTATGAAAATTGTAGAGTCACACTGAAGGCATCAAAACTGTGAATTAACACATGTGGAATTATGCACATAACAAAAAAGTGTGAAACAACTGAAAATATGTCACATTGTAGGTTCTTCATAGTAACCACCTTTTTATTTGATTACTGCTTTGCACACTCTTGGCATTCTCTTGATGAGCTTCACCTGAAATGTTTTTCACTTCACAGGTGAGCCCTGTCAGGTTTAATAAGTGTGATTTCTTACGTTATAAATGGGGTTGGGCCCATCAGTTGTGTTGTGCAGAAGTCAGGTGGATACACAGCTGATCGTCCTACTGAATAGACTGTTGGAATTTGTATAATGGCAAGAAAACAGCAGCTAAGTAGAGAGAAACAAGTGGCCATGATTACTTTAAGAAATGAAGGTCAGTCAGTCCGAAAAAGTGGGAAAACTTTGAAAGTGTTCCCAAGTGCAGTCACAAAAACCATCAAGAGCTACAAAGAAACTGGTTCATATGATGACCGCCCCAGGAAAGGAAGACCAAGAGTCACCTCTGCTGTGGAGGATAAGTTCATCCGAGTCACTAGCCTCAGAAATGGCAGGTTAACAGCAGCTCAGATTAGAGAGCAGGTCAATGGCACACAGAGTTCTAGCAGCAGACGCATCTCTACAACAACTGTTAAAAGGAGGCTGTGTGAATCAGGCCTTCATGGTATCTGCTAGGAAACCACTGCTAAAGAAAGGCAACAAACAGAAGAGACTTGTTTGGGCTAAAGAACACAAGGAATGGACATCAGACCAGTGGAAATCTGTGCTTTGGTCTGATGAGTCCAAATTGGAGATTTTTGGTTCCACCCACCGTGTCTTTGTGCGACGCAGAAAAGGTGAACAGATGGACTCTACATGCCTGGTTCCCACCGTGAAGCATGGAGGAGGAGGTTTGATGGTGTGGGGGTGCTTTGCTGGTGACACTGTTGGGGATTTATTCTAAATTGAAGGCAAACTGAACCAGCATGGCTCCCACAGCATCTCGCGGCAGCATGCTATTCCATGCGGTTAGCGTTTAGTTGGACCATCATTTATTTTTCAACAGGACAAAGACCCCAAACACACCTCCAGGCTGTGTAAGGGCTATCTGACCAAGAAGGAGAGCGATGGGGTGCTGCGCCAGATGACCTGGCCTCCACAGTCACCGGACCTGAACCCAATAGAGATGGTTTGGGGTGAGCTGGCACAGAGTGAAGGCTAAAGGGCCAACAAGTGCTAAGCATCTCTGGGAACTCCTTCCAGACTGTTGGAAGACCATTTCAGGTGACGACCTCTAGAAGCTCATCAAGATAATGCCAAGAGTGTGCAAAGCAGTAATCAAATAAAAAGGTGGCTACTATGAATAACCTAGACATATTCTCAGTTGTTTCACACTTTTTTGTTATGTATATAATTCCACATGTGTTAATTCATAGTTTTGATGCCTTCAGTGTGACTCTACAATTTTCACAGTCATGAAAATAAAGAAAACTCTTTGAGTGAGTGGTGATGATAATGTTTAAATCAAAAGTGAATAAAAATCAACAAAAAGTACTAACTAAACTAGTTGCACAAATTTGTATGTATAGGAGAAGAAAAAGAGAACTGATGGATTTTTTTTTGTCTCTACCAAAAATTAGAATTTTTTTCGCGGGTTGTGCAGGAAGACACTTGAGCATGCAAGGCTGGAAAAACTCATG
This sequence comes from Oryzias latipes, assembly GCF_053564925.1. Taxonomy (NCBI): domain Eukaryota; kingdom Metazoa; phylum Chordata; class Actinopteri; order Beloniformes; family Adrianichthyidae; genus Oryzias; species Oryzias latipes. Next base: position 8,560,736 of record NC_136250.1, on the reverse strand, counting down.
CACTGAATGACCCGAAGGCGAAAGTACATTGTAAGTGCGACATGCATGTATCCCACATGCATCAATAATGAGTAATGTGGAAAAAAGATAGTGACTCATTATTATAGGCTAAGACATGACACCTAGCAGCAACAGTGGAGTTTCGGTAGTATGGTGGCGAATAAATCAGTGCATGTGTTTTACTTTCAGTGGAGAACAACTTTGAATTTTAATTGTAAACCTTCGGAGAATTCCCTTTAATTACGTTTGTCCTATTATATAAAAGCTTCAGTTTAAAGTACATATATCACACATTACTTCCATCCTGGCCAAGATATTGGTTTTATGACATTGTCACACATCTATTTGCCACTCTATGAGATAGTAGTCCCACTCCAATCATCTTTTGATCTATTGTAAAAGAAATCCTAGAGGGTTTTTTTTTTGTTTATTTATAATTTTGGTGTTTTTATGCAAAATTAAAAAAAAAAACGGTCATTTTTCAGAACATAGTTTCTGCAGAGCAGCATGTAGTTCTTTAGAAATTTATGAGAGTTGGAGATTGTTAGCACTGAGTAAACCTGTCATCATTTCCCTTCATCTCTTTCTTTAAACTCTCTCCCACGCGCTGCCCCTCACACCCCCAACCTAACATAAAGACAGCGAGCAATATCGCAGGTATCCAACCGTAAAGTTATGAGCCAGATGCCAGTTCAGACCAGAAAAATTAAGATGTTCTGGATCTATTTGTCTGCAAGTGGATGCATCAGAATGGAGCGGATCTGTTTACTGCTACAGGCTTTTTCAGGGGCGAAGCTAGAACTTTTTAAGTTGCGGGGGGCGAGGGAGGGGGGGCAGAAGACTTTGGAATGGTGGCACATTTCTAAGAGATTTATCATTGTTATTGTTTTTATTTCATTTAAAAATGTTGCTCTTGTCATTTTTTCAATGCTTAAAGAAGCTTGTATTGATGATTTCTTGTTTTTTTTTCATAATGATACTAATACTGACTCAAAAATTGGGGGGCCCAAAGGTGGGGCAAAGATTTTATGAATCCGCCCCTTGGGCTTTTTCCAACATAATTTTTTTATCCGCTCCTGTATGGACAAAAAAAAAAAAAAGAAAAACTCAGAAATGCAATTTTAAGCTTAATTTCCTTAATATTTGTCCTCCATCATCAGAAAAACAATAGAGAACATGTTAAAAACACAAAAACCTTGAGTTTTATTGGAGTGGGTCTTTTATGTTCACTGTATAATTGCAGAATATACAAGTAAGCATCAAATACTGGTTGGATTTTCCAAATGTGCTGCAGGTTTCCTTTAAAAATATGATATACCAATGGAGCACAAATGACAAATGACTCTCCTCCTGTAACCTCATATTTATCAGCGGTAGTGCGATTTTTTTTCCCTCCTCAATTCAGCTAAAAGTGAAGAATTTGAGAAATGTGTTCACCTTATAATTATTTGACATTTAGTTGAATTCATAAAAACGTTTTTTTTCCCTACATTTTTGCCAGAATAATGATTGTAATTTTTCGCATGAGCAAAAGGGGAAAGAAATAATATAGGCTTGTTCTGACACCCTGAAAAGATCTCTACAAAATTCTCAGGAGTTTGTGAAAAAGGAACGCTAGTATTAAAAAAACCATAACCGGACACTTTATTTTTATTAAATCTGACAAAGGGGAGCAGAAAATAAAATCATGATGAGACAAGCAAGCAGTGATGTTCAGATGAATGCAAAATTGAGGGGAAGAAAAGCTGGATAAGGCCTGGTTGCCATCCAGGTGGCCGTTGTTGACTTGGCAACCAAATCTCAGTGGGGTTGATGGGATAGAAACAGACTAATGGAAATTAAGATCTTTTGACATGTGCATCTGTTTGTGTGCATGTTGCACCCTGGTGTTGACATAAGCAAATCTCCAAAATATCAATTTTGCTTTTTTACGGTCAGAGGAGAGTGAAGGACTCACTGTCTGTGCTGAGATCCAAGGTTGGGATTATTATAAATGCCAGCTCTGATTTGTCTCTGCAATTTGGCTAAAACTCAGTGCAATTCATCCTGCATGCAGAAATGATTTCAGGTTATGATTCATTGGGCTCAAAACATTGCTTTAATGAAAAGCTGTTGGTTGCTGTGACTGTTAAGCATTGTAAATGTTAGTTTCTGTCCCTCCTCCTCCTTCTCCTCCTCCACTTCTCCTCCTTCTTCTCCAGAGCCAGCTAATCATCTGTGCTTCGCTGTTTTCATCCTCCGCATCAGTGTCATCCTCCTCCTCACTTTTTTTTCCCTCTGTACCTTGACTCATCATCCTTGTCCTCTCTTCCTCGACAATGTCCTTCTCCGTCTGGTTGAGATACAAGACCCTGGGCTCTCGAGGCTGAAGTAAAACAAGGTTTCAGCATGTCCTGCAGAGAGTCATTCACCAAAAATTCTGCTAACGGAACACAAACACGCTAAAAACCTGAGAATTAAAGGGGTCCAGCAAGTGGACGCACAAAGACAGAGGCGAAGATCTCTGTTATCCAGATGTCTGTCACAGAGACATCAAGTTAGAACATTTCAGAGCTCACAGCGAGGGCAAGTGTGCTTGTTAGTGCATGTGGGGGCGGTATGGATAGACCTGGGAGTAATGTCAGAGTGTGAGTTTGATGAGGCTGTCAGTGAAGTTGTAAATGTTTGATAGGGTTTGAGCTTACCATCTGTCAAACAGGGATGGCCCAGAGTTAGAGGGCTTTAGACTGAGTGGATTGAAACATAAAAGAAAATGAGGTCAGAGGATTGCAGTGAAAATACAATAATTTAACTTCCACACTAAAAAATGCATTTAGAATGTGCGTTTACCCCAGATTTCATTCATGTTTCACAGAAAATGTATATTTGAAAAGAATTTATATGTATATTTAAAAAAAAAATTTTTTTCCACAACTTGAAGGTTTAACTTTAAAAATAGAACAGTCTTTCATCAAACTAGAGCTAAAGCATTCCCTGCAACTCTGTCTGCGACAAACTGGCAAACTGTCCAGGGTGTCCCCTGCCTTCGCCCGCAAGTGGCCGGGATAGGCTCCAGCAGCCCCCCCCGGAAGGGATAAAACGGCAGAAGAAGATGACTAGTTTGACGTAAAAGTCGGTTTGCTTACAGTTGTGATGTAGCTACTTAAACATACATTTATCATAGAAACTGCAATATTTAAATCTTTGGATTGCAATGGACGAAACTTTTTCTTATTTAAGCCGTTGTATGGAAGAATCTTTGACATGTCTGCGCCAACATGAAAGAAATGTATATACATAAGTATAAGTAAGGTATAATTAAGTAAAAAATAAGAGTCTATTTTTGTTTTCAAACCTTAAACACAAAATTAATTATGAATATATTTAACTTTTGAAAGGATAAAAACAAAAGCAATCCCTTGTAAATGCAAGAGTTTTGAACATGTTGATGGAAAACACACTTTTACATTTGTGTTGTTTTCCTTTAAATTTTCTTTAATGTTTTAGCAAGTCTTTTTTCATATAATGCTTAGTAAGAATAAGCAGAGATATTATAGTCTTTGCTTGCTCTGCTTTTTTAAAAGCTTAAGAATTTACACTGAACATGCAAGTGTGTTATGGATTCAAAAAAAATTAATGAATCAAAGAAGGCTGGGATCAATACATGTTTGCTCTGTGCACGGGAAAGATGCTAACAAGAGAGTTAAAGGATTTTATGACACAGCTATGCACAAACACACACATTATGCTCCTTTGTGTGCATGCATGCAGGGTTAACCCTTGAATTCCCACCCAAATGTCATTTTTCTGTGAGCCTCCTGTGACCGCAGAGCCTGGAGATTGGCCAGGTTCCCAGCGAGTGTGATCATGGCAAATTGATTAGGCATGTGTTACACTCCGCTCAATGGTTCTAACCACCAATGGTCCAGATTGTGAACCGTACAAAGTGTGGTCAATAAGTGCAGCAGTTCTTGGGATGACTGAGTGGCATAAGTGATTCTAGAGAGCTAAGAAATGTCTTCATTTCTTTGAGGCTTCCCCCTTTGGGCGAATAATAACTGGAGAAGTCACAAAGTCTTTCCCCTTGATTAGAATATCTGTTCTTCAAGAAGACATTGTTCCCCCATACATACAAGAGGGTTAATAAAATCCAGTGAACCCTTGTGACCAGTTGGAAACCTGTGACCTTCATAACCCTTGGCTTTGTTTCCGATATGTGGAAAGTTAGTGATTTGCCCTAGGTCATATCAGGTCATACAGTCTAGAGCAGTGTTTTTCAACCAGTGTGCCGCGGCACACTAGTGTGCCGTGGGAGATGGTCAAGTGTGCCGTGGGAAATTGCCCTCATTAACTGATTTAACAACATTTCCCATCTCCAGGATTTCAGCTCTCTGTTCATCCAAACAGGCCCTGATAAAACACTGAGGAGTTAGGAATATAAAAGATCGTAAAATACTTTTTCTTTGCGTTTATTTTATATTATTAAAGACATTTTGATAAGAATGACGTTACCACGATTCAGCTGCAGCTCCGGCTGTATTTTGGAAAAGTCCCGTCGCTTTAACTTTCTCCACCAATCATTCTTGAAGGCTTAATCACATGTCATCAGTCTGACCAATCAGAAGTGGTTAAAGTCTTCACTTCCTTGTCCCGATTTAGCTCGTAAAGTCGCTCAGTTCTAACAAAAATACCAGTTAAAGCTCGTCTTTAGCGGCGTAGCTTTCCACAAAGTCCGGTATCAGACCGTGGAACAAGTGAACAAAACAATGAAGCTCCGAAAAGCGATCTCCGCCGGCCGTTTTATGCACTACATCTCCCATGATGCATTGGGTTGTGAGCACAAGGAGATCTGTTGTTAAACGTCTTGAAACCAACGAACACACTTCAAACTGTTTTTAAATCTTCTAACTTAACTTTTATTGCATCTTTTAGAAAAAAACAGCTGCAGTTTCCAGCTTTTTCTGCAACAATTATCTCAAAAATGCATGTGAGACTGTGGAGGGAGGGGCTGTAGATCAATACAGACTGAGTTTCTCCTTTTTTTTTTAATTCTTGGATGCTGGTGTGCCGCAGGATTTTTTTTAAGGTTAAAGTGTGCCGTGGCTCAGAAAAGGTTGAAAAACACTGGTCTAGAGGACCCTGTCACAGATCTTAGCTCTTGCATGTTACTCACCCATAATAATGTGCAGATTATGTTGCAAACTCAGATCTCCTATGATCAGATTTTTGAAAAATAGGTGCTACTAAGTAGGACTGCGTGATGACGTAGTGGTTAGGACTTCCACCACAGCAAGAAGGTCCTGCTTTGACTCCTGGCTGAGTCCTTTTTTGTGGAGTTTGCATGTTTTCCTTTTCTGTTGACGCTCAAGCTTCCTCCCACAGTCCAATAATGTGCTTCATAGGTTAAGTGGTGTTTCTAAACAGTCCCGAGGTGTGATTTTATGTTTGTGTGTCACCTACAAAAAACTGGCGTTCTGTTAGGGGTGTACCCCACCTTCACCTAACAGTAGCTGGGATAGGCTCCAGCAACCCTGCAGCCCCAAAAAGGATGAGGCAGGTTTAGATGATGGCTAGAGGTGCAAATAAGACGACAAACTCTTAAACATGAAAAAAACTCAGTCCCACTGAAACCTCAAAATGATCCAATGTTCTATCCAACATTTTGGAGGAATGACTTGGATTAATGACCATAAAATAAACTGTAATGACCCAGTCACTGCATGTGACATAAGTCTCACCCTGGAAGAACATCTGCCAGAAACTGCTTGATTTCGAGGTTTCTGCTGAAAAACCTGAGCAGGGAAAATGCAAGTCCTACTGGAGGGAATTGCATCTAGTCATTTCAGGAAACATCCAGCTGTTAGTTGCATAGTTCACATTATTCAGACAGGTTTTTGGCTTCATCCCCTTGCTGACGCACATTGCAGAGCATCACAGCGTCCTCGGAGGTACATCTGTGCCCGCTGATAAGAGCCTGTCGAGCTCCACCTTGAAGTTAAATAGATCTGGATGAGCTAAGCTATCTCTTTGAGTGCTTGCTCCCTTTTCAAACTAATATAGAGACACACTATAGAGGTACACTCAACTTTAATGTCAAACTAACTCCAAACTAAACCCTCCTTTGAAACTGGAATTATTTCTGTAGCCTTTACTTAAATAAAATGAATCTGTGGATGACTGATGGCATTACAACTCATGGTTTAAAGCCTCCAAGAGACATGGGACTGAGAAGACTAGACCAATGTCTTAATAAACAAACAGTTAACAAACACACCAACGACTTTCAGAGCTGCAAAGGGGACATTCTATTATTGATGAGGCCACGTGCTCTGCACCTTTATTGGAGCAGGGGGAGGCTGGAGCCTGCTTGACTCAGCATTCCTCTCGGAGAGCTTTTTTTTCAGCCTCTGTCAGCACACTGAGAGTGTGCGTTTGTTCATTAGTACGGACATATGCAAAACGAAAAGACAAACACAACGAATGAACCACGTACAGACAAACCTCAGTGAACAATTTGAACATTACAGGCCAGCATATAATAAATATACAGTCAATTCTTGATTGTGGGTCATTTTTCAGTGCCTGAATTGACAGTCTGTGAGGTTTGAGACTCTTTTAACCCAGTTTCTTGATTTTTTTGCTTTCAGGGTATTGAGATCTTTTTTATCATTATTTTTTAGGTTATTCTAAATAGTTTAGTTCCTGTATTTGCTCTTACCTCTTGAGTACTAGAAGTAAGAGCAGATCTTGTGAGAGCACAAGATGAAGGATGCCTTTCAACAAGCTGCTTCTGTTCACTGGTCCTCCGTTCTGTTTTTCTTGCTCATGTCTTTATCCATCTGTGAAGGCATTTTTAAGGTTTCTGTATTGACGCGTTTAAGTTAAATTATTGCTATTAACTATTTTTACATTAATTCATTAAATAATGTTTCTGCCATCAGTCTGGTCCACTACAACCTTCATTGATTATTTTGTCAAAGGTAAGCAGGTGTTAAAATCTGAAAAGATTGAGTTGTTGAAGACTTTTTGTACAAGAGGCTGATGTGAAAAAATCCAGATTGTGATTTTTGCTTTAAAACAAAGATAGGATTACAAGAGAAACACCACTGTCTGTCAAATGTGTTTGGTTGGTTACAAAACAAAGTCGTTCCTGTAGATAAGACTAAAACAAAAACCTACCTTTTCTGGACTTTTTGTTACCCCTGATATGCTGCATACAGCACCTCAACCCTTTATTTTGATGGTTTTTAATATTCATCGAAAGAGAGACAATGGTCCATAAACATCAACGTGTATTCAAACATACAGGGACATGATTGTGGTTTTTAAAAACTCTCACAGTCCAAATGTGGCTAAATGTTTTACAGTAAAAATTTAATTAACTGCGGAGTCTGTGGGGGTGGGGGGGCTTGTTGGCCCTGTCCTGGTGGTGGTTGGGGGGGGGTGCCTGGGAGAGGGGGAGGGTCCACTATCCGTGCGGAACCTTGGAGGTTTGACGGGTTGGGGTTTCTGCTAAGGCAATTGGCAGTCTGTCAATTGCTCTGGTCGAGGCCTGACCAGAGCCCTCCCAGGGGCGGTGCCTGGGGGCAGGGGCCCCAGGCAGGGGGTGCACTTTCTGGCTTCTCTCTGTGTGGGGTTAGTGATGTGGGGCCTGGGGGGTCAGCGCTTCGGGGGACGGGACCCCTGGGCTGAGGGCACCTTAGCCCTATGCTGGGGTTTTATTTGCACCTTAGACATTTAGGACCTTTGGTAGGGGGTGTGCTTGGACATCACTGCCAGCAGCAAGCAGCAGATGTCCTTTTAGCGCCCTACCCATCAATTTTAACTGCACCTTAGTCATTTAGGGCCCCTTGGTGGGGAGGGTGATTGGACATCACTGTGAGTAATCAGGAGATGTCCCCTCAGTGCCCTACCTGCCAATTTTAACCGCCCCCCCTTAATACACACACCCTTCACCCTTCAAAATACACACTTCAATACAAACACACATACATGCATACACACACACCCTCACAAACACACACACATGCATTTCACAAGGAAGGTGGGACCTCGGACCATCTGTCACCAACCCTATCCCTGGAGGGGGGATACCAGGCCCTCTGCGATATCGACCATGTCCCTTGGGTGCTGGCTTCCTGGGCCCGGGTGCCCTCTCTCCACGTAGGGAGAGGGATCCCTGAGCTCTGTGGCAAGACCAAGAGCCGGGGATCACATCACATCTGAGCCAGGGGGTGTCCGTGTCCCTGTGGTGTGGGTTCTGGTCCATGCACGCGGGGCCTTGCCAAATTTCCAAGTGTAGGCGAGCCTGGTTGGGCCATGTTTACAACCTTCTTGCGGACCCCCTCTTTCCCTGGGTGTCGTCCTCCTGGGCGGGGATGGCTGGCCCCTGCCTTGCTCTCTCCTGGACTAACCGTGGGCTGGGTGGATTGCTGCCTGGAGCATGGGGGATGCCCAGAACTCCTGGGTGGTGGTGAGGTGCTCGTCTGGGGCTGTAGGCGCTCTTCTGGGGTGGGGCCCCGCGTTGGGCCCTCCTGGCGTGGCTCTCCTGGTTGAGCTGGAGCTGCACTCTCTGTCCCCCCATGCCCCCCCGCTTTCTGGCTTTGGGGGCCCCCAAAGGTTTTTTTGGGGGCGGTTGTTCTCTATCTGCTACCGTGTTGGAGGGTTCTGGCTGCCGCGGCTGCTGCGGCGGGTGTCTTGGTGTGGGGATGACTGGGCACTCTCTTCTTTTCACATTCCACCATCCATTTTAGAAGAACATAAAGACTCACTCGAGCACAGGTGTGAGCTCACCTTTGCACAAATAGTTTACGTGATTTTATGAAATGTTTCACACTAGCTGGTTTGAATGCATAGGTATGCGTGTGTGAACATTATTTGTATTATGTACATGTTGACATGTGAACATTTTTGGAGCCGACATGTGTGTTTGTGACAATTAAGTGTGTGTGTGGACAGGCCCCGCCCTTTAAGACTTGTATTACATCTGAACCTCACTGTAATGATTATAATCATCCAGCAACTTGTTGCTTTATGCTGCTTCACGGTTTTACCCCCCCCTTCTACAATCACCCTCATACCCCATCCACCCCCCTCTCTAGCATCGCTCTGTCTTCTTCCCTCCTTTGCTTTTCCGTCCTGTCCAACACAAAAGATTTTCAAATACGATTAAACTGAATAAAGTTTGGCCTAGATTACAAAAGAGGTTTATTCAGACATACCTCTGGTTTGTCAGAAAATTCATAACCCCTGTTGTTAAAGTAAAATATGTCCAACACAAGTGTTTTTCAGCTCTCATTTGTATGCCCAGCTGTTGGACAGGACAAGTTAAAAAAAAAAAAAAAGAAAATTTAATTTAATTAATCTTCCTTTTATCTTGTCTATGGCTATATGTGAAGGCATGTTTAAGATTATTGCTTTGATGAGCTTTAAAAGTTTGCCAAACAACTGCAATAAGCAGATTGCTGTTTTTGAATGCTTTCTTAAACCAAGTGGGACGTTTTTGTCTATTATGCACTTCCCTTTAGGAGAGTCTGTTTTAGCTTAATTTGCATTACTGCCATGTTATATAATAGAATGTACTTATTACACACCCACATATACATATATATATATATATATATATATATATATATATATATATATATATATATATATATATATATATATATATATATATATATATATATATATATTTTTTTTTTTTTCAATGAGGCCGCCAGTCAAACATTTTATTATTTACTCCACACAGTGAATAGGAGTTGTGTGCACTCTCAGGTGCTCATACCCTCATTATCTGTCAGCTTATTAACAGTGATTATTATTTACATATTTGATGTGTGGGATAAGAGAGATCTCAGGGTTGAGGATAGTAATTGTGGTCCCAATGCAAAAGCTGGATTGTGCAAAAATCAACAATCAGAAATAGACAAACATTTTTCACCAATGTGTCTACTGAGCTGGGTTTAAAAAATTAATTAATTGAAATCAGTTTAAAAATCTTGGGGTCTTGTTCACGAGTGAGGGAAGACCGGAGCGTGTTATGCGGTCGCTGTATCGGTCCGTTGTGGTGAAGAGAGAGCTGAGCCACAAAGCAAAGCTCTCAAATCCCCCGTCGATCTTTGTTCCAATACTCACCTGTGGTCATGAGCTCTGGGTCATGACCGAAAGAACGAGGTCCCAAACACATAGCAACTGAAATGAGCTTCCTTCGTAGGGGCTGGTGGTGTCATGGTGCCTCTGTCAGACTCCTCCCCCTCCCCTCTCTGCTTGACTCCTGATTAGACTCAGCTGCTTCCACTCACCTCATCTTCAGCCGGCCTTCTTAAGGAGATCCAGGATCAGGATTCGACGCCAGTTCGTTGCTCCTCTATGGATTCATTTACCACAAGTGGTTGCAGCAGTCATCCTCCCCTCGGATCCAAGCCACAGAAAATCTCCTGTCTCACCACGAGCCTCTGCCTCCTTACGGTCATTTATACCAGTGACGCCACGGGCCGCCGAACCGAACTATCCCCGCCATCGGATTCCCCAGGGACGCCACAGCTCCGCCAGGATCCGTCTACTAACCAAGAATCAATATTAAAACCTCTTTCTCTCATCCACAAACTCACCCTGTGTTTCTTCCGGGTTCCAGCGTCTGGGTCTGCCCGTTACATTAGCCATGACAGATGGCTCCCTTAGAGACAGGTTGAGAAGCTAGGTCACTCGCAGAGAGTTCGGAGGAGAACCGCTTCTCCTTCACATCGTGAGGAGCCAGCTGAGGTGGCTCGGGCATCTAGTCAGGATGTCTCCAGGACGGCTCCCTGGGGAGGTGTTCCGGGCATGTCCCATGTCCCGCTTGTTTTTGTCCAAATGAAGAAGCAAAATGTTGTTTTAAAGAAGCCGGCGCAGTGATACAAAACATTTAAGCTAGGTGACCGGAACTTCTTTTTTCACCGTGCGGTTATCCTGTGGTCTATCACTTTTTAATGCACACCCAGCAGCCAATCAGAATTGAGTATCCACCCGGACCATGGTATAAATATATATATATATATATATATATATATATATACTTGAAATCAAACTATTGAAACTGAATCCATTCAGTGTTTTGGCTTGAATACCACTAACCTGCAGTCCCTCAAAACTCAAGGACCTAATGATAGTTTAACCTAGTTTAACATTTTACAGCATTTGACATTTTATTGTTTAATTTAACATTAAACAAGGACCTAGTTTAACATTTTCATTGAATTTACATTGCCATCCAATTGCCATTTCTCTTCATAGCAAAGAGAAATTGCAGAGTACAGATCCTGTCAGAGCTTTGTTATAAAGCATGTATTAAACATAATAAAAATTAACCTGATATTTCAATAAGAACACATGGATACATTCACATAAACTTGACCAAATTTAAATCATAGTCTGTTTTTAACTCGAAAACTCAGCTGCTAATTAAAGCTGGTCGTCACATCCATCCCTTCGCTGTTTCCATTTCTTAAGTTGTCTTGGCAGGCTCATCAGGCAGCTATGTACAAGAGCACAGAAGGTAAATCAAGTCAGAATTGCTTTTGAGACACAGTACCTCAATTGATTTCACACTTGTGTCTACGGATGTATACATCAGCCAGACATTCACACTTACCAAAAAGCTCTGGCACCCCCCTGATTGCTCTCCAAATATGCTTCATGTCTTGAATGGTGTGAAAAAGAAATATAAAGCAGATGCAAATGGGAGGCAGCCAGATCGGCTGTTATTTCATGGTCATCGAAAGAGTAAGTCATCCAGATTTTGACATTGCCATAGCAACAGCAAGTTTATACACTGTAGACTCACTCATTTATATTATACACTAAAGATAGGGTAACACATTGTAAGAGAAAAGGACTTTTTCTGTTCATTATAAAAACATTTTCTACTGCATTTGATAACACTTTGAGATTAAAAAATTGTGACTAAAATGAGGAAACTCACCGTATTTTATGCACTATAGGGCACACAGGATTTTAAGGTGCAACGTCAGAGAATGGTTTATTTTCAAATTTGCGTCATATATATGACATATCGAACTATAAGGCGCATTAAACGGGACAAGTGTCAGTGATAGTAAGTCAGTCAGACCAATAACTGCGTTCTCCAGAACTTGCTAGCAACACACTACATATTAGCCACAATTCCTAAACTTGTTAGTAACACATAAAAAAACCCAATCTGAAACCGCTACACATTTTCTGCATTAAAAATATTCACAGTAACACCCAACCTTTTTTGCAACTCTAAAAAAAAAACAAAAAAAACAAACGGGCCGACATTTTGACAAAGCTCCGAACACTACTCAAAACTGCTTTGACGTCAGTAAACACGATCAAAATCAATGCATTGATAAGGTGCTCTGGATAATAAGGCACACTAAAGAAAAATTAAAGTACTTCTCCAATCATTTTTCGATCTATTGTAAAAGTGTTCGCCATGGTCTTTTAATCACAATTATACAATTTCTTTGGGCTAAAAGATGTAGTTAATCAGAAATTTGCCTCTGAGTTGTGGGCAGGACTGTTGGTGAGGGGTAAGCCAACCTGACTTCCTATCACCTCTTTGTTTACACTTTCTCCCACTAGCTTACAGCCCCTCACACCCCAAACTTAACATTAGCAATGCAACATACAAAACTGGAGCCATCAAGACGTACAGTTTTGAACCAAATGCCAGCTTGGTTAAGGAAAATGAAGACATCTGCAAGTGAATGCATCAGAATGGAGTGGAGCAGGGAGCAGCTGCCGATTGTAGATTTGACGTCACAACTACAAGCTTTTTCCAAAGGCTTTTATTTATCTGCTCCTGATTCACAACAATTTGAAAAAAGAAATAGCCAGAAATTCAATTTTAAGATTAATTGTCCCTCTATATGTCCTCCATCTTAGAAAATACAACAAGAACATGTAAAAACCACCAAAAACACACAAAAAAAACCTCACCAAAAACATGATTTTTTTATTGGAGTGGGTCTTTTAAACTTTTAAGTGCACTTTCTACTTAGTGTGGGAAAAAGGGTTATAAACCGTCCTACAAAAATTCAACAATCAGCACCAAATCTTTCTTTACTCTAATGTAGGAAAAATGTATTCTCAATAAAGAGTGCAATATCAAAACCAATGCTTTTTATGTTTTAATTGTTTAATTGCAGTGGGTAAAATGTTGAGGTTAGCAAAGTGTGAGAACTAACCTAAAATTATCCCAACACAGTTTCAGGTTTTGCTATTAATTATACTTACTGTCATTTCCAAAAAGGCTATTTCTAAACTTCCACCTATTTAAGTATATAAATGTATTGGCCTAGACTGTTGTTTTTAGTGCCTCAGCAATTCTGAAAACATTAGAATTCTGAAGCAAACTTTTTTTTTTTGTCCACACAAGGACATCAGCCCTATTAATGGGAGTGTGTAACTACATTTAGGTCCCTTCAACATAGCCACACAGATGCACACACACACTCTGACACTGACATCACAGACCCCCAGCTGCTGCTCTGTTGTAATTTATTATCCCTTCTGTACTCAGTGGAGTCATTAAATCCGCCGGTTCTTTTTCGCACACACATACAAACACACAAGCCATGTGTCTTTTTTAAATAGTCATCTTGGCCTGGTACCCAGAAAGACCTCTTAGGTTTAATTAGGAGAAGGTCCCCGGGGAGAGCACAGCAGCACAAAATACGGCAGACACATGAAGGATGTGAGGCTGGCAGAAAACATGACACAAAACACTGCCGAGATGAGCTGCTTTGGCAGTGCAAACCAACACCAACAACAACAAAAAAGCAAGTCAAGAGCTTTTCTTCCAGCTAAAAATCACGTATGGTTGCACAAATAAATGCGATCACACAGCAGATCAATATAGCACCTCCCCACAACCTTTCACCCCATCCCCAGAGGTCATTTACATCCTTCAGCTACAGGAGTCCACATCATTTTGCTTAATGCATTTAGCTTCTCTGAATGTATTATGGAAAACCAACCCAATTCTAATATTGTTCAAACTTTGCGAAAGACGTCTACATGCATTAATCAACGTCATTCACAGAATACGTGGCGTGTAACTACATTTATAAACCCTTTTCTATACCATCACAGAAGCATGGCGTGAATAATGAGAATTGGAAATAGTAATCCTTAGCAGCTCTTGCTCACCGTTGGCATATTTATCTGATGCACGCTTACTACTGCACTCATAAACACACTTGTGCACTCTGGGAGGGATTGCAGCATAATTATGCCTCAGATAGAGGCGATTAATTTTTTAATGGATTGAATGTTTTATTCATTGCCGCTATCCAGTCTTAGCCATGGCAAAGCACACTGGAAACCATTGGCAGATAGAGGATGCGTGGCAAAACTGCCTATTAGCAATATCATACTGCAGAAAATTACACACTTCAGTGAGTTTTTACGTTGTGCAATTTTAGGCCGTGGATGTTTAAATAAACATCCCAAAAGTCATTTCTTAAATATGTATCTCATTTCCTCTTTAGGCTTTGTTATGGGGTCGCTCCGGGCATAGAGAATTTGATTAAAAAGACGCTGAGTGTGACAGAGAGAGGAAGGAACAGCAACAGGAGAGGCTGTTGTCTTACAAGTGAGACCAGCAAGACCGGGTATGCTGCCCTAGAAATCCATTTCCAGTTTCTATCACTCTGCTGAACCAACCGCCCTGCTGTGACAGAAGACATAGAAGACATGTTGCAAAGGTGGCGGATGTTGGAGGCTTTTAAATACTAATCTTCCTCCTCCTGATCCTTACCCTCCAGTTGAGAAGCAAGACTGAGCTTCGATGCATCTGTTTCCTGAGCAGAAAGGAAAATAATGACTTTATGCACGATTATCATCCGTGTGTGTTGGTCTGGACCAGCTGTGTTTGGATTACTTAAATATCCCAACAATCCAAATTCAAATTTTCAAAAGGACACCCTTTACATGTCTTGTTTTCGAGTGATTTCGGAACTGCCAATAATCAGACAAACAGAAAATCCATACATTCATACTGGGATTATAAAACTCAAAATAAAAAGCCCGACATTTGAATTATGAACTGCCGCAACACCCAGCTGTTGTGTTAAAAACTGGTCATAAATTATTATTGCCACCTTTAGATAGCAGTTTCATGTGGTAGTCTATTCAGAATTTAATTTTATTGCAGGACTTTAAAAAGCCAGTGACTATTAGGAATCATGGCAATTGTCCATTGAGTGCAAAACTTAATTTTTTTGCATCGTTAGTTTTAAATTTTAAGTAATCAAACAAAATTTTTTTAAAGTACTTGGGAGGGTTTTAATTACTAAATATGTGCATGAACCAATCACCCTTTTATTTAAAGCTGAGTAATACTATTATCAAACATCTGTAATCTGTTTTTTTTATTTAATCTGATTATCTAAATCCCTCCCATTGCCTGGTCATCCTTTCTGTGTGTACTTAATAATGCAGAGCACCGACAGATTATCCAATTTATCACCCCCTCACAGCTGGACTTAAGGTGACAGATTTATTAGATAGCCATTTGCGGCTGCATGTAACGCTGGCAGATGAGGGTCGGTGAGAATGACAGAGTCAGAGCGGTGCGATGGCCTCTCTGTGATAATGACCATACCGAGGAGAAGGACACAGAGCAGGACAGGAAGGCAGATAAAGAGACGAGATGGGGAGGGCTATAGCCACGTGAAGATGAGAGGGGAAAAAAGGATCTGGATGGCCATGCATTTGGTTGAAAGCAGATGAAAACACATTTCTCTCACTGTGGAGGCTTTGTGAAACCAGAAAATATTAAGATCGATGCTCAGCCTTTTGATACTTCTGTCGCATAAAAGAATACATTCATATTAGTTGCAACTTATTAAGTGAATTTATGTTTCACTCATGTCGATCTTTAGGCTTTTGAGCTCATGCTAGCTTGTATAAGCTTTACGATTTGAAACTTTTAAGGTACTCAGATTAAAAAAAAACCATCACCTTATAGCTATATTTTAGTTGCTAGGCAACCACAGAATCATCTGTAAATCCCAATGAAGGTCGAGAGTTTACCGCATTGGGAAAGTGTCCATCCGATTACTGTGTGTGAGCTTCAGATGTGTTTTTGTAACCTTTATATGGATCTTACAACACACATAATGATGTCTCGTTTTTATCACATATGTGTCATCTTAGTTGCTGGAGTGCATCATCATACAAATCTCAAGTGACGGTGAGCAATCAAAGGTCACTTTGGCTCAAAAATGTATTCCAGTATTTTTATATTTTGAATTTTATCTATATTTTTCATATGTGGTAAATGCAAAAGATTTGCAGCCACATAGGTTGATGGAAGCAAAAGAAATAGACTTTATCCACAAATACCATTGCAAATGTCTGACATTTAACCATTTGTATCAGTTATCCAAATTTTGAGTTATTTTTCTGACTCAGAACTGTGACTTAGACTTCAATGCTACCAGTGGTTATTGATATTTTTCACTAGTTGAAAAATACTGAATAAGAAATAGAGCTGAGACACAGCTTTAGTATACACCGGGCATGTTTGAAGCGCACTTCAAATCTTTTCCTTGGCAGCTGGCTAGTAAACAGTATAAAAGCAAAATAAGAAAGAAGCCCCTCCCTGCTTATCCAGTGTGAACACCTTGGGCTAAAATCACATTAAATAACCTGCGTTTGACGTGTTCTTGAACATGCGTCACATGCCCAATTGGTAGCTCCCTAACCGTAGCAGCACACCAGATTTCTTTGTTCAGAATTTTTAAACAATGGTTTTCCTGTGGCTCTTTAATGTTGTGTGACAGCCGTACATTTTTGCTGAGTCACTTCAATCAGTTGTGAAATATGCATAAATTCTACATTTATGAAACATCTATCATAAGACGTTTTGCTTTTTGTACACATGACGTGTTTCTGGCTTTTCATCAGTCACTGGTGAAGAACAGAGAGGAAGTGATACAAAAGAAGGAGCTGGAAGAGCTGTGGTTTTTGCATGTCAAAATGATGAATTTTTAATTGGATTTGCTCACAAAGCGCATGCTCGGACGGCATGAACATCTCTTAAAAATGCCTCCGTGCTCCAGCTTAAGACAAACGAGCAATAGATCAAAAACCATGTGTATGGGGATGTGCTTGTTCAGACTTTTCCATCCTCCTTCATATAGGGGGGTGGGCTGTGTTTCTCATTTTTCTCACGACCTGGTACCGGCAGCATCGTGAAAGGACAGGACCGTGCTGGGAGGAGTAATTTTTTATTTATTTATTTATTTATTTATTTATTTATTTATTTATTTATTTATTTATTTATTTATTTATTTTTTATCTTTCCACCCTGGTGGGCTGCTCTTATGGATAACACGGATCTGTTATTGGTGCATGGCTGCTAAATGTTGAAGAAATTGGGCGAGGCCGCCAGTCGTTTGTCCAATGGCACGTCGAGGTGTGGTTCTTTAAAGGCGTGGAAAGGGCGGAGCTAGAAGCGGAAGTGTGCCTCGGCTGATCTCTCTCGCTGTCATTCGGCCACGGTCGGTTCCAGGAGAGAGGGGCAAGAAGTACAGAGGGATCCGCTGGCTGTGGAGGATTGACAGCTTGTCAGAAACGATTCTGGAATCAAATGAACAATGAAACCGATCGCATCAAGACTGTAAAAGAAACGCTCGCTTGTCACATTAACAAAGCCGTTTGATCACGTAGTCCAGAGAGATCCGTGTCATTGAGCAGGCAGGACACGTCAGGAGCAGGGAGGGAAAAAAAAAAAAAAAGCTGACCGACTGCACTGTACGAGTCAGCTTTAAATCGCCTCTGAAAAGCCTAGCTCGCTGCACTCAGCTCGCCAAGGACACCATCTAGCTTTCAGTCCAAGAGGAAGATCTCGACAAAAACAACGCCGAGGTCGAAGGTGGTGATCGAAAGGTGGTGTTTTATTTTCCATTTTTGCATATATTTAGCCTGTTTAGCTAGCAAGCATCCGTGCTAATCGTTAATAACTAGCTTGCTAAGCTAGCAACGGATGAAAAACTTAGCTGGTTAGCTTCGTTAGTAATAATCACCTACGTGATAATGACTGTTTTAAGACACTAGAAATGAACACATTTATTATAAACTATTAAAGACAACGTTTAATAAGGTGTGTTTCGATCAAAGTCTTTAAATGGAACCGTGGACTGTTTCGTAGCCCTGACAGCTGTCAAATCAAACAAGGTCGAATGTTGTAGTTTTTGACCGTTGTGTCGGTTTATTTGTAATGTGTCCCCGGTTCTGTGACGTCTGTAACTGTCGCATTTCAGTTGAAGGTGTACCGCTGGTAGTTGGATATTTGTCAATTCGTAAGACTTCCTAAAATGTCTCCAAATGGAGGCTGTTCCACACAGAGTGCTCGATTCTCTTTTTACGGCAGGGAGCTCCGCTCTAGACTTACAAACTGGCAACGTCATCGGATTATAATTAGCTAAGGATGTCATCTTGACGGTTTAAAAAATATTTATAACGTTTTGTTTTGCACCTGCCAATACAAATATTCAAATGTCAGTAAAACCTTTTTAACTTAATTATGACATTAATTTAACTTAGCTGGAACGTGTTGAGAGTGTTCAATTATACATTAAAATCTATGCAATAATATATAAAAGTTAAAAAAAAGTTAAAGCTAATAATTACTACTACATGAGGTCATATTCCTGTGTAATAAATGGTTAGTAGCATTTTTGATTCTCTGCCTTCCTTTATTTTGAAAGTCGTTTAAAAAATCCACTCAGGTTACCTGTTTAACTAGTTAATCTGAACCTAGAATATTAGACATTTTTAAGGGTGGAACATTCAGCAAATTAGGTGTGACCCAAATGGAATTTTTTTTCAATTTTTTTCTCAAATGATCTACGTGGCTAATTTTCATTTTATTTGAAAATGTTTACAAATCGAAAACATAGGCTTGTGATCTTTGAAGTCGATATGTTTTAAGCATATTATGTTCAAATGTAATGAATTTACAAAGAAAACAAAAAGCTTGTAGTTTTTAAATCCCTTGATCTAAAGGGAAATGAGAAAGGCTGACTTTTAACCTGTGTGCATCCTGTGTGCTTTTCTCTCAATAGGACCAAAGAGATCACGATAGCATTTGTTCTGGGGAACAAAACAAATGGGGGATTACGGGTTTGGTGTTCTAGTTCAAAACAACACTGGCAACAAGTCTGCATTCCCGGTCCGAATCCACCCGCATCTGCAGCCTCCCCACCACCACCAAAATGTGTCCCAGAGCCCCGCTGCTTTCATAAACAGCACCACGGCCACGGGGAACGGCAGCACGGGAGGCTCTCCCTGGCTCTTCTCTAACTCTGCCACCCACAACAGTGTGCAAGATGAAATCTTGGGGGGGGCAGAGAAGCCCAAAGCACAGCAGCAACAGGAAATGCAAGAATCGCAGGAGAAGCAGCAGTTATCTCCAGGGAGTCACCAGGAAGGTGGAAGCAATGGTGGGATAATTTCAGAACTGGAAAAAGCCAAGGAAACCAAGACAGAGAATGGTACATCTGAGGGTGGCAATGGTAAGGAGAAGCAGCTTCGCCTTGAGTCACCTGTCCTGACTGGCTTTGACTACCAAGAAACATCTGGCCTTGGGGGAACTGGTCCAGTACAGTCCAGCACCACCTCGTCATCACTTACTGGCTTCAACAATTGGTCAGCTGCCATTCCGCCTGCACCGTCAACCATCATCAATGAAGATGTCAGCTTCTTCAACCCGGTCTCGGCCAACAATGGCACTCTGCTGTTCCAGAACTTCTCCCACCATGTTAGCCCAGGGTTTGGTGGGAACTTCTCCCCCCAGATTGGACCAGCTGCAGCTCTGTCCCAGCACCATCCAGCGCCACCACCGCACCCCCACTTCCAGCACCCCCACAACCAACATCAGCAACACAGGCGTTCCCCAGCCTCCCCCCACCCTCCACCCCCCTTTCCGCATCGAAATCCAGCTTTCAGTCAGCTGCCACATTTGTCCAACAGCTTGAACAAGCCCCCGTCCCCCTGGGGTTCAGCTAGCTACCAGAGTCCCTCTCCCTCCCCTGGATCTTCAACTTCATGGAGTCCTGGAGGAGGTTATGGCAGTGGTGGTGGTGGTTGGGGAGGCTCTCAGGGTAGAGATTATCGTCGTGGACTAAACGGCGGGATGACTCCGATCAACTCTATCTCTCCACTGAAAAAGACTTTCCCTAACAACCACGTGACATCCCAAAAGTATCCTCGAAACGGTCCGGCGGGCTTCAACCCCAAGTCCTGGATAGATGATGGCGTTAGCCGCAGTGATAACATTTTTCCTTTTCAGGTCAGTATCAGTTAAATAATCATAATAAATAGTTTGCTGTAAATCTGTACCGATTTTATAGGACATTCTATGTTCTTGTACCTCAGTAGGTGTGTGCAGTGTTGAGCTGTCATGCATGTCTACATTGTTACAGCATGTGCCATTGCTGCCATCTTTTGAAATGATGATGAGGGATGGCGTTACTAAGTGTGGTCTTTCAGCATTAAAGCTGCTGTTGGACCTCCACAGCTGTGTGTTGGCAATGATGAGTAATGCGCCTCCACCGCTGCAGCGGGGTGTGCCACATGTGTGTGCTTGAGGTTGAGATGGTGGTGGGAGGGGGTTGAGATGGGACGGAGAGGAGATGAGGATCAGATCAGAGACAAAGGAAGAAAGGTTGCAATCATGATAATGGGAAACCAAAACTGACCAAAAAAATACAGCAGAGCTTATCATCTACAGGGTTTAGCTCAGGTCTTTGCTTCTCTATCATATCGCTTAGTCTTAGCTGGTAAAATGAAGCTAAATCCTTTTCACATGTTTTATTTTAAGTTATCATTTATGTTATAGCTTTCAAAGTCTATCATCACTATAAAAATGGGTTAGGTTGATTTTTCATGTGGTAATCTACACACAACATGGTAAAAACAATCTCTTAAGAGCCAGGAATGATATAAGGAGATAAATGGAAGCATGGAGATGGACATTACGGACACGTCATTGAGTAGTATTTGGATACACACTAATATTTGATAAACAGAGGCAGAATTGAAGATAGGAAGGCTGCCTTTGGCCCAGATTGGGCTGATGACTTAAACAGAGGGTTCTCCAAGCTCTCAAATGTATCCTTTGTTTTTTCAATGGTTGCACAATGTTTCCTCCTTTGCCAGCAGTGACAAAGGGTCAGTGACCATTCCTTGGTTGACTGTTTCCTAACGTTCTCCTTGATGGAATACAGTATAGTTTGTGTGAGGTATTGTTTTCCCTCTACCGTGTCTGCTTCCTTTGAATGACTGTTTGTCAGGCAAAGTATAAAGCACTCTAAAATTCAAAGGCTTTGCTAGCTGTGACCTTTTCAACAGTGTTTTGTTTCATCTCTATTTGCAATGAATGACTCGCACCGCTCCAAAGGTTGGCTAGTAAGGACTTTATGTTGACATGCTTCGACATGTCTTAAGTATTTTTTCTGCAATAAAAAGAGGATGTATGTTTGGGTAATTTACAATTATTTTTAATAGTAGGCAATTTCTGTTAGTTATTGAGAGAAGCTCATGTTTAAATAAATGCAAAATCTAAGCCTTTTTTCTGTATGTCGGTAAGAAAAAAAGGTGAAATTAAATGTCCAATTTGTTTGGAAAAATCTGGCAGGTCTTGTATTTACAGACATTTTTTTATTTTATTTTCCAATGTAACATTTCAAGTCAAGTCAGCTGTAATGCATCTTTTTATTTATTTATCCTGAATTAGATCAATTAAATAGCATTGTCCTTTTGCCCTCTTGATTCTGTTAAAGCAGATGGAGGGCGGCTTTGCAAGGTCTAACTGTGTAGTAGTGAAGAGGAAGGATTATGCAAGTGTAACCCATTTACCCATTTCTGTGTTCTTGTTGGATGCTTAAATCAAGTACAAAAAATATAAATGGGTCATTAGGGCTTTTTTTAATTTTACTTTTATTTTATGCTCTTTTTTTGACTGAAGATGATCTTGTTTGGACTCAGCCTCAACACTTTAAGTATTTAGTTAAACTATTAGAAAAAAAGGTATTCATCATCCCAATTTAGTCTTTTTTTGGCCTTATTCTTTTCATTTAAATAAATACAGTCCTAAAGCAGCCTTTAGACAGCAGTTTTTTGCCTGATAATTTAAATGCATTTTTATCTCAGTCAACAGACGTACTGTACGGTAGAAGCTTCACCTTTGAACAGACAGATAAGTCTTTTTGTTTACAAGTCAGCCCTTGGTCTAACCATCACTTATGGTCATGAGCTGTAGAGAGGGGCCCAATTTGAACAACCAAAATAAATGACTTGTGATAAATGCCTGGACTAGCCCTTTGGGAAAAAACAAAAAGATCAGACAACTGAAGTGAAGATCTGCTGCATAGAATGGAGCCAACCGGGTTTGTTGGAGCATTTGGACACTGGGTCCTCCGGGTCCATCTGTGGGGATTTGTGTCAGACATGTTCTTCTGAGAGGAGGGTTTTAAGCAGCCTTGGGACTTGCTGGATAGATTTAATCCCTTGGAGAGTGACCTGGTGCAACACAAGTGTCAGAAAATGGATAAATGGAAGGCATGAAGGGGATGAAAAATAAGACTAAATGTTAAAAACCAAGATCCAACTCTCAACATTTTAAGAGCATTTTTTTGGGTAAAGCTATGATTTTATTTTTGTTCCTGGAGAAAAAGATCCCCTTGCAGTGTTGAAATAGCTTTTTTAAAACTGGATGAAGACACAAAATGTTATTGTTCTAATTTTGAATATAGGTATTTTATTGTCAAATTTGAGGTTTGGATGTTGGTCCTCTTTTGTTTAGCAACTATACTTTGACTTAAGAGAAAAGGATTTTTGTGAGCTTAGAGAACATCGGTAAGTTCTTCTTGCTAGGTTTTAAGGCCATGTGCAATCTTTTCAAATAAACTATGACACTTGACTAAAAGGCATTCACAGTTTGGGAAGTACTCTTTGTGAACTAAACAAACTCTATGAGCAACTGATGTCCCCCTCCTCCACTGTAAATCTTCCTTCAACTGTCTCGCATAGTTCCCATTTTAGCACCCACAGAACAGATGAGGGCTTAGCAACCATTGTTCAGCCTTTCCACTGTCTCTGGAACTTCTTATCACATGCAGTGTTTCTTAAAACAGGTTTTCTTGAAATGGATCGTTGCTCAGAAATCACGAGAGCCGAGGCAGCTGATTGTCCTGTGACCGTGATGTTGCACTTTTTGCAACATTTCCCTTAAGAAAATTGTTACAACTCAAACACAGAAGCCTTCTGGTTGTCTCAAACATTGA
This sequence comes from Oryzias latipes, assembly GCF_053564925.1. NCBI lineage: Eukaryota > Metazoa > Chordata > Actinopteri > Beloniformes > Adrianichthyidae > Oryzias > Oryzias latipes. The sequence continues at coordinate 8,537,436 of NC_136250.1, read as the reverse complement.
TATAGCACTGTGTATACAAGTTGGAAAAATGTCAAATGCGCTTGAAGTATAGCTTTGTGCAAGGTGTTGTGCAGTATCGTGGCACTTAGGCACTTAAGGGATGTTTCACCTCAGTGTCTGCTGCTTTAGAGTGGGGTTAGAGCCTGGCAATTTTCTGTTTTCCATTTTGTGTGATTTCTGTGGATGTACGGATTTGGCTAGTGACTCGGTCCACACCTGCAGGGCCTGAAGGAGAGTCAGCCAGGGCAGGATATTGTCTTATTAAGCCACCTGGCTAACTGTTGGTTATAGTTCCCTCCTTACTGTTTGTGAAGCTCAGAGGTGCTGCAGATTTATGTGGTGCCGTTTCCTGGACAGCATATTATTAAACTGACTGTGCACTTTGATGTGTGCATGTTTTTTTTTTTAAATCTTCTTCTTTTTTTATTTTATTTTATGTATTTCTTTGCTGAACTTGTTTTGCACACTGTCGTAGCCAAAAACATTCCGTCTCTATAAAGTACTCTCCCCTGGCTAGTCTATGATGACGTTTATATTCATCTACTGACACATGGAATCCAGTTGTGGATTCATTTAAAATGAAATACAGAAGATTTTCTGAGGACTCATCTTTAAAAATGGGGTTTGAAGAAAAAAAGTTCCACATTTGGACTCACTTGCTCTGACAGGTCACGTCGATTACCGATCTGAGTGTTCACAACTCTCAAGTCCCATCTGTTCCCACAGCAACAGGAGAATAACATGCCCGCCACCTCAAATCAAGTCGCATCTTATTGCTTTTGTATTCACAACACAGTTGAGTTTTAGTTCCCACTCTGTTAGACGGTTTTCTTCCATCAAAGTACTTTTAATTATAGCCCTCATTCGTTTTTTTTTTCGACTTGCTAGAATAAGAACAGCATTACAAAGAGGTTGTTAAAGGTTAAACAACCTTCAATGTCTAAAAAAAAACTACTTCACCATTAAGTTGCAGAATCCCAAAGTTGTTGCAATTACTTCTGGTTCTTGTGAAAGTTATGTTCTATGAGAGAGATGCTTCAGGGACTAATGAGCAGTCATGGCTGTGTTGGTGAGCACATCACTCTGCTGCTCATACAGCCTCATTGTGTTCTTCTCCACTCTTGACAACCCTCTGAAACGGAAAGATAATTTACGTGCGTGTGCACACAGTTGTATGTGCAGGAGCTCCAATTAGTTCTTGAACTAAGTCTTCAGCACAGGTGTCTTAACAAAGAAGGAAGACAAAGCAGAATTACTGTGGAGGTGTCATTTTGCATTTAGCTCATGTCGCTGAAAGCAACCAAAATGCTGCTGCAACCACAACTGTTTTCTTTTTTTTTTACTGTCCTTGTTAAAAGACAACCATAGGCAAACTTTTGAGCCATTCAAGCAATGCTAAGTAATTGGATGTTTTTGACAGTTGGGTGTCTTTCATGTTGTCACGGGACTTTGAAATATTTGACCAAGAAGACAAAAGCTCAACCGACTTCCTCTCCCTGCCCCCTCTTTGTTCTCGTTTTGCAACAGCTTACCTTGCTGATCATTCTCCACTCTCTCCACTTTTGCTTCTTCTCTTTGGCTTTCCTTTCTTTTGTGTCTGGTTTGAGATCAGACGCTCACCACACAACTCGAGATGTTGAGGAAGTGTGGAAAATTTCAGTGGGTCTATTGATCGTAGAAGCTTTTATCCTTCAAGCTGTCTTACCACTGCAACTATTTTAGCCAGATTTTCTATGATGGAGGTCAGTGACAAATTGCTCTGATAGACTATACTGCTGATCAGTGTTCACCCTTTGCTTTATGTGGAAAACCTCTCCGATGTGATATTTTTGTTTAAAATGTCAAGCCAGATCTTTATGTGCTAATAAAGAAGGATGTCAGGGAAGAGGGTCAAGGAAAACCTTAAAAAACAGAATAAAACCAGAAAACAAAACTAAATTCTGTTTGCAATGAAGAAACTGGACAAGCTGGATGAACAGACCAGCAGTCTTCTAAAGCCACTTGGAGGTTAATTTACATATGATTAATTAAAAAGCAAATTGACCTATAGCAATCTAGACTTTGGGTCATCTACTTCAGCCTTTTTAGCTCTTATGGCTGCCATTTTTCATCAATAATCAACAAAAAGTAGGATTATTAATTGCAGAAACAACCCTGCTGCAGTAAATTGTTAATTGCTTCTCCATGTGCCAATAAAACCTGCCGAAGGTCTGTGGAAGATTAAGCCTCGTTGGAGAGGGAAGGCTAACCTGAAGACATTTACGTCCACATGTTTATTTTCATTCCTTTTTTCTCTCTTTTTCTCAAACAAATACCTTTTATAGTGAAGAATAGCAATATGAAAATATTAAAGTCCGACAGCCTGCAGAAAACAGCTGCTTTTCCCACATTGTGCAATACCATATACCATATTTAAAGGATCAGACTGGCTGTCGCTATTCATTTGACTTGTTAGGTCTTTAACCCTTTAACACCAGAAATTTCACTGACGACACCTAAATAAAACAGACTCTTTGACAATAACTCTTCAACGTTTACATGATCTTTGTGAATCAGATGATTCGGACGCGTAGAAAAGCGGCTTTTCATTTCGGCTTTGCACCGACATGTTGCTGAACAGCGCAAAGCCACTTTTCTTGGCAACGGAATCAGCTGAATTACAAGGATTGTGTAAGCACCTCACTGCTAAAAAGTGTTGCATATCGGCGCAAGGCTGCTTCTCTCTTCAGAATCTGCTAGAATTACAATGATTGTGTCAATCGTTAAAGAGTTACCGTTGTCAACAATGATGTCGGAATGCCCTTTTTTTTTTGGACGGTCATCGTCATGGCTAAGAAATTAGCACGTCAAAATCACTCCCCAAGGTATAAGACCTTTCTACAACAGTTTTTTTCTCAGTTTATTCATAATGTACAATTTGATTTCTCTTCCAATGGAAAGCTGTAGTGAATGGTGACAAGTAACGATACACGTAGTTGAACCGAACCGTTTTGGTACTGCAGTTTCAGTTCGGTTCACTTCTGTACTGTTTCGGTACATTTTTCTTTTTCCCCCCGCATATATATTGCATTGTAACGACCCAGCTGCTTTGTCACTCGTAGCGGGCAAACGAGAGCCGAGCTGCTAATTAACTAGCTGCGTTGACTGTCCTTGTCCCATACTCCACACACCCTCTAACAGTCTCAGAGAGAGAGTAGACATAGAAGTAGATTGATCCATCTATTTTCCGGCATTAAAACCCATTTATTTTGAACACACATGAACAGCGTAACAACATGAACCTCACTTCTCTTCATAGCTTTGCCAGTGATGGTGAAGAATTAACACACGAGATTTCACACTTCCCATGAGTCTTAGTGGCTATAGGCGGGGCTAACCCCCAGGTCGCCACGGTATTAACTTTGCGTCGAGGCGGAAGTAGAGTTTCCTCCGAGACGCTATTAGGTTACGGGCAGTAAGCATGTCAACAAATGGCTAATGCAGACGCAAGGCTAGGAATGGGTTCCCCCCCCATCTCCTTACGCTCACCTGTGTGGGAACACTTCGGCTTTGTTGTTAGCATCCATGAAGGAAAAAGACAATTGGTCAAGTCGAATGGCGTGTGTTGACATTGTTACACAAAGATAGCGTACGCCACAGGTAACACATCCAATCTGTTAACGCAATTAAAACGGCATCACCGACTGTAACAATCGCATCTACAAGAAAAGAAATGTGCAAGTTAAAGGCCCGTACACACCGGGACGAATATTCGCCAGGCGTTATTCCCCAGCGTTTTTCGGCACGTTTTTTGTGTTCACACCCAGGCGATTTTCGCTGATGATGAGCCGAGCGAACATGCAATTTCATTCCCTGACATTAGATGGCGCTTAATATAAAAGAAATACTCCTGTACACAAGGTGGCGCTTCGCAACTTTACGCTTCTTAAAGTCGCTTTTCACTCAGAAGAAGAGAGCAAGTATTTACGCGCTTGTCAGAATCATACAAAGAAAACATGAATATTTCAAGCACCAGTTGCTCCAACTGGTGTTTGAAATGGTGGTTCGGGGATATTTTAGTATGTCCGTCATTATTTCTTCGCGGCAGTGTAGACGCTACTTGGCGTCTATCTTCTTCGCTGGTATATGTGCTCAGAAAGGCAGTTTTGTGTTTGAGCGCCCCCAAGTTGTGATTTACTGTAACTTCAGAAGCTCCAGACACGTGTGCAAAAGCGCCACTGTCATTGGTCGTATAGTTATCGACGCGGGGCGTCAAACCAAAAAAACGAACCTGAGGCGTTTTTTAAAAAGTGACGCTTTGAAGCTTTTTTCGCGTCGCTGTGCACACTCACATTGGTGCCCTTTGTTTAGTCACGAGGCGTTAAACGTCGGCGAATATCGCACGCGAAATTCGTCCCGGTGTGTACGGCCCCTAAAATGTTTTTTTCTAGGCCAGTGTTCCAAAGTTTTTGGGGCCTGGCAGCTAATAATTTTTCTTATTTTAATAAAGCAGATCACCTACATAGGCCAATTTTATTTATTGTTAGGTAAAACTAATAAATGTATTTTGTAAGTAATTTTTTCCGCCTTAGTTTTTTGTACCGAAAAAATGCCGAAAATAGAAAACAACTTCATTTATCTCCCAAGGGAGAAATTCAGGTGTCCTGCAGCAAAACACATACAATAAATAAAATAATAGTTCACAAAATAGCAGTACATATCAGGCAGATTTGTTAAACAGCAGTACTGAACCAAAATGCACCGAACCGAGCCCTCTGAACCTAACCGAATTGAGATTTTAGCGTATCGTTACACCCCTAGTGACAAGTGGTCTTTAATTCGGGACAATCAAATCTTTTAGTGAAGATTTGATATCTAATTATTAATGCTGGACCATAAACAGGTACATTATGGTATATTCATTTAAAATCTGCCACTTTACAGTAGCCTTTTTGAAAAATGCCAACGTTGCTTATTAGAGGCCGTTTGTTTTGTGGCGTTCACTAACCATTAAAAATGGGCACATGATTTTCTCTGTCATTTTAATCACAAAATGGTTGGATATTTAATCCATTTATTGGACCTACCTCTCTGATATTTTCAACGCTAAAGTATGCAGCAAATGTTTTATGTTCATCCCTATAACCTCTGCCTGCTGTCGGGTGATTTTAGATTCACATAACATAAATTGCCTTAGATATTGAGACAAATGTGTGCATACACATTTAATCCTGGGCAGTTGTGGGAAAAAATAGAAAGAAAAAAATACTCTTTGCTAAAACCATCTGTACACGTGTAGGTGCAAAGCACAAGCTTGTATTTTACATAATTCAATTTGGATTTAAAGAAAAATGCTGCTTAAACTTGTTAAAGCAATGTCTCAAATATTGAAAGGTTGTTGTAACTTTATTTTACCCGATTGTTTTTATGAATGCAATTGGGGAAATCAGTCCTTAACGCATATTGAAGTGTTTTTTGACCTGAAGCTGTTTCCCGAGCCTTCATATATACAGAATGGGATTCAAGACAACAGAAGACTTGTAAGGGAGAGTGTGATGGGTGTGTCCTATTTTATTTATTGCTTTGATTTTTGTTGGTTTGTTAAGTCTGTGTACCAGCTCACGCTGGTAAAATATGGCGTTATCGGAGAAGTTTTGGCTCCACCAACAGCGAGTTTGCCACAACCCCCCCCCTCAAAAACCACCATGCATTTCGGCTGATCCGACACCAAAAGGAAGGATTGAATTAAGGAGCCTCTACACATCACAGAGACTGGCTGAAAAAGTAAGCTGACTGCCGTGTGGACCCTTAGTCATGTGGTTCACAGACGTAGGTCTGTTTTTTTGAACCCTTTCACTTTTGACCCCTGCCGAGTTCATGGTAGCACAGTATGGTATGAGCGTGTTTTTCTCCCCTTTTTCTTCTTTTTTTCCCCAATTGAGTGGCTCTACTATTAAAGTTACTTGCTTGACATTACCTACAGTTATGCAGGATCTGGAGCTGGATAAATCCTGGAGAGCTAAGACACGTTTGAAGCAAAAGTGGCAATCCTGATTACTGACAAGACGACTGACTTGTTGGGCAACGCCTGTTGTGCAAGGCCTGACAATCATCTGTCAGACAGAGGGCAGAGCTGATCACGCAGTGTTGATCTTCTTGTCAAGATGTTTGTCAGGCTTTTCAGAGGAGGTGAATTCCCCCCAAAAATGCCACACGGTAAATGTCTCTCTGTGTGGTACTTGCAGATCTCCCATTTTGAGTAAAGTGCTTTTGCTCGGTGTGAGGTCTCGGTTTGTGTGTCTTCAACTAAACATTGTTTGCCTTTAGACAGAATGGCAAGAATTCTGTGCAGCCAACAATGGCAGTAAATGGTTAATACACCTGGACGGATGAATGCTCCTTTTTTTCAGTTCCGCTTTTAAACTTTGGAAAGAGAAAAAGTGGCGCTCATTAACACTCTGAATTTATGCGCCACATTCTTCCGAAGAAAATGGGTCATGTTGGTGCAGAGAGATGGTCCTCTGGTGTGTTGAGCTTCTTGTCTGACTTGATCAAATGGATGTTTCTAAGCCTTAAAGACACGTCTCATCTGGCTTGTAGAGAAGCAGCCCCTTTGCCCCCAGTTTATTGAATATCATCACTTTGGAGTTGGTGTGCTTCTGGATGTTCTACAAACTAAATCCCTGCATTTGCATAAACTCCTTATAAATTTGTGCCGGAAGCACCTGCAAATCTTTTAAAGCAAAACACTGGAATTATCAAAAAGCTATATTTGGCATAACTTTATGAGACAGAAGGTAAAATCTATGGGAACTTGTAGTCAGCAGGGGACTTAAAAAAACAAAAACTCAAAAGGATTTCTGCTTTTTTGAGGTGACATTCATCAAAGAATGACTGGAAAGAGCATTAAAAAAAAAGGAGGAAGGAAGGAGCACATCATCACATGCGTACGAAGCTGGAAATCAGCCATTCACCCCATTTAAAAGAGGAAAACAATATGAATATAAGTTTTATATTCTTGCTCAATTGAAGGAAGCTGAAGAGGTTTGTCATTTGGACTCGCTGTTGTCACAAGCTGCATATTTGTTTGAGGTGGAGTCGAGGCAGAAACCTTATCAGCGGGGCACTTGTGTTTGTGTACGGGACATATTTTTAGCTTGTTGGCATATTTAGTGCATACTGTAAGGGTGTGATTGTGTGTACGCATTTTTGAGCAAGCCCGTCCAGAGTAGCTGGTATGCCAAGGATGGCTCAGTTCTTGAAGCGGCTCTGGATTGATGCCTCAAAACCCGTCTAACTGTGGCTTCATTTTGCACTTAAGCACGATTTGGATTATCCTTGAACACCTAAGTATGTAGAGTTTAGCTGAGCAATGAAGGGGGTCTGTTTTTTTCTGCTGATGGAGAAGTGTGCTGTTAAAGCAGCGAGGGGGGGGGGTCTCCTGGTGGAGAATTGGTAAAAGGTTTATGCAGTCTTAAAAAAAAAAAAAAAAAATTTAAGCAAGCAAAGCCAAGAAGTGCAAATGAAAATCTATAATTTTTGTGTGGTTAAAATTGAAAGAAAGATAAAGGTTATAAAAAAAAAAGTGCATGTGGTTATTTAAATTTTTTTTTTAACTTGTGACACATTTTCAAGCCATTTACAACATTTTTAAGCGTATAGTACCTGAGTAAATAATAAGTAAGTAGAATCATCTGTATGGGTTTGTTTGGGCGTATTTTATTGAATAAAAAGTGCAATCGATCAGAATTAAATGTTAAGCCTATAAGTTGCTAAAAAAGCATAACATGCCCTTCTTTTTGCTGTTTTTCAGGAACGCACCCGCTCATTTGACAGCTTCAACATGAACACTTTAGAGAGCTCCCTGATTGACATCATGAGGGCAGAGCAAGACACCCTGAAAGGTGAGGAGTCCTGATGTTAATTATCAACATGAAAAACATTTCTGTTTTTCTTTCATTTTTTTGAAAGACAAATCCGTCTCATCTGCCATGTAGAGAAACTCATTCAGTGTCATTAAAAAGAAGGACCTCAATAAAGGCATTATCTCAGCATATTTAGCCTTTTATGTCAAACACAACCCACCTGGATCACATGTAATGGCTGCTTTATTATATTTAGATAAAAGGAAATAACTGCCTCACACCTAATATCACGTTAGTCCGAGAACATCGAGCTGATTTGAACTTTCTTACCAAACCATAAGTGCCTATCTATTAGTTTTATATCCTATTATAACACAGAAGGTCACTCTATAAAGCATTTAGATTACACCCGTCTTTCTTCTTCTTTTTCTTTTTCGCATTCAGTAATTATGATAATTATAGTTTAAAAAAAAGACAACCGAGAAGGATCTGTATCTAATTAACTTGTGCACAGCGCAGTGTGTTTGGCCTTTTCTTCTCTCTTGCTCATTAAGAATATTGAGGCAGGATTTCTATTTAGAAACCACTTTTTTGGTTTGTTTTTTTTGAACACGCTATATGGTCGCAAATGAAGCTGCCACATTTATGCGATCCAGCGTCCGTACGCTGGGGTGAGGGCTCCGTCTCTTTGCATGTAGCAAGAACAAGGATCAAGAGTGATAGGCGTGCACAGAAACAAAGGTTACGTCATTTTTTATCCTGTTGTCCTCTTTTAAAGAAAAAAAAAGCAAACTTTCTAAAAGGTTATAAATGCCACTGCAGGATCCCTCATTGTTCTGTGTATGTGTGTGGTCATAAAGAAACCAACAAATGTGTGTAATTTAGATTTTACATTTTAAAAAAAGTTAAAGAAAAAAATTCAAATTCAAATTTTCTTTAAACAGTTGTATATATTAATAAAATTTTTAGACTGTCCAGCAAATTAAGGCTGTTTGTGATTAATTAGTAGACTGTGGACAATAGGAGTGTGAGGTTTTTGTGTTGTTGACTATAATGATTCATTTTTTGTGCAAAGACAGAAACACAGGTTTCTGTTGGGCTTTCACTCCTCCTGTTGAACAAGTTTTTGAAGCTTTCCAGTTTTCCAGGTCTGGAGCATATCAGATTTCTTTTTTAGAGAGTAGATTTTTTAAATTACAGTAAAAACTGACAGTTTTTAAATGGTATTATTTTAAAGGACAAATTTGTAAATGAAAAAAAACAAACCTGTTATTTAAAAAAAGTCTTTTTGGGTCTGACTGTTAACTAAATACTAAAAAGTTACCTATGGTTACGTCCAAATTCACTTCCTATCCCCTAAACCACTAGAAAGTGCTGGGCATCCCTGGATTTTAATGCAATTCAGAAACATGCTGACTATTGTTTTTTATACACCAAATATGACATCACCATTTGACAAAGTAATAATGTAATAAATATAAACATTTTAAAAAAGCTATTTATTTATTCACTGTGTTCTGATGATAAAAAAATTTGTCCGAACACAACGCATTGTGGTCTATATTTTCCAATCTAGTGAGCATCGATGCACACGAGTTTTTGCAGAGACTTCTTGGAAGTTTCGAGGCCGCTGGATTTTGGAAATGTAGATTTGGACAGCTCTGCAAAATGGCAAACGGCCTTTATGGTGCACTATGTCGTGAGTAGTGAAGGAATTGGAACACTCTTTGTAATGCAAACATAATGTTCTAGATCAATATTTAATAGTTGGTGCTGTTTAAAAGTTACACATCTTCATTATATTTTGGCATCTCTTTTATTTGATTCGTCCTTCATAATATTATTACATTATAGTTTGACATTATAAAACAGAAAAGTGCAAACCTCCTAGCAGTATACCTGAACAGTATTGGCCAAAAATGAAACAAAAATAGGCTGGTGAAATTATTACTGAGCCATATTTTCATTTTTAGTGTACACTTAAATACACTAAAAAAAGAGGAGAAAACTTTACATTTTAAGGCACCTGGCTGCACTAAATTCTCGAATCCTTAAGTCAAGTTCACTTGAGTTGCTGGAGAAGTCTAGAAATTCAAAAGTTTGAGTTAGATTTTAAATCTGAAACCTTTAGTGCAGCAATTTGTTTTAAAATGTAGATTTTCATTTTATTTATTTTTATTATCTTTTACAGTGTAGCAAATATAGTTGGTGAAATGTGGACTGACAGAAGCAACTTTGTGGTGACTGTTGTGTGTTGGTTTAGAGGGAGTAGCTAGTTGGAGTCGTTCTGGAGAACATCATTGTTTGACAGGAAACGCCTTTGACTTCTTAAGGCTTTAGTTGAGTTTAAGGTTTTGGGGCGGGGCAAAACCTTGAACTGAAGTCGCCATCCCTATATTTAACCATAAAACAAATTGAATGTATTGTGGTTGTGCAAAAATGTTTTTTTTTGTACAACCATAATAAAATCTGTATGGGAGCTAAAATACTAAATTGTATTGTAACCTTGTACAGTACAGATTTCAGTTTCAGTGCCAGAAAAACAAGATAAAATAACACATTGGAGATTTTTCTTTGGTGGCACCTTGTGTTTTTGTAGCCTTGGACTTTTGAGGCTGAATCCATCCAGCAAGGATCTTAACTTTGCTGTCTATAACTTGCCGTAAAAATAACCTCGTCTTTGCTCCAAACACTAAAGATGTTTTTTTCTGAGATTTTATTTAAATAAGAGCGAAACTTGACTCCAAAGTCAAATGGAATATATTCTCCTCTTCTGTCTTTTAAATCCATTTTTCCTACTTGTTCCACTAGATGAGCACACAGCATTAACACGGTAAAAAATGTTCCCTTTCATATCTGTAGCTCTGGCTTGCACATAATTTAAATAACTTTTTATCCGGCTTGGAGCTACTTAAAAATAAAATGTTGACACCTTTTTTCTGTCATCAACATGAGTACAATAAAAATGACTAGCATGCGTCTTCCAGCACACATCACATTCAAAAATGCACCATTTTTTTCATTCCAGCTGAGCATATTGAATAAAGCACAAGCATTGAAGCAGGGGAACAGACGAGGCCAGACAAAGTGTCTACAGTAGAACTGGCTTTGAATCTCTTCCAGCATTGTCCTGACTGACAGAAAGGATCCCTCTGTTCAGCCTCCCCGCAAGCTTACACACACAAACACACACACTGCCGTGTGTGGTGTAAGCTTGTGCATCCATGTGCTTTAACTGTTAGTGTACTGTGTGCGGCCAGCAGCATGCGAATAAGGTTCATGGAAGGGGCACACGCAGCTCTCCACAAAAGGGATGCTGCGAAATCATTTGCTCTGCACCGGTTATGAGAAGCATTCAATCGAACATGATGGGTGGTGCTTGCAGGGACCTTTGGTTGGTCTGACGATTGGCACCAACAGTTTCATCACCTTCCTAATTCAAGAGGATGAATTCATGAATTGTGTAGTGAAGAAATGTCTCCACATACCTGTGTCATTTGATGAAGGGACTTACTTATGATCACACTTTGTAATTATTCAATGTAGCATAAAGTCTAAATTCATGAAATAACTTTTAGTGGACAGAACTAGTTTGGTTTGTAGTCGTGTTATTTTGTACGCTGCGTTTGAGTATGAAAGGTGTGGAGGAGGGGCCAGCATACCTCCCTGTGATGAGGGGGGGGGGGGGGCATTGGAATGCACCAATCGCTGTGCAGTCTGTAGCCACATAACAATGGTGGCACTATTGGAGCCTTTTCATCTCTCTGACCCTCTGCTGCAAACAGGCCTTGTATAACTTTGACGCCTCTTTGGCATCATAACATGCACTTGTGTGGATGCTGCATGGGTTGTGTGTTTGTTAAATGGTTGTGGAGAAAATGTCAGTGTGACGGACGGCAGCCTCACAGAGAAAGATGTTAAAAAAACAAAACACTTAAAAATATTTCAGTTTGAAGCAAACTGGACTGAAATAATCTTTGATTATTTTAGTTTTGTTGTTGTTGTCTAGTTTCATGTTTTTAATTGTGTAGCAAAATGGAACAACCTCAGCTGGGGCTTTATCAGTGCACTAAATGTTAACCGTAATCACTCCAACCTGGTATTTATTGACAAACAAACAATCGTCTAGCATATAATTCCGTTATGCATACCATTTGTGCAATGGTGAGCTGGCACCTGTGCTCAGGTGAGTGTGTGTGTTGTTTTACTGTGGTGGATGATGAAATGGAAAAAAAAGGGGAGGGGGTGCCCAGTTCCCCGTGTTTTTCATTTGTTTGGAAACCAGGTAAGTAAATGAAACGCAGTCCCTTGTCTTGATGGAGTCCATAGCATTAAGTCCTCACACTGTTTTGAGTTTGGAGCTTGATCATTTTATAAGGGAGTATGTTATAACGTTAGATGGCTTACCCACATTTTTTAATGATTTTCTACAACCTGATATTAACTACTGGTAGTAATTGGGTTAATGAAGAAAACAGCTGGAAATCAAGCTGATGTCATGATTTGTTTTTCCTAATTTATATGTATGCAGATTACAATTGCATTATTTACGACTGATTAAGTAAAATGTTGCTCCTTTGTCATTTTTTAAAATCAGAATTTCCTTATGGGCGATTCATCTGCTGTCTGATTTGACATCATTTGATCTGTTATCTGTTGTTACCTTCCTGTTTGAACACAAATATTTACATTTTTGGACCCTTTTGAAATATGTTGATGAAATTAAATTGCTTGACAAATTTTACAATTAACTCTAACCCTCCCCTTTTCCCCATGTTTTTGTTTAGGTCGTCTGGGGTTCCCCCACCCAGGAGGGGACAACCCTCTCCCCCTCAATGGTACGTAACGGTCCCTTCAGTCCTTAATGGTCCACTAACATGGCAGACTTTGTGTGAAAATAACATGTCTTTGAGGGTGAAACATTTAAATGGAACCATCCGGATATCTTTTATCATCACTTTAGAAAATATTTAGTAGGTTTTATGTGAAAGTGTTCCTTTGATTTAAAAAAAGAAATTGCTTCTAAAAATGTTCAGCCTTGAATGTATCTGTCAATTATTAACGAATTAAGTCCAGAAAATAGTTGGTGGTTGCTCTACGGCCGGGGTGTCAAGGCGTAGTAAAGCAGTCGGCAGACGCAGATTTGATGCGCGAATCCCATCTGGTGTAATAAGAATTGCAGGTGAAAGTGCTTGAAGATGAAGAAAAACTAGTTTTGGAACCCTTATGGTCTCTGGATTGTCATGTCTCAAAATGTATAGTTTAGCTAGCGATGTCTGTTTTTGGTACCTAGGTAATACCAGCACAATATTTTTATAACTGTGAATGTGCATAGTCTGTTTGTGAGTCTGGGTGATGTGTTTTTGTTTTTTTTTAAACCAGGTTGTATTCTATCTTGCGGTTGTCTCTTGTACAGAGCAACATCATCATTGAAACTTTATGATTGCCCTCCTGTACACAGAAATACCTGTAAAATTTGCCTTCAAAAACAACAGACCCGACCATTTCTACCGCTTATAACCAAATTCACAAGTCAGTTATCCCGTCAAAGTCAGCAATTAAATGAGCGCCAATGCCAAAACAAATATTTGTCAGCAATATCGCTTCTGACAGCATAAGGTTTCATCAAATGAACACAGTAAAATGTGTATTTAAAGGTAATGTGATTGGTTTGGGGTTCTTCATAGGCCAAAAAAGGCTGGTGGAGGGAGATTATGTAGCATATCAGCATGTTGCAGTGAGCAGTATCCCTCCCCTTCTTTGTGAGACATCTCCCATTCTTTTACATTTTCTTTTTTTGTTTGCACATCTCTACATATTCCATAAAAATTCAAACAGGTTTTTTTTGGATATCTGATATCTATTTTTGCTAAAAACCTTTTCAACCTGTGTGGAAACTTCCATATCATCATCTTGCCTTATTTTGACAATTTTGTTAATGAATGAAGAGGGGAACGGTAAATTTATCTGTGATAAGCCAAGTTTTCACTGCTGCTCCCAATTCTGGGGTGTTTGTTCCACATTAGCAGTTTGTTTGCAGTATTTGTCTAATGGTTGTGTGTTACTGCGACTGTGTCTGGTCCTTGGCCCCGGATGTAAAATGGAAGAAGCCATTGGTTTCCTGAAAAGCCCAATGGTTCCCATGGTGACATCACATGGTCAGGAGCTGTCATCAAGCCCCTGAGACAGATGGTGCCAGCGGATAAAGGCCGAACACCAACCCTCTTTCTCTCCACCTCATGAAGGATACACAGATTGCATTCCCTTGATCCCTCCTCTCCTTAGTCACTTTCATTTTCTCTCAGCTCTATGCAGCTTTTCATCTTTTCATTTCTCCTCAGCCTCCCATTTTTATTTCCTCTCTACCACATGCACCTTTATTTCCTTTTCTGTACTTCTTCCTGCATCTATTTCTCTCTTGTGTTTCTGTCTCTCTTTAACCTCTCCAGTGGATTTAATGTCCATCTGGTTTGGAAAGTGCACTGAAGGTAGATTGGATTATTGTTCTCTCGTGTTCTGGCCACTTCTCTTCCCTCGCTTTTTTTCTCAAAAGTAGATTGGTTGGTGCGCACAGTCGTCAATTTAAATCTTTTACTTCAGTTTATTGTGAACAAACTCCCTTGGCAAAGATAGCCACACTATTATCATGCTCAGAAAAACCCCTACAAATCTTTGGGAACGTTTGGACGATGGAAACACACGGCAGACAGATTTGAGCCTGACTCCAGTCATGTCATTGACCTCAACCTACATTTGATGCCTTCCATTTTCTTTGTGTTGATTGAATAATTGGGGTTTCATCCTAATCCTATTCATAGTTTTGCGAATCTTTATGTTTTTATATTGTATGTAGTGATAATAAAATGGTCAATGGTGTATATTTATAAAAGTGCTTTTCTACCTTCCTTGAACCCCCAAATCACTTTACAGTTGAAGTCCCCTACACCCAGGCACACACACATTCACACACTGATGGTGGCTCTGCTGCTGAACACTGGCACCAACCCAGGAGCAGTGAGGGGTGTGGTGTCTTGCCTGAGGACACTTCGACACATGTGTGGGCAGAGCGGGAACCGAACCTGTATGTTCCAATCAGAGGCAACTACTTAAGCTGTGCACCACGCCCACCCTGTGTAATACACACATTACAGTAAGATCTTAACATATCATATTTGTCTTAGTGTCATACTGGAAAGTGTTGCTGTTCATTGGGCTATGACTGTGGATGTCAGCACATTGGGAAACTCAAAGCCTTCGTTACAACCGCCCTAACGGGTAGATGCAGGCTGTCTGTGGGAAATAGGGGGAAAACCTGTATGGGGCCCAAAGGTGCCTCTCACAAAATAACAAGATTGGAGACCCGCTCGGTGATCCCTTAGAGCAAAAATGTTCATGCTTAATTTTTTTCTCTGAGCGAACACTTATACAGAATCTAAGGGTTAGGTGAGACACCGGCATGTCCTACAGATGATTCATTTTTCTAGACCCCCCAAATCCTGTGAACTGTGCAAGGGGCCTCTTTACATGATAAGTGCGTGCTCCTTGTGTGCAGAGTGATTGTCAGAAATGAGACAATTGAGGGCATAGTTTGCGTAGGGATCCTACGGGCGCTTACGTACACCCTGTGTGAGTGGCATTCTTGCGGCGTTAGTAAGTACCCAACACCTTATTGACGACTAGAGTGTGGTGTAAAGTACCGTATGACACCATCGCTTGTAGGTCATAGGTGCATGCCACTTGCACTAGCCTTATGAATTCTTCACAAATCCTTAACACAACGATGATAATGGTACATTCCATTTTCATAATGTTCCTGGAGGTGGCTATACAAGACACACCTGTGCTCCCCGTAAGATGTGGTCGCTCCCCTCTACGATCGTCCACAGGCCGTGCCGGCCCAACAACCGACAATTGTGACTGTGGCTTACTGTGACTGTGGGATGCACTTCCTGTTCTTTACCAGGTCTTCCAGATATGCTTCATTTATATGTTAAAGTTCAGGTGTCTGAAAGGGTTTTAATCAACCGATAACTATACCTAAAATGGCATGCTGAACACTTTAGTCAACATTTTCCCTTTTCACTGTAGAAATGGTAACATTTTCTTCTGTCTATATTATATCGCACTTTTGTTTTTAAGTTCTGGATTCAGTTCCTTTTTATATCCACAGGTGCTATTGTGTTTCCCTCCTTGGCGTTTAACCAAGACGTCCTTTCATTCCATTTTTGTCTTTGCCCTGTCATAATAATGATCTCTTGGGATAATGAGAGTCGCTGCAGCCTCATTTTGAAAGCATCATTAATGAGAAGGAAGCAAACACGTCAGGTATCGCTTTATCCTTTTGAAACATTTAGTGAGCTTTATTGCACTCAGATCAAAAATTGAATCCCACATTTATAAACAAATAAGCAATCCTTTGTTGTTGATTTTTTTTTAAAGCAAAACACAATTGTAAAGACATCTTTGCAGACTGATTATTATTCCACGCTGATTAAAAACCTGGAAAGAGATCAGCTCTTTATTGTCCTGAACCACCTGGCACTTCTATTGCTCCAGTGAATCATGGGCCCATCTCTAAACATAATCTTCTATGATTTACTCCACATGCAGCCAGGAATTATAACAGAAGACGAGGTAAAACATAACCCCTCAGTATATTGTGTCAAGGATTTTCAAATGTATGGTTGACTTTTTTTGTTTTTTTTATTCCCCCACTGGAAACATAAAATGTTATGACTCAATTTATAACAGCTTGTTGTGACAAGATTTGAACCGTTCTCGTCTTTGTACAGTGAAGTGACGTGTTTGTCTGCATGATTGTGTTGGGATTTGTTTTAAGCTTGTGAATTGATCTCAAGCATTTTCTCTCTTTTTATCTTTTATGTTAGAATGTCCTTTACGGCTCGGTATGGTTCACTCTGCCTGATTATCCCCATCTTTTTCTTTCCGCCGTGCAAAAAAAAAACAAGTAAAAAACGAAAACATGTGATGCAAGTGAGCACCATGTTTTGGTAGCAGTCACTGATGCAGCGAAGCACGCAGGGCGCAGTCGCAGTGCTACAGACACACACGACTCACACAATGGAAGTTAAGGATAAATCTTTGTAAAGCAGCTCAGGACAGGTTGGACGGGTGCAAGAACAGGCCAGGGTGAGCTTAGCCTTTACTGTGCATGCGTTCCACAGTTCAACTGTTCACGCTCGCCCGCTTAAGAGGACCAACTTGTTTGCTTAAACACCTGCAGGCTGCATGCATGTTTTGTTCTCGCAGATGGTTCAGTTGCAGGAATCTAGACCTCAGAACTCATCATCTAATGTTCTGTACAGCTTTAGCTTTTTGATTTCACACTGTTCATTTTGTTCTGAAACTGTCCATTTGAGCTGTTTTGCTGCCCTTTTGTTTGTATCTGAAATCTCCCTGCAGGTTATTTGCTTATAGATGTTCCCTTTTGATTTTGTTTTTCCCAGTTCTGTTTTAAGGGCATTTAAAGAGGTTAAATAAAACTGTATTGTGTCAATGTTATTGGAAAAAAAACGATAAAAGGTGATGAGTTTTGGAAAAAAACTACAGGAATATTTTTAAGCTGAAGGTCATAAACTCCCTGTTCTGTCCTCTGCCTCCCCCCCAGGCCACTCCTCTCTCTTCCCCATGGAAGATGGATTTCCTGATGAGGAGCGTGGCGATCAGGGTCTTCCAGGCCTGGGCTCTCCACACTGCTTCCCACATCAGAACGGAGAACGCGTGGAACGCTACTCCCGCAAGGTCTTTGTTGGAGGCCTGCCACCAGATATTGACGAAGGTAAAGCCGTTTGGTCTATACTTCTGCTAGAATTAAGCTCAGGGAAACTAACTTGATGGATGGTGTACAGCGAGAAATCATCTGGAAATGATTTAGGACCTCCTCCAGAACTCCACTGAACATGAATTCTGCTGTACACTTTTTTAAAATTAAGGTTTTCTTTCAAATCCTGCATAGTGCCTTTGAGTGAAGCTTCTGTGTTTGGTTTCAGATGAGATAACCGCCAGTTTCCGACGTTTTGGACACCTGTTTGTAGACTGGCCTCACAAAGCAGAGAGTAAATCCTATTTCCCACCTAAAGGTATTTATAATTATCTTTCTGTGTCATTCCAAATAGTTTTAAAGTGATAAAGATGAGACTTTGTCAGAACAGAGCACATAATATAATGGCTTTATATTAGGGATGTCCTGATCAGGTTTTTTATGGCCCTGACCCAACCCTGAGTCATTTGATTTTGAGTATCTGCCGATACTGACTCCTGACCTGATTCTTTCGTAACACATACAAAAAAATTAACAGATTTATTAAGCAGATCCAGGTTGTCCCAGGTTTTTATTTTACAAACTTTCTTTTAAAATCTGAGGACTTCTGTGAAGTAGCTTGACCAATCAAGTAAAAATACAGCAACAATCAACTAGACAAAACAATTAAATTGTAAAATAGGTGATAATTAGTCATTTGAGAAACTTTTGTGACTGAACATTTTTGATCACCCATATTTCCATTACAAAATCTTAACATTTTATGATGATTTTCTTTGAAAATTATTATTGTCGCATAAATATGAGGATAAGTATTCATGACTAGCTCATGCCAATGTAAGCATTTATTAGTTTTTTTTTAAAGATTATGGGATTATTTGGAGTTTGTAGACGATCCCTCGGCTGCCTTCTCTCTGTCTGCAGCATGGAGACAAAGCAATTCTCATTAGAGAAACTTGCTGTCAGATTTAAACATTAATTAAAAGTAAAAGTGGAGCCCGGGCGTCTGAAACTGTGAAAATCTCGCTAACTGTACCAAACTGTTGTTGTGCTCCTCCTACTCAAACTAGTGCCGCATTGTGCTTCCATATAAAATGTCGTGATCCATTGATGATCAGCAGACTTCTAGTAGGAAAATGTAAATGTAATAATAAGCTTCAAACAAATAGCGGGGATGATAATAAGAACAAGAAAAATGTCCAATCGGATACAACATCCGATTCGGATGGAGTCTGAAACCGTGATCAGACTGGGACATCCCTACTTTTTATCGTTCTCTACTTTAGCAGGTATTTTATCTGCTCTCTCTTTAAGCTGTTGTGTAAACTGTAAAGATGTCATGATTTTTACCAGAAACCCTGTAATACTCCCTGAGGCGTTTGAATGACTGTGCTATGTTCTGCACAGGCTACGCCTTCCTGCTGTTCCAGGATGAGAGCTCCGTGCAGGCTTTGATTGACGCTTGCATCGAGGAGGACGGCAAGCTGTACCTCTGCGTGTCCAGCCCCACAATCAAAGACAAGCCAGTCAGTGAGAACACTGAAGAAAATGCATGGTTCTTTGTAACTGAAATAATAACTGCTGTCATTCTTTAAAATGGCAATTGTTCGCTTTTGTTTTATAATGTTTGGATTAAAAATGTTTTAATTGTTTAACTTTGATTTAGGCCTGCACAATAAAACGCAAATTTATCGTTATCGGAATATCAAGCTGTGCAATACGCATATCACAAAAGACGGCAAAAATGAGCAGGAAATGGTTACCTTAAATGTGCCAAAACCATCTTATTGCAGCTTGAAGTATTTAACGAATCAAATAAATCCATATATGCATTTGTCCTATCAGACGGATGCCTTTCCGCTGTTGACCAATCAGATGGAACCCTTTTATGTTAGATGTCCTATGTAGATGAAGGTCATTTGGAATATAATCTTTGAATTGTTTCAATGAAATAGGAATGATGTTTTTGGTTGTTTTGATATTTGTGTATCGCAAGTTATATCGTTATCGCAATATTTATCGTTAATATTGTATATCGTGCAGACCTACTTTGATTGTATTATTTGTTCTTACGTCTTGTGTTTTGTTTACCAATATGCTTTTCGACTTTAGGAGACAAACATTTTTAATTTAAACTTTTTTTTTTTTTAACTAGAAGGTGAAATTTCCCAGTCCCTTTAGCAAGTCCAAGTCCAGTCTCAAGTATTAAAAGTGCGGGTCCAGGTCAAGCTGTGTGTCACAGTTGTAATCAGTTTTTTTTTGGGGTCAAGAGAACTCACCATGGTGTCGGCCTCCATAGAGTTTGACTAAAGTTTGCAACCTGCTGGTGTGCATTATTTGTTTCTGCACAACCACACACTTGATGCAGGAAAAAGAAAACGGGAAACTGTTCCAGATGATCAAAATGCATATAGCCCAATGTTAAAGTAAAGCAGGCGATGAAAAGAAAAATAATTCTAAATCCGCAAGTCATACGTAAAGTGAAGTCCAGGTAGTCCTAACCCTCGTCCCGGAGGTAAACCTCCACCCTTTGGGCAGTAAAAATGGCAGAATTTTGATTTGCTTACTCAAACAGATTATTCTGTACATAGAGATAACTTTGATAAAACTGTAGTTTGTTCTGTTTTTTCTTCCTCTTTTCACTGTGCTCACACAACCTTAATGTTTATGACTTTCACTATTGTTTAACTGTAAATTGTGTTTGTGACAGGTCCAGATTCGGCCCTGGAACCTGAATGATAGTGATTTTGTGATGGATGGTTCCCAGCCTTTGGATCCCAGGAAAACCATCTTTGTGGGAGGTGTTCCTCGTCCACTCCGCGCAGGTATTTTTGTCTCTCTGATCAGTTTTTGAGCTGAAATAACTTAAGGAGCAGACTTTAGCTCCTTCTCCAAATGCTAACTTTAAGAAAAAAACTTCTTCAACAATCAAACCAACTATGAAACCTGTACGAGGTTTAAAGGCAGGCTGACGTTTACCTGCCTCTGTCTGCAGTGGAGCTGGCCATGATTATGGACC
Organism: Oryzias latipes; assembly: GCF_053564925.1. Taxonomy (NCBI): domain Eukaryota; kingdom Metazoa; phylum Chordata; class Actinopteri; order Beloniformes; family Adrianichthyidae; genus Oryzias; species Oryzias latipes. The sequence goes on along the minus strand of NC_136250.1, from coordinate 8,516,792 downwards.
GTCTGTACGGCGGGGTTTGCTACGCCGGCATTGACACCGACCCGGAGCTGAAGTACCCCAAGGGAGCGGGGCGGGTCGCCTTCTCTAATCAGCAGAGCTACATTGCTGCTATCAGTGCTCGCTTTGTACAGCTGCAGCATGGAGAAATCGATAAACGGGTGAGTGGAAGGAAAAGAGAGGTCTCTTTTTATTTTTTTCTGTCCCTAGCCCCTGATCTTGTTGAGTTGGTACCCCTCCAACCTCACTTCCTGCTCCTTTTATGTAAACCACTTCAGTTCAATGCGTTGCACAATGGAAGATTGTTGGTCTGTTTTTGTTGCCTTAATGTAGCAAATCTAAAATTACTGTCAATATAAAGATTTGATGATGTCATGCTAGTTTCTGTTTGCCGTCAGAAGAAGCGCTTCATCTCTGGACAATAGATCAAGTCCAGACCCTAAAACGGTTTAAGTCCAGAATATCTGCAGCACTGTTTGACAAGTCACACCAGGCAGAACGTTGCCTTTCTCTGTACAGTAGATAACCGTAAAGGAGTTAGGGGAAACTGGCTGTGGATATGTAGATTATCAGAGCGTGGAAGGATGGATGGTGCAGCAGGTACTCATTTGCATAATTGATGTGCACGTCTTGCAGAGGGAAGTTCCTTGCTGACATTCGCTCGCTAATAATAGTAAAATGGCCAGTTGCTGAGAAATAAAACAATTTGGCTTATTTTATGAAAATCTGAGACAACAAAAGATTTAAACCGACACAAATGTAGAATACTATTCTCAAGGAGAAGTTCTTGTTCATTTTGCTTGGTTTAATTGTATTTTTTTTGCGGAGGGTATCCAAACCTTTGCAAAGAGGGGCAGATTGCTTTAGGTGCAAATGTTTAAGAGCAAACCATTCGGCCTGACATTCTATATAACAATAAGAATAAATGTAAATGAACTATTTAGTAAACATTTTGTTGCAATGGCATACTTTTCATTTTTTCACATTAAAACACATGCTTCTAGAGATTGTTTTGACCCAAATTGCTGTCATTTTTTCAAATCGGTAATTCCCTGTTTGCTTGTTGTTGTTTGCATGTGTTGTCTGGTGGTCCTTATTGACGCTGAACTTCTTGAAAAGAGCCAGTATCTTGGCATATTAGACAGACACAGTTTTATATCATGTTTCACAGAAAGATTATGCCACTTTCCACTTTTCCTGGTGGACCTTACTGTCAACTTTTCGTTTTAATTTACAGTTGACATTTTAGAAACGAGCTAGAAAGCGTCACAGAAGGGTCGCATGACAGTGTTGCCACAAGAATGACTTCAAATGTATTATTGACTTTATGAAAAGAGACCTGTAGAAATTTAGAGCGTGGGTTTTATTTGGCCCATGGGCCGGACTTTGGACATGCTTAACCTAACGGAGCATGCCTAAAAAAACTCTATTACTCTGACATATTTGTTACAGCTTTAAAGGTGACTAATACAATAAATGTTATTCTTTTTCTCTGAATGGGTTTTTAAATCTTTAGTTCTATTTGAGAAAACTAAACTGCATCCACTGCTTCTTGTTGCAAAATGTCTTTATGGATGGGAAAACATGATTAATCCACTTTGTTGAGATCTTATTCTTTTCAAATAGTAAAAATAAAATATTTTCATAATTTTATTTGGATTTTGACCTTTAAATAATATTTATTGTCAATATTTGACTCTGCAAGAAATTTAGCCTGAAGCAAAAAACGTAAATATTGTTCCTTAAATATAAACACAAACAGGACAGTTTTAAGGATCTTTAAAAGTAACATTTTTCAAAGCAATTGTTCATTTAAAAATGTGATGATTTGTCCTCTACTTTAAGGTGGAAGTGAAGCCATATGTGCTGGATGACCAGCTGTGCGATGAGTGCCAGGGAACTCGCTGTGGCGGCAAGTTTGCACCGTTCTTCTGCGCCAACGTCACCTGCCTGCAGTACTACTGCGAGTACTGCTGGGCAGCCATCCACTCGCGTGCCGGGCGAGAATTTCATAAACCCCTGGTGAAAGAGGGAGGCGACCGACCCCGCCACATCTCATTCCGCTGGAACTGAGCGGATCTGCAGAGAGGGAGAGGCAACAGAGGAGCAGGAGGGCAGGTAGTGCAGGAGTCGCAAGTTATTGTAAAAATAAATGCACTTTTCTGTTGCTCGTTCCTCCTTTTGCTCTAACTTCATCAAAACCTTTTATTCTTTTTATTTTTTTCTTTAAAGTTAATATATATCAAAAATGTCCAGAGAAATTGGAGCAAAACACAGATGTCCATTTAGGAAAAAAATGTGTAACATCATTTTATTTATACTTTTGATTTTTTAAAGGTATTTTTATGATTTAAAAAAAATATATATATATCAGAATTAACATGTGAGTATGGTACTGTGTTTTTTAATTGGCATATTTTTCTAAAACCTTTTAGTTTCTTTTTCATTTTGATATAAGCCCAAAAAAAGTCATTATTTGTCGTCCAGTTGACTTTAATATTGTAGCAAAGACTTCTTACAGTCTGACAAACAAACGCCGTCGACACCGGCGAGTTCCTTTTTCAGTTTGATTCGGAGATAGTTTGCAGGAGGCTTCAGAGCAAGTGGGACTTTGAGTAGAAAAAAGGGAGTCGCTGAAGAAGAGTGCACTTATTTCCAGTTTAAATACTGAAGACGCAGTATATGAAATCCTTTTTTGTAGTTAACCAAAGCCAAAATCGTAATTAACTTTGAAGCGAAAGGGCCCGCTGCAGAAGGAAAGGGACTCTTTCTTTCCCCTCCCAGATCGACGTGTTTGATCTGCTTTTTTATGATTTCCAAGACCGTACCAACATTTTGATGCTACTTGAAAAAATTGCAAAAGAGTTTTTAGCAACACCAGAGATGGGTTTCGATCTTCATATTTGACATGCAAAAACTAATACCTCAAACTCAGCTGCTAATGTGCCGAACACAGTAGAAAAAGAAGAAGAAGAAGAGAAAAGCAAGTCAAAACATTAATGCAGTCTGTTCTCCTTTCCTTAGAACTAAAATCAGAGGGGAGCGCTGCAACAGACACAAAGTGATGTAACTGGCACAGTTTTGTTGGAACTTGCTTCATCACCTCCTTATTTTTGTAATCAAACCCAGGGTTGTGCTAGAGACAGACAGAGTGTTGTGCAGTGCGTGGGGTTAACGTATGGCGTGGGCTAGGCTACAGACGCAGCAGGAAAAACAAAGAAAAAATTAAAGATGAAAGCAGCCCCACATCTCTTCTGCATGTCTGGCTCTCTGCTAGCTCCCAGCTAACAGAACGGCTACGCGGTGGATCGAAAACCTGTTTCCTGTGCTTGCACATGACAGGGCTCAGATCCAGATCCTTCAGGACGAGTGGTCTAAGGCTGGTCGAGTGGCTGCCTTTACTGCCACAAACAGGAAATGCCTGAATATGTTTTTGTTTTTTTTTACGTGTTTGTGCAATGCTCCCAAGTCTTTAATGACAGAGTGCTACTTTGCACCCAAGAGTGAGCTACATCCAGTCATTAAAGTAGCAACTAACGCTGATCTGCTTCTGAGTCGCGGATCCTTCCTTCCGTCGAACCCTCTGTCCTTTCTGCTGCCAAGCTAGTCCAACTCAGCATCCAGTGTTTTTTAAAGCATAAATGAAGATAGTGTCTGCAGTGTGCTCTACTACTACACACACGTCACCCTACATGCAGTTTGCGCTCAGCGGCGAGATTTGAAAGCCCGTCTGGCTTTGGCGGCGAACCAAAGATGACTGTGCAGTAGTGGGTCATACTCATCATTTGTACGTTACTCTCATCTTCATTCCCACAAATCCGTCACTTCTACATTTATTTTTGAACCTGTTAAGCCCTGATGGACTCCAGCAAACCAAAGATTGGCCTTGAAACATGATCCACGCAGTCCGTGTAGTAACAGTATACATGCTGCAGATGTAGGAGAGCGGAATCAGAACCATCAGAACACCTCTATTTACCCAGCAGGGCTTACAGACACACAAATGAAAGCTCCTTCGCTCAAAGTGGAGGAGGCGCTGTTAGGCTCCTTTATTTTTATTTTTTTTAAATCTCCAATAGCTCTGCAGGTTTGGGAAAAACAAATGGAAAGTGCACAACGCCGCAGTGAGGGTGAAACCAACCCTCACATGCTTTTTTTCTTTGGTTTCTATTTTCCTTTCTTCTTCATTTTGACATTTGAACTCACTCAGTGGCTACCTTCTAGCCGAGCATTTAAACGTCAGGGAGTTAGTACAGAAACTTGATTTTACACACTAGTGAGAATCCTCATATTGGCGCGGTGTCGCCGCACCCTGGACTTTAGTTTCGCGGGTGCAGTGGGTGAGCATTTTAGAAGTTAAAACACTTTGTGAAGAATTTGCTGTTAAAAGAGTTTGAAAAAACAAAAAAAAAAGAAAATAATTTTATACATGGCCTGCTGATTTTTTGGTACAGTGTTTTCTAGCTAAATTATTTTGTCATGCACATATGAACATTTATTATGCACTACTTTTCTAAATATTTTTTCTTTTTCCAACAGTCATTTTAGGCACATTTTTCACAAAATGGGGAAACTCCTTTTTGCAATACCTCAATTTTTCACATTGTGAAAGGTAGCTTTTGTACTTTTGTTACTGAGAGATCTGCATATATGGAAATGTTCATTTTAAAGAAGAAAAAAAAAAGTTGAGTGATTTCAAGATATATTATTTTCAATTATGCTTTTTATACATTTCAGTGCTGAGGAATCTTTACAACTAAGTGCTCACTTGTGTTGATGCGACTTCAGATCTGCAGAGGAGAGACCAAAGCATCCCTCTCTTGGTCTTAGCTTTTTCGTACTCTACTTGTTTCCAGTCAGTCTGGTTGCTAACCGTCAAAACAACAACGGGAAAAAAAACAACAACTCGTCATTTGAATCTGTTTGTCTCTAAATATGGCTACACAAAGGTAGAACTTCTGTCTTGGTTTCCTCTCCATAGATGGAGCAGAACTTGTTTTGAGGAGAATGCAAAATCGGGTTCATGCTTAACGCTGAGCCTCGTATCACAAGAATGGATGTTTGATGTTTAGATATTTTAATATTTGAAAAAGTATATAGACATATACATTAAATATATATAATATAAATATATATATATATATATTCTTGAACTTGCCAGCTAGCACCTATTGTAACCCTTAGCATGCATGACGAAAAAAAAGAGAAAGTACATGAATTAGCTATTAAAACTAATCGTTGTGGTGTGCACCAAATGTTTCCCAACTATTCAGTTAAGGACACCCAGACCCCGCCCCCTCACCTTTGCTCCCGCCCCTCATGTCAATCTCCTAGTTGGCAGAACTCTGCAAGATGCACAGGACACAGAGATAGAAATTTAAAAAATAAATGAATAAAAATATCCACACAAAAAAACAGAAGGAACCCATAAGTTTAAAGTGATGTGGCAGTGCAGGAGCATCCTTTTAGAACACTGTTTAAAAGAAGACTTGAGAACTCATCTTTATATAGACTTATCTGGAGGAAGGGGAACTTCAAGACTTGAATGTGGTAAATGTTGCAAGTTAACTTCAAGTTGTTATGTGCAATACTTCTTTTGAACCCTTTTCCAGATAAAAAACAAAAAAAAGTAAAAAAAAAAACAAAAATACTCTTTGCAATGTAATTCTTTAATGCCATTTTTAATTGCAGACATTTAATTAAAGAAGATGTTAATATGTTTTTCACAGTCATTTTCTACTGTTATTGTAATCCTTTTCATGCTGGTGTTTGTAAAAAAGAAAAGAAATCAAACTATTTGTACTAATATAAATAATTGAAGTTATTTTTAAAACATTAAAGGTTTTTTGTGCTCATTTGCTTATTTTGTTTATTTTAAGCTACTGTGATTGACTGCATTGTAATTATTAGGTCAACAATGTATTTAGCTGTTTATTGGTATATTTTTAATTGGAATGTATAATTGATTTTTATAATTTTGATCAGATTTTTGTTATATTTTTGAGGTGAAGCTTTTAATATGTTAAAGTGTCTAGTTTTTACTAATTGCTATATTGTGCTCCACAATATATGGTTCACATTTTCTGAAGGAAAATAAATATTTAAATATTTGTCTGTTAATGATGTTACTTAATGGCAAGATTTCAATAGTTTTTAACTGTGTATGGAAAGGTTGTTGTATTTATTAATAGCATTTTTTACTTAAGATATCACCTTAATTTTTATTGTCATTTCACTTTATAAGTTCCTATTTTTGTATTTTCCTTTCTAATTAAGTTATGTAATACGGATTTGTCCATATTTCTAGGAGTTGGTCTGTAGAAGTGCTAGTGAAACAAAAAAGAAAAATCTAATGTTATTTAATTGTTTGCAGCCAACTATTTATAACAGTATGCATAATTTTTAAATATTTGTAATGTGAAATGTTGAATGAAATAAATCTTAACTGTGATGACACGGGCTGCCTGCTGTTTGTGCTCTGCTCCTCGACCGCCGTCACGTCCTCACGGCTGTGCAGCTCAGCTGTGTGGAGCGTCCGTTTTTAGATATCACCGCATTAAAAACGCCGCCATCAATGCAGGCGCTCATCAAAGTTACTTAGCAACGCGCCGGAGCAGGAATTGGCTGCCCTTGTCGGCCAAAGGTGCCATCTCCGCGTGAGCCTGCTCTCACTGCGGGAAAGCATCCCACAGTCGGGTTACAGTGGAGCCCCACACTTAAGAATATAACCTTTTTAAAAAAATAAACTGGCAACTATAAAACAGAGAAACAAAGACAGAATAGAACTAAAATATCAAAAATAGAAAATCTATTGAAAGAAAATAGGAGAAATAAAGCATTCTTCCTAGCCAAGAAATATGAATTTTAAATAAATGAATACTAATTGTATTTTTCTTTAAAGGCTGTTCCTTTTCTATTTCCTAATTGAGATCTTTTTAAATGCTTAGTTTTTGGGATTTAAGTAGATAAACTGTTAAGTTTCCTTTGTTTTTTCATTTTCTGCAAAGTAAAAGCTCCTAAAATAAATTTCTTTGCTGAGTGTTGTCTAACAAAGTGTGATCAGTGACAAGAAAGGGTTCTTACTAAAAAAGAATTGAGAAACAACTACGGTATCACGTGACTGAAAAGCTCAACTTAGGTTTTAACCCTTGTGCTATCTTAGATGACCCCACCCTTACTTTGACGTGTTCTCCCTACCATGACAAAGGTGGATAAAGGTGGAAAGATTTCATGTAATCCATGAACACCAGTGAAGATCACAAATCATTGAAGAAAAAAGGTTCAGAGCACTGTCTAGTGGGTCTAGATGACCCAACTCCCAACGTTAACGTGCCTAGGATAGCACAAGTTAAAGCACAGTTGACCAGAAATGCTCAAAAGTCCCATTATGCAAGTCAGAGTCCAGTCCAAAGTCTTTGCATTTAGCTTCAAATTAAGTCGTAAAATGTAAAGATGAAAATCAATATTTCATTGTCTCAAATTGTCAGACAATTTGTAAACACCTTTCTGACTCTTGCTGTTGGTCTTTCTATGTTCGCAATATAAAAAGGTTAGAGAGAGTTATGTTTATGAAGACTCTCATACATCCAGGTTGATTCCATCATAGTAGTAGGTTTAGGGGCTGTCATCTGGACTTAGTTTTTAAAGTTAGAAGACGTTTCAAGAAGTTTTTTTTTTAACTTGACAGTGATGTATTGGAGCTAAAAAAGAACAACAAAAAAACAAGTATGAGTGAACATTCCTGACTAGTGTTAAACCTGAGATCTCAAATTAAGACTTAAGATCTCAAGTTGGATGTGTCAAAAACAGGTCAGTATCTCAAGTCTCCTCGTGTGTCAGAATCCCAAACCTTCCGCCCCCGTCCCTACTGGTTACACAGCAGCAGTTTAGACTTATTTATAGAGTTAACAGTGGAAGTCAAAGGAAAGGAAAAACACATTTAGGTTGAAGATAAAGTAGATTGAGAGACATTAGGAAAGGAAAGAAGCAGGTTGACCCATTTAACCAGTTTTACATATTTTTAAATTAGACCCCATCTACAAAACACAGTGCTGGTTCTAAAGGTGAATATAGTCAAATGAGCTTTTTCAAATGAGCAAATGAACTTTGACTTGATCCTTCTGTTTACAGATGTTTATGTATGGACCTGATCCAACTTGACTCCTTTACTTTGTCAATACAGGAAACAAATAGTGATCTGCTGACAGGAACAAGCAGTTACTTCTTTCTGGAGGGGATAGCAGCTCCCTACTGCCACCTGCTGGCTGCCTCCCCACTAAAAGAAATGTAATTGGTTAAAAAAAATGGTTTGATTGATTTGTTTGAGTCAAAACACACATTTTCCTTTTAAAAGAAAAAAAAATGATGCAGATGTTATCATATGCATGAGTTAATGACATAAGCCTTCTCAAACATGTCACCTGCTGACATGTCAGGATCCATGTTGACAAAAAAAAGGGACCGATCTTAAATAAAGCAAACTCTGTTGTATTAGCTGACAACCCAAAGTTAGTTGTGAGAGGCCGTTTGCTCACATAAAGCAGATCTAAAGGATCATCTCAGCGGGACATGATGTAACAGTGTGCAAAAAAGGGTTTGACGCTAACAGGGGAATATTGAGGCCTCAACTGCCTCATTCCCCTTCAAATCTGTGGAAGGCTCCACATGAAATACAATAATCAGCCACATAATCATTTGGTTTTGCAGTCACATGAATATTGACAAATATGAGTCTTTTTGAGTTTTCCACATGGCCTCAAACAGTTCTGGTTAGTTCATTTTACTGTTAACCCTTGTGCTATCCTAGGCACTTTAACATTGGGAGTGGGGTCATCTAGACCCACTAGACAGTGCCCTGAACCTTTTTTCTTCAATGATTTGTGATCTTCACTGGTGTCCATGGATTACATGAAATCTTTCCACCTTTATCCACCTTTGTCATGGTAGGAGGAACACGTCAATGTAAGGGTGGGGTCATCTAAGATAGCACAAGGGTTAAATTCCACTTTGATCTATTTTCATAATATATTTAGAAACCTATTTTAAAATAACGTGTTACAGTGATCCCTCGCTATAACACGGTTTACTTTTCACGGATTCACTACTTCACGGATTTGCATTGTGCACTGTGTTCTGCATTCTGATTGGCTAAAAAGCCACTCTGCTTCTTCTCTACCTGTGCGTCAATAACGTTGCAGTTTAATATGTACACGTACACAAATCAGCCTGCCAAATTTACAACACGTACGTGCAAAATCTCTTGCAATTTTGAGTTTCTCTAAAACCCAGAGAAAAAAAAGCAACAACAACTGCCTATCACTATGTTCTTCTCCCTCAAACAAACACAGCTGCACCGCGGCCTTCATAAGAAGAAAACACTGCAGAGTGGAGTCAGGATGCAGCGGTTCAGTCTAAAGAGCAGTGAAATACACCTGAGTCACTATTTGTCCCACTGTACTTTGTATTTTTTTCATAATCATTTTAAATTTTCTCCCGTTTAATCCAATTACTCGGGTCGCGGTGGGCGGGGCTAATCTCCGCAATTTGAAGCCTTCTGTTCACATGAATGATTCAAATTATTATTTGACAGTCCAGTACAGAAGTTATTTGTTGAAAAAAAAAACGTTTCTAAGGTACTTTTATTGGTCAAACAAATAAAGTGTAAAGTGGTTTGTTCTTTTCAATGTATAATAGAGTATTTAATTGTATAATTGTAAGAAAAAATAAGATTTCTACTTCACGGATTTTGCCTATCAGGGGTTCTTTTTGGAACGTAACCCCCGCGAAAAACAAGGGTTTACTGTATTTCATTTGTCTACACCTGAAAAACAATTCTCATTTCTTTGCCAAAACTGTGACTAAAGGGATTTTTAGCCCATTTATGGATGTCAACGTTAAGTGGTGCTCTTACCACAACCAACATCCGCATATGTGCGGCTTTGAAAGCACAACACTGGGTAAAACGGCAGGTGGCGCGGTAGTTGCATAAATTCAGCTGCGTTCAAGGACAGTGGGACATTAGATTATTTTGAATTTAAAATAATGAGGTTTAATATAAGTAAGTATTTTAAATTACCTTTATAGCTTTGTAAGATTTAATGGCAAAAATATACACGTCATGAAAGGTACGTATTTAAGATAAGTGGATCTTAAATACGTGGAGTTTAGCGAAATTTCGAAAATCCAACACTTTTCTTTAATCTGCTAAAGAGGGGAAAGCGCGCCCTCCGGTGGCAGCTTCGGGTATCTGAGTGTCGAAGAGGAGGGTTCGTTGGTTGTTGGATCAGAGGGGTTGGGCTGCCTTTGCTGGTTTGAAAAAACCTCCCGCGAGCCACCAGACGTTGGTTTCGCCTCCGGTGCGTTCGCGTCGCTCTCTTCTCCCGCAGCCTCAGCAGCAGCAGCAGCAGCAGCAGCAGCAGCAGCATCTTCAGAGAGCAGCCTCACCTGCACCTCCTCTGCGCTCCTCCACCTCTGCTCCACTCACTTCACCGCTGCAGCACAGAGAAAGCGGGCGGACAAGGACCAGCCTCTGTGTAAGTAGCAGTTTTTCATCGCTTTTGGTTTGCGAGGAAAAGCGATTTTTGTTGGGGTCATTTTCATGTAGACGTTGCAACTGAAATCTTAAATAAATAATAATAATAGTAATATTAAATACATAATATATTATAAACAATTCTCTATGGAACCCGCCAAAAACAAACAAAATTATTTCAACGTTTCTTTTAAAAGTTAAATTCAGTGAATAATTAGGATGTGGAGGACGTGTTGGTAAATATGAGCCCGTTGCCTGTGTTTAAGGCTTTTCTGCAGGAAACTAAAGGGATACAAAGGCTGAAGATGGTGAAACTGGGGAGTAATATTCAGGACAAAGGGGCCAAAGCTGTGAGTGTGGAGGACGGCTTTCAGAATGTGCCCCTCATCACTCCACTGGATGTTGGCAGCCTCCAGAGTCATGTACCTGACAAGGTGAGCCCCCCTCCTCCGCCGTCACCCCTCCTCATACTCCTCCTCAGATGGAGCTTCACTGACAATTTCTACTTTATTTTTTGATCTAAATCTCCTGTTTACTTCTGCTCCATCCTCAACCCCCCCCAATCCTGTTTTGCAGTACACAAGCGTCCATCCCCATGACGTTTAGTTCATTCACACGTCCATTAATCTCAGATCTCTCCCCGCCATGTCCTTTGTTTTCCTGCTGAGATTAGGAGACAGATTTGGTTCCAGACAGGCTGTCATTTATCATCCCGACATCCCATAATAACTGCTGCTTGTTAATCCAGTTACCATGGCGGCGGAGCAGAGCCAAACCGTGCATCAGTGAGGTTGGGACGGAGCGCTGCACTCATTGCACATTATGAAAATGAACAGACAGAGCTCATTGTCCCATTTTGAAGCGTTGTGCATTCAATGTGCTCCAGTGCGTGTCCAAGTTGACAGTTTCATTCAATGCTGCTGATTCATTTATTGAAGTAGTGAACAGAAAATTGGTAACCTCTGATAGATTGATTAAACTGTGCCTTACAGGAAACAAACTTTTTTAGCAGAAAAATGAAATGTTATATCTAAATTTAGCCTCAGCTGTTAAAACATTTTAAACTTTCTGCTTAACAGAAGTCCAAGAAATCCTTCCAGCCGTCCCTGCTCAGCACAAAAGGGCAGACATAGATAATAAACCGGTGAACATTGCCAGGCATGAGTTCTGGTAAATCGCCTGTCCGTCCTGGGGGAGGATCCCTCCTTCATGTGGACACCCCTGAGGTTTCTTCGTTTTATCCGGAATCCGTTTTTTTAGGAGTTTTTCCTTACCGCGAAGGGGGGTCTAAGGGCAGGGATGCCCAGTTTATCTTAGTCAGTTTGTTAGTTCAATTTAATATTTTCCTATTGAATTATTTGTATTCGTGATCCTTTTGATTTTTATGTTTTACTTTTTCAAATACTGATACGACGCCCATGGAGACGACTGTTGTTGTGAATTTGGGCTGTACAAATAAAATTGAATTGAAGTGGATTTATCAGATGGAGACAGATCCACCAGCCTGGGATAAAAGTTCTGTTTCTGTGAATTATTAAACAAGCAGAGCCCTTTAAACCTTAAAAGTGTACACAACAAAGTATCAGACATTTTTAATTTCAATTTGTAAACCGGTTTGTTCTCTTTGATTGCATTTTTATAGTGGAAACAACTGATAATAAAAAGAAAAATTCCCTCAAGAAAGATGATAAAAAGACAAAAAAAGCACATGTTTGCATGTTAGTTGGAAAGTCTCGTCAGCTGAGCAGTTATCTGGATATCCCTCCTGCATCTTTACACAAATATTCTGCATAACACAGAAATAATGAACACAATTGACTTATTTTATCGAGTTGGACAGGACACCTTTTATCGAGTGAGGACATCTAAACATGAAAAAAAAAAAAAAGTTTTCGTTAAGGAAACAAATGGACAAATTTCCCTTGGAGTTCACAACTCTCCTCTAATATTAAGAGGGATATATGTCCACATTAGAGTAATTTACAAAGAGCAATTCATTCAAAATATTACTTAAAACGTGAAATAACTTTGTTTGCTTCACTGGTTTATCGAAACTTGAAGAACCTCCCTACCATCTGGTTTCTGTCACTGGCCGAATTGGTCGTCCGATTTAGAGGGTTAAATTGTTTGACTCCTACCTAATTTCACATGCAAAGGCTCTCCCTGGGGGAGGAAACCTGTCCCTGAAGTGTCCCACAGCCTCTCACCACCGTGAAAATGTACATTTCAATCCAAATTAGACAGCAGGCTTTGAAGTGCCCGATGACTGAAGCCTGAGAGCTCACACCGCAAAGCTAACTGACCTCTCTCTCCTTCACTGTTGGCATGGAGTAAGGCCACCCCTACTTCCTGTCATCCATCTTTTCTTCCACTAACTTACAGCTCCTCACAACCCCAACCGAACAGTACCGGAACACCACATTTTGCGAGCAATATCTGAGCTATCCAGCTGTACCGTTTTGAGCCAGATACCAGCTCGAAAACAAAGACGTACACGGATCTGTTTGTCTGCAAGTGGATGCCACAGAATGGAAATTGCTGACTGGTGTCAAAGCTGAGATCTCAAGTTTGACTAGTCAAAATGAAGACTTGAGATCTCAAGTACGACTAGAACCAAACTTAAGATCTTAAGTATGACTAGAGTCAACAGCTTTTGACTGGCCGATGTTAGCTTCTACCTCACCGCTACAGGTTTTTTCATAGTTATTTTATTTCCTCTGCTCCTGATTCCCAACAATTTGAATTGAAATATTTATAAAATGCAGTTTTAAGCTTCATTTTCTTTATATGTGTCCTCCATCATAAGAAAAATGCCACAAGAACATGTTAAAAACACCAAAAATACAATTTCCATCAGTTGATTTTAATTGAGTACTACTGGTTTTATAGTCCAGTACAGAAATAGTCCAAAGTTGGGTTTCTTCTAGCCATGTTGTACTTGGTTGTAGAGGTTCAGGAAATCGCTGGCTGACTCAACCCCCTGTATTACAGCTGTTTTTAATTTTTACAGCCAAGATTTTACCAGATTTTCTGTATTGTTGCAACAGGAAACGTTTACACGTTTTTGATGTTGCCTTTAACCAAAAACTGGACATATGTTTATAAAAACAATAAAAACAATAAAATTGGATATAGAAGACTAAATGAAGAATTTGTAGAGTATTGTTCATTTCTAAAGTGAATTCTGCATTTGTCAATTAATGCTGAAACATTAACATATTGAAATAAATATTTTTCCCTTTTGAGGTACAGTTACAGCAGCATGACTTAAGGGCATGCAGAGGTAAAGGAGTCTATCTCTGTCCGACCCATTGACTCTTCACGAGAACTGGACTAAGAGACTTCTCCCCCTTGGCATTCTGTACAGGACGTACAGTGTTCCTTCACTATTTTGTGGTTCACCTTTAACGGTCTCACATCTGTAATTTTACTTCGTGGATTTCAGATATCATGAGTCATTTTTGGAACGATCCATAAACAAGGGAACACTGTAGCTGCTGGTTCCTAGAAGCCAAAATCCCAAAGATTTCTAGTGAGAACTAAACAGCTACCTCTCTCTCATTCTGTTTGACATAAAGTCATTCTTACTGTGCTACCTTTTTTAGATATAAACACGCTCGTGTTTGTTTTTTTTTGAATATTTTTCTGTTGTGAAAATTATTCAAGTAATAAACAGGCCAATCAGATGCCTCAATACAAGTATGTGATATCACGTCTAATGTTTGACAGATTCCCTCCTAGCCTGCTTTCAAATAGGGTATGTGGACTTCCAACAAGCTTATCCCTGATTGGCCAGAGTGTTTGCCATAGAAATGATGACTTCAGAATAATCACTGCTTATTGACAGTTTCTGGTTCCAACATGGGGATGTCTGAATCACAGACAGTGACTGCCATCAGCTTTTTTTGTTTATGTTGTTTGAAAGGAAACCCTAAAGGCCGCCTTTATTTATCCAACAATTTTCACTGTGTTTATCATTTTCAGTCCAACCTACAACAACCTACAACAGGGAAAATGTTGATGCAATATGAGCACCCCTCTTGAAATGTCAGAGGGCGTGTATGTCACTTGAGCTCAGGATGGGTTAAGTCGTTTTCATGGTGGAGGTTAATCCTGAACCGAGCCTCCATCTGCAGAGACTCGCAGGAGCGCGCTCTGCTGAGGGAGGCGCGGTCTCCTGCCATCCCACTGGTAAATGACTTGTCACATAATACACACACATGCACGCACACACACACACACGCACAGAGTTATCAGCATTGTCATTCAAAATGGTGCTTGTGTGTTTTTTGAAGTGTGTGCACATTACTAGAGTGAGCGTGTATACGTGTGTGAGTGACAGGTCAATTATGCCAACAGCCGTCAGTACGTGCGACGGCACACAACAGGCTGTCAGTCATTTATCCTGATTAAATCAGCCCCATTGACTCAAGTGCATTGAAATGCTCAGATGCAATCCAGCTTTGCACTGTTACAGTATGTGATTTGTGATTTTTGATGCATTTTCCTGTTCTGTGAAGCACTTTGAATTACTTTGTTTACGAATTGTGCCATAGGAGTGAATTCCCCGCCAGGTAACTTGAAAGAGAGAAGTCCCCGTTTTTGCAGTTGTCACAGATTTTTAGACGGTAAAGCTAGAGTTTTCCATTTTTAAAATCTTAATTCCTAATGTATTTTACATGCCTGAGGAGACTCATCCACAAAGATTTGTGTTTCTCGCTGTTTTTGGATAAACTTGCCAACAACTAATTCATATTTTTGCATCTGCTGTCCCTTTGCTTGCAGCAGCAACAAACTTATCTAATGTACACACTGGCAATGGGTGCAGTTGTTTTTGCACAGGACAGTAATTGCAAAGGTCACTTTGTTGTTAAATCTGTGCATACGCCTGGAGCCATAAGTGTGAGAATTTAGTGTCTTGTCTGGCTATGCAAAAACCAAATGAAGCAAATAATAAAAATCTTAAACAGAAATCTATGAAATTCTGTGCCACAAATTTAAATGGTAATCTTTGATATTGTTATATGTGATAATTAGTACATTACAGGGTTTTTCTTCACCTATGCAAACTTTTTTGTTGTTAAAAATCCTACTCGACATAAAAATCCTTTTGGAAAAATTGATTTTTTCCCCCCTTTTTAAATTGTTCTACATTTGTGGGATAAACAACTCATAGAGCTTAAACTGGGGAGTTGCAGCCATACTACAGCTTATACTGTATTACTATTGCCGCTAACTCCTGGTTGAGGCTCATGTTTGTTCATTAAAATAAATGAATACATAAATAAAACATGTAAGTTTCTTAACCCTGTAAAGCCATGGGCATCAAAGAATTAACAGAAGATTTACTTTTTTGGGAATTAGGATGTTTTTCCAACCCTTTGATGAAATCCAGAAAAACAATTTGCAACATAATTTTTTTTAATCTTTGTGCTATCTTAGATGAGCCCAGCCTTGCATTGACGTGTTCTCCCTACCATGACAAAGGTGGATAAAGGTGGAAAGATTTCATGTAATCCATGGACACCAGTGAAGATCACAAATCATTGAAGAAAAAAGGTTCAGAGCACTGTCTAGTGGGTCTAGATGACCCAACTCCCAATGTTAAAGTGCCTAGGACAGCACAAGGGTTAAATGACATGTAGATGACATTATTTCAATTTTCAAGTTTTTGGTCACAAAAATGTTAAAGATGCATAAATGTTTTCAGAAAAAGTGTTCAAAAAAAGGCCACCTTATAATGCCACTCCCTCAAATTCGATCCAGACACTTTTAATAGGATGTAGCTGTAAAAGAAAGAATTGTTCATAAATTTAGCATTTTTCAATACAGTAGAAAGTCTTTTAAAAAATAACAAAAGACGAGTAAGTCTTACCACAAAGTTTTGAAAATTAGCTAATTTCTGTCCCGCCAAATGTGCAGTCATTTTGAAATGAGCAGCTAAAGCCCTTTTACTGCCCCCAGTGGAATAATGATGCTCTACAAGGCAGAAACATGGATCAAGATATACCGTGGGTTTTTATGTAAAGTCTGGATCATGCTAATGGTATATGGATCTCAGATATGCCCGTAATAAATCTGATACAATGGTTATATAGGGTTTATTGGAAAACTTTAATATTTCCATAAAACTGACAGGACCAAAACATTATAAAAAGTAAAAAAACTCTTGGTGACGCTTTATTTTACAGTACAGTACTTACAGTGTACTTAAGTGGTATTTACATGGTACTTATAGTGTAACTACTGGGTACTTACAGGGTATTTACATGGAACTTTTTAATGGGACTTAATGGGTACTTACACGGTACTTTTATGTGTTTACTCGGTACTTACATGGTACTTGCTATATATGTGGTACTATTTGGTTCATACTTATGTGGTACATACTGGGTATTTATAATATACTTACTGGGTATTTACATGTTGTGCAAAGGTATCTTTTGTGGTGCTTACCACATGTAAGAACAAGGTAAGTACAAATAAAGTACCTTGACCTTTAGGTCTGCACTTGTATGTTTCATGGTATTTACCATGAATTTACCACAGAAACTACCCCTAAAGTACAATGAAACCCTGTAAGTACCATGTAAATACCACTTAAGTACACTCTAAGTATGTACTGTAAAAGAAAGCGTTACCAAACTCTTTAGATATAACCCTTTAAAGTGGGACAATTAGAGATTCATCTTTTGTTGTAAACATAGCCACAAGTGGGTTTTTTTTGCTTTAATTTTAGGAAACTCTGAAAAAAACTGTTTAATTTTAAGATATTGAAGATGTTCTCCACTTTTTTTATGCAGAATTCAATTCCAGTTAACTAAATGAAGCAAGAGATTGGAAATGAACAATTGTGAGGAATCCCACAACCCACATTTTCAAAGACCATTTATATTGACAGAACAATTTTTTCATTTTCCATATAAGTCATAACAAAGTTAATGGAGCGTTCCTAGTCTAAAATTGTTTAATTAATTAGATTTTCATTGGACGTATTTTCTTAAAGCAATGATTTTTTTTAATAGAAAAAGGAAAATCTTGTCCTTTTCATTGTTTGTAAAACTTTAAAAAAAATCAAATTAATATTCACTGAATAAAAAGTTCCTAATGCCAACTTTTACCATGAATAATAAATGTCAACATATTCCCGAAGTGAAATAGTACATTGGACACAAGTGTACCCTGCACTTGTCAGCGAGTGAACCCATATTCACAGTGTTGTTCTAAAACTGCAAGATAAAAAAACAGAAACTGAATTTTAACATGAAAAACTGCTGAAGCTGACCATTAGAGAGCGGCACAAACAACCCAAACTGTTAAACTGCAGCACTATCATTTGTATTCGTCCTTCTGGCTACCTGATTTACATAAATGTAACATTCTCCCGTATTTAGCTCCATCTTAGGGGAAATCTCTGTCTTCAGACGCTAAATATCCAACAGCTAATTGCTTAGTTTGCTTCAATTTCTTTTCACAAAATACAGCAGAGTGCACAAAAGGGAAAGGCCCAAATCTATGCTTATTAATTTTGTGATGAAAGGCTTTGATCTTACAATATTGAGGTTTGTTGGTGTTTTGCTTTGCGACAAATAAAAAAAGCTCCCAGGTTATCAGCTTTCGTCTCCCTTTAAGAACCTCATTAAAAGCCTTTTTTTCCTCTCAACCGCCCCAACTAAGTGATATTTATTGGGTCGCAGGACCAGCTTTAGTCGTCTAAGCAGCTTTAAAAACACCACCCCAACTGTTTCCACCCTGATCCTCCCTTGTTACTGTGTGACCTCCCCGAACCACAGCATCACCCAGGGATGTTTGTTAGCACAGACTCGCACAAAAACAACCGAGCTTCCAGAGCCCTCCGGCTTTGGGACGGTATTAAATTTGATTCCGTGTGGACGGGAAGACATCACAGTCATGTCCAAGCCATTGATATCTTGATTGGATTGCTGGTAGCTTGGAAAAAACAACGGGATTGGATCTTTCCGAAGGTCGCAATGATTTATTTTGTCATTTTTCTCTGCAGAGATAAGACCGGGAAGCTCGCTTCAAAACAAGTTGAGAATGTTTTTTCCTCCTGTCCAACAAGTTTCTTCTCAATCTGATATGTGCTGCACCTTTCTCTACTCTTAGATACTTGCTAGATAAGACGTTTTTTGGCTCTTTTGAGACTTGAGATAATAGACTTCTGTTACTGACACAGATACAAAAAAACTGCTTAGATCTACAATTTAGAAGTTAGAATGCAAAAAGAAAAAGAAACCTTAGAGAAAAAGACAATCAGGCTGTAAAATATTCCAAACATCTCAGTTCCATTTTGTTTCGCTAATAAAACACCAGACACCAAAAAGAGGGATTTTACTGACAACAAAGATGGAGGGTTGCAGTAAATCCACAGCAGGCAGTGAAAGTTTGCTTTCCATAGTCTATGTGGATAAGATGGAACAACTAAAATGATGTGATCCAGTCTGTTGAGGAAATGTTTTCGGTGTCTCTAGATGCTGTTATTTATTTAGTTTTGGTTCTTTTAAGCTTACTAAACAAGCATATTTGAAGCTGGAATGTGACCATGTTGGAGGTCACAAGGCTTTTGTTTGGGAAGAATCTATACTTATCCGAGACTCTATCTTAATTTTTTTGTCTATCGGAAAATTTAAAAAAAGGTTTTAGTTTTGATCACTTAACCCACTAAAAGATAAATATTCAGTTTAATTGACATAAAAAATATGATCACAGCATTGGTGATCCATAATGTATTCTGGGCTTCAGT